>NC_067312.1:28428904-33228904 GCF_020740795.1 Apus apus
AGAGCCAGGCCCTTTCCGCTAAATGTTATTTAGAGCATATGTTTCGCACATTCATTCTCTTTCAGTCTATTCTTTTGGGCTCTAACTGCTAACACTTTATAGTCACCTTGAAATTTCCTCTGCTGTTTTCCAATTAAAAGCTTAATAGCCCTGGAAACGGAGTTCATGTGGTGCAGTTTACCATAGCCCCTTCTTCTGAAAAGCTTTCTGCTGGGATCCCATTTTGTGCTTGAATAAACCTTTTCTGCCAGCAGAAATGGGAACCGGGGTTGTCAGGTGTTGGGTTACAATAGCCTTTCAGGCAGGGGCAGTTTTGCCAACACAAATACGAACCTGGCTCTATGGGGAGATGTTGTCAAATACTAGGACATGGAAAACATTCCCATCAAATATGAGAAAAGGATTACGGCACTATATCAAACGAGTAATTTCAGCCTAAACGCCCGGTGTGCAGCCAAGCGAGAGAGGGGCCCCTATCCTCCAGCCAGCCCGCCGGGGCAGCCCGGGCCAGGAAACGGCAGCCGCCGGCCCCTGTCCTGCTGGCGACGGAGGAGGGTTTTCCACCCCCGCGCCCGCACTTGTACCGTGCTTCTTCGTTTTGTGGAAACGGGTTCCCAAGAGCAGCTGCGCATCGTCTTTTACTCAGTTTTGAGATAGATGAGTATTTGTTTGGTTCCCGGAGGAGACACCGCTAGTTTGTTTTTCTCCCCCGACGAGGACCCATGAGTGTGTAAGATGCCCTGAGAGGGTGGCCAGTTGGCGCTGCGGCGAGCTGCAGGGCTGTCGGGGCAGTGCACGCCGCCCGGCAGCGAAGAAAAGGAGATCCCACCGGGGCTGTGGGCAAACGGGCTGTTCGCCGCACCCGATCCGATTCACCCCCCCGCCTCGGTGCGGTAACCGGCAGCAGACGGTGTTTCCGATGGGCTGCCCATGCTCCCTCACACCTCGCACGCAGCCCTGGTGAGAAAGGTCTCCCTGAGTCTCGCTTCCGCAAGAAGCAGAAAAGTAATTAGGAAAAAGCCAAGTAATTAAATACCACCCAAATATATTCGTAGCACACGCCGTGGGTTTTATTCTTTGCCACGAAATACATCCCGAGTTTTAAATCTAATTTTCTAATGACGTACCCTCGTTAAATGGCTTGTTTCGTGTAGCTGTTACAATGCGGAGGTGTCTGGGAAAAGCAGGGGAGATCTTGGGGCAACGAAACGGGTTCAAATCCAAGTAGAGTCCTTGCATACTAGCGCACTCTGTAAGTACCGGTGCGGGGGCACGTAATGGCTTGCAGTGATATTTGTTTTCTCCCAGCCGTATCACCATACTTTCTTTCACTAACACAGTGCATTTGGATTTAAACTTCTCTCTACCGTATTGGAAATAACCGTATTTCAGCGAGAAACCTCCCCGCGGCCGGAGGTCCAGAAATTACCACCTGCCCTATCAGACACATCAAATAGGTTGCAAGCAGTCTGACTTGCCCTGAGTTGCACGTGCCTTTCTGCAACCACGGGTTGCGTTTCAGTTGCTGCCTCGGCGAGGGACGCAGGAGGGGCAGCGGGTAGCGGGAAGGCTGGAAGCCGCCCGCAGCTGCCCGGCCCCGCGACGCCATCGGCTCCGCGCAGCTGGTCCCTGACAGCTTCTGCTCCGGGAGAGCTTCTCGCGGCTTCCAAACTTTGTTGAAACTTTGGGCTCGAGAGCCGCCGCAGCGCCACTGAGGCTTTTACGGCAGCAGCCACGCACCGTGCTGCCGCTCGTAGTATCCCGTGGGCTTCTAAGGGGCTCTCAACGCGGGGTCCGAACGCCCCGTCCGGACTTTGGGATCTGGCCCCGCGGCCTCGTCCGAAGCCCAGGGAAACCTCGCGCGGGAGACCCTGCCCGCCCTAAGTCCCGAGCTTTTGAGAGGCCGTGGCAATAGCCCCAGTCCAGGCCCGCTGGAGGACGGATCCCTTTGGCACGGCGCTGCCACCCCCGACGGCGGGACAGAGGGCCCCCTCCCCTAGCTTTCCCCCTTCCTCCCTCCTTCTCTCTCTCTGTCTCTGTCTCTGTCTCTCTCTCCCTCCCTCCCTCCCTCCCTCCATACCCTCGGCGGTGGCGGCGGGGAAGGAGGGGGGCGGAGGGGGGAGGGCGGGGGGCGGGCGGAGGGGTGCTGGGCTCGGCGGGGCGGCGCGGGTAGAGGCAGTGTCGCTTCGGCCGGTGACAGCGCTCTGGCCGCCGGTGCTACCGTGACGGGCGGCGGCTACTCCCGCCGACCTGGGGCTGGAGCCGCGCCCCCCGCCGAGGCCTCGGGCAGAGCCGCCCGCCTCTGCTCCTCTCCTCCGCCACCCCGGCATCCGTCCGTTCCCGCTGCCCCCTTCTCTGCCCCGGGGCTGGCCGGGCTCCTCCCGCGGGCATGAACGGCTATGGCTCCCCGTACCTGTACATGGGAGGCCCGGTGTCGCAGCCGCCGCGGGCTCCGCTGCAGCGGACGCCCAAGTGCGCCCGGTGCCGCAACCACGGCGTGCTGTCCTGGCTGAAGGGCCACAAACGCTACTGCCGCTTCAAGGACTGCACCTGCGAGAAGTGCATCCTCATCATCGAGCGGCAGCGGGTGATGGCCGCGCAGGTGGCGCTGCGCCGGCAGCAGGCCAACGAGAGCCTGGAGAGCCTCCTCCCGGACTCCCTGCGCGCACTCCCGGGGCCGCCGGGCAGCGCCGAGCCTCCCGCCCCGCCGCCGGGGCCACCGCCCTGCGCCGCGCCGCCGCGGGCCCCCGCCGAGCTGGCCGCTGCCGCCGCCCTGCGCTGGGCTGCCGAGCCGCCCCCCGCGCTCCCGGGGCCGGTCCCCAAGGCAGGTGAGGCCGGTTTGGGTCGGGCCGGGCGCCGCGGGGGCTGCGCGAATCCAGTGGTGAGGGGAAGGGTGGGTAGCGCCCGGGTCAGAGCCCCGACGGGGGGTCTCGGGGGAGGGATCCCCAGCGGAGGAAAGACGAGGGCTTCCCCTTCCTCCCGACAGGCACCGTGGGAAGTGGAAGGAAGAAAACCCGCGACTTCTTACTGCCTACTGGCAAGTGCGTTTTGTCGCTCGTAACATTCAAGGAGCTGCACATCCTCCAGCGGGCGGGATTCGCAGCCACCAAGACCTGCGTGGGGACCGGCAAATGCCGCTTCTGGCAGCTGCCTCTCCGACGTGCCGCTGCTGGGCCCGTTCCCTCGGGCCGGCCGAGAGCCATTCGCTTGCTAGTCGAACCCAGGGTATCGGGCTGCGGGACCTCGACCAGGCCAAAATATCCACGGGCAGCTTCGGGCCGAAAGTGGGGCCGGGAGCTGGAGGGTTTGTGGGAAGCAAGTAGTGCCGGAGCGGGGGAGGCAAATCATGAGCGGGCCGAGCCGATTGTTGTGGCTTCCCCCCCGCGCTGGCATGCCCTGCCGGCCGTGCCCGAGGCTGCTTTCGGCAGACCCCGAAGGCTTTCTGTTGGCCAACAAGCCCTCTCCCGCAGCCGGCATCTTATCAGTACGACTTACTAGTAACACGCATTTCTAGACGCAAAAGTAGCTCTCTGGAGCCGTCGTCCCCTTTCCCGCCCGTGTCTGAGCGGGAGTTGACAGTTTACCCCTACGAGGATGCCCAGCATCCTTTTGGCAGCTCGCTCCCCTGGCAAGCGGCGACTGCAATAAAGTTTTACCCCGTGGCCCGGGTGAGGAATGGCAAGCCCTAGGGACTCGCGCACGGCCCGGCTCCTTTGAGGCTTGCTGCCGGGCGGCCGCAGCACCGCGGGGTGATTGTGGAAGACAGGGAGGGACCTGCTGGTTTCTCTCCGAGGGCACGGGCCCAGAGGCGTCCGCCGAGGCCTCGGCACTGGATTCAGCACTTTCAGCTCTGGTGAAGACATGACCCTGGGGCCCGAGCCGGCGGCACGGCAGGGTCTGTCGGTCTGGGACCGCAGTGCTCTGTGGTCGGTTCTCTGCATCTCCTGCCGCCCTCTGTGCCTCCCCGTCCCCTACATCTGTGCCCGATTCCGCTGGCCGTTCCCCAGGGCCAGGGCTTTGGGGTCCCTCCGCCCCCCAGATTTTCGCCTGCCCGCAGCCTCCCGGCGGCTCACAACCTTTACGCCTTCCTCTCCCTCCCGCCTCGTCCTCGCACCCGTGGCGGCTCTCAGCTGCGGCTGGGACGGCGAGGGGGATCGGGGAAAAGCCGGGGGAAAAAAAAAACAGAGGGGAAAAACCCGCCTTGGCTCCTTCCAGAAAGGGAAACAAATAAACTTCGCTAGCAGGTTATAAATCTGGCGGATAGGAACGGTATTGACTTGCACGCCCAGCTTTTCTTCCTCCTGATATATGAACTTCCCAGTTTAAAAGATTACAGTAATCACGGGAGGACAGTGTAAATCGAATCTGATAGCAATAACTTTTGGGGAAGGTCAAGCTCAAGTGAAATGTTACCAAGCAACAGGCATTTTGTTTGCAAAATACAATCAAAGTGTATTGATGAGAAATTTTTCCTTGCCAGCCACTCAGCACTTTCTGCTAACAGCTTTACGAGGGGGGGCGGGGGGAAATAAGGGGGGAGATCTTTATAAATCAAGACTCGCGGCGCGGCGCCACCTCCCCCCTCCCCGCCCCCGGTGAGGCCGAGCTGGGAGGGCCGGGGCACCCCTGTCCGGGGATCGGGGGTGCCAGGGAGCAGCCCCGGTTCCACAAACCTGACTGGCGCGGTCTCTCGTCTCCCGTTGTTGCACAGGTTTGGTTCCCCCCCCCCCCTTTATTAACATAGGAATGAGTGAAATTATCTCTTCGGGGGGGTCCTTCTGTCACATACCGCCACGTATCTGGTTAGACAGATAACCTGTTTATTTCCAACCATCCTGCACGCTCTGAATGGCGGGACTTTCTTTTTCTCTTCCCTCTCTCACTGTTACCTATATTAGAAACCGTTATGAAAATAGATTATGTCATTATTTGCTCCCCCAGCCACAATTATAGACCCCCCCCCCGACATTAATCTCCTTGAAGGTGAGGGGGTTTTGTTTGTTTGTTGGTGTTTTTTTGGTTGGTCGGTTGGTTGGTGTTGTGGGGTTTTTGTTCAGTATGGAGGAGGTATTTTCCAATATACGGTAGAATCAGATCCGTGTATTTTTATTCCTGACAGAATCGGTAATTTCGGTGGGACAATGGCAAAGTTCTGTGCAAACAACACACTTAGAAGCTACCCCTGTTGTATCTGTCTTTGCTAACTCCGAACAATTAATACTCCTGTTACTGTGCTCATGAACTTTCATCTTCCACATGAGCGCATGTGACATTTCTCTGTCGTAGCAAACAATTACTATAATGCTGTGTTGAGTCTTCTGTTAATTTCAGAGTCAGCACCTTAGTGCAGCACAGCAGTCTATCTCTGTTATTTGGGGAACTGTGACAAGCCTCCTACAAAGTACCTTAGACCTTTGAAGATGGGGAAGAAAGTTTGGAGTGAAAGTAGTTTAAAACAAACAAACAAGCAAACAAACAACAAAACAAAAAAATCCCAAACTAACCAAGGATCAAGAAAAAAACCCCACCAACCAACCAACAAAACCAACCAAAAAACAAAATCCAAAAACTAAATACAAGCTCCCCCCCCGCCCCCAACCCAAAACCAACACAAAACCCCCTGTGAGAGTTACACGATCTTAGATTTACGTGTTTTTATGCTAGTTCTGGTATCAGTCCATTCTAATAATAGAAATAGGGAAAACAGCAGATGTTTTTGGGATCCAAGAAAATCTGCGTTGTAGAAAGAGCTGTTCTAACAATCAAAGTGCAGGCTGTTCTGGCAGAAAGTCAGCAGTGGGAATATCAAGGAAGCACATTTGGTTCCAATGCATTAGACCAAGTTTTCCAGACAAGTTATTAACTTGAGAACAGCTTCTTTCTCACTCCCGTTATACTCTTATTTGGTCCCTTTACAATATTTGCCTCATGATTTTTAATGTATTAACAGGAAAGTAACATTTTGGGCATAAGTTGCTCCAAATTCGTAGCAGCTTTACTTATGTAGATTTTACCGTGATTGCGTTCACAGTTCTGCCAGTGTTTCATGAGTATCTGTATTTGCCCTGCATCTTTGTAGATCTGACTGTGTATCTGTCTCTGCATGCACATTATGTGATGAATACTTCCCATGGTTTATACCGGTAAGAAAACGTTTTCCCCAGTTTCCTCAGGGCTGACAAAGTGAATACTTGAACGCAGAGAATATAAAATAGAAGGTGTGGGAAAACAAAACAAAACCAACCTCAAACAAAAACAACAACTACAAAACAACATCCTCCACCACCCCTCACTCTCCCTAAACCCGAGAAACATAAAATGTGTGAGGTCGATATTTCTTTCTTAAAGCCTAGAACATCCTCATGTGAAGCTTACGAGTGGTACAAAAAATGCTTTTGACTAAGAGTAGCAGGATATATATTCTGAACACAGAATTAACATTTTTTGTGCCTGAAAATATGGGTATTTAGGATTAATACATGGATGCAATATTCCTACAATTCGGTGCCCACGTAAGGACATTTATAATGTGTCTTCGCAAGTCTTCGTTTTTCAGCGGTTGCTGCTCTGTGCCCGTGCTGAACAAACGAAACGCCTGATCTCTTCAGCCCCCGTGGAGGGATGGGGACAGCCCGCGGCGTTCCACCTCTCCCTCCCCGCGCCCTCAGTCTAGGGGACGCGCGGCGTCCCAACGAGGAACAAACAGCGTGGAAACACGTCCTGCCAGGCAGAAAAGCACAGGGAACCCGCCGGGTTAGCTGGCAGCGGCCAGGCGACCGGGCCGGGGCGCCAGCGGTAACACCGCGCACCGCGGCTGCAGCCGCCGAGCGAAGCCGCCCGGCACCGGCGGCCAGAAAGGCTCTCAAAAAGGCAGAGGGAAAAAAACCCGAACAAAAACCCAACAACAGTATCCAAACTCAGTGTTAACCAACTGGGGATAATCCTCCGTGTGCTAATAGCAGGATTTGATTTAAATCGCCGGAATCTCGTTTTGCGGATTTGACCCTGTGAGCCCAATAGACTGGTGAGACGCACCGCCTTGGCTGGGCTGTACGAGCAGGGTAAGAGATGGGAGCTGTGCAGTCTCCTGATCAGTAAGATACGAACTTCAGCGGGATGAGTTTTTGGAATTTGAAGAAGATTTTTAGCCAAGCCTCATGAGAATACTTTTAAGGGTCCTGAAAACAAACAAACAAAAAAAACCCTGAAAAATCTTGAAATAAAAATTAGTGAGGATCATGGAGTGTATTAGGGAGATCTAATATGATTTTTAAATTTTTTTTTTTTTTTTTTTTTTTTTTGGCAGCGTGTATTTCCCCCTAGTGGTACTTGGTACCAGATCATAAAGATACATTGGAAAAGAGCAGTAGCTCTGAAATATGCTCTACCTGCCTGTGGTCCATTTGGTAATATTTGGTACCACAGTGCAATCTATTCATGTGGAAATTAGGACCATCTTCTCCCTTAAATGCCTCTCTAACTCTGGAAAGACAGAGACAGAATTAGCTGTTCTCCGACTGCCCAGTAAGCTTTCTATGTATAAATTGCCAGTTCACTCAGATATGAATTATTCTTAACATCCTATCCTTTGTAATAAATACATTACTATGAACAGATGAAGGAGTTAGGAGGGAAAGGTAATGTAAGCCTCACATTTTTTTTTTCGAATAATGGATGGAGCTATGCCGACATCTTACCACCTTCTCAGGATACATGTTTCCTGTTTGCTGCTGACAAACATTTCCTGCATTCCCTTTTGGCTGCTCAGGCAAGACGGATGCACTGAGTGTATAAAGAAGTGCATACATACATTGCCTTATCTGTAATATACCTACATGAAGTGTTATTGCTTCTCCATTTGCACTGGACAGAGAAGATAACTGATATAAAAACAGGTACCCAAAAAAGGTTAACCTGGTACAAGAGGGTGAGATCTTCATAAGGACCGCTTGCATGCTCAACTATCAGCATCCCACCACTCTGCAGGATGGCCCATCCTTTCTGCCTGGCACAGTAACCCAGATGAGGAGAACCTCCCTTTGCCATGCTGACTGTGTCAGGCTGTGCTCAGCCAGGATCTCATCTTTCTTTATAGCTTCCATTCTGGTGAGCATAGCAGCTTCTTGCTGAGTGCAGGCTTCCTCAGACCCTGCCTCCTTTTTCAAGGTGGGTAAATTGCACTAATAGAGTTTGTCTCAAACTGATCTGTTCAACACTAAACTCAGCCTGCTGCATAGGGAAATGCACTATGCATTCCTGGGGGGAGTGGGAGGTAGGAGTGTACATGCTGATCAGCGCAGCTCAGGCACTTGCATGCCTTTAACTTCTTCCATCTTGATAAGGCAGGGGTGATCATCAGCACATTTTGGGAATCTTTCCTTCCTTTCTTCATGTACCTTCTTTCTCAAGTTCAGCTGATCAGTAGGGACTTGGGAAACCAAGCAAATAGTTGTATTGTTTTCTGCAGATTGTCTTTCACATACCTGTGTTCAAAAGCACTGCTATTAAAGCAAGCTTTGCCAGCCACAGATTGGATAACAACCCTTTCCCCAGATGTTGATGCGGTATTAGGAAGGCCAGCACAACAGCGTTCTTGGAAAATTAACTGCAAAAAATCTCAAGCAAGTATATTGGCACCCGTATGCATAAGCTGTGAAAGCTGTCAAGGTTTCCTTTCCTTCACTTCTGCTTTCTGGCAAACAGTTGTATTTAAAATGCTTCATACTCTGGCCAGACACTACCAAAGTGATCAGAGTTTTGGGCTATCCCCATTTTTGGGTGTTCATCTGGAAACAGTGCGGTCGACAGCCTTTTTTTTCAGCCCTGTTCTCAGGTCTTACCCTTCTTAGTTTAGCACACAAAAGACAAGGTACTGGCTACAAGTGCTGAGAGAGGTTGTGGAATCTCCATCCTTCAGATTACTTAAAACTCAGATGAGCAGGGACATGAGCATCCTGCTCTATATTTTCAGTTATTCCTGATTTGAACAGGAGATTGGACCAGCTGTCTTCCAGAGGTCCACTTTAAACCAGATTTTTCTAGATTCTGTGCTCTAATGGGCCAAGGTATCAGCTGTACTCCAAGTCTTGGAGGAAAAGCCTGTGATTTCTGCTGAGGAAAAAATTACTTTCTGTAGAGCCAGAACTGGAATAAACTTATTTATTTGAAGATTTCTGCTGCTGCTAGTAGTCAAGATGGAGAGGTTCCACCAATGCTGTTGGGCTTGCAGAGTGAGTTTTCATCTGCCAGGTGCCCTCTGGATATCTTCAGCTCACAGCCAGTGAGATGGTGCTAGTGAGGAATCATGATGTGAAAGTGAAGTTCCTCTGGGAAAGCTTGCACTTGGTGTGTGTTGCTGCTTTGCAACCAGCGAGATAGGGTTAATATAGCATATTTGATAAATCACCACTGCCTTTCTTGTACATGGGAAAATGAGACAGGTATCTGTAAGGCAGCATAAAGTGCCCAGACCAGTCACATTATTTTGCAGTTTTGTTCTCGTGAGATATTGCAAAGAAACTTCCATTTTAGCAGAATCTTGGTGAAAAATGCCCCCTTTCTCCCCCCTAGGATCCAGCTCCATTCTCTTTAAGAAGATTGTATCCTCAAATATCTGTAAAAACTTTTAGCCTCCATTTTTCATTAACTTCTCTGCCTTCTCTTTGCAGATTTGAATGAGGAGCGGTTGGGTGATGCCAGTGGAGGAGACAATGCTGAGACCTACAGTGACAAAGACATAGACCAAAGGAGTTCCCCAGATATGACTAAAGCCAAAAGTGGCTTCCCTCCTGAAAGCCCTGAAATTGTTTCAGTGGATGAGGTTGGTTTTGCAGTTCAGAAAAATGGAGTGAGCACAGAGAGCCATCCAGACAGTCCCAAGTACCACCCAGAGCAAAACCACCTCCTGATAGAAGGTCCTTCTGGGACAGTTTCTTTACCATTCAGTTTGAAAGCCAACAGACCTCCGCTTGAAGTCTTGAAAAAGATCTTCCCTAGCCAAAAGCCAACTGTGCTGGAGTTGATCCTGAAGGGGTGTGGTGGTGATCTCGTGAGCGCTGTAGAGGTTCTCCTGTCCAGTCGATCTTCAGTGTCCAGTGGGGAGAGAAATTCTGCAGAACCTGATGGTCTTGTTTTGCCTTCAAATGGGCACATTTTTGAACATACACTGAGTTCGTACCCTATTTCGTCTTCCAAGTGGTCCGTGGGCTCAGCATTTAGAGTTCCTGACACGCTGAGGTTTTCTGCCGATTCCAGTAACGTTGTGCCAAATCCTCTAGCTGTACCTTTGCAGCACCCTTTCCCTCAGCCTCCACGCTACCCACTGATGCTGAGGAACACCTTGGCAAGAAACCAGTCCAGCCCATTCCTGCCCAATGATGTCACACTGTGGAACACCATGACGCTGCAGCAGCAGTATCAGCTGCGGTCCCAGTATGTCAGTCCTTTCTCTAGCAACTCAGCCAGCGTTTTCCGAAGCTCACCTGTCCTTCCTTCCCGCTCGTCAGAAGATCCTAGGATCTCCATCCCTGATGACGGCTGTCCTATTGTGACTAAGCAACCAATTTACACAGAAGATGAATATGATGAAAGGTCTGATTCTTCAGACTCGAGAATACTCAACACATCTTCTTAGACTGCCATTTGACACGTGATAGCAACATGATTCTTGCAGTGCAGCTGAACTACTGCGCCCTAGGAGGAGGGACAAATGCTCTACAAAACCCTTGCAATTGTATTAAATAGTGACTTTGCTTGGTATTGTACTATAGCAATAAAGACATAATTTATTTAATTTCTTGCACTTCACTGGATAATGCCAAATAGCAATACTCTGGCTTTAGTGCTGAGTGTGTATTACAGAGGAAGACTTTACAGCTATCAGTTACGGGACTCTGGAAGACTCGTAATGGAAACAGAAGCCCAAGGTCTACTTCGTTCCTTAACTCAGAAAAAATGGGGATGTTAAACTAGAATACTTGAATGCTGTTTTATAAGAGAGAGCTCCTCAGGACATAAGTACTCAAACAAATGTAGTTCAATTGCAAAGGGACTAAAACAAGGACTTTACAATCTTATGCCAGTGATCATCCTTGCAGTGAAAGAGAAGGCAGAAAAAAGAAATATGCACATGAAACTAGCATGAGCTGCTTCTGTGCTGTTTGAGCTTTACACTTTTCAGAGAAATAATATTAAGAGTTATTCTTTTCCCATGGCTAGTTTGAAATGTGTAACGTCAGTGTAAAACCAATTACAGCTGTGAATTGCATGAAGTGTATTGTGAAATGAACACCAGATTAAGCATTGTCAGGTTAATGTAGCATGCTAAGGACTCTAGAAAAATAAACTAAGATGATGATCTTGGTTTATGTCATTTATACTGTGCAAATAACATCTCTGAAGATAGAGAGCTGATTAGTCTTCAGCCAGGGTTAAAATGTACAACTCAAACAACTGTAGTCAAGGGAAGCTGCTTTTTCCAAGTCTGGGTTCTGCTTCCCTGCCTTGTAGCTTGCAGCTGAGGTGAGTCAAATGTTGTCATCAGGAATGCTGAGGTCTCTTGAGTTTCTGCAGACACTTCCAAGCTCAGCTGAGTACAGCTGAGCTTGTTTCAGTCACAGCAAGCAGAAAAAAAAAAACACCAAACCAATGCTCTCTAAATGCTTCAGAAGCATCTTTTTTTCCCATACTGTAGAAGTAGAAAAAAGGAAATAGGATATTATAGCAGGCATTTCTTTAAAATAATGTTTAGCCAAATGGCAACTTCCCTAAATCTAGAAAAATAATGGTTTGAACAATTTATTGCATGTTTGCATGCATTGATTACACTGCATATCTTGTGTGTGTCAGAGTAACGTTACGACTTGCTTCTGATGAGGAATGACACTACAGTAATTGTCCACTTAAAAGTTTGTTAAGGTTTTAGTGCTGTTTCTCCAACCATTCACAAGTGACTGCATCTGCTTGACAGCTGGCTTTTCTAAAATGTACTTCTGCATGCAGATGAAATGGCTTTCAGGCCTGTGATGCATATGGATTAGTCCCACACCTCAAAAACAAGTGAGGCTGCCCTGAAGTTGGACTCTAAGGCAGATGGGCTTTAAAACTGTAATATATATCAGGTATGTTATCAGGTGTCATTGCTGATATAAATGCCTGTGTTCTCATTTGGCATTTCACATTTTGTAAGGTTTGTGCACCCAGAGAATCTTGCAATTTATAAGGGTGCTGAACATGCACAAAGAGAAGGAGAATAAAATAATTATTTTATTTTCCTGGGGATAAATGAACAGAAAAATACTTTTTCTTGCACAATTTTCAACCTTTTCAGAAATGCAATTTTTTGGTAATGCTATAAGGCAAAGACATAAAGGCAGGGGGAGGGAGAAAAGAAAATAAATAGCTTCCCTTATGGAAGTATAAATGTGAAAACACCTGGAGTTTTCATGAACACAGAATTACCGTTTAGTACTGACAGGTTTGCCTGCACTCACATGGCATTTGTAAACAAATTCATCTTCCAACCACTCCAGAGAGAAAAGTAATAAGTAAAATAGGCTTGATCTTGCAAACAGAAAGGGATGAGGTAGTGAAATGCTGTGATCCAGCAGTTCAACATCATGGAGAAATTAAGTGTGAAAGGCAAGATAAAAACTTATAGGTCCAGGAGTTCTGGTTTTGAGTTCAAGTCCAGGAATCCCTGTACATTGATTTTTTTTAATTATTATTATTTTTTTATTTGCCAGAGAAGGTGGTTAATTTCCAGCAGAAGGAGCACACAGTGGCACCTGCAACAGCTCATAATGACATTACACACTATGGCCTGTGGGTTTTCAGAGAACAGAACTTTGGCATCTTGGAATTGGGACACATCTTTCAAAGAAGGGTGACCCTTGGCTAATGTGGAGTAAACTACTGTTACTCTAAATACTTGTGATGAAAAAAAAGATTCAGTGGTATGATTTTTAAAATTAGATCTTTTTTGATAAACTGTTTTCTGAAAAAGCAAACAAGTTAAAATAATATTTTCTCATGTTATAGTACACCTTTTGACTCGATTTACAGTTATCTTTTCCTTTCCCCCTGAAATAAAGTAAACCTAAATATGTTCAAAATCAAAAAATGCAAGCTTTGATGATGAACAATGTTTTGTTTTGTTTTTAAATCACACAGTATACTGGCTATCCAGATTAGTTTTTTACAAAATATGGACTGGTCTGCAATTATACCTTTGGTAAATGACTTTATTCTCCCAGTCGTATTTTCCAGGCTGGCACTGCAGACAAACACAGTTTTAAACTTGTATCTGTCACACAGCAAGGATGTATTGGTGGGTTGGCAGGGCCTCTTTCTGCCCCTGCAGTGCTGGGACCTGTTCCACAACTCCTTGCCACGCTGGTGGGGGTGCCCACACACTCCCACCCTCTCAGCATGGGCAGACGAGGGGTGAGCAAGCCCCTTTTCTGCAGAACTCTGTGTCCCGTCCAGCTGGGGCCTGCAGCCGCCTCCACAGATTTGGTGGGTCTCATCTGGGCTCAGGCCGAGCTTTTACCGGGGTTGTGACAGCAGTGTCACCGCAGCCGGCAGCAGCAGGGCTGAGTCTTCAGCCCGCAGAGCGCCCTCGGCGGTGCAGCATCCCTTCCCAAGGCGCCGGCGGCCGGGAAAAGGCCACACGGCACCCGAACCCTGCGTTTTCCAGCTCCATCTTGTGGTTAAAAAAGGGTATTTCCATGTTGGAGCAAATACTTCATGTTGTGGAACAGCGAAGGGGTGTGAGTCAGGAAGGCATTGACGCTTGGAAACGCCCAGCAGAAAAAATGAATTTAAGCATCAAGAGCCCGATGAGGCCTTTGCTGAGGTCCAGAAGCCAAAGTGGGTGTTTTGCTTTATTGTGTTTTGTTTTGTTTTGTTTCTTTAGGGGTGCTAGAGCAGTTGTGGCTTTCTTGAAGCAAGAAAGGTTCAGCCCTAGATCTCTGCGCTGTTACTGATCCTGTTTGAGCAACTGCTTAGATGCTTCTCTGAGGTGCCCTGGGGCTACTTTTTGTCCTGTCAAGCAGGTGATTTCACTGTCAACTCGCTGTGTGTGCACAAAACTAATGGGCACTGCCATGGGAAGCTCTTCTTGTTCTCAGAAGCATTGAAGGCGCACCAGAGAGCAGAGCGGTGCTCTCTGCAGTGGCTGGCTGCTGCCCCAGGGGCATGCTGCTTGATTCCTGCTCTTTAACCTCTAGCTGTAACAAGGCAGATAAGGCAAATGATGAGATGATTTAAACAATAACGATTTTTCCTTCAGAATAATGCTGTGGAGATCCCTAACACGATGCTCACATTCTCCAGCAGCTCACACACCTACGGATAAGGGAAGAGTCAGGGTGAGGGGCAAGCACAGTGCAACGTGGATGTCCTGTCCCAAGCCCCTGCCACCTTGCCTTTGCAAGTGATTGTGCTGCTCCCCCTGGAGCTCCCCGACTTACCCTCCTTATGGGCCTGAAGGGCCACCTCTGCAACATTTGTTGGATGCTTGGTGAACAGGCTTACCTCACATTTGTGCTGACATCTTTGAAAAATGACTTTGATTCTTTCAGTATACTGTTTCAGTGATTCATTCTTTATGTGCATTTACTCAGCGGACGTGAGTGGGGAAATAAGATTGATGCTAAATTTATATGTTAATTTTAATATTGAAGCTATCCTGTATTTGAAGAATAAGATCAATTCTTCAATTTCATTTCTTGCGTGATATTGCATATTATCATTACTGGAAAATAAAATTATTTCTGAATGCATACTATCCAAACTTCAATTTTAGTGGATGTATAACTCTGAAGCATTATTCTTCTCCCTTTCCCTACGGCAACTAACTTGATTCAGTATTTTAACATTCTTGCACTAGTCTGCCACTGGAAGATAACAAAGACAGGCTTCTCATCCTAAATGGTGTTTTGTTAATGTGTTCCCTGCAGCCTCCTGCACTGTCACAAGCAGATTTTGTTCATGACTCAGCATCTCTCTGTGGGCTGTTGCACATATGATACAACAGGAATCTGCATCTCTTATTAGAGATTAATTCCATTAATTTCCACAATAGCAGCAGTGCTTGAGAACCATAGCCACATCTATAGGCCCAGCATGTCTGTATACAGGATGAATCCTGACCTTAAAGGGAGGATCAAACCCTTAGAGCACTACCTGGAAGCAAAACCTGCAGAGGATGGATAGGGAGCATCACATACACAGAAAGCGTAGGCACCTGCAGAGGGAGATGTACTTTAAGGAGGTCTGCTGCCAGAGACCAGGGTCTCTTGAAGCTGCAACAGAAAGAAAATACTTACAGCACCTTTGGGAGTGTGGTTTGCTATTTTTTGTCTTTGCAAGCTGTGCAGGAGATTAAGCTGAGGAATGGATAGCATGAACTTTTGCAAGGTTACCTCCTTGCTGTGCACACTATCCTGAGGAAGATCACATAGGTCAGTTTAAATTTCCATTGTCTCTTTTTCCCTCTCCATGAGATAAAGATAACTGCTACTGGGATTTAATGGCTATTATCTGAAAATTCTTTAAAAACTTAAGTGCACTGTAAATATGAGAGCAGAGCATAGTATTTCCCAAAGCACTGAGTATAAGATCTAGTTTCTAATTTTTTCTCTCCCAGAGAGAGAGGCTATAGCTTTTCCATAGCTGAACACTGCCTGTCTTCAGCAAGAGAATTCCCCTGAAAAGGTAAATTGAGGATAATCCTGAGATAATCCTGCATCCTGCCACTGGCATACAATGGCTAAAAGTTCTGAGGCCTAAGGTAAAACACTGCTTGGGTTTTTCTGTCATACTTGTGAGCCTGTAGACTTCTTACATTCCAACTTTATTCTCTGCAACACCTAGACAAAACCAGAAATACTGTGACAAAAAATAGTACTAATTGTCATTCCCTTCCCTAATGGCAGTGAAAACCTCAGCAAAAGGTTGAGGAAAAGTGAGAAAGCACAGCTTAAGACATGAGTAAGTCTACTCTTTATTCTAAGACAGCCCCACATATGTGGCTCAGGCGCTGAGGTCTGCAAGCTGAGGAGGAGCTGGTCTCCTCCTGGTCTCTCTGGGGCAGGTGGGTGTATACACAGGCATTTCTCCAGGCTGCATGCATCTCAGCTTGGGGGCTGCAGTGTCTCAGAAGTGGGTGCATATTGTGGGAGAAGAGCAGTGTGAGAGTAGTAGCATGGCAGCAAAAGTTACTGTGAAGACACTTGTAGTAGCTAATGGAAGAAGTACCTCTCCTGCCTTGTCATGTGGTAAAGCTCAAACACCCTTTCAGAAACACTTGGTTTTGGGGCCTAGTCCCCCTGCCTTGCCTGCACATTGCTGAGATTCCTTCTTGCTACAGTGAATATAAACTGGAGAGAGACAAAATTCAGCATATACAGAGAAACAGAAAAGGGACACTGACATACACACAAAGAGACGTACTTCTTCGTTACTTGTTTTTATAATTTATAAGGATTACTTGACTGATGTGAAAAGGAATGCAGAAGCAATCCTGACAGGACACTTGAGGGAGTGCTGCTGTAAAAATTTAGGTTCCTGTTCCTCTGTCTCTGCATGTTAATCTCTTGGCTCACTCACTAGGAGCAGGTTCCTGAAGGATGCTCCAAGCTCTTCACTTAGCACAACAGGCATCTTCCCTGGGAAGAGAAATTAATGGGTTCTCACCTTTATCCTGCCTTGTTCCCCAGTAAAATAAAGGCAATGCTTTATGTCTGATACAGCTACATATTTTATGTAGTGAAAACCAACACTTTCTCAAGAAGAACAGTTCCCAAGCTGCAGAAAATTGTTTTACCTGGCTCCATACTTACTGCAAAATCCTTTCCAGGAAACTTTAAAGCCCTTTATAGATTTGACCCCACACACAGCTATCTATTACATTTTTAAACTACGTGGGTTAGTCACTAGCACAGTTATTGTCAGCTACATGTAAGTTACGAATTTTCTTCCTTGCTCCTTCCTCTGTAATTTTTTTTTTCCTAAGAGTCCACAGAGATATAAACAAGAAGCATATTTAGCCACACATATTTTGCTTCTTTTAACTCTATTGCCAAATAATTAGTAATCAAAGACAAGGGAGCAGTGGGGAAGAAAAGTTAATTTATTTGAATTCTTGTTGAAAATACAAGTACTTCAAAACATAGGTGATAATACTTCTGAGTATTATCAGAAAGGGAGGTGGGGATTGGCTCCTTTACCCACACATACCTTCTGTTATTCTCATCTATGCTGGGTGAACCCAGAATAGGCATCAATCACTGTAATCCTTGTGAGTGCATGGGGACGGGGCTGGATTTTGGGTTCCTTTGCAGAACTGTGCAACAAGAAAGGAGTGAGGGAGGGGATAATTTCTGACCTTCAATGGCTTGTCCCAGGCGCAGGCCTGCACTATCAGAGGCTATGCTCGTGCTGCCATTGCCTTGAAAAGGGAACAGTGTGATCTATAGAAGAAGTCAGGAGCTGAGAGGAGCTGGTCTCTCTGCCTGGCTGTGATCGTGCCTCCCTCCTCCCCTGGAAAATTCAAGACAGGAGGTTTTAGCAGACTTGCATGATGCATAGATATACAAAGCTATGACTAATTCCCCAGGTGATTGGTATATATTTAACATCCAAATTCTCAAGGAAACATCCTGCTTGTTGAATTACTGTCCAGCATTCATGTATTTCCTGATTTGGCCATCACTTCTGGCTGCTGTTTTAAAATATTTTCACTTTTTCTGCACTCCCTTTGGTCTGGCAACAGGAGAAATAACTGTGGTTGTGTGTCTGCTTAGAAGAAATAGCATCATTGCTGTCCTGCTCATAGTGGCTGTACTCAGAGTCCTCATTCCTTCACAGCACCGATTCTCCAGTTTGTTACACATTTTCTGTGATTTGAAAGCACAGGCCAAGAACTAGTTACTGTGACCTGTTTTAATTAATCTGCAATGGCTTAAAATTACTCTCTGAAGGAACTTAAATAGATTTTTTGTTTGGTTGGTTTTTTTGCTCTTGTTCCAGCAGCACTCCAAGAGATCACTCATGCTGAAGAACTGGTTTGTACCTCCAGTCCTTCAGACCAGTGTTCCCTCCTCTTCAAACTGGCACAGTAAAAGTTCAGGCAAAAACGTGAACTGTGTGTACAAGATATTTGAGAGCTCCTTGGGAAATGGGTTGTATTTTTCCCCTCCAAATACCTGGAATTGCAACTGTCTTTGAATGCGCCCCTGAGCCGAGCTTAGAGGAGAAAGATTCAGTCACAAATTACTGTAACGTGTATTATTCAGACATCTATCTAAAGTAAAAGCTGTCTTGCACAACTTGACCTGGAGATCAAAGGCGCGGCCTTACCTTCCCCAGGCAGTCTGGCGGAATTTCAGCCAAGTACTGGGTGGATTTCTAAGCGCTGAGGACCGCTGTTTCGCTTGGGACGGGGGCCAGAGAGGAAGCGACTTGAGGCCCCCGCACCCCCTTTCCCGGGGCTGCTTCCCTCTGCCCGACGGCCCCACCTAGTGTCGGCGCGGCCGCAAGGCACCCGCCCTGCCGCCGCCGCGCCGGGGGGCGTGACGTCACGCCTGGATGACGTCACCGCGTGACGTCGGGACGAAGGCGGTCGGATCTGCCGGCCCTGGCGGCTCGGGCGAGGGTCCGTCGGGGGTCTGCTCTGCGGGTCAGCTCCGGGCGGAGAGGCGGGGCTCCCCTGCACTCCCGAGCGGGAGACCTTGCTGTGAGCGCCGGGGTTTGGAAACCTGGAGGCTGGTTCCAGCCAGCACCGCACGCTCCAGCTTAGCAGCAGTGCTGCCCTTTCACGGACAGCGCTGAACTTCCACTACGTGGCGGGAAAGCCAAGCCAGGCACGTTTCTGAAACTCTGGTTATACCAGACCAACAGTTTTGCCCAGGGAGGCCCCTGCAGAGGCAGGCGTTTCCAGGAGGTCCGTATCAGCGGCTCGCCATGGCTGAGCTTCGCTCCCTCAAGGGCGGGCTTGGCGGGGCAGCAAGCACTGCCGCCGTAATCGCAGCACCTACACGAGGGGGCGCGGCCGACAGGCATGAAAACCTCCTGTGTTGGAGGCAGGTGATGGCCACCTTGCAGAGTCTTGAGGAAGCGGCAGTGCAGGCTGTGCACAGAAACCCCGCTTCTCCTTCTGGGTGCCAGCACTTACAGTGCCACTGTCCTGTGTTCATCAGCACATGGGTGAGGAAAATAATGGCTCTTGCAGCACACTACGAAAATCAATAAATGGGGATGGCAGTGTCAGTATTGCTGATTGAAAATGGTTGGTACTGTGGACACCTGGAAGAAGTACTCCCTAACTGAGCTGCCAAATGTTGCTCCCATTTTCTTGCTGGCTAGATTTACTGTGTGGACTTATATAAAATGCATTACAATAGTGGAAGGCATGGGTGACAATGGCTCGGTTTTCTGTCAAAAGACAGGCAAGTCTTTCTGCAGCACATGAAATCAAACAGTTCTCAGCTAGCAACACAGGAACTCCCTTAGATTATGTGCCTTCCTCTTGTAAGCAAATTATTAAGCACAAATACAGGATGAAATTTCCATGTAATTTGTGTGGGGAGTGATTTATCCTGCATTATTGTCCAAGGCTAGCAATCTGGTGGAGAAGATACGGTCTTTACCCCTGACTTTCCTGTAATGCCTGAGCCTAGTTCATATCCGTGCCAGGGGTTTTATCCAGAAGTTATCTCTATATTGAAAGCTGCTTCTCTGAGCAGGTGAATGGAGGCACCTGCAAATCAGCTGATGCCATCTCCCTGACCAAAAATAAGATGACTGGCTGGCTTCTTGAAAAGGAAAACAGTTTGACGTGCTCCTTGTACAACAATGATGAAGACCTTGTACTTTCAGTATCCTAATAAAATAAGCCCTGTGCTAAAACTTTTCTTGTAGTGCTCCATTTTTATTCCTTCTTGCTTTACCTTACTGGAACTTGTATATAAGCTAATGTAACCTGTGAGGCTGGAACTGTTCAAAAGGTTGTCAAGGAGGCCAATTCAACAGGTTAAGGTCAAAAAAGATGTCATCACAGGTACTACAAAGAATTCTTCACTAGCAAAGGATTTAAAGGTTTGTATTGCAACACTACATTAATCCTGCCAAGGATCAACAACAGGGATGATTCAAGATAATGAAGGAGAAGAAGCAGCAAAAGCAGAAGTAGGAGGGAAGCCAAGGGTGAAAGCAGGGCTGAATCAGGGTAGGATCGTCCTTCTGAGGTAAGACGCTCCTGCACCCTGTGCTTTCTCTGGTAAAAGGAGCGGAGATGGGAGTAAATCAAGTCATTGTGTTTGATGCTTGGGTTCAGTTTTAATTGATGTAATTAAGCAAATCAAGGGACAGACCCAGACTATGCAGCCTTGGGTATTCTGCCTAAAAATCAGTATTATCTGCTGGCTGGAGCTACTACCAGCTCTTGCCCTGGGTCAGAGGTAGCTTTGGTGTCACATTTGACATGAGATTCAGCCTGTCATGCTGTATTTTAGTTTCACTCCATAAAAAGTTTTAAGTTCCTCAAGAAGCAAGCCACATATTTCTTTTTCTCCAGTGTTATATTTTTTTCATTAACATTCTAGTTGCTGCTTACTAGCCTTTCCAGATGTGTCACCTCAAAATCTGAAGGCAGCTTTTGAACAGATCCTCAAGTGCCTATGCGTTGCCTTCTCAGAGTATTGGTCCATTCTTGGCATATATGTTTCACTCTAGACTAGAGAATTAAATTGTAACTGAACACAATCAGATTATTAACGTCACTAGGATGTACATAGACACAAAACCATGAATAATGGCGTTGGAATAGAGCCGCAGCGGGAACTACCAAAGTCACCGAACTCCACCTAGTGGGAAAAATCAGAAACAAATAAAAAATGATGCAGTAGTGTCCACTTGCTTATGCATACACCTTGCATATGCCATGTACGAACATACACACACAACTTCACTTGTACTCCTCTTTCACAAAAAGTCAAAGATATCAAAGGTATTTTGTATATTTTATTTGACTGTGGAAAGGGGTCAAATAAAATGAAGAAGGAATGCTTGAGGAAGCCACATGCCAAACCTTTGGCTCATCAAGTGTCTCAGGGCTTCAAGACACTTGGTATTGACCTTCTCCCTTATCCTTAAAGAGAATTATTCTTTTTCTTAACATTTACACAATATGTTTTCATAAATTTTTTGCCTTTCAGAGTAGGATGAAGAGAGTGGAGGATAGTTAACTAGGGTCTGATCAGCCCAGAGACGTCTGGCGATGACGGCAGTCTGTGACATACATGGGTAATGTGTGTGCCCTTTTAATTGAGGTCCTGTCCTGCTGGGTTGCTAGCCACTAGCTGCTTTTTGATATGAAGAGGCAAGCCTTTTTCCTAGTTATCTCTTTGTTGGACATTTCAAGCCCATCTTTTGAGACTTCTTGTTTCTCTTGGTTATAGTCAATAGTAGATTATTTCAGTGTAGCCTATCAGAGGATGAACTCTAAGTCTGTCTGGGAAGTTAAGCTGGTGCCAAATACAGCACTTTTTTTTTTTTTTTTTTTTTTTTTTTTCCAGTTCTCAAATGACAAACATTTTGTAGTCAAAACAAAGTGTCTACATTAATGCACAGTGCATCTAGTGGAATTAGGATTTTTCTAGGGTATCTTTCTTTTAATGCTAAACAGTCTGAGTTAGATCTTGTATGTGGAGCAGCCGTCTTGGTGGGCTTAAAATTAATTCTCTGTGCCTTAAGGTTTTCCTAACTGCACTGCTGTCTGGGACATGCTCAGGTCGTGATTTTGAAGTGAGGGAGAGGTAGCGTGGGTTTGGTTTGCTGTTGGGATGGTTTTCTGGTTTCTGAAAAACTGCTTTTTCTCTCTTTACTACATATAGGCAAGGTGTCTGCTTGAAAAAGCCTGAGTCTCTGTTTGCTATTTCTAATAGAGCTAAACAGGTTAGTATGAAACAACAACTAATCCTACAGGTCTGAATTAGCCTTTATTTTCAGAAATGCAGTTAGTAATACAAGTTGTAGAGGTCCAGTTTAGGCACTGCTGCTCTTGGTTGTGGCCTTTTGAAGCTAGTTGTGCTTGATTTAAGTATCAAGCCAAATGTCTTGGGTGCACAGGAGCAAATGCAGACCAGTTACCCAATGCATGACAGAATACAACCAGTAATGTAAACTTTGACGTAGCCAGTGGATGCCAGAACTGCAGGTACCAGTGAGCCAGGAGGGGCTGAGAATTTCCAAGTGAAAGACAAGGAGTTAACAGGGATGGGCTGTCAGGACAGAAACAGCTAGGAGTTAGCCTGGACTGTCTGTGACCCTTTTTCTCCCCTTGTATATTATAGCCTCTGGTGAACTGGAATGTAAGGAAAATCTGTGGCATTCAGTTATATGCTGTACTTTTAACTGTGTCTGTGTCTTGAACAAGTGTAGGGACTACCCTACCGAGAGCATTTCTTGCACCTCTCTTCAGCTAGGCCCTCTGTTCAAAGAGCACAAGAAATTCCTGTTGCCACCACTCTTCGCTGATTGCCATTGTGACTCTAGGCAAAGTAAGGACAACATTCAGCATGTTCAGTAATCTTCCTGTCATTATAGGAAGAATGTGCATTGGGACATTTTCCCCGCATTGAAACTATGGGTTGCATGTACTTCGACAGATCGTTAGTGTTGGGAGATGTGACATTAATGTCTAATATTTCTGGTCTAATTTGCTCTGGCTCATGTATTTTATCTTTAGGACACAGGCAGTAGAGGATGCTCACAATGGTTTGCTTTGGCTTTGCTTCCTTATTGTAGGACCTGGGTGAACCGTTCAGCCTGGAGAAAAGAAGGCGCCAGAATACTTCATATCAGCCATCCAGAACCTGAAGGGGCCTACAGAAAAGCTGGGGAGGGATTTTTACAAGGGCCTGCAGTGAGAGTACAAGAGGTAATGGATCAAAACTGGAAGAGGGAAGATTTAGGTTAGGCAATAGGAGAAAATTCTTTAGTGTGAGGTTGGAGAAGCACTGGAACAGGTTGCCCAGGGAAGTTGTGGATGACTCATCCCTGGAAGTGTTCAAGACCAGGCTGGATGGGACTCTGAGCAACCTGATCTAGTGGGAGATGCCCCTGCTCATGCAGGGGGGTTGGGACTAGATGATCTTTAAGATCCCTTCCAGCTCAAACTATTCTATGATTCTATGATGATATGCTGAGGACACCAGTTGTTTGGGAGAGAATCTGGTTGCCTGTCTCCAGCATGCAAGAATTTGGGGATAGTCATCATCATCATCCCATATTCAGTTCCTTCTCAGCAGGTTCAGCCAGCACTCTTTCTGCATAGAGCTAACTTGCTGTGGTTTGTTTTATTAAAACTGCATTGCATTATATTGAAGTGAATTCACCATGTAACACTTTTCAGTGGTGCACACAAAACAAAGATTAAACCAAAGACAGTACTATCTTGGATGTGGCCTCAAGTGGTTTTCCTTATGGACTTCATTGCTCAGTGTGGTGTTTTCTGATTTTCCCATTAACAATAACATTTTGTGGAACACATTATCTTTCTTGTTCAGTAGTGATGTTGGGCTAATATTCAGAACAGAGTGAAGTTTATGTTACCAAAATTCATTCCTTGCCATGAATGTCAGTAGGTTAGTATCATTGTAGGGTTTTTGTGCAGGACTCTAGTGCAGATTGTTTTACCAGAAGCAGCTTTTCTCAAATTTTTCCTTCACACTGCTTAAAGTACTTATGTTCACAAGAAATAAATCCCTTCACCTGTAAGGAAAATACTTTCTTCATAAAAGGTGGCCTGTTCTCAAACTGTCTTTCATGTGCCCTGATTTCTGACTCTGTCATTTCTCCATAATAAAGCTGCTGCTTTATAATGCTCAAGGTATCTCAAAAGGATAGTGCTGTGTTTACGACTGCACACGGTTTGCGCTGCTTAAAATTCTAATTCTTTGTCATGGGCAACTGAAAATAAAACACTGGAAAATGTAATAAACAGATGTTCTGCCTGCCACAGGAGTTCCCAGTTTCTGCAGTATTTATATCCCAGCACTATCCCTTACTTCATATCATCAAGGATGTTGTTGTGGTTTTTTTTTATTATTAGAGATGTGCCAAGCCATAAAGACCATTTCAACCCCTTTAGCTGTGCCTGTTACCTTTACATGTGAGAAGCAGGAAATGACTGCAGAGCACAGCATCCTGCAAAGGATTATGATTTGACTTGCCTGCTAGTATTTTGGCATTGCTCAGAGGCTGCTGTCAGGTTTAGGGTTGCAGTGTGCAAGGTTCAATACAAAATGCAGGTTTGTAAGCTTGCACTCCTAATGTTACAGAGCTGAAGGATCACCTGCCTGACACTGTAAAGATGGGTTTGCCTGAGAGCAGACTGTAAGAATTAATCATGGTATTCTTAATTTTGATAGTTCTTGTCTGATGCACCAAGAGGTGGCAAAGTTACCTGCAGTACTGAAGTGTCTTGCCACCTGCTCATCTGACTTCCCTATAACAATAACAAATTGGTCGTTTATGCCAGCACATCTGGCTTGTCCTGGGTATGTTATTTAGGGCAGTTCAGATGCTGATATGGTCTGACAGCTGAAAGGTAGACATACTATGATGACATGCTGTATCTTGTAGGATCTGACATAGACCTGAAAAATATCCCTTTAGATGCTGTTGGTTTTTAGTATCCCCACATGCCACTTAGCTTTGTAGTCATGGAGAGCAGCCTTTTTAACACTGCTGTCATTCACTACACCAAAAAAATCACAGAAGTTCTTAAAGTAAGGTTGTAGTTAAAAGGTGGTTAAATTAATATATTGAAAATGTTTTTGCACCCACCAAGACATAGAGTAGCCATCTTAAGCTTTCAACCTAAAGAAGTGTTTCTTTTTGGCTGCCAGTGGCACAAGATCAGCAAGACTATGCCTGCTTCACATAGCAATTGAGAAGGTGCTGGGCCCACTTGAGACACTAAATTTACCACAGGAGTAAAAGGTTTTGTCCATAGATTAAGTAATACAACCAGGAAGACACACAAACAAATTCAACTCTTAGGATATAGACATTTAGCTCAAATTGCCTCAATCAGATTACACAGACATAACTCACTATAAAAATATGGTCTGCAGAGTGGAAATAATTCAGTGACAATCTGGAAGTAGTTTTGATGCTCCCTTTCTGATTGTAACCACCCATCTTAGTTCATTCTTCTGGGGTTTGCAAAATATATACTTCAACACACAAGGTCAACTCCACATGTTGAAATTACATCAACTACTACTGTTAGCATGTTTCATTGCACAAATAATTTGTTTCAGGCAGCTCTGAGATGTGCTGAAAAACAAATGAAAGAAATATCAGGCCAGCATCAGGTCTGTTGCCCCACCAGGGCCACTCTGCTAATTATTAATTGCTAGCAACAGTAATGCTGAAGTGTAATTCTATACATACATTCAGGATACAAAAGTCTTGTAAGATATTTGCCAAAACCAGCACTGCAGAACAGCTGCAGAATTGGTGGCTACTGAAGATGGTCACAGGAAGCAATGGATTCACCAAAAGATGAAGATTGCTTGTGTGTGTGTTTTTTTGTTTGTTTGGGGTTTTTTTTGTTTGTTTTATTATTTTTAAATTTTTTACATTGTCATGCTTATAGATTTCTGTGGTGGAATTTTAAAGACAGTAAAAAGACAAGTATTACTCTATCAGTCCAGGCTGGAGGAGGAGGAGAGTGGGGTGGGGAAGAGAAGTGTGTCATATTAATTTGGTGCATGGAAGGATCAGTGTGTTTGATCTAGCTATGAAAAAAAAAAAATGCATTCAGCCTCTCTTGCTACCATCTCTCTCTGGCTCTTTGGGAAGGGTTGAGGCTCTTTCAGAAGTTCCACCCGCCTCCCGCCCTCCCCCCCCCCCGCCATTGCATTTCCAGTTTGCAGAAAGGAGAGTTTTATTGCTGTCTGTTATGATGGCATTGCTTGGCAAGAGGGACTGTCAGGGCCAGGGGAAGGAAACAGCCGTGTCAGTTTTTCTGCCTTCTCTTCTGCAGAGGAATTTTACTGAGAAGTGTGTCTGAGTCATCTTGCACCAAACTCCCTGCTCGTATCTTCTCTATGAGGGAAGCTGTGAAGGGACAGTGCCTGCTTGGCCAGGCTGGTGCTTCTCCATCTCTCCTGTCCAGAGCTGCTTTGGACAAAACTTTGATGTGGGACTCCCAGCATGACCCCAGCTGGGCTGCAGCATGGTCCAGCAGGGCCTGAACATGGGGTGGGTGTCCCCAACGGCCTCTATTAGGGATGAATTAGATGTTGCATTCTTGTAAGTGATACTTTTTTGAGTAAACATCCCTGGGTTCCTGTGATGTGTAACTAATGGAGTGCTAAACTCTCAGGGCTGGTTTAAGACTCAGAAAGTACACGTGTTGCCAATCCATCATGTTCCTAATACTAATTAACATAGCAGGGACACAATAAAGCCCCAGAACCCGCACACATTACCCAGCTCACATTACCACTCTGTAAAAGTCTCTCTATAGACCTAACAAAAGCACACATTGGAAAAATGAGACGTGGTCTCTTCTGACTCAGCTAGACCTATTCAGCCAGTGAGCCGAGGACCCTCATTTATTATTGTTCATTATTATTCTGGTACATCATGGAACTAAATTCTCATATCAGATACAATAACATTTCTACCTTGCAAGCATGTGTGTGCATTACATGCTGCTGGGCAGGCAGCCCTAGTGCACACAGAGCAGCCATGGACTTGGAGAGAGATGTGACTGCATTGGAGGGCATGTTCTGCTCCTGCACAAGTAAAAGGAAGACCTTCTTTGTTGATCTAAATCCATGTTATTTGCAATTCAATTACAATTAAACTCTTATTGTTCTTAAACCTTTTCTAATATAATTATCTTTTGTTCGCAGGCTTAAACAAGTTCTTGTGTAGACAAAGAAAAAAGGTAACAATTTTATTGAAATTCATTATGGGCTACAACAACATTTATTTTTAAGTTCCAGAAAAATTTGTCTTGTACAGAAACACATTGATGTCCCTGTCCTTTTAATGTGTGGTGTAATTCCATTGAATTCAAGAGGTTCATGATGAACAGCCAAGAAAAGGTGGAAGGAATCTGGACAGCAAGTTTAGCACATTCATGTTGCAATAATTCCTAACTGGATGCAGTCTGACTTCATGGAAGTTGGGTGCAAGGTGCTGTTTGCTTCCACCGTTTCATGGTTTAGATTTTATGGTGCTTCTGGCTGAAATATGTGGAGTCCACTAACCAGCACTTGAAGGTCGGGTCTGTCTCTGTTGTACTTCCTTCATTGGGCTGGTTATGGGAGCAACTATTTTAATAATTATGGCACAAGATTCTGGTGCCCTGTTGAATGGATGATAAATTTTCTAAGGTAGTACACCACTACAAACAGGCTAGCTACTTGGACATGTTATTGTGTTTCTTACTTGTTTGTTAAAAATTTTGATATATTTTTTTCCTGAACCAGCTGTTAGGCTGTGTCTTGATATCATAAATGTATTTTGAAAAAAGTTTTCTCATCACTATTTGGAAGAGGGAGTTAGTAATTTATAGCTATATATCTCTGAAATTGTGTATCACCCAGGTCTCTACTATGTGTTTAAACCAGATCGTATCTACTGATTGGACATTCTGGTTGAGGTATTGGTGATTCTACACTACAGTCTGATATAGGTTTGAAAATGTCCCCTACAGGCCAGAAAAGGGGCCCTAAAGATCAAATCTGTCAGGTGGGACTCAGAGAGGAGGTGGAGGTTTGCAGTACCAGACCAATGTCAGCAAGGCAGTGCTGCCTCAGCCCTATGGCACAGCAGTTCCTCTAACCTCCTCTCTGTTGAAGAACTGGCAAGCAAATCTTCAAGCCCAGTGTTTTTTGGATCATACTTCCAGTGAATTGGTCATACAGAGCAGTCAAGTCTCTGAAAGCACACTGTCTTCTCTTTTAAGTAAAAGCAAATTAAATGTGGGCCTTACACAATTTTCCCTATAGTCAACACAGGAGGTTTTCTGTTGACTTCAGCAGAGCTGGCTAAAGCCTGAACTCCTAGAATCAGTTAATTTTATGACACTTTGCATAGCTGATGTCATGTTGGTTGGCCAAAGACCATGAATTACATGTTAAATCATGAAATAGATGACAGTGTGCTTGCTATGTCATATGATCTTAGCACAGTTTGTAGAATAGTCTTTTTTATTATTGCAAGTAATCATAAGTGCTGAAAAAATACTGTAAGTAGAATAGCATTTTTTAGTACATTCATCCAATGTTCTTAATATATATACACATCTGCAATATGTTAAACTCAAACTTATGCCTGTTTCATCTCAAGGATTTCAATGGAGTGTCCATACAGACTTAAAGGAAGAGTTTGATCCCGGAATACTGAATAGCTGCACCTTTCAGGAAGGCTTGATGAGGTAGATTTTTGCCTAGATTTGTGTTTATAATAATAAACACATCCTTTATTAAATATATATTTACAATACATTGCATACTAACAATGGTCTGCCTAATGTAAGAATAATTTCAGATTTTGTTTGCTTTTCCTTTGATGATTTCAGAAAACAGTGTATGCAGAGAAATCTGATGTGTGGCTGTCTGCTGATCTGCAGCACAAAATGCCTGGTCAGGATGGGCTCTGCCTACAGATAGTACCAACATATCTACTTCAAGAATCAAATTCAATCCAGTCAATGAGCAGATGCACTTGTGAGATGAAAAGAGGTTGAAGCAGTTACAGCTCCCATGTTCCCCTTCAGAGATTTCAGACAGATGAAAAATGAATATGTCAGTCCTACCCCCTTGTGCTATGGACCAAATTCACTTCTGCCCAGCAAGGGTGTTTGCAAAACCACTGCTCAGCACTGCAGCCAAGAGTGCACCATGGGCTGGGCAAGAGAAGCAGCAAATGAGATGCTCATAAATGTTGCTTAACACATAATTGCTCTGTCCAGCCAGTGCCCCAGCTTCTCTTCTGTAGTGCAGTGCCACCCCTTCAGAAGGTGACCCTGGCATCACCCCTCCATTTACATTTCCTCTGAGGGAAGTGGGTGGTCCCAGTGAGGGCAGCCGAGACAAAGAGACAAAGGCTGGCAGTTGTCATTCTCATCCCTTGCAGCTCTAAAATCCTTTGTAGGAATAATGTACCAACCAAGTGTGGTGTACTGGAGAATTCCCTGAGTATAAAAAATGTTGCTAGGCTATTTGGGCAAAATTTTGGGGTACTTAAAACATGTCCAATGCAAGTATTCTACTTCTAAAGTCCTAAAAACACCTGTTTCCATCTCCTTTTAATATTTCCGATGCTGTCTCTGAACCTGGCCTCAACAAAGCAAAACAGAAGTTATGCAGAATACAAGCTGAAAATAAAAATAATAAAAGACACCAACAGCAATAAAACAAACCCAAAATACAGACAGATTTTATTTGTATACCTGCAGAAACCTTCTCCACCATAAACATAATCTAAAATCTTCTGGAAGGAGGCCCTGCACCCACAAATGTTTCCTTTTAAGTATGGGAGGAGTTTGATATGCAGCAGCATCACACTGGCTCTATTGGGAGTTCATGCCTTGTTTTCCGGTTTCCTCAATCAATGTCCAAGAACCAAGTCAGTGGGAGTTCAGAGTACCTGCACATGCTCACATGACACACAGACAGATCTCCTGCTCCATGGAGTTACAGCAAAGGCTCATTTAATTTTCAAGGCAAATTCTCTGAAGGGTACATGGCAAGATTCTCCAGTGAGCTTCAGTGGATGTACTACACTGTGTTTTTTGCAACAATCTCTTCCACCTCTACCACTTGGATGTCTGCACTCTCCATAGTGGACCCCTCGTGACCCAGAGTCTGGTAACTGTATTTGCATGTATCACACTCAGTAGTAAATGGTTCTACAAACTTTCTTGCTAGTAGGTGTACAGTGAGCTGCCTTTCATGGGACCTGTATGTATCAGTATAGACTGAACCCATCTGACTTATTTTAGCTGGTATATTGCCAGATTCTGATGCTATTTTTCATGCTGACTAAGTCCTCAGATCATCCTATTAATTTCAGTAAAGCCACTCAGAGATTGCAATGCTACCTAGTAAATGAGAATACAATCTGGCTAGTTACAGTTATGTGACTGAATTTTTACTGCTAAGCACAGCCTAGTCTACCCAACTTACTTGATTTAGCAGGTGTATTATTGGCATTTTAAATATTTTGCATATGATTATAATGCATCCTGAGGGAAAAATGAACAAAACCAAAACACCATAAACCAGTTCATTAGTAAGACTTCTTACTGTTCCGCTAAAATGTGGCAATCAAAAAGACAATTTACATTGCAGAGACTTGACCTTTACTTTCCAGGACTGTAAAATAAAATCCCAAACCCCACACTTTCTGCATCTGGTTGACATTTGAATAAAACTGCCAGAGTGCAAACAAGGTTTGAGACAACATCTCCAGCAAACTCTGCAGTGACTCTAAAAATATTCTTGGCGAAGTTACTTTTTAAGGCCATATGTTGAAAAAAACCATCACAAACCAACAAAACCTCACTAGAATTTATTGCAACAAGAGATTTGCCAAACTACTCAAGACATTTGGGAAGATTATAGTGAAGTACATTAGTTGCTGACTTGACAATTTGCTATGCTCACTGCTTGTATAGTGAATTCTTGATATTCACACTGAGAGCTGATCCAGCTTACATTTAAGCAAGAGAACTGCCAAATGTCTATTGGCTTATTAAATGCTGGCAAACCAAAGGTCAGCCCTGTTTATGAGCCACAGCAAAGCTGCTGTGGATGGCACACCAAGCCCTTCTCATGGCATTTTTCTTGTTAAACTTCAAAACTCCAGTGCAGGATTTGGAAAGGTCTGGTTTGAATTGGTTTGGACATGGAGTCTCTCTATGTCTGTCCCAATGTCCCTTATCCATGAACCTGCAGACTGCAGCAGCGGAAGTTCTAGCTCCATGGAGCCCTATTTTCTTTTTTTGTCTAGTGTTCACCACGTCTGATTTGGTCCTGTTTGCAGAGGTATCAGCCAGAATGTGCCTCCCTGGTGCAGCCCTGATGAGTGGGCAGAGGCCCAAGCCACAGCGGGCAAACCTGCCCTTCCTCATCTCCGGGAGCTCATCCCTTCTTCCAGGCAGCTGCCAGGGTCAAAAGGGTTGTAGAAAGGAAAATTTGCTCTCTGTGTCTGATCCAAAGCTGTCTCTGTCCATAGGAAGCTCTCTGTTGACACCTCTGGACTTCCCATCTGACTTCCTCTAACTGTGCCTGACATGGCCATTCCGCTCTGCTCACCGTTACTGCTTTTGATAGCAATCCAGTTTTACATGACTGAAGATTATCCTGGTATGATACACAAGTCTTACTATAAAGACTAACCCTTGCCCTCCTTGCCAAAGCAAACATTCCTTACAAAGGCAGTGCAATCACTCTCACAGTCAATAAAATTTACTTCCATATCATGCTATAGTGAAAACATTACCTCAACTCTTCTTACATCCTTATTATATGTATTTATTATATTTATTTGACTGACATGCAGGAATAACAGAAAATTCCTCCTCTGTCTCTATGCCTGGCTGCTTTCTGAATATGCTAGGTCGCAATGTAACAAAAAATAGATTATTAAATGCATGTATGAAACACAAATGTAAAAAAGTAAAACTTGCTTGTTTAAAACGTTTTAAGGCACAATTAGTTTAGAAAGGTCTGTGTTGTGGACAAAAATCTCACCCAGGTTTACCTCAGTGTAATTGCTGTTTACAAGTGACAGAGAGATTCTGGTGGAGAAAAAAAAAATGATATCCAATTTTTTATGGAAGAAAACTGTAAAAGAAAGTATGGGTTTACTGGTTGGATAATACCTGAAAAGGTGATTTGTTATTGTTATTGTTATTGTTTGGTTGTGGTGGGTTTTTTTTGTTTGTTTGTTTGTTTTTTTGTTTGTTTTTTGTTTTTTCCCCTCTGCAATTGAGATCACCTGGAAAATCTCAACATCTTCGCTGCAGCAAATACGTGTAAGTGTCTGTTCGGCGTAGAAGAAGCCTATCAGACGGAGCCCGGCCGGATCCGCGGCTCAAGGTGCCGGGACGGGTCCCTGCCCGTCGGACCGGGCAGGCTCGGCAGGGAGCCCCTGAACGGGCACCGGGACCCCGGGGCAGGAAAGAACAGGGGGGAGAAGGGTGGAGAGGGGAGAGCGGCGTTCAGAGCCAATTTGTTTCAGATTAACTGGTAACATCTCTGACCAAACAAGCGGCGGGGATCTTCCGCGTTTGGCAATGTAATCTGCTCCCGACGGTGCGGGGAGAGAGCAAGATCAAAGCATTCCTCCCGGGGAAATCGCACCCGGGGTTGCCGTTTGGTTAGCCTGCCCTAACCTCGCTAATAAATTTCCCGGGATGAAGGGAGGGCTGGGGAGGCGAGGAGGCGGGGAACCACGGCACCTGCACCTGCGGCCCGCTGTCCCGGCCGCACCGGAGAACCATGCAAAGCAGGGCCCGCTGCTGGGCGCCCGGCTGCCGCCGGCTCTCCGGGGAGAGTTGGTTACAGTCTTTCAAACGCCCTGGAGCTGCTCTTCCTCTCACGGGCCAGGAGGCTGCTACCAGGGGCGCAGCCCCCGCGGCGGCCTGTACCGCCTCAGGACCCATCCTGCCCGTCCACCCCCACCCACGCCTCAGGCCCTGCAGCTCCGGAGGGACCCCTTGGCAATGCGCGGGGTGGGGGGAAGTACGGGCAAGGGTGGGCGGAGGAGACTCTGAAGGAGCCCAGGAGCACCCCAGCCGGCCAGGCCGAGGGGCACCGCAGCGGGCATAGTCGGGCACCGGGGCTTAGGGGCTGGTGGGGCGCTCCAGCGGCGAGTGTTGCAGCGGGGCAGGTGGATGCGCGGTGGTGGGCTTCGCTGCCTTCCCGCGCGTGGAAATGAGTGTCTTTCCCTGCACGGCGTGGGATCGCCCCTGGCCACTCACAGCGGGCACGGGTGACACTGCGGCCCAAAGCGGGGGGGCTTAGCAGGAGCGGAGATCGCCGCGGCACAAGACGGGGAGCAGTGGGGCTGGAGACTTCCCCTGCCGCCCGAGAGTCCCGCAGGAGGACGGCAGAGGCACTTGTTCCTCCCCTCCCGGCGAGAAAGCGGAGAAAGGCTGGAGGGGAGCGCAAACGTGCCGCGGAGCCCAGCGCAACAAGAGGAGAGGAAGAAAGTTATACAAACACGCTTTAAAATCATGGCTGGGTTTCGCAGTTCCCTGTGGATAAAGTAAACAGGAGGCAAACTGTTTTGTAATTTACTCCAGCGGCCCGCAGAATCGTACTTTGTCATTTGGTGTCAGTTTACAAGCAAAAGGGACTTCTGTTTCCTAACCTAGCAGGTCCTTTGTCATGCCTGTGCCTTTTAAGAGGAACCCCAAGGGGGAAAGTGGAATTCCTTGGGTATTTGCCTTTTAGTCATGCTTATAAGCCAAACAGTAGCCAGGCTTTCTTTTGGAGTGAATAATACCTGCCGTCGAGGGATGCGCTACCCGTTCTCCCGGCGTGACCACTCGGAGGTGGTACGGCCGCAGGAGGGCAAAAGCTCCCGCGGGACAAAAAACTTTCACCCTACCAGCAGGTGTCCGCAGCCCAGGGGCCCTGGAAAGGCCGGTGCCCTGTCCGGGCGGCGGCTCTGGGAGCTGCGGTCGGCTGCGGGGCGGTCCACGCCGGTCCCACTGCCCCCGGGCGCTGCCTGCGCCGGCTCGCCCGGCGGCCCCAAGAGCCGCAAGAGCGGGAGTTTTCCGTGCCGAACCGGTGGCCGGCAGCCGGCCGTGTGTGCTCACCGTGAGTGCGTGCCCGTGTTTAATATATACATGAAAATTACCAGTATTTATTATACACACGGGCCGCGCACGGAAAGAGCAAAATATTTTCCCTTTTAGCAGAATGGTTTCGGCCCCATGTTCTGCATGTCGTTAGTTCTCGATTAGCACACTGGTGGGGAGCTAATGCTCTCCCGCATGCCCTTTCTTGTTTGTTTGTTTGTTTGTTTGTTTGTTCTGGTGTGTTGTTTGGTTGTGAGTTTTGGTTTTATTTTTTCTTTCTTTCTTTGTTTCCCTGGGATACCCTGTTTTAATTTCGCTAGCTCTTCCCGTCTCCGGTGCCAAACGCAGCCGATGTTCATTCTTTTCGTTTCTGTACCGGTTTCCATTTTCACCTCGGAGGCACCGAAGCAGGTCGCTGACACGGCCAAGATTTTGTGCGTTCAATTTCGATCGCTCCCCGTTTTGGGAGACCAGTTGCACTCTCCAGTTTCCGAAGAGCAGCGTCAGAGAACTGGGTAGAAAGAGGAGGGTAGAAAGTTACTCGACAGCTGAGTGATCGGTGGGAAAATGCCATTAAAGGGAGGGAATGCTAAAAAAATAAACGAATATTGTCTCTCGCTCCGCTGGCGAGAGACCAGAACAACGCCGATTCTGTTGTGTTTTCAGACTCGAAAAAATGCCATTGCCACGAGTCTCCTCCGCTCGCGGGACAGGAGAAGCGAACGACGGCAAATGAAAAACGCGGTGGCTGTTTCAGCCTTTAAACCTGCGCCCCAGGCCCGCTCCTCTATTGAGAGGACGCCACTGGCCCGCGGAGCTGATTTTTTGGCAGTCACCATCACGCGAGTTACCGTCTTTTCTCCTTTATTTTCCTTTCCCTCCTCTTCCTCCCCCCCACCCCTCGAACGATCCGTGCCGGGACCAGCACCCGCCGCCCCCTCACGCTCCCCGTGCCGGGGGGGTCGGGCGCGCCCACGGGCCGGCGGCTGGCACACGCGCGGGGGCGGGGCGGGGGCTGTGCGGGCCAATGGGAGCGGCGGCGGAGCGGTGCGGGCCCAATGGGCGGCGGCGACAGGCGCTGATAACGCGGCGGGGCCGGGGCGGCGGGGGCTGTGCCGTGGGGCGGGCGCGGCCGGGGACAGCTGGGTGCCAGCTTAGCCCTAGCCCCGTTGCGGTTAGCACGGACACACGGCCACGCACGGCTCGGCCCGGCCCGACCCGGCCCCTGTGGCACAGCCACTCCTGACTGCGCGGCGCCCCGGCTGTCGGGGAGCATTGCCCCTCTAGGTGCGGGGGTCGAGAGTCCCCTGCCTCCGGCTGGGCCTGGGCAGCTGCGGCCCTGCCAGCTGCAGGGAGCGAGGGGCTGCACGCTGCCTGCACCGCCTGCCGGCGTCGGGCGCTTAACTTGGGTAAGCGCAAAGTACGGGAGGAAGGGTGGGGAGGTGGAGTAGGAAGCCGAGGGGGTCCGAAGACCCTGCTTCTGCCGTGCAGAGAGCTCCAGGAGACCATACAGCCCCTGGTCGCCGCAGCGGGTAGCGATGGTGTGTGAAGCGCAGGTGTCCTCTACCTGTTCCCTAAGACTGAACACAGCGGGCAGGAGGATTGTCAGGATCCTGAAATAAACAGGACCCTGTGAAGACCTGACAGCCTCGCAGCCCTGCTGCGCTGGGCATTGCCCTGGGGTGGTTCCTTCTGCACCCTTTGCCGCTGGAGATGCACCCCTTGCCTGCGTGGGGGCGAGCGGCAAGCCGGGGAGGGCGAGTGGGTGAAGCGCCTGTCGAGGCTAAGCTGAACCCTGCGTGAGGCATGGGGAAGAGACCCGAGCAGACGGTAACGGGGGAGATGACATCCCAAGTGGGCTCTGCCGTGACTGCTCGATGGGGGCACGTCTCGGCGAGGCTGCCGGCGGGCCGGGTGGCGGTGGGCACCTCGGGAGCCGGGTGTGCCCGGGCTACAGTCCCGCCGTCGGGGCGGGGGGCCTGACCCTTCTCTTACAGTTGTGCTGCCTAGGAGCCATGGCTGAAGGACGCGCCGCCGCTGACTGGGAGATCGACGTGGAGAGCGTGGAAGGGGAGGCGACCGAGGCGGCCGGCGCGCCGCGCAGCAGCGCCGGCCCAGAGGTGGAAGCGGAGGTGGAGGAAGGCGAGGAGGCGGCGGCGGCCCCGCGGCGGGGCGAGCCGCGGAAGTTGAGCCGCACGCCCAAGTGCGCCCGGTGCCGCAATCACGGCGTGGTGTCGTGCCTGAAGGGACACAAGCGGTTCTGCCGCTGGCGCGACTGCCAGTGCGCCAACTGCCTGCTGGTGGTGGAGCGGCAGCGGGTCATGGCTGCCCAGGTGGCTCTTCGACGGCAACAGGCCACCGAGGTGAGAGGGGAAGGAACGGGTAGGGACGGGAAGGGGCGGGCGGCCTCCAGGCTGACGGCACCCCCCGTTCGCTCTCCTAGGACAAGAAGGGGCTGGCGGGGAAGCAGGCGAGCCTGGAGCGCAAAGCCATATACCAGAGGCACGTCCGGACTCCCAGCCTCCTGGCCAAGAGCATCTTGGAAGGTAAGCGCATACCACACCCCTCCATGAGCTGACCCCAGCCCCACAGCATCGGCAGGCAGCGGAGAAACCGCGCTCTGGTCCGGGAAAACCCATAGCTCCCCTCCGAGGAGCCGCTGCACATGGACACGCCTGAAATGCAGTGATATTTCCCGAAATAAACGGGGAACTTCGTGACAGCCCGCTCGGGTAGCGCGCCAGGCACCCAGGACCCGCGCCCTTTCGGGCCGTGTCCCTGGAGCCGCCGGGCCGCGGCTTCTGCTCTTCCAGGCTGGAATCGATGTGGCAGAATTTCAGTCCCGTGTACTTCTCTCGCCCCCGCCCAAAATAATGCCTGAAATGCTAGCAACGGTAATTTGAAATTTGAGAGTTACTGTTACAAGCTGACATTCTTTTAAAATGACTAGTCAGCAGCGTTTTGTAGTGCCGGGTAATTTCTTCGCTGGTGTTTTTATCAGCAAATGAGTAAATCACTCGTGGTTTTTTTTTTAATTTTGTTGTCGGTTTTTTGGATTTTTTTTGTTTGTTGTTTTTTTTTCCCCCTTTTGATGTGCATGACTAATACAGCAACACCATTTGCTGCATTATCAATAGTAAGATACACAGAATAGGCTGTTCGTTTGTTTCTTGGTGTCGAAAACATTAGCGGAAGAATGACATTTTAAAGATGGTTATTTTTGTGACGTGGTGTATTTTTTCTTCCCCACTCCCTCTTCTTTTTCCCAAAGTTATCTCCATGTCTGCTTTAATTGCTTTCCAAACTGTAGCCCTGCAAAGCATTAGAGTTCTCAAATCTAGCTTCCCCCCTCAAATCGAAAACTCTTTTCTTTGTCTGTGCAAGTGCAATTAAAATTTTGTCCTCTTAGAAACCTCTGATCTTCACCTACAGTTCACTCAAAAAAAATCTTCTGTATTCTTTTCCTCTAATTTATCTTAACTTTCTTTTTCTTTTCTCCTAGTTCTCCTTGGAATTTTCTACAGTCTTTAGTAATGTGTACGTAGTGATTCGTCTTTAGAAAATAGAAAAGGCATCAGCTGTAGTTATAGGTACCTTCCTTGGCAATGGGGAAACACGGGTGAGAGGAATGGGAATGAAAACTGGTAAAACCCTGTTCTCCTTACTCATGTAAGTAGTTCCATTAATAGAATGGGATTACTTGTCTGGTTAGAGCAAATAGGGTTGGATCCTATCAGTTGCATTAAATTAATCAGTTAGCTTGGTAATTGATAAAGCACAGAAATTCAGTCTCCACTATATTCAAAACTCTCTTCTAGTTCAGGAGAAATAAAATATTTAAATACTTCCTCTATTTGTTAAAAATTGAGGCTTATCTCATTAAGCAGCATGATGTAGTCATAATACATAGGGAGGTTTTGCCTTCTTTTTCTTTTTCTTTTTCTTTTTCTTTTTCTTTTTCTTTTTCTTTTTCTTTTTCTTTTTCTTTTTCTTTTTCTTTTTCTTTTTCTTTTTCTTTTTCTTTTTCTTTCTCCTTCTTTCACCTGCTGTTTTGGAATTGCTTTTTAAAGTTACTAATCAGTTCGTTTTGAAGTCAGGGGAGTAGGGCTTGCTTATCTGTGTTGAGGAACTGAATGTGCTTGATGACTGGAGAGCTAAGCCTCTGTGGCATGGTGACTTCAGTGGGAGCTGATGGTGTCGGGGTTTCCAGCAAGTGCTCGGACCCTGGCGAGACTGGCTCCAAAAGGAACCCTTCTACAAACACAGCTTTAATGTTTTTCTGATGCAGCTTAATTCCTAATGCTGCTTTATTGTTTTAGGTTACCGTCCTATTCCAACAGACCCTTACCTGGGAGGGAATTCACCCTTGCCAGCCCCTGTAAGTGACAGGATGAGAAAGAGACGGGCTTTTGCTGATAAAGAGTTGGAGAACATTATGCTAGAGAGAGAGTATAAAGAGAGAGAGATGATGGAAGCTACACAAGCAGCTGCACTCTTTCTCCCGAACCGCATGGTGCATGGAGCTGAATACAACTCGTATAAAACAGCCTTCAACACTACTCAAGCTGATACTCCAAACAAGGAGTTTTGCAATTTTTTACCAACCTGCCTTGATCTAACCATGCAGTATTCAGGATCCAGCAACATGGAACTGATTTCTTCAAATGTCAGTGTAGCTACTACCTACAGGCAGTATCCCCTGTCTTCTAGGTTCTTAGTGTGGCCAAAATGTGGCCCCATTAGCGATGCTCTCCTCTACCAGCAATGCCTGCTGAACGCTACTACTGTCCAAGCTCTCAAACCTGGGGCAGGTTGGGATGCCAAGGTCTCACAAAGTCAGGACTGTCCAAACACTGAACAGGACAGCATTCCTCCAAAACTGGAAAATTCACTCATTCTGACCCACACACAAGACATGCAGCAGTCATGTAATGGGATACTGTGCCTCCCTCAGGAAGCTCGTGAGAGGTCAGCTTTCTCTCCTCCAAAAAGGACTTTCTCTCAGATTTCTGATAACGATTCTGTGACTCCTCAGGAACAGGTACTAAGCAAGATCAGCAAAGACAATACCAAGCCCCCTCCTTCACTCAAATACAGTCCAGTTCAGTCACTGTTCCAGCAAACATTTCCTGACAAATCAGGAGAGCTGAGAACATCATTTGTGAAAGAGACTTTTGAAGATGCTTCTAAGAAATACAGAGAGTGTGCCATTAAAGAGAACCAAAAGTACAAATTTACAAAAGAGAAATGTGCAAAAGACTTCCTTGGGGCCAAACAAGCCCCAACAAAACTTTCAACAACTGAGCCACTGTCTTTTTCAGTTGAATCCATCCTTAAACGACCCTCCTCTGCAGTTGCTAATGTTTCTCAATGAATAAACTGTACTTTGAGTGTAGAGAGTTTGTATGCTTTGCTTGTGCAGAATTGCTACTGCCTGCCTTGTCTCTTAGAAGTTTGTGAAGAAGAATTTCTACTGTAAATGGTAATTATTTCTTTTATCTAAAAATTATGTACATAAATATGCATGTTTTCTCTTATGAAAAAATAAATATATTTAATAAAAAAATAAATGAAACTTCATGTATCTACTGTAGAGTGTGGTGTTATTCTCAGCAGCACTTAGAACCATTCAATAAAACTAGATTACCTACATAGACATATTAATGATCTCTGTTTTGTCTCCAGTATTTCACAGGCAAGTATGACCTACTTTCAGAAAATAGTTATTCTTTTATCTGCTGTTATCAATGTACTTACTTGTTATCTTGGTGGGGTAAGCAACAGTTTCTGCTCTGGATCTCCAATAGCAGTGGTGCCCTTAGGCTACTATGAATTTGCAAGACTTTTACAAATAACTTAAGCGAGGATTTGGTCAGATTCCAAATGCCTTTCTTATTTTGAAGGGAGAGTGCATGCTAGCTTCAAAGACTAGTTTATTCCACACCTCTCTATAGAAGTTTGTGTTACTAAAGCAGAAGAGTTACTAGATTGGTTTTGAGGATCTGGTGAGTTTTTTGATTAAAAAGTTTGCATTTTTAAAAATTAAATTATTGAATGAAAGGTCTGCTGCTTTTAAAATACATTTTTTATTTTTAAATTTAAATGTTTAGCTGACTTTACTCTGGATTTCTACCCCCTAGAATATTTCCCTTCTGAAAACATTTCACCTTTGATCAACAAGAGCCTAGGATTTTAGTGCTGGGATAATTGAAAAGATCTTTAGGCTGTATAAATTATTCTCAGAATCATCATTGCTAAGGAGAAAACAAATAATGACCTCTCAGTTTTTAAATTTTATAGCCTTTTGCAGTGATAGCTGAAATAAAGAAGGATAACCAGTAAAATTTACCCAGGAACCTGAAATGCCATTAAGGCATTAAGGTTGTAGAAAAAGGCGTAACCACTTATCATTATGACTGAGCTTGAAGCTCTTGGAGTTGGCGATTTTGTAAGTTTTTCCATATAGATCACATGTATATGCTAGCACATACAGTGCTAACAGGTAATCCATTGGTCCCCTTCCTTCCTTAATATTTTTATCCTGCAGACTGTGCCTAGCCAGTTGAAAGGAGCTGCGCTTCGTTTTTAATTTTTATTCTTTTCTAAGGACAATTATATGTTTGGTATTTGTGACCAGAATGTAATATTTTCTTATTTTATTACACTCACTGCACAGGTTAAATGCTTGTTTTAGTATGAATAAATCTAACCCTGTGAATTTCTGATTCTGTAAGTATCTCTGGAAGTGTTTAGTGTTTCTGTTGGGAGTGGCAGGCCCCTTTTCATGGGTGGGTCAAGGTGTAGTGGGTGCTTTTGTAAGCTGCTTTGTTAAAGCACAAACACATTTGAGAAAACACGTTTTATGTAACGTAGATTTTTACATAACACGTATTACAAAGCATATAAAATTTTGTGTCAGAAATGTGAACAAATTTGTTGTAATTTCAGTAGATCTTAGGCACTACCTAAAATTTCACTTTTCAAAAGCATTAAAACTAACTAGTTTTTGCCTAGCTGAAAATACATTTCAAGTGCAGTGAGATTCTTCATTTTTCCAAACTTTGTCCTTTATACAGTTGCCATTAGAGGGAGTTTTCACTTACCTGAAACCTGAATCTCCTTGTTGATCAATTAAACAGTCAGATCAAGATAAGTAGCTTTAACCAGGAGTAAATGGAGTGAAAATCTTCACATTTCATATTTGTTTGCTTTCACCACAGCTTCCTTCATTGGCTTAGTTGAACATCAAATGCTAAAAAGGGCTTTTAATTTAAGCAGGCTTTCCTTTGTTATTAAAAATATTATTTGTTTTGTTTTTCGAGCTACTGGCATAAACTAGGATGACAGATGAGAGTTCAGCAATCTACATAGTGAATCAATGTTGCATACTGGAATTAGTCCTGCATAAATATTTTTTTGCCTGACATGTGCATCTAAGATTGTTCAATTTCACATCTGAAATATTTTTTTTTTCCAGGAATTCACTTGGCTTAATTTATCTTTTAAATAAAGACCAGAAAACCAAAACCCTCTAACAGACTGGTACCTCTTGACATTTTGAAGAATAAGTTGAACAGAAGAAAATCAAACTCTGAAGATATACCAAACATTAATATATACAGTCTCCTAAAGATGTAATATATGTATGTTTCAGATAGTTCTGTTCAAATCCCAGTCATCAGAAGAGGAGTGACAATTCAATTACTGTTCGGAAAAAAGTGACCCTTGAGGTGGAAATTTGGACAAATCTTTTGCTTCACTTAGCAAAGTCTCACTGGGGTCAGCTTTTGGCCACCTTGTCTTGCATCAGTTCCATTAGCTGCTTCTCTGTACTGTTTCCTTTCCTTTCATAGACTTTACCTCTCATGCATCTTGAAAGATTGTTGCACCCAGTTTTTTGTTTTTCCTTTGTTAAAAACATGTATGAAGTGTATTGTTCACAGAGAGGATGGTTAGTAGCTTGAACAGGGCAGCTTATACACAGTGTTTGACTTTCCTCACTCATTTTTGTAGTGGATGTATAGCACTATTTCCTCTTTCAGCTATGCATTTCTCTAGAGCAGAAGCAGTGACTTGTCCGTGTGTGCTGGTGTAGCTGTGTGGCTGTGCAAACTCATGGTGAAGAGGTGAAGTAGTCACTCTGAACCTCTCTTAATGCTTACTACTAGGCAGTGTCTCCCCAGAAATTAATCAGCTTTTAAGACATCCTATGCTTCCCAATGCTTCCTGCTTCCTAAATACCATTGTTGTGGCATTGATTGGGTCTGTGGATGCATTTGTCTCCTGTACAATGTAACTAGTTTTCTCTGAGTATGACAGCACCTTTGTGGTATGCTCATAACTGTCAGGTTGCATTGCCCTTCAGATCCCCTACTGACTTCAGGTTTTCTTATGTGATGGTAGAACATGCTTGTTGGGAGGCTCAGCTTTAGGTTTGGGACAGGAGGTCAAGAACATGTGCTGTCTGTGGAGTACAAAATGTTGTGGAAAAGAGTACAAAGAACAATTATTTAATTGATCTGCAAAACAGTAAAACTGGCTGATGGCACTGTCAAAGAACACAAACTCTTTGTTGGAAGTGCAGGCCCTCCATATGCATCCTAAGACAAAATTCTTTATAGGTGTACACAGGTGTATCAGTGTACAGATCTAGAAGAACTGGAAATTAATAGTACCCCGGACAGTACTTGGTGGCAAGGAATGGTAGTGGTGAGTTCACCTGGAGTATGGATAGGTTATTTACCACTGCTGCAGTGACAATTCTCCTTCCCCATGTAGCATGGGAGAATGGAGATGGGGCCTGTGGTGGTGGTGATGAGGGAAAGTCCCTGCTCAGTATATTTGGGTTGCTGGCCTTCTCTCAGGTGCTGGCATCCTGGAGGTAACTGCACCAGCACTGCTGGCTTGCCACAAAGTCCACCTTAAAATGCTTATTTGTCTTGGATGCCTTTGAATCAGCATATTGAGCTACTGGGCTCATCAGGTCAAGGCATAAAGTTTGGTGGAGTGGCTAGATAGTTGGACACCAGTCATTCAGCTGATACCAAGACTGAAATACCTGTAAAATCACCAACTGAATGCATTTTTATTCTGTTTGGAGAATATGACTTAGCCCAGTGCTATCTGCATGTCCTTCAGCTATGACAAAGATCTGACTTTTGCCATCTGATCTCCTTGACTCCTTGGGATCATAAAAGCAAATAATTTCTTGGCCAGCTGTGAAGGCACAAGTCCCTGTAGGGTTAATGGATCTGAAGGCTGAAAATTAACCAACTCACAGTTGCTATTGTTTTGGAATTAGAGAATTTGTCCTCTCTCCATTTCTTTATTTTAAGCTGACCCTAATGCAAAAGCTGGCATCAGGAGTCATTGCCCATGATGGATGAGATTATCACTGTATCACCAAGTTTCTTCTCTGAATTTCTGCCAGCAGAACATCACAAAGTACACATGATGCCTCTATTAACTCAAGATAGCAGCGATCAGCCATTTTATGTTTGCTTGCATTGAAAACAAGACAAACTGTGGACTATACAAGAAAGGCTGCTGGGGAATCATGTGTGGGCAGGAGAAAGCCAGGCACAGGAATGTCAGTGTGACTGTAGAAGCAGGAAGCAATTGCTGCTTCACGGGAGGAAGCATCCCTTTTCATAAATAGTGAAAACACTCAAACTGGGAAAAAAAAAAAATCTTTAAACAACGCCAGTTTCCCCTCTTCCTGTCTCCAGTACTAGCTCTTTTTGAAGAAGCTATAGTGATTTTTCCATCCAGAAACACACATAAATCAGGTTCATGGGCTGTCTATACCTAGTGTTGTAATTTGGAATCAGTAACCCAGAGCCAGTGAGCATTGCTGTTATTGTGACCTGTTGCCTGTCATATGAGGACTGATGCTGGAGCTGCTCCACGCTGTTCCTCACAAACTGAGGGAAGGAGTCTACCACTCACCCCGAACTCAACACCACGAACTTAGCATCAGTGTGAGGGCATTCGTGTTTCTGGGCTGAAAACTCTTTTTCTGACCTGTGTGTTATCACAGGACACACTGCTGTGTCTAGTTTTTGCTGACAAAGAAGAGCTCCCGCAGCGACCAAGAGTGAAGAGTGATTCTTCATATTCAGTTCTGTTGAAATATTATGTTGAAAGAACTGGAAGAATGAAAAATTACATTGGAAGGGGGCAGCAACCATTTTCCCAGTTATTTGTAAAATTGGCCAAATCTGAGCTGATAACAGTGACTAGATTTTTCACTCATTCCTTGGCAGGCCAGTTGGGCAGCAAACAATTAAGTTGAACTAGTACCATGTGTGATACACAGCTTCTATATTGGATTATCAAGAGATAATAGTGGCATCCATTATAGCCTGGCTGGTTTTAACCTACCCATTTTATTTCTGCACAAAGAATCTGCTACATGAGTTGGCTGTAGCCAGACTTCACTTTTCTAAGTCAGACAGAAACCATGGAAGAACTGCCCACCTTCAGAAATGGCTTGCCTCTGAAACGCACACTGGGACATGGTCCTCTGTAGAAAGATGCTGTAAGTAGTCATAGAATCGTTGGATCATAGATTTAGAAAGACCAGAGCTATGTTGACAGATAGGATAACAAAACCTATGAGTAAAATATGTATGGGTAAAACCAGCTTCTTTCAGGCAATTTTAGACTTGCAGCAGTGTAAGCATGAATGGAGAGCTGGAAAAAATAAGTCAGATCTTAATGAACCACTTGGAGGTGACAAATGAACAGAAGCCTTGCACTTTAACCTGTGTGGAAAATCCCATTTTATTCAATCTTTAATTTAATTTAGAAGCTTCATTTACCCTTGTTACCACCTGAGCTGTCCTTACCATATATATATACCCTATATATAAATATATATATATAAATAAATATATATATATATATACATACATACAGTGATAAGAGGCTTCTCTCCTCCAGGTTGGACAGCCCCAGCTCTCTCATACTTACCTGCTATGACAGATGTCCTGATCCCTTAATCATCTTCAAGATGCCTTTTCTGGACTCACTCCAGTACAACCTTTTGTATAGAATAGCCCAGCACTGGATACAATACTCCAGATGTGCCTTACTGAAGCTGAGTGGAGAGGAGGGATCTCTTCTGTCCACGTGCTGGCAACAGACTGCCAAATGCAGATCAGGATGCTGTTGGACACACTTCCTGTCAACACAATGGTGTCCTCAACTCAGTGTCCATTAGGGCCAACCTGGTTCAGGACATGTCATGCAGGACTTATATTTTGCAGTAATACTGTCATCTGCACTGGGATTAATTAAAGTTTCATGTTAAATCATTGCATACTAGATTAATTATGTAAAATTCTGAAAGTGTAAAAAGAACCATGCTACAAATCTATACAAATCTGAGATTAAGGCGATGCTAAAACTTCAGCTATGTCTCAAGATGAAGAAGTTTCATAGAGCATGATTAAAAAACCTTATGTTAGGAAGGGCTGAGCTCCCTCAGCTTCAAACAATGATGTCCACCTTTCCATATTACTCTTTCATAAATGGACCAAGAAAACAGGAATCTCATCACAATTTAAAGTTATTTCCACTCTGAAACTAGCAAACTGGTCTAGGATTCGAGTTCAGGAACAAAGGGTTTAATAATTAAAATGCTTTGTAATTAATCTGCCTCTAGGATGTGCCTGGAGGGAACTGGTAGCCTGATTGCTTTAGGAAACGATATTGATATGGCAGAAAGGTACAGAGGAAAACAAGCCCAAAACTGACAACGAGGACTTAATCTAGTGGCTGGTGGGTCAACTGCACCTGACTCCCACCTTCTCCTTGCTGGCCTTTCAGAAGGTGGGGAATGGCAGCAGGGCCCTTACAGAGCCTAGCACCTGCATGCTTCCCGCGGTGCCTGCCCCAGCTGGGCAGGGAGGGCACAGCAACCACCGGAGCACCTGCCTGGGCACAGAGGGACAGCTAGCCATCCTAGTGCTGGTGGATGGGTGGCAGCCAGCTTTGGAGCTCCCAGACAGGGCTTTTTCAGTGAAAAAGCTTTTGTTTTTTCAGACAATGGCATATCCCCCAATGCGAAACTGCTTGTTTACAAAGCTGCTGTGTCCTGAGCTAGTAGCAATTCTGGGCTAACAGTTTGCAGATGCAGCAGTAAAGGGGCATGCTCTGCTGGGTATGGAGGCTTTAGGCACAGGCTCTGTAATGCAAAGAAGTAAGAGGAAAACAAATCTGGGATAAAAATATTTTCTTCAACCCATTAAATTCCTTGCTCAGAATTAGAGTACAGATACTCAGGGATTTTAAACTAATAAAAACTGAGAGTAAACCCATGAGACTGTGCAACCTTAAAGCAATGGTGGTGTAGTTAGCCATAACTACATAGCCGTCTGCATCTAACGGGAGGATATGAGCAGAAGGTTATGCTGAGTGTGTGATCTTCTGTAATTTACGACAACCAGTAAAAAGTCCAGGCTGCCAGAAAAGAAAGCATACACTTGTTAACAATGGTGTCATGGTAGCAATGTCTTGATTCAGCCTCTGGTGTTAGTCCCATGCAGTGTGCTCAGAGTTTTCTTGTTTATGGGAGTCGAATGGGAAGGGGCAGGGGGGACCTTTGCAATACAGTAATAAAAGAGGCCTTGTCTTGCACCTCCCTACTTTTTATTGCTCACTGAACAACCCACACTTCAATTCCCACAGCACCAAAGAATACACCTGGTGGATATAAGTGAATACCATTCCAGCAGGTGCACAACAAAGTGCCCTTGTGGCCAAGAAGGCCAATGGCATCTTGGGGTGCATTAAGAATAGTGTAGCCAGCAGGTGAAGGGAGGTTCTCGTCCCTCACAATTCTGCCCTAGTGAGGCTGCATCTAGAGTACTGTGTCCAATTCTGGGGTCCCCAGTTCATAAAGCATAAGGAACTATTGGAAGTAGCCCAGCTCAGGGCCACAGAGATAATGAGGGGTCTGGACCATTTGCCCTCTTAGGAAACGCTGAGAGAGCTGGGGCTGTTTAACCAGGAAAAGGGGAGACTGATGAGGGATCTCATAAACATAAATATCTGAAGGGTGGGTGTCTGGAAGATGGGTCCAGTTTATTTTCCACAGTGTCCAACGACAGGACAAGTGGCAATGGCAAAAGCTGGAGCTTAGGAGGTTCAAGTTAAGCATGAGACTAACAGAGCACTGGAACAGGCTGCCTAGAGAGGTTGTGGAGTCTCCTTCTCTGGAGATATCCAAAACCTGTCTGGGCGTGTTCCTGTGTGATCTACTGTAGGTGATACTTCCCTAGGTGGGGGTTGGGACTAGATGATCTTCAGAGGTTCCTTCCAACCCTGACCACTCTCTGACTCTGTGACAAGAAGTAAAAGACTGTGTTATCTTAGCTGTCTTTGCTTTAGCTTTTACTTGGCACTCACTCTGACACCTGCAAATGCAAATCAAGCTCTTCCAATGAGACACATTGCTTGAAGCCAGGGTCCCAGCAGAAGGTTGTCTTTGACTTGGGTTTTCTGTAGCCCAAATGATAGAAGTGGAGCTCCTCTTACTGCTTTTTCTCCTGGCATGGAGACAGCTGTACAGTATGTCTTGTCTATCCAACTGACTCCATCTGTGGCACTTGCTACCTTAGAGACTTCTGCTTGTCTGCAAATGTAGCTGAAATAGCTTCAAAAGTGGAGAGATGTAAAGTAGATGCAAAATGTTTTGGGAAATCAGACTAAAACCCCATTTGTTTTCATGCGCTTTCCTTGTCAACCTCTCCTAGGCAGTTAATCTTAATAAGCTCCTTCCTCTCCTGTCACACATCATCTCCCCTTCTGTCTGTGACATGCTGGTGAGTCTTCCAACATAAGTGCTGAAGGCCATGCTTCCCTTATTACAGGGCAACAGCTGAGTACCAGTATTACTCATTTTGCTTAGGACTGGGTTCTTGTGCAGCAAAACAGCCTACCCCAGAGCGACTTGTAAAGGCTTTCTGCAAAGCAACAACTCAGTATGCTTGTGTGGAAGCTGCAAAGTAAACAAGGAATGATAACGTATCTCCCACAGCTGGGAAATGCCGCATGTGGATGAGGATAATCCATTCATTAGGTTCTGAACATGAAGTCCCACAAGTGAGTATCATAAATCCATGTGATGTTCCTGAATGCTGGATTTTTCATTTGGGCATACAAAGGAACTGAAAAATGTGTAAAATGAAAATCACATGTACTCCAAAGCAGCACCATAACACTGGAAGCTGGTAACATCTGAAAGTGAGTAGGCAAAATTGACACGTAAAGATGTGCTCTGAGCCAATTTACAGCAAAGGGTAAAGATCACACTGCATCTGAGTCAAAACAGGGTAGGCCCTACTCCCTAGTGGCTGTACATCCGAAGAGCCTCTTGTGTACTGATTGTACCAGAAAATGTATGGAATACATTACAATTATGAATGTTCCTCTGACATGTTATTTCAGAAAAGATCATGAGAGCGGGATAAAATACAGGTTACAGTCTTTCAACCTGCAGTCATAACTAGCCCGATTTCCATTGCTGTCAAAGATGAAGCAGAGATGTTTATCTCCACACAACCACTTGTTAGAAGAGACAGGTATTCTGAGAGAATGAAGCTTTTCTAAAACATTGTGCTTGCTGGTACTTGTTTGAAAGGAACAGCTGAGTCCAGAAAGCAGGTCTTCAAAACACTTGTGTAGTACATTCTGCAGTTGTGTCCTTGAGCGTGCTTAAATGGAAGTGTTTTATCTTCAAACTGTTGTGCCATGTTTGCTCAAGAACTTTCAGAATCTGGCCTAAATCTTGAAAGAAAAGAAAAAAAAAAATTAACAATCCTATGGCTGATGTTTTATTTCTCAGTTGATCTGATAAATTCCTTCCTGCAGTTATTTTGGACTGTTCTGTCCTTGCTGTTGTTTTATATTATGGAAATGCATTTTTGCGTTAAACAAATACAATTTAGTATTTGGGAGATTAAAGCCATGAGGCAAACAGCTGAGGTACATGCAGTGACTTGGACTTGGGAGTGCAGGGAAAATGAAAGCTAGATAGAGCGAACTTTGGGACTGGTGTTTGGGCCAAAATGAAGGCTGGAAATCCCGTGTTCAACATACCCCAGGTGACAGTGCCTGCACATAAGATCAAGTCAGCTAAGTTCTGCCAAGCCATCTTTAGAGCACACCACCATTGCAAATCTCTTTTTGCCTGTTAAAATCTAGTAGATTTTAAGTAGCCAAATGAAATATGTTGATGGTGTAGAAACACACCATTTACAGCCTGTGTTCTGGTTTGGTTTGGTGGGTTTTTTGGTAGCTGGGGAAGAGCCACAGGAGTGGTTCCGGTAAGAAGCTGAGAAGCTCCCCCTGCTCCAAAACCCCCAATGGGCCATTAGAGAGACAATAGATGCGCCTCTGCCATTAACATACGAAAGAAGTGAGACCTGAGCAGAGCTAGCACTGAAAGAAAGAGAAGAGCTGTGCTGGAGCAGGAGAGCAGTGCTGGTGGTTGGTGAGGAAGAAGGGGAAGAAGGTGCCCGAGCAGAAGTTTCCCTGCAACCCATGGCGAGATGGCAGCTGTCCCCCTGCACTCGTGGAGGAACGTGGTGGAACATTCCCTGAAGGCGCCAGGAGCGGTGAACCTGTCCACTGGAGTTGGATTTTGTGGCCAGTGGATTTGCTGCCTGTGGACTCTGATTACGCAGCTTTGAAAGACCCCGGAGCCAGGGGAGGTGGCTGTTCCCGGAGCAGCCCATGACTCTGTGGGAAGCCCAGGCTGGAGCAGCTCTGGACCTCGTGGGAAGGACTCATGAAGGAGAGGTTCGTGGAGGACTCTCTCCCATGGGAGGGACCCCGTGGGGAAGCAGGGCAGGACTGTAAGGAATCCTTCTTCCTGAGGAGGAAGGAGCAGCAGGAACCACCAGCCTGTGAACTGACTCTAAACCCCATCCCCTGTCCCCCTGTGCTGCTGGGGGGAAGGAGGGAGAGAAACCGGGAACAAAGTGATTTGGGCCTGGGAAGAAGGGAGGGGTGGGGTAACATATGCAAGCCCTGCTCTGTGTGTTGTCTGTGTCCTGTGTGTGTTTGATTGGTGTGAAATTATTATTTTTCCCCCAAGTTGAGTCTGTTTTGCCCGAGACCTTAATCAGTGAAGAACCCTCCTTGTCCTTTGTCTCAACACATGAGCTTTGTCCTCCTCATCCCAGAGAGTGTGTGTGTGTGCGTGCGTGTGTGTGTGTGTGTGTGTGTGTGTGTCTCCGTTGTTCTCTGCCAGCTGAAGAGTTCAAATTCATGAAGCCAGGAGACAGGGAATACCTAGCTTGAGAATACAGGGGACCATCTGGATGTTTTGCAGTTTTTGAGGAAGAACTTTCACCCAAAAGAAAGGTTAAATCTCAGAAGGGCTGACTGGTGACCTATTGCTAGCCCTTCCAGATCTGGTAGGTTGTGTAAAAGTTGGTTTAGACAATAAAGAGATGGCTCCCATATTTCAGCCCTGTGTTACAGACTGCAGGAGGACAACATATTGTACAAGCAGGATTTCTGCCTCTGCCTTGGACAACTCAGTGGTGAGTTTTTGGGCTGGTCCTTTGTCCATTTTCCATGGGGAGTTTGGGAAAAGGGGCAGGAGCTCCTTGAAGATCTGGATCACTGTATGGGGGTCTCCTTGGCCCCAGATGCACTGCAGATGTCCATGTGTCCTGAGGGCTCAACTCTTCTCCCACCAAAGCTGCTGGTGAAACTCTTCTCTCTGTTCCTCTTCTGCAAGGTGAGAGAAAAATACTTCACAAAAAAGAACAGATGCAATGGGGTAATGGTCTAGTGTCAGGAACCCTGGTGCCATGAAAATTTTGTCAAAGGTCTAATTAGTGCACTGGCTTTTGGGTATAAGAGAGAAAAGCTGAATCTGCTGATTTGGTTGCAACATCGTAGTGTCTCCTTGCCAAGGTAGCAGTCTGATGTGCCATTTCTTCCTGCTGGGAAGAAGCACAGGCTGACTAATAAATTTAAAAAATGAGCATGTTCTCTATCTGTACAGGTCACTGGATTAAAAAAATAATGCAAGGCCCTCTCAGTTCACCCTAGACATATAAAGGTTTCTAGAGCACTGCCAATCTTCCTAGGCAGAGGGAGCCTGGTACACTGTTCCCTGCCAAGTGAGAGAGACCTCCCTGTGGGATCTGCTTTGGGAAAGCATGTTCACCTTTTTGGTCTCTCCTCCACAGCCTCCTACTGGGGGTAGAGACACCTTGCTTAAGTTTGCAGATTGCAGTGATAAACTCTGTGGATATTGTTTTGCTCTGATAAGGACACTAAAAGGTCCTAAGCTATGAAGGAAGTAGTGCAGCATTTGTGGAGAGAGAGCAGGCATCTTTGGCTGCCTTGATTTTGAATGGCATTTGGGGGCAGCAGGGTGAAGCAAGCTGCAGGAGTGAGTAGGACAGATCTCTTTCCTGTTGTCCTCAGGTGGCCTAAAGGAATGTCTCACCAGGGCCTGAGGTGAGAAGATTGGACTTGCCATCTTCCCAGCACCACAGCCTGATGCAGAGCTACATCCAGCTGCCAAACACAGGCATTTTGACTCTTCTGTCACCATTAAACCACACTCTCTGAGGTAAAGTAACCTTCACCAAATAAAATAAAAACGAGTTTCCACATGCTGTAATTTCTGGATGTATTGCCTCTTAAATGGGACACATACATGAAAAGAGTAAAGGACAAGACAGGGATAGGAAAGGAGCCTTGTAAAATCACTTCAGCATGTGGCTGCTAACACTGAAATCCTCAACATTTGTTGCATGATGCTTGGCAGTGCAGTTTGGCCTTCAAACGCTTTGCAGAATTAGCAGAGGGCAGGCAAGCCCCTGGTAAGAAAGCTGGCTTGGAGCTGCAAAATGTGAAATGCTCAGTGAAATTTCTTTAGGACTCACCTTAAAAGCAGCAAGCTGAATGGTGAGCTCTGTCTGAACTTTGACCAAAGTGTTTACTTTAGTGTAATCAAGTGACTGAGATAATAATAACAACAATAATAGTTGTCATAATCTTTGCCATTGCAATATAATTGCAACAAAAGCTACCTAGATGCTCTCAGAGCTTCTTGGAAGGACTTCCTTATAATTTACGCCCTATAGCTGAAACACAGATTCTGATGCACTGGTACCATACATCTGTTCTCCTGACTTTTTAACCATAGAGTGCTAGTTTATTGCTGAGCTTAAGGATAAAAAAAAAATAATAATAAAAAAAAATCCTCTCCACTAAGTACATTCAGATGTCAGCCTCCAAAAGCTCTCTATACAGTGTTTCATTCTCGGATTATTTTACCTTCCTGCTTATGAGGCAGTGTTGTTATCAAACAAGTTTAACCATGAAAGGCCTGGGTTTCAGAATGGGGAAAAGTTATTTGCAGATATTATCAATAAAGTAAATTAAAAATAGCTGCAATGTATCAGTACTAGTGTGTCAACACTTCCAAAAGGACAGATTTATGAAATAACTATTCTTGAGTATACCGTAAGTCCTTGTTTGGATAAAAGTTTTCAGAGACACCGAGGTTGGAGGTGGGAAATCTGACTGTGACTCATGCTACGCATGAACAGACACTTGAGTCCAAAAAAATACTGTTACTGTCAGCTGTTGTCTATGGACAAATCTAGCTGACCACAGGACAGTGTTTTGCATTTGTGCCATCTTCCAGGCTGAAAGAGAATAAACCTTTCAAGAGCTCCCAAGAAAACTAATTAGGTGTCAGTGTCTAGCTTTGGCAAGGGTGTCCTTGCTGGCAGGGTGCAGGGGGTTCCCTCTGTGCATGTTCGTACCCCAGAGGTGTTTAAATGTGGCATTTACGTGTACCCATGACATATATTTGTTACACAATAGCACACAAGTGGGTATTTCTTTCTAGTTGGGAAACTCTTCACTGAAAGTGATAGCATTAAATTCCCTTAAATGGTTTAGTTTAGCCAGAAGAACAAGGCAAATTCCTCTTCTTTGCTCCACTTTGTACAGCAGTGATAGCCTTAACAGACAGGGATAGACTCTGAGGCCCATCTTTATTACAGAGCTACATTCAGAAATAGGTTATTTGCTCAAAGCCTGATAAAAACCGAAGTACAGATGTGGGGCTAGAGGCTGCTATCACTGTATTTCATCCACAAGTAAGTTCTAACGGCTGTTGCAGGGAGGCTGTGCTGACTCCTCCTGGGAGAGACACTATGAGGTGTTTAAGAGCACTTTTAAGAAAGCTGCATGCACACATACTGTAGTTAGGCACAAAGAGTTCCCTCATGCTGCCCTGTGAGAGCTTGCCATCAGTAAGAAAGTAGCAAATGCTCTCTCTTAAAAAAATTAGAGAAACACAAATGGGGCGGCTTTGGCAGGAATTTCACTTTTTGGTGCCTGTTTGCACAAGTATCAGGTTATGGGCTGTCATCACTTGCTTAATTTCTTTTGTGGTATACGCAAACTGTGCCGTAAGGGTGCCACAGGAAGGGAAAGTTAAACGACTCTGAAGTGTAGCTGCAAACCTTTAAGCTAAGAGAAAGTGATAATGTAGCTACGGGGGTGTCTCTGCTGCTCCCACCCCATTACTGACGAGTTATATGTAAACCCCTCACAGTGTCTCCCTTGACACCTTCCTGGTCTTCAGAGCCTCTACTACATACTGCTGGAGGCCTCCTAAGCCTGCTACTCCCCTCTCCTCCTGAAGCATTCACTGGTCAAGCCAATTCAGTAGTTCTCTTCAGAGTGATCACCAGTAAACTAGGCAACAGGGCTGATATATAAACTATAGTAATTTGGCATTGTAGTTGGCATCAGTGAATATGGCTCTGGCAGCTAATAAATCACAGTGGGGTTGTGGAGCATCTGACTCCTACTAGGTTTTGTGAGCACTCAGCACCATAGCAGGATCTGCCCCTCATGGTTATCCCCTGCTCATAGAGCTCCTGCTGCCTTAGCTGACAGAGGGAAATGCCAGGCAGCCAGAGCTGGGATGTGCAGAGCTGACCTCTTAAACAAACCAGAAATGATTCTGTATCTTCTCACCAAGCAAAAGGTTTTGCCTGGACACAAGCCTAATGCTGATGGTCAGTGTGAGGGAAGAAGGAGCACGACTAGCTTCCTGACAGCCTCCCTTCCTGACAGCTTTGATGAGGTTCATATGGTGCTGAAGGAATTGCTGAGGTGGCAGGTGATAAGGAGTCTGATCATTGCTCTTTCTCCAAGTGACTACATGGTTGAAGCACCACATATTCCCTCATCACCACTACTGTGAAATTTTTGTCCCTTGTTTGATTCTGCAGCCACTCCTTCCCGAGCTGTGTCCTCCCTTGAGGCTAGTCCTCACCTCGTGCTGTAAACACAGGACAGATTCATGCCTTCTCCCTGCTGTCTACCAGCTCACCTCAAACACAGTTTGTGCCATCTGCATATTTCATGCATCAAGTTTGTCATCACAAACATCTTACAACGACTTTTGATGGGGGGTCCTAGTACCAGGGCTTCTGTGCTGCAGCAAAAGGTGCTTCTGTGCATCCCCCTGTATGCTGTCTGTAGGTTGCTTGACTAATCTCCCTGGCCAGGGCTTTTTATTTCTCCCAATAAAATATTGACTCACTCAAAGGCTGTTTATACCTCTTCTCAGCTCAGCAAATTGTGCTCAGCTGAGCTGCAACTGATCCTTAAGCCCACTCAAAGGCCCGTCTTATTCCCTCACATATGCTTTTTTCTATTTGGTAGTAATGCTCTGATTCAAGTCTAAAAATGCATGTCTTTTATAACTAAGGACTTGTTTTTGTGATAACAGCATCCTACTGTAAACTTCCCATGGTAGGTGTGAGCTAGCCTCTTGCATAGAATTCAAGGTTGGAAAAGACCCTCAAGGTCATCAAGTCTTAACTGTCAGACCTACACCCCTGTGACCACTAAACCATCTTCTGAAGCACCATATCTACTTGTTTTTTGAACGCCTTCAGGGATGGTGCATCCACCACCTCTGTGGGGAGCCTGTTCCATTGCCTCACCACTCTTTCAGTGAAGTAATTTTTCCTAATATCCAGTCTGAACCTCCCCTGGTGCAGCTTGACCCCATTTCGTCTTGTGCTATTTCTAATCACTAGGCAGAAGAGGCCAGCACCCACCTCACTACAACCTCCTTTCAGGTAGTTGTAGAGAGTAATGAGGTCTCCCCTCAGTCTCCTCCAGGCTGAACAACCCAAGCTCCTCCAGCCTCTTCTCACAACACCTGTTTTCTAGACCCCTAATCAGCCAAGTTGCCTTTCTCTGCACCCTCTCCAGCACCTCAGTGTCCTTCCTGTACTGCAGTGCCCAAAATTGCACACAGTGCTCAAGGTGCAGCCTCAGCAAGGCCGCGTAGAGGGGCAGGATCACCTCCCTGGTCCTGCTGGTCACCCTGTTCCTGATGCAGACCAGGATGCTGTTGGCCTTCTTGGCCACCTGGGCACACTCCTGGCTCATGTTCAGTCAGCTGTCAATCAGCACCCCCAGGTCCCTCTCTGCTGGGCAGCTCCCCAGCCACTCCTCCCCAAGCCTATAGCACTGCTGGGGTTTGTTGTGGCTGAGGTGTAGTACCCAACATTTGGCCCTATATATCACAAGTAATCTTACTTTAGCAAATAGAGTGCTTCCATGTGAATGGGCATGGGGTCATGAGGACACATGAAGGCATAATTTAAATAGCCTGGCAGTCCTAACCCTGTGTCTTTCACAGGGTCCCATCCAGGGAATTTGCCCTTAGCCTTTACAGCTGCTGTTGTGTACCATCAGGTCAGGTTCTGTATGGACTGGTCTGTGTGAACACTGCAGACACATTCTCAGCCTGGTGGCATTCACATCACTGCTTAAAACTCATGTTTTATGCAGGGCACAGTTAATACATGCTTAAAGCTGGCTTTCAGCCCACAACCCCAAAAGTGGCCTGTTCTCATGGTGATTGATACCATCATCAGCTTTGCTTGCTTCTGAAATAAGGCTCAAATTTGTGAAAGATAGTCTTCTTCCCTCTGCTAAGTGAGAACTGAGGGCACAGCCATCTAATTCTTAGCATGAACTTTGGCCAGGTCTTAAAATGTTTTCTGTTATTGCCATCCAATGTAACTATACTAGTATTTTGAATAATGCTGCCCTGATGCTTGAGATGCTCTTAGTTAGGACACAGGAGCCATAATACATTTGAACCATAATAACTGGTTGAGTACAAAGAAAGTCATCCTATATTCTGCATAACCATGGAAACTGAAAAACTTTACAAAGTGTTTTGAATAATTAGTTCAGGTGATGATCTACTCTCAGAAGCATTGCTTACTCTGCATCGACTCACTGTTTGTAAATGAATAAAACAAAACAAACCATGAATTCACAGTTATCACTGGGAGGCAGGAGAGTAATTTCCTCTCTTCCTCTGTTCCTTCCAGGTGTGGGGTTTTTTTGTTTTGTTTTGTTGTTTCCCCGCCTCCCCCGCCCCGTTTCTCTAGTTCATGCGTTCTTGCTCTTACGGCAAGCGTGAATTAGGGCCGTGCAGTTTAAATTAGAAAAAAGGGCCGTTTTGCGGCAGGTCCCGGGGGTTTGCGACCCATGTGAGTGGAGCGCAGCGCAGCTGTGGGGCCGGCTGGACCCACCGCGCTCCTCCCGCGGCACCTCCGCTCCTGCCCTCCGCTTGTGCCTGCTTGAAGCATCTAGCAACGTCGTGCTGGTGCTCCCTATTCTCCCAGTGCCCACTAGATGACGCCTGTGATTTTAACAGGAGTTCGTAACTGTCAAGAGTGGAAGATTTCACAGCTTGGATCTTAATATTCTACATTTTGTATATTGGGTGCGTGTGGCGTGTGGTGCAAAGAGGCCTTAAGAACAAGGAAGACTGCACATATCTTCGCTGCTGTATATTTTAAAGTACTGTGAGGGTGCAGAGATGTCTTTTTTACTTTCACACCGTATCTCACCTGGCTGGTGGAATACCAGACTGCAAAGAGATGTAGTTAAATAACTTTCCTCTTTCTTCAGATGGAGTAAACTCTCCAACACCACAAACATAGTGGTGTTGCCCTGTACAACCTGGTGCCAAGCTGAGAAAAAAAAATAATACTGAAAAACAGCAGCAACATCACTAAGGAGGTACATTGTACTCTGTGTTGCAGCACATGCCTTGTAGATGTATGCAGGAATAAACTAAACGGAGGATGGAGTAGTCTAAGTCCTCTAGCTGCTGATATGCCTCAGGAAAGCATGCAGCAGAGCTAAGCCAATGCCCTAGTTCCAGAATAGCAAACGACATTCCTTCTCACCTACCTACCTTTGCTGAGTTAGCATATTTGAGTCAATAAAATTGACATTGTTTTATTTTTAAAATACACAGTGTAGTTAAGACTAACAGTAAATACAGATAATAAAACTGGATTGACTGGCCATTGTGCCTAGTTACAGCAAGTTTGTTTATTTAAATTATCTTGATTGGTTCATAACAGGCAAATACAATTTCTTCCTCTGCAAGCAGGTGCTCCTGATTAATCTTGTTATTTGTATTCTAAATAGTGTGGGTGGGGAAAATTAAAGATGTAAAACAGCAACATATTCTTACACCTGGGCAACACAGCCTTCAGTTTGTCAAAGACTAAAGGTGAAATCCTGTCACTTGAAAGTTGAAGTGTGTGCTGGCTGTGGCAAGAGTCTGCAGTGAGAAACACAGCACAAATGACATGTGGCTGTTTGCTGTGATGGACCTGGGCCAGCCCTTGGAGCACTTCAAAAAGAACAGGCAGAGAGGAAAGGTGGGTTTGAATCAGGATGAAGCAGGGAATCATGATGCTAAAGACAACAATCAGTCACTCATACCATCATTTCAAAGATGTTTTCTGAAAGATACTTCTTTCAAATATATTAGAAGGAGAGAGCCTAGAGAATTTTAGCATCAAACCCAGTTGCACTGTCTTTGCTAAAAATTATTGCTACCAGTCAGAGCTTTCTTCTACTGGTGTTTATAGCCTCTTCTGTACTGCAAAAAACTCTTTCAAAATGTGAAAGCAGTAACAAGCAAGCAAATTGCCCTGCATCTTTTCAAAAAGCACAAGTGTTCAGGCACACCCTGTGCATTAGAGAGAAGCAAGAATGGGCACATGTCCAGCATTTTTTTCCTTCCACACATGCATCTGAGCAGCTCAGGTCACCATACCACTTTATATGTTCTGAGTACCATAAAACAATCACAGTACCCTTACATTCGCAGTATAGACAGGCTCCAACATGTGACTGCTCAGTGACTGTCTGAAAAACTCCCCTTCTACACAGTGGAATGTGTCTTTCTGTGAAAAAATTCCTTAGTGAATCCAGGGACTCTTAAAGGGGAGGGATGTCTAGAGCATGGCCTGAATTGCTTCTTTTTCCCCTTAGGTGTGGAGAAAATGGGTAGAAATGAGTGTGATCTATTAACATCCTCTCCCTCTGCTTACTGTCCTGGGACATGACATAGGCAAAATAGCATTCCAGTCTGCAGTTGTTAAAACATGCTGGCTAGTACATTGCCTGACACAGCACGCTTTCTTCAGTTAAACAAGACCTGTAAGCAAGCTTGACAGACATGATTTCCCCCATATTTGATTTTTATAAATCTTCCCTTGCAATAGCATTTGAGCAATTTTTGCCTCTGGATAAACAAATAAGTTGAATTTCTTGGTCTCAGGTTGGTATCTGAAGTACATCTGGACAGTGGTAAGCCTGTTTTAAAAGCTTGAATTTAGTCATGCAAAGCAGGAAGCAAGTTGTGTAGTCTTCCTTTTGCATCCAGCTCAGCACCAGAGCACTTCATGGATGTGTGCAGTCTGTGGGCATTGTGGAGAAGCACTCTTGTTGTGCTGGGCTTGAGAGGTTTGGGTGCTGGGTTGGGTTTGAGGTGGAACAAGAGATGAATAGAAGCCCTGCCTTGGGTTGGTTGTTTGTCTTCTCGTTGCCAAGCACGAGCAAGCCTGGGCATGAAAGCCGGGTAAAGTTGCTGCAAATAGGCCACACACAGTGCATAAACCCTCTTCCAAACAAGTCTTTGTAGGGCTATGGTGTGACTCTAGAGTTGTTTTATGGTAGAAAATGAGATTTTGTTCAATAGAACTTCTGTGAGAAAGGAATCAAGTAGAAGATGAAAGGGTGATGAGTTCTCATCATTAATTTTGGGAAAGTTGTTATGGAATGGATTTCTGCTATTGAGTGACATGAAGATGATGTACTCCTTGCCTTCTTTCTGTTCTCTGGGGCAGTCACACTTTTACTGACATGCTTGGTGGCTTAAGTCTCCATAAGAGACTTAAGGAGATAACTGTTCCCCTTCAGTAGTCTGTTCATAGCACGTAAGGCTGGTAAATCCCAAATGGGCAACACTGACTGGTAAATTAAAAAGGTCATTCTGGGAACACTGGTTTGGAGACCTTGTACCCAGATGTTCCTCAGACCATCTTTCAGATCATGCCCACAAAACCTTTCCCATGGCAATCTTGTTAGTCTCTTTCCAGTTTCACCATATTAATGTCTGTCTAGAAAGAACAGGACAGATGTATTCACCAGCTCTGATTCATGCTGAATATGTTTTTATATGCCCTTTGAAATCAACAGGAGCCTTTCAATAAAAATGTGTTGTTCACCTCAGTGAGGAAACACAGAACCAGGCAAATAACAAGGGATACAGTGTTCGTTGCATATCAGCTGCCTTCTGCAATGCCATTCAACCAGAAACCATTTAAAGAGCTTTAAAAATAATAGTTTGGTCAGAAATGACAGGCATGTCTCATCCAATACTTTGAAACAAGCATTATTTATAAGAGAAGTTAAAACTACCTGCAAATGCACAGTAACTTGGATGGGGCAGATCCCTCCCACATCTGGTGTGGCAAATGAAGTCTCTGTCCCTTTTTTTTTTTTTTTTTTTTTTTTTCCAAATTATCAAACCACAAGACCCTACCTGTGCTTCACAAAGAGAAACTTTGCTAGTGTTTACACAGGTGGGCTAAGCAAGGGGGTGGGAAGGCTGTTGGCAACTATGCAAAAAGCTGATGTGAAACTGTGAGAACAAGAATATTTTCAGGGTTGAACTATTTAAAATACACATTTTTTAAAGTACAATGAATTGAATTCCATGCTTGCAAAAGATAAATATAATGCTAAGACACCAGGTCAGAGACTGCAGTCCGGTATTCATTGCCTGAACACAGCTCAGAATGGCTCTTTAAGCCTTCCAACAGTGGCTGCAATCACCATAATTCTGTTCTGGTCTGGAAAGGTTGCTTGAGGAGGTTGAGAGCTTAGCTCACTTACTCTGCCCTAGGTCTCTCCGGTGAGGCTGCTATTTATGTGAAAGTCAGAACAGCTGCTGTGTAATGTGAATACTCTGGAGGAATGGGGTAGATACAGAGGGCATCCCTTGCAGACATTGTTAGAGTTGCAGGGGTAGGAACTGAGTTTTGGGAGGATCTCTGCAAAGAGAAAGGAGAACAGTAACATGGAGGTAGGGATGGAAGTATGGCACCTCATGGACACCACAAGTCTCCCAGGCTGCAGGGCTGGTGTGGGCATGGTGAGCAGCAGCAAAGGCACAGTCATTGTGTCCTGGGTGAGTAGAAGGGGACGCAACCTGCACACAAAACTGAGCACGAAGGCTGTGCTCAGTGATCCTTCCTGTCCTCCATGTTCAGAGGTGGACACAGAAAGGGTTAATAATCACCATTGCCTCCACTTCTTGAGCTTCTATGCCATGAATAAATTACAATACAGAGAAGGAGACAGGTAAAGAACAGATTGGCCAGGGAGAAATGGGTTGAAATGGAAATTTGCTGTCCAGAACAGGGAGCGAAATTCATGGACCTTCCTGGTATTGTTTGTTGTCCAGGGTGGCATTTCACCCATGTGGTTCTTCTAGTGTACATCATTCTTCAACACAGACTGGCAGCAGTGACCATTGCCCATGCTGGTGAGGCCGAAGGCTGACTGGCACTCTCTGTGCTTTGTACCTCTTAGCTTCTCAGAAGTAGCATGTGGGCATTTTTCATGGATTGGGCCTCTGATGAAAATCTGATTACTGACGTGTGAACTACATCTAGACTAGCCTCAGATCCAGCCAAACTTGCATGGGCCCTGGAGAGAAAATCTTTTCCTTTCTGCCCTAGTTATGGGTGCCTGTAATTTTTGCTTCCTCTGTCCAGGATCAGTCCTGGGGCTTGAGTGGAAGGGTTCCCTGCTCAGTGGTGATTAATGATGCTGTTTGTCACCCTCTGTGGCCCTGCTGTGGGTTGAATATGTTCTTTCTTCGCCAACTGTGCTCATCTTTGAGCTCCTTGGTTGAAACATGCTGAGCAAGGAAGTCTTAAGTCAGTCTGCCAGAGCCAGAAGTGCTGTATGTCTCAGGGCCCTGGTTTAGGATTGGGGATTTCCTGGGTCCTGGTTCTGTGCTTTGGCTACAAAGATGCATTTCTCACATGGTTTGTCAGGTATTATCATCCTCCCTTTAAGGCAGGTGTGTGGAATGGCAGTAGAGTTTGTGTCCTCCTCTGCTGCCTTTGCTGTTCCTTTTCTGTGCCCATTTAAATTCAGATTCACAAACTTGCAAGCCTTCACCTCCTCCATTACCCAAGCTGTTGTGGTGCAAGAGGCACCCACTCCTGGAGGAGGATGTTGAGGTATTTTTGCTTGTGACCAGCATGAAGAATTTACTTCCCAGCCAGAGCTTCCTGAGAGTTCCAGAGTCTCCCAGTTTCTGGCCAGTCCTTACCAGCATTGCCCTGCCTCCAGGATGGGTGGGCAGGAGGTGCCCACTGCATCCTGGTGCCTGCACCCAGTCCAGCAGGGAATCTCACAGCTGGGGACCTGGGCGGGAGTTGCCTTGGCCATCCCCTCTGCAGCGTTTGCAACATGTGCTTATTAATCGTGTTTGGGCTGCTTAGTCTCACGGCCTTTATTGTGCCAATTCTGCTACCTTTATAGGCTGCACTACTTAAGCTAACAAAAAGTTTGTAAGGGAATAGGATATGAAACACATAAATACAAGTATCAGGTATCTCTAAAACATGTGTGGATTAAGGTGGTGAAAAGGTGAAATTTCTTTTCCCCATGAGTTAACGTCTATTTCTCTTGGAGACTATACTTTGAGGGCTGCCCCCCCGCTTTGCAAAGTGATAAAGGATATGTTTTCTTATCTGAATGCAATGACATTTTAAAAGGCTTCCTTTGTTGTTTCTAAACCTGCGTGTCAACAGTTATACCTCTTTTACAATTTTCTTCATATTTACTTAATATGACTCTACATTGTGTTGATATAAAACTAGACAGCATACTTTTAACTTCTCAGTACTTTTGTTGGATGAAAATCTTTACAATGCCAGACTAATCTTCCATGACTGACAGCATATTGGCATGGCATGACAATTTAAATCCACGTTGGAATATGTTAATCCATCACCTGGCATTATGATACATTTTTTACCTCTGGCTTCTAGACGCTGTAACTTTTGTTTCAAGCTGAGTGTTTTTAAAGGTCAGGTGTCTCACTTCTACCTCTTCTTGTAGAGTTTTGAAACTGTTTTTTTCCTAGACATCAGGAAGATATTATCAAATGAAATAATAAGTAAAATCCTTTGGACATAACTTAGTTTTCTAACATTTGTTAAGTGATTTACTCTGTTCATAATTTTCTCTGTAACTTTGATTTGAAAAAGTTTATTCTACAGCTGTAAGGATGAAAAGTTAGATTGTTACTTTCTGCTAAATATACTTTCTAGAAATACTTTTTTTTTAGGAAAAAAAGCCTCACTGAAATTAGCTACAGTTAGAGGAAAAGTGAGAGTGACATTTTGATGTGGAAGGAGGAACTAAATTAAAATTTATATTCCTCCTAAAGCGGAATCTTGGCTCTGATAGTGAGACCATTCCCTTATTTATTAGAAGACAACAACCAGCTTTGTTTTACTTTTCACTTGTTTAGAAAATACCACACTTTCTGCTCCTCTGTGACTATTTGAATACAGGGTTTGCTAATTGGATTTACCTGTCAGTTTAAATCTTCTTTCAATGCTTACGATGGTCCACTGCCTGGCAAACCTTGTCAGGAGCAACATAGTGAACAAGCTGTGCTCAGAAAGGGACAAATAGGACAATTAAGGCTGTGACTAAAACTGAACAGAAAGAGCAGCCAGAAGGGGTAAGGAATGTTATATGGCAGAAGCAGAAGGAAATTCCTGTGACAGGCGAACTGATAGCAGATTTCATAGTCATGTAATATCATCCTCCCTTCAAGGCGAGTGTGTGGAATGGCAGTAGAGTTTGTGTCCTCCTCTGCTGCCTTTGCTGTTCCTTTTCTGTACCCATTTGAGCTCAGATTCACAAAGTTGCAAGCCTTCACCTTCTGCATTTCACCCACATGGGGTGGTACCTTCACCTTCTGCTCATTCACCCACAGTTCTCCAAGACATTTTCTTCTGGGTCTTCAGTGAGCTCCTAGAAATGGAACAGACAGATTGAGACTCTATTACATTAGCCTGGGCCACAGCAAATCTAGGAATGTGCTTTCTCCTCTTTCTTCACTATGAAGACTCACAGTCCTGGGGCACAAGACTGGTACTAGTTTTGAAGAAGCACTTCAGCTGAATATCATCACTGAAGAGGCTTTTTCTTGGGAACCTGGGATTCATGATCACCCAGAGAAGAACATGGACTGAAAACACTTCAAAGGGAAAATATTATGTAGCTGTCAACAAGGGCAAATAGTGAAAGAAAAATGGAAAAGAGAATAGAGTTCTTCCTTTCCTCTAAACCAGTAAAAAGGAAGAAAGGGGAAAAAGATACAGTAGTTCATAGAAGGTTATTAAGTAAGTTTCCATGCTCTGAATGGTCTAAAGATGAAGACAGAATGTTATCAGGATTTGTTTTGACTACAGACAGTATGAACTTTACTCACCAATATAATCAAGGAAAACAATTTGTGTGTGTCACTTTTGGTCACCCATTTTAGGGGATTATGAGTTTCTGCTGGATTAGTCTGCACTACAGTTTCTGCTACCACTGTTGACTGAAAACAAACCAAATAGAAGTTAAAATCACTGTCCACAGTCAACTTGGAAAAAACATTACCAAAAGCAGCTAATCCCAGCTGTGAGTATCCAGTTAAAGCCTACATGTGAACTGAAGCACAGCTAGGAAAACCTGCCTGCATCTATGCTACTATTCAGACTGGAAGTCTTTGACCCTTAAATGGCTGGCTCTTGTAACTGGGTAATGAACTTGGTACAGTTCAATGGATTTAATGCCCCAACAATAGACATTCTTGCTTCTAGTTTAAAATGTTCTAGGTACTGAGCTTGCAAATAGCCCAGGAACTCAATTAGCCAAGTGAACACAAGCTGTACTTATTTGATGAATGGTATGTTAGAGGAGAAATAATTGCTAGTCAGGTGAACAGAAAACGAATCAAAAGTTTCTGTTTTTTATTGGTTATGTACCTGGAAAGCAGCAAGAAGGGGTATGTATAGACAGAAAGGAGGCAAAGGCCCAGAACAGAAGGGAACAAAGACCACAGATGACCTAATATGATTTCAGGTGTCATAAAATAAATCCTGCATCAATAAAATGTTCCAAAGCAATGGCATGAAAACATGACAGTAGGAGACTGGAAGGACCTCTCAGATCATGGAGACCGGACCCCTGAAAAATCACAGACATGATTTAGGACATATCGGACATGTAGCCAGAGGTTAATCAGCAGTGAATAGCTTTCTGCATCCATAATAAGAAACCATTGTAGTCAACCTCTGTTGAACTTAATAGTGCTTACTGTTGCAAGAGGAACCTGAACAACCTCAGCTTTCCTGGGTTGTCAGTTTTGGAGGGTGTTTAACAGGCTATTCATTACGGCAGTGGATTAGTGGGAGTTGAAAAATGTATCATTTCAATTCTTCTCTCCTGGCAGCAAGGAACTGATGCCATGTTAAACATTTTTATTCAAGCAAACACTATTCCTTTTACTTTTGCTGAATAAGTGCAAATTCACCTTGGCAATATATAAATGTTGTCAACACACTGACTCACAAAGAAATGGGTATTGTAGATTGCGATTGAATGGCTGTTCAACAGAGTGGTGAAAACACACAGAGCTGTGGCAGAGGTCTTACAGGTAATAGGTTTTCAGTAGCCATTCCGAGCTGTCCTTTCCAGCTACTCCTGTTACACAGGCAGCAGCATTTACATTACCAATCAGCAAAGTGACCACCCACCTACCACCTTATTCAGCTGGGATTGTCCAAACAGTACACCTAGGAGTGCAGTGATAATTAATTGGGAGCCTTGACTTGCTGTGAAGTGTGCTTCATTAGTTATTTCAAAGGGGTTTTGAGAGCAGGAGTTTATGTAAGTTCTCTGCAGAAAAGCTGGCTGGTTGCTAATGTATTGTTCAAGGTACAAACCTGAAAAAACTCACTCTGTCAGCTGAACTCAGTGAAGTACAGGTTGTTTCATGTCTAGTGAAGACAGCTTTTTTTTTTGCTGTCCTTGTCTTGCTTTTGCCTGGTTCAGGCTACAATTTCTGTTTTGGGTGGTATAATGATGATTTCCAGCCAATACAGCGATGCTTATACATACCGAGCTCAGAATATACCCCAAGAAACACCTCAGACAGAAAATAGGTTTTTTAGTATGTAGTGTCAATACAATACTAGAGACTCTTAAAATAATTGGTAAAACCAAAAGTTCAGGTAATGCACAAATTATTTTTTACAACCTTCTCTATTTTTTATCCCATTTTCAGCTGACTCTGTATTTATCTTTTTCATCAGTGGCTTTGCAAAAGATTCCAAATAACTCCATCCGTGGTGGCCACTATGTATGGGCCCCTGGAAATGCACATTTTATACTACCTTGCCAATGCCTGTTGACTATGTTGAGTCCATGTGGATCTCCTGGAGATTAGTCCTCAGATACACCAGATATGTATAAAGTATGTGGCTGATGAGTTACTTGTGTTTTGCTAATGAAAACTACAGTAATTATCTTTGCATTTCTGAAAACTTCTGAGATACGTGTCTTATCAATTATTTCAATTCTATTTTGCAAGGAACACGTAAAATGGTAGGACATCATGTTAGATGTGATATATTCAAGATGACTCCTGTGATGGCATTGACACCTTAGTCACTTCTGCTCTAATGGTGTTGATGAAGGTGTTGAGATGGTGGTGCTGACACTAAAAGCTATGCTCTGTGGGCTGCTTTCACCAGAACTACATTGCTTCTCCTTTAATTTTAAAATGGGGGAAAAAAACCCCAATAATCATAAAATAAATTCTGCTTATGCTTGCTAATGAGAAGGAAAGATCATGGCATTGAGGGAAATTTTTCTGTATGCAGAAATCTGGACTTTCAAGTCCCCAAAAGAATGAAAAACACCCAGAAGCTGCAAACTAGAACCTTGTATCAAATGAAGAGCATATTTGTGATAAAAATCACAGCCTTCAGTGGCATGACAGAACCTTGTTAACTGTGCACCAAGATTTTCAGGACTCACTAGATTAATGAGCTCCCTCAACACATCCCTTGGAACTTTTAGCAAGCTTTGTCTGAGCTATGTTTATAGACCTGAAAGCCTCCTTGCAGAGGCTATGAAGGATGGCTGATGCCCTAAGCATTGGCCCCACTGATGTGTGAGGAGGTGTGCTGCCAGAGAAAGCCTGCTGTCAGGAGTTACAGTAGGCAGTCTCAATAGTCACTGCCCTTCTCCAGTGGCTGGGGCTGATGTTCTGTTCTTTGCTCAAGAGTAAAAATAGAAGGGAAAGGCAGCAGTGGAAGAAGAGACAGGAATGACTGTGAGAAAGGGAATGGAGCAAAGAGGAGAGAAGTAAAGGAAGCCCTAGGAGCCTGGTAGCTCTGATGGCAGGAGCTGTGAAAAACCATACCCTGATTTGGGGCCAAGCCCTGCCAGGCAACCTCCCAGAAGGTTCTTCTTTCACGCTCAAAACCTGGAAATGCAACTGGGACATTCAGCACTGACAGTCAGGACCTCTGCTTCTTGTCAGCTGGTTTATTGATTAGAAAGTAAATGGTCCTTTAAAAAAAGTTAATGGCTTTGCCAGCTTGTCATCTCTTCAGCCTCACAGAGCTTCTATGTAATGATGCTGGAAGCAGATCAAGAGGCAACATAGATCAATATGGAAGCCAAACTCCATCCCTAAGCAAAGATTTTGCTCCCTAAAGGGGGAAGTGCCGGCAACTCCATGGAGTCCATAGTGACAACCTCATTGCTGTGTTTGTGGAGTGCACAGACATAACAAAGGGCATTGGCATTAATGCATGAGGTAAATTGCTATTTAAGTAGGTTACCTCTTTTAGGAAATACTATTTTAATTTTTGTTAGTTTCTAGTTTCTCCATAGCCTTAAATGACCTGGATTTCTTTTCCTTTTCAGGTAAACTCTCTTTTCTGCTTCCCAAAACCTCAGTTTCTCAAGAAAAGCAAACTTGCCTCTGTAGATGTCTGACTCACTTCTGCTGGGCTCTTTCCACTTTGGCAAGAGCCTTCACAACCTTTATGCACACTGGAGACATGAAAAGAATGGGTGAGGTGTTTGATATGGGAGACAGTTCCCTTCCAGGGCAATGAGGACTTGAGGAGCTATTATGTTTAAGGAAGATGAGAGTGATGTAGCTGACACCCTGAAAGTGATACTTGTGTGCTTAATTTCTTTCTAAACTATTCAGTTGAGTAACTGTTTCTGTTGTTACTGTTTAAATATTTGAATTGTTCAAGGCTTTTTGATGTTCAGACGTGGAGTAGGACCAGCAGAGAACAGGAAATAATATTACCAAATGTATTTCTCAGACTTTGATTCTGTGACAGAAAAGTTCATAAATGATCTATGGTCCATTGAACCTTTTCCAATGCTCTTTGTAACTTTTAATGACTATGAAGTGTACTTTGTGGGCTTCAAAATGAAAATTGCTGAAAAGGAGTCTTTGATTTGGAAAGGAAAGAAAATCTTAGTTCCACAGGGAGTGTCAATAAAGTGAAGTGAGACAATACAGAGAGAAGACTCTACAACTGTTTGTAAGGCTGAATGTGTATTATTGCCCTCAGAAGTACTGGCTTCTTTTGATCTGGAATAGCTTAACTTTTGAGACATTTGTGTAATAAATGCACAAAGTTGTACCTTCACTAAAGATCTCTTTATATAGTGCCTGAAAAACAAATAAACTATTGAATATTTTAACAACCAATGTCAATATTTAGCATTTATCTTTCAGAAGTCACATCCTGATAAATAAGCAATATATTGCTTTTAGAGTCTTCTTGGAAGAAAAGATGGTTGAAGTCCATATTGAGAGAAAGTTTTCTCCTGGCAAGTGATTAAGTCATTCCATCAAAAAGATTTCTTGGTCCTGGCTCTAGACATGATACCATAAAAAGCCAGTCACCATATCTTGAGGGCTTTTTTTCCCCTCTAGTCTTGCACTGAGGCAGAACCTTGTCAGTTCATGAGTTTACATCATTAGTAAGGGTGTTTGGTTTCCTGAAACATAAGAGAAGAGAGTGCTGTGGATGGCAGAACAGGAAACTAGGGCTGAAGATAAGGGATGCTTTCCTCATGATTTGCTGAAACAGAAATACAAACAAGAGCCACTTTACTCCCCATGGCAAAACCATGTGTTTATGTTCCTGCCCAATCAACTATCTATTAGTAAAAATGTACTTGGCATGTCACTGAGAAAGTGTATGAATGCAGGTTCTGTTCATAGTATGTGTTTTGCACTTGCAGTTGTGTAGTTTGCTTTTTGGAATATTAGCATAATAAAAAAGAATATCCACTGTTCTTAAAAGACATTATCCAGTGTATTTCAGGCTAGTGAAAAACTGTCCTAATGTTCGTAAGTTGTTTTCTGGAGTGTCTCCTGGAAGGCTGACATTTTGTGCTTGCAAAAATTCCCTTCACTCATCTGAAAGGACAACATTTTATCCCTTTGCTCCTCAACCATTATTAGTAGTGACTAGTTGTCTCGGCAGCCAGATCACTAAGTGGTGCTTTTTATTTTTTTTAAATTTTTTCTTTTTTTTTCTTTCCTGCCAGGTCTTTATGCTTCAGTATTTCAATTGTTAGCGACGTATAGCAGAATGTGACCCAAGCAAAATTTTAAGGAGCTACTACCCATAAACTGAGACATTGCAATATCCAAGGGCATGTTCCTAGTTTGCTCCAGTTGCAATCTAACTTGACAAAGCCTACACTCCCCTCATTGTTTCTTACTTGTGATTTAATGTTGTGCCACAGGCAGCAGCCTCCTGACATCCTTCAACTTCTTTGACCCTGTCCAGCAATATGGCAGGGTGAGCCAGAAATCAAGCACACTTGGTTCTTACGGATTTTTTCCCTTTCCCGTTTGAGGATACCGAGTTGCAGCTCCAAGCATTAGTTACTAAGATGTGCTTGTGAAACAGGAAGGCACAGCCATGCACGTGTACCAGCTAGGTGAGTACATGACATGTATTATATAGAGGTGTACATTGCTTCTTTTTATCATAGCTGGGCAAAAACTGTGAAAAAAACCTTTCTACCGTGATGTGCTCAACTGCTGAATTATTTGTCTTTAGCCATGCCAAACTTGTTTCTTTCTGTGTGAATTTTTCTCTCCCAAGGATATTCTGCTCATCAAATTTTATTGGCACTTGTGTAGGTGTGGAGGAAACTGTATAAGTAAATATTTGCTGAAAATCAATTTTCAATATGCAGAAGTACTTATGCAAGTTGTAGGTGCTGGATCATTCAACTTGTGTCAGAGCCTCAGGAGTGTCTGTCTGGCACCCTATATGGTTCAAATGAAGGCAGTCTTTGCAAAAGCAGCTCAGAGCCAATCTTTCAGCTCCTTGGTACTTTAACTACTAAATGTCAATATGCTCTGAGGAGGAAAATTATCATCAGACCCTCAAGTCATCTTGTGTCATAAATCCCTTCTTCTGTTTCACTTTGCAGGCAAATCAAAAAGAGTAACAAAAAGCATGAGAGAACTTCTTGAACCTGTAGCTACTCCTGTTAATATTCAGCTATACCACACTGAAGTCTTAATTTTGCTGTATGTTTTTCTCCCTGGAAGCATGTAAAGTGGCAAAGAGGGATACTTGTTTTCCAGGATAAATATTTTTTGAGGTGAGAAAATTAAATATGACCACTCACTTCCTTTCAAGAACATTAATATAATTAATGTTTTTTCCTAGACAGGATTTTGATGGGAAAATACCTTGCACATCAGGTTAAAAAAATTACAGGTTTTAGAAGCTTGTGATTATCTTTAGAAACATGTAAAAGTGACAGTCCTTCAAAACTATTAAAGTAAAACTTAATGCAAGCATTTGAAGTTGTGTTTGAAAAATGCTTTTCTCTTTTTAGTTTGAAACTACAGACTGTTCCTCTTTCATGACCCATTGTTTTCCTATGAAAATAGTACCATATTGCTTCATGTGTGAAAGTTATTGATGCTGTAACTAACATTTAGGTTATTGGTTTGGGCTTGCTCTGCCATAATTGATTTGCTGCCATGGGTGAGAAACCACATGGAACACTGTCTGAACATGATTATGACCAATTGCACCTGTAGCCCTCAAAGCAAATGTTACCAAAATCTCAACTCAGCATAATTCTATGCTCAGTTGTACTTGAAAAGAATAAATCACTGAACAACTCCATGGAAAGAATTTTATTCTTTATAGGAAATCAACATTTTTCATGCACTACTCCACAGCTCAGAAAAATATGGGAGCCAAGATACTAAAGAGGCCTTGTGAGGTGGTGGGTTTGAGCTATGCTATTTGATTTGTCTCACTGTGGTCACACCTCAGTTGCTCAGAGGAGCCTTTGAAAGTGCAACAGGACCTGTTATTAGGTGTAAAATATGTTGTGTTGAAAAAGCAAAGATATATTAAAAGGTAATTTTTCTTCTAACCTTTTTTTTTTTTTAATGAAATTTTATTTAAAGAAATGGTTTGAATTACAAGGCAACTCATTTTGTTTCCTGGTCTGAATCTGTATCTTCATACGCCTTTTGGGACTCCATGATAGGGTAACAGCTGTAGTTAAAGTTTTTTAGGAACTTTTGCTAGATTCAAGATGTATCTTATTTTACTTGCATATAACTGCAAAATTGACTGCATTGGCTTTTGTTTTTTTTAAGTTCATCTGAAAATAAATAAGAAGCACAGATTACAGTTAAACAGTATTTGTTAAGGATACCATTTTAAATTATTGTTGAAATGTTTCCTGGGGAAATAAGTCTTTCCAATGAAACTGAAGTCTCTCTCAATACAGTTGTTATCTTGGAGAAACTAAACATCATCCCCTTAAATTTTTTTTTTCTGCATTTTCGGTATCAAGACAAAAAGATTTTTAAAAAAGATGAAAACAAAACCAATAACAATAACAACAACAATAATAAAAATAAAAGAGGTAGTTGTCACTTCTGACAATTTTTTTTTTCATAGGGAAAAATGTAATTTTCCAAACAGCTGTGTTTCTTACAGACCTACATAATAAATCTGTATTTGTCAGTAATCAAAGAAAATAGTATATCAGATATCAAACATTTTCCAGTTTCAAGCTTCCAGAGGATTATTATAAAAAAACAGCCAGGAAAAATATATGCCCAAATGTATTAAAATACCTGAGAGCCTTTCTTAAGTGAAAAATAAACCCTGCCCTTTTTTGTGGATTATGTTTCACTTTCAGCCAAGGCAAACTCACGAAAGTGCTGTTCAGCTGTTCTGGTTGCACCTTCAGATAGTGCACCCAGATTTGGGGTTCCTCAGACCAGAGAGAGCACTTGGGAGTTTTATTTAAAATTGATGCAGAAGCGAAGAGTCCGTGGGTGGAGTTGGATACCCTGGCTTACCAAAGCTTGGTCCAAGCCATGTGCAGCACCGTGCTCACCTGGGCTAAGGCTGTGAGGCAGTGCTCTGTGTTTTCCTTTCTTAGTGTCTCCAGCAACATACACTGGTTTTGTCCTGCCCCTACACATTGCAAGCCTGTTCCACCTTGCACAGAGTTTCACCTGCACTTTGTTCCCAGCAATCATCTGTGTCAGTAAGGCTGTTCAGGAAAGTCTTTTCAATTTTTTTGATAGATACTGCTATGTGATTTAATTTTAACTCAGAAAATATTGAGATATTTTGCATACTTGTAACAGAAGATATATACTAAACAGGGTCTCAGCTTTTCTAGCGGGAAATGTAGTAAAGCACCCAGCCTAAATGATGCAATTGTTCCTTCTCAGGTAGACACGCAAAGCTTGAAGTATTTTGCTCTTTTCTACATGAAATTTTAACAACATCTGTTAACAACAACATAAATAAAAAATTAAAGTCTGAAATGTCTCTTAATCTGTTCTAACCTGTTGTCTTTTTGTTCTGGAAAGTCTAGAAAGAATCTGTGCTAGTTTTGGCTGGAATAGTTTTTCCTGTTTTCTTCATAGTATCAGGTATGGGGCTATGATTAATTTTTGTGTTGATAATGCAGTGCTGTTTTGGTTACTTTTGAGCAGCACTCACACAGTGTCAAGGCCTTTTCTGCTTCTCCCCCTATCCCACCAGTGAGTAGGCTGGGATGGCTGATCCTAGCTGACCACAGGGATATTCCATGCCATTTGACATCACACTCACCAATGTGGGGAAGAAGAAGGAAGTATGTGGAGTGATGGTGCTCATATTCTCAAGTAACTGTTAGGTGGGATGGAGCCCTGCTTTCCTGGAGGTGGCTGAACACCTGCCTGCCCATGGAAGTAGTGAATGAATTCCTTCGTTTGCTTTGTTTGTGTGCACAGCTTTTGCTTTACCAATTAAACAGTCTTTATTTCAACCCGTAAGTTTTCTCATTTGTACCATTCTGATTTCTTCCCCATCCCACTGCAGGGGAGTGAGTTAGTGAGCGGCTGTGTGGGGCTTTGTTGCTGGCTGGGATGAAACCACAACAGAATCAAATGGCAAATCACTGATTTCAACACAGCTTTGGATGTGAGTGGCCTAAATTGCCACTGGAAGCTTGGGCAGTGGCTGACATGGATAATGCTGTGCATGTTTTGTTCTTCTGGCTGTGTAAGCACTGACTTTCTTGAGTTCAGTTTTGCTTCCTAATAGCACTTCCAAGTATGTACTATTGGCTGCTTCTAATGCAAAGCTGCTGGAGCATTTACAGAGAGTAGAAAGGAAAGCAACAAGAATTATTACATTTTTTAGTCTGAGTGACAGCTTGCATGCACCTGGTAGGTTGGCTTTCTTCTCATGTCTTGTTCCTCAGGGTGCATAAGACTTAACAGAGACTCACTGTCTTGTGATAAAGCACAGTGTGGTGAATTGCTGTAGAAAAAACATTCAGCAGCCTGGCATTATGCTTTCTTTCCTCAAATAATAGTTGTCAGAAGTGTAATACCAGATTGTCATCCCTGTGAGGGAACCATTGAAGGGCCCAGTCCACAGTGGCCTGGTGCACAGCCCAGGAGAACAACCCCCAGGATCACTTCCCATAAACTCTAGCTGAACCTAGTAAAATATTGGCCACTCTGCATGCTGCAGTAGATGAATGTGACCTCCATTTATCTTTCATATTATAAATATTTTCTGTGATTTAAGGCATTCATTGCTTCCTTTTGCTGTCAAGGAAATGAAGGAAATACATTTCAGTAGCACTTTACAGAATGTACTTATCTTCAGTCATTGCTGTAAATATACAGTGATCATATTCTCACTCTGCAAAATAAATCAGAATGTTTTGCCAGTTATCTCACTCAAGTCTCAACTTAAGTTATGACTAGTGTCAGATTTCCCTTTGTTAATAAACTTCTTAGCTACACCACATTTTTAATGCATTTGACTGTTTCACAGTTATAGTTAATGAAGAAGCATTGGAATAAAATCAAGGTCTGCTGAGTATCATTTTTTTTGTGTTTTATTTAGAACAGCATGGATCCCATAAATAATAATAGTGGGATTTGTAGAGTGCCTCACTCCTGCAGTGCTGAAAGTCCTGAACAGAAGAATGAATGCAGGATTAGAGGTGTCAGTCATTGGCATATAATGACAAAGAAACAAATGAAATGTGATCATATGGAACCTAGGGAGAACAAAAAGAAAAATAATAAAGAAAGGCTGCAGAAGCAGCATGTGGGAAGTAGCTTAAAGTCAGGTATAGCCAAAAGGAGATCTCAAAAATGGAAAGGGATGGAAGGAGACAAAAGAAAGGCAGGAGTGTACTGAAGAGTCTGTTTCAGCAAAAGTGAGGCTAGCTGCAGTTTTCAGGTGCTGCAGAGGTATGTAGCCACAAGCACAGTCACATGCTGTGGGGCATGACTCCAGACCTTTGGGGTCCCTAATTTGCGAGGCTGATGTCAAGAAACAAGCCATTACAGTACCAGAGTCTCATTAGGTCTCCTTCACAAATGTATCTGGAATTAGCGGTATCTGTGACTTACTTTCAAAACTGAGGCTGGTGTCAAAGGTGAATGCTATCATCTCAGGATGGTTGGCCTGAGATTGCTTAGCCACTGTTGAAGAAAAACCCTTTTGTCACCCTACAGTGCAGCATGCCTGACTTGCTGGGGCTGCCCAGAAGCTTGGGTTTCTGGGAGGTCTCTGGCTTCTGGCTCCTGACTGGCAAGGAGGAGCCTTGCTGAGACTGTAATTATTTTGCCTTTCTGCTTCGTCTCTTCAGCTCTTAGTTCCTTCTTGCCCTTTTGAGTCTGTCATCATCCCTTTCCCCTTCTGAGAACACTGCTTCTTACCCCTCTCTTTTGCTTCAGTATCCAGCACAGCTTTCCTTCTGCAGTCTGCCCCCACTGATTCTTTTTCAACTCTTGATTTCACTTTTAAGCCACCAGAAATCATCACTCAGCCTAAGCTTTGTTCCTTCCCCAGCTGAGATTGTGCTGGGTGCTGATGGGCAGAGTCCTCCTTGCACTACTTCTCACTTCTGTTACCCTCCCACAGGGTGCAGGTGGCACCTCTGCCCCTCCTTGTGCCACCAGCAACACTAGCTGTGACCCAGGGAGAGAAACTAATGTGCTCTGGTTCCTTGGCCCTTCTGCCACAGTGAGCACTGACGTGCAGAGGTAGAGAGCACACAGTGCCAGGAACTGCTGTGGAGAGGAAGTGGCCAAAGAAAAATCACCCTTACCACATTTCTGCTCTGAAACCTTGAAGCAGAACATACATGATGGACTGACTAATTTGAATGCAACTGGTTTATGTGGGTTTGGATTTCAACTAAAAATACTCAGCTCTCACCACAGTCCTTTGTATTGTGTCTATAGAGTTTATGGAAACACAAAGTTAATTGCTTGGGTGTTTCCAGAACTTCTCTGGTATTTAATTTAAGATAACACATGAGGAAGTGTGTTTGCAGTTGAACGTAAGTTCTTTTTTACATCCTCAGTTTATAGTACACAAATGTTATTTTTATAAAAAATTCTTCCTGGTCACTACAGTAAATGGCAGATCTCATTCAGACTGAATATAGAGGCTGTTTCCTCTCCATGGCAGTCATCCCCCTACCTGGCACACTGCTAGGACAGCATTGCTAACTGCAATATAACTGTTCTAAGGGAAAGCAGAAGACTGGTAGCCCAGGGCTACCAGTCTGACCCTGCTAGCATGACACATAGTTGTGTATTATAGAAAAACATAGCCATAAATGATCATAACAGAGACACTTAGATGCTAGTGAACATCAGAAAAAGCACGTGGAATGCTCATTGATTTAAATATGATGAGTCTTCAAAAATTACATCCCTGACTCACCTCTCTCAAATAATGAGGTCAATGCTGCCTAGACCATGGTAAGTTTTCAGTGGCTTTGAGAGAGTACCATATCAATGATGAAAGTGGGTAGTCTGAAATAGAGACACTAAATTCTTTAGTAAAAATAACCCCAACCAAACCTCGAACTTGGAAACAGCAAAAAATGAGAGGAAAAAAAATAAAAGAGAGATCAAACGAGATTAATTTATTTCAGTCCAGAAATTTGCTGAAGTCTGCTCTGAGACCTTCAGGCTGTAAGATTCCCTAGAAGGTCTGAGAAGGACCACCTCAGAAGTGGGTTACCGCTGAAAAGTAAATGCAAAACTTCTAATAGTAATAAGAATCCTTCTCTTCACTGCTGCTTCAAGCAACACTTAAGATGACAGCCATAGGCATTAGCATTGTCAAAAGGGACAAAGCTTTTTAATCTACAGGTTGCTCAGAGTGGTGGTGAAATCTTTGTCTCTGGACATACACAGAACTCAAATGTGCAGGACCAAGCAACCTGACTTCACTTGAAAATTGGCCCTGCTTTGAGCAGAATATTGGACCACAAATATCCATGTACCTAAATTATTCCATGTCTTTCTATGTTTGCCCTACCTACTTTCTCATGTAGAGTTTCAACAATTAAAACCACTCCATATTAAAAACAGTAAGCAAAAAATAGACAGAAGTTAATTTGTCTCTTTGTTGTTTAATATGACAGCACATCCAAGCTCTACCTCTCCATCCACTGTGGAAAGGTGCACTGAGAAACATGAAGTGCAAGCTTCCTGAATGGCTTTGATGGGAGGAGGATGTGCCTTAGCCTTTGTCTTCTTCAGAGCCTGACAAAAGCTTCTGGGTGAGCTTTTTGTCTCCTACAAAAATCTGGGTTAGAAGAAGGGCAGCACCCCAGTTCACTAATCTGACATCAGTTATCTCTTCCTCCTGTCACTTGAGGCACAAAGATTTTATGCCCTAGCAGAATCCCCATGTTCATTGCAAAGCAAAATCAGTAATTAATGAGAAGTGCCTGGCCCCAGTTGCATGAGGGATGGTACATGGGATCCTGAGGTAGGAGCTATTTTTATCTATAACAGGGGATGGCATAAAAATCTTTTTGGTAGCTCAGCCTTGTGTATTGTGTTTAGCAACAAGACAAATGCTAAGGATGGTTGGGTGTTATAATGAATGAGCAACAGGGAAAGGAGAGTTTCCAGTAGTACAATGAAATGGTATCTTGTTGGCAAATAAATCCCTTATGTCAGTGCTCAAAAGCAGACTCTACTAACCCAAAGAGATGCTATCCACCCTTTGTGGTCTTTGGTGTGTTTTGCACAGTCTCAGATGACAAAAACAACAGTAATCCTTGGATTTACATTTAAAAAGGAGGAAATGGTTCCCTGGACAGGTCAGGGAGATTTTAGACTATGGAGGGAAATACTAAATGAACACTAAACGACAGTCTGTTTTTCCCAGGGGTTTCAAGCATGGTTCATTCATTTTTGGGTGCACATTAGCCCATAGTTGTTGACACAAAATCAATGGGGTTTTCTTGGGATTAGTTTTTTTAATGTGTGTATTTATTTTGGCTGTGGAAAATGTCGATGGGTGGTTATGTCTGGCTTTTATCAGTGATTGAGATTTTGTATTAAAAAAATCAAGAATTAATTAGGTTTTCTAATTATGTAAGAATGCATACATAGAGATAAAATACATATTGATCATTCATTATTGGCCCCTTTCTTTTAAAACATATGCAGAAGCAAATAGTATGGAAATATAAAATTATCATTTCTTCCCCATCCCCTTTTCCTTGGTACACAGAGTAGAAAAGCAGTAGCACAGTGTGTAGAAGGAGTACCTCTGTCCACACAGTGTCTTAAAAACCTTGAAGAAGAATCTTCAGCCAGGAGAAGAAAGGAGGCATTAGTTTTCATACTGTTACAATGCCCAAACCCTACCTTGCCAATCACTTCATTTTCTGTGGGATGGAAGATATTGAATGCTAAGGATCCTGGTCACAGAGACCTGTAATGATGCTTAGCTTGTTTATGGATAGTTTTCCTGATCTGAATTGACGCTTGCTTTTTCAGCCTCTGCTGTGAGTCTTCAAAAAGTTAATATTCTTCTGTCTTCTCTGTGTAGGTACACTGAAGGAATTCACACACCTCAAGCTGTGTATTTTCCAACTTCCCTTAGCTAATGTCTCTGAGGAGTAAGTACCTGCTGTGTGATGGAAACTTTAATGTGCCATGAAACTTGGTAGGTTGTTATTTGAGTTTTTTTTCCAACCTGTGCATCTGTATTTCTTCCTAGTGTTTGAAATACCTGATAGACATTCTTTTGCAGTAATGCTGGTTAAACACACTTTCAGGGACCAAACTCCCCACAATGGTGATTGTGTATCTTAAAAAATATCCAATAGAAACCTCCACTTCTGTCTTGAATCTCTTCTGTTTTGTCAATCACTCTCTTCGTGTTATGGGTTGAATCCGAATGATATTATTTGGGATGGGTGCAGCTCTCATTACAGACTTTTCACTCCTGCTTTCTCCTTTTACATGTCAAGCCTATAAACATGTGTATTTGCTGCCTGTGGGGTGTTATAAATTCCCTCAGAGCAGAAACAGAAAGTAGTTCAGGTCTATTGTTTCATAGGAAATTACAAAGCTCGCAATAAGTGCACGTACTTGTCTGACAGGGTTCAATGGCAAGTCGTCATTGCTGACGGTATTGAAAACACAGTGAGTAAAATGTATTTCATGTTAGGAAGAAGACAAACAGCAAGTGTAATGCAAGTGCAGACAGATAGCTTTTCCTTCAGCAAAGTATCTATTGCCTCTGGACAAACTACTTTACTTAAGAAAACTCTAAATCTAACCTATGGTCTCATATTACCTTTAAAAGGAAAAATAAACTCTGGAAAGTAACATAAAGCATTCTCTAATCAAAACTATTTCATCACAGTCAAACAACTCAAACTGGTTAACAAAAGCTTTTCATTTCCCTTAATGATGACAAGCAGTGGAGATTCAGAAAGTCAGATTTGTTCTTGGAAGGGTATAAGGTAGTTAACAAAAAACACAGGTGAGAAAGGAAGTTTGTCAAGCCCAAACTGCGAATAGTTTTATGAACTGTTCCAAGAAGAACCTTAATCATTTGACTCATTGGCTAGCCCTGAGGACTCCATTTTTCCCAAGCATATTTTCCAATAGCTGTTGAAAGTAAGAATTCGGTTTAGCCTTTAACCTCAACACAAGCAATCTGTACTATGACTGTTGCAGTAAGTACCTGAAGAGATCTCTGGAGATTTGCTGCCCTCAGTGGAAACAGCATTCTCCATTTTCTGTCATGTATAACAAGGAAAGAGAAGAAGCCAAGAAAATGCAACATTCAGCCGTTATTCTCTCTCCCACATAGTCTGTCTCATTAAGCACTTCCTCTGAACACAGTTTTCATGTTGATATATGTATTATCTTCTCCCTCCTCTTTCAGGAAGCTGTCCATCATAACAGCCTTTTGCCACATTCACTTGAGACAGAAAAATTTACTCATGACCTTCTAACCTTTTTAACATTCTGATTGTGCTCCTTACATCTGATATCATCAAGCAACCAATGTAAAATGGCCTGAAGTTGTATTTCTCACTGCACTCCCCCCCTTCCTCTTGCCCTTATTTGTTCGTGAGTTAATTTATTTTCCTATCAGCTGTATTTGACTCTTCAAAAAATCTCATGGATTCTTTGCAGGAGGCATGGTTGATGTAATGGGTGCTAGTCTTGTGATGACAACAGGTTGTCATCACAAAATGTTTTTTCTGGGTCTGTGATTTCACAAGAGCCAGTTCTAATGGATTCTGGTTGCTTACCAGCTTGGGTTCTGCTGATTGTGTTTCACAACAGTGCTCATCTGTGTGTCCATGGTCGGGTTTTCCGCCTCGAACAGGGAATGCATTTGTACTGTCACATTAATAGGTAGTGGTCCATCACTGCAGTGCAGTGATTTGTGTATTTGCACACATAGTCCTGTATAATATGCTCATGAAAGGATTCTCAGGCTTTACTTTAGGGAAGTTTTTAGCTTATTCTCATAATCTTCTTTGGCCCTGCATATTTGTCTGCCTGTGCATGATTTTTCTTCTGCCATGTTTTCGCCATTAGAATGTCTTGAGTATAGTGAACATGGAGTCCTTTCTCTGCTGAGCTACACAAACTATTTTCAGGTAAGAGACACCTGCCTTGCCTTGAGTGTTGCACTGCTGAGTGCTTCCATGCTTTCTGCCTGTGATGGTAGGGGTCTTTCCAATGCTCAGCCCATGCCTGTCATTCCTGCTGTTTATTTGCACTGTCTTTTTCTGTAGCTTTACATAACCTTCTCTACATTTTCCCTCACAGTTTGAAAAGGTCCATTTTTAGTTCATACAGAGAACCTAAATTTTTCCAGTTTTATGTATTCTTGTAGATGTCTGAATATAATGAGTGAAATGCTTTTGTCCAGAGTTATGCTTTTTAATAAACAGAATGCTATGTTTCCTGTCTGTAGGTGTGGGGTAATTATGAGCCAGACAACACACCTTCTAGGGTCTGCTCACTCCAATAAAATAATAGAATTGCACATTTGCAAATCTTTGCATCATATGAGTTTGTTCTCAGATTCTTCCCAGCACATAATTTACCTCATTTGTCTTTTATTCATACATCTCCTTCTGCAGAGTTTGGAGGCCCATAACCCTTGTGGTTTCTGCTCTTCCCTGTACTGTTATCCTTGTGAATAAGTTGAGCACCAGCTTTGCTTATGCTTGGCGGTTGGGTATAAGTGATATAAACTGTTTAGTCTCATCCAGAGTTCCTTGCTACGTGCAGGCAAGACTGCTGAAGGACTATCCTTGCAGCAGCTGTATCCTTTGTTCTTTTTTCAGAAGAAGTGTTGGGTCCTCTGGAATTTGCTTGTTGTGGAAGTCAGCAATTTTTATGCAGTGTGGCAGTGCACACGCCTATCAGTTTGTCAGAAACTTGATTATAACTGTTGAAAAGTAACCTCCTGAAGACTGCATTTTTCTGTGTTAAAAATACGTCCAGAGCTCTTCTAGGAAATAATTGATTTCTTTCAGCTGGCTGCTGCTGAACAGTGTTGCTGAAGTGTATGTGATGGCCTGTGTACATTGTGGTTAATATGCAGATTGCTTTTTTAATTTTATTTCACTCTTATCCAAGCAGACAGTGATTTTGCAGCTGTTTTAGTGCAATCTAAAGGACATACAGCTGCTGAATACATTATCTTCCATGTCCAAGAACTGGTGTGATTACTGGTTTTAATTTTGGATCTTTTTCCCTTTAATGTTCTCAGCTTCTGATTTCATGTAGCAGCAAAAATGAACCTGTTTCAAAGTCCATGTCCTGTCTCAAGTGTAGACAGAGACAGCAAACTCAGTGTATGGCTGAGATTTTACTCTTTTGCCCCATGTAAAGTGTCCTTTCTTAACCTGAAAACAGTGTTTCAGGATTCCTGACATATGTCTGATTGTGAGATTTTTAAAGGTGATATAGTGACAACCTCAAACAACCCCAACAAAACTAAACTGAACAACAATGGTGAAAAAGGCAGTAATGGAAAAGTAAGTTTTTCAGGTCTCTGTCAGCAGCACCAACAGTTTTTTCATAATCTGAACAAAAAAGGGTTTGGTTACATCACCATGTTTTCCGAGGAACAGGTGTCACTGTCCACGCACAGTTAGCAGTAATTGGTATGTCTGAGACAGCCCCAGGGGAGGCAGGATTAGATACACAATCACTGACACAAAGCTGTGCTCTTCCCCATAAAGCTGGTTCAGTCAGCTCTAGATGAAGGCCCAAGATAGGGCCAATACTAACAGATATCTGCCATGTTTTCCCCTTTGGAAGTAGATGCTTTCCAGCACTGTTAATCCACTGTTTGTCACTAAATTGACCTAAATTCACACCCAAATTCACAGGCCTTCTGAGAATTCTTTTGTCACAATAGGGTATGCCACAAAACTTTAAGATTTGTTGTGTTTCTGGTAACACTTCCATTGTCACTCTGAATAAATCCCATTAGATTTTGCCAAGGTTAAATTTAATTTCTGCTTAAGAAAAAATAAAATAATTTCTGCTCCACCTTATCCTGTGAAAATCTATAGGAATGAATGTTTCACTATTTTTCCTGCAAGTAAATAAAGAAAAAGTTAATAAAGAAAAAGTGTTTTATTTTCTCCTGAATGGCTTGCAGTCCAGATAGAATAGCTTTTATGACAAAATCAGTCAAGACTAGAGTCCTTGTGACAGAAATTTGTCCTACATTTTAAAGATTATTTTTCCTTTGCCAAAGTTTGCAATCTGCTTGCAAACTTTTCTGAAGATTCAAAAGACAAAGCTTCTACAACGACTTCTCAGGAGAGCTGCTTACTGTCCCAGGACCCTCTTCTCTGATGTTCTTGCTCTTCACCCACAGAATTGTGAACTCTTTCCATTGGGAAGGAGCCCAAGAGGTGTGAAGGTACTGCAACATTCCATGGGTTTTTTTTCCTACTGGCTTGTCTGAGGACAGGCCTGGATCCTGAATCCAAATGAATGGTAAGGGAGAAGGCAGATGAACTCATTTAAATGGCATCTGACTAGACTAAAGTATTCCACATTGACCCATCAGAAAATTATTCTGGCAACTGAGCTGCTGCCTGGTTTTGCCTCTGAAGACCTTAACTTCTGTCACATGCTGTGGGCTGAATTGTAACCTGTTGCCAGATTCTAGTCGGTTCAGGGAAAAAAAATGAAGATGAACCAGGGACTTGGTTATAATTCCCTGAGTTATATTTCTCAGCAGAAAATTCTGATGCTACAGTCAGTCTCTGGAGCTGCTTTGACATGTGTCAGCTAAGGAGAACAGCCTACAGTATCTCCTCACCCCACTCCTCTTATAACCTCATTGATATTAATGTCAGGGCATGGCAGAGGAATATCCTTCTGGGGGGCTCTCACAGAGGGTTAGAGGCTGAGTCATCCTTCAGAAACTGCTTCTCAGAACCTATTTCACCTAAAGATACACTGCAGACATCATATGCTAACAAATATTTCAAGAACACTTCAATGGTTTCCACCTGTGGCTTGAAGGGAGTGACTTATGATGGAGAGTAGAACCAAGAAGAAAAAGGGGATGTGGACTTTTTAAGTGTCCTGTCAGGGATGATGGATGCTGTAAGAACATTTTGCCTTTTATTACACATACTTATCTGATGGTTCTGCTTTTTGTTGCAAAGTGCACTGAGAAATGAAGTCTTGTGTGTAGCTCTAAAAGTTGCCTTTTTTCTTAATGCTGCCTGTATTTTGTCTGCAGGTGAAGGTCTACTGCCCAGCAAAAGGGAGCTGAACATTGTTTTCCTTCAGAAGAAACTACATACAGTTTTAGTAGATATGACAGCAGGGGAACTAATTGCATTCACTAGAGTCAAACACAAATAAACAGTTTCTAAGGACTGATTCTATGCTGCAAAGATTAGCTGTGATGGAAATTCTCATTCCTGCCTTGACAGTAACATTGTCCCAGGTGAAAGAAAGCCTTGTAACCAAAAATCTTCTTTATGTTTTTTTCCCTAGCAGAAGTAATATTTAATGTTGGGAGACATATATCTTAGACCCTGACTTATTTTTCAGTTATTTACAGGCATATACTAAAAAGCCAATAATCTCTGAAGGGTGAACTCCTCCATCAGAAGCAGCAGAAAAGTGTATAAGGCAATTAACCTGTCACAGTGTTAAACAGAACAGCTTCTTGACATTGTGGAAGAGAGGATCTGACAAAGAACTATGGTGTACATGTTGTTCAGTGGGGCTGAATCTGATATTCTGGAATGTGAGGTTGTGGTTTGTATGCCAATGGGAACCTGGATGATGAAACCATTCATGCTTCAATGAGATCATATTCCTCTGTTCCTCTCATACCTTACAGAGGAGATACATGGGCAAATAAATTTTTGCTAGTAGACGTGCATTTTTTGTTCAAGGCTTCTGTGCTCTTGAGTTTGGGCAGAGGTTTTTTTTATAACTACAATTATATATAAAACAGTGTGCAAGGATAATTTAGCACTGTTCCTACTCTTATGTTGTCTCTCACAGAGCCTATGCTCTTTATGTACCCCTTGAAAAGTTGAAAAATAGAATTGCAATTAAAAATAAGTAGTAAACTATTGCTTGACTATGAATAAAGTATCAGGTCTGTTGTATTTAATTTGTGACCAGGGTAAGACTCTCTTGGGATTACTTCAGTCCTCAAAATACAGTTTTCTTATCCTATTCAGGACATCTTACTACATTCCTTGTTAAATGGAGGGATTGAATTTCATTGGGATTCTCAGTCTACCCTGACCTTTTAAAGTAAACCATAATAAAATGCACAAGAAGAATCTGATACCATAAGGGTACACCATATTCAGGCCAGCAGGTGATATTCTTTGATATTTGTGGTGACCATTAATCTGTCATTTCTTTGCACTGTGTATGCTAATATCAGAGACATTAGACAAACCAAAACAATCCCAAACTCTCTGAAATCTCTGTAAATTTTTGTACCCCTCCTCCCCCCCATTAAAAAAAAATATATTTTTTTTTCTTTCAAAGATTGAGGACTTATATAGTATGTGGGTCTGGCACAAAAGCCAACATATCCTCAAACGGTTAAATAATGATTTGCTGCTCTTCAACTGCCAGACATAATCAGCCAGACATTCTTATAGACATTGAAGGCTCTGGAAGATGTTTGTGACAATTATATCTCTTCCGGTTTTTGACTAGGTTGCCACATGACATGATTTCATAGGTTTATTTTGGGTTTTTTCCTACTTGTGTTGAAATCTGTTATAGTCTTGGCACTGATTTTAATAAAAGCAAAACTGATCATTCTTTGTATTTCATGACAAAGTTAAAAAAACCCAAAAAACATTTCTGAAGGCAGAGACCAAAGCGTTTAATGGTAAATGATAGCAGATTCATCACCAAGTTAGACACTTGAAATATGGCAGTCTGCTTTGAAAAGTTACAAAGCCCATCGCCTACCATCATTCTCTGTGTAGGATCTATTGCATCTGCTTGTCAGTTCGTATGTAACTTGAATCTCTTGACACAAGGAAAAGGTAAAATAAAACGCTGTGTAAAAATCACTGTGGACTTGCAATGTACCCAAATATGATACTCCAGTTCAAAGAATGGTGTTTGAACCAGACTACAGTTACTGACAAACATGTTATTAATGATCAGCCATCAAATGCTTTTGATTAAAGAGAGAAATCCTATAACACTAGAGAAGGCCATTTCTCTTTTTTTCCTTATGCTATAGTGGAGGTACTTAGAGAAAGTTGAACTGATTTTTAAAAAGATTAATTACACCGGCACTATATTTTTATCCTTTTTGGACACCAAGAAAAAGAAAAGAAGCTGACTTGATTTGATAGTGTTTTATCTATAAATGACACAGAAAGAAACTTATTAATAACAGGAGGCAAGTGAATAATATATAATGCTATGTGAAGCATTGCATTGAGAATCCCAGCTATGTTCCAGCCATTTTAAGGATGATTTGAAGAGGGTGCGGGGGAAATTAACAAAAAAAAGATTTGGCCCTATTTGTCTTAACTACAGGCATGCACTTAGGAAAGCATGTAATGGAGCAATGTTCCATAGACCTCAGATGTAAATGCCATGTTTTCAAAGGTATTTAGGTGTCTTAGGAGACAGATAGATGCTTCTGAACATTTCAGATACACCAAGACAAATTAGAAGCTGAAGACCTAGGATAAACTGATATCAGACATCTATCTTACTCAACATGTTTGGAAAACCCAGTGAGTTGGCAGTCACATACTTAGATCCCTAGACACATTTGTAAGACACTCCCAGACTTGCCAGCTGTGCCCCAGAGCTCATGCAAAGCTGGGTGTTCACAGAGGTATGCCCCATTTTGTGTGCCCTTGAGTGTGGTGTTTGTCCTGTAGCTATTAAGCTTAGCTGAGATTTTCTGTGTCAACAGTGGCCTGACCCTTCTACACGTCACCCTTGTGACCTTTTAGTGTTTTGGATCTATGATGGTGGATGTAGTCCTCGCTAGCTCATGTGTTCTGGGTTTCCACCTTCAGTCCTCTAGCTAGGTGTCTCTCCCAGCCCTATATGCCAGCAGGAAAAGCAGAATGGAGGACATCAGTTACAAGGAAAAAAATAAGGGTAGAAGGTTCAGCTTCCGCAGACCTGCTGAAAGTTGATTGGGCATTTGAGCCTAGAATGTCTATGTGGTTGGTTTGTATGTGTTGAGGTGGCTGACGTCCTCCAAGGCCATGAGGCTGTGATGCATGAACAGATGTGCTGCAGCATCTGGGCAGAAACTTCCATTATTGTGGCTTGGAAAGTGGCTGGATTGTTACACAGACCAGGGACTGAAACTCCTCACACTGCTGAGGGTGGTAAGGGAGAATGAAGGTCATGCCCCTGTTCTCCTTGTGCCTGTAATCAGGCAGATAAAGATCAAACTACATCATACACAATGAGGATGCCAGTCGCGCATGAAAAGCCATAATTGCAGACCTCTGTGCCTGCACAGAATTCAGTCTGCACCGAATTTTACTCTTCCAAAATTATCCTGGCAGAGGAGTAGCATGTCAGAGAAGGAATGAATGCCACCTTTTTTTGTGGCTGCTGGTTGCAGTGGCAGAATCCTGGAGATGAATACACTTGGTGAAGTTGTTTTTTCCATATGAAACAGAGTGTTTTTTCTTGGTTTATACTTCTTTGGCTAGGTCAAGCATTTCCTGCAAGGACTGGATGTATTCATGCTCAGGCCCTGATCCTGCAATCTGATCAAACTGGAGAACTTACGTCTTGTGCAAAGATGAAAAGCCCTCACAGGATCTCTGCCTAGGTGAAAAGGTCTACCCGGGTAGAACTGATTGCAGAACTGGAAGCAGCAGCTGAAAATCAAAACTGACTCAAGCTGAAAAAAACCAAAACACAACTTCCAGTCTTCAGCGGACCTTGAAAACCCACTGTGCTCACAGGAAAATAATTTTTCAATGGTTTGTTCCAAAAAGCTGTGTTCAGAGTTTCCTGCCTTTTAAGGCTGACTTAATGTTTTTTATTACAAATTTTTTCAGTTTTAACTTGGGCAGTATTCCCCAAACTGTAGACAAAGCTGCAATTTGAGCCGATATTTTCACTCTGCAAAATGGTTTGCAATTTTTCATTGTGTAAGGAGTTGTAGGCAATCCTGAGATGGCTTGCAGAGAATATGATAAATTTGCAAGACATACTGTACTTAGAGAAAAAAAGATGGAAAAGTTCCTCCATGCTTATTTTCTCCCCCATTTATAATCATTAGGCTTTAAACGCCCCATACATCTCTGTCATTTAGATAAGAGGCATTGATTGCTTAACTGCTGCACAGACATTCCATACACCTGGTTTTAGATGACATTTCAGGGGTAGAAAGAGAAGGAAGTAATGTAAAAAGTGTTCACAGTTTGCAATGTCAAACTTTATTACAGAAAGCCATAAACAACCCCAATTAGTAGTAAGTAGGTTCATAGCCAGGGTTTTAAGCCAGCTCTGGCTTCATTAAATGTTTCCTGCAGTCAAGCAAGGCACTGGGATATATAAACTGAGCCCTGATTTATAATAAAACACAGTAAAGTTTTAGAAAAGCTTTGCTTTTCCTTCTGATTGATTTCTTTGTCAAGGTTCAGCAAAGCCTGAGGAAGGGGTTAAGTAGAGGTCTTGAGGGACTACTTGACATCTGCTACACTTGTGACTTTTTGATCTTGGTTTTTTCCCTTGCTTTGAGGGTTGCCCTACAGTAAAGGCCATGTGTGCCTGTGTGTTTCCCAGAGATGGCCAGGGCTGGGAGATGTAGAGTGGCTAGGGGAGTAAAGAAAACATCTCCTTGATGACAGATCAAATGAAGGCAAAGGAAAAGAGAAGGGGGATTACATGCTCTGTAATTATGATAATGGGAAGGAAAACACTGGGGGTCTCGAGTGTGAAAGCCTTTGTCCAGAGGAATGTAAGTGTTAAGGATGTTTTGATATTATAAACCAAAACGTCACCCAAGTGCTCAGGAGAGCAGTGTTTGCCTGCTCCTCCACTGCAAGCGGCCAGCCCTGGGCCTCGTGTAACAGTTTCCTCTTCCTAGGCACCACAGGCAGCTCGGGGGAGGCTGGGGGCCCCACCGTGGCCCTGAGGTCCTGGCAGTGGTGTGGGCACCCTGTGATGTGGGCTGGGAGCTTGGAGCAGGCATTGGGAGGCCGCAGAGAAAGCCACCAATCTGGCCTCTTGTGGCCACTTTAAAGGGCAACATAAATTCTCTTAAGCTTCTGCCTCTCAGCCTGTGTTTTTTTCCACACCCCCTCATTGGCCCCTCCAATCTGTGGATTCATTAGTTAAAAAAATGTTGTTTACAAGATGTCAATTCAGCTACTTGTTGGGAGGACATTGTCAGAGGAACTGCTGCTGGCAGCATGGAGATGTCTGCCTTGGAGGCACCTGTTTTGAAAGCATGGTTTCTGAGACCAATAAGGAGTCTTCAGTGCATGGAACAGCCTCCTCCAGACATGGCTTCTGGGCACCACAGCAGCTGTCTTCCCCTGGTGGGTCTGTAGGGCCTGGGGTGTTGCCATGGGGTGCTGGTGCTGGGCAGCTGTTGAGCATCCATGGACAGCCGCACCAGGAAGAAAGGGATATTTTTTGCTCAGGGAGCCTCCCACATCTTCTTGGGTCACTTTTTCATCTGTGTAATTCCCTGGGGGAAGAGAAGTGGTAACTTGCTTCCTCAGGCAATTTTATAGTTTATGGTTTATTGTGGTATTTTTGTGAATGAACAGCCTGTTTAACCCATGGTTTACCCATTTCTCTTTTTGTCCTTCTTTCCCTTCCAACTCCTTTAGCTGATCAACTTCCATTCTCAAACTATACTTCAGTGATGAACTTCATCAAGCACTGGCCTCTAGCTTCCCACAAACATGGGTGTTTGAAATTGCACTCAGGTTTTAACCCAACAGAACGGCTTTGTCCCCAGGTCAAATATTAGGATTTAAAAAATAAGGGGCAGAAAGGCCACCTTCAAGGGGCAGAAGGGTCAGTTTCCTTCTGGTGATCCTACTTCTTTGAAACAGCTGTTTCCCAGGAACAGTGTACCATAGTTTCTTATAACATGCAATTTCCCCAGCCCTCATTGCCACAGCTGTGATAGTGGTGTAAAAGCTGCTGGCTGATGTGCTGGCATCTGGAAGTTGCACAGGGACAAGCTCAAACAAGAAGTCATCTTGCTTTCATGTGCCCAGATTTCTGCAAAGCTGGGGTCTCCAGTGAGGACTTAAACTAATCTTGCATAGTTTATGAGAGAAAATCCATTTACAATGAGAATGACCCCCACTGACCAAAACTTTAAACAAATGCCCTCTCTACACATTTCCTACAGTGGAGATCAAGTTCCATATGTATGATGTAAGCAGGCTTCGATCAAGCCTCTCACCTACACACAGAATAGAAAAAATTTGCAAAGAAAACCAAAATGACAGCCATATGCACAGGACGTTTTATATGCTACAGCCAGGCTTGCAGACCCCAGGTAGGAGGATCTTCTGATCTGAAGATGCAATTGAAAACAGGTGCCCAACACGCTGCTCATAAAAAAATATACAGGCAATTTGGGAGCTCTCTGGAGATTCTTTCAACTGTTGAAAATGCAGAGACAGCTTCCCAACCCCCAATCCTGTGCTTCCCCCCTAATTCCCCTGCTCCCCTTCCTCCCAGAAACTGAGAAAACCGTGGTGATGCTGTACTGCTTAGTAAAAGAAAACGTGAAAAAGATTAAGGAGGTTCCATCAAAATGTCATCTTGATCTTGAACTGCTGGAAAATAAGGTGTGAGGGTTTTGTTTGTTTATTTATTTATTTATTTTTAATTCATGTGTCTGTCACACACAAAGACCTGGGTGACCTTGTTTTGCAAGTGAAAGCCTTTGACTATGACCCAGGCATGCTTTCTGTGTCCAACTCCTATTTAGCAAATAAACTAAAAGTACTGCCCATGTTTATGGTAAATACCTGATTGGGCTCTACTAAAAAAAAAAAAAAAATTACAGCTGGGTAATGCAGGACCAGATTAGGTTTCCTTTTTATTTGTTGTCACTAAATGCTCCCAATCTTTTTGAGCTCTAAGGCTCATTGAGTAGATGTTTTAAAATGGTGCAACAGACAATGCAGCTGTATTTCATTTGTAGATAATTGATGCAATATATGTAATAACCCAGCTAGATATGTTGACTCATGAGCTAATTTACACGTAGATGTTACAGCACTTGTGCAGCTGGAAATGTTGCCATCACACAAATCAGTTGCAGATTAATGAAGTCAGGTCCCTGTCTGCACTAGGAAGAGATAAAAGGCCACAGTAAAATATAAAAACAAGTTCTGAAGAGTTACTGTAAGTTTGAACAGTATTTGAAAATATTTTTCCAACCACAACGCATACTGTAATATGAACCTGGAATCACTTAACTGTATAGTGATTTGGCAATTTTATATGTAGTGGAATCCTAAAGCTGAGAACACGGGTAAGGAGAAAGGAGCATGGCCTAATATTTAGGAAATGAGGTTCGGGTGAACATTTCTACTCCTAGTATTTTATCTGATATCAAGTGATATCAGTAAAACTGCCCAGGTCTTTATTTCCTGATGTGGGTTTTGAGATGTTGGTATTTACTAACTACTGCTCCAGGACCTGCTGTCGTTTGGTGACATAACCAAAGAATTAGAAGGTAGTGCTGGAACCAGAGGGATCTGGTACTTATTTTCATCTCTACACTTTACTGGCATCCCATGCCCCATTTGTCTCCTCTGTGAAAGAGAAGTAAAAATGTTTATGTATTTTCTGAATACTTTTTGTAATCTGTGGTGGAAAACAAACAAATATGCAATTCTGAAGTACTATTATGACTATTCTTACCACCAACATCATAACAACATTGAAATTCTGACTGCTTACCGGTGTATTCCCAAGCATTACCTGGTGAATCACTTTGTATATGACTGTAAGTGTTGCAGTGATCCCAATGTTAGTGATCAGGACTCCTGACAGTAACCAATGGATGGACCAATACATAGTTTCAGGATGAACAGAACAGTAGGACAAGCCTTCTCTGAATTTATGCCTCAAAACTGGTTTGTCTGATGCCTTCTGAAGTCTAAACACTGACCAAGGCTTTTCTCTCTTTGGGATGTTCATGGTAAGTTTCACCTGTGTGGAATCCTTGAGGGCAAGCCAGGCTTGAGTGCACCCTGTAGCCTCTGCCTCATTACTTTCTCCTGTCTGTTTGATTGTCTCTTTCCAGAAAAATGCATTCAACTTTTGCACTGTGTCCTCCGCTCATTGATTAAAACTGGCAAGCAATGATGGAGTATCAGGACTCAGAGGTAGAAACAGGCAGATGAACCAATGCGTGTACATTTCCTCAGGGAACAGGCTAAAAACTGTTTCTTTTACTTGTTTCTACTGATTGTACTGTCTTTGCTCTATTTGTTTTCTGCCTAAAACTGCTTGTTTCAGTAACCATTTGGAAATAGGAGTGTGTTAGACAACAGTAATAAAGATGTGGTGTTTTTTCTTTTTTGTTTGTTTGGTTTGTTTTTGTTGTTGTTGTTTTTTTTTTCTTTTGTTTGTGTTTGTGGGGGTTGTTTCGTTTTGTTGTTTTGTTGTTTTGGTTTTTTTTTTTTTTTTTTTTTTTTTTAATGTGCCTGTTACAGGAAATAATTCATAATCTCTCTGTATATTATTTGCCAGGAAACAAAGTCACAAGTTTGAAAGTCCAGGGTGAGTATTTCCAGACTGGCAAGAAAATGCTAGCCAGACTGTTTTCTCGTTAAATGGAGATATTTGTAAGGTCAGTATCTTATTCAGCAATTTCACAGCAATGGATCTAAAGCAACCTGTCTATGCTTTTAGGGCATCCAATTTCAGTCACTCTTAAAGAATGCCATCACAAGTTTCTAACACAGTTGATAATATTTCCTCTGTGCACAGAGGAAAATGAAACTCTTTTGGATGGAAAGGAAGCATAGGAAATTAGAATTAGTGATTAGTATTAGAATTCACAGAATTATATATATATATATATATATATATATATATATATAAAAAATGTATATATGTAAACATGATTTTGGTGTGCATTGCTTACTTCATTAGTAGTGACTTGTATTTGAGTTACTGAAATGATTCCTGACTGAATATGTGTAGTTAATTGCTGATTGCTGGTAGAATGAGCAGAAAGACTTACTCAGAGTGTAATACAGCATGGAGGTAGTACACCTTGGAATTAAACAGTTTTAAAGTGTAAATGGCCATATATGAGGCATTATTTGAGGAATTCCTGCTTCTTTGACTGCCACCAAATATGTCTTTATGAGAAGCAACATGTGGAAAGCAAAAACATCCCATTCTATACTTAGGATTATTGTGGAATTGTTTCTTGCAGTCCTTGGCAGTCTGAAGAAACCAAGCTTTTCCCTGGGTAATCCATTTTACTTTAAGATGGACACAAGTACAGATTCTTGTTACTTTAAAACCTCCTTTTTCCTCAGTCTTCTTCCTCCTGTTTAATATAAACAACACTTTGACTCATATATGTTGCCTAATTGGCCTAATTGTTCTTATATTTTTTGCTGTCTATATGGCTTGAGAAGGAAAAGCAACATTTGCTGAAGTTCAGCTGTACTTACTGAGAGTGCTTATCTGGCCAACCACAGGAAGCACAAGGGTAGAGATTTGAAGGAGCACTCCAGAGAGGTCAAAAGGGTGGATAAACCTGTGAGTTATAGATATGCAGCAACTGGCCTTAACCTGAAACCATGTTAGGTTGAGTGGTGTGTGTAGAATCACATCAGTTCCAGAACATGGAGTTCAACTCTGTGATGCTTCAAAGCAATGGTTTCTATTTCAATGCAAATTTGACAATGATAGATGTTAATCACACTCCTTAACGAAGAAGGAGAGGCATAAAAGTGAGTAGTGTGGCATATGAATCCCATAAAATAGAAAACAACCACATGCAGTAGATATACTTAACTGCTCAGGAAACCAATCAACACCTCTAAAATGTTGCTACATGGTAGCATGCAATGCTAACTAAAAGTTAGCAGTTTGCAGTGAAAGCAAGAAGGTCCCAGTTTTACAAAAAATCCAGTAGGGAATTTTTCAACTGCAGGGAAAATAGAGTAGAATTGGTCTCTGAACTGATATAGACTTATTGATAGCAAAAGTGTCAAGAAAAGAAAATACTGGTTCTGAAAGGGATTTTTTTTTTTTCACCACTGTTGAGGGAAAAAAAAAAAGTTTGCTTTATCCCTGATTCTGAAAGGGTTTAATTTACTTGCCCAATTTCAGACTTGAGTAGTCTCACTGACTTCAGACAAAGGGTCGTCTTGCTGAGATCAATGGTAGTACTCACATATATAACGTTAAGTACATGCATGCATCTTTTCAGCACCCAGATCTCAAATGCCTACCAGCAAAATGAATACACCTGGAAATAAATATCAAAGTGCAGAGATGATTTTTTTCCCCCAGCCTGAGATGAGTATTCTGGAAATTGACACAATAGTTCATTTGTGATACATTTTATCACTTCTGAAATGTGTAAGTGGTATCACTTGTGGAAAATGCAGGAAAATAAGTCCTGCATTTAGTCCAAGGTGTTAGGAAATTACAGCCTCTGAGTCTCCTTCTCCCACCAATCACACTATAATTGGAAAGCTGGGATCATCACAGATTTCCCAAATGTCCTTGTGAGTGGGATTGTAGGTGAAGTTGAACATTTATAGGCTCAGAAATTTGTCCAGGGTTCTAATTTTATTTCAATATGAACTCATGTTACGTCTGTTGAAAATTCTTTTGACAGTCCCATACATGTAATTTATTACATTTCCTATCAAGATGTTTAGCTGAATTAGAAACACTTGTGAAGAAGACCGTCTGCAGTCAGTTAAAAAGCATTTTTGTAGCAGAGGTGAGGGCTGTTGAGGCAACAAAGGCAGGCTCATCTTACTTTTATTTCCATGGCTGTTGATCAAGCAATTGCACCATAAACTGTTTACAGCTGTGGCTTTTGTTACCGTGACAAAGAACATGTTTAAGGGTAGACAGAAGGCTATGCTATATTAGTTAACAATGACCATGCTGTTTACACACCAAACAGCCCAAAACCCATTTCTGCAACATCCAGGCTTCTTGATGAAGTGGCACTGATTTGTTCTTTCTTCTGCTTCTTTTGTTTTATTGACCTAGTTACCTGTATGTCTGTCTTATTTTCCAAGCTTAACACCATCAAGACCGCGGTGATGATACGCCTCCTAGCTCACGGACTTTGACTTAGGCATGTGAGCATTTCTGCTTAAATGGATGAGACTGACACTAAAGTTGCTCATAGTTTTCAAAGGCACTGTTATTTACCCAGTGTGGGAATCTACTTGTTCCTCTGACACACCAAAGGACAGAATATTCGTTGCTATCATTTGTCTATCTGATCCTTTTTTAAGACCAGATAACCTATTTAGTTATGCAGACCAGAGATTTAGGTGTCTGTTTTTGCATGGTTTCCTTATAGTTTTGTTCTGAACATGTCTTCAGAGATCTTGCCACTGAAAATGGTGAGAACTGGATTCCTTGGAAGACCAAATAATTGCTTGCCTTCAAGTTGTCCTTGCCTGCGTTCAGAAGCCAGGGTGTGGACACTCATGTTGGAAAAAGCCTTTTTGCCCCTTCTCTATGTTACATGGGTGCAACATGGGACACAGGCCAATTTCATCTCATGTTTAGCTGTCTAAAACATACCTATCTGTTGTAAGTGGGTAGTTCACTCTGCCTTGATGGTTAGTAGACAAGCAGCTCCAGAGATTGCTTGTCTTCAGGTGAGATTTACTGCCCTCTTGAGGCATTCACTTTTCTACTCCAAGAACAGAGGGAGCCTAAAAGACCACCTGCCCCAGTGTAGGAAGTTTGCATAAACAACAGCCAGCTGAAGTACCTTGCCACACAAAGGAATACAGGCTGCACTCCTTAGAAAACAAAAGAAAACACAACAAAACAAAACAAAGCAAACCAAACACTTTGTGCAGAGACATCTTGGATGCTGTTGGAAGAAACTGGGAAAATGAGCCCAAACCACCCTGGTACTATGTGGCCATATGACATTCCCTTATGTCACGATGTGCCACCTCCTGGTGGGATGCTGCAACTCTGTTGCCAACAAATGATTCAGGTTGCACAAAATCCATGCTTGTCTGTATTAGAACATCATTGACTTGCACTGCCTCTCCAGCCAGGTCTTCTGGAAAGCACAGCCAAACATAATGAGATAGAATAAATGGGCTCCTGGCTAAATCTTCTTGTAGCATTACTAATTTCATTGTTCCTGGAGCAGGTAAGACTTGCTTCAGTGTGGCACTTGTATCATTCTCTGCTAGGTTAATACCTGAGAACATTACTTTGAATACCTGCTGGTTTTTTGTTGCCTGGATTTATTCCACCTGCATCATAAAGCCAGCAGTTGAAATGGGGTGGTGATTTTCAAGTACTCAGCTTTTTGAAGGCCCACAACATTATTGCCCAAAATCTCAAAAGTATTTTGAAAATAGTACGGCTGGCATAGTAGTCACTGCCTGAGGTGAGCTAAGTTGTCACATCTTTTTGCAGAAGACTCTATTGTCTCTGAGAATTCTATACTTGATTTTCTCCTGTTTTGAAAGCTTATTTCAAAGTTAATTTTCAGATTAAAAACTTCACACTTTGACTCATAAAAGTCTTTTACTTTTTAGAGATGTAATCTACTTTACACTATTTAAACAGCCATATGTACCTGATCTTTGGTATCAGGGGAGCTACACTAATTATGTAGGAGAGAAACTTGCTGCTTCTAAGTTTTTTCTATATTAGATACTAACAAATTAAACTGTAGAGAGGAGATACATTTTTGCTGAACCAAAATAGGAAAGTAATTGGCTAAAAAACATCTTGCCATCCCTAATTAATACCCTTTAGATTAAGAAAAAAAAAAAGAAAAGCCTGCTGATAAATGTAGAGGAAAGATACTATGAGATAAAGATATCATGGGAACCTTACACTAATCAAAATCTTCTGTGACTGCCTTATTAAGATACTTGCTTTAAGAACAAAACATATGGTAGAAGACTCAAGGAGACAGGCCCTTCAGCCTACCACCAGCAGAAGTGTAAAATGCTCCCAGTTCCTTCAAGGATTTAAGTAGTGCTTACTTAGGGTGTTTCATTCACCTGAAAACATGGTGATTTGTGAAGCACAACTAATGTGTCCCTGGAAAGTTCCAGCATGAAATAAGACTAGGTGTGAAAGCTTGTCAGGGTCCAAAGAGTATGATTTAAGGGGAAGCACTCTCTGAAAATGTGAGGATGAGTGTTACTAACTTAATCCATATGATGTCTTCTCCTCTCTAATGTATGGCAGAATATAGGGCAGAAATGTATGAAGCAGACATTAGTCATTGTTTACAGGTGATATTTCTTCCATTAATTTATCAGCTAGGGTTGCCATGCTGTATTTAAACATTTGTACAATAGATTAGTGGACAAAGATGAAAAGTAAAGCTATCCTATGTCTACTTGCAGATTCACACACGCTTGGAACATTTAAAAAGTCACTTGCTATATTACAAACGTAGCCCTGCATACTTACATAGCAACAGAAATAACTGAAGGCTAGGTGTCCAGGCAGATGTGGAGGGGTAGGCAGGTAGTTTTCTGGCACTGATGTTGTTATATGAGTGAGTAAACATATGATTTTTTTTTTTTTTTCACTTTCTTTAGAAGCCTTTGTATTTCCAGAAGTAGGATGCAGTTTGCTCTGATTTTTCTTGGATGGTCCCAGATTGTCTACTGTCAGAACAAACCAAACCAAACCAAATCATACGTAACTTTTAAAATTTAATCTAGTATTAAACTGTACAAGATACATTTGTGTAAGCACAGATTTAAAAAAAAAAAAAAGATATTCTCCATTTGGTATACAGTCTTGGGAGACAGGTAGAACTGGGAAGAGCTTTGAAACCATCCAATTAATTCCACTCACATAGCACAAGATCACCTTGTAGGTAAACTGCAAGCTCTAATATTGGTAGTGAAAGACATGCGAGATATTAGTTCATGGGATGACTGAAATAATAAGTTCTGTTTTTCTGGGACATAGTATGGGATACTCTAGGGACTCTTCTGCCTTGTAAAGTTACCACTACACCTCGGACAGTAGTATATGAAAAATGGATAGAGAAGAGCAAGAGGGAGTCTTAGCTCTTCTACCTGAGTCCTTGTCTGCTCCTTGCTACAATTTGTCCATCTGACAGGAAGATCCCTGCGGAGCAAGTCTGACATGATTCTGTAAAGGTGGGTGTGGTCAGAGAAGAAAGGCAAGGAATAGCCATTTCCCTGACCCACTGCCCCTGTGAATCGACAGGTGAAGTGCTACCACTCTGCATGTGAGTGAAAAGTGCTTCTGTCAGCTGTCACTCCAGCCAATGTATCTTACCCAAAGTGAAGGCACAAACCAGTTCCTCTCTAGGAACACAGGTAGGTACTAGGAAGTCTTTATGGAAAGTGTAGAATGATGTTTTCCTGTATTCTAGCTAATATGAAAAGCTTGAATCCCAAAGAAAGCCTCAAAATGAGTCACAAATATGATACACAAAAAGATGCTGGTTATGACAAGTCAATGTCTTATATAGTTTTTAGACTTAAAGCAAGTTTGGATTGGAGTAGATTAACTTCCTTCTAAAGTACAAATTGCAGGCATTTCAAAGTAAAGCTGATTTCTATTACTTCTCTTCCTCTGATGATTTGCAAAAAGTCACTGCAGACTTCTTAAAAATAGCAAAAACAAACTCAAGTACCTAGAGCGTGTCAAATCCTAGACCTTGCTGGGGCCTCCTTGCCTGGTATCAGATATCTTTCTGATCCAAGAGTGTAAAGACTTTCCTGTGGACAGTAGAATAGCACCTTGTCAGCCCTGTTTTCCTCTGTCCTCTGTGTGCTGTTTTTTTTTGTATTGTAATTTGCAGCATCACAGATCTCAGTGCAAAGGAGAGTGGCTGCATGGAATCAGCTATATTTAGTAATATATCATGCTGATACTATTTTTTTGCTGTCTGTACAGTGAAACAGGTATGATATCTGCTTCCTCATCCACTGATGTTTCCTTGTTTTTGTAGCTGGAATAATTTCACCCAAAGTGATGAACTGAAGTGCTACATTGAGTCAAGCTGTAACCATGACACATTTTACAGTTTTGTGATTCAGTCTGGGCACATGGATTCTGGTAAAATGTGATGGAAAAGATATAATATTTTTATTGTAGAAGGCAAAACTTCAGAACTCAAGGTAATAATAATATGTTGAAAATGGAGAATGAAGGTTATATCTTGTCAGCTTACCTTATGGTTTAGCTTGAAGGTAACACATCTTGGAATTTTCTTCTGCATTGAAGAGTTGTAACAGTCAATACACTGTTTCTCTGGGGAAATCACAGGTTGTCTACCTTCCAGCATGACATGAAAACCACATGAAAAGAATGGAAAATATTTTATAAAAACAATAAGCTGTAATGAGCTGCTCCTGAAATGGGATTATAATGACCATGATATATTTTTAATGTCAAATACTGCAGAAACATGTCCAGGGATTCCAAAGTAAAATTTTTCCCTATGAGTAGTATTTGAATTGATGCCTCTGCAGGTTCCTTAGGTGCACTGCATAGGGCGAGGTGTTAAGTAGGCAGTTTGGATTTAATTCTTTGTGACCACAATAACCTGATATAATTTCCCCAAAAGAAAAGGGGACAAAACTGGCTCACAGATGTATGAATGCACAGGCATACTTCTAATGCAGCCTTTCTGAATGAACTTCTATTCATAGAATCATAGAATCATAGAACCATTCAGGTTGGGAAAGACCCTTAGGATCATAGAGTCCAACCATCATTCCTAACGTTCTCCCCTAAACCACATCCACCAACACCACATCCAAATGACCCTTAAACACATCTAGGGATGGTGACTCAACCACCTCCCTGGGCAGCCTATTCCAGTGTCTAACCACTCTTTCTGTGAAAAATTTTTTCCTAATGCCCAGTCTAAACCTCCCCTGTTGCAGCTTGAAGCCATTCCCTCATGTTCTGCCACTAATTACCTGTGAAAAGAGACCAGCACCAGCCTCTCTACAATGACCTTTCAGGTAGTTGTAGAGACTGATGAGGTCTCCCTTCAGCCTCCTCTTTCTCAAACTAAACATTCCCAGCTCCTTCAAATGTTCTTCGTAAGATTTATTCTTTAGGCCCTTCACCAGCTTCATTGCCCTCCTCTGTACTCACTCCAGCACCTCGGTATTCCTCATCTTTACTACGTCTTGTACCAGTGAGCTCTACAGTGTAATTATGTGCTGGCTGAAAAAATACTTTACTTTGTTTGCTTTAAACCCAGTAGCTTGTTCCTGTGCTATACAACAGACCCCAATGAATAATTGTTCCTCAATCATTTCTTGAAACCATTCATGGTATTTATTATTGGATCTGGGCCATCTCCTCCCTTCAGTGTTTCCTGCTTTCCACCAAGGAGTCTGAGCATATTTACTTTTTCCTCATTTGGAAGCTGTACCATGTCTTTGATCATATGTGCTGGTGTTTTCAGGCTCTACATCTTGAGCATGAACAGTCATTCAAACAAAAGGACATCTTCTGTGAGGGGCTTCTCTTCTCTACTGCAGCAGGTGAATAACGTCAAGTCACAACAAACTGCTAATAGGTTCCACCTTGGCTCTGACTGAGCACTGATGCGTTTTGATTTCCTCCCATCTACATGCTGGACGAAATGAACAGTGTTTCTTGTGTGTGGTTAGTGTTTAAGGCCTCATTGTGTACATGGCCTTGAAAGATATATTTTTATAGGTAAGCACCTCATAAAATATTTTTCTGAAGACATTTATCAAGAGAGACTTTGAAAAAACATAAGAAGAAGGGAAGGAGAAGGCGGGGGAAGCACAACATGTGCTTTTCAGCTGCCACAAAGCCCTGCAGCAGCAGCCTTCATGTGAGAGACGACACTTTGCACATTACTACAGGGAATCAAAAGATTTATACTCCACACTCCATATATATGGCTCTCTACGGCATCATTTTGAAAGGGTGATTATTGGTTTGACATGAGGGAATACTTTACATTAAATGCTGAAAGTTTACTATGTACATAGCAATAATCACCTGATGCTGCTTTCTCCTTCTGCATGGCTTTTAATAATAAATAATCATAAGAATGATAGTTAAGTTCTCCAAAATTATCCCATTTGTTTTCCAAGAACCCCAGGGGCTGGTATTTATCACTTGATGTGAATACTCCCTGCTCCTCTCCCTCCTCTTATACATGCATATAAAAGAAGTGCAGACATATGGGAAGTGCCTTACTTAATTTGATAGCAGCTCTGTTTATTATTCTCTTGCTGAGCTGTGGTAATTGTAGTTGAGTTGCTGAACAATTTTTACACCAGAAGCTGCAGGTCCCCTGTTAGGCTTCTCCCTGGGATTTCTCATATTCTACCCTAAAGTTCCAATGTGTTCAAAAAGATGTGGAAAAGATGACAAGCAACTCCTTTTAAGTTCTTTGAAAAAGTCAAGAGTTGAAGAACCCATTGAGTTTAGACAGAACCAGTTTGTAAATGTGTTCATTATACCTGCGTTTACATAACAGTTTGGGCTAATTAGTCTTCCCCCACTTGAAAAGTGAGAGGAAGGGGAGAAGGATGGCCACAAAATGCCAGACAAGGACTTAGTACACTGCAAAAGAAAGGTCTGCTTTTTGGGATGAGTTACAGCATGGCACATGAAAACTGTAGTTTTTGTCCATGTCTGTTTTCTGCAAAATGCTGAATTACTCTACTAATTTGAGGTATGCACAATAGAATAGTTTCTCCTCTTGCACTCCCCTCCCCATACTATTAACCATGTCAATGAATGAGTTGATTTGGGATAAAAGAAGTATGGGAGTCAGCTAGAGATGATCTGTAAATTAATGGTTTCAGTAGTAATTTTTCCATAATTTTTGCAATGTTTGCTTTTTTTTTTCATCTTCTTGTTCAAATAAAAGAAATCAACAGTTCTGAAATGTTACCTGAAAGATCAATGTGCAGAAATACATGTAAGCAATGAACTAAGTTTGCCAGAAACAAACAACAGTAGATAAAAGCTTGTTCAGTTTCCTGCAACCACTTCTGTGAAAGACCAGGTTGGTAAGGCCCAGGCTTACAGAAGAAATGACGCATATTTCAGCTGCAACCAGATTTTCACAGAGTAATGTTCTGGTTGTGCAAGGCTCCACCTGCTGTATCTGCCCTGCCCTCCCCCATCCATACAGCCTGCAGAAAGTGTTGTTTCATGACCCCAGCAGGCAGAGACCAATGGGAAGTCTTTTTACTTTCTTTCTCCCCATCCCATGCTCTGCTCATTCTAGGTCTTACAGGCTTTTTGCCTTGCCTTGAGCTGGCTTAGCTCATCTGAGAAAGACTGGCCTCACCTGACAGCAGCTGGCAAAGCATTTTTCTTGTCCCTGTTTTCTTCAGCAAAAATAATCTAGACTGTAAATCACTGGTTCCTCTTGCTCAAAATCCCAGGACAGCTTTTCTGGAAGCTCAGTGGGACAAGCATGAAGTACAAGTGAGTTATGACCTGTTACTAGTAATTTCCTCAGGTCAACAATCAATATTAGGAAAAGAAACCATGATAGCACAAAATCCGAAGTACCATTTACTGTGTACCAGATGCAAATACAATTAAATTCAAGTCTTCTTTCCCACCTCCCTTTCCTTCTATGTATCTTTCTGTCGTTGGATATTTTTTCATTATATGTATTTCCTTTCTAACTTTTCTGCTTTTTCTTCTTGTTCTCTGTTTTTTTTCATGCCATTTGTAGTTTTCTCTATGTCTGTGCCTTTCTCGTAAAGTTACTCTTCTCTTCTCTTTTACAATCCCTTCAATCTTTTGTCCTACATTTGAGAGTTCCCACCACTAACATGGTCTTCTTGCTTCCTGGCAGACATGTTTTGTGTCTCCAGGGATGAGGAGTCTTTTGGTGCAGCTGTCCTTAATTTTGCTCTGCCAAATCAGCTGGGTGGTATTGGCACCAATCTATATATATCGTTTGGCTGTAGGTTGTGTCTTTTGCTGGCCAGATTTGAGGAGGGAGCTAATGACCCAAGCAGTAGTGACAACTCTAGTTCAGGCCATAGGAGTTCTGTGGTTTTCAAGGCTTTATTAATTATGCCATGATTCCACAGGTAAAACTGACCCTGAGGATAGAGGCCAGCAGCCTTCTTCACACAATACATTAAACACTTGACTGGCCCACTAGGGAGTGAGTTATGAGCAATGCTGGCCACAGCAAGTGCTTTTCAGGACAAGATGCTGAACACAGCAGTCTCAGCAGATTGTCTTGGATATGTGCTGACATTGCTGAGTTCAGATCATCCAGGAGTCAGTGTTGTATGAGCCTCTTTACATAAGGCTAGAACCCAACAGCACATACTTGGAATCAAATTTGAAACAAAGCATTGAGCATCAAGCCTTGCTGTGTTCTCCTGCTGACTAATTTATGTAGAAACATGAAGGTAACAGAGAGATAGTTTCTTTTTTCCAGCTGGATCAGAGGTAATCATGCTCAGAAATAGCAATCAATCTCCTCAGCTGTATACATGTGTCCTTCGAGACTACTAATTTTGTTCAGTATTTTGTACCTTGAAAGAAGAGAGCAGCTGGAATAAAAACCTGGCACCAAAGCCCCTTGAATCTCAGATAGCTTCACTTTGAACTCAAGGTCACAGTAATGACTAAAATCCCTTTGCCACATTCCCGTAAGAGTGACTCTCCTGCATGTATGAAAAAGTACCATGTCATGAAGACAAAAATGAACTTTAAAAACAAGAATTCGTTTTGCCTTAAATTCTAGGCAATTCACAAAAGTTATGAAACAGAAACTTCCATGAATGGAGATGCCTCTAGATATAAAGTCTCATTTATGTTTCACTTCATTAAAGTAATGCTGTTGCTTTTGATGCCAACACCAATAGCACAGAAATGGTTTTCCAAGGCTGTTTTCCAAGAAGAGGTTCATAATAGAAAAGACTTTTCACCTGGTGATTCACAGGTAGTGGTACTTTAATCTGCTCCCAACTTATAGCTATGTTAAAGCTAGGTGAGAAGGAAGTAATTTACGAGAAGAAAGGTACTTTGCCCCTTTGTAGTCGGACCACTTTCAGTTACTCTGTAATGACAGCAGTCTTCCCAATGATCATGAAAATAGCTATTTGCAACGAAAACCCATCAGTTTTGGCCTGTCTGGCAGAGATGAAGTGTGTGCTGTTGGTGAGGACTTATCCGTGACAGCCCTGAGCTTTGCAGAATGTACTCATTGAACTTAAAACTCACATATTTGTTGATGTGATTCTCTAGGAGGGGATGAATGCTGCTGTGACTTGCATTCTCAGTAGCCAAATTGATTTTATTTGCACTGAGACATGCCGAAATAAAGAGTGGACACTGGGATAAAATTGTAATTGCCTATTTAAGAGAAGTTTCACATTGGAGGTAATTTGAAAGCATTACCTAAGTAGACCTAGGTGCAGTCACTCAATGCTCAATATCCTGTTCTCCTGCTCCAGCAGAAGGCAACAAAATCACTCCTTACACATGAGTTCATGTCATGCCAAGAGCAAGTAGCAAAGACTGAATTAAATTATTACCTAGTAAAGAGAAGAGGGAAGGAATTTCCAATGGTTTGCTGTATTTTCTGAATTGACAAGTTCACTCTGATAAGCAAACAGTTCCATAATATCTATTAAGATCAAAGTTTTTGCTTCTGATGGAGAAAGATATGCTGAAACTTACATGATCTGTTGCTAGGCTAGAATCCATCACACATCGGCTCCTTTGTTTTAACCAGATTATGCTGCAGGAAGAAAGTTGCATTTGAGTGTATTTGAATGCTTTTTTTCTACTGTTAAACCCTGATTTGGCTGTACCACAGTAGCCTCATTTACAATATATGTATTCTGGCTCATTTCTACTTATACCCTGAGTGAAGTTTTCCCTTTTGTAAATTGGAGGCTCAGATTAATGTACTTTAGATGTTAGTTTTTGTTTTTTCCTTTTTTTCTTTTTTTTTCATCCTTGACGTTCTATCTTTTTTTCATTTTAAATACTCACATTTTGGCATTTAACCATATTTCTTTTGTAAACCTTTAGAGCAGCAGCTGTCCTTACTACCAGCAAGACATGATACAAAAACATATTGTTCCTTAAAAAGAGAGAGAAAGATTAAATAGGGGTGAGAAGGAAAGAGAGAGGCCAGGACCTCTTCTCTCTGGTCAGGCACAGACCATCCTAGGACTCCTCCTGAGCCCTGTGGGGGGCTGGCAGGAAGGAATTCGTAACCGCAGGGACATGCTATCCAGAACCAAGGGTTGAACCTAATTATAAGCAGATTTTGCCCGCCTTTTTTGGATGAATGATGGCCCACTGGCATGTGACCTGGCTTGGCAATTTCCCCTCAGTGTCCAGGCTGCCATAAGGAGATACGTAATGTCTAGAGTGATAGGAAACTCTTTAGTGCAGATGGTACAGAGCTGCTTCATAAAATGACTCACTGTGAATCCTCACAGAAGTCTCAGCTATAAAAATGATAATGGAAAAAGCACAAGAAAATGCAAATTATCTTAAGAACAGATTGTTCCATCTCATGTCTTCCATTTTAGATGCAAAAAAAATGTGTTGTACAACCAGACCAACAACTTCTTCCCCTTTATTGTTTTTATCTGGCCAGGCAAAATCAAGAGGACAAGGTACTAGAATTGTGGAAGTGGAGTGAGCTCTTGGAGAAGGCAAAGTGACAGCTTGAAAGGCTTTGGCCACTCCTTGGGGAACAGAAGCAACTTATTGGGAAATGTTAAATGCACACTAGCTCTCCTCTCCCTTTTCCACTCTTTGTCCCTTCAATAGTAGGAGGAAACATTTAATTAGTAAAAATTGTACCCGTGGTTTTCCCAAGAGAACCACTGAGTATTAGTTAAGAAATAGATTCTAGACCCCTGTGGGTAGAATTTTTTCTGTAATTTCTGAAGTGATTGAGAGCATATATTTTAACAGATAGTATGCCATTGAAATAACTTCCCCGGTTCATTCTTTCCTTCCTTTGTATTCTTGTATATTTTCACTTGCTTTTCTTTATCATTTGTTGAGGTTTTTTCAGTGTTTGTCCTTTATTTAATGCAACATCTCTGCAGCATCCCAGATTGCCTATTACTTTTATTGAATAGACTGTGTTCAGTAGGGACAGGCAGAAACATGAGACCACGAGTAGCACAAAAGTCTGGGAAGACAGGCGTGTTGTATGTGGTTTTACTCTTTCTCCTCTTTGCACATTGGGAAATGATATCAGAACACTAAGTAAGAACATATGAACCATTTTGAAAAATAAAGCGCTATCTGCTTGTAGGTGACATGCTAATGTGGTGGTGATACAGGGCACTTTGTATTCTTACACCATAGTTGCTATGTCAGCATTTTAATGTGGGTTATAGCAGCAAATCCTCCAATTGCCCCCACTTGCCTCACTCAGGTTGCATTTGCGGAGAATTTCCTCTGAGAAAAAAAAAGTAATTTTTTCTGTAAGAAATAAATGTCAAAGTTCAGCTCCGTGAACTCTAGCAAACTCTCTCCCATCCCTTGTTGGGGAAGCAGGCTAGGAACAAACGTCTGGTCCTCTGGGCAGGTGCAAACCATACAAGTACTTGGAACACTTTGTCTAGGGAATTACAACAAATCTAATCCAAATCAGAACTGCATAGAGCATGGCAGGAGGGGCTTCAACAGAAATTGCATCAGGCATGCACACCTGCTGCGCTGCCTCCCATGTTCCTCTCTTGGCTGTCTCCATGCAAGACTGTGTAGCATCACCGAGGTCTAATTCAACTGTCTTTCAAGGACCATTGTAAACAGTGGTCTTGCTGTTCCCACCAGCAAACTTACACTGCAAACACTATAGATGCTAACCCCAAGACAAAGAAGTTATCTCCTCAAAGCAAAGAATAATTCTGAAGATGCTTCCACTAATCCTTCCCCACCTATATTGACTGTGGCTTTCTAGCTGTGCACACATCCTCCTAAACCAACCAGATCTTCCCAGCCACTTCATTCTGGGTTTCTATTGCCAGAACCTCTGTGAGGAGCTTTCTGTAGAGATGTCTCCAACTGGCCTCTTGAAAAGGCACTGCCTTCACCCTGCACAGATAGATGAACTGGAGGAGAGGAACCAGTAGCTGGGACTTTTCTTGGCTGCTGATGGCACTGATGTCTCTGCTAACCATCTGCTGCATACCTCAAGTTTACTCCAGCTCAAGTGTTTTGGCCACAAGGATTATGTTGGGTTTAGACTGTAAAAAGGCTGACATCTATGCAAAGAGTTAACGACACTCTTTGCTCAGTGAGACTGCTAGTGTAGTACACAGTGACTGGTTTTGGACTGAGCTCTGCTTGACTGCAGTGAAGCAAAAAGGCAGGGGGCAAGTCCTTTTTGGAAGAGGGAACCCAAACAGTAATTTGTGAGAAACTGGGTGATGTACAAAGGGCTGTACTAGCAGGAATCCAAATGAATTTTTCTCTCAGTGGTAATATTATGCTCCCTTTTTCAAACCTCTAGAGCAATACTTGCCTGATACATTCAGACCTAGACTTCATATTGACTTTCAAAGCAGTGTTCTGTAGAGGGTCAGGTGACCCTACTAATAGTGCAGAACAATTGCAGAGGAACACACACAGACAATAAAGAATTTCTGTTTTGAAGATGTAGATTTTTTGGATGACACAGGACTCATTTGTGCCTAAGACTTACAATTCAAGTTTTGGACTGAGTCTCTTCATAGTCACACTATACTAGATATCAATTATTTGTAAAAACGAAATTAATTCTGTGTTTGTATTTGATATGCAATGCATGTGCTACTCTGTGTTTGCAACACACTGCATAAGACTTTATATACAGGCTGTAAAAGGTTGACTCAGGGTGATTATGGGGAGAAAAGTCAGAAACTCAATCCTGAATCTTTCTGTCCCATACTATAAAATAAAATATTTTTTGCCTGTATACACAATTTCATTTTAGAACCAAGCCCCAGGAATGTAACCCTGTGATGAAAAGATATAATTCAATTTGAAGTTGAATATTTGGTAATAAAAGTACTCCCAGGAATAATATTTAAATAAGTATTACATTTTCTATAATTTAGTTGCTTGCTTTTTTTCTGTCAAAATAAACAAAGGCACTTGTACATTTAACTTACTATATCAGAAATGATCACCGATGAGGTTTCCTATTTCTTTATACACAAAGATATACTTGCACAATTTGAAATTGTCATAAGGTTATTTATGATTTTGTTTCATATTTTTTATAACTTGAAGATTACTGACTTCCAGTGTAAACAATATCACAGGAGGAGTGAGATCTTAACTAGATTTGTTAATTAGCTGTCAGTTCTGGTCAGTGTTCAAAACTCATTTACATATATGGCTTTATATGGTATTAGAATAACTTGGCAATAAGAAGTTCATAATTGAATTATGCAATAGACACTTTATACTGTGCCTTGTAAACATATCCATTTTTTTGAATACTCTACATTCCAATGAACACTCTGTGTTCCATCCTTCTCCTGATGTTGCTTAAAGCTATAAAATCTTAAAAGGATTTTATAGAAGAAAATCTCCCTTTTTTCCGTCTTCAGGGAAGGAACAAACATATCCAGAAAAAAAAGCTGCATTTTGCTGAGTGGACAAAAATCACTGAACAAATTACAGTGAATTTCCTGCAGTGCAATCCTACAAACCATCTAAGGAAATCAGTACAAGTAATGGTGTAGTGCTGTACTCTTTAATGTGCTTAATTTCAAGTCCGGACTTTGTCTCATTAGACATGGATGCAAGCTGCAAAGTTTGGATTCAGGTTTTTTAATGAGCATTTTGAAAGTTCGAAAGTGTTTTTAACTAAGTTGTTTTTTTTCTTGTCCTAGACTGTTACATAGAGGGGCTCCTGCTGTGAGACTTGGATCAAATTTGAAGTTCTTGTTCGGTTCTACTTTTGTTTCTAATGTACTACAGCTCACAGGCTGCCATAAATCCACTCTGGTAAACGTGCACATGGTGAAGACATGCAGAAGACTTGGCTCAAATCGAGCATTGCCTAATGGAAGCCAGCAGAACTGTGGCCTGGAACAAACCCCTAGCTGCAGTATATAGCCACAGCAAACACCTGGACTTGCTGGAATTGGCAAAATAAATGGCATTTTCATAGGAACCATGTCTGAGGATTGCTGAAGCATTCAGAGTCCTAACTCAGGTAGGAACAGTTCCTTTGAAATGCTTCTGGTGCACCAGGGAATGCTGTCTCAGGCACTGTTCATCTTTTGGAAGAAATCATGTTTCTGGCCATACTGTTGATGAAACAATGGTACTTTTATAGCTGAAAACAAGGCTTGCTCTTGAATTATCAATAAAATATGGCTCACTTTTCCATCTGCTTTGTGTGCTCCATTTGCTGGAGTCAGGAGGGTTTGTTTGCCACAGCTGCTCCACAGCACAGCTCAAGTGCCCTTTCCAGCTGAACTCCTTGGGTCCCAATAGACCATTCCACTGAAGCATCTGAGGCCTATTTTGCAAGCAGCTTCTTTCCATTTATCCCCTGTAACACCTTCATTCCAGCACCCTCCTTCTGCACATGAGGAGCTGAGAGCAGGAAAAAAACAATGAACTAGCAAATGTTTTTTGGGAAAGGTTGTAGCCTGTCTGAGAGTCCTCTCCCCCATGAGCTACTGATTTTTTGGAAACTGTGATGCCTTTAACGATGGTAGTGTAAGCTGATGTGAACCACAAATAGACCATGACTAGTTTATTTTGATTCCTTGGGAGGAGCTGTGCTGTACACCATATCTTCCAGGACTTCCTTCCTTATTTGTGTTGTGCTGATAAGGTAATGCATAGACTAACATTAATACACCACACCAAACAGGCCTTCATGTGCCAGCTATAGGAAGCTGACTTATGGGAGAAAAGGCAGAAAGAAAATAATGTGGGTTTTTTTTTTTTTTTTTTTCCCCTGACATGCCATAAAATCAACTATTTTTTTGTCTGTATATACAATATCATGTTAATACCAAGACCCAGGAATGCAGACCTGTGATGAAAAAATATAATTGAATTTGAAGCCGAACATTTGGTGATAAAAGTATTCCCAGGAATAATATTTAAAGAAGGATTACCTTCTTCTATACTTCAATTGTTTTCTTCCTCTAGCATAATAAATTAAGGCTCTGTGTACATTTCACCCCAAACTCCTCATCTTATACTTGATGAACTTCACTTGAGAGTTTTGTACATGCTTCTGAAATGGCTAGCACATTATTTGCCTTTATATAAAATAAATGCAATGCTTTAAGATTCGTAGCCTCCTCTGTCACACAGAATCCAGAAGATTGTGAGCTTTGACAGGGTGGTAGGTCTAAACTAATTCAGGAGACAGCTGTTGACAACTGTGAAGTCTACATCGTCTGAGTAGCAAAACTTAAAAATATCATTGATTTCCTTTGTGGAAATAAGAAAAGATTCTCACCCATGCCATAAATACTTTTGTGTGAATGACAGTTGGAGGTGATTATGTCTGAACCATGCATGATTAAGGAGACTACTGAGGGCATAAGTAGCCTGTGCTTTCTGTAGGTCATTTGGTGAGAGGAATGGAAAGGACGCCGCGTTTGCCACCACCATAAATCTGTAACCATCTGGGGCAGTGGTGGACATGGAAAAATCATGTATCACAGGGTCCCCCTGTACTCACCTGCCATCCAGTAGGAGAAAAGTGCCTCAGATATGCGGCAGCTCCAACAAACAAGAGCAGACCAGAACTCCTCCAGTCTCTACAGAGGATCTGGCCTGGAGCCCCACTGTCTCCAATATAGGGTGAGCCTGAGGGCAGCTGCACTCAAGGCATCTTGGCAGCAGCTGAAAAGCTGGGCAAACATACCCAGCAAAATCGCTCCAGGAAGTAACCTTGCACATGATTATATAACTATCAAGGGTTTATGGAAAAATCCTTCTGACCTGTTTGTCGCTTCTTCCTCCTTACTGTGAGGATAAAAAAAACAACACTAAGAACTTGATATGGTCACTTTTAGTAAAAGGCATATTTTTTACAGTACTACCAGAATGCTAAGCTGTGGCCCTTCAGATATTTGGAGCTTCCTGTCATGGAGTTTTTTGCCATAAAGTATACTCATCCCAAAGCTTAAGTGAATCTCTGGGATTGTGAAGCTCTAACTGTAGTGAGCATAACTTAAAGAGGAAAGAAAGTGTTTGTCAGTGTCATTTCAGCTCTAAATGGTTCAATCTCTATTTCTTGGAGATATTATGTTCCTTTTGATCTCAAAGCAGACCTGGTAATATAAAAGAATTTCAGTGGACTCTTCCAGTTATAAAAAAATAATTAAGTTTGATATGTGATGAGTCAAAAGACTTTAAAAAATATAACGGTAAAATGACTTCCAAAGACAGTGTCAGTCTCAATAAACACTCAGTGCAGCTGCAATACCAACCCGCTTTCCTGGGATCCTGAGGTACTGCAAAATCTTTCAGGAGCTAGAGGTATTTGCTTTTCAGCCCAGCTTGAATTATTTCTATATTATGTTTTATTGGATCTGTATGTGGCTATTTTATGGCTCTTTAATGTTTATGATGTATTTATTATCATTCCTACATTTTCCCTGCAGCTCTATTGAAGAGGGACTGTCTAAAGATTTTGAAGCTATTTGTTATTGTACCTTTAATTTACAGCCCTTCCATACTTTTGATTTGAAGAGTTCTGTAGTCTGACTGACGTTAATTAAGTCTCACTATGTCCATCTTAATTCATAGTCCCATATAAAGTGCATTTTAAGTTTGGTAAACTAAGTCTAAGAGCAGTCTGGTCAACAAAGCAAGTTTATGACAGTGCTTGAGAAGGAACCTGCAGATAGGAGATCACTGTTGCCACTGGCAAGCTGTAAATTATGTTGCTAAGCAGATCAAAAGCCTTGCTCCATTGTTCAAACCAAAACTCAAAATTAGAGAAGTAATAGTAAAACCCAGTCTGTTTCCTGGTGAGGAGTGTTGGCTGGAAGCCAAGGGAGATGGAGTTTGGTTCAGCCCCAGAAGCAAATTCAGACCTAGGCTAAGTAACAAGGCAGCACTGGGGTCATACTAGGGAGAACTGTGTGTATTGTACCCAGCAGCTGTAGTAGTCACTTGACTGCCCCATATATCTCAGCACAGGCTTGGCATCCATACCTGCTCATGTGAAGCTAATAATGTAATGAGTCCTGCCCCAGGGAGTGCCCCAGCTGGATTGCTTCACATGTTTGTCACTTGCCATCTTGCTTTCTGTTCACCAACTCTGACCTCCACTGAGTCTCTCATTGTTCTCTAATTTTGGTTAAAATATTTTTTCTCCTTTCCTTGTGTCCTGCTAATTTTCTAACTCCTTTTAACAGAAATAACTTGCGCTAGGACCAGAGTATCACAGGAAAACCCAAATGGCAACGTACCTTAGAGGTCATCTAGTTAAAACTGCTTACAGTATTCTGAAGTCTCTTGTATTCAATTAATAATGGTAAACCACAAATCAGTTTGCAGGTGGTGAAATAAAAGGGTACTCAAGAAACAACGGTGACTTAACATCACCCTCATCTTGCTTTCACACCAAAACAGTTTGCTTAAGCTCACATTTTAAATGATTGATTGATTGTTTGTTTCGGGTTTTTTGCCAGTGTTTGGGAATAAGTTTGGTCAGAACTTATTTATTGCATCTTGTGAAAGTTCTAAATAGACCTATTCTCAGCCTTTATGACCCTCCATGATCTGGATCGCAACTTCATAAAGACTTGCTTTCCTCTGTGGCAGCTGTGTGGACATTATGCCTGATTGTAACAGGGGGATTTGCTGGTTTTCAGTGACCCATCCATAGAAACTGGGAAAACTGGCCAACACCCTGAGCACTATGTGAAGCCTGAACCTGACAGGATGAGGGGTGAACACTGTCCTAGCACAGCTGTACTGTTTCCAGGGTGGCAGCTTTCTCAGGTGACTCTGGGTTATCCCATGTGTCGGATAGGAGGACCATTTTTTCTCTTCCTTTCCTGTCCTTCGTTTTTCTAGGATGGTATTCTTCTACATTAAGGAGCTGCTTTCTTTCTACAGTGGTTATGCTACACAGATGAGTGATTCTTTGCTGCATCTATAGGTCACAATGTCACATACCTGGTGCTGGATGCTATTTTCATATCTGAAGGAGAATTTGCCTCCTTGTTGCTAAACCAAACCGGAACATTTTATGGTTAAAGATAATATATAAAGGACATTATGGTTTTATGCTGATCATAATATTATTTTTGTAAAACTAGTAACTGTATTTAGACTATCTTCTTTTCCCCCTTCTCCTCTCTTCCAGCCTCTCCCATATCATGCTGATACACAGGTCCTCAACTAAGCTGTGTTACAAGTTCAGACTCCTCTATTTTGCTGGTTTCCAGCCTATCAGTAGTTTGTAGGCTAAGGCACTGTAAACAGAGCTGTTCTTAGAAATACAATGGCTTGTTAAAAGCATATAGTTTCAAAACCACTCAACAAAATATTAATCAGAAGAGATTTCATGCTATTGCTCCCCACATGTAGTCAATATATCACTTTAACTACAATGCATTTACCCTCTGTTTATCATCCCTTCTGAAGCCATGTGGAATACTCATCTTCTCTAATCCTTGTCTGTAGTATTTCCAAAGTACTCTGCAAGCTTGGAGTAATGGACTTTAATGCCTTGCAGCAGCTGAGCTGGTAGCATATATGATACCTTAAATGTAACAATCAAAGGAGCATGCAAGATTTTGGTATTTCCGCTAGCTTGCAGATGTGCAGTATCCAGGTCCAAAAAGTGTTATGTCAAGTGTAGACTAAAAGTGTTTAAAACAGAATAATGTCTCACTGCTTTGTGTCAACACCCCTATAATGTGAAAGGGTATTCTCTGATAGAGAGAGCACCAGTATTAAATGTCGGTTATTTGAACCCTACAGTAATTTCTTTTTTGTATGTGTGTCCACGAATAACCTTGCTCAAGATTTATGTAGCGGAGTGTATTGTTTTATTAATCCAGAGCATGTGGTGTTCTCCAGGTGCTAAGCTTTGATCTCCTTGCCCTTCGATGTATTAAGTTTTCTGGTTCTCATTGGCACTGATGCTCTTGATTTAAGGTAATCCTCTTATTGTTGGGGACAGGAAAAAATGAAAGTGAACTCTGCAGTGAACTTGGAATCTTTTTCTTTTGTTTCATCTCAGTTCTGATTTAATCTCCATTAAATTCAGCTCAGTGGAATCCAGCCACTGCTTTTAATAGTAAAAGTGTATCTTTCTGTAACATTTTATGGCATGGAAAGTCATTTATGGCACATTATATTACAGTTTAAAATGCTAGCATTCACTAACTAGGGGAGCTATGGGTTTATATTAAAACAACTGAGAGGTGCAAAAAAAGAAATACCCAGGAAGGCAGTTTTCCATGTCCGTTGGCTGGTAACAGAGAGAAAGAGTGTGAGCATTGGTGGAGTGGAAGGCATGGGTCAGTGGAAAACAGAACTGGACAGTGAAAAAAAAGCTGCTGGGCCAAGGCTTCTTCAGAATGCGTCAGCTGTCAGGCAGATGCACATGACTGAAAAAGCTGAAGAGGCCAGTCAGGTAATTTCTGAGGTACCACCTAATAAGCAGCTGCTTCTCCTCCCAGTTTCTGTTGCAGCTATTCCTGCCTCTCATTTCTGCTCCAGCATTTTTCTCACCTATCTTGACAGTTTATTTCACAGGTGTATGTTGACTTGAGACGGCTTGGTTCTGGGAATGGGAGCTGTTGGTCTGGCATTGGTGGCATGAGATGGTGCAGGTCAGAGCAGGTGTGAAGCCTGCATGCATTTTTTACTTATTGATCTCTGTGTGTTCAGAAGATTTAGATTCTCCACATAGAACTGAAAACACTGAAGTCTGAGGAAAAAAAAAAAAAGGTAATATCTTTATGCTGCACTCCAAACTTTCAAATAATTAGTGCCCTGAACAAGGCAGATCTTGTAAACTTCTGATTTTGATTTCCTGGGATATAAAAGGAATGGACCATATACCAGAAAGCAGGTCAGATATGTGTATGTTTACATAAATTTTCCTCCTGAAATACTTCATTTTTATGGATAAAGAATAGAGACTGATGAGCCTCAGAATGGCCCATGTATGGAACACTGAAGGGCCTGGGGGTTGATGCATGGCTTTCTTTGCTCAATATACATTGTGTAAGGAAAATTGAATATTGCAAAAAAAGACACAGTGAAATGTTCCTACTAGATATGGTTTCAAAAGAGTTGCATAAATATTTGGAAAAAGCTATATTGCTTTTTTTTGCCTGGTTTTGTATATACTGAAAGAATTACAATTTTCTCCACTTAGATTATTTTTTCGAATTTTTCTGGTTTTGTCTTTTAAAAGCATAATAAAATTGACCCTTTAGTTTGCATTTTTGTTGAAAAAAATCCTTCTTATATCTTACTAGAGGTGTTTGAAAATGGTCTTAGGTGTTGACAATGACTCGGGCAGACCTCTGACACATGGAAGAGTGAAATACTTGATGCTAGCCATCTCCAGACAGAGAACATGGGGATAGATGGCTAGTGGGTTTGAGCCAGTTGAGCAGTTCCTTATAACCAGCTTAATATCAAGAAGAGTTCAGAGGTGTGTTTATCACAGGTATTACTCTGAAAAGGACAGTCAAGTTTAGCAGTATCTAGTTTTGATTCTGCTCAGCAGTTCTAACATAACACTTACTATTCTTTGTGTCTATGATTGTTTTTGTAGGCTGTATGGTCCAAATAGTGGTTTCCTTCCAGAGATGAAAAATTAATAAGGGGCTGTAAACAGTCACATGCACGGATGGCCCTATTGTCACAACAGCTCTGAGTGTCACAGTCTGCAGGGTATTAATGACTGCGGCACTTGCCTGAACTGGGGACGAGGGGGGAATTTGTCCCCACACTGCATGCAGGGACTGTGGGCAGGGGAAAGGGGGGACTGCCAGGGCATCTGCTACTGTTACTGTTTTGAGGCAGGCACATATGGGGTGATTCACTGCCTTCCAGAACAGCCACTAAAAGCACTTGGGTAATTCGCCCTACAGACATGTCTCTTTTTCTGTTGACTACTGAAGGATCTCAGGTGATTGGGCCAAGACACTTACTCATGTTAGCTCAAACATGCCTTACATGCCTTTGTGATTTGGTAAAAGTTTCTGTGGCAGATCTGGCAACTGCACAGAGGTGCCTCCTGCCATAGGCCAAACCTTGTGCCCTGGTTCTTCACCCCACGCTGTAGAAGTGCAACCTAAAATTGGTGAGACCAAAAAGCTCTGAGCACTTCCCAGTGCTCACAAAGGTCAGCTTCTTTGTGTCTCCCCTGTCTTGACTCTTGTGTTCCTGCAGTGAGCTCTGGCCCAAGCTGAGAGGTTTTTACATTCTGAAATCCAGCTCCTGCCAGAGGGAGCTGAGAGTAAAGAATTTAATCTGAGGAGTCTGGAAACAGCTGAGATAATTTATGGACAGAGCAGACAGGAGGATACATAGCTTCAAAAATGTTGTTAGTTTGTGTAATCAGCGAGGAGGACATTGTAATAGTGTGTATACATGGAAATACTACAAATATTTTGCCAGCATCCTTAGGGTACTGAGAAAAGATTTCCGTTCTACTAGTTGAATTGTCATGAGGGATTTTCAAGGGTCAAGTTCCATATTGCAAGGAGGATATGAAACTTTTAGCCACTTATTGCATGGACATGTGAAGCAAAGACTGTGCATGCTTGGAGGTTGTAAAAACAATTGGCTCTTTTATGCTTGAAAAGAGGCTTTGTGTCATGGGCTGTATTACATCACTGAATCTTAATCTCTTGAAAGGCATGATTGAGAAGACAGTGCTGTGCATGCTGAAGGAGTATGGCAGACTCATTAAAGGGTCTACAATAGACCCTCACAACAAATGGCATAGTAGAAGCTGCACATCACATGAGCTGTGCAGATTGCAAAATATGAAACTCAACAGTGAATATGATATATCTTTTCAAAGGGGCCCAGCAAATGGAAAAAAAAATAAATTCCTGGGGATCCTTCCCTTATGCTATGGTTACAGAGAGTTCTGAACAGAATTTTTTATGTTTCCATAGCATATTCTTGCAATACTTGTCCATTCTTCTTTAATTTTTGAGCCATTTCAGCTGTGTTGTGAGGAAGTAGAACAGCACATTATCTTCCTCTGCTTCAGATGCAGGTTGGGAGGGATGCTCTAGAGACTTATGAGCACCTAGGCAGGCTTCTAACCCTGGAAAACTTCAAGCACTCGTTGAGTGTGGGGTATGGGTCCACACATTTGAACAGGACATTGACACACATAGAAATGAGAAAAGAGAGTAAAAGCAACAGCAGGTCATGGAAGTGTTTTGTAGTTCTTCTGGTATTCTCAGGAGGCAGAAAATCACAACCCAGCTTCTTTAGTGCTTTTTGACAGGTTCATGTTTCCATATGTTGCTACCAAGATTTGTTCTTTTATCACAATTTTATCAATAAATCCTTGTGGATGTCTCAAAAAGAGCTATTATTTCTAGAATTATTTTTGCTTTTTAAGTAGAAGTCTCAAGCCAGTTTTGCTGTTCTCTGTCTAGGTTATTGTTAAATTTTCTACCTATTACAGCTTAGTAATATAATACAGTACATAACCTAAAGCTTTCTTGCACACATAAACCAGCAAACTACTATTTTCAGCTGCTCAAATTACATACTAAAATAGTCTGGGAAAGTGCTTTTAGTGGTTGATATGATAGACAAAAATAAATTGCATTGTATTTTATACTTAATAGGAAGATGTGTATAAGAAAAACAGTAGCAATCATCAATCTGTGTGGTACTGCACATGATTAGAAAAATATGAAGTAATAATATCCAGATGAGAAACTGCATACAGTGCTTCAGAATTTCCCTCTAATTTTCTGTTTTACAGCAACAATGAAGGAAACTTTATCTTTTCTCTAATTCTTTTTTATGGCAGATTCTAATATTTCTTTAAGACTGCACATGCCACAGGGCAAACCAGCAAGTAGTAACACTTTGCAAAGCAGGTGGCCTGTCTGTTGTTTTGCTCAATGGTTGCCAGTGCAGTTTTAAGATAGGAAAGGAGCTATTGCATTGAGCGATTTTAGAGACATATAGTAAGATTCTTTGGGCTGATAAAGAGTGTTAATTGAATGCAGATAAAAGTGTCTAAATACTAATATTTAACTTGTCTGCCGTGTCCTTTTGTGGGTGGATAGTGTGCTGTTTGTCTTCTTCGACTTCTTCAATTACTCATTCTGCAGCTTAAGCTACAGTGACATCTCGTCTTTTTCTTCTGCAGCACAACCTTTTCCAGTGTTTATACTTGCTTGTTCTCACCTGCAGCTGCCCTGTTATGAAAGATTCAGCTAATCCAGATACACTTAATTTCGTGAAACATTTTACAGCGTCTTCTTCCCAGACAATATCAGAGGCTGAGATATTTTATTGCTATCAGTAATAACCTGAATTGCTAAGCATATTCCCAGAGTTTTGTAAGAAGAGGAAATCATATGGGGAAGAGGAAAAGTAGCAAATCTTACCTTTGGCTGTCTTGTCTTGCCTTAGCATGTTTCTTTAGGTCTTGGACAGGTAATTTGCATTATTATTAATATCTAATATTACAGAGGCCTTTATTAAGTCATTGAGTGTTTCCCAAAAGTTGACATTGTAAAGAAAAATGAAGATCAAACAACTAACAGTTTAGAATAAGTTCATGTTAAAGTGTGGTTCTACTCAGAAAAAGGGACTGTAAAACTAGCACCTTTAACCTAGCAGACTCTACTCATATTAAATTGTATGCACTTCTTTTATAGACAAAAATAAGCTTTTACTGTTTTTTAACACCTGGTCAGCAGAGTGATGCTTGAGTCAATTGGATTGTATTCAGCCTCAGACTTTGTCAGCAGAGTCATGTACTTGTTAACCCCTGCATAATTATTTGGAGCAATGAAACTTCATTGGTTATACTGCAGTGATATTTGGTTCCAAGGTGTTATTGCTTTGGTAGCTGATGACCTTGCTGGGTCTAGAGCACATTCAGAAGTTGCTGAGTGAGCCTCAGGTAGAGAGGACACAATTTAATTGCCAGAGCCTGGGATGAAAGTGTGGATTAGTGAAAACTTAGCCTGAAAACAGGGCGTTTGAAACTGAAATTTATGAGAAGACACGGCAGTACCAGAGTGCTGACATATAGAAAGTCACTGAAGGAGCAAAGCTGTAGTAACAGCCTGAAGGAAACCTGGCCTGTGCTTCAGTAAAGAACTGTCCAGGCAACTTGCAGATTTCAGTGTCACAGATTTCAACATGAGCAGTCATGTAATTTCCAATAGAGCTATTTCAAGCAGTCCTGTATGAAATGCAGACCTTGTGAAGGTCTTTCTAATCTGAGCAAAGATGAAAACTTGTTTTGAGATCTCCCTTGGGGAAGAAATAATATATAAAAAAGGAAATATTCAGCATCAAAGAGAGCAATTGATTTCAGAGTCTCTTGAGGTGTCCTGAAACAAAGGCACTACCCACTCTAGATGGGGTATGGAGCATTTGCTGCTGCTTCTCAGCTTGCTATTTGCTTAGTGGACACAGACTCCAGCTTTTTCAGGCTTTCTCACCTGGCATTAGTGATCTAAATTCCAGGTGTTCCTGTTAGAATTAGGTTGCTGGAGGCTCCATCCTCTTGCATTGCTGCAGAAGGTTTGGGAGCCCCAATTCTGCTAAATGAATGAGGGTGGGATGGAGAGGAGATCCCAGTCCATGGGTCACAGGAGCATCACTGTGCTTAATGTTTGTCACCTATCAGGGCACCACCTCCCCTATACCTCCTCCCTTATTCAGGAGCTGAATTGCTCCACCCCACTGCCATCTAGGTGGTTCTGCTACTAAAATGGATTTCTGCTCAGCCCTTTATCTCTTTTCTGAGATGGTGAAGGAAGGCATCAGTTTTCTTCACAGTTCTTTGCGTTGAAGCTATGAACTGGACACTGTGAAACGGGATAAAACCTGATCCATTTTTTATGAAAGTTTTTTATGAAAGTTTTTTATGAAAGAATAGGTAATGGCTTTCACCACCAAATACGATAGAGCTGATGATTTTGTGATGTCCTTCTAGAGGGCCCAGGCTTACCTTGTCTTCTACAGGATCAAATCTTTCTGTCCTAATTCAATTCAGTGCATCAGTAGAAATGGAAGAAATGAGGGTCGGTGTTTTCCTGGCACTGAGACCATGGCTATGGTCTCTGCCACATCTGGGCTTTGTGTTTCTTCACCTTTTGTTTTGTGTAAGGGAAAGAGAGACACATTCCTACCCTTCTGTAAACTAACTGTGTTGTAAAGTAACCTAGTAGATACCAGCCAGTGGCATCTGGTTTTGTCTCTAAATTGAATGCTGGCTTCTGTAGCTGGCCAAATCCTTTCACAAGAGGCTAGAGGGGTGGGAAAATAAGAAACTCTAACAGGTTTGTCTTCTTATTAATATAACTGCATCACCATATGAATAGACAGTTCACAATTCATCAGGGAAAAATCAATACAGAGAAGGTTTTTCACTACAGTTTATTGGACAGAGAGCCTAATATATTTAAATACCATGAGGACATGGGAAGCCAGGTACACCTCCAAATATTTCAAATAAAAGCAGAATTTTCTAAACACTGGCAGTGATTTTCTTTGTAAATAGGTTTAACCTTGGACCTTCTGTCATCTTGTATTTTTACACAGGAAATTAATTTCTGCATCTTCTGTGTGCATAGAGAAGACAGAAAGTCGAAAAACTCCAAGGGATTTCCAAAAAAGCCTCCATATAAATTTTAAAATTAAACAGATGTTATATGATTACCATTAAATCTGAGCCATGGGTTCCTAGGTTATAAACTATACATGATGTTCCGAAGCATGAGATGAAATAGGTTTTTTTCAATTATTGAAGGTTTTCCAGATCAAAAAGATCAGGATTTAGATTAATCCATATAGGCCCTGTGTTCCAACAGGCGTTTATAAACATCTAAAATAAGTAAAAGCTCTCACAATAGCTAGTAAATGACCAGGGGTGGAGATGTTCTGTGACTGTCCAGCTCTGCTGGGAATGAAGTTATGCACTGCCAGGAGCCTGTCCTTTGACATCACTGTCCTCAGTGGGCATTGGAATAGATCCCAAGTGAACTAAGGGTAAGCCTGTCTGCTTGCCTGGTCACTTGCAGAAATCCTTGTTCCACATCTGTAATTCCAGAAGAAATCCCTGCATCTTGTATTCAACTAGCTCAAAATTGATACACTAGAAAATGTTGTGCTGGAGGAAAGAAGTCTTTGAGAGAGGAGAGAACTTGGCTGCAGTGACCACGAGATGGTGGAGTTCAGGATCCTGTGTGGGAGGAACAGAATACCCAGCAGGACCAGAACCCTGGACTTCCACAGAGCAAACTTCGGCCTCCTCAATCAATTGTTAAGGGAAGTCCCATGGGACAGAGTGCTAGAAGGTAAAGGGGCTCAAGATAGCTGGACAACGTTCAAGGACCACTTCTTGCAAGCACAGGATCAGTGTGTCCCAATGGGTAGAAAATCTAGTAAGGGAGCTAGGAGACCAGCGTGGTTAAAAAAGGAACTGCTGGGCAAACTCAAGTGGAAAAGGAAAATCTATAGATCATGGAAGGAGGGGCTGGTCACTTGGGAGGAATATAGGAGGGCATGTAGGGAGGAATGTAGGGAGGCAACTAGGAAAGCTAAGGCCTCCTTGGAACTTAACCTTACAAGTCGGGTTAAGGACAATAGAAAGGGCTTTTTCAAATACATAGCCAACAAAACTAACACCAGAGGCAATGTAGGCCCACTGCTGAATGAGGTGGGTGCCCTGGTGACAGAGGATATAAAGAAGGCAGAGGTGCTGAATGCCTTCTTTGCCTCTGTCTTTACTCCTGCAGGCTTTGCCCATGAGCCCCAGATTCATATAGCCCCAGAAGAAGTCAAGATAAAGGAGGAGTTTGCTAAGGTAGATGAGGATTGGGTTAGGGATCAGTTGAGTAATCTGGACATCTATAAATCGATGGGTCCGGATGAAACGCACCCAAGGGTGCTGCGGGAGCTGGCAGAGGTCATTGCTAGGCCACTCTCCATCATCTTTGGTAAGTCATGGGTAACAGGAGAGGTGCCTGAGGACTGGAGGATAGCAAATGTCACTCCAGTCTACAAGAAGAGCAAGAAGGAGGACCCGGGTAACTATAGACTGGTCAGCCTCACCTCCATCCCTGGAAAGGTGATGGGACAACTTGTCCTTGGCACTATCTCTAGGTATATCAAGGATGAGGGGGTCATTAAGAGCAGTCAACATGGTTTTACCAAGGGTAAGTCATGTTTGACTAACCTCATAGCCTTCTATGAGGAAATAACTAGGTGGATAGATGATGGCAGTGTGGTAGATGTGGTTTATCTTGATTTCAGTAAAGCATTTGACACTGGCTCCCACAGCCTCCTTGTAGATAAGTTGATCAAGTATGGGTTTGATGATCAGGCAGTGAGGTGGATCAAGAACTGGTTGAAAGGAAGAAGTCAGAGAGTTGTAGTCAATGGGGCAGAATCTAGTTGGAGGCCTGTGACTAGTGGAGTCCCTCAGGGGTCGGTACTGGGACCGGTGTTGTTCAACATCTTCATCAACGACCTGGATGAGGGTACAGAATGTACCCTCAGCAAGTTTGCTGATGACACCAAGCTGGGAGGAGTGGCTGACACACCAGAGGCTGTTCTGCCATTCAGAGAGACCTAGACAGGCTGGAGACTTGGGCGGGGAAAAACCTGATGAAGTTCAACAAGGGCAAGTGTAGAGTCTTGCACTGGGGGAAGAACAACCCCATGGACCAGTACAGGTTGGGGGCTGACCTGCTGGAGAGCAGTGTAGGTGAAAGGGACCTGGGGGTCCTGGTGGACAGGAGGATGACCATGAGCCAGCAATGTGCCCTTGTGGCTAAGAAGGCCAATGGCATCCTGGGGTGCATTAGAAAGGGGGTGGTTAGTAGGTCAAGAGAGGTTCTCCTCCCCCTCTATTCTGCATTGGTGAGGCCGCATCTGGAATATTGTGTCCAATTCTGGGCCCCTCAGTTCAGGAAGGACAGGGAACTGCTGGAAAGAGACCAGCGCAGAGCCACAAAGATGATTAAGGAAGTGGAACATCTCCCTTATGAGGAAAGGCTGAGAGAGCTGGGTCTCTTTAGTTTGGAGAAAAGGAGACTGAGGGGTGACCTCATCAATGTTTACAAATACGTAAAGGGTGAGTGTCAAGAAGATGGAGTTAAGCTTTTTTCAGTGATGACCAGTGATAGGACAAGGAGTAATGGATACAAATTAGAGTATATGAGGTTTAAGGTGAATATCAGAAATTTTTTTTTTACTGTGAGAGTGACAGAGCACTGGAACAGGCTGCCCAGAGAGGTTGTGGAGTCTCCTTCTCTGGAGACATTCAAAACCCGCCTGGATGCATTCCTGTGTGATGTACTCTGGGTGACCCTGCTCTGGCAGGGGGGTTGGACTAGATGATCTTTTGAGGTCCCTTCCAACCCCTAGGATTCTATGATTCAATAATTCTATGATTCTAACTGCTCCCTTGTGTTAGTGACATGAGGCTGGCTTCCCACCTCACTCACCTCATTTCCCACTGCCATCACCCACTCCTGCACAGCAATATCAAAGTCTACAGGATGGATTTTCAGGGGTGGCAAGAAGCCCGTCTCCTCTCCTCACATGTCAGCCTCCCCTTGTCAGCACTCGACCTCTCCCTGCCAGCGTGGTCCTTTTGCACACTGAGCTGTGGTTTCGGAGTTACCATCTTGAGCTCATGACTTTTAATTATAATATCCTCTTCTTTGCTTGGACTGGTTTGAAATTTTTAAGAAGCTGGCATATTTAGTCACTATTATTGTGGTTATGTTTGTTTTCTTCAGCTCTTGCCTGGTGTCCAGGTGTTGAGGAGGTTTCCTGAGATTAAAACAGCAATTACCCATTATAATTCCCTGATCATTGTATGTGAATACCATTATGATTTCTGTGATGACTTTTCTTGAAGGTTGGTGTGTACCCTGGAATGTAGATTCACGTCAGATAGTATCGGTCATATAAAAGCTAGACATCTACTCTAAACTTGTCAGTAACACCCCTTTTATGCTGTAATGCAGAACAAGAAAGGGTCTTCAATCACACCTTTAGATAGGTTTCTTATGCTAGTGTAGACAAGATAGCTAACATTAGATGAGACAAAACCATCCTACCCCACACATGTAAATTACATACTCGTCTACTATATGGCTACCCTTACCTCATGTACAGCTCTGGCGGTGGAATTACCCCAACAATTAATGTTAAATTTTGGGCACAGTTCTCCTTTCACTAATCCTAGGGAGCCAGTCATGAAATTATGGGACTTGTCTAACTCCATGTCACGTATCGCAGAGGCAGGAGTCATGTCATGGAGCAGGGTGCTAGGGATTTGAAGAAAAGTTTGTATTTTAGAACCTGAGAATAGAGGATCAAGCACCACATTACCCATTCATGTTGCACTTCACCCTGATTTCCCTCTTTGAGACACTTTACTTGTCTAGAGCCATGGTGAGGAAGTAGCCTTAGAGACACAGAAAGAGAAAGCCCAAAGATAGCAAGAAAAATACTTCCTGTGTATAACAGGACACTTGTCTGGAAAAGGAATTGGAGCTGTGATACGAGACATTTACCTGTAGGAGAAGACCTCAAGTGTGCAAAGATAAGAGAAGACAAAAGCCACTTCACACAAGTTTTTCCTTGCAATTGGAAAACTAAGCAATGCAGAGATTATTAATAAACCGCCTAAGCAACACAGAAATAAAAAGAGGCTTCACAATATCTCCTGATTTTCTGTGCCAGGCACACACTTTTTTCACCACAGAGGAGTCCCGAAGTGTTAGCATTGCTCTTCTTCACAGAGCAAAGACTCGGTGGATGTAAAAATTTATCCTTTTCATCCTGTTGGCACTAAATTGTACCTCCAGCTGATGCAGCATTTGGTCACTTTGGAGCTGTAGCCTTTCTTTACCCCAATAAAGGGTGACTTTCCATGCTACCTTTTATCTTTCCTAATATGTCTCTGTTCAGCCTTATTTTCCTCTTGGTTTCCTCCATCTGGTTTTCATCTGACCCTGAGCAGCTGTCCAAGGTGTGTATATATGTCCTCTTGCTTGTTTCATCTTTGCTGAGATAACTTTCTGCTTAATATCTGCTTAACATGATTATTTTTTTTTTATGCATTTCATTTTTAATCTTACTTCTAGCCTTAATGACAGAGCTCCTTTGTCAACTTTCCATTGTCTACGAGCTTCAAGTGTGCACAGAGCAACTCAGTCACTCTAAAAATAAAAAATAATAAAAAAAGGGAACTCCATATGGTGTACATTATTGAGTAATTAATCCCATTAATGTTATGGCTTTCCCTCCCAAATGCCATTCAGCTAAAGAACTTGCCTAACCCAGTGTGTGGACATCTGGGAAAGTAGGAGGGCTATTTCTTGTGCACATATTTTTCCTCTTGGAAACATCAGGTGAGGCATTGTGGGATTTCTGCTTTGTGGCCTGGAAAGGGAAAAGACCAGGAATATTTAAAGAGCTATGAAAATATGCCACATTGGCCAAAAGCTCAGATGAAAACCCAAGAGATTATTTAGAAACCCGTAAGGCTGCCCTCTGAATTCTCCAAAAACCATGAAGTGCTTACCTTTCTGGAGGGACTGTAGAAGCTCTAACGGGGAAGTCAAAGCTGGCTTTAAAGCCAGGCTCATGACTCCCATGAATAACTTAATGGACCCTGTTCATACTCCCTAGATCCACCTCATATCTTCTCTGACTTATCTTCTTGATATCTACCATGTCAGCACACAGGAATAAAATCTGTATTATTTGCTTTGAGTGCTGTATTTTTTTCCCCCTGGAAATCCAGTGTTTTCTAAGGATTCATATATGTGATTATGGGGAAAATGCAAGTCCATAATGTTGTTTTGAAATATCCTACATACAATGTCTGTTTTCTGGCTTTTCACCCTGGTCCTATTATTTTACTGCCATTTTCCTCACCCACGGATCACTTAAATCCCAGCCCTTGGCACATGATGCATAGCTGATTGTAATTTGCTAGACTGACTACTGCATTGGACATGGTACAGAGAGATACAGAGAGCATCCTTGGGTGGGTCCCTCACAGAAAGAATCAATGTTTAAGGATGAAATTGACTCTACAGAGCTCTGGGACATTAGGAATATATTGCTGTAATACCATTGGATTTTTTTGAAAGATAAATAAAATATATGGATAAGAAGGAGGCAGAGCAGAAGCACAAGCTCACACAGTGGGATGGAAAAATTGAAACAGCATAGACAAAGAAGAAAAAAAAAAATCAGGTAAAGGATACTCTGTATTTAGTTAGACTTATAGAGGTATCTTTTATGGTGGCTTTGAGCTCATATATATATTTTGATGTGTACTGCACATACTTTTGTCTGATTAGTCTTTCAAAAAGATAAATCAGACACATTCTGGACCCATCTGATTTTTTTTTTTTATTTTTTTTTAAAGCTTCAAGAGAATTTATCTTTATTCAAAAGGATATAAGTTTAACTTTTCCCCTATTTTTTAAAATAATCACCTGATACCAATTAGAATTTCTTTACTGCTGGGCTGATTTATAGTACTGTAATACAGCACTGAAAATATGAAAGCAGAGAAGCAGTATTTCAAAATGCAGCATAAAGTCAACAATAAAAATGTATATTTATAACCTGAAAAGTATGATTTCATCCTGGAGAATTACCAAGCTAATAGTAATAAGCATGATTTTAGTTGTACCATATTGTACTTATTAAACACTTCAGGGGACTTGTGAATAAATCAAATCACAAGATCATTTCTGGATATTTGAACATATTTTTAGATATTATAAAAATGTGGAAAACTATCACACCTGGTTATCATTTGTTCATGTTTTTTAAAAAAAGGTTTTAATCATAAACCTCATTGTTACATCTTTCAAGACACTGGGTTGATGCCTGCAGGCTGGAAAAGTAACTCCATTTAATAAATGCAGATTTAATATCTTTTGGGGAAAAAAATTGAAGCAGAAAAAGTATGTGCAATAATACGAATTATACTTACTATCCCAGGAAATCTTGCTTGGTGTAGAGAGGATGTTTCAGAGGAAGGCAGAGAAATGTTTTAGTAATAAGATGGGTCATAACCAAAACCCTGGAGCCAAGTTAGTGAGCTACAATATGGAAAGTTCAGATTCAAATTCATACTTTGTGGATTTATCATGGGCAGAACTCCAGCCTTCAGGGACGAGAATTTTTTCATGGAAGTGAATGAGTGAAGGAATGGAACTTTTTATTAATCATTACTAATACTATTATTACCTGTAGTACAGCAAAGAACAGAGGACTCAGGTAAAAGTGACACCCCATTATTGTGCTAGATGTTGTACAAACAGACAGTAGAAGAACGGTCCTGCTTTGAGAGCAGTAGACAACTAAGCTGAATAGTTAGAAGGGAAGCAGACTCAGGAAAGCAAGGACACACCACTGAGTTGCAAACAAGCTAAAACAAATTGAAGCCTGCAGATGACAAAGGTTTAAACATACAGTCAATCAGCATTTTCCAGTGCTCCAGCTGTGTCTGCAAATGAATGGCTGACCCCTTAAGTGAATTAGTGTTGTTTAACCTCCATTGAAGCAATTTCTTATACCAGTTTTCAATTAGTGATTCACATCACCTGAGAGCTTGGCCTCACATCTTCTGCTTTGCTGTTTGGGGGACACCATGGCACACTGGAAATTCACAGATGCAAAGGATCTAAGTCTGAAATCCACCAGGCGTAAAGGCTTTTTCCACTTCGACTTGTTGGGTGGGGATCTTACTTTATAACAGTTGTTTCAGAAGCAACGATAGCTCATTCGTATTTTTCTGATGCCTGATCTTTGTTTAAAAGCAAAATAAAACATTCCTTTGATTTTGTTTTCAGTAGATTGAACAATAGGATTGTAGGAAACCACTGCCTTCCACCAGTTTTTTTTCCAGCTTCAAAATAACTTGTGCTATTGTTTTTCAGAGTTTACGGTGAAACAAATTCCTTTTTGGTGTGAACACCATGAAATGACAACTTTCAGCCCATAGCGAGTTGTTCTGGCTGAGTTAAAAAACCTTGAAAATAAATATTGTAATAGAAATACTGGTGGAAACCTTTATGATAGTAGCATGAACAAAGCTCTGCTGTATTGTTTTCTGGAAACAGAGCCATAATGATTTGTTCAGGAATCTGTTCTGATCTCATCATAAAGTGAAAAGTGTTCCTGTCAAGTTTAATCCCAGATCTCCTATAACCTAGTGGATATTTCCAACAGACATTATCAATAGACAAGCCACATTTAGAGAACAGTTTTTGTTCTGCAGTACGCAGAGTGAGGAAAAAAAAAAGGGAACTTAATGACATTCTTTAGAAATAGCAGGACAAGCAAAGTACAATCAGTTGCTGCACTGTGACTTACAGATGGAAATAAAGCTATTATTGTTACTACTGCTAGGGCTTTCACTGTCCTGTTAGTATACTTTGAGATGTTCTTCTTGGGTAAAACAACTGACTGGCCTGGGGGATCCCCCAGTATGTTTTCACTGAAGGTGCAGATACACTTGTACTGTTTGCTTTGTAAAACATATGAACTTGTTTTCCTCAGCTTCCTCACAGACAACAATTATTCTGGGAAATAACAGACTGAAAACAGCTAACTTAAGACATAAGTACATTGCCCACCAGTCTATGGCAGATAACTCTGGATCTCCAGCAAGTCGATGGAGTGAAAGGGATGCATTGTAAAGTGTAAAAATAATTCACTTGGAGTTAACTTCTGTGTCTGTCTCTTCACACTCTGAACTACACACTGCAGATGTGTCCTGACAGACCCAGTTAAGACAATATGAACCTAAGAGAGTCTCATGAAGACCCTCATAGGAAGGTGAGTTTAAAAACAAAAGTAAGTTTGTAATCCACACCTAAAAATATGGATGTGGGAAGTGTTTTGTCAACAAGAGAGCCTGCAAACCTTGTTTTGTCTTCATGGAAATCTTGCAAAAATGAAAGGAGAGTCCTGAGGGAATCTGAACCCCCGTCACACTCCATGACAGGAAAGGTAAGTACAAAGACCACAAGGTATGAACGCATGGCAAACAACCTGGCAAAAAGCTGTCACTTTATGCAATGATTGAGTTTATAAAATAAATGTAAAAATTATTGCACTTTTAAGATTCTCACTACCTGTCATACCATTACTTCTCTCCCTCTTTCACTCTTTTCCTCACTATCTATCTATTTATGTCCTATCTCCAATTATAAAATAAATTTTGGTTGTTCCGACTGGTGTACTACAGAGAAGTTCTACTCCAGGAGGTAAACTATTACAGTCTTTTAATCTGGGACTGACCAGGACTGCTACTGTGCACAGGCAATACAGGTGGGAGGCATGTCTATCTTGTGGCTGCTATTCCTCCCTGACATAAGAGATTCCTCTATGCTCATCAGCTGAATTCAATGAGTCTCTGCAGCCTTCCCCTGCTGGCAGGAGCAATGTGTGAAGATGATGAGGGCAAAGTTGCCACCTTTTACTGGTCTCATGAACATTGACCTTTATAATTCACAGTAAGGCAGGCTTAAAAAAGGAGTTTTGTGTACTGTCTTGTTATTAAAAAGTTCTGAAGTATGTGTTTATATTTGAGCAAAAACAAATGTTGAAAAGTGCCAGCCAATAAAAATGGGAATGCTGATTTTTGGAAGAATACATACTGCAGTATTTTGATACAGCCCACAACGTATCATGTGAACAGGCTATGCTTTTCTGGAAAGTCTTAGCTGAGCAGTTAGTTAGACCAAACCAAAACGGGTAGTAACTTAAAACACATGTTCCCATAGCCACTGCAGCATTGTACAAGGGTCATCTCAATTAGTTTTTTAAAATGTAAATTGCTTTAAGTTTTATGGCAGTGATAGCATTTAATTGAACATTATTTGGCTTCTCTCATCTTTCCTGTGAAGAAATTTTAAATGAAACTAAAGCCCTGGGATGCAACCCTGAAGGAAAACACAGTGTATTTATCCCAGAAACCTCTTCTGTAGTGCATTTTTCTGACCAATAAGAAAGAAATAAACCCTAGGTCCATCTGTACTGAGAAATGAATGCCTACCTTAGCTCCTGATTTTGTTTAGTGTTAATGTGGAGACAAACAACTCTTTCATGCAAGGTCCTTAGGGATGGTGAACTCCGTGTGCACGTTTGTGCTTGCCTTTTTGGAAACTGTAAAGAGAAAACACAAAGCCTGAAGCTTAACAAATGTAAGCTCCATTTGGACAAAGAATTTTTCTCCTGGTCCTTAAACATTTCTTATTCTTTTCCATCTCAACTGGATAGAGCCTTAAAATATTCACTAAAACTAACAAAGGTGTTCAAGCTTTCAAAAATGTCAGTTGTATCTTTTGTACCTTTATTGATGTTAATGTGGCAAAATGAGGAGAAAGAAGAGAGAAATGAACATCCAGGTAACATGTCTCACAGTACCACTTATGCTCAAAAAAGAGACCAGCAGTATACCAAGGGTACTTCTTGCTCATGTGAAACACTTTCCTCCTTTTCTTCCTACCTGGCTAACTATGATGTTCAGACTAACTGTAGTAACTCTTCATAAGTCTGTGGGCTTGCCATAAAATTGTTCCCAAGTGTGTTTAAAAACAGATAAAGGAGGGATAAGATTAGCCAAGAAGGAAGAAGGCAGAGAAGACCACAGCTACCAACAGGAGACAATATTGAACCTATTAGAGGAAGAAAGAGAGGTAATGAGAAAACCTGTGTACTGAGGTTCCTCAGAAAGATGTAAGAAGAAGAAATAATAAAGATTTGGAGTAAATCAGAGCCAAGTTTTGTGGTTGGACAGGTGTCAACAAAGAAGAAATGCATTGACTTAACGTTTACTCCTCTGATGTTATGTGATTATACCAGTGGGATTTATGAAATGGACTATAAACAGTGAGCACTCTAAGGGTGACAGTAAATGAGTTGGTCCCTGAAATTATGCTTCTTGTTTTTTCTGTGTCTCTCTGAATTTCAGTTCTGTGTTGGAAGAACAATGAAAAATTCTTTTTTAGGTAACAATGTGAAAAGTAATTTCATTTGGAGAAGGTGTTGGGTAGGTTCTAGGACCTGTTTTTTGTCAGATTTTTACAGATATCTCTAGTTTTCCTTTTATTTGGCTGTTCCCTATTGTGATAAAAATGGTTCACTCTCCGCCATCAGCATGGAAAGTTTCATACTTTTGCAAAGGAAGATACTGAAAACGCAAGCCTACACCTGCCTGTCTAGTAGACAGGGACTGAAATTTTCTGGCTTGATGTGCCAGAAATCCCTTCTTCACTGCTTTCCATTCCGTGACACTTTTTTTTTTTCTTTAAACTAGTAATGAGACCTACACCTCTGTATTCTCCACTAACACTGATGTCACCTGTCAGAGTCACTTTGCAAGGACTTCTCTGCACAACTGAGGAACACTACTTTGCTAATTTTATACCATCAGTGCTCTGATTTCCTTCCTTAGTATCACTTTTCATGAAGAACCCTGTTATCTATTACTCCAGAAAACAATGAGGCTCGTTGTTTTATTTTTATATATTTTTATATAGCATTTCAAACTAGTACCTACCTCTCTGAACACTAAACTCTTTCCTGCTCTGCTGCCCTAACATACAACAACCTGTGCAGACATATCTCTATACTTAGAGTGTGAGTTATTTCAAAAAAGGTGATTGGTTCTGTTACTGGAAAACTGAGGCACACTTGATCAAGTGTCTTTACTGAGGCTATGTGGAAATCTCCAGAACCAGACAGATACAACAGGATAGGAGTTTTTTAATGTCCTATGGGGAGCAGAAGTTGACCACTCTGCTGCTTGTCCAGAGCACAATGTCGTTGTGGCCCAGGAACTGAATGCAGTCCCTCCAAGTCACAGTCCAGTATTCTTTTTTCTAAAGATTTTGTTGTCAGTCATGTAGCAGTGGACATTTTTCTTACAGCTTGGCCCTTGGGGATATGTGATTATGCTAGATTCTCAGCTTTACTGTAAAGTAGTAAGTTTCTGGCTTTTGTGGGAGCTAAGAGAGGTATGAAAATCCCAGGTGTGTCAGTTTAACAAAAAATACATACACAGAACAGATTACTTTTTGAAAGCTGGTCACATAACTTTTGGGGCCCCAGTGAAGGCCTTATTGGCCTTTGGGGTTGGCAGTACCCTGAACTGCAAAACCACCAGTTCCTTGACTCCCTTCTGTATCATACTTGACAATAGATTTTAAAAAAAATTTTTTTCATGGAGTTTAAAGAAGGAAAGAGTATGTATTCTCAGATGCCTTCTTGTGTAATCTTTTTTTTGAGGTTCTCCCTTTACACCATTTCCATGAAGGTCTTCCCTTGGAAATGACATCTGCAGCATGTTTATGCCTCCTGTTGTTTGCCCTATCTACTACTACCTCTCCTTAGGCATTTTCTGGTACAGACTGAAACATAATGGGGTTTATACTATAAACAGCATGAATTGTCTGCTCCGTTTATGATAACAGGCTCCTGTTAACCTTTAATCCTCCCAAATCTTTATCAAAACAATGTGAAGCAATCTATTTTTACATTCCTTCCTACTGTTGTTGCTGGTTAACATCATAAACAAATTGTACACAACTTGAGAAGCTCTTGGGTCAGGCAATACATTAAGTCTCTCTCCACTTGCTTGTACCTTTTCCAGTATCTAAGAAAGGTGAATCTGAATGGGGTGAGTGACTTCCAGGGTGGAGCAGGCACGTCTCATTTTGGGGATTGCCACAGGTTTCCCAGATACCTTCTGGGGTGATGTCCCTCTCCAGCCTGGGAGCACTTCAGGAGGTGAAGGGATGCAAACCCTCCGAGTGCCCCTCCCCTGCTGAGCCTGACCCCATTAGGAGCTGACAGCTGTGAAAGACATAGGAAGCAATTAAAGCACACTGTATTAATCACAAGGGCTGATGGGCCTTGCTCTCTGAAATGCACAGGTCTGCAAAAGAGATAAAACTGGGAACCCTGAGTGAGTGCTGTAACCCACCACTCAGAGGCTTTGTGCAAGTCTATCCTCCTGGATCCACTTGGGGTTATTTATTTACTTAAACTTCGTTTGAAAACTGGAAGCTTCAGGCTACTTACCCAATTAACCTTAGCACCTGTTTGGCTGGAAACACTTGAGAGCAGTGTGAACAAGCTGTGGCAAAGCTTCCCCCCCCCCCCCCCCCCCCCCCCCTTTCTTTTTTTTTCTTTTTCAAAGTGAAGAGAGCAGGCAAAATGTATTCCTGACACAAATGCTATTACAGCCTGCCCTCAGATCTCTGGTGCTGGGGTTTGTTCCTGATAATGATTTAAGTGGAAGCTCCTGCTAGCACCCATGACTGCTATTGTAGGGACAATAATGATATCTAAATCAATAGATTGTAGTGAATGGCTGTTGTTTTAACTTTTGCCTGCTTCTGTTTTATTGCCTGATGGATTTTGGCTCTCAGTTTTCCTCTTCAGAGGCCTACAATCTGCACCAAATGTTTCACATTACTCAGTGTGAAAAACCTCCTATTCTTTCAGATTTTTTACAAGTTCATACATCCGTGGAAACCTGATATTTCATATTTCATTCTGCTTTGTGAATGTCATTGTGAGGGATGCTGGTTCACATGCAACAGGCCTCTTCCGTCTTTGATCAGCTTGACTGCAACTAATTGTAAATGGAGAACAAATGAAAGAAATATTTATAAATTTCATGGGAATTCAGGCAGGGCCTAAGCCTTTCCTAATGCCTCCATTCACAGTAAATGTTTATTGAATAGTTTTAGTCTACTGTGCACTTCAGTATTTATATAGAGTTAGGTTGTTCTGAGTATATCCAGTAAAAGACCTCTCCTGTGGCCTGCCTTCCTTCCTTCCTTCCTTCCTTCCTTCCTTCCTTCCTTCCTTCCTTCCTTCCTTCCTTCCTTCCTTCCTTCCTTCCTTCCTTCCTTCCTTCCTTCCTTCCTTCCTCCCTTCCTTCCTTCCTTCCTTCCTTCCTTCCTTCCTTCCTTCCTTCCTTCCTTCCTTCCTTCCTTCCTTCCTTCCTTCCTTCCTTCCTTCCTTCCCATATTTAAATTGGACAAATTACATCCTTACCTTCCTACAATCCCCACAAAAGTCAGCCCTCCATCTTGCCTCATGCCAGTGTCAAACTCCACACTTGGTCATCCACTTCCTAGGTCTGTCCTCTGGGCTTTCTGCTCCTACCTAATTTTCTAGAAGAATGAAGCAGTTAAAAAAGTGTTGACAGACAAGTAGTAGACATGGGGCTTCCTGAAAGGCTGAGATGAGTAGCTTTGCTCTTCTTTCTCCTTGGCGCAGCTCAGGATTTGCTCCAGAGCTGCCATGATACCCAGCAGAGCGGGGCGGATCCGCACCTGCACAGCACCTGTCCCGTTCCGTGCCTGCAGCCAGCGTGCGTGCCTGCCAGCAGCACACGCCAGCAGTGCCAGCAGCACGCATGGCATCTGTGATAAATAACACATCAGGCTGCATGAGCTGTACATTTCCCACTCCCAGGCCAAAGGAGATTGCTTCAGCTCGGCGATATCCTTGATACAGTCAAGTATCTATAAGATTGGACACGCCGGGAACTTTCCAAAAGATTTTGGATGTGTTAAGTTTCCCATTGCAAAAGCAACCTGTGCTAAAGCTGGGAAAAGCTGTAAGAGCACAACTCAGTAAAAAGAACGAGAGACTGAAAAATGAAAAAAAAAAAAGGAATGCTTGGCTTTTTTTTTATCCTGGCAACTTCTGATTAGATTTGTAATATTAAACTTTTTCTTGTCTTGCCTTTTCTGATTTAGTCTGCATGATCTAGCAGCTGTTTCACTTGGCTCAGAGCATTTATGACTTTATTTTGGACAAATCTTTTATATTTTCATTTGATTTTTCCCAACTCAGTTTTGTGCCTCAAAATTTGTTTTAAATTTTACGGTCATTTTTTCCCACTTTCATACCCTTCTTACAGCTGTAGGCTCTGGAACCCAACAACTGTGGTGTTCCTCTTCTCCACCTGCAGCCTGTTTTATAAGCTAAAGACCAAAGAAATGAAGGCCTTTGGGAGGGAAAAGAAAAGAGAGGAAGGGAAGGGAAGGGAAGGGAAGGGAAGGGAAGGGAAGGGAAGGGAAGGGAAGGGAAGGGAAGGGAAGGGAAGGGAAGGAAAGGAAAGGAAAGGAAAGGAAAGGAAAGGAAAGGAAAGGAAAGGAAAGGAAAGGAAAGGAAAGGAAAGGAAAGGAAAGGAAAGGAAAGGAAAGGAAAGGAAAGGAAAAGGAAGAGAAAGAGAGAGAGAGAGAAAGAGAGAGAGAGAGAAAAAGAAAAAAGAAAAAAGAAAGAAAGAAAGAAAGAAAAGAAAAGAAAGAAAGAAAGAAAAGAAAGAAAGAAAGAAAGAAAGAAAGAAAGAAAGAAAGAAAGAAAGAAAGAAAGAAAGAAAGAAAGAAAGAAAGAAAGAAAGAAAGAAAGAAAGAAAGAAAGAAAGAAAGAAAGAAAGAAAGAAAGAAAGAAAGAAAGAAAGAAAGAAAGAAAGAAAGAAAGAAAGGGAGGGAGGGAGGGAGGGAGGAAGGAAGGAAGGAAGGAAGGAAGGAAGGAAGGAAGGAAGGAAGGAAGGAAGGAAGGAAGGAAGGAAGGAAGGAAGGAAGGAAGGAAGGAAGGAAGGAAGGAAGGAAGGAAGGAAGGAAGGAAGGAAGGAAGGAAGGAAGGAAGGAAGGAAGGAAGGAAGGAAGGAAGGAAAAAATAACCTCAGGCCAGTCTTACTGAGGCCAGGAAAATGCCAGTTTTGTTTTTGGAGAGCACTTAACACTTGTGCAGAGATGGTGAAGAGGCTTAGAGCTTGTACAATGGTAAAAACTCAAACCTAAAATAATGAAAGAGGCAATGGATTGCTGAGAAGATTCTATTAGGTTGTTGCTTTCCAGTTTCCATGTTTGAGAATGAAAAGAGGTTGAGAACTTGGGAGGAGATAAAACCCAGATAATGTGATACTGATTTTTTCCTGAATTTAAGCCTTCCAACAATTTTTTTCCTCTTTGAGAAGGCAGTAACATCTTAAGAGCAGCTCTATGCGTGATATGCAATCTAGTATGCTTTTGCCTAATTCCTGAGTCAGTAGCAATGAATACACATTTCTGGCAGCCAAACACCACATGAATTATTAAAAATAAAACACTTGATAATTGGTATTAAATTAAGTCGCAGAGCAGAGGTGGATGATGATTGTGATCAAGGCTTTAAGTATTATTTACCTTTCTTCAAAGACCTTGTCTGGTCTTTCACTAACAGGCTATATAAAACACTTACTTTGTGTGTAACTTGAGCTATGAAAATTGTATTACAGTTAAGTGTTCTTAAAGCCACAGGCTTTTTATCACAATTAAGAGAGCAGGGAAGAAGGTGGGAGAGGAAAATGGAAATAGCTTAGGGAGTACCCTGCCTTCAGCTCTCTGCATGAACACCATGACAATGCAGAGACGTGCAGAAGCTGCACCAACACTGAGCTGGCAGAGCTGCGTTTGGTGATGCTCAGCAGGAATCCTACTGGGGCACTGCCTCAAGTCACTCACTGGCCTGCTGCAACAGGTACCCCTGCTCTGCTTACTCAGAGGTCCTGGTTATTCAAATTTAACAGCTCTGTTGCTTGTCTGGTGGGAGATGACATGCAGATCTACCGGAGAAGAAAGGAAATGATGTCTTTTATGTATGTCTGTTTTTCTCACATTGTTACCAGGACTTTTCCTGAACCACTTAAGTAAGTGGCTTGGAAAAAACCGAGACACATAAGTAAGTTTGTTGTTACAGATTTTACTTGACAGTGCATTCCACACCTGGTCTTCTAGATGTCAAGGATGGGAAAAAATTTCTCAGTACTGGCAAAAAGGCAGGGAAGAAACATGGACCCAAGGGAAACTGATTTAAGTACTTGAAAGATACACATGTTCTCTCGGATGATTACACTGATGTAAGTAAACTATTTAATGAGTTTTAGATAGATTAGAAGTGTGTCCAAAGATGATCAGCCCTTATCTCATAAGACAAATGGTAGACCCCACTTACAGAAAGACAGATGCTTAAACCATCCTCACTTGTTTGTTTGAGATAATCTGTTCACACTCTTCAGGGCTGCACAATTTTTCACTAGCACACTTCTCCTATTCCAAAGCCCTTAGACTCAAAAAGCTTTAGAATAGGTCATGCAAGAAATAAATAACATTTCTAACATTTCTGTGAAGCAAAACCCAGCCAACTTCAAGGTTGTCTAATGGGGATCACTCAGCAGAGAGCATCTGAAGTGGGCTGATCTCCAGGTGGATACAGTTTTGGTGGAGAATTTTCATTTACAATTGATCTGTACTGAGGGAGGCTTGAACTTCTGAGGCGCTTGGGAAACAACTCACTTCTTTCTTCAAATGTGTGCTTTAATATAGTTTACATTTTTCTAACCTGTTGCAAAACTGGATAGTGGTAATACAGTACAACTATTGTAACTCTTCAAGGGCATGTGAAGACCTGATTAGGAATGAACAGTATTTAAGAGTTGTTATTTAGCAGTGGATAGAACAGTAATCTTATTCCCCTCCCAGCTCTGAAGTTATGTTCTGCATATTCTGTATCCCTCTCCAGATTTGATGCTCATTTTTCCAAAATAAACCTTATCTGTCCTTCAGTGCAGTGAAAATATTTCTTCATATTAAACAGTGCAGGGTGAATGTGAACTAGACCTTATTCAAAAACACATCATCTGTAAGTGACGGAAATAGCTGTATTAAGCTGAAATCTAGCAACTGACGACTGACAGACTGGCATGAACAAGATCAGCACCCGGATTTCTTACCAGACAGGCAGCTTACTGACTTCCCTCAGCTCGCTTGACCACACGTTTCTATAACAAACACAATAGCTGGCATGCACTTGATATTGAGCAAATGCCTTTTTCTGTTGATATTCTCATTTAATTTCCATATGTTGGCAGAAACAGATGGAACTGGATTTTCTTGCAATTACTATGAGTCTAAGATAACAACTCTTAAACGTGCAACAGAGTGGAAAGGTACAATACAACTATGCAAACACAGTGCTACAGCCTGGATACTAAAATGCAGAAATATGACTTAACATACAGAGTAACTAAAACTGATTCATGATTTATTAATTAAGCTGCACTAAATGAAGGGATTTCAGGAAGCTTAAAGTATTTTGTACAGAATGTGAAATTAGGTAGGGATAGAGCTGTCCTGCCCAAACATCTTACTGCTAAGACTTTTAAATAAAAACTATTATTTAAGTAAGGTTTGTGGGGTTAAGGCTAAAAAAAAAAGTTAGCTTGTTTTCCAAGAAAGATCTTTTGTGGAAATTGCAACATCTGCTCCCATCTCTTTGGTTCTAATCCCAACAGGTTATTTTGAGCTCACAACAGTGAAAACATTGATAAAGTAAAAAAGGTGTTGTGAGTGAGTGTTTGGGTTTGTGTGTGGGGTTTTTGTTTGTTTATTTTTGTTGTTATTGTTGTTGTTTTGGTGGTGTGTCTTCCCCCCCTCCCCCAGATTCTTGACTCTCTGGTTCAGACTTTCAAAAGAGAGTTATGTAGACTTAAGCCTAAAGACCTTAATTATTGGAATGGGAATTTAAACATAAAATAAAGGGGTTTGTATCTAGTTGATCAGCCAAAATGTTACTAAACTGAAGCTTAAGGGACTAGAAAACCCAGCAAGAGGACCTAGGATGATCATCAGTTTTAGCTACAAAAGGTTTAGCACAGAAACTGGAAAATTATATTATTTTGAGACTACATGAAAGCAGATAGGGAATGCATGTTGTATCTTGAAGGCCCTGATCCAACAAATTCTTTTGTAGCTGCCTAAGAACCACAAAATAACAACAAAAACAATGGCAATATTGTAGGCATTAAGGGGGTGAAGAACTATGCTTTCAGGTCTATCTGGAGCAGTGTAAGAAGCTCCTGCCTTTTCTCTTACCACTGCCTGTTGCTCACCCTTAACACCGAACTGTCCACACAGTTTACCTGTGTGAGCAGCCAGTGGACCTGTTCCTAGATCACGTGAGGGCTGAGTCAGCCAAATTAACTCAACTCACCTTCCATGTTTCCAAAAGAGTTGCTTGAGAACCATTGATAAGGAATAAGGAAGGACTTTGGCAAGAATACACAGGGCCTGGATTCATACCAGCTGCAGTTCCTCAGAAAGAAACATTAGTTTTCATGACAGAAGAATTATTAGTTCCTAAACTAACAGTTTGGAAGTTTTATTTACTATCTGTTTTTTTAAAAGTTGACTAAAATAATGAAAAATAAGATGTAAATAACAAACCACATGTACAAGACTTTTTACCCATACTTGTTGAAACTTTCCCAGTTGCCATGGTCACTGTAGAAAATGGATTCTTTGTTTAAACATAGAATGATTCAGACTTAAAATATAGTATTTTTGCTTTAAATAAATTATTGTAAAATTATACCTGAGGTTTTGCCATCCTTTATGCTTTAAAGAAGTGAAAACCAGACATTTCTTGCATATAGAGGAATTTTATGTATGATAAGTAAGATGTTATGGTGATTTAAGCTGAAAAAGGGATACGGAAGGCAGCAGGTATTTGGCACAAACATTTTCAGCTACGTTTCAGTAATGAGAGGCCAAAGCTGGAAAATTCAGAACCAGGATTAAGACAAAAATTTAAGGGAAGTCCCATGGGACAGAGTGCTAGAAGGTAAAGGGGCTCAAGATAGCTGGTCAACATTCAAGGACCACTTCTTGCAAGCACAGGATCAGTGTGTCCCAATGGGTAGAAAATCTAGTAAGGGAGCTAGGAGACCAGCGTGGTTAAAAAAGGAACTGCTGGGCAAACTCAAATGGAAAAGGAAAATCTATAGATCATGGAAGGAGGGGCTGGTCACTTGGGAGGAATATAGGACTGTTGTCGGAGAATGTAGGGAGGCAACTAGGAAAAATTCTTTAAATGATGTTTTGTTTCAGTCTGCTATAACAGTGATGGCTATGAACATAATTTGTGTTTGGATAGCTATATACAGAATCCTAAACTTCTGCTAGGTTGAAGGCTATTCTTATCCAGGATCCTGTCTATAAGCACTTCAGTAAATATAACAGTTTTACATTTCTTTGCTGTTATTTTCCCCACAGTATTGTAAAGAAGTTGGTTTGAATTTAAATGATGTTTCCTGTAAAGAAAACAGAAACTTCTTTAAAAAAAACAGTGAAAAACTGGGAAACACCAGATTTCAACAACTGTCCAGGCTTGACATAATATATATTGGGTCTGCTCTTCCTGGGACTTGAGGTGGGTTGGATTATTTTATTGCTGCCAGGTAACTGTATTATTCTTCTCCCAGTCTCTCTCTAATTACAACCCTGTTTTAATCCACTATTTAAAAAACCTTATTAACTGTTTTCATTGCTTAGTAGCTGATAGACATATAGTTGGCCATATGATATATGGTTCTTGAAAGAGTATGAGCCAATGTACAAACCCTACCTATCAGAGACACTGAGATGTAACGAAATTTGTAGATACATTAAACAAGCTTTTAGACTAATATTAAAAGACACGTAACACTGTAATCAAAGACTAGCTTGTAATACTTTTCAGGCAAATAAAATAACTCAACCTTATTCCTGTAAATACAGAAAACATCAATAACTTTGACAGAGTCTAAGTTTTGTATTTCCAGCCTTGTATAGTGTTAATGTTCTTAATCCCTCACAATATTATTTTATCCTCTTTTAGAGTTTTGCAGTGCTTCAGATTTGTAAGAACATAATGTGCCCTGTCTACTAGTGAAGTCTGCCTTGGGAGAAGCAGCTATGCCGCTCTTTGTGAAGCTCTGTCATGCAAATGCCTTCACATTAACAGAGTGTACCACAATCTTGAATGAAGATGAGGGAAGCAAGAAATTTTGCTTAACAGAAAGAGTGAAATTATTAAAACCTTGTCTTGAATTTCACAACTGGGAAAAAGCAGATTGCATTTAGACAGTTCATGGTTTCAGTCTACTGTTTTCTCTGCTTCTAGGATATTTTCTAGCAGGATATTTTCTAACTTCAGCAAATTTATTGCAGTATGAGATCTCTGTTTCAGAAAGCAAGAAATATGACTATTCAATAGTACTGCAGTTCATGCCTTCACATTTATGCTTCTGCTTAAATTTGGTCAAGCTGATAGTGTTGGGACACATGCTTAAAATTAAGAAGATATTTTATTATATATTTTATTTTATATTTTATTTTATATTTTTAAACTGTTTATGAGAAAGAAAATCTTACCTCTCCAGGAACAAGTTAAATGTGTTCCCCCTAGGACACTTGTGTGTCAGTCTGAAAAAAGACAGATCAGGATTTTATAAATACATGGCTAGTGTTAGAATCCTTAATTGATACTGTTTCTAAGTAATTTTATTTTCAGAAATGCTTCAAACCTGAATGTTCCAATTTTTTAACTTCTTTATTTTAAATCTAATGCTAAGAATCCTTACATTTAATGGAACCTGTTGACTTGACCAATAATAACTGTTTTTTTAATTCTTATATCAAAATTACATAAAATATAGTAATATTATTCTATGATTAACTGAAGTTTGACTCGTCAGGCTCCTATGCACTTTTCACATTTTCACATAACAAAAGACCAAAGAAAGGTAAAAATAGTGAGACATAAGCCCTGAAAGCAGTTTCAAGGAAGTGGAAGCTGTTTTCATTTAGAGTATTTGGTGATGTTTCAGTTCGACTTTGTGTGTCTGCAGTGGTACTTTGAATGCCCATAGCCTGCCTCGAAAGTCTGTGTTCAGTGTTTCCCTGAATCCATCCACATGTTTTAATGCAATTCAATAACTGTATGCTTAAGAGCACACCTCCATATTAATAAGCTAGGGAATCACTTGCTCTTGTGCATGCAGGTAGGGGACAGAAAAAAAAAAAAGGTTTCTAAAGCTGGAAATGAGTTCTAAAGATACTGCAAAGTGTTTTATCTCACTGTTTGAGAAACCACACAAAGTCACTTTTGGCGAGAGTAATAGTTTAAAGCTCTCAGCTGATTTCTGCAACCATGCAAATCTATGTAGAAGACAACAGTTTTACCAATATAATTGATAATATATTTTTGTAGACCTTCTGATGAGTGAAATTATTAAGTTGATGACTAAATAAAAGACCTTAAATATGGGAAAGAGTGCCTAGTATTACAAGTCTGCTGTCAAGTCTGGTATTAGAATGTTCTATCACAGCACATTTTGTAGAACTAAGCATAAACAGGTTCCTGAGTTATGCTTTTTTTTTAAAATTACAATAACATCATTGCTTTTGCATCAAGGGAAAAATCACTGGTGTTTTTTTAGCTCACATCCCATGGCTTTCATCTAGCAGTCTGTCCTTGTTTCCTTTTTAGAAATTATTAGAATGAGAAAGGGAACAGAGAGGAATTTACAGCCTCCCAAATTCTCTCTCACTCTTGACTTTTGGACTCTGAAGACCTGAAATCTTGTATGCCTGGGTCTCTTAATTAGATCAGGTGGTCTCATGGAGGACATTACACCCCTGGGACACCTTACCTTGCAACATCATCTACAGCAATGTTCCTGCTAGAGTCAAAGCACACATTGCACTCGCAGCTGGCCCAAATCCCCCTTCAGAAGGCTTCCTCCCTATTACTGCCACCCTTATTTACCCTCTGTACTTCCTGCTTATGCTGTTTGATCCCTAAGAAGAAAAACAGCCACCCTGCAAGCTACTGAGCAAAGATCACTAGCGTGCGGGAACCAGCAGGTCCAAGTTCACCAGTAGCATGCAGAAAATGCAAAAGCAGATAGTACCTTCCAGCATCAGGCATGTACTGAATTTTGTCCCCTGTATGACAAGATCATAGAAGTTTGAATTTCTGATACACAGGGTGATGCTGGTATTTAAGGTGTTTCCACATAGTTGCAGTACATAGCTGCTTTGATCTGGGGCTTTAAGCTCAGGCTCCAGTCTCTGAGCTGTCCTCACCCCTTGCAGGATGGTTTGACCAGAGCAGCGGAAGGTCCATGGGGGCTAAATATTTTCCTGCACAAAAGGAGGATGAGATGGTATCACATAAAGCTCTTACCACCAGTCCTCTCTCTAATGTAGCTTCACCTACACTACGAATCTTCTTGCCCAGGCCATCTGTGTAATACGTGTATGTATTAACACTACACATAAAGAATCCTGTTGCATGTATCCCTTTCACAGCACTTCGAGTTGGGTTTAAAATACACCTTATTGTGTTTCAGAAAGTGAACTAAAACCACAAAATGACAATTCTTTTAAGAACTTGTTGAAGTAGGCAACACTTACGCACACTTGTGAACAGATTCAGATGTTCATATCCAGACAAAGCCTGGATTTTGCTTTTATTCTGAAGTCTTTTTACTGGAAGTATTAAAAAGTTCCTTTTGAAAGCAAATCTGTCAATACACTTGCAATGCAGGCAAATGTGAAAGTCATCATGTAGTCAAAAGCTATAACTATATGTAACTAAACAAGTTAGAACCTGCTTTACTCAGAGGACAGATTTTACACACACACACACACATATTTATATTTATATACCTTCTGTGATCTTTGACTTCCACCTGGAAACACCCCACTTCCCTGGGGAGCTTAATCAAGTTCTTGACTCCCCTCTCAGTGAGGAACTTTTTTCTAGTATTTGTTCTGAACTTCCCTGATGCATCTTTATGCCTTTCCTTCATGTCCTGTTACCAGATACTGAAAAGAGATCACCACTTCCTTCTCTACTCCCCTTCTGAAGATGTTGTAGATGGCAATGAGGTCATCCTTCAGTATCCTCTTTTCTAAGCTGAACAAACCATGTATCCTCAGCCACTTCTCATAAGTCATGACCTCTAGTAATTTCATCCTCTCTGTTCCTCTCCTTTGGACACGTTCCAATATTTTTATAACCTTCTTATATTGTGAAGCCCAAAACTGCACACAGGACTCAAGGTGTGGCTGCACCAAAGCTGGGAGAAATACTTCCAGAAAGTTAGCTATGCTGTGCCTAATGCACCCCAGAATACTGTTGGCTCTTTTGGCTACTAGGACGCACTATTGGTGCATATTGAGCTTACCACTAACCAAAACCTCCAGACGCTCTTCTACGGGGTCACTCCAACCTCCAATCTATGTGTACATCCTCTCTCAGAAGTGCAGAATCTGACATTTGTACTTGTTAAATATCAAACAGTTGATGATTGCCCAATGCTCTAACCTATCAAGATTTCTCTGCCGTTCTTAGTATCACTGGCAAATATACTTTATGTGCACTGAATTCCTGTGTTCAGGTAATTGATAAAAGCATTGAAGAGAACTAAAATTTCTCCCTGGAGAGCACCACTAGGGGGTGGCCAGCAGCCAACTGTTGTCCCATTTATTGTGACTCTTTGAGCCCAACCCATCAACCAGTTGTTCACCCATCATATTGTGCAGACAAATGAAGAACTGTGCTGATAATGCCTTTATTCAGAAGCAAAAGCCCCTCTCTCATTGCATAATCAAAGAAGAGGAGGAAAGGAAATTAAAGAGGAGTCACCATTCATGCTGGATTTTGGCTAATCTCTGAAAAGTTTTCAGTGACTATCATTTTCAGCAAATAAACTGCTTACCAATTCTGCTTGGGCTAATGTAGAGATTTCCTTTTCCTGTGTCAGTTGCAGTATGCATTACAATAATTTTCTTCCCTAGTGCTTCCAAGGAGGCAGCACGGGGTCAAACTGTTGGCAAGTTGCCTTGAGAGTGGATAAGCCCAAATATTGTGTGCCTACTGGGTTTGTCTTCATGGATCAGAACAGCTATTACTAAATAACTGTTGGATGACATCTATCCCAAATTACTCCTTGCGTGGATAGTAAGATCCAAACCAGAGTGATTTTTCATGGCCCAGTAGACCAGTGTGGTCCAGGTATGCCAATTTCTGAAGCAAATACCACACATTTACATTTACATTTTTTTATTTTACTCAGCCAAATTATTCAGTGGTCCTTTACATTGTATGCTAGTTGTGATTATCCTCTGACACAGGACAGACAAGAATAAGGCTCAACACCTTGTTTCTTGACCTGTAATGAGGAGCTTACTCTCTCCACCATTCTGCCCTCCCTTGTCTTCTCCAGAGTGAGTTAATTCCAGAATAATTACTCTGCTCAGAAAGTGGGGTCATTATTCCAGCATAATGGACAGTGCATCTGCATTGCGGAAATATTCCAGACAAGCCCAATTAGACTGGAGTAGTTACAGTGAAACAAATATTCCATATTAGGCTTGGTTGGATTCCCTCATAGGCAAAGCTACAGAAATACTTTTCTCATTTTTATGAACTTTTGTTAACATACTATTTAATGATGATTTGCTTTTGCAGGGAAGCATTGTTCTGTTACTGAATGGGCTGAATATTTTTGGTGGATTTGTTTTGTATTACAATGATGAATCATAAAAGAAGTGAATCTGTGTTTTATGTGCTCATACCTACCTTCCATTTCTGTCCATGACATATACTATAGTCTTACAAACTCTGGATTAAGCTTTCATCAGGTATTGCCAATGATCTGATCCATAAGATGTCCTACATTATGGTTTCAGAAAACTGAATCGAGTAAATATGCTCTGGGACCTCCCGCTGTTCCTAGCTAGGCTATTCTTTATCCTGCTGCATTGATAAATGCCAAGTAAATAAATCCCCCTCTTTCACACAGGAATAATAATGGAATCATTTATAATAGCCTTATATGTTAGCAATAGACAGGAACAAGGAGGATGGTTGTCTGCAGAACAACTTGACCTGGAAGAGTTATCCTTCAGTCAAACAGGTTAACTAGAATACCCTGAGCATATACTGAGACTGGCAGGGGAAAAGTTATGTTTAATCCATGTTGCACTTTTCATATTGACTTGACCGGCTGGACATGTTTCCTAAATGCTCTCTAGCACGGTAGCCCATGACACACCACACTTAACAAGGTTCTAATAGCATTTCCACTGTAGCAGAACTAAAACACATGGCTTGTAACCGAACTTTGACACTTACAGCACTTGTGAGCTTGGACATGGTGCAATGGGTAAGCAACATGTGGTAACAACTCATCATGAGAAAATGAGCAGAAAAGCCCCATCTTGACACGGGTTATTATGTCTAGAAGCTGTAAATGCAATTGTTAGGCAAAAGTAAATCTGTAAGTATATGTAGAATTTTTAACACTAATACATACCACGTGCTTCTCCCATGTTTTCTCTCAGACTTGCTCAGAGCAAGGTCAGATGATTTGGCAAATTATTTGCATCCAAGAATAGTTGAATGGATGGTAAAAGAATAATAATAAATAATAAATAAATAATAATAAGAGGGGGAACAGAAGATGTATAACTAATGCAGCAGGTATTCAAGTAGATTCAGGTTTGTAATTGTGCTACAAAACAGCTTGATTACTGTGAAATACAGCATCATTTTTTTTTGGCCAAGATTGATGATTTAGTAATTAGTTATCCTGTTCCTACTTGCTGACTATTTTCTCCCATTTATAATACTCTTAGTACTGCAGTGTGCATGGTATTTTACTCACAGAAAGGTTAACTGAACTGGGACATGATTCTTCTCCCACTAAAATCACTGGCAAGAAGGAAACCCCAAAACCTGTCTTAATCTTGGGAACACTGGGAATGTGTGAGTTCAAGTGCCTGCTTCCCACTACCTGTGAAAATTCCCTGGTGGAAATGAACATTTCTATCCAAAAGGCTAACATATAGAGGTATTTACTGTTCATAAAATCAACCACTTTCATACCCACTTCAATAAGTGGCTGTGATTTACATAAGAAATATATCTGTAATAAATTTCCACATACATTTTTTTCCAGCAGCATGCAAAACTTTTTAGTTCCACACTGTGTGCTCCTATCCTGATTCTCCACCTGGCTGTGGTCCTTTTTATGTGGGAACATTAAACTAATTTTACTTGGAATGTACGATGGTTTCTCAAGATGATGCACCTGATACTAAAAAGCAGTTCACGAGACTTCTTAGGAAGACAGATTACTCTCCAGAGACTCCTTCTGCTTTGTATTACAGCTCATAGTCTTGCTTTTAGCCCCAGCTCATCTTTGACAGCCTTCTGCTTCACATTTGGTATACTTGTGACATCTACAAAATGACTTGGGGGTCAAGAAGTCAACTGGCTTCCTCATATGCTTCTGCCATTACTAGAGGCTGTGCTCAGACCATAAGGGAGCGGAGCTAGGGTAGTGGGTCTGTGTGCGTGTGTCTGTGAGAGAGAGGAGAGAGAGGAAATGAGATATGATGATGGCACAGCAAAAGACTGGTTTCAACCTTTCCGTCTACCCAGGTTTGTGATGATTTCCACCCAGACACAGCTCTCCTTTGTGTGAGCACAGTTTAGCATTGCTGCAAGTTGCTTGTTAGTCCATTCAATGCTTGTAACTTGATGATGTTCCCAGCACTGGAAACATGTTGTTTCTTGGCACCAGTAGACTGAAGCCTCATTCAAATACATAATGTTATTGTGCATCAGTGCAAGGCCAGCTCCCGGGGTGCAGCTACAGATGAAGTGCATTAAGGTATTTCATTTGTTAGCCACTGAGTGCCTTTCTGTACAGAAGCTTGAAATGGGATGTCTGAAATATGAGCCTGGAGGAAGCTTGGCAAGAAACATTTTACTTAATGAAAACGATTTAAAGAAATATGAAGGTATTATGTTTGCTATTAAAATATAGGTAAAATAGTGCTTTGCAGTGTTCTGCATGTAAGCTGTAACTCCAACTGGGTCCTGAAAGTTTAGGAACCAACTGATCCTAAATCTCCAGTTTATGCTGTGCTGAGTATCTCAGATTAATGTAAATCCATCTTATCCTGCTTGCTGTAGCTGGGATGATGTGGGTTATAAGTGCAGTCATACAAACAGAGTTTGAAAGAGCTTTAAAACAAGCTGATGAATAAAGTAATAGGAAAGCCATGTTATCAGATACAATCTGATCAGAAATTTATACACTGCTGACATATAGAAAACAGCATGTACTGCATGGCATAGCAGAGCCAAAATGTGCTGAAGTTCTTTTGGATGCAGCAAATCAAACATCATGTAAGGCTAGAAGTCATCCAAGTTAGTGTGGGCTCCTGGAAAGTTCACAACGTAAATTGTTTGCCCTAACACTTCATACTACTTTTCCTCTGTGTAGGAGCCTTGTTGCTCAGCCTGTGCACTCAAAGGGTGACTCTGCCGTGGGTGTAAGGTAACATAGGCATTCTACCATAAATTGATATGAATTAATCTTCTGTTGCAGAGCATGAAATTCAAGCAAAGTGTTTTCTTATCTCATGTGACAGAAATAAATGCTCTAGCATAATGTGTTTATTGAACAATTTATTTGGGGAGATTTATTTGTTTTTTTCCTTCAGGCAGGCTTGACTTGAATCCCATGCACACTGCAAGTTCAACAAAACTTGTGTTACCCTCAGTGTCTCTGTTACACCAGTACCAGATCTTTAATCAAAACTGATGAAATTGTACTGCATGTAGTAAAGATCAGTAAAATGACATGGTTCCTGCACCCAGGAACTTTTAAACTTCTGGAGGGTTATTATTGAGTAATTGGGAGGTTCTTCCATGGCTGTGAATATTTACAAACAAGATATTTATACAAACCCTGCTTGAATTTCAGACCCAAAATTTGCAAAGCATGCAAAACAAATATTTGTAGTCATCTAAAGAAGGAGAAGGTGATTGAGAAGTCAGGATAGATTTACCAAGGGGACAATTATGACTTGATGAACCAGATTCCTTTCTAGGATAAATTGAAGGGATTTGTAGACAAAAAAAACCAAAACAAAACACAAGACCAATGGATGTAATTTACCTTGCTTTCTTTAGTAAATCTTACAGTGCTGTCTTCCACAATTTTCTTGTGCCCAAACTGGGGTATTGCAGCTGGAATGGGAGGACAACTAGATGGGTAAATCTGACTGGGTATTTGGGCTCTGAGCACTGTGGCTCATCTGTTGTGATCTAACTGGAGGTGGGTAACAGGTGGGGTACTACAGGGTCTATCCTGGAAGGAGCCCTTTTCAACATTGTTATCATTGATGTTAAGGAGAGGATGAAAGGCATGCATGTCAAGTTTTCAGAGGATATTAAACTGAAACTGTGTGTGTGTAAGACAGCTGCTCTGATAGGACCCCCATGAAATCCAGTACAGGCAGAGGCCAAACCCTAACCTTGGAAGGCAGAGCCCTGCAAGGATGCAAGCTGGGGCTGAAGAGGTGAGGGAGCACCTCTGGGGGATGTCCTTGTGTGCTGACAGGCAGTGAGCTCAGCTGACTCCAGCTGTGCCCCTGTGCAGCAGCAAGGACCAGCAGTACTTGGAGTAGTGTGAGCAAGACATGGCCCCAAGAGCCAAGGAAGGGCAGGGACTGTCCCTTCTGCTCAGTATATGTCTTGGGTACTGGATTTGGTTTTGGTTCTCCGTCAGAGGAAGAATGTTGATAAACATGGCCAAGTTTAGCAATCAGCCAGAAGATGGTCCTTGGCTGGAGGTCTTGCCCTTGAGGAGAAGCTGTGGGATCAGGGCTGATTCAGCTGGGAGGAGGAATGGATTAATGGGTACCCAAGAGCAGCCCTGGCACTGATAAGCAAGGATGAAGAAAATGCGGTTAGGCTCTTCACATCAGTATGTGATGGGAGGCTGAGAGGCAGCAGCACAAGCTGAAACCTGAAAATCTCTGGCTGGGGATGGAGAGAAGCCTTTTCCCCGTGTGCCCCCAGTCCAGCAGTGGAGGGAGCCCAGGAAGTCTGGGCCATCTCCAACCTTGGAAGTTTCAAGCCCCAATTAGGTGAAGCCCGGGAAGCCTGGTCTTAGCCCAGAATTGGCTTTGCTCTGACTGTCAGACCTACCAGCATGTTTAAAGGCATCACCTTGAAAAGATTCCTTTCCACTAAGTCCAGTAGGTCACTCTTGAGAAAGAAGAAGAGGAAGAGTTAGTTCCTTTGGCTTGGTTGATTACAGCTTTGCTGCTGTCTTTGGAAGTGTCAAAGACCTTATGATTTCTTAAGAGGCCACTTGATGTTTCCTTGTTGGTGTCATGTGGTCCACGCTGAGGGATGCTTTCAGCAGTTATTTGAACTTGTAGGGCTCCATGTCTCCTTTCACAAAATGACCACACATCAAGTGCGAGCTAAAGGCCTGGTCTGATATTTCTCGCTTCTCAAGGCCTGTGCTGCTGTTCTGTGGATTCAACAGAGGCACAAGACCTGAGGAAAATGAAAAATGCACAGGGGTAGAGATTGGGTACCTTCCTCTGCCTACCACAGTCAAGGTGAGCTCTGGATACCAGCAGTGCAGATTTTGGATGCTACCGAGGACCAATAATCTATAGTGCTGCTTTATGTATGTTTGGTACTGGATATAAAGAAGGCCACGAATCACCTGAGTGATTATTCTTCCTAGTAGAATAATAATCTGTGCATTAATGTTTATGTCAAAACAGTTTGGAATCATTTGTTGGTTGACAGGAAAATATTAAAATTAAACTTGAGACCATCAGGAGAGTAAAGTATGATCTGTGCGAAGTGCCCTTACTTGCCCAGGACTGTTACAGTGAGTTACCAAAGGACAGAGACAGTTAAGCTGGTATTTCCAGAAAGTGGCAGTCCAGTTAGAATACAAACCTAAGAAATGTAAATTATAACTTCAGGTGTGGAAAAAAGCTAGGGGTGCTTAGGTACAGAGTCTAGATTTTGTCCAAAATTAGTCCAAATCTGTACTTCACACAGAATCACAAAATGTTAGGAGTTGGAAGGGAGCTCAAAAGATCACCTTGTCCAACCTCTCTGCCAGAGCAGGATCACCTAGAGGAGGTCAAATAGCAGTGCATTCAGGCAGGTTTTGAACGTCTCCAGAGAAAGACACTCCACAACTTCTCTGGACAGTCAGTTCCAGTGCTATGTCACCTTCACAGTAAAAAAGATTTTTCCTCATGTTTATGTGGAACCTCCTATGCTGCACCTTGCTCCCTTTGTCACTTGTCCTATTACTGGACATCACTGAAAAAAGCTTGGCTCCATCCTCCTGACACCTGGCCTTTAAGTATTTATAAACAGTGATGAGGTCGCCCCTCAGTCTCTTCTCCAAGCTAAAGAGGCCCAGCTCCCTCAGCCTTTCCTCATAAGGGAGATGTTCCCCTCCCTTAATCATCTTTGTGGCTTTGCACTGGACTCTTTGAAGCAGTTCCCTGTCCTTCTTGAACTGAGGGGCCCAGAACTGGACACAAAATTCCAGATGTGGCCTCACCAATGCAGAATAGAGGGGGAGGAGAACCTCCCTTGACCTACTAACCACCCCCTTTCTAATACACCCCAGGATGCCATTGGCCTTCTTAGCCACAAGGGCACATTGCTGGCTCATGGTCATCCTCCTGTCCACCAGGACCCCGAGGTCCCTTTCTTCGACACTACTCTCCAGCAGGTCAGCCCCCAACCTGTACTGGTCCATGGGGTTGTTCTTCCCCCAGTGCAAGACTCTACACTTGCCCTTGTTAAATTTCATCAAGTTTCTCCCTGCCCAACTCTCCAGCCTCTTCAGGTCTCCCTGAATGGCAGCACAGCCTCTGGTGTGTCAGCCACTCCTCCCAGTTTAGTGTCATCAGCAAACTTGCTGAGGGCACACTCTGTTCCCTCATCCAGGTCACTGATGAAAATATTGAACAGCACCGGTCCCAGTACCGACCCCTGAGGGACTCCACTAGTCACAGACCTCCAACTAGGTTCTGTCCCATTGATCACAACTCTCTGAGTTCTCCACTTCAAGCAGTTCATGATCCACCTCATGATCTGATCTTCCAGACCACATTTCCTCAGTTTACCTACCAGGATTCTGTGAGAGATCGTGTCAAATTAATTATGGAAATCAAGATAAACCACATCCACTGCTCTACCGTCATCTATCCACCTGGTTATGTCCTCATGTAAGTCTATTACGTTGGTTAAACATAACTTGGCCTTGGTAAAACCATGGTGACTACTCCTAATTATCCTTGATATGTCTAGAGACAGTGCCAAGGATAAGTTTTTCCATCACATTTTCAGGGATGGAGGTGAGGCTGACTGGTCTGTAGTTGCCTGGTTCCCCCTTCTTTCCCTTTTTGAAGACTGGAGTGACCTTTACTTTTATCCAGTCCTCCAGCATCTCTTGTGTTCCTTCTGACTTACCAAAGATGATGGAGTGTGGTCTAGCAATGACCTCTGCCAGCTTCCTCAGCACCCATGGGTGCAACCCATCAGGACCCATGGATTCATGAATGTCAAGACTGCTTAACTGATCCCTAACCCAGGCCTCATCAATCAAGGCAAACTCGTCCTTTATTCTGACTTCCTATAGGGCCTCAGCAGTTTGGGGCTTTTGAGGACAGCATAGACAAAAGCAAGAGACAAGTGTATAGATATTTCAAGTGACATACAACACTTTGCTACTCTAAAGTGTTAAAAACATAGTAAGAATAGTATTCTGCCACATAAAGAGAAACAAGTATAAATAAAATTAAAATATATGAAAAAATATTGTGGAGGCAATGAATGATAACTGCATATTTCATGGAAAAATGCAAGGCAAGGTCTCAGTTATGGTTTGACTTTGTGGTTTACAGGCATACATTATTTTTTTAGTTTAAGTCAGTAATGGGTTTTGTGGTTTTTGTGTTTTTGTTTTTTGTTTGTTTGTTTGTTTTTGCTTTTGTGGGGTTTTTGTTTGTTTGTTTTGTTCTGTTTTGTTTTTCCCCTGGTATGGAGACCCAGACTTTTATTGAAACAGGTGCTGTTTGAAGTTCAGTGCAGCTCCCACTGAAGTAGGCAAAATGGTTCCACTATGTTGTATCAGATAAAGAAAGGACAAGCAAATTATTTCATTCAAGTGTCTCCTGATCCTGAGAAAAAACAGCAGAGACTCAAGCACAATCTCCATAAACAATAACAAGTGGGACAATACAATGGTATTCATAGAAATGTGGGTGCATAGTACTGAAAACTGCTAAAATGCAATGGGTTTGTTCTTTTATTAGGGAGGGGGATTTTCTCATCTTTGCCTTTAAATCTACAGCTAAAAGTTTAATAGGATAGAGGAGGCTTCAAGTATAAAAGGGCAGTTCTTGTTGTGAAGTCACTTGCACAACTGGTGAGAGTTCTGCTTCTTCTGAAGAATTTGTTTGTTGCCACCTGACAACAGATTTGACCACAGAGCATAGCCAGTTTCAGAAGGAAAGCAGCAAGCCACAGCACTTCTGCAGTATCACAGCTTGTATGTGAGTTGGGGAGGGAAGATAAAAAAATAATAGCTGAATGCTAGAGCTCAGTGCGAACACCAAAGTGTTATGGAAAGCAGAAGTACTTTGTAAGAAAATGTACTCATTGCAAAAGATGAGTTTGTGCAGTTATAACTGAAATGGCTGTGGGAAACATGTCACATAAAATCCGTGAGAATGTAAACTTTTACAAAAATATTGTATACATCAAATCAAAGGGTTTTTTAGCAAGTAATTCCTGTGTGAAGTAGATTGTATGTCAACAGGCAGATGTCCGAAGTAATGAAAATGCTCTGGATACATGTGTTGTAGTTATAATAAATAAGAGTGATAAAGTTTTGTTATTACATGTCAAACCCCTATTCTAGTATAAGTTTCCAACAAAAAGTCTGTGGAAATGATCAAACCATAAGAACATATATTTTTTACAATAAATTTAGTTCAATAAAACAGCTTACAAATGCTTTCCACAAAACCAGATATTTTCTGCATCATGGTGCTGAATAAATATTTAATACAACTCTACTCACACATTCATGAAAATGGCTTCCATCCTTGCTTAGCCCTTTTGTAATAATTTAATTAATACATGCTGCCTTGTGGTCTTTACCAGAAAACCACTTGGGTACTCTCTTAAAATTTTGTATCAGAGCAGATGGGTAGGACTGAGATTTAGGTTTGTGTTCCATTAAGGTTTCCATTAGTTTTTATTACAGTTACAGCCACATGGAGCTGTGATAGGGAAAACTGGAATCTTGTTGTCCAGCCCTGGCAGTGCATCATCACAAAGTGCTGATGAAGAGGAGACAGGGCTAACCAAGCCTTTGGTTGATGCAAGAGATTGAGCACATGGTTTGGCAGGGGGAAGGGGGTCCTCCTTATCCCTGTACTATACAGTTTTTGCCTTTTAACTCTACATGGTTGTAGAGGTTGGAAAATAACCCCAGTGTCTCTCATCCTCTTGGGGAAGAACCATGTTATGGTCTCATCCCCCAGTCACAACATAGCTGGCTCTGGTTTCAATTCTGAAAAATGAAATTCAGTTCATAGCAACTGCTCTTCAGTGAAGATTCACCCCACGAGTAGCACCATCCTCTTGGTCTGCAAGTATCACCCAGTCTTCTAGCTCCAGAATAAGATCATAAAGCTGTTTCTTTTCATATGGGATGACAGATTCCTTCCAAGATTTACAATCATTAAAAAGAAGTTATGACCAATGTTTTCCTGTCAAAGCATTTATTATAACAGCACTTATGACACACTTCAACTCTGAAGCTCAGCTGAATGTCCATATCTATTGCAGTAATTTCTGTGAACAGATATGTCAATTACAAGAAGTATTCACTATGAAATGTATGAGATCTAAAAGGGAGGTAAAGCATGGGGCAGAAGAACAGTTCTTGGGGTGAACTAAAAGTGCCACAAGCAGTCCTTTTCACAAAAAAAACCCCACGAGGGCTGTATTCTTGCAAAGGATGCTGGAACTCTGTAATGCTGCTAAAGTTTCTGCTGTATTTTGTAGAAAAGAAGACAGAGGCGTGTTACAGAAACAAAAGACAGTAGGTTTCCTTTCAAAAACCGTTTAAAAAATACCTCCCCCCCCATTCACGTGCAGCATTGCCATCTCATCCATTGCCTCTCCTGGAAAGGCTGAAGAAGACATTGCAGCCAGTCTTGTCTTCTGAGCCTGCCTGTAAATAATGAAGTCAGATTTTGGCTTGCTAACTAACTGAATCACCCCAAGGGAAAAGGTTTAGTTACATTTCAAAAAGAAAGCAAATATTTCTTTGGTGAGGCATATTTGGATGTCATGACTCTTTAAAATTGCTTCCTCCCTGGAGTGCCACATTTGTAACTCACTGTATCCCCTTCTATTCTTAATCTAAACATAATAACTGGTCTTTCAGCCACAAATAATAATCCAGAAAACACACCAGCCTCCTCTCACTTCTCAGCTGGGGATGGGAAGCAGTAAGTTAGTACAACAAATAGTGACTTTCCCTTCTACTCCTCCCATGCAGGTAAATTCTGACTATAACTATAATCTTTACATAATTCAAACCTTGCAGTTATCAGGTAAAGTCTCAAATTAATAATTCCTCTCAAGTGTGTTCATACTTCAAGCTTTATGCACAACCCAGTCTTTTACTGGATTTCAAGCAAAACTTTAACCTACTCCCTGGGATAACACTTAGTTGCCATCACTAGGGGCTATAATTTCACAAGGGTGTCTCAAAATTTCAGCACAGTAACCCAAAACTCTTAACCTCCGTTCAGCCTTGAACCTGATCCCCTACCTAAACCTAATCCAGAGCAGCAATTCAACACAGCCTTTTTGACCTACCACTTATTGCAGGCACTTCTGACGCGAGTCTCTCTGCTCTCTCCCTCTGTAACACATCCACAGGCGCACCCACCCTTCCTCTCTCACCATTTACCACTAACAAAAAAAGTTAAAGGCAGTTGGGGAAAGTTCTCCTGAACAAGGATTAAAGAATGGAATTTTATTTTTTTCTCTGGAAAAAGAACACGGTACAGGGAGAAACATGTTGCAAGGAAAGAATATGTTATAGGGGAAAAAAAAACATTGGCCTTTCCTTGGTTTCCTTTCATGTTTTTTGAGTACTTTAAACTGCTGGCTTTGGAATGTCTTTAAACTGCATTTTTCCTGAATGCCTGTAGAAACGTCCCTTAGCTTATGTATGCCTCTGACTTCATGCTTATGTATAGCACCCTGAAAATAAATGAATAAACGAGTGTTTTACAGAATTCCAAGAGGTTGTCTCAGACAACATTTGAACTTGACAGTAAATAATTTGTCAGTTTAGACCTGGATCCTGAGAGGTGCTATGTTCCTTGGTCCTGCTGAAGTTTAAATAGACAGCATATAATAATTTTGGAACTGCAACCCAATATGTGAAGCAAAATTTATGGAAGAGAATTAAAGGAGAAAGTACTCATTCTCTCTGTCTATCTGATACTATAATGAAAATATGTCTGAATCTAAGGAGGTGCTTACTTAATTTTAAGTGAATATCTGGGAAAAATTATAATTTATAATAACTGACTTTTAAGAAAAATTGTATAAATATGTAAATGTGGACTGGTTTACTGTTTGAAGAATTGCAATGACAATGCAAAAAAGGAAAATACATTGAAAAATATAGTAAGATATTGTACCAGAGATTAAAAAATTGCAAAACTGAATTACATGTCTATGTAAGACTCATACAACAGGTATAGCAACACCCCTTGTAGATCAGCATGCAGCATTGCCTAGACAGTTGGTGTTAGCTTAAATAACTTGCTTTCCACCCAAACTAAAACAAATTGAAACCCCATCATCCCCTGTTACATATATGAGAGATAAACCCCGTACAAAAACAGAGAATCATCTATCCACAGTTTTCCAGATGAGCCTTCCTGAATTCTGGGTAGGACAGCTGACAGCCTAATAGGGCACTCGACTTCTAGACCTGACTGCCCCAGATCTGCTGTTAGTGGAGGCAATTCATATTATTTAGTTTTCCAAAATCAATGCCCCTGACTGCTTTTTAAAATCACACACACCTCTATTTTAATAAATAAAAATTAGCACTCCCACATCCTAATCTCTGTATGAAGAAGCTTCCCTTCTTCAATAACTCCTAGCTCTTTATGAAGTGCTGCATTTGGCTCCTCACTGCTGCTGTACAGATACCTTGAGCAGAGGTTTAATTTGGTACACAATGACTGTCACTAAAGGAAGCTGGCTCACACTTGGATCTGCTACAGTATAAGAACTCATAAACACAGCACCAGTTGTATCTTTCAAGAGAACTTTTCTGCGTATCCCTGTTAGGGTATGAAGTGCAGGGGGTAGAATCCAGAGGTTTTTTTACAGCCAAAAAGTTCACAAATTAACTATCAGAAAACAAGCTTAACTATTGGAAACTAGTTTAAAGCTATCTTAATAATTTGAATAAAGAGTAGTCATCAGACTAAGCAGCAGGAGAACTATGGAATCACATTTAGGATGAGTATCTAACATAGTTAAAATTATACTAGGTAATGTCGGCTGCAATGCAGAGAACTCTCAACCATGATCTGATGGAGAACTCCCATCCTGTCAAGTTATCAAGGATTTATCAGAAGGGGACAACTCTCAGAGTAACTAACTCACAAACCTCTAACTTCAGAGGTGCTCTGAGCCTCCCTGCCAGGTCAGGTCTCCCCTAAAAACAGTGTCCAGGTGCCACTGTGGCTCTCCTAGAAAAAAGAGCGGGTAACCAGCTGCTGAGCACACACCACCCCAGGAGAAGCAAGTTTGTAGAAGCTAGTATTCATCTTTCTGGAGGCTCTGCAGCCCAGAATGGAGACACTCAAGTGGAGCCATTCTGCAGCTGAAGGAGCAGGTGTGTTCTGCCTTTACATTTTGAACTGTAGCACCTAATGACACTTAATTACTATTTTTAGCACACCTTCTCTGTGGCTGTCAGCCTGATGGACATTTGGATGCTTTTTCTTCCTGTTTTGTTGCTTTTTCTTCTTTGCTAGTGGCTTTTTACATCCCCCCCCCAAAAAAAATTATTTTAAATTTATACAGTTTGAGTAAAAATTTAGCTGGATGCTTACTCTTGCTGCAATAAAATCACAGAGAAGCCTTGAGAGTCATAAAACTTAAGGCACAGAAAAAAAAAAAGTAAAATATAAACACACAGGAGATCTTAAAAAACACAAGCTATTTCTGGATCTGTTGAGTTTTGAAGTTTAATTCAGTTGCAGAGCCGTAAGAGCACAGGTGCACGCCACATGACCAGGTGATAATAAAACAACTCTAGAGCATGATCTTGAGGAGACTGATGATGGTTTGTATCTGTAATACATCCATCCCAAGGTGCACTTGTACATCTGTTTCAGATTTAGGTTTTGGTTTTGTTGGGGTTTTTATTTTTTTTTATATTATTTTTTTATTTTTACTAGTAGCTTTAAATAAAGTCAAGCAGATGAATATCTACATTTAGAAGACCATATGTTAACAAGGGACTGTGAAGTGACATGACAAGGTTGGTGAAGCTCACCATACGCCAAAGTGCTGAGCAGTGTAAGAGGTTTAGAAATGGATGGGGTCCCTTGAGATGTTGCAAGAATAAAAGCTCTCTTGCAGGTTAACTTACAGCCAGTCCTGAGGATTTGGCAGACTCATTTGTGAGGTAACTTTACCAGTCACTGAAGTACCTGAGTTAGGTAAACTCACTGCAGCACTAGTAAAAACCAGCAACATATTTTTACTGTGGAGGAGAGCACTGAGCAAAGGGACACCTGCTTACTGATGTGTTACTGCTCCCACTTGACAGAAGTCATACAGGTATTAAGAGGAGTCAGGAGTGCAGTAACTTCCCTTGCTAAGAAATATTTTTTTATCCAAAGTAAGAAGCCCAGTACTGGAGAAGATCTGAGCCATTGAGCAGCCACTGTTGTCAAATAAGTCAGAGACAGGAATATCTGACTTGTCATAGAAACTAAATCTGTCCTGGGAACATTTGTTTGAACTCAGCTCTACAGCCCAATACATGGTAGATGATATGAAATGTGGAAGACCAAGCTATTTCCATAAGTTTTCTGGAACTCAAAAAGGCAACATCTTTCTGTGCTCTGAACAATAAAAATGTGCACAATGTCTTTCATTTGGCAGGTCATCTTGATTTTACGTCAATTGCTTCTTGATCAAGTTGTCAGGGACCCATTTTTGCATAACTCTTGCTTGACTTATTGCAGGGTCACCCTGAATGCAAAACACTAACTTGACTTAATGTTAAATTACATATCAGGTTGTGCAGAACCCATTGCAGAATAACCCTGGTAGAGTGATCTACTGCATGAAGAAGACAGTGGAGAATTTTCCACAACAGTGACCTGCTAAAAGCATAACTACACTGACCAAGATATAAGTCTGTTTAAGGTTTTTGATTTCCATTTTATTTTCTCTTACTCCATTTTTTGCAAGTGGTGTAGAAAGGTTGTGAAGACAGTTCCGGTGTTACATTAAAGTTACTATTTTTGTCCAGGAAAATATTTATTCCTTTTGCATATTATTCAGATGACATGTTTCTACAATTGATATCTCAGGTCTTCTGACAGACATGCAAGAATTTCATACTGGCCATTTATGAGTCTCCCACTGGGAATCAGGATTTCTCATCTTTTGCCCTGCATTAAGGAAAGCTAGGCTTCTGAGTTAAAAGATCCTTTAAGTTACAGTAGAAAATAATTCAGTTTGAAGATTTGGCTATGATCTGACGTCAAATGAAAATTTCAAGCATATTACAATAATAATGAAATTACATTTTTGATTGCACTAGAAATAAACAAGGACCTGACAAAGAAATGACTGCGTATAGATTGTTGAAGAAAGTAATTGTGATTCAAGTCCTTTAAAAACCTTAGAATTGTCAAAAATACATCAGCTTTTTTAAAAAGAAAACATCACAAACAAATGTATAGATGGCAAGACCTATTAATTTCTTGCATTCCATTTTCACGAAGAAATAAGAGTGCCCAAATCCTTATTATTTATCTTTTGTATATTTTACTGAAAAGTTCTTAATTTTTATGCTTTTTATCTGGATGTTTATCTCATTTCTACCTCAAATAAATGGATTTTTTAAAAATAATGGAACTACTACATTTCAATGCAAAGAGCAAAATTTCCAATTGCTCATAATACCTTGTCTGAAAAACTTATGTCACAGCAGCACCATAAAATGAAGCCAAATTTCTCTATTTTCTTTAGCCTTGCAGCTCAATGCCAAGCTCTGGGGAAAAATTTATGGAATTAATTAAGCTAGTTTTGATAACTGGACTTCTAAGTCACCCTGGTGCACCTAAAAAATGCCATCTTAAATCTAGCTCATTTTGATGCACCTTTTTTATCCAATGCCTGTTTCAATATGAGACAATAAATCTGCCAAGTGGAGTCATAAGTGCACCCAGTTTATTTCAAAGACTCTGAGAACCTTAGCAAACCTTTAGACAAAATTAGGCTGAGTTTTGATTTTGTAATGAAACTCAAAACCAGCTGAGTTTCTCTTGGTTTTGTGTTTCATTGCAAGAAACTCTGACTCTTAGATGAGTACAGCCTGGAGTGAACACATTCAGCAGTAAATATGAAGAGAAAGAAAACTGTAGAACAGATTTTTCTCTGCAATCTGCAATGCCTGGAAAGCCGCCCTGCTTCATTGCAATGCAGATTTGCAGACTTTGGCCCAAAAAAAAGATCTGTTGGCGAAGTTTGATACTGAAAAGTAATCTTCTTCAGGAAATGAGTACCAAAGAATTGTTATACCATGTAATAAGAAAGAAACAATAAAGATCCCTGGCGAGAACGTAGTTCTGGGTTGATGGACAACAGTCATTATAAACTGAGCTTTCAAATAAAAATACTTTCAACCTTTTAAAAGGGTTTCTGTATTTTAAATATGGACCTTTGCATTTCAGACTGGAGAGATTCCAAGTGACCTCCTGACTTTAAAGGTTAAGCACTAAGAGAGAACAATTGCAGACACACAGAATGAGAAGGAAAACATGATTTTATAGCTGGAACAGACTTTAGAGTATCTCTTCTAACATTTCAAATTTGAATTAAAGAGTGAACTATTGGGAAGGGTTCAAAAATAGCTGAGGCTGAAGAAATGAATGAATTTACTCTTTCTATTACTCCACAGACACTACTGCGTCAGTCACTCCATTTAAAAACTATGAGTAAGAGCTTTTCTGTACCAAGTGTCTGAAGTCTCCTGATGTTTGTGACAAAGCTGCAAATATATAAATGGCTGTAACAATAGCTCTGGAGATGAAGTAATCAGTTACCCACCCAGCTATTACAAGATGCGTATGCAAAATATTTGAACTAGAAAGGAAGAATCCCAAGAAAAATAATCCATGCAGTAATTACTTCTCTCTCATTTGGCCAAGGAATGCTGTCCCTCAGGGGTCCCTTGGTTAAGTCCTTGGATTCCTCACTGCTGTTTAAAGTATCATGGGCTTAAAGTAGGAAAGTGCACTTTGTACCCAGGGCAGTGGTTGTCACATTTGCAAGAGATGTGAAGAAGAATAGTATGAATTTACACTGTGCTGCAAAGGGTCTGAACAGAGCTGAAATGGTATGGTCTATCAAAATTCAAAAAAATACAAGAAAGATAGGAGAGTGTTACTAACTGGTCCTTTCTTGTCTCACAAACACATCAAAACACACGGCTTTTAAAATTCTGCTGACCTTACTAATGATCATCTGCACCATGTATGTGAGAACCAGATCAACCTATTTTCTTGATGGACCCTTCTGCCTGAAACTTTATGCACCACCTTGGATGGAGAGATATTTGTCAGAAAGGTCTGCTGATGGGAACAGATATGGAAATGAAACATTAGAAATCCATGACTGCAGTTAACTACAGTAATCAAAATATGAATGACTATTAAAATAGTCCGTACTACTAAATAAAAAAAAAATTTAAATGGACTGAGCTTCAAATTCGTAATTGGAATCCTTCTCAGCACCACAGCTTCAGAAAAGGAAATAAACTGATCTCATTTGAAGCCCATGACAGAAGACTCTACCAATAACATAGATAGACTGAATGCAGAGCATGAAGTCCTACCATCCTAGCTGAGACAGTTTTGAGCACCTGGAAATTGTTGTCAATCTGATTTTAAAACCCAAACTGAAGTAACAAAAGAGGGTTACTTTACATTAGGGAATTTATGGTAGAAACATACACTGGGTAGCTTTGTCACCTCAGACAGAGTTGTTATTCTCTGTGTGTGTGTATGTGTGTGTGTGTGTGTGGACATGCAATCACTTTAGGGGGAAAAAGTAGTGCAAAGCTCCAGGCACCCTGAGGATCAGCAGCTCTGGGTGAATTTCAGCCTCTCACCGAGCAGGAAGTTGGAGGTAGCTGGTCTGGATGTAGGGCTGCTGGTTCCCTCTATGGCCAGGCCTGCAGTTTTGGTGGAAGACCACCACAGCTTCCTGCCTTGTTCCCATTTTCACCCTTGCACCAATCTTCAGGGGAGCCAAGAGGAAAAGATCCATTTCCCTGCTCAGATGGACACAGATAGATCAGAGCACTTTCTGGGAATGTCCAAGCAATTAACTCTATTTACCGTATATTGGCACATACTTCAATGCTGAGGATGCATCATAGGTTTTGAAGGTACCTGGAACAGGCCTTTAAGGAAGGCAGGTCCTGCAACAATGTGTGGAAAAATGACATGGAGCACAGTAGGATGAGCAAATGGGAACAAGTTTGTTAAACGTTCTGCCTGTTTTCTAACCAGCTGAAATTCACTGTCTTGTTGCTGTTTCAATCTGGGTCATGAGTTGTCTCCACCTTCCTACATAGCTTTTCTTAAAACACAGAAATAGAGTGCAGTGGCTTCAAACTGGTGCTTCTTACCAATGTTACAGCTCTTCAGTCAGCATGTATGAATTTTCCTGTACAGAAAACAGTCTTTCAGCAGAATGAATAGCTCATCTGTCAAACTCCTCTGTGCTATTTCTGTAAATAATAAATTTACACTTCATGTGTGGCTGGGGAAAGAGTGAAACAAAATCCTCTCATGTTGACACAGAAATGGAGGAGAGACAAATTCTTGTTCCTGTGTAGGCTTTTAGGCTTCAACTGAAGTACTTTTATTTGGAGTTGTGATTGCATTTATGTTATATTTTCTCTTTCCATGCTTTGCATAAAACTTGTGCTTAGAAAGATACTGTATTTAGTTTAATTTAAAATTTATTTGAAATTTACTTTAATCAGCAAAGAAATGGTGAGGATCTCCTACAAGATGATGCACTGCACTGAACTCTCCTTGAAGAACCACAGTCCCAATTTGCTAAAACTGGTTCTGTATTTCAAAACAAAACTTATTACCACTGACGTGTATGAAAAACACAACCAGCATAATAAGGATACTAGACCTCAAGGGTGAACAAATATATTGCATCCTCATAGTGTAAAGCAGTGCCTTGTCTTGGTGGAAGTGCGAAAGTCAGAAGTTGGAATTCTGAGGCAGGGCTCATAGTGACTGTACATGATTATGTTAAAATAGCAGAAAAGACTGTATCATTTTTTAACACAAATATACGCATTTTCCACTGTACTTGCCAGTCTCCTCTTTGTCATGTGAGAAAGAGTGGTCATGCTTGCTATAGCATAATTAAGGTGTCTATAAAGCTCATATAATCTGTTGTTAAGTATTAAACATCATGCAACTGGAGATGAAACCTATCCAGATACATTACTGATTACTTTGCAAGTATTTTTCAAATAAAGGCTCCACATTTTGTTCATTATAGTGTGGGAGGAGAGGTAATGATCCATATCACTTAAAGATTAGAAATGTAATTGTGTGTTTTCAGGAACGGACACAAATACTGTAACTTAGAAACTTTGTTAGTAAGCAAGCACATGAGCTGTGCTAAAAATTGCTCTGTCACTGAAGTAGCCAAACCACACCTGGCATATGTGATTATGCAGTGAATATCAAACATTTGAAGACAAGTATTTAGACCTGTCACTTGTTATTTAGGAAAGTTGAACATGCGGTGAAGAAAGACACAACCTAAGTGTCTACCCCAGAGAGCCCAGCCTCCCTCTTGAGTGTCTGTTTTTGTGGACAACAGAACTCTGTAAGATCTGACAGAGAAGTATGCAGAACTAGAGACATATTAGTCACCCAATATACTCACAGTTTCTGTTCTTCCATTGTCTCATCCATCCAAAATGACCAAAGGATATAAACCAGTGTTCTTAGTGAAACTTGATCTAAAGTCTCCAGAAAAAGCTGTAATTTGGGTATGTTCAGGCATTACCTACACTTCTTACACATCTTACACCACTGCTAAACAGTTTCTGTGGTTAGTGATATATAGTGCAAGAGAGATTTCTTTTCTGGAAAGTGTCACTTGATCAGCACTATGACTTTCACTGATTGAAGAAACTGACATAAAAATGTGATTCTTGGAGATGTTTTATTATTCATTAATTCTTGGTAACATGAGATAAACTATTCAGCACAAAATGGGATGGAAGGACAACAGTTTCAGAAACAGTCTCATTGCAGTGCATGCAGAATGGCATCACTGATAAATTATTTGGTCAGTACCATTGGCTCAACTGAAGGTCGGTTGCACAAGGCCATGCACATAGTATGAAGCAACACTGACGAAAAAATCGAAGCAAGAAGCACTTTGAGCAAGACCACCATGTCTGCACTGAAAGATGCACTGAAGAGCAAAATACTTGCAGTATATCTTCATCTTTCTCAGCCTCCTAAATTGTGTCTCTAAGAGATGTTATGGTTTAGTGGCACACAGAGAACAGATCTGACAGCTTGTGCACAGCTGAACACGTCAGTGCCCAAGAGCACACCAAATCATGATTCTTTCAGTTCACACACAAATGAGCAGGACTGCATGAACACTAGCGCTCAGATGTTATTTCTGCTCCTTGGCAGAGCTCTTAAGCAATGACAGCAAATCCTAGTGCACTCTGAGGCAGCAGAAGAAAACCTTGATATGTGAAAACCATTACTTCCTGAACACTGTGTCCACCATACTTCAAATACAGCCAGCAAAAGATTGTCTACACACCTGCCAAAAGTATGAATGAAGCTTGCTAAAACACTTGAGACTACAGCTTTCAACTGGCCAGTCTTGCTACTGATCTCCCATCAGACCAGCCTGTATCTCACAAACCATAAAAATTACAGAGAGATCTGGGCTTGTTGGTCTATTTTGAATATGTCATAAAAATGCTGCCTTGAGCTAATTTAAAAACATTCCTGAATTAGCTCTGTTTGCCATGCATTTGGTAGCAAGGAGGTAAGGAGAAGGGCAGCAGGTCTTATCACATCACCCTCATGAAAAAAAAAAAAAAATATAAGAAACAGAAAGCTTTTCTCAGTTGTTAGCTGAACACTACTTTCAGCCTGGTGCAGTGGTGGATGGCAGGAGGCTGTCAGAGGAAATGTGCAGATGGTATAAGAAATGCATATTTAAAATTCTGTCCAGCTGCAGGATATTGTCTGGTTATCAAGGGAATGGGGGAGAAATAGAATATGGGAGAATTCTGAGTGTAGCTTGTTCCTTGTTGCAAAGCACAAACTGCTGTAAACTGCCAAATGTAAATAAAAGAGAACTTTCAGGCATTGATAAGATATGAAATAATTCTGGAGGTGTATAGAAATGGAACGTGGCTTGGCATGTTCCAAGGCCTGCTGCTGGACAGCTGCAGGACAATTAGCCACAAGATAATCCAAAACTTGAGCTGGGTCTTACGGGTTTTGTTGTTTCTCATCCAGTTGCCAAGTAATTCTTCAGTAAGCTGACATCATACATATCATCTTTCCCTGCAAGAACACATTGTATGTGTTGTGTCTTGTAGATTTTTTTCTCATCTCTTCTGTTAAAATAAGAAATATGGTCCTTTACAGGTAGTTTTTCTGATAAAGCTTGTATTTTTTATGTGACGTCAGGCTCTGTAACGGTTTCTGTATGTGACATCATGGACTAAAATAAACAGTAAAGTGTAAAAACTTGTTACTTATACAACTTTTTCTAGTGTCTGATTATAAAATACAACAACTTGACTGCTTCTGTTATTAGCCACATTCTCTGTGACACAGTTGTCAGTGAGAGTTTTGCCACTTATACGGACTACACTAGGATTTATACTCTTATGCTTTTAACTTTTTATTCAATTCTTATGATTTAATTCAGTAAAGCACCTCTTGTATTTGATGACAGAGGAAATGCATCCCACTGTACAAAGGAAGAAGGAAAAGATAACTCAGAAGTAGACAAGGAGGTAGTGCAAAGACCCTCACTTTGTTTTTCATCCTTTGACTCCTTTAATAAAGTGTACCCCTTAAGATGAGTACAGCATTCCACTTAGCAGCAAACTGCAGCCACTGTCCTTCTCCACCTACTTCATATAAACTCAGAGAAGGTATAGACTAAAAATATAGTTATAGACATTAGATTTTTTTTTTTGTCTAAAAGATGTGCTCTAAGACTGACAAAAGTTAAAATTTTAAATGTTGGAGACGAATTATGAAGAGACTTGGAAAGGCTGTGACACACCCCAAAATGTTTGTGATTATTTCAGCCTCATAAAAGTTGACAAAGTCAATGAAAACAGCCTTTGTTGTGCTGGCATGGTGTGGTAGAGAGGTCCCAGATTTCCTATGAATCTGAGTGATTGGAGCAATGCAGCTGACTGTGTTAGGTGACACATACCATGACTTTAAACTACCTATAAAATATAAGTCTCATTTAGCATGTATTATTAGGCATTTGGCATGCAAAGATGCAAGGCTTCCCATTGCCTTCAGCTGGTTGTCAGGAGCAAGCAAAGCTCTCCTGAACTACGGGGAGGGCCGGGCTGCAGGCATCTTGTGGGCTGGGCAAGGGCTGGGAAGGAGGCACTGGTGAACTGGAGGGAGAGCTGCAGCTCATTTAAACCTCTGCCATAAATCTATTGGGCAAGGGGGGATTGAACAGGGCAGCACGAACGAATGTGTGATACAATGATGACAGAGCCGGGAGCCTGGGGCTCAGCCCTGGGACAGTTACCGTCTAAAGACAGAAAACTCCTCTTTTCTCTGTGGGGCAGGCTTCTTCTGGAGATTGTCCCTAATGCCATGATGTGAATTGGCAACATGAGAGAAACTATTCAGCACAAAATAGTGTGGAAGGACAGCAGTTTCAGAAACAGTCCCATTGCAGTGCAATGAAAAAAAAAACACAACACAAAAAACCCAACACAACATAATTTTAATTAATGTCTCCCTAGAATTTAGCCACCTTTAGTCAGTGCCCTCTGGGACCAACCTAACACAAGATTCATACTGAGCCACTGTTCTACTACTGATCTGCCATACGCACTTTTTATTACACTGCACCATTGCGAGGCATTCAACCTTTCATTGTCAGCCTTCTAAAGCTCTTCTGAAATTTCCCAAAGTAGTTGTTGGGACTAAACACTGATTTTATTTCAGAACAGCCCTGCAATGTGTGTTTCTTAGTTGCAATTGAAGAACAGAAGAAAGGAAAAGGTGAAATCTTCTGTGCAACTAGACTGTATTCCCTTAGCATTTCATTTATGCATGGGTTTTGGCCCAGATTCCTCCTTCTTAGCCCTTCACTGACAGGTTATGTGGGATAAGGAGGCTTGAGACAGGCTTTCAGTAAGTATTCTTCCTTAGATAACTTTGAAATAAAAAAAAAATTTAGAGCCAGAAATGTTAAAAAAATCTTGGATGTGCACACAGATTCTCCATGTTGTACAGGATTTTCTGGCTGAATGTTTTTTTATTAATTAACAACTGAGTGCTAGCTAGGACACTAGCCTGAAAATATGTTAATCAGTATGACCCATGTGAAGCCAGGTCACAAATCCACCTTGCTGATGGCCCTCAATCCATAGTCATTTCAAGAACACAAAGAGGCTCTTACTGAACTTTTCCTCTCCTCAGTGGCATAACGTCTGTACTTCACTGCAGTCATGTTGGCAAAAGGGGTCACAAACCTCTCTAATTGTTTCCCATACAGTAACCCAGGAAGCACAGTTTAGTTTTCTTGCAAAAGAACAGGTTGAACGTTTTTCATTTTTCTAAAAGACATGGGAAGCTCTCCTGCTGCTGCAGACTGTACCTCAGCCATACCTCTCATGTTCTCTCACAGGTCTGACATTTATTTTTGCAACTATACAGGCAAGGGGAGGGAGATATATTCATGCAGTAAATCTGCATTCTTGTGGGTTTTGTCAGCCACATTTTTGAAAACATAATTTCTGAAGGTCACTGAAATTCAACTTGAGGACCACATAAGCAGGATATTTTTATCCTAGCAAGTAGCTGTCAACATAATTAAGACTTTATCATCTCTACTGCTTTTATAACTGGTTTTCTGTTTAGTGTTTATGAACTAGGGACAAGAGAAAACTGAAGCTGTGCATTTCAAGTATGGTACAACACTGAGTCAGTATTTAGATGTGTTTGAGCAGTAGGACTGAAAGAAAAAAATACTCCCTACAAACCAGGTTAAGATGTGTCCTTTGTAGTTCTGTCCAGTTATGGTTTAGTAGTAACCGCTTATAGTAAACAGAGCATATCTTCTGTACAGGCTGATATCTGATGAACTGGAAGAAAACTTTATCTCCTATATCTGAAAACTGGTTGCATTTGCGGGGAATGCTGTACTCATCCCTTTTGCTGGGAGAGTTGCCCTTTTGCTCCAAAGAGGATGCTTTTCAGTGGTTCATCTCTGTCTGCAAAATCACTGTAAGCAGAACAATTTTTACTCCCTCTCAAGTGTTATCTTTTGCATGTGAGTAATGCAAGGAGTAATTCCCAGTGACAGGATGAGGGGCAAAGGGCACAAGCTGGAATATAGGAAGTTCCATTTAATTATGAGGGAAAACTTCTTTATGGTGAGGGTGAAAAGCACTGGAACAGGCTGCCCAGGTATGTTGTAGAGTCTCCCTCTCTGAAGACATTCAAACTCCCCCCTGGATGCAGTCCTGAGTAATGTGCTCTAGGGGATCCTGCTGTATCAGCAGAGTTGGACAAGATGATCTCTAGAGGTCACTTCCAACCCAGAAAATGCCATGATTTGTATGGGGCAAAAGTCAGATTCTCACTTTTTCCTCTGACCTATTGCACATCACACAGAGTGCACACTTCAGGAGAAGGCAGCTATGACTAGCCTGCTTTCCTCCTTCTGTCCTATCCCACCCCTTGCTGACAAGGCAGATTTTACAGTGCTTGTGACACAAACTGAATAAAATTAAATTGTACTATCTGTCACATGGAACTTCAGTACTTCTGTTTCTCCTCAACAGGTCTTGGAGAGCTTGCAGGTGCAATCCACGTGAAGGAAAGCAGCCCGTGTGAACAATGCCTCTGGCTGGTCCTTCTGCAATCTGCTCCTCTCCAGATTCTCAGCAGCAGCCTTTTACAATGGGCTTGGGTGACACACACTTCTACAATAAAAACAAACATGGGAATTTGGTTTGGTCCTTCTACAAAGCACATTACTTTCTTTGCTGAAGAAAAACACCTGTTTCCCAGGTTGGGACTGTGCTACCTCTGCAGACTGGTACATGCATGGCATTTTGCACTCAAGTATGTTAGCTGTGCAAAATGGTAGTGAGGTTGATCTATCTGTCTAAATGGAAAAAGCAACACACCAGCAACTATCAAAATTTATTGGTGTTTTCTTTCCCAGATGCTGCTGTCTGATTACATGGGTTACTAAGAAGCTTACTACATCTCTCTGTTGGTTTCTGCACTTGGACACCTGAATGTGAAGGTGAAGTGCTTGTACGTCAAGCAGTGGATGAGCTTAAAGACATCTGTAGAAATAGCTCTGAAATGTGACTAGTGACCACAGGTCACTGTGTTTTCTGAAATAAAAGAATATTCCAACTCATGGTAAATTAAGTTAGCCATGTATATACAGGATGCTTATGTTGTTACTTCTCTTCAAAGGCAGTATAAAATTTCCTTGTTAGAAGTTGGACAAGGTTTGGAATATAATAATAACAATAGAAAAGAAACTAAAAAATAAGCTTATACCAATTTTGAATCCTCTCTCAAAATCCCTCTGTTCAGCCCACAGAATTCACTAAAACACCTTTATTTTATCTCCCTCCACTGTCTCAACTTCCTCTGTGGTGTTTAACATAATTTTATTTTCAGTGCTCTTCACAGCCTCTGCACACCAGTTTTTCATCTTTGATTCTCTTATATGTCAGCTCTCTCCTTCACATCCATCACTTACTTTTTAGATTTTCAAATATCTTTGTTCCCTTTTTCATACTACCTCTCATATCTGAGAGTTGCATCCTGCCAATATTAAGAAATTAAGAACATGTCATCTTCTTTCAAATCTCTTCTCAAACACACTTTTCTTTATGTGACCTTGCCTGTGTGCTGGCCTACGATACTGTTGTGGGTTGACTTTGTTAGGCAGCTGAGCACCACACAGACCACCACTCACTTCTCCCCTTCACCCCAGTGGGATGGGGAAAGAGGAAAGGAAAAGTAAAAGAAAGCAAGTTGTGGGTCAGGGTGAAATTTGTTTGCTAAGTGAAGGAGAAGTGAAAGACAAGAAAAAGAAAAGTCAAAACAAGCAATTTAAAGACAATCTGTCACTGCCTCCTGTGGACAGACAAATATCCTGAAAGCTTCCAAGCTCTCCATCATCTTCGGTAAGTCATGGGTAACAGGAGGGGTGCCTGAGGACTGGAGGATAGCAAATGTCACTCCAGTCTACAAGAAGGGTAAGAAGGAGGACCCAGGTAACTATAGACTGGTCAGCCTCACCTCCATCCCTGGAAAGGTGATGGGACAACTTGTCCTTGGCACTATCTCTAGACATATCAAGGACATGGGGGTCATCAAGAGCAGTCAACATGGTTTTACCAAGGGTAAGTCATGTTTGACTAACCTCATAGCCTTCTATGAGGAAATTACTAGGTGGATAGATGATGGTAGAGTGGTGGATGTGGTTTATCTTGATTTCAGTAAAGCATTTGACACCGTCTCCCACAGCATCCCTGTAGGTAAGTTGATCAAGTATGGGTTTGATGATCAGGCAGTGAGGTGGATCAAGAACTGGTTGAAAGGAAGAAGTCAGAGAGTTGTAGTCAATGGGGCAGAATCTAGTTGGAGGCCTGTGACTAGTGGAGTCCCTCAGGGGTCGGTACTGGGACCGGTGTTGTTCAACATCTTCATCAACGACCTGGATGAGGGTACAGAATGTACCCTCAGCAAGTTTGCTGATGACACCAAGCTGGGAGGAGTGGCTGACACACCAGAAGGCTGTGCTGCCATTCAGAGAGACCTAGACAGGCTGGAGACTTGGGCGGGGAAAAACCTGATGAAGTTCAACAAGGGCAAGTGTAGAGTCTTGCACTGGGGGAAGAACAACCCCATGGACCAGTACAGGTTGGGGGCTGACCTGCTGGAGAGCAGTGTAGGTGAAAGGGACCTGGGGGTCCTGGTGGACAGGAGGATGACCATGAGCCAGCAATGTGCCCTTGTGGCTAAGAAGGCCAATGGCATCCTGGGGTGCATTAGAAAGGGGGTGGTTAGTAGGTCAAGAGAGGTTCTCCTCCCCCTCTATTCTGCATTGGTGAGGCCGCATCTGGAATATTGTGTCCAGTTCTGGGCCCCTCAGTTCAAGAAGGACAGGGAACTGCTGGAAAGAGACCAGCGCAGAGCCACAAAGATGATTAAGGGAGTGGAACATCTCCCTTATGAGGAAAGGCTGAGAGAGCTGGGTCTCTTTAGTTTGGAGAAAAGGAGACTGAGGGGTGACCTCATCAATGTTTACAAATACGTAAAGGGTGAGTGTCAAGAAGATGGAGTTAAGCTTTTTTCAGTGATGACCAGTGATAGGACAAGGAGTAATGGATACAAATTGGAGCATAGGAGGTTTAAGGTGAATATCAGAAATTTTTTTTTTACTGTGAGAGTGACAGAGCACTGGAACAGGCTGCCCAGAGAGGTTGTGGAGTCTCCTTCACTGGAGACATTCAAAACCCGCCTGGATGCATTCCTGTGTGATGTACTCTGGGTGACCCTGCTCTGGCAGGGGGGTTGGACTAGATGATCTTTCGAGGTCCCTTCCAACCCCTAGGATTCTATGATTCTATGATTCTATGAAAAGAAGACTAAATTAACTAAAACCCTTTCTTTTCCCTTTGGATTGCTGAGCATGGTGTTTTATGGTATGGAATACATCTTTGGTTAGCTCTGTCCAGTTGTGTTCCCTCCCAACATTTTGAGCACTTGCAATCTGTTCTGGGGTTCAGTGTGAGAAACAGAAAACGCTTTGATGCTAAAACACTAGTGGGTCATCAGCATTGTCTTGGTCACAAACCTGAAGAACAGCATTGCATGCTCTGCTATGAAAAAAAATTAGCCCTGTCCCAGCCAGATCCAGTACATGACCATTGCTATCCCCTTCTGCCTTTATCTGTTGTAGTTTATTTTATACTTAGAAATAGATTCTCAATCTGCAACCTGGCAGAATAGTATCCCGGTTCTTGGGACACACTGATACTTTGAGGAGTATATATTTAATTTATTTATGTATTCATTTAGCTATTTATTTAATTATTTAGCTATTTACTTACTCATCTGTCTGTCTGTCTGTCTGTCTATCTATCTACTACCTACCTACCTATTTCCATCAATTTATTTATTTATTTATTTATTTATTTATTTATTTATTTATTTATTTATTTTTAGTAGTGAAAAGTAATGTATAGCACAGAAAAATTCAATGCTGGCAATGATGATATTTGATATTTTCCACTAAATTTAAGGAAAATTACAGGCAGCAAACCTAATATTTAAGATAATCACTTTCTTATCAGAGTTTCAGAAAGGATTTGGTAAGTGTATCTAGGGTTTTTACCTACAGGTTTTTGGTATATTGTCTTTGAGACAGGTACTGTAACACACAGAAGGATCTGAAAATAAATCACTGAAGAAACAAATAAGGTTATATGTATTCTCCTCAGTAGAAATAACCTCCTCTGAAAGGTGGGGCTTGTATATCCAGTCATTAAGATAAATAAAGCTTTTGGTAATATTAATCTGGAAAATAGCTTGTTAAAGGCACTTGAAGGAAAATAGTCATTTATGACTATGTGGTCAGTTCGTTGTTCAAGAGCCCACCTGGAGAGGTCTGGTAAACCAGATTTCGGGTAAAAAGCAGTTTTAAAGACCACATTTCCTTCAACTGGCTTATTGTATTCTTATGCATTTGAGACTAACACCCCATTGAGGCTTATTGGCACAGAAGTCAGTGTTTAGACTCTCTCTGGTACTGTCACAAGACTGCTTTTTTTTAAAAAGCAGGTATTTTTAATGTATCATCTAAGTTGAAAGTTTTAAAGCCATTCATTGAGCTAAGCTGTAAAGTCCTCATTAGTTACTTTTCATTAAATTTTATTTAATTTCAGTTCACCAAGCGTTGCTTTCTTGGCAAAAGGGATATCCTGCATATTGTATTTGTACAGTAAAATAGAAATACAATTTATAAAAGCACATGTACTACTGATACATTTAAAAACTTATTTCATGGTCTCTAGTCTAAAAAAGGAAGAGTGTTAAAAAAAATTTGAGAACCTCAAGTGTCACAGAAAAACTGAAGTAGTTATAAATATCCATAATACTTTACCTCATACCAGTTTTATCTAAATTACATAGATGGCATACAAAAACATTATTATGGCTTTAGTCTGTCTTATAATAATGTTCCTATCATTTTATTAATAAAAACAATTTAAGACTGAGCATCTTACTGTGACAATAAACAGAGTACATCAGCATATCATGAATGTTGATTTCCATGGTTCCTAACTCCACGCAGAGAGGGGTGGGGTTTTTTTCCTCCACCTGAACATCCTCAACCATGAGCAATTCTAACTAGAAAAACCTGAGCATTTAAATTAAAAACAGACCCAAAATTCACCCTGAAACTCAAATGGAAAAAAATTTCCTTGTAGGTTTATAAAAATTTGAGAACTTGTTTCTGTATAGCCCAATTTTTAAAACATTTATTTATTTTGACTGAGAGCTACAATACCACAAAAAAGGTGGTGCAGTGGATTTCTTTTCAGCCTGTTATAACTATAGTAACAGTATAAAAATATTACAGATCAAGATTTTACTGTTCACTCTAGGTAGAAGATAACCAATGAAGTCTATTTCCAAACTGTGGGCTGCTAAAACTTGGGGAACATTTACTTTTGTCAGCAGATGTAATGACTTGGTAGCATAGGCAGGTTTCAGTGACATCAAACAGATGCAAAGTCGGAATGGGCTCTTCTTTCATACATTAGTTAGAGGAAATCTAAGAAGGAAAGACCTATGCTAAGAGTTAAAACTGTAAGTTTATTTAGCTTTTCATTTCTCTTTAGTAGAAAATGCAGTTTCATCATATTGCCTATTAACAATGCTGAAAAAAAAAAGCAAAAAAATTGTCAGCTAGTGCCTATACAGAGTTTAAATTCTTTACAAGGCATAAACGTTGATGCATAGCTGTGTATCCATAAAAACTCACACACTTCTGGAAATTATTGATTCTTGGATAAGGAAAAGGATAGATGAAATTTTAAAAAAAGCATGCAACACAAACATTATCTTACCAGGACATGGAGTCCAAAAATAGCCCCTGAAATAAATACTTTTCCTGTGAGTAGGAGACTTTTCATTTAAGAAAAACCCAAATGCTTACCCTTCTTTCTCCTTCCTTTATTTACCTTTCATTTGATTGTTCTTGCTGCTTATTAAAGAAATGTGTGTTCAAATGAATTTCCAGCTCTCAGGGCTCCTTTCAGAGCTGAATTTGTGATATTTATCGTTTTAGTTGTAAGTATGATATGAAGAGGGGTACACAACTGAAAATTAATTACAGCAATAGGCCTATCAAAAAACTGAGTTAAACTAAATGATAAGGTTGAATAACCTCGGTCAGAGAAGAAGCAGAAGAGAAGAGAGGCCTGGAGGTTGATAATTTCTATATAAACCCAGAAGCTGTGGCTCAAACATCTTTGTAAAAGAAAGAAATGGCAGGTTTGAATAGTGGTGGAGGCATATTTTTTCCCATATTCTCTCTCTCAGTCTCAATGTGAAAATGCAGCTCTTAATAATGCTCCAGTTTCATCATTTTCTTGCTGTAAATGTTCTGTACTTAGATAAGGAAAGAGAGTTTGTAGATTTTTTTCCCCTCTTCCATTTAAATAGGTCATTGTCTACAAACGTGGCTGGGACTACTTCTGCTTGAAGATGCAGGTGGCACCATCTGTCCGCAGGAGCTATGTGCCAGACAATTCCAGCTTTGCTTTGTGTGAGAATTTTTTTCCTGCATAAAATTGCCATATGCACAGCATGTGAAACTGACTCTGCCCAAAATGCAGAGCTGCAAATGTATGAAGTGTACAAAATGACAGAAACTTCAAGGATTTATCTTATTTCAACAGCATTTAAAATGCACTTTTTATCTCTATCAGAGTTCAACGTAAGGCAAAATATGGGCTGTTTTAGAGGTTTGTTGTTTTGTTTTCGTGAAGAACACAGACATTGTTAGCCTTGTATTTCTTTCTAGGTAGCCTGAGAATATAATCTTTCTCCTCTGCCCACAGGGCTTGGTGAGACTTGAAAATATGTAGTCCACCTTCTGTACTTGCACTGCCAGATCTGGAAGATGAGCCTTCTGCTTGCATCAAATGTCCAGGCCAGGGCCATTCTGGATCAGGAGGCTTATCCTTTGAAAATAAATCAGCTAGATTTGGGTGCTGAATGTGGTGAACCTACTGATCCACAGAAAGCCAGTCTGGCCTCTACCTGGGAGAGGCAGGGCTCTCGTGAGCTCAGAGGTCTTTCCCATTAGCTGCTGCTTCTGAACTGATATTTTCCCCTGGACCTGTGCTGCCCCACTGACCCCTGAGACTTGGAGTGGAGGATTCACAGAATGCTGCCTTTTCACAAGAAAATAACACAAACCTCACTGTAACTTTTATCTTAATATCAGCCCATCAAGCTGGAGATATCTAGTAGCAAAGCTCCCTATTTGTCAGAATACCCATTTTCAGGGGAAACTTCCCAGGTAGGGCACCAGACTGGTAAAAAGGATTTTCTGTTGAAGATGTTTGCTCATAAATAGGGTGGGTCTGACCTCAGTTACGTCCTGTGACTCCACTGAAGTCCTCTGAATGGAGTCACTGGGCAACACAACAGAGCTCCACTGGGATTAAACTCTCAGTATGTACATGCAACCCCAGTGAATTCAGTGGAGATGCAAAGACATATACAATGGCAAAACTTGACTTGTTGCTGTATATCAAGGCGCAGGTGGTACCATATGCAATGGGTTTCCAGTCACTTGGCAGATGTTCACAGCTGTCTGAGAGCAGAGAAAAAGCTCACATAGTTGATTCATATTTGGGCAGCGGTCTATTTGAGAAAAAAATTACATTTATTTGCTTTTTCAGTTTGCTGATGTTACTTGTCACTTTGAAGTTTACTACTATTGCTGGAGAGAAAATGGGGGGGGGGGGGGGCACATATCACATATGATTCATGTAGTTTTTATTTCCAGGAAAAAATGAAGGGACATTTATGCAGATTTTATATAGTATATGCAAACATCTTCGATGTACAGGTTGGCTAAGTGTTACTTACTGTCTGTTTTTCCACTCAGTACCATTGTTTTTGTTCCAAGAGTACTTTAATTTAATCTATTTATCTATGCAGGCTTAAAAGCTTGCACTCAGCATGTATTTTGGCCTGTTGGAATTGTATATCATTGTTTCATAGGAAACCTAAATAACTTTGTTGTGATAAAGGACATGGGAGAGTTAAGTGCTTAAATGTAAACACTTGTGATTTTATCCTTTGGAAAATCTGAGGGAAGCTATGTTTGTTGACAGCAAAATTTACTACTCTGAAAAGCGTGAGCAATTTTCTGATCTCCACTGATCTGCTCAGTTGCTTTACCATTTTCCCTCCCTTGCAGTGTCTTCTCTGACCAGGCAGATACAGATAATAAAATAGCCACCATCTCTGCAGCATATTTCCATCTGAAGCACAGCTTTTTCAACTACATTGCAACACTTGCCCATGGCATATCTGAATTATTTTTTTGCAGTAGATCTTGTTCAATCTGACTGGACTACAAACTCTTTCCAGTCATACAGATTATGCTACAGCAATTGCAGAGAGGACAGAAGAGCACGGCCAGTCCTCCGCTATGTAGCTACCAGAAAACCTAACGTGAGCAGCCCAAGCGGGCTTTCTGGGGTGTTAACGCCGTTGCCCACAGGCACCATCAGGCTCAGAGGAGATTTTGGTGTTTGCTCCTGGCCAACAGTGAAGACTCACTGCCACCTGTGGGCAGCGACCAGCATCAGCATCCAGCGCGGTCCTGGGGAAAGTCGGAGCCAGGAGAAAGTCACTAACGGCGCTGGCCCTGCTGATTAAAGACCCTCTGTCGCTAAAGGATCTGCAGAGGCACCCATGGCTACAGCTCGGGGTCTTCGAACTGAGCCACTGGGAGCTGCTCTCTGGCTTCCAAGGGCTCGTCTGCAGGGGCCTGGAGTACGCAAAGGCTGGGCAAGAGCTCTAAGGCACAGTCTCTTTTGGTGGATGAAGCCTTTGTGATGACTCTGTCCATTTTTAGATCTTCAGCACCCCGTAAGGGATCATCACACATGTCCCTTCCCTTTGCCTGGATGCTGTTTTCCCTGGACTTGCAAAAGCTTGGTGATGGTGGTGCTGAGGACTTCACCTTCTTTGTTAGATTGTATTGAAATTGTTAATGGTTGAAATATTATTGGTGGTGAACAGGATGGACAGACAAAAGTTCTGCTCTCACAAGCCTTGTTTTCTTGTGAAGCCTGGGCTAAAAGTTGAAGCTTACAATTTAAAAACATGCCTAAGATCAATTCTCTGGATTCAATTCAGAACTTGATTGACAGACAATAAATTTTCTTTTGAATTGTATGTTTCTGGAATGGCAACTCTCTTGATCTAGTTTCCTATTAAGTTTTGTAGGGGAAAAATCAGTCTATATAATTTTCATAGGCATGCAGTATCTCAAGTTGGAAGGGATCCATAAGGATCATGGAATCCTTGCAGGTGTACCTAAAACTAAGTCATATGACTGAATGCTCTAAGGAAGAAATTCTGTTGGATTACAGGTTATTGGCTTGACCCTGACAAATTATTAATGTGTCATAAGGGAAATCCAAGGAAAATTAAAACTATTTAAAAAGAAAATATACAGGTAAAGTATAGCCCACATTTTTTATATTAATAAAATCTTTAGAAAATAAGAAGTAGTGAAGCAATAGTAAACATATATAACATATAACCTTAGTTTAGATTGGTTCTGTATATACTATATATATAGTATATATAACTATAGGATATGTAACTATATCCTATGCAAAATTGTATGTCTACATATGCACATTTGTATACAGTTTTCTTTAAGTTGTGAAGGCTAGTGTCATACTTCATGCATTCATTTACACTCATGAAGTCATCTGTGAGTTTCTCCACCTCTGAACCAGCAAAGACAGAGCAGCGTATCTGAGGCACAATGTATGTGCATGTTTACATACACATTACCCTCCATAACAGAATATCGTTCTCTCCACTGTGCTCCCCATCAAATGAGAAAATGACTGAATGGAGAATCTTCACATTTCAAATTCTCATCAGTAGCTCATTCCATGAGGGTCTTAACTGCTTTCTTTTCCTTGAATCTGTCTCATACTGCTGCTCAGCTGCAGCTGGGCAGGAGCTCAGGGGTTGGGAACTGCACCTCTAGAAGGGCCCAGAGTGAGCAGCACGGTGTTGAGTGGGACGTTGCGCAATGCCCATCAGTTACGAGCTGAGGCACTTTCTGACACGGAGCTCAGCCAGACTTCTTGGCTCTCGGTTGCCAAACACCACAGTAGGTATGTGATCTTATCTTCGTAATAGTGTGTAAAAAACTTCGCACAGTTTGGACACAGTATAAAAATTGTTGACAGTGTGCTTTAACAAAATTATTCATAGCGGCTTAGTCCCAGCTGCGCTGCTCCTGCTGCATCTCTTTCTTAATAATACGCCTATAATAAATATTTACAATGCTGGACCTGTTTTCTCCAAAGGTACAAATATTTGTTTATGAATCCTTATTTAAAAAAAAATAGCATTTGTTTTGTGTATGTTCAAACTTATTGTCATTTATTGTGATTTTGGCAATACCAGAGACAGTTGTAGATAAAAGAATTTAGGATATCTGCTAATCCTAGAATGTTTAATTAAATATTACTATATAAACATAAGAGCTTACCAAATATTTACATGATGAATAATGTGGAAAGATGAAGTTTCATTTTATACCTGCTCTTGTGAAGACAGATATTTCATCATGGTTCATGAAACTGAGTCGGAGTGAAATATAGTTCAGTTTTTCCAACAGCAAATAGAGGATGAGCTGTAAAAATAGCTGTCTCCTCTAATCTAGAGAAAAGTACACGTTTATGCTTGTGTGCCATATACATGCCTGTTTAAATCACATTAGATAAGATAATGGAAGAAGACATAACAAGGGTTATCTAACATGAAGATGCTACCTCTGCCTCTGAAGTCTGTGAGCTGCAGATGTCTGGAATCTGAAAGATTATGCCGGATGTTATTACTACTTGACTGTGTTTTTCAGCTTGTTACTCTTCCCTAGGCCTCCAGTATTGATCAGCATGATACAAAGAACGTGGCTAAATTGACCTTCTTCCTGCTTACAACTGTTCTTTTCTTAGGCTTGTAGGACAGAGCATGATGTGACTGGAGAGAAATTTATTCTTTTTATGGGTCAGGCATATCTTCTGGCTTCCTATCTCTGCCACTTTCCAGGCTGGGAAGCTGCTTGGGCAGAAGCTGCACTATGAACAGGCACATAGTTTTAAAGCAGAGAAAAAGTCACAGAGTGAATCCTTGGAAGAGGAGAAGACGAACCACAATACTGTACTGATCTGCTCATGCAGTCTCGCCTTAGTCTGACCTAAATCTTACAGCTGTTTCCTTGATGGTGTAACTGTTATTATATGTCTTTCAGCAACCAATGGAGAAAACCACTGGTAGGAAGCAAGCTGAATCCCTTCTGCTGGGCACAACTCAGCCTGCATCTACTGTTTGCTGCCTAGAGATCCAGCTTGCCCACTTTTCCTTGAAGCTGGAAGAAGTGTTTTTCCTCATTAGAAAATGATAGTTAATGACATGTCATAAGAAGAACATTCTGTGTTCAAAACTTGGTGCTAGTACAAAGGCAAATATTTTTTTTCTGCCTATATGGGCTATTGCACACCTCTGAAGTATGTGAAGGAAAGCTGTATCACAACAGTTATGCCAAAGAATGAGCACAGCAAGGGAAGTAAAAGAAAGAAGAGAGGTCCCTACAGTAGACCACTGAAAATAAATTTCCTCTAGCCTGTTTTCAGCTCCCAAACATGCAGTTGTGCAGCTGCATTTATGCCATTTCCATCACATGCCAATCTCCACACACACATCCTCATTTACGCATTTGCTTTTCCTCTAGTACTGTTGTGTATGGGGTATGGAAAGATAACAAATAAAAATAAAAGGCTTGTAAACAGCCACTTCCTCCTCATGAGCCTGCAAACACCGACAGTTATACCATTTTGAGGATGCAAGATCCTCACATTATTTCTACTGGTAACAAAGGGATATTTCAGTACTACCAAAATGTCATTTAACTTTAGACTTCGGGGTTTCAGAGACAAATTTCTCCAGTTACACTCCTTGTAGGTTTCCTTCGCCTTCTTCATTTTGGAGCAATCATACTCAGACATTGCCAGACTGGCTCTTTGTACTCCTCAAAACCAATATAGAAAATATATTCAGGGACTGGAAAGTAAGTCTAGTAACTGTTGGATACTGAAGACCATGGACCAAAGGGAAAAACTGATATATATTTTCTCCAGCCATGATACCTTATCTGATTTAGGCCTGAAGGTGAAGATACAAAGCAGATAATGAGACATACAAAGAAGACAGTTATGGGACAGCAGGAAGTCTTTTATCTAGCTTGTATACTTTATTTTATTATTAAAGCCATCAAAAGGAGTGTCTTATCTAATGCCTGTGCTGGCAAACACAGACACAAATAAAGAGTGGCCCTGATACTATGACAAGGAAGAGGATCTCCTTTACTCTACTTGAAAGTGGGTTTGGTACCATGGTGAGTCATGGTGATGGTGAGACTGGACAGCTCAGACAAGGGGAAAAAACATCTCACTACACTTTGCATGAATGTGTGTGGTAGAGGAAAGACAGTGCTGGAACATGTGTGTGGTGGGTCCTTTGTGATGTTTACTTTGGCCATGAGATTGCAGAGATGAACCTGGCCAAGATTTGTCAGACATGATGAGTTGTTTTATTTTACTAGCTTTTTTCAGGAGATGGCAGGAATTGTAGAGGACCCTGGACTGAAGGACCTGAAAAATGACCATGATTTTCAGAAAGAAACAATAATTTTTCCCATTGAAAATAGATGTCTTGACTGGGGAGACATACCCAGTCCCACTCCTGCTACTGCTGTCCATGGGCAAAGCCAGCTAAGCAGCAAGAGGGCAGAAGGTCACTGAGTGGGTAGCTGCTTTTTCTTGTCTTACAGGTCCACTTTGCTCCCACAGAATGGCTCAGCATGCAGAAACATTAGCATTATCAGAGCACATAAAGTTGTTTCTCCTTGAAATGCTGGGGCCAGGGGTCTCCACTGTTGGGAATAGGCTACTACCTCAGAACAAGAGAAACACAGACATCTGGAAGGACAAAAGCATAGCATGGTCCCTAGTCATGGGCTGCAGCAGTGAGATGGCAATGTTTTACAATTTCCAATTAAAGAAGCCAGCCTGAATCCAGAGAGGATGAGGAATAGGTCTCCATCAAGCCAAGGATGCGAGTTACTAGAAAACTTCCCTTGGTTTTCGTTTAACAATGCTGTAAGTGTGGATGTCTTCTGCCATTGCTCCTGCTTGCTCACTTTGCCTGAGGAAGATGCTTAGCTGGTTGGAATAGCTAATCCTGCTGGCAGGAGAAGTACGACTCATAGCTCTCAGAGACACCCCAGAATTCGCTCTGCTTTCTTTCTCATGATGTGTGAGCTTTTTTTTTTTCCCCCTTTCTAGCTTTTGCAGGGAAGTTTAGTATGAATTTCCACTCCTCTGTCTTTAAGTACTTTGTAGAGGATGGGCTTTAAAAGAAGTCTAAACTGTTTTGCTGCATAGAGCCAAATACAGTAAGAACTTGCATGGATTGAATCCAATGTCTGTTACTGGAAGGGAAGCTTAACAGTCAGCTTATACTGTCAATTCCCCTTCAGCGCAGATACTGTGAATGTTATCCTGAGAGTTCCTGTGGTTCCATGCCAAACCTATTGCCCATCCATCAGCAGAATGCAGGCCTTTTAATTTAGCCATGGTGATATATGTGTAACTGAGCCCAACAAAAAAACACAAGGAAAAATGCAGTTCCCCACTCCCAACCCCTTCCCCAGCCCCCCGACCTCCCTCCTTCCCTCTGCAGTTGGAAAGTGAAAACAGAACTTTAGCCCTGTTTTCTCTCTCCTGGTAATCCTCTGTCAAGAGGCCGTCTGTCACTCTTTCTACCTCAATGAAAACATCATCAGCTTTTTCATTTTAAGTGTTGACTTGAGAGACAAACCAGCCCTCATTGGTACCTTAATGTTCATCTAGGAAGTGTTTTAAGACTTCAGGTTACACTCAGCAAGCCAATGCCCAGTGGGCCTAAGGGCTTAGATGGAGCTGGTCTCTCAGCTAGGAGTTTATTGATTTGATACAGTTTCTTTTGTTACTTCTGAAACACAAGGCGTGGGATGCTGAAGGGGGGAAGACCTTGATTAATAAAAGCATGAAATAAAATGCATATGTAAAGGGAGGTAAACAACAGGCTGGGAGCAAAAACATGTAGGAACTGAGTTTGCAAAGAAAATGTGGTCTTATGTTATTGGAAAATAAGGATTAGATAAAAAATAAATCCAATAATTTAATTTCATAATTGGTATGGCCTAAGCAGGGCCATTTGTGCCAATCCTTCTCAAAAGGTTTGTCTCATGCTGCAGTTGTGGCTTTATCAGGATAGTCTACAGGTCTCCCTGTTTTGGTTTACCTCAGCTCTGGAGATTGCTACACAAGGAGAAGTAACATTTCACAAATATAAATCAAAGAGAAAATTGATGGAGCTGGTTAAACTAGTTTACCACAGGCTATACACAAGTCATTATTTAGCAGCTGTTGTGGTTTAGCACTGTCCAAAGCACTGCATGTAGGAGAAAGGGTGGTGTTTTCAATAATACTGGGTGAGTAGCTGCTGGTTAGTGCATACTGTTTCACACAAGCTGCACTCATGGTAATCCTTCATTTCGGTCTCAAACATCCATGATTTTACTCCAGAAACACAAGATGCAGCAAGCATTTTCTTTTGATACTTAAAGGCTAATAAATAGGGGAGTCCAGAGTTGCTGTACGTGCTGCCCTGCTGGAAGGGGTGCCAAGGTGCATCCTTCACAAGTCTGTAAGACCAGGCAAGATGGCAGGTAATTTGATTCAAAACATAGACTGACCATATTCCAGTGGGGTGATTATGGCAGTAATGATTATTGACAGAAAAACTCACACCCCTATGAACAGAACCAAGTAAAAGAGGGGACTTAAAAGATTAATTGGAAGAAAATCAGACCCTGTAGACATTATTTCTGCTGTTGTGTCACATCACTTTTACTTTTATTGACTTATTCTGGATTTGCACCACAGTAGGCAAGGGCTGGATCACTTTCATGGTCTAATACAATGGAACTAAACAATGTGAAACAACCAACAGTGCTTCTGAAAAAAAAGGGATATTATAAAAATGATAGAAAAGCAGAAGATGGAAACAAAATCTGAGTGCTGAATAACTTACGAAGCTGGAGTAATCACTCTCATGGGACTACTAAAAATCTGTAAAAAGTTGGAAGTAAGTAAAAATTGTTGAATTGGACCTGCACTGCTTACAAAGACCAACATTAAATGTAATAATTGGATACAAAGGCTGCTTATTCTACTGCATTATTTATTAGATTCATTAATGTTAGAAACCTGAGGGAGCCAAATAATTTGGGATTTAGCTTTTTTTTTTAAAATTTTTAGACCTTTATTTTTGCTCTGTATCACTTTTTAAGGAGAAAGATATAACTTACTCACTTCAGAAGTTATGTAGGAAAAGACTGAAAAGAATTCTATCTGTTGGCATAGCAGAGTTTAGTCTTTCTCAAAGTAAGGGAAGATGTGTTTGAAAATATGTAATTGCCATTACAGGAATTATTTTGGGTCGACAAAATGGAACTTCATAAAGGAAGTCCCCCTATCTTGTTTGTAACACTGAAATGATGGGCTTGATTCACCATTGCTCTTTTGCCATGAATGAAATCTCATGGAAAGGATATTCCATTTTTTATTTATTTATTTTTTTAAATAGGGAAACATGTATAAATTATTTTAACACATAATTGATATTTTAATAAGTGTTTAATCTACTTCTCTACATCCCTGAAGAGTCTAACAATTCAATAGGTAGTTTATAACCTAGAATACATTAATCTCTGTAACATGGCTATAACATCTGTTAATCATTTGTTACCCACTTGTACACCATTTATAAATGCAACCTTTACATAAAGTTTTAGTGAAATATTTTGTGTTTGTACAACACGTTCCTTTGAAGGAATGCAAAGTACTTTGTAAGCATCATTTAGTTGAGGCTTATTATTCCCACATGTTATAAGTAAGCTATATCCTCATTTTACCAATAGACAGACTGAGAAATAGGGTTACATGCGTGCTGGAAGAAGAAAGCAGCACTTGTAAGCTACATCAAATCAACAGTTGCTTGTATCCCACAGACTTCCTGTATTAATTCCTGCCTGTAACTAGTACCACACAGTGTCCATATTGTGCTTCTGAAGCCTCACGCCTGACCTTGAGACTAAGGCTATTACAATCCCTTCCTAAAGTTAATATTAATAGATGTAAGCCTTCCAAGGAATGGTCCTGCAGGAAGATCTGTGTACTCCAGGTCTGCATAGGTTTGTGTCTCCCTGTACTTCATACTCTCAGCAAGCAGGCGGAGATGGAACTCTTTGCCTGTGAACATTCTTTAAAGTATGAGTGAACTCTGAACCTAGTGAGCTCTGAACCACATGAGTGCAGGTTAAAGCCTTATCTTAGCAGTAACTTTTACGTTCAAGCATGGGCATTTACAGATGTGGTGTGTGGTTTGTGTCTCTGGTCCTTGGAGTAGGCTTGAGCACGTGCTCAGCTTTCATTTCTGCAATACCCCAAATTCACTGCTCTTGTGACACATTAGAGGAAGATGTGGTAGGACCAAAAACAGAGGTCAGGCTTTCTTGCTTCTCCTCAATCAGAAATCCCTAAAAACCCACCATGTTCTACAAATAGTGTTATGCCATGAGTCCCTGCACTCATGTTTCTTCTGAGTTAAAGACATGCCTGTGCCATCTTCTGGGTTGAGTGAGGCAAGGAGCTCCTCTTTACAAAATACCATTTTAGTGAGTCTGTTCCACCCATCACCCTTCATCTTTCCCTGTTCTGGACAACATGCTCTTCTACATTTCTTGTTGACCCTACAGGCTTTGATAACCACAACAAACCCCAACACTTAATTGACATCTGTTTTCTCCTGAGCAAGGCCAGTTAGCAAGCTGGTGCTAGAGGATGTGTTGAAGTTCAGAATACAACATAAGACCTGAGCTATTCTGGAGGTGAGGAATTAAAACATCAGTGATTGTACTGACCGCCAAGCTCTACTCAGCTCATTTTCAGTTCCTTGGATGTGCTCATATATCTGTTTTCTCTTGTGTGACAGGTTATTTTACTGACTGTCTTACACATAAGACTTCTATTCTTCTGAAACCAAGGCATTTTTTCATACTGTTTTCTGCCTAAAAAAATAATAACCAATGCTTTCTTTGGATCTCTATTTTGTATTTAAAATGAGTGAAAAGGCTATACCAGAATGAATTTAGAGAGAGCGAATTTGATTAATACACCTGGCCTGGAAGGCTTCCCCAGCCATGGAAGAAATTGCAGAAAAGTGAAGCCTGCTCCAAAATATCACGAGTATCTTGTGGTCATTATGTTACCTCTGTGACCCCCTAACGAGCCAGGTTTTGCAGTTTGTGGAGCTGGAAGGAGAAGTTATAGATCCAGGGAATGTCCAGCCTTCCTCTGTGGGATCCTCCACCACAGCCTTGGAGGAAACAGCCCTGTAGGTAGCTATTAGCACTTGGCCAGCCCCAGAGCAATGTTGCTTTTTGCTTCCACCATGAAGCTGCCTGTAGCAGCTGCTGCTCAGGAAGGTTCTGTTCCAGGGAGCAAAACAAATGCTGGTCTCACCCATCACAGCCCCTACACTCTTATCTGCAGCACAGTATCACTCCCTGACCCAACTCCAGTGGGACTGTGTTAGGTAGCCCAATGTTTGCTCACAAAAAAATGCTTGCAGCCTGTCTGTCCTGCAGTTTGCTGCTTGTAAGGGGCAGATCTGGGCAAGCTGTACCAAAGCGAGACAGGGTCCTGATAACAATCTTTATCTTCCTGCCAGTTATCAGGGTCCTCTTCTCCTCCATAGAGATTTCATGACTTGACAGCTTGTGGATATAACTGTGGGTGCTTTGTTCCTGTACTGCAACAAAACTCATGGTCTCTTTGTTGTTTTTAACAGGTATGTCCAGTTCAGACACTTCATTAATGACAAACATACCACTGCAGAACCTAAAATTTCCTGTTTACCTTATAAAGCCTGAAACTTGTTTCAGAGATAACATTAGTGTTTCTGGTGCCTGTAGGCTTGCCCACCAGCACCTGAGTTTATCTTAAAAAATTTCACACCTTATTTCAGGCTGACAGTCCATACTTTCATTGTGCAATGTCCCCTGTTTCTCCAATAAGGAATTTCCATGCTGAAATGGTGAGCTTTCACAGTCACAGAAGATGTCTTTGCAAGGGATCAAAAAAACATCCACTCCTTCCTTCTGTGTCAGGGAGCTTTAACTGCAGTAGGCCATTGCTGAGTTGTCTTCATTGATCAACCTCTTGCAATGAGCTATGATCCACTGAAGTTTATGCACCTTTCTCCTACTGCTAGTTGTTGTTGCAGATTGCCAGTTTAAGTGCAACCTTAGGGATGCTTCTGAGGGCTTTCTGCCCTGTCTGCCTTGATAAAGCTGCAGTCCAGCCTGAGAAGATTTCCCTGTGTTTCTGCATTGTCAGTGGCCAGCTCTGTGCCTTGCATGAATCTGATTCTCACCTCAGGAGTTCTCCAAAATGAGAGGGTTGGCTTTTCAGCCCTGAACTGATTATATATATTTCATCCTTCTGCTTCTTTCTGAACTTGTCTGAAAACAGATTATCTCACTTCCCTGCAGAATGTACTTCTCTCCAAATGTCTATACTACCATATTGTAACTAACATCCTTTGTCCAGGTTACTTGAATCCATTTAAAACATGAAGATCTCTAGGGATGGCTATTGTCAACAAGGAAGTTGCCATCAGCTGTCTTCTGGTTTTGCTTGTAGATACTTACAGGACAGTCAGCTGTACAGACCTTTTCCACTTCCCCTGCATGTTTCCATCCTTTGCTCCATGCTGTTTACAGTGGATATTTTTTGGTGTCTTCTATGCTTGATGCCCCAGGTGGCCGAGGAGAATCACCTTCTCCAAGCCCAAGAGCATTGCATTCCAACTAAGAGGAAGTCAGGTAGAAACTTCAAGAGGCCAGTGAGGCAAGAATCTCCTAGAAAAGCTCAGCCTTCAGAAGGAAGCGTACAGGGGGTGGAAGGTAGGATAGGTACCCTGGGAGGATTATAGAGAGGTTGTCTGAGCAGCTAGGGATCAGGTGAGGAGAGCCAAATCCCTGCTAGAATTAAATCTCGCCAGGGATGTTAAGAACAGTAAGAAAAGCTTCTACAGGTATGTTGGGGAGAAAAGGACAACGAAGGAGAGTGTAGGCCCTCTCCTGAAGGAAACGGGCCAGATAGTAACACAGGATATTGAGAAGGTTGAGGTCCTCAATGACTTCTTTGCTTCAGTCTTCTCTGGCAAGTACTCCAGCCTCAACACAAGGGCCTCAACAGGCGAAAACAGGGACTGGGAGAGTGGATTACCCCCCACTGTAGGTGTAGAGCAGGTTTGTGACCATGTAAAGAACATGAAGGTGCATAAATCTATGGGACCTGATGGGATTCACCCACTGGTCCTGAGGGAGCTGGCGGATGCAATTGCTAAGAATCTGTTCATCGTATTTGAGAGGTCATGGCAGTCTGGTGAGGTTCCTGATGACTGGAAAAAAGGGAACATAACACCTATTTTTAAAAAGGGTAAAAAGGAAGACCCAAGGAACTACAGGCTGGTCAGTCTCACCTCTGTGCCTGGCAAGATCATGGAGCAGATCCTCCTGGAAAGTTTGCTAAGGCACATGGAAAATAAAGAGGTGATTGGTGACAGCCAACATGGCTTCACTAAGGGCAAGTCATGCCTAAGCAATTTGGTGGCCTTCTACAACAAGGCTGCAGAGATGGTGGATGGTGGCAGAGCAACTGACATCATCTACCTGTATTTGTGCAAGGTGTTTGACACTGTCATCCTGGTCTCCAAACTGACAAGGCATGGATTTGACAGATGGACCACTTGGTGGGGAAGAAATTGTCTGGATGGCTGCACCCAGAGAGTTGTGGTCAATGGCTCAGTGTCCAAATAGGCGCAGGTGACGAGCGGTGACCCTTAGGGGTCAGTACTGGGATCAGTGCTATTCAACATCTTTGTTGGAAATATGGACCGTGGGATTGAGTGTATCCTCAGCAAGTTTGCTGATGATACCAAGCTGTGTTGTGTGGTTGACACCCAAGAAGGAAGGGATGCCAGCCAGAGGGATGACAGGCTGGAGAGGTGGGCCAGTGCCAACCGCATGAAGTTCAACAAAGCCAAGTGCAAGGTCCTGCACCTGGGTCAGCACAACCCCAGGCACGAATACAGCATGGGGGGAGAATGGCTGGAGAGCAGCCCTGAGGAGAAGGACTTGGGGATGTTAGTAGAAGAGAAGCTCAACATGAGCTGCCAGTGTGTGCTGGAGCCCAGAGAGCCAAACACATTCTGGTCTGCATCAGAAGAAGTGTGGCCAGCAGGGCCAGGAAGGGGATTCTGCCCCTCTACTCTGCTCTGGTCAGAGCCCTCCTGAAGCACTGTGTCCAGTTCTGGTGCCCTCAGCACAAGAAACATATAGACCTGTTGGAGAGGATCCAGAGAAGGGCCACTAAGATGATCAAAGGCCTGGAGCGCCTCTGCTGTGAAGACAGGCTGAGAGAGTTGGGGCTGTTTAGCCTAGAGAAGAGAAGGCTTCGGGGAAACCTTATAGCAGCCTTCCAGTACTTGAAGGGGCCTACAGGAAAGCTGGAGAGGGGCTTTTCATCAGAGAAGATAGTGATAGGACAAGGGGTGATGATTTTAAATGGAGAGGGGGGAGATTTAGGTTAGATATTAGGAAGAAGTTCTGCACTATAAGGGTGGTGAGGAACTGGAATGGGTTGCCCAGGGAGGTTGTTGATGCCCCATCCCTGGAGGTTTTTAAGGCCAGGTTGGACAAGGTTTTGTGCAACCTGGTCTAGTGGTAGGGTTCTCTGATCATGACAGGGGGGTTGTAACTTGATGATCTTTAAGATCCCTTCTAACCTTAATGATTCTATGACTCTTGCAATGCCTATTATTACCAATTATTGCTGAATAAAACCAGGTAAAGACCTCTGGAGAACTGCCATACATTTTCAGCTTCCTCTTGAAGGTCTTGCAGTATTTTGGCTCCTGATTGATCTTTATGGGACTCGAAAGAGCCACATGTGCAGAACTTGCACATTCAACAGACTGCAGACTCCATAAAGAATGCTACAATTCTTACTTTTGGAAAGAGGTCTTTGCCCTCGGTCTCCTTGGCTTTTTAAAATCACCTTATTTTTGCATTTTGTTCTGTTTTGCCCTTCTTGCTGTCCGTCTCACACTGAAGTCAGTATGTAATTCTGGTTGATCCTACTGTGTAGGTTCTTAATCTCCTTTAATTTGCCACATGTGCCTCTTACAGCTCTTTTCTCTCAGTGAGAGTCACTTGGAAATTTGTTTAATAAAAAAATATTAATAACATAAATTATAACAGCTTCTCAAGTGGCCACAGGATAGCTTTTTATAATGTATTTCAGACACTTCTTTTTCTTCCAATCAACTTCATGTTTCTCATATTAGTATGTACCACTGGTAGCAGAATCCTGAGCTAGCTTTCCAGCAGAAGAGAAATTGGTGACACAACTGAAGCATGGGAAAGTTCGATGTGCAGGACCCATGGTGTACATCTCTGGTAGGACACTGTGGAGTAAATGGCATTTCCACAAGTCAAAACTCTCTTCAATACTTGGACGAAGTCTGTATCTTTGCATTGCATTAGGGGTAGCACTAATGTACTTGAGGAATATACAAGATAGTAAGATTTCTAGTTTCTCTTAAGGGTAGTGTTCAGCATCAAGCCATACAGGTGAGTCTACTAGCTTTAAAGGGAAAGAGGTAACTGAAGGTAAGTCATAGCCAGTGAAAACATAATTAAACCTTATCTCTAAAATGATCAGTTTTGCAGTCACTGCGGGCCTCATTTTCCCACACTCGCCTCACTTCTGAGGTCAAACTGCCTGTTCTTTTGTACTCAAAGGCATGATAGCCTCTCCTAGATCATACAAACTGTTGGTAGAAGAACTTTAGGAAAATCAAAGACTAACTTCAATTTAGGGAGCTGATTTTATTAAATACAAAAGCAAATGGAAGTCTTCAATTTGAATATAAAATAAACATAATGTATTTTGCATAATAGGAATAGCAACAGCAACATGAAACCAATAACAAAATTAAAATATTCTACAATATATTTAAAAAAAATAGATTAGTATTAGCAAACTTATTGGCTCTTATTCATTATTCTGTAAGTGTCACTTAGCAAGCATTTCATGCACTATATGTCCAGCTAAAGCACATAGGCAACTGTTGGAGAATCAATACTGATATGATTCTCCAGCCTTATGCCTTCTTAATAATTGCATGGACAGTGATCTGTATTTTAAATATATTTTGTGTGATACACAAGCAATAAAGTCACCTGACAACTTTCTACAGTACTTTATGGCACGAAGCAAACATTGTCTTAAGAGCATGGTGCAGAGACATGCTTGCAGTTTGATTTCCAGCAAGGCACATTCTACCTTGAGTTAGCTTTCAACTACTTGCCAAAAAAGAAAAATAAGCTGCTGGATTTGGATATGGAGTGTGAAATCACCCGGATGGGAGTAATGTGCGTGCACATAATTGTACACCTGTTAGTTATTTCTGAGAAGCTAACCTGCTCATGCTACAATTAGGTACAGTGTAAATCATGAAGACAGAAAACACATTCAATCAGTTGGACATGGTGATGGAAAAAAAAAATCAGGTTTCATGGCCTGATAGAAAGATCTCTTTAGGATCTAAATGAATTATTTCTACAACTCAAATAAATTATCATCCAGGCTTACACTGGTATTAACAAGAAGAACATTTTGAGGAGAGAGTCTTACATACTTAAGGTGAAAGTGGATGTAAATCACTGCAGCCAAGGATACAGGGGTTTAGCTAGAGTATGCACTGAGAGTTGCTCTTAGAAAGGGAAATGCACTTCTAGGGTTGACGTCAATGAGAAATTTCCTTGATGGGAATGCTACCATATCTGGTGCATTTGCCAGATATAAACCCACAAAACTTTCATTTGGAGTGTCAAAAGATGATTTGCTGCATCACATCAGCAACCCTGTGCTTTGAAAATAAACATAAGCCAAGCTTGTGGCAGCAGTCTTCAACACCATGTCAATAACACAGAAGGAGTTTGCACTACCATGTTTTGGTGCAACAAAGAAATATGTGAGCTTTAAGCACTGCTGTGGAGTTTAAAACTTGATCATTCATTACTGGCAACCCCAAACACCAGTGGTCGGTGCCTCGGTGATGCTGGCAGCTTGACATGGTGCCATTCCCTTTCTTGGTGGCTGGTGTATCACAGGACTTATTGGTATGCTGTTGTGTGACAGATTGTGTGTCAGCGTAAGGCATTTGCATGCATCCACTTCCAAAATACACAGTACCGCTACAACAAGTTGTCTCACTTGCTCAACACCACATCTGGCCAAATAAGAATATATATAGTGTGGAAAGCAACTGGTTTTGCAGGTTTCTGCAGCCTTGAAAAAAAAAACAAACCATATTTTATCTGCTTACTTTTAGAACACTAACAAAAAAGAAATCTATGAAGCCTCAACATTTCTGCATGAAAGTAGTAAAAAAGCTTGTATATATGAATATATGGCCTTTATGTGAAATACTCGTTCCGTATTGCTGCATGTCCTGAAATAATGACATCAACAAGAGTTATGTTACATCAAACATTTCTAAATAATATTTTTACTTACAACCTGTAGCTCAGCAAGCCCTGGGCTTTATTTTGATCTCATAAGCCTTTATTCAAAGCTGCCTGAAGGCAGTAGGAGTCCTTCATTGTCTGCAGTGGCCCTTGGAGGGGCCATGTATCTTTCTGAGCATGCTTTCAATCTCCTGAAAGCATGTTTGAGCTGGGGTTTATAGAGTTTAAGTAGAGTAAAAAATAACAGGGCAAGTGTGTATGCTTAAAAAGAGAAGGTGTTCACCCTGCGTACACTGGGGCTTGCTTAATGATGCCATTCTCCCGCTCTCTCAGTGGAAGATGTCTCAGCACTGGCCACCTTTGGTCTGAGGGGCAGCAGGACATTGGCCACCTCAGTGCAGCTGAGGCTGTGCCTTTTTCTGAGTCTCTAAAGTAACCACTGTGCTTTGAGCAGTTTGCTACAATAATAAACACTGAGGTGGATGAGGAGAGTGGTGAAACAATCAGTTGCACTTTCTGTTAAGTTCATTTGGAGACGCACTGTAGACTGAATATTTTTAATTTCATCTTAATGCTGAAAACACGACTCCAGAAAAGTCAACCTGGGAATTGTGAGACAGATGAAATAAGTGTTAATTTGGTAAATTCTTGTACAAGATTCTCTTTCATGGTTAGTAACCAAGGTGTGGACAGAGGGCCTGCTGGAAGGGATGTATCTGTCACTATTAACAAGATCAGAGCACACAGGCTTTGAAACAGAGGAAAGCTGATCTCCTAGTGTAGCTTGTTGCCTTCATCAAAATTTCTAGGGAATCATCACATCTCTAAGCAAAACAGAACAAGGACATGTCAGCTGTAAGAGTTTGCAAAAGAGCAGGAGAATATAGAAGGCTCAAAGCATCTTTCTCCCCTGCAGCAGTGATCCTGTGGATAGCAAGGAGGAAAAGAGCAGAGGGAAGAAAGGGCAGATGAGGCTTTCCCCAGGGGAAAAAACCTTATAACCCTGTCGTGGTTTGGGCCCAACATGACAACAAAAGAGCAGCCCCATGGCTGTTTTCTCAACTTCCCTCCTCCCACCACAAACTCTGGGATGAGGAGGACAAAGCTCAGGGGTTGACACAAAGGACAAAACACACTCAACTTGGGGGAAAAATAATAATTTGATTTCACACTAACCAAACACACACAGGACACAGACACACACAGAAGAGGGCTTGCATATGTTACCCCACCCCTCCCTTCTTCCCAGCCTCAAATCACTGTTCCCGGTTTCTCTCCCTCCTTCCCCCCAGCAGCACAGGGGGACAGGGGATGGGGTTTAGAGTCAGTTCACAGGCTGGTAGTTCCTGCTGCTCCTTCCTCCTCAGGAAGAAGGATTCCTTACAGTCCTGCCCAGCTTCCCCACGGGGTCCCTCCCATGAGATAGAGTCCTCCACGAACCTCTCCTTCATGAGTCCTTCCCATGAGGTCTGGAGCTGCTCCAGCCTGGGCTTCTCACAGAGTCACAGCTGCTCTGGGAACAGCCACCTCCCCCGGCGCCGGGGTCTTTCAAAGCTGAGCAATCAGAGTCCACTGGCAGAAAATCCACTGGCCACAGAATCTGGGTCCACTGGCCAAGTTCACCCCTTCTGGCACCCCGAGCGAATGTTCCACCACATTCCTCCAGGATGCAGGGGGACAGCTGCCATCTCGCCATGGGTTGCAGGGAAAATTCTTTGGCACCTTCTTCCCCTTCTTCCTCACCAATCACCAGCACCGCTCTTCTCCTCCAGCACAGCTCTTCTCCACCAAGTCCTTCTCTGCTCAGGTGTTATAACAGTTATTTTGTATGTAATTGCAGAGGTGCATCTATTGTCCCTCTAATGGCTCCTTGGCTGGTTTTGGAGCAGGGGCAGCTTCTCAGCTTCTTACTGGAGCCACCCCTGGGGCCCTTCCCTGGCTATCAAAAAACCCACCAAACCAAACCAGAACATACCCCATAAGGAGATGAGCAGTCCAGAACCTGGGAAAGAAAGGAAGCACTTCATTGTAATTTTTTCGTTCAGAAACTGCAACATTCATTGCACAATCTGTTGGACAAAGATGTACAGCTCTGGTAATTGTGTGAGGTGTGGTGCTCACACCTTTCCCTTTGTTCCCAGGAAAGAGATAGAAAAGAAGGTTGCACACACTGGGGAGAAAAAAAAAAAAACACTAAACCAAAATAAAACAAAAAAACAACTCCTAGTAACAAAAACTAGCAACAAATTCAGCTCCAAAATGTTAAAACAAGGTAGCTATTCCCCAGAAACATCCGAAGGAAATATGGTTGCATTTCACCTTCCTATGGGAGAGACTGCTGTGCAGCTTGGTAAAGCCAGACGGGGTCATGGATACAAGCCTTGCTGCCAGAGGCTGCAGAGACATTGAAGAGGATTTGCTGGTACTGAGAACCTGCTGATACCCTTTTGTCTATGCCTGGTTTGGATCTGCTCAGCCACTTCCAGCTGAATTAGGAGCCTGCAATTTATTCTTACACTTGTCAGTGTCTATGGTAAGTATGCAAAAGCAAAAAAACCCAACAAACCCTCAACAAATAAACCCCAGATAATATTTCAAAACTTCTAATTTAAAATATTTTTCAACTTGAATTAAACTGGAGGCGGGAAAAAAATTAATGCAGGAGGGTGAAAAGTGAACACGTATGAGAAGTTCTGAGTGATTCAGTCCTGAAAGAGCAGTAATTTATAATCCTCCTTTTTCCTCTTCTTTCTTTCTTTCTTTTTTTTTTTTTTCCCTTTGATTTGTTTGGTTTTTAATGCTTTTATCTCTAAATCTATTTATTGTCCAAGTCCAGCAGGTTCTCAATGTCAGGCTGATATAATGATAGCTTTGCTCTGTCAAGAGAGAGAAAACGGTTTGCTACATGTTTGTCTGACACTCCTCATTATCATCTGTGCAAAACGAGCACTGAAAGAGCAGAAACAAGAAAAACTAACTCCCTCTTCCTGGAGTCATTCGTCAAGAGCTTTAGTAGCCAAATGTTCCCAAACTTGCAACACAACCTCTTGAAACAAGAGCTGACTTCTTGCTAAATTCCAGTATTAGTCACAGTTCTGCAGTCACAGGTCTTTGTTTTTAAATAGAAACCTTTCTCATGGCTGTGACAAGCTACTTTGTGGAGGTAAGAAAGGAAGGCAGGTGAGCTTAGGCTGCTGTTTGCTGTCCTCTCTTGCAGGTGACCACAGAGGGCAGGGCTGCGGGGGAGGGGAAGAACTGAACAAGATCTCCAGAGGCAGGGCTTTCTGCGGGTGAACAAAGCAGGCAGTTTTACCGTTAAATGGAACATTTTAACACCCTTGGAGAGGAGAAAACTTAAAAAATTAACTACGCTGCTGAGGGTTCCTAGTGGCTTACATTCACTGCCAGCTATAGCCAAACAAGCATGCTTGTATAAGCTTGTTAATCGGGAGAAATACTTCTGATTGGTATGATATTTGAAGATGATTAATGAGAGTGCTTCTGACAGGATAAACTTTCTTTCCTTTTAAGTGTCCATGGCTTTAGACAGCACCTGTTCATTTGCAGGGATGTGCTGTCCTCAGATCTGTCACTGGAGCTGGCTCTGTGCATCTGCAGGACTCAAAGCGTTCCCACATCAAGCGATGCAGAAGGATGCATTATTGTCAGTAAAAGCAGAAGAAACAGCTGAGGGTGCCAAGACTTAGGCCAAAGGTCCCACCAGACACACACCCTGGCTCCCTGTGACCACGTGGCATAGTCATATAAAGGCTAATGGGAAATGTGTGATCTCAGCCCTGATCCTGAAAGTCTGTATTCACACCCACCTGCCTATCCTGATCACAGCAGAAAGGCTGCTGACTCCCAGGGGCTGGAGATGAAACTGCTCTGTCAGTGAGTCCATACTGCAGCCCCTGGGGAGGAGGTCTGTTCTCCTGCTGCTAGTGCCCTTGGTACCCCTGGTATCAAAGAAGTGCGAGCCCTCAACGTTTTGACTTTGGTTTCTATGCTGCCTCTGACAACCCATACACCCACGAGTGCATATTTCACACACACACACACCCCCTCCCCATGAAGGAGGAGGAGACAGGACTCAGTCACATCCAGGAATATCAAAAGCAGCAAGGGCTTTTCTGTATCATGACAAGCCAGAGAAAGATGGACAAGGAGAAGATTGCATACTGTGATTTAAATTTAAACTTCCAGAAAATTTTGATCAGAGCTCAACAAATCTGATATCAGTTACTGAAAGCTACACCCAGCCATACAAAAATCTCTGTCAGCTGAGCAACACAAACATCACATCTGAGCAAATATGGCCAACAAAGAAGCCAGAAGAGTACATGTCCTGGACTCCTTTACTCTGATCCCAGGGGATGGTGCATTCTCCTTTGCCTGCTCATCAACAGGAGAATCCAAAGGACTCATGCCACTCCCACCTCACTCCTGGAAGGAATGACATCCTCTCAGACCCCCTCAGTACAAGGACACCTCTCATAGGGCCTTTTCAGGAGCTCTGGCTGCTGCTGGAAGAGTTCCACAGGCAGTAACCTGCACTACTAGCATGGCCTTTTCCTCTAATATGAACACCACCACAAGCTTGGACCACACCAACTCGGTTGTCTTTCCAAAGCACTTCCATAGTGTAAGAGAAAATAGGAGGAAAGCTAACTCAGTAAAACCTGAGTATTTCTAGGCTCATAGGTCTTGTCTTCTTCACCCCTAATATCTTTCCACATGGAAGTTCAGTAGGCAGCACAATCCCTTTTACTGTCCTTTTCCACTTTGCCCCCACTGCTAGGAGAACAGAGCAACCAGTGTGTCATAGCTCTAAGGCAAGAGCCCAGGCCTTTGTACAAATATTCATGGCCTATATGTTAAACATGGTCTTCCCCACCCACTGTGGAGGAGTACTGGTGGAAAAATCAGCAAAAGATGATGAATGAACAGGTCAATAGTCTGTCTGGTCCTGTTCAAAATATTCATCAATCATGTGGACAAGGGAACACAGTGTATCCTCAGCAAGTCTGGTGATGCTACAAAACTGGGAGGGGTGGTGACACTCCAGAGGGTTGTGCTGCCATCCAGCATGGCCTGGACAGGCGGGAGAGCTGCACAGAGAGGAACCTAAAGAGGTTCAACAAGGGCAAGTGTAGAGTACTCCACCTGGGAAGGAAAAATGCCCTGCACCAATATAGGTTAGGGGTGGGCCTGCTGGAAAGCAGTTCTGAGGAGAAGGATCTGGGAGTCCTGGTAGAAATTTATCCATGAGCCGGCAATGTGCCTTTGCTGCCAAGAGGGCCAATGGAATCCTGGTTGCATAAGGAAGAGTGTGGCCAGCAGGCCAGGAAAGGTCATTCTCCCCCTCTACTCTGCCCTGGTGAGGCCACATCTGGAATATTGTGTCCAGTTCTGGGCTCCCCAGCTCAAGAAAGACAGGGAACTACTAGAGAGAGTCCAGTGAAGGGCAACAAAGATGCCTGGGGAATTGGAGCATATCCCTTATGAGGAAAGGCTGAGAGAGCTGGGACTCTTTAGCCTGGAGAAGAGAAGGCTGAGGAGAGACCTTATTAATGCCTGTAAGTATCTAAAAGGTGGGTGCAAGGAGGATGGAGCCAGACTCTTTTCTGTAGTTCCTAGTGACAGGATGAGGGGCAGTGGACACAAGCTGAAACATGGGAAGTTCCATTTAAATATGAGGAAAAACTTCTTGACAGTGGGGATAACACTGGAACACGCTGCCCAGGAAGGCTGTGAAGTCCCCTTCTCTGGAGATAATCAAAACCTACCTAGATGCAGTCCTGAGTTACATGCTCTAGGGGATCCTGCTGTAGGTGATCTCTAGAGGTCCCTTCCAATTTTGACAGTTCTGTGATTTCATGATTCCATGAAATTGAGAAAGATATTTGTTTCCATGGTCCAGACAACTTGCCAAGGGAAGCATTTTTCTTAGGCTAGATAAACCTGGAAAAAGACAGAGATTAAGATGGTGTACAGAATATGATGTGGACCAGTTTTCCATGTTCACAAGTTGGCCAACAGATTACCGCTCTTAGGCGATTCACAAAGGAACTCGACTGTAACCTCAGCTTGAGGAGGATTATTTTTGGAACTCTGCTAGCTGACAGCTTCTGTGACTTTTCTTGTTGTACAGAGTCTGCAGTTCACTATGTGCTTGTCTGATGCTGCTATGAGTAGTAGAAGGAGCAGCAATTTGGCAAGAATTTTCAAGTTTTAAGCAACAGAAAATTTAAGTTAATATATTCTAGATTTACTTTCATTTGAAGTCATGCTAAATTCCTCAAAAAGCCTTTTAAATTTTAATTTAATATCTTTGCCTCACACATGCAAGATTTGAAACACAGTAGTACAGCTATTAAATACATAGTATTAGTTAATTGTGCTAAAAATGAAGGAAATGTTTTAGGCAAAAAGAATAGCTGGAGATTTTTTGTATTAACTTTTGTTTCATTTTAGAGAGAAATCTACCATTAGGTATTAATGGAATTATCACTATATTTGTCTTTGAATATTCATTTTAGAATACTAAATTTCATTTAGAAAAAATGTTTTGTTTTGTTTTGTTTTGTTTTGTTTGTTTGTTTATTTATAGGAGTACTAGAAGGAAAACCAACCAGAAAAACTGAATGAATGGATGTCAGGAGTATTTTACATTACATGTTACTGCTTGCTTGCATGGGGATGAGGACAAAGATAGATGTTATGGGAATTTAATTGAGGCCTTTCCCCAGAACAAAAATGACTATGTTGATTCTGTACATTTCACTGCAGTTAGGTCTTGGAGGCAAATAAAGTTTCTGTAACATTTTCTCAACTACTACTAAGAAGAACTGACGGGTGCAGCACAGACTGACTTCTCTCAACCAGACCATGTCAGTGGCAGTGGCCTCTGGCACGCAGGCTGGATTCTTGGCCAGCCAGCACTGTAATGTCCAGCACGTACTGGATGTATTTTTCAGTCTTTTGTCCATCCAAATTGGAAAACGAGTGAACTGGGCCCATCAAAGCTGGTAACAACTGTGTGTTTGAGAAAGACAGCCCTTCACACCCCTCATCCCTGTATGACTAGATTGGTGCTCTGACTGGCTTTGGATATTCAAGAATTAAACTCTAAATAGCTACACATCATAGGGATGACATGGAGCACAGGTGATGAGTTTTTTCTAGATCTGAGTTTGCTCTGCATATGGTCAGTCTTGGCTTTTGTGTTGTGCTGCAATGATTGTACATGGAAAAGCCAGCGGAAGTGAGGTTAGGTCAAAAGACAGTGGAAGCCCTGAGACTGGGTGTAGGAAGTGAGAGGTGAAATATTGAGACTAAATTTTCAAAAGCCAGGAAGCCTCTGTACTCTGTAATGTATCTTCTTGGTCTCAACAACTTGCTTGCTCTGGTAGTTGCACAAGTATTATAAAATAGTACCCCGATCATTGAGCTGAAGCAATGGATTTTCCTTGTCCAAGAGGAGTTCCAGTAATTGTGAGTGCAAAGGATTAAGTATAACAAATCAGGCTTAACATATGGCTATACTACAATCCAGTTCAAAGAAGAAAATCTTTTACAGACAATAGAAAGTTAGAAAGAATAATTTCCAGACACAGGATTTGTACAGTAGTCCTGGTTGCCCAATTCATGTTGTGCAGTTTGCAAACATCAACAGACACACAGTTAATGTAGAGCTCTGGAAAAAAAACAGTCTTGCTCAATGAATAGTTCTTTAGAAGTTAAGCAGGTAACTACATTATTCCAAGAACTGCTGAAACATACATATAGCAAAAAAATCTGTAAGTTGTCAGTGTCTGATAACTGTTTTATTCTAGAGGAGAGCCAGGGAGTACTGTAAGTTTCAAAGGCTGTGAATGCATAACCTGTGGCATTGTTACTATGGTAAAAATACAAAGATCAGGAAAATAGTTGAAAAAATGCCTGTTTGAAAGAAGAACTGAATAATTGTTGGGTGTGAGAAGCTTACAATTTTTCTGGCATAAAATTAAGCAAACACCATCATTGGAAAGCAGCTCTGGGAGTTGTCAATGCCCCTTTTTCATGTTAATTTTTACCTCCTACCAAGCCACCCTGCAGAGTAAAGACCTCCATAAGATTAATACCTTCATGCTTATCATGGTGTAACATTCAGTTCTAGACTGTTTTAAGTTTCCAAAGCCAACACCAAGCAAGTAAACTCATGTTTTTCCAAGGAAACAAGAAACCTAGGAAAAAAACATCCACATTTGCTTTATGTAATGCACACAAAGCACTTCCACACCACCAAAAGATAAAAACTGTAGCAAGATGGAGAGAGCAAAATGTTGGAGACAAACAGTCTATTTAAACTGGTATTTAACAAGCTTAGGACCTTAACTTAGAACAAAAGGAGCCAAAAAAATTCTTCACACTTTCAAAACCACTTGTTAAAAATGAAGTGCTGATTACATTAGTGTAGACCTGGTGATTCCTCCTATTCTTTGGTTTGAGATTTAATGTTGCAATTCTAGTCATGAAAGGAGCTCAGTATTTTAGACCTCTGTGCTGAGGGGCTAGTAAGTTTCCATCTCCATTTCATTGTAAAGATTTGTATTGCATATCATAAAGGACACGGTAGTAGTTACCTTGAAAAGTGTAATACTGCCAGCAAGACATCTATTATGCAAAAGCAATCTTGGGCTTCATTAAACACCACCCACCTGAGTTCAAGGTACAGCAGAAGTAGAAAAAAAAAAAAAAAAAAGCCCTGTAGACAGGTGGGGAGTCAGTCACTCAGAATTCTGGAGCTAGCTGCTGTCTCCTGGAATGTACACCTGAGGACACAGGATTCTGATACCATTGCTGTTGTGTTTGGTCTCTGCAGACTCCTGGCTTGGGTTGCTATGCCCCTGGCAGTGACTGCTCAGATGGATATGGGTCACCTGTGAAGAATTTTACAGGTAGACTAATTGATGGAGGCAGATTTCTTAGCTGGTTTACAGCCAATACTTTAACTACCCATAAAAGACATACAGAGACAACAACTGTACTTTAGGTGTACTTTAAGGGTCCACATAACGATAGCAAAGCCACTCTGTTAGTGAAGATCACAGAATCACAGAATCATCCTGGTTGGAAAAGACCTTGAATGCCATCAAGTCTGACCATAATCTAAATCCACCAACCATAACCTAAATCCACCAACCATAACCTAAATCCACCAACCATAACCATAAACTAATCTATCCTTTCAGTGCCTAAGCATCTATATTTGTTTTAGATGCTTCCAGCGATGGTGACTCCACCACCTCCCTGGGCAGCCTGTTCCACTGTCCAACCACTTTTTTGGCAAATACATTCTTTCTAATATCCAGTCTAAACCTCCCCTGGCACAGCTTCAGGCCATTTCCTCTCCTGTCATCATTCACTTGGGAGAAGAGGCCAACTCCCACTGCCTTATAAGCTCCTTTCAGGTACTTGTAGAGAGCAATGAGGTCTCCCTCAGCCTCCTCTTCTTCAAACTAAACAATCCCAGTTCCCTCAGCTACTCCTCATAGGGCTTATTCTCCAGACCTTTCACCAGCTTGGCAGCTCTCCTCTGGACACGTTCCAGCACCTCAATGTCCTTCTTGTAGTGAGGGGCCCAGAACTGCACAGAGTACTTGAGGTGTGGCTTCCTCAGAGCTGAGTACAGGGGCACAATCCCCTCTCTACTCTGGCTGGCCACACTGTTCCTGATACAAGCCAGGATGACACTGGCCTTCTTGGCCACCTGGGCACACTGCTGGCTCACATTAAGTTGGCTGTCAAGTGCACCTTGAGGTCCTTCTCTACCATGGAGCTTTCCAACTGCTTATCGCCAAGCCTGTAGCTTTGCATGGGGTTGTTGTGACCAACGTGCAGGACCCAGCACTTGGCACTGTTAAACCTCACACAACTGGCCTCGGCCCACTGGTCCAGTCTGTCCAGGTCTCTCTGTAGAGCCTTCCTACCCCCAATCTAGTTGACACTTCCACATATAAATATGGAAGATCATAATTAAGATAATTAAAGAATAAAACCAGGCATACTTCTTGTCAAATCTGACAAGAACTTTGCCTAAGTGCAATTCCTCCATAGCAGCAATGATGTTCTCCTCTGAAAGGCTGAGATTTGTGTCAGAAAGCACCCTGCCAGTCTAACAGAGAAAACTAGAGGTAGGATCTGTTTTCTGCGCCTAAGTCCTCCTGTAACTAAAGCTGGGACATTGCTATGAGCATCTGAGAAATGACTGAATATGTGTGAAATGGAACTAGACCAGCCTAGCTTCCAAGAGTGGTCAGAAATGTCCATTTGTGTCAGCTGCATGCAGGCATCACATTGCAAATGCACTAAGGAGCAGTGGCTCTGCGGTGACAGCCTAGTTTTAGTGTGGAGAAGTCTACTCACCCTATGGATCATCATGAGGGACTACAGTCCCTTGTGTTCCTTTTGGGGATAAAGCTTGAAATTTGGTGATTTACAGACTCATGACACCAGTTCAATAGGAAACATTTTACAGAGGACTTCAAATTCATAATTCAGAAGTATATTTGATTCTTAGCTCAGAAACAAATTGCAGGCTACCAAATTAGGCCGAAAGCTCCAAACAAATGGCAATGACAAATTGTCTTCGTTTTCTGTTCGTACCTGTTGCATGAAGACTTGTAGCTGCCCTAACTCCTGTGCATTTGCAGAGGAGCAGACACATGGGAGCAGCAACCCCTGATCAAATAAAAATATCTTCCTATTCAGCATCTGATGGTGACTAAATGCAGATTCTGTGAAAAGAATTAACTACAAGAATGAACATGCAGTGATACTTCCCCAGAATAACTGCTCAGACTCCAACGAATTGTTCAGGTAATTCCTGAGTCAGAGGTGTTACCTTTTTATTTTACATACTTTGACAGATTCCTCATCCACATATTTATCCAAGATTTTTGTTTTTGTTTTTGTTTTGGTTTGGTTTTTTCATTTTAACAACCATATTGTCCTATAGCAACCTATTCCACAGAGTATTTCCAGTTTGCATGGAAATAGGCTTGTCCTTTATACCCATAGCTCTTGTGCACCATATTATTTCATACCTGTTAGAAAGTTATGAAAGAAAACTGCTTTCTGCTTAAAAAAAATAACCTTAACTACTTGAAACTGACTTTAGAATATGTTTAGGGATTTTTTTGACCTGTCAATTTCATAGTTTTCTGAGCTAATATAATTGAATTATAATCTCCACATAGCAAGTAGCAGTAGCAAAGAAGAAAGGGTAAAACCAAGAATGTGTACCATGTTTTAAATACTGACACAGCAGTACAGCAAGTCGTAAAAAATAATCCATTAGTAGAACTCCAGTTCTGCAGAAACAAAAGTGTTAATTTTACTTGCTCTATTCCAGGAGATGGCACCTTATGAAGTTAATTGGGAGCAAGATGAAGACACATAGAAGGCAGAAACACTACCATACACAGCAGATTATCAGCCTGTGCAGTCCACCGTTTCATGAAATCAAGAAGGTAGACAACATTATAAGAAAAACAGCACATACTGCAATAGTAACCATGACAGTAAAATTCTGAGAACACTGAGGTTGCTCCCAGGGACCAGAAAGGAAAACTCTCACATCACAGTTACCATTATCTTGTTTTTCTTTGCAAAGCTTTTTTTTTAAAAAATATTTATTTATTTTAATAGTTAAGGTGTTTTTATGTAATAGATCTGTTGAAGACATTAACAAAATGCTGTACAAGATTCTTTGGGAATTTTGGTACTCTGCTTTTAGAACAGGTCTGGAAAGGCCAGCACTAATCCTCACTGTGTGAAGAACCTTTTCAGCTTCCATATAATTTGGCCTATAAAGCCTGGATTTTCCATCATTACTCTCAGGCCAAGAAGCTCTTACTTTATTTCTATGTTCTAGCACCTGAGGATTTTTTCTCAGTCTATTCTTATAACAAATGGTAGACAAAAATGCACTAAATTGCTCAGTGAAGTTATCCTCTTCAACACATAGTAAAATATTTATCTTTTAAACTCTGAATTTCATATTTTGGTTCACCTGTGAAAATTAAATTACTCTCTAGGAAATTTTAGCATATAATATTGTCATAAATGACACACAGGATCTAGGCAACAATTTTGAACACATCTGCACTATTTGTCCCACTCTCAACACTGTGGATAGCATCAGGCACTTGTGGATACATCCCTGCAGAAAGCCTGGGAAAACCTCAGCCCCACCATCCAGCACAGCCTTTCCCCTGCCCTTGCAAGGTCAGTTAGAAGTGTCACAGGTAATTCCTAATGGAAAGTGAACTGTAAAGAAAACACAGGGAAACATTTTCTCATCATAGGCAGGGAGACTAGGCTCCATATTAACCATGAAGCAGCAATTCCCTGTCTGACATGAAACAGAATCTTTCCAACCCTCAATGAATCTTCGAGTTAGAAATAATGATATTATGTCATGCCTCCTTTCAGACGGGAAAATAGTGCTATTGCTCTTGAAGGTCTATTGAAATTTGTCTCCGTATATGCAATTGTTCTTTCATTAAACTCACTAGACAGACTAGAGAATTGCTTTCTTATTTGCAATTTGGAGAACTATTATATTTGTTTATATTTTTAGCTTCAGTGGGTATCTAGACTTCCTTGCTTTGTTTTAGAGCTGTGGTATCAAAAAAATACAGCTTCCTCTGCCTGTAACAATGTTCAGTTTCCTCGGAAAAAAAACAAGTTTTCTTTTCAAATTCCTGATTAAACTGCTTCTTATTGAAGTTTTCTGGTGCTTTAATGGGAGCACCTTCAGACATTCAAACCAGGCTGATTTATCACCAGTTTCATGGAAGAACACCGAACTGGAAAGAAATTAAAATACAATAACATTTTCACATTAAACACTAAAATGTTAGGCCTTTCAGTAATAGATTTTCATAGGTTCTAGGTACACTTGTACCATCAGACCATAAACTATGTAAATTGCATGATAGGAAAGTCTTTCCAACTACTGTTGAGTTTAGAGAAAACTCACTGAATGTTTATTCAGTTTCTAGAAAACAGAAAATATTTTTAGTTTTCTTCTTCTTCTTTCTTCTCCTTCTCCTTCTCCTTCTCATTCTCCTTCTCCTTCTCCTTCTCCTCCTTCTCCGTCTTCTTCTCCTTCTCCTTCTCCTTCTCCTTCTCCTTCTCCTTCTCCTTCTCCTTCTCCTTCTCCTTCTTCTTCTTCTTCTCCTTCTCCTTCCCCTTCTCCTTCCCCTTGTCCTTGCCCTTTCTCTTTTCCAGTCTTACAATGGAATTGTATTTGCTTCATTGAACAAAAAGCAAAGCTGCTCTAGGATGCTACATAGGAAATCCTTCATCAAAACAGAAAGCAGCACTCTTTAAACATGAAGTAAGTTGGACTTCTAAATTCTCAGGCTGACACAGGTGTACAGCAAGCTTGATCAGCAAGCCAAGTGAAACAGTAAAAGGTCATGGCACAGTGTAGATGGTAGAATTTAAAATTGTTTTGAGCTCTTAGAGGGAGGTGAGATTTCTTTTTGTTACACCTTCACAAAAATCTCTGAATGTGGAGTATCTTTAAGTGGTGTGGGTTCTTACGCTAATGTGTTTTACAAAGGTGAAACTATTTGATTCATAAAATGATTAATATGACTAGCTTCTATTAGCTAAGCATGGCTAAATGGCTGTCTAGACCACTAAATCAAGTGCCTGACCATAATGAAATTAGTAGAAGTCATCTCACTGACATCATCCAGGCTCACACTTTATCAGCAGGTTTTTTGGTTTAAAGGTTTTGCCAGATCAAAAGGGAAGAAATTATTAGTAACCTTTGGAAAATCCTGATGAGTGCCCTGTGCCTTCTAGTGATGTGCAAGTGTCACTAACAAGCAAATCTTCATGGAAAAAAAAAATACCTAAGGCATTTTTTCCTGGACCTGGTTATGTGTCTCTGGCTTAGAAAGTTAAGTGAATATCACTGCATAAGAGTACCTAAATACTGTTGCAGACACATATGGATGGTGGAAGGAAACATTCTGAAGGCTGTTTTCTGAGTCAGCATAGTGAGAGGACACTAGGATAATCCTCTTTCTAGTGGAATTTCTGCCAAACATATTTACTTGTGCATGGAAGCAAAATACTGGATAGAAGCCTGGCTAACTAGTCAGTTTCACTGATGCATTTTTCTATTGACATATTTCACTGTTAAAAACCAGTTAAAGTAATGTAGATGTAGTAAGCTGATCGGACTCTTCCTAAATGCACATAGACATACCTGAAGGCCTACTCAGTTGAGAAATTATGAATTTTGGCCAGAGTTTTTGTTGTGTTAAAGAAACACTCTTCAGTTAATGGTAGCTGTTGGCATGCAAATAACTAAAGCTCTTGCTGTGACAATATTTTCTACTGCTGAACCCATGTTCCAGTCCTCAAAAACATAGAAAGACACTTCTTTATGTAGAATACTGCAACATGGGCTCTTGGGCAATAGCCTGTTATCAGGGTCCTTTCTCCCTTTTGGAGAGTATTTCAGCCCTTCTCTACTGCTTCTCCAGGATGCCCATCTGCAGCATCATTAAACCCTCCAGAACAGGACAACGATGAAGTTTATTGTAAGCCATGTGGGCTCTGGGAGAGAAGAATTGTGCATGCTGACTGTTTTGCCAAGCCCCTGAGAAAAGAACAATGAAACAGGGATCTTGTAAAGGATTTATGATGCCTGGGATTACGGAAATGTGTGAATGCTCTTGCTTAACTAGTCTGAGGTAAGAGAAACATGTGGAAGACTTCAGTGCAGCGTTACTAATGTTTCAGTGCAGGTGTTGAATAAAACAAATACTTCTATCAAAGCTCTTGTTCCAGACTTCAAATAAACAAACACAGTGGAACATGTAGTTCAGAAGTGAACTTAGGAAACTATTCCAGTGGCTATAGACACAATGGCAATTCCTAGGCTGTTATGGGTTTATAAACTGCATTTCCATTCACAACTGGACCTGGCTTTCCTTGCAGTCACTAATCCCACCCTAGCAGTCTTTGGGTTGCAGTTTTCATCAAAGAATGAAGGACTGGAGATAAACAGAAGATGGATACCAAGCAACATTTTTGTACTACACATAAAGTTGTCCCCTTAATTTCAGAAATCTAGAGATTCAACAGCATGACATGAATAAGGAGATGTTTGTGGCACTTGTAAAACTATTTGCTCTATCAGAGACAAGAGCAACAACTCCTTGCTCACTGTAAGGTCTGCAGTCATCAGTCAAAACTTTCAGATTCCTGTATCAGATTAGTTATTTTGTCTTCTGCAGGTGCTGAGCTATAACAGATTTCTCACTGCTTTATCAGTCTCTGATCATTACTAGCAATTTCTTATTGTACTCTTACTTTTGAGCCTCTCTACTGAAGGTGCAGCAGACCTAAATCAGTGCCTACAGTCAGGTCACATCTGCTGGAGATGTTACTGTTTTTGAGTGTGATTAAAAGACTGACAAGTCATCTGTAATAGGAACTTACAAATGCAAACACCTACTGACAAAGCTGAGGGCATTTCACCAGCCAAGGTTATGCAGTTTCCTGCATCTCCACTCTTGCTCCTTCCTAGCCAACATCTCCCTTTTAGCCTTCTCCTTCCCATACACAATAGCTGTCCTGCGCCACTCCTAAGTGATGCAGTTATGAACATTCACTGGCCTGAAATACATTATGCATCTGAGCTTATAAAAAGCTATCCTGATGTTTCTTTATTAGGCAACAAAATTAGTGGTAGTTTGGAGAAAACGTGTTGCATGTTATAGTATCCTTGCCAGTATTGGTGTCTCTAATATGCAGTGCCTGAAGCGATACATATACACGTACGTGACTTTTCACAGTAAATCAATTCACACACAGTTAATGATGAAATTATCCTTCTAAGCAATGTTAAAAAAGACCCTTTGGGAGAAGTAGATGTATGGGGCAATGTAAGAGGTACCATTTGCTCAGGTTCTGTCCTGAAAACCAGACATGATAATCCTGATCAGAATGTTACTCATAAACCTCTCTACCATCTGGCCGTAGTAACGGTTGTTGGACACAAGTGGTCTACAGAGCCAAGAATATCTTGTTTGATAAAAGCAACAAGATGTCACAAATGCAATAAAACTGACATTTCTTCAAGTGCAGCTGCACTAAGATGGGTCACATACCCGAGAAAGAAATAGCTGAATTTCCTTCACATTCCTAGTCCTTGAAGGTAGAAAACATGTTACTGTATTGTGACAAAAAGAAGTGTTGTAGCACATCCGTCTTTTCAGTCTTTGCAGTAATTTTATGGTATTGAAAGGACTCAATAGTATTTGATTTTTGTATTTTTTTATACCATGGGAGATCATCACTTTGAAAGCTAAGCATCTAGTTTTAGTTAGTGAGTATATAATAATGGCTTTCTGGGCAAGACTGACAAGCTTTGTTTCTTGCTGTTCATTTGATCCTCTCCCCTTTTAAACTGAAAAGTGATATGTGATTTCAACTTGCTAACAATGGCTCCTGCAGTAATCATATGAGGTGGCTGATACAGCACAGCATTTTGGGATTTGATTGTAAGACAGTATCTTGAATCAAAAAATACCTTGTGGTCTTTGGATTTTCACAAATATTTTGTCCTCAATACACAATGTTTTACAGTGTTTTACTTGCCTTCCCCACATCTTCCTTGCATGCTTATTGGATGCTATTACAAAAAAAAAAAAAATTAGAAAAACTGTGTTTCAAGTGAATTCTGAGTAAGTATCAAACAAAACTATACAATAAAATCTCAATTTGAAATGCTGTGAGGCCTGGAAAAACAAACAGTTTGCTGTCCTAGGCTCAGGGAGATTCAGGGCTGCTCCTCCCAATGAATAGAAAACCTGTTGTTATAAAGCATCCTTAGCTGTTACTGTAAATTATTCCTGGCTGTGCTGTAGTACCGTACAGAAATGCCAGACAAAGATCTGAGCTGATCACACAGATATTGTGTGATCTCCATCTTGCCTTGCACATGGTGTCATTTCCAAAAAGCTGTTTAAATGTTTTGTAATGGCAAATGTTTAAAACATCAGATTTTGCTGGCTTGTGTCCTTTCTGGGTACTGGAGTTTTTAATGTTGCAGTTGCAAACGACTGGGGGAGGGGAAGTGGGTCTTTCTGTTCCCCCTAAAGTAGATCTTGTTAATTAAGTGTGAAGGCTGCTTTCAGCCTAAAGCCCCCTCTTTCTGGTCTCCTGTTTCCTCTCCCGTATGTCCCTGACTTTTCTCCCTCACATTCCTTTGAATTCCTGCTGCTCTCACCTGCCTTTCTTAGGCAAGCAGTCCATTTCCCAAAGTAATTTGGATCCCCAATGTTAGTGTGCCTCTGTTTTGCCCCTGCAGGAGTTGCTTTTATTTATCTATCACTTTATTTATTTATTTTAGTTTCATTTGGATTTAGATAATTACATAAAAATAATATTTAGAATTTTATATGAAAATAAATATCTAAATATATTTAAGGGTCTTGGTAGATAGCTGCTTCCAAAGTGATGATGAACAAAGAGACAGGGGAGGGAAGAGAAGGTTAGACATTTTCAGTGTTTCATATATTTTGCAGGCCTTCCTCATTTCTACTCATGTGGCACTGAATTTTTTAATAGACACTTTCTTTGAAAAGAAGAGTCTTCTACTGTTCCCATCTCATCAAAGGAAGTGGATTAAGCTATATTCAGTTACATACTTCAAAGGCAAAATCAGAGATTACAGATTAAGTCTCAGGTAGGATATTAATGCCAACGGGTCTACCGGGACTGATGATTGCTGGTGTTTGGAGGAAGTCATACAAATGGTGATCTCTGAGAGATAATGAGGAAGAAAAATGCTGTACATGAATGAAGCACAGAGGGACCCCCTTGAGAGTAGTCTGGAAATATTCTTTATGTTGTAAATTAAGACTTCAGGGCTGGATCTACAACGAACATAGTACCAGTCTCATAAAATCTTAAGTTCTCTGACACTCAGGCACCTTTAACCAACATTTCCTCACTCCCTAATCTCAGACATGTCAGGTTCCCTACTTACGTGATAGTTTACTTCCAGCAGTGCCTTCAACAGTCTCAACCACCTAAGAAGCTACTTGAAACCCTGCTCAACTCTGAAGTTACAAAATGACACAAAGAAAGATTTGTAGTTAAACTTCTTGTAGCTAGTGAGATTGTACTGACTAGCACATGAAAACAATCAAGTTCCTGCATTGCTTCCTGAAGAAAACATGCACCCAGGTGCCCATGGCTTTGTACACTAGAGACAGCATTGGCCTCTGGATCTGCCACCTCCTGCTTCTGGAAGGTGAAAATTTATATGGTCCTGACCCAAGTGAAGGGTTTGGCATGTTTAGAGTAATGGTGTCTTGTACTGTTTCTCCAACATTGAAAGATTACATTGTCCCTGCAGGTAAAGGAATTTACTTAGTGAAAAGGGCAGCTCTAAGCCACAGTAGACTGAAATTAGGATGACTCTACCCTTCACTTCTCATTCTCATAGCATATTTGGGAAACAAATTTTCCTTGTTTGACTTTCCTAGACTGCTTTCCGGACAAGTACTCTAATTAAATTTCAACCCTCTAAATTAGAACATGGGTGAGCTGACAAAGCAACGTTGCATCTGACAATTTTATTTGGACTCTTAAACAATTGCCTTTGTTCCCATAAAGCATACATGGTGATAGCACTGAAAAGCTATTTTATTTCTCTTGATATTTTTATTAACATGTCTGATGTATATCCCAAGGAAGTATTTATGACAAAAGATATATTAAATATTTCTGCCCTCAAATGCTTCAGGGAGATTTTGTTTCTTAATCACTCTGCTTTAATGAAAGATAAATTGTAATCCCAATTAATTCCAAGAGTGAAAGCGACCATGACAAAGCATGCTCTTAAGTGTTTGGGTGAGTTGAGGCCAAATAATCTACAGTTTCTGTGAAGAATCTCTCAAAAATTAATATTTCTGTTCCCAGAGCATTTATGTTAATTGATTCGTATTGACAGTTTCATAGATAGTTTCATAGACATTGCCTAGGTTATGGCAGAACAGCATACCATGGAAATGGCTGTTTGTGCTTAACTGTATGAATTTAAAAAAAAGTAAAAAAAAAAAAAAGGAGGACCTAACTAGGCTCAATCCTCAGATTTCAATAATTACTACAAGTAGGGAGGGGGAAAAACAGCATTAAAAGAAAGCGACATAAAACTGCTCTCAGTAAACAAACTTCACAGGTACCGTCCCATGTGCTGACAATTGTCATACACAATAGGAATCAGAGGAAAGAAACAGTATCCACTCACTAGAAAAAGTTCAGGATACAGCACTGCTTAAAACCTTTCTAGGACCAAAAGGCATTAATCTGAATTTGACATGATGCTTCCACTTTTTATTACCTGTGGTTAATGAATATTTTTTTCTTAAGTAATTACTTTAAAAAAAATTTTTTTTGGTGATAAAACCACCGACTTTCTGTTGTGCAGCTTTTGTATGGTGTATCAAGTAGTTGCCAAAGGACACAAACTCTTCAGCCAGGAAGTGTTCTTTAGTTTTAGTTTTTGCTGAAGGGAGGTTCTCATCCTTTACCTGTCATATATAGCCCTCAAAATGCATAATCTGAGCACTGCCAAATGATACAGGTGTTTTTTTCCAACCAAAGCCCAGTAGGAATGAATGTGAACTTCTCAGACCAGCTAGGAATGTTATTTGAGTCAGTGTGGCTCAAGAGGTCTCCAAATTCCTTTCTGAAAACATTATTGGGTTGATGATCTTGCTTGAAAGGGTTCTGGAATTTCTCTGATCTTTCACCATGTGGTCCCTCTGCAGCCTTGCTGATTTAATTCTTTAGCAGGCCAAAGCATCTGTATTGTGAGATTTTCTCATGCATTAAGTACTTTACTAAGACAAATCTAGAAATAGTTTTACCAGATCCAACACATTTGGTAGGAGAATATTTCTCCTGCATGGGAACAGGACTTTGGTCAGTCATTTATTAGCATAGTATGCCATAGGCGTTCTTCAGGCTAATGCAGTTATAGATCTGTATCAATAACAGTTTCATTTTAATTTATTGTTCCTTCTTTTAAGGAGAATACCTTCTTAATAATTTATTATTTATGTTCTCTCCAAATATCTTAATAAAGAGAAGATATTACTGTATGTCTCTAAGCATTATTAATTTGGATTATTTTCTAATTTCACTAGTAGTTTGCACTGAATTTATCCTTTTCCATGACCAAGTGGAACAGGTATCAAACAGAAGTAGCAAAAGTAACAAAGTACATAAAGATCTATGCAAAATATCTTTGTGCTGAATAAGATTATGAAGAAGGTGTTATGAAGGCTAAAGAAGAACATCCCTTTTCTATTAGCTTTACATATTGCAGTTGCTACCAAGTGAACAAAAATTAGAGATTCCCCATTGGACAGATGGCTCCCAGAAGTGTGTGATGACTCTGGAAAAAATGACTAGTCTTAGGAATGGCTCACACAGCAAATATTTCTACGCACAGCTTCCTTTCATTCTGCACTCCCAGAACACCAGTTGGTCTAGAAAGCCACCACATTTTTTCTCCTGTTACTTTGTAATGAAATTCATCACCTTGTGTTAAACTCAGAGTGTGCAAAAAAGGTTCTTCTGTGTTAGCATGAGAAATGGAGAGAAACGATTACCATTGATCAGATGAACAAAACTCCTTCTATCTTCAAGAAGCAGCAGGTTTGTCAACCTGAATGGTACTTACCCATGTGCAGCAGAGCAGGAGTGAGAACAGTCCTTAGCAAGATCACTGGGCCCTGGGGCAGTGTGTCTGCACACATTGCTCCAGGCTGGATGGCTAGGACACACTGGCAACCAAAACATCAAGACAGCTCAGTACATCTGTGTGGCTGAAGTTATAACAATGGTCTCAGAGAGGACATAACCTATAAACTATGGCTGTATCCATATGCTTAAGTTCTGAAGTAGCTCTAAGGTACTTCTGTATGGGAACAGGTGACCCAAGTGTGCAAGTGCAGGTAGAGAAACTGACATGAACCACCTTCCCACCCGAAGCTGTGTTGCTTCCTTTTTTATAGCTGTAGGGAAAAAGGGGGAGACTGTTGGACTTAAGACACCAATTTAATTTGTGGCACTTCATCTGTGACAGAAATGGAGCAAGAATTTTCAACAGCAGGAAAAGAAAAGGAAAGAAAAGAAAAGAAAAGAAAAGAAAAGAAAAGAAAAGAAAAGAAAAGAAAAGAAAAGAAAAGAAAAGAAAAGAAAAGAAAAGAAATTAAAAAAGATCCCAGCTCTGCCAGAGACATGTTTTGAAACTGTGCCAAAGATTTCAGGCTGGCAAATCAGCAAAGAAGCCAGATAAATCAGAATGAGTGTAGCAGATCTCATATATTTCAGCACAGCTTAGCCTCTTTACTATGTCATTGTCATTAATACCCAAAAATACTTAGTTGCAGGAACAGAAGTGTCTGTTTAATAAAGAAGAACCATTAAGGAAAAATAAAAAAAGTGAGGAAAAAGGAAGTGTGAAGCGTGCCGTAACTGTGTAATAATAATATGACTGAACTATTTAGAGGAAAGGAAAATGTTTTGTATATTGAAGGAAGGAAAAGATTTGTTCCTATTGTATAAAATAATTCAGTTTCCTGGTTTTGATTTACACTTACTGCTAACAGCTGCTTACAGATCAGGTAACATTAGCATTTAAAAAGCAGCCCTAATGAAAGCAACCATGCAGCTAATATTGCTGTTAATTCTATTTCATGCTCTTTGACTCTACTGCATACGGAATTGTTTAAAATGGAAACGCCTTGAAAACACAACCTATGAAATGCACAAATACCCTCAATCTGCCATCAAAGCAAAACCCTGAAATATAGTTATTCTCTCAAAAAAATATACTCTATGAATAGCATATAAACCTCTGTCGAAGTCAAACCTAGTCCTTACTGCTGCAGAGTGTCTGGGCACAGCTGAGACATTCTATCTCAGCATTGTGGGAAATGTGCCATACAGAACACCCTTGTGTGGAATCTGCAAACATCTGCTGATTCCCCTGTGCTTTGTGAGAGCTGGGTGACTCAGGGGAAAGGATACAGGCTGAGACCATGGTCAAGGAGTCTGCATATCAGTTGGCCCACACACTGTGTGGAGAGGGCAAATGCCTTTTATTTCTTCTCTCAGTCTGCTGCTCAACATGTGATTGTGCATCCTGCAGCGCAGGGCTGAAGTCCTGCTTTTGCCCCTCCCCCAAACGCATGCACATATCTCCTATGTACACCTGACCCGTGCACACTTGAATAGAAAAAGTTCAAAACAAAACACTTTCTGGAAACTGACCTTCTTTGTTTAAGACATGTAGAAACTAAGAGCATATGTGTTTTCAGAAAGTGATTGAACAAATTAATGAGGAACAACACCAAGGGAGAGCTGGAACAAGTAGACACAACCTGAGATCAGGACAGCACAGAGGTCAAATGAGTGCAGACTGAAAAAATGCGATCTATCAAGTTCTTGCCTTGCTCTTACACTATTCCTTGGCCATTGCCAGACACAGACTGCAGCATCAGGCTGACCTTTTGACTGGCCCATGACAGGCACTTTATCCTCTTATGTTCACCCGTTGGGCTTTAAAAGTTCAAGGGCAGAATCACCTTTTGCAGGATATGGCATAACATACTAAGGAACTTTCAGATAACACACCCATTTTGTTAACAAATCCCAGTGATCACAGAGTAAGGTCTCACCAGTCTGTTCCGTAGAGCAATTATGTATCCTTTAATCCTGTATCCTGGCTGTAAATTGCCAATGAAACTCTCTGCTGGAAGGTTGTTGGCAACAGTTCAGTCAGAGAAGCACTAGAGTTTTTTTCCATGGAAGAAAGGCACTTGGGCCAGTGAGGAGACAAGGCCTCTTGAGAGATTCTAAGACTTGCTCTGACAGCTTGGATGCACAGGGCTGTCCCTTGCTCCCACTGCCATACTGTCCTATAAGGAGTCACTTGATTTCCATGCCATATGAACTTCCAGTGCTCTGGCTCATCTATCACAGCTGGGCAAAGTTGGTAGACAACAATAGGAGTCAAAAATGAACGAAGAAAAATCAACATCAAGGGACTGAAACTCAGTTCAGTTAAATATCCACCACTTGTGTTCAAGTTAAGAGCATGCACTAGTTGCCATAGTAATGTTGTGAACAAGATAATGAAGGGAATTAAATTAAATTAAGATGTAGTCAACATGACCAAAATTGGAAAACCCAACTAGCTAATACAAATTCCTCCCAAGTATGGCTTGTTTTTCTATAGGTAAACACTGTCAACAAGTCAGTGATACACTTTCTAACAAGACACACTTCTCAAAACACCAGCTGTTTTGACAGATGACTTTTCTGCTGGACAGTGTTTAGAAAATAAATATTATTTCCCTTGCTTTTATCTTAGTCAGTAGCGGCCCCTTATACATTGCAGTCTTTGTAGCTACAGTGGAGCCAGCAAATATTAAATTGTCTTAAGCTGTATTTGCACAGATTTTGTATACTTCAGCAGTAGTTTTCTACTTGATGTAGTTGCATCGCCTCTCAAGACTGCTTGAATTAAGCTAACAGTGTCCTGCTCAGAGTAGCTGGGTCTGCCTGGTGGTACTGCCAAGCTAGGTTGTGAATTTTCACATGCATCTCTTCTTCATCCCCACAAAATTTGAGCAAGCAACCAATCTACTACTGAAACAAGGTAACTTCCTAGAAACCTAGCTGAAAATTTTTGAGGCATTTGGAAAACCAGAAACCCAAAACCCCCAAGTAACTGATGACATGTCTCCATTGCACATTACAGATACTGGTTCCAGTAGCTATGATGCAAGGCAGATTAGGTCTTTGAGCTGAAATCCTGGGACACCTGGACCAAGAGGCAATGTAGCCACTGAGGTGCAGTGCTCGAGCCACCTCTTGAACTGGTGGACTGGGCATTCATTTTTCTTTTAAGAATCCACCATTTGGCTTTAAAGAAACAAGTCTAATCTGAACTGAACTACATGTGGCTATAAAAGGGATATTTCAGTAAGGAATGACATTAATGGAGTTTAATATTACTTTATTAGCAGTTTCCCAGTAAAGATGGACAGAATTTTAGTGTGCAGTAAGATAAGTTGCACCAGGGGAGGTTTACTGGATACTAAATAGAATGTATTTACTGAAAGAGTGGTTGGACAGTGGAACAGGCTGCCCAGGGAGGAAGTAAAGTCACCATCCCTGGAAGTGTTTAAAAAAATATAGGTGTCGTGCTTAGGGAGATGATTTAAGCACTGAACATGTAGATTAGGTTATGGTTGGTGGATTTAGGTTATGATTGCACTTGATGATCCTCAAGGTCCTTTCCAACCAAGGTAACTCTGTGATTCTATGGTTCTATATAATGAATAACCCTGCTTTCCAGAACAAGGATTGCTGTGCTAGGAAGACTACTGTACGTCAGGAAGATAAATAGGTTTGATGGGGCACATAATTAAAAGAAAATAGTTAGATCCCTATATAAATGAGTGCGTATGTGTTTTATTTTTCTGTTGTGAGGTTAAACTAATTTACATTGATTTGAACTGCATTCTTACAGCTGGAAGAGGGTTCTGAGGCCCCTTCTAGCTCTCATAGAGATGGCAACTCAAATGTTTCACTAGAAGGTGTGGCCTTTCAAACATTTTTCTTTAGATGACAGTGCTAGAGTTTAACTAATGGCTTCATATAACAGAAAGGTCATTGCAATGTAGCAAATTCAGCCCCTTTTTTGTTATTCTTAATATCTAGCATTTACCGTACTTCCAAAGTACGGTCATTTGTTGTTTACTTGAGCTCATAAATATTTTAAAAGTCCTTTCATGACTGTATTGCAAGACAGACTATCTGAAGCTCAGTTTTGATCTAACACCAAGTTTACACTAGCACAATCACAGTGAGATTGGCAGAATTAAGCTTGCTTTATACCTACAGAGATGAAAGGATAATTAGGGCCTCACTTTCCTGTGCTAATGGAATGGGAAGATGACAAGATTATTTCTGTGTGGAAGGGTGTACTTGTTCACATGAAGTTCTTTTGTCTTTTTGTTTCAGAGATTTTCAGTTTATGATTTGTAACCCCATGGTGGGAGTCTGTGAACATCTTCCTGAAGGGCTGCAGAGGTAGAAGAAGCAAGGTTATGTCCAGTGGGTTTATATTTGCTGGCATAAGTTCATTAGAACACAATAAATCTTTGAAAAGAAATGCATTCTATGTGCCCTTCTGGTTGCAATGTCCTGCATCTTACTGGATTGCAGAAACATAGTCTGGACCCCAATTTCCTGTCCTAAGTCATAATAGTAGAGGTGGCGTTACGAGACTCAGAAGGACAGCAGGTATATGTGCAGTTAATAAAGTAAGAAACATTACAGCTAGAAAAGAAAATGATCTTTCTCCGGCAGCCCCAGCTGCAGCTGGGGAAGAAAGTAGTGTAGTGCGCATTGCCATCTTGTGGCTCCGGGAGAGATCGTCCCGGGACGCGCAGAAAAGGTCACCCCTCCCTGCGCAGACCTACTCCTGCCCGAAGGGTTTGCTCTCTGCTGCCTTTTGTTTCCTCCTCCTACATTATGTCACTTTGGCAGCAAAAATAATTCTTCTTGTATGTCTCAGAAAAAGTGTCCAGGATCAACAGGCAGTGAGGAACGTTTTGGGCTAAATGTTCAGTGAAATCAGGATACCAGCAGGCTACATTAAACCACAGTTTTTCTCTTCAGACCAGCCTGAAGCTTTGTGGTGGAAAGATCTTGTTCCTACATTTTGTGGGTCTGCAAGCTGAACTGTTTCTGCAAAAGCTTGTTGGTGTTACTAGTAACTACAAAAGCAAGGATCAGAACAGGACGTGTTGAGCATGAAGTTTTTCTGACTATTTTCCAGGTGAAACTAGATCTAGTATTTGAAAGATGAATCAGTTCATTAAGGAAAACTTGTATGAGAAAGTACATGCTTTAACATTCACAACGGTCTGCTTTCTGAACCACGATTTTTGTCTTGTTCAAATGGAATAAATCCATTCATGACAATTCAACCAGAAAATGTAACGTTAGTTTGAACAGAACAATGAAAGGCCCAATTCACACCTCACATTTGAATTTGGCATTTTCTGAGGCTTCATAATGCTTGAACATTTTGGTGCTGGCATTTATGTTCACCTCCCTTTTCTTTGGTGTTGTACAAACCAAAAGAATTGACATGGCTAAAAAAGTTTTCTTTAATACTTCTATATGGTCCACATGAAGCAAACTAGAATTTCGCATGAAAAATCAGTGTTTTAATGATTCTGATTCACTGCTTCAAACAATGACAAGCTGATAGAAAATTTTTAGAAAATGCTGGAAGTAACTGTTTGGTTTTTTTTCTTCCCCCCCCACTAAATAGACTACAAAAGAAATCTTCAAGACATCTGAGTTAGTTGCCCAAGGACACAAAGTAGAACTCTCTGATGGAGAGAGAGGTTAACTTTATTCTCCTGAATTGAGTTGCACCAGAACAGCCTTGTAGATAATTAAATGGGAATGCATAAGTTGCACATTTCAAGGACACACTTTCTTTAAAGTACTGGAGAGGGCAGCAAGTTTTCTACCCTGAAGCTTATCTGGAATCACCTTGACACTTTTCAGTCTACTTTCTGGGAACACAGAAGTAGTAACGCACTTTTGAATAAAATCGAAAGCTATCCCTTCAGTACTGGTAAAGCATTTGGAGTACTTTTCTTTTCTTTTCTTTTCTTTTCTTTTCTTTTCTTTTCTTTTCTTTTCTTTTCTTTTCTTTTCTTTTCTTTTCTTTTCTTTTCTTTTCTTTTCTTTTCTTTTCTTTTCTTTTCTTTTCTTTTCTTTTCTTTTCTTTTCTTTTCTTTTCTTTTCTTTTTTCTTTTCTTCTTTTCTTTTCTTTTCTTTTCTTTTCTTTTCTTTTCTTTTCTTTTCTTTTCTTTTCTTTTCTTTTCTTTTCTTTTCTTTTCTTTTCTTTTCTTTTCTTTTCTTTTCTTTTCTTTTCTTTTCTTTTCTTTTCTTTTCTTTTCTTTTCTTTTCTTTTCTTTTCTTTTCTTTTCTTTCCTTTCCTTTCCTTTCCTTTCCTTTCCTTTCCTTTTCTTTTCTTTTCTTTTCTTTTCTTTTCTTTTCTTTTCTTTTCTTTTCTTTTCTTTTCTTTTCTTTTCTTTTCTTTTCTTTTCTTTTCTTTTCTTTTCTTTTCTTTTCTTTTCTTTTCTTTTCTTTTCTTTTCTTTTCTTTTCTTTTCTTTCTTTTCTTTTCTTCCCAAACCAAACCAAACCAAACCAAACCAAACTAAACCAAACCAAAACAAACAAAAAACCCAACAAAACAACCTTTTCAGGCTGTACTCAGCTTGTTGTTTATCTGTCCAACAGCTTGTTATATGTCCTAAAAATATTCAGAATGTCAAGCGTTTAGTTAGGGATTCAAGCCAAGAACAGCTTAGAAAGTATCAGTCCCAAGTACACTCCACTTCTCTTGTTTCGATTATCTAGAATTCAGAGACGTGCAAAAAAGAACAGGAAAATAAATGTTTTATTTCTAAGAGAAGCTTGAGTGACACACAACTCCAAATTAATAGAGAACACAGGTTTACAGAGAATTTGCTAGAACCATGCAGTGAGCTGATTTGAAACACATTTTTGCTTTCTTTACATTTGAAATATTTGTCCTAGGGAACAGACATAAATATTGAGCTTGGTCTTTGCAACAATGACTTCACCCTTCTGGATTAATTCTTCAAAGAGCCTGAGAATCATTGTGTTAGACTGCAAATGTTTGTCCTAACTGTGGGTAACTTCCTCCTCTACTTTGTCTAGAAATATTGAGATTTGCCATAGATATTATTAGTTTTATTTTATTGGTTTTATCTGAAAGTAATTTTAGTGAACTTGTCCTCTAGGCTGTTATGAAGACATGAAATGCCATATGAAGCCTAGACATGTTGAAACCAGTGGAAGATTGAGTTGGCTCAGCCCTGTCTCTCTATAATGTTTGTGCTTGGTGTGCATTACTGTATCCAAGAGATCACTTGATCTGGGAAATACAGTCTCTGTTGCCTGACCTGTGCTGCCTGGAAGGAAACAGGCTCAAGCTGTGAAGTGGTTCACGTAGAACCTCCTGGTGCCATGTAGGAGATAGGTGTTGAAACATGGCTGAGGATCTGGGTCTAACTCATGAAATCTTCAACCTCAGATAACCATTGCAGGGCTGAATACTGAGGCATGAATGCAGTCACAGAATTGACTCCGTCATGTGATTTTCAGTGTATTTTGCCAGGAAAAAAATTAGTTGGAAACTCACAAAGCATCATTGATAGTCCTAAAATATTCTTCTGTAATCTACCTATGAAGATGAACAAGAGTTAAAAAACTTAAAGTGTTCAAAAACTATTTCAGATCCATTAAGATCAGAAATAAAGTGGTCAGACTTTTATAAAAGCACATCTTATGCTTCAGACCATAACTTCTTGGAAGAAACAATTTTACAGCTTAATGAACACCATTTATAATATGATTACAAACCATAACTTTTTAAAGTAAACAGATTCACCTCTCTCATAATATGGGATAGATGGATAGAGTTGCTCTTACTGCTTTGTAATGCACTTCTAAGCAGAATACTTTGCTGCTTCTTTATTTCTGTAGCATGTTTTATACATGTGCGTGCATATATATATGTATATATATATATATATATAAAATATATATAATATTATTACTACTGCATGTAATAGGCCTATATGAGTTGTGTTGTTTTTTTTATAGATGTCCTTAAAGCTAACATTATCAATTTATAAATATAACAAATATCTCAAAGTTGTGTGTGCTTGTATGTCTGTATGTGTACACATATAATTTGTAGGCATTAAATTGTCTTATAAACTTTGGTGACTGTATGACTTACAGAGGGATAAATAATTTTTATATTTATTTAGGATTCTTTAATTAAAATTAATTGTTGGTCCAAGATAAAAATCTAAATATTAGTAAACATTGGACACTTATTTAGATTTGTTATACAGTAAACATCCTTCTGCACCTGGGAACACCCTGTACCCCAGGGGTCAGTACTGGGTCTGGTTTTGTTCAACATATTCATCAATGACCTAGAAGAGGGGACTGAGAGTATCCTCAGCAAATTCACTGATGCCACAAAACTGGGAGGGGTGGCTGACACTCCAGAGGGCTGTGCTGCCATCCAGTGAGATCTAGACAGGCTGGAGAGCTAGACAGGGAGAAAGAAACCTAATGAAGTTCAACAAGGTCAAATGTAAGGACCTGCATCTTAGGAGGAACAACCCCATGCATCAGTAGAGGTTAGAGGCTGACATGCTGGAAAGCAGCCCTGAGGAGAAGGATCCCAAGATGGTAGAAAATAAGCCAACCATGAGCCAGCAATGTGCCTTTGTGGCCAAGAGGGCCAAAGGTATCTCTGGGTTGCATTAGGAAGAGTGTGGCCGGTAGAGAGAGGGAGGTTATCTTCCCCCTCTATTCTGCCCTAGTGAGGTTACACCTGGAATACTGTGTCCAATTCTGGGCTCCTGAGCTCAAGAGAGACAGGGAACTACTGGAGACAGTCCAGTGGAGAGCAACAAAGATGACTGGGGGACTGGAGCATCTCTCTGATGAAGAAAGGTTGAAAGAGCAGGAGCTGGTTGGCTTGGAGGAGACTTAGATGAGACCTTACTAGTGTCTATCAATATCTCAAAGCAGGTGTAAGGAGGATGGAGCCAGACTCTTTTCAGTAGTGTCTGGTGACAGAATAAGACAAGTCATAACACAGGAGGTGCCACCTGAACATGAGGAAAAACGTTACTATGAGAGTGACAGAGCACTGCCCAGGAAGGTTGTGCAGTCTCCTTCTCTGGAGATATTCAAAACCCACATAGATACAGTCCTGAGTAATGCGCTCCAGGCAATCCTGTTTTAGCAAGGGAGTTGGACTAGATGATCTTTAGAGGTTCCTTCCAACTCCAACGATTCTGCGATATTAGGAAAGACAGTGAGAGATGGATCATTTTCAGGGGTGGGAAAAAAAAAAGTATTAAAAAAAGCTGAATTCCAGAATCTCTAGAAAAACTGAAACCATCCAACTGGAAAGTAAGTTGTGAAGCCTTTGGACATTTGCCCTGTTTATGCCTGTTGCCAGTTGCTGACCTTGTAGGAAGGGCTCAGAAGTCTTTTATCTCCCCTGACTCAAGGAGTTCATTATTCATGAGGCATCTGTATAGCCCAAATTCAATACATTCCCAGGTGTTCAGAATGGGATTAATTTCTGCACCAGTTTCTGACCAGAACAAATACAAAATGAGGCTTGGCAGTTGCTCATCATAGTCTGCTTGGGATTTTAGGCTCTAAGTCCATTTGCTGAACCTGCCAAAAGAGTTGGTGCAGTTGGAATAATTTGTGCAAATTCTGACACTTCTACTACATATTCTTCCAGCTCTGATACACCTTCCTTTCCCAGCCCCCTTCCCCAGGCTCCACCAGTAAACACTTTCAAGATGAAGGTGTTTCACACTCCCTTTCACCAGCAAATCCTTTTCTTTTTATTTGGTGACTCTTGAGTCATACATAGGATCCTCCCCATGATGCTCAGAACAGGCTCACTGACTTCAGTAATCAAGACAGTGATTCTGAGAACCCTTTCACATAAAGTCTCCTTTGACTGCCCATTTTAGTTGAGAAGTAATGAGGTGACTCCAGCCTTTCTGTTTCCATTAACCTGTTGAGCTGAAGAGGAGGCAGCCTGCTGCCCGAGGCTGGTGACAGCCTGACAAAGAGTGCTGCACAGTGCTGGCCTTCTAGTAGCTGACATGTACGCAGGCTGAACCATCATTGTAGTATCAGCTCACCTCTACACCCAGTTCAGCCAGGCTATATTCCTATCTGGTTTACTGACACTAAACAACACTCATCCAGAAATTAAAACTTGGCCCTATACTTAGGAAATCTGTTTTCCAGGGCAACCAATGACAATTCTGAGATTCTTCATCACGTTCATGCCTATGGCAGGTCTTACTGCTCCTTGAGCAAATTTGTGATGAAGTAAGGCTGATATGACTAAATGAAGAAGCAGCTTATCCTTCCAGGAGTGGAAAAGAAAATGAGCTGATGAATGGCTTCACAGAATCACACAGAATCACAGAATTACCAAGGCTGGAAAAGACCTTTAAGATCATCAAGTCCAGCCTATGACCTAACACCACCACAGTGACTAGACCACATCCATCCTTTCCTTGGACACATCAGGGACGGTGCTTGTGAGGAAGTACTTCCTACTATCCCACCTAAACCTCCTCTGGAGCAGCTTCAGGCCAGGCCCTCTTGCCTTGTCACTAGTTGCCTGGGAAAAGAGCCCGACCCCCACCTGACTACAGCCTCCCTTCAGGTAGTTGAGGAGAGTGATAAGGTCCCCCCTGAGTCTCCTCTTCTCCAGACTAAACAACCCCAGCTCCCTCAGCCTATCCCTAGAAGACTTTCCCTCTAGTCCCTTCATCTGCCTTGTTGCTCTCCTCTGGACCTGCTCCAGCACCTCAATATCCTTCTTGAAGTGAGGGGCCCAGAACTGCACACAGTGCTCAAAAGTGAGGCTTCACCAGTGCTGTGTACAGGGGGGAATTGTGCTCCTGGAAATTAGGAAGCAATCCTGGAGCATTAGGAAATGCTCCTGCTGGCCACACTATTCCTGATACAAGCCAGGATGCCATTGTTCTTCTGGGCCACCTGGGCACCCTGCTGGCTCATGTTCAACTGGTTGTCAACCAGTGCTCCCAGGTCCTTCTCTGCCAGGCCACCCTCCAGCCACTCTTCCCCCAGCCTGTAGCGCTGCCTGGGGTCACTGTGGCCAAAGTGCAGGACCCTGCACTTGGTCTTGTTGAATTTCAAGCCACTGGCCTCGGCCCATGGACCCAGCCTGTCCAGGTCCTCCTGCAGCTTCTTCCTGCCCTCTGGCAGATCGACACTCCCCCCAGCTTGGTGTCACCTGTGAACTTACTGAGGGTGGACCCGATCCCCACATCCAGGTCATCAATAAAGATGCTGAATAGGAGTGGGCCCAGTACTGATCCCTGGGGAACACCACTGGTCACTGGATGCCAGCTGAATGCAGCTCCATTCACCATCACTCTCTGGGCCTGGTCACCCAACCAGTTCTTACCCCAGCGAAGGGAGCACCTGTCCGAGCCGTGGATTGCCGGCTTCTCCAGAAGGATGCTGTGGGAGACCGTGTCGAAGGCCTTGCTGAAGCTGAGGTAGACCACATCCACAGTCTTCTCCTCATCCACTAGGTGAGTCAGCCAGTCACGGAAGGAGATGAGTTTGGTCAGGCAGGACCTTCCTTTCCTAAACCCCTGTTGGCTGGACCGGATCCCCTGGTTGTCTTCTACATGCCGCTTGATGGCTCTCAGGATGATCTGTTCCATAATTTTGCCAGACACCTAGGTCAGGCTGACAGGCCTGTAGTTCCCTGGATCCTTCTTCCAGCCCTTCTTGTGGGTAGGTGTCAGATTGGCCAACCTCCAGTCATCTGGGACTTCCCCAGCCAGCCAGGACTGGTGATCAACTATTGAGAGTGGTTCAGCCAGTTCTTCTGCCAACTCCCTCAGCACCCTAGGATGAATCCCATCTGGACCCAAGGACTTGTTGGGATCTAAGTGGCACAGCAGGTCCCTAAATACTTCCTCCTGGATTACTTGACTTTTCGGCCTTGTTTTTGCTGGAAAGTGAAAGTTTGTTTTAACTGGTGGCTCCTGTATAGGAAATCAGTGGGAATGTTAAAGGCAAGCTGGCAATGAAGGAAGGGTGGTGGTAACTGGGGATAAGGACTCACAGCGGTGAAGTAATTGTCTTCTCCTTTTGCAGGTGCCCAGTATCTCCTTGTGTGCAAACCCTATTGCCTACTTCACAGGGAGTTTTATAAGGGACATGGAAAGAAAGAGACCCTGGGAAGTATCTAGAAGGGACTAAAGGAAGCAGGAAGGGGCAAATTTATTATCAAGGACATGAATATTGTCTGAAAGGTGTTAACAAATTCAAGCGACTCCTTAGGTGACTAAACTGCCAAGAACACTTGGCATAGGTAGCCATGAGTGTTACTTAAATGCTTTTCCACTTTCCAAAATTTGTGCAAACACTCAGGAAATCTTGTGAGAATGAGCTAACATGAGACTTATAGTCTCTTACAGTCTGGACAGGAAATGTTCTTGCAGCATTTTGGCTTCATTCATTGTGCCTAGATCACATGCAAGAATGTGTGAAAATAAAAAATGATGGAGCAGAGGTGGAGATAAACGTGTTAATGAATGACAGTATTTTGTATCTTATGAGGTTTTTGTCCCTTAAAAAGAACCTTTGCTGAGGTTCAGATGGAAGAACATAAAAAAAAAATCTCTAATCATTCCCATTGTTGGCTTAGGTTCACTTGCCTCTTCTAGGCTGGGACTGTGACCAAAAGTGTCTGAGAGACCCCTATAAACATGTGAAAGCCTCTAAAAGCAGACAAATCTGCCAAAGAAGGAAATATGCTACAAGACAAGCAGTGTCATTAGTTACTTTTGTGGTCAGCCTGCACTTTCCGCTACCTTTCAACATAAATTCCTCACTGCAAACTTTGTCAGTTTGATCAAATATGCTTTCAGAAGTGGGAAACTTTGCTATCTAAGTTAACATACCATGTCTTTACAGCATAGAAAACATTGAGGGAATAAAATTTTTCTCCCCTCTTGGATCTCTATGCAAAGATTTCAAGCTTCAGGTAATCTTCTCAATATTAGTCCCTGAGAATTAGTATGTATTCCCCAGCTGTTGCTTCTAGATGCTGAGCCATACTGTAAAAACTAAACAGACTTCAGCAGAATGCCTAAAATTCATTTTCTCACTCAGATGCTTTCATCTCACTCATTTCATTGTGTGTACAGGCTTGCAGGTTTCCTGAGGGCAGACATGATTTTGATTTACAGTTCCCTGGCCAGTCTGATTCTGAAGTTATAACACCTGTAATGCAATAATGTTTCCAAACAGTGTGAAAAAATGTAGTGGTCTGAAGAGGAAGCCTCTAAACTGCAGTGATCACAGTGTATCGAGTATCTCTGCACCCCTCTGTTGGCAGCCAAGGTTGCTAATACTTTGAAACAGTTTCAATTCCCTTTTTCCTGTCCCGACCTCATCATTTTAAAGAAAACAAACTTGTCTGATCATGCTGGAGACATGGCTTTAAAAATAGCTCTGGGATTTATCTTTTCTTCTATCCAGGTCAGGCTGGGGAAACTCTGTGGGTCTTTGGGATAGAAGGCAAAGAACTGTGTGACAGTGAGTGCTTCTTTCCTGGCTATTAAAATGGCTGGGCATTCCTGTCATGTCACACTAAGCACTGGACAGCCAAGTTTTCAGTCCTCAGCATTTACAGCCTCCCATATATGTACTGAAGGTTTATGTGATACTGAAGGTATCACATAAAAATGTGATACAAACTTAATTGAGAATAAGGCATAATTTAAACTTCTAGCTGCCAAGAGCAGGTGGTCAGAAACAACACCAAAGGTTCACTTTTACAGAGAACAATAGGACAGTAAAAGCATCAAAGAAAGAAAGAGAAAGTCAGGAACGAGCCAAACACCCACAATTTCCACTGGGCAAGTTGTTATTTTTACACTATATTTTGTTTTATCAATGTATTTGGAAGCTGTTCACTGAAATAATGGCTCCTATTATTCTCCCAGTCCCCAAAGATTAGGTGTCTTATTATTAGTTTGAATAAAATCCTTTCAAGAATATAAGCTTTTATATTTACTTAAAAGCTTTTATTAAGCTTTTTAGCCCCTCCTATTTAAACTTTCTACATACCTCTGTATTTCTTGTTACTAGACCATATGAGAGCAGGAAATTGTCAGTATCTCTTGAAATTTTTTTTTTTTTTTCCAAGTCTGATCCCTGAAAGTTAAAGACTCTGTGTTGCATATCTCTTTTAAGTGAATCAGAGGTGTAAATAAACTTATACTGGTAAGTAAGAAAAGAGAAACGGGCCCAAAAATTCTGCATAACCACTTCGTATTTCAGGTGTTAATATAAATTTTTATATCTGGGGACATTCTATCTTCATCAAAGACAAAGCTATTTTCAAAGGTATTCGGTAACAATAATTCAGTCCCCTGAGAACAGAAATTAATGCATTGTAGAGATACTTTGAAACTCACATATTATGTTATTTCAGATTTTACTGTTCTCACTACTTACTGTACCCTTACTGGGTGCTTAAGAGTCACAGGCAGTAGCGTGAGGTTTCTTAACAAAATGTCATTTAACTTTTGTTAGGAAAAAATACACTTCCAAAAAAATCCAGGCTAACAAATTACTTTGATCCTCCACCCATGGCATTTTTTTGAGGTAACCCAGAAACTAATTTTCCATATCAAACTTAAAACTCATTTAGATTAACTTCAGATCTTAAAGTATGTTGGGAAGGAACATGTAATGTATTAATAGCCCTTCAGACTGGAGGGAAAAGAGAGGGACATCCAGGTCACAAGTGACTTCACCCACTGCAGTGCATGGGGACTTTAGGTCAAGCCAAAATCTGATCTACTTCTTCATTGCTGGGTCTTTTTGGTGACTGCAGGTTATGTCAAGGGAATGTGTGGGCAGCACTCACCTGTAAGGTGGTAAGCTTTGTCACAATTATATGTTATTAACATACAGCTGATAGGTTTAATCATTGCCTCCATCTTCTGTGGAACATATCATTTGCACATTGGCTTTGATGTCCTGCATGTTTTAAAGAATCATAATCCTGCTTTGAGCAGGATGTTGAACTAGATTGCCTCCTGAGGTCTCTTCCAGCCTGAATTATCCTGTCACTTCTGAGTCTTGGTGCATGTTGTGCAAGAAGCCAGTTAAGAAAACAAATGGACTAGTTAGTTGGCTGTCTGCCTGTGTGAGTGTGAATATATGCATGAGACACAAAAGAAATTACATTGTCTGTCCTTCGTGTCTGTTCTAAAACACTGTCCAAAACTTTTGGGGAACGAGAGCTGTAACATACGAAGTTCCAAGGCACAAATTGCCACAGCACTGCAGGCTCTCAGTGCCTCCTCTGTCCTGTGGCACCTGTGGTGGCAGCATGACTTCTCTCCCTCTGTGCCCCTGATAGCAGGAGGATGAGCACCTCATGTGTGGTAAAGATCAGGAGGTTCACAAAGGCTTAGCGGTGCCAGCATTCCCCAAATCTTCAGCCTTTATGTGGTTTCTAAAGTGTCCTAGCCCTGCTTCAGGAGCAGAAAGGTCAGGGGCATCTGAGACAGCAGTAGTGACAGTGTAAATGAAGGTAGCGCATACTTCACACATTTAAGCTTCAAAGAAAATCACAAATACGCAAATATGACTTGCTTCAGTTTTGGTTTTTTTGTTTGTTTTGTTTTGTTTTGTTTTGTTTTGTTTTGTTTTTTTAATAGTTTTGGGGATCACTCCAAGAGAGAATCAGCAAGATGCCACCCTATTTTACAGAATTTCCTCTTTCAGGTATTAGGCTGTTCCACCTTTGTCTTATTTAATTTAGAGCATGCTTGCACTTGCAGAGCATTTGGGCTTGACAATACGGTTCTCTTCTTCTGCCTTAGGAATGCACAAAACCTGAAATAACCTCTTCTGGCATATAAAAGAAGAGAGGAATAATATGCTGCTGCCTGCAGTGAAATATAATCCTTATTATTCTTACAGTAAAGAGACTAACCCCATAACTCAAATACAGAAGGCTTGGAAGAGATAATGATTTTTCAGCTGACCTTTTATTTCAATAAATTATTTTATTTTGTACATCAACACAAGTGTAATATTTGAAAAGTTCATGGTATTGAAGGTGATTAACAAGCGCTTGTGACTTAGTATTGTGTAAACATAATAAAAGTTAGAGTAGGAGCAACACCTGCTTTAATCTGTGCTGTTTAATAAGCTTCTCTAAGGAGCCCAACCCATACAACACTTTTCACAAGACTGTTGGAGAGCTGGGGGGTGGGGGGCGAGAAGAGTCTGCGAGCCTGCACTGGGATGTGTTGTGTTATTTTGTTTCCAGCTATCTCTGCTTACGTGGCGTGAAAGGGAACGGCCTGCAAGTGCAGGTAGGCAGTCACTCTACAACGTGTAGGGAGTTTTTCCTGCAGACAGAAGCTGTACAGTAGGTTTAAAGGGAGGAGGAGACCCTTGAGTACAGGAAAAGGGAGGGTGTGATCAATCCTGTTATGACTATTTAGTTGCAAATAAAGCCAAAGCACAGCAAAGCTGACCATGTATAATTTCACCTCCCATTGCTCCAGCTGCCATTACCCTAAGGGCACTGGGGGTAGGGCATGGAGACTTAACTGGGACATTCATACATCCCTCTGGGGACAGGTTGCTGTTGAAGATCACAAAATGGCTAAGATTAGAAGTGACCTCTGGAGGTCATACTGCTCACTCTCCTTTATCAAGTGAGGTCACCTACAGTAGGTTGCTCAGGTCCATGTCCAGACAACTTTTGAATATTTCCAAGGAGGGAGACTCCAGCATCTCTCTGGGCAACCTATGGCAGGGCTTCATCACCCTCACAGTAAAAAAACCCCACATTTCCTGCTGTTCACAGGGAACCTCCTGTGTTTCGGTGTGTAACCACTGCCCCTGGTGCTGTCATTGAGCACCACTGAAAAGAATCTGCCCTTCTCTTTTTTAATACCATTGAGTGTGCAAATGGGCTTGGTTGGTGAGAGGGGAGGATGCTCCCACCAGCCTATGTCTGGGTGAGGGCTGTCCTTCAGAAAGTTCACTTGCTTAGGATTTACTATCAGAAAATAAATTTTTTAAAAATAGGGTATCTCTGCCAGTTCACTGCACAGATTGAAGAGAAGTTATTCACATTTCTTTACAGCTCTAGCCACAAATGTGACAGAATGAGGATTAGCCTCAGTTGTTATTTAGTTGTTCCAACTGGGCTTTAGGAACATAGCTTATGTTTACAAGCCTGCATATTTTAGTGGTTAAGGAGATGGATACCTTGTTTAGAGGTGGGAGATGGCAGGGACACCCCAGTTCACTTGTCTTCTACAGAGTAGAACTGACCTGGAGCTGCAGTCCAGACCTGGAACAAGTTGAGATGATGATCTTAGCACCTTCTCATGACTTGATTCTTCTTTTTCCAGAGTCAAACAACATATCTATGCCAAACCAGTGCCCTACTATCATCTGCTATATGCTTATGTGGAAGTCTGTAGTGGGTTGACCTCAGCAGCTATGCCCTCACCCAGTTGCTTGCTCAGTTCCCTCCAGAGAGCTGGAGAGGAGGTGGGAGAGAGAACTGGAGGGAAAAAGGCAAGAAAAACTCATGATAGATTGAAGACAGTCTAGCACATGGAGAAAAACTGTAAGACAACCCCAACTAATGCAAAGGCAGTTAATCACCACCTCCCAACACTACACTGAAGCTCAGCCAACTTCTGGGTGATGGCTATTTTGGAAAAACTTCCTGCTCCAGTTTTATTGCTGAGCATGGTGCTATATGGCATGAAATGTCTCTTTGGTCAATTCAGGCCAGCTTTCCTGGCTGTCTCCCCTCCCAGCCACTTGTCCACTTCTAGTCTACTCACTGGAGGGACAGACAAAGAAGCAGAGAAAGCTGTCGTGCAGTGCAGGTGCTCCTAAGCAAGACCTAAAACATGCCAGTGTTATCAACATTGTTTTGGTAACAAATCCAAAACACATCACCTTAACAGCTGCTATGAAGAAAATTAACTCCATCCTATCCAGACCCAGTTCAGAGACATACAAGCTGCCAAGGCACTGGACCTACAGTTTGTCTCCATGTATCTTCAAGAATTCAGCAGCATGACACCAGCAGCCTTGTTAGACAGGAATCCCATATGTACATGTCTGCAGGGAATTAGTCTGATATTTTATTAAATTCCTAGGTTACATGGAGGCAATTTTTCTGCAGATAAGTTTCTTTGTATTTGTAATGACTATGTTCAATTGAACTGCAAATAATGTTCCAGAAAACAGAGTATCCTGAAGCATAGTCACAAATCAGAAAATGACCAGTAATCCACATTTTACAAATTAAGTGTTGGGGAATTAAGGCGTTTCTTCACTTTTTTAACTTCACAAAATCAAAGATTAGAGAAGTTTATTTCTTATGTCCACCTCTACTCCATACACTGAGGCCAGTCTATTGACTGCAGGGTGTCTTCTAGGAAGGCACCTTGTAGGTGGAGAACCCATCACTTCTCTTGGCAATTTTCTTCAGCAGCTAAAAATAAAAAAGAGCTCTGAGTCTTCTTTTTCGTTTCAACATTCCTGCCTTTATCCTTTAACCAGACACTGATTCTTGCTTTGTCTTTTTCTGCTGAATGAAAGGGCTTTCGAATACCCAGTGTTTTATGTCCATGGAGGTATCTATACACTGTAATTAAGCTAAATCTCAATATTTTCTTTTCTCTATAACTTAGGATGATTAAACACTTTAAGAAGGAATCTCTAAATCCTTCCTGCAAGACAACTCTACCAATGCATCAGATTATTTAATGGCCCTTTTCTGTGCCCTCTTCATGTCTGATTTTTTATGTATATATGTGCATGCCTGAGTGCCGACTGTGTGAACCTCAAAACATTATGGATGCCCAGTCTCCAGCTGGTCAATGTCATGCTCAGAAGAAAAACCCTATTTTCTGCTTATATTCACTTTTCTTTTTTATCCATCCAAGAACTGTAATAATCTCCTTTGTCTCTGCATAGACAGGTGAACTCTTCAGCTGAGTCTCCTACTTTTTACACTGCTGTCCACATTGCAGCCCATGCATTTGTTGGCATGACTTGCAGGCCTTCATTTTATGACCATATATTAATGGTCACAATAAAGACTATTTTGCATGAGTAGTTTCACTTTTGCAAGGAATCCAGATTGCATAAAGGAACGTGAATACATATTTATGTGTGTCTGTATGCATAAAGCTCATGTATACTATCTAAATTATGAAAGTATATCTTTCATAGATACTATGTTTTATGTATTTTTATATATTAATATACCCACCAAGTCCTCATGTTTATTTATTACCTTATCAATTTGTGTCATCCACAACTGTTATGAATTTGTATGCTGTCACGGTCTCAACCCGGTTTTGGGTCGAAACTGCCTTATCTCAGGGCACAATTGCCCTGTTTGTTTATCAGGAATTTCTGACACGAAATTATATATTCAGAATAGTCTTTTAATTATTTTGGTGGGTCTGTCCCTGGCTTGGGACCAGCTCACTTCCACCAGGTATGTAAGCCATTGATCAGCTCCCCTCAGAAGCACATAGGGAAAACTGGATATGTAAATGTACCCGGTCGGTAAAGAGGAAGAAAAAAAGACTACTATAGTCTGGGGTAGAGAAAGCCCGAAGCCTTTCCCATATGGGGTCAAAGAGGTGTGTGTGAGTGAGGGGCCAATGACACACGTGGGGGGAGAAGGCTTTAGAGGTGAAAGGTTTGGATGGTGATGTTGTGCTCACGTCCTCCTGGAGCTGGGAGTGAGGAGAGTTGTGGCAGCGGTGGCAGATCCAGCGCAGGTGGCACCAGTGGCAGGGACAGCAGGGGCTGCAGCAGCTGCTGCCTTTGTCCTTCTGGTGCCTCTGGCAGCCGAGCTGCCGTGTGCCTGGGCACAGGGGATGGCTCTTTTTGGAGTCTGGGCACGGGTGGCAGGGCCACTCACCGCTATCACCCTGAAGAGCTTTCTTCTGATGATCTCAGGAGTGCTGGAGAGGTGAGGAGTCTGACACTGTTTTCCTCTCTGGGCCCAGGTCTGGTGGCAAAGTGGTCTCAGTGAGAGCTGCTTTCAGCTTGGCTCCTTTGATTTGGTTTTCCTTCTCCTCTCTCTTCTGTCTTCTTTCCTTCTCTCTCCTCTATACCAGCAGCAGTGGGCAATGGGCATTCCTTGCTGTGCAGGCTTAGGCCACACTCCCAGCCCTACCTGCAGCTCGGGATGAAGTCCTGGCTGTGGCCCCTACCCCGCAGTATTGCCCCCATTTCTCCTTTATTTTTATTTTATTTCTTCCGTTACGTCCCTCTATTACAGTCAATTTCTGTGAGAGACATACTTTTTTGGAGATCAGTTCTCCACATATGCTTGCAGATCTCTGCCAGAACTGCAGCCTGCTTGTCTGTCAGAGGCAGGTCTCCACAGGAGTAAGGACGTACTGGAAGAGTTCCACTCTCATGCTGGAAAGCAGACACACAAAGGGGCAGGACGTGAAAGAGTTTTTATTTTTAGTAAAAAAGAAATTTTATTGTACTGTAATACAGAATTTTTCAAACATGCAGGCTTACCTATTTTAAAGTCAAAAAGCTTAGAAGTGACACTCTCGCTCATTGAGGTTCTCCAGTATTTTCTTATTCATCATTTGTCTAGGCTGCAGTTCTAAAGGAACATAACTGAACATATTGTAAATGTTAATTTCCCACAGTCTGTTCGAAGCAACACTCTGAAAGCCATCTCCTTACCACTGTGCTGTTCTGTCTAACTTATTTTGCTCATTTGCTTTCTAAGTCTTCACATCCAGCATTAGGTTTTTATCATCATATTCTAGAGATTGCAAAAATCCACTCTGGTGTTTGTTTCAGCTACTGCCCCCTACCTTTTGTCAGCTGGGTTTGGAATTTGTACCTGCACCCTGCAGATATTCTATCTTGAGCACTTGAATTAGCACACCTCTATACAGGGTCCAGCCACTAGAAGGGACAGAGCCTCTCCTGGTGTAAATGCACCTCAGATGAGAGTTTATAAAATTCCTGTTTCTGAAATGACACTTGTTATTTACTAATAGGTTAGACACGTGGCTGGAAGACAAAACACTTTATTTTGAGACTTTTAGGGTGATGTCACAACAGCTTGGCAAGCGTGGCAGGCTAGTGTGCCAGGTTGCTATTCCACTTTGCCAGAGACAAAGTATGATCTCTCTCCCAAAGTACTCTGCTGGGAATGGAAACAATTATGCTTTCTTTGGTGAAGCACTTTGAGATCCTGAGAGGCAAAGGACTGTCACACAGCAAGAGCTCAGCACACACCCACTGCTTTCCCTGTCTTTTGAAGGGCTGCTGTCGTTTACCATGCAGCAATAGCCAAATCCCTTCCTGATTCTCTATCTGGGGTTGTTTTGCCTTCTCTCTCACATGAGCTTGTAGGCTTTGTACACAATCAATATAATGTATGCAATGTATGCAATGTATGCAATGTAATGTATGCAATAAAAAATTTAAAAAATTAACAAACCTGATGATAACTTCTTATGGATGTAAAATAATTTATGTGTCCCATATTGTGTGTCTTACTGTTGCTTGTTCACACATCATGTGTTTTTCTTGTGCTACTCTATAACCTTCCTGGCTTAATTTGACTGGAAGGAGACAAGCATATTCTGATATTTTTGAACCGGCTGGAGGACATCTGGAGTTTTGTAACTGAGTAAGATAAATATTAAACTAGAAAACCTGAACAGTTTAACCTGTGGCTTGAAGGCACTAAATAACAATTCCAGGGGGTGCATCAGCTTCTGTAGTGGCTGTTGAAATGCTACTTTAGGAGAACATGTCAGGTCATGCAGGAAGCTGCACTTTAGTTGGAAATGGTGAAAACTAATAGCAGAGCATTTAAGTTAATGAATATTTGGCAGTATTGGTGTAACTATGCTCCTGTGGGGATCTGAAACTACAGGGGAGTTAAGGTGCTTTACCCAATCAAAATAATCCACTTTCTAGTTCTAACATTCATTTAGATCAAGTGATCATGGTGAGATGTTCTATAATGCTGAGACATTGTTATTCTATGGTGTTGAAAGTGAAGTGATCTCCACCTTAGTAAAACATAATTATCTGGTTAAAAACTTAATGGTAAACATGACTGGTTTAGCTGGACCACTGTATCTTAAAAGCCTGGACAAGTTAAAAATACCATTTAAGCTTCAAGCTAGCAGTGCTCTAATTCAGGTATGCAACGGAAATATTAAGAGACTTCAACGGATAGAGGACAAAAAAATTACCAAAGCTCCATTTTAGCACATAACACCTCTATAGCTGGTCTTTGGAGGTATGGGGCTGTTAAACCAGAAGATAGGGAGGGACAAAGATTAGGTATTTCTGCATACACTGAGAGGAAAAGTCAAAATTGCCCAAAGCTATTGTCAGACATGGCTCCTGTAGTCATCATTAGCCATAAAACCAGAAAAGACACTGATGTAAAACTCTCCAGAACATGCGTGCCTTAAAGGACACTACAGGGACTGATCAGTCAGAATCACAGGCAACTGACAGCATTGCAGTATCCAAGGAAAATCTTAGTCATTAATTACAATCTCAACAATGCATTTGCTATTTGATGTTTCGGTAAATGTCTTCCATTAGTATGACTCTACAGCTTTTGAGTGTTCTCTTACTTGCAAAACTTAAATAGCGATAAGGCTGAAAGAATGATCAGACACAAGACATTGCATACCCAGGGGGAACGTTTTACAAACTGCAGTTGGAGACCATTGTCATAGTGACCAGTATAACCCAGCTTTCTGAAGGATACACCTAGTTAGAAGAGGAAATGGAAGGGTTTCTGTGTAACGAGTTTTTTATGCTGATCACTAGAAGAAAATGTGATTCAAGATCATGGATTAAATCAACGTCTCAGGAACCAGACTGTGATGTGTGAAACACCAAAATTCTTAATCTCATAAATGAACTGCTAGTTGTACTGCATTCAGCAGTACTGTGCAGAGGAGGCATTGATAAGCACGGATACACATAGTGAAGAATACCCTGTGTTCTTTAGACACAAATCCTCTTTTTATTTCGTCCTTCTCTGGAATTTGCAGAGGACTACATTCTGCACTGGAATACTTTGTTCTGCTGCTCTTGTAATCTCAGACTTCAGTTGGGGACTAAATCAGTACACAGACTAACATAAAGTGTTTCAAAGTGGCTAATATCTGAGGTTAAATGTTTTCTGACAAGGTACAGAATAGATTGGTAAGTGTGCTACAGAGGGCACCTCAACCCTCCTTTTCCATTGCCTTTTCCCCTTCTGAGGACTGGTTGCTCATGCTTCAGGAATTCGAGATTCAACTCTGTTCCCACATGGCTGCATAACCTCAGCTCAGACTGCTGGCAAAGCTGCTGACCTGTGACAAAGAACTGTGCAAATGTCTGTAGAAAATAAGAAATAAGAATAACAAAGGTAAAACTACAAGCAGGGGATTAAGGTAGCTCAAAAATTTGAAAGGAAAGATATTGACATGAGGAAAGATAAGCTTCTAATGGAAAGAAAAGGGGAGCTGGTTGCCAGGTTATTGGATGTTGTTGGTATTGATTGAGCTGGTGGAAGATACTTGGTTTGCAATGTTAAGGGTTTCCTTCGGGGAGCCACAGAGCTGGGTGCTCTCTTCCAGATGTTGCCCACTGGGCCAAAAAAGGCTCTTTGCATGTCTTACAAAAGGTAGTGAACATAGCTCTCATGTGTGCCAGCCAGTAAATATTTGCTGTGGTCTTGTAAAGTTGTGCAAATCCTGTTTGCTGGGCCTCTTTATACCCGACTACAGCCACCCGGACAAATGGACCTGAAAGAGGGATGGCAGCATGACCTTTTGCAGGAAACATCACCCCCAAGCCATTTCAGTGCTGGCAGACAGTATACGAAGCCACTAGTGTACATGGAGGAGGTTTTCATTTGATTGTTGGGTTTTACCTAAGACAGAAAGGCCAGAGTCCCTGCCTGGGGAACTTAGATAAGAGCTTTACATTTTACATCAGTTATTCTGTGCTCTGCTTGCTCTGATTTCTTAGCAATGTACAAGATGATCCAGTATTTGGCTACTGCCTTTAAATCATAGGATTTTCCATTCTAAATTACAACCTTTGCATTTGATTAGTGTGGCTTAGTCTTTAATAAGCATTTATTATATCCACAGACATTACCAACACTTTAAGAACAAGCTTTTCTACCTATTGTAAATAATCTTGGCAGCAGCATGACCACATCCATTGGCATATTTGAGAATATGAAGCTGCTGCTATGGGTCTCAGCAACCACACACCGAGGGAGAAACACTTGTATTGCAGTCATGAGGAGATGAGAAGGTGCGGGCAGGTGGCTTGGGTGCAGCAAAGGGTGATGAAGCCTCCTGAATTTAATACCCTTTGCTGAGAGTGAATCTCTGTGAGCCATGTGGAGGTGTTTAGCTCTTGTTTCTCAATTTCCTTGTTCTTGTCAGGGATGTTTTAGTTCCTCTTTCCCTGGAGAGACACAAGAATTGATTGATTAATGTCTATAAAACACCACAGACAGAAGCACAGTGTAAATGTCACTGCTGATTATTACTACTCAGCCTTTCAAAGGAACATCAAACTATGGATATTTGTGATGAAACAGAGGACTGTGTCTTGATTGCTCAGGAGCTACAGCTTGACAGACTCTGTAAGCACACCAGGCCAGCATTTGCTGTGTGCCTTGAGCTGAGTTTGCCTTAGCTGGGAATACATTATTGTGTGTTAGTATTACTGTAAGAGTTAAAGTGTCTGGTTGATATTACCAATTTATTGCGTATTTTTATAGATTTCTTCTTGTTTTCCCTTAACTCAAATATCAGATACCTGAACGCTATTTTTTAAGCCACTGGGAGCAATGCATTACAAGTGAGGACTCCCAGAAGACACCTGTTTGCAGAAGTCCTGGCTAGGACCGTAGTGAAACATTGGCCATTTGGACCATTTGAGCAAGGACTGAGGAAGGAGATGTTACTATAAAAGGAAAGGACAGTAAATCATGAATATGTACTGAGCAAATTTCAGCAGTGATGCTGTGTCATCCCCTGGCAGTGACAAAGTGTGGCAGATATAATTATCTACAGGGAAGATGCTGATATAATTTCTGAAGGCATTTATGGCAGCTCATGAGGTAATTACGTCCTCTGCTTGTCTTGCACAATATTACATCATGAAGCAAATTTCTCATCCTCTGTTCTCAGACCCTGGGACACTGGCCTGGATGTACTAGAGAGGATTGTTAGACATTTTGTGAGTCTGGCCTGCCTGTAATGTGGAAAATCTCACCTAAGTGAATCATCTCATTGAAAGCTGTCAAGGTATAGGGACTGTCTAGCTTCAGATAAAAATAATGTGAGTTTTGTCACTGCCTAGTTATTGTTTTCTTTTGCAAGTAACTGTGCCTAGAAAATTTTTAACAAAGAATGGATTGCTCATTCTGCTGGCTGAATGGCTCCTCCAGGATTCTTTCATGAATTTTGTGACCCAAAGAGTCCCTGAGAACCTTTGTAGGAAGAGCGAGTCATTACCTAACTGTAGTTAGTGCCAGTACTACTAGTGGGCTCCTTCACAAAAGGAGGGGATGGAAAAGTTGAATGTGGCACAATTCTCCACATTGCACCAAAAGATACAGCCATAGTGTGTCTGAAAAAGACATTGTATTGATTGAGGCTGGTTTTGCAAAGGTCTATAGCCCATGGCTTGCCTGTAAAATTAGCAAATACACATATTTCTCATGGAAAACTTTACTCCAGAAGCAGGTGATTTCATAGCAAATCAACACGTGGTATTGCAGTGTTCTCTTTAGCTGAAACCAAACATAGAAGAAGTTTTCTAAGACTCAATATTGAACATCGGTGGGTTTAGATAAAAATTGAAAGTAAAAACTGCATGGTTAATGCCAGTAAAATGACCAGTGGAGGAGCAGTTTGGATCACAACCTTTATGTGGTGCTAAATGAAAATGTATCTTCTACCTCCAGTTTTTAAATATGGCTGTAAAAATTTCTAATTTTATATTTATACATATATTTCATTAAGAAGTCTGAATGCCAGAAATTATCAGAATTACATCTCTGATGTTTTTCATAAGATGGTACACTACAGGTTCACCAGCAAACACGAATTACAAATTACTACTTTATTTGGACTTAAATTTTTGGTCTTATTCAGCTTTAGTCTGGATACTTTGCTGCAAGAGTAACAAAAAAAACCCAGACTACTTTGCATCATTACCAGTGTAACTGAGCAAAATGCACCATTCATGGTTCATATTTAATTTATTAGCAAACATAACACAAATTTTGTTTGGCTGATTTCCAAGTCAAATAAAAATTCTTCATATTCTTGTCTATTCAACTTCCATTGATTTGATGCCAAACTAGCACTACTTCAAACTCTGTTTTTTTTTTCTGTTGTTTTTGGGTTTGTTTGTTTGTTTGTTTGTTTGTTTTTACTTTGGACAATCATCTACTTTTTGTCTAATTTGGAAATTTAATGGGGTTCTCCTATTCTGATATTAATATATTATCTGACACTGCACCGCACCATTTGTTCTCTGAAGCAAAAAAAGTCCTTGTTTACTTTTCTAGAAGTATTTTTAGGTTCATATGTGTTATCACTAGACCTTTCTGATCTTTTCTAGCACTCCAGGTAATTCGTCAGTATAAAAAAATAATGCATTTTCTCAATGATTTATTACTGCTGCACTGGTTTAATTGAGGAAGCAGAGTAGATCTCTGCATCTAGATACAATTTTTGCAGCTTTTGCTGATTTGAGACAAAATGTAGATAATGTGGAACAATGCCATATTTTAAGTGATTTGCCAGATGGCTACATGGACTGGGATATAGTTTAGATGAGTCCCCTGCTACCACATTCCTTCATGTATGTGTTTTATGGAAGACCTTTAGTACATTATCATTGGATAAAACAATTCAGAAACTTTCAATTAGATCAGTATTTACCATTGTCACAGATCAACATGTTTGGTTTGGGATTTTTTTGCTCCACCAGTTAATGAGCTTATAAACCTACCGGCAAAATACCAAATCACTGCTCAGTGACAAGCCAACTTGTCTTGCTTATGCAAATGCATTAAAACCTCTGTAAGTCTGGAATGGAGCTCTGAAATCTCAGAAGAGCTAGGTCTTTGGTTCATTTTTCCAGTCATAATCCAGAAGGTGCACAGACATACAAGGCAGGAAGAAAGAACAATTAAAGAGTAAGACAATTTCCATTTCAGAACTCATTCGCTCATAATAGAATGGCTTTGGTTGGAAGGGACCTTAAAGATCATCTGGTTCCAAACCTGTCTTCACCTCTATCCTGAATACAAAGAGACAGGGGTTGGCTTTGGAGAAAGATTATTGCCCTTTTAGTTGAAGATGCATGCCATGGTGGGGGGAAAGAAATCCAGGCATACACGATCGATGAAACTTGTGGCTTGTTTCAAGTCATATCACTGTTTGCTCTCTGCGAGAGTACCAGGATTTTGTTACGTAGCAGTAGTTGCTTGTTCTACTCTGAGAGAAATCCAACAGCCCCTTTGCCTGCTGGCTGCAGCCAACTCAGCAGGCAAGCTGGGACAAGAGGGAGACATCTACACCCTGTGCTGTGCAGTCTGAACAGGGTGGGAGGTGCCCCTGGGCTCCCAGCCCACTGCCTGGGCTCCTCATCCCAGCATCAGACTGATCCCAGGAACTACTAACCCCAGGGGCCACAGGGGAGCCCACACTGCCCCATTTCCAGCCTCAGCCAAGGGCAAAATCTCTCACACTTCCAGCCTTTCAGCTGTGCAAACTATTGTCCCTCTACAGTGCAGGCTAATTTTGCACCTGTACTAGAACTTATTACTGACTGAAACTTGATGCTGGTTCAAGAATATTTTAGATACATTTTTGCCTCTCTCTACTATATTCTAGCATATCCTTGAGGACAAAATTAGTCCTGAAAGGATCAATTTTACTGGTCGTAGAATTGCCTGTCTGTTTGTTTTTTTTTCCTGTAGGACTATGGTCACTGGAAGTGCTGCTTTATGCATCAGTTTCCCAAAGCATATTTATCTGTTCAGGGCTGTCTAGAGCAGAGGTTCTTCACAGCAGAGTAAGTGTCTTACAATATTATTGAATGCAGTCACAGACAATAAAACACTGGTCTTACTTTAAATGCTGCTATTGTAGTTCTAATACCTTCCACCTTCTGACATGGCAGTATAGTTATGAGGTCCTTAAGACAGCCTTTCCCTCAGGGCCCCAAAAGAGATGGTGACAGTAATGGATGAGAAAGGTAGGGTAGTCCACACTGTGCAAAAGAAAGCAGATGAAAATCATCTGAGTGCTTCCCTACCCTCAGGAAGGATGCAACCTGAGATACGACCATGTGTGTGTTGAATTAGAATAACATTTCCTTCCTATGTTAGTCTCTATGAAAATGCAAACAGGTGTTAGAAAGCTAGCATTACATTCTGACACAATCTGTCTAAATAACAGGCCTGGGCTTGGCCCAGCTCAGAAGAGACAGAAAATAATAAGCAAGCTCCTCCTAGAGGCACTCTGCAGCTTGCCTAGGTTTTAGGGGTCACTTTCTTTCATTGATTTGCCTCTCTCCCCTCTACCTGCTGGATAACACTGCATGTCAGCAGTGGTCACAGAGCAAAGAACGAGACTCTGGGCTATGTCAAGAGCTAGAAGTGTGCCCCCTGACAAACCACAGGCAACAGGCTGCTGCTGGTGCTGTCAGCCTTTCCCTGCTGCCAAGAAAAGGTGCCAGGGAATAATCCCTAAGCACATTTATCTGCTTCAGAGCCAAATCCCAGTGTGGGTGATGTGCCTGAGCAGGATAGCTACGGTGTGTGTTTCGTAAGTCTCTTGCATCAGCCATTGGCGGTTGAGGGAGAGGGAGGGGAATAGCATTTCTTCCCCAGATCTAGAATGTAAAAGGACCAAAGAGAGGTTCCCAGTGCTGAAAATGGTGAACATCAGATCTACCAAGGGACATAATACAGCTCTGCATTGTAATTATTTACCTGAGAACATACTTCAGCCCTGCTGGTTTATTATAAAAAAAAACCAAAACAACTAACAGGAGTCCTGGATTAATATCTGAACACTAATAGAAATCTTCCTGTAATTATCTAGAGGGAAAAACAAACAAAACAAAAAAAAAGTGAAAAGGATAGTGCTTGAATAATTTTTTTTTTTTTACTCTATTTATTAGTTTTACTCTAACTGAAACTATTTTCCTTTTCAGTGAGAGAGAACAGGTGCCTAATTAGAGTGCATGATAATTCTCACACAAATGTAATTAAAGCAGATCAATGAAAATCTCTCCTTGCTGGACTGCTGCCATTTTGGGGGTAGATGTTTAAGTGTATAGAAATAAATGTTTTCCCTGGGAGTACTTGATAGTGTTATTTGGGGAAAAATATTCTACTTGATTTATCTTTGCAGTGGCCGTGTTACTCATGAAGAGCACTGGGCAGTGTTTTAGAAGAACAAGATTTGCTGTTACTGAAAATTTGTGATTGTAAAAGGAGTTTTTATCTAAAAGGAAATTCTGTAGGAAATTGTTGGCCCTTCCAAGATCTTCTGGACATTTTTTAAAAGCTTTTAAAAGAAATTTTATTTTTAGTGTATTCATGGAGCAACTACAGATGCCCTGAATAGGTCAGAGTATTTGGTCCTGTCCTGAGCAGATGCTGGCTGACCAGTGAATCGAGCTACTCTGTACATGCATGAGTAATGCAAAGAAAACTGGAAAAAAGATAAGAGCCCATTGCGCTGTGACTTGCTGTCATAGGACACCTGACTTGCAAGGCACAGTTAGTAGGAAAAGGTCACACAGATAACCTCTCAAAGAGCAGACCAATGAGATGTCCTTTATTTTCAATGTGCTCTGCATGGATCCTTCATTTTTGGTCATGAATGGCTGTGTTCTTTTTAGGAAAGACAGGTCAGCGAAGAGAGGTGGTGGAGTTGTGAGAGACCAACTAGAAGATACTGAGCTCTGTCCAGGGGCTGATGAGGAACAAGTGGAAGGTCTGTGGGTACGAATTAAGGGGCAGGCTGGCATGTGTTATACAGTTGTGGGTGTCTATTACAGACCTCCTGATCAGGACGAGAGAGTTGATGCGGCTTTCTACAGGCAGCTGAGAGCAACCTGGCAATTACAGCCCTTGGGGAATTTTAACTACCCAGATATTTGCTGGAAGGCCTACACAACCAGCCATTCACAGTCTAGGAGTTTCCTCCAATGCATCGATGATAACTTCTTGATACAAATGGTGGACAAACCAACTAGGAGAGGAGTGCTGCCGGATTTTGTGCTCACCAACAAGGAGGGCCTTGTTGAAGCAGTGGTGGTCAATGGCAGCCTTGGCTGCAGTGATCACGAGATGGTGGAGTGCAGGATCCTGTGTGGGAGGAACAGAATACCTAGCAGGACCAGAACCCTGGACTTCCACAGAGCCAACTTTGGCCTCTTCACTCAATTATTAAGAGAACTCCTATGGGACAGGGTACTAGATGGTAAAGGGGCTCAAGATAGTTGGTCAACATTCAAGGACCACTTCTTGCAAACTCAGGATCAGAGCATCCCAAAGGGTAGGAAATCAAGTAAGGGAGCAAGGAGACCCTCATGGGTAAACAAGGAACTGCTGGGCAAGCTCAAGTGGAAAAAAAGAATGTATGGATCATGGAAGGAGTGACTGGCCACTTGGGAGGAATATAGGACTGTTGCCAGAGGATGTAGGGAAGCAATAAAGAAAGCTAAGGCCTCCTTGTGACTAAACCTTGCTAGGGAGGTCAAAGACAATAGAAAGGGCTTCTTCAAATACACTGCAGATACAACTAACTCTAGAGGCAATATAGGCCCACTGCTGAATGAGGTGGGTGCCCTGGTGACAGAGGATATAAAGAAGGCAGAGGTACTGATGCCTTCTTTGCCTCTGTCTTTACTGCTGCAGACTCTCCCCAGGAGCCCCAGATCCCTAAAGCCCCAGAAGTCAGGGTGAAGGAGGAGTTTGCTTTGGTAGATGAGGATTAGGTTAGGGATCAGTTAAGCAATCTGGACATCCATAAATCGATGGGTCCAGATGCAATACACCCATGGGTGCTGAGGGAACTGGTAGAGGTCATTGCTAGGCCACTCTGCATCATCTTTGGTAAGTCGTGGTGTACATTAGATCCAATATTACACTATTACTGAAATTTCTTCTATAAATAAATTTGGTGTTTAATTCAGTGCTGATATACTTAACACTCTTAAATACCACATTCTTATTAACTGCTGTCTAGTAATAATCTATTGGCAAGGAATGTAGGAAGAATTACTTTTCAAAATCTGAGATTTCAAGAAAAAAGGATATACACAAACACTGTGAATGACATCTCCCAGTTTTGCTTCAGCTCGATTCTCTCCTGCTATACACATATTCAAGACAGTGGTAAAGAAGCAGAATTGAAGGCCTGGCCATTTTACAAATATGGTAGTGGTGTATCTTTAACAATAGAGACAATTTGCTTTTATCCTTGTGGATTGTTCTTGATTTTATATTTCCTGTAACTATTACACCCTTTGTTATGGGCTGAAATAATCAATTTTCTTATCTTTCATAGATTGTCTAGAAAACCCGAGGAGATAGAAAGATCTAGAAAATGTTTCTGAGGTAACTGAAGACCTGATAGAAAAATAGAAATCAGTACTTTTTTTTCTATCTGATTTCTATCTTCTGTGGGAGAAAGACTCCTCTCTGGCTATTGTTCCCTCTATTGTTCTTGTCTCCTGTTAGTGAATTCACTGAGCAGAGAAACCTATGTATCAAAGTGAATGAAATTCACCTCTCTGATTGTCCAGGCTAAGCAATGAACAGTGAATAAACTCTTCATTGTCCTAATTACAAGGAGGCAAATACGTATTCTCCATGTCTGTCTTCAGCTGTATTACTGCTCTTGAAGGGTGAAGGGAGTGGAAATTTCACAGAGGAGGTAATTACCTTCTGCATCTTTCTCAGGCCAAGCAAATTAAGTTACCTCTGATACCACAAGCAGCCTCATAAGGAACAGAGAAAGAAAAAGAAAGACTACTCTGGTAGTCTGCACCTCAAGACAAATGGAAGTCATGATTACCAAAATCCCTAAGGGGTATGCTCCTGGCCCTTTTGATGTTTGCTTGCAGATCACAGCAGCCTGAAAATGTGTGCATAATGAGAATGATCAAGGCTCAGCTCAATGTTAGGGCTGTTGTTGCTAGTGAGTAACTGTGTAATACCACCTTTTGGCTTTTACTACAAGTGTCTCATGAATACTGGAAGAACTGGGTTGCATTATCAGCCTAGAGAAAAACAGTGCTTGCATTTGGTCTGTTTGGTCCCTTCTGCTTTTTTTTTTTTTTTTTATCATTGCTGGAATGCTACTTGCTACTTGACTGAGAAAAGCGGAACATGTGGAGAAGGAAATGTGAAGGAATTAAGGTGCAGGTAATGATTGCTGTGAGGCAGTCCTTAGCACTGATCATACTGCGGTTTTCTCAGCCAGGCTAGAGACTGTAGAATAATCTGTTGTTTTTTTTCCAAGCTGGATCAGAAGCTGTAGGAATGATTCACTTTGACAAAAATATGAAAACTTGCCTGCTGCCTTTGCAATGATGCCAATTGTCTTCTGAGTTCAACTGGACTCCTGTAGAGTGAAGTGAAGGAAATGTGCTTTGTTTTTTCCTAATGAATCCTATACAATTGTTCTAGTCCCCAGTGAAAGTGCTCGTGTGTTGTGAGAAAGGAGGAAGTTTGTCTCCTCTTTTATTTTTTTCTACCACCACTCATTAGAATTTAATGAAAATATGCTCCTCTTGAGGGGAAATATAAAGAAGAGGAAAACACTACAGAGATTCAGGTGGAGTATTTCAACTGTAGACCTGAGGAAGCAGCATTTAGAAACTACAGTTTCTCAAAACTAAGTTTTGAGAATTAACTCCTCAAAGGGAAGGAGAATTTGGGAATTAACAAGTGGGAATAAAAGGACTGATTTTTATGCCTGCTACTATTTTTCATTTAGTACAGAATTTACCAGATACACAGGTTTTATAATTTCACACATGAATAGACAATGTGACGTAGCTTCATAAACAGTTGACTGTGAACCCCTGGTCTCCTGAGGTGAATCATTTTGGTCCCTCAATTCTCCCACAAGAGTGACTGAATTTCCGCTTATGATTGTCCCTTTTCTGAAGAAGGCTCCCTAGAAGCTGTGGTTATCCTGATGGTGAACATGGTCACTCCTAGGACCATGGCAGCAGGTATCATGAAATCCCTTTGAACTCTGTCTAAAGGACAGGGAACAAAGAAAGAAAACTGGCCTTCCACTACTGCCTTGTCCAAAGAGTGAAGGAGAGAAAACAGGGCCACATGGTTCAGAGCTGAAGACATTGTTACTGCAACTTACCTTTCTTCTCTTCTACAATCAGTGTCCCCTTCCATAGCCCACAGCAACAGTTCATGCCTGCAGTCTTTCTGCAGGAGACCTGCTTGACTACCATCAGCTTCATCCTTCTCATTCAAGTTGTTCTTCTTCACTTCTGGCAGTGCCTCCCCGAGGTAACCTTGTTGTTTACAAGAGGACTTCTAGTGCAACACTTTTTGTAATAGGTTTGGATGAGTGCAGGAGAAACATGCAGTTAATGAACCATGAATGCTGGAAAGAGTAGCTGATTTGGATCAAAGTTGATAAATGGTAAGTTGGTGAGCTTGCAGGGAGAATTTCAGTCAACACACTATAACAGTGTTAGACAAAACAGAATTGCATGAAGGGAAACTAGAATTTGACCTTTCAGACATATTTCCCTAGACCTCTTTATGCAGGTAGGTGCATGTCAGAGCACTATTTAACATCAGTTTGCTGCATGGTCACTTGCATCCACACAGAGCTCTGTCACAGACAGGTAAACTGACAGTGGCCTCTAGAAATATTTGGAGAGTTAAGTTCAAGCACATGCTCCCTGAGATAAAAGTGAGATAAAAGCTGACAACAATGGGAACAAGGCCAGTACCTCATTCAATTATTTCCTGCCCATGTGAAATACAAATGGAAGAAATCACAAGCAGGAAGCAAGATCACTATTGGAAGGTATGTTCAGCATGGCTGTGGTATTTGATTTGCAGGATGATTACTAAAATGATTGAGAAGCATTACTTCTTGGAAAACAGCAGACCATAAAAATGTATGATGACCTAAAAGAAACTGTGAACTCTTGGGCTCAAACACCCAAATATACAACTTTTACTCAAACCCAGGCTCAACCATTTAGCTTGCCTCTCCTCTGCCAGAGAAGTTAAAAAGCTACCTGCATAAGCAGCCAACCTCAGCTGATTATCAATTTAAAAGGCTTGTAATGAATACCATAAAAGCTAACATAATGATGTAGGGGGGGTCCTTCAACCCAGTCAACAAAATACCATAAATTCCTAGGACTGTTTCACTGCAGTTGCAGAATCACCTATGGCATGCTTTGGTAACACAAAAATGGGACTTTTGCTGATAAAAAAAAATACTGAAATAAATAAACAAATGTATGTATATACACTGGTTTCCATGTATAGCTATTAAAAATATTGACAGCCTTCACACAATATAGTACTTTGAAAATAACCAGTAAGTTGACTGAGCAATTTCACTCAGCCAAAACATGGGTTAATTAAAATTATTAGCCCTGGCTTCTGAAGGAGTAGGAGCTTAAATTATCACTTTTTAAGTCACCTGCACACTTATAACTTGAGAATAAACTCAAGAAAATTTGATAGGGATCAATTTAAACAAACAAACAAACAAACAACAACTGAATGTATGAATGTCTTGCAGCAAATCGAAAATCAGCTGTAGGAGACATTTTCCACTGGTTTCTCCACTAACAGCACAGAGAAAAAGTGAAGTTCAACCACTAACTTCTTGGCTGGTTGGCCATCCATGTAATCTCATTTGAAAAGTATGGGGAATGAAGGAAGTGTTCCAGGAAAGCAGAGGGAGCCTGAAGGCAGTGCTGGGCGAAGTGTAGAGGGAAGGAGAGCTAATTATTGAGGAGACATGACTGCAGACATGTAGGACACAAGCCCATATAAATTCATGCTTATTTTGCTGTTCTATGGAAGTTATTTTAAAAGCAGAGTAATAGGTATTAGAAGCAAGTAACACTTCATCAGATGGTGCTGCACTTGTAAGGCACTATACATACATATATGTATTTAACTTGGAAGCTCTGTAGCTCTCAGACTTCCCCAGCACAGGTTTTTCTCATGTTATTGTGCATGAGCAGAAGTTGCATTTGTATTTAATGATGTTTTACTGCCAACTGCTAACCTTTCCAGGATTAGGAAATGCAATTTTAGGGAAGACAAAATGCTACTAAAAGCTGCTCATGTGTTTTAAGAAAAAAAAATATTAAAAATTGTGTATATTATATTACACTTATCCAGCTGAAGAACATAGTTAACCTTGTATATAACTGATCAAAGACAAGATATCTCTTGTGTTAACAGTGTTCTGCTTTCCTCAGAGGACTGGGAGCTGGAGAGCCAGCCTCCCAGATCTCTGGAGAAAGGACCCAGCTGTAGCCTGTACTGACTGCCCTTACCCTCAGGGAATCATAGAATCATAGAATCATAGAGGTTGGAAGGGACCTCGAAAGATCATCTAGTCCAATCCCCCTGCCAGAGCAGGGTCACCTAGAGTACATCACACAGGAAGGCGTCCAGGTGGGTTTTGAATGTCTCCAGAGAAGGAGACTCCACAACCTCTCTGGGCAGCCTGTTCCAGTGCTCTGTCACTCTCACAGTAAAAAAAAAAAATCTGATATTCACCTTAAACCTCCTATGCTCCAATTTGTATCCATTACTCCTTGTCCTATCACTGGTCATCACTGAAAAAAGCTTAACTCCATCTTCTTGACACTCACCCTTTACGTATTTGTAAACATTGATGAGGTCACCCCTCAGTCTCCTTTTCTCCAAACTAAAGAGACCCAGCTCTCTCAGCCTTTCCTCATAAGGGAGATGTTCCACTCCCTTAATCATCTTTGTGGCTCTGCGCTGAACTCTTTCAAGCGCTTCCCTGTCCTTCTTAAACTGAGGGGCCCAGAACTGGACACAATACTCCAGATGCAGCCTCACCAATGCAGAATAGAGGGGGAGGAGAACCTCTCTTGACCTACTAACCACACCCTTTCTAATACACCCCAGGATGCCATTGGCCTTCTTAGCCACAAGGGCACACTGCTGACTCATGGTCATCCTCCTGTCTACCAGGACCCCCAGATCCCTTTCACCTACACTGCTCTCCAGCAGGTCAGCCCCCAACCTGTACTGCTGCATGACATTTTTCTTCCCTAAATGCAAAACTCTACACTTGCCCTTGTTGAACTTCATCAGGTTTTTCCCCGCCCAAGTCTCCAGCCTGTCTAGGTCTCTCTGAATGGCAGCACAGCCTCTGGTGTGTCAGCCACTCCTCCCAGCTTGGTGTCATCAGCAAACTTGCTGAGGGTACATTCTGTACCCTCATCCAGGTCGTTGATGAAGATGTTGAACAACACCGGTCCCAGTACTGACCCCTGAGGGACTCCACTAGTCACAGGCCTCCAACTAGATTTTGCCCCATTGACTACAACTCTCTGACTTCTTCCTTTCAACCAGTTCTTGATCCACCTCACTGCCTGATCATCAAACCCATACTTGATCAACTTATCTACAAGGAGGCTGTGGGAGCCAGTGTCAAATGATTTACTGAAATCAAGATAGACCACATCTACTGCTCTACCATCATCCATCCACCTAGTAATTTCCTCATAGAAGGCTATGAGGTTAGTCAAACATGACTTACCCTTGGTAAAACCATGTTGACTGCTCTTGATGACCCCCATCTCCTTGATATGTCTAGAGATAGTGCCAAGGACAAGTTGTTCCATCACCTTTCCAGGGATGGAGGTGAGGCTGACCAGTCTATAGTTACCTGGGTCCTCCTTCTTGCCCTTCTTGTAGACTGGAGTGACATTTGCTATCCTCCAGTCCTCAGGCACCTCTCCTGTTACCCATGACTTACTGAAGATGATGGAGAGTGGCCTAGCAATGACCTCTGCCAGCTCCCTCAGCACCCTTGGATGCATTTCATCCGGACCTATCGATTTATGGATGTCCAGATTACGCAACTGATCCCTAACCCAATCCTCATCTACCTGGGCAAACTCCTCCTTTATCTTGACTTCTACTGGGGCTATGTGAAGCTGGGGCTCATGGGGAAAGCCTGCAGGAGTAAAGACAGAGGCAAAGAAGGCATTCAGCACCTCTGCCTTCTTTAAATCCTCTGTCACCAGGGCACCCACCTCATTCAGCAGTGGGCCTATATTGCCTCTGGTATTAGTTTTGTTGGCTATGTATTTGAAAAAGCCCTTTCTTTTGTCCTTAACCCGACTTGTAAGGTTAAGTTCCAAGGAGGCCTTAGCTTTCCTAGTTGCCTCCCTACATTCTCTGACAACAGTCCTATATTCCTCCCAAGTAACCAGCCCCTCCTTCCATGATCTATAGATTTTCCTTTTCCATTTGAGTTTGCCCAGCAGTTCCTTTTTTAACCACGCTGGTCTCCTAGCTCCCTTACTAGATTTTCTACCCATTGGGACACACTGATCCTGTGCTTGCAAGAAGTGGTCCTTGAATGTTGACCAGCTATCTTGAGCCCCTTTACCTTCTAGCACTCTGTCCCATGGGACTTCCCTTAACAATTGATTGAGGAGGCCGAAGTTTGCTCTGTGGAAGTCCAGGGTTCTGGTCCTGCTGGGTATTCTGTTCCTCCCACACAGGATCCTGAACTCCACCATCTCGTGATCACTGCAGCCAAGGCTGCCATTGACCACCACTGCTTCAACAAAGCCCTCCTTGTTGGTGAGCACAAGATCCAGCAGCGCTCCTCTTCTAGTTGGCTTATCCACCATTTGCATTAAGAAGTTGTCATCAATGCACTGGAGGAACCTCCTAGACTGTGAAAGGCTGGCTGTGTAAGTCTTCCAGCAGATATCGGGGTAGTTAAAATCTCCCATGAGGACCAAGGACTGTAGCTGTGAGGCTGCTTTCAGCTGCCTGTAGAAAGCCTCATCAACTTCCTCATCTTGATCAGGAGGTCTGTAGTGGACCCCCACAACTGTATCACCCAAGACTGCCAGCCTAACAACATTCTGAAACAATGTGAGCAGCCTGTTACAGGAATAATTGAGAAGGGAAGCTTGGATGATTAGGCTCCTGTTTCTCCCAAAAATTTCACGTGCTCTGCCTCTTTCTTGTGATGTGACTGACCCTCTTACTGCCAAAAATTCCATGTAAGATTTGAACATCCTGGCATACTTTTCTGTAAATTTTGCAGAACTGTAAAATGGCTTGACTGCTTCCAACACTGGAACAAGCTTCTATATGTGGGATACTTTCCTTGGGCACCAGAGCTGTGGCTAACATTTAATACTCCTAGCTGGGGAACCTGGCAGCAAATATTTGCTTAGATCTAGATATTTGGGGGGGTTTTGGTTTGGTTTGGTTTTTTTTGTGAGTCTTGTGATGCTTTTGTAATGAAATATCCAATTGCTTTTAGTCATCCTTTAAGTATTTTTCTTTCTGCTACACCTTACCTGGGTTGAGCTAAGTGGTCTAGCCCATGAATTAGGATCTGAAGGTTTGGATTTGAGTTTTGAGGCTAAACTTAAGCCATGTCTTAAGACTGACTAGAGATAAGTTAGAAGTGGTGTTCAGATCCAGTGAAATTTACCAAAGCTACAGAAATACGTTTCTTCCTTTAGCTCAGGAATGAATACCAATGATTTTCAGAATTATTAAGAAGATGGCTTCCAAAATAAGAATGGTGATGTCAGTGCTCAGCTGAGATGTGAGGAAAATCAGGACTAATCTTGTATTCAAATTAGGCCTTTGAAAATGTTATGAGCTGTAATCGGAAAGTGTGGCCATACAGTATTCACATTCCTTCAGTGATTTTTCCAGCATTTTATATCTACTTTCATAGGATGATTCACAAAACTGAGCTCTCAGTCTTCAGTGTTTCTACAAAAGAAACCTCAGTCTGTCCTACTGATTTTAGAAACTGCTGTCCCATCTATTTCTTCAGCCAGAACACCTGAAGCCCTCAAATTCTCTTCATCTCTTTGCTGTAAATCCCACCCACTCACTCACCAGCTCTGCCCTGTGAAACTCAGTCATGTAAAACACTTACAGAAAGAGACATATGAAATAAACTTGCCTAACCTCAGTCTTTCTAGGCAGACAACACCTGGGACTTTAAGCTATTGTGTCATTAAAAAAATGTAAGAAATGTTTTTTACCAGAAGGCTAACTCTGCTTGGCAGCACTTACCAATAGGTAACAGAAAAACCCTTGTATCTCACCTTTGTATCCTCTAAATAACCAATGACCTTATTCCTTTTAATGGGTTCATTAAGACCTCTAACATTCCAGGTATAAATTCCTGCTACTACTGTGCACCTGAATTTACTATTCATATGTGAATCTCTCTGGGTTCCCAGTTACTATCTAACAACAGCAATTGGCTCTTGAAATTATTCCCTCAGGACTGACTTCGCAAAGGACACTGCAGTTTACATCTTAGTTCCCTAATTAAAGGCACAACACTTGATAAACCTTGAACAACTAGTCACTGGAAGCTAACAGTTAGTCTCGCTGAATCCCTGTTGACACAGGTTTTGTTGCCTGATAACTGACCACAAGTGGGTCATGTGAGACATACAGAAAGCATATTGAGGTCAAACTCTAGTGAAACTGAACCGGTGGGAATTGACTGAAAAACATCACAGGCCTAAATGGTGCCTTAACACACAAAATTTGTTTCAACTCGGTGCACAACATCTGAAACACTGCAGGTGCTGCAATTCCAGATGCTGTCTGGGGCATGAAATAGCAGGTGAGATTGGTGGGAGAGGAAGGATGGGTTTCAAAGAGCTTGCAGTCCTTCTCAGTGTGCAGTTCTCTTCTCCACAAGTGCAACTCATGTCAATTTAATCAAAGCTAGGCCTTGATGGTATTTCAAGAGCTGAAAGCTCTTTCTTTCTTTCTTTCTTTCCTTCTTTCCTTCTTTCTTTCTTTCTTTCTTTCTTTCTTTCTTTCTTTCTTTCTTTCTTTCTTTCTTTCTTTCTTTCTTTCTTTCTTTCTTTCTTTCTTTCTTTCTTTCTTTCTTTCTTTCTTTCTTTCTTTCTTTCTTTCTTTCTTTCTTTCTTTCTTTCTTTCTTTCTTTCTTTCTTTCTTTCTTTCTTTCTTTCTTTCCTTCTTCTTTCTTTCTTTCTTTCTTTCTTTCTTTCTTTCTTTCTTTCTTTCTTTCTTTCTTTCTTTCTTTCTTTCTTTCTTTCTTTCTTTCTTTCTTTCTTTCTTTCTTTCTTTCTTTCTTTCTTTCTTTCTTTCTTTCTTTCTTTCTTTCTTTCTTTCTTTCTTTCTTTCTTTCTTTCTTTCTTTCTTTCTTTCTTTCTTTCTTTCTTTCTTTCTTTCTTTCTTTCTTTCTTTCTTTCTTTCTTTCTCTTTTATTTTCTCTCTGCAGATTTAAGCCCTTTAAAGCAACTAAGATCATAACTGGCATTATAATTTATTTGACCATGACAATATTCATTTCTAGCAAGTTCAAAGCAAAATATTTTTATCACAATAACCTTCTCTCTGCCCTGTATTTAATACTGTTCCTTAACTAAAGTACAAGTGCAGCTCTCTTTGGAAAAAAGACACATAGAGTCCTAGATGTTCCAACTAAAGATACAAGTAATGTAAGACTGTGAGTAAGAATGACTGCAGGTGAAAAGCAGTATTGAGCAAGGATCTGAGTCAAGGTTACTGTGCTTGATGAAACATGCTTTTTGCTATGCCAAGTAGGAAAGAAGTTTTTGTGGAATTATATCACAATTGCTGTCTTACCTTTACTACTTTCTTTGAGCAGGAGCTTTCATAAATTAAATAGTTTTAAATAATCCATAATTTCAATACTCCACCTATTTTGTATCTATCCCTTTACCTCCTGCCATTAGGTTTGTAATTATAAAAAGACAATCTATAAAGGGTTGTGTTTTCTCAAAAGGAGTGTGCATCAAGCCCAGCAGGCCATCTGCAGCATTTGCCATTAGCAGATGTCCAGGAAAGAATAAGAACTAGCGTATTCCTTGGCCGTGTCCCTAGGACTTTCCCATCCTCCATCTATTTTCTATAGAGGCGATTTCCTGAGCCTAATGTGATTTGCTGAGTAACCTACTGTCTTCTAAACGTTAATTCCTCTGATGGCGTAGAAATATTTTGTATCCACAGCTTCCTTTAGAAAGGAGCTTCACAGATCTACTGCCTATTAAGTGGTAAAATACCTCCTTTTATTTGTTTTAAACTTGATTCCTTTGATAGTCTGTAGTTTTTGCACTGAAGAAATGTTGTCCTTTGTTCCAAGGGAGTCTAGTAATGTGTTTTGCTTGAGTCTGACATGACATTTCCTGGTTCTTGTACAAGATGATGTATCCCTTTTATGCAGATATTATGCACCTATTGAACATGTCCTAGCTGGTGGCCTGTTACACATGCATGGCAGTGCTATGCCTAGTTCAAAAACTTACACCAGGGCAGCAGAAAATAAGGCTACCCCAAAAACTCTACCTGTGACACTTGCTTCACCAGTTCCAGCTACTGATACGTTTCAGATGTAGGGCAGGGCTTATCTGTTTGTCCTCCTGGGTCCAGGACCACAAGCAGGACTGCAGTGCACTGGCATCATTGTCCTCTGACACTGAAAGCAGTGCACACCCACCAGGTAGGGGCCTGCCCTTAGGTGGATTAGCTTGTTTAGTTCAATCTTCAGCAATTCTGTTAAGATGTCAGAGCTGACTTTTGTTAAGGTATCTAATCACTATGGAGAGAATTACAACATTACAGTAAGTAAAAACACTAAAATGCTTTTATTTCATAAAACCCAGAATGAGGCTCTTTAATTAAATTCAAAGGTAAAATGACAAACAGAAATGAAAATACATCTCCAGATGGCAGTAAAGTTCATTCAACTGGAGCACCTGAGGCACAAAATGTAAAAGCAAAGATAGATATTTCTAAAGATTACTGCAAGTCTCTCTTTGTCTCAGAGACAATGTTCTTTAAAAAGTGAAACAATACATCTTCGGTAGTAACAAGGGCACAATAGTCACAAGCATGACACGGGCCAAGTGAGGAGCAAACGGAAAAGAATCATGCCGAAAGATCTGCTTTACTTTGTATCTAACTTGCAGAGAAATTTATTGAAGTAACAGTCACAGCGATGTTGCAGCAAGTCCTTGGCTCTGCTCCGTGACAGAGGCCAGTGACCTTGTCACATCCACGGTCCTTTTGCCCCTTAGATTTCTCCCTGTCAGTTCCTGGTAGGTAGAAAGAATGCTTTATCTGTAGTGCAGGAGTGCAGAGCTGGTTTCCTCCACTGTGCCAGATGCTGTGTACACAGACACATGCATTCCCACATCTGTGGAATTTCAACTACAAACACCAGAGAAGACTGTAAAAACAGGCACAGCAAACAAAGACAAGATCAGTAGGTAGTGTGTTAAATACGTAAGAACTCTTTCCCTGTGTCTTTCGAGTTTAACAGGAGCACCAAGAACTGATAAGTATTCACACGAACAGAAACTTGTGTGGTACTGGAAAAAGATGAGTGGGAAAGTTTTGTAGGTTGAAACCAACTTAAGTTTTAGTGCGGAGTCTGGCAAGTCCTGTCTCACATGGTGGAGTTCTATCACCAGACAATCCCAGCTCTGGGCTTCAGCTACATCAGAGGTCTGCTGGCAGGACATGTTATCTGGTGCTGTGTGTCAGTGAAACACCATGACTGTGCTCACAGAGAACCCCACAACTGCAGCCCACCTGCTGGCAGTGCCACTGCCAGCTCTCCGAGCCTTGCTCCTGGAGGAGCTCTGCGTCCAGGCTATGTTTCACTTCACTGCTGTGGGTCCTCTGCCTGACTTGGTCCAGATGCTCAGCTAGGGAGGAAAGGCTGCTTTGCAGAGGCAAAAGTGACCACTTGTGGTGTCCTGTTACTGCACAGGGTCAGCAGCACAGAGCTGCTGGAGCTGCAGAGCTCTTCTCCTCCCCGGCAAGGAAAGAGAGACTTCAGCCACTGCACAATTATGGAAAAGGCTAATCACAATCCCAATTTTCTGCTCCTAGGGACTAACAAAGGTTCACCTGTCTTCTGGTCAGTCAATGCAGCCAATGATGCAATTTTTTCTTTCAAAAAGGGAACAAATTGATTGTCTAGGGTGTCCTGCCAAAGGAACACTATGGTTTCAACTGACTGTAGTAAAGTTGGCTGTGCACGCTACTTTGCTGAAAGTCTGTGCAGTCTGAATAGTCTGCTGGGTTATGCACTGTCAAGGACATAACTGCACATGGTTTGACAACTAATCAGCAGTTCATCCTATCAGTGCTGTTCTGCAGCAGCTGAACACAGATCCCAAACAAGTTTGCTAACTGCCCACCAGCAATTGTTGAGTGATAACACATGCAGCTCCCCACATGTTTACGCAGATTCTCAGATTTATCTGACAGCTTTATACCCAGAAGCATGATACACAGTAATTAAAATTAAAAATGTTTTGACAGCCAAAACACATGGCTATATAAATTAGAAAGATATAAAAAACAACACTCTCAAAAAATACAGATCTATAGATAAATCGGAGTGTTTCAATAGAGAACCTTTTAATACAAGCATGTTAATGTAAAGCAGCTCTGAAATACAGGCCCAGGTTCCAACTGGGAGAAGAGTAATTTTCAGAGCTGTAGCCAAGGGAAAGTATGAGAGATTAAAGGAAAGAGAATTGTCTTGCTAAACAAAGAGTGAAGGGGAAAGAAAAGACAGATTAAAACATGCAGAGAGGTGATAGGGTAGAGAGATGTGCCACTGTTCAGTTTTCTCCCTAGTGTTTTGTACCAGAGGGCAGGTAAGGGCAGTCTCCATCTAAAAATAAAAAACAACCCACAAAAAAAGCTGCAAATCTCTGAGATAAATCCCTTCCCTCTGGCTCCTTTCAAGAGTTTGCAGCTGCTTGCCTCACTGAGTAAGTAAAGGCCTGGCCCTGAGCACTTTAGGAAGACCCTGTGGCTCAGCAGTAGCTCTGGAGCAGGTCTTCGCTGCTAGTTTACAGATGACACCAATCATGCTGCTTGAAGTCCTCTCCTTGCAACTGCTCCTCTGGCCTCTGATGTCCATCTGGAAGCAAAGATCTCTTCAAGGCAGAGAAGAGACTTGGTAAAAAAGTTTTCAAGGCTGAAAGCAGCATTAACAGCTGTTCAAAAGAATATTTTCTCCCTAGTAATATATACACTTTTTTTTGTTTCTACCTCAACCATGGAACTGCAAGAGCTTGGGATGACAAGTGGCTTCAGGAATGACCACCTAGGAGGTGACTTATTGTCCCCCTTCTCTTTAGTGGTATTCCACCCTGGGAAGGTGAATTCCCACCATGCAGATTTCTCTTCTGAAGATGCTTTTTGTGATCTCAAAAATGCTGTTCCTCAACAGGCTCATCTCACCTCTACAAGTCCTATTAGAGTTATCTGGAGCTTTCAGTACACAGTTCTGTTCAGTAACAATGGCTGGGGGGAAGTACTCAGATTAGGGAGGAAGATAGCTTTCTGTGGCAACTAAGACATCACTATCTCAGACATACTCACTATCCTTGCACACAGCTGTATGAAACCCATCCCCCTCCATTCCTCAAACTGGCCCAGTTAACTGGGATATATGTGATCTATATCTGATTACCTTACATTGACATAGCTCCAGGTAGCTTCAGCAGGATGACTGGATTTCCTTTAGCCACTAGTGAAAATAAAACCCACTGCAGGCTACACAGCTCAGACCTTTTCATGCTGAGTGGCAATGTGAGTGAATAAACAAGAGTGCAAAGCTTGACTTTCCTGGCTTAGTGTCTCTAATCAGGTGGGTCTTGGAAAAGCACAGCTTTTGGAGAGTAGAGCAGGAGTACTATGTGGACCTTTCTGGATCTGTACACATGTGCAATGGTTGTGAGGACTTCTGTTTAAGGAATAACGTGTATTTGCACTGGATTTACCAGGATGGAGAGCGGGCCTTATTTGTCCCTTTTAGGAACGGCCAGTAGAGAATGTACTCTTTCCTTTCCAGGTCACGAAAAAAAGTGAGTCACACTCCTTTAAAAAATCAAATCCAGACAGTGCTGGTTCTCCCTCTCGTGGAAAACAAACCTCTGAGGCTACAGAATCTTTTAAAACCATAATGAGGACTTGGAAAGGTAAATCGTGTTTGCTTCTGCATGATATGTAACACATGGGGAATGGCTGATAACTCCATTGGTGTTAAGATGCAAATCTGTATCATTGAATGGAACTCTGTAGGTGTCACTCAGCAGGACTGCAATGAATATTTGGGTCCTCTGAGTCATGTTTAGATTATTTTTTTCTTATTCTAGTAGGAACTGTGGTCATTTTTTGTCTTGTACCCACAAAAGCTTCAGGTTGCAAAACAAACTTGTATCACCTTATCTGCTTCTGAGGTGACATGGCTTTACCTGAACAGGGCAAGGTTTTTTTCCTTGTTGGTAATATGTCCTAGCATTTGCTCACTCCCCTTCCCTTCCCTTCCCTTCCCTTCCCTTCCCTTCCCTTCCCTTCCCTTCCCTTCCCTTCCCTTCCCTTCCCTTCCCTTCCCTTCCCTTCCCTTCCCTCCCCTTCCCTCCCCTCCCATGCCAGCATGAGGCTGGCACTGGCCCACCTCTCCAGCCTGTCAAGGTCTCTCCAAATGTGTCCCTTCCCTCTAGGGTGTCAACTGCTCCTACATCTTGATATCATCAGCAAACTTCCTGAGGATACACTCAATCCCTCTCTCCACATCTCCAACAAAGACGTTAAACAGCACTGGTCCCAATACTGACCCCTGAGGGACACCACTCATCACCTGCCTCCACGTGGACACTGAGCCATTGACCACAACTCTCTGGCTGTGGCCATCCAGCCAATTACTTATCCACTGAGTGCTCCATCTGTCAAATCCTTTTCTTGTCTGTTTGGAGACCAAGATGTTGTGTGGAACAGCATTACATGCCTTCCACAAATCCAGGTAGATGACATCACTTGCCCTGCCACCATTCACCATCTCTGCAGCCTTGTCATAGAAGGCCACCAAACTGGTCAGGTCCTTAGTGAAATCATGTTGGCTGTCACCAATCACCTCCTTATTTTCTGTGTGCAGAGTTCCCAGGAGGATCTGTTCCATGACCTTTGTGGGCACAGAGGCGAGACTGACTGGCCTTAGTTCCCTGTGTTTCACTTTTCCCCCATTTTAAAAATAAATTAATCTTGAGCTTGGGATATCTTGAGCTTAATATCCCAAATCTAGCGCAACCAACAGTAATTTGGTTCAAATCCACATCCCCTGTACGAGTAGAAGGGTGGATAATTGGTCTGACTGTACCTTGAAGCAGCAGTTGTAGAGAGCCCACCAGAAGACCCTTGGGAGACAGTTTTGTGGGATTGATTCCATACCACCCTTCAAGACCTTCTGCAGGTCAATACCAGTGTAGCCCAGAGCATGGACTGGGCTGCTGCAATTACATCCTGTTTTCTTTCTCCACTTAGCACTGCAGAGAGCACCTCTTTCCCTGCTGGCTACTCCCTAACTACTATTTTACACCTAGATATCATGAAGTACCTCTTTAAGTCCTCCTTGTGAGCCCCAACATCTTTGGCCAAACTCTATTTGAGGGCTTCCAGATTGAAGAGCAAGGAGGGGATTATTTCAAGACATCTTGAGTTGAAGGGCAGCTATTCAGTAGAATCTTACTTTCGTCTTCCACTTCTCTTCATTTTTTGGTGAATTGAAAAATGCCTTCAGACTCCCTTGCTTTGTTTTAATTTTCCATTAAAAGGCCAATACTGATTTCTTTTGACTAACTTGCACACAGAGTTTTGAATAAGTTCTTTGCAGCATTATGTGGAGTCTTTTTGTTAATGAGCAAAACTAGAACAACTTATTTTTTTAGAAAAAGCATTTTAAAAATCTGGAATAAATTGCCAGGCTCCCTCACCTTGCTCCTTCAGTCTGTCTCATCACAACTCATTGGTCTTGCCTGTCTGTATTCCTGCCATCCCTGTCTGATACGTTTTAGGTTCTCTGTCACAAAGACTGTCTTCTTTTTTTCTCTCTCATTTTCAGTAGTGTCTGACACAGCAGCGTTGTTGCAAGCTCAAGCTTCCAGGTGCCATTAAAATACAGCCCTCCTCTCCAGCCCAAATCTGACAAAAATATGATCCCTGATTACTGTGAAACGAACCACACTTGAAAAGGTGCAACATCACATATGCAGAATCCTGACCATAGCCCCTGCAAGACTATGCAGGAAAGCAGTTCTTATTTTATTTTAATAGAACAAAATGACACATCAAAATACCAACTGTCTTTTTAATTTCTCCCTGTCAAAGATGAACAAGCTGCCTTAACTCAGAGTGCTGTATATATTTACAATGAAACAGAAAATCAGAACAGATGTAGAAGATACAAAAGAGAGATAACATACTGAGTTAAATGACGATAATGTAAACATTACTAGCTATTTACTGACAATTTAATTAACTTCCCCCCCGCTAATGCCACCTCAATTTCAGTTCTTTCCATAACATATGGTAACTGTAGAGTGCATGATGAAAACATTCACCCTCCCTCCTGCTCCCCACCCCCACCCCAAATAATTGCATAATTAGGGCTAGAAGTGGCCCAGGAGCTGAAGAACTGTCAGTAGCACATTGTAGGCAAAGGTGCCTAGCTCCACAGATGACTGTGGGCAATGTGACACTGACATATACCTTAGTCAAACTCTGGGCTACATGGTGTCCCACTTTAATGGGCTTCATAATCCTGTCTCTCCATGGAGGTTTGGGTTACTGTTGGCTGGGGTGTTGGTGGTGATTGACCTGCCCTTTACTTAGTTGCTCTTTTCTGCTCATGTGACAGCTGCAGTTAGACCCACCGCATCATACAGGGACCATCCAAAGGTGCCTCGTCAGCACCAGCTGCTTCATGTGCTCAGTGGGACTCAGCCAGCACAGGAAGTTGCACATACCCTTTTCCTGATGCCTCTCCTCCTGGTTTTCTAAGAGAAGAGAGAAAAGCATGAATAAGACTTTTTAGCAGCTCACTGATGAAGTTAACTCTTGACCCGTGAAAGATCCCTCTTCCTGAGCGATCATCAGCATTTACCCTTCCCTACTAAGACAATGAAGCTCTTGGAAGTCCAGTCACTGTTGGGTTGTGTTGTGTTGCAAAGGGAAGGGAAGGTGCACCTAGGTTGGCACAACCCCAGGCACAAATACAGGCTGGGGGGAGAATGGCTGGAGAGCAGTCATGAGGAGAAGGACTTGAGGTGGTAGTAGATGAGAAGCTCGACATGAGCTGCCAGTGTGTGCTGGAGCCCAGAGAGCCAAACACATCCTGGGCTGCATCAGAAGAAGTGTGGCCAGCAGGGCCAGGAAGGGGATTCTGCCCCTCTGCTCTGCTCTGGTGAGACCCCTCCTGGAGCACTGTGTAGATCTCTGGAACATTCAGCACAGGGATGACATGGAGCTATGGGAGAGGGTCCAAAGAAGGGCCACCAAGATGATCAGAAGGCTGGAGCAGCTCTGTTATGAAGACAGGCTGAGAGAATTGGGGCTGTTCAGCTTAGAGAAGAGAAGGCTCCAAGGAGACCTTATAGGAGCCTTGCAGTACCTGAGGGGGCCTACAGGAAAGCTGGGGAGGGGCTTTTCACCAGACAGGGCAGTAATAGGACACGGGCTAATGGTTTTAAACTGAAAGAGGGGATATTTAGGTTAGACCTCAGGGAGAAATTCTTCACCACGAGGGTAGTAAGGCACTGGAATAGGTTGCCCAGGGAGATTGTTGATACCCCCTCCCTGGAGGTGTTTAAGGCCAGGTTGGATGAGGCCTTGTGCAACCTGGTCTTGTGTGAGGTGTCCCTGCTCATAGTGGGGGGGGTTGGAACCTGGTGATCTTTAAGGTCCCTTCCAACCTTAACCATTCTATGATTCTATGATTCTATAATGACCTGAGTGCTCAGCTTAAGAAATCAGACCTCTGGGGACATTTCAGACTGAGCAAACCAGAAATACAAACCACTTTAGAATGACTGCAAAAATCCTGGTCACAGACGTCAAAATTTGAACTGTTCATCCTCATTTTTAAATTTCCCTTGAAATCAGACATCTTGAGGATTTTCACTTTCTGTTAGTTAAAAGCAATGTATATTTTTGTTGGTGTTTGTTTAGGAGCCATGTGATCTTTTACACCTGCATGCAAAACAAAATAAATATATTTTGTTACTACTTTGAACTATATAGCCACTTCTATTAAAAGCTGCATGCAAATAGCTATCTTTAGTGTGGCATAGATTAGTCATATTTGCTTTCCAAGGAAGATTATAAATAGCATTTAGGGGGGGAAACAGTATTTTGCAAATGATCCCAGACAGAAAACTAACAGATGTCCTAGTACTGTATTTTCTATGCTCATCCGTACAGTTAAATTAAAAATTTTCATAATTGAGATGAAGGTCTGTAACAACACTAGCTACTTTTCCTGTGGCAGCATCATATATCATGTATTACAGGTATGAACAGTAGACTTTTCATAAAATAGTGGTAAAATATATGTACAAATTTTGCTGCTTGCTTAGTAAAAACAAAAGGAGGGAATAAAACACAGTTCATTGACAGTAGAGAAAGGGGAAAATAAAAAACTTTTATACAAATATACATCATACAATGAAGATGTCTACCATCATCTGGCCTTCTTCACCTGCAAATTGAATGACCCATCATCTCACTTGGAAAGAGAAACATCATGTTTGTTATGTGCCTTCAGCCAAGAACTGCAAGGCCAGTAGGATTTTCTTATTGCATTACCTGAAGAAAATGGGGTTCTTTAATTTTAATGATTAGAAGATCAGGAGAAGACAGTCAAAAAATGCATTTTATTCTGAGAATTAAATCAAGAGCAGTGATTTCCATGCTATTTTTTTCCTCCAGTGAAGTGCCGGACATATGCACGTAGGTGTTACCTCCAGAAACTCAGTTGCTAAAGCAGGAGCAGTGCCTCAGACATGGTGTGACAGATCAGGGGAAACAGCAGGCAGGGGTTCTTTTCTCAGCATGTAACCACAGCCTGTGCTCCCCACTACCCACTCACAACAAACAGTGTCTCTACCTCTCCAGTATTCATTTCATGTCATCTGTGAAAGAAGGCAAGAGGTGCTTCTTTCACAGCAGTGCATAAGCAGGCTGTATTGAAGTAAATTGAAAGTTAGAATTGTTCTTGGGCTACCAGGATTCAGGAAGAGTAAAAATTACTTCAAGGTGTTTCTGTCTTCCTGCTAACCCCTCATTGGGTCTTTTCTTCAGTTTTTCCAAGTCAGAAGCCAACAATCCAGGCATAACATTGTGGCAAAAGTGACTGCCTGTTTAAAAGGCACAAACACCACCCAAATCTATCTGCCAGGCATTCTTGAATGTCAGCAGGGTTTCATACCTGATTCACTACCAGAAGACCCTAGGCAGCAAGTCAGTAACTCACTGGGCTTACAAATCAGTTCGGGGTGGTGGGAAATATATGTGTTGTTACATATATAGCTTCTGCTATTCCTCTCACAGTTTTAACATTAAAGTGCCTTACCACAGTGCATTAAATAGTGTGACTCAGAACTATCATCTGGCTTATTTTCCAACTCAGCCTGTCCCCTCAGAGGAAATTTGATTTACAGCAGATTGTCTTGTTTTGCTACAGTAAATACAATTTTTTCACATGTTGGTTTGTATACACCAGCAAAGGAAAGCCTGAAACTGTATGCCTTGCACTGGAACAGAGAAGGGGATGCTGTGATTGTCATCCTCACCTCTGGCAGTTCACACCCCATGCACAGGTCAGCTCTCAGTAAGGCCAAGATAAGCTTGCCCTTTTTGACAACAAAAACAGCTTGAAAAATATGGGCAAAGACAGGAAATCTGGAAACTTACTGTTCTTGATTAACCAATCCAACAGCAAGAGAGTTCTTAAGAGTTCATGTTACTATTTGTAAAACTGAAAGTCTGTTTCCTTCCTAGGGAGTGCTGCTGTAATGCTGTCAGTGTCTGACTGCTCTTCCATCATTTCTGTGTAGGTTTGACATTTCTGGAAGTAAATCTCTTAAGAGAATTGCCCACATGTTAAATTCTCCCTCTCTGCTCTTCCTCATGTGTGTATTGTGGATCAGGTGGCTGCAGAGACATCTGCTGGTTGTTACAAATTTGGAGTATTAATTCTTTATAAGGAAGACAGAAAATTGCTAAAATCACATTTAGATTCTTTCATCTCTTTCTCCATTTTCTGAAATTTGTTGAAATCAGATTTGGCTGACTGATGCAGGAGAGGAGTAAAGAACTGAACTAGTCTGCTTCTGTGATGAGATTTAGTAAGCTTTTTGAGTTGCAGGAAATCTAGTTTGAGCTGTAGCTCTGAATGTAATGATTGAGCTCTTGATACTAGCAATAGCACAGTTGGGTTAATTTAGAAGTTCATGATGAGACTTCCTAACATTTTATGTGTGTCCCAAATAGTCTTTTGTTTTAACTTCTGCATTGCAAGTGCAAATTATTCAGAGTAAAGAATATTCTTTATCTATTGATGCACTATTTGGAAAAGCCACACTGTCATGATGGCGGACACTATCTTCTGTGTTAGTAGTTCATGTCACTTGCAGTTCTGTATATCTGTGTGTTTGGAAAGACACTCTTCCAGATCTTGCAATAAGCCAGTACACTGCCCACTCCCCTGCTCTGTGCCCCTATGTACACTGTTAAAGTTTAAAACAATTCCACCTTAAAATGTTAACTTTATCCACTAATTTACAACATTCTGCAGACCTGCTAATACAAGGCTCTGAAACATCATTTTGATAATCCAGGGACATGCCATCTAATCTAGGCTTTCAAGGCAGGTGAATTTGACTGTAAATCAGTTCTGCACACAGGCTTGTCTCTTCTGTTCTTAACTACACCTGTGCAAATCTTCATTTGTTTATCATTACCAAATATATTGTGTGGGCTATTTGCAGTCCCAGAAGGTACATTTCCATATTGAATTATACTTTTACAATGAAAATGTCTCAGTCATTAATTCAAATGTGACACACAAAATATATGTAATGTACTCTTAGGTGGTGTTACCTGCATTTTCAGCCCATAGCTCTAAAAAAATTGTGGCTATAAAAGCAGAAGACTTAACCTCTTCTTAAGGACGAATAAAAATTAAACTGTTTTCACTGTAGTTTGCTTTCTTAGTTTTTGCGAAGTTTTATTATTTTTTTCAGCTCCAGAATTCTTGAAGGTACACATTAGCCAACGATTCTGTCCTTGGAGGATGGGAGGTTTCCTCATGCACATTTTCTTGGCTGGAAAAGCATGCATGACAAGCATATGTGCTCAATAGGGCTTTAAAACAAGCTTTATCATCCATGTCTCATTTCATGGGAAGTTTGTAAATAAAAGGCTAGAGTTCAGTGCTATAACTCTTCTGCACTGGGAAGAGCTCCAGAAGTAGCCCAAGGACTCCACCCATGGTGTGGTGCATTATTGGCTGAGGCAGCCACAAGGGAGGCATGGTATGCAGAATCCAGCTGCCCTGGCCATACACTACCTGGTCTTCTCCACAGTATGTTGCACGGTGAGGAATCCTGTTGGCATGTGAGTTTGGTGCTGCAGTAATATTTCTCACAGGTACATTCTTTGGAAATTATTCAAGGGATGGAATGCAAGGGCAAAGAAGTGAAATGTCAAAATTTTCTAGTAGTAAGGCATATGAAGGAATTAATGAAGGAGTTTTAACTTAGCTCACTTTAAACTGAAAAAGATAATATAAGCACAAGATCTCACAATGGTTCTACAAAGTATACCAGACCATTGCCCTGGTGACCTGCCTCAGAGATGGGTTATTCCTTTCAGGTAAAAAACAAAAGATGCATCTTTTTCCCTTTGTCATTTTTTATGTAAGCATATACTCTTATTGACCAGAGGAGTGTGGCCTTTGTGTGTCTGCCATTGTGAATAAAATGACTCAGAACTTTTAACAAGGCCTCAGTTTGAAGGAAGCTGAGTGGTCATCACTGATAGGATCATACTTTCCCCTTGGCTGACACTTCTGTAACTTGTATGTTGGTGGTTCAGCTTCCCTAGATCAGGCTGAAGCACATGTTGATAGCCATGGGGATATTTGTGCTGTGGGAGCCCTTGCACCTCAGTCCTGACAGTAGACTCCTGTGATGAAGCCTTTTCTCAGGGGCTGCTCAGACCAAGAGATTGATTTAGGTGCTCACCACACTAAACGCAAATTGGTGACTGGGGAAATGTGTGCTGGGGAATTGTATGGGAAGTTCTAATCAATTGTTAACAGAGGGAAGGAATTACCAAGTAGTGTCCTTCCACCCGTTCAGTTCAGAAATGGCTATTTTAGGACAGGTGTTCAAATACTCGTTCTCACAAAGACTCTCCTGCTGCCAATGGACCCACTGGGCTGAAAACTGTTGGTGTGACAAATTAATATGCAAGGGAAAGGTTGAGGACAGCTGCAGATTTTAGAGTAGTGACCCCAGCACAATTGCACAGATGGAAGCAGTCATGGAGAGGCATGGAGATTAGATATTGCTGTGCACACAAATTTAATAACAGGAAAGATGTAAGGCTCAAGAGCAGGTGAAGAGTCTCAGGGAAGGACCACTTTCTTAATTTTAACCTTGGGATGTACTATCTCAAAGCATTCCCCAGCTGCTTCAATTCACAAGTGTAGAAATGGTCATTTTCAAGCACCACCCTTTCCTGGAGTTCTTCACAGGAGAAAAATTTCAGTGGCAACTAAAACTGCAGTCCTGACCTGATCTGGGAAAAGGAGGAAAATGAGGATAAGAAGGATGAGAGAAGAGTTGTTTCATGCTCTGAAGCATCTGCCTCACTCCTTTTCCCTTAAACTTGCATGTGTTAACAAGCCTTCTTGTCAATTTAAGAATGTAAATCTGTCATTAAGATCATTATGTTTTCTTGAGAGGAGAATTTTGTTTACAAACAACACCTGCACGCTGGTAAATTCTCTCTTCCCTAAAGAGATTGTTTTATTTTGTCTCTAGCAGGTTTAAGGCCATCTTTAATCATCAGATCTTGAATGCGTGGTTCAAGACCTTATTACAAGCTCTTTAACCACTGACAGATGAGGAGTAAAATCCATAAGTGGATTGTTTCACAGTATGACATAAGACACAAATGCCAGAGGAACCATGGGGCTACCGCTTTGTGTTAGTAGAGCTAAGAAAGAGAGTGTTTGTTTCCAACATCTGCTGTTTACTGTGATACTCTTCAGCTAATGCAGGAGTTTCTGCTGCTTGCAGAAACTGAACAACATTATATATATATATGTATGTATGTGTGTATACGCATATGTACACACAATATAAAAATTCCTTTAAAGTATGGCTCTATCTGATAAATTTTGTTTCAGGAACTGAAGTCAACAGCCAGTCTCCAGCAGGAATTTATATGAGGATACATGACTGTGAGCATTTGTCAAGGTTAGATAAGGTCACGTGAAAGCATCCTACCCTGGCCTGAAGGGAGGGTTGTACTTTTGTAGCAGGCAGGAGTGCCTGCAATCTTCTAGCTAATCTAAAATTCATCAGGGCTCAATCCTGTTTTTGCCTGCTCCAGCTGATTCCAGTTCAATGCACTGGTATGACTGGTGCCCGGCTGGTGTTAGAGGCATAACCCACTGTCACAGGCAGGACTGGTAAGGATTCCCTCTCCTGGTCGACCGTTTGGTGAGCCTGCAAATACCATGTAAGGGCAAGGCAGAGGGAAAGACATGCAAGGAAACAGCTGACTGTGTGACTGATGGGCAAGTGGGTGACTGTTGCACTTCTAAGCTCTGCTTGTGTTTGTACAGCCCTGGAAAAGGGGGCTGGAGTCTGTTCACAGGGCTTATGATCAGTGCAGTGATCCAAGCAGAACTTAATGTCCTCTTCAGAAAGGTGAATGTTGTTCAGTTGGAGAGTTTATACCATAAGCTGTTCTGCTCTGTTATCACACAGACACTGTTGGTATCTCTCACAATGAGAATTCAGTCTTGTACCTTGAACGAGCAAGTCACTGAAACTGAAACTGCCGCTGCAGTGAGGATAAATGCTGGCTAAGTGCAGCATTTCTAAATATTATTCTATTCTATTATTCTATAAATAATGTGGCATGAAAAATTAAGGACAGGAACCTTCATGCATTAAGCATTCCCCCCTGTTTAACAAGGATGCAGTGAAAATGCAAGACACTGCAGTTATTATATGACCAGTTATGATATAAATGGAGCAAACTTCAGCAGAGAGACTGAGAGACTTTTTGTTTCCTGAAGCTTACAACAGATTAATGAAAATGTAACAGGCTTACTGTGTCCAGGAAATAAGGGTTGCAGAGGAAACTTATTCTGTGGATGTGCTTCGCAAATCTTTTCCGAATTCTTAGGGAAGAAAGAAACTTTATTCTCTCCAGTAGTTATGGGAGAAAAAAAATTCCTTAGTTAGATCCCAGTCCTTTTATTTACTGTTTGGCAATCAACCTGAAGAAAGCCTAAGCAAAAAAAGAGGGTATTAGGACTTTAAGATTTTACCCAAGTTTCAATAAGGCAATGTTGAGGATCACTATCTGGAAAAAAATCTTGCCTACTTTGGTCTGGGACAGGTAGCTAAACAAATGGCGCTGGTACTAAAACTTCTGTCCTTTTCCCAAGGTCCTAGGGAAACATTTACATACACTATTATGCATTTCTTAAAAAACTGCAATCCTGGGCTGCTGATTTATGGTTCCAGAAAGAGCACTGGGGTCTCCACAAAACTCTCCTGACATGGCTCAGGCTGCCCACATGACTTAGGTCGTTGTCACCTCCTCTGCCTTCAGTGCTGTGGTCCCACAGCCTGACCTGCCAGTGTAGCCTCATAAGGCCTGTCCTGCTTGTTCTGCACTGGCCTTAACCAGCTTCTCCAATTTTGCGGGAGGGGTGTTGCTATTTAGCAAGAGCAGCTAAGAAAGGCGGTATTTCTGCAAAGTTACTCTGACTCTAAACAGACCATATTTTGCCCTTTCCTCCTCCTTGCACACAGTTCCACTACCAGCACCATGTCAAGGAACCTCTGTCCTGACCTACTTTGTAGTGCAAGGCTGAAGAGAATAGACGTCTAGCATGCTGAATACTACTTCTTAAGGCTAGCACATTGATATGATTAACAGACTCCTTAGCCTTCTGCTAAAAGTTAAAGAAATGCAAAATCTTGCACAGTTCTGTTGTGGTTTTTTGGCTCCACTTCTGCAATGTGTGTGTAATTGAACTGTGTTCCCAGTGTGTCATATAACTCCAGCTCTCTGCCATAAAGATGCCTTAAGGTTTTCTAAGTACCTGAAACAGACATATCAGATAATCTTTCCATGGATAGCTCTTAAAGCAGGCCTGCAGAAATAGTTGTCTAAGCCCAGTGTCATAGCAGGGTACCGGAGTTTATAACAGGTAAAGACTGGAGTGACAGAAGCAAGCTGTTACCTTATCTTTTTTAGGATATTTGCAAACAGCTGGGGTGCTGGCTTTTTAAAAGCTACCATTTTTTATTCTTCTTAGATTTGGGCTTTCAGCCTACGATAAGGAAAATGGAGATGGTTCTTAGTCCTGCCTTGTGCAACAGAGCCTCTGTCTGGGGCTGGGTCCCTCTGGATGGGAAACCAGGCATCAGCTCAGCATTCCTTAATTTTCCCTTGTTCCCACACAGTGTGTTACAGAGGAACACAGCTGTCTGTGAAGTGCTATTATTACAATGCTCCAATCAACAAGGTACTTTGAAGCTGGGAATAAGCAGTCACCCTTGGCTTCCCGTTGTTCCTCAGGCCTTGTGCTTTGCCCAACAGGTTGCTTAATAATTTTGCACTGTTTCTTGACAAAACAGACTAAACACCTGAAAAAGGAGCAACTAGACCATCTCCTTTTGAAGTGCTTTTATTCTTACTGTTGTAGCGGCAGCACAGTTACAACAGTGAAGCTCTTGCTGCTGTCTCTGGCACTTAGTGCACAGCAGCATCGTTACAATGTAGTCTGTATTTTAGGGTAGGAGATACTCTGTCAGAGCATCAGCTGCAGAGCAAAGCAGTGAAAGAACAATATCCTGTTCAAAATTAGGTTTGTTTGTACAACACAATGAAAAACCCCATTAAAAAAAATAATAAGCACAGCTGGTGCTAAACCCCTCTGGTCTGCATCCTTCTCTCTTTCTTGTGGAAAATGCTTTTCAGTGAGCTGCAGAGCAGTCACAGTCTGCACTGCTATGCCCTTCTCCTTGTGTAGATGCACACGTACGTCTAGCCCTCACTGTTGCCATGCAGGAGAACAGTCAGCACTGACATCTTCCCTTCCTTCTGTCTTGCTGCACTTCTTTGGCTTTCCTTGTTTCCAAGATTTTGTCCTCTTTCTTTTCAGTCTTTTCATGCTTCTGACACTGCACCTTATTTCAGGTTCTGGTTTCAGCTTCCTCAGCTGATTGCTTCTTTTAACATTGCCTTCTCTGCAGTAATGGTTGAATTTTTTTTTGTCTTGTTTTCAAGACTGTTACAGTTCCCTTTTGTCCCGAGGATCACATCTCCCTTCTCTGCTCATCCTTCCCTCTTTTTGCCTTTCAGCATCCTTCCATGAGAGAGGAGTGGCTCTTCATTTCTCAGTCCCAATGCTTTGTTTTGTTTTTCCTGGCATCAGGTTTAACACACACCTACTGCAGCAAGTGCCTTGTTTTATTTTAAATCTAGCCATCTAAGCATAGAAATCCAATGAAAAACAAAATCACATTGGTTGTTTCCTCCTCCTCCTGTATTCCCTGGGACAGATAAAAAACTATTTATATAACTTTGTGCCAAAGTAGAGTGAGGCTTTCTTTTTTAAGCAGGAAAAATGTGTGGATGCCCATGCCACAGGGTGAGCCCAGAGATATGGAAGATAATCAAGTCCTTATGGACACAGATTTTTGAGCTAGTATGATTGTAGCTTTTGATTTCTCGGTCTCCTTTTTTCTTTTTTTGTTTGTGTTTGTTTTGTTATTTTTGTTTGTTTTATTATTTTTGTTTGTTAATTTGTTTGGTTTTATTCTTTTTAATTGTCTGCAGGTGTTTTGTCCTTATTCTTCAGTTGTAAAGAAATGTCAAAAAGCTATCTATAGGGAAACAAAAATGCTGATACATCACATATATACAATCTCTCAAAAATGAATTAGCAATAGTGGAACAGTATTATTTTTTGACCCCAGGTTTCTGCTGCATTTGTAAATCAGAGCAACATTACAGCTTCTGCAGCTAGAGAAAGGCATTACAAGATTGGTTTTCTTTCTGTTTCACCACACACTTTGATGCTGAACAAATCATAATGAGCAATCTGCCCAGTGAAAACTGTTTTGTCTTCAGTTTGAAAATGATGTATGCACTGGCTTACACTCTGATTGATTGTTTTGTTCCTAAGAATTTGAAAGATGTTTTGTAGACATATCTAATTTTATTAATTGCCTGCAAACAGTTTGTTTTAACTGCCTGTAACCTGATCATCCCTTACTAGACAGTCAGCAGCAAAAAGTGCAAATAATTTTCTTACTCAGAAGCTAGGAAAGAATACCAAACCATTCACAGCACTGCTTAAGTATCCAGGTATTCATAAATACAGCTATGAAAGGCCACTTAAAAAAAAACAACAAACAACCAAACAAGCAAACAAACAAAAACAAACAAACAGACAAAAAAACCAAACAAACAAAACAAAGCAAAACAAACCCATAAGCATAGGAAAGTGTGTGTGGCAGAATCATTGTGTCATTCAAGATTTTTTAAAATGTTCATGAAGACTTATGCCTTCTCTTATTTTTCACCCTGCTTTCGTGTACACGATGCCATCTCTGCTCTGATCTGCTGCTCATCCCTGCTGGACCTCCATGGTTTATTACAAAGTAACTCCTGCAGGATGGCATTCTCGCGCTGAGCACAGAAAAAGCCCTCTTTGTGCAATAAAAACAAAGTGAGGGAGTAATTTATTGGATTGGCATGTTGTTGGTTTTGCTGCTTGAGTGGCAGATTTGCAGGCCTTTGCAGCGTAGGTATTTATAGCTGAGCTGGGGGAGGAAACTGAATCATAAACCTCTCTGTGACTTTGAATAAGAGCTAAAGAAGCACTGAGGTCATTCTAGCAGCTTGTGTTTGCATAGTGCAACAGAAGGCCTTCAGCAGAAGACAAATACTTGCCATGGTCAACTATACTAGAAATTCCGAAATTCATGTTGTTAGCTATTATTTTTCTTTGGATGAGGTACAGAAAAACAGTGCTCTTCTCAGTAGGCTACTTCACCTGCAATTTACTCTTCCCAGAAAGCTCCTCATCATTACAATATTGAAAAAACTGTGGTGGCTGAAGTGTAATTGAGACCTCATCCCACTCTTTAGCCAAAAATGTTATTTTGTATAATTAAATCTCATTTTGAGAGGCTCAAATAACCCTACACTGCCTGCCCACTCCAAATACTAGTGCAGCAGATGGGATCAGGACAGGAATGAAAGGAAGCCCGTCCAAGTCAGAAGCTACTCTACACCTCAGGTTTACATGTGCCCTCCAGGGCACTCTGCAACCACCAGTGTGTGTGTCCCCAGAGACCCTTGGCTGCACAACAAGCCAAGCACAGACCTTTCTTCCAGCAGGCTGAATGAGGTGGTTGAGGAGAAGGCTAGGGATTTTGATGCATCATTAGCCCTACATAAAATATAGACAGTTTCTTAGAAAATGTTTAAAAATCTACAAGCAGTTAATACATCTAACTGCAAGAAACTAGGTATTTTGGCACAAAGCATAAACCATAAACACCCCCAAATAGCCCTCTGTATTTCTAATAGGAAGATGACAAAGTTCAAAGCTACACACTACATTTGGACTCTCAAAGTCTTTGTAGCAGAACTTATTATTATCTTGTAGCAGCATGACACCATAGTAGCATAAATTGACACAGCTACCCTGACACCAGCAGTAGTAGTGAGTTTTAACCATGTATCTCAAATGCACTCTCTTTATTTTAAGGAAAGAAATAAGTAATGTATGTAATTCAGTCCTCCTGCCAAACAGCACTCCATGCTATGGAGGAGAAAAAAAAAAATAATAAAAAACAAGGGAGCTGTTTCAGATGGTTTGTGTCACACATTCTCTTTGGATGGAAGGCAGTAGATGGGAAAAGGTATGAAAATTGTGGACGTCTGACTTTATGTCAAGGAAGCCTAAATGAGAGGGGTCATGGGCAGCTGATTGAGACTGATGAACAAAGCTATGACTGATATTTACATCCATAGCTATTTTAAAGGGTACAATCGAAAGAACTGGTCTTATGCAGTGGTCTGTTCAGCAGCATTGTTCCACCTCATCTACTGCCCATTTGCAGCAGCAGATACAGGCATGCCATGGAAAAAAACCTATGCCATGTCTGCTGCAAACAACTGACCCAGAATGTCCAAAGGCAACTGCCAAAGAAGAGAATGAGAAAGGTATTGGGATAGGACAGCTTGCCATATGGTATTGTTTGGCGTAGTGGGTCACAGAGGCGGGGCTGGTTTGGTCGGCAGCCCCCTGCTACCCATTGATCTGGTGTCCTTCAAATGCCCTCTAGTGGCTGTGGCTCTGCCTGGTGGCCACATCCCCGTGGCACAGCTGGAGCAAATGAAGCACTTTGCATGACATGTGAAGCATGACCTGAAAGCACATGTATGAAAAATGCCCTGTGCTCAATGAGACCCCCCCTGCTCTCCCACTTCTGGTGGTGCTGCACAGAAGGTAGTGTCCAACAGTGCAGCTTCTTGCCTCACTGAGCAGAAAAGCCAGTCTGGGTGGGAACTGGCATGCCAATGGCATGTGTGTGGCCAGCAGGAGCAGGGATGTAATTCTCCCCCTGTACACAGCACTAGTGAGACCTCACTTTGAGTACTGTGTGCAGTTCTGGGCCCCTCACTTCAAGAAGGATATTGAGGTGCTGGAGCAGGTCCAGAGGAGAGCAACAAGGCTGGTGAAGGGACTAGAGGAAAAGTCTTATAGGCTGAGGGAGCTGGGGTTGTTTAGTCTGGAGAAGAGGAGACTCAGGGGGGGCCTTATCACTCTCTTCAACTACCTGAAGGGAGGCTGTAGTCAGGTGGGGCTCTTCTCCCAAGCAACTAGTGACAGACAAGAGGGCAGGGCCTGAAGATGCACCGGGGGTGGTTTAGTTTGGATATTAGGAAGTACTTCCTCACGGAGAGGGTGATATGACATTGGAATGGACTTCTCAGGGAAGTGATGGAAGCACAGTCCCTGGATATGTTCAAGGAAAGGCTGGATGTGGCACTTAGTGCCATGGTCTACTCGATGTGGTGGTGTTAGATCATAGGCTGGACTTGATGATCTTAAACGTCTTTTCCAGCCTTGGTCATTTTGTGCTTCCATGATTCTCTATGTATGTTCAGTGGGCCCTCTTTGCATTGGTACAAGATGCAGTGTTGCTTTAAAGACCCTTGTCTGAAGGGACCCTTCTGAAGCTCTGCTTGAATGGAGATGTAGCACACCAGACACCATGGAGGGAGATGAGGCTCTATGTCCTCCCCTGAGACGACATGGTCAGAGACTGCTGAGTAAGGAAACCTATCATAAACCTCTGTGGGGTCAGCCAGAGACTCAAAAGAGCTTTTGGACAGTGAGGATCTATTGCTGAAGGTCCTAAAGGGTAACTGGAGGATCTTTTGCAAGAGTTGCAACCTGGTGAAGGAGTTCAAGGAGCACTGGGAGCTGTAGATTTACTTAAGAGAGTGGGAAGGGAATGACAACTGCCTTCCCTGTCATCACGGAGCACTGTGCTCATTTCTGAGGTCTCCAATAAGCCTCCACTTTCAGGCAGGTGTTCTGTTTGATCTGTGTTTGAACGTTTTAAAGAAGAGACTCTTGGCTTGGCTTCCACTGCAGAAGATCATGAGTAGTCAAATTGCTGTGACAATGAGATTCAAAACAACTGACAGGGGAGCCAATTGGAAATCCCTCTCACATTCTCTTAGTTCATTTTTTTAGAGACTTTCGTCCCACTGTTTTTACAGAGCTGCAATTTTTACCTTGCAGACCAGTATTCACTGCCTGCTATGGGGGCAACACAGCTCTTGTTTTAGTGGGTCTGTGACTGCAGAGTGGTTTTGTAATGCTGAGTTTGCTACTACTAACTTCTCATACCTGCTGCAGACCTCCATATGTTTGGGTTTTTTTTTTTGTCAGGTCCCTTTGAACAGTTGCTCTGCCTGTGTATGAAGTGACAGAGTTGAAGAAACACTGTCTCCTGTCCTAGTTCTGCAGCTGTATTGAGAGTGTAAACTATCACCTTGTAAGGCATTTGTGCAGCACCTAGCACAATGTAGTCCAGGAGACCTAAAATATCTCCCTGTCCAGAAAAGCAGAGAAGAAAATAAGGCACTGCATCATTATGTGAAGACTGCCCTGATCTATGCTGTGTGTGGATGTGTAAATTACAACAGATGATGCACTTAGCAATTATGTTCTTTGCATACATAAGCAGAAACAACAGCTCCCAAACTGCCAATATCTCTCTCAGTTCTCACTGAACGTCTGCATGTCGCACGGTCACACAGCAAGGGGGCTTGAGGAAATGAGAGGAAGAAATGACAGAAGAGGAAGATTCAAATGGGGAGATGCATCCTTCTCCAACAGGGATTTTTTTTTTTAAGAGACTGAAATTCACCTGCATTTCAAGCCCGCTCTTGTTTCAGCGAGTTTGGTTTAAGCAAGGGAGATTTTAAACTAGCTTTGAAAGCAGAAAAGTGTTTTCAGCTAGCCATACCTCAGTGTGCACAGCTTGAAGCTCTTTGTGTGGTGGTCTGCTTTTTAGATAAACTCTGTTTTCAGCCCTTCCCTGTTAAGTCTACTGGATCTTCACTTAACAAAAAAACAAAAGACCCCACCCAAAACCCAGCAAAAGCTACTCAAGAACAACTCTGCTTTTTCCTTTAATCTGGTAGACAACTCCACTTCTGTGAATTTCTGTGCTTTATCCCCTACACTGAATTGCACCTCTCTGCTTATACAAGAACTGTGCAAGACAGCACACAGGAGTGCAGAAGGTGTTATCCTTCCCATACATATTGGCTTTCTATTGAGCTTCTCTACAGCCTCCCAGAACACTGGATAGAGATTAAAGGAGCTGAGTGTGGCTTGGAACTCCCAGGCTGGCTTCTCCTAGCAAAGGGTTACTCCAGCCCCTGAAAAGCTTGATGAAGGAAGACTGCAGTTTCTACAAATGTGTTGATATCCAGACAATGTTTTATATCACCTGACACACAGCCTCCCCTGACTCATGGTGTCTGCTGTGTTTTCAGCTTTTCTGCAGGCTTCAGGAGAAAGAAACTCTTGACTTCATCTGTATGTGAACATGGGTTCGGACCTCCCAACTCAGATATTTGGAAGATGACATAATTTGACATGAGTCAGTATAATTGGCAGGTCAAAGCATAACACTGACTAGCAGCTCAAAAGTGCATAGTAAATTGGCGAAGCTGTGAAGCTCACTGTGCCACAGTTTATGTGGTGCATCTCTTGATATTCCCTCTCTGCATACACCCAGTACAGTTATTTGATAGTTCATATTATTCAGATCATATCAGTGCTCAGAAAGGGAGGAAGAAGACAGAAAAGGAGGCAACCTGAACCTCTGACAGGTACCCAGTGAAGCAATGACAACAGGTGTGAAGTCACTGAGGGCAAGCTTTTGAAATGACACAGCTTGTCGGGTGATGCTGAGCTCTGTTTAAAATGGGGCCAGAATTATTGCAATGGAAACAGCTGGATACTGAGTGATATTAAAAATTGGCTGTTGGTTAGCTGCCTCCATGGGAACTGAGCTAAATTGAAATCCTGGCCCTGACTGGGCATGCTGAGCACTTTAAAATTGGTCCTTCTGCTGTTTGGAAATTTCAGATGATGTGGTCTGCCAATAGCAGAGATTTCCTTGACTTCAGCAGGAATCTTTCTGAAGTATTATTGTTCTTTGTTCTACATTTTTATTACTGCTTTCTCTTTCAGCTGACACAAACATTGGTGCTTGTCAGTTTCAGAGTCTGTTCCAGGCTCTGCATGCCAGTGTGGTTACAGCCTGCTAATTCCTCTGCTTACATACCAAAAGGCAGAAGCAGATATCTGTCACTTTGCTATTTGTTGCCTTTGAATCCTAGCTTGCATGAGTGTGTATGTCTTCCAGCCTGAGTCCAGAGTAATGCTAAAATTCAAGACTTATCTGCAGGACAAGCTCTCTCCACTAAAAGCTCCAGCCAAGGCTAGGGCCCTGTTGTACTCACTGTTGTGCAAACAAAGCCTGTATGTTCTCTGCAGAGTAAACACAATATTGACACAGAGCAGCAGGAGAAACAGAAGGTATGAAGTGTTGAAGCAAGTTAGATAAGAGGGCACAAAACATGGGCAGCCAAGATGAGAACAACACTTAGATCAAATTGATATCCTTGTGTTTCACAAACACAGCTGGACAAGTGTGTTTGTTGCATACCATTAGCTTTCAGCAACCAGTGAAGGGTTATTAACAATTAGCTACAAAAACAAGATGGGAGATTTCAAACATAGGAAGAGTAGCATATGATAGAAATGTTTAACAGGGCTGCACCCAGTTATTTAGCACGGGTGGCTGCCAGTTGACAAGTGAGCTCTTTTGACAGCATGGCTCTCGTGGAAATAGGAGAGGTGTCAGGACAGAATACCTCCATCACCCATGTGAGCTGCACACTGATGGGAAACGGTGATCAGTGCTGTGTAGTACATTACTCCATTTGGATGCTCTTGCCTTCAGCACAGAGACATGAAGGTACCAACAGTGCTGGCTAGATTATTGTAATGTGACTTTGGGGCATAGTACAAAATCCATGGAAACAAGCTGTTGAGTGTTTTCAGCAGTCTGAATCCAAAGGGCCAATGTGATGCAGCAGGCTAAATCTGTCTTCCCATGAAACATTGGTCTTTGTATGGGCAACAAGTCATTTACTGCTTCTCTGAAGCATGCGGAGTAGTGGTAAATAGAGACATGATGCCAGCTGGAGAGTATGCAGTTGTTTCTGCTTTCATATAAAAGGTACAAGGCTGATATGAACCTCTTTGCTGTCTGGGCAGAGGACAAATCTCTCTGCTTCTAATTCCCTGTTGCCTTCCTGAATCTGAAAATGTCTCTCACTGGGCAGTAAGGTAAAAGGTAGGTGTTTGGCAAAAGTAGGAGTGATACTCCTGCTCTCCCTGAATCTTTGACATTCTTGCTGCACCACTTGGGTCTGTTCAGAAGAAAGCAGCCAGCTTCTCCTTGCCACAAACCTCAACAGACTTCATTCCTGTGGTAACACTGTCTTCACATTTGCATGCAAAGTATGATTCGTAATGAACTGAAGACTATTTTGATTGGCTCTTGTGTGATAAAATCACACTGGTGTGGTGGAGTGGTAGGGAAGGGAAATCCCATCTTCTTGTTTTGCTTTTGCTGCCTGAGTCCTAAAGGGGTTTCTGAGTAAAAAAGCATGTCAGAAATAGGAGAGGACCAGCACTGATTGCTGCTAGTTGAAAAGAACCTTTTGTAGATAAACTTCATCACGAGTTACACACTCTTCTTCCTCTGTTAAAAAGCATACTGCCTTTTGTTCTTGTGCCTGTGACCACAAACTAGAGTGCAGGAATGGATGTCTCTCTCTTCTTTGCAAGAGCTGCCTCTGATGGTGCAGAGTCTGCTCTTTCTTCTCTTCCTGAGTGCTACCAAGGACAGGCTGCACCCTCCACAGGGGAGATGGTGTCTGAACATCTTTTTGGGATCTACACTGTGCCAGCTGTCAATACTTGAAAAATTGAGCAGTTTCTGTATGAGATACTAAATCTTCTGTCTCCTCAAAACTAAAGTCTTACTACATGTTTTGTTTGTGAGTGATCCTGATAAAGACTCCAATACCGGGCATTTTTAATAGTCCCTCTCAGATAAAAGTTTTTCTGTGGGTGGCTTGGTTCCAATTTGAAGGAGACTTCCCCTTTTGTTTCTTCAGTATCTCCAGAGAGGGGTAAGGAATGAGTTCCATGATGTGCAGTTCTTTCCCACTGCTATTTCTGGCTGTGCACAGTCTGCTGCTTCACAGTAATTGCCCAGTGTGTTTACTTAGTGAATAGTCTGTTATTGGATATTAAACAGATTTCCCTACAGTGAGAGGGCAATAATCTTGTGATCATTTAGTGGTTGTTTGTTTTGGGGTAGTTTGTTTGTTTGTTCTTTGGTTTTTTGTTGTTTTGTTTGTTTGTTGGGGTTATTTTCTTCATTTGTTTGGTTTTGTCCTGAGCAGTTACATGCTACTAAAGTTACCTAGATCTTAAGCAAAGTTCAAAACGTACTTCTGGTTTTGTGCAACTTTCTGTTATGTAAGAAGTCCACTCCTGAAAAGGGAAATACAGAGATTTGCTGCATACGCTGTGGAGAAATGGCAATGTGACATTAAACCCAGCATCCAAATTAGGGGAAGAAATTCTCTCTCAGGCACAAACATCAGCCTCATTCATCATCTTCATGTCTTCCTGCACTTGGGTGATAGGCATCAGATATTTATACATGGAACCTGAGAGCTCACCTTATAGATTACATTTGGATAAATGCAAAAATTAACACCATGGGACTGAGAGGTAACCAGCCACCCCCAGAGATTATAGGAAGCCATGAAACAAAGGCAGGGAAAACTAGTTCCTTCATCTGAAAAAGGTTTACCACTCCCACCCTTGTGGTAACTGAGAATAACATTTTATTTGTTCCCCTTGTTTTGCTTTTCTACCTATAGTTTTTTCATGTGAATTTAACGGCAACCTGAACACCCTCAGAGGCACAATTATTTCCACAGATCCACATTCAGCACTACCTCAGCAGTGCACCCACCCACTAATGCAACAAATAAGATGCCTTCTGCTCTCCATGGACCACTACCGGGACAAGAAAGGTGGCAGAGCCTCCATGCCTCTTCAGCCTGTGTGCTGCTGTTGAAGCATGCTTTTGAGCACCACAAGAGCAGCAATCCTCAGTGTCAGGAGAAGGCCTGTCTCACAGAACCCCCAGAAGCTCCTTTCATGCCCCCTCTCCTTAGCTGTCCTCATGCACAAACACACTGCTGCTGTTTCATATGAGCTAAACGGGCACCATGTGCTATAAAGTCAGTCTCCAACAGGACCTGATGGTATCCAGCAGTTGACAAGAAGATGACTCATGTAAAACTTAATGGGAGACTGGGCTGCAGTGACCATTACATGGTTGAATTCAGGATCCTTCAGGCAGCGAGGAAATTCAAAAGAGTAGACTTCATTCTTTTCAAGGATCTGCTTGGTAGGGTACTATGGAACAAAGCTCTGGAGAGAAGCCCAGAAAAACTGGTCCGTATTCAAGGATCACCCTCTCCATGCCCAGGAGCTATGTGACCCAACAAAGAGGAAGGCAAGCAGGAGAGCCAGGAGGCCTGCATGGGTGACCAAGGAGCTCTTGCACACAGTTGAATGTAAAAACAAGGCTTACAGAGAGTGGAAGTGGGGACAGGTATCCTGGGAGAAGTACAAACAAATTGTCAGAGAAGCAAGGGATCAGGTAAAAAAAGCCAAAGCACAGAGAGAATTGGATCTGGCCAGGGTGTAGAAACAAGAAAAGTTTCTGTAAGTGTGTTAGCAATAAGAAGAAGACTAGGGAAAATGTGGGTCCATTCCAGAAGGAAACTGGAGGCTTGCTCATGCAAGATGTAGAGAAGGCTGAAGTGCTCAATGACTACTTTGCCTCAGTCTTCACTGGCAAGGGCTCTGGTCACATTATCCAAGTTATAGAAGGCAAGGGCAGGGACTGGGAAATGGAAGATCTCCCCACTATATGAGAAGAGCAGGTTTGAGACCACCTGAAGGCCCTGAAAGTGCACAAGTCCATGGGACATGACTGGATTCATCCAGAGCTCCTGGAGGAACTGCCCAATGAGGTTGCAAAGCCACCGTCCAACATATTTGAAAAGTCTTGGCAGTCTAGTGAAGTTGTCACTGACTGGAAAAGGGGAAACATCACCTTACTTTCAAAAAGGGAAAAGGGAAGACTCAGGGAACTACAGGCCAATTGGTCTCACCCCTTTGTCCAGGAAGATCATGGAGCAGATACTCTTGAAGGTTCTGCTAAGGCACGTGGAAAACTAAGGCGTGATTGATGTCAGCCAACATGGCTTCAGTAAAGGCAAATCCTGCCTTACTAACTCTACAATGGGGTCATGGCATCAATGGACAAAGGAAGAGCAACTGACATAATCTACCTGGACATGTGCAAAGCCTATGACACTGTTGAGCACAACATCCTGGTATCAAAATTGGAACAGTATGGATTTAGTGGATGGACTAATCATTGGGTGAGGAACTGACTGGATGATCACACTCAAGGAGTTGTGACCAAGGACTAGATATCCAGACCTGTGATGAGTGATGTTCCCCAGGGGTCAGTACTCAGACTGGTGCTGTTAAACATCTTTGTCAGCAACATGGAGAGCAGGATCAAGTGCACTCTCAGCAGTTTTGCCAGCAACACCAAACTGTGTGGTGAGGTCAACATGCTGGAGGGAAGGGATGCCATTAAGAGGGACCTCGGCAGGCTTAAGAGGTGGGCTTGTGCAAACTGCATGAAGTTAAAAAGGCCAAGTACAAGGTTCTGCACCTTGGTCAGGGTAATCCCAAGCACAAATATAGGCTGGGTGGAGAATAGATTGATAACAGCCTGTATGAGGACTTGGGGGTGATGGTGGACGAGAAACACTACGTGGGCCAGCAATGTGTGCTTGCAGTCCAGAAGGCCAAGCATGTCATGAGCTGCATCAAAAGAAGCATGGACAGCAGTTCAAGGGAGGTGATTCTGCCCCTCTACTTACCTCTCATGAGACCCCACTTGGAGCACTGTGTCCAGTTCTGGAGTACCAAACATAAGAAGGACATGGAGCTCCTGGAGTGAGAGCAGAGGAGGGGCCATGAAGATGGTCAGAGGACTGGAGCACTTCTCCCATGAAGACAGGCTGAGATCGTTGGGGCTGTTCAGCCTAGAAAAGGGAAGGCTCTGGGAAGATATTATAGCAGCCAATACCTGAAGGGGTTACAGGAAAGATGGGGAGGCTCTTTTTACAAGTGCTTGTAGTGATAGAGCAAGGGGTAATGGAAAAGAGAAGGTATAGACTAGACATTAGGAGGAAATTCTTTACTATGAGGAAGCTGTGGAAGCCCCATCCCTGGAAGTGTTAAAGGCCAGGTTGCTTGGGACTTTGAGCAACCTGATCTAGTGGGAGGTGTCCCTGCCAATGCAGGGGGATTGGATCTAGATGATCTTTGAAGTGCCTTCCAACACTAGCCATTCTGTGATTCTATTAAATGGTGGCAGATCTGCAACTTATAAGCTTCATTTAAAAATAGTTGTTGAGAGGGTTCTTAATCAGCTGCAAAAACATTCTCATGAGGACTGTGACAATTAGGAACCAATCTTAGTTCAAAAGAGGAAAATATTGTCCACCAGCGCAACAAAGCCTGAAGATAAACTAAGCAGTAGGGGGACTGATTGATTTTAACGACCTCTCTCTTCCTGTTTACTCTTCTCAGGGTATAGCTAGCACCAAAGAAAATCATTAATCCAAATAGAAATTAAAATCTCATGTCCCTGTGGTACAAACAAAATAAGGGGTGCAGTTCACTCCAAATTGTAAGAGTATATTGGAAATGTTATTGTGAAGTCAGTGGGTTCTGGAGACACACAAGAGTAGTCACCACAGTAGATGTCACAGATTAATAATTTTTCTGTACCTAGCTGGAATGTCATTTAACAGCAAGAACACAGCTTCATGGATAAATAAAATGGCAACAAATGTGTCCATGTGATGAATTAACTTGGAAAATGAGGCTTGTGCATATGCAGTAAAGCAGGGACACGTTACATATTTATCTGTCTACACTCTGCTACTGGCCAGAGAAATGTACTCATATTTAATCCAGCTCTGGTGCACATGATAGGAATTCTGCAGCTGTCAGTAATGTTATGTATTGCAAACTCCACACATCCATTGTAAAACTGTGCTCATTATAAGAAGTAAAATATGGTACCTGAATCTTAACTGAAGTATTAATAATGAAAATGGATTAGATGCATCCTGTTTGCTGAGCAGTTATTCCAAGGGAGGGATTAAATTTAGCTTTTGCCTTGCTGATTGAATGGCAGAATAGGCATTCACATGCAGTGTCCCTGACCTGGAGAAAATGTCTGAAACTTTATAAGCTTTAAGAAGAAATGAAAAGTTTTTTTGTTTTTGCTGTAGCTATGTGCAAGTAAAACTTCATTGCCTGTGTTATTTGTTAGTATTAAAAAACAAAACAAAACAAACACAAACAAACAAAACCACTCAGAAAAATATATCATTTATTTAATCAGAAGCCTGCATCATCATAAAATGCTCTACACTTGAATGTGATCCGTTTTCAAATGTGTATCATTGCACATTTGTTTACAGGGCTGTTAATGAGAACCCTGATTCTGTGCAATGGGCACACATTTAGGTGATGCAGTAATGTTTAATTGCACTACAAACCTCAGTTATAGGCTGCTTGAATAGCTTAAAAGCACTCTTAGCTCCTGCTTAGCTGTTATACATGCAGAAAACATTAAATGCTTCACTCTTACCTGTGTGCCTTTCTGGGCCTCTATCTGTGTCCCAGCCATCAGCACCATACACGAGACAAGCTCTGTGAGCATTCCAGTGCAGGCAGTCCGATTTCTTCAGATTGTCCTTTGAAGAGCCCTCTTGCCTAGACAGGAATATTGAAATATCACACTCTCCTACCTGGGAATCATGCTGAATCAGGACAAAGAGCATCTTTACTATACAGTTTCAAAGGGACATACCCTGAAGCCTTGCAAGTTAACCCTCCGGAGGAAACCAGCCTGATGTAAAAGAGCAGGAAATAAACAAACAAACAAACGAAAACCAAAAACTGTCATGACAACAGCAGCTTGCAAAGATCCTCTGTTGCTCCCAGGAGAGTCAGCATCTATCCAAATTAATTGGTGAAATTGTAGTTGTGGAAGGTGTTTTGCATTTTTTCTCAACTTAATCCCAAATGTGGTTCAAATCAGAGTAATTTCACCCAGGGTCAGGAAAAGTGTGAGGACTTTGCTTCTGTTCGTGCTTTCATGGTCTGAAGCCAAAAATGCAGAACAGCAGCAGTGCTCTTTATAAAGAACCATTTGCATGTGAAGGAGCAAAATGTTTAGAAGTGGGAAGAAGTGACTTTCCAGTGCTTCCTGCCTCCCAGGCAAGTAGGACAGGGCTGGCAGTGCCGGGTGGAATGGTCCCTCCTGTGGCCAGTGCCTTGGGGTGCACCCCGTGACGCCTTCGAGCAGGCGGACGTAACCATGGCAATGGGCAGTGCAGCTGCTAATTTCTGAGCACATAAAAAAGGGAATTACATTATTTCATACTTGATGTAATGACTGTCTGGTTGGACACTTACAGCCAATAAATAATAAGCTTGGGGTCAGGTATTTCTTGACAGCTAATGGTCAGCTGAGCTAAAAGCTGTCGTCTCCTGCAGTAATTCATTAAGTGATGGGAAATGGCCTTTACGTTAGTCATTATAGGATCAATAGAAAAGTTTTGTTTCAAGTGTAATCAGCTTTATGACACTGATGCCACTTCTAAGTGGAAATGGGAGTAGCCTAATAGGTGAAGAAATTAGGTGGACACACAGCCAAAGTTGCCTTCTCACAGGGGAGAGACCCAGTTACTGTCAAGTTTGTTACTGTGTTAGTGTGAAAAGTAGAAGTTCAAAAGGGAGGACTAGTACTACCTTCATAGATAAAAAGCTCTACAAGATAAAAAACCAGCACCCCCAAGTCCTTCTCCTCTGAGCAACTTTCCAGCCACTCTTCACCAGGCCTGTAGTGTTGCCTGGGATTGTTGTGACCCATATGCCAGACCTAGCACTTGGCTTTGTTGAACCTCATACAATTGGCCTTGGTCCATCGACACAGCCTGCCCAGATCCCCCTGCAAAGCCTTCCACCCTCAAGGAGATCAATATTCCCACTCAAATTGGTGTCTGCAAACTTACTGGGGGCGCATTTGATTCTGTTGTCCACGTAATTGATAAAGATATTAAAGAGAACTGGCCCCAGCACTGAGCCCTGGGGAGCACCACTTGCGACTGGCCAACAGCTGGATTTAACTCCATTTGCCACAAATCTTTGGGCTCAGCCAACCAGACAGTTTTTTTACCAGCAAAGTCTATGCCTGTCCAAGCCATAAGCAGCCCGTTTCTCCAGGACAATGCTGTGGGAAATCATGTAAAAGGCTTTACTAAAGCCTAGGCAAACAACATCCACCACCCTTCCCTCATCCACTAAGCAAGTTTCCTTGTCACAGAAAGAGACCAGGCCAGTCAAGTAGGACCTGCCTTTCATGAACTCATGACGACTGGGGCTGATCAGCTGGCTGTCCTGCATGTGCTACATGGTGTCACTGAAGATGATCTGCTCCATAACCTTTCCCTGCACCGAGGTCAGACTGACAGACCTGTAGTTCCCCGGATCCTCTTTCCCCCTTTCTTATAGATGGGGGTCACATTTGCCAATCTCTGGTCTACTGGGACCTCCCCAGTTAGCCAGGATTGATGGTAAATGATGGAAAATGGTTTGGTTATCTTGAGAAGATATCGTCACATACAGCTGCAGACACCTGCTCCCTGACTCCTTCAAGATGATGTAGATGATGTACCATATACTTTCGCAGGGAGACTTTAAAATGCAGAAAAAACTTACTCAGACTTGACATTAGGGTTTTTTTCCTTAAAAATAAATAAATAAATAAATAAAAAATTTTAAAACAAAACAAAACAAAAAAAGACTTAGAAGGCCATCTTAATGGAGGCATATGTCATCCTACCAACAAAGAAAATTACTGAAGAAAATGATAACAGTTCTTATGAAAATATGAGGTCAACAAGTGTCAAAGCTGTGGAAATGTCTTATGTGTGAGCCATTCAAAAGGAAATTCTTGATCTGGAAAGGAACTAAGAAAGGAACATAAAGTGTCAGATTTCTGACACCTTTTAAGACCTATTTATCTTTAAGCATAGATTAGGATTCATTATTTTATAAATGCAAGAAGGAATACACAGTTTTCCTCTCTCATTTTTGTTCAAGAGAAAGCACTGAAAAATGGGGTAGCAATTGATTTTAAAGCAAAATTATGCTTGTCATGGTTTAACCCTGGGCTGTCAACTAAACGAATGACAGATGGTCTTTATTAGCCCCTCTCCTTTCCCAGAAAGGGAATGGAAAGAAAATAAGGGAGAGAGAACTTACAAGTCAGAAACTAAACTACACAGCTTTAATGAAACAGTAGTGATGAAAAGGAAAATAATGAATATGTACAAATATATACAAAGGTATACAAAAGCAATGTCGTGTTCCCCACCCTCATCAATAATGCTCATGTCACCACCACTGCTGCAGGGCAGGCTCTGGAAAAGTCCTGAACTTGACTCCTGGAGTCAGCAGCAGATGGATCTAGATGGAGGAACACAAGGACTCAGGAACACATGGATTGGGATCAAAGGCAGAGGAATGAACAAAATCACCCCAGGACACTGGCTATGGACAAAGAATGCTCATGATCCCTCAAATTTATACCAAGTATGATAAGTATGGGATGGAATACTTAGTTTGGTTAATTTTGGTCAGCTGTCTGGTATGCTCGTCCCCAAAAGAGGATCACAGGTGTGAACCCTTCGGTTTCCAGAGTATAAGGTGCTTTTCAGAACCAAGCAGTGGCCTTGGGTCTGCATACCATCAAGTTCTACATAACATCAAGTATTAGCTGTCCTAGAAGCAGACACTGAATGAAAGACATGCTGCTAATTTCAGCAAGTGCAGTTACTTAGAAGAGAATTAATTGGCAAGCAAAATTGCTGGAAAGAAAATTGGTTCTATCCCAGCTTAAACCAGGACGGTGCTCCACACAAACTCAGCATATGGAATACCTTTTTCTAAGTGCTTAGCGGTAACTCTGAAACAGAAAGCTTAACCCATGTAAAAGTCCTTCTCATAAACATCCTACAAATGAACACATCCAAACAGAAGAAAATCAGTGCATCTGCAAAAAATAATTATTGCAGATGAGGCATTTGGGTTAATTTCATCTGACGACAAGGGTGGTGGAGCCATCTGTGTTGTACAAATAAAAAATAATCCTGAAGTGGATTAATTCTCCAGAACCTTTAAAAAGGGAAGCATTTTTTCATGTTTTGGAGACCAAAACTCAGCTCAAGTTGTGCTACTTAATGGACATTACGCACTAGTTAACAGGTAAAAATGTCATGAAGTCTGGAATCCTCCAGGTCTCTGTTCATAGTTTTTAGTGGCAAGAACATCCTCTCTCTCTCATATCATTGATAGCACCAATTTCACAGAGAAATGTAAGTAGTGAGTAATTTTGAAGAGCAGGTAATAACAGTACTGGTCTTTATTCTTACTTGTCCCAAACCTCTTCTACACCAACTTTGGACACTAGACACTCCTAAAAGCAGCACTTTACCAGGTGTTGAGCAACCTTATTGAACATGAAAATCAAACCCATTACTTGAGAGAGGGTATGATAAAGTGCCTGGCTGCCAATAACCCCCACACAGGTGCCTCACTCACCGGCAGACAGAGAAAAAGACATGTCAGAGTAACTAGGAAGGGAAATTATTCCATTAGCTCCAGAAGTAAGGGAAAATCACTTCCAAGTAAGGCGGTACTGTGTCCTTGTGTTACCGTTTGACTCTTTGGAAGGAGGAAGAGCCTCTCTTCCACTCCGCAGTTGGTTTTGCAGACCACAAATGGTGGCGGAAAGAGGAAATTATCTGCAGACTTTCTAAAGCTTGAACAATGGTCATCTGAGGGATTTACTAACTCTGCAACACTGTGCACCACACAGCACAACCTAGATAAAGATGCCTGGAGAGACAGGGGATGAAAAGATAAAAGAGGAAGAGAGAAGACAAAAGCTGAGAAAATATTGCTGGAAGAAACTCAGAGGAGGAAACGAATCAGAAGTAAAAAGAAAAATTAAAAGAAAAAACCCCAAACTGCCAAACAAATAACCCTCCAAACTCAAAATAGATATCTCTAATAGGAGTCTGGGCTACTATGACCCTAAAAGAAAACACAAAACAAGACACAAGATGAAAATTTTTCTTCCAATTTGTCCTTATTTGTTACCTGTCCTAATTTTACTTGTAGAAAGGGAAACCTTCACCATGTGTCTGTTGTTGCCATTTACTTTTTCTTCTCCCATCCCCATTATTAGATATTTTTCACTTTGATTATTGGCGTTTTCTCTGTCAACAAGCAGCTGCATCCAAAGTGCATCACATAGGCACAGTGAGATTTGGGCCATGGCACTGGGGAAAAGGGTGGCAGTGAAAGTCAAAACCCACGGTGATCTCAGAGGAGTATTTCCCATGGTGAAGGCATGCAGGCATCATGCACCTGCATGGAGACCTCCAAAGAAGAGGAATGTAACAGGTGCTGGTTTCAGTTGCACCGAAACATTTTGTGGATGTGCCTTATACCCAGGGCAGAGAGGCAGAACCCTCAGGTAATTTCAGCAATGTTTTAGTAAGCTGGTGCAGCATGGCACCCCTGAAGCTCAGCTGTTCTCTGCAGACCCCATGGCACTAGCCCTGGCAGTGGTGGTGCTTCAACACCCCTCTGCACCAACCTGCTCTCCCTACAGACCGCAAGCGGAGTTTGGTCCTGCAGGGTCCTCCAGGTTGCTTGTCCGCAGCCTCAGTTGCTGGAAACCCTCCAAGTCTGATCTTGCAGAATGTGCAGCACTCTTCTCCTCTGCAGGTTTCCTAGCTGCGGGAGTGGCCTGAGGCCATGGTTTTTACTGTGTGAGTGATATTCCCCATGCATGTAAAAGACAAGCATTAATAGACCATCTGTCTATGGTATTCTCATGGTCTACTGTGTTCCTGGAAAAAATGTGGCTTCCATTATGTTTTTAGCTCTGTTTCCATCAGATTCATTACAGCACTATGTATGTGATGTCAAAATCTTGATGTGATAGAATGGGATAGAAATGGCTGCAAACTAAAGTGGAATTATACATATTTCTGAAATGGTAGCAGTTACTGCTTTGCATAATGCCTACCCAACCCCAAATGGATAGAGCAGATGGAGGAAGGGAAAACAGGTTACATGCCTGCAGTGTTAGTGTACTGACAGGCTCTGCCCTGCCAACTAGCTCAGTGACTTGCCATGCCTCTGTTAGAGTGGCTTCTAAGAGGGTCTGAAATTGAAGTTTAGATTGTAAGTTATGAGTGCTTTTCATGACAGAGAATGTGTTGAAGCACAAGCTTAGCTACAGGTATCAGCTCTTGGGTTAGAAAATAATTATTTTTTAAAAGGTAAAATATTTATAATTCACATACAGAGAACAAACAGCAAGGCTTGATCCTGAAACTGCTAATAAGAAGCACCTTGAAAAATCCCATTTTTAAAAATAATAATGTTATTTGTCACTCCATTACTTTAAACCAAGGAAAATTCTGGCTGAAATTGCACACTTTTATTTGCCTCCAAATTAATGTTGTAGCTTGTTGTTTTATGACTTAATATGCTGTTCCATTCTGAGTTTTCACACCAGCACAGACAAGACTGGGCTATCTTGATTTTGCTAACGAGATACTTAAAACCAGATCCAGGAACTTACAGAGCTAGGAGTTGTGTTCCTCTGAATACATGCCCTTAAAGACTGTCCAAGGAGCACTAGATAATTTACTCTGAACAGTCAGCAGTCAATGCTGTTTTCAGTCCAGTTATGAACAGTGGGCTGGATTTGAAGAAACATTGAAGAGCTGCATACTTTAGTACTAAAGCCAGATTTTTGTTTACCCTATGCATGATCCATCGATATGCACCAATGTTTAACTGCAGGCTGCATATAAAAATAATTTCTACATTATTTTAATGAGAAATTATATTTCCCATTACACGGCAATAATAGGTTCAGTAGACTTTTTCATTTCAAATGGAGGTATGAGATAACCTAACTGAGGGCTGAAGTTGTGTGAAAGAGGCTGAGGTTCAGAGTTTACATAATGTTAGCCTACTATATCTTGGTATATGTACAGCTAACATAATTTAAAGTTTGTGAAGTTCTGAACAGCCAGGAGCCAAGCTGTTTTAAAACTGCCTTGCTGGATGCTTTTTCTAAAAAAAACAACCTACCCACCTGCACTCAAACCTAGAAGGCCTATGTAAAACTAACTTAGGCATGAAGAAGAAAATGCTTTTGTTCCACCTGGAATTTCTGCTTCCCAATAATAAACTTCTTTCCACTGTCCTTGACTGTAATAATACCCACCCAGCTCCATCCCTGGGCTGTGAAGGGATGTCATCATCCTTGCTGATGACTACAATGCACTTTCAGGCAGAGAGTGTCATGTCCCCATCAAAGAAGTGGGAACTCAGGCACAGGGATGCAGATGCAAGGTCTGGAACCTAGATGCCTGTCCTGGTGAGATGTCTGTTTCCTGGGAAACACCACCATCCCATACCACCATGGGTTTCACAGAAAAGAAACTGAGAAGAGATGGCCTGAAAGGACACAGTCTGTCCAGACCTGGACAAAGAGGAAGCAGTCCTACAAGGTTCCTTAGACATGTGCCCAGTTCCTACCATCCAGTGTATGTGTGCACAGAGAGACCAAACCTGTGCTGACTCCACATAGTGCAGAAAAGTTCACAAGCTCCAGCCCCTGCCTGTTTTGGCCCAGAACAAGGACTTGCAAGCTCCATGATGAACATAATGAGGCTGGATGTTTGAGTTCGTAAGATTTTTTCAGCTCTTGATGGTGACAGCAACATAATAAGGGGCTCCACATTCTATCCCAAGACTATATATTAGCATGATCACACAGGAGCTGAAGCAAGGAACAGAAGATTGGTTCAGCTTGGCCCAGTAAGTTGCAGTTGTTTTTGTTCATTTTGAATGTATCAAAACTGCTCATACCTCTTTGACCTGCACCTGAAGCAATCTGAAGTTCATTTAAATGTGCGGCCCTTTTGTGAAATTATTTTAACCAGTGTTACAAAGAAGCCTGTTTTTCCTTGAGGTCTGAATCACCCACCAGTACTGGAATGGGTTTTTGGTAGGTGCCACTGTCTGTCTCCCCATTGTATGCCCACAACAGCCCCCTCCCCCCACCCCCAGCAGCATGAATCAAGGACTCAGTGCCTTCCTGCCTGCTTGCTTTGGTCACAAACCCACAATCACCATTTCCTTGTCCTCCAGCAATTCTAGATGTCTGCTGCCACTGCACACAGCCTGACAGCAAAGATGACAAACTGCGACTGTGGGACCAACGTTCAGGCTTTTCATCCAGGGTATTAATACACCATGGCCTCTCCCCGGTCTCTGCTATTTCCCTCCAATTACTGTTGCCTTCTACTGATCCTTTCCATGTCTGTCATTTCATCTGCATCATTGTCAGCCTTCGATGTTAAATTACTGGCTGCAGTCCCTTGCAAAGCCAGTGTGTTAGCCTACTCTAACCTTTCCTCTCCTGATGTACTCTTTGTCCTTGTCATGGATTTAAAATTCAAATTATATATACCTTCATCAGCTTTCACACCTTTAAGGGGATACTAGCAAGTGCTGTGCCATCAGACAGGACATAGGTAGACAATTATTGGGAAGCTAATTCATCCTGACTCTGATCCCTTGGAAATAATGCTTCTCATTGCACAGTGTGTCACATTTAGCTTCTTTGTATGTGTTTTGAAAATCTCCTCCTAAATTATATTAATTAACCCTCTGGGATTAAAGCATCCTGCTTTCACAGGCCTCTGGCTGCCGTACTGCCACTGCAAATCAGTAGCTTGCACTTTGTTCCCACACCAACTCAGCAGTAACAATGGAGCCAAGCAAAGCTTTTCTACTCATTCGGTTTCTGTGGTCTAATACCTGCCAAGTGTTTGACCTCAGCTCTTCATCTTGCATCTACAGCCTCCAGGATCTTGAGCTGGCTTGCATCCAGATACTAGCTGAGCCTGAGACAGCTTAGCGGCCCTGGGCAGCACAGCAGCACATTTGGTTCACTGAGGCCATAGGCACAATACATTCAGGCTGGATCTCCAGCTCTCAACAGGCCTTGAGGGAAAAGGGAATCCTTTTGGGGATTGGTTCATTTTTGCAGAAATAGGTAACAGCTCTTTTTTCATTTATCTTGCCTTTTCCATATACCAATGATTACATTTTAAGGCCATTTATAAAAACACTGGCATACTCAAAGGTGCTTTTGGAAACCAGGAGACCTAGCAGAGACAACTTGAAAGGCACACCAATGCACCTAATGTTTTGAACTGTGAAAGAGTAAAATTTTTAAAACTTATTTTAAATAGCTTTCAAGTCAGTGGAGCATACTGCAAACAGAAATACAAAAGAGCAAGAGAGCAAGAATGGACCTTTCATTTTGCAAAGACCACTGTTTTTTTGGCTGCATCCACATCAGCCCTTTAATTTGGTTTAGAACTGTGCAGATCTCCTTCACGTCCTGCCGTGGTTTTGGGCCCAACATGACAACAAAGGAACAGCCCCGTGGTCGCTCTCTCAACTTCCCCCCCCCTCCACACACACACACACTCTGGGATGAGGAGGACAAAGCTTATGGGTTGAGACAAAAGGACAAGGAAGGATCTTCACCATTTAAGGTCCCAGGCAAAACAGATTCAACTGGGGGAAAAAATAATGATTTAATTTCACACTAAACAGATGCACACAGGACACAGACAACACACAGAGCAGGGCTTGCATATGTTACCCCACCCCTCCGTTCTTCCCGGACTCAAATCACTTTGTTCCTGGTTTCTCTCCCTCCTTCCCCATAGTGGCACAGGGGGACAGGGGATGGGGTTTAGAGTCAGTTCGCAGGCTGGTGGTTCCTGCTGCTCCTTCCTCCTCAGGAAGATGGATTCCTTATAGTCCTCCCCTGCTTCCCCACAGGGTACCTACCATGGCAGAGAGTCCTCCACGATCCTCTCCTTCATGAGTCCTTCCCACGAGGTCTGGAGCTGCTCCAGCCTGGGCTTCCCACAGAGTCACAGACTGCTTCAGGAACACCCAACTCCTGGTGCTGGGGTCTTGCAAAGCTGAGCAATCAGAGCCCACAGGCAGCAAATCCACTGCCCACAACATCTAAGTCCAAAGGCCAAGTTCACCCCTCCTGGCGCCTTCAGGGAATGTTCTACCACGTTCCTCCATGAGTGCAGAGGGACAGCTGCCATCTCGCCAGGGAAACTTCTGCTTTGGCACCTTCTTCCCCTTCTTCCTCACCAACCACCAGCACCGCTGTCTTTCCCCAGCACAGCTCTTCTTCTCCAGCACAGCTCTTCTCCCCCTCTCCTAGCTCTGCTCAGGTGTTCAATTGGTGATTCAACCACCAATTTCAACAGCCTAATCCAGTGCTTAATTACACTTTCAGTGAAGAATTTTCTTCTAATATCCAATTTAAAACTCCCCTGGAATAACTTAAGATAATTTCCTCTTGTTCCGTTGCTTGTTAACAGGGAGAAGAGATCAACCCCCACCTTGCTACAACCTTCTTTCAGGTAGTTGTAGAGAGCAATAAGGTCTCCCTGCAGCCTCCCAGACCCTTTCTGCAGGGAAGTCTGCTGCCTCCCTGGGGTCTGGGTTAGCAATACAATCAGGAAACTTACTTGTCTGGTATGGCATTCCAATTACTACCCACTACTGGTCATGCAGGTGGTTAGTGATGAGATTGCCTAGTGAAGTCCTAAGGCAACAAAGAGGGACTTCGGAGCACTGGGATCAATGGTTGATAGATCCAGGGCACAGGTGGTGATTTCCTCAATTCCTTCTGTGGTGCAGAATGCTGAAAGGAACAGGAAACACCACTGACTAACACGTGGCTCAGAGGCTAGTACAATCAGTGGATTTTCGGGCTCTTTGACAATGGGTGTGTTTACCCAGCACTGGCCCTACTGGCCAAAGACTGAGGGGAACTATCACAAAGGTGGAAAAGTATTCACAGCCAAAAGTTGGTAGGGCTCATTGAAAGGTCTTCAAATGAGGTTTCAAGAGGGAGAGGCATAAAACCAGGCCCATTACAGATAAGCCCAGGGGTGACAAGAGGTCAAGAGTTAGCATGGCTCCTAGACAGGGCAATGAACTAGATTTGAAGTGAGATGGACATGTAACTGGGCTTGTTAGGGTTGTACCTGGGTGTAGTATCTCAGGACTTGCAGGGGACAGTACCAGTATTTTTGAAAACCAGAAGGCCTACCACCCTTCAAGAGCCAACAGGGAAACACCCATGAAACCTCTGAAGGGAATTAAGTTCCTCTAAAAAGCTGGCAAAGCCAACAGCCCATCTGAAGTGCCTTTACACAAGCACACTCATCACGGGCAAGTAACAGTAGGAGTTGGAAGCTACCATGTTGCTGGAAAGCTGTAACTCAGTGGTCACTACTGAAACCTGGTGGGATGACCCTAAGTCTGGAGTGTAGCTATCAATGGCTTACAAGCTGTTCAGAAGGTACAGACAAGGAAGGAGGGGCAGAGATGTTGCCCTCTATGTTAAGAAATAGATGGAGTGTGAGGAGATGTCTGCAAAGAATAGCTGAAAGCAAGTTGAAAGCTTATGTGTAAGAATTAGAGAGCAAAGAAACAAGGGGAAACCTGTGGCTGGTGTCTACTAAAGGCTGCCTGATCCAGGAGGGCCTACTGATGAAGCCTTCTTACTCCAGCTCCAGGATGCATCATGCTCACAGGCTCTTAACCTGCTGGGGCATTTCAACCACCCCAACAACTGCTGGAAAAGTAACACGGCAAGCTGTAGGCAATCCAGAAGACTCCTGGAGTGCCTTGAAGATAACTTAAGTCAGAGAATAGACAGCTCTGCTTGAGGGGATGTGATACTGGACCTGATGGTCTCCAATGCAGGCAAGCTCTTTAGGGATGTCAAGACTGGAGGCAGCTTGGGCTGCAGTGATCAGACACTGGTGGAGTTCACAGTTCTAAGGGGTATGAGTCAGATGAGGAGTATAGTCAGGACCCTGAATTTCAGGAAAGCAAACTTCCAGCTCTTCAATTATTTAGTCAATAGGACCTTCTGTGAAACAGTCCTCAGGAACAAGGGAGCAGAAGAGAGCTGGCAGATCTTCAAAGGATACTTCCCAAAGAGCACAGGAGACCTCAATCCCCAGATGTAAGAAACTGGGCAAGGAAGGCATGGCTGAGTCAAGACCTGCTGGCCAAACTAAAAGGCAAGATGGACCTACACAGGCAGTGGAAGTGGGGACAGGTATCCTGGATAGAGTACAGGGACACTGCCCAGTCATGAAGGTATGGAGTCAAGAAGGCCAAGGTGTGGCTGGAACTGAAAGCAGCAAGGGATGCAAAGAATAATAGGCACCTGGGGGAGGAAGTGCCTCCCACTGTAAGTGAGGGCAAGATTCATGATCACCGGAGGAACCTGAACATACATAAGTCTAGGGGACCTGATGAGATGCATCCCAGAATCCTACGGGAATTGCCTGATGTAGTTGCCAAGCCACTCTCTATGATACTTGAAAAGTCATGGCAGTCAGGTGAAGTTCCTGCTAACTGGAAAAAGGGAAACATTACACCCATTTTTAAAAAGGGCAGAAAAGAGGATGCTAGAAAGTACTGACCTGTTAGCCTCACCTCTGTGCTTAGGAAGATCTTAGAACAGATCCTCTTAGAAGCTCTGACAAGGCTCATAGAGAACAGGGATGTGATTCAAGACAGCGAGTATGGCTTTACTAAGGGCAAGTCCTGCCTGACCAAAATAGTGGCTGTCTACAATGGAGTGACTCATCAGTGGATGAGGGAAAAGCAGTGGATGTCATCTATCTGGACTTCTGCAAGGCCTTTGACACAGTCCCCCACAACATCCTTCTCTCTAAGTTGGAAAGATACGGATTTGATGGGTGGACTGTTTGGTGGATAAGGAATTGGCTGGGTGGTTGCATCCAGAGGGTAGTGGTCAATGGCTTGATTTCCAGATGGAGATGGGTGACAAGTGGTGTCCCTCAGGGGTCTGTACTGGGACCAGTGGTGTTTAATATCTACATCAACAAAATAGACAGTAGGATCAAGGGAACCTTCAGCAAGTTTGCAGATGACACCAACCTGACTGGTGTGGTTGACACACCAGATGGATGGAATGTTATCTAGAGGGACCCGGACAAGCTAGGGAAGCGGGCCCATGTGAACCTCATGAAGTTCAGCAAGGCCAAGTGCAAGGTCCTGAACCTGGGTAGGAGCAATCTTTGCCATCAATACAGGCTGGGGGATGATGTGGTAGATAGAAGCCCTACAGAAAGGGACTTAGGGGTACCGGTGGACAAAAATTTGGACATGAACAAACAATGTGCACTCGTGGCCCAGAGAGCCAGTCACATCCTGGGCTGCATCAAAAGAAACAAGGCCAGCAAGTCAAGGAAGGTGATTCTGCCCCTCTCTTCCGATTTCATAAGACCCCACCTGGAGTACTGTGCCCAGCTCTGGAGTCCTCAACACCAGGGGAACATGGACCTGTGGGAACAAGTCCAGAGAAGGGCCACAAAAATGACCAGACCCCTCCTGTGAAGACAGGCTGAGAGAGATTGGGGTTGTTCAGCCTGGAGAACAGAAGGCTAGCTCTGGGGAGAACTGATAGTGGCCTTCCAGCACCTGAAAGAGCCTAAAGGAGAGCTGGGAAGGGGCTGTTTACAACGACATGTAGTGATGAGGGGCAATGGCTTTAAACTAGGGCAGGGTAGATTTAGATTGGATAGCAGGAAGAAGTTCTTTACTATGAGGGTGGTGAAGTGCTGGAACAGGTTACCTAGAGAGGTGGCAGAGGCCCCATCCCTGGAGACATTCAAGGTCAGGCTTGACTGGGCTCTGAGCAACCTGATCTAGTTTAAAAGGTCCCCATGCACTGCAGGGGTGGGCTGCACTAGGTGACTTTTAAAGGCCCTTCCCAACCCCACGCATTCTATGATTCTGTGATTGGTTCTATGATTTTAGGCCCCACTCAGAATTAATAAAGCAGCCCCTATTTCAAACAACATGAATAGAAAAAAATACACTGAGCTACAGTCTATTTGTGAAGGGAGAAAGACACAGGCGCTACTCCTGTAGCTATTTGCTTCTCCAGACTAGGTATAAATGGGGTCAGAAGTGAAACACTACTTTGTTTTCATCCTCTCCCAAATTCAAACTCACCACTAAATTTCAAATAATCTGGCACAATTAGTCAGCTCGTCTCAGCTGAGGCCAGCCCTGAGAATGCAGAAATGCTGAAGGTTGGGAGGAAGGTGGGTCAGCCAAACTGGGCAGAGGAACATCCGGCAGCCTCTCTGTGCCAGCTGCTTGCTCTGACAGACTCTGCTGGGAGATCTCTGCCATCCTAAGCACTAAATCCACCCCTGACAGTAACTGAACATGTTTGATTTATATGAATAAATTTCAAAATGCCCTGTGATTACAGCTTTGTAATACTCTGGAAGCAGATGGCAGGCACAGCTGACAGTGACAGTAGTTGCAAGTGCAAATAGGAGGTGGAAGAGAGGAGGGGAGAGATATGGAGTTGTCTTAGAAAAACAGTGTAAGAAAAGGAGCTCTTATTTTGAAGATGCAACCAAGTAATGAAAACAGGTAGGGAGGATTCAATTGCCACTAGGAGAAAAACATCTAGCTCTGCTTCTTGGGCATAGTTCAGCATGTGCTGAAATGTCTGACTAAAGAGAGGAACAGAGAGAGAGAAAAGGACATTAATATATTCAAATGCACTTGACCCTTAGGAGTGCCACTCTGCTCTCCTAGGAAATAAACAGCAGTAGGCATTTCAGAAACGTAACACTCAGCACCTGGATAAATACACACAATAAATCTCTGCTCCCTCAGGACACCTCTTTACTTCTGGGTCATTTGATAAAGTTCACTAGTCTGAGATAAAGCTCTTACTTTTCTAAATCATGTCAAGAAACAAAGCAGCTGGCATTTATCAGCTGATCCTATCAATGCTTTAAAAATCATTACAGTCTTACTGCAATTCTTGATGTAAGGCTTCTTCATTACGATGCATGTAGGAATGTGAAACCATCCACGGTGTGAAATGAAGTTCTTATAATGTCTCTTTAGAATACTTCCATTCTCACTCCAGGCAGTGAGGAGAGATTATTTTCTTCCTTCTCTGAAATCTCACTATCGTCTAAAGAGTTAAGTAGTAGAGAGGAAATCGCAAGGAAGGCACTCAGAGCATCTTTTTCCTCTCTTTCTCTCCCCCCACCCCTGCCCCCCAGGTTTTTTTTTAAACATAGTACACATCAAAGTAAAAACTGACATGCAGTGCCCTGAAGCTCTCTGCAGCATGCTTTTAGGTTTCAGAAATTTCATTTTCTACCTTATGATGATTACATGAGAGAGGATGAAATGCTTGCTTTGAGGTTCATCTTAGACAGAGATGTAATAAATGTTGTGGCTTCTCACTGCAACGGAACAAATTCTTTTGTAGATGGGCGGGGGGGCTTATGTGGTTTAGTTTATATTGAGCATTTGGATATGGGTGGAGATGCAATATGGGGAGTATTTGGTAGAGCAGAAAGGGGGAGAAAGAGAAGAAAAAAAGGGTCTTAGACAGTGAAATACTCCGTTTTGCTCTAAATGCAGTCCACCTTAGTTGAAACTTAGTTTCTCAGTCCTCAATGAACTGTGGCTATCCATACACATACGCATATAATCCAAACCTCATACTAAATAATTAATTATATTTTACAGTTTCTCCTCAGCTAAATCCCAAGAGTCAGACAGCACAAAGACTGAATTACATCTGCCCTGTAACAAAAAGATTGTTCCTTCAGGTACACAAGACAAGGTGGAGATAATTTTAATCGTGCCATGCTGTGCTGCATTATCCATTTCCTCTTTGTCTTTGTGGGCCACTGTTGCTCAGAAGGGACCATACTGAGGCTGATAAATTCACCTTACTTACAGCTGGCAAGTAGGAAAAAATATTTTTTTGATGCCCTGATGATCCTTTCATGAAGTTTATGAGAATTCCTAAGTATATATGCACCTAGAAAAAGCAAAGGCCATCTGGTCAAAACCTTTGACTAAGACACATTTTTAACACTGCTCCCTGAATGAAAGCTTTGGCTCAGGTTTATTTATGAACAACGTCCCATGCTTTGGCTCTCATTTAAGAATGTCTTTTAAATTACTTCAGTGTCTTGACACGTGGGTTCATCCTCAGTGCATGAGTGGCCTGTGTCTGCCCCCTCAGAGTGGGGAGGCATTCATCCCAGAGATGCTGGGACAAAGGCTGCCCAAGAGAACAAATATGAAGTCTAGGATGGGGCTGGGATCATGACACTCCTTTGCTGGGCAGTGCCACTCACTACTCTCTGCCATGCTCCCTGCTTGCTCTGGCTTACCCAGTTAGCCCAGCTAGTTAACAAAAATGTCGCTAGACCACTGACAGTGCAGAGAGCAGACATCTGTAGTACAGTACCTCTATGCCCCAAAAGTGTTGAAAAGCAAAGCACAACCACTAAAAGTAGAATACAAACTGTTGGACAGGATAGACCAAGTCTAGGCAGGGCAAGCCTGCCTAGACAGGGATGACATGGAAAAGTAAACTTGTAAGATTCTCTTAGAGATGTGTGTGTGCCTGCAGGGCTATGATCTTCCTGGCATCACAGAGACCTGGTGGGATGGCCCCTACAACTGGAGAGTCAGAATGGAGGGTTGTAAACTCTTTAGGAAGGAAAGGCAGGGAACACGAGGTGGGGTGTTGCCCTCCATGTCAAAGACCAGCTGCAGTGCATGGAGCTCTCCCTGGGGATGGAGGAGGAGCTAACTGAAAGCTTATGGTTAAGATTAAGGGGAAGGCAGGGATAGGTGACATTACAGTGGGGGTCTGCTACAGGCCACCTGACCAGGAGAACAGTTTAGAAGAGGCATTCTACAGACAGATAGGAGCAGCTTCATGTTCACGAGCCATGGTACTCATGGCCTTCAACCACCCTCATGACTGTTAGAGGGACAACTCTGCAAAGCACAAACAACCCAGGAGGTTCCTACAGTGCATGAATGACAACTTCCTTTTCCAAAGTAATTGAGGAACCAACAAGGAGTGGTGCTATGCTGGACCTTGTTCTCACCAACAAGGAAGATTGGTGGGGGATGCTAAGCTCAAGGGCAGCCTTGCTAAGTTCACTCAAGGGCAGCCCTGGTTGTAGCAACCAAGAAGTAGTGGAGTTCAAGGTCCTCAAGGAGGTCTCACAGTAAGGTTACCGCCCTTGACTTCAGGAGAGCAGATTTTGGCGTCTTCAGGGATCTGCTCGAGAGAGTGTCATGGGATAACCTACTGAAGGGAGGAGAGGCCCATGAAAGCACCAGGCCCCTCAGCTGCCCTTCTGCCTGCTCGGCAGGGCTCCAGCTGAAGGCCAGAGGAAATAGGGTGAGGCACTGCTGCCTTGCCCGTGCCAGCACCAGGCACCCTTGGCCACTCTCCCCCTCCTTGGCAGGGCTCCAGCTTAAGGCTGAGGTTCTTAATGACTTCTTCGCATCAGTCTTCTCTGGCAAGTGCTCCAGAATCATTGCAAAGGCCACAGCAGGTGAAAGCAGGGACTTTGAGAATGAAGCACCCTCATTGTAAAAGAAGAACAGACTTGTGACCATCTAGAGAACCCGAAGGTGCACAGGTCTATGGAGTCTATCCACAGTCCTGAGGGAGCTGGTGGATGCAGCTGCTAAGCCTCTGACCATCATATTTGAGAGGTTATGGCAGTCTGGTTAGGTTCCCACCAACTGGAAAAAAGGGAACATATTTTTTAAAAGAGGAAAAGGAAAGACCCGAGAAACTGCAGGCTGGTCAGTCTCATCTCTGTGCCCTGCAAGATAATGGAGCAGATCCTCCTGGAAAGTCTGCTAAGGCACATGGAAAATAAGGAGGTGACTGGTGACAGCCAACATGGCTTCATTAAGGACAAATCGACAGATCATGGCTGACCAGTTTGGTGGCCTTCTACAGAGATGGTGGGTAATGGCAGAGCAACTGATGTAATCTACCTGGATTTGTGCAAGGCATGTGACACTATCCCACATGATATCCTGGTCTCCAAAAAGAAAAGACATGGATTTGACAGAGGGAGCACTTGGTGGATAAATAATTGGCTGGATGGCCACACCCAGAGACTTGTGGTCAATGGCTCAGTGTCCAAGTGGAGATAAGTGACTTGTGGGGTTCCTCCGGGCTCAGTATTGGGACCAGTGCTGTTCAACATATTTGTTGGAGACACGGACAGTGGAATTGAGTGTATCCTCAGCAAGTTTCCTGACAATACCAAGCTGTAGGAGCAGTTCACACCCTAGAGGGAAGGGACGCTGTCCAGAGAGACCTTGACAGGAGGGAGAAGTGGACCAATGCTGACTTTAGGAAGTTCAACAAGACCAAGTGCAAGGTCCTGCACCTTGGTTTGCACAACCCCAGGCACAAAAACAGCCTGGGGGGAGAATGGCTGGAGAGCAGCCCTGAGGAGAAGGACTTGGGCATGGTAGCAGATGAGAAGCTCGACATGAGCTGCCAGTGTGTGCTGGAGCCCAGAGAGCCAAACACATCCTGGGCTGCATCAAAAGAAGTGTGGCTAGCAGGGCCAGGGAGGTGATTCTGCCCCTCTGCTCTGCTCTCATCAGACCCCACCTGGAGCACTGTGTACAGCTCTGGTGCCCTCAACACAGGGATGACATGGAGCCATTGGAGAGGGTCCAAAGAAGAGCCACCAAGATGATCAAAGGCCTGGAGCACTTCTGTTATGAAGACAGGCTGAGTGAGTTGGGGCTCTCCAGCCTAAAGACAGAAGGCTTCGGGGATACCTTACAGCAGCCTTCCAGTACCCGAAAGAGATACAGGAAGGCTGGGGAGGGGCTTTTCACCAGACAGGGCAGTGACAGAACAAGGAGTAACAGTTTTAAACTGAAAGAGGGGAGATTTAGGTTAGACCTCAGGAAGAAATTCTTCACCATGAGGGTAGTAAGGTGCTGGAATAGGTTGCCCAGGGAAGCTGTTGATGCCCTTTCCCTGGAGGTGTTCAAGGCCAGGTTGGATGAGGCTTTGTGCAACCTGGTCTAGTGTGAGGTGTCTCTGCTTATAGCAGGGAGGTTGAATCCTGATGATCTTTAAGGTCCCTTCCAACCATAACCATTCTGTGATTCTGTGATTCTTTCAAGGTCATAAACTGCAGGATTCATGACAGGCTTTTTCTGAGTAGCCAGAGCTGACATTGATGCTGAGCTCTTAAGTGGGCACTCAGCGTCTGATGGGCATCTGTGTAGGCATCAGCTATTATGATGGTGACAGTTACAGGTTAGCTTCCCACCTTGTCTATTTGGCACAACCAGTGATCTTTTGGCAATTTAGTGGTACTGCTTGGGAGTCTGTGTAGCAGACATGTGGGACTTGTATTGTGTTGGCTGTTTGGTCTACAAGACTGAAGTCCCTGCACATGCTATTTATCTTGGCTGATGGCTACTGCAACCTGTGCTGTGGTGCTATGGGCAACCTATTCAGTGTTCCACCTGTCTCTGTGTGGAATTTGCATTATGGTGGATTGATTTCATTTTTTGCAGCTTTGACCTTTGGCTGTTAACAGATTGATCCCTTCCCAACAGCTCTGTTCATCCAACATTTGGACTTACATCCTAGCAGAGAAGGTTATGGACATCTTCTTTCAGCTAGTCCTACAAATAAATAGCAGCATCTTAAGGAGGCAAGAGCACACTGAAAAACTTGAATCAATCCCTGAATGCAACAAAGCCTTTTGCACAGTGAGGCCTACTTCCATCAGAGCTGAAAACAGCCTTAGCCAGTGAAAAGTCTTTCATTTCACATACACTTTTCCATCTTGTCTAGCACATTCAGTTACAGATTAGGAACAGGGGGAAGAGATAAAATCCGCTTCAGAACAGATGTATTGGTACAATTCTACAGACACAGAGTGGGCAAAATTTATGAATATTCACATATGGCCTTGCTATAATGTTGGGAAAATGCTGTCAAGCACCAGTGTGTCACACCCAAGGGCTTATTTGAATGTGAATTGTTCCATTTATCAGTTCTCCTGGGGACTGCAGAAACACTATGTGAACAATCAGCAATATAGGTTATACCAGAGGTTTCTACTTGAACAGTTGTACTAAAACAGAGAGAAAAAGGGATTATTTCTGAATATCTGGACATCATCTGTGACCAAAAAGCTGTTTGATGGATATTAGACAAGGTATTGTGTGTACTGTACTTTTGCCAGACAGAGGCCTGGGCTACTGCTGAAACACCGTATTTCAGTTCAATTTGTCTTGGTAATAAAATGTTGTGAAGTAGTCTGCATTCTACCTCAAAATAATCAGACTGTAACTGCTAGTGATTCAGGAGCTGTTTTACACACAGCTGGGCTGTCCGTGTGAAGGGAATGGGGTAGTTAGCTGAAGGAGGTAATCTTATCAACCCTCCCATCAAGAAATTCTCCTTACACAAGTAATCCTTGATACATACACATTTTGCTTTTCCATGTCCTTGGTCTGTGTAAATGTTTTTACTATAGCCTATGGCCTGGTAACTACTTGGGCTGAAGCAGCTTAATAAACTAAGTTCTAAGTGTAAGCACTGCCTTTTTGAGGCCTGACAAAAGCTTGTGAATAGAAAGATTCTCCAAGTGCCAGCATGGCTGTGGTCCAGGCAGTCCTGAGGAATGGGGTCAGCCTAATACTTAGGGGAATCCAGACCTCAATCTAGTTATCGTTTTAAAGATGAGTATCTCCATTTCCTGTTACACCAATTTCTACATCACTTTGTAGGCATGGAAGGGCTTTCAAAAGTTTGTAATTCAGCCAACATCAATGCTGTAAGGTCCTCAGCTGCCTGCTTCTTTGCTTTCAATGACAACTTCATCTGTGAACTCTAAAACTCTTTATTTGTTTTTCAGACTTGCATTTGTGCACTTTCCCTAAGATTTTATTTGGGCATATTATGAGTAAATGTGGGGAGAAGAAGATAAATAACAGTGGAGGTTAACCCTTTGGCTTTTCCACCCTATTTCAATCTCTGTCTCCTCGACGTGGGCACAACAGCCTGGATTTCTCCTGGTTTGCTTCAGGTATGTATGCTGGCCTTCTATTCACATGCAACTCAACTTTGTTAATGTAGCATTAGAATATAAGGGCCTGGTTTACTAGCACAGTTTACTGCTAAAAACTTAAATGTTACAAAAGCAGTAGCTCTTTAATGTTAAAATCCCAAGGTATACGGCCTAGTCAGAAATGCAAAATCTTAGGCTGATTAAGGTGAATGTCCATGAATAACAGTAATACCCCCTTTACTCTGACACCTTGTTAAAATTACAATAGGAATTGACAAAATACACAGCCTCTTCCTCTACATTTTCTCTGTTCGCCACACCAGACAGAACAGCAGTATGACTGGTTTTTAATGCATTCTATGCATTGTGTAAGGCAATGGTAGACTAACAGGAAGGAGACAGTTACTAATAATTTAATGTTTCATTAGAAGAGTATCTGCCTTGAATGACTTGATGATAAAGTAGAATGGAAGACCATATCTGAAAATTTATCTCTGTCAGGAATAAATGAATAAACAAGACAACTTTTGCATGACCGGAAGATAGGAATCTTGAACACCAAGAGAAAAGTCAGAGGGTTAGCTGTATGAGTATTTTGGTGTCTATCAAAAATGAATCCAGAGCCCTTATTCAAAGTTGAAAAGTAGTAGGGCTCTGCCTGAGATATCAACTGATACCTTTGCTTGTCAGCAAGGTAAATCCTCCAAGGTACCCCTCCTACTCTGCACCACATACAAGCATGGGTGTGTGCATATGAGCACACACCCATGTGTGGTTTGGACTGCCTGGTTTAGAGTAGTTTCTTAACATCCTAATTGTTAATAGAAGAGCCAGCTTAGTCTATTTTTTCATGTTTTCTGGTGACACCATTTATGTTGAAAGGAGTTCTTACAATAATGGACTCGTGAGATATTCTGCTGCCTTTCCTGTGTGGTACTCATAAGTCTAACAGCCAGAATTTAATCACGAGGTTTTGCATCAAGATAAGAAAACTGCAAAGAGCTGGGCCAAGCTAAGTAGCATCAAGCTCAACCATTTATGCTGATCCCTACTAGACATACCAGGATTTAACCTTGAATTAAATCACCTTAATGGCATAAGTATAGTGTGAAAAAGAGATTACTAAAAGGACTATATTAACATATTCCCCATGCAGATGTGTGACATTTGTGTTCTGTTATCTCGGAGCCCCACAAAGCCAAAACTACATTAAAAAGATATTGGACAGAAAGTATGTAAACACAAATCAATGCCAGAGCCCAGGCCTACTTAAACAGAAATCCAAGTTAACTTTAAAATGGAGGGAGAATTCATCATTTAGGATAGTATCCAGTGTCACTTCCTTTTAGTCACAAGCTTTGGCTGGAGTCAATTCTAAGAAAGATTTCTCAGAGCACACCTTCTGTACCTAAGAAGCCATGCCAACAAACCAACAACTTTGAAACATAGCTCTTTCTGCAAATCTCTTTGGACTGTGCAGCTGAGCACAGTGAACAATGTGGACCTTGTGAAAAACGGGAACACTCTCAGCTTCCTCATTTGAAAGTGATGTGTAGGTCTGGAGAACTGAAGGAAGAGCAGTTCACTTCAGATGTCTCTCTGTGGAGAGAAATTTAGTGTCAGGGCCTCAAAAACACCTGATTGAAGCCAAGTATAAATTGGTCCTGAAAAAAAAGTGATATCTAAAAGAGGTCAGGAATGTAATTTTCTTGTTCCTTTCACGATAGGAGCTTCCATGACTTTTCATTTCAAATACAGAAGGAAACACACCTTGGGCTGAAGGTATTGCCTCTGCCACATTCTTCACAAAATGGTGTGAGCTCCCAGGTCCACCCCAAACTCCTTTGCAGAGGTTTTCAAAATGCTTTCACCTTCAACAACTGAGCAAGGTGGACTGAGTGTCTTCATCCAAACACTGTTCCCACAATAAACAAATAATCCCCAAGGCATTAACTACTAAAGTGCCCTTTACTAACTAAGTCCTTATCTGTCATTGTGGGTGTATATGCCGTTTCCAGTGGCAAAAAAAGATACAAGCTCCTACCCCAAATATTTTTGCTGTCCGACTATGATTTACCAGCAACATTACAAATACTCAATATCTCACCTGGGTAGCTGGGATAGGCGAGGGTGCTCAGCATACTCATTGCTATGCTGAACACCTGAACAGTGGTGGTTATCACCAGTTTGGTAATTATTCCTCCATTTTGTCATTTCAATATGCTCTTGGTGTTGCATTGAAAGCTCTGCTTCTCTATCATATTTATGGCTATTTGCAGCTCTGTGCAGTTACTGTGTAGTCCTGATTAATACTTTCTCCTTTCTGCCACAGAAGGAGCTGCATTCTGATACTGTCATTATTTTCCATCAGATTCCATACTTCCGCATTTAAAAAAACTCAAATGTGTAAACCAAAGAAGTAGTGTTGGAGGTCCATAAAATGTGAGACCATGAAAATGTCATCACTACGTATTATTTTCCTGTCTATTCTGAATCTTCCAAACATTGTTGATTTCTTTATGGCTGCATTGTTCATTTGGGATACCTTATTCGTAAGAAGTGCTCTGGCCCACACCTCCAGCTAAACATTAATGGTTTAGGTTGCATTTGGAATGGTTATTTCACCTTCCCTCTTCATATGCAAATTCATGTTCATTCATCAGTGGCAAGCTTAGAGCATGCATTGAGTATTGTCAACTGCATTTTTGCCAATCTAGCAAAATCATTATACCTTGGTCACACTATTTATCTGTATTTTAATTTTCTTTAGTGACCTCTACTATTTTTTCTTTGACTGGAGCTGGCAGCAACAAGCTTCATAGTAGACCTTGACAATGAAAATCACATTGTAAAATTTATTTCAGTCCAGCCTTGTGTGAATGATTTGTGCGAATCACCTTGCCTTGCAATAAGATGGAGCAGCTATCACCTGGGTCTATTTTTCTTTTAAAATAAAATTAGTATAAATTAATGGCCAGGGAATTTTAGTCTCCTCTAAATAGGAAGTTACAGCCTAGTTTGACGTTGGCCTTCTCCTCTTGAATCACAGAGTGCAATCGGTACAAGTATAACCTTGGTTCAGACTAAAAAATAATGACAATTATATCTGTGCCTTTCAATAATGAAATAACTGTTTTTTCGCTTATTTGATGGCCCTCAGCTTAATAACTTAATTAACAGGACTTATAATTTCTGGCTGCAAGTCTTTTATAGGCTGAAAGAAATAATCCAGATAAATTTCAACAGTTCTGTGATGCCTCCATGACTAAAATGCTGCTTTCAATATTATATTAAAACAACTTTTTCTTTTTTTCAGATGTATGCTATTGTGTACTTGAGGGTAGTAATTTATTTTCTTAACTGGAGTTGCCACAGATTTATTACAATTTCTCTGAAGGGAGGAGAGTGTTCTTTGTCCATCAGCTGAGGAGTGCTCTGTGTGTATTTGTATATGTGAAGCATATATTTTTCTATATTTATGTAGCAAGTGTTGATGGAGGAGAGAATGAAGGGAATTATTACACCAGCTAAAAGGTGGTTCCACCAGGTTGCTCTTCAAGAGGTGGACAGAGCCATTGCCAAAGCATTCTGTATGACACTTCCAAACCCATTTATTATGATAGCCAAGACAAATATCACAGCTTACACCTAACATCTGAAATGTCAGTCCATATAAAATGATAGATTAAAAAGGCCATGGACACAATAGTACAGAAAAACTTAATTGTAATTATGCCAGAGACAATACAGGTTGCAGAAAATTAAGCTGGAATGGAAATAACAAGAAAGCTTATCATAGATTCCCCAAATAGGGGAAAAAGTTTCCTCTTGCTACTTAACGTAAGTATTACTGTTTCCTGAGATCTTTGTTGATGAGTGCAATGTTACCTAGACTGTTATTTTCAGACAATTTGAACTTTCACCTATTATTTGTACTATAACTTGTATTTTGGGAATAGCCCATCAAACAACAGAGTACTATGCACTACTATGCCTACTGGCAATAGTATTCAGCGTATATATATTTTCCTTCCTCATTGTGGACATGCTAAGATGAATCCAGTACTTTCTGCATGAAGTGCTGTAATACTCAAAGCAAAAGTACAACACATTCTCCATCATAAGGGTACTGATAGAAAATCTAGCATTGCAGAGCTAATTTATCAGAATATGTCATCTGGTGGGTGGTGTAAATACAGAAAGATCTGTGACAAAGGCACTTGTCACACTGTCAGAGTCATGTCTGATCCAACACACTATATGTTGAAATGCATGGAGTACATGGTAACGAGTCACCCTGTGGAATGTGTAAGTGCCTTATTATTCATACTGTGTCTTCAAATCCTATCTTGACATTTTACAATGCATGATGCAATACTGATTAAGGAGGAAGAAGCAGTGATTAAAACAAATATAACAAGGCAGCAGCCAGGTAATGTTCAGATGCAGACGTTAGGAGGAGGACGCACAGCTGAAGGGAATGGAGGAGGCATGCCCATGAACCAGGCCCCATACTTCACATACCCTGGAAGGAGAAGCACAGGCTGGACTGCAGACATGGGCAGCCTGGCTGCCAGGTACTGTTTTCTTTCCAGGAAAAATGCTGTTGGTCAGCCTGACAAAAATTCAGGACTTCAAGATATCCACGTTATGTGAAAGATTAAAGCTTTGTACAGCCTCATGTGGACTGGCCTGTGGATGAACATGTTCAGTACTTCCAGATAATGTAAAGGAAACAGCTCATCTAGGTTCATGTGTGGTGCAGGTCACGCTTTTTCCTTCCAGTATTAAGGAGGTTAGTCTAAATCAGCATCTTAGCACTACCTTACAAAATAAATGAATTTGTTGAGCATGCCTGGGCAAAAAAACACAGTGAATTTTCTGCTTAACTCATGGCATGGATATACTTGAGCTCAAAGTACATGATGCTGCACCCTTTCCAGTACTGGCTTTCAGTGCCTGAAGCCAGTTAATCTTCAATTACACCTGAAGCAATGATGAGAACAAGTGTGTTTCATCTTGTTCTTTTAATAGGTCTAATGTTGCATGGAGGAAGAAGCACCTTCTTCATGGTGGTGAAATGGCCACAAGTACACAGTATTGTTTTTTAAAAATCTGACAGACACTGATTTCCTTTCCCAGTGATTCAAATTCCTCCACGGGACTCCTTATATCCTTAAGAGAACTGCCAACTTGCAAACCTTGTCTGTAAACATCTACTGAAATACACAAAAAAACATGAAAAATACTTCTATTGCAATTTTCCACATCTCTGTCATGCTTCCTAACAATAAACAAACAAACATGTAAATGCATAGGCTGGAAAGGCAAGTTCTCTTCTGTCATGGCATTCACAAGTACAGCAAGGGGCATTATAATTTTTTAAGATCAAATCCTTAAAGCTATTGCCATCTCACCTTCTATTGCATCATTAATTTGCTTCCTTCACAGTTGTTAGAATTAGCAATAGAGTGCTCAGCTCAAAGAGCACATGCTTTAAGTGTTTCTGAGTGCTGGGGGGTTTAAGCACATACTTTCATTTAAACATGTACTTATGTGTTTTCACAGTGCCAAATCCATCACTTCTGTAAGCAGGTATGTCTTCATTAGAAAAAAAAAAAAAATTTAAGAGAAAGGATTTTAAGCTGCTCTTCTTAGTTTTTATATCTATATTGATTTCTAGCTCAAGCCGTTTTATCAACAGTGACTGTTAAAAGCACCATATGTCACAACTGACTGGGAGGGGACAGAAAGAGCAAACAAGTAATCTGGAAAATGGGATTTTACAGATTTACAGGCTGCTGTGACAGGGAGATGAGACTGAAGTTGAAAACTGTCAGCATCCCCACCTCTTATGAACAGGAGCAGATTGAATTTAAGTTTGTCATATTAGCTCAGCTGGCATAGTAAGGCACAGAAGGAAATGCATCTTTCAGGTGAGAGACCATGGATCATTTTTATCTTGGAAAATCAAGACAGAAAACCCTAACTTCATCACAAGTTTGTAACCAAGTTCTATTCTGAAAGCTTGCTTAAAACCAATACAGGATCTGCTGAACAACATGCAGATTGGTTCTGATTGCTTTTGTATATTCTGATCTTGAATGCAATCACAAAACCTTCTCAGTAGTTGTTCTGGTTTGGTTTGGTGGGTTTTTTGGTAGTTGGGGAAGGGCCCCAGGGTGGCTCCAATAAGAAGCTGAGATGCTCCTGCTGCTCCAAACCCAGCCAAGGAGCCGTTAGAGGGACAATAGATGCACCTCTGCCATTAACATACAAAAAAACTTACATAACACCTGAGCAGAGCAAGGACTGAAAGAAAAGGAGAAGAGCTGTGCTGGTGGAAGAGAGACATACCTGTGGTTCATGAGGAAGAAGGGGAAGAAGGTGCCTGAGCAGAAGTTTCCCTGCAACCCATGGCAAGATGGCAGCTGTCCCCCTGCGCTCATGAAGGAACATGGTGGAACATTCCCTGAAGGCACCAGGAGGGGTGAACTTGAATCACAGTCCTGCCAGTGGACTCTGATTGCGTAGCTGTGGAAGACCCCCGTACCAGGGGAGGTGGGTGTTCCCGAAGCAGCCCGTGATTCTATGGGAACCCCAGGCTGGAGCAGCTCTGGACCTCGTGGGAACGATTCATGAAGATGTTCGTGGAGAACTCTCTCCCATGGGAGGGACCCCGTGGGGAAGCAGGGCAGGACTGTAAGGAATCCTTCTTCCTGAGGAGGAAGGAGCAGCAGGAACCACCAGCCTGCGAACTGACTCTAAACCCCATCCCCTGTCCCCGTGTGCCGCTGGGGGGAAGGAGGGAAAGAAACCGGGAACAAAGTGATTTGGGTCCGGGAAGAAGGGAGGGGTGGGGTAACATATGCAAGCCCTGCTCTGTGTGTTGTCTGTGTCCTGTGTGCATCTGTTTAGTGTGAAATTAAATCATTATTTTTTCCCCCAGTTGAATCTGTTTTGCCTGGGACCTTAAATGGTGAAGATCTCTCCTTGTCCTTTGTCTCAACCCATAAGCTTTGTCCTCCTCATCCCAGAGTGTGTGTGTGGGGGGGGAAGTTGAGTGAGCAGCCATGGGGCTGTTATCTAAATTCAAGTGCCAGCTTGACACAATGTTGGCCACAGCATATTTATTCAAGCAGAATAAGGATAGAGTGGTATCTCAGGAAATATTTAAGTTTTACTATTCTTAGATTAAGATATTAGGAAGAAATTCTTCTTTATACGGGTGGTGAGACACTGGAACAGGTTGCCCAGAGAAGCTGTGGATGCCCCCTGCCTGGAAGTATTCAAGACCAGGTTTGATGGGGCTTTGAGCAACCTAGTCCAGTGGAAGGTGTCCCTGCCCACGGTAGGGGGGCTGGAACCAGATGATCTTTAAAGTCCTTTCACACCCAAACCATTCTGTGATTCTGTGATTTATAAAATTAAGCTCATGTCTGAGTTCTGTCTGGCAGGTGCAACAGAGACTAATACCTTAGGCAGGATATGTGTTGTGGGTTAACCTTGGCCAGCATCTCAGCCCACACTGCCGCTTCATTCCTCCCCACACCACAGTGGGACAGGAGAGAGAACAGGAAAAACAAAAGCAAGAAAACTCAGGGGTTTATATATATATATATATATATAAAAAATAGTTTATAACTGAAGAGAAAGAAGAGGTAAAATAACAATGAAACAAAAAAAAAAAAGTGATGCAAAGACACTCACTCATCATTCACAGCCAGACTGACACCCAGCTAGTCTCCAAGCAGTGGCTACCTTCAAAAACCAAACAAACCATCCCCTCCGTTTTCATTGCTGATCATGATGTGATATGGTGTGGGATATCCGGTTGGTCAGTCCGGGTCAGGAGTCCCAGCCACATCCTACCCCAGCTTGTCATGCTTCCTAAACCTACTTGCAGGAGAGGCAGAGCTGGGAACAGAGAAATCCCCTATGCTGTGCAAGCACCATTCAGCTACAATGCTGTTGTGTCATCATCACTGCTCTAGTTACAAATCTAAGAGAGTCCCATCCAGAAGAAAATTAACTCCATCCCAGCCAGAACCAGTATCGTATGTTTACCTGAGTATCTATGCTTGCTGTATTTAATGTTTAGCAAGTATGGGACCTGACCATGCAGTCAGATCATGCAGAGTTGAGCTGCACTGGTTTCAAGGAAAGAACACCAGAGCTGCTGCTTATTGCAGTAATCAGATCTTTGGGGTGTAGCATTTCCTACTTCCTTAACCAGCTTTTTGGGGGTATGGCATTTCCCTTTGAAAATTATTTTTTTCTTTAGCTAGACAGAACAAATATTTTGAGTATTTGATATTAAAAATAATGGCTATTATAGTTTCTTCCACTTTTCCAACTGTCTCTTACAAAGGAATGCAACTCTTCCATGAAATATGAGAACCACAAATGAGCAGTAAAACATTTTTTTTTAGGTGGGAAAGAACACAATGGATTGAAACAAGCAAACAAAGTGCTGTTAGCAGTCCTTATCCCTCGGGACAGATGTGTTGTCGAGGTGGCTGCAGTTTAAGGGCTGTCTCATCAGTCAGCACCTTTGATTAATGAAAGACAAGGAAAACAAGCCAAGGACTAGAGGGATTCCGTGGTGCTGACTCACCCTACAGTGTGCTCTCCAGACAGTGTTGGGAATTTCTCTGCCTGCTCAATGCTCCTTGCTCCTTGCTTCCATGGACTCCATAGAATAAAACTCTAAGGCATGACATTAGTTCATGGGTTTTAAACACACACATGAAGTGTTGTCCTGAAAACTAATATTTACATGAGTTACGCTAAAACACTATTGTGGGTTAACCCAAACTAAGCACTACACAGCCACTTGCTCACTTCTCCACCACCAACCCCAGTGGTATGGGCAAAGATAAAAAGAGTAAACCCAAGAAAACTTATAGGTCAAGGTAAAAATATTTTAATAGTGAAGGAGAAGTGAAAGAAGAAATAAAGAAAATAAAACAAAGCAAATGATGCAAAGATAATGACTAATGACCTCCTATGCTAGACTGATGCCGTTCTAATCCATGAGTCAAAGACAGCTAACCTACCTAGACACCCCCTCCTCTCTGTTTTATTGCTGAACATGACACTGTACAGCATGGAAAATCTCTTTGGTAAGTTTGTGTAATTTGCCTGGTTGTGTCCCTAGCCAACCTCTCATGCACCCCATTGTACTCACCAGTGGGACAGAGTGAGCAGAGAAGGCTTGGATGCTGTGCAAACACTATTCAGCAATACCTAAACGAGCACCACAGGAGCTGCTATGGAGAAAAATATCTCCGTGCCAGCCAGATCCAGTACAAACCATTAAAATCAGTAACTACTTACTGGAAGATGATCCTATCTCTGGCCTAACTGGCAAATGAACTAGTCCATTCAGTCTGCCCTTTGGCAGTCCCATGCTTTCCACCATTATCATATATTACATTTTCAAAACAAAACCAAATACCTCTTGTCTCTCCAGCTAGTGACTGTAACACAAATTGCTTTGCAATGAACAGATGTAAATTGCTTGAAACTGATTTTTCTGATATGGCTTTGTATTGCTTACCTGGGCAGGATCTTCTGTTTCTAGTGAAAGCTCTCTACTGGGATTTACATATAGTGGAGCCATTTCCAAATTTTTACATCTTAATAAAACAGTAAATTAAATTGATTTCCTGACTTCAGTTCACTTATGACAAGTACATTTAACTTGTCCAGTTAATCTCTACCCAAAAGCTTCTATCTAAGTGACTTGCACTTAATGGGAATTATTTAATTGACTTTGAAATAGTAATTTCAGTAAGGGTGACAGTGGGACAAACTCCTTTCAAGTCACTGGAGTTGCAGTTGCTCACATCAGACTTACTGCAACCCTTAATATTTACTGGAACTTGCAAAGCTTCAGTATCTGGGCATCTGGATAGTTTAGGGTCTTGTTTTGCTATCTCTCTATTTATGAAGTGACAGTTGCCATGGTGTCTGAGCACTACTGGAAAGGCAGCTTGTTGCTGCAGGTCTGCAAACAGCATCCAGCCTAGCTGAGCTCTCAAAAGTACTAGGCTGTTCAAGGCTGATCAACAGCATGTACATACTGGCCAAAAATCAAATTAGTTAATTTAAACTTGGGTTCCCTGGAAGCTGTGAATCTTGAAATTGCCAAAACCCAAGAAGCCTGGTTCCTTGTTTGCTGGGCAAACCCTGTTTCAAAAAAGAGATGGATGTTAACCTGGACTATTAGCAATGTTTGAGAATGAACTCTCTTTTGGGATGATCCATGGACAGTAGCATACATATATTTGCATGAAACAAACACAGTCACAGCACTGGATTCTTTTGGAGTTGTAAGCACATCATCACTTATAAAAGAATCTCTGAACAGGCTCAGGCATGATATGGAAAGCAGACTTGCCATGCCAGCTGCAGCGTAGGTATGGACAGGTACCCAGAGTATCTCATGACAAAATGGTCTAGATACAAAATGGACAGCCGTAAGACCACCATACAGGGGAGTTACACACATGGTCTGAACAGCATGAGACCAGCTTGTCAGAAAAGGTGCTTGAGGTCCTGTTTGACAACAAGTTGACCATAAACCAGCAATGTGCCTTTGTGGAACAAGTGGCCAATAGTATCCTGGATTGCATTAGGAAGAGCATTCCCAACAGGTCAAGGGATGTGATTATCCCTTTCTGCTCAGTGCTGATGATGCACATGTTATTTCCAGGTCTAGGCCACCCTGAACATCCTGGAGCAAGTCCAACAACTGTAGAAAAAGAGAGACAGAAAGGGCTAGGACTGCTCCACTTGAAGAAGAGAAGGCTCTGTGCTGTCTCATAAATGTTGATAAATACCCAGTAGGAGAGAATAAACAAGACTCTTCTCAGTAATCTCCAGTGAAAGGAGAAGAGGCAGTGAACACAAACTAAATAAAAGACATTCCATTCAACCAGCAAAAAAATATTAATAATTTACTGTAAGGATCATCAAAACCTGGGACAGGTTGTCCAGAGATTATACATAGTCTTCATCCTTGGGGTTACTCAAAAACAGCCAGACACAGCCCTGAGCAACCTGCTGCATTTGACTCTGCTAGAAGTGCTGACCAGCCTCAGTGACTGGCATTTTGTTATCCTCATGTTGCATACTTTCATTTAATTTCTAGGTGCCTAAACTGTTCCACATTAAGAAACTTACTTATTCTCTCCTGAGTGTCAACCTGCAAAACAAGGGTAATACTTGCTTATTTTATGAAAATTGAAGGTAAAGGACAAAAATGCTAGTTACTGTCATACTTAGCCTGATCCTTGAGTGAAATTTTACTGTGGAATGAAATTAATATTATGGTTGAACATTTGCAAAAGTTAATGAGATACCTGCTCAGCACACCAAACAAGTTGTAACACACAGGATTATATTACATCACGTGTAAGTTGAATATTCTTTCTATAAGGAAGGTTTGTAATGGGAAAAGTTGAACAGTACAAGAAAATTACCAATTTTCTATGTTACAAGAAAAATAACCGCTTGCAAATGTGAGGACTTGTTGTGGTCCACTCTTTGGTGGATGTGTGATGGTTCGTTTCAGCTGTTATCCCGAAATGCAAAAATGAAATGGCAACAAGTCCAGGGAGTTAAGTTGTCAACACACAATGACTTTATTGGTCTTGCCCATAAAGCAGCATGCGATAAAAAGGAAGAAAAATAGGAAAGATGAGGTAAAAAGCGGGGAGAAAGAAGATAATAGCTATCATCACAGGTCCAAAGGCATCCCTATGGTCCCAAATCCAGAAGGCGTTCCGCTGCTTCTTCTTCCATCATCATGATCTCTCGGTGGGGAAGATCTGTGAAATTTGGTTACTAAGGAACCATCTTTTATCCTGGGTAGCACACCTTGCTCCTCCTTGGACCCACCTCTGCTCCACCTCTGTCCCATGGAAATGTGTCAGTCTCCACATGTCTGGAGTGAGGCTTCCAAGCATGCCCAGAGAGGAGTGTCTGAGGAGTGGCCAGCTTTGGAGGCGGGTAGCTTCTTACCAAGAGGTGTGGTTTTGTATTATAATAACATTATAATGAGGAAAGGCTTCATCGGTGTTGGCACAGCAAGCACAATCCATCTTTCTCAACAGCAGTTCTTCGCTTTGCTGCACCAGTAAAATAGACCCATACCAGATACCAGTACTGTCCGTACCTCAGTCCGTTCTCCATGTTTCCAGTTCAGCAAGCCACTGCAAACTCATGTTGAGATGTTAGTCCAGATTTTGGGGTCTAGTCACTGATGGCAGTGTTGAGACAATAACGATCTTCTGATCAACTCTTACAGGACTGTGGCAAAAGTCATTTGAGCAGTGGTGGAGAACTTCTAGGGAAGGAGAAATGTCTGGGTTTCATCTAAATTTAGCTAACACATTTAAATTAACCCAATATAAAGAACGTATTTTCCCTATTAAAAGTGTAAGTTAGCATATTTTATTTCATTTTCAGTGGATACACACTAACATTTAGAAAAAGCATAACAAGTCTGGCACCTGTATCACTTATTTCTAAAACCTTAGACATCTTGTGTAACATCTCTGAGATCAGCGTCTACAAGGATTGTTTTTCTCCATTGAGGAAGCACTTCAGCATGATGCATACGCAATTTTCAGGACCTGCAGACTTGCCAGTACTTTATCTTAGAGCTTGTTTATACATGCATCTTCCTCCAAGCATCACCCCATCTGTCATAAACAATGGCAATAAAATGTAAGTCTGCCTTTTTTCAACTACACAGTTAGCCAGCTCAATTTAAATCACTCCGCAGGAGGGAAACCTTAAACAACCAGTGAAAACAGGAAGACCTGAATTCTGGTCAGCTTTTAATTTGCTTCCAGAGCTTCTCAAGGAATTGTGCTTCTGTTCTCAAGAATCTCCCCGGTGACTGAAGAAGGTGAAATGAGCCCTTTGAAAGAGCTGTCAGCACCTATGAATGGATCACTTATGGAAACATTGTAAATATTGTAACTGGAGCTGTAAAAATCCTGGTTAGCTATGCAAAAGTAAGGCTGAGGATTATTACCACTAGTAAGTCACAGCATAGGTACCCCATTTTAAAAAGTAGCTTTTGTCTAATTAGAGTGCTTTTCTGGAAAGGAGAAATATGCCTTAAATACATTGTTTTGAATTGCTGGGGAAATAATCTATCAGCCACAATGTGCCCTGCTGCTGAACTCAAAAACCTGTTAGTAACTCCAGCAGCTGTTTCTGCTTTTTAGGCAACAGGATTCCCTTTCTCCCACTGTTCTCTTTTTCAAAAGCAGAAACAAATATGATTGAATTCCAGCATCCTCCACTGCTACCACTGAAGCAAAAGCCAGCCTAGCTGCTCAGTGGTGATAAAACTTGTGTGCACAAAGTGTGAAGGTAAAATTTGGTCTTAGTACATTTACTCTGGTGACCCATGTGAATGTAGCCAAGGAAACTTTCCTTGTGAGAAAGATTGCAAGGGACTTTTCACAAGGGTGTGTAGTGATAGGATGAGGGAAAACGGTTTCCAACTGGTAGAGGGTAGATTTAGATTAGATCTGAGGAAGGAATTGTTTCCTCTGAGGGTGGTGAGACACTGGAACCAGTTGCCTGGGAAAGTTGTGGAAGTCCCATCCCTGGAAGTGTTCGACAGTGGCTGAGAGGGGGCAAAGGATCCAGATGTCCCTCTGCTGGGACAGGGCAGGGAGGCCCAGCTGGGCTGTGCAAGGTCTCCCAGTGCTCCATGACAGAACCACTCACTGCTGGGTGTCGCGGGGACGCTTCTTCCCCACTCCCCAGCCCTGCCCCTGCAGGGTGGAGGTGCCATCTCTTCTGCAGGGAGCCCTGAGGAAGAAGGGAGGAAGGGCCCTGGGTCCTTTGGGCTGCTGTGCCCCTGTGAGGCATGGAGCCTGTTGGAGGCCAGCGAGGGAGGTCCCTGGGGCCTGGCGGGAGGGTTGGGTTCAGCCTGAGGTGCCCCACTGCTCTCCTCACTGGTGTGAAGGACAAAGCTTCTCACTGCTTTTGCCACCTCTTGCCTGCCTGTTCCAGAAAGAGCTCTCCCATCTTGTTGGAAGAACCACAGGCAGCTCCTGAGCTGGAGCCTTCCCCCATGTCCATGAAGAAGTTCTCACCCTTCTGAGACATCTGCCCAGAAGATCTTTGTCTGCAGGCAGACAAAGGGGGGAAAAAAAGAAGCTGTGGAGGTCCCATCCCTGGAAGTATTCAATGGCAGGTTGGATGGGACTTTGAGCAACCTGGTCTAGTGGGAGGTGTGCCTGCCCATGCAGGGGGTTGGAATTATATGATCTTTAAGGTCTCCTCCAACACAAACCCTTCTGTGATTCTATGATCCAGGCATTGTCTACTGTTGAGCACATGGTCACTCATTCAACAGCTTTCTCACAAAAGAGAATGGGCCCTGTTACATTCTCAGCACAATACTGCTTCCTTTTATTTTCAGACTTTTTTTATGGTCTGGCCTTTAGAGTTTTGCAGTATTGGGAGTAAAGGCAAAAAAAAAAAAAAGTGCACAGCTATAAAAACTTCCTTTTCCTGTGAAATGCCAAGTGTACCAGAAACAGCTATATTACATAGTGGATCAAAACCTATTGTTTTAGGCATATTTAATTACCTTTTTCATTCACAATACTTTGGAAAATATTATGAGAGAAATGCTAAGAAATGACTGAGATTAGGGAAAAAATAGCATAGATCACTTTCTGACTATGTTTGGGGGTGTAGTTATATCTGGAAGCAGAAAATGTTATTTTATTTTATTTTATTTTCCCTGTAAAAACATCCTTAAGCTTTGAAAAACACACAACACAACATCTTATAATTTCTTTTACCAGAAAGAAAATGGAATTACAGTTTCTGGACAAAATATGGACCTATTATAGGCAAACCACTTATGCCAGCTGTGAAGCATTACAGTAATTTACATTAGAGAACTACTTCCAAGACACTGTGGGAAAACATCAGTAGTCTTGTTTTTTCGATACACTACCTTACACTGCTTTGATCATAGACAGAATATGCTGGACCACGAAAACTCTAAAGCAATCTGAAGAAATAACTTCTGCCTGCAAATCAAGCAAACCTGTCATAAAGTGAAAAAAACAGAAATACAAAAGGGTTCATAGCTCAACTATGAATATTTAATACATAAATCCAACAGCTCCATGTTCTTCTTGTGCTGGGGACTCAAGAACTGGTCAAAGTACTCCAAGTGAGGTCTCATGAGAGTGGAGTAAAGCAGCAGAATCACTTCCTCAGCCTGCTGGTCATACTTCTTTTGATGCAGCCCAAGATGCAAATGGCTTTCTGTGCTGCAACTGAATGCAGAGCAGACACAATTTTGTTAGGTATTTCAGCATCTCTTCTCTTTACTTCTTATGATGCAAGGAACTTACCTGCATGTGTTCTGTAATGTGCAATAAATCAATCTGCCACGGATCTCAGCAACCTTATAGCTATGATTCCAGTGATATCATGACCCCTGCTCTTGTTCATATCAAACGTGTAATCTTATTTCCTAACAGCTCCTTGAAATGGGTAAAAATCTGGGGAAAACCCCCACTTTTGGGACAACACTTCTATGTCCTCCTTATTCCTGACTGGACTCTATGTATCTGAGGAATCTTCTCACATGAGCAGCACATAAAAGCTATGTTAATAAGAGACTTAAAGAGTTTTTCTCAAAGCACTTGTTGGAAACCAGACCATTTGAAAATTATGGCAATTAATACATGTTTTTAGGCATTCCTTTGTATTAACAAATGCTGGCATTTTATGAATAAAACTGTGGACTTGTCTTTGAAAGATGATTATTTTAATTTGGAACCAGCTGAAGAGGAATCCAGTTTGGGCAAACTTGGTGCAGAATGTGCTTCACCTCTAAGCTAACAGCTGTGAGGAATACAAGACAGGAGAAAATGAACTGCTGAGAGGGAAACAAGGAGGTGTACTGCTTATGATCATCCTGTGACACATTTTCCCAGAAAAATGGTGAAAGCTCTCTTGGCAATAATAGACTTGGGTTTTTTAAGTCATGATAAAGAAAGGCAAATCAAGCTTGAAGTCAAAGAACCTTTATACCAACTTCCTGGGTCTCACCCGTATACCCTAGTGAGCACACAATGAAAAGCAGATCATTCTTCCAAGGGGGATTGCTGTGAGGACATTCTTCATAAACATTTTAGGTGGGACAGGCAGGGGAGAAGTGGAGGGGGTGTTGTGATCTACATCAGTGATCAGCTGGAATCCACAGAGCTCCACCTGGGGATGGATGAGGAGCTGACAGAGAACTTATGGGTCAGGGTTAAAGGGAAGATAGGGGTTAGTGATATTACAGTGGGAGTCTGCTACAGGCCTTGGCTGCAGTGGCCATGAAATGGTGGAATTCAGGATTCATAGGACAACAAGGAGGGTCCACAGCAAGCTCACTGCCCTGGAATTCAGGAGAGCGGATTTCAGCCTCTTCAGGGATCTGCTTGGTAGGTTATCATGACATAAAATCCTGGATGGGAGAGGAGCCCAGGAAAGCTGGTCAATATTCAAAGATTACCTCCTCCAACCCCAGGAGCAATGCATCCCAAGAAAGAGGAAGGCAGGCAAGAATGCCAGGAGACCTGCATGGACAAACAAAGAACTCCTGGACACTCTTAGATTAAAAAAGAAAGTCTTCAGAGGGTGGAAGTAGGAACAGGTAGCCTGGGAAAAATACAAAGAAGGTGTCTGAGAAGCCAGGGGTCAGTATAGGAAAGCTAAAGCCCAGATAGAGTTAAATCTGGCCAGGGACATCAGGGGTAATAAGAAAGGTTTCTACAGGTACATCAGTGATAAAATGCAGAACAGGGAAAATGTGAGCCCTCTGCAGAAGGAAGCAGAAGACCTTATCATGCAGGATATGCAGAAAGCAGAGGTGCTGAAAGATTTTTTGCCTCAGTCTTCACCGGTAAGGGCTCTCGCCACACTGTCCAAGTCACAGAAGTCAGAGACTGGAAAAAGGAAGATCTCCCCATTGTAGGAGAACAGGTTTGAGACCATCTAAAGAACCTGAAAGTGCACAAGTCCATGGGACCTGAGGAGATCCATCCGCAGCTCCTAAGGGAGCTGGCAGATGAATTTGCAACGCTGTTCTCCATCATATTTGAAAAGTCATGGCTGTCTGGTGAAGTTCCCACTGACTGGAAAAGGGGAAACATAACCCCTATTTAAAAACAGGAATTAAAGAAGACCCAGGGAACTACAGGCCAGTCAGTCTTACCTCTGTGCCCAGCAAGATCATGGAGCAGATCCTCCTGAAGGTTCTGCAAAGGCACATGGAAAATATGGAGGTGGTTGGTGGCAACCAACATGGCTTCACCAAGGGCAAGTCATGCCTGACAAATTCGGTGGCCTTTTATGATGGAGTCATAGAATCGGTGGACAAGGGAAGAGCAACTTACATCATCTACTTGGACTTGTGCAAAGCATTTTACACTGTCCTGCATGACATCCTGGTCTCTAAATTGAAAAGATACAGATTCAATGGATCAGCCACTTGATGGATAAGGAATTGGCTGGATGGTCACACTCAGAGAGTAGTGATGAATGGCTCATTGTATAGATGGAGACCAGCGAACAGTGGTGTTCCTCAGGGGTCAATACTGGGACCAGTGCTGTTTAACATCTTTGTCAGCAACACAGACAGTGGGATGAAGTGCACCCTCAGCAAGTTTGCTGATGACACCAAACTGTGTGATGTGATTGACATGCTGGAAAGAAGCGACGCCATCCAGAGGGACCTTGAGAGGCTTGAGAGGTGCGCCTATGCCAACCTTATGATGTTCAACCAGGCCAAGTGCAGGGTCCTTCACCTGTGTTGGGACAACCCCAGGCACAAATACAGGTTGGGCAGAGAATTTATCAAGAACAGCCTTAATGAGAAGGACCTGGGTGTGTTGGTCAATAAGAAGCTGGCAATGTGCACTTGCAGCCAAGAAAGCCAACCATGTCCTGGGCTGCATCAAAAGAAGCAGGACTGGCACGTCAAGGGAGGTGATTCTGCCCCTCTACTCCGCACTCATGAGACCCTACCTTGCAGTACTGTGTCCAGTTCTGGAACCCTCAACACAGGAAGGACATGGAGCTCTTGGAGTGAGTCCAGAGGAGGGCCATAAAGATTATGAGAGGGCTTGAGTACCTCTCATGAGAGAGTTGGGGCTGTTCAGCCTGGAGAAGAGGAGGCTCTGAGGAGAGCTCATAGCAGCCTTCCAGTACCTGAAGAGGGCCTACAGGAAAGCAGGGGAGGGACTTTTTACAAGAACAGTTGAAAAAAACAGGGGGGGGGAGGGGGGGGAAAGGCAAAGAAAATTCTACTTCAAATTATTGTCAGTCTTTGACATAATTAAAACAGGTACTGCATACTCAAATCATGGACCTACACCTGCTCCAAATAACAAAACTGTTATCCGAAGTCAACAGCTTACATTTAAAAGATATTTCAAATTTTAATTTCCTGATATTTGCACTGTAGTCTGAATTTTCTTATCTTGGACTTCATCAACCATCCACATTTGCAAGTGGAAGCAGGCTTATGGCCTCACACTTGAGCCGGTGTAGAACTGTTGCTTCCTCAGGACAGTCCTTGTAAATTCAGTAGGACTGCTTATGGTGCATAACAGTCGTCACATTCATTGTTTTCCAGCTTGAAGCCTAAATGAGGCAGGTGTATAATTAGAGAATTAACTAATTTGACTGAGCTCTTTAAAAAGTCATTTGAATATGTAGCTTGCAACTCTCCATCTAACATACGAACTTCCATTTTTAATACGGCTGGATGTGGTCATTCTGTCCTAAACTGGAAGAAACTTCAGTAGGGATAGATACTTATTAAGAAACGTCACTAAGGGAGACAATGAGGTTGTATTATTCTCTGTAATGTAATACGAAATAATCTGGAATGGTGTCATTCTAAGCAAATAATTCATTATCCTCACTTTATTTAGCTTGAAGAATATCTGAAAGCAGATGAGAGGTTCCTTATGCATACTTTTAGTTCTTTAGTTCAGAATACTATAAACTATTTTCAGAAAAAATAGTCTAGTGAAATAATTGAAAATCCTTGCACCAAACATAACATTTATTTTCATCTATTTTGACTTGTCAATAGAGTTTCAACACATGAGCATTTCCAAAAGAAGTTAATTCAGGTAGGTCAGGTTTTTTGTGTGTTTTTTTTTTTTAGGATATGGTATTCTAAAGTATAGCTGAAGCTTTGAAAAAAAAATTAAAAACAAAACAAAATACTTGTTAATGTTCACCTAGCTTTACAGTGCCAGTAAATTGATTTTTCCAAGATGGTCTCTTGGAAAGATTATATTAATGTGCTCTTGGTGGAGAAGAGACATTAAAAATGTTAAAGGAAGAGTAGTCATTAAGATTATAGTTGAGACATGATTAATTATCCCCTCTCTGTCACCCCAGCTTTTCAGATACCTTTCCCTTGGACCTTTTTATATACTTCTTTCCCCAACACTTTATAGTCAGATTCTCATTGGTGACATCAGTGATACTGAGGTCAGAAATTGGCTCCCTGCCTCTATTTTTCCTTTGCTTTCCCCCTAATTTCCTTCTCTTCAAAGACTCTTCGCTGCAGCTCCCAGTGCTGTGCAGGTATCCTTGACTACAGCTCACATTCCCCAATCTCCAGGACGCTGGAGCAGCTCCCTAGTATGATATAATCCAGATAAAAAGCAAATGGCCAATCAGTAAATGACAGACTTGTTGGCATGCAACAAAAGTGACTCAGCCACTATTCTGTCCCTTCTTTTCCATCTTAAATTTGGCCAAAAAGTAGTGGAGGGTGGTGGATCTAGAAGACAGTGGACTGTGAGTCATGGTGAGCTGCATCAATTAAAACTGAAAGATTACTACTGGCTGTACTCACAGTCTCACTCAATCAGCAATCCAGCTGCAATGCAAAACCAGCACAACCCAATGCTGCAGCAGATTTGTAATGTGCTTTTTGGAGATAGCAGAAAAAAAAAAATATAATGCAAAAATCTACAATTGGATGGACAGCATAATTTCTGTGGGATTGGAAAGAAAATGGCAAAGTATCTTAAGAAACCTTTAAAGATGCTAATTGCATGATACTGTAACATGAGGTTTGTACTCCACTGATAAATAATGCATTTGGAGTAGATTCTAGGTACAAATAAAATAGCTACACGCACAGTGATTTGCACATGTTTACAAAGACCTGCTTGTATTCGAAATCAAAGTACATCCTCCTGCAAACATGTCCACTCTATGAAGTTACTCAGCAAGTTGTTACAAGGATAAGTCACTGTTTATTTTCACTGTCTATTCTTGGAAACCTTGTTTTCAAAAGATTTTTTTGCTAAATGAAAACCAAATTTAAAACCACCAGTTTTTAAACCTGTCTGTCATAATTCTTGACAGTGGTTGTTTCACATAATGCCTTCAAAATATCCCTTTTCTTCCCATCAAGTAATTAATGCAATTTACTGAGCTGCAAGAGAAAATTCACCATGTTATCAGTCAGATCACTGAATACAGTTGACCTCTGTGTCCTGTTCATATTTCTGCCACTAGTTTATTCCTTCTTTCTGGGAAATTGCATGCTGCCTTCATACTTTCAAAGTGGGGACTGTTCTTGCACCTTGCAAGAATCCAGGTGCTTGGCCAAATTGCATTTGCAATACAAGAATATTATTCTCCACAGTATACTTGCAGATCTAAGGACACACTGAGGGGAAAAATTCACCACTGTGGCATGCTGAGCCAGAAGTTCTACCATTATGTGTCACCATGGCTCCATATGCCAGGAGTACATAATATGGCCTATGTTAGGGATCTGAAGAGGAGTAGAGTTTACTAACTCAGTATAGCATCCAGTGCAAATTAATGCTGCTTTGTTTAACCCAATGTACAAAAGAAATGAAACTAGTATTTCTCAGGAAGAGAAAACTGTGGTAGCTATGTGCAGCACAGTTTCAGAATGCTGTTGCAGTAATTAACTTATTGTTATTTGAGTTAAAAAAAGAAAAGAAAGAATTTCCAAAGAGGGACAAACCCAGATCAAGCATGTACTTCCAGAAACAAAGAACTTATTCCATCCATGATATTTCAAGGCACATCTGCACTAGCATATTTGGCAATTCTTGAAATAATGCTTTGTTTTCCCAAAGAGTCTCTGTCAAAACCTGGTCATTAGATGCAAAACCCAATATGGCTGCAGACCTCCATTTCTGACTCTTATATCTTTGGGTTGTATGGGTCCCTGGCAGGCCTTGTGGTAACTATCACAGTCCTTTTCACAACAAATTTTCTACACATCAGTGCCTGCTAACAGACAGAATGTTTCTTCAGTGAAATCACCCAACAATGTAAAAGAAACACTCCACCTACATGTCAAACAATCCTGCCTGGAAAATGGCACTTTTGTAATAACTGATACTTGAGATCTCTTCTGAAGGCTGACTTCCTTACTCCTTACTTCAGCAGAAACCAAGTACTTAAGGTACTTAGTCCTTAAATTAGTTACCATTGCTTCAACTGTCACAGAAAATAACAAAGTGTATGTGAGCCCAGGTAGCATGTTAGGAGGGTTATTTGTTTACAATCTCTACCCAGTCTACTTCATCCCTGAGATCATACTCTAATCAACTATAAATAGAAGTACTTCCCTATGAAGTTACTTATGCAGGATGTTACAAAACACCTATCAGATGACACAATGCACAGAAATCAGTTTTGAAACTATACACCAGCTACCAGCAAAAGCTGTAGCAGCCATGAGGAGACAAAAGAACTTTCTCAGTCAAATTGGCTTCCTACTAGCTGCCAGGAATCTCCATTTCACATTTCTAGGCCTGAGTTTCTTCCCGTCAATTAGTTTTAACTCTGCTTGTTTCTCTCTCTCTCTTATTCTTACCTCGTCTTGTGCTTCCTCTAATCCTCACTGCCTTTCCTCTGCCCCTCCCTCAAATAAACAAAAGTCCTATTTTCCTTCTAGACAGATCGTGCATACCAGCTGGGAACACAGAAGTAAACTAAAATGTTTTGTGTGCATCTGCACATTTAAAGGCAGATTTAAAACAAACAACCACCACCACCAACAACAAAACAAACAAAAGACAAAGAAAAGAGAACACTGGAATTAGATACAGAATGGCCAGTTTTTTTTCTTGGTGGGTGACAGGACAGGGAGAAGTAAATATAAATGGATATACTAACACTGTTGACAGTAGAGCTTCATCTCTAGATTTGGCAGAATGTTACAGTGCCTCACCCTGCAAATCGTATTCTCTGTGGGTGCTGACTATACATGGCAGAGAGACCTATTGTCTTCAGTGTATTTGCATTGTTCCTCAACAGTCCAGGGATTTTTGATAACAACTTTACTGTCAAGCTGACCATGGGCTTAAATGAGATCTTGCTGCTAATGATCTTACTCATGCTGATGGTCCAACCCCTTTCTCCCAAAATTCATCACTTGATGACAAACATAGGCCTGCTGTGCTAGCCAACCTGCCAGTAAACATGAATTGCTACTAGGCTGTCCAACCAGCCAATTGGTTTTCTAGTGGGCAATTTCCATTAACTTTTGAAATGGTTGCAGAATCTAATGTGCTGCTGATACACCTAGGGTTAACCTTCCAGTTTGTCTATGTAAGGATTTGTGCCACACCTTTGCTCTCAGAGGCTGTTTGGGAAAGCCCTTGGTGTAGTGGCTTCAGCAGGAGCCATGGTTGTGCATTCTTTATTTGGATTACTCTGAATTTAACTTTTTCCTAGGTTTTAAAATGCAGCCTGTTCAGAGTACTGCAAGTGAAAAGGACTAGCTTTTGACCCAGACAAAGTAGGCAGCAACTTAGAAAAGCAGACTCCTTGCTTTAACTGGGCTATGCCTGCCATAATCAGTTGCTTCAAGCAGCCTATACAACCTGAAGAGACAGTTTTACTTCCTATTTGCATAAACTTGGCTTCTGAGGATAAAGTACAAGGCAGATACAAGGCAGCAGCAAAGTAGCAAGTCCTCTACTTTTTCTGGCTGTCCCATGCAATGGTAGAAGTAGCAAGCTTAGTACCTTCTCAGCAGCTTAACATGCAGGACAGTAGCTGACTGTAGTGGGAGGGATGTGTGTGGGAAGAAGAGCTGAATAAGGGAGAGAAATACTTCTAATCCTAACTTAAAATCAATTTTTCCTGTTGCAAGAACCTTATCACTCCCTCCCAGACAAGACAAGGTTATGATAATAAATTCCAATTTATTAATTAACACTACCTTTCAGTGTTCTCTTAGAGCAGTAATTTTGCCTTTGAAGCTGGAATGTTTACCATTTTTCCTTTTTCAAGCTTTCAGCACATATATAAAGCTCTGTCCTACACCTTCCCAACAGGAAAGCTATTTAACTCCAAGGAAGTGAGATACCAGACTGGTTCTCAGAACAAGCTGCTCTTACACACCTTTATGAGTGCACTGCATCCTGTTCCCCATCCCTAGTCATCCATAAAGTCCCATGGCAAAAATGACCAGGTAATGGTTTTGGCTCAGAAGCAGTGTCATGTCCACACCTCAGCCACCACAGAACATGCTGGAACAGAACATTCAAGCCTTTGCCACTAGTTTATCTCCACAAGCATCTAAGAACCTAGCAGGCCTATTCCAGGGACGTGCTCTTTTCTCCTGGCCCTACATCAACGGTTGATAACGTGCCTGATGGGAGAGGAAGCCTAACCATGGTGTAATGCCCTATGAAAATATTTGATATGAATCTGTTAGAATTTGTATCAGAGCTCTAATAAGAGGAACACTATTTGAGCCTACTGGAACCTAGAAGAGCTTAGTAATTTCTCATAGGCAGTCTCCAGCAAAGCTGGGCAGAATAGTGTTCATTGCCAAGTCTCCACTATTTCACTGACAGCTAGTTATTTCCTGCATTTATACATAGGTTTCTGAAATTAATAAACACTAGATTTTCTGAGAAATGAAGACAATGTGTAGCTACTGCTGTTCCAGGAACTTTCTTTGCCCAAAGCTACCTGCCCTTAGCTATCTCAGCTAACAATCAAAATTTACCTGATTTATCTGAATTTCTAGTATTAGAGAGTGGTCATACGAATTGCTATCTCGGCACTGCAAGCAATGGCAATCGTAAACAGCAGTGGCAGAGAGCTGACATTTACTTCTTCCAGTAGCATAGCTGAATCTAGGGGTGTCCTGCACACAATCCTACGGCAAACAATTTATTTTGGCTTCAAGATCAATTGGCTAAAGCTAAAAAGAAGCAAACTATTCTTACACCCTAACCAGGGTGTGAATACTAAATTAGGATAAGTCTGCATATTGAAAAGGCCATTATATTCTAGCTGAAATCAAACTCCACACCTTTAACTGCACCTTTAATTACATACCTTATCAAGCAGCTATATTCCACGTTATTGTGTTTGATTTAGTGAGGAATACATATAAATATTTTTATTTTGTGTTTCTGAAGTCCAGCTTACCTGTAACTGTTAGCAACGAGCTTGTAAGGGAGCATGAACAGAAAAACCTTAAGGGTGTAATCTTGCCGTTATTCTCCAAGCTGAATGGCAGCAGAGATGTTCCAAGTTTCTGTGAGTATCTGGAAAATCTTACACATCCCACATCTTGCATTTGCCTTTGGCCTTTCTGATCAAATTGCGTAACTAAGCAGACAGCTGTCACTCACCTGGGGAAATCATGCCGTAGTATACATGACAAAAATGGCCTTGCACACTGAAAATACATGGAACAAGGTACTGAGACAATTCTCTCAAGTGACCATTCTCCTCCCTGTTTTACTGTAGTTTTTTTCCCTTTATCATCATTACCAGTGGGTTGATTTTTCAGAATATACATTTTTGAGATATGAAGGCTAACAAGATGATCTTGGACTTGTCTCAAAGGTTCCACCTTTAGGTAGAAGGGAATCTCACCATATTTTGCTACTTGATAGAGATAGGCTTTTGTTTGGTTGACTTAGAACATACTGGTAATTGTTAGAATTTTATTTTGTAGCTGCCATTGTGTTAGGGGGGAAAAAATAAAATGCCATGATTGAGAAATTGTAAATAATAATAAAAAAATTATGCTGATGTAACCTGTGTTTTGCTTGTAGATTCATAACTTCACAGTCTCAAACCTGAGCACACATAAAACAGGCAATACTACCCCAAAATAGTAGTGTGAAAATAGAAAAAAAAACATATCTACTTTTTCTCTTCAGAGAGTAAGAGTTATGTTTTTGTCTGTGTTTGGTTTTGGGTTTTTTTGTTGTTGCCATCTTTTGTGCTAAAGTTAAGTATGAGAGAAAATACATATTTAGGAAGGAGGTAACACACGTTAGCAGATGTTAGAAAATTTAGGCCAAATTCACCTTTCTTTTGAGTCCATGTTCTTAAGTATGCTTATATCTGGGCAAAACCAGTCTTTATTTCAAGAAGCAGAGACAGTACTTACAAGCAGTTATCAGATTTTGTATAAATGCTAAGCACTTATTTAAATGAGTATTTTTTAGGTAGCATAATTCCACCTTGTAATCACCACATTTAACATTGGCATAAGCAGCATTGATGAAGGAACAAATATGTTATAATAAACCATAACACAAGTGAAAAAATACTCAGTAAGTAGATATAGAAAGGAAGAATCTGTGAAGTGAAAAGTTAAATACTTGTGAACAAAAAGAGAGGAACACAACTCTCAGTGATTGGATTAGAGGAAACAAAAGTGCACGTAGAAGAAAAGAGCAAGCTATGGCAAATTCCACTAATCTGAAGATTCAGTGTTTGTGATTATGTCTTTGGGCCCATGATGCTTGATAGAATAGTCATAAGATTTCCCTGGTATGTAACTGACTTTTTCAGAACTGAAGTGCAAGACACACTTTCTAAGGGCTCCAGTGTTCACTGCCCAAACAGATGTCCTTTCTAAACCAGGTTCATACCGCAAACTCAAAACAGATTGAATAGCAAATGCCATTCTTTGAGTAGCAGCCTGGCTTAGATAGCGTATTATCAGAGGAAAACAACCTAGTCCTTTATACTTGTTTTTCACTTTGACTAAATGGAATCACCATAATCTGCATAATCATACTACAAATAATTTATTTTTCCCAGTCTAGTACATTCATAACCTGTGTATAGGATCAAAATTCTGTGCTCCTATCTTCCCTTATGTATTAATCCACTGCCCTGTAATCAGCACAGTTCTAATACTGGGAACACTAGAATAAAGTAAATCACCATAGATTTTACTTCCATTTCTTGCACTCAAAAGGCAAAGTTCAAGACTGTTTAAAGATGGGTAAATTCACATTTCCAGTAGCAGCACTATTAACTGCAAAAAGAGCGGGAAAGGGACTCTCCCAAGAACTACTGGCATCAGTTCAGAATTCTGGGTTTGTCCCACTCAGCACAAGTTGTTTGACCATTTCCAGCCGGCAGTTTAACAGGCCAAGAATAGCCAAAAGAAGGAAACAGATTATCTTACCAAAAGCATACAAAAAATTAACTGGCTGTCAGCACCCAAAAATTTATGCTTAATAACTGAATATACCTTACAGTGCTAGAGAAGTCAGAGTACTTGAAAAATTGCAGAGAAGCACAGAAGCAATTAAGATAAAATTAAATAAAATCCAGTGTAAAGTGATAACTTGTGCATAGATGCAAAACTGGCACCACCTGGTTAGGAAGGAAAATGGCAGCCTGAAAAAAAAAAACCCACACCAAAGAGTGAAAAAGTCAACACCACAGCATGCTTCTCCTCTCCTTTCAAACATGACATCAAACCAAACACCAGAATTTTGTGGACTACAAAATAATTAGGAACAAAACACATTATCACTGCAAGTCAACGCACTTTTCTCACACCCAGACTTAATTTTGGAATGCGTTGAAAAAGGCTGTTTGGACCAAGGAGATAATTATTCCCCCCTACTTAGCCTTGAGAAGATGTCAGCGGAATATTATTTTTTTGGCATCACACTCACAAACATACCTTGAGGTTTAGAGGAAATTAAGCTACTTTGAATGAGGTTCTACCTTTTAAACCTATGAAGACAACTAGATAAAAATACGTCTCCAAAAAAAAAAAAAAAAAAAAAAAGAATACGAAGGGGAAAGTGTGTGAGTACCAAGCACATTCATGAAAGTTACATTGGAACTGAAAGTTCCCTTTTAAATTAGAAAACAGTCACATCTTTCACAAGAGAAGGAAAAACTCTAATCAGTTCTAATAATTATCAGGCTGAGATGCACCACCATGTTAGTGAGGCACACTCATCATATTACACACTACAGAACAATAGATGAGCAGGTGAAGAGCATTCTTCTCTCTAGAGGTCATGCACTTCAGGAAAAGCACTGTTCCCAAAATAAAATGGATAGGGTATGAGAAGACTTTTGTGGGGAGTAACTAGCAACAAAGACACTTTCCAGAGTTTATCTCAATTATTTATTTCATCATCGTAGGGTTTCTTTCACTGCTGAACGCCACCACCAAAAAACAAGCCAAAAAAACCCCAAGCATGCATTGTCTATGTTAGTTACCCATGGCATTTCAAGGGTAGACATATGAACAACCTTGGTGTAAAATAAGACCTCTGCCTTACTGCAGCGAACTCACAGAGGCTGGTTTTCTTTCACCAACTGACAACCTTAAGAACTTACCTCACTGAACAGTTGATCTTACCTTCACCCCATTTTCACATTTGAAGGCTCTGATTAAAGTTCAAACAAGTATGCTTTCTCTCTTCATGTTCTGGGGCAAACACTACCCACCAAAGCAGCAGACATAAGCAAAAAATGTTATGTCTCTCTATGGCAGGTCTTAACTTTGCTCACTTATGAATTCCTTAGACACATAAAAAGTATTTTTGTTCAGTTTTGTTATTTATATGGAAACATGAGCATGAAGCCACCTTGATGGAATATTTTAGCTTAAAACCTGTTTTCGCTAGCCACCTCACCTAAGCACCTGGACTTTGCCAGCACTGGCACAGGCACTGAAAAACAGTCCTGTCATTTTTTGTTGCAGTGGCTGCAACCTCTGGTAGCCAATTGGTAGCAAACAGAAAAAATACCACCATTAACTGCTACAGCAGGGGTTTCAAGGTGGTAATGTTGACTCTGGTATCTGCAAATCTGTGATGGTAATGACCTTATTTTGGTGTAAGAGTGTCCCTGCAAGAGTTCCACTCATAAACTTATTTCCAAACAGTTTTAATTATACTGGTCTCATTCCTCACATAAACAAGCTTTACTTCCACACCATCATGTCTAGCTAGTCAAAACGGTACCTCATTGTGGTACTTACCTAGTTGAAAATGTTATGTGCAATTTTACTGTTGTCAGCAGCATCAATTCAGTTAAGGGCCCTCATCATTATTTTTCCTTTTGCCAAGCTAGACAAGCCAGTCAGGGGAAAGCTAATTTATCCTTTATTACGTGATTATTCATCACATTTACATATTCACTACGATGAAACTTCAGCCACCCAAGTCTCATATAGTGAGCCCTTACTGATCCTACCAATTTCAGTAAAGATTTTCATTTCAGTTGAACATGCCTGCCTTGATAAAAAACATGCTTTCCAACCCCTCAACACAAGTTACAATGACATTAAATGATACTTCATCAAAATACAAAGTGACTTCACATTGACATCAGCAACATACCCATTCAACTGGAGTTTTTCTTGCCCAAAAATGAAACTGATTGCTGCAGCCTTCCTAAATTACACGTAATCTTTAATGAAACATAGGTGCATTCACCCTATAGTCAAGTGAACATGTTTTTCTTTTGCCTGAAAGATTAATTTTATATTCCTTTTTTGTTCTCTGTATGATTTCTACCAAAAAGAAAGGCTTGACCTGGTTTAGCGTGGTTTGAGTGCTGCTGAGGCAAAAAAGCAGTTACAAATTATTTTCCCCTCTGTAATTTGTGTCTTTTTCCATCTGGTGAGAAGAAGGTAAAGGGCCCTCAGATTTACTCTGGAGAATGGAGGCAGGGGGAAAAAAAGAAAAAAAAAAGAAGAAAAAAAAAGAAAAAGAGGAAAAAGAAAAATAAGACTGCCTAATGAAAGTTACACTACATAGAGTATGAAGAAAAAGAAGGAAAAATAGGAAGAATCCCTTTACTGCTTATTTTCATTACTATTAGAATAATTTTCCAATAACGTTAACATTTTTATCTCTGAGACACGAAGTTGCAACTCATAGTTTAAGACATAGCTAAACCCAAAATTTTAAGTTACTCACAGATCAAAATATTTACATAATGATATTGTCTATTTTGTAGACACAGATTTTAAAGTTTCCATTTCTTTGATTTTGTTCCTAAGTAGGTATTTTTGGTGAACTAAAAATTCAGCCTTTTAATCTGTTTACTTATTGGATAGTGTTGTCCAGTTAACACTGATTTTACACTCTCATTAAGCACTTCGGTAGTCATTTTGCATAACAAGCAAGATGAAGCTAACGATTAAGTAGTAACACCTCGGAGAACTACAGAAACAGCAGTAATTAGCATTGTATAGGCAGAATTGTAACCTGGTGATTACTGCTGCAGATCAACCAATAAAAAAGCCCCAAGCTAAACATCACATAAACAACAGGTGTCACTTAAAGACCAACCACAAAGTGCATTTGGTGCACCCGACATTGCTTCAGGTCTTTTACTACACCTGGCCCCGGCAGAGGAACTTCATATTAAATGCTGTCACCTGAGCATCGGTAGTAGCTACCGATTTAAATACTTAAGTTTCTTTTAACATTTTTACTCCGTACTGCAAACTGAAATCCAGTCCACAGTAAGGGAGTTGAACTAGCTTCAGAAGAGCAAATACCGTACACAGGACAAGACGAAAAAATGTAATTAGAGGTAACACCACGTACAGTATTTTAGCTGTATTTAAAAAAAACCAACCAAACCCAAAATCAAACACAAACAAACAAAACAAACAACCAACGTCGACTCGACAACTGGTGTACAAGAAAACCCCTCAGACTGACGGGTCTGTTGCTTTAATGAAGTTCTTAGGCGTTTGTTACATAAACAGGTACAGCTTCTGCAAACAAGGTGAGAACTCTGCAGCGCCGGGGTGCAGCTCAGGTAAACGATCTGCAGGATAAAACCAAAGTAACAGCAGCAGCACGCGGAGCTGGACGGTGTACGTGGAAAGCGACTGTTACAAAGCCAGAAGGAGCGAGGGAAGCCAGACGGAGGCAACCAGAACTGCACTATTTCCCCCTCCTGTCCCTACGGAACAAGAGATCCACCTCCGCTCCTCACGCGGCCTCATTCTATCTGGCGACTGCTCCCGCAGCGGCCTCCAGGCCCGGGGCGCCCCGCAGCCAGGACGTCCCAGCGCCCGCCCCGGCGGCGCTCCCGGCCGGCAGCCGTTGGAGGCGGCAGCCCGGCAGCCCGCTGCCACTGGAATGTTCTCGGCACCCTCTGCCACCGCAGACCGGGCACAGGCTGTAAGTTTCGGGACGAATGACAACGCCCTTCTACGCCTTTTTCCTTTTTTTTTTTTTTTTTTTTTCCTTCCTCTTTTTATTTTTCGGTCAGGTACGAGAGACCCCCACGCCCCTGAGGCTGGCTCCTCCCGCCCTCCCCCCGCCGGCGGGCTCGCCCCGGCAGGCCGGGGCAGCGGAGCGACGGAGTTCCAGCACCTTCTTCGTCTCTCCCCAAATTCCTCCCGCGAACACCGCCGCCGCCTCCTCACGGGAGCCGCTCCCGTGCCTCCCTCCCCTCAGCACATGGAACCCGGGGAGGGGGCGAGGGGGCGCTGGGGAGCCCGGCGCGGCAGCCCAGGCCGGCCCCGCCGCCACACGGCGGGCACGGCCGCGGGGCCCAGCCGCCCGCCGCCGCTGCCCACCGCCTGCCCGCCCCAGCTCCCGGTTGAGCGACGGGTCCCCGCCGCCAATAGAGCCGCCCTCGTCGCGCAGGAGGGAGGGAAAGGCCTCGCCTGCGGACCAATGGAAACCCCGCTTCCTGAGCGCTGGCGTTGGTGAGGGGAGGCGGCGGGAGGGGGCCGGAGGCCGGAGGAGGGGCAGGAGTTTGGGAAGAGGAGGGAATGGCTGTCATCAATGAAGTCATGTTCATAATCTAGTCCCTTGCTCCGGTTCCGGACTCGGGTGACTCACCGAGAGGCAGAGCAGCGACATCCACCACGGCGCTCCTCCCGGGAGGAAGGTAAAGACAACTTGTGATTCGGTCCGGCCCCCGCTCCGCTCCCCGTCCCTGGCACGGCGCTGCCTGCGCCGTGTTTTATTGTCGGTGTTCGTCGCCGGCAGCACTCGTGCCCACCTTCCTCCCCCGGCTCCACGCACGTCCCCGCTGGCCACGGGCGACGTCGTGCCACCTGCTTCCCCTCCCCACCTTCTCCGGGGCCCGGCCCTCCCGAATATTTATATCCCCCAGTGGGTGGAGAGAAGAAAGTTTTGATCCGGTATTTCTGGAATCATCACGGTGCACATCTCTGGGGTGGGAGGGCAGAAAGCCCCGCGGCGTCGCTGGTGGCTGACCTGTGAGTCACCGGCTCCCGCCGAGGCTCGGTCGGGGGAGCGGCGGGGCGCCGTGCCCGGGCCTCGGTAGCCGCCGTGCGGCGGGGCGGCCGGCGCGCCAGCGCGGCCGCGGCAGCCAGCTTGGGGCACCCCTCGGTCTTGCCGCCAAGCCAGCGTGTCACAAGGCTCCGACGACGTGGCCGGGAGGGAAACGGACCCGGGGGAGCGACAGTCCGCTCTTCCCCGCCATCCCCGGGGCAGCTCGGCGGGACGGGGTCGGCCTCGTCTGCTGCCGCAGCTGCTGTGGGCCGCCTGGTGGGTTCCCTGTCGGCGGACGCCGGGGGTCCCAGGGTGAAGTTCATTGATGTCCGGCGACGGGAGGCTGCGTTGTTGCCGTGGGGTGGGTTCTCTGCTGTGGCGTATGCTCGCGTGGAGCCGGCCGAGGAAGGGGAAGTGGAGAGGCTCGAGAAGGGAGGAAGATGGTGCGTGGGGGAGCGGTCTTGTCTGTGAGAGTGGCGGCGTTAGCCGGCAGAGGCAGGGAGGCCATGATCCCCATAATCTGCCTGCCTGTCACAGGCAGTACGCGCACCGGGAAGGGGGGAGGAGGTAGGGGCTGGGACTTCGCCCGGCCGGCTGCGGCTCCTGTTGCCTTTCAGTGTCTGTTTTTAACTGTGCAGTCAGTTACTCCTGCTGTAAAGGTATCGCGATTACCTCCCAAAATAGCTTGTTGTCCCGGCCACCCCTCCGCGTTTCTCTGCAGAAATTATGCCTCTCCCCTCCCCCCCACACACCCCCGCCTTCAGCGGTCAGCGAAGCGGAGTAGCACAAAACATGCGCTTGCAATTTTGTAATCGCCTTCCCAGCAAAAAGCGTTTTATTTCCGGTATGCGCGGAAATTTTTTTTTTTTTTGGGTTGATGGGCCCTGGCGGGAGCGAGGATGTATAGATACGCGGATGCACAGACAGACGCGGCCCGTCTGCCTCGTCGGGAGAGGAGCGCGGCGGTGGTCGGCACCTGGAAAAGTTCTCTCTGTGCCGGAGGCAGGGGTAGGCAGCGAACCGCTGCTGCAGCTCTCTCCCGGGAGGGGCAGGAGGGCGGTGCAGCCAGTCTCCGGGCCTCCGCGGGGGAGAGGGAGGCGGTGGCAAGCGCCGGTAGCGGGGGGGGTGGCCTTTCCCGTTCCTCTGCCTGAGCGAGCGGCGGCGGATCAGGAAGTCGCTGCCGCCGCACACAGGGGTACAGACATGTTTGGTCGGCGTGACACGGCGGTGGAGGGAAGGCGCGGCGGGGAGACGGGCCCAGCCCAGCCCCGAGACATGCCCTAGCTGCTCGCCCGCCTGCCGCCGCCGAGGCCTCCCGTCGCCGCCGAGGTACGGGCCCCGGCGCGGCGCAGCCATTGCCGGGCGGAGGGGGGGCGGAAGGAGGCAGCGCTGCGGAATCTCCAGGCAGGAGCGTTTTAGAACCTGTCAGCCCGAGCGAAAACTTTCCAGAAAGGCCGGAGACGGGAGAATTAGGGCTCTGCTGGTTGTGCGCGGCTGCCCCGGCCTCTCCGCGGCGGGAGGCGGCGCCGAGGCTTGTGGGCCGCCCGGCGGGGCCGGGGCCGGCGCTGCCGCGGGGGAGCGGGAGGCCCCGCCGAACCTCCGCCCGGGGCCCGCGGGGCGCCTGGTGCCGGGGTCCCGCCGTCGCCTTTCCGTATGTCCGTGGTGCGGGGGGAAGTGGAGCTTGTTACTCTGTTTGCCTCCTCTGGGCCCCCAAATTAATGATGGTGGAGCAGCCAACTGCACACGGCTGGGAGAAGTTAGAGCTCCTCTAAACTCGGACTGAAGTTACAGTTAGCTGACTGTTTTAGTGGTGGTGGTTTTTTTTTTTTTTTCTACGTGTGCGGTATGGCCAAGTAAAGAGAGTGGTTAAGTATCAGCAGGACTGCGTAGACCGCGCAGAAGTTGGTTTTCCTGCCGCTTGTAGTTGATAGTCAGACTTTCCAAACTTCAGGTTAACGCTGTTCTTTTTAAGATGCCTTTTGATGAGTATTGTAGATAGGTAAGTATATAACCATCTGAAGACTTGGAGCTATACAGTTTTTTTTCATTTTTAGTATTACCGTTTTAGGTTTTCTGCATGCATTTTGTAAAAAAAAAAAAACAAACAAAAATAATGACACGGGATCTGTGACATGGCATTGTTCTGCTTGCATTCTTTCTGTTTTGCTTCAGGTTTCTTAAGTGGAACTTGGTTTTAACCGGAGCCTCGAAGACCAAGACCATAAGCTTTGTACCGTTATTTCCTTTAGTAGTATACCAGTTACATGTTCGGGGTGGGGCAGTATCTTTTGTGTAAGTTAGTATTGTTGTGCAAATAAAGGCACACTTTCTCTTTGGGAGCCTAATGGCCCTATTACTGACTTTGACTTTGTTTCTTTTGCCCTTTGTTATTCTAAGGAAAACAGTGGTGTACCAGAAGGATAGGATTGGAGGCAGATTTTTACTGTCCATATACGTCAGTAACAGAAAGCAAAAAAAATCGTATGGATAGTGAGCATTTAAAAATAAATCTAAAGTTCAATCTATCATACACATGTGGACTTGACAGAGGTGAGGGTAAAGCTTCATTAGACACAGTATTTCTCTCAGGAGTTATGTCTCAGCTTTAGGACTGGTATTTCTGTGGTGTTTCATAGAACATGAGCCAGAAGAGCATGTTCAAAGCAGCCTTAGATCTTTTGTTCATTTCTGAAGTGGTCTGTGAGCGTTTCTTGTCAAGTTTGAAAACCGCTCTCGCCAACACCTGGAGCTTGGAAATCGATGAGAAAAAGTGCTTCAGCTAGCGTTCTTATATTAAATATATTCTTGACAAAGGCCTGTATGAAATTAATATGTGCAGATACATTATCTCAATTTTTTTGAACTTCTGAAGTTAAGGTTGGAATGTGCACAGTAGTGCCTTTAAAAAATGTCTGCACTTTCACCTCCAACTTTCATGGTAATACTGCTGTGAACTAGTGATCGTTTTCAGAAAGAGGCTTTTCATTCTTCCTATGACTGAGAATAGTTTTGCAAATTACTCATGCAATATCTTTTATATTTTGTGTGTTTTCTACTGCAATTGAAGTTATCTACGTATACAGAGTGCTCCCTGGACCTCCACCTCTTCTGAACTGTATCTATTTAGTTTTTATGTGTTTGATTCTCTAGTGGAGTAGTAAACAAAACATTATGACATAAGGATCACTTGTCATGAAAATGGCAGCAGATAAAAGCTTTTGCCTTATTTGCAAGATAAAGCAAGGAAGGATGAGCTTACTTAAGCACAGCAGTTTTTGGTGTAAGCACACCACCCATTCTGCTAGCTCTACTGGGGTGCATTCAGACAGTCTTTGGTAGGCAGCAAAACAAGCAGGTGAAGCAGTATCCAGAGGTTTTTGTCTCTGGCCTAAGAGTCCAGATAAGCAATTAAAGTGCAACATTTTTTATTCTGTATTTTGTAGTTTAAACTGCAGGCTCCCTTCCAGGAGGTTTTGAAATTATAGTGAAGTTACATACATGAGTGTGCAACCTCAGAATCTCTTAGATGTTAGTGTGTTTGGCTTTTCATATATGAACTGAGTTTTTCTGGTTTATGTTACTTGAAAATTCTACTCTTCTCCTTAATTATTTTTTTTGTTGCTTCAGATACACCTGTGTATTGATTGAATCATTTGATGAGATGGCAAGAGTTAAATCCTGATGAGTGTTAGTGCATAGTGTCCTGTGTTGTTGTACAAAAACCAGATTTACTTCTAAGTATTTTAAGTTATTTGTTTTAATTATGATGAGCTGCTGTCCTCAGTAATCAGTTATTAAACTTTGAACATAATTTGATTATGGTTAGCAGATCAAGCAAGTCCTATGAATCACTCACAATATCATTTCATGTTTTTTGTGGTAGTGTAACAAAGATAACTCCTTTACCCTGTAGTGTGTCACAGTTTCACAGTCTATCTTTTCGAAGCCACCTGTGAAACGTGACTTCAGTTGGAGATGTGTGGAGAGAAGCAGATGGTAATTATTTTACTGTGAAGGGAAATTACTGTCCTCCTTGTGGCGTGTATGTGCCTGTTGGGTGGATCCGTACTTCCTTTTAATCAGATTTAAGTTGTGCAGTGTCCATACTTTCCACTGCCTATCCAAGGCAGGAGATATAGCCAAAACATTTTGACTGTAGTTCAGCTTTGGTTGACTCCGTCGTGGAAGGGCAGAAGTTATACTGGATGGTGAAGGGAAACAGCTAGAAGAATTATAGATGCTTACTGCTCCATCTGTCCTTAGATTCAGATGTGTGCCTTGTGTCAAAGCAGTCTATAATCTCTGGATTTTTAGGGGTGTCCAGCTGGTCTTGAATTCCAAAGTAATGTGGGTGCTGTGTTACCTGGTTCATCTTTGTTTTGGATATACTAATACTGATTACTTTCTTAATGTGAAGGAGATCCATGCCTTTGTTACCTTTGGCTTTGTACCAAGTTCACGCCAAAATATATGTAACAGGCTTAAGTGCTGTGGGTCCTGAAACGCTGAGATGATAGAGATCCTGTTGAACAATGAAGTAACTACAAGTACAAAACCTTCTAGGTGCATGTAAAATGACAGTAGAGAAACATTTATTCTTAGGGAATATTCCCTCAGATTCTTTGTGATGTAGGTATTCACTGTCCTAAAGAATTTGATCTAGAAATAGTTGAGCAGAAATCCTAAGTCTCTCTTCAGCTTCAGCAGTTAGCATTGAGGCTCTTTTTGCTTGAACATCTGGCTAAACTTACCTTGACAATGATAGATTTTTTCCTCTTGTGTCTCAACCGCAGTTTGTACAGCAGAGGTGGAGAAATTCTTGAAGGCCTCAGGAAGAACTGCATGATTCACCACAACTAATTAAATCCCCAATAATTCCATTTGAGGCTGTTCACAAGAGAGATTTGGTGATGTTGAATGTAAATAAACCCAAGAAGTGGTAAGGGATTACAGTTCAAGAAGAGATCAGTCTTTTTGAAGTCATGTGAATAATACTACTCCCATGAGGATTTTGAGGAAATTTTAATATTGGACACTTGAAATATTTATACAGTATGTAATCCGTTTGAGAATCAGGGCTACCAGCCATCTTTGGGACAGTAAGATGGAAATTTAATTTTTTTTTTTTTTTTTTCATTTTATTGAAGACCTTATAATCTGCTAGATATCCCACTGCCTTGCCCCCCACCTTTGTAATTCTAACAGTCACTATTCATTAAAAAGCTGTCTGAACAAATGAATCAGTATTGGCTTTGGCAGGGAGTTGGAATAATTTTGCTTATTTCATTATAGGCACCAGAATTTGCCCGAACTAGTACCAATGTTACCTGGATGGAGCCTGACCACAGTTGCACCTGTTGTCTCTAGATTTTTGCTTTTACTTTAATGCTACTTTTATAAGGGCCTAGAGGAATTAGATATTAGCTCTTACTGAATTTTAATGAGAGTGAGGTGCCTAATTTCTGTAGTTTTTATAAAATCTGAGTAAATATATACCAAGCTATTTTTGAAACATGTGAAATCATAAGCTTTTTAGCAGTTCTGTTCTGTGAACAGATTCTTAGTTGGGATGGCCATGTGTAATGTGTTCTGGTTTATGACAGTGGCTTTTTTTTTAATTTTGTGGACTACCACTGTTGGAGAAAATTGATTTTTCTCTTTAGGATGATGGTTATCTTTGGGCAGGATTTATTACTAGGATTCAGGGAGAATTTCCCAATATTTTATGTTCCCCTGAGAAAGATCTTTTGAATTACTTTTATTTGTTTATTTTGTATAGAAGTATGTTCTTTGACATACAAAAATCTCTGAATACAATTATGTTTAAGATGATTCACAATTATGTAAGATAGGGTTATTTTATCTGCTCTGAAGGAATAATAGTGAAGGGACTTAATCTGGTGTAAGGGATGCAACATTCCTCTCTGGTAGTTACTGTTTTTCACAGGTTGGGCCCGTGCTAGCTCATTAAAAAGAAATTTAGATTTTCCAAACACAGGGCATGTTTAATGTATATGCAAGTAAACAGTTAACTGTGGAGCTGAGACTGGAGCCAGTTAATTTTTATGAGAACTGCAAGTTAAATTTGAAATAACAGTGAGTGGAGGGGAGAGATTTTGATACCTGTTTTCATGCACAGGTGTAGGTAGAAGTCTTTTGTGAAACAGGTACTTTGGGATACTGTATACTGATAGTAGTTTTGTAATGGATTATGTTGCGGTACTGTGTATTTTTTATGGATAGTGGTGGTGATAGGTTCTGCCCTTGTTATATGGACTGAATTTGGCTTATAACATGCAGAGAGAGTCAGCTGTGAGAGTGTCCATTTTATATTTTGCAATTTAATGATTGACTCCAGCTGGAGTACTGCATCCAATTTGAAGCCTCAGCCTAAGGAGAACTTGAAGCTCCTGGAGAAAGTCTAGAGGAAGGCCATGAAGATGATCTGAGGACTGGAGCACCTTTCCTGTGAAGACAGGCAGAGAGAGTTGGGGTGTTCAGCCTGGAAAAGAGAAGGCTCTAGGGAGACCTCATAGTGGCCTTCCAGTGTCTGAAGCAGCTTACAGGAAGGCTGGGGAGGGACTTTTTGCAAAGGCTTTTAGCGAGAGGACAAGGGGTACTGAATTAAAACTGGAAGAGGCGGAGATGTAGGGTAGACATAAGGAAGAAATTCTTTCCTGTGTAGGTGGTGAGACACTGGAACAGGTCTCCCAGAGAAGCTGTGGAAGCCCCATCCCTGGAAGTGTTCAAGGACAGGTTGGATGGAGTTCTGAGCAACCTGATGTAATGGGAGGTGTTCCTGCCCATGCAGGGTAGTTGGAACTAGATGGTCTCTAAGGTCCCTTCCAGCTCAAACCATTCTGTCATTCTGTAACTCATAAAAACTCTTTGTTGTGTGGAAGTGTCTTTTATACAGCTAAAATGCAGACCTCTTATAGGAAGCTATGGCATAGTGTATGCCATTGTGAGCATTTGATAACTTGATTCTTTTTGTGTTAGTGTAGTGTGGTTGTAGGGGACTAATTAGTGACTGTAGTGTTTTATTTTCAACACAGAAGCTTCATAGGCATCTCCCCATTTTGCCTTGCAAGGAAATAGGATCCCAAAGGTACCTTGTTTCAGGTGAGGTTATTTTATTTTAAAGAAATTAAGCATTGTTCCAATTTATTGTCTTTAACCAGAAGAAAGTAATAGCTATTAAAGCATAACAAAAAGGAATATATAAGCAAAAGGTATTAAAACTGGTTTTCATCCTGAGGGAGTTGGGGGTAATTGGGGCTAAATAAGTTAAAGTGGCCTTGATGCAGTAGCATTTTATCTTCTGTATGAGTTCTGCTAAGTAAAGACTCTTACTGGTAGAAGAAGATGACTAATTCTGTAGGCTTTGAATTCCCTGATGGCTAGCAGTAAGCACCAGTCTGCTTTTCTGACATATCTTGCAGGTGGTCCTACCTTCTGCTTTGTTGGGAACTTTGGGAATGTACTTTGTTTTTCTTGAATGTCTGTTTCTTCATTTTACTGCAAGCCAGGGTGTTTACAGTGTAACAGTGTGGCTTTATATAAGCAGTGTCATAACAGGATTACATCACTTACTTGTGCTAGAAAGTTATTACTGCTTACTGTGAATGGTGATAAACCCAGCTATGGGAGATGGAATGCTCTTCTGTGATAAATTCTGCAAGGAGAGAGGCTGGGACAGGAAGTTATGGCAGGCCTTGTAATGTACCATTATATTATAATTACCTTGTAAGATACCAAATTAGAATGCTTTTTAATAATACTAATTTTTCATTTTATTTGCTTTATTTTTATGGGACAAGTAATTGTGGACAGGTAATCTCAATATAGAACTAAACCCAGAGTAAAACAAGTGAACAGAATAAGACCATCTAATGGTCAGCTACTGCTGCGAGTGGTAATCTTACTTGGCTGCTTGTGCTGGCACTGGGACTCATCTGTCCTTTCAGAAAGTCTGTTCAGTAATCTGAATCACTAGGTAGTTTGGATTTTTTTGCATGTTTTCTGTTTTGTTTTCTTTTTTTTTTTAAATGTAGGCTTACTTTTCTGCTGGCTTAACACTCAAATAATGAGATCACTGTGTGCTCAAACACAAGAAGATGGTGCTGTTTGGAATAGGGAATACCAAGAAACATAATTGATCTTGTTGGCAGCAACTGACTATAAGTTTTGTAAAAATATGGCAGCTGCATCACTGTGTTACAATACACTGATGTTAATAAAAAAGCTCTCAATATTAGACACGAAACTGAAAAAGAATTATAAAAGTTCCCAGAAAACTGAAGAATGTTTCAAGCATGTAGCCTGCATTAATTTGTTTTGCTGAGAAGAACATGGGAATAAAAATACAGTAATAGTTGGGTTTCCAGCCTGTAAAAGGCTGTAATTTGTTTTCAGGGCACTTAACTGTTTTGTAAGCCACTTGAGCTGCATTCTTCTTTTTTGTGACATAGACAGAACCCCTCAAGTGAGTTATAACTCTTCAGGCCAAAGTAACTGTCTTTTCTGTGTTTCATTTGATAGTATGATTGCATACAGAGATAGCCAGAGAGGTTCCACATTGATATCTAGCTTTTTTTTCAATGTCAGAAAATAGTCTTAATAATCCTTTTCATACTTGTTTTTCTGTGTTATCATTAATTTTATAAGTACAAATTTCAGTGCAGTCACATCTATTTAGGGAGAGATTTTTGAGCACGTTACAGAGGTGCCCAGTTATCTTCCCTGCTTTTTGTACTATTGTGCTTGAACCCATGTGATACATCTGATGATAGCAAGTCAGTTGAACTACCATTGTCTCTGGTAGATGTTTCTCATAGTGTACCAGTTGCTTTGTTCTGTGGTAACATATAAACATCCAGAAATTGTCTGAGCTATCAGGATCCTTATCTTTCTGGCAGACTTTTAGAAGGATGATCAAGCTAATGTGCAACATCAAGGATAATTTAAGCATTTTCTGCTGATGACAGTTTGTGTGAGTTTGTGTGTGTGTGATGCTTGCCAGTAGATTTTGTTACTTTTTTTCAATGCCCCTAATGTCACACAGAAATTCTGGTTTTGTTTTGGCTTTGTTTTGTTACTAGAGCTATTCTACTAATTGAAAAGGAAACAGATGTCCACGCCTACAGACCCTGGCGCCATGCCTCATCCTGGTCCTTCTCCTGGACCAGGACCTTCACCTGGACCGATTCTCGGACCTAGCCCAGGACCAGGGCCATCTCCTGGCTCAGTTCACAGCATGATGGGGCCAAGTCCTGGTCCACCCAGTGTTCCGCATCCAATGCCAACAATGGGGCCTACTGATTATCCACAGGAAGGCATGCACCAAATGCACAAGGTAAATAGTTCATTACAAGTGAACCTTTTTTCCTGGAATTCTCTCCACTAATTAAAAAAAACTACTTAAACTACATTTAGACCTCTGTAACTACTATTGCACATTGTATATCACCTGCAAAACTGCGTCTACACTCCTGCTTCTGTCTTTATTGCTAAAGTTGACACATATATCAGATTAAACACAATAGATTGCTTTGAACTGTAGAGCTAGTAGTTTGCAAATCTTCATGTTTAAAATGTATTTTTCAGTAAGATAACCATTACAAGGGAAAAAAATTGAATTATAGTGATAAAACTTTATGGTAGACCATTCTAACCACCTTTCTTTTTTTTTTTTTTTACCTGTTTGGACACATCTCAGAATTTTCTGGGGTGGTTTTTAGCTCTGCATGTTTGTTTTTTTAATTAATATTTTTATTTATTACAGTTCTCTTGCTTACAAATTTGTTATTCTTCCATGTTGATGAGAAACCTGGTTTCCAAGTTCTTTTATAAAGGCTCCATCTTACTAAGGAATTTAAAACTATGCAGTCTAGAATGTGTGGATAATTTGACTTTAGTGGTTGTTGTCATACACTTAAAATTACATGTGTGCTTAGACTATCATTAATGTCCTCTGCTTTGAGAAGATATTTGTGTTTTTTTTTTTATTTCCTTTGTGTGAACAGTCTCTGTATGTATTGTCACTTTTCTTCTTTTCTGTGCCAAAGAGTTAAATCTTAGGATGATTTTGATTTCACTGATGCTTTACTCTCAGAAATATGCAGTAACAGCTTACAGAGACATGATGCTGATAACATTTCAGAACTATTGTTGATTCTAGTTGGAATTGTTATATGCACATAGAAAAAAATTACCAAAAAGATGTAGTTTTGAAGTGATATAAACAGACTTTAATTTTCTTCATGAATTGGCAACTTACATTTTCATGTATGAATCGGTTTCATTCATTAAAAAAGTGTCCAGTCAACAGCGACATTACACTACTACAGTCTGCATTAAAAACTGTGTCATTATAATTTCTAATAGCACAAAGACAACTGAAGTGAATGAGGCCATGATCCAGATGCCCGTTTATACTGAATTTGTAATTTCTGAGAATCAGTACATCCAGTAACTAAAACTTCTGCATTTGAACCTTGTGGCCTGTGTTTTTGATATTGTATTTGATTTGATACATGATTTGTATATTCTCAGACACTGGAACAGGCTGCCCCAGAGATGTTGTGGGGGCTCCATCCCTGGAGGTGTTCAAGGGCTGGTTGGATGCGGCTCTGAGCAGCCTGCTCTGGTGGGAGGTGTCTCTGCCCATGTAGAGGATTAGGAACTCGATGATCTTCAAGATCCCTTCCAACTCCAGACATTCTGTGATTCTGTCGTTTTAGCTATTAGCCAGATTAGACATCTGTAATTCACATTTTCTTGTTTTTTGGGTCAGTTACAGCCCAAGCTTCAGTACACTGGTGAGTGCCCCAAACTTCATAAACAGCCAGGGTTTTCACATCCTTCAGTTCTGTTGTTTCTTTCTGGTTTTAAGAAATTCTGTGCCTGCAGAAGAAGAGCATAGCACCAGGAATTTTCTATTAGAAAGTTTGGATGCTCCATACGTTATGTTTTTAAGTGCGATATCCTGTTTCACCTTACGTGTTCTTCAGACATTTAATGCTATGTTAGCAGTAGAAACAAACCAACAAGTATGCCAGAGAGTTCTTTCAGAGACTTTAGAAACATCTCAGAAGTTCTGTGAGCCAAGTAGAAATTCTCCCATTGAAGTGGCATTGAAATGTTTAGAAAAATACAACATAAATGTGAAGAGTCTGGATAGCTGATTCAAAGATGACCAGTCAGTACAGTATAGTAAAATTACTTTCCCTTTTGGTATCTTGATTCTCGTAATGGAGTGAAGGTTGTGATCTATTAAGTTTTTGAGTAGGAACAGCCTTGCTGTCCTCTAGGTTGCCACCTCACAAGTTCCAGCCTGTGTGTGTTTGTGATGAAGCTGCTAAATGGATCTGTTGGTCTGATCCAGGTGAAAAAAAATAAATAGTCCTTGGTTCATTTTTCAGTCTAGATCAGTTTCCTGGTCTGTTTTCCTGTGCAACCCCAGAAATAGTATATTGTTACATATAAAGGAAGGGTCTGTTTAAGAAGTGCTGTGGAAGGGTCTGCCTAGACTATTTTTCAAATACTGTTTGAGTGTCATTCCATGGTACTTAAAAGGTCAGCCCTACAGTTTGACCAAGTAAATGTTTCTTTCTGCTAGGTGTTATGTAAAGTGGTTTGAATTTCAAGTCATGATGTAACATAATGATTTTTTCCTAATGAAATGCAGTAAAAGTGAGATAGCATGAAAAGTGTCTCAGTCACACACTTGCTTGTGGGTTACACATTCAATTTATGCAATGAGGTGTGGTTCTTTCTTTTAGAATTCATTAAGTAAGTAGTGAAACAGTTTTGTACTGTGTTAAGCCTATGTTTGTACTAGCTTACAAACAATAATATAATGTCTAAAGAATGAAAAAAAAAAAAGCAAGCACATTATCCAACAGCAGAGAAAACATTGATTGGTACAAATCTATATTAGTAAAACATAATTCCTAAAGTATGTTTACTTAGAAACAGTTAATATGAAAATTAAGCACCTAGTAACTGGTAAACCCTTATACAGGGAAATTTACTATTAATTTATATAACACAGTTTTGGCAGAAACAGTAAGTTACCTATCTTTCTTGCTACTTCCTTATTTAGACTATTGATCAAATTGCCAAGGAAATACTTAGAGTTCCTGATTTTACTTAAGTGTATCTTGGATGGAGGACAGCTTCATTTAAGGATAAATGTTTAGAAGTCTGTTAGCAGAGCACTGCTAAATTGACAAACTGTAATAGCCTCAAAGATTGTAATGAGGTGAAAATACTTGAAAGCAGGGAAGATATTAAAGGAGGGCATTATTACATGGTTCCCCTAATCTTGCGTTTCCTCAGCATCCACAGTTGAGCTCCCTTGGCGGCAAAACATAGGGGTAGGTGGTTTTAGTCTGAACTGATACTCTGTATACTCTTATGCACCGGCTAGGCAATATGATCTTAACTCCTAGTTACAACAGTACATCTGTTTGATTTGCATGGTTTTCACTTGAGGGATAGGAAGTGTACTGTGAGCTGTTGGTTTATTTTCTCTTCCATTTAATTGTACCCTGATTCATAAACTTCTTTTGTGAATTTATAAGGGGATGTATCGTGAATTACTACTGGCCTTGGGAAAAGTACCATGTTATTATGAGTAAGAGAAAAAGTGAGTGACAAATAAAAAAATTTCCTACACATTTTTTTTAATAAATATATTATGTATTCACTCAGAGGTTTGATTAAAACAGAAGGCAAATGGTTTCCCATTTCAGATATTGTTGTCTCACAGTGTACATTAGACGTTCTGAGAATCTTAAAATTCTGTTATGGTCCTGCAAGTAGCACCTGTTTGTTGAGCAGGCATGTTCCCTGCAATATTTTTGTTATGTGATTTTACATTAGTGAAAAAAGAAATAAACTGTTGTTAGCCTTGAAAAACCAGTACAGAGACCATGTGTAAAATGGTGTTTTAGTGATTAATAAGAGATTAACACAGTTGTTGGCCAAGTCCCTCCTGCAAACATGACCATAGTCAGTCTTGTTTGACGATCAGTGATGCATTCAGCTACGCTGTGCAGTTATGTGCATTGCTGTTTGGTCTATGTATTTTTTATTGGTATAGGGGATGCATGGTCTAGAAGAAATCTAGTCTGCTGTTCTATCTTAGTCTTTGATGTCAAGGCTACTGTTTTGTTTGTTTGCTTTTTTAAGAAGGGAAAGGAAACAAAAAAAGACATTGAAATCTGATATTTCACCTGGAAATATGTTCAACTGTGATGCAGTGCTGTGAGAAGATCTTAATTACTAAATTGAGAGTAAAAAGCAGTCTAGGCAAAATGTTTGCTTATGTGTTAGGCATTATGTAAAGTCTGTAGATCTGCCAATTCTGTAGGCGTGGGCTTGCTTACAGTTGAAACTCATCCCTCGTTATGTTTTCTGGAACCACTGTTTATCTGGCCTGCTCAGTGCCTGTTCTTTCTGACAGGGACCAATGAGGATAGTAACGTATACTCAAAGTTGAATGTGTCTCAACTTCCTGTTTCTCTTCTGTCAGAAAAAAAGTACCCCAACATGGTAGAAGTGCTATACTGGCAGTATAGGTTACATTTCTCATGCCAACATGAGAAATCCCTTCCCATCCCATCCCATGTTGTTGGGAAAGATATCTTTATTACTTTATATGGGACTGATGAATTTACAGAAATATGGTGCGTAACATCCTTTTTTCTAATTTTTAACCTCACATAGATTGATCGTTATAGTCTAACTCTGTAACTGCACAGTGATTCAAGTAAGTTATGAATAATAACTATTTTTCAGTTCTTTTAATCCTCTGCTGAATAGTCTCTTTTATTGGGCTCTTCCATAGATGTTAGAGGTGCTTTTACATGAAAAATATTCTTGGAATTACAGGCTCTTCTGCACAAATTAGTAGTACTGTGATAATTAAAACTAATTTTATCATCAAATAAATTTGTTCCATCTTCATCTTCTGTAGCTTTTAGTAAAAAGACAGTTAATGACTTTCCTAATCTGTTTGTAATGGGTTTCACTTTCAGTTTTTCTTACAGCATAATTTCTGCAAACACATGAAAACAAACCCCGTTCTTGCTATATTTAAGCTTCCTTCCATTAGACTTAAAAGATTTTGTTGTGTGTTTGTTTTGTTTTGTTGATTTGTTTTTTAAATACTTACAAAAACCTTTTCTTTTGATCAGCGCTTTCCATAGAAAAAATGCTTCAGTTGATATTTTCTTGCATGTTCATGTCTTTACCTTTCTATTCCTGTGTGATTTTTAAAAAGATACCTCTTTTTGAAAGGCCATGTGTTTGCTTTCTTCTTCACTGCTGCTTTGTGTTAATGCTACCTGCCTTCCCCACCTTCTCTGTGCTGGTACTTCTGATGCCCTGGGTGTGCATGCTGTGTCCCATATTGGCCTCTTAGAACTGCCTGCATTCACAGAGATTTCACAGTTGCAGTGCAGGGACACCCAATGTCACTCATGCCCTGCAGTCACACTACAGATGTGTACAGCTAGAGTTCGTTGTTTTGGAAATCAGATCCAATATCATGCACAGTCTCACCCTCCTCCTCCTCTTGGTTGCTTGAAAGATTGAGTCCTGGTCACATACAATGGTAAAATAGGAATGGATCTCGCTGTACAGGTGTTTCAATTTCTGTAGCATTCAGCTCCTGCGCTCAGAATGTGATCTGAGCCTTCTCTTCAGTGTTGGTTAGTTGGTAAGTAGGGGCAAAGGGAGAGGAAGGAATCTTCAGGTCTCAGAAAAGGGCATTGAGATTTACTTGGTTAGCATAGTGGAACTATTTTTAATGTGTGAGTCATCTGTATCTACATTTCTACTTCGTATCCCATGTTCTTGTAATCAAAACAGCTTCTCAAGTAATGGGTATTTTTCTGATACAAGTTCTTTTCACAAATGTTTTTATACTGTAATGACAACTAAATTATTTGATGAAACATAAAAAAATCCTTTTTATGTCTCATGTTCTATAACTTTTCTCCATATTACACGTAGTTTCTGGTAAGGAGAAATTATAGAGAAGTCATTCAAAAACACTGATAAACAACCCCAAGTGTTTAAAGATACTTTCACTCAAATCTGAATATTGCAATAGAGAGTGGAAAATTATATGCAGGGTTTACAAATTAAAATTTATAATTATTTTTTCCTTTGTGGAATGGACGATGTATGTTTAGTTCTGCTTAAATTGATTCATGTGAAACAAATTGCTTGAAAAGAAGAAATGTGACAGTGTCTTTTGTCTGTGACTTGATGTAGCTTGCACATTTTTGTTAACTGTATTTTCCACTGGAAAAAGTTTTCTTAGCTCTCTTCTAAGATATAATTCTCAATTATTAGGTAAATTTAGATAAAACAGACCACAAGGTCTCTCCGTTCACAGTCGGGTTTGCAAGAACAGTATTTAGAGTGGATGCATACATACATGTGTTACGGAGAGGGCAGGGCTGCCTATTTCTGTAGAGAGAAGAAAAGTGATGCCAGGATGTTCTTTCCTAACACAAAGCCTTGCGTAGCTCTAAGTTCGAAGTTAATGAGCACAATCACTTCTCTAGTTAGAGACCTGATGTAACTTTTGCTTTCAGGTAAAACTTTTCGGTTTCTCAAGGTATCTTCCTTCTGATGTTACGTTCCCCTATTTTCTCATTTGGAGTCTTCAGTTCCTATTACAGGACCCTTTCAGTGCCCCGCATGCCTTCAGCATGTTTTTCCGACCCCAGTCTGTCCTCTCTTCACTTTTTGAAGAATGAACCTATGTTGCATTTGAAGTACTATGGGAACTGTAATTTTTGACAAATGAATGAGGTGACAGGAACTGTAGGGAGCACATGTATCTGAGCAGAGCTATGTCTTTCCTTCCTTGACTGCCTGTCCCTTTTTTTTGCCTGCAAAGAAGAGGTTACCTCCTGCAATTTCAGCTTTGTTTTTGAAGAGAAATAATGTTTGGGGCATTCCAGTAGAGCACTGACTGAAAGGGCAAAGTTTGGGCTAAAAATAACTCAAGCCAAGCCACAGACTGTACTTTCATAAGTTGGTGTGTATTACACTGCTTTGTAATATGAAGCCAGTAGCGTTCATGTGTTTGTGTTTATACGGTTTGCCTCCCTGGCATTGCCAAATGGTTTGTAAGGGAAAAAAACACACCAAAAAGGAAACAGAGGGGACAAGCATTCTGATGTTGACTTGTGCTTCCCCAGATGTGTGATACCAGGGTTAAAGGTTTCCAGTGAATTTATTTTTAATGACTGCTAAGAGAAGTTTTTAGACTTTTTGTATCAGGTTAGATCTTGAATTCAATAGTGGATTTTTTATTTTTTATAGTTGATTTATATACTATCTCTATATAAATACTTATTTTGTTTTCACAGTCTCTTGATGGCTTGCATGAAAAAGGAGTGGTTGAAGATGTTCACTGTGGCTCCATGAAGAGTATGCGACCTCCTCACCCTGGAATGGGCCCACCTCAGAGTCCAATGGACCAACACAGCCAAGGTTTATACATACTGTGCATGCTGTATGGTTTTGGGGCCCCTTTGTATCATGAAGAGTTATTAGTTCCATGTAAAAGATTTTAAATTATTTCCTTTCAGCTTTCTTTGGATAGGCTGAACTGATATCACAGGGCGAGGTTAATAACTGAATCCTCTGTATTTCTCAAATGTCCTATCAGTCATGCACTGGAAAAGTGCTAAGGTTCAAGTCTGTGGCTGGGGCAAGTAATTGGACAAAGTCTATTCACATATCTAAAAAACCCCCATCTTGTTCTTTCCTATTTTATGCAGTGATTGTAAATGTAAATGCAGTAGAATATTACTTATTTTAATCCTGTGATGAAGGAATGATGAAGAGAAGAGCCCAAGCAAACCTGGAGAAGCCTTCTCCATTATCTATAGTGTTTGGTCAATGGCTGCTTAAAGTTCTTTCCTAAACTTTTTATGCCAGAAAATACAAACTTTTTTTACCACATTGTTACATACCTTCTTTGTGTCCTTTAGTTTGCAACGTAAGAAGACACGCATTCTATAAGCATCTCAGTATGTTGGAGATTTAACTAGTTACACCTGCTTGTATTAATTAGTTCAGCAGATAAAGCTTCCTGTATTGTGTAATTAATTGTATCATAGCAACACTTGAAGAATCCCAACTGAAATTAGGGTCCTGGTTTGACACACTCTACAAATCTATTGAGAGATCATTCTTTTTTGACATATTTACATGTTTCTTACATAAGATATGTGCTTATTACATAGGAAAGAGAAATCCTGGAAAGTGAAAACAGGTACAGATCAGCAAAATGCCTCAGCTTGAACTGCTTTGTGCCTTACCAATGACTCTTGAGTGAAGCCTTAGTTTGTAATTCATCAGCTGAATCTCTGTCTGGGACCTTGAACATTACAAAGTACTGTTTTTCCATTACACCTTTCAATACAAGTTAAGTAGAATAGAGCTGACTTGGCAGGGACAAATTCTCCATCAGTTAAGATTTCTCCACTGGTTTCAACGAGATGCAAGCATGATCATCTAACAGCAAAATTTTACTTGACTTGGCATTCAGAGGAACTATTTTTTTTCTTGTAATGAACTTATTCCTTAAAATGAAGAGAAATGTTTAGTCTGAAGATGAAGATGGATTGCATTTAAATGTAATGTGCTCAAAATACAAGAGCACAGGTTGCAAATGCTTCAAATACAAGTAGCTCTGAGTTGTTTTCTTCTTTCCTGTGCTGGCTGATACCAGACTTCCAGGTTGTGTTGCTTTACAGAAAGATGATTGTATTAGTGTCAGCTGTGTCAGGCTAAAGACTGCAGTGCTCTCCTTTTCGATGCATGTCAGCAACTGTTGCACAGTAAACAGAGAATACTGGAGTTCTAATGTAAAAAGCCTGCTGGCTTTTTAAAGAAATTATTAAGAAAAGTCCACATGTTCTAATATTTAAATACTTTACTTGACATTACTGAAGAATGTTTTAGCTTTCTTTGCCTCTGTCTCCTTATTTTATTAAAAACAATTACCTTTTCACAAAATATGGTGATGACATTTGAGGCCATTCTGATATGTGTTGGGGAAACTCCCACCTGCTAACCTCGTACTTCCTCCCTGTTGGTGTACATATCAAAGATAGAAAAACACGTTTCTTAATAGCCTTTCAAGCTATTGGATGCTCTCTGATTTACCACCAGATTAGAGTCCTCTAAAACAGTTGTGATTCTTCAAGTTTTGTCGAAGTGGGCAATGTAGTAAAAAACAGTGAGCTTACCCATAGCCACACTCATGAAGAGACAACAGTATGAGTTCCATGAGAAACCATGGAAGGATGCATGGTAAATCTTCTAATGCTGACAAAATCTTCAGTTGCATTTGGTACTTTGTTAGAAACGAAGACTTCCTGTACATTTCTCTGCCTAATGGATTCTTGGATGTCTGATATTTGAGCTTACATTGCTTTTGTGTACAATTTTTAACAATCTGCATTTCAAGTAGAAATTGCACCTCATTAGTTCCAGGTCTGTTTTTTCATAGCTTATTGTCTGTAGGCCTCAAATTGAAGTAGATAAATGTATCTTCTAATTAGCATTGGTTTTGGGTGCTTGGTGGAAAGGAGCTGACAAACTACAAAACCTCAGAGAATGGATAGTCCTAAACTTCTGCCACTAGTATGAAAACATAAGCAGAACAGTTTTATATTAGTTAACTGTCATTTAGTCTAGCACTAGGTAAAATAATGAATGTTCTGTCTTAACTTCATATGATCTTGTTGATAATTCAGGCCACTGAGATTAGTTTTATGAAAAAAGTCATAGAATCATGGTATGGTTTGGGTTGGAAGAGACCTTTAAAGGTCATCTAGTCCAACCCTCTTGCAATGAACAGGGACATCTTCTACTGGGTCAGGTTGCTCAGAGCCCCATCCAACCTGAACTTGAAGATTTCCAGGGATGGGGCATGTGCCACCTTTCTGGGCAACCTTTTCCAGTGTTTCACCATGCTCATCGTAAAAAATATCTTCATTTTATCTAGTCTGAATCTATCATCTTAGTTTAAAACCCTTAACCCTTGTCCTATCGCTACAAGCCCTTTTAAGAAGTCTCTTTCCATCATTGTTTAAGCCCCCTTTGGGTTCTGAAAGGCTGCCTGAGATGCTTCTCTTATCAGGCCAAACAACCCCAGCTCTCGGGCTGTGGTCATAGAGGTGTTTCATCCCTCTGATAATTTTTGTGGCCATCTTCTGGATCCATTCTGACATTTCCATGTTGTTTCTATGCTGAGAATCCCAGAACCTGACACAGTACTGCAGGTGGGGTCCCACCAAAGCAGAGCAGAGGGGGAAAATTGTGTCCCTCAACCTTCTGGCCATACTTCTTTTGATGCAGCCCAGGATACAGTTGGCATTCTGAGCTGCAAGTGCACATTGTCAGCTCATGTCCAGCTTTTCATCCACTAGTGCCCCTCTGACCTTCTCCACAGGGCTGCTCTTAATGTCCATGTCATCCCCCAGTCTGTACTGATCTTTGGGGTTGCCCTGACCTGAGTGCAAGACCTTGCACTTAGCCATGTTGAAGCTCAGGAGGTTCACATGGGCCTGCTTCTCACACTTGCCCAAATTCTTCAGCCTTGTCAAACAAATCTACTATTTTTGTGGAGATCATAAGCTAAATTTCTTTATTGAGGTGTAGACAGGTTTAGTACAGTAATCAGTGCAGTATAGTGTTTTTACAGTCATCAGGAAGATGAATCTTGCCCCATGTATGAATTTCTCTAGGCATTGTTAAAGCTAGGAGTAGTAATGACAGACGTAACTTTGGATGCCCAGTAGAAAAAGTGCTTGGTTTGTTACTGTATGACATTCTGATTTATGAGAAAGATAGCACTAAGTAAAATGAATATTATCTATTATAAAACATTAAGCTATTTAAATGACACAATGTAAAACTAGCTGTAAGTAGATGCTCATCCAATTGTGGATTTGTCTAGCTAGTCTTGGAGGACTCTGTTTTGCTTTAGTGCTGTTCAGTGCATTTGTCAGTGATCTGGAAATGAGTATAAAATCAGTGCTGATAAAATTTGCAGGTAACATAGAGGTTTAGAAGTGGTTAAAGAAGAAGCTGATTACAAAAGCTGATCAGGATGCTCAGTAGGATGTGCTCCTTCCTCTAGTATGAATTTTAGCACAGCCAACAGCATTATATGTCTGGGAGCAAAGTAGTTTATTGTGTAGGTGGTGTGAGCCAGTACCATACAAAGGCTGAAAGTACCAAAGAAAGGCTGAAAAGAGTTTTGGTCGTTCTGACAGACATAAATGTGTATTGCCATATACAGTGTTTGCAGCTGTGAGATGGAATGTCCTACCTGCGTTCAGAAGCAGGGGTGTATTAATTGAGGAGGTGTTACCACCTTTTCTAATTAGTTAGCTGAGGGCCACATTGTAGTATAATTCCATTCTAGGATCTACAGTTCAGAAAGATGTTGAGAAGTGTTTAATGAAGTGTCAAATGTTGGAAGCATCTTTTGCATAAGGAGAGACTGAGTGAGCTGAAACTGCATTGCCTGAAAAAGAGAAGGCTTGGAGATACCTGATGGGACATAGTTAACAAAAAGGGAGCCAGACTCATTGCAGTGATTATCAGTGACAGAAGATGAGACAGCTGGCACAAACTGGAACACAGGAAGTTCCATTGGAACGTAAGAGAATGTGCTTTTACTGTAAACATGGCTGAACAGTACAGTAGGTTGCCCATACAGGTTGTCTAGTTTCCATCCATGCAGGCAGTAAAAACTTGACTGGACAGGTTGCTGGGCAACCTTCTGTAGCTGACTCTGAGCAGGGGGTTGGGCTAGGTGATCTTCAGAAGCCCCTTCCAATCTTAATGAGTCTGTGATTCTGTGAAATTATGTCTTTATTTAGAAGACAAATAAAGGAATGATCTGAAACTTGAAAGACTTGGTTTTTTTCCTGAAGAATGTTAAACTTTATCAGTCTGCACGTTCTCGGGTAGCAGAAGCCTTATAAATAGATTAATCATTTATCTTTAAAAAAAAAAAAAAAATGACATTAATTCAGAATGTATTAAAATGCAGACACACCTTACTTAATGAAGATAACTAACCTTTTGGGCAAGGATTACCCAAGTATTTGTCATAGTTTTTGTGTCACATGAAATCTAAGTCAACAGTGGACATCTTTCTCATCTGTTCTGTGAACCAGAGGGAGGACATAATTTAGAGGGTAAGTCTTTGGTATGTTTTAGACAGGTAGACTGTTGTAGCCGAAATAGTCTGTTATTGCCAGAAATCTGTGAACATGTAAACAGGCTCAAGGATTCTGAGAACTGGTAAACTAGAGGAGGAAGCAATGTTTTTAATTCTTTGAGAGTGGGGAAAATGGGTAGTCTTCATAAAATGATGCTGTTCTTCAAGCTCTGAGTAAATAGTTGTGGTAAATAGGATGCATAGGCAGTAGTCCTTCTATATGCTGCTTATAGTTGAAATTGATCACAAAATGAGTTGTCATTTAAAGGGTACATTTTTTCAGTAGCAGTCTTTTTAATATATATATATATATATATTTAAGAGGTCTTGCAAAAGACTGTCTCTATGTACTAAACCAGTATTTTTTTATAAAATACGTGTTTATGAATGTGGGTGATAAAGTAGAAATTGGCCAACTGCACTTGCAGTTGTAGATACAATTTCTGTAAATCAAACCTGCAGTTGTGACTGAACAACCTTGAAATTAAGGGCACCGAACTTAGAGAGCGAGTTGTTACAGAATTTTGGAAGCAATGATTCTTAGTCTGTATTAAGTAATAATTAACTCACCCATTTTAAGGTGAAATGACTTACTTTTATGAACAAGTCAAAAACATCTGTAAGTTAAATCTGCAAGAAATTAGTAATTTTGTTCTTAAATGCCGCTGCTTGAGTGACAGTTACTGTTCTGACATCTTTTCGTTTTTTTAAACTAACAATAATTATGTGAATAATATATGCAACTTTATTATTTAGATTCTGGATTATTTTTTGGTGCTCTGTGGGATGCTACTCATGCAGGAAGAATCTGTTACAAGCTCAAGACAATTTGTCACATTTTTATTACAGTCATACTGCATTAGGGTGGTTTTCAGAAATCTGACATTAATATATGGGGAAAAAAATACTCAGAATTGGTATCTTTCTTCTCAGCAGTTACTCCTTCTCACTCTTGCTGCTGAACTGAAGAAAGAGTTCCTGACTATTTCTGATGACCAATTTTCTTTTCTTGAGTTTAAACACAATTATGCCCCTTTTTATACCTTTTATACCTTCTTAATACCTTTATTTTCATGCTAACAGGTTAAATGGAAGGAACATCTGTTGCTCCAACTTAGTCTTTAGCTATTTAAATAGTGATCTTAATTGGATTTGAATTGAGTTAGAAACTGCTTTCAGTCGCTGTGAATAAACTGTGCTGAAAAACCCCAAACTGGTATTATAAGTATGAAAATTATGTTTAGGTTTCACTTTGCAAGAAGAATTGAGAGAAACTGCAAATATAAGTGAAATTTTTATATAAAATAAGATACTTTTGACTGGAAAAAAATCAATAAAAGGATACAAATGGACTGAAACAAAAAAATCTGCATTTTTCTGGAATTTGGAACAAATTAAATGCAATTAAACTGACAGCAGTGAAATACAGACTAATTAGGACAGGTCAGTTGTATTTTCTTACTATATGTAAGTGAAAACATAAACTCTGTAGGGATTTAAGGTTCTGAGACCTGACTTGTAAATTGTTTTAATTATTGTGCAGTGTTTGTTGGACTTCTTATGAAAATACTCCTATTAAGCTTAACTTAAAGAATTCACAAAGTTTCTGCTACTTCACAAACATCTGTTGTCTCTACTGTTCTTAAATTAGCTGCACTTTTTTTTTCTGATTTTTTCAGCCTTTTAAACATGAGAAAAGATCTGCCTGCCAGCATAAGACCTCTCAACATTTTATTTCTACAGTTCTAGGCTTAAATGACTTGCACACATGTGGCCTCTTTATGTTGAGAGGATGTTAACCCTAGCCACACTATGTTGTATTTTGCTTATGTTAAGAAAGTTTGTAGCTTCCATCTGACATGAACATGTTTTTCATTGTGTTCCAAGAAGTTAAACTTTCCTACTGCAGTCATGTACTTCATCTTTTTTTTTTTTTAAACCAAAACACCTAACTTTAGTGTATGAGTTAACTGATAGTTCATATAAATGAGTTACACAACTACATTTCTTTGATCCTATCTGTATCTTCCTATCAAAAAATTCTCTTACAGTAATATTTTTGAGAAAAAAATATACCCTTGATACCAGTTTTAGCAGAAAGATATGATATATATGTTCCACAGACACTTCCATCATTTAGGTCTTCTTAATTTTTAGTGGGAAGTCATGACCTCTGTTGATTATTCCAGTGTTTGGACTGGTAAAACCACAACTATTTATAGCTCATATTTGTTACCAGGGTTCGGAATTCATATGTAAAAGTCAAAAAGAATGATCTCTTAATTTTCAGCTCTCTGTTTCTTCAGCTTTAAAACAGATACAGAAGGTGTTCTTTGTTTATGTTAACAAAAGTGAATTTATAAGCAATTAGAGCAAAACTTTATACAATCTGCACTCCAAAAGTACTTGTGTTTAGTAAAATGTTAGAACTAGGATTTCTTCCAGTGTCAATACTGTAGAGACTATACATTGTTTATGACATGTTGTCTTGTGTTTCTGTCTAAACAAGTTTATGTCAAAAAGGGATGAAAAGAGTGTTGCTAATAATGCATGCAGTTAAGAAAGCAGTGTTTTTTTAACTGCTGAAAACTTGAGACTTCTGATGTTGTCTCTTCTGTGACCCCTTAAAGGATTATGGAAAACACAGAACCAAACTCTCCTCAGAGGTGCATTGCAAAAGCAGAAAAAGTGATGGTCAAAAGTTATGTAAGTGAAGTTCCAGTGTGGCTTAAGGGAAAGTAAACTCACTATGAGAGTAATTAAGAATCACCATGATTGGATATTTTCAGAACTCACCTAGATAAGATCTGGAGAAACCTGATAAAGCTTTGGAGTTACCACAGTTCGAAATGGTGTGTTAGTCTCTTTGGCCCGATTTTCCTAGTGTTTGGTGTCTTCTACTCTGTATGTTTTTGAGAACTAAAAGTTAGCTCTTGTCCTTTGCCAGGACATAGAATTCTTCCATTGATAGTGTTCTGCAACCTTACCTTTCAGTGGTTTTGCCACCTTTCATTATGAAGGTTAAGTTAAAGTGAATTGTTTACAAAGAGTAGGAGGCAAAATTTTCTGTGGAAAATCTAGAGGAAGGGATACTTGGCAGTTCATCAAGTAACGAACTATGTGCTAGGTATCTAAAAAAACACTGCTTGCTTATTGTGGAAATTCTTGTGTGCCATGGAAAAATGCCTGTAAAGTGCTTCATGGCAGATGAAAGTGTCTTTGCAAAATTCAGAAAAGTGTCTGCCTTTGCCTGCATATTAAAAATTCCTCTGGACTGTGTATTTTTTTTTTCTTTTATGACATATGCTGCTCAAAACAGTCTTTGTGAGTCTTCATGTATCCTTATGCAGAGCCCATGTGTCCATGCTCACCTGTAATAGAGTATGTGTAAAAAGAGGAAAAAAAGCAAGTGGTATAGAAATTTCATTAGGGGCAGGCTTGTGACTGTATTGTCAAATTGCTAAATCTTCTGAATTTTTTCAAACTTAAAAATGAAAATTTCCATGTTGCATCACAAAATTCAGGTTTTGTAAATGCTGCATCTTAGTCTTTGCAAGATGTTTGGAAGAATTTTGTTCTTTCCTGAGATATTATATTAGAATTTTGTTTTCATTAATACGCCAAGAATCCTAATGCTGAGGACTTCGAGGGAGTGAGAAAGTGTAACTATATCTAGAAAACTCAAAAAAAGCCTCCTTTCTAAAAACTACTCTCTGCAAAACATAGTCACAGACTTGAAGCTGCAACTGTTAGGACTCAAAGCAAGAGGTCAGTATCTTACACTAGAGTTTCAGATTTTTATAGTCCCCGTGTGGTTTGGGTCTAAAATATTACCAGTGATTAAGGAATATATAACCTGAACAATGTAACTTGAGGGAGGAAGCAAACCTTTCTGAGGCAGTTTTGAAAACAGTGTAAATCAAAGTAGGTGCTATTTAAAGTAAATTATGAGCTTTAGAAATGTAACAGTAATGAGGAAACATTGCAATAAGCCCCATTTTGTAGTATCAAACAATAATAAAGTTGCATATTTTTATTTTTGTTGTGGCATAGTTTTTTTTTTTTAAAGCAGTGTGGTAAGCAAGAGGGATTTGTAGCTTCCCCTCTTTAATTAAAACAAAAAAAAAAGTGAGTGGAAGGCAATGAATAAGTGGAATAAACTTACAGTGATTTATCATAACTTTTTATCACCATCAGTGGGTGTATAAACGGGTTTTATATTGACTTAGTAAATAATTTCAGTAACTATAAGTTTTTAAGGTCGCTTTCTCCCCTTTACTTGAACTCCTTACTTCACTTCCCTATTTTTCTCTTACTCTTATGTTCTTATTTTATTTCTTATTCTCACTAGGTTCTTTTTCTTTTCCTGTCATTATTGTCAAACTAAGTCTGTTTCTGTCTTCTTATCTGGTCTTTTCACATCTCAAAACCATTTTTTCCCTACTGTACTTCTACCTTCTTTTCCTTTTATAAAAGAGCTGAGTTCCTCTCTTGATTGCCCTTTATCTCAGACGTTTACAACCTTTAATTTATTGTGGAATATTTTCATCCCCAGACATCATGATTGATGGACTTTCAATTCTTTAGGACTCTCACCTGTCAACTTATTTAAGTTCTAGTGACTTACAGCTGCTGTCATCCCAGAGAAGTTGGGACTACTTTGAGATTTTGCCTATGCTACCCAGTAAAAGGATCAGTAAAAACAGTGAAGCTAAAGTGAGGGCAAAACTATTTGCTTCTTTGACCTGGACTATGTATAGATGAAATTGATGTTGTTTCACTTTAAAGTGTCAGATCAGTGGGAGAAGAGTAGATTTGCTGTCACAGAACCATATACTGTGTCATGAACTTAGGAGTTCAGTGTTATGTGCCTTGCTAAAGAGTACGGAAACAAGCCAGATGTCTTGGGGTTTATTTATTTATTTATTTATTTGTGGGGGTTTTTTTTGACTTTTCAAATTGGTAAGGACATTACTTGTGCTCCACAATAATAGAGTGAAGTGGGTAAGTATTATTACCTTTTTTCACTTTTGGTGGACATGTTTAAAACCTAGTTCTCTGTTGTGCATTACCTGAAGGATCACTCCTCGTATTTTTTTCAGAAATCCTACTTATTCTTGGAAATTTCACCAAAATTCTATGCTGTGTCTTTTCATGGATGCATTATGAAGCTCAAGGAAATACATATTAAATGTAATTAAAATTTGAACTTGAAACTGCTGCATTTTTAAGTGTTATTGTAATAAGATAAAACACTCTTAGGAACTGTGCTTGTATGTAGGGCAGCACAGTCTTCAGCATCTTCTTCAGAACATGGTTTTTGTGCTTGCAGTTGGTGTTCCAATTTCTTGAACACCACCCAGATGGTTAAAAGGTATTGAACATACTTTGTCTGACTAAAACTGTTAATCTGTATAAATTAAAAAGCAATTGCATAGAAATTTAATATTATCTATTTCAATTTTTTAATGTTGGCAAGTTTGGGCAAAGAAGGCCTCTATCAGTGAATGGGTATTCCTTGATCTATGTGCATAAAATAAATTTTTTATATTAAGCTGTAAAATAGATATAGTTCACTTCATGTGTTCTACAGTGAAATATTTGTCCAACATTCTAGTGAAACAATACTGTATCCTGATGCTTCTGTAGTGTATTTCGTGTTTTAGTTTGTCTTACTTTGTATGTGAGGGTAATTGTTATTTTTGGAAGTTATTTGGCTATATATAATCATAGTTCTTAAATAATAGCTGATGAGGCTATATAGATATCCCAAGGAAATTCTGATTGCACTTTTGTTCTTGCGGAAATACTACAGCTATCCTGACTTGAGAAATGTTTTTATACTCCATGTGCTGTTAAAGAAATCTAACTGAATGTAGATTTGACTAACCAGAGAGATGATTTTGTGATGCTCTTACCTGTTCTAGGTTATATGTCTCCACACCCATCTCCACTAGGAGCGCCAGAGCATGTGTCCAGTCCAATGTCTGGAGGAGGTCCAACTCCACCCCAAATGACTCCCAGCCAACAAGGACCCATCATTCCAGGAGACCCACAAGTTATGAATCAACCTAACAGAGGTCCTTCCCCTTTCAGCCCTGTACAGCTGCATCAGCTGCGGGCTCAGATCCTGGCATACAAAATGTTAGCCAGAGGTCAGCCTTTACCAGAAAACCTCCAGCTTGCTGTTCAGGGCAAGAGGACCCTACCTGGCATTCAACAGCAGCAGCCTCCCAGTGCTTTCAATAGACAGTCTGGTAAGTGAATCTGGGCCTTGTGTCATTTTGCAGGTAATTCTTGAAGTTCTACCTGTGGAAAATTAAGAAACGAGTGCTGTGCAGGACTATAATTTGGGACTGTAGCCTGGCATCTAAGTGAACAACAGTCTTTAGTTTTCAGCTCGAGTGAGTGCGTAAACCACATTAATAATAATAATAATAATTATTAATCCATTATTAAAACTGAAAGTGATTTCACTGTGCAGTACTGTGTCAGTCCTGATTATGCTTGACATTTTTTGAATGTTAATTATACTTTACTGATCGCAATTTTACTGTTTTTCTTGGAGTGAATTTTCAGTCTCCTGTCGCGATGCACAAAAATAAATTAAAAATGTTGCAATTTTTTCTCCTAAGATTAACAATGTACAGTGCAGTAAGCAAGGACATTTTGGTCCTAAGAAAACTGGTACATTAAACACCTCACACCTGTTAGTTTCTGAACATTTCCATTACTGAGTTTGTGTTAGAAATCAAGGGTTAAGATGATACTATTTTGTTTTTATTAATGATTTTTCACTGGTCTCTTCCTTATAGTCAATGTGACTTTGCTACTGAGTAAGGTATTTTTAGGAGGCAAGATTTTAATATGCTTGATTACACATATTTTTTTACAATAAAATCTACTTAAATCCATATATAATGAAGACAAGTACTGCTTGTCGGAATAGACTGGCATGCTGGAAAGCAGAGTGATTTTTTAATAAATGGAAATCCTGTGTATTGTAGTAAGTTTCTTTACTCTTTCAAATTGCAGGTATTGGGTTACATACAATGAGTGGTGCTGCAGCTGGACCAGGGCCTGCTCCAGGTGTGCCTGGACATACAGCTGCCATTACCCCTAAAACTTGGACTGAAGGTATAATGGCCTATAAATCTAATTCCATGTATCATGCAGAGTTATGATTAAGCAGTGTGGGGTAGAGTTTGGGGGACACAGGCAGGGGGGAAAAAAAAAAAAGGAAGGTAAAAAGGCATGCAGAAAAACTGTAACCTTCAGCGTGCCTAGGACTTGAATCAGAGTGTCTAACCATGCATTTATCCATGAATGACTAGACTTCACAAAATTGAAACAGCTTTTTACAGTCAGAATGAAATGTGCAAGTTGCCTGAGAGACACCCATAAAATCTACTTAGTAAGTTACATTTTGAGCATGTTTAATTGCAGCAAGCTTGTCTTTCAACTATAGTGTTTGCTAGTGTAAACAAAAGTTTTCAAACCATGGTAGAATTAGGCTTTTTTTTTTTTTTTAATAATTGGATTACTTTGAAAGTTCAGTGTAGTCTTTGAGATCAATGAACAATGTAATTTTTTTTCCCCTGAATGGTAAGAAGGTTATGAACCAAATAATTCAGATTTGGGTTTACAGGTTGATTTTATTTGTAAGTAGAGTAGAAGAAGTATTAAAAAGAATTACAAGTCCCTAGTATTATATAATGTTTGGGGTTTTTTTTAGAGAGATTTAAGAATAGACACAATATTACAGGTGTGCAAATAACACAGTCATCTCATACTGTAGAAATGTTATTCTAAGTTGTTGCTTGTGGGTAAATGTGATAGCAGAGATGACTCCGTAATAGTTGATGTCATTAAAAAATTCTCCGTCATTAGTCAGCTACTTAGGACAATATAAAAAGAAAATTAAATACTGGTATGTAATCAGATGTAGAATTGGTTTTATTGGGATACTTCCCATGAATACTTAAATTTTAAACAGGTCAATAAAGAGGGCAAAACACGTTTCTTCTGAGGCTGTATGACTTTACCAAGCTCAACTACTGCTACTAAAAAATGCTGGCAGCTGTACAGAATTGCTAGATGGATAGTTTTATCCAAATTATCCAATATGTCCTATTAATATGTCTGTCCTGTTTAACTACAAGCTGCTTACTTTATCTCTTTTTTTGTTGCTGTTTTTTTCATAAGAAAAAAAAATTCTGTCCTTGCTACATCTGGAGGTTTTATTTTATGTATTTTTAAAGATGATGCTTATTTCTTTAAATTTCTTTTTCGTTAATTATGCAGTAGTTTGCGGTAGTCTTTGTTTTGCAGTTCAATTTGCATGATTCTCTGAAAACTGAGACTACACAGAGGCTTTTTGGTGGGCTTGCTTGCTTTCTTTCAGTTTTTTTTGCAAGATGAAATGCAATGTTGCTAAATACAGAATCTACAGCTTATGCTTAAGTCCATTTTCTGGAGTTTGATTCAGATGTGTGAATCACAAGTGGTGATCTCTGAAGGAAGCTTTTAATCTAGATGACAGGATGTTGTGTTTGAATTAAGATGGAGTTCACAATTTCAGGTGTACTTTGCAGTTGGTTTTCCTAACATTTAATGGCTATGACTCCTCAGGCAATTAAGTGACATCTTTATTATTGCAGTGTCTATTGTCAGGGTCAGTGTTTGAACATCTGAATGTGGAGGTGACTTGTTGGCATAATGACATACTGAAATCTGTGACCCTTAGTGTCTATAAATGGCACATGCTGTTTTTATGTTATTTGAGGTGTTAATTTTCAAAATCATTAGGATGCTATAAGATAAAACAGTAATCAAATTCCTGGTGTTTGAAATACTTAAATACAATTAATAGGAGATGGTAGCAAAACAAAGACTACTGGTATTTGATAGCTCTAAATAGAGTTGTAGAAATTTCAGTATGGCTGTCTAGTTCTGATAGAGCTCTAAAAGCAGACCTACTTGTGTTGGTTGTGAGGCTGTGATTATAGATGCCTTCTTCTAAGTGGTGGAAGGATAGTGAACAAGAAGCAGAATTAGGTCTTACACTTGCACAAATTCAGTTCTATGAATGTTTTACTGCTTCTGATTGTAGAATTAAAAGGCAGCAGGAATAGGAAAAAAAATTACACTCATCATAAAGTTTCGGGTGTTTTGCTTTTCTTTGGACCACTTCCTGCAATGTATGGTATAGTTGCATTTTAGTATGTTTTTAAATATGGAGTGTAGTCTGTCTCAGAGTGCTCTTCATGGTAATTTTGAATGTCTATCTTAGCTTCACACTCTGTCTTCAGAAACTGTCTTGATTTTCTTGCTGCGTTCCAAATAAGTACTTCTTATGATTCAGGCCAAGCCCCAGATATGAGTGTCTCCAATACGCAGCAAAAGCTTCCTGCGCCGCCTCCTAGTGGGAGGCCTTCTCCTGCCCCTCCTGCTGCCCAGCCTGCTGCCGCCATGCCTGGGCCATCTGTACCACAGCCACCACCTGGACAGCCTTCTCCCATAGTTCAGCTGCAGCAAAAGCAGAATCGCATCAGCCCTATCCAGAAGCCACAAGGACTGGATCCTGTTGAAATACTCCAAGAACGTGAATACAGGTAAAAGTGAATAACAAGACTCAAATGTGTATGTGGAGTGTTGTTTTCCACTTTCTCAACTGAAACTACTTGCAATTAACTGAAAGGGTAATTAATCACTGGAGTAGGCTGCCCAAGGAGATGGTTGAACATCTCCATTCCTGGAGATGTTTTAAAGACATAGAGATGTCATGCTTAGGAACATGTTTAAGCACTGGACTTGGTAAAGTTAGTGGTTGGTAGAGTTATGTTACGGTTGGACTCAAATGATTTTATAGATCTTTTCCAACCAGAATGATTCTGTAACTACAGTACTGACAATAGTACAAACTGAGTTGCCAGAGAGAGAGGTACAAAAATGTCAAACCAAACTGATTTAAGTCTGCCTCAGGCTATGAACTGTGAAATAGTAAGGCACACTGGCAAACCAGGTAAGTTTAAAACAGGCTCAAGGACTCTGCTGGATTAGTATGTTACTTGGATGCTGCAAATACTGTGTGGAGGATTGGCCCTGGCTGGACACCAGGTGCCCACCAAAGCTACTTTATCACTCCCCAACTCAGCTGGACAGGGAATAGAAAATATAACGCAAGGCTGGTGGTTTGAGATAAGGACAGGGAGAGATCATTCAGCAATTACCATCATGGGCAAAACAGAGTTGACATGGATAATTTATATTTAATTTACCAATCAAATCAAATGGCTTTCACTTTATGAAGGTAAAACACCATGAAGTGTTTTAGGTTGTGGTGCCATGTCCAGAATCTGGGTCTGGATCCTGAAAAAGTTCTTACTTTTTGCATGAAATAATATTTAGGTAATTTATTGGCATGTTGCTGGGGTCATTCTGTCAGTCTTACCCTTAATACCTTAGGACTAAATGGGCATAGCTATTTCAGTGTGAGCAAGCACTATTTTCTAACATTTTTTTGAAATCTTGTAGAAAACACATTATACAGTTTCACAATGGCTCTGAGTGAAGAATTGTAGCACTAACCTGAGCCAAGAATTGTGTGGCCAGTGTAGTACAACCTTTTATGCATCAGTTAACTTCAAATTGTTACTCCTCCTGTCTTTCCTTTGCACAATTTCTGCCAACTATTATGCCTTAGTATGCATAAATGGAGGAAAGCAAGGAGTGACAAAAGGTAACAGTGTTGTATTTGCTCTTGTGAAGAAACAGTTGCAGATAGAGCATATCTTAGGTTCTAAATGCCCTGGTCTTCTTGGCAGAATAAGCGAGGTGGAAGTTCGATGGACTCTGCAGCAGAAGGGCTTTTTTTAATTTTGTTTTTTCTTGTTATGGTAGTACACAAACAGTGATCCAGGCTTTTTTAAAATGTTGAGCAGTGCTTACCAGAATGCTTAGAACTTCTGACAGTCTTTGTTATTTAAAACTGTAAAAGTAAGATCAGATAAAAGCTTTGAATAAAGCAATTTATTGGCTTTTGTGCTTTGGATTATGCTATACCTGGTTTTACTGTAGGCAAGTTTAATACATAAACATGACATATGCACGCTTTCTTCATGAAATGGTAGTAGAAAAAAGTTAACAGAAACATTTGTATCCTGAAACCAGTGAAGTTAGCGAAAGCTTTATGAAACGGTTGTCTCTTGAGATCTGTCAGTATTTAACTCTTTTAATAAAGGAGCATTATACTTTGAAATACCTAGAAGACTGAATTACTAATTTTCATGAAAAGACAGAATTATCATGTAGGTATTTTAAGTATTCATATTTCAAACATACAGATAGACCCAAAGGCCAGAATTTTGATTTACTGCCTTATCGTGGGAAAATGTAAGCTCTGAATCTAGTCAAGTTAGGAATTTATGAAAGTGACAGATTAGGCTTATTCAGTGACTGTACTGGTTTTGGCTGGGATAGAGTTAAGTTTCTTCATAGTATCTTGTATGGGGCTGTGTTTTAGATTTGTGCTGAAAATAGTCTTGATAAGACACTGATGTTTTCGTTCTTGCTGAGCAGTGCTTACACAGCATCAAGGCGCTTTCGTTTTCTCACACCACCCTGCCAGAGAGTAGTCTGGGGTGCATGGAAGTTGGGAGGGGACACAGCCGGGACAGCTGGCCCCAACTGGCCAAAGGGATATTGCATACTCTGTGACATCATCCTGCTCCGCAGTAAAACTGGGCTGAGGGGTACGCACTGATCAGGGTCTGACTGGGCATTTGTCACTTGGTGGTGAGCAATTGTTTTAATTTGCATTGCTTCTTGGGTTTTCTTTTCCTCTCTCTTTGGGTTTTTTCCCCTCTTCTTTCCTTACGTTTTTTCTTTTTGATTATTAAACTGTTTTCATCTCAACCTATGAGTTTCTTTCTCGCCTTTACTCTTGCAATTCTCTCCTCATCCCATCAGGGGTGGTGGGAGCAAGCGAGCACTTGCATGGTGCTTTGTTGCTGTCCAGGATTAAACCATGACAGTGACCTTGAACATGGTGTTTCTAGACTAAAGGTGTGTAGTGTGCTGCTGGGTAGACAGTAATTAAATGCTACTTCAAGAGCTACATAGTAAAAAGTTAATTATTTAAATGTTTGGCCATTTCTCATGTTGCATACACACCTCTCAGGCACCTAAAGTCAGATTTTTGGGGAAGTTCTCACTACTGCATACACATTTACATTTTTTAATGGGTCATGTACATACTGTAAACAAGAAATACTTTAGGTTTTGCCTTTTTTTTTCAGTGATAGCAATTCTTGTTTCCTTTCCTTGTTGTTACAAAGTTATGCAGTTTGTTTCATCAAACAATTCATCAAATAGGCACTTAGAAGTACAACATAGCATTCATAGTCATTAACCATGTGTTAAACAGATCATTACAGATGGAGAAGCAGTAATGCACCTATTAACATATTATGGGATTTGAAAAAGCTTTGAATATGAAACATCAGCAAACTGCTTTTTCTCCCTGAAAAACTTGGGTCTAGTTGTAAAAAAGGCTCCTGTGTATATAAAAAAGGGAAACAAAATGGAGAGTTAATGTTGCTGTCAAATTCACATAGTTGTGCTGAGAAGCTATTTGCAGCATATGTTGATTTGGGATTATAAAATAATTGTTGTTAATCTCTGTGTGGCTAAATGTGGATAAAAAGAACCTTAGAAATTTAAAATTTGTATCAATATAAGGAGTTTAAATTATTTGTATGTGTTAAAATTTTGTTATTTGAAATCTGGCCAGAATGAAAAATTCATACCATACTTTTATAAACCTTTCCTTAAAGCTTTCTTCAAAATAAAGTACTGCTTTTCAATCTCACTGAATAGAGCTCTTAAAGCTACTAAATTTTGTTCTATTATATCAAAGGGTGTTTTCCCACCTTCTCATTGGTAATTAAAAAAATACACTTCCTAGTATCCTGTAGATTGTTGGTGGTTTCTTTCTGTATCTACAAAGTATCTTCTTATATATCTTTGGTTTACTGCATGGCATCCATGCCAGACAGGTTTGAATGTGCAACTGTAACCTGTGCTCTTGACCCCTGTGAATGAGGAAGATGTGTGCATCACTTTTTTTTGCAGAGGTCTCGGTGTAGATGCACTAGCCACCTTCTGCGTGGATGAAGATAAATTGCTGAACTGCAAAGGTTAAATATATCCCTTAAACAGTGAGATTATAGCCTTCAGGTGCTTGTAAAAAGTATTTAGGAAACTTTTATTTGGATTCTCTTTACGTAGTAGATATCAGTATTTTCAGTCATGTGTATCAGTCATTCTTTTCAGAAAGCAGAAAGTGGCTGTGGTGAGAAACACCTCAAGTAGTTGTTGCATTCACTTGAGTTGGGGTGTCTGTGGTGAAATTCTTTAAAAAATCGTAGTGAATACTCAAGAAAATGCTACTCCTATTAGTACTACTGTTAGTAGTACTAGACAATGTAATTAGTACTTACAGAGTAGTCTGAAGTAAAACTTCAAAGTATGTTCCCTTTTTTTGTTTTAGATATAACCCATATGGTTGCTGGTTTTCATTATTCTTACATATGTGTGCTTTAGATTTCCATTAGTATTTAAACTTTTTTGACCAGGACTTTATTTTAATAGAGAACAGATCAGAGTTTCAATGAGAATTTTTTTGATCTGTACTGACTTAGAAACACTGATTTTATTTTTTTTCTCCATTCCTTCCCTCTGGATGGATTACAAAAGGAGGTGTCCTGGTTTGAGCCAGGATGAAGTGAACCAGGACAGGAGGGTAGTCACACAAAGAAGTGTAAAATTGTCATTGTTTGTAGGTCAGTGCAGAACTCTTGTTTTTGCAGTAATTTCTTTTTTTTATTTTTTATTTATTTTTAAAATCTTAGTTTTAATAATAATTTAGATGACAGATCTAGAAACCCCAACTCAACTTTAGCTATAGTTTGAATTTCTGCCGTGTAAACTTTTACATCAGCAGGGTCTTTGACCTCTTTTATATCTGGAGTTAAAGTAATAAGCAAATTCTGGCATATAACTAAGTTAACATTTTACTTCATGTTTGTGAAATGTCTCATCCATTTAGTTGTGTAAAACCATAAGCTCTGATAGGAAGAATCTAGCTTAGGTTTTTTGCTCATCCTCTTATATAGTACAAGAAGGAGCACTCAGTGCTAACAAGAAAAAGAAAGGAAAATACATTCGGTATTCGTCTGCCTTACTAAGTTCACAGCTTAAAACAGAAATTACAAAGGTTGTGACTGCTCCCCTGAAATTTCACTGAAGTCAGTGAAACTGTAATTTGGCTATAATTTTTTTAAGGTGATGGTTTCAGGAGAAGCAGCTTTTGCAGGAGTGAAATAGAGGAGTAAATCATAGTTATGATGCATGATTATATCCATGTGTGAATAAGCAACAGGCAGAGAGCCCATCAGTGATTTCTCTTGGAACATTTTGACTGCTTTTGTGTATGGATATGCAATAGTACATCAAGTCTCCAAGAAAACCACTTAATTACCAAGATTTTTTATACTTAGCAGCTCTAAAATTTCTTTTTCATAAGTGGAATGCCCAGTGAAGGTGCAGTTGTACAAAATAAGGACTTTTTTAGTGTAATACATAGACTTGAAAGAAAAAAAATATGCCAGTGTCATTTTCTGAAATAATAATTTTCCTGAAGAAATAATGAACTTCTCCGGGCCTGTCTGTAGCTTTTAACAGAACTTTATCTTACTAGGAAGTACCCGTTCGTTATTTACTTTTCATTCTGTGTAAAAAAGTTAACTAACCTACTTTTGCTTCAGTTTTTGGCTCTCTTGAGAACACGGAGTTATTCTTCTGCAGTAATTCAGCATTATCTCTTCTTTTGCTGTTTCAGGAACTTCAGAAGTCTTTTGGTAATATAAAAAATGCATAGTTTTAGGAAATTTAGGAGTTGTAGGAAAAAATAATATTATAGAAAAGATATTCTCTGCAACCGTACAAGTGATTGCAGTGGCTTTTCTGATTGAGCGGAAGTCATGATGCATGCAGTTTCTGTGAGATACTAGTATTTTGCTTTGTTCTGACTGCATATATCAGGTGAAGCCACTTTGCCTGATTTGTGATCTGCTTTCCAGCCATGAAGCTAAAATGTCACACATAAAAGAGTTCATATCTCTGTGCTAATACTGTGGAGTGATGAAGGGGGGGAAAGGGCAAGGAAAGAACTATCACTGGATGCAAAAAAGCCCTATAGAAGGTGTTCACTTTCTCATTTTATGGCAGTTCCAAAGTCCTCATGGCAAGAAAACAACAGCAGTCACCTTTTCCTGTTGTGATCTGATGTTTTGTGCTTTGAGAAAGTAAAGGGAAATTTTGTTAGTCCTGTGCAGTATAGGGATATGAAACACCTTCCTGTCCCTGCGCCTTTAGGTTTTTTGATTTTGGGAGAGGACTCGTTTTGGGGTGAGGTGTGTATTTGTTTTTTGTTATGCATTGTTTGTTGTTTTGTTTGTTTGTTTTCCCTAAAGCATGTGGGAAATGGAAGGCACTGATTCGGTTGAACGTATATGCAGCTCTTGGATTACAACAAATTTTGGGGTCTGTTATGTTAGTGCCTGGCAAAATTTGCAGTTCACAGAAGTACTTGCTTGTAGATAAAACTACAAAAACTACATAAATGTTAGCTCTGTGATCTTGTCTTTCTATAAAAAATAATAAAAAAACAAGTTCTGTCTAGCTTCTCCATTATTCTCTTTTCTCTCTCTCTTCAATTTGCAAATGAATGCAAAAGGAGCAAAAGAAAGATGCAAAAGATGCAAAAGAAAGAGTGAAATAGAATCTGATTTACAGTGTAACAGCTCTGTAAGTGTGAATACTTTACTAATGAACTTTTCATTTGTCAATAAAAGAGCAAGTAGAGTTCCAGATATTAAAGAAAGTTCTGTCTGTGTCATCACTGACTACACTGTGTATAAAACAATATGCATCAAAGAAGAATGAAATCAGAATTCTGTATAGTACAAGTAAAATAAAATTCCCAAGTTTGTTGTCATGCATGTACTTTTAGTCAAAATTAAAAGAAGGGCCAAGGGGTTAATGATTTGGCAAAGGAAAAGGATATCTATCTCTACAAAAGCCTGTTAGTTCAGAAACAATCAGTAAAAGCCAAATAAATTCCTGAGACAAATTGCCTATTTTTACTGTGTAATTTTGATAACCACTTACTGGTTTCTTCTGGTGTCTTACCAATTTTATTTTTTTTTTTACTTAGGCTTCAGGCTCGAATTGCTCATAGAATCCAGGAACTAGAGAACTTGCCTGGTTCTCTGCCCCCTGATCTGCGAACCAAAGCTACAGTGGAGTTGAAGGCCCTTAGGCTACTGAATTTCCAGCGCCAGGTAATGTGTTTTGCTTCAGGAAGATTCTCATGGAAATCGAATGTGTTTGTGTAGTGATGAGTAAACTAGCAAGAGATTTTGAAAGAGCACTGAGCCTAAACAGAAGACATTGCTTGAGAACAAACTTGACTGATAATGAAGTCACAGGGATGTTTTAACTTAGATTTTGTTTTGTTTAGTTTTATTAGTAAAAATGCGCAAGTGGGATTTCTTTTTGCTCCCTGCTTTTATCTTCCAGTCTAAAGTGTTAACCACAGAACTGTCTCTTTTATAAAGAGGATGGTACTGGCACAAAGACTAAACAAGAGCTGGCCAGGCGGCAAGCTGATTTTCAGCACGAATCCCAATAAACACCTCTTTCTGGACATGCTTCATATTTGTCACGGGTATCCTTGTTTTAGGAGAAGTTGTATGTTGTTGTTGTATCTGATATTTCTCTGTGCTCTGTTCCATTGTGGTACACAGACTTTGAAAATTAAGCGCAACAAGGTCATAGCCAAGATGTAAGTCGGATGTTGAGTACATGTATCAGCAAATTAATTTCAGAAAAAGGAATCTCACTGCCAGACTCTTAAAAGCCTCTTGCCATTGGCTTTTTCAGCTAGACTGGAAGAACAAAAATGTGATTTGGCAGGTCAAGCAAAAACACTTCCTGACAGAAGCCTTGGCAGTAGTTATACTGTAATGTCCAAGTTTTCCTTCCCTCTACTGTTGGCACTTCTTTGTAATGAAGTTTGTCCGAGGTCTGAGGAAAAGCAGCAGGGTCTCCCTAGTCTGCTGCTGGGACTGTGACAATACTGTTCCAGGAGCTTAACATGTACCTTTCCCTACTGTCTCCTTTGCAGCTGGCACTGAAACGAATTGTCAGCTATGTTCAGGTCCGCCTCTAGAACGTGTGCTATGTATGTTCTTAATTTGTATTTTACTTTGCTAGCATAATGTCTTGGACAGCCACTTCCATTGCAGCAGGGCAGTAATTTACAGAATCTTATAAAGAAAAAGGAAATAATGATTGAAAGTGACTTAACACTTTTTTGGCCATCCTTTGGAGACTTAAGATTTGTTGGGGACATACAACTGCTGCAACTGTATAGATGCTGTATCTTTTCAGAACTGTAATGGAAAGGAAAGAGGGGGCTTGGACATTTGAGTATTGTTTCTGGTTTACTCTGCCATACCTCTCTTTGAAGTTGTTCATCCATGTAATAAAAGTGATATGTTTTTTTAAGTGTTTTTTTCTTTTTCCACTGGTAGCTAAGACAAGAGGTAGTAGCATGCATGCGTCGTGACACAACTCTGGAGACAGCACTGAACTCCAAAGCCTACAAGCGAAGCAAGCGCCAGACTTTGAGGGAGGCCCGTATGACAGAAAAGCTTGAGAAACAGCAGAAGATAGAACAGGAGAGGAAACGTAGGCAGAAGCATCAGGTAATTCAACTTACTGTTTGCCCCATGACAGAAATGCACCTTACTTTCCTGTGCAGGTCTTCTCTATAAGAAATTTTATTTACCTTTGGAGTTGCTAAGATGAAAAAAACTCCGAAACATTTAATTAACAATAGGAAAGTGGTAAGACTAGAATGTCTGCATTCCTGTTTTCAAATCCCATGATTTTTCCAATTGTCTGCACTAACTTATTTTTCTTTCTAGGAATACCTGAATAGCATATTGCAGCATGCTAAAGATTTCAAAGAGTACCACCGGTCAGTAGCTGGGAAAATTCAGAAACTTTCTAAAGCTGTGGCAACTTGGCATGCGAACACTGAGCGTGAGCAGAAAAAAGAAACTGAGAGAATTGAAAAAGAAAGAATGAGGAGACTGATGGTAAGGAGTAGAGGAAGTAATATGGTTGTTGTAGTTAAATTCTATACCATGTCCTTTTAATAATTCATAGACAGTGTCTATCATACTCATGTTTTTGCTTTGCAGAATAAAGTCTGTGTAACACAAAAACCAGAAATCTAAAACTGCTGCATTTTGGTTACATGAATTTCTGATGATGGTAATAAATGTGACACTGTTAATTTTAACCTATAGCTACTTCTTTTTTTAAGGATTTTTGGTAAGAATAATTGTTTTCTCTACCAGCACGAAAATTTAGCACAGTCAGGTCTGTGTAACATTACTTAATCTCATTAAATTAATATACTACCACTGTTACATAATTGCAGGGGGTATATATTATTTTATATATATATAAAATATATATATTTCATATTTATATATATATATATAATATACATTATATAAATACTGGACTGTGTTTTATTTCTAGGTCTGTAGTTTTGAAGATTTCATATGATTGACTTGTTCATGGCGTTGTTCACAATTTTTACATAAAGATGATTTCACATGTGAAAATACATAACCAAGAGCAGTAATTAATGTATCTTAAGGATTAATATCAGTCAGCTCTACCCATTAATGCTCCAGAACCATACTCCTTGCTCTTTAATAGTTTATACTTCTTGCAGCTGCACAATATCAGTTGTATTATTCTTAGGACAGAATAGAGTGAGTTTATATATAGCAATGTCTGTTCAGAACACTGTGGAACCAGTCAGTGGGCTGCCTACATTTCAGGAGTTAAAATAATTCTGGAGTTTAAAGTGTAGACAGGTAAATGTGTCTGTACAAGTATGTTAGCAGCTAAGGTTGGAAAAAATTCTTCAAGGCATTGGTTAACTCTTTTTTTAACACTTCAGTACTTAATACTTTACTTATGTAGAGTTGAGTGAGAATTGACATGCTTACTTTGAAATATGCCTGAAAAGTATCTAATACAGGTGCAGCTGTAATGCAAAACTCTAGGCCCTGTCTAGAATCTGTTTCCACCATGAATAAGGCCTGAACAGTTCAGTTTTACAAATCACAAAATGTAATACAGGAGTAATTAAATATAAAAATGATAAAAATGTAGAAATGAAAGTCTGTGTAAAATATGAATGAAGGACTTGCATAAGAGAATGACAAAAGTTCAGGTCCTAGAGCATTTCTTAAAATTACATAGTAATCAGCATTATAGAGGTTTTGCATAATTAGATAATTGCCAGCAGTCTATCTAAGCAAGCTTGTAAAAACGTTAATTATTAGAGAAAAAAACATCTGATATTTTAGAAATATCTTTGTACGTCATGACATGGACCTTATGTCAGTTTAACGTGTAGTACAATAAATAATAAACATGTCCACTGCTGGGAAATACAAAGTAGATTTGTATGCCCAGAAATGGTACAGGATGCCAGACTACAATTAGAAGTCAAGTTTGTGTCACAGTTTATTAATACTAGTATATATCACATGCAGGAATGCGCATTAGTATGATTTAAGACAAGCTTGAATGTAGAAAGGAATTACCTAGGCTAGATTACAATGATGATGTATTCATTAATAATGATAGAGATGATTGCAGAATCACAAAATCACAGAAATGTAGGGGTTGGAAGGAACCTTGAAAGATCATTTAGTCCAACCCATCTGCCAGAGCAGCATCACCTAGAGTAGGTTACGCAGGAATGATGATAATAATATTAAATCCTAAAAACTTAGGCTTTGAGTGTTGTAGTTCTGATGGTTTGACCCTTACAAATGGAATTTCTGAGCAATTTCACAAACTCAGCTTGAACATTACAGCTGTTCTTGCCAACTTCTTGCAGTTGTGATGTCTCTCCAGAAAGGCATAAGGTTTTTTTGTGTCTCCCAGAGTGCTGTCTTTTAAAGTGGTTGTCTTTAAAATATTTCTTAAAGCTGTTTGGTTTTTATAAGCCATTGTATACTTCCTTATTTGTTGTTTTAGCAAAAATTGGAAAAGGCATCTTTGTTACTTTCCTTTTATTTTCCTGATGTGCTCAAATGATGCATTTTATCTTCACAGCACATGAAAGTAGTATTTCCTGGTCTGTCTTATCCCTAACAACACACACAGTGCCATAAAGAGGCAGAAGTTGTGAGAATGACTCAGAAATATATATGGCTTATCTGGTGAATCCTGTCTTTGATAGTGACCTGTATCAAAGATGAAGTAACACCAGAGTAGAATAATGATAGATAGTCTGCCCAAAATAAAATTTTCTTCCAACACCCAAAAACAAGGTTTGTGTTCATGCTGGAAAAAGGACTGAATGCAAGTTCGTATCATGTTCCCGTCTTCTTCCTCTGGCTATGGGCTACGTGCACTTCATGGCTTTGAAAAATCGTCTCTGTAGGAGACGTACCAAGCGTATCTGTTTCAGGACATTGTGATATGTCTGATGTGGTATTACATGATGTCCCCTTCTCCTTTCACCCATTTACCTGTCATAACTGCTGCAGATACTGCAGTTCTTAGTCTGTGAGACTAGGAGATACTTTGAATTGTACAGTCCCTGAATCCCACTTTCACTCAGGCTGACAGCTCTCTAGTCCAGCCACTGTCCCAAAGCAGTGTCAACGTTGAGCTCAAAGCAGGTTGCTCAAGGCTTCTTTCAGTTGTATGTTGAAAATCTCTAAGGTCAGAAATGGCATAACTTCTCTGCCTGTTCAGATCCTTCTGAAGTGCAGCACAGCCCTCTAGCATATTGGCTGGTATTCCCCAGTATTGTGTCATCTGCAGACTTTACTGAAGTATCCTCCATCCTTTCTTCTGAGTCACTGATAGAGATGTTAAGCACAGCATGCCCCAGGGTAGACCTCTATGGTATCCCTGTACTTACTGTCTCCAGACAGAGTATGACCTTCTGCAGCCCAGTGGAGAAGGACTTGGGGGTATTGGTGGATTTAAAGCAGGACATGAGCTAGCCAGTATGTGCTTGCAGCCCAGAAAGTAAATCACATTCTGCCTTGCGTCTAACGAAGCATGGCCAGAAGGTTGAGAGAAGTACTTCTCCCCCTGTATTCCACTCTCATCAGGAAAGATGTAGACCTGTTGGACCAAATGCAGAGGAGGGCCATGAAAATGATCAGGGGGCTGGAGTACCACCCCTGTAAGGACAGGCTGGGAGAGCTGGGGCTAGTAGTCAGTATGGATTCACCAAGGAGGAAGTCATGCTTGACCAATCTGATAGCCTTCTTTGATGACGTAACTGGATAGATAGATGAGGGGAGGGCATTGCAGGTGGTCTACCTTAACTTCAGCAAGGCTTTTGACACTGTCTCTTAACAGCCAAACTCAGTAACTGTGGATTGGTTGTCAGGGCTTTGAGGTAAGCTAGGAATTTGCTGAAGGACAGAGATCAGAGAGTTGTGGTCAGTGGGACAGAGTCTAGTTGGAGACCCATGTCTAGTGGTCTTCCCCAGGGGTCAGTACTGGGTCCAGCCCTATTCAGTATGTTCACCAATATGTTGACTTGGATGAAGGCATAGAGTGTACCATAAGCAAGCTTGCTGATGATAGAAGACTAGGGGGGATGGCTGACACACCAGAAGGCTGTGCTGACATTCAGTGTGCCTGGACGTGGGAAGAAAAATAACTTAATAAAATTCAACAAGAGCAAGTGTAAAGTACTGCATCAGGAGAGGAACAACCTCATGTAGCAGTACAGGCTGGGGGCTGATCTGCTAGCGAGCAGCTCTGGGGAAAGTTACCCCAGGGTCCATGTGGACAAGAGGGTGACCCTATATAGGCCAACGATGAGCTATTGCAGCCAAGAAGGCCAGTGGCATCCTGGGGTGCATTAAGAAGAGCATGGCCAGCAGGTTGAAGGAGGTTATCCTCCTTCTTTTCCACTGTTGTGCGACTGCATCTGGAACACTGTGTCCTATTCTGGGCTTCTAAGTTCATAAAGGATAAGGAACTACTGGAAAGAGTCCAGCACAGGGCTACAGAGATTATTAGGGGAATGTAGCATCTGTTCTTTGAGAGAGCTATAGCTGTTTATTTGGAGGAGACTAAGAGGTGATCTCATAAGTACTTATAAATACCTGAAGAGCAGGTGTCAAGAGGATAGGGCCAGTCTCTATTTCACAGTGTCCAATGCAGAATAAGAGGCAATGGAACAAGCTGGAGCATAGAAGGTTCAAGTTAAACATAAGGAAAAACTTATTTACTGAAAGAGTAACAGAGCACTGGAACAGGCTGCCCGGAGAAGTTGTGGAGTCTCCTTCTCCGGAGACATGCAAAACCTGTCTGGACATGTACCTGTATGATTTACTGTAGGTGATCCTGCTGTAGCAAGGGATGTTGAACTGGATGATCTTCAGAGGTCCCTTTCCAACCCTGACCACTCTGTGATAATGTAATTTCACAAATATGTGACCCTCTAGGGTCTGATCATCCAACAATTCTGTACCAATCTAGTTGTCCCTCTATGCAGATCATAGTGACTGAAGATAACACATGATTATTGACACAGGACTTGGTCGATGTTTCTTTGGAAGCATTTTTATAATGGCTGATGTCTATTTTGTATTCCTAGGCTGAAGATGAGGAAGGCTACCGTAAGCTGATTGACCAAAAGAAAGACAGACGCCTGGCCTACCTGTTGCAGCAGACAGATGAGTATGTGGCTAACCTGACTAACCTAGTATGGGAGCATAAACAGGCACAAGCAGCAAAAGAAAAGAAGAAGAGGAGGAGAAGAAAGAAGGCAAGTAGTAATAGCTTGTTTTTTTTTGCCATCTCTCCTACAAATCCAATTTTAGTATTGAGAAATATAGTGATAGCCAGTCATCATACATATACCAAAGTGTCTAAAATCATCTACACTGCCAAATTCATAACACTTGAGGGAATGTACCTGCCTCCAGTGACATATATAAGAAATTTGCTGTCATTAGTTCCAAAGAAGGTGAGCAGGAAAGATTAGAAAATTGTGGTCTGTAAATATTTATTTGCTGTTAAACTTTCTACAGGCAAAAGTGGACCACATAAGGAAATTAGGATTAAAGGATCCAAAAAGGGTAGAAATGATCCAAAATACATTGTATGAAGAAGATGGGAGAAGTCTGGTTTGTGGAGGTTTTTCGTACAGAGTAACTTTTTTAGACTTTCATGTTCTACACTTGGCTCAGTCTGTTTTGTAGGACCACTGGAAATAAGTAGAGAGAGAATTTGGGTAGGTTTATTACAGTAAAGGGGATATTTGCCAGTAGTAATGTTCATTGTTAATTCTTAACATTTAATAAAAGCGTTTAAAAATTACTCTGCATCCTGGGAGAGAGACTCTGAGAAGTGTTATTTTGAAAAATAGTGTTGTGTGTGAAAGAATAATGAAAGAATAATTTGTCATTTTTGTGACCTCTGAGTACCTTTAATCTCTTACAGATAGGATTTTTATAAGCCATATCCATTCCTGGTTTGCTACTAATTACTGATACAAATATAAACATTATATCTACAGCAGCACTGTAAAGGTGCTAATAAATACCAGCATATAAAAAAATCTAAATTTGAGATTAATGGCCTAAAAAATGCTCTGTGTTTTCTCATGTTCCTCTCCCCCACTTTCTTTTGAGATTATGTTCTTAACATAGGAGCAATCCAATCCCCTCACCTAAAAAGTTACAATGTAAGTTAAATGGGGTTCTTGACCTGTATTACCAGTAAGAACAGACCTGATTTAATATATAGAATTCACAGTTGAGATAATTCTTAATGAAGTAGTGTGTGGAGTAACTGCATTGATCTAATGAAAAATATTAATTTCTTCAGCGGTCCCTATCTTTGATACAGTTCTGTTTCTAGGTCAGTTTGGGTGAAGTATGAATGAGGAACAAAGTAGCTTCTAGCCATGTCAATAAAGACAATTTTCTGTCACAGAAGTAAAAAGGAAATATGCCCCATAAATATTCAGTGCTTATAAGTATCCTAGCCTAAACCTAAGGGAAGATTAGCAGGAAAAAATATCTCTGTCTTCGTCATCTGCAGCTTATTGTTTGTACTTTCCACTTACTGTAAGTTCTTTCCACCATCCTGTGGCTCATTTCTCAAGGATACAGGAGTTCACACAAATATTACCCTTCAATTTAATTTATAATTCAACGAATTTGTTGCTGCATTGCTGTAGTACTCATTGTAGCTAGTGGGTGCTGTGTCTTTTTCCAAGTCATAACACTTAATACTTACCCTTTAAGTTTTGTAATCCACATTTAATTTACTGACACCTCCAGCTGAATGTTTTATACTTCCAGAGAAATGAAGAAAGAGTTCTTAGGATTTTCTCCTAGAAGTGGCAATGAGGAAGTAGATGGTTAATAACTATTTCTCATCTTAGCCAGGTTCACAATATATAATACGTAAGTGAACCCTGTATCCTTATGAGAAGAAAATTTCAGATTAGTCAGTTTTTTCTCTCGGATATCCTTAGGGCATCCTTATGGTAGATGTTCACTTTTTGCTTTTTTCACATTTCTGGTATCTGTGTCTTCTGTCTCCAGCCTCCTGTTAGCTAGTGTCCCACATGCTAACTGCAGCCATGGATTAAAAAGTGTACTCTACATGAAATTTTCACCTGTTAGGCCAGTTTAACTTTCACCTTTATTTGTAGGGAGTTTTTCCTGTCATGATGCAGAGAATGAAGAAAATGCAGCTTCCTAGTTGTAAAAAATCGGTATTTTCTTGTCAAGGATTAAATGGTCAAGATTAAACATGTCTTTGCATAGCCCAAGATACAAGTACAAGATATCTGTCATTATTTACGTTTATCTCCATTGAAACATATGTTTCTGCTTTCCAAAATAGCTTTTAACTGGTAAATATATCTGCTTTCACAGCAGGATCTGATCATTGCACAGTAAGCAGTACTGGTGCTTACTACTTGTTTGTGGTGGTGTGTTTGAGATGTAAGGTTCTTTCCATTGACTGTAGCTAAGCTATATATTAGAGAGCAGTCTGGTACAAAAGAGTGGACCCCTCCCCTTACCGTTCATCCAGGGAAAAAATATCCTCCATCAATGTAGCTTGTTCAGCTGAGGCCACATACCTGCTACTGTAACTTACCCTGTCCCTCTGTTTTAACTCTTCAGTTCTGATGCAGTTCCTTTTGTCAACAGACACACCTGCTGCTTAGGAAAGCTGAAGCAAGCAGCCTTCAACTCACTGATTTTTTTCTTACTGAACATCAGCTATTGTTGCTGTTGCATTGACCAGGACCAATTACATTTTTGTAGCCCAGTGAAGTATTTATAAGTCTCTTTTTCAGGTTATTTTTTGCATATTAAGGAATAGTATACTTCATAAATGTTTTAAATATTTGAGATGAGAATTAAGCTTTGTCAGATTTCCATTTTCAGTAATAGTACCAAAAGGGTAGTTAACAAAAAAAATTAGATATATACCCTGAAGTATGAAGGTTTTGTAAAAGAAATAAGAATAAACTCTGTAAAAATGTAATATTGACCTGACTTTGCTGCTGCATGTTGGTTTGAAGTTAGTGCCTTGGAAAATAGACTTGGATGGCAAAGAGAAAAAGCTTGAGACTTGATCTGAACCAGATACTGAAGATCACCTCAATATTTGGAAGTGCAGATATTCCTCAAGCATGCTTTTTTAAAAAAAGAAACAATTGGATTATCTAAATATATTACACACATTAATAATACTTGGAAATTGCTTAACTATAACATGAAATTCAATAAATCTGTCCTTGTTATTAATCTGATCTGTTTAGATAGGTAACCAAAATAAAACTGCTGTAATACCACAAACCCAGCACTGTGACATGAGCAGAAGCTGTATTCTATCCTTTCTTTCTCATTGTTAGAATTGTTTAGGCAAGTTCCAGTTCAGAAGCTAACTATATATTCCATTTTCTCATACTATCCTGACAATTTTGAGTATGGTAAATGAGGACCAGTTTGGAAGAGGATACTGCTTATTTCTTAGAGTGGTGCCTGGGGCAAAAAAAACCAGCAGTCTCAGCTTTTCCAGTTAAGAGCTCCAGGGTTGTTTTTTTTTGTTTGTGATTTGAGTAATTCTGATCTAGACTTGATTGAGATAAGGTGCAAAGAACTCCCAGAATACTCTTGGTTAGTTGTCAGACAAAAAAAATTATGTACATAGCCAAAATAAAAGTGCCTGCACAAATACACAATCTGTGATGCCTAGTGACACTTCCAAAACTGAGATTAAAGTACTTTAGAGGAAATTAATAGTAAATAACAATAAAATGAATTACTGTTTCATTTGTGTTAGCACAGTCTGTAAGCAATTGAATTCCAGGCCTGGACAAAACATTCAGTAAGTCAGCCACTTCTCACATGCAGATGGATTACAGTGATTAGGAGTGTTGTAGGTACCCTGTTCATACTAGTAAACAGTTTGTGTGTGGTGGTAACTCCACTTAAGTCTTAAATTGCATGCATCCCAGGCTATTCAGAACTCAAGTGAAACATGTTCATAATCTGAAACACATCATATAGTGTATATATATAGTGTATATATATAGTATTTTTAACTTCTTCATTTGTTGTAGAAGGCTGAAGAAAATGCAGAAGGAATGGCATCTGGTCTTGGTCCTGACGGAGAGGTATGAATTTTGCAAGGTTGTGGTGTTTTTTTTTTTAAATTTCCATAGATTGTTCTGTGTGCCATTGGTACAGCTTAAAAAAATCATTAAGAGAAGTGTTCTAAGAAGAGCTGTTGTTTGCAACCAGATAATAAAAATTATCAAAATTATTATCGAAATATATCACTGAATATACTGAAGAATCCCTCTTAGCTTTATGTTTAAAATTAAATGGGTTTCTTGCAGTCCACATATAAATATAATTTACTTTCTAAAATGAGGTTGTAAATGCAATAATTTCTAGCTTCCTATTTTTATACGATACATTGTTGCATTGAAGGTAATTACCTTTCAGACACAGGACAGACCATAAGTATTATGAGAACTTAAGACATTTGAAATGAGTAATTTTTTGTGTCATTCTTTGAATAATATTTTTGTCCAGTAGCAGAGCATATACTGCCTCATTAAGAGCTGTACTGTTAATGCCTTTTTTCTGTTCTATTTTATTTTTATACAAAGACAATACTAAAGGATTTTGCTGTGACTTTTCAACTACATCAGCAAAAATATCACTTGCGAGTATAAAATTCCCCAAAGTAAACCAATAAATACAATTCTGTAGTCTTTTAATAAAAATAAAGTAATATTCCTGTACTTTAGTATTTATGGAAATGGGGTTTTATACTCTGCTGATCACTGTATTTATAACTGTTCAGAATTTTTTAGTTCTTGTTCATATCCATATATATTATGAAAAGATTCTTCAGTAGATGCAGCAGTAGAAAGCAAGAACTTTTTAAATTATAAAATCTGTGATTAAACAGGGCAAAGAAATAACAGGAAAATGTAATTATGGTATTTTGGTTATGTTAGAGTGCAAGAATAAGTAAAAGGTGTTGTTATTGCAGGTGCTTTATCAGCTTAATTGAAGAAGTCAAGACAGTGAGTCTTTAAAATAGGCTGCCTTTACTTAGTTAGTTGAAGTATTCCATCCTTGTGTCTTCATATGAGATAAAAGGCCATGTAGTCAGTGTTACAGATGTCTTTTGGTACAAATAACAGATTTAATGCCTATAAGCATATATACCTTGTGTCTTGTTTCACAGAAGCCAACAGTGTATTATTTTTCATACTACTGCTGTTAATTTATTTGAAATGCTGTTATGTATCATTGGATGTCACATAAAATATGTTACAAAATAAAACTGTGATCCAGTTTGCTTGATAGCCATGTGGGAAGATGTGGCTTCTAATAACACAACTTAACTGCTTGTTCAGATACTGAGTTTTGAAGGTGCTGCTTATTCTTTTTATTACATAAGTCAAGCATGAAATTCAGCTGCCTTATAGTATAAAGTTTAATTTTTTTAGCCCATAGATGAGAGCAGTCAAATGAGTGACCTTCCAGTCAAAGTGACTCACACTGAAACAGGCAAAGTTCTTCTTGGACCAGAAGCACCAAAAGCAAGTCAGCTGGATGCTTGGCTGGAAATGAACCCTGGGTGAGTAGTTACTGGACAAGTAGCCTGCTTTTTCTGTTTGCATTGATATTTTTCAGGTGCTTCTCATAGTTACTGTTTTCTCTTTTTTTTTTTTCCCTATTCTGTTCCTTTTTTAATGTATTATGTGTAAGCTAAATAGGAGATATATTGAACATAATCCCTCCTCTCCTAATCTGTAATTTAGAATTTTTCTGTTGTCATTATACAGCTATGAAGTTGCTCCTAGATCAGACAGTGAAGATGAAAGTGGCTCTGAATATGAGGAGGAGGTATGTGTCTTTATAAAAAACAGTCTGACAAGTAATACAGAAAACCCAAGTACTTCTTGTGTTATTTTCTGCTTTTTCGTAAGGAAGGAAGGAATGGAAAACGATAGCAGGTGTGTAGGTATTTTAAGGATAATACTGATAGGAAAAGTAACTGGTTTTGTAATTCTTTCCAGTTCATAAATGTTGCTCTTTATATATGCTGTAAATACCTAACTGGTAACTGGCATTAGAAAAAATAAATGTTTTACTCAGACTATTAATCATCATAAACAAGAGAATATAAGCAGGTACTTATTTTAAAGAAACTGCTGTATTGTGGCTGTACTGAGGTTTTGTACTGAATGAAGGTAAGATATTTAATGTCTATGCATCGGAGGTTTTATTGCCGACTCTGAATAACACTGTTTATTGTACATTAGGTCTATTAAAAAGTTAGGGGTTATGTCAGGGATTTAGGTTTAGACTGTTCAGGGTAGGCTTATTTGATGCAGTACTGTGATGACTTAAATGCCATGATTACAAAAATTCTGAAAATAATGTTAACAGACACAAAGATCTGAGCCCTGCAGGGTCATAATATTTGATACCATGAATAAGCAACACCAATACTTGCATAATATTGCATAATTTGCATAACAAGTACTTTCTAAATAGAATAAAAGCAAAGAGTAGAGAAAGGACTATATGCAATCCACAGGCTACTGGTAGAACTAGGTATACAATTCAGGTCTTCTTAGTCTAGCAGTACTTAAAATACTAGACCAGATGACTACGGAAACTGACTGGACTATATGATGTTACATGCCTTTGTAATTACTGCTAATTTAATTTTACAAGTCTGTCACTACCAAGATAGGAGCAAAGGGCCTGATACATACCACATTCTAGGAGGAATGTTAATAGGGATATGCCCACATTTTTAGCAGGCATTCTTTAGCAGCAGTGTTGTTTATTGCTAGGGAAATCATTCTTAGGAGAATACCCTTGCAGAATGCAGAGTACTACTGAGATTTTCATTTGTTTGTTATCCATTGCAACTGTAGCCAGAAGAAAAGTTAAGTAGTTTTTAAAAGAGTATAAATGTGGTCTGTTTTTAAAAAATGAAGAAACTGGAAGCCTAAAACAGCAGTTCTTGGCAGTTTTTAATTCTTCATTAAATTATCACACATCTGGAACATAATATAAATCTATACATGATACTGGAATTATCTCCATAAACATGGAAGACAGATTAAGTCTTTTAATAGTGAGATCATTAGAGATGAAAATGCTTTTCATTTGAAAGTATCATGACTTAGCTGTTGGTTGATGTATGTCTAAAATCTTCTTATGCTGCAGTACAATTCTGTTGCAGAATAGGTGTAAGTTGAACTCTGTGATTCAGTTTTTTGTCACAAAGATTTGACCAATGAAAGCTACCAATATGTGGATGCCAGTTGAGGGTATGACTTAGGAAGATATTGCACTTCACAGCACCCCTGTTCTTTTTCTATGTTCTGTAGGATGATGAAGAAGAATCAAGCAGGTTAGAAGCTGATGAGAAGATACTTCTGGATCCTAACAGTGAGGAAGTTTCTGAGAAAGATGCAAAGCAAATAATTGAGTGAGTGTTCTTTAGGTGCTTGTTTTTCTTTGGAGTTGAGTTTTCTTACAATGTGTTTTCTCAAGAATAGCTTGCTCTAAGTTACAGTGAGTTGTGGTAGCTTCTCTGGCATTGAACATCTGCAGGAGAAGGAACATGATTATTCGATATTAATTGTGTACTTTTTATGAAGCAGCTTTCACCCTTTGGTTGACTCAACACAGCTGAAGATTTGCAGTGTTTTTGTAGACATACATATGTAAGCTGTGTCAAGAAACCTGTTCGTTTGTGGAAATTCACTTTAGTCCTTTTTCTGCTTTCCAGGACAGCCAAACAAGATGTGGATGATGAATATAGCATGCAATACAGTGCTAGAGGATCTCAGTCATACTACACTGTTGCTCATGCAATCACAGAAAGGGTAGAGAAGCAGTCTTCTCTTCTGATTAATGGCACACTAAAACATTATCAGGTGAGAAATCATTAAAATATTTAAAACTTGGGATTGTGCTTGGCATTTCAATGTGTTACTTTAAGTGGCAAACTGAAAATTTGTCATGAAATACAAGATCTCTAGTGGGTTAGAATTTGGGAATTACATGGACAAAGAAATGACAGTTACCTATCACAGATAACGTTTCATACATAGTTCTTGAATAATAATACTAACTTTCTGCATATACTACAGCTCTTTTTTTTTTCATTGCAGACCAATAATATTTTGTTTTTTCTGTCTTACTGACCTAGAATTTCAGTTTGTCTTATTGTTTTCATTTGTGGTGAGTTAACAATATTTTTATTCTTCTAGTATGTAGAAGTTGAGGATTTTATTTTTTTCATTAAGATCCCAGTATTTCAGTGATAGACAAAATTTGGAAATGAGAAAATTTTACTGTGGAGTTTGATGTCTCATATTCTTTACAGACATTCAGTGGATTTAGTAACTGGAAACTTGTGTATTCTGACATAAACTATATTAATGTATGATTGAAAATATCCTTAATACATGTTTTGAGTACTTCTGCTGTTATATAGCTTTCTAGGAAGCTCCAAGAACTTCCACCTTTTCTGCTATTAGGACATTGTGCTACATCCACATAAAATAAATAATAGTATTTACCATGATATCATAAAGATGTGTATCTGTTTCTGCTTGCAGAGAACTGGGAGGGAGGCTGTTTCCTAAGTGTGCAAGAGCTAAGCTGATTCCTCTTTTCAAAGCATTTTCTATTTTGATACTGAGCTACTCACTGTGGGACATGGGGCAAAAACAAGAGACTGAACAAAAGCTGAAACAAGACAGTTCAGACTGGATGTACAGAAGAGTACAGCACAGTTGTTGAGCAGGGGCTTAGAGAGGTTTTACGTAGGAGGTTTTCAGTCACTGGCCATATAAAGCCTTGAGCAACCTGGCCCCAGGTCTGTATCTTCTTTGGGCAGGAGATTGGCGTAGAGAGTGCCTGAGGTCTGTTTCAGATAGAATAATCTCATGATCCTACTTGTTCATAGCAAAACTCAATCTAAATTTGAATCCTGCTGTAAATCCTTAGCACTTGTGTCTCACTGCGAGCCCTCAGCAAAAAAAAAAAAAAAAAAAAGAGGAGCTTGTCATTCAGGAACTGATTTTGGACGTAAGTTTTATAACTTGTCTTGCATCATTGAGGAACGCTGTGACTAAAACAAGAGAAAATCCAACCATATAGAGAAATACACTGCTTTCTCAGCTATGACACCTTCTTTATTTTTGCTGTTTCATTGTCAATATGTTGTCCAGCTTGTGTACCCAATGAAGCTGGGAGCCAACAGAGGTAGTCAGCAGCCTTCTTTCCTGCATAATCCTGATTCATTGTCTGGGAAGGCTTACCTGATGTACTAAATAAATACTGTGTAACAATACTAATTTGATGGCCACATTGGCTTAAAGTGCTCATAGATGGGAAATTAAGATTGTGATAGTTCTTACACTTGCTGAATTATAATTACTTATGGAACATAGAAATATTCTTAAATTATGCAGTTCTCTGTTTTGCAATTCAATTTCCCTGTGTGCTGCAATGCAAAATAATTCAGTCTGTGGAGTTACACAGAGTGGAGTCACAGAGGTTACCAGTTAGAGCAGGTCCTTTAGCTGCTCAATGTGAAATCTAGCAATCAAATAATCAAATCAAATAGATTTCTTCTTTACAGTACCTGTTCTGTATAGTAATTGCACCAGAGATAAGGAGCACACTTCTCTAAGGAGCTTTATGTCAGAAGAATTGAGGCTTGGCTTTGGTTCTAACAAGAGTGTTCTGAAGGAGTCTGTTCTGTGACTCTCCCCTTCACTCCCTGTATTCCGCTGTCCTCTGTATTTTACATGCTTTTGTCTTCTCAACTTTTTTTCTGCTTTTCCATGTTTCTTACTGTCATGTTTAGTCATGTTGTCTCTCCTTTCATACTTGTATGTGTCAGTGGAGAAAATTCAATCGATTAGAAAAGACTAAAGCTACTTTGTAAGTGGGACGTGCAGCTGCAGAACAAATTTTGATAAACTCTTGGTGGCCTGGGTGTTTAATACCTGTATAAATCAGTCAGCATGTACATAAAGCCAGTAAATTTGCAGCATTATTTTGGATACTCTCTTGAAGAGACAACAGAAGTTTACTTCAAGCATGTAGTGTTTTCTTGGTTTTTCAGGCCTCTTTAATTTCCTTCTTTCTTCATGCATGAGACAGACCAAAAGTCTGGATCTTAGAAGGAAAATCTTACTTTGCACTTGCATGAGTAATCTGATACACACATATGTGGAAGTCTGTGTGACAAGGGAATAATCTCAGTCAATACTTTCTAACAGTACTCCTTTGACTGTGACTCTGTTAGATAGACATTTCTCATCTACAGTACTCTGTCTTCCTTCCAGCTCTGGGATTTTATACACAAGGCATAACTAGACAAAGTGGTGCCACTCTGACATGTGGAGGTATTGACAGCAGACAATAAATGGACATGTGCTACAGTATCTTTAGCATTTCAGGGATGCAGTTAGCAAGTGTGTGAGGCTTACATGTTTTGCGCAGACTTGATGGGTTTGGTTTTAAATGTTTTAATTGACGCAGGCAGTTGGCATTAAATATACACAGAAAGTTTAGCATTTGACAGTGCTGAAATTGAAGAACAAATTCTTATAGTGGTAAGTATTTCTGAACCGTACATGTGACTGCCTGTGTTGCTTTGTATGTGCTATGAAGAAAACCTGTGTTTGAAATCTGACTTCATGTAACGGAGTCTGCTAAATAGGAGCGATTGTTTCCACGTAGCTGTTGCTAGAAATGTATCTTGTGTCAGGTTGTGTTTTTTTTTTTGTGGAAGGACAATGTTAAGATAGCCAGGGATCCCCAGACATATAGTCATATCAAAGGAAATCCAGTGTCTAAGTAGGCAGTGACACCAGAACCTTGGTTCTGTGGCATTCATAATTTGTGTGAGTTTTAAATAACTGGAACTATTACTCTTCCTTTCAGCTCCAGGGACTGGAATGGATGGTTTCACTCTATAATAACAATCTGAATGGAATTTTAGCTGATGAAATGGGACTAGGAAAGACAATACAGACTATTGCACTCATCACTTACCTGATGGAGCACAAAAGACTCAATGGCCCTTATCTCATTATTGTTCCCCTTTCGTAAGTAAAGACTCTCTTTCTGCCATTATTCTGAGTATTGCAGATTAGTTTGTTTGGAACACATTTGTTTCCCTGTAATGACAAGATGAGGTGCACGGTGTAAATACACCGAGTCTGTATGCCATGTTTTCTTTAATCATGTCTTCCCAGGAAATTGGCATTGGAAGCCTTACCACAAGGGCAGATAAAGCGCTCGGTTCCGTTAGTTTCACTGTCCTCTCCTTTGGCGCTGTGAATCTACTGTAATTCACTCTTATGCCACAAGAGGGGGATGGTATTTCTTTCCTATTACATGCCTGCAGTTCCCCTTGCAACTTTTGTGATAATAAACATTTGTTGGTTTTTTTGTTTGTTTGTTTGTTTTTTCCTTTAAACAGCTGGCACCCACCTGATACAAACTATTCATGCTTTAATGAGGTTCGAATGTCTTTTAAGTACTGTATAAGTAGCCCTGGATGTAGCTTTGAGTGATATTCACACTTCAGTCAGGTGTTCAGATGATGATTGTTTATTGTGCTGTCCCCTTTAGCTTTTCCTTAGCTTTCCAAGGTGCTGCTTATTTTACACATTTTATGTAATAAGTTTTCCTCTTTCCACAGAGGAGGAATGAGTTCTAGTTATTTAAGTTTTAGTGCTGTGTTTTAAATAAAAACTGCCAGCCATTGTAAAACTGGTGTAGGATATTGAGGGGTTTGCTTATTTTTATGTGTGACTTGATTGATGTGTAGAAGTTCCCTGGCCTTTTCATTAGATAATTTGGCCACCGGTTGTGCTGGACATACAAATGTGGGGTAGGATTGGAATAAATTTTATCTGTGGCCATCTCTTTTGATTTCTTTTGAAGTATCTCTCTTCTGGCTTTGATGTAGTAGTAACACTAAGTAACATAAATCGCACAGCAGTGCCTTATTCCATGAGTATGAATTACGAGTTCTAGTGCAAAAAGAAATGGGTGGGAGAAGATCTTTAAAGTAAAGCCAAGTTAAACATAAAAGGAGAGTGTTATTAATGTTGGATTTCACAAGGGCACAGTAAAAAAATCTAATTTCTTTTCAGTATTATGTAATGATTTTTCTTATGTTTCTAAAAGAGAGAAGCTGAAATTTGTCTTGTATACATTTCAATAGACACCTTTCCCTGCCCTTTCTTAATAGCTAGTACTGCTGTCATCACAGATCCAGTAAGAAAAAAAAAAAAAAAAGAAAAAGCAAGCAACAAAAAAGCCTCAAGGTTATTTTTCTCTGCTATATCATGTTATCAGCTAGCTTAGCCATAAAAACCTATTTGTTGAAGCAGCAGAAACAGTGCAGAAATTGGTCTGTGTAGTGGCACTGGGTGGCAGTGTGAGTGGCTCTACCTGAGTAGAACACAGATTAATTCTATTACCAGTTTCATGAGGCTATATTTGAAAAGATGTAATGTCAGTTTTTGAATGGTAAATAGTCTAAAAGAAATTACAAAAATATTTTTTGTTCAGGATTATCTTTCTTAATGCTCCAGAATGTACAGATTAATGTAAAATACTACTCGGAATTGGTTTCAGAGAGGTCCCTGAACATGAGTTGAAAGAGGATTTCACACTTTTTCCTGTTTACCCTCCTCTCAGAGATACTAATATTTTATTACATTATATAAAATATATTAAAGTATATAAAGTGCATTTTTAAGAAGATACTGTCAGCTATGGTTGTTTACATGAAATGTGATGAAAAGCTGGCAACCATTTGGGTGGAAAAAGTTTGAAAAGTTGGAAACATTTATAAAGTTTTATACATATTGTTTAGATATATTTCATATGTTATTAAATACATTACTTTTCTTTGTAATCTCTATGATAGGACTTTATCCAATTGGACATACGAATTTGACAAATGGGCTCCTTCTGTGGTGAAGATATCTTACAAGGTTTGATTTGCTTTTATAGAGTCAAAAGAATGAGAATAGAGCCTGTTTTTCTTCTGCCTTTGCATGCATTTCTAAACTGTTTGCTCATGAAGCTTTGTCATGTATAACAGGAACCAAGCAGTAAGAGTTTTATCACGCTAAGTAGATAACTGTCATAAACTGTAGTTATTTTCACATAGTGAAATTCAGAATAAAATTGTTAATTATGACATTACAAGGCTTCTGATGGGTATAATACAAATGATAACTACTTCACATTTTGTACATAGCTGAATACTTTGCTGTTTGACTGCTGTAGAAGTGGCATGGGCAAGCTATTTTCTCACAGGCATGGATCACCTGTGCAATAGTGTCCATGGTTAAGTCCACCCCTTGGTCACAAGCCCATTTGTATGTTCATCTCTGCCCTGATTACCTGAAGTGTCATGAGCCCATCGAGCCAGAAGGAGCTCACCCTTATGTTCCCAGTCTAAGTCTGTTTGGAACACTTGAGCAGCCTCATCTGCTCGTTGTTTGTGTCGATGTTCCTCAGTGGCTCGACTCAGAGGCACGTGTGCATCTCCACAACGCACTTTTACCAACAGTTTCTCTACCCGAGCTGCAGTGTCTTTCCACAGATCAGCAACCCAAATAGGTTTGCCTTTTTGCTGCCAGTTGTTCTGCTGCCGCTGCTTTAGCCAAAATGGACCATTCTGTTCACTTTTAAGTTTTGTACTGTAATTGTACACATACAGTGCTCCCATAAAGAACAGCATCATAACCGCTAAGATCACTGGGCTGGTAATTAAACAGTTGATTATGGCTACAGTTCTGTCGATAAACCATGAAACAATAACAAAGTAGCTACACAGAGCAGAATGCTCTCAGCTGCACACCACATGTACAATTGCATATTGGGCAAAAGTTCCAGTAGATTAATTGCAGAAAGTGTCTGTTCAGTTTTCAATCTGTCAGGAAATTCAGCAGAACTGTTGCCCATTGCTATCTGAGGGATTCCTCCCATCAGAGGTGGAATTTTGAGCACGCCCAATTTCTGAAAATGTATAAACTGGGTTTAAAATTGACCCCACGTTGGGCACCAATAAATTGTCACTTTTTGACTCAGGTCTGACAACAACGCTTTCGATCCCCTCCCCCTCCCACCCAGGTAGGGAAGGAGAGAGAGAAAAAGAGAGAGACTTGGCTGGATTGAAAACTAAACTACACAGCTTTAATTAAACACCAATGATAAAAGAAAATACATACAATCATATACAAATACATTTAGGGAATGTGCAAAAGCCTCTCGCCTCCCCCCACCCCCAGCAACTCCCCCAGCATCTCCTGAGGTGCAAACAGTCCCAAAAAATCCCAGAGCTGCTGGAGAGAGCACAGAGTGATGAGGGTCAGGAGAGCTCGAGCTTGGGGGTCAGTGGTGATGGATGGAGTCCTCCACAGATGCTGGCCATGGATGGAAGAAAGGGAAGAAGAAGCAGGAAAGAAGTTGTCTTCTGTGATCTTTGACCTTCCTCTGAGCTTACACAGATATATGGAATGGAATATCTCTGGCCAACTTTGCTGTCTGTCTAAGTCAGCCTCCTGTGGGGGGGTCAGAGGTCTCCCTGTAGTGTCTGAGCTGGCAGACTAAAGGTGCAAACTTGAAGACCCAGCAGTTAGAAAAACATTCCACCATTCCTAGCCAGAATGCTCTGCTACTAGTTAAAAGAAAGGTTACTGCAGGGACTAAAAAACAAAAACAAAAACAAAAAACAAAAACAACAACAACAACAACAACAAAAAACCACAAAAAAACCCCAAAAAAACCAACAAACCAAAAAAACAGTAAAAGGAAAATTGGCTTCATCCTGGCTCAAACCAGGACAGGAGAGTAGACCACTAGATGTGCTTCCAGTGCCGTATAAACTGAGCTTTACAATCTAGCAACCATTTAGGGAAAGCACTCTGAAGAAGTCTGGAAAGCATTGACATAGTATTTGCAGTACCGGTGGAATACAAATTCATGTGGTTTCTGTGTGTCTGCTAATACATAAAACCAGCATATCTTCTTCATCAGAAGAAAGAGTAACTACTCACTTCTCTCTCTCTTTTAGGGTACACCTGCAATGCGCCGCTCACTTGTTCCTCAGCTTCGAAGTGGAAAATTTAATGTTCTTTTAACTACTTATGAGTACATAATAAAAGACAAACATATCCTTGCAAAGGTAATAATGACTGTCATCTCTTAAGAACAAGGCCTTTGAGGCACCTTCAAATGGTGCATAGCACAAAAAATGTGTTTGTTTTATAGGGAAGTCTTGGGTTGTTCTGTCCTTCAATAGAAGTACAACCATTCGTTTACTTTTCTATGCCTCTGTTTATGATTGGTACTTCTCAGTCACAGCTCATGTCCTTGTAAACACCAGGATTTTCCTGAATGTGGCCAGGAGAATTTATTTGTTTGTGCAGGTCTGTCAGAACTGTATACCTGCCAGTCCTTGCAAAAACATTACTTTTCTTCCCTCTGCTTAATGGCATTGAACCTCATCTGCAGTTCTGACTTTAATTTTTCCCCATTGTTTCTGACCTGAACCTCTTATTAGAGCCTTTCAAGCCATGTGGTCACTTTTCCCCAAATGAATAATGAATTAGGTATCCAGACTCTTTACTACCCATGACCCAGTTCTTAAAGGCTCACTGACTGTTAATAGGTTTGTCTGAAATGTAATTAATTTATTTGAAAGTTACTGTATCCTGTAGGACTACTTCATGTACATCCGAAGCAGACTTAAGGAGATATTTTTGCCATACAGGGAAATCATATGGTTCTGCTGTTCCTTTGTTGCTCATTTGCACTTTATTTCACTCTATTACATACTGTTTATTTAGATTATTAATTTTTCCTCTCTGTTGCAAAGGCAGTGCATTTACATCTTAGTGTAATTCTGAATACTTGATAGTCGTTAGACTGCAGAGTTTTCCTTCCTCTCTAGTTTTTGCCCAACCTTGCTAAGTGATAGGAAGGACAGCACTATGCTATTCAACCAGTCCTGGGAAATTGAATTGTATGTATGAAATGTATGAAAGTACAAATTACAAAACAAGGCCTACCTAGTCATATGGTCATTGGGGCACGTGTTTACTGCCCATACAGTAGTACAGGTGGTAACAGAGAGCTTGAGCAACTTAGTTTCGACATCTGCTATGACTGCTTTTCAGCTTTCACATAAAAAAGAAGAAACTTCATTTAAAGATTCAGTAACTGAGATGAGATGATCATAACTATGCTGCTTTGTTTGTAAGTAAAATAATAGGAGTAGCTGAAGCGAAACAAAGTTCAGGGTTGATGTTGTTTGTGAGCATAGTTGTTTTGTCTAAAATGCTTCTGTTTTCTGTCAATGTTCTTCTTCCAGACACATTTATTCGGGGTTTGTGTAGTCTCTTTCTTCTACTGCAAACCATATTCTGGCCTTGAAAAGCCAATTGCCCAGAAATGGGAGGAATTTGCTGTTTGCTGTTGCAAGTCAAGTTAGAATTCAGCATGAGATTCAGCATTTGTTTCTAATTTTGCTGCTTGGAAGGGCACTGGTACTTGGACAATGCTTGATTTAGTTTTTCTCATAAATGAGGATGACTGATGTCCCAGGCTTGAAATATTTTCATTAAAAACCTATTGGGAGGAATTTGACTGTCTGACCAGTCCTAACTTTGCCAACTTTTCTTCTTTTTCTTGCAGATTCGATGGAAATACATGATAGTAGATGAAGGCCATCGAATGAAGAACCATCACTGCAAGCTGACTCAGGTCTTGAATACTCACTATGTGGCCCCTAGGCGAATACTGCTGACCGGGACTCCATTGCAGAACAAATTGCCTGAACTTTGGGCGCTTCTCAATTTCCTCCTCCCAACCATTTTCAAGAGCTGTAGCACCTTTGAACAGTGGTTCAACGCTCCTTTTGCCATGACTGGAGAAAGGGTACTATGGCTTTTTTTTTTTTAAAAAACATCAGAAAAAAAACTCCACTTTGTTGAAAACAAAAAAGAGCTTATACAGAAGAAATAGTGTTTAAACCTCTCCCTGGTATTTAGGGAATTAATGTAACTGAAAGCCACCTTTTTTATAATTTCAGAAAATTTGCATGTCAGTGTCTCTGTTGACTTTGAGGCAGTTTGGTTGTAACATTCACTGCACATACTTTGCATTTCACGTGAGAGAGAACATTACCTAATATACTGAGTTGCTTTGTATTGACTTTTATAAATGTCTTCAGGTGGACTTAAATGAGGAAGAGACTATTCTGATCATCCGTCGTCTCCATAAAGTGCTCCGACCCTTTTTGCTGCGGAGGTTGAAGAAAGAGGTTGAATCTCAACTGCCAGAAAAGGTTTGCAATGAGAAGAGTTATGGAAAGGGTTTCATACTTTTTTTTAAGCATTACATAATGTTCTTTTTTTTCAGATTTATTTTACAGAAGGGGTTTCATTAGCATCTGTAATTGCTGTGGTTTCTTTGTTTAGACCTCTGCAAAGAAAGCTGGCCACTGAGGCAGCCTGAATACTTGAAATTTCTGTGTTCTCAGGATTCTTCACCAGTCTTACAGCTTTAATTACCTTTGTAGTTCTCCACATAAGACATGCAACTTACTTCCATAGTACCTGGTTTCAAGTTGTGGGTCAGCTATACACTGAGTATTAGATTCTGTCCTGTCCCATCCTGCCTGTGTCGCTGAAATCTTTGCTCCCTTAGTTCACTGAAATTCTCAAAAGGTCTACTGGACTTTATAAAGCAGGCAGGTACATTCAAGGAATTATGTGAAGTGTCTTGTTGAAATGGCACAAGCTTGCTTTTTTTTTTTTTTTTTTTTTTTTTTAACCGGTGCTTTATTAATTCAGAACATAAATTCATCTTCTGCTTTGAAAGATCCTTGGTTTTATCTCTGGGCAACACATCTTGTCCCACACTGTTCTCCTCTGTGATTCTGCATAACTTCTCCCATTCATCCTTCCCAGAATAACAACAGCAATTAAATTTAAGAAGTAAATATGAAGATGTGCTAGGGGCAGATTAATGCTAAGGTTAACTGAGTTTAAGCCATAACAAAATGAACTTTTTGTAAGTTGCGTTATGAGCTGGCTAATGCTGGTTTAACAAAGAGCTCTCTGCAGATGCTTAGTGACAGAACTGAAAGGAAAAGCTTTTTAAAATTCCTTTCTCGTCTTTAGAATGTTGCAAACATTATTACTGCTGTGACTTTCTGTTCCTTCCAATGTTGGATTCTCAATATCCTCAGTATTCTCATTTTTTAAGAAAGTCAAACAGAATGTGGGGACCATAAAGTGCTTGATGAAGTTTTTAGTACTTAAGTGTTTGTAATTGATGTTGAGAAAAGGACCTATTTCTGTGCCAGCCTAGGTAAGCGTGAAACTAACTTGGTACCGTGAGGGATGCTTATTTGATAGGTATATGATGATGATATTTTTATAATGCTTTCCTTTGTATTGTGTAGTGCTTTACAGACATAGTAAAAGTCCAGAAGTTACTTTAAAAAAAGAAAAGATTTGGGTTTTTTTCATTACATGGTAAGCGTAAAATACTACAAATTTAAGTTTTAATTATCGTTTTAAATTGTTAAATTTAAGTTTTAATTATTGTTTTAAATTTTTAATATTATAGAATGAGACACAAATATGTTTGGCCATAATGCAGTTACATTCTTAGGGTCTCACTGTCTCCTACTAGTTGTGACTCAGATAATCTGGTGAGATACTCATTGCTGTGGTTGCAGTTGGGTTGCTGCTCACTGAAATCATATGTGGTGTTAGGCTACAGATAAAACATGAGTAGTTTTTTGGCTGGTGTTTTAGGATGAGAAGAACCTACAGTTCTTACTAACATTACTGCATCAATGTGTTTATGTTTGGGTTTGTTTTGATTTGATTTTTTTTATACTAGGTGGAATATGTGATCAAATGTGATATGTCAGCTCTTCAAAAGATCCTGTATCGTCACATGCAAGCCAAGGGGATCCTTCTCACAGATGGTTCTGAAAAAGACAAGAAGGTATAAAAGAAAGACTGAAGCACACAGGAAACAATGTATTATGACTAAACAAATTAACCATATTATTTATGTTCTATAAAATTAGTATGTCTGTTTTTTCTGCAGCTATCTGTTAAGGGAAAACAAATCTCTATCAGAGACATGGTTTTGTTTTACAAGACTGCAACTCATGCACTCTATTTACAAGGAAAAGATACGACTTGTATTCACTGTAACAGCAATGCCATTCTGCAAACAGGCAATGTTTGAAAAAAAACAGCATTTCCCTTGGCCAAGCTTAATCCAGTAACGCGCCTGAATAATTGTGATCGTGACAGCACTGGCTATAGAAGGTTATTAATCATGTCTTTCAGAGCTATTGGTTAAGTGTAAGCCTTGTTTCAGCCAGCTAAGGCTGTATGCTTGCATTCGTACTTGTAAGATCCATTAATCACAAAGTTCTTTAAGAGAGCAGTTGGATTCAAAATCATACAGTCAGATTTAGACTACATATTAGTAAATGTTGATTATGCCTTCATGAGACTTGACCCAGTTAATACAGAGTGCTCAAGTTGCCATTCATCACCTGTATGTACTTTTCACATTGTAATACATGTGAAGTATCTTGAATAGGCACTGTGGAACAGCTGGAGTGTCACAGTTTGTGTTTGCACTCTGTTAGCCAGGGGCATCTCGGCTGTCAGGTGTTTTCCCAACTTCCCCCCCAGTTTGGAGGGGTTGTTGAACAAGACCGAGGGCTCACACGAGGCATTTGCCTCTCACAGAGGAACGGCCACTGTGGAACCATGTTTTAGAGTGGTAGTTAGATAAACCCCCACCACGCTCACAAATTGCCACTGAGACCCATGTTTAGTTTACGAATTAACCAGTTTATTAAGGGCTAACACAAACTGAGGGATGAGGTTTAGGAAAAGTGTAAAAATGGCAAATGGCTGCCAGGGATATATCAGGGAAGTAACGTGTCCTTCAGGGAGGTGATGCAAAAAGTGCTGTGCCCTTAAGGCGCTCTCTCTGAGAGAGGGTTGTGCATCAAGGAGAGGGAGGAGCTGAGAATGTGTGTGTGTCTGTGTGTCTCTGTCTGTGCGCATGTTCACCCTTCCATAGCGTGTGGCTCCTGGGATGCGGCTTCTTCTCCAGCTGGCAGGGCTCGACAGCAGGTCCTTGGGAGCGGCTTCCCGGTACCAGGGACGGCCCCTTAGCAGCGGGCAGGCGGGCGGGCAGGCGGGGCGGGCAGGCTCCAGTCCCGGGGCAGAGCTGCAGGCAGAGCAGGCAGGCAGCTATGGCAGGATCTTGAAATCCGTGGTTTTGGGGGGGTAGCCCCTCGTGGTTCGGCAGCGGCGGCAGCAGCAAAATGGCCCTGACGGCTGCGGGAAGGACCCGGTGCTCCAGGGGTCAGAACCTCGGTCCCACTTGCTAAACTCACCATCTTTTATGCCCCCATGACCCACCTGTCCAGCCGTTGTCACTGTCCAGAGCCAGTTGGCATCCATGAGTCCCAAGTCAGGACAGTAACTAGCTGAGGCAATGCATAACTCGTTGCCCATCCTTCCTGCATTGTACCACATCTGTTGTTTTGCTTTCATTTGTCCTTGAGCAGCAGGCCTGGTTTTGGTCTGTTAGCTGTATATAATCAGCAGGAGGCCTTGGCTGAGTTCGAAGGCATTTTGTTTATACTTATGTGGGGAAGAAGAAGAGCCATTTCCCACACGTACAAATTTAATTTTGTATCGCAGTCTTTTACTTCCTTTCCTTTCCGGACTGTTTCCTATCTTTCACTAGCTCAGAATCTTCTGCTGATTTTCCCCTATTTGCTTCTCCACCCATCTTTTTACTTAACCAGTTCAGATTACCTTTGTCTTCTGAACACGTGCATCTTCTTTCCCTCTCCCCAAAGGTCTAAAATCTTTCCTTTCTTGCTACTCTCATTTTTTTTTAACAGCTGCTTCATCAGACTCTCCTATTCATGCTGCCTCTCGCCAGCAGAGGCAGGTACTTGTTGAGGATGCTTGGCTTCAGTGGTCAAACAGTACTGCATTAGGGAAAAATGTTGTCTTTTTACAGCTTTAGCCTGCAAGCAGGTCAGATTAGAGAAGGTTCATTAAGCTGGAAAGCTCTAGGAAATGGCTTTTAGAACAATTACGAAATGCATTTTGGAGCAAGTTTGTGGGGATTTTGAAAGGAACAAAACCAAGTTTTAGAAGTGTGGAGTACCCCTTTTCAAACAGAATCTCTGCTCCGCATGAATGATTTCACTGTATTTTCCAGAAAAAAGGAGAACATTATCAGTGTATAGTATGATCAAATAGTGTACTTTGCCCCCATTTTGCTGTTGGAAATTACTAAATTGTTTTGGCTGGGGTTTTAAAAATAAATCTAAAGTACCCATCCAGTAAGCTTGGAATATTCCAGTCGCTCTGTATTTTCATAAAACAGTAAAGCAAAATGGCAACTGAAAACAAGAAGTGTTTGGCAATGTTAATATGACATGATGTTCTCAAAGGTTTATCCACCAGTTGCAGTTTTTGACTGTACAGTTTAACCTATCACAATGGACCATTATCTGAATTCTGTTCTGTTTCTAAAAAAGATTCGCTGCAGAGTAGGTTTTGAGAATATACTTTGTTAAGTATTAAGATGACTCAAGATTTTGGCTATTTCTAGCTTTTTAGCTGCCTGTGGCCCTGTGTTTTACTTGACCTGTAAAGAGAAACCCAGAGGTCAGTTAACAGACAGGCAGAGGTACTGTGGAATTAAAAAAAAACATTTGGCTAGCATTGTTTCCTATAAAGAGGGTTCAGACTTGATGGATCTTGAATGATTTCATAATTAACAGTATAAATAAGTAGTGTGCAGGACAGTAGGTGCTCTGCTTCCCACTGTGAATACTGCAGGTAGCTGCATAGTGCACTTTGTGGATTACTTTCAGGTCTTCCTTTTTCATTATGGCCCATCTTTATGTTAAGTGAATGTATACAGCAAGACAACTGCACAATAACTCCTGGGTCCTTTGGAGGTTTTGAGGGGGTTTTGGTTTGGTTTTTTTGGTTGTTGTTTTGTGGATTTTTTTAGTGATGCAGTGTTCAGGCTTGCGGTAGTATTTTTATGCCTGGATTTAAAAAATATGTTTCAAAAGCTTTATTAATAAGCTAAAAGATTAGATTAATAATTTTATTTGTATTATTTGTACCCATAGGGAAAAGGTGGTGCAAAAACACTTATGAACACCATCATGCAATTGAGAAAGATATGCAATCATCCATACATGTTTCAACACATTGAGGTAAGACTTACAGGTTTTATTTTGGGAGGTTTTTTTTGTTCAGGTGGCTAACATAATAGAAAACTGCTGTTGAAGCTTACGTGTGTGAGAGAGGACATCTCTGTCCAATTTATTTGTGCTGACAAGGACATGTCTGAAAAACATTACCATTATGGTCCCTTATTTTTAGAAACAAGTGGACCAACCACCAGCTTTTTATTGGTAATCTGAAGTCTATTTTTGAAGCATGTCTTGTGGAGCCATTGTATTAAAAAAATTAAGATTTTTTTTCAATTTAAGACATTTCAGAGCAACTTATTCTCTACTTAACACCTTATCTATGATGTGTAAAGATGCATCTGTAGGATCTTTATAACTTGTCGGCTGCTAAGCTTTTACACTATCAACCAAACTTGTCCTATCCACCTTGTTTTTTCAGCAAAAATGCAGTATCTATATAGTATCTCTCATTAGGACCCAAAGTACATAAATATAATGTATTGTGAAGATAGAAAGTGTCATAAATATCTGGAATGTAGCTAAATTTATGAGTGTATAAGTAAGTACCTACTATGAAGTATTATCATTGTAGTTTTCTTTCTTTGTTCTCTTGTGTGATAATCAATTAAATTGAGTAATTTGCAGATAGATCTTCTAGTAGTAAATTAATTAGGCTCTACTGTATTTGTAATCTGATAAAATGTACACTGATAGAAGTTACTTCTGCAAACCATTAATTTAAAATAGTAGTACAACAGGAAAACATTAAGCAGACCACTGTTTATAGAAGATAGATTCCAAGAGTATGAACATAACAGAACTGAAACCCTAGTGCTCACATATTTAATTTAATTGATACAGGAATGCATAATTTTGGATTACCGTGTAGTTTGTAACAATATGTTTATTGCTTGTAACTACAGGAGTCCTTCGCTGAACATTTGGGCTACTCAAATGGTGTTATCAACGGGTAACTTTTTCAGTTTTTCCTCTTGTTCATGATGTTATATTGTAACTAATGTATCGCATTCTTTTTCTAGAAGTTACATGCTAAAATACTTGAGCCACTTATAGAGGCAGAGAAGGTACACAGCACATACCTGAAGTAAAAGATAACAGTACTGGAAGTGTTACATGAACTTTTTATGACCCTCCATCTCTTTCAGGAGGACAGGCAGATAAGAGTGTAAACTGATGTAATCCTTTCTCCTTATTTTGAAGTAGCTTAGATACCATCTGAAATTCATGGGAATGACTCTTCAGAGATACCAATTGAAATTTTCTTCTTTCTTGTCATTTTTGCTCTTTTCACTCTTTACCATCTTTATTCCAAATTAAAGTAGCATTTCTTGCATTATTTGACATGAAATAGATTTAAATTTTGTTCCTGGCACTTGGTCATGCAACTGTCTAGAAACGGATGCTTTATAAAGCAATACCAGACTCTTTGTCTCCTTAACTACTATACCAAACTACTTTTCTCTGCAACAGTTTAGCCTTTTGCTGATTATGTACTTACAAATATCAGAAGGCTGTGTATCTCATGGAATTAAGTATAGTATTATTAATAATAAATTTTATTCTGACAGTACAGACTGAAGGTTAGAAAAAGTGATTTCAAATTTATTTTTGCAATGCATATTGCTGTAGTGCTGATTTAGACACTCTGTTTACTTTCATTTATCTTCTCAGTCATGAGTCAAATTTCAGTGCTGAGTCTGTTCTGCAGTTTATAGCATATAATACAGAATAGCTGCTAATCAAAGCAACTAGATACTGTTCAGGGCTACTAATTAAATTATTCGCTCTGAGGGTAGTGAGGCACTGGAACAGGCTGCGCGGGGAAGTTGTAGGTGCCTCATCTCTGAAAATGTTCAAGGCCAGATTGGATGGGGCTCTGAGCAACCTGGTCTGGTGGGAGGTTTCCTTGCCCATAGCAGGGGGTTTGAAACTAGATGATTTTCAAGGTCCCTTCCAACCCATACATTCTGTGCTGCTATGATTCTCCTAACGTTATATGGCTAAAAAGTATATTCTCTGTCAGACTCCTCCCATTGTCTCTGTGTTGGTTCAATTTGAAATACTGCACTTTCATGTGCATAGTAGTTGAGTGGAAAGGGAATTGTTTCTAACACGTGCCTAATGAACAGAATATACAGCTGCAGTAAATGTCTGTTGAAAGCAAAACTAGCAGATTAATGTCTTAACTGATAAAATGTTTAGCTAACTGAGAAAGAGTGTTTCATAGAATCACAGAATCATTAAATCATCGTGGTTGGAAGAGACCTTGAAGATCATCAAGTCCAACCATAACCTAAATCGTCCTTCCATAACCTAATTTACCCATTCAGTGCTTAAATCATGTTGCTAAGCATTATGTCTACATTTCTTTTAAATACTTCCAGGGATAGTGACTTGTTAAGGGAGGTACTCTGTGTGGTTGAAAGTCCACAGTTTTTTTAATTGAAGAAAAAATCTTTTCCTAACAGGAATTCACATAAGTATTTATTTTTATTTTAATTGGCATAATTTTAAAGAGAGAAAAGTGCTGCTAGTCTTGTTTATCTAAAGTAAATTAATCTGTTATACTCTGATATGATGATGACTAAAAACTTTTCTAAATGCGGATTTACCGTTCTTTCCCTGTTCAACAGAGCTGAACTTTATCGGGCCTCAGGGAAGTTTGAGCTACTTGATCGCATTCTACCAAAGTTACGAGCTACTAACCATCGTGTGCTTCTTTTCTGTCAAATGACATCACTCATGACCATTATGGAAGACTACTTTGCCTTTCGAAATTTCCTATACCTGCGTCTTGATGGTAAGCTAAATGAAAAAAGGATAAATAATAAGTTAGGAGGTAGCATGTTTCTGTCACTCCTGAGTGGAAAACCTGGGTTATCTTCCTAGTGTCTTCCTAGCACAACAGTGTTGTGATGTGGCTATACAAAAGCATAAAAAGGTAACAACATTATTTTATAAATCCATGAAGGAAGAGTCAATCAAATACCTTTATCATGAAGTTACGGCAGTAGACCCTTAAGCTGCAGTTTGCTAGAATTTTCTCTGTTCTCACAGACAAGATGCCAAGCAAGATGTACTTCTGACTCTCTCAGAGTTGGTCTTAAGTAATTATCTGTTTCCCTGGCTCCTAGACTGTTTCCCCTCATCTTTTTAACTTGAAAACCGTTTGGTCAAGGGACTGTTTTGATGAACACACAGGTCTATTCCTGGAAAGCAGATTATGTGCAGATTTGATGTTTAGGAGTTGATCTCTTTTTCAAATGAGGCTTTATATCCAAGGTCCCAATCAATTATCACTAGCTTAAGTTAGCTAATAAAACTGTCCTTGAACTGGTGGCCTGCAGGAGTTCTAATGCTTGCAGTCGAGAATTATTAACTATATTACATTTAAAATATTTTTAATTATGTTACATAATTAATTTAAAAATAATTCTTTTTAATGGTATAACACCTGTGGCAATACAGTTTACAGGCAGTGTAAAAAAGAGAAGACAAACAGTGGAACAAGCGAAGGTGATCTGTGTAGACTTTTTTTCAAAGTACGTAAAATTCATCCAGTCGCCAGAATGCACAGGGCTTGGTTTTTACTTGAAACTTAGTCTACATTTTCAGGATTTTGTGTACTTTTTCACCATGATTTAATTTCTTGCCTGCTCTCCCTCAGCCATTGTACACCATCACCCTCACGATAGGACATTTTAATAATTTTCTGTCTTTTCGTAGTAGTTGTGGACAACACCATATGACAACACTGACACTTGCTAAATATATATATTAAGTAACTTTTAAAAGTGTTTAAATGCTGTTGTGGCCAGAAGGCATTAATCAAAACTGGAGCTCTCTTCTGTTTATGTATAGTAACTTCAGCTGAAATTTATGTGAGTCATAGAAGGGTATAATAATGTTAGCCAACATTTTAAAGTCCACTTTTGAGCTGCCAAAAGAAATACTTAAAAAGAGGTTTCTAGAAGTCTGCCTCTTAGATGTGATAGACAGTTGACCAGAATATTAATGACCAGTGTTTATTATGGAAAATATGGCAGAGATGGCAAAGAGCAAGTGAGCTAAAATTTCCCTTCCAAATGTACCTTTAGCAACTGACATTGTATCTGCAGTATTTCAATTCACATCTTTGTTATAGGATACTGTTTTTTATTTCTTTACAGGCACAACAAAATCAGAGGATAGAGCTGCTCTGTTGAAGAAGTTCAATGAACCTGGGTCACAGTACTTTATCTTCTTGCTGAGTACAAGAGCTGGAGGGCTAGGATTGAATCTCCAAGCTGCTGACACTGTTATAATCTTTGATAGTGACTGGAATCCTCACCAGGTTATTCTTATTTACTTATCTTCATTAAATATGCAAAGAATTAATGATGCTTTTTTGAATTGCTTCTTTAAATTGGAAATACAGCCTGGGGTGAAAGGAATAAATGCAGGTAAGTAATAAAATGTTGCTTTGAGAGGAAATCATGAGGCAAATTGCTGCAATTAGGAAATATTTTGGTTTGAATCACTGAAATTATTCTGTGTCTGTGTACATATTTTTTCTGAGTCTTGGGATACTAGGAGCTAGTGACCTTACAGATTTACTTCATTTGTATAACTGTATTCATTCTTTAATCCTTAGGACATTAATCAGTAACTTTCCATTTTGTGTCCTCAGTAGGTAGGTTGCAATAATTTAGTGAAAAGCTCTGCCTGTTTCAGGAAATTAGTGGCTGTTTGATTGCAGCAGTCTTGACCTGAGATACTGAACTTAGACTGTTGGTGTGGGCGGGTAGTCATGAGTACAGCTCACCAGGAAAAGAGTGTCAAGCCACTTTGGTTATGTTTAAAAAGCCAGAAGAGTTAGCTGAAGTTTGTCTTCGCCACTTAGTGACTTTTTTTTTTAAAGAGTATAAGTTAAGTATCTATGGAAGTACACAGCTCTATCTGTTTTCCATTGTTGTGCCGATATATGCAAATCACATCATAGTCAATGGCCGCATGTAAAAGTGAGGAAGAGAGTAAGAGGAGTTTTATATAGAACTTGGAAGGCAGATCTCCCATAGACGCCATGGTGACCAATTAAAAGCAATTTCTTAAGAAATTCAGAACAATTATCTTTAGAGCTCAAAAAGCACATAAAGCTTTGTATTTGGATTTCTCTTTTCCCTGAAAAAAAAAATAAGATTTTGAATTAATAAAATAAATTCTTTACCTGTGACCTGCAATGTACTTTTTACTTCCAGCATTTTTCTAAGTCCAGTCACTTGACCAAAAAATAGTTATGTTGATTCAGTTTTGTATAGATGAAGTTTCGATCAGGAGGGTAACATTTAAGCTGTATTGACCAAAATGCTCCAAGTTACTAGGCAGTTCAGCAGATCAAATCTTAGTTAACATATTTAAGAATTAGCAATAGCCTTTATTAGGTAAGTTAATGCATGTGTTTTTTCACAATAATTTTGTTGCTTTGTTTTCCTGCAGTCAAGCAATATTTTACTTTAGCTTTCCTTCTGGCTTGGAAGGCCATGAGCATTGAATAGAAAGGAAAAAAATACATCATCCCTTCTCAGTGACTGCACATGCTTCAGGAAGCTTTTGGCTTTCTGCATTTACACTGTACAGAGCATGTCCATGTTTTTTCCTTTCAATTTTTGCCCTACCTGGATCTCAAGAAATTTTGGGAAAGCAAACAATGAGGCGTGAACCATGTGAATTGTGGTGGACTGTTAATTTGAGTTCTTCCTTTTAATAGCAAAAAAAATTCAGCATTATAACGTCATTTAAGCAGAGAGTGATTTCTGTAGCATGCTTGCAGTATAAATCACTCTGTGTTCTTTGTCTGATAGGACTTGCAGGCCCAAGATAGAGCTCACCGAATTGGTCAGCAGAATGAGGTTCGTGTTCTGCGACTGTGCACTGTAAACAGTGTGGAAGAGAAGATACTTGCTGCTGCAAAATACAAGCTGAATGTAGATCAAAAAGTTATTCAGGCTGGAATGTTTGATCAGAAGTCTTCAAGCCATGAAAGGAGAGCCTTCCTGCAGGCTATATTGGAGCATGAAGAAGAAAATGAGGTAAGGTGGTTAGAAATAATCAGTAAGAAGATGTTCCAGGAAGTACTGAGTCGTATTTATAATCAGTTACAAAGATTTTCATCTCCTTTGAAATTAGAAATATCATCATTTTCTTACCATCCAGTCAAACAACTTAATTTTTCTCTCTTTTTTGGTCACAGTAGTAGGTTATAATGTAAGATTATGATTTAGTGGCTATGACTAACTCTTAATATAGAATTAGGCATTGTAACTTAGACCTCTTCCATTCTTTAGTAATACTGGCAAAAATTGTATTCAGACAAAGATCTTTACCAAAACAGTTCCTAAATACAGTTTATATGTTAAACTAGGTAATCTGATTTTCAGACAGGCTGAGCAACTAGCACTACCTAGGTTCAGTAACGAGCCTGCATACTGTGCTTTTGGATCCTGGGTATTGCTGTGATGTACTTAGGGCATAGGGCAAGCCTGCAAAATAACTGTTTCTTTCTGGGTTTGTGTCTAACCTGGGCTTCTCGTTACTACTTCCTTTTCAGGAAAAAATTTAGCTATTTAAAAACAGTTGTCAAGTCTTTCCTTACACCTGAGAAGTGAGGTTATCCAGTCACTGCCTGTATGTCCCTGTCTTTTCGTTGTGCTCTTCTCCAGAATTGAGATTGTGGAATGGTGAGCCTCTTGTCACTACAGACTCTTCTCCTAGTATGAACAAAATTCACCATTTGAATGAAAGCTGCTTTTGGAAGAGCAAATACGTATATTGTATATTATATATTTATATAGAAATGTATAATTTATACTAAAGACAGAGAAAATAATATTCTGCAATGACTTCTTCCCACCTCGAAAATATTCTGTATGGGTTAAAGATGCAGAGATTTCAAGCTTAATTTCGCCTATGAGTATGCCTCGTACATCTGAATATGTTACACAATGAAAGAAAATAAGGTTCTGTAGTCTATGTTTCACGGGCATCCTTTACACCATTATGTGATGTAAAGTTTCTAAGGCCAAGGAGTTTACTTCTTCAACAGTTAACCTTCTGTGTAAACTACTTGTCTTACGCATTTAGAAAAAGCTAGTACAATGTTAAGATATTTTTTTTTTGTTTATTATTTTTTGTACGAAAAGAGAGTATCAAACAGTCTTATCAGTAATTGTCTTTTATTTAGGGATTGAATGCAGAAATAGGATGATGTATGTGTACCATTTTTATTTAAGTAAAACTGTACTTCTCAAGTAGCCAACACCCTCTGTATAAGTAGACAGATGAACTTGAAACCAACAGAAATTTTCAGTAAGCCTGTCAATTTAATATGAAAATTGGCATGTTTTTAAATTGTTCAAATGTTTTAAAATGTTCCAAAAGTCAGAGCTGCACTACAGGCCTACTTGACATGCCCTATTTCATAGATGACTCCAGAGCTATCTGCTTTTGGGTTGCTGTTCAAATAGACTTGGTCTGCCATCCTGAAGCAAGCACAGATGTAACCAAGGTTTGCTTGCCGTAACCCAGCATTGGTCTTAAAGCAAGCATGGGTATTGCAGTCTGATTCCAATCAGCTGGACTGAGGCTGAAGGTTTCAAGGAAAATTTAATTGTGAGCAGACTGCACAAAACTTCAACCAAACACTGAAGCTGCTGGAGGAGTAAGAGGGATTGGATTTGCACCATCCTGCATGGGTCAAACACCGTTTCTTCATAAAATTTGAGCATCAAATGAGAGATCAACAAGAAAAATTAAATCTCTCAGTGAAAAGTTATTATGGTCAAAACAACTTTGACTTGCAAATACAGGCTAACAGAGATTATTTAGTGACCACCTAGTTAAAAATTCCCATGCTAAGAATTCTTTAAACCTGCATATCAAATGGTTTATGGCACTTCTACGTAGAGCACCATATTCTATTTGTGCTTTCTTAGTAGTTTTCTTAAATTCTGCATCAAAATGCTACTTATTTTTCATTGATCTTTCCTGTCCTTTCTGACATTCTGTCTTTTTTTTCTCTTATGAGCACTAGGTAAAGCAAAGAGGTAATTTCTGTTTATTTAGAAAGGAACGTATGAGAGGTGATTAGAAGTAACTTGTTAATGGAGGGATTTTTTGTTGGTACTGGTGTTTGTGAGTTTTACTTCTACCAAGCCTACCTGTGTGACAGTGGGATTACTCAAACTAACCACAGATGATGCAGACACTGTTGTTACAGCTTCTGCTGTGGGATCCCTTATTTTTTTCAGGTCACTAGTTGCTCTGTTTGAGATGGTAGAAGCATGTGAAACCTTCACTGGTCATAAAAGAAGGAATCTGTCCTCTTTTTTTTTTTTTTTTTTTTTTTCTTTTTGAGTGTAACTATGTAACTTCTTTTTCTTAAACACTGAAAGAGCACTGACTGGAAGTGAGAAGAACTAGCTCTCTCTGATTTTCCCAGTTGCTTTTTTCGGGTTAAAATTCAAGTTACATGTACATTGAGATGTGGAGGTGTTAACTGGGACTCACATTGATAAGACTTGTATTTTTTTTCTGAGGTGTATAAATCGTGCCAGTAGAGGGAAAGTAAGATGTGTGGATATAGGTAAAGGCCTTTTCTGTTTATTTCTGGAGAGTACAAAAATGTATGTTAGTTTTTTGGATGCTATATGCAGCATTCTGTACTCCCATTTCACTGAGTACACAACATGAGTTTTCTTGGAAAATTCTAGATCTGCAACATACTGTAACATAGGTTCAGTAAGCCCTATGTAGGAACAGGTCTGTAGTTCTACTGTTTTCATTCATGTGTTGTCAGATTTGAAATGCCATGTGCTTTCAGAGTAATCCAGGGATTACATAGTGGAGTTGATTGTGTTAAAGTGGGTATCACAGCTATTCAGTGTTAACATTTTTAATTGAATTCTACACTTCTACATGGTTTTTCCAATGATTGTTTCTGTTTTTATGAAATAATTCATTTTGTCTAAAGTCAGAGGTTCATGTCTCAATTTTGTGAGTGGATAATGGTCAAGAGAAAGAGGGATTCAGCAGTGTTTTATTTCCAGTATGATGTATTTCATTTCTTCTTTTTAACCAGGACTTTTTTATTCTCCTTGCTTTGACAGCAAGGACCTCATAATACAGAATGGTATTTTTGAGGTATTTGTGAGGGAGTGCTGTAGGACAGCAGCATGGAAATGCATACATTGTAACTGAAGCACTAACTGTGCTTCTGACCCAGGAAAACCACAACCCAAAATTTCCTGGCTGCATATTTGCTCATTTCCTTGTTCTCATTTTATGAAGGTGGTAGTAAGTACCAGTTGTCTCACTAAGTATGTCTATTTTCTGTTATTTCTGAATTGCTGAACTGTTCAAAAGTTTTAGTTTCATTTTGAGTGTCATTCACACTCATCGTGACAGAAGGAGGGTCAGTACAATGCTGACCTGATGGAGGCTGTTACCTCAGATTGCACACAGCTTTTACCTAATACCGTCATCCATCTGTGTAACCAGGAGGAAGATGAAGTTCCTGATGATGAGACTCTGAATCAGATGATTGCTCGACGTGAGGAGGAATTTGATCTCTTTATGGTAAGGATGATATGTGATCGAAAGTAGAGTATCTTCTCTAGTGTTTTTAAAAAGCCTTAATCTTTTGTCATTTGAATTTTGGAAAACTTTGGAGGAGTAGGCTTTATATACTTATATTTTTTTATCTGTGGAAAGAAGGGTCATCTGCTTAAATACGAGTTCCTCATGTGACAGGGAAGATTTCAGAGATCCTTGTGGACAGTATAGTAGAACATTTCCAACCTGGAGGAAGAGTCTGACATGACCTGAGGAATATACAGTGCAAAATTGATAGCCAGAGTTTGGCTTGCTAATTCTACTATGTACTTTTATTTTTCAACATTTCATCTGACTTATTGGTTATGGTATTGGTAAGGAATTCAACAGGATAGTAAAGTAGTGGATTGATAGTGTTCTTCTTTGTGAGTTAACTAGGTTTTGCTGATGACTCTGTCACGGGCCTAGTTAGGTGTATCTCTGCTATTCCAGCTGTTGAATACTTAATCAAAGTGGAGCTAGTGACAGTGGTTCAAATGCAAGCAACTAATTTTTACTAGTAATTCCTTTGTTGTTAGTGCTACTACAACACTGATAGAATAAATACGAAAATGTCAGTGTAGGTACAGCTCTTCCATTTTAGTGTGTGTACAATGTGAGGATTGCTGGAGGACCTTTGAGTTACTCACACAGCGAGAGGAGAATTCTTAAGTACTGAAGGTAAAGCACTGTCTCCTTGAATTCTACAGGGCTGCTTTGTTCTGTGAGGTGGAACAAGGACTTGGTTTAAAGTTTCAGGTATCATTAGTTAGCCAGAAATTTCCGTGGTTCACTTAGTATTTGCCCGTAAAACTTCTGTCCTACTGTCACTGCAGCGCATGGACATGGACCGTCGCAGGGAGGATGCCAGAAACCCCAAGCGTAAACCCCGCTTGATGGAAGAGGATGAATTACCGTCCTGGATTATTAAGGATGATGCTGAAGTTGAAAGGCTTACGTGTGAAGAAGAAGAAGAGAAAATATTTGGAAGAGGATCCCGGCAACGCAGGGATGTGGACTACAGTGATGCTCTCACAGAGAAACAATGGCTGAGAGTAGGTTGTCCCATTATTTTATTTTATTTTTACAGTTGAGATTTATGAATTCCTGGTGTTCACTTTTTTTCTTTTTGAAGACTTTACAGTTGCACCAGGGAGAGCAAGATGTAGTAGTTAAGGCCTATGTATCCTTACTATCTAACTTTTGCTGCTGTGTTGAAGACAGTAATATGCTAGCTCTGTTGCAAGTATACTGTTCCTGTGGATCTTGACATATTTCTTACTTTCATAAGTGTCATCTTTAAAATACATGAGGAATTCTTTTATGGTGGAGAAGACTAGTGATTAGTGTATATGAGAGCTTTCTGTGGTGCAGAAGTTAATTTTTTTAATTTTTAAAAATGTCTGAATTTAACCCTTTTAAGAATTTGGAGACTTACACATGTCATAGGATAATTACAGACACAAGCCTACATGAATATACGGTGTAGTTTTGGTGTATAATTTGCTAAAGATAGGTAGAAATCTTTACCTGCTTCAATTAAAGATGTGATGTTTGTGAGACTGAACTGTGCACTAGAATGCTAACAGTTAATTCAGATTCTGCTGCTGGGTGTAAAGCTTAGGGGAGCAAATATTTGAGTTAGCCATCAGCTGTAAAACTGAGCAAGTTTATCAAACTGCAGAAGTTTGATACTTGACACTTTCAAGTATTCAGTGGAAAAGAAAGACCTAGAAACATAAACTCCTGTCTGAATTCTTCAACATTTACCCTTTCCTGCACTTCTATTCAAGACCATTTTAAGGTAATTTTTTTTATTGATTAAATACTCTGGCTGTGGCAACATAGAAGTTAGCTTCAGGTTACATGTTTTATGTCTTGAGTTGGCTGTGATATTTGTGTTAAGCACTGCACTGTCAAAAATGGCAGCCCTAAGAAAATAATCTTGTGGTGGTTAAGACACGGATTCCAGAGTGAGAAGCAATGGAATCATTTATTATGAGAAAATGTTCCCTTATATACTTTTACAGTGGAAACTGAGAATAAGCAGCCAGGGTACAGAGGGTGTAAACAGCACTCACACCTGCTCCTTGGCACATACACAGAAATTGGGTTCCCAGGATGTAGCCAATCACACACCAAACACACAATAAACATTTTTGTCAACATTCACGGTGCTGCTCACAACAAGCCCTGGCCCTGAGCTGGTCTTATATTGTTTTATCTAGTTCTTTATAGATAGAGGAGGCCCTTTTTCTTTTCCCATGGCGATTCTCCACATAATCTAATCCATCTTCCTAGTAAGGGTGGAATCAACCAGTCCTGTGTCATTTATAGTAAATGTTCATCTGATCTGTTCTTCAGGGCCTTCCCTAGAAGAAGTGAATTTACAAATCCACAGGGAAATCATTGAATGGTTTAGGCTGGAAGGGACCTTAAAGATGACCTAGTTCCAGTCACCCCTGCCATGGGCAGGGACATCTTCCGCTAGACCAGGTTGCTCAAACTCTTGTCCAATCTCTCCTTGAACACTTCCAGGGATGAGGCATCCACAGCTTCCCTAGGCAACCTGTTCCAGTGTCTCACCACCCTCACACTATAAAGAATTTCCTCCTAATGTCTAACCTAAACCTTCCCTCTTGCAGTTTTAATCCATTACCCCTTGTCCTCAGCGTATCTTCATGGGAGAGGTGCCTCAGCCCTCTGATCATCTTTGTGGCCCTGCTTTGGTCCCTCTTCAACAGCTCCATATCCTTCTTTTGTTGGGGGCTCCAGATCTGAACACAGTATTCCAGATGGGATCTCAGAAGAATGGAATAGAGGGGCAGAATTACCTCCCTTGACCTTCTGGTCACATTTCTTTTGATGCAGCCCAGCACATGACTGGCTCATGCTGAGTTTTTTCATCAACCAACACTCCCAGCCTCTTCTCCTCAGGGCTGCTTTCAATCTATTCTCTGCCCAGCCTGTATTTGTGCTTGGGATTGTGCTGACTCAGGTGCAGAACCTTGCATTTGCTCTTATTGAACTTAATGCTGTTGGCACGGGCCCACCTCTAAGGCCTGTCAATGTGGCATCCCTTCCCTCTGGTGTGCCAACAGCACCACACAGCTTGGTGTCATCGCTGAACTTGGGAGGGTTCACTTCATCACACCGTCCTTGTTGCCGACAAAGATGTTAAACAGCACCAGTCCCAGTACTCCACTACTGACCCCTGAGGAACACCACTCGTCACTGGTCTCCACTTGGACATCAAGGAGTTGGTCCAGCTGTGAGCAGCTAGCCAATTCATTACCCACCAAGTGGCCATCTGTAAAGTCTGTGTCTATCCAGTTTAGAGAGAAGGATGTTGTCAGGCATGATTTGCCCTTAGTGAAGACATATTGGTGGTCACCAGTCATCTCCTTATTTTCCACGTGACTTAGTGTGGTTTCCATGACAATCTGCCGGTCTCAAGATGGCCTACTGGGGGTGGTTCTTCATTCTCCCAGTCCCTGCCTTTACTTCTGGGACTTGGATGGTGTGGTTTGAGCACTTGCTAGTGAAAACAGAGGCAAAAAAGTGTTTGAGTACCTCAGCCATCTCCATATCCTAGGTAACCAGGTCTCCTGTTTCCTTCTGGAAAGGGCCCCCATTTTCCCTCGTCTTCCTTGTATCACTGACATACTTGTAGAAGCTTTTCTTGTTGCTTTTGACATCCCTGGCTATATTTACTTGTACTAGGGCTTCACCTTTCCTAACCTGACTTCTCACTGTTTGGACAATTTTTCTATATTCTTCCCAGGCCACCTGTCCTTGCTTCCAGCCTCTATAGGCTTCCTTTTTGTATTTTAGCTTGTCCAGAAGTTCCTTGTCCATCCACGCAGGCTTCCTGGCATTGTTGCTTGATTTCCTCTTTTTTGGGATGTTTTGATGACTCCTGAGCTTGGAGGAGGTGATGCTTGAATATTAACCAGCTTTCTTGAACTCCTTTTCCCTCCAGGGTTTTGTCCAATGGTACTGTACCAAACAGGTCCCTGAATAGGCAAAAGTCTGTTTTCCTGAAGCCTTGTGTAATGAGCTTGCTGCGTGCTCACTTTGCTGCCTTGAGGATCTCAAACTCTGCCACTTCATGGTCACTGCAGCCAAAGCTGCCCTTGAGCTTCACATTTCCCTCCAGCCCCTCCTTTTTGGTGAGAACAAGGTCCAGTGTAGCTGTATTTAATTATTTGGCTTTCCCTTGTATTTTATATATATTTTTTTTGTTGGATTTTAAGCCATTACTTCTTGTTTTAATCACTTTGGTAATGCAGAACAGGCTAGTACCTTTTTTTTTTTTTTTTGACACTTTTTTATGTCTTAGAAGACTTATTTCCCTATTCATAGAATCATAGAATCATAGGGGTTGGAAGGGACCTCAAAAGATAATCTAGTCCAACCCCCCTGCCAGAGCAGGGTCACCTAGAGTACATCACACAGGAAGGCGTCCAGGTGGGTTTTGAATGTCTCCAGAGAAGGAGACTCCACAACCTCACTGGGCAGCCAGTGCTCTGTCACTCTCACAGTAAAAAAAAAAATTCTGATATTCACCTTAAACCTCCTATGCTCCAATTTGTATCCATTACTCCTTGTCCTATCACTGGTCATCACTGAAAAAAGCTTAACTTTATCTTCTTGACACTCACCCTTTACGTATTTGTAAGCATTGATGAGGTCACCCCTCAGTCTCCTTTTCTCCAAACTTAAAGAGACCCAGCTCCCTCAGCCTTTCCTCATAAGGGAGATGTTCCACTCCCTTAATCATCTTTGTGGCTCTGCACTGGACTCTTTCAAGCAGTTCCCTGTCCTTCTTGAACTGAGGGGCCCAGAACTGGACACAATACTCCAGATGCGGCCTCACCAATGCAGAATAGAGGGGGAGGAGAACCTCTCTTGACCTACTAACCACACCCTTTCTAATACACCCCAGGATGCCATTGGCCTTCTTAGCCACAAGGGCACACTGCTGGCTCATGGTCATCCTCCTGTCTACCAGGACCCCCAGATCCCTTTCACCTACACTGCTCTCCAGCAGGTCAGCCCCCAACCTGTACTGGTGCATGACATTTTTCTTCCCCAAATGCAAAACTCTACACTTGCCCTTGTTAAACTTCATCAGGTTTTTCCCCGCCCAAGTCTCCAGCCTGTCTAAGTCTCTCTGAATGGCAGCACAGCCTTCTGGTGTGTCAGCCACTCCTCCCAGCTTAGTGTCATCAGCAAACTTGCTGAGGGTACATTCTGTACCCTCATCCAGGTCGTTGATGAAGATGTTGAACAACACCGGTCCCAGTACCGACCCCTGAGGGACTCCACTAGTCACAGGCCTCCAACTAGATTTTGCCCCATTGACTACAACTCTCTGACTTCTTCCTTTCAACCAGTTCTTGATCCACCTCACTGCCTGATCATCAAACCCATACTTGATCAACTTATCTACAAGGATGCTGTGGGAGACGGTGTCAAATGCTTTACTGAAATCAAGATAGACCACATCCACTGCTCTACCGTCATCTATCCACCTAGTCATTTCCTCATAGAAGGCTATGAGGTTAGTCAAACATGACTTACCCTTGGTAAAACCATGTTGACTGCTCTTGATGACCCCCATGTCCTTGATATGTCTAGAGATAGTGCCAAGGACAAGTTGTTCCATCACCTTTCCAGGGATGGAGGTGAGGCTGCCCAGTCTATAGTTACCCGGGTCCTCCTTCTTGCCCTTCTTGTAGACTGGAGTGACATTTGCTATCCTCCAGTCCTCAGGCACCTCTCCTGTTACCCATGACTTACTGAAGATGATGGAGAGTGGCCTAGCAATGACCTCCGCCAGCTCCCTCAGCACCCTTGGGTGCGTTTCATCCGGACCCATCGATTTATAGATGTCCAGATTACTCAACTGATCCCTAACCCAATCCTCATCTACCTGGGCAAACTCCTCCTTTATCGTGACTTCTACTGGGGCTATATGAAACTGGGGCTCATGGGGAAAGCCTGCAGGAGTAAAGACAGAGGCAAAGAAGGCATTCAGCACCTCTGCCTTCTTTATATCCTCTGTCACCAGGGCACCCACCTCATTCAGCAGTGGGCCTATATTGCCTCTGGTATTAGTTTTGTTGGCTATGTATTTTTGAAAAAGCCCTTTCTATTGTCCTTAACCCGACTTGCAAGGTTAAGTTCCAAGGAGGCCTTAGCTTTCCTAGTTGCCTCCCTACATTCTCTGACAACAGTCCTATATTCCTCCCAAGTAACCAGCCCCTCCTTCCATGATCTATAGATTTTCCTTTTCCATTTGAGTTTGCCCAGCAGTTCCTTTTTTAACCGCGCTGGTCTCCTGGCTCCCTTACTAGATTTTCTACCCATTGGGACACACTGATCCTGTGCTTGCAAGAAGTGGTCCTTGAATGTTGTCCAGCTATCTTGAGCCCCTTTACCTTCTAGCACCCTGTCCCATGGGACTTCCCTTAACAATTGATTGAGGAGGCCGAAGTTTGCTCTGTGGAAGTCCAGGGTTCTGGTCCTGCTGGGTATTCTGTTCCTCCCACACAGGATCCTGAACTCCACCATCTCGTGATCACTGCAGCCAAGGCTGCCATTGACCACCACTGCTTCAACAAGGCCCTCCTTGTTGGTGAGCACAAGATCCAGCAGCGCTCCTCTTCTAGTTGGCTTGTCCACCATTTGCATTAAGAAGTTGTCGTCAATGCACTGGAGGAACCTCCTAGACTGAGAATGGCTGGCTGTGTAAGTCTTCCAGCAGATATCAGGGTAGTTAAAATCTCCCATGAGGATCAACGACTGTAATTGTGAGGCTGCTTTCAGCTGCCTGTAGAAAGCCTCAACTTCCTCATCAATTCTGAAGGTTAACCACCACTGCTCACTCAGTCTTTTCCCTATTTCCTGTTTTCTAGATATCTTGGTTATTTTCACTGATTTTCCTTGGGTCTTCTACATTGGTCTTTAAGTCTTTCTGCAAGTTTGGTCAAAAGCTAGACATGAAAATGCCAGGTGCAGCCTCATTTGAATAGAGGAGGAGGAGTTATTTTACATAACTACTAGGATAAATACACCTAACTATCCAGCATTTCATTTTGTTATCAGTAAAGGTATTGACTCGTGTTAAAGTTTTGATCCAGTATAAGCCCTTAATCCTATTCTGTGGATTTACTTCCTGGCCACTTTTTCAGTATCATGTATACTCAATCTTGCCTTCCGAATAAGAGGATTTAGCATAAATCCTTTTTGAATTATATCCAAGTTTTCTTCATCAAAATTATTCTGAATTTTCAGCCTGTCCTCAGGTGAACTTCTGGTCAGTTTGGTGTTCTTTTAAGATTTGGTAGGCTTACTTTCTGTTCCATCTTCCTTAAGCCACTAAAAGCACTGAAAAGCAGTGCACCAGTTGATAAAAAGCCATAAAGGACTATTCTGAAAACAATTTTTTACTGGTTCTCCATTTACTTGATAGCAATTGTTTTCATTGTTTCCTTTTGAGACCACCGTACGAGGCCAGATCAGAAACCTTGCTAGTCAAGATGTACATATCACAGAATCACAGAATATTAGTTGTTTGAAGGGACCTCTGAAGATCATCAAGTCCAACCCCCCATATATATATAGTATACATATACTACCCGGTTTTCAACAAGGCTTGTTATTCTGTTGAGAAAAACTGTAACTTCTAAGATAACAGTATCCTACATATTGCATGAAAACTCTGAATTAATAATTCCATGTTAACTTGGATGCAGTGAACCATTTACATCAGTAAAATGAGAAAAAAATACAAGAGCCAGTAAATTCTAAATTAAGAATAGTACTTTTTTCATAAAAGAGTCTTTTAGTCATGTTCTGTATCAAGGCACTCTCCAAAGGTAGCTATAGATATTTTTGCTTTTATACCATAGTGTTATGGAAGAAGGAAATTTATTTACCAGCAGCAAGGGATGCCCCTCATTTTTTCTCTAACTGGTTATAGCCATCTTCCTATTGGGTTTTCTGGGGAGAAAGTTTGCGTTTCTGAGTAATAAGTTTTTTCATATCAGTATCCAATCCTCATATATTTCTTTTTCTTTGTGTCTTGGGGAGGTTCACTAGATCTGTTCTTTTCTAAGGAATTCTGCCTCAATCAGCAGCTACAGCTTGGACTCTAGAGATCAGTTACCTCTTCCTTTTCAATTAGACCTTGACCCCTCTGCTGATACACTGAATACTGAAAGTCTGGTTAAGTTCTTGGCTCATTCCCACAGGTATTTGCCATACACCTCAAGGACTGTATCCGTGCATATAAACTGACCAAGTATGTCAGCTCCCTCCTTGCTATTAGGTAAAGTACCTGACTTTTGAAGCAGGAAACAAAATAATTACATAAGCCAAGCCTATAAACATAAACAGTGTTTAGTGAGATGATGCTGCTGTTCTGAACAATGCATAATTCAGTAGTTGCCTCCCAGGGCAACTAAGACACAAATGGGCTTCATCACTAGCTGTCGCTGCAGCCTGCCAGTCTGTAACTGTTGGCATGACAACCATATTTCTTTAAAAAAAAAAAAAAACACAACAAAAGCAAAAAACCCACAAAAAACAGGAAGGAGGAGTCTGCTTCCTGATCCTGCAAAGCATTTATATTCTGGAAGTATTCCATGCTCTATCCCTGCACCGCTTCTGGACTGCAAAATACTTTGCTGGATCCCATGGCAGATTGTTTTCTAAAGGGGTTGTCTACTGAGGACCCCACTGCGTAGGACAGGCTTCAAGAATCAGAGGATTTGTTTGACTAGTTATAAGACTCTTAAGACAGTTGCACCTGGATTCAGCTTATCGTTCTGTTTAATTGCTGGTTAGATGACATGACTGAAGTTTTAGCCCCTAGTTCTGCCGTTAATTTGAAATAGCTTTTCATGTTGGCCAGGGAAACATATATGAATCCAAAGTGAGTGGTGTCTCATTTACCTCATGCAGATGTGCAAAAGTCAACTGTTGTGGACTACTTGCATTTTGCTGATCTAAAACTTGTAAGTGAAATTAAGCATTTGGTCTGTAATGAGTCAATAGTGCTGGCTTTCATATATACAGAATATATGGAGAATACTGTTTAACATAATTTTAACATAAATTTTATTTGCTTTTTGTCTATGTTTACTAACTAAGGTGAATATGTTGTATAATGAACTACTTAGCAGGAAAATGTTGGGGCATATTTTCAGCTCTTTTCTCTACTATCTGGAACTTTACATGACTTTTTGATTTTTTACATTCTCAGAGTCTGTTTAAAGTTAGGTCTGGCGTCAGAGTTAGTGAAGTTGGACCAGCTTGTTACTACAATTTGACATAAATTACTAGAAGTTTTTGTTAGGTTTGTGTTTTCTGAGGGAGCTTCACTTCTATGTATATAACTCTAGAATCAATACTAAGAGGTATTTTAAGGTGTGGATTTGTAAATTGATGGTGGAGTTTGATCTTTATTGGATACAGAAATAGCTTTGTAGAAAATCAGTATTAGATTCAATAGTTGATTTAGCTACACTCTTCATCTACTGGTTGTTATTTTTAATTGTAATGGAGGTTTTTTATATACTCTGTATTTGAGTTTGCGATTCCGTGAAAGAGAAAAGAAATAATCTTTTACCCACTGCATAGCGTACCTGTGTAGTTCATGTGCATGATCCCCCTCCACCCCTGCTTTTATCTCTATTTCTCTATACCATTTCTGGTTACAATTCTGAAGTTTCCTGACTAAACCTGTTACCAGTTGAGTAGGTGAGTATTTGCTCAGGGCATTTGAAGAAAATAACATTCTGATCTTAACTCTACTCTGTAGTATTGAATTGCAGATTGAATTGGATTTTTTAAGCTGTAGGGGAAAACAAGTCACATTTTAAAGTCTTGGTCACTGAAGGCTTAAAAGTCCATCATCCCAGGATGTTGTCTTTCTTGTGACTAGCAATCATGAGAATACTGCAGGTACTATTTTTTAATGTGCAAGGTTAGGCTTATCAGTTTTACGAATATGAAAGCGAATTTCTTGAAGGATTAGGAATTGGGACATAACTTAGAGGTCTCATGAAGCCAAGTCATTCTTATGTTCTGAATATTACCATTTGTCTTTCATGCCCTTTTCAGGATATTCAGAATCTATTTCAGAAGAGGAAAATATAGCTACTTTTAAGGTGCAGTGAAATTAAAGCCAACTAAGCAGTTTAGATGAAAGGGGCTTTTCTTGGCTTTTTATAGAAGGGAGGGAATTTAAATGCATCTACCTGTTAGCTTTGATTCGCTGTGTTGGCAAGATGGGTTTGTTAGTATATAAAGAAAATAACCTGATTTACAATCTGGGTATATTTCTCAGAATCTGGAAGCAGGATTTGAGAGTATTGATTTTAGAAACTAACAAAGTACTTTAAAATGCTGCTTTAATATTTGAGAGATATTCTGCTCACATTTTTTTTATATACTTAAGTGTTTGTATTAGACACTATTGTTCTAGTATTTTCTAGAGGAGAGTTATTAGGTATGATTCCAATTGAAACTGTATTAATATTTGTTACAGTACTTCAGATGTAACATCATTTGGACAAAATCACAGACTTAAGGATCTTTCAAAAGTATGGCCAGATGTTTTACTAATAGGTACTTCTGTGAAATTGCTGTTCAGATTTCCTGACTTGAGGTCCTTCTTACATAAAAACTATTTCTGGAACACTAAATATTTGAGAATGTCTATTTTAGAGTGTTACAACTTAACGGTTTAATGGATATGCATTACATATTCTTTTGGGTTGCATCTGACAATTTGTAGGTGGATTTCAAACTCAGAACTAGAGGATTTTTTTGCTGCTTACAGCCTTGATTTATTTTTTCATACATACACTTACACTGTACTGTACGTGATTCTGTTGAGAAACTTCACTTCCTCTTAAACTGCATTGCCTTTCCTGGAATCATCTTGGTCTTCTTCAGTTAGACTTTGCTTAGGTAATAGTTTTTTCTTGTCAGACAGTGATTTGCATTGCAGTTTATCCCAGAAGACCAAAAGGCTTTCTAGACAGATACCATTTGTCTTACATCTTTACTTTTAAACCGTGATATGCATATTAAAAAGGACAGGCTGTACAGTAAGTCCTGTCAGTCTGAAAACTGCAGCTCTAGAAGCATCCTGAAAATATTGAACTCACTTCATCATTGCTAGAAGTTAGCCTCACAAAATACTGCTTAAGTATGAAATACATAAAAGATACATACAACTTAGCTTTTATCAGCAAGTTGTTGAAAGTTGACTTCATTTCACTCTATCTTCTTTCAAATTCTGTGAAGTTATTAAAAAACTGGATTGGAATTGTCTTAAAGGGCTACCTCATACTGTTTTTTTCTTTAAACACAGTCTGTTTCTTTGAGTAATTTTTTTCTTCTGTCATCATATAAAGTGAGTAGGCTGATCTCTTGTTATGTTTTCTTACATCATATTCTCTTAACATTGCATGCTTCCCATTCTTAATAGCCTCAGACTACCTGCATTAGTAGTGACAGATCTCTATAACCCATTCTATTGGAAAAATCGTTAAATGGTTTTCTGTGTATAAGCAGATACAAGATATTTTCTAATGAGCATCCATTGGAAAATAATGCAACAATAATAGTTTCTGAAAGGTTGGGTTTTGGTTTTTTTTCACTGTATTTGTTTTAAGCAGGATACCTTGTTTGTTTTGAATTTATTTTCTCCATTTTGCTCCCATTTGGTTATCTTCCATATTTTAAACTTGGAATGAAAAGTGTCTGAGTGAATATGCTTAAATATAATGGAGAAGGAGAGCATGTGAAAGAAAGTACTTAGTCGTGTGACTGTTGGCAGAATCTGAATTTACTTTGACATGCATAAAATCACAGGTTTAAGCTTTGTACTATAAGCTTCTCATATTTCATTATTAAGAAGGGTAGAGTCTCAAGGCATGTATAAAATTTGTGCTTACCTGTAAAATAGAAGTCTTGTTAGTCTGATGATCAAAAACAGAGAAAACACTTCTATTTTTTTTCTGAGCAATTAGAAGGCATCGCTGGGCATTTGTTCATTTGACAGCCAAAGTCACTTATTCTAAAGCTAGAAATTTGGCTGCAAATGGGTGATTTCACACGGGAAATCTGTTAATCATCCCTTTGTGTTAACAATCCTCAGCTGTGTTGTTTCCATAGTGGAAGGAAAGGTGACTTGTTATTCATAGGGAAATTTTAGTAGAATATGGTATCCTGCTCTTGGGTGTACTGCACAAGATTTGGTCCTTCTACTTCCCTTTTATCCAGTGCTTATAATTGTCAAATTTATTTTTACCACAGAAAAGATAACTGTCACTGCTAATGTTAGCAAGTTACACCGGAAGAAAGCATGGTCCCCGAAAGAGGCAAGACTGCAGTTTCTTTCCAAAGGACTGATAGGGTGAGGGTATAAACCCTGTTGTTACACCATATGTCCTTCAGATTTAATTAGCAGGGTCTCAGAAGAAAAGGGAGGCAATGCTCTTTGAATGAAGAAAAAGCTAAGTCCTGGAATATTTTTTTAAATAAATTAGTAAATAATCAATTAATTCCCATATGGAAGGACTGAACTTTGACATTTTTTTCATAAAGAACAAAATCAAATGTGAGAGTGTTTAGTTCTTAGTATCATAAGCTGCAAAATAAGACACACTTCCAGAGTTCAGGTCATGTAACATTACAAAGTAAAGTTTTCCTACCTTTTTACACAAGAGAAGAATATAAGGTCCATAAAAAAGTGCTACTATTCAAGGGAAAAAAGATAAATTAAGATAGGATGAAACTAAGAAACTTTGGTAACTGGAATATTATTTTGTGAAAAACTAGGTAAACAGCAGCCATCCTACCTGACTGTTTATTAGTGATCATATGTAAATGTGTTTCTGATTGGGTTTAGTATTCACAATCTCCCTTGTCCATCATACATAAATATTAGTGGTCATATAAACATGTGTTTCTGATTGTTTTTTTGTGTTCATGATCTTCCTTGTAAAATAAACAATGTCTGATCTGACTGAGAGACACTAAATCCTTGGAGTGTTGTAGAATTCCTGTTTTTCCTTGAGTTGGGATCTACTCTTTTATCACTGAGTATCTTCATGGCTCCACTGCAGCTTGTTTCTTCTTGCTCTGCAGCTTTTCTCTGTGAGTGGAAGCAGTGTAGTTGTAACCAGAAAAAATACTGAATTGTCTTAAACTTGGTTTGTAAGTTCTAAACTTATTAATCAACTGTTTTCACAAATCATTAAAAATGGAAGAAAAAATTAACTCAGAACATCAATAGAATTATATACCTCTCCAGTAAAACATTTTTTTTTAGATCAAAGGAGGAAGATCTGGAAATCCACAGTATAAATTACGCCATCATTACCTTAATTTTATTTTCCTTTTAAACTGTGAGATGCAAAGGAAAATAGAACCTCTCCTGGTTGAGAACAGAAAAGGGTTAACGCTGTTGACTAAATTCCATGTTTGCTACTTTAAAAGAATTATTAAAAAATGAGGAAAATAATGTCCCACACCTCCCCTGACACCCATCAGAAAAGGAATTTTCTCATGTAATTTATTTTCCTTGCCCTCTCTCCTTGGGAAGATAATGTACTTGGTTAAGAAAAAAAGCGTAACAGGAGTACTAACTATCTCACAATGCCTTTGTCAGTCTACTGTCCTTTACACTGCTGAAGCAGGCTTTCCTGTGTCAGAATTCTGGTCAAGTTGGGGAGAAAAATGCTGATAAAAGGAAGAAAACCTTCCCCGTACACTCTTCCTCACAGAAAAAGAAAACGGTCACCAAATGCTCCAGCATCCTATCCATGCAGCAAACATATTCCATCATGCTGACCAAAATCATGGGTAAAAAATGAGGCATCTCTCTCATATTTGGTTTTACTTCAAGATGGATTACTTGTGAATCTGAAACCAGGAAATGTGTATCTTTTTCTGTGCTGTTGAAAATTGCATATAATAGATCATTCAAAGACTGCAGCAGGTACCGAGGAAGACTTGTTGGCACTCAGAGCCTTCTTTCATAAACAGGACCTTTCTGTGATTAGTGTGAAATAAAGTGCTTCTTACTTGAGTTTCTGTCAGAGGTTTTCTTGGATTTCCTGCTCATCCATTTTACATCAGCTAGCATTTGACACCTGCAGTCATCAGAAAACCCTGGATTTTTGCTGTCCTCATCAAGCTTGTCATGAGGATCTTATAAATCTTCGTTTTTGGTTTTTGATTTGGTTCACTTTTTGGCAAGGAATCGTTAAGAAATCCAGACCTTCTGTACAGAAGAAAAAGTGTACCAACTTAAACAGAGTTATTTATAAGTCTTGTAGACAACAGCTAATGTACAAAAGTAAATTTCAGTTTTATGCATCTCAGTTATATCAGCTGAATATCGTCTTCAGGTACACAGATTAAATAATTGATAATTTTCTCTAGACCATTTAAAAAGCAAGTATGTATAGAAAAATTGATACAATAGTCGCTTAAAAAACCCGCCATCGCTTATTCATAGTTATTTCCTGTTTTGTTGTCATTTAGTTATTTGAAGTTACAATTGCAAAGTAAAACTGATTCAGCTAAATCAGCCTTGGAAGATAGCTTTGGTTACATTAAGTATATTCCTTTACTACTTTGAGTCTGTAAAGATGATTATTTATCCCAAAAAAAATTTGCTTGGAGATTTTTTTTAAGTGGTAGCCTTACTTTGGTTTTCTTAAGCTAGTTACATCTCATTCCATGTGTAAATTTTACTTCTAATTATACTTCCAAAGATACCTACAACCGTTTCCAATGCCAATATGTTAACAATATTTACTCTTCAAGTCATCAATATGCTGTAAGGTTCTGAAGGTATTCTGAAGGACACAGGACACCATCTAGTTCAGAATTGCTATTATAGCATCCCTTTTAGAATGTTTGTTCATCATCTGGCAACTTTTATGCACAGTATTTCAGAAATCCAATATACATTGTCCTCCAATCTTGAATGTGAGAGCTTTTTCTCTGTTTAGAAATAAGCAAGTACTCTAAGTGACAGGAGCTGTTCAGCAGATGATTCAGGTTTCTAAAAAGAAAAGAAGATTTGGGGAAGAAATAAACAAAAAAACCCCTCCACAATAAAAGAGTTCAGTGATAAGGAGTAAAGAGGTTGATATCAGTAGTTTCTGGTATATAATTTGTTTGGAATTTTTTTTTTTCACTTTCGAAAACTGCAGAAGACAATGGGAGCTAGTTCTGTAGGTCTTCAAAGAGTGTGGCTGTGTAGCTGTAGACCACAGAATAGTGGTGATTTTGGTATTTCCACATTCAAGTCGTAATGCAGGGAGTATTACTTTCTCAGTGCTCTGATCTGTTAAGCAAAGCCTCTGTGTAGTCCAGATGATACAGTGTTTCCTTTTCACCACCTGCTTCCTTCCCCATAATGGTGCACTTTCCTTTCACTTTCTGAGCAGGCTGTTGGTCCTTGTATTAGTAGTAGTTACTGTGGTCTCTGCTGCCTTTCCCCAAAGTTAATTTAAAGCTCACAGGTTCAAAATCAGTTTAAGTGGTTCCATTTTAAGTTTTTTGCTCTTTGGGGGAGGGAGGAATGAGATTAATTATATACTTTTTAACCATGTTTCACTTTCGGACAGAAGGTAATTTATGCCCTTTACAATGTAGGTTGCCGTAACTTGGAGCAAGTTTAGCAGGTCTGGATCTGTGTGATGCTTTACGTAGTAATTGTCACACTAAAGATTAAGCTTAAGCATTAAGATATTTCACATTATGATTAAATATTAGGGTATTTTATCTGAAATACTTTGTCAGACCAGAAGGAAAACAACACTGAATATAAAAGCTTTGAGCCTTCCAATATTTTAAATAGCTGTATTTTTCTTTTTTTTGTTTTTTTTTTGTGTTTTTTTTTTTTTGCTTTGGTTGCTTTTTCTCTGTTGCGTTTGCTGAAACCATTTCTTTTTAAAGATGAGTATGTTCTTGCATGGTTCCATCAGGTCTTTTTTTCGTCAGTCTTTAAAACAAAATGCAAGGAACAACAATGTATAATTTGCATTAATTTTTTTTGTAATGACTAATGAAAAATAGTAATTTGGAGTTTCATTGCAAATAATTAAGTAGGTATTAATAGTTTTCAAATGCAAACTAGAAAACAATCCGTCTTCTCCCACTTCTCAAAAGAAGCAAGTTTCAGCAATTAAAAGATACAGACCCTGACTGATGAGCATATGGCTGAAGACTCGATTTCCTTTTTTTTATGGAAGTTCAGCATATCTGAGGAGACCATTTATTTCAAGTTTATAGGGTTTTGCAATAGCATTTTGCTTGCTTTTTTAAGGAAAACAATACTTTAGTTTCCAATTAAGTGCTGGGTGGAAACTTTTTGGAATATTCCATATGTGGAGGAGAATGAGTCAGCAGTGAAAGCGAGGAAAAACTATGTACCCAGTAATTGTTTGCCTTTGGCAGCTTTTACTCCATACTCAGTTAAATCCCCCCAAAACTGGTCTGGTAAATCAGTTGTGCAATACTATCCGGAAAGGAGAGCAAACACAGTTAAACTAACCCTTCATCAGTCATTATTACGTTCAAATATTTGGTCATTGCACTTTTGATAGAGTTTCTTATGCCCTTTCATCTAATTGTCAGGCATTAAAGGTGTTCGGCATGGCCTTTATCTGGAGTATACTGAGCTCTATGCTGTAGCATAGCAAGAGATAATTAGTTACAATATAAAGTAACTTACTCTAGAGAGCTAAGAAATAATTTCAGTGTGTGGAAATTAGAAACTGTCCCAGACATCAGGAATTTCAGTGTTGAGAAACTATGCAGGAGAATGGATTTTGAAAAGATCTTTTAGAGAAGATGAACTTCAAGTTGGGAAGTTGAAGTTTTCATCAGTTGTCTTATAAAATCTGAGAACAAAAGTGTAATATAAACAGGTTTCAAAATAGAGCAAGATGGGGTGGGGGGGGAGAGGGGAAGTGAAGTTTTTCTTGGAATATCAGTACAGGACTTAAAGGATTATGCTTATAGGAGAAATTGGTATGGGCAGGTGGAGGACATTTTAGTATTTTCAATGTTTGTTATTAGCCTTCTGTAGGCTTCTTTTACTTCTTTATTCTCTTCCAAATTGGTAAATGGGAACTTAATTTTTGCAAAGTAGTCATCTGTTGTTCATTACTGCATTACTGACATGTTTTTTGGTTTTAAGTGCTTAACAGCCCTTAAGTTTAGTGCCATTAACTGGTAGTACAGTGGCCAGGTAAGTTACTTCTCATTCCTGGAAAAACTCATTCATTTGGAAACACTGCATAATTGGGTTAATATTAATGTCTAGGGAATTGGGAAGCTGACTTTTTTTTTTTCTCTGTTCACCAGTGTTTTATGTGTTTTTAATAGAAAAACAAGAGTTGGATTAGCATGCTAGAGATCTGTTCACATAGTAGTGCTAGTCACAAGAGTTCTCTTCTGACTTTGCATGTTGGAGAGACACAAGGCATTGATGTCTAAAGGGAAGGGGGCAAGCTATCATAATGTTTATTTTGTTAAGATAAAATCAGAGAGTGCTGCAGGAAAAGCTCTTGTCTTCTGTGCCCATTTCCTGCTTAATCTGAGGATATTTGCAGCATTTTATTCTAATAGATTTACTACATGGCTCCCTACTGCTTTTCTTGTGTAGTTTCTTTGAATGTATGTAGAAGCCATAGCTTTCTCTATGCCTTAACTTTCTCGTAACTGCTAACAATAATAACAAATAGTTATCTCCCCCATTGATTCCCTGTGATCAAACTTGAGTTAGACTGATTCACATAAAATAAATCTAAAACTATTGTAAGAATAACACAATTGGTGACTTGCAGAAGGGTCTTTTGAAATGAAACACAGAGCTGTAGCTCTTTGTGCTTGTCCATAATTCTCATCTGAAAAGCTGTTCAGTCATGGTGCTGCGTCATGCTATCAAGAAGAAGCAGGACATCCACAATGTCTGCTCTTCAATGGAGAAACAAAACAGTTTCCATTTGATTTTGTTTCCCTGGTACTGGTAGAGTCATATCCACTAAGAATACTTCCACCTCAAAACACTTGTTTTCCTTTATGAAGAGGAAAATACAATTGCAAGCAGCAGTAGGAAGTCCAGCTGTCTCAGAAGTAATTTCTACAGTCTGCTGAAAGTTCCACATTTGGGTGAATTGTTTGGGGACTTTTGTTTGTTATTATTGTTTGTTTGGGGCTTTTTTAATTGTTTTGGTTTGGGTTATTTGTATTGTGGTGCTGGTATTTTGTTGTGTTGCTTGGTTGGGGTTTTTTTTGGGGGATGGGTTGTGCCTCTTTTTGAAGGAAGGTAGCTTAGTTTCTTTAATCCATGATCGGTATGCTCTTTCTTAAAATCCTGAGGCGCTGAGAAGCCCATGTGCTCTTAGCTCTTTACCTTGGAAAAATGTTTTATTTACATGGAGCAGGATACAAAAATAAGATTGAGAAAAGCAGGAAGATTTTGTCAGTGCTGGATTTAACATTGGGTCCTCAAACTTCCACTAGGATGTCTTCCTCTCATGAGTTGCCCAACCCTTTGCAAAAATTGACATTACATTTTCACAAGTTTCTTTCAAAGAATGAAATCTCCAAACTTTATTGTACACTTTCAGCCTGTTGCCTTAAGGGAAGGAAAGTGTTAAAATTTTCTGTACGATTTTCCTTTACTCCCTTGCCGTTCACCTCCCTTATCCAAAAGCATTTGAGCATGGGAGAGGTCTGTGCTAGCTTGCACTCTAGCATGGGCCATCATCTGTCAAGTTACTGGAGATATCTATCATGATTATGCTGGTAAAGGTTTGGAAGAGCATTGTCTCCAGTATGGCACTTGTGCCCTAGAACAATAAGGTTTTTTAACAAAGAGGTCAGTCAGATGAATTAGTCTAATGAGTATTTTGTTGCTCATACAGATATGCATTATGTGTAGACATACGCAAAGAGCATTAATATTTCTGATGGTGATTGTGGCATGTGGCACCGTGTAGTCTTAAGGAAAACTGTTCAAGTTTACATTCATGCATATAAATTTTGAAAGCAAAGTATAGTAATTGATACATGACTAGCTAAGTAGACAGTTTAATATTTGTTTGCAGATCTGTAGTATGCTAAGAATTATTTTGGTATCTGCTACTCACTAATTTTAAGAGTGCAAGAGTATATGGTAGTTTACTTAGGGTTTATTTTTATTTTTTGTCTTTACTGCATTGCTGTATGTAATATATATATATATTTTTTTTTTTTTTTTAATTTAGTCTTTTCTCTTTGTCCTGATTTTTTTTCCAAAATATTACCTGCTCGAAGCAAGAATTCTAAGATGAGATCTTAGTAAGCTCTGTGATGACAGCACCACTGTTAATTTTTTGCTGGTACAAATTTTGTCAAGCAAACAAAAATATAAATGTATTTTAGATAAAAGAATACCAGTTTTCTGAAAGACAACAAAATGTTACTGAAGTTAAAAAAAAAAATTAAAAGTGTTTTGGTGATTTGTTTTTTTATTTTTTTATTTTTTGTAAATCAGAATCATTTTTTAATCAGTTTCAATAACCAAAACCTGATCTGTTCACTGCAGAGCAATAGGAACACATTTTCTATAACAAATGCATCTTTAAAATGCATGCAACTTTCAGTTTTTAAGTCATAAATGAAATTGTCTTAATTGTGCTATTATAATTAAAATGCTAAAAAGAATCAGTAACTGCTCAGCTAAAAAGCTGATTTGGATGCCTAAAATAATAAGGGGAGAAATATGATAAGCAGTTTTCAATATTAAAGCAGGCTGAAGCTGGAAGGCTTCAGGCCTTGTAGCAGGTAGAATGAAACAGCAGATTTGAGTAGCCACAATCCTTTCAGTATTAAATTTTCCGTAAAATAAAATTACTTGTATATGAAAACATAGCCTTTCCCCAGCTCTCTTTTTTTTTTCCTGATCAGCTGATGAAGAGACTAGCAGCTCGCTGCTTTGCTGGCTTGTTAATTTTATCCCCACTAACTGTGATTTCCGATAGCCGGCCTGCTGATAGTGGTAAGGTAAATATCCTTTTTCATTGCCGTCTTGAAGATTCAGTAGAACTACATCACAGGCATGTGTAGGTGTGTAACACATCAAAAGTCGGTGTTCTTCGTATTTCAGTGTACAATGAGTGCTTAAGGAGAGCAATGACATTAACTGTTGACAGCCTTGCATGCTGTATTTATTATTAACTTTTCTAGCTTCCAAGATATGCAGAGAAATTTCCTTTTCTTAATCTTCATTAGCTGCAGTGGTTTACAGTGGGTGTCCTGCTTTAGACAAATGAATATTAATGAATTTGTGTGCAGATGATTTTATTTTTCCTTTTTCTTCCTAACTCATCAGATCTCAAGCCTCCTTCATAGTGGTTATCTGAACGCTGTGGAAGCATGATGTAAATTGTCTTTTGATTATTAAGGCCTAGTTTCAGGCTGTCCCTCAGGATTCTGCGTTCATGTTTGTTCTGTGGATTTGCACATCGGAGGATGCATAGGAAACAGATTTCAAAATCCCACTGGTGTTTTTAACAGGCCAGGTTGTTTTATGTTGTGCATCAGGTTTTGTTCACAAAGCGTTTTTCAAGAGACGTTGTACACAATTGAGAAAAATTATGTCTGAGCTGTAATCACTCTTTTTATATTGATTGTTATGCTCACATGATCATAAATATTAGCCATGTTTGGTGCTGTGGAGAAATGAAGGTAATTGCCTTATGATTAGAGCTCTTTCAGCTACAAGAAAAGATAGATTAGCATTTGTATGTACTCAAGGCAATACTGAGAGGCAAAAGGGACAAATACCAACATCAGTTGTGTTCTCAGAAAGCATTAATCAGAAAGCCTAGTCGTAAGCTATTTTTTTTTCTGGGAGTTTTCTTTCTTTATTTTTAATTTCAGGTCTGTTATGTCGTTGTATTTTTATTTTTCTTCTTTTGTTAGCTTTCCTAAAATCAAGAAAAGTTCAGTTTCTTGCTTTATCACACAGATCTGATAGTCAGTGTGTGAACAGGTTTCCTTTATGCCTACTTTGTTCTTTTGTAGTGTTTTTTTTTATCCCTCTGCATAGTGCTGCTGGGTCTGGTTAAAAGCATACATCCAGGTAATTGAAAATAGCGTTAATTGTTTGTGATGGGGGGGTATTTCTGGGGTTTCTTTTTTGCATCCCGTGTTATGAGTGCTTTTTACAGTAAACCTCTGTACTGTCAGTGCTTCTGCGTATCTGCTGGTTGCTATTATAAAATAAAATTATACTTTTAGAGATGGTTTTAATGCTTAGGTGATTTGGAATTTGCTTAAACTATTTGAAAAGAGGTTGAGTCATTACTGCCTAAAGTATTTCAGAGTTGTTTGTGCACAAAGAACTGTGTGTGATCTGGCTTTGGGAGCTGAGCACTGTTTAGACTCTCCTGTTTGAAGCCATGTGATAACAAAGTCTGTTTTCCATGGAACTACATAAGCCAAAACTGTCACTGATGTGAACAAATCAGTGGTTTTTGTACATTTACTCACATAGTACCACAGGCCATTGTTGTGTGTGAAACCGTGAGTAGGTGTGGAATTTAGTAGATGATAACAGAATTCTTAGGACAAATAATTGTCAGTAACTCAGTTTATTGTTGTAGTCCATATACATAAACTGCTTGTTTATAAATAAGTTCAACATTTTGAGCTGAATTATCGCATTCTGTGTTGTTGAGGGTTTTTTTAAATACAGTTTGTTATTTTCCTTTGCAGTATTTAATGTTTAAAAATAGTACTTCTTGATTCCATGGTTGACAGGCAATTGAAGACGGAAATTTGGAAGAAATGGAAGAGGAAGTCCGGCTTAAAAAACGGAAGAGACGAAGGAATGTGGAAAAAGATTCTGGGAAGGAGGATGTAGAGAAGGCAAAGAAAAGAAGGGGCAGACCTCCTGCAGAAAAATTGTCACCCAACCCACCCAAACTGACAAAACAAATGAATGCTATCATTGATACTGTGATAAACTACAAGGATAGGTGAGCTTGAAGATGGTCTTTCTCTTTTTCTCTGTTGCATGTGCTCTTGCCCTCTGTGTTGGTATCTATCTCTACATTTTTAATGGCTTCATTTTTGTTTTCAGTCTTGAGAAGTGTTTGCTGACACAGCATTCCTAAAGACTAATTCCATGTAGGGCCTGACCCTGTAAGTCTCACTCTTTGTAAAGGGTTTTTTCAAGATTCATCTGATACGAAGTTGTTGAAACACAAATACAAAAAGTAGGTATAGAGCTCCTGCTGAGCAATGAAGTCAGTTCTGCTCTGCAGGTGTACTTAAGAACATTTAGCTTGAACAGAATGTATCTTCGGTTTAGTAGTGCATATGCTTTAAGATTAATCTTTTCAAATACATGGCTACAGATTTGTAAGTGAAAGTTAACATGGGTCTCAGTGTGACCAGAAAGACTGCCCTAAAAATGTAGGGTTCATATCATGAGCCTCTGAGCTGCCAAAGGAAAAACTGTAAAAATATCAAGGATAACTATGCTGTCCACAGCTGAGATGGAAGCGTATTTGTCAAGAAATTCCTATTTTCAGTATAAGAAAATGCTAAATAGCTGGACCTTAAGAAAAAATGCTGTTTCTAATCTGAAATATCATTTGAAGACCTCTTCTGCATGTTATCAAATTAAAAATCGTCTGTGCTTCATGAGGAAGAAATAGAGGATTAGTTAAAAGCATCTTTGAACCAGACTTACTTGAGAAAGTTGTTTTTTTAACTCTACATCTACTTGCCAAAAATCAGTGAAGTCTTTTGGTGTATTTATCCCTTCTTTGCTGTACACTGAATTACTTAAAACCATATACGGAACACGTATAAGCTAAATTAATATTAAATGCATTCACAGAAAATCAGTAAGTATTTGCATTAGGTGACCCACACAAGTGTAACAGTATAGTTTTGGCATGTAAACAGCTTTCAGTTTGTGACTTGAAATGGCAAGTTGCACTTCCGTTTTTGCAGCTACTGTTCTAGGTCTGTCTGTGCAAGATTGACTTGGGTAGTATCTGGTGAAGCACACAGAGATGTGATGCTGACTTTTTTTAGCGTCTGACTTTTGAACTTAAGCATTCTATGATCTGTGGTCACTCTCTAGAATACATTGAAAATTTTATTGCATCAGAACAGGATTTACAGCAACGAATATGATGAGCAGGAAGTCAGATGACTAAATTCAGTGTATATGGCTTGCTGTGACTCTCAGCTAACAGAATAACTGAGAAGGGAGAAGTGTTTAAAGTTCAGGTATTCCAGTCAAGGCTGCAAGGAAGCATCTCTTCATTTTGGATCCCTGGCTTTGAGCCTTCTCCTGAAGCTAGTCATTTCTGATGATGGTGTCTATTTCTTATTTTCAAAATAGCAAGCAAAGATCTTCCCACTAGCCTCCCATAGGGAACAGTTACTGATAGTTAACTAGTAGTTACTGAGAAAGTTTAAAGATTTTTCCTGTTGTTTGTGCTCCAGGAAGTTCATATCTGATCTCTTGTCAAACACTTTAACCACTGTGCTATTTTGTGACAAGGCATACTAGTCACTCTACCAAGAGAGTGTATTTGTATAAGACAGAATTGGTTCCCACTCTAAAAAGTGTATGGAGCTACATTCTGTGGGGAATTAAAAATGCCTGTTAAACCAAACTCTTCAGTGCAGTGAGCTATGCAGAAGAGTTCCAAATTCCTGTATTCTGATTTTATTTTTTTTTTGTGAGCTAGCATCAAGTCACCCAATCCTATTAAAGTTGGGACAGAACAGAATTGCAAATTTAGGTATCAGGAAACATGAATATATTAAATCCTTGGGGCTAAGGTTGTTCCAGAGTTCTATGAAGATTTTGAGGGTTTGCAGCTTTAAAATTAAGTGGGTTTTAGGCATTGGAACCCTTTGGTTTTGTTGGGGGTTCATGTTTGTTCAGCTCTGGGCTTTTGTCTTCGAAGGCAATTGGGGCAAGTATAGAGGGACAGGTTAATTGGAAGAAAAGTAGGCCATGAGCTTCATCTGGGGAAAAAAGAGGGGTTTCATGTATTTAGTATTTGAATGCTTGAAATCATCTTTCTGTTAAGCTTAAATTTTCAGTGCCCACAGATGTTTCATCATTACTTTATGAAATTCCAGAGGGTTGATCTGGACTATGGAGATCTGATTGTGCCCCAGAAATTGGTTGGGTGATAACCATCCAAAATCTTACTGACTTTGGCCTGAGTTACTTTGTCAAAAACAATTCTATAATCTTTAGTAGGTTTTAATAAGCCAGGAGGCAAAAAAATCAAGAGAATACATTGCTAAACTAATAAATCTCTGTGTACTTTGTTTCCTCTTACTTTTGAGAAGGGCACTTTGTAAATACAGAACCACTATTCTTGTTAAAATCTTTCTTTTTTAAAAAACATTCTTCCCACAAAAATCTTGAGTACCATTTGGCTGCTTTTGCATGAGGATTCTGTATAATGTCTGTGCAGGAAAGGAGTCTCAAAATGCTTTCCAGATCATCTGGTATTTGAGTTCTATTGTAGGCATTTGGGAACAAGTGCAATCCTTTCTTATTTGAAAAGCATCCAACAAAATAGGCTGTGTTGCCTGTGTCAAGGAAAGCTAGAGGCTAAATAGTACAAGTAATAAACTCTAGTAAACTGAAATTTGAGCTGCACAGTTAGTATATTAAGTTCAAAATAAGATTAAACAGACAAGTCAGCAACATTAGAGGTAAATGCAGTATATGATTCTTTGAAAAGGAAATTCAGAGGTAGTTACCCAGCTACTTGCAAACCCCAGCTAAGAAACTGCATAGAAGACAGTGGAAGTTAGCATTGAGGTGAAATTACTGCTTATATTTGTTATGTCCTTAGTGCAAATTCAAGCTTTTTCTTTAGATTTTCCTCTTTTACACAGTACTGTATAGCATCTCTCCTAATTCCTTTTATTTTCATCCCACATCCCAACATGACACTGATGTTAATGAAAAATGCCATTAGCAGTAAGTTTACAGAACAATTTACAGCTACAAGCCAAGTTTCTTTGGATCTTTCTGGAAAACTAGGAGCACACATTGCACAAAAGAAAACTTTTATGTGTTTATGCTGAAATTTGACTTGACTGGCAGCCTAACTGCATTAGTTTCCTATGTTTCTGGTACCTGGGTTGTCTCCCATGCCAAACGAAAATAGTAAAGGAGAAAAAGTCCAGAGATGTAAGGCACTGCGGCAATGTTCAGTTCAGACTGAATGGACTCCTTTGGTTGAGAGCTGTTGAGGTCCTTCTCGAATTTACCTTGTAGGCTGCTGTGCTTTGGATTCCAGCACTGGCTGACATGCTTTAAGCTTTTCCTCAGGTTGATAGGCATTTTTCTTTCTATCTATCTATCTGTCTATCTATCTATCTATCTATCTATCTATCTATCTATCTATCTATCTATCTATCTATCTATCTATCTTTATCTGTATTAATCTTGAAACAAACTCATACCTGAGTTTGAACAACTGTGGGTAAGTACTCCAAATCATTAAGAAGTAAAAATGCTACCTTTTTAAACTGCATTTGTGCTCTTAAGTATCAAACTCAGCTTTAAGTATCAAACCATAAAACATGTTGCTAGCTGTAGACACAGAGCAGTACCATCAAGACAGAGCAGTACTACTGATCCAGAGCCTTTTTTTTTCTCTTCTATTCTGCTTTGCCATCCTAGGTGAAGCTGAGTTAATGTATGTTTGATCTAGAAGGGATTAGAATGGAGAATGAATCTGCAATGAAGCAAGAGTGAGATAGAAAAGATAATCACAATCCTCTGACTTCTAGTCACCTGATCTAGTGGAAGATGTCCCTGCCCACCCACAGCAGGGAAGTTCGACCAGATTATCTTCAAAACTCCATCTCCCTTCCAACCCACACCATTCTGTGATTTTGGTAAAGCATTTGTTAGGGTGTCGTGGGAAAATTATACACTAATATGAAAGAAAGAGGAGATCTAACGAGTAAACAAGGATTAAGGTGTAAGTGAAGGCACTATTAAAAAAAGAAGTATTAAACTGGAAAGAATATACCACAAAAGTTCTTGAAGAATTAGTATTAGCGTGTATCATAATATATTAATGATACACATTAAAAATAGAGGAGTGTCCTAGCCAAAATAACAAGTTTTAAAATACCAGTACTGGGATAGTATTCATGGAGGACCGAACACAGTTAAGTATGAAGTACAAGAACTGGTGTGAAATACAGTACCTCAGTGTGCATGGTAAGGTACTTCTAGACAAAAACTAGGAAACTTCTAGTTGAGTCAAAAGTTCCTGATGTGGAACTGGCAGAAGAAGAGTGATCTGGGCAAAGAAATTATTTATCAAAGCTAACTAGAAGCCATCAGTATTGTGCAGCCATAAGAAAACAGGAGCCTGGCCCTGACCCTGTTGCCTGTGTGGATGAGGAAAATACTTATGTATGCCAATACAGGTGACACCATTAATGCTTCTCAGTTGCTGTATATCGTACTTGAATACTTTTCCATTCAAGAAATATTAGTTTACACTAAGACATTTCAATGATATAGTAGCATGGGAGACTCTTGTAAGAGGAAACAGGTTGGTTTGTTTAGCCAAACACAGTAAGGGAAGATAATTACTATCAGTAAATTCACCTTGGAAAGAAGGGAAGCATAAAGACAGGGCATGTGTAGAACTTTGTAAAATACAGGATGGTGATCACTAAGTTATATGAGTGTCAACATTTATTAATAAATTCAAACTGCTAACTAAGAGTTCTGGAACCTTTCCTTATGGAATAGTGGGGCAGAAATACCTAGATTTGGGCTTTGTTCCTTGATTAAAAAGCTTACATATGATTTACAAAACCAAGAACCTGGAAATATCTTTCCAGTTACACAGCTGGTACTTATTCTCCAATGTAAAGTATACACACCGTCTTTGCAGATTCCATTTCCATGCATTTTAATCTGGGATTTTGTTGCAGTTATTTCTTAAATGAAGATCTAGTTGCTTTTACAACTTTGTACCTGGTTGCAGTGCAAAACCTGAGATTTAAGGACTTGCATAGTGAACAGGTTATCCTCACAAAGCTGCTTCCTCCCCCTAGCAGGTGGCTGTTGACCACATTTTTTAAAAGCTGATAAGAAAATTGGAGGGTGGGGCTGTTGTGCCCAGTCTGTTTCCTGCTTCTCAAGAGGCTTGCCCTTTCAGTGGTGCTAATCATTTTGATCACCCTGTCATTAAGTCAAAGCATTTAAATTTGTATCTGTAGTACTCTAATTTTGACAGGACATAGCTCAGGGAAGGGGAATTTTTCTCTGATTGTGAAATGGATTTTATTCACACTATTTCCAGCTGTTTTCTCAAGTTGCCGGTTTTTAACTGTTATAAAATGGTGAGTGATATAATTCGCCAGTACTAATCTAACTAGTAATTAATTATGCCAATTGGTGCTCTTGAGTATTCAAATATGCAAAGCAAATAATTCTTATTTATAGTCAAGCCAAAGTTACGGTTTACATAGCCATATGTGAAAACCAGGAATTACATTTCTAAGTATTTTTAGCCACTTTCATTTAATGATGGGATAAGGGCCACCGGGTATTACTGCAGTCAGTTGCAAAAAGGAATAACCATTACAAAAATGTAACAAAACTTAATCATCCCCTTACGTAGCTGGGTTACAGTTGAAAGTTGTTAAATACAGAGGAAGCCCCTTGCTCTGTAAGGTCTTTTAATTCTCACACACACACCTTTTAAAAGAGCATCCTTGTGAGTTGCATTTGGTGAACAGCTGTAATTTGCCCACCATGGTTTTGGTTGTGAGCCCTTTGGCTAAGGACAAGCATGCAGGACTCTTAATTCTATCCACTCTAAATTGAATTTCAGTATTTGTTAAAAGTGTGAAATTTGCCAGAAATACAAGAACATCTTGCAGTTTCAAATTCATAATTGCCTCTCCTTTTTATCCCAAAGGAGAAAGGGTGTGAATAGTAGCAGCACTTTTGGCAGGTCAGTGGTGGCTTGCTTCTGACAGCAGACTGCCAGGGAAACAAAGACAAGAAGGAGCCTCTTACAAATAAAATAAGGCCTAATTGTTCCCACATTTAATTCTACTGAAAATAATACTGACTACATGGTTGGAAATACATGCTTTTATGCACCTTGTAAGCAGCTTGGCAAAAATGAGAGAAAATCAGAAATGTTGAGCACAAATATTTTTCTAAGCAAAAGTATTTTTAAAATGAGTATTTCTTAATTGTTTTTAACTTGCATATCATGCAGGTATTCTTTATGTGAAAATGCATAGGACTGTCATGTTGAGCTGATGCATTAGCAATGAACTGTCAGTCACAGTTCTTTTTCAGTCAGGTCTTTTAATTTATTCTGATCCTTCTACCCTTCAGCATGTATCCTGCTAGTTGCTAGGCAACCATAAGTGTGTTTTTTTTTTTACTGCGCATGATTTTTATGTGGTAGTTGTGGTTATTATTTTCTAATTACAAAAGTGGGGACGGGGATTAAAATCAGAGTTGCATTAATAATTGCTAATTTTCTGCTGTTGGATCCGCAATACAGTCATTTGAGATTATGTAAGAAAAGATCACATTAATTTACAGTATAGATGTGCACATACAAAGGGAGCAGAAGATAATATTTCTTTGTGAGAGGAGGTTCTATAAAAATGATAAAACAGAATAAGCTTTTATTGATCTGTGCAGGCAAAGCCAGGCACTAGTCTTGTGTCTGTTGCATATTTCGTGCTCTTAATGCTTCTTCTTTCAGAGCCTTAAATGATTCTCAGTAATTAATTATACCAAGCAAAAGCTTGAAGGTTTTCTGTGGCATTCTTAGTTTAATAGAGTGTGCGAACAAATCACAGTTGGCTAGATTTATATCTTGAAAATAGGTTATTACTGTTTAATAATTTACTACTGTTCCATTTTTAATATAAAATACAATATAGGGGTGGGTATATTTATATAAAAAGAGAGAAAAAGATAATATATATAGCCATGAGATAAAAAGCTCTATAATAATCAGGAGCTTTTTAATCAGACAAATACACTATGCATGTTTTAAAATTTATCAAAATTAGATTATTAGTAGCTGTTTCCCTTCTACTTCAATAATTCTATTTGCTATTAGGCTGAAGCATAATTGAAGCAACACCAACATTAGTGGTTTATTAATTTTTCTCAAATATATATTTCTGTTAAAAGAAAGCTGATGAAGTGTAAAGCACAGCAATGATAATTCATTCCTTCTGCATAGCAAATCCAGATTCATACTGCACAAAGTTTTGAAAGCAACTTTAAATATTTTTAAAGAGTTATCTTACATCTGTATCATATCTCAGTGTATTGCACTGATTTGATTTAATTACTTTATTAAGTTTGTGAGTCATGCATGCAGAAAAATAGGATACAACAGAAAAAAAAAGTAAAAACCTAACATGGTTCCCTTAGGAAGGTAGGTTACAGTACGCTGTGTAATGGCACAACAGTGCACTCTTTTCTGTGCTTTGCCACAGGACCAGTGCCTTGCATGTACAAGGTGGGCAATGATCACTTAGTGAATGGCTGGATTCCCCCTGGGCTCCTCTGTGATGCTCAGAAGGAATCGGAAGGTTTTGCAGATATATAACTTTTTTCACGACATTCTATCCTCATCTTAGAAATGAGGATTAGAAACTTGAATTTTAAGACACCATTTGGGCACCAAAGATCTGATTTCTCAGAGTACTTAGTGTTCCATAGGTTCAGAACAAACTTCATTGATCTCAGTTGCAGCTGTGAGTGCTCAACACTTCTCTTTATTAACAAAAAAAATACAGTCCTCTGTTTGCAAAGTAGAAACACATGTAAATTGAGTCAGTTGTGCAGTGTGTACTTAATCCATTGCTTTTCCTTGTACTGCCTCCAGTTTCTCTTTGAGAGGGCAGTTCGAGATGAAGACAAGTTCTTTTCTGTGATGTGACATAGTCACTCACATAGATCATTAACAAGACTGGTGCCTTCAAATCCATAGTATAAACACATCCCACTTTGACAGGAGAAGTATGAAGGTAATTGATTTGTCTCTTTGGTGCAGTGGACTGAGTTTCATTATTTGCTGGCAGGAGAGAAACAGTAAGACTTGGGATGATAACTATGGTAATTTTATTATTTCCTCTATTTTAGTAACAGGATGCTTCCCAAATAAATTAGATCTGTTGTTTGAAATTCATAGTAATTTCCTGGAATTTGAGGTGCAAGTGATCTGTCAGGCTGTCTACCCTAGAAGCTGTGTGGGCTAAATAGATTTCACTCTCACCTTCCCCTACAGTGATGCACTGTGCGTCACCTTGTCTCACCAAGCAGCAGCAGCACCCAGAAGTGTGTTCATGCATGTGGCATAATCTTGCTGTAAACTAGGAGACAGCCTGGCAGCTACTGCTAGACAGGCAAGGGGGACAGATTCTGCTACTGCAAGTCAGACATTTGTGGTCAGGATGAGACAGGGACTTTTGGTTTCTAGGTTTGCACTGGATGGAAGAATACTTGAGGTGCCATTTCGTGCCCAGAATATTGGTTGAATGTCACTGATTGCCAAGCTGTGATTAGAGCACTTATATTTGTTGTCCTTTCTGATGCAAGGCATATGTAAGGAACAGCAGTGTCCCCAGACTAAACTGAGAACAATGAGGCATCTTGGATTAGGTGAGCTACTTAAGAAATGAGGAAATTATGTTTATTCCTACTAGTTCATTGGTCCATAAGAAAAATACTTGTTTCCTCAAATTCAGATGCTATTTTGGGCATTAAGAAATGCCTGACATACAGAAGGCATTAATGACTTTCACAAAGGGCAGAGCTGTTTTCTGCTTTTTATCATCCTAATGTTCCATGACAGAATTGCCTCCGTTAACCTTTGATTCAGTATTAGTTTAATGTGCCTGATAAAATCCCACGCTACTGTACAGCGTGTCTGCAAGAGAGAATTTTAGGGGGAGCACAGTATTTGACAGCCTTCTTTCCCAACTCCTGTAAAGATTTGGTGTCCCTGAGTTAGGATACGAACATGCAAATGAGAAAAAAGGGCCTTTTTGGAGTATATGCGAGACAAGGAAGCAAGTGAATGTGGGCTAGGAATTCCTTATGAATGCTATGTGTAGTGAGTTACAGTTCCTCTTAGGAGAGCTCTTTCCTGCTACTTTGTGAGAAAAAATTATACAGACACAAGGAAAAAGTTACAACTAAGCTCTGAAGTGCCATCAACACATTTCCTCTCCAGGTGACTGATTCCCCTGTATTATTTGGGAAGCTACTAATAGGAGGATTAAAAAAACCAAATAAACAAACAAACAAAAAAACAAAACACAACACAGACCTCAGTTTGGAAGCGTTGAAATAGCTATCGATAAAGGACAAACAATGGGAAATCTGGAAATCTTAGAAATTCTGAACACCTGTAAGTAATAGGGTGTGTTTCTGGAGTATGACAGCTTTTTAGATAAACCATAACTTCATTTCAGCTGACAGAAGAAGTACAAATGGCAGAAGTGATTTTCAGTGCAGTAAGCAATGATCTTCCTAGAAACCAAGAAGATAAACTTATAGTGATGGGAGTGATGCTTGCAAAAAATTATAAAACAAAACAGAAGAATAAGACTATACTCTGCAAACCAGTGTGGAATTCAGATTCAAATCCTGGTCCTGCTTCCATAGAGTTTCCTACACATACGATCCTGTAATGATGATGATATGTTAGGACAACAGCACAAAGAATATGTTTTATATTATAATTATTTCAGTATCAAATTAAAAAAAAAATAGAGCAGGGTTCAATTTCTAATTCTTTGAAAGAAAAAATTGGGATTTTATTTCTTTTTTTCTTTTTTTTATTATTAGATTGTGTGCATGTATGGGTTTTGTGAGAAGGTTGTAGTAATTATTTTCATTACATATTTGTTTCTCTCAACAGTTCAGGACGACAGCTAAGTGAAGTCTTCATTCAGCTCCCATCTAGGAAAGAATTACCGGAGTATTATGAATTGATTAGGAAACCAGTGGACTTCAAGAAGATAAAGGTAAGAACCTTTCTTTGAAGTGAAGATTCCTCCATTTCTTTTTGTAATACAGAAGGATGAGCATGAAGTTGTCATTAAAATTACAACACAAATATTGCATGTACCCATATTTGTGGCTTAGATTTTGAACATTGTTATGCATCTTGTTAGGAATTTTATTTAGTGTATATTGTGGAATAGCACTGTCATTTCAAACACAAATCAAAATGTAGCAGTATGACATGAATAGCACTTTCAGAGATGACATCTCACTCTCTTCTTTGCAAAGACCTAGTTGTGAATCTGTAAGTACATCTTTAGGAAAAACACAAAGGTTTGCAAAGGTCTAATGCTTCTAGGGGATTATAGTCATCCCTAAAGTAGCATCGTATCCAAAACATTTGGCGGATAGAGTTAGGCAACTTCGTGTATGTTAGATGATGTGCAACACCTTCCATTCTTGTCATAGCTTATTTTGTTTCTAGACTAGAAAGAAGAATCTGGAACTCCTTTTATGAAAGGAGTTCTATTTCTGTTGCTTTTGTCCATTACACTGCTCACAGCAATTGCTTTTTACTCTGTTACCTTGGTGTATTTTTTGAGTAATTTGTTTTAAACAGGTACTTGTCAGGATGCATAGGTAAAATTGTTTGAAAGAAAGCTTTTAATGTGTTGAAATCAAATGTTAATTCAGTGTCCTGTCTGCTGTTTTTCTTTCTGCACTACCACCCATCCATCTCTTCATTTCCTAAATAAATACAACAGGAAAGAATTCGCAACCATAAGTATCGGAGTCTTGGGGACCTGGAGAAAGATGTCATGTTGCTGTGTCACAATGCTCAGACATTCAATTTGGAAGGATCACAGGTCTGAATGAACCACTTTTGTTAAACATACAGGCTTCCCTTTCCTAGTGTTTTCAGTGCTTGTGGATTATTATGTATTTAAACTCTGTGTTTTAATTCTTACTTTGAACAGGGAAAACTGCCCAGAGTATTAGAATAATCCAAAATTTTCTGGACTAAGTTGCACTGTGTGCATGCAGAGAAATTCGTTTGACTTCAATTCTGCAATCAGGTTTTGGTTTTTTTATCTGTATGTAGTTTAGAGCTGCTGTAAGACAGCTTGAGTTTACCGCAGTGGATGATAGAAGGAGCAGGTGTGACAGTACAGCTGAGGACAGGATGTTGAAGAAATATTTAGTAACAAACTCTTTAGTTCTGCTAATGGAAGATAGAAATTCAAGATTTGTCCAGCAGTAAAGCTTTGTGTATGAGTCCTTAACTCTCTGAACCCTCTTGTAAACTTCTTGTTTGTTTGTTTTTATTTTTTTTAATGTTGAAAGATCAGAGTCCTTTTTAAGAGACACTAATAATATATCCCAGGTGAGTCTCAGAGGTTTACAAGGCATAATCTCTCATCTCAAATGAATCTTTCACATGCATGAATGCAGTGAATTCTGAACATGACACTGATGCAAAAGAAGAGACTGCAAAATCTGTATGTCAGATAAGAAAATTGTCTCACAGTACAGTGAAACATAGTCTTGAATTATAATGTTTATAGATGAAGTTCAAATAGTGTGATACAAACACAATATCAAAGAGAACATGAAGACAACTTGCATAACATGCAAGAGAAAAAAAATTATGTGAAAAGAAACCTTAATAAAAGCTAGCTGACGGCTGGTGCTGCCAATATTAACACATCCTTCAAATTCCTAAACATTACTGATGACCCTTAGGTGAAGGGGGAGTTCATATTAAATTTTGAGAATTAAAATTAAGTGTGCATGTAATTATAAAGGATTGTTGAACATAACTCATCATTTTGTGATTTTTTTTTTTTTGCTGTCTAAAGGCAGAAGAAGGCCTTGTGTAGCCTGGTCTAGTGTGAGGTATCCCTGCTCATAGCAGGGAGGTTGGATCCTGATGATCTTCGAGGTCCCTTGCAACCTTAACCATTCTTTGATTCTATGATAAAATGTTTTCTGGAAGATGTAGGTGCATTATTTTTACTGTCTTCAATTCTATGGAAACAATCTATAAATAAATTAGCTAAAAATAATTTAATAAGGAAATTAATTGTTATATGAAGCATGGGACAGGATTTTTGCTGTATGTCCAGATGTAAATTGCCAGTTTACTGCTTAGTCACATAGCAGGAAAACAGCTATAAATAGCTAATAATCACAAATGCAATTTAAAAAAAAAAAAGTGAAGTGAAGGAGAGAAATGCTAATACCAAAAATTGGTGATCTCAATCTAAACTAGATTATTTGTGTGTGTGTGCCCAAATCCAAAAGGCTAGTTTAAGTACACAGTAACTTTAATTGAAATTGTATATGTTTGTTCTGTTACTATCATGCATGCTGCTTTTCCTTGGAGCAAAGCAGTTCCATCTAAGCTGGAACCTTATGAGGGGTTTTCAGGTAGAGAAAGACTTTGTGTTTTGAGGCTTTTGTCCTCAGTACAACCTTGGCAATTTGAAAAGTTTTTAATGTCATAAAGATCAAATGAAACACAGACACGTAAGGAGTTAAAAATAGTATTGATCTATTGAAGCAGAAATTCATTAATATTGTCACTAGTCATGAAGTTCAGTTGTTACTGTTTCTCCCTTTTTGCTTGTTTTTTTGAAACTTGCTGGATTTGGATTTTGGTCAAAATAAAAAAACTTGCACAGCTTTTCCTGAAAACAGCCCTAGGTTTTTGTCGATCAAAGTAGACACTAAATATTATATATAATTCCACATGAATAAGGTTAAAATATTTCTTAAAAAACCTTTATTTCCCGAGGAGGTTCTGTTTAAAAGTCTGGGTCACAGTGATTCCTTAAAAATGTAGTGACTGGCACTGAACACATACAGTATTGTATGCATCCTTAATTCTCTTTGTGTTACAAGGTGTTTGGTCTGAGAAAGTAAAGGAAGGCTAATTGAAAAAGACATTGCTAAGAACAATGGAATATGCTAGACCTAAACATAAGAGCAATAAATGGTCTTCAAGAGGACCTTAGGGGCTTTGAGATCAGTAGCTGACTTGAAATACATATAAGAGAAAGTCAGTAAACTTTCAACTTCCACTAAGGAAACTGAGGGATCTCACAGCCCACTGAAAAGCCTTTTCAAAACATTCATCATAATTTTATATATGTCAGGAAATTTTACCATGAGCTAGAGAAGTCAAAACACCTTATAATAAAAAGGACAGGAGCACTTACAGAATGGGAAATAATCTGCAGTGAGAGGCAGCTTATCTGAAAAGGACAAGGCAGTCAAGCAATGAAAGAGAAATTGCATATTTCATATAAAGTATTCTGAAAAAGTTTTCTGATTTGTTTTTTTGAATCTGCAAAGTGTTAGAGCAGTTTTATGAATTTTAACATACAGATTGCATAATGACAACCAAAAATCCTTCATTGTCTTCCTCACAAATAGCCACTGTCCTTTTATACAAGAAAGTCTGTAATTTAGCCAAAGGAGTAGTATGACAGCCAAGGTAGTTCAAATTATTGTGGTAAAACTGAATGCAGTCTATGGCTCTGCAACTATCCTCAGTTGTCTAGTGCTGAATTGTCAGTGCTCGGCTTCTGACATTTTACAAAAATCAAATGTACAGGCTCATTTGTTAAGGTGATTAGGAGGTCCCAGATACTCAGCAAAACAGCAAGATTTTTACTGTGTTAATCTAAGAAATGCGTTACAAGCCAAATGTATTCCTCTCAGTCTTGAGAGTCCCATCATACTTGTCATTAAAGGGGAAGATCTGATGTACCCAAGATACGCAGCAAGCTACAGAATGTTGGAGGAGTAGTACTGATTACTGGAGGTTCTTTTCAGTCTTGTTAAATCTGAGAGGAAGAAAGGAAGGAATGAGCTGCTTGGGAGAAATTGTTTTCCTTGTGGGCACTCTGAATTTCAGAAAAACTAAGGATAATTACCATGATGGTTAGCCATTTGTCATTATCAATTGCATTACTAGACTATAACACATTTTTAAATTAAGGTGCTTATTGCTGAAGTGTGTTGCTTTGGCAATTTTTCAAGGTGGTTATGATCTAATGAAAACACACAATCGATCCTCTGGCAATAATAAGAAAAACACTCTTAGCTGGATGTAGCACATTTTAAGAGTTGCAGTTTTGTGGCTTGCTATTGACAAATTTCTTCATTTAGAGCATGAAAAGTTAATGTTAACATTTGTTGTAAAACTCATGCAGGAAGTATTGTTACTCAGTATTGGAAAGAGCCATATAATCTGTGGGTTGCACTGGAAATCAAAGTTTATTATGTGAATTTTTGAGATTGCTTGACTTCAAGACTTCTGACATAGGTTTGTATTCATACTGTAGATCTATGAGGATTCCATTGTTCTTCAGTCTGTATTCAAAAGTGCACGACAGAAGATTGCCAAAGAAGAGGAAAGTGAGGATGAAAGCAATGATGATGAAGATGAAGAAGAAGAAGAGGAATCAGAATCAGAATGTGAGTCCCCTGCTATGTACATCTGGGAATAGAAGGGGAAGTTTTCAATTTTCTTAATGGAATCTGATTATAAGGTTTTGTTTGCCATTGGTGAAAGTAACTTCTTACTAAGTTTACTGCTTTAGGTGTTAATATTCAGCTTAAGTCTTTGGCTGTATCTTCTGGCTACACCTCGTAAGAGTAGAGTGAACTATTTTTAAGCCAGAAACCAATCACAGAGGTGCTTTGTGGCAGCAGATCTGACTGACTATGAGTGTTTCTAAGCCTTTCTGGTCCTGTTCATGTTACTTGTGAATAGAAGTGCTTGAAAAGGCGAGAGATAGCCAACCTTTAGGCATGGTCTAACATATAAAACTCATGACCTGGTTAAGAACCAGAAGATGTTGCAAATGTTCTTCAGTGCAAGAGAGCCTAAGTAAAACTCCTATTTTTTCAGAAGCAAGAGCTGACACACTCATTCAGTCCCTACAGACTTGTAAACATGATGCAGTGGAAAAGGCGGAATCCCTTCATTGCACTTTCTGCCACCCAGTATATTCACCCGTACTCTCCAGCTATCCCATCTGTTTGGTTAGAGAAACTCTAGTACTTGGCCCTGAGCTACTCTTCCAAGTACGTCACGCAGTTGTGTAAAGTATGCAACTTTAGCAGTTCCTTTGAAAAAGAGTGAATATTTTGAATGCAGGAATTCACCACACTCTTCAGAAAGGTGTCAACTCAAAATTTGTCAGTCATCTCCACATAGTATTTCTGTAATTTAAAATTTAAAAAAAACCTTGTCTGTATAAAGGATAGCATTTTTATGTGCAAGGAAAATATTTTTAGATGTGTATCACAGGACCATATACCATCTGTAGACACCATGCATTCTGAGAGTAAAAAGAAGATACACGTGGTCAACCTGAAGTTGTTCTTTATAGTACAATACAAATTGTTAAAATTATCAAGAAGCAGAGAAATGAAAGCAAATACTGATTCTTTGTTCCGCAGTCCAGATAAAGAACAGAGGGGATATCTTTTCAGGGTGATATCAGGGATGAATTTCTGTGAACGGACACCGCATTTAAAAGTTGATGAGTGAAAGTTATATTCATGTGTGCCATTAAACTGTTTACAGCAAAATCAGTGAAGGTCAAAATCAAGCTAAATAAGAAGGATGAAAAAAGTCGGGAGAAAGGAAAAGGCAAGAAGAGGCAAAGCCGAGCAAAAGCCAAGCCTGTCGTGAGTGATGATGATAGTGATGAGGATCAAGATGAAAATGTAAGTTTTGTTCACTGAGACTGAGGAAGTGGTTGTGTTGATTGCATCTCTACCCTGTCCTGCTTGCTGTCAGAATTCTCAACTATTCATGCTTAAGCACAGTTTTAATCTGTATTAATTATCTTGAAAGATTTGGGCAAGGATGTTATCTGTATCTGGGTGTGCTTATGAGACCTGGTCCCAGTGTTGAAAGACAAGAAATCTAAAAAGTGTGGAGCTTATTTTTTGAGCTTTTCCTGTTTTCATTGAACTTGTAAACCTCATGGCCTGTTTGCTTTTGTTCAGAGATGAAAAATGCTTAGCTTGATTTTTTTGGTCATTGCTTCTACTTTTCTGACAAATGAAAACAGACCACTTCCCAGTTGTTTTTGAACATCTGGGTAGAATTAAAGTTATCCAGTGTTTCCTGACTCTCTGTTTTTCCTTCCCTAAAGAAATCTATAACAATGAAATAAAATGTCATAAAAGAGAAATATTAGATCACATAATACCTTTCTTAACACTGTCTTGATTTGTCAGATGAATTGTCATTTTTCTTCCTTTTACTTTTTATTTTCTTCTTTAACAAAATACACAGAATAGCTGGCGAAGAATTTCTGACTTGTCTTGTGTCTCTTACCTCTAGGACCAGTCGGAAGCAAGCGGAAGTGATGATGAGTGATCCATAGGGTTTACTTTCTTGGCAGAACTGACCCCTTCCCTTTCTCTTCTCCCTTCTCCTTTCTCCTGTTTTACTACCAGTGAATTCATTTTGTCGAACAGACATTGGGGATGTTTCTGTATTTTCGTTCTTTATAAATTAGCTTTAGGATAGTGCCAGACAAACATATGATATCATAGTGTAAAAAAAAAAAAAAAAAAAAAAAGTAACATACTGTGACCAAATGGGCCTCAAAAGATTTAAAAACAAAACAACAAAAAGCTTTTGATGGAAAATGTGAGTTGATAGTATATTTCTATAGGCTGATTTTAACTTGGTAATGATTTGATTGTGCCTGGTTTTATCATTGATGTTTTTCAGTGGCATCAGAAAGACACACACAAAAAAAAGTCTTTTGTAGCATTGATAACCAGGAGAAGCCATTAAAAGCCACTGGTTATTTTATTTTTCATCAGGCAGTTTTCAAAGTTTTTATTTGTTCTATATTGGTTTTTTACACTGTGGTACATATATGCAACTTTGTTTAATAGCTTATAAATGTACAGTAGTTAGCCTTCATCCACCTTGTCCCATATAGGTTTTTCCACTTTATGCTTGACGATCTTCAGAAAAATGCTTTATGAATCGTATCAAATTTATGTCTACTGTAAACTTTGCTTAACTTTTTTTTCCTTGATTAAAAAAGTCGGGTTAAAAAAATGCTATTCAGTATTGCAATCTATATAGTGTAATGAATGGCTTCTTTCATCAGACTGATCTTCTATGTTACCAATGTGGATTATCACTTTTTCCCTAAAGTGTACTTAATCTTTGCTTTCTTTGCACAATGTCTTTGGTTGCAAGTCATAAGCCTGAGGCAAATAAAATTCCAGTAATTTTGAAGAATGTGGTGTTTGTGCTTTCCTAATAAAGAGATAATTTAGCTCAATAGATGCAGCCTTGTGTTACGAGTTCCAAAACAATCTTTTTATAGCAGGGATGAGAGGGCAGGAATGCCTCCTGCAGAGAGGTCTACTGTGGTCTGTCCTGAGTGTAAAATAAGAACTCATTCAAATAGCATGGAAGTATCTTCAGAGAATATGTTAAAATAAGAATAATAAAATTGAAGCAGTAAAATAATACCTTGAAGTAAAAGTGGAGTTCATTACCTAATTACAGTTCAAGAGATTAAGAAATAAAATAAACATTTCTTTTTCTTTCAGGAAATGTATGTCCATGGGCCTCAGTGAGCCTAAATACAATTAGCTATGTCAGCAGCAAGCCCCCCTGTAAGTCAGTTTATTCTAAGTATTTTTTTGAGGTGTCAGGGTTGTGATGCTCTGAGATGCGGTAGTATAAACATTTGAAATATATATCTGCAGTGTTGCTACTCTGAAAAATCAAAACTTCTTAGCTTTGAAAATAGATTGAGTAGAAAATGTGCAAGCCTAGCAGTTCCTTTGTTACCTGGATGGTGCATCTACATCACATCTCTTGCAGGATGTGAACTGCTTCACATTTTTTAGCTCACTGGAAATGTGATTTGTAACTTTGTCCGGTGCCTATTTGTGTCTATTAGCCCTGCACTGAGATAAGTCAGCTTTGCTTCGTTTTAGCAATTTCAAAAGTTTCATTCCTAGTGTGTGCCCCATCTGTGTGGCATAACCTGTATTTCACAGAGAGGTGCTACTGACTGCAGAGTGACGGATGATACCAATGTCTGAAAAAGCTTTGCAGAAAATGGTGGTGGTCCTGGTGGACACCAAGTTGAACATGAACCAACAATGCACCCTTGTGGCAAAGAAAGTTGACAATATTCTGGACTGCAGTAGAAGGAGTGTTACCAGCAGGTGCAGGGAGATGATCCTTCCCTTCTGCTAAGCACTGGTGAGATCAATGTGAAGTTCTTTTTCAGGTGATGGCCTCCCCAGTAGAAGAGAGACATGGACATGCTGGAGCAAGTCCAGCAAAGGGCCACTAAGATGGTTAAAGGACTGGTGCATATGACATTCAAAGGGAGACTGAGAGAGGTGGAACTGAAGAACAGAAAGGCACCTTATTGATGTGAATTAGTATCTGAAGGGAGGGTTGCTGCCAACATCAGCCATTCTGTGATATGGGATAGTTTGGTTTGCAGAAGTCATTCTGTCATAATTGACAGTTTCACAAGACTGTATATAAATGACATTTTTTCAGAGCAAAATAAACCAAGTCTACCAACCCCTTATGCGTGACGAGAAACAACTGGCAGTAGGCTTTAGTCACTGCTGGCCTAGACTGGATTTAAACTGGCAACTTCGATGGAAAAGGCACAGTATCGCATTACCCATCCCCAGAATACCTGATGACTTTGCAGTGACCCAGTTTATTTTTCAAGAACTCATTATTTACAGATGAGTGTTCACATGGAGAATAAACATGAAGAAGACCGAACATTTCTGTTAAAAATTAAAGGATTGTTTTAGTCAATAACCACAATCCATATGTTGATAGCAGTTTGCATGAAGAAATGAACTTGAATTTTTAGCTGCAGTTTTTGTTCTATAAAATTTAAGTGATTTTAAAATATTTTCATTTTCCCCTCTGAGTTTCAAGAAAAAATGCAATTATTTTTTATCAATTTATTAAAATTGATTTATGTCTGCTAAGTCATACCTATGCCTCCACTGCAGTCAGTCCTGTTATTTTGCTTAAGATTTGAATTAGTTTCTGCCCAGAGTAGATTTTTAGTTGTGATCTTGCTCTTTCTCTATATAGATTTTGTGCATTTTTCAGTATTTCTTGGTAATCTCAGCACATCACTATATGAAGAAAAAGGTTCTAGGTAAATTGTTGTCATATGTAACCTCCCAAAGTCTCTTAAAAAAAAAAAAAAAGGCACAACACAGCAATAAAAGCACACAATGCTACAATCCATACTGAGGGAAATTAATTCATTTCCTAGCTTAATTTCAGAAAATTGTCTAGTAAAATGGTAAATGGTGTATGTTGGGCACTGAGGAAGATAAGCAAAGTGAAGTAAATAGTGGGAGGTTTTCTTGTTGCATCTGCTGCTCCTGGGAAGCTGGCAGCAGTGTAAGTGGGCCAGATGAGTAACATTTAACAGCTTTCATACATTTCAGATGCTATTATTTCTTTCCCTCTCACACACCTTCTGAAAGAACCAAAAGGCAAAACCTTCTACTCATTAATATATATGGCTTCCAAAATGTGTGTGGTCCTCCGTGCAGAGTATTGAATTGGTTATGTTTTCAGACAGGTTATGTTTTTGTTTCCTTGTTGTGTATACTGCTTTTAGATTAGAAGTGTCAGCGTGCTTCCCCACTACCTGGGTCCTGGAGGTGTGATCTTCGCTCCCTCCGTTCATGAATAAAGCTGTTGATTCAGTGATTGTCGCAGCAGGGAGAAATGGCAGAGTGTGTCATGGCAAATACTGCCACTGCTACTCTGCACTGTGAGACAAAGGCACAGCTGATGCAGTAGTAAGCCTCAGAGCCTGCAACTGTTAAGCTGTCGGTTTTCATAAAGGGATTGTTAGACTGGTTTAATTTTCCCTCTGCTCATCCTCTGAAAAAAAGCTCTGAAATATTTTAAAATTCCTGTAAAAAACTGCATTTTTTTATATGGCATGGGGACTTGAACTGTAAGCTGAAAAATGACTTTAGATCAAATTTGGTACTTTCACAAAAGGGGCTAGCAAAAGTAGTTCACATGTGTGAGTTGACCATAAAGAAGGGGAAGTAGGTTCAGTGCAGACAAAGATTTAAGCAATACAGAATTTTTACTCTTTTGTGGTAGACTTGTGTGTAATTTTAGGAGTCATTCACCCCTAATCTTGCTGTGCTGGACACAGGATAGAAAGCAGAAGAGACAAAAAGTAAGCAGAGGATGTGAAGCAGGTTACCAGACAGCATTTAATTAGTTCTGTTTTCTTGAAATTGAACATCCTGTTCAGCAGGGACGAAACTTTATACTTTGGGATTGTGCTGACATACATTTTAAGTGTTAAAACCAAAAATGCCATGAAGGATTATCCACATGTAGCCTTGGTTATTTTCTGTGAGGAAAGTCAGATTTTATACAACAGTTTTTTAGTCATGACATGTAAGTTAACTGGAGGTTGCAGTATGACTCTCTTATGTACCATTAACAACTAAGAGCTCATCCCCTCCTCAAATGAGAGGTCGGTGCAGGCATTTCTCTACTTTCTCATGTGGAGGTCACACCTGCTTTCCAGACACCAGTCCTTGTGTTTCCGTTTGCTTTACTTGTGAGGGCTGTGGATGTGACAATATTTACTGTACTTTTGACTCTATATTCACACAGGGAGATGCGTGCTGAAGAACATGTTGAGCTCTCTGCCTTGATCTGACACTGTTATGAGGCAAAATATTTTTATTTCTCTGCCTCTATGTAAGGAGCTTGTGTTTCAGACCATATGGTATTTTACTTCTCCCTTATTTTTATGACCACAGCAGGCACAGTAAGAACAAGATTCTTCTCCAATTCCATAACAAAAGCTTTTTTCTTCTTCTCATCTATGCCAAGTTGCTGTCAAAGGCTAAATCACAACAAATAAATGCAACATGAAGTTCTTGCATTTGCAGGCCAGAAGACATGCACTGTAAGTTACACCTGAGACAAGGACCATATGCACAACAGCTGCCAGTTTGGGCAGCTGCTTCCTGAGTTTGTGTTTTGGCACTCAGTGTCATATTATCATGCACAATTCCTGGCCATGGTGACATACACTGATGCTTCATTACTTTTACCACTTTTGATGGGATAGGCAGTTTTAAGCTCTGTATTGCATCATCTGCAACCTGTGAATACAACTGTTATATAGGCTTTTACCACAACAGGACATGGAGTTAAAAATAGAGAGAAGGTGGCAATACTAAGACATTAATTAACTCAAGTGACTGTTTTTTTCTTAGGAGGTAACATGCAGTTATTCTGTCATTCTAACCATGTCTAGGGCTAGTGCTTTCTGTCTTTCCAACTGTGCCAAGTCCTGTTGCAAGCTAGCAAGTTTGCTACTACAGCCTCTGAGAGCAGAAACATTCCGAACAGCTTGTCCAGGTGAACACGTTTCTCGGGATGGTGCTCAGGGGTTAATAAAAGAGTCAAACTTTTGGTAGGCCCAGCTGCGTAAGGGGACAGTTCATTGCCTCACAGAACTCAGGTGAGTGCAACCATCTCATCCCTGACTCTGACATCCCAGCTACATTTAGCAAATAGCCTTGCTGCCTGTTCTGCCTGTCTCCCTGTTCCTCTGATCACAGAGTGCTGCTTGCTTCCTTGGGACTGCTTGTTTTAATGGCCTAGCATCTGTCTGATAAAATATTTCTGGCCTTTGGGAGCAATCTCGTTACCTCTCTGCTAACAGGCAGTTGTGGCTGGCTTTCTCATCGCTTTCCAAGAATTCATGGCATTCTCCTTGGAGATGTCTGTGTTGCTGCTTCCCTTTATATTTACTTGCTGCTGTAGCTTCCTTTAACTCTATGGCATCAGGCAGAGTAACGTTAGGTTAGTGAAGTGAATAACAGACACTAATCCTGCAAAATAACAAAGGTGTTACCTACACTCCAGCCACCTCACCTGCCTGAGGACCATCAAGTGGTCTCTGTAGGGCTATTCAGTGTTTGGAGTCACCAAGGAAAAAGTGACCTCTAGTTGTTTTTAAACTAAATCAGATTGCACAGCAAAATATTTTTTGACTTATTCAAAACCTTTTTCTGTCCAGACACAGGATGAACAAATACAGTGCCAGACAGATACAGCTTCATGAAAATATAAGCATTTTAAACTCTGAAATAAGCCTACCCTACAGAATTCACTGAAAAGCCTTTTCAAAAAGACAGTTCTTCATATAAGACTTATTCCTTTGCCCCTCAAAAAGCAAACTAAAGGTTCCCTGAGGACTGGCCAGAAGACTGTCTCCAACACATGCTGCCTCCTAACCTTCTGCAGAGCATGCGGCAGCGCAGGGCGGAAAACGGCAGCGGGGAGAGCTGCTCCTTTAATTGCCGAGGATTGGAGAAGGGGCCGGGCTTCCCGGAGACAGCGAAGCCGAGGCAGAGCTGGGAGACGCGAGTTTGAGCGGGAATCCTGCGAGGAACAGGAAGGCCGAGGTGCTGGGGCGTGGCTGGGAACGGCGGCAAAGTTTAGAAGCGGCCTCTCGGCAGCTCCTCAGGGCAGCAGCAGCACAGGGCGGCAGCGGCAGGAGCAGGAGCAGGGAGAGGAGAGAGGGCTGCTGGGAGCAGCGTGAGGGAGGCAGGGAGCAGGGAACACCGGTTCCTTTCTCTAGCAAGACGGGCAGGTTAGCCTAATACCTCATGGTCACAACGCGCCCCAAAACTGTAGTGAACGAGAATGAGGGAACTCGGACAGAGGTTCCGAGCAGGCACGCAGCCGTGCAGGTCTGGGCTGCAGCGAATGCCTGAGCCTGGCACTGGTACCGGAGGGAGCCCGTGACACCACGTGTGTGTGCGGTGCGAGGAAATAAATGATCTGCTCAGGCAGGTGGTTAAACTGACGGAGGAGGTAGAAAGGCTAAGAACTATTAGAGAATGCGAAAGTGAAGTAGATTGGTGGAGCTACACCCTGAGGCAAGGGCAGATGGCAGAGGTTGAGCAAGTGATGGATCCCCTCCCCTCCTGTGATCAGACAGAAGTAGAGGACTCAAGAGACAGGGAGGCATGGAGGGAGGTCCATCCTCGGAGAGGCAAGCAAAAACCCTCCCAACCCCCTCCACCCTCCCAATTGCCCTTGAATAACAGGTATGAGGCCTTGGAACTTTAGGGACAGGAAAATGAAGTTGGAGGGGTAGATCCATCTAGTGAAGCACCTAGAGCTTGTCAGTCAGCCCGACACCTTAAGACTTCTTCAACTAAGAAGAAAAGGAGAGTAATGGTAGGCGACTCCCTTCTGAGGGCAACAGAAGGGCCCATCTGTCGACGGGACCCATCCCACAGGGAAGTCTGCTGCCTCCCTGAGGCTCGCATTAGAGATGTTAAAAGGAAACTCCCTGATCTTGTAAAGCCCTCTGATTACTACCCACTGCTGGTTTTTCAGGTTGGCAGTGACAAAATTATTACAAGAAGTGCAAAGGCAATGAAGAGAGACTTCAGGGCCCTGGGACGGCTGGTTAGGGGGTCTGGAGCGCAAGTCGTGTTTGCCTCCATACCTCCTGCAAGAACGGGTGAAGAGGTAAACAGGAAGAGTTTACAGATCAATGAATGGCTACGAGACTGGTGCCAAAAGCAGGGCTTTGGTTTTTTTGATCATGGGCTGCTATATGAGACACCTGGCCTGGTGGTGGCAGGTGGAATGCATTTGTCCCAGAGGGGGAAAAGGCTTTTGGGGCAGGACTTAGCAGGGCTCATTTAGAGGGCTTTAAATTAGATGTGAAGGGGGAAGGGGAAACAATTGGGTCTCTTAGGGACGAGCCCAAGAGCAACATGTTAGGGCCTGAAGGAAGGTGGTCTACGGAGGATTTTCAATCATTGAAGAGACGGGATAGATGTTTAGGCCCTGGCCACAAGGCCTCCTGCCTCCCAGGGGTTCCACCAGTGTGCTCTGCTTGCTTCCTGAAATGCCTGTACACCAGTGCACGCAGCATGGGGAGTAAACAGGAAGAGTTAGAGGTCTGTGTGCGGTCTAAAGGTTATGATCTGGTGGCAATTACAGAGACATGGTGGGACAGCTCATGTGACTGGAATGTGGCCATGGATGGCTACGTCCTTTTTAGGAAAGATTGGTCGGTGAAGCGAGGTGGTGGAGTTGCTCTTTATGTGAGAGAGCAACTAGAATGTATTGAGTTTTGTGCAGGGGCTGATGAGGGGCAAGTTGAAAGTCTGTGGGTAAGAATTAAGGGGCAGGCTGGCATGAGTGATACAGTTGCGGGGGTCTACTACAGACCTCCTGATCAGGATGAAGGAGCTGATGAGGCTTTCTATAGGCAACTGAAAGTAGCCTCGCAAACACAGGCCTTGGTCCTCATGGGGGATTTTAACTACCCTGATATCTGCTGGAAGACTTACACAGCCAGCCATTCTCAGTCTAGGAGGTTCCTCCAGTGCATTGATGATAACTTCTTAATGCAAATGGTGGACAAGCCAACTAGAAGAGGAGCGCTGCTGGATCTTGTGCTCACCAACAAGAAGGGTCTTGTTGAAGCAGTGATGGTCAATGGCAGCCTTGGCTGCAGTGATCACGAGATGGTGGAGTTCAGGATCCTGTGTGGGAGGAATAGAGTACCTAGCAAGACCAGAACCCTGGACTTCCGCAGGGCCAACTTTGGCCTCCTCAATCAATTGTTAAGGGAAGTCCCATGGGACAGGGTGCTAGATGGTAAACGGGCTCAAGATAGTTGGTCAACATTCAAGGACCACTTCTTGCAAGCTCAGGATCAGTGCGTCCCAATGGGTATGAAATCAAGTAAGGGAGCTAGGAGACCAGCGTGGTTAAACAGGGAACTGCTGGGCAAACTCCAGTGGACAAAAAGAATCTATGGATCATGGAAGGAGGGGCTGGTCACTTGGGAGGAATATAGGACTGTTGTCAGAGGATGTAGGGAGGCAATTAGGAAAGCTAAGTCCTCCGTGGAACTTAACCTTGCAAGTCAGGTCAAGGATAATAGAAAGGGCTTTTTCAAATACATAGCAAGTAAAACTAACACTAGAGGCAACATAGGCCCACTGATGAATGAGGTGGGTGCAGAGATAGAGACAGAGGATATAAAGAAGGCAGAGGTACTGATGCCTTCTTTGCCTCTGTCTTTATTCCTGCAGACTCTCCCCAGGGGCCCCAGATCCCTAAAGCCCCAGAAGAAGTCAGGACAAAGGAGGAGTTTGCCTTGGTAGATGAGGATTGGGTTAAGGATCAGTTGAGCAATCTGGACATGCATAAATCGATGGGTCCAGATGGAATGCACCCAAGGGTGTTGAGGGAGCTGGCGGAGGTCATTGCTAGGCCACTCTCCATCATCTTTGGTAAGTCATGGGTAACAGGAGAGGTGCCTGAGGACTGGAGGATAGCAAATGTCACGCCAGTCTACAAGAAGGGCAAGAAGGAGGACCCAGGTAACTATAGACCGGTCAGCCTCACCTCCATCCCTGGAAAGGTGATGGAACAACATGTTCTTGGCACTATCTCTAGGTATATCAAGGATGAGGGGGTCATTAAGAGCGGTCAACATGGTTTTACCAAGGGGAGGTCATGTTTGACCAACCTTATAGCCTTTTATGAGGAAATAACTAGGTGGATAGATGATGGCAGTGCGGTAGATGTGGTTTATCTCGATTTCAGTAAATCATTTGACACTGGCTCCCACAGCCTCCTTGTAGATAAGCTGATAAAGTATGGGCTTGGTGATCAGGTAGTGAGGTGGATCATGAACAGGTTGAAGGGAAGAAGTCAGAGAGTTGTAGTCAATGGGACAGGACCTAGTTGGAGGTCTGTGACTAGTGGAGTCCCTCAGGGGTTGGTACTGGGACCGGTGTTGTTCAATATCTTCATCAGTGACCTGGATGAGGGAACAGAGTGTGCCCTCAGCAAGTTTGCTGATGACACTAAACTGGGAGGAGTGGCTGACACACCAGAGGCTGTGCTGCCATTCAACGAGACCTAGACAGGCTGGAGAGTTGGTCAGGGAGAAACTTGATGAAATTCAACAAGGGCAAGTGTAGAGTCTTGCATCTGGGGAAGAACAACCCCACGTACCAGTACAGGTTGGGGGCTGACCTGCTGGACAGCAGTGTAGGAGAGAGGGACCTGGGGGTCCTGGTGGACAGGAGGATGACCGTGAGCCAGCAATGTGCCCTTGTAGCCAAGAAGGCCAATGGCATCCTGGGGTGCATCAGAAAGGGGGTGGTTAGTAGGTCAAGAGAGGTTCTCCTCCCCCTCTATTCTGCCTTGGTGAGGCCACATCTGGAGTATTGTGTCCAGTTCTGGGCCCCTCAGTTCAGGAAGGACAGGGAACTGCTTGAAAGAGTCCAGTGCAGAGCCACAAAAATGATTAAAATTATTAATAATCATCTCCCTTATGAGGAAAGGCTGAGAGAGCTGGGTCTCTTTAGCTTGGAGAAGAGGAGACTGAGAGGCGACCTCATCCATGTTTACAAATACGTAAAGGGTGAGTGTCAGGACGATGGAGCCAAGCTTTTTTCAGGGATGAGCAGTGGTAGGACAAGGGGCAATGGATGCAAACTGGAGCATAGGAGGTTCCATGTGAATATCAGGAAGAACTTCTTTACTGTGAGAGTGACAGAGCACTGGAACAGGCTGCCCAGAGAGGTTGTGGAGTCTCCTTCTCTGGAGACATTCAAAACCCGCCAGGATGCATTCCTGTGTGATGTGCTCTAGGTGACCCTGCTCTGGCAGGGGGGTTGGACTAGATGATCTTTTGAGGTCCCTTCCAACCCCTAGGATTCTGTGATTCATGTGAGGACTTCAGTGCTTTCTCTGCAGCATGTGTGCCAGAAATTTAATAGTTGCATAACCAGCCCCTGAAATGATCCCGTGATTACTCAGTTCTGGATATTACCACTCTCAGAACCAAAAAGTTTGAAGGTATAGTCTGGTGACATATGGGAGGGTCATCACAAGTGGTACATGTTGGGAAAGGAAGAAGCTAGAATGACAAAACAAAATGGGGGGAGGGGACGGGGGTGCAGAGAGGAGAAGGAGGGAGGGAAGTGAAATCCCCATGAAGCACATGGTTATGTTTCTGTGGGTGCTCCCAGTCTAGTTTAGTTTAGTTTAGTTTAGTTTAGTTTTTTTCCCGGAAGAATGAGAATAGTATTTAATGTGCCAGAAAAAGAAAAGGTGGGACAACTGTTGGTGTTAGGAAATGAGACCAAAAGAAAAAAGCAAATCACTAAACAATTAGTGACCACAAAGCAATCACAATACAATACAATATCACAAAGTAAAAATGTAATCCCTCACTTTGGTACACAGCTGCTTCACCCTTGATTCTTAGAGAGGTAGGAAGGAGTGAATTGGGTGGCTACCTTACCCTATATCGCTGATTTTGCTCCCAGAGCTCATTTGCAAGGAGGTCCAGCAATACACCTTCCTAGGAGGAAAAAGGAAACCTGAAAGTGAGTTGAGGCTAATAGTGTGGTCTGCTGAGCAACAGAGCACCATCTCAGCACAAGAGAAGCAGAGATGTTGTGAAATGGCAAGTGATGCTAGCGCATATCCACAGACTAGGACAACAAGGAAGATGAGTGGGGAGAGGTGGCCACCGCAGGCTGGAGAACAATTCTGCAACAGAGTTCAGGGGAGGAGGGAGTGTGAGGAGCCAAACTGCTGAACAGGCACTGCAACTGCCTGTCCTTTACTTGGTAGCCAGTCCAAACATTTCATTATTCATTTGATCGTTTATTCTTACCAGTGAAGTGGAAACCTGAAAAATCCAACTTTGGAGTAAAACGTTTTCATTCCAGCCAAACCAAAACATTTGATTTTACAGCCTGTGCAACAAAAGCAGAGGAAACAGCATTAGTCTTAAGGGTGAGCAGAAAAGGAGAGAAGCAAGGTCTCCCTTCTTTCTACCAACAAGGGACCTGTACTTAGTGACCTGCCTCCTCACACCTCTGCATACTTTTCTGGTTTTGAGACAGGGCTCTTGCAGGGGCTGTGTGACTTTTCTCTTCCTGCTGGGGGTCCTCCCACTTTGTGTGGCACCTTTAGTTACTTATTGAGCAGCAGTGTGAAAGAGGTTAGGAACTAGCCACAGAGATGCAAGATGAGGGTTTGTGTGCCAGCTAGACCAATATGTTTGTGATTTTATCACAGAATTACTGTAGTGGTCTCCTGAATCTCGGTATCACACACCCCCAACAAAGTGCAGCACTTGGTAAGAGCAAATCTTTCATTGGTGTCATGCCTGTTGTCCACTATACCATGTTTGATGTCCTTACGCAAATGGTATTGAGATGTGCAAAAATGCATCATTCATTGAAGAAACCATTTCCTTTAATCCTACAGCTCAGGAGAATGACTTTCACAACACAGTTATTTTAACAGCTACAGCAGCAGACAGTGTGAAGTCTATGAAACTAACATGCAGAGGAAGTTACTCTGCACTTCTAAGCATTTTAAAAGCAGCCCTGCAATAATAAAATACCAAAATACAAAGTGAGAGGAAGTATCACAGCCACAGACCCAGGTGTGTGCTGGGGAAGAGGGTGAGTGTGTGGAGATACCATGGTAAGACCTGCCTGCATAAACAGTACAGGGATGACAGAGAGTTGGTATAATGTGCACACTATAATACTAACCACTTGTGACCAGCAGAGCTTCAAGATGCACAAATGCCTGGAATAATTATGTCAGTCACATCTAGATGCAGAGACAGCTCGATCAGGCTTTGCCATGCTGTAGCTTCCAACAGGAGACTGTAGATGTCACAATAACAGAGTTCAGGAGAGCGTAAAAAGTCTGCATCTGAGGAAGCAATATAACTACCCTATTGCTCACAAACTAAATGGGCTAGAAGAGCTGCCTGCCCTTTGACCTTCCCCTCACTCCCTGCAGTTTGTTTGCACAAGCAGGTCTTTGACTTTAGACATAAAATATACCCATCCTGCTTAAACATCAACTTAATTGTCTGTACAGCTGAACACTAAGTCCATGCCACATAGTATGTGTTAAAACTGAGGCTTGCTCTCAAGGGTTTCTGCGGGTAGGGAAGAAATGTGGGATGGCAGCCTGAATGTTAAGTAGCTTGACCAGTTCCACAGTGTCACAACATCATTTTATGCTCAAGGAGTGCTAATGTCAGGCTGGAGTTGTCACCAGCTTCTGCAGGCACAAAGAAGGGAAAGAGCCATGGAGCTGCACCAGCACCACAGCAGCAGGTATGGGTCCAGCCCCTGTGCCAGGCTGCTGGCTAGGTGTCTGCGGTCCCTCATGGATCATCACAGTCACTCAGACTTGCAGGGGCAAGTTCTTCAGCATCAAGGAGAAACATGCTGTTAGAGAAGGGCAACAGGGTGTTTTCTGTAGAGACTTCAAAACCTAACAGCAGCAATTTGTTTTGCAATCACGTCACCAGGTCTCAGGCAGTCCCATCAGTGTCTTGCAGCAGAAAAAGCAAGCGGTTACACCTCGCTGGTGTGCCATTCTCTTTTTGTTCTCACACATAGCAAAGCAACCTTCCTAACAAGAGCAGGGAAAATTTATCTGGTTTGGTTTGGTTTTGAATAAGAGGTTTGCAGGCTCCCTGTGACAGCAAAGAGAAAGCTTCCCAAAGTGTAAGCACCAGCCCCAGGATAAATACATTCTTGAAATTGGTTCCCTTCTTATATCGAATCAAATATTCATGGAAGCAACTCTGCTTCCTTCATTGTTGTACATTGCAGGCCAAAGAATTTATTTTTATTTGATTTAAAGTGAAATGCAGAGACTTGCTAACTAGAAGCACAAGACTACAGTACAAGTGGAATTTAGATGACATTTGATAAGAAAAAAAGGACATTTTTTCCACATAGGCATTCAGTGATTTTAATAGCTACACACAGGAGTTCTAGCCTTCGATACCAATTATTCTGAAGAAAACTTAGGGATAACAGAATTCTGTTCATATCCAAAAGAATTAGATTTTGCCTTCAGTTGCTGGCCCTCAGCATTTGAAATATTCTCTCTATATAGCTGTAATTTCTTTCCTATATCACAACAGTATCAGTAAAGAGCTTAGAGCCAAATACAGGGGCTTATACTACAAACAAAAATAGATCACTAAAATGACATAGAAAATCACTTACAAAACAGCTGTTATTGAAACACTATTAGTTGATTGTCTAACATGTTCATCAGATTGTCTAAGGTGTTAATCAACTTCCTGCATTTAGTCTCTCTGTATCTAGTAACTTATGAAGAAAATTATTGTATTTTAATACACACTGTGCTTATTGTAGACCCCACAGGATTTGTAACATAATAGGACCTCCCACCAGCTTTCAGCTGTGGTAGTGTCACCGTTTGATTCAGGTCCGACAACAATGCTCTCGATCCCCTCCCCCCCCCACCCAGTCAGGGAAGGAGAGAGAGAAAAGGAGAGAGACTTGGCTGGATTGAAAACTAAACTACACAGCTTTAATTAAAACACTAATGAATCACACAAGAAAAATATACAATTATATACAGATATATTCAGATATGGGCAAAAGCCTCTCGCCTCCCCCCACCCCCAGCAACTCCCACAGCACTCCCCTGAACTGGCAAGAGTCCCGAGAAATCCCGGAGCCGCTGCTGGAGAAAGCGGAGAGTTATGAGGGTCAGGAGAGCTCGTGCCTAAGGGTCGGCGGTGACGGATGAGCAGAGTCCTCCCCGGACGCCGGCCATGGACGGAAGAGAGCAGCGAGAAGAAGGAGGAAGCTGTCTTCTAAGATCTCTGTCCTTCCTCTGAGCTTACGTAGATATATGGAATGGAATATCTTTGGCCAATTTTGCTGTCTGTCTAACTCAGCCTCCCACGGGGGGGGTCAGAGATCTCCCCATAGTGTCTGAGCCGGCAGAGTGAAGGTGTAGCCTTGAAGCCTCAGTAGTTAGAAAAACATTCCACTGTCTTATCAGCCTAGCAGAACACACAGTTGCTAGTTACAAGAAAGCTTACTGAAGGAAAAAAAAATCAGTAAAAAGAAAAATTGGCTTAATCCTGGCTCACACCAGGACAGGTAGTAAAGAACATTACCACACCAAGGACATTACATCATACCCTGGCCCTTGTTAGCCAGCAAAAGTAGTACTTTATGAGAGAGTTGTGGTAACAATTAGATTTTTATATCTTAACTCACCACAGAATACCACCACCTCAGGAAACAAAACATTACAGCATGTGACACAAATCACTTATAAATCCACTGCCAGGGACAGAACAACAGACTTGGGTTTAACACTGTGAAGTGCTGAAAATGAGAGAGAGGTGATAATTCCAGGATCCAGCTTTCACTCCCATCTAAAAGGTGATGCATAACTTTATGCCTGTGTGTCCCATTCCACTACTGATTCCAGAACAACACTTCCCCTCCCCTTCATTTCTTCTTACAATAATCGTGTTTCATGCGATAAGCCCTGTGGCTCCTTACCACACTGGCTGCCTGATATTTAAGAAGACTTGCTACCTGCAGGCTTTAGCAATTCAGGGTTTAGTTCGTCTCCCCCTTTCAAGCCCCTCTGCCTGTGCTTGGAACACTCTTGTGCCCCTCACAGTTACTTCTTTTTCTGCTAAAATGCCAGTGAAGTTGTCAGCTAGGGTGAACAGGCCCGGGGACTGCTCAGATGAAATGTTCTTTGGTGCCCTCTTTGGGACTAAGAGCCACGAATCCCTCAGGACACCAGGTGGGTCATGGCAGACCATTGGGAGCAAGAAGTGTGAGAAGAGGCAGGACCCAGAGCAGCAGCAGTGGAGCAGCTGTTCAGCCAGAGAAAGAAGCATTCGTCTGCCAGTTTTAACATTGCTTTACATTAACTATTTGCACATTAAAGCTTTGGAAACAGTTCTCAGCCCCTCTGTACCAGCAAACACATCTGTCTGTGCTCCTCCTGAGCCTGGAGGCTCCAGGAGGGGCTGGGCAGCTCTCGGACAAGGTCTGTTTTCCTGGTGTCTGCAGGAGCATGTTTCAGTTGTGGCGGGAACGATCCCGAGAGCTGCAGCGGCTGAGGACTGAGGCAACACGCCTGGCTGCGGATATCAACGCTCTGAAGAAGGTGATCCTGCACTTTGACAAAGAGGGCTGGGGCAGAAGGGGTCCCAAACAAGGCTCTTCCTGGGCTGGTTGGGGTGTGGGCTTTTCCTGCTCAGCCCACACGCACCCATGCCCCATCCCTTGCCAGGGGTTGGCTGCTGGTTGAACTTCTCCACTGTGGCAGAGCAGCTCCCTTGGGCTCCCCCCAGCCCAGCTGTCAGACCCCTTGCTGGTGCCCCAGCCATACCCCTGGCAGCATTTCTGCCCTCTCCTTTTCCCTGGAGCTTCCCTGGGGACCAAAAGCATCTGGCTCGGTCCTCGTCTGCCGTCCACGCAGCAAGGCCTCAGCTTGGGTCTGCTGCCATTCCTGTGGGGTCTTGGTGTCTTCTGGCACCCGCAGACCTTCTCTTTGTGTGGCTGGGAGAGAGACGCCATCACCGGGCAAGGAGATCCCTTTTCCTGGGGCACCTCCAAGGGTGCTGTGGCGTGTGTGGGGCTGGCACGCAGCCTTAGAATTCGCCAGCAGCCACCAGATTCTCCAAGCCTGGAGCCTCCTGCAGTCAGCAGCTCTCTTCTCCCCTTCAGGGAGCAAAGCTGTTTAGACATGGTCCTGGGCAGCCATCTCCAGGGGACCCTGCTTGAGCAGAGAGGTCTCCAGAGGTGGCCCTCCAGAGGTGTCTTCCAGTCTCAGCGCTTTTGTGACTCTCTAAAAAGCTGTTTTCCAGACTGTCTCGTGCTGAACGCGAAGCGCTGGCCAAGTGGCTGTGGGGGCCTCTCCCTGTCCCTGCCCTGTGGTAGCGTCCTCTATGACATCACAGCTGTGACCTCACAATGGCTGGGGCAGGGCCCCTGTGAAGTCCAGGCTGCCCACCCTGCACCAGGCACTCTGGCCAGAGCCTCCTGCCTGGAAGGAGCTGGCTGTGTCCTAGAGACTCCGTGCCTGTGACAGGTGTTTTCCTTCTGGCAAAAGGTCTGGGCCTCTCACCTGAGTGGCCTGCTCTGGGCAGCAACACTCCTGCAGCAGAAGGAGGATACACAAGCCTGCAGGGAAGCTTCATTTGTCTCCAGGATGGGGAGAAGAAGGGCTCCTGCAGCAGCCCAAGGAGCACAAGGTGCTGCCCTCTCAAGAAGGAGAGCTGGCAGCAAGAGGGATGAAGGTGCAGCTGGGCTCGCTCTCATCCCGGGCAAGAGGTACCAGGGTTTGTTCCTTACGGGGACATCAGCTGGCGGCTGGGACCCACAGAGCCTGAAGGAGGGCTGGGGGGACACGATGGAGAAGCCTCCAAGCGCTGTGGGCAGCACAGTAGTGCCCGGGCTTGGGAAACCTGCCGTGAGTGGGCAGGTCCTGGGGCCAGGGGGCTTCTGTGGGGGCTGGGGGACACTTGGGGTAAGAGGCTGCTGTGCCAGCCCGCTCTGCTGCTGCTTCTGCCCAGTCTCACCGCAGCGGGGACATCTCCTGGGAGGTTTCAGCTGGGAGCCTTGCTCGTGGCCAGGGCCTTGGCGAGCGTGGCAGGGAGACATGCAAAGCAGCGCTCCACCTTCTTCCCCCCACAGGGGCACCCTGTCTCAGGAGAAGCAGGGCACCGGCTGCGAAGGGCCAGCACAGCGTGGCTCCCCTGCAGGACTAAACAAGTGTAAGTTGCACCCTGCCTTTCACCCCGTGTTTCCACCATGAGCCTGCCTGGCTCAGCCGGGACCCAGGGCCCGGCAGAACCGGCGTCATCCCGCCCCAAGGGAGGCCTGGGGCCAGCTCACCTGGTGACCCTGTGGCACTGGCTGCCAGGGCTGTGTCTCCGTGGTACATGGGGGGAGCCACAGGGTACCCCAGCACGGTAGAGGCCAAAGCCTTGTGCCAGCCTCCTTCATGCCCTGCCTGCAAGGGGGTCTTCAGCTCCCCCCTCTTCAGGGCACATCACCCTGGCCCTGCCCCACAGGAAGGGAGCTTAGAGGCCCAGCCTCCACCTCCACACAGGGGCCTGGTAGACACCCTGACAGGCCTCCTCAAGAAGTGTCCTCAGGCTTTTTTTCCTCTGGTTTCTTTCCCCAGGGCTGGTCTGCATTGCCCACAGCCTGGCAGTAGCCATGCTGTCCCTCCTCAGCTGGCTCAGCACAGCCACCTCCACCCCGTGAGTACAACACCTGTGCACAGGGAGACAGGGGTGCTGGGGATTAGGGCGAACAGGAGGAGGCTGGAGGTGGTGCTCCCCACCAGGAGACCCCATGAGTCGCTATAAGCTGCTGCTCCTCAGCTTGTCAGAAAACCCTCCTGGGCAGGGTTCTGCCTTCAAGCTAACTGCTAACACAGGACTTCCTCTTTTCCAGGAAAGTGGTCATCGTCCTGGAAAAGAGGAGGCTCCTCAGGACCCTCTTCTTGATGAGCTTAGCTGTCCTCGGTGAGTCTGGCAGGTCATGAGATGCTGGCTGCATGCAGGGGACACGGGGCGTAGCTGTGGGGTGCAAAGCACGCCCAGGAACCAGGGCTGTGCAGAGCCCTGAGGAAAGAGTCCCAGCCTGGAGCTGCAGCCTCCCTCTGTGCCGCTTCCCCGTGTCCTCAGCCACCCTCTTGCCACCCTGGTGTGGGTGGAGGCTGTGACTCCTGGCCTTGTTGGAAAGCCCACTCAGGTAACTCTCTCTTGGCCATGTGAATTACAGCTGGTGCCTGCTGCAGAGCCTTGATGGAGACGGGGAGGCAGCAGACAAAAGATCGGCAACAGGTCAGTGGGCCGAGGAAAGTCCTGCAAAGGAAGCAGTGCTGGCCGTGGGTGGGTGGGTGAATCTCTCCATTCTCGGGTTCCAGGCAGTGACCCAGAGAAGCAGCAGCAGCTTCTGCTGCGCCTTCCTGGAGCTGCTGTCTCTGGCAAGCCCCGGCAGCCCTGGGGCTCAAACGGAGACCACTTCTCTTTCAGGTGCTGCTGGAGCAGGCTGCAGATGAGGTGGAGGCAAAGGTCTGGTGGTAAGAGCCCTCTCCTCTCTCCAGACCTGCAGCACAGCTGGGGGGGTCACGGCAGGTGCAGCCGAGCTTTCTTGCAGTCACTTGCACAGCGCCCAGGGCTCGTGCCTTTTGCTCCTGCCTGGGCCTTTTGCTAAACCTGGAGAGGGAGGGAAGCACTTGCAAACTGGGGAAAGAAAAGGGGCCTCGAACACATCTGTTTGTGCTCCTCCTGAGCCTGGAGGCTCCGGGAGGGGCTGGGCAGCTCTCAGACAAGGTCTGTTTTCCTGGTGTCTGCAGGAACATGCTTAAGTTGTGGCGGGAACAATCCCGAGAGCTGCAGCGGCTGAGGGCTGAGGTGGCACGCCTGGCTGCGGATGTCGACGCTTTGAAGAAGGTGATCCTGCACTTTGACAAAGAGGGCTGGGGCAGAAAGGGCCCTGAACAAGGCTCTTCCTGGGCTGGTTGGGGTGTGGGCTTTTCCTGCTGAGCCCACATGCACCCATGCCCCATCCCTTGCCAGGGGTTGGCTGCTGGTTGAACTTCTCCACTGTGGCAGAGCAGCTCCCTTGGGCTCCCCCCAGCCCAGCTGTCAGACCCCTTGCTGGTGCCCCAGTCATACCCCTGGCAGCATTTCTGCCCTCTCCTTTTCCCTGGAGCTTCCCTGGGGACCAAAAGCATCTGGCTCGGTCCTCGTCTGCTGTCCATGCAGCAAGGCCTCAGCTTGGGTCTGCTGCCATTCCTGTGGGGTCTTGGTGTCTTCTGGCACCCGCAGACCTTCTCTTTGTGTGGCTGGGAGAGAGACGCCATCACCGGGCAAGGAGATCCCTTTTCCTGGGGCACCTCCAAGGGTGCTGTGGCGTGTGTGGGGCTGGCACGCAGCCTTAGAATTCGCCAGCAGCCACCAGATTCTCCAAGCCTGGAGCCTCCTGCAGTCAGCAGCTCTCTTCTCCCTTCAGGGTCATCTGTCAACCTCCAGAGGTTACCCACAGGCTCTCCACAGCTCTGCAACGATTTTTGATCCCTGTGTGCTCCTCCCATCCTGGATACCTTTTTGCAGGTACAGTAGCAGAAACAGTCACTGCTGCTTCTCTTACCTCTTACATAAAAGTTGGGGGTAAGCCCTGGGGCATCTCCCCTCTGGCCAGTGGTGTTTCTCCAGGCCACGGCACTGCTCCCCTGCATGGCACCTGCAGTCTCACACAGGGCTTGAGCTCCCTAGGAAAGTGCAGCTGCCCTCAGAAGGGGGCTGAGCTGAGCTGAGCCTCCTGCCAACCATCCCAGGTCACTGCTGGGTGAAGGAGCTTCTCCTTTGGGACCCCATTTCCTGCCCCAGCTCTGATTTTCTCTTTTCCAAAGAGGCAGGGGTGAGTGGGGGGAGGCTGCAGAGCTGCTGGCCAAAACAGGAGTTTTCTTGAAAGCCCTGCCCTTGTGCAGAATACCAGACCTGTCCCACTGGCCAGAATGTTTCCCTCTTTTCCTCTTTTCCGGGCCAGGAATACAGCTGGGCACATCTGTCTGCTTCCCAACACGCCATTCATTGTGAGCACAAGCACAGCCCACGGGCACAGTGCCCTGTGCTCTGGCTGCAGAGGAGCACAGCGGGCCCCATCATGCCCTCCCACTCATTCCTCTTGCCCTCTGCTTTCAGGTGGAGCTTTCCCAGTGACTCTGCTGGCACGTGAAAGGGCCTTGGAGCAAGGCACTAATCCGGTCGCCTGCAGAAATGGAACGAACGCTGGGCTGTCACCACACAGCACCATCTCCGTGACAGCCTCTCAGCTGGGGCTTGCTGGCACTGCCCGCTGATATATCACCCTCTGAGTTAGTCTGGGCTGGGCACTGGTGTTAGAAATGAAATGTAGGGTTGTTTTTGCATCCTAGTGTTAGAAGCATAGTGTTGGGTTGTTTTTTATATACCCTAGTGTTAGGAATATAATAGTTTGTTTAAGAGAGAAGTGAGATATCTGCACATTCCAATGACTCCTGGAATGGTTTACGCTCCAAGAAACTGAGGGACTTAATTGGACTCCATCTGGGGGATCCAAACATGGAGCAGGTTTTATGGCCAAGATAAGACCAAACAAAGCCAATTCTATCTTGCTCCTCGGGGCAGGATGACACCAATAGATAAAGATCATTTTGGTAACTGGGAAGACAGCAAGAAAGCATAATTAGAAGTGTCAGGTAGGCTGTAAGCCCTGGACTACCCAGCCAGTAGGGGAAACAGGGGAGGGAACTTTGTGTTGGGAATAGGGAATATAAACTGTTATTTACCTTGCTATGGGTGTGCCTACTTGTTTAGGTCACCCATTCTTGCAAGAGTGTCAATAAACTGTGCTTCGCTGAAGGATGTTTGGGCCTGTTCATTGGCGCGACAAACGTTTCTCACAAATGTGGGGGCTTGTCCGGGATCCAAGGTCGTCATCCAGGGAGTCGTTGTCTCCGAAGAACAGAAAGGTGCATCCTGTTGATTTCAGCGGTTCCCTGGATCAGCAGCGCTGGCTCCAGGGAGACCGACCAAGACCCAAGACTGGTTATAAACAGATCCCACGAACCACAAAGGGGGGAATAAAGGATAAGGGAAAGTAGGCACACTGATACCAACCTGGTAAACTCCGTGCATGGACCAAAGTGAGAAAATGGTGTCACCCTGGTGGTCTGAGCCTCTTGTGTGTGTGAGAGTGAGACGTACATTAGTATGAAGCGAGTGCGGAGTCCAGCTTCGCGGTTCTGTTCTTCCGCGAGGAAAACAGCCGGAGAAGGACAAAGCAAGAGCAAAAGAGTGCAGGGAGAGTCTTGGGAATGGGAAATAAAAGCACTAGGCCCAGGGAGGTAAGGGAATATACTCGGGAGCAATTCCTCCAGACAGTCCTTTAGGGAGGATGCTGAAGTACTGGGAAGACATGTCAGGTACTAAAGGGAAGGATGATAAGAAGATGATAAACTATTGTGTGTTTATCTGGACACAGGAACCCATACAGAGGCAGCATGTGTTTTGGCCGAAGTATGGGTCTGATAATAGCTGGCTGTGCCAGGATTTGAATTTCAAGGTGAATGTAAAAATTCCTTTTTCTTTGGAGGAGTGTGAGTGCTCTGTGCTGGATGAGACCCACTTCAAGACCCCCTTCACATATTACAGAGCATATATTTGCAATGAAAGCAGGTAACGGGGAAGGTCAGGAGAAGTCTCAACCCTGGGACCCTTTAAAATGTTTACCTCCTCCTTACAACCCTGCACAAAATCCCAATGCCCAGGACAGTCCTGTTAACCCTCCTCCACCCCCTCACAACCCTGAGCACCAGGAGAGTGTTGTAAATCCTCCTCCTGTTTTGCACACTCCTGTGAATTCCTCTCCCCCTTTACAGGACCCGGAGCACTGTGACAGCACTTACAAGGAAGCTGCGAGTGCTTCCCCTTTGACAAATTTTCCAAAATTGAGAAGAGAATTGGAACAATATAAAAGAGATGTGGAGAGTTTTCCCATACAAGGGGGCAACCACCGACAGGCAGGCTCGGTGGAAGTTATGTTTCCTCTCCGGGAAGTGCCTCTTGGGCCTGGACAAGTGGAATATGTCAGTGCCCCACTGACAAGCACTGAGGTGTGGAACTTTAAAAAGGAAATGAAATCATTGATCGAGGACCCTGTTGGCTTATCCAAACAGTTGGATCAATTTGGGGGTCCTAATTCTTTTTCCTGGGCAGAATTAATGTCCATCATGAATATTATGTTCAGTGGACAAGAACGGGGAATGATTAGACAGGCGGCTCTGCAGAAATGGGAAAGGAGGAACCCTTTCCCAAGGGTTAGTTCCGGCAGAGCAGAAATTCCCTAATGTTGATCCCAATTAGAATAATAATAACCCTGTACACCGGAATAATATGAAAGACCTGAGGGAACTAATAATACAGGGAATTAAAGAGGCTACCTGAGATCTCAAAATTTTTTTAAGGCATTTGAACTCCAGCAAGGGAAGGATGATTCCCCATCAGATTTTTTACAACGGTTCCGGGATCAGATGAGGAAATATTCGGGGATGAACCCTGAGGATCCGGTGGCCCAGGGTTTGCTAAAAGTGCATCTTGTTACTAAGGCATGTCCAGACATTCAAAAGAAGGTACAGAAAGTAGGTTGGAGTTAGAAACTGTTTGAGGAGCTATTGAGAGAAGCACAGAGAGTGTATGTGAATCGGGAGGAAGAGAAACAGAAACAGAAGGTTAAAATGAAGCAGAGACTCGAACCCATAGTGCAACAGAAAGAGAGAGAGAGAGAGAGTGGAAACAGAGCCGAGAGAAGGGGAAACAGAGAATGAGACCAAGAAGTGCCGAACAATGTAGGAGACTATCAGGGCAAGGATTGTCTGGTAACCTCCCTTCAGCTGGATGTTGTCATGTGGCAAGCTGGGGCATTTTAAAACACAGTGCCCAGACTTGAAGAGAGAAGGGAGGGTGATGTCAATGATGGATCTTGAAACTCAGGAATGATGGGGTCAGGGGTTCTCTCAGTCCCACCCAGAGCCCTTGATAAATATTAAGGTGGGACCCCAGAAAGAAGAGGTAATCTTCTTGGTGGATACAGGAGCAAGCAGAACTTCTTTAAACTATGTTCCTCCTGGGCTAGAATTAACCTGTCAACTAGTGTTTGTTGCAGGAATCGAGGGAGAAAGGTTTGGAGTTTCCACATTTGAACCTACAATGCTTAAAATTGGGAATAGAAAAGCCCAGGGACAGTTGCTGTATGTTCCTGAGGCAGGTGGTAACTTATTGGGCAGGGACATGATTATACAATTAGGCTTGCAAATCAGAACTCACTCGGAATGTATGGTTATTTCTATGAATGTGTTAACAGAACAAGATGAGGCTGGCATAGATCCCATCGTGTGGGTCAGAGATGGTAATAGAGGAGGTTTGAACGTAACCCCTTAGAAAACTGCATTGCAAAAGGCAAATGAGGTGGTGAGGCAAAAGCAATGTCCCATCTCTATTGAAGGAAAAAAGGGTCTTCAGCTGGTAATTAAAACCTGGCTCAAAGATGGGCTATTGGAACCCTGCATGTCTCCTTTTAATACGCCTATCCTACCAATCCTGAAGTCTGATGGATCTTACAGACTGGTGCAAGACCTGAGGAAAATCAATGAAATTGTTAAAGTCCGGCATCCTGTGGTCCCTAACCCTTATGCATTGATGACTAAAATACCACATGAACATCAACGGTTTAGGAAGAGCTGTAATGGAGTCACCGTTTGACTCAGGTCCGACAACAACGCTCTTGATCCCCTCCCTCACAGGTAGGGAAGGAGAGAGAGAAAAAGAGAGAGACTTGGCTGGATTGAAAACTAAACTACACAGCTTTAATTAAGCACCAATGATAAAGAAAATCCATACAATTCTGTACAGATATGTTCAGATATGTGCAAAAGCCTCTCGCCTCCCCCCACCCCCAGCAACTCCCACAGCACTTGCCTTAGCCGCGAACAGTCCCAAAAAATTCTGGACTGTTGCTGGAGTGAGCACGAAGTGATGAGGGTCAGGAGACCTCGAGCCTGGGGGTCAACAGTGATGGATGGACACGGACCTCCTGGCTTTTCCACCTGCCTTTCTCTTAGTTGTGATGCATTGGTCTTGGGCCGGGAGAGGGTGATCCTTCAGTATCAGCTGGCTCTTATGGGCCCCTCTTCCCTCCAGGATGTTATTCCATGACACTCTCTCAAGCAGATCCCTGAAGAGGCTGAAATCTGCTCTCCTGAAGTCACGGGTGATAACCTTACTGTGCGCCCTCCTTGCTGCACTAAGGATCTTGAACTGCACCACGTCGTGGTTGCTACAAGCAAGGCTGCCCTTGAGCTTAGCCTCCCTCGGCAACCTTCGTTGTTAGTGAAAACAAGGTCCAGCATAGCACCTCTCCTTGTTGGTTCCTCAATTACTTGGAAAAGGAAGTTGTCATCCGTGCACTGTAGGAACCTCCTGCGTTATTTGTGCTTTGCAGAGTTGTCCATACAACAGGTATCAGGGCGGTTGAAGGCCATGAATACCACGGCCTATGAACGTGAAGCAGCTCTTATCTGTCTGTAGAATGCCTATTCTATACTGTCCTTCTGGTCAGGTGGCCTGTAGCAGACCCCCACTGTAATGTCACTTGTCCCTGGCTTCCCTTTAATCTTAACCCATAATCCCTCATCTGTCGCCAGGGAGAGCTCCATGCACTGCTGCTGGTCTTTGATGTAGAGGGCAACACCCCCACCTCATCTTCACTGCCTTTCTTTCCTAAAGACCTATAACCCTCCATTCTGGTCTCCTTGATACCAATAAGATCATAGCCTTGCAGACAGGCACACATCTCCAGCTCCTCCTGTTTATTCCCCATGCTGTGTGCATTTGCATAGAGGCAGTTAGGCTGGGCCTCCAGTGAAGGTGTCTGAGTAGCTGGAGGGGCTGAGATTTCATTATTCTGCACTCCAGGTGTTCCCCTGCTGACCTGCACCCCTTCTATAGGCTCAAGTTTGTTTGACTTGACTACATCGTCACAGTTTACCACTGGGCAGCAATTAAACAAATTACAACAATGCTCTCTATCCCCACCACTTCCCACCCAGGTAGGGAAATGAGAGAGAATAAGGAGAAAGGCTTCTGGATTGAAAACTAAACTAGACAGTTTAAATTATCTATTAATTATAAAAGAAAATATGTACAAATATACAGAAGTATGTGTGGGACTGTACAAAACTCTCATTACCCTCCATCCCGTGCAAGTCTCATGGCAATTCCCTTGAGCCATAGCCTGTCCTGAAAAAGTTCTGGAACCCCTCTGGTGATAGTGGCAGAGCACACAGGAGCTGAGGGTAGAGATATAAGGCTCAGGAATGCATGATCCTAGGGATCAAGGGAGATGGACAGATGGAATCCTTCTTGGATGCCCACCATGGATGAATAGGAGCTTGTATGAAATTGAATACTCCATTTGGCCTATTTTGGCCACCTGTCTATTCTGCTCCTCCCTTTAGGAGGGTTACAGGTAAAACTTGTGCTCCTTTAATGTCTGAAGCCCCAGATTCAACAAGCATAGAAAAATGTCCTTGGTCTCTCACTAGTAACTATATACAGGAAGTGTTACCAGTCCACTGGCTGGCTGGAAAACTTACTGTTAGTTTCAGTAAGTGTGCTGCTTAAAAGAGAGTTCATTGAAGAAAAAAAAAAATCAGTTAAAAGAATATTTGCTTCATTGTGGCTCAAACCAGGACCATGATTCCATCCTGAAAAATGCTGGAAAAATAAACATGATCTTTCAGTACACTATTTTTACCTTAGTAATACAGAGTGCTGCCAAAAATACTCTTCTGTGAAGACTGCCCTCACTGCAGGTGTAAACATTTTTAGGAAAGTCACATATGTATTACCTTTTTGCATGTTCATTCTTGGGGCCTATTTTCCCCTCTTTGTTTTGCCAGAAAATGCTCTCTGTCTCACGTAAATGTAGCAGCTGTCTTCTTACAGTTTTGCACCCAGCACTGAGTGCCAAGGTTTACACTGGACCAAATCATGTCAAAGGCAGTAGCCCCGCAAGACTGTAATAAATGATCCCCTTTTTCAGAAGATTGTATTTTGACTTTAAGATTTTAGATAGCAAGAATTTGATTTGCCTAAGGGCAAATCCTGAAGGGATTTTGAACGCAAATGAAATTCAGTTAATGAGGAATGAATTGGAAGTTTAGAAAATACCTACTTCATGGTCAAGAAAGTAATTTTTGAGTTCTCTGTTGGAACTTGTGCTGTAACACAGAAATTAATTTCAGCTTGATGACAGGTCTTGCAGACATGCCTTCAGAGGGCAGTGAGGAACTGTGTTAGTCCATGGAGTCTCTGAAGGCCATCTCTAGCCACATGATCCCTCCATTCCAGCAAGCAGCTTCTCTGTTGCTGCTGAGGGAAATCTACTTTCTCAAGCAAAAGACCTCAAACAGACAGGGCACGCAGCCTGTGTCTGGGGAACTCTAGGCTGGGAGACAGGCAGGTAGAACTAATGCTAACTGAAAACGCTAGTCCTATTTATGAAAATATTAATGCTTGCATAGATAATTAAAAATTTGCAGAAAAATGTTTGTTGTAGGAGATATACAGCTGAATTTTCACCCTTTGCTTGTAAACAATCAGGTAAATATTTCCAAGTCTGAATGGGAGTAACCACTGTTACAGGCTAAAGGGTTATTTTGCACTTTTATGCCCTTCAGTCACAAGTCTTATTAGATGTCCACTGCCAGGTTTGTACTGGGAGTACCTGTCCAATAGGAATTTGAGTTATGCTGTCGCTATTTCATGTAAACCAGCAAGCAAATGACAAATAGTAGCAGTTCTTGTCTGAATAAATTCAAGCTCAACTTTTATTTCCTCCAACCTGAACTGAAATGAAGCTGTCAGGTTTCAGACCTTACTGTTGATTCTTTGAGCTTTCTAATAGCCTGATTTGATTTTTAATGAACAGTACTCCCTTCTAATTCACACCAATGTGACAACTCCTACTTTCATGCGAGTAGCCATGCAGCATAAGCAGAGTCTAGATTTTAACATCACAACAGGAAATATTTTGGGAATACCAGTAGTGATAGGATCCGTCCCAAGGTAGATGAGGACTATGCTCTTGCTAGCATTTATTCTTCAGCAGAGTTTCACTGCATCCCAAAATTCATGTCCAAAGTATCCCAAGATTTGAAAATGAGTATGTCAAATATGTAGGATAAATGGGGGAAAAAATAGTCCATTTGAAAAATACTAGAAAAAGCAATTGCTTAGAGTCTTTACTGAAGACATTAAAATATATGTTGCTACAATAGGGAACAACAACATTTACATGCATGTATAAACCCCACTACAGCATCATCCTGCTCCACTGTGGGTACCAGATTTAGGTCCTTTCCTTCCCTCTGTTTATGTTTTTGCTAAACACCGTGTGACTTAATCTCCCTTCTCAGATTCCTATGAAGTTTTACAGACCTCAAAATCTTGACTGATCCTATTCATTGACCTCCTTTCCTCCCAAAACATCAGACGGCAGTTGTAGCAAGGTGCTGATTCACTATGTTAGGCTTTCCCAAGTGGCCAGAAATCCTTTGCTGTTCCAAATCCAGGCTCCAGCTGTTCTGACACAACACAGACTACAGTGTTTTTCACTGTAAAAGAAATCAAGCTGTGGAGTTGACTTACTCTGTAATATACCTGCTGGAGAAAAACCAACCAACCAAAACCAAAAACCCACCCTAAACCAAACAAAAATCAAACCAACAAAAACAAACTAAATCAACCAATGGAGAGAATTATAGCAGAACTGCCAGAAATATGAAGACAGTGAACATGAGGACATGCAAACTAAGACAGAGGTGGTGCCAACAGATGCTAGAAAAGATATTTACTTTTGCTTTATAAGCACTTCAATAGAAAGTTTTAAAAAGTAGTTAAAAAACCTGTTGTTAGTGCAAATGTTTTGTTTATGTTTCATTGCTTTCCACTATTGTAGAATTTAGGATAGGATAGGATAGGATAGGATAGGATAGGATAGGATAGGATAGGATAGGATAGAGTTTGAATAGCCTGTTTCAGTTGGAAGGGACCTACAACAATCATCTAGCTCAACTGCTGGACCACTGGAGATCTGACCAAAAAGTTCAAGCATGTTGTTAAGGGCATTGTCAAAATGCCTCCTAAAAACTGACAGGCTTGGGGCATCAACCAACCCTCCAGGAAGCCAGTTTCAGTGTTTGACCACCCTATCAGTAAATAAATGTATCTGTTTCTTCTGTAGACTTTAACAGACCAAGGAAAATGAAACATTTCTACAAGAATCTCTGTTCAGCACCAGTGTATCTCAAGCTCGATAGGAATCTTTAGATTATATCAAAATGCAGGCATTACCAAAGAAAACTGATTTAAGCGAACAAACCAACAAAACCCTTAGGGATGTAATTGGTTGGTTTTCTTGGATTTCAGTGGGAGAAATACGCTTCGCAGTAAAACTTTCTTAAGCAATCTATCAGCTTCTTGTTTTTACAACAGAGGTGATCCTGAGTTTAAACATATGCATAGCAAAGGAGTATCTTCAGGCCATCTCAGCATGCTGGAAACATAACCCAGGCTTGCAGTGGCTAAAACCATTAGCAAATGATGTTATGTAAAACAATGACTATTGCACAAGGAAGGCATTTGATTAATGACCATGTACTTCAGACTATTTTTTCTCATTGTAAACTAATGCAACTGTAATGTATTACAGGTAGAAATTAAGGCATTATTTGAAGCCTTTAGGACAGACAATGTTACTGGAGCACAGGAAGAGGCCTGCCAGGGAGGGAAAATGATGAGGAGGGCAGGGGTAGGGAGCCAGGAGCTGCAGGTGGCAGCAGGGCAAGCCTGTGGCAATGACTAGGGCCTGGCCATAGGGTCAGGGACATGGCCAAGGTCATGCTCAAACATCAGCCCATAGTTTACCCGATCTCAGTGGGGCCCATGGCCAGGCAGGACCCAGTGGTGACTCTGCTCAGGCAGTGACCAAAAGCAAGAACCCAGCGTAAAGGCAGTTCCCAGGGTGTCACAACCTGAGTAGGGCAATCCAGGGAGATTCAGATCGGACCCCCTTGCTTTCTAAACACCTTCTCAGAGAGGAGACCAGGTGCGGCTGGATCCAACCTTTGTCTCAGACCTGGCCCTTCCAGGGAGAGTGATTAAAATGTCACAGTCCGAGGAAATGCTTGACAGTCCCATACACCTTCATCAGATTAAGGTGAAATGACACACAAGATCTGTATTTAATATTAGGTTTACTTAAAGCTATAGAAGGAATACAGATACTTCAATTATTATCTTAGGCTGCATGATCATAAAGGCTGACATTTAGATCATGAGAGACAATACATAATGTTTAAGCTGCACAACCTGAGAAAAAAAATAATGGTTAGACCTTGTATTACTTAATGATGTTAGGAAGGAAGAGAGGAGAGAGAGAGAGAGAGTAGAAGAAAAGTTTAGAGAGATAGATAACAGAAAATCACCAGTCCCAGATCCAGTGTTGGGCCAGCCAACAGGGGAGAGTTGGTGTCAGTGAGGCTCCCCGAGCCCACCATTGCAGCCCCCTGTTTTATAGGCCTGCTTTTCTTGTTCCAGAAGGATAAGCAAGCCTGTTTGAGTCATAAGCCTGAGAAGCTAGAGTGGACCTCTGTCGCCTCTGCCCCTCAATCCTTATCTCAATCACGGCATATGCAGCCACAGGCCATATGCAGGCCATCAGTGCAGTCTCCATCCTCTCAGGCAGGCCTTTTGGGATGCAAGTGAGGCTTTGTTTAGGGGTTGCAATGATCCAGCAAGTATAGGTCTTGAGGGCTGGTCCCTCACACAGAGCAGGTGGGAGAATCTCCCTTGCTGAGACTTTTGACAGCTCAGGGTATTCCAGTTTAGCAGACTTTTGCAGTTTCTTTTTTTTTCTTTTTTTCTTTTCCCTTTGCAAATCGAGAAGAAGTAATTCTCATACTCTTTCACCTTGTCCAGAGGACCTGAGAGGATGCCAGCTGCATGAAGAACATGAGAGAGGATCAAACTGTGCCCTCTGCCCCTGCAGTGCTTCCTTGCACAGGGTGGAGTGGTCTGGGAATATTTGCGATGCTCAAGTTCCTTGCTACCGTGAGGCAAGGAAGGCGGCACAGCTTTTCCAGGGCTCAGAGGGAGCCTCAGCCACAGCTGAAAGTTTGTGGTTTGCTTCTAGCACTTTTCTAGAAGGAAAATAAAATCCAAGTTTATCTTCTCTGTCTTCACCTTCCATACTTTAGTCACTACTAAAATATTTTACTGGTACAAAACCTTTCATAATGTCTCCTCTTGAATGTTCTCAATCACAGTGCTATCCTGGTCTGCTTAGGATGTTCATAATTAGAAGCCGAAAGTGAAAGTAAGCAACAGAGTTTAAAAAATTAAACTGTACCACTTGAAACTGAGGGGGAATAATCTGAATTTCTGAGGCACTCTATCCTGCAAACTCATGCGCTGACTTGTCAATGTCAATAATTTATACTGATGAAGTAGTGAAGTGAGAAGCAATCATGCATTCTAGTCATGCATCCTAGTTAAGGACATTCTACAATGTCCTTAACAGCCGACTGAGAATAATCTTTTTCAAAACAAACTCCCTGTGGGTGGCAGATGTGTGTAAAACCAGGACAATTGCTGCAATCCAAAGTTTTACATCTCTGTGAGCAGACTGAGGTGTAGATGCAGTTTGCTGTTCAAGTAGTACCCTTCTGCATGAACAGGTATAAAGATGTGAATTTTCCTTAAATGTCAGTTTTTAGAACCCGCTTGCTTATTTTCATGAATACAATGTCTGTTTCCATGGAAATAAACAAAAGCCAAAAGTATCAAACCTCACCAGCAGGGAAGGGCCCAAGTTCCCCAGGGTCAGTGAATGCCCAGAAATCAAATTTAAGGGCTCCTATTTGCGAACTTTTCAACTTGTGTGAGTCTTGGGCTGTTCCTGGTTAGTTTCTCTCTGTTACTTGTCCTCAGGTCTGGAAAGTGAGGGTTTTCTCATTATAGTGTTTTTCACCAGTAGGACAGCAACATTAAGCATAATGCAAAAACCACCCTATGAAGTATATTTAATTCTTAAGCAAGATAGTAACTGCCCATTAGAGCAGAATTCTTCCTTTTCACTTACAGCATACACAACGTAAACCTGACTTCATTTCTAAGAAATTCAAAGCCACTTTACTGTATCAACCCAAAGAAATAAAAAGTAATTTCTTTCCTTACTTCCAGGTCAAAAGAGGCTGAAATCTTGCTTCCACAACAGAATTGCAGCTCATTGTTGGTCAAGGAATAGCACAGCAAAGCTGAGTATTGTAACCACAGAGCTTTCAAATATTTAATGGTACAGTACTCTGGACTCTCGACAAGAAAGGGTAAGGCAACCTTATTCTGCCTCCATTTTTTTCTGCTTATATTCTTTACAGAATATAAAAGAATAAAACTCCTGAGGACATCCAAGGCCAGCAGCATGCATGTGGATGTGGGTCACCACCAGCCCGGGAGTCTCATGCCAGGTGACTTGGTACAGTTTGTTGAATCTTATGATGGCATCCTGCTGCTTGAGAAAAGCTTCATTCATTCTGCCTGTGTCTTAATTAGTTGGCATAATAAAGTTAGCTGCCATTCAGATCTTAGAAGAGCCTGCTCGGGCTGAAAGAAGTTCCTTCCTGTCCAATTGACCTTGAGTCTGGAAAGAAGATCTGTTGTTTCTTTTCTCTTTTCTGGTTGTCACAAGCCACTGAAACAAAGCACTTCATTTGTGGCACTGTTTTTGTCACTTAGTGCCTACTAAAGCCTTTCTGGGAAGTCTGTAAGCTTTCTCCTGCATATAGCTGGCTTTCTTGAGTATTTATGTTTAGAGCTGTATGTATAAACTAATTAAAGAAATAAATTAAGTCTATACAAACCAGTTCTGTTAGGAGCCACAATAGTCCTGATTTTTTTCTGTGTTTTTCTGCCCAGGTTTGGTCAGAGGGCTTGGTTTTCTTTATGTAGAAGTTCATCTGAGTTGTTTAATGAAGCATTATAAGTAGGTGTCTTTCTCCTTTTTTCCTCCTTATGTTTTCTTCCAGTCTAACATTGCTCCTGTTCTGACCTCTTCTCCCAGTTTCCCATGAAGTGGCTTTGGGAATTAACACATTTAGCTTGGCATCTTTGATCAGCATCACAGCCTGGGGGCAAGCAAGCTTAGTGCTAAGTCTTTGGAGCATACCTGAAACATGACCACAAGACTGTGACTCATTGAAAGGCATATTGGTATAGAGGCCCCTTGTTGGTCCTGCAAGAGAGTTTTATGCCTCTAGTACAGAAAATTATCAGACAGACTTGCTTTTGTCACATCCCTGTGTTTAGGCATTTTCCTTCATAGCACAGATCTTACAATTTTCTCTCTTTGCTGTATAGAGGAATTGGCAGTGCCTAGAAAAGTGTTTTTTATCAGCTAAAGAATGAAATGGCAGGAGTATCCAGCCCATACTTCCTTCCTGGTACTTCACCCAGCTTTTCCAGACCTATTCAATTCAATTTAATAAAGAATTGCATTCCCACTAGAATTGCATATGATGGTTCAGAAACCTACAGCATCCTGTTGACCTTCTAGTTTCTATGTCTGATAAAGTCTTCACAAAGGAAGTGGCAGCTCTTTTCTGCTGGTGAGGTATGCAAGTTAGAGGAAGGATAACTATTAAAGAAATTTCACCTTTAAATATTATTTTGGGTCAGTTTAAAAAAGTAAAACTAAGAGTTAGCCCCTGTGCCTGCGTATCCCACTGATCAGATTTCATGCTTTGTATGCACATTCTGACAGCTGATATATACATTTCCTTACTGTTTCAACAAATCCTGACCTTGACTTTTGACTTCAGTGCCATTACTGTTTGCACAGAGAAGCACTGACTAAATTCTCGTTTCTTCATGCCTCCTGCATGTTCTAAAATTTCTCATCAATTTTGGTGACTCATTTGTAAAATCTATCTTTTTTTTAGGTTACTTTGTCCAAGATTTCAGTCCATATGTTGTCATACAGATGCTTTAATTCATCTGACTATTCTGTATCTGTAATGTGTTTTTGTATCAAATCTATTGGTTCACGTAGTTCGTAGCCAATCAGATTGAATAAGAAAGCTGAGTTTATTGCAGAATGTTCTCTCAAGAGAACCCTACACTATTGCTATGGCAAAGTTAGGCCACATAAATCTTAGTGGTGTCTGCAACATGGATGACAAAGAGTTTCAAAACTGTAGCTGTTGTGAGTGTGACAAGACTAGCATGAAGACATTGACTTTTAAGGAAGAAGGATGACTGAATGATGATGAAGGGCTTGGATGATGATAAATTCAGTTAACTGAGTGAGCCAGCAGACGGCAGCAGTTTGTGCAGAACAGTGCACAGTATAGTCCAAGACTTACTTTCAAAACAGCATAGTAATGTCACTGCAGTGGCAGGGACACTGACATGAGCCTGTGTCTATGAAGTAACAAGCTATTCTCTCCATAAGGAAGTGCTCTTTACCAACTGTGTATTTTCAGTGATAGACTTGATGCTCAATACATTTCTAGTACAAGAGTAAACAACAGCTTTCCAACACAAGTTATCAAGGAACCGTGGAGCAGAGGTGGTCTGCTGGACCTGATACTTACAAACAAGGTGGGACTGATCAAGTCTGTGAAGACCAGGGACAAGCTTGGCTGTAGTGACAATGAGATGGTGGAGCTAAGGATCCTGAGAGGATGGAATAGGGCAAAGAGCAGGACCACAACACTGGACTTCTGGAGAGCAGAATTTGTCCTGTTCTGGGATCTATGTGGAAGAATCCACTGGGATATGGCTCTGGAGAGAAGAGAGGTACAGGACAGCTGGTTGATTTCCAAGGGTCACTTCCTACAACTTCAAGAATGGTCCATGCCAGCTAGCAGAAACCAATCAATGGAGCCAGGAGGCCTGTATGGATGAGCAAGGAGGATCTGACTAGACTACAGGAGTTGGAAGCAGGGGCAGGTGACCCAGAAGGGATACAGAGGTGGCGTCTGACTGTGGAAGGATGAGTTCAGAAAAGCCAAAGCTCACCTGGAGTTGAATGGGGCAAGAGATGTGAAAAGCAACAAGAAAGGTTTCCACAGGGACAGCAGCATAAGAAAGACTCGTGAAAACATGATACCACTGCTAAACTGCACAGAGGACCTTGTGATAAAAGACACTGAAGTGGCTGAGGTACTCAATGTCTTCTTCACCACTGTGTTTACTGGTAAGTCTTGCCCTCAGTAATCTCAGCCACCAGTGGGAAAGTCCAGGGCAAAGTAAATTTATTCACAGTGGAGGGTAGTCAGTTTAGGGAACATAGAAATAAATAGGACCTACAGACATCCGCAGGTCTGATGCAATGCACCCACAAGTGCTTGGGCAACTGGCCTGTGTCATGTGCTGCTTGCAGTAATTTAAAGGATGTGGAGGAGAGGAAAATTACTGGGGAGAGATGTTGAGGACTGGAAGGAGGCAAGTGTCTCTCCTGTTTCCAGGAAGGGGAAGGAGGATTGAAGGAACTACAGGCTGCTTAGCCTCACCTTGTTTCCTGGGAAGGTGGTGGAACAGCTAATCCTGGAAGCCATTTCCAGACATTGTGCAGGACAAGAAGGTGACTGCAAGTAGTTGGCATGTATTTATGAAGGGGAAACCATGCATGACCAACCTAATGGCCTGCCTCAATGAGGTGATTGGTTTGTTGCATGTATATATAGGAAAGAATGAATGGGAAAAAATTACTGAGAGCAATAAGCAGAGAAAAACTAGGTTCCTGCTGCACGTAATAGATTCAAGAAGTGTTTGCTTAGCATAAATTTGGATGCTTGTCTGTTGGGTAATTTTTATACTAGAGCTGACAGCTGCTTGCTCTACCAGATCGAAGTACAGTGCTGCCGCCCTCTTTGTGTTTCTTTCATATTCTGGTTCTGAGTCTCCATTAGCATTTCTGGAGGAGTAAATATGTTGATTGGGAAAAGATGGCTTTCTTTTTAATGTCTGACATGGGAGTGTTACCAAGACATGATGAGGAAAATGCGAAGATAAAGGAGGTGCTGTTTCATCAGTGTCTCCATCTTCAAACGCCCACCACTGCAAGCAAATCTGCTTTATTTTTAGGAAGAACCATAATGGAGCTTTACTTTTTTCAGAACTGAAATGCCTTTTCCTGTAAGAGTTGAGGAAATGTTCCTCACCTTTGACCACTTCCTTTTCCTTTTTGGTTACTCTCCCTGCTTAATGAAGAAAGGCAAAACATGAGTAAAAACTACTGAACTGGCCACAAATGGCCAGAGTGGAATGGACCTGTCCTGCTTCTTTTGGTTTCTGACAGAAGCAAATTTTAGATGTATTAGAACATGTGAGAAAGGCTGTAACTAACTACTAACCCAAATGAAGAAGATGTTTATTATTTTTGCCATTTTCATTGTGATGGTACAATGATTTTTGGATAGTAATTGGTCTTCAGCAGCCCCCTGCAGCAGCATGCCATGCTGCCAATATCTATTATTCAGTCCTCCCATAATTCTCCTAAATTATTTGTTTCACATTTAATTAATGGCAATGTGTTCCGTAAAGGCTTGTTATATTCATGAAATTGCTTCCTGGTATTGATCTGAAATGTTTTTCCTTTCAGTTTCTCCCTGTTACACAATTACAAAGGCCAAACACGTAGGGAGCTGTCCTCAGGCTTACCATTAATATTTTACCTTTCCGTGGCTCCTTCTTTTTCATCATGTGCGATATCCTGCCTGCAGATTATGACTGCAGGAACTTCTTTAAGCCAAAACCACAACAATTTTTCCCACTTTTTTTGAGCTACTGGCTTTCTGCTTGGGAAGAAACTTAGCTAAAAATCCCACTGGCCTATCACTCCTTTTGTTCTTATGTAGCAACTATAGCTGTCTTGAGCTACAGTGAGTAAAAAGCAAATATTTCTTATAGACCATACCATCACTGCAGTTAACACATGCTGCCTCTGTATGGGTTCCTGTGTCCAGATAAACACACAATAGTTTATCATCTTCTTATCATCCTTCCCTTTAGTACCTGACATGTCTTCCCAGTACTTCAGCATCCTCCCTAAAGGACTGTCTGGAGGAATTGCTCCCGAGTATATTCCCTTACCTCCCTGGGCCTAGTGCTTTTATTTCCCATTCCCAAGACTCTCCCTGCACTCTTTTGCTCTTGCTTTGTCCTTCTCCGGCTGTTTTCCTCGCGGAAGAACAGAACCGCGAAGCTGGACTCCGCACTCGCTTCATACTAATGTACGTCTCACTCTCACACACACAAGAGGCTCAGACCACCAGGGTGACACCATTTTCTCACTTTGGTCCATGCACGGAGTTTACCAGGTTGGTATCAGTGTGCCTACTTTCCCTTATCCTTTATTCCCCCCTTTGTGGTTCGTGGGATCTGTTTATAACCAGTCTTGGGTCTTGGTCGGTCTCCCTGGAGCCAGCGCCGCTGATCCACGGAACCGCTGAAATCAACAGGATGCACCTTTCTGTTCTTCGGAGACAACGACTCCCTGGATGACGACCTTGGATCCCGGACAAGCCCCCACATTTGTGAGAAACGTTTGTCGCGCCAATGAACAGGCCCAAACATCCTTCAGCGAAGCACAGTTTATTGACACTCTTGCAAGAATGGGTGACCTAAACAAGTAGGCACACCCATAGCAAGGTAAATAACAGTTTATATTCCCTATTCCCAACACAAAGTTCCCTCCCCTGTTTCCCCTACTGGCTGGGTAGTCCAGGGCTTACAGCCTACCTGACACTTCTAATTATGCTTTCTTGCTGTCTTCCCAGTTACCAAAATGATCTTTATCTATTGGTGTCATCCTGCCCCGAGGAGCAAGATAGAATTGGCTTTGTTTGGTCTTATCTTGGCCATAAAACCTGCTCCATGTTTGGATCCCCCAGATGGAGTCCAATTAAGTCCCTCAGTTTCTTGGAGCGTAAACCATTCCAGGAGTCATTGGAATGTGCAGATATCTCACTTCTCTCTTAAACAAACTATTATATTCCTAACACTAGGGTATATAAAAAACAACCCAACACTATGCTTCTAACACTAGGATGCAAAAACAACCCTACATTTCATTTCTAACACCAGTGCCCAGCCCAGACTAACTCAGAGGGTGATATATCAGCGGGCAGTGCCAGCAAGCCCCAGCTGAGAGGCTGTCACGGAGATGGTGCTGTGTGGTGACAGCCCAGCGTTCGTTCCATTTCTGCAGGCGACCGGATTAGTGCCTTGCTCCAAGGCCCTTTCACGTGCCAGCAGAGTCACTGGGAAAGCTCCACCTGAAAGCAGAGGGCAAGAGGAATGAGTGGGAGGGCATGATGGGGCCCGCTGTGCTCCTCTGCAGCCAGAGCACAGGGCACTGTGCCCGTGGGCTGTGCTTGTGCTCACAATGAATGGCGTGTTGGGAAGCAGACAGATGTGCCCAGCTGTATTCCTGGCCCGGAAAAGAGGAAAAGAGGGAAACATTCTGGCCAGTGGGACAGGTCTGGTATTCTGCACAAGGGCAGGGCTTTCAAGAAAACTCCTGTTTTGGCCAGCAGCTCTGCAGCCTCCCCCCACTCACCCCTGCCTCTTTGGAAAAGAGAAAATCAGAGCTGGGGCAGGAAATGGGGTCCCAAAGGAGAAGCTCCTTCACCCAGCAGTGACCTGGGATGGTTGGCAGGAGGCTCAGCTCAGCTCAGCCCCCTTCTGAGGGCAGCTGCACTTTCCTAGGGAGCTCAAGCCCTGTGTGAGACTGCAGGTGCCATGCAGGGGAGCAGTGCCGTGGCCTGGAGAAACACCACTGGCCAGAGGGGAGATGCCCCAGGGCTTACCCCCAACTTTTATGTAAGAGGTAAGAGAAGCAGCAGTGACTGTTTCTGCTACTGTACCTGCAAAAAGGTATCCAGGATGGGAGGAGCACACAGGGATCAAAAATCGTTGTAGAGCTGTGGAGAGCCTGTGGGTAACCTCTGGAGGTTGACAGATGACCCTGAAGGGAGAAGAGAGCTGCTGACTGCAGGAGGCTCCAGGCTTGGAGAATCTGGTGGCTGCTGGCGAATTCTAAGGCTGCGTGCCAGCCCCACACACACCACAGCACCCTTGGAGGTGCCCCAGGAAAAGGGATCTCCTTGCCCGGTGATGGCGTCTCTCTCCCAGCCACACAAAGAGAAGGTCTGCGGGTGCCAGAAGACACCAAGACCCCACAGGAATGGCAGCAGACCCAAGCTGAGGCCTTGCTGCATGGACAGCAGACGAGGACCGAGCCAGATGCTTTTGGTCCCCAGGGAAGCTCCAGGGAAAAGGAGAGGGCAGAAATGCTGCCAGGGGTATGACTGGGGCACCAGCAAGGGGTCTGACAGCTGGGCTGGGGGGAGCCCAAGGGAGTTGCTCTGCCACAGTGGAGTTCAACCAGCAGCCAACCCCTGGCAAGGGATGGGGCATGGGTGCATGTGGGCTCAGCAGGAAAAGCCCACACCCCAACCAGCCCAGGAAGAGCCTTGTTCAGGGCCCTTTCTGCCCCAGCCCTCTTTGTCAAAGTGCAGGATCACCGTCTTCAAAGCGTCGATATCCGCAGCCAGGTGTGCCGCCTCAGCCCTCAGCCGCTGCAGCTCTCGGGATTGTTCTCGCCACGAGTTATACGTGTTCCTGCAGACACCAGGAAAACAGACCTTGTCCGAGAGCTGCCCAGCCCCTCCCGGAGCCTCCAGGCTCAGGAGGAGCACAAACAGATGTGTTTGAGCCCCCTTTTCTTTCCCCAGTTTACAAGTGCTTCCCTCCCTCTCCAGGTTTAGCAAAAGGCCCAGGCAGGAGCAAAAGGCACGAGCCCTGGGCGCTGTACAAGTGACTGCAAGAAAGCTCGGTTGCGCCTGCCGTGACCCCCCAGCTGTGCTGCAGGTCTGGAGAGAGGAGAGGGCTCTTACCACCAGATCTTTGACTTCATCTCAGCTGCAGCCTGTTCCCACAGCACCTGCTCGAGCAGCACCTGAAAGAGAAGGGGTCTCCGTTTGAGCCCCAGGGCTGCCGGGGCTTGCCAGAGACAGCAGCTCCAGGAAGGCGCAGCAGAAGCTGCTGCTGCTTCTCTGGGTCACTGCCTGGAACCCGAGAATGGAGAGATTCACCCACCCACCCACAGCCAGCACTGCTTCCTTTGCAGGGCTTTCCTCGGCCCACTGACCTGTTTCCAATCTTTTGTCTGCTGCCTCCCCGTCTCCATCAAGGCTCTGCAGCAGGCACCAGCTGTAATTCACATGGCCAAGAGAGAGTTACCTGAGTGGGCTTTCCAACAAGGCCAGGAGTCACAGCCTCCACCCACACCAGGGTGGCAAGAGGGTGGCTGAGGACACGGGGAAGCGGCACAGAGGGAGGCTGCAGCTCCAGGCTGGGACTCTTTCCTCAGGGCTCTGCACAGCCCTGGTTCCTGGGCGTGCTTTGCACCCCACAGCTACGCCCCGTGTCCCCTGCATGCAGCCAGCATCTCATGACCTGCCAGACTCACCGAGGACAGCTAAGCTCATCAAGAAGAGGGTCCTGAGGAGCCTCCTCATGTCCAGGACGATGACCACTTTCCTGGAAAAGAGGAAGTCCTGTGTTAGCAGTTAGCTTGAAGGCAGAACCCTGCCCAGGAGGGTTTTCTGACAAGCTGAGGAGCAGCAGCTTATAGCGACTCATGGGGTCTCCTGGTGGGGAGCACCACCTCCAGCCTCCTCCTGTTCGCCCTAATCCCCAGCACCCCTGTCTCCCTGTGCACAGGTGTTGTACTCACGGGGTGGAGGTGGCTGTGCTGAGCCAGCTGAGGAGGGACAGCATGGCTACTGCCAGGCTGTGGGCAATGCAGACCAGCCCTGGGGAAAGAAACCAGAGGAAAAAAAGCCTGAGGACACTTCTTGAGGAGGCCTGTCAGGGTGTCTGCCAGGCCCCTGTGTGGAGGTGGAGGCTGGGCCTCTAACCTCCCTTCCTGTGGGGCAGGGCCAGGGTGATGTGCCCTGAAGAGGGGGGAGCTGAAGACCCCCTTGCAGGCAGGGCATGAAGGAGGCTGGCACAAGGCTTTGGCCTCTACCGTGCTGTGGTACCCTGTGGCTCCCCCCATGTACCACGGAGACACAGCCCTGGCAGCCAGTGCCACAGGGTCACCAGGTGAGGTGGCCCCAGGCCTCCCTTGGGGCGGGATGACGCCGGTTCTGCCGGGCCCTGGGTCCCGGCTGAGCCAGGCAGGCTCATGGTGGAAACACGGGGTGAAAGGCAGGGTGCAACTTACACTTGTTTAGTCCTGCAGGGGAGCCACGCTGTGCTGGCCCTTCGCAGCCGGTGCCCTGCTTCTCCTGAGACAGGGTGCCCCTGTGGGGGGGAAAAGGTGGAGCGCTGCTTTGCATGTCTCCCTGCCACGCTCGCCAAGGCCCTGGCCACGAGCAAGGCTCCCAGCTGAAACCTCCCAGGAGATGTCCCCGCTGCGGTGAGACTGGGCAGAAGCAGCAGCAGAGCGGGCTGGCACAGCAGCCTCTTACCCCAAGTGTCCCCCAGCCCCCACAGAAGCCCCCTGGCCCCAGGACCTGCCCAGTCACGGCAGGTTTCCCAAGCCCGGGCACTACTGTGCTGCCCACAGCGCTTGGAGGCTTCTCCATCGTGTCCCCCCAGCCCTCCTTCAGGCTCTGTGGGTCCCAGCCGCCAGCTGATGTCCCCGTAAGGAACAAACCCCGGTACCTCTTGCCCGGGATGAGAGCGAGCCCAGCTGCACCTTCATCCCTCTTGCTGCCAGCTCTCCTTCTTGAGAGGGCAGCACCTTGTGCTCCTTGGGCTGCTGCAGGAGCCCTTCTTCTCCCCATCCTGGAGACAAATGAAGCTTCCCTGCAGGCTTGTGTATCCTCCTTCTGCTGCAGGAGTGTTGCTGCCCAGAGCAGGCCACTCAGGTGAGAGGCCCAGACCTTTTGCCAGAAGGAAAACACCTGTCACAGGCACGGAGTCTCTAGGACACAGCCAGCTCCTTCCAGGCAGGAGGCTCTGGCCAGAGTGCCTGGTGCAGGGTGGGCAGCCTGGACTTCACAGGGGCCCTGCCCCAGCCATTGTGAGGTCACAGCTGTGATGTCATAGAGGACGCTACCACAGGGCAGGGACAGGGAGAGGCCCCCACAGCCACTTGGCCAGCGCTTCGCGTTCAGCACGAGACAGTCTGGAAAACAGCTTTTTAGAGAGTCACAAAAGCGCTGAGACTGGAAGACACCTCTGGAGGGCCACCTCTGGAGACCTCTCTGCTCAAGCAGGGTCCCCTGGAGATGGCTGCCCAGGACCATGTCTAAACAGCTTTGCTCCCTGAAGGGGAGAAGAGAGCTGCTGACTGCAGGAGGCTCCAGGCTTGGAGAATCTGGTGGCTGCTGGCAAATTCTAAGGCTGCGTGCCAGCCCCACACACACCACAGCACCCTTGGAGGTGCCCCAGGAAAAGGGATCTCCTTGCCCGGTGATGGCGTCTCTCTCCCAGCCACACAAAGAGAAGGTCTGTGGGTGCCAGAAGACACCAAGACCCCACAGGAATGGCAGCAGACCCAAGCTGAGGCCTTGCTGCGTGGACGGCAGACGAGGACCGAGCCAGATGCTTTTGGTCCCCAGGGAAGCTCCAGGGAAAAGGAGAGGGCAGAAATGCTGCCAGGGGTATGGCTGGGGCACCAGCAAGGGGTCTGACAGCTGGGCTGGGGGGAGCCCAAGGGAGCTGCTCTGCCACAGTGGAGAAGTTCAACCAGCAGCCAACCCCTGGCAAGGGATGGGGCATGGGTGCGTGTGGGCTGAGCAGGAAAAGCCCACACCCCAGCCAGCCCAGGAAGAGCCTTGTTTGGGACCCCTTCTGCCCCAGCCCTCTTTGCCAAAGTGCAGGATCACCTTCTTCAGAGCGTTGATATCCGCAGCCAGGCGTGTTGCCTCAGTCCTCAGCCGCTGCAGCTCTCGGGATCGTTCCAGCCACAACTGAAACATGCTCCTGCAGACACCAGGAAAACAGACCTTGTCCGAGAGCTACTCAGCCCCTCCTGGAGCCTCCAGGCTCAGGAGGAGCACAGACAGATGTGTTTGCTGGTACAGAGGGGCTGAGAACTGTTTCCAAAGCTTTAATGTGCAAATAGTTAATGTAAAGCAATGTTAAAACTGGCAGACGAATGCTTCTTTCTCTGGCTGAACAGCTGCTCCACTGCTGCTGCTCTGGGTCCTGCCTCTTCTCACACTTCTTGCTCCTAATGGTCTGCCATGACCCACCTGGTGTCCTGAGGGATTCGTGGCTCTTAGTCCCAAAGAGGGCACCAAAGAACATTTCATCTGAGCAGTCCCCGGGCCTGTTCACCCTAGCTGACAACTTCACTGGCATTTTAGCAGAAAAAGAAGTAACTGTGAGGGGCACAAGAGTGTTCCAAGCACAGGCAGAGGGGCTTGAAAGGGGGAGACGAACTAAACCCTGAATTGCTAAAGCCTGCAGGTAGCAAGTCTTCTTAAATATCAGGCAGCCAGTGTGGTAAGGAGCCACAGGGCTTATCGCATGAAACACGATTATTGTAAGAAGAAATGAAGGGGAGGGGAAGTGTTGTTCTGGAATCAGTAGTGGAATGGGACACACAGGCATAAAGTTATGCATCACCTTTTAGATGGGAGTGAAAGCTGGATCCTGGAATTATCACCTCTCTCTCATTTTCAGCACTTCACAGTGTTAAACCCAAGTCTGTTGTTCTGTCCCTGGCAGTGGATTTATAAGTGATTTGTGTCACATGCTGTAATGTTTTGTTTCCTGAGGTGGTGGTATTCTGTGGTGAGTTAAGATATAAAAATCTAATTGTTACCACAACTCTCTCATAAAGTACTACTTTTGCTGGCTAACAAGGGCCAGGGTATGATGTAATGTCCTTGGTGTGGTAATGTTCTTTACTACCACAGCTGAAAGCTGGTGGGAGGTCCTATTATGTTACAAATCCTGTGGGGTCTACAATAAGCACAGTGTGTATTAAAATACAATAATTTTCTTCATAAGTTACTAGATACAGAGAGACTAAATGCAGGAAGTTGATTAACACCTTAGACAATCTGATGAACATGTTAGACAATCAACTAATAGTGTTTCAATAACAGCTGTTTTGTAAGTGATTTTCTATGTCATTTTAGTGATCTATTTTTGTTTGTAGTATAAGCCCCTGTATTTGGCTCTAAGCTCTTTACTGATACTGTTGTGATATAGGAAAGAAATTACAGCTATATAGAGAGAATATTTCAAATGCTGAGGGCCAGCAACTGAAGGCAAAATCTAATTCTTTTGGATATGAACAGAATTCTGTTATCCCTAAGTTTTCTTCAGAATAATTGGTATCGAAGGCTAGAACTCCTGTGTGTAGCTATTAAAATCACTGAATGCCTATGTGGAAAAAATGTCCTTTTTTTCTTATCAAATGTCATCTAAATTCCACTTGTACTGTAGTCTTGTGCTTCTAGTTAGCAAGTCTCTGCATTTCACTTTAAATCAAATAAAAATAAATTCTTTGGCCTGCAATGTACAACAATGAAGGAAGCAGAGTTGCTTCCATGAATATTTGATTCGATATAAGAAGGGAACCAATTTCAAGAATGTATTTATCCTGGGGCTGGTGCTTACACTTTGGGAAGCTTTCTCTTTGCTGTCACAGGGAGCCTGCAAACCTCTTATTCAAAACCAAACCAAACCAGATAAATTTTCCCTGCTCTTGTTAGGAAGGTTGCTTTGCTATGTGTGAGAACAAAAAGAGAATGGCACACCAGCGAGGTGTAACCGCTTGCTTTTTCTGCTGCAAGACACTGATGGGACTGCCTGAGACCTGGTGACGTGATTGCAAAACAAATTGCTGCTGTTAGGTTTTGAAGTCTCTACAGAAAACACCCTGTTGCCCTTCTCTAACAGCATGTTTCTCCTTGATGCTGAAGAACTTGCCCCTGCAAGTCTGAGTGACTGTGATGATCCATGAGGGACCGCAGACACCTAGCCAGCAGCCTGGCACAGGGGCTGGACCCATACCTGCTGCTGTGGTGCTGGTGCAGCTCCATGGCTCTTTCCCTTCTTTGTGCCTGCAGAAGCTGGTGACAACTCCAGCCTGACATTAGCACTCCTTGAGCATAAAATGATGTTGTGACACTGTGGAACTGGTCAAGCTACTTAACATTCAGGCTGCCATCCCACATTTCTTCCCTACCCGCAGAAACCCTTGAGAGCAAGCCTCAGTTTTAACACATACTATGTGGCATGGACTTAGTGTTCAGCTGTACAGACAATTAAGTTGATGTTTAAGCAGGATGGGTATATTTTATGTCTAAAGTCAAAGACCTGCTTGTGCAAACAAACTGCAGGGAGTGAGGGGAAGGTCAAAGGGCAGGCAGCTCTTCTAGCCCATTTAGTTTGTGAGCAATAGGGTAGTTATATTGCTTCCTCAGATGCAGACTTTTTACGCTCTCCTGAACTCTGTTATTGTGACATCTACAGTCTCCTGTTGGAAGCTACAGCATGGCAAAGCCTGATCGAGCTGTCTCTGCATCTAGATGTGACTGACATAATTATTCCAGGCATTTGTGCATCTTGAAGCTCTGCTGGTCACAAGTGGTTAGTATTATAGTGTGCACATTATACCAACTCTCTGTCATCCCTGTACTGTTTATGCAGGCAGGTCTTACCATGGTATCTCCACACACTCACCCTCTTCCCCAGCACACACCTGGGTCTGTGGCTGTGATACTTCCTCTCACTTTGTATTTTGGTATTTTATTATTGCAGGGCTGCTTTTAAAATGCTTAGAAGTGCAGAGTAACTTCCTCTGCATGTTAGTTTCATAGACTTCACACTGTCTGCTGCTGTAGCTGTTAAAATAACTGTGTTGTGAAAGTCATTCTCCTGAGCTGTAGGATTAAAGGAAATGGTTTCTTCAATGAATGATGCATTTTTGCACATCTCAATACCATTTGCGTAAGGACATCAAACATGGTATAGTGGACAACAGGCATGACACCAATGAAAGATTTGCTCTTACCAAGTGCTGCACTTTGTTGGGGGTGTGTGATACCGAGATTCAGGAGACCACTACAGTAATTCTGTGATAAAATCACAAACATATTGGTCTAGCTGGCACACAAACCCTCATCTTGCATCTCTGTGGCTAGTTCCTAACCTCTTTCACACTGCTGCTCAATAAGTAACTAAAGGTGCCACACAAAGTGGGAGGACCCCCAGCAGGAAGAGAAAAGTCACACAGCCCCTGCAAGAGCCCTGTCTCAAAACCAGAAAAGTATGCAGAGGTGTGAGGAGGCAGGTCACTAAGTACAGGTCCCTTGTTGGTAGAAAGAAGGGAGACCTTGCTTCTCTCCTTTTCTGCTCACCCTTAAGACTAATGCTGTTTCCTCTGCTTTTGTTGCACAGGCTGTAAAATCAAATGTTTTGGTTTGGCTGGAATGAAAACGTTTTACTCCAAAGTTGGATTTTTCAGGTTTCCACTTCACTGGTAAGAATAAACGATCAAATGAATAATGAAATGTTTGGACTGGCTACCAAGTAAAGGACAGGCAGTTGCAGTGCCTGTTCAGCAGTTTGGCTCCTCACACTCCCTCCTCCCCTGAACTCTGTTGCAGAATTGTTCTCCAGCCTGCGGTGGCCACCTCTCCCCACTCATCTTCCTTGTTGTCCTAGTCTGTGGATATGCGCTAGCATCACTTGCCATTTCACAACATCTCTGCTTCTCTTGTGCTGAGATGGTGCTCTGTTGCTCAGCAGACCACACTATTAGCCTCAACTCACTTTCAGGTTTCCTTTTTCCTCCTAGGAAGGTGTATTGCTGGACCTCCTTGCAAATGAGCTCTGGGAGCAAAATCAGCGATATAGGGTAAGGTAGCCACCCAATTCACTCCTTCCTACCTCTCTAAGAATCAAGGGTGAAGCAGCTGTGTACCAAAGTGAGGGATTACATTTTTACTTTGTGATATTGTATTGTATTGTGATTGCTTTGTGGTCACTAATTGTTTAGTGATTTGCTTTTTTCTTTTGGTCTCATTTCCTAACACCAACAGTTGTCCCACCTTTTCTTTTTCTGGCACATTAAATACTATTCTCATTCTTCCGGGAAAAAAACTAAACTAAACTAAACTAAACTAAACTAGACTGGGAGCACCCACAGAAACATAACCATGTGCTTCATGGGGATTTCACTTCCCTCCCTCCTTCTCCTCTCTGCACCCCCGTCCCCTCCCCCCATTTTGTTTTGTCATTCTAGCTTCTTCCTTTCCCAACATGTACCACTTGTGATGACCCTCCCATATGTCACCAGACTATACCTTCAAACTTTTTGGTTCTGAGAGTGGTAATATCCAGAACTGAGTAATCACGGGATCATTTCAGGGGCTGGTTATGCAACTATTAAATTTCTGGCACACATGCTGCAGAGAAAGCACTGAAGTCCTCACATGAATCACAGAATCCTAGGGTTGGAAGGGACCTCAAAAGATCATCTAGTCCAACCCCCCTGCCAGAGCAGGGTCACCTAGAGCACATCACACAGGAATGCATCCTGGCGGGTTTTGAATGTCTCCAGAGAAGGAGACTCCACAACCTCTCTGGGCAGCCTGTTCCAGTGCTCTGTCACTCTCACAGTAAAGAAGTTCTTCCTGATATTCACATGGAACCTCCTATGCTCCAGTTTGCATCCATTGCCCCTTGTCCTACCACTGCTCATCCCTGAAAAAAGCTTGGCTCCATCGTCCTGACACTCACCCTTTACGTATTTGTAAACATGGATGAGGTCGCCTCTCAGTCTCCTCTTCTCCAAGCTAAAGAGACCCAGCTCTCTCAGCCTTTCCTCATAAGGGAGATGATTATTAATAATTTTAATCATTTTTGTGGCTCTGCACTGGACTCTTTCAAGCAGTTCCCTGTCCTTCCTGAACTGAGGGGCCCAGAACTGGACACAATACTCCAGATGTGGCCTCACCAAGGCAGAATAGAGGGGGAGGAGAACCTCTCTTGACCTACTAACCACCCCCTTTCTGATGCACCCCAGGATGCCATTGGCCTTCTTGGCTACAAGGGCACATTGCTGGCTCACGGTCATCCTCCTGTCCACCAGGACCCCCAGGTCCCTCTCTCCTACACTGCTGTCCAGCAGGTCAGCCCCCAACCTGTACTGGTACGTGGGGTTGTTCTTCCCCAGATGCAAGACTCTACACTTGCCCTTGTTGAATTTCATCAAGTTTCTCCCTGACCAACTCTCCAGCCTGTCTAGGTCTCGTTGAATGGCAGCACAGCCTCTGGTGTGTCAGCCACTCCTCCCAGTTTAGTGTCATCAGCAAACTTGCTGAGGGCACACTCTGTTCCCTCATCCAGGTCACTGATGAAGATATTGAACAACACCGGTCCCAGTACCAACCCCTGAGGGACTCCACTAGTCACAGACCTCCAACTAGGTCCTGTCCCATTGACTACAACTCTCTGACTTCTTCCCTTCAACCTGTTCATGATCCACCTCACTACCTGATCACCAAGCCCATACTTTATCAGCTTATCTACAAGGAGGCTGTGGGAGCCAGTGTCAAATGATTTACTGAAATCGAGATAAACCACATCTACCGCACTGCCATCATCTATCCACCTAGTTATTTCCTCATAAAAGGCTATAAGGTTGGTCAAACATGACCTCCCCTTGGTAAAACCATGTTGACCGCTCTTAATGACCCCCTCATCCTTGATATACCTAGAGATAGTGCCAAGAACATGTTGTTCCATCACCTTTCCAGGGATGGAGGTGAGGCTGACCGGTCTATAGTTACCTGGGTCCTCCTTCTTGCCCTTCTTGTAGACTGGCGTGACATTTGCTATCCTCCAGTCCTCAGGCACCTCTCCTGTTACCCATGACTTACCAAAGATGATGGAGAGTGGCCTAGCAATGACCTCCGCCAGCTCCCTCAACACCCTTGGGTGCATTCCATCTGGACCCATCGATTTATGCATGTCCAGATTGCTCAACTGATCCTTAACCCAATCCTCATCTACCAAGGCAAACTCCTCCTTTGTCCTGACTTCTTCTGGGGCTTTAGGGATCTGGGGCCCCTGGGGAGAGTCTGCAGGAATAAAGACAGAGGCAAAGAAGGCATCAGTACCTCTGCCTTCTTTATATCCTCTGTCTCTATCTCTGCACCCACCTCATTCATCAGTGGGCCTATGTTGCCTCTAGTGTTAGTTTTACTTGCTATGTATTTGAAAAAGCCCTTTCTATTATCCTTGACCTGACTTGCAAGGTTAAGTTCCACGGAGGACTTAGCTTTCCTAATTGCCTCCCTACATCCTCTGACAACAGTCCTATATTCCTCCCAAGTGACCAGCCCCTCCTTCCATGATCCATAGATTCTTTTTGTCCACTGGAGTTTGCCCAGCAGTTCCCTGTTTAACCACGCTGGTCTCCTAGCTCCCTTACTTGATTTCATACCCATTGGGACGCACTGATCCTGAGCTTGCAAGAAGTGGTCCTTGAATGTTGACCAACTATCTTGAGCCCGTTTACCATCTAGCACCCTGTCCCATGGGACTTCCCTTAACAATTGATTGAGGAGGCCAAAGTTGGCCCTGCGGAAGTCCAGGGTTCTGGTCTTGCTAGGTACTCTATTCCTCCCACACAGGATCCTGAACTCCACCATCTCGTGATCACTGCAGCCAAGGCTGCCATTGACCATCACTGCTTCAACAAGACCCTTCTTGTTGGTGAGCACAAGATCCAGCAGCGCTCCTCTTCTAGTTGGCTTGTCCACCATTTGCATTAAGAAGTTATCATCAATGCACTGGAGGAACCTCCTAGACTGAGAATGGCTGGCTGTGTAAGTCTTCCAGCAGATATCAGGGTAGTTAAAATCCCCCATGAGGACCAAGGCCTGTGTTTGCGAGGCTACTTTCAGTTGCCTATAGAAAGCCTCATCAGCTCCTTCATCCTGATCAGGAGGTCTGTAGTAGACCCCCACAACTGTATCACTCATGCCAGCCTGCCCCTTAATTCTTACCCACAGACTTTCAACTTGCCCCTCATCAGCCCCTGCACAAAACTCAATACATTCTAGTTGCTCTCTCACATAAAGAGCAACTCCACCACCTCGCTTCACCGACCAATCTTTCCTAAAAAGGACGTAGCCATCCATGGCCACATTCCAGTCACATGAGCTGTCCCACCATGTCTCTGTAATTGCCACCAGATCATAACCTTTAGACCGCACACAGACCTCTAACTCTTCCTGTTTACTCCCCATGCTGCGTGCACTGGTGTACAGGCATTTCAGGAAGCAAGCAGAGCACACTGGTGGAACCCCTGGGAGGCAGGAGGCCTTGTGGCCAGGGCCTAAACATCTATCCCGTCTCTTCAATGATTGAAAATCCTCCGTAGACCACCTTCCTTCAGGCCCTAACATGTTGCTCTTGGGCTCGTCCCTAAGAGACCCAATTGTTTCCCCTTCCCCCTTCACATCTAGTTTAAAGCCCTCTAAATGAGCCCTGCTAAGTCCTGCCCCAAAAGCCTTTTCCCCCTCTGGGACAAATGCATTCCACCTGCCACCACCAGGCCAGGTGTCTCATATAGCAGCCCATGATCAAAAAAACCAAAGCCCTGCTTTTGGCACCAGTCTTGTAGCCATTCATTGATCTGTAAACTCTTCCTGTTTACCTCTTCACCCGTTCTTGCAGGAGGTATGGAGGCAAACACGACTTGCGCTCCAGACCCCCTAACCAGCCGTCCCAGGGCCCTGAAGTCTCTCTTCATTGCCTTTGCACTTCTTGTAATAATTTTGTCACTGCCAACCTGAAAAACCAGCAGTGGGTAGTAATCAGAGGGCTTTACAAGATCAGGGAGTTTCCTTTTAACATCTCTAATGCGAGCCTCAGGGAGGCAGCAGACTTCCCTGTGGGATGGGTCCCGTCGACAGATGGGCCCTTCTGTTGCCCTCAGAAGGGAGTCGCCTACCATTACTCTCCTTTTCTTCTTAGTTGAAGAAGTCTTAAGGTGTCGGGCTGACTGACAAGCTCTAGGTGCTTCACTAGATGGATCTACCCCTCCAACTTCATTTTCCTGTCCCTAAAGTTCCAAGGCCTCATACCTGTTATTCAAGGGCAATTGGGAGGGTGGAGGGGGTTGGGAGGGTTTTTGCTTGCCTCTCCGAGGATGGACCTCCCTCCATGCCTCCCTGTCTCTTGAGTCCTCTACTTCTGTCTGATCACAGGAGGGGAGGGGATCCATCACTTGCTCAACCTCTGCCATCTGCCCTTGCCTCAGGGTGTAGCTCCACCAATCTACTTCACTTTCGCATTCTCTAATAGTTCTTAGCCTTTCTACCTCCTCCGTCAGTTTAACCACCTGCCTGAGCAGATCATTTATTTCCTCGCACCGCACACACACGTGGTGTCACGGGCTCCCTCCGGTACCAGTGCCAGGCTCAGGCATTCGCTGCAGCCCAGACCTGCACGGCTGCGTGCCTGCTCGGAACCTCCGTCCGAGTTCCCTCATTCTCGTTCACTATGGTTTTGGGGCGCGTTGTGACCATGAGGTATTAGGCTAACCTGCCCGTCTTGCTAGAGAAAGGAACCGGTGTTCCCTGCTCCCTGCCTCCCTCACGCTGCTCCCCGCAGCCCTCTCTCCTCTCCCTGCTCCTGCTCCTGCCGCTGCCGCCCTGTGCTGCTGCTGCCCTGAGGAGCTGCCGAGAGGCCGCTTCTAAACTTTGCCGCCGTTCCCAGCCACGCCCCAGCACCTCGGCCTTCCTGTTCCTCGCAGGATTCCCGCTCAAACTCGCGTCTCCCAGCTCTGCCTCGGCTTCGCTGTCTCCGGGAAGCCCGGCCCCTTCTCCAATCCTCGGCAATTAAAGGAGCAGCTCTCCCCGCTGCCGGTGCTGCTGCCGCTCTCCACTCCGCGCTGCCGGACTAAGGCTCAAAATAAAAACCCCTACCTTTAGAAGAAAATAGATATCTGTGTCTTTTAAAAAGGTAGTGGAAAATATGTTTGTTTAGGGCCTGACTTAAGTTTTGTGCCTGGCTCCAGTGGTATTATGTAAAACAAGCAGATCCTTTTTACTTCCCCAGTTACTATGTCATCCTTTTATTTGTTTAGACATTTTGAACTGGAACTGAACTATAATAATCTGAAGATCTTGACATGAAGAAAAATGTAAGCCTCATAGGATATTATTAAAAATATCACAGAGCCTGAAAAATTTCTGGATTCACTCTCCCTTTCCTCTTTTCCTCTCTTTGCTTTCCTTATGTCCCAGAGACAGACTGACAAACTGACATTTTTGAAGCCATGCAGAGGATTAATTTCAATGGCAGATGCATGGCTAATCCCATGCAATGCTTTCAGATCTCAATCCCCACTTCTTAGTAACTGGCTGGAAAAGACTGCAGAGTTAATCTGGGAGCTAATGCATGTGTCTGCTCAGCATTTATCTCTGGGCACTGTGTACTGGTGTCCCAGGAAGGCCTGGGATCTATTAGACATGGTGCTCCTGCAGGTCTGGCCTCACAGCTTCACAGCTCCCCTTTGCAAAGCCTTTTGGCTGTGGATGGGGAAGGGCCCTGTGTCTGGCCTCCCAGGCTTTGAGGCTGGGGTGGTACAAAGTCAATGCACATGCACTGGTGCAGTCATGCTCCATGGACAAAACTACAGTTGCATTTAAAGGAGGGTCCATTTGGGACCCATTGGGTCTCCAGAGAGCTCCATTTTTTCCAACCATAGAGTTCTGCACTGGGCTGCTTGCCCACCACATGCTGCAGCAAGCCTCCTCAAGCAGCCCATATGCCCCCTCAGCTGATGGCCACAATTTTTACAGCAGTGTCTTTAACTGGCATGTGTGGGTCCCACTGTAACCTGCTCCCTCCCCAAGTCACTGTGTCTGCCAGAGCTTAGGAACATCCTGAGTTCCCATCCTCTAAAATTGAGCCTTTGCTGTATTTTCCTGGAAGGATGTTTGTTGGCTAGTGGGAAGTGCTGATGTCAAGAGAAGGGCTCTGATTCCTTGCTTAGCTGTATGCCCTGGCATGGGTCTTTAAAGCTGCAAGGGAAAGTCGCTTTTAGTAGCAAAGCAGCAGGAGGGCAGTCTTGCAGTGAAATAGGAGCTTATGTTGCCTGTTTTCTAGTATGACATTTAATTGTGACTCATAATGCCATGAATCATAATTATGTCTCTTCTAGTAAGGTTTGTCTCTGCTAAAGAAAAGCAACAAATTGTATTAGCCATGGGGATGTTACAACATGCACAAATCTTGCCTGGTCTTGGCTGGTTAGCAGGTGACAAGGAGCCAAATGGTGATCCTGGCTCCAGGGAGGGACAGCTGAGGGTCCTTGCAGGCCAGTTGGGGTCACCTTCTGGTGACCTAGTGGGATGCACAAGGCCATTAGACAGAGCACAGGCAGCAGAGGAACAGGGGAAAACCTGTTGTTTGTTTCCTAACCAGATTCCAGTGCTCAGTTGGTTTGTAAAAGCTGTGTCCTTGAGGTTCCCATCCTCTCATCCAGCTGCCAGAAGGCTGAAAGTTACTGCAGGAGAGGGATTATTCACAGGAAGAAACAGCTGGATCTCCCTTAGGACTTATTTCCTCAGGACCCAGGCTTAAAATATGCAGTTTTTAGCATCTGCACGTTTTTTCAGATTGAAGGAAGCAGCTATAAAGCTGTGATGAGCCGAGTCCAGTAGATCACCTCAGCAACCTGACTCCCTGTGAAATGAAATGCCAGCCACCTTAGAGATCAGACTCAGGTGTGGAAGCTGGCCCATGTATTTTTTGAACATGTTTTCACCACTGAGGCATCCCAAGTGATGCATGTCGCGGTGCAAGGACAAGCTTAACCACTTACTCTTTTTAAAATCTTTTTTAGGTTTTTTGTTGTTGTTTTTTTCTCCTGCAGACTTTTTTCAGCTGTATGGATGTATGAGAGACATTCATCTTCCCTCACATACCCAGCTGATGGGAGGTTTTGCATGGACAGAGCACAAGATACATAAGGTATACAACCAGACTTGCACAAAAATATATTATCTGAGGAATAGATAACTTGCAGATGGCCTTTATCCCCTTAAAATATGATTAAGAACAGGCAAATAATTGCATAAGTGATTCCCAAATTGCATGACAAAAGCCCCTATATTATCTTGGAATGTTTTTTTTCCTGATAGTTGTCAGATTTTAATTAGGGAGACAGAAGGGCATTCACCAAAGATGTCTGTATTTATTTCAGACTTAATTATGCTAACCTAGAAACAGGAATGGACAATCATTCAGCAGCTACTCTTCAGCTTGTTGCTCAGCTGGCGACAGATAACCACACTGCAGTGCATTATTTAGGATACAGGGATTCAGAATGATCTACTCAGGCTTTCTCTTTGGTATTTTTTTCTTTACAGAGAGATTCTACCTCAGAGTTTGGAAGAGGCATGTGATCACTCACTTCAAGACAAGAAATTATTTTAAGAGAACAAATACTGGTTGTCATGGTTTCTCAGAGGCAGAAACTCTAGGGTCATTCCCTGAAAACTCTTCACAACTGGACCCAGCAGTGAGAATACTCCCTGACCTTGTCAAGTAACTCTCCCTTGCCTGCAGATATGGTCCTCCCATCTCTACTGGTATGCGGCTGCCTGGTTAAGCCACAATAACACCGATAAGAACATGGTGTGAAAAACCTGCAATGTGTCTGAAAACAAATAAAATCAAGCCTGGATTTACAAACCAGTGGATTTTCCTGGTTGGCTGTTTTCTGTCTCCTCTGTATGTCTGCTGGAAAACTTGACCTATCTGTTGTGTTTGCTGACTGGGGAGCTTCTGGTGCAACTGCAGAAATTTCACCTGAAGAAACTGCCAGAGTAGCATGGAAGGGCTGCCACATGGACAAGCAAATGGAAAAAGCATCAGAGATAGCACCATGCACTTGCAGTTATGTTAGAAAAAAAAAGTCAAAACCTGCACTTCATGGGTTTCTCTTCTGGGTCTGAAGTACAAGAAAAAATAAGTTTCTTACTGTCGCTGAGATACATGGCATTATTGCTGGTCCTGAATGTCTCAGTACTAACCTATGTACTAGTGACCGTAAAAAAGTATTCCTCAAACACACATGCAAAATCCAGCTCTGTGACCCTTCACCATCCCACCTGTGGAGAGTGGCCCATCTTATCCCCCACACATAGGACTAAATTAAATGCCTTTTAAGCTAGCAGAGGCGCCTTTTGCTGATTACTTGAGGACAGACAAGAGTAGGCCTGTCTGTTCTGCTGATAAATCCAAAGACAAGGAAAGGAACACAAAGGTTGTGATAGAAAGACAGCAAAATAGACAAAAGGTTATGGACTGCTTCTAAGAGTTACTGCCCTGGCTCTGGAACCACGAATGCTAACAGGCTCTGGGGCTTATCAATATGTTAATAAGAAGAATGCATTGTGGCCTAACTTGAACAGTGACACTAAATTAAACAGGTCCCTGGAATAGGAAGGGCAACAACTCTTGCTGGTCCTGTCCAGCCTACTCTGGATGCCACCCGCGAAGGACCTGCCTGCCACTCCGGGAGGCTGCTTGCCTGCTGAACAGCCACTGCTGCCCGGAAAGTGCCGCTGCTGGGGAAGCTGCCTGCTGCCAAGGCTGCCGCTACCAGAGCCTGCTCGCCAGGGACTGCCCATTGCCGAGCTGTTACTGGGCAAGCAGCCGGCACCGGGGCGGCTGCTGCCGGAGCGGCTGGACGCTGCTGGGATCACCACTGCTGCCTCACCAAAGAAGCGCCCCAGGAGTCTGCTCACCAGAAAAGGAGCCACATACCTGGGGAGCTGCACGTCATCACTCTATCACACTGAGACCTCATGGGAGGTAACAAAACCGCGCACTCTATCCCTTAAATTCCTTGTCCCACAGCGATTCTGGTCCCCATACTTGCACACATATCGTGACCTCTAAAAGAGGATTTTTTGTCAGGCTCAGCCTCCTCCCTTTTACTCTTTTGTTCCTTGCAGCCCTCCCTCAGAGTGTACATTTAGTAAGGGCATATTACTTTTGAATTATTTCCCTGATATGTGCCTTAGCCTACCTTTCCTGAACCCTGTCCCTTAGTTTGGCCTTTCCCTTAATAAACCGGTTAATTAGTAAATTAAATATTAGTGTCAGTAACAATTTGTGAGCGTGGTGAGAGCAGCATTTTAGTTTCCACTCTAAGATACAGTCCCAAAGCGGCTGTTCCTCTGTGCCAGGCAAATGCTGCATGAACTCTCAGTCTTTTTTAAAAGAACCCTCTCATAAGAGAGGAAGTTGCAGAAACATCCCGACTTCAGGCGGCCGCTACTGTTGTTGTTGTTGGACCGTGACACCACCAAAATGCCAGCAGCCTTTACACTGCTGAAATACTAAATGTGTTTCTATACTAATGAAATACACTGTGCCAACACAGTGATTAGATAAAGTCTCCCCTTATACTAGAACTGTCAGGGAAAATTAATGAACAGATAATACTATTCAGTCATTTGTTTAAAGCAATGAATTTTCATTCTGGCGTGAATTTAGAGCACACAAGCATTTTGCTCACATTTGTATAAATGTACAACTGTGTGCACATTAGGCCGTGGCAAACTACAGTTTAATAAATTTGGCTCATGTGAAAAGAAGATGCACCAATCTAAGATGTGTCCTAAGCCTTATTAGTGTAGAAAGCATATTTCTTTGCATGATGGGGAGTATATATGGTTCCTCAGTCCTCAGTGCTACAAATCAGTGATCCTTGAGTACTTGCTAATTTCCATTTCTGTCAATTCAAAAGCAGAAAAGTATGAAAGATTAGAAGTGACTCAGGAAACAGACACATTAAGTGACGAAAATAACATTTTGCAGTGCATCACTGGCTGCAGTAGGTGCATGACTACAGCTCTCAACCTGCCAAGCCACCATCTCAGTGACTGAACATCTGGATGACCCTGGGAATTACAGACCTGTCAGTCTGACCTGGGTGCCAGGGAATGTTATGGAGCAGGTCATTTTGAGTGCCATCACTTAGCACATACAAGACAACCAGGTGATCAGGCCCAGTCACCACGGGTTTACAGAAGGCAGGTCCTGCCTGACTAACCTGATCTCCTTCTACAACCAAGTGACCCACCTAGTGGATGAGGGAAGAGCTGTGGACATTGTCTATCTACACTTTAGTGAAACCTTTGACACTGTCTCCCACAGCATTCTCCTTCAGAAACTTGTGGTGCTGGGCTTGGATAAATACACCGTGTGCTGGATAAAAATCTGGTTGTATGGCTGAGCCCAAAGGGTGGTCGTTAACGGAGTTAAATCTGGCTGGTGTCTGGTCACAAGTGGTGTTCTCCAGGGTTCAGTACTGAGGCCTGTTCTCTTTAATATCTTTATTAATGATCTGGATGAGGGGATTGAGTGCACCCTCAGTAAGTTTGCAGATGACACCAAGCTAGGTGGGTGTGTTGATCTGCTGGAGGGTAGGGAAGCTCTACAGTGGGACCTAGACAGGTTAGATCAGTGGACCAAGAGCTGGGTCCTGCACTTGGGTCGTAACAACCCCATGGTTAGCTCCAGACTTGGTGATGTGTGGTTGGAAAGCTGCAGGTTGGAAAAGGACCTGGGGGTATTGATCCACATTCAACTAGATATGAGCCAGCAGTGTGTGCAGGTGGCTAAGAAGGCCAAAGGCAGCCTGGCTTGTATGAGGAACACTGTGGCCAGCAGGGAGGTGATCATTCTCCTGTACTTGGCACTGGTGAGGCCACACCTTGGATATTGTGTTCAGTTCTGGGCCCCTCACTATAAGAAGGACATAGAAGTGCTGGAGTGTGTCCAGAAAAGGGCAATGAGGCTTGTGAAGGGACTAGAGCACAAGTCCTATGAGGAGCAGCTGAGGGAGCTGGGGCTGTTTAGTCCGGAGCAGAGAAGGCTGAGGGGAGAGCTCACTGCTCTTTACAACTACCTGAAAGGAGGGTGGAGCGATGAGGGGGACAGCCTCTTCTCCCTGGTGACGTGTGACAGGACCAGAGGGAATGGATGCAAGCTGGGCCAGGGGAGGTTTAGGTGAGAGATTAGGAAGCATTTCTTCACCAAAAGGGTTGTCAGGCATTGGAATAGTTCGCCCAGGGAAGTGGTGGAGTCACCATCTCTGGATGCCTTTAAACAGCATGTGGACCTGGTGTTTAGCAACATGGTCTAGTGGGGAGCTTGCACTGTTAGGTCTAGGGCTGGACTGGATGACCTTGGAGTTCTCTTCCAGCCAGGGACATTCTGTGATTCTGCAGAGGGAAGAGCCTTTGTTACTAGAGCACTGGAGCGTGTGTAGACTGCCAGTGCAACAGGCTCCTTTGTGATGGGATTCCTGGACTCAAATAGGTAAGAAGTCGGTGAGAGGGACTAGATCTGCTGCTGCTAGCTTGCTACTCAAATCAGTGGAGATCAATCAACAATTTTATTGCAGAGAAAGAAAGCACAGATGGAGATTCAAGGGCTGAATTTTACTAAGGATTTAAGTACCCAGGCTCTGCTTAAGTCCTGATTTCAGCATCTAAATTCCCAACAGCTTTCCTAACACTTCAGCACGACTGCGAACTCTTCTGGAAGCCTGCTACCTCCAAGGCACTGCAATTTTGCCATAAACATGCCTAAGTGCAGAGAGCTGTTATTCTACGTTTGTGTATTCTTGCCTCAGAGTAAACAGCTCTTTATTTCACTAACACTTAACTCTGGGTGTTGTGATGCCTGAGTCTGGCTCTGGGTGTTCGGAGGCTTTTATAAAAAATATAAATGGAAATTCCACAACTGGTAAATATCTAGACATATTAATGATCTGCTGCTAGCAAGGGAGTTGGTGTGACCAATAGCTGTGACCTTGGCCTGGAAATCTGAACAGCAACACTCTGTGTTGCTCAACCTCTGACTCATTATCTGTCCTTGAAGGAATTATGTTGTCATCTCTGTGCCCTGATTTTCCCAGCTTTGAAATAACAATAATATGTTCCCACACTGAAGCTATGTGGTTGGAAAGTGCCAACAGATATTCCTCTGTGACACCTTTGTGGAAGCCAGAGGGACTTGTTTTACAGAAATTCAGATGCTGAACCCTCTTCATTTCTGCACAAAGGCATAGTTTGGTCTGACCTATCCTCATTTTCTGGTCAAAATTGTGGAGTGAGTCTGATATGTGGGTTTTGACCTACCATAACCTCCCAAAAGTTTTCTTGTGGGGAAATCCACTTTATATAGCTGTAGGAACTTTATCTGAATGTGTGTATTCATAGTATCTGTACAGGACTTACTACTAAAAAAAATTAAAAAAATAAAAAAAAAGGAAGAGGAAAAGAGGAGTGAAACAATAAACATATTCAGAAGATGTTACTGAGATGTTTTTTGTGTTACTTACATTACCTCTGTCTGTGGATGTGAAATACTTAAACATCTGCCCCACTTATCTAAAGTAAAACAGATAAATATTGAAGAGTAGATGATATTATTCAACAGTACAGTAAGTATTCACATAACTTGGAAATCCTGAGAAACAAAGAAGAGCACAGTCTAAGGCTGCCCCTGTAATAAACCAACAGGTTATTGTCTTCTCACTATACAGAAATTGCTATTTCAGAATAAATTCTCCTTTCCAAAATTTAAAACAAACAAGTTTTATTTACTTAGGGAGTTTGCAGGGAGTCTGTGTTAGGCATTGTAATGGTACCTGCTATGCCAGCAGAGTGGGTAATTTCCCTCCCTTTCTACTACACATACCCAAGGTGAAATTCCTACAGTTTTCCCTTGCAACTTTTAAGCTTCAAATCAGTTTTCTGCTCACTAAATCATAACTTTCCCTATATGAGGCTGTCTCACGGTCTAACACAAGCTGAGCTGAGAAGAGGAGGGGCACAAATAAAGGCCAGCATCACAGTGTAACATTGCCACTTAATGTTTAAAATACCGTTTAGGCTGTCTCTGTCTTTCACTTTCACCTTTTTTCTGACCAGGTTCTCACTTTCAAAGTCTTTATTTTCCCTTTTTCTCATCATGTTTGTCCTCTTTCCCTTTCTTGTTCTTTTAAAAAGCTCTCGATTTTACAACTTCATCTTTCCCATTGGTTCAGCCTCTCTGCTGGCATCTTCTCATTGCACTAGTCCCCTTCCAAGTATGTGCATGTGCAGGCCCCCTGCCTTTTGGTTTTCTCATTGTATCTCCAAGTCATCCCTCTCCTTGTCCTCAAGGGTACTCCAATCCCTTCTCCCTGCCCAGCAGCATCTCTCCCTTCCCCTCCAAACCCCCAGCCTCTCTGCTGGTGTCCACCTGCTTGCAGAAATAGGCATTGTGGGTAGAAGACACAGAAGAAAAAGGATGTGCCTACAAGGCTCTTTTGTCTTCTCTGATTGCAGTATAATCCAGACAAGTCTCTCTCACATCTCACCTGATCTGTAGCACAACAGACCACCGGACAGTTTTTCATCACCAGATACATTTGGTGTAGTCTGAACTGATAAAGAGACATTTTTTCTTTATTTAAAATTAAACATGTGAAGTCTTTACTTTTATCTGATTTAACTACCTGATGATACCCCAAGTCCTCTATCTGATATCCTGAGTACATAACTGATTTTTCTTTAGGGAGGACAGGAAGAGAGTAGTGTTTAAAAAAAAGCAGGTAAGGATTTATGTCTGTATGTAATACCAACAATATATACATGTCCACATATAAATAAGTAATTTTTGCAAATATATATATATGTATATACATGTAAAAGTTCCCATCTTACCTCTGCCCAGTTGTCATTTGCTTACCATCTATACACACTAATTTTCTTCTACAGATCACAGCTGTTTTCTAAAATTACTCTACTATACAGTAAACAACCATCAGTATGGCAGTTACATGATTAAAAAGAGTCTCCCACAGTTTCATAGTAAAAATAACAGGTTGTATCCTCCAGCACAGGTAACAGGCAGGAAACAAGATTCTCTCTCCAGCCACCTTCTCAGCATGCACTACACAAACAAATTTGTTTTTCTCCACCCCACTTATTTACTCTCATTCTGTGTAATGGACTAGAAGAGAATTCTCCAGATGCAAGTGGAGAGGAGGCTTTTCTGATGTTGTCACTTGCATTCTTTAAGCCATGATATTTTAGTAATTTACATGCCAATGTAATTCATGCTTTCTTTCATCGTACATTCCTCCTCCGATGGTGGCTTTGCAGAGGTGTTTCCACATGCATATACACAATGTGCATCCAGAGAAGATGGCTTTGTGAATTTATTTATGTTGCATCTGATTAAAATAGTAAATTGAGTAAAATCAAAAGGCATGAGACAACAGCTTGGTCGGCCAATATTATTGTACTGATCATTCACCTATTCTTGAGGGGGAAGGCTGGCCATGAGACAGCCTTGTACTAATAAATATATTTCAATATAATAAATAGGGAAAAGTGGTTTTAGTTCCTGCTTCCTACATCAGAAAGACACATTATGTGGATCAAATCAAATCATACACCAAAACAAGGAAGGAGGAAAAAGCCAAATCTGCTTGCTTTATGTCATCCCATAACAAAGAAGAAATTCCCCCATTACTGATCAATAAAAAGTAATTCAGATGAGTATATAATATTAATAAAATAATAAATCCCCATAGTTGTTTGTGTAATAGTTTCTTTTTTGTTTCCCAGCTACAGTTTTGTTGAACCCAACTTTGGCTGATTTTGGCCCAAAAGACAAAATCCTCATCTGCTTCACAGAGAAGCATTTTGGGAGTACTGATAAGAAAATCAGTAGACCTACCTGGATGTAATGCAAGAGCAAGAGGGGAACCCATCTGTATACATCTCCAGCCACATCTCATATGAAGCTTAGCCTGGTAAAGAAGGGCTGCTTCTGTGATCCAGGCCCTGAGCACTCTGTAGAGGTATGGGAACACCCTCGTTTGATTTGACTTGATGACCTCATGTCAGACCTCAAAAGCTTATTCTACCATTTTATGTCATCTGGTGAATTTCTGGGACATTGTCAAGATTCAGTCTTTCTCTGGTATTTCAGCATGCAGCTGTGACTTTCTCTAGCAGCTGGGTTTTTAAAAATTACCCTTCCCACTCAGTGTACTATGAATACATGTAGTTCTGGGCTCAGGATCCAGGAAGATAGTGGTTGCAGGGAGAGGAGAGGTGCAAATCTAAATCTCTGCTGTACTATTCTAGCTGCCTGGGCAAGTCTGAGGGGATGTGAACTCTGAACGGGAACTTGGCTGTGCCTGCAAGTGTTGAACTAATTACTGCCTGTGAGGTGTAAAGATCAGCTGTAAATACTGGATGGCCCCGGTGCTGCTGGGAAGCATTGGCAGGAGCAACAGGAGGAAGTGGTGGAACCTCTGGAAGATGGGAAAGGGCAAGAAAAAGGCACTGTTTATAACATGTAGGCCCAGGGGTCTCTAAGGCCTTCTGCTAGTTTTGCAAGTCTGCAGAGTTGAGGGAGTCCCCAAGTTTTCCCAAACAAGAGTGGGACCCCACTGGGGATGGTTGATGTCCTGCCATTGGCAGCAGGAGAAAGGAAGGTACAGGAGGCTCCACAGGAGCTGTTTAGGAGAGGCTCAGCTGGTGCTAGGGCTTGAGTCAAAAGCTAATTAGTGGTCTACAGGCTGATCAATGCTCTACAGCTAGAAGAGGTGAAGGTAGTAACCAACACTAGATGTGTGAGCAGCAGTGTAGTCCCCCAATGTGCCTGGGCTGTCAGCTGCTCCTCCAAGCCATGCAGCTGTGGGCTTCTGACAAAGACAGGTGAAGAGGTCTGCTGTCTGGTTCCCTTCTTTCCAGACACGTCCTTTATGCTGAATGTGCAAAGAAAGGCTGCTAAGAGAGACGCTGCCCTCTGGGTGCCTCCTGGGAATCCCACCCCACTGCCACATTTCGCTGCCCTGTGGCCTCTTGCCTAGGGGTAGAAAGCAGAACTCATGGTCCAGACAATCTCTTCTTGTCTTGCCCTTCTACAGGCAGCTGTTCTCCTCTTGGCTTGCATAGCACTTAATCTGGAATTTATCCTCAATAACAAAACAAGAAATGTGTCCACCTTGGCCTCTGTCCAGCATTTTGTCCAGTAGCAATGAAGGGATCTGTGGTGGGTATGGCTGGAGGCCAGGCAACGATGATGGGGAGGGGAGAAAGGCCTTTTTTAAAACACAAATTATACTGTAGTGCAGCTCCCTCAGTGCCTCTGTCTTTCATGCCTGTATTTCTGAAAGACTATAACTATCTTATTATTTCTATCTGTACAACAATTCCATTCTTTCTCTTGCTCTTTCTTTAGCAGTTAACTGATCCAGAAACTAGAAGCTCTTTCGCCTTTAGTGCTCCCTTGGAAGTGTTTCTTGGTTAATAATTCATCAGAATTAGAGATACTGTATTTGATTTTATGTGATTTTATGTGGTTTGGGTTTTTTCTGCATTTGACCTGCTTTCTTCTCAAACAAAGCTTCAGCAAGACTTGATGTGTCAAAACTGGAGGGACACAAAGATCCAATGCAAATGAAGATAGTATGAGGCCGATGAAGCTGAAACAAAGCCAAACATTGATCATGGATTTCCTAGTGGCCACCCCTTGTTTTTTCTAGCCAATAACAAATTTGCCTTCTGTAACTTTTTCCTTTTCTGCTGTCTTTACTCTTGCCAATTCAAAAGAGAGTTGCCAGTACTGGTGAAAAAATGTTTTGACATAAATGCTGGATATACCTCTGGCTGCCACTGTATCAAGCTTTTTGTCTCAGCCAGAAATCAGAGAGTAGGACTGTATCTATCTTTTTGCTGTCTATAAACTTTTGTCTCACTGCTGTCTAGAAAATGGGCCAAATTTTCAGAAAAATTATGTATAATATCATGAAAAGCTTTTGGCAAATGCTCCAGAAACTGAGGCTTCTTGGACCTAGTGTTGCTCTGAGATTGACTACAAATACTGAACACTCTTATGCATTCTTAATGGCTCGTGTAAACAAGGTTAGCACTTGCACCCATATTGCCATTTCAGGTAAGTTTTCCATTAATATGAGTGCCTTTTAACATTAAAATCCTAAAGACAACTCTCCAGGAAAGGGTCTATTCCTATGTTTTGGGCTCTCTCCTAGATACTGTAGTGACCCTGGATTAAGTTATTATGAATCTGAAATGTCAGCAAAATTGTCAAACAGCCAGTTTGGGATGCACTAGTGAATTTGGGTAAGAATAAAGCTGTTTGACTTAAAATCCCACATGCTGGCAAGAGGGGGAAAACAAATAGCAAGTCTGCCATGCAATAAATCCATTCCACTGTGTTATTGCACAGAGAGAACTGGATGTTTAACAGTTTATGTTTATCAGTTTCCCTCTAAGTATTATTAGGTCTCTTTAATATATTTCTATGGTATAATCTCTTCTAGCAGCCACCGCTTCATTCTGCTTGATTACTATTGGTGAAATATGACTATTGCAGCAGTCTGGAACAAGGCATGAAGCTACCAGCATTCCTGGAGGATGGGGACATGCTATCATTTGCTGGAATGAACAACTAGTTCCCACAGAGAATCTGCAAAAGTGAAGCTGTATTGCAGACCTTTAAAGCAGATTGGAGAGATTGTAGTTTGAAAGGGCCATACCAGTAAGTGTCCTTTAAATTGATGCTGGCTTGTGTAAAGCATCTCGCCTACAACTGTGACACTCAAGTGAAGCATAATGAAAGCCCTCAACAGAGTTCAGGAGGGACCCTACTGCCCGGGGACAGGGACTCAATGTGCAGTTAAAGTACAACACTAGGCAGAAGAGATTGATCTCAGTGATTCTTCATGTTGAGTTTGTGTTCAGTCTAAAAATCAGTATTTGCTCAGAAAGGACATGATCTGAAAATGCAACTATGCTGTAATGAATCCCATGTGCAGTTCTTGCATATCTCACAGCTTGAAGGAAGCAAAAGGGTTTTCTTGTATAAATCTGTTAATTAACCATTACTTCAGCAAAAGTCAGATGTGTATTTGTATGCAAAATACATGCTTTTTTGATAGCTTTTTTTTCCATTTGTAATAAAGGCGGGAGGGGAAGTACTGAGCTAGGCACTTAGAAATGTCTGCTCAGAATTCAGCATGAAGTTCATCACTGATACAAGCACATCACTCCATGGTTTTAGGCTGCTGCTGGTTTTGTGTGTAGTTTGACATGTGTCCATTTCCACATACAGAAGCACCAAACCCCCTGGCTTTTGGTGAAAGCTGAGATTATACTAGTGAGTGTGCAGAGTTTTTGTACAAGACTTGCTAGACCCTTGCCTGGAAACAGTTTTATGTACATTATGTAGGGGAGGAGGGGGAAACACAGCCTGCCAGTTGATGCAGCTGTGTTGTGTAGGAGTCTGATTTGCCTTTGTGCAGATGAATTACACAGCCAAGGAGTTTCCAGCTCTTGGCACTGGGAGCTAAAACATGGATAAGCTTAACATTTCTCTACTTCCAGCAAGGACCAAGGAGCAACTGTCTCATCTTCCAAAGCTGGAAAAATTCTATGCAGAGGGGGGACCAAAGCCTGCTCATGAGGCTAACTCACATTTTGAAACTGTTTCTCATGAAAAAGGAGATAAATCCTTTTAAGACCAAGCAATCATCTCTCCTCCAAGAATGGTACCCATTGCAGTTGACTAGCCTTTACGCTTTGGGGAGGAGAAGTGAAGTCTGCTTCACACTGCTTTTGTAGTTCACCTGTGACTTGAACTAACAAAAATCCTTTAAATCACTTCCAGTAAAACTGTTTTTCTAAATATTTTAGGGCAATGGCTAGCTCAGTGAATAAGCTTCATCAAAATCTACCTGCCAAAGCCTGCATATTTTGGCTGAAGTCAGTGTTTCCCCAAGAATACTCTGACCGTGTCTTCAATAAATAGTTGTGACCTGCACATTCAGGGTATCATACAGTGAAGGGAAGAGGCAGCTCAGCCTTTCTTGTTGGGATGTGTTCTGCTTAGCCTGCACCATGCTTCAGACAAAGAAAATACTACACTGACTCCTAAAACTTAAGGACTGATGAAAAATACCTGTGGACAAATCCAGAAGAACTCAGATAGTTCTTGGAATTTGTTATCCTCAATTTGATCTGTTGTATCTGTTTCACAGATCTGAACACTGTGTGTGCACCTGTGTTGATCTCTAGATGGCAAAAGATAAATTTTTTGTAGCACACTCACAGAGAACAAAACCTCTCTGGCTCATTGATGTCAGCAGCAACATGAATATTGCTTGTTCTGTCTGTGGGGATTTTTTTATTTATTTTTTTTTCTATTTCTTTCTCTGTTAGAGGGGTTCTATGTTGAATAGCATCTCCTGCTGCTAATGCAGATAAAGAAGAGCATATTGCATCTGAACATGGAGCCTGAATTCCCAGGAAGCTATTTAGATCTTGCATGAATAGAACATTTTGTTGAAAATGTTATACTAACACACTAATGCATCCTAACAATCTAATGAGTTAATAAAGTTTGAAAAAGCACTAATAAAGGACAGATTATGTAAGACGGGGGTAGGGGGAAGAAAGAATGTGGGGTTTTTTTCCCCCAATATAGTTGATAGACTCTTGGAAACAAAACATTAAATACTTGCCGGAAGCCAAAATCTCCCATTGTCACGCTGATCTCTCCCTCTGTTTGCTTTCTCTTCCTTATTATAAATGAAATGTTAGAGGAATTGCAGTGCTTTATAACTTACAGTTGTGTTACTGTTCTACTGAAATCTTACAAGAATTGCAAATCCTTTTTTTTTTTTTTCCCCTCTGCTTAGCATCAGGCTATGACATTCATATGGAAGATGGGACACAAGGCTGGCAGAAAAACACACAGTCACCAGCATCACTCAATGAACACAGAAGTGTTGTCAAGTCCTTCTCTTTTGCCCAAGCATACTTAAGCCTTCTTGGGAGCATCCTTACAGAAGAGAAGGGAGGGATTGGCTCTGCACTACGTAGCTTTTGTATACGCCAGGAAGAAAAGGAATTAAGCAACAGTGCTTGGGACAGCAGATTGGCTTACAGATGCCTCCTCCCTCCCACTGTGTTTCTTAAGGCTGCAACTATTTCCCTTCTGGAGGTTAAGTTGGTAGGAAGTCAACAGGTGGAGTTTGCCAAGAAAATCCCCTCTTCTAAGAGAAGCAATGACTGTGTGGAAACTGTGGCTTTGTTTCTTTTCCCCAGAAATAAGGAAACTTTCAAATTAAACAGAATCACCTTGAGAGTTTTATTAACTACATGGCAATAATGACTAAGTTTGAAATGTTACTCCAGAGCAACTCAGTTATTTTTATTTTAAAAATCTGGCTGCTGGCTGCATTATGAAATAGAGAAAGAGTTCTCTAGGTTCACCTAAAGAGATGAAACACACATACACTTAGACTAGTTCAGGGCCTTAGCCAGTTCTGACTGTTTAGGAAAAAACAGCATAATTTTAAACTCCCGACAAACACAAATGTCGCAAGCAGCTTGTCTATGTTGTGTGGCTTTTAACTGCTGCTCTATGACTCTCTACTGGCTAATACAAGTCTGCCCTGTCCTAGCCAAAGCCTTATACTTGATACCTTAGTGCAAAACTTCCTACCCAGGCTGCTTGTTCAGAGGCAGGACCCACAGGAGTTCTCAGCTCCCTGATTTCAGGGCAGCATCACAGCAGCCAGGACACTAGAGTGGTCTTCTGTACTGTAATCTCTGTGAACTATTTGCTGGTCTACATTTTCATTATGAGAACAGTTGGACATTGGAATAACCTCCCAGGAAAGTGGTGAATCCCCAACACTGGGCAATTTTAAGACTCAGCTTTACAGGGTGCTGGGCCATTTTGTACAAACCATGTTTTGTCCTAGAAAGGTTGAATCAGATGATCTCTTCCAACCTGCCATTCTATGATCCTGTTATTCCCTTCTCTTAGATAGCTGGCTTACTGGGGAAAAAAACAAACAAACAAAAAACCAAACTGCTTTATTCCTTGTTTTGTTTTGTTTTGTTTTTTCTTCTTGATGATGAAAAACCATACACAGGACACTTGGCAGTGAAGAGTTAAACTAGATGCCCTGCTGAGCTGCAGCATAATCTCATCTGCCCTGCAGGAGGCTTCCTGTATATCAGGGTGAGATCAGGGAAGGGGACCTAACAGTCTTGCATCCCAGTCCCATGGCACAATGCAGTCCTCCTTTTCCTCTGTCTATACCTCCTTGTTTACCTACTTTAATCTAAGAGCTTTGATCTAAACATGCTGATTGTTTAGCAAGGGGACACTCTGAAAGGTTGTCAACTAAAACTTGGCAGCAGACTTTGTCTGTGACACAGTATACAAACCAATGAATCATGGTTTTTGAATATCTTATCCTATCCATAAGTCCTCCCATATGTTGCATCTTCCCTTTATCCCCGTGGTAGGATTAACTCTTCATTGTAATTCAAGTGGTTATTTGTTGGTGGGTTCTAAATCCCCAATTAGTATCCTTGTTTAAATATATGAATAGTAGAAATGTTGATACACACAGGCAGCAGATGATAAACTTTTTTTTTTTTTTTAGCTTCAGGAGTCTCTGGCTGGAAATGCAATGCAATACATTCAGGGCAACAAAAGTTGTGCAGTGCAAAACCTGGTAAAATCAGTCTAGAAGGAGCTGCTCTTCTTAGGATGCTGGTTTATTCTGATTTGTTCAGCTGCCCACCTCAGAACATGACTAGAATATTTATTTTAATGATGAACTTTAGCACGGAAGGCAATTTTGCCTTCTCACAGAAGGGACTCACTGATAATAGCCAGCTTTTTCACTTCCGCTTGCAGTTACAAAAAAAAAAAAAAAAAAAAAGAAGAAGTATAAAATAAGACAGTATTCTATCTATGATTCTAGTCGTTTATGGAGTGATGAGGAACAGACACTCTATACCTGACTTAAATGGATGCCCAGACCACAGTGTAGTATGGGAAGGGTCAGAGGATTCGAAGGAAACGTTTACCAAATTTTGTGAAGTTATCGCAGAGTCATCTCTGGAGACTGAAACTATGGCAATAAGGGAGTGGCTCTATCTTTAGTAGAGAGTAACATGCATCGTAAATCTCATGCATGCTACCAAGTAAAATATTTAGGTTTCGTACATGAAGAGGACCAGCATATCCAGTTCTCTCTTTTTCTGCAGACAGCATTCAGTCCATGCTAAACAACATCTCTGCCAGTGAAGTAAGCACCAGCATTTCACAGAAATCTATGTCTAAGATCCCACCCTTGTTCACATAAGTAGTGGGTGTATTAAAGAGCATGGAGAAGCAGTTAAAAGATCAACACACCACAGAGGCTGCTGTAGATACTGCACCTGTCAAGACCTATGCAAGCAGCCCCAGTGCTTTCAGAGGGGCTGCTATCATAAGAAAGGTGTCTCAAGCCCTTTGGGTCACTCTTCTGGTTTCTGTGGCTTTGCTTCAACATTACTCTGTTGTAACAGCTTATAAAGCCACTGTTCTGCTGCTTCTTGAACATGACATAGAAAAGTTTTCTGCTACCACTAGCTATTACGAAATACTTACAGTTATATAATTGTCACAGAATTAATCAGGTGTAAGTTGTCTATAACGTACAGTGGTTTCTGTGCACATTCTTATCTTCAGCTGATTCCATGGTTTACCATTCTGAGCATTTATTCAGATATTCTGAATGCCTCATGAAGATATCTGTCTTTCAGTAATAAAAGCAAGATCAATGGCCATGTTTAGAGGTTATAAATTCTCTTTGGAGAGCTAAAGATATCTTGAAAATGGGACTCAGGCCTATACTAATAGGTATGTGTGACTGGCAATGCTGAGAACCACCAGAATCATAGAATCACAGAATTATTGAGGCTGGAAAAGACCTCTGAATTCATCAAGTCCAGCCTATGAACTAACACCACATCGGCTAGACCATGGCACTAAGCGCCACATCAGCCTTAACCTGAACACCTCCAGGTATGGTGATTCCACCCCCTCCCCAGGCAGTCTGTTCCAATATCTGGTCACCCTTTCCATGAGGAAGTGTGTCCTACTATCCAACCTAAAGCTCCCCTGGTGCAGCTTCAGGCCATGCCCTCTCATCCTGTCACTAGTTTCCTGGAAGTAGAGCCCCACCTGACTACAACCTTCCTTCAGGTAGTTGAGGAGAGTGATAAGGTCCCCCCTGAGTCTCCTCTTCTCCAGACTAAACCACCCCAGCTCCCTCAGCCTCTCCTCATAAGACTTTCCCTCTAGTCCTTTCCCCAGTCTTGTTGCTCTCCTCTGGACCTGCTCCAGCACCCCAATATCCTTCTTGAAGTGAGGGGCCCAGAACTGCACACAGTACTCAAAGTGAGGCCTCACCAGTGCTGTGTACAGGGGGGAATTATGCTCCTGGAAATTAGGAAGCAATCCTGGAGCATTAGGAAATGCTCCTGCTGGCCACACTATTCCTGATACAAGCCAGGATGCCATTGTTCTTCTGGGCCACCTGGGCACACTGCTGGCTCATGTTCAACTGGTTGTCAACCAGTGCTCCCAGGTCCTTCTCTGCCAGGCCACCCTCCAGCCACTCTTCCCCCAGCCTGTAGCGCTGCCTGGGGTCACTGTGGCCAAAGTGCAGGACCCTGCATTTGGTCTTGTTGAATTTCAAGCCATTGGCCTCGGCCCATGGACCCAGCCTGTCCAGGTCCTCCTGCAGCTTCTTCCTGCCCTCTGGCAGATCGACACTCCCCCCAGCTTGGTGTCACCTGTGAACTTACTGAGGGTGGACCCGATCCCCACATCCAGGTCATCAATAAAGATGCTGAATAGGACTGGGCCCAGTACTGATCCCTGGGGAACACCACTGGTCACTGGATGCCAGCTGGATGCAGCTCCATTCACCATCACTCTCTGGGCCTGGTCACCCAACCAGTTCTTACCCCAGCGAAGGGAGCACCTGTCCGAGCCGTGGATTGCCGGCTTCTCCAGGAGGATGCTGTGGGAGACCGTGTCGAAGGCCTTGCTGAAGCTGAGGTAGACCAGGTTTTAAATACTTGTTTTAAAGGTGGACTTGCTGCTTGTGTCTAGCTAATAATTTCACTAGATCATGTTTTTTCCAATGCTAATCTAGTGCTTTTTTCTCAGGATTTTTTCATAAAGCAGAAGAACAATAAATATACATTTTATTGTGAAGACGAATGCATCTTTATTCAAAATGTCAAGACTGGACCTTTCTGTGGGACGAAACTTCAAGTGTAAAAGTATAATTATGGATTAAATTAAGTTGGGTTTAAGTATCTTTGAAATATTAAATAACTCCACAAGTTAATGTCATATTTCAAAGTAGTTAAAGGGCCCTAGAAAGAAGAACAGAGCTTCTGGTTTCTACACAAAAAAAACTGAAAGGAGGTTGCTGGGGTAGATAATCCTCTTATTACATTGCCAAAATGATTTCAAGGATTGTTCTGTGGAAAAATTTGACCTGGATTTATACATGTGAAAGGTCTTCATAGCTGTCCAGCTGTATCCAATTGCAGATACTGAGATATTAAAATGGATAAAAGAATGTAGACTTTAATTGATTTGCTACTGAGTTGCAATCAGCCATTCATTTTGCAAGCTCTTGATAACATAGACTGAAAGTGTAGTCACTTTGTCACCACCTCCTGAAAATGTTGATGTGCAACAATCTCTGTAGAGACATGAATGTTTGACAGGAAAGGAAATATTCCAGAATATGTTAAATATGGAATCATAATCAACCTTGACCTGATAACTTTCAGAGAAATCTCAGCCCATTGGCTTTGCTGACACAGAAACATCACTAAGATATCTGGGAAACATTTCAGTGCTTAGCCATAGCAACCACGTGATATCTATAAAAAAAATTGTGTGATCAGTTACAGTAAGGCTACAGTGAACAGGACATTGAAGACTGTCTTCTACCTTTACCAAATTATCTTTCAAGGGGACACACTACTGCAAAGTAACAATATTTTTTCCTTAAGGAGTCTCCAAATAAGGACTAATTTAAAACTAATGCTTAGCTTGCAGTCTTGCAAGTCACACTTTATAATTGTACGTTAAGAGAAGAAAACTTTATTTATTTATTTATTTTGCTACTGTTTATTGTTTTTTCCTTTAAAATGAAGTTGAAAGAACTTACTAAGCCCTGGTACTACAATGTTTAAGTTCAGACACTCTAATCTGATCTAGTCTATATGATCTTTTCTTGCATTAGTACTGAATGTCTGAAAGGCATTCCTTTTCACTTCTTCACATGTCACACAATTATCACAGATTACTTCTTTCTCTGTAGCCTCAACCACTCATTTTTAAAAATTGTTTGAACTTACTTTTCAGAACATAGTTTTCTGCACAGGTGGATTTGTTTATGTGGGGGTTTTGTGGTTTGTTTTGTTTGTTTGTTTGTTTTTTAAATCTCCCCAGTGTTTCTGCACTTCTGTGGAGTACTGAGCTGCAAATAACAGATTTATACAGATAAATAACAAATAATAATACAGAGTGAACAGATAATAATACAGAGTGAACAGATAATAATACAGAGTAGCTTACTTTAATCCTTATTTGTCATCTTTTGTTTGATGCAATTCACTGTTACAGTGGTTTGCTCAGGTTCTTCCTGAATAGCCTTTCAAGTTTTTTGTCTATGTCTTAATGGTCACAATGAACATAACTTTCCTCATGTTTTGAGGCAGGACATGCTTAAACATGTCTTTGTGTTGCACGACCTTTTCTGCCAAAGAATGCAGCTTTATGCAACTGGTAGGTATGTTACAGGCTAAATTTTGATAAGTTAGTTGATGGTTTTAATAATGCTACAATACTGCTTTCAGTACTTACACACTTAGTAAAGCAATCTGAAAATGGAGACAATGTCTAACAGGAGAGTTTAAATCCACACTAGAACTCCATCAGTTTGAATTCTGGGTTGCCCTAGCCTCTCTTCTAGGGGTCAAAACAGCAAAATGTCGGTAACTCAGCTCTGTGTTTAGGGGTTCTGAAGTAATCAAAAGAATAAGTCCATTTCTTGGCCATGTCTCGTAATTTAGAATGATATGGTGTCACCGTTTGACTCAGGTCTGACAACAACGCTCTCCATCCCCTTCTCCTCCCACCCAGGTAGGGAAGGAGAGAGAGAAAAAGAGAGAGACTTGGCTGGATTGAAAACTAAACTACACAGCTTTAATTAAACACCAATGATAAAAGAAAATCTATACAATTATATATAGATATGTTCAGGTATGTGCAAGAGCTTCTCACCTCCCCCCACCCCCAGCAACTCCCACAGCATCTCCTGAGCTGGAACAGTTCCGAGAAATCCCGGAGCTGCTGCTGGAGAGAGCACAGAGTGATGAGGGTCAGGAGAGCTCGAGCCTGGGGGTCAACGGTGATGGATGGACGGAGTCCTCCCCAGACACCGGCCATGGATGGAAGAGAAGGGAAGAAGAAGCAGGAAGGAAGTTGTCTTCTTTTATCTCTGACCTTCCTCTGTGCTTATGTAGAAATATGGAATGGAATATCTCTGGCCAACTTCGCTGTCTGTCTAATTCAGCCTCCTACGGGGGGGAGTGGGGAGGGGTCGGGGTCATAGATCTCCTGGTAGTGTCTCAGCTGGCAGAATAAAGACCCAGCGGTTAGAAAAACATTCCACCATTTGTTATCATTCCTAGCCTGAACACTCTGCTAAAAAAAAAGGAAAAGAAAAATTGGCTTCTTTCTGGCTCAAACCAGCACAATGGTGCTAATCTTCTCTTTTGTAATTTAAAATGGATGTGAAGTCCCACCACTTCTGTGAGTCTGTGGATCTTCAGAATAGAATGACATGAAAACACCACCATTATATTTCAGCTACTTCACAGATACATTTTCTAATGACAAATTGTAATTTCTCTGTTACCTCTAATTGTTCATTTACACCTGAAATAAAACAGTATTTTTATTCTGAAGTTTTTTGAGCCTAGTAAAAAATGTAGGGAAAAGGTCAGCATGCCCCAGTTTGGTGTGGACATCCAACCTGAAATATTGCAAGTGCTGCTCTACCTGGACTATCTAGAACACAGCAAAAAGAAGACTAAATGGGACTTTAAAATGTTGAAAAGTTGTTGGAGAAATAATGACTGAGAAGACAAAGTCTAAACAAACTTTGTGAAAATCTGGATAAATTGTTAAAATGGGCTAGTAACTTGAAGATAAACAGCATGTGTTTGAGATCAAACAATATTACAGAAATACACTAAGTCCTATCTTCTTTTACCTTAACAATATTTTATCTACTTTTTATTGCAACGTCTGATAACACTAGCTCTAAAGGGATTGAAGGTTCTCATGCTTCATTGGGCGTACAAATATGAATGTCAAAAAATGCAAGCAGGATTAATTAGTACAAGAACACCTTGTTACTAGGACTGCATGCACTCTGCTTTTTGTACTACGTATCGATAGAACTTTTGATGGAAAAATCCTGAAACATAACTTTGGTCTGTCTGTCTCTGTCTCTCTCTTCCTAAACACAGGATAACTGTACCTTTCTTCCAGGAAAGAATAACAGGAGGTCGTATTAAAGACTAACCAGCAGAAAAACTCCACCTAAGTTGGCATAGACAACCCATCCAGCTGACCTTGGAAGAAAGTGCAGAGATTCTCTGCACTCGTGGAAGGTAACACAAGATGTGCAATGTAGTCAAACAAGTGGGTCAGAAGTATTTAATCCAAAAAGCATCTTCATTTGACTGTTTTATACAAACATCTGTAATTCACAGAAGTGCTTTGATTGTAACAGAAATAAGAACGTCTACTCAAGTTGATATATCCCCAGGAGAAAATCGTTGGCTTTCTAAAAGTGAACTGAAGAGTTTCAAACATCCCACATATTGTGTGCATGTGAAGTTCAAGCTAAGAGTTATAAAAATTCCATTCCTTTTCAGCTGAGTAGTCGAGTTTGAAATAAATCTGGAAAACACAAAGATTAAATGCAAATTCTTCTGTACTGCTTCCAGCTCCATTGCACTCTAAGAGGAAATTCCATGTTTTAAGAATATTTTTTTCCAAAGGCTTGGTTCCTATGTCGTCTAGAAACAAGTATAGAGCTGTTTAAAGAATGAAACAAGGAAAGCAGCTCTCAAAAAAACAACCTCTGTGCTGTTCTTCATTTCCTAAATGCAATTATAATGAAACTTTCTTCCCTTATTTGGAATTTAGAATAATGAAATAGCTCAAGTTGGAAGGGACCCATAAGGAGCAGCAAGTCCAGCTTGAGTAGAACTCTGTTGAGTTTGATGCCACTTTCCATGAGCTAGTGTCATCTGGCATCAAATGGACTTTATCTTTTGGATCTCTTACCAGATCTTGGGCAATTCTGTCTGCTGTTTAAATTGAATACAGTGCAAATAATTACTAAACCACCTGAAATATTTCTGTCTGACTTTCATAGAGAAATAAGATGCAGGTTCATCAACTTTGTATTAGCTATTAAAATTCACTTCTGCCTATAAATATCTTTTAGAAGCTGACACACCTGTCCTTATCCACAGAAGGGCTAATTCTGCACCCCTATTTACAAATCACCTGGGACCTGTTTTTACTGATTTAAATATGTTCTCATTTGCTTGCTCAATCATGCTTACTTCTTTCCCTGACCTTTAAGTGCTTCTTGCAGAAATGAGTACAGCACTAAAGTCACATTGCATATCTACAGGCAGGGGTGCTAGCACTGAAGCATTTAAGTTCTCCATCTCCATGACAGTACGTCTTATAGCTATGGAGAACATAACAGGAGAGCTGGAGGACAGAGCTCCTGTCAGAGTATAGGGAAGTATTTAGGGTAGTGACCACAGTTACTTGGCTGTTTTCAGTCGCGTTCCTGGCAATAGAGGTCAGTATGTCACTGGAGAAGGCTAAGCCTAGGTAGATCTTAAAGAACTTGAATTATGTATTAAGAAGAGCATGTAAGAAATGTACCTTTTCTTCAGCTCTGACACCACTGATAAATCTGTGCCTCTGTGAAACAAAGTCGTGATGGACTCTACTAACTTTTGTCATGGGATAACGCTGTCCTGGAGAAAGCAGATTTGATCTTTTGTACTGCCAGCACCTAGCCAGTGCCAAGCCATATCTTGGCTGTATGTATTATAACCTGTAGCTAGTTATCACTTCCAGAAGTTCAGAAAATGGTTATATACCTTGATTGCTATGTATTTCCCCTCTCCATATGAATTCTGTAATGCACACTGGAAGTTGGTTTGAAGTGCAATAAACAGGAAGTTAATGGACCCACTTCAGTACGGCAGTAGCTGAATTACATTTCCATGAGACCTTTTGTATACAACCAACTTTTGAAGCATTTCCTATAGCTGACAGGTTCAGCCTCAACACTGCAGCAGGCAGCTAGTTAAGACAGATAAACAAGTCACTCCTCACTGTCCCAGGTTTTTCTAGGAACAGAGTCATTTTGGTTTATTTCCATACCATCTTTGAATAGTAAAGACTTAACACAGATGTCATCCATACCTTCCTTCTATTATTATTTTTTTCACTGCCTTCCACATGCTTTCTTCTGCATGGAAACACTATAACAGCTATTAAAAAAACAAAAAACCAAACCAACCAACCAAACAAAAACACAAAAAAACCCCCAAAACCAAACAAGTAAATATACTTACTTATTAACCAAATAAATTATTAATAAAATATTTTTTAAATAAAATGTTTTAAGTTACCAAGTTACTGCAGGGGTTGGATGGGTGTGTAAACTTTGCTCCAGGTCTTAATACACTGGACTTAACTGGATCTGAGAAAACAGAAATTGTGACTAACATTTCTGTGCTAAACAACTTACTTTCTTGGAAAAGAGTTTAAATATTTGATTCTTTTGTTGCACATGTGTACTAATAAAGAAGAACTTCATAGTTACACAGTTCTTTAAAATTAGCAGGTGTCACTTTCTGTGTAAGAACAGTCACAGGCTTTACTGTACTTTACAGCAAGAGCTGACAACATGCCAAAGGAGCAAGAAGACTGGGGAATCTGGTGAAAATGGAGGACAAAATACTTCTTGGAGGTTTGCAGGACAGAAAAAGCTGCATTACTCTCTGCAACCCTCATGCTTCAGGGTGTTTTAGCTAACAGGATGAAAGAATTTTGTAGGAAGACCATGCTAGCAAGGACTGTTCCCCAAGCAGCTCTTACTAGTGTCACAAGGCTGGATCTATTTTACAACATTAAGATCACCCTCTAAGCCTACAGCAACAGCACTGTCTGTGGATTTTCTGATGGCTTGCAGGATGCACTAGAGCATTCCTGCCCTCCTTTTTCTGCACTCCTGTTCCTTTCTATGCTTTTCTCCTCCAGCCAGGGCCTTGGAAGAGCCCTGGGGAACCTTTCAGTAAGTCAGGGAAGCAGAGCTAACAATGGAAAAAGGACAATGCCCCGTTTCGTATAGTGATTCTGCACTCACTGAAATAAAAAGAGACTTAGTCCCCTAACCCAGATAAACCTGCTTATTAAATACAGATTGGCAGACAAAAGGATTTTAGAATCCTTCCATTTTGGTTTATATACAAAACTTAATATCTCCCTTGCCTTTCCCAAAAAGCCCCAAACCAAAACCAAGCAAATCTCTTCAGCTGTTAATGTAAGTTCAAAATTACATAGACAGTGGAGCAAGAATTAGTTCCATTTCAGATACCATTGCTGTATAATAACATCTTTCGCAGATGCACTGCAAAAGTCTTCTTCACAGCAGTTACTAGCACATAGCCGAAATAAGCCTAAAGCAAGCAGCAAATTAAATGTAGTAAAATGAGATGGTACATTAATATAATAAAATTATGAGCTCAAGGTCCATGACATTGGGTACAGATTCACAAACCTGTGCAGTAAAAATCTTTCAGAAATGCAAAGCTGCGTTTACATTTTTCTGTAATTCAGTCAAGCAGAATATATGTCTTCCTCCAAAAATAGACAACGTGCTGATAAACTGAACTGTCATTCCATGGCTTCATGAAGTGGGATAACTGACATCTGTGCCAATTTTGCTGGAGGAATAAGTCACTGTAATCCTCAGCCCTATATCCAAGCCTATATTCTCTTGATTTTTGTGGTAAGCAAAAACTACACATGAGTGTTTAATGTTGAGGCCAGCATTTTCCCAGATGGCAAAAACCTACATCTATGAAGCCACAAAATATTATCTCCAAAAGGATAAGTACTTTACTTACTTTTTTTTCAGCAGTAGTTCCGATATTCAAGGAATTTCCAATGCAAGACTAAACAACAACTTTCTGACACAGGTGACCAACGAGCTAAGGAAACAGATGATCAGTTGGACCACCTGCTTATGGAAAATGAGGAAATAGAGGGGGATATAAAGATCGGTGGCAGCCTTGACTGAAGTAACCATGAGATGGTAGAGGTTAGGGTCCTGAGAGACAGTAGCAGAGCAAATAGCAGAATCATAGACCTGGGTTTCCAGAAAACACACTGGAATCCCTTCAGCGATCTGCTTGGAAAAATCCCATGGGAGACAGCCCTGAAGAGGAGAGGGGCCTAGGTGAGTTGGTTGATTTCCAACCTCAAGAATGGTCCATGTCAGCAAGCAGAAACCAGGCAAAGGGGGCAGGAGGCCTGCATGAATGAGCAAGGAGCACCTGACTAAACTCAGACATAAAAAGGAGTTGTACAGGAGGTGGAAGCAGGAGCAGGTGACCCAGAAGGGATACAGAGTTGACTGAGGAAGAATGGTTTCAGGAAAACCAAAGCTCACCTGGAGTTGCATACGGCAAGTGATGTGAACAGCAATAAGAAAGGTTCCCACAGGGATATCAGCAACAACAGAAATACTAGTGGAAATGTAGCATCACTGCTAAATAGGGCAAGGTCTTTGGTGAAAAAAGATATGGAGAAGGCTGAGTTTCTCAATGCCCTCCTCTCTTTCTTTACAACATTCTCAGGTACTCCAGGATCCTAAGACCAGTGGTGAAGTCTACCAGTGGTAGTCTGACTCTCTGTGGAGGACAATCCAGTTAGAAAACATATAAAAAGCAAACCCACACTTTATATCTTTATTTATTTATTTATTTATTTATATCCTATCTATTTATGTATTTTGTATATAATATATACTTATTATATAGTTATTGTATCTATGTTATATATATTATCTATTTATTAATATCTATATATTTATTTAACCCCATCACTTTATGTGATGGAGCAAGTAATCCTAGAAACACTTTACAGACATGAAGGTGACTGGAAGTACTTGACCTGGGTTTATGGAAGAGAAATAATGCCTTACCAACATGCTGGCTTTCTACAGGGAGATGGCTTGGTCAGTGGACATGGAAAGAGCAGTGGATAATCTTACTCTGGACTTCAGTATGATGTCTTCTGCTGTATCCCACAACTTGCTCATAGATAAACTGGTGAAGTGTGGATTGGATAAGTGAGTGGCGAGGTGGAAAGAAAACTGTCTGAATGGGAAGACATAAAGGACTGTGATCTGTGGCATAAAGCTCAGTTAGAGGCCAGTTCTAGGTTTGTCCCCCATGGCAATGACAGGTCCAATCCTATTTACCATCTTCATTAGTTACAAGGAAGATAAGGCAGAGTGCATCCTCAGCATGTCTGCAGCTGACACAAAAATGTGAGGAGTGGTTGATGCACCAGGTGGATGTACTGCCAATCAGAAGGACCTGGACAGGCTGGAGAAATGGGCTGACAGGAACCTCATAAATTTCAACAATGAAAAATGCCCAACTGTGCACCTGGCAAGGACTAACCTCATGAACTAGCACATGCTAGGGCCAACAGGCTGGAGAGCAGCTCTGCAGAGAAGGACCTGGGGATTTTGGTGGGCAAGAAGTTGACCATGAGCCAGCAGTGTACCCTTGTGGCAAAGAGTCCAGTGGCATCCTGGGCTGTGTTAGAGCATTACAACATGTGGAGGGAAGTGCTCTTTCCTCTCTACTCAGCCCTGTTTAGACAGTTGTGGTTCTGCATGCAGTCCTGGGCTCTCAATTAAAGCAGAGACATGGACATAAGTGAGTGCAGATTGCAGATTGCAGTGAAGACTACACAGATGATGAAGGGACCAAAATAGCTTTCACGCAAGGAGAGGCTGTGAGTGTTGGAGAGGAAAAGACTCAGATGCTCAAGGGGATCCTAGCTATGTGTATATCTACCTAATGGCAGGGGTTTGGAGAGGGGTAGCAGGTAAAGAGGATGGAGCCAGACTTTTCTTGGTTGCATCCAGTGAAGGAATAAGAGACATTAACAGAAATACACGAAAATCCACTGAAGCATGAGAAAACACTTTCTTTCCTCATCTATGGTCACACACTGAAACAGGTTACACAGAAAGGTTGGGGAGTCTCCATCCTTTGAGATCTTAAAGCCTTACTTGGCCAGCTCTGAGAAACCTGCTGTGGCTAACCTGCTCTGAGCAGGGGGTTGGACTGGGCGATATCCAGAGATGCTTCCTAACCTCGACAGTTCTGTGTGTCTTTAATCAGGATAACATGTTTATAAACTTATTGTAAGATCTTAACTCAGTGAAGTTTATTCTTCCAGACTTGATTTTGGGCAGAAAAATATATGTGATACACACTTCCCTGAAAGCTTCCTCTTTGTCTCAGACAAAGTTGCCAATAGCAACATTTTAAGAAACCAGGTGGTGGACAGAGGACAGGAACAGATGTCCCAAACTCGGTGGCTTCTTTTTCCAGCTCTCAGTGACTTCAACTAAACTCTTCCAAAGACTCATTTGAGTACTTAATGAAAAGCCATGAAAGCAGCTGCTGCTAATCACAGCGAATGAAGTAAAAAAATTAAGTCTTGCAGAATCAGAGCTATGCAGTATTACTTGGGCCTGTAATACAGATACTTGTCTGCTTGCAAGCTGGAAATTATTTCTGACCTGGGAAAGATAGCCTGTACCATGCAGATTAAACACCCCATGTGAGTGCAAACCAATGCTCTGATCTGGCATGTTTCCTTTTTTTTTTTCCTTGGTGTTTTTTTTTTTGATGGGTTTGTGTGTGTGTGTGTGTGTGTGGTTTTTCATTGTTGCTATTGATTTTTTCCTGAAAGTGTTATGGATATAATATCAACAGAATTTCATACATGGGTCACTTTCTGCTCTATCCACAGAAAAATGCTTCCATCTACCTCAACGACAATATTTCACCTTATTTTTTTCTAGCCCTTAGATTAAAAAGACCTGTCTGATCTCTCTTTGCAGACTGTGGCCTACAGGACAAAGCATTTGTTCATCAAGACACCCATAGTCTTCACTTAATTTTGGCTATCAGCCTGCTGTGTGGCTTTGGGCAAGTTATTTCATCATCCTTATTGCCTTTGTAAAATGAGGACAGTGACACTAGCATCTTTTTGAACAGGCTTTCAGGTGTATTCCATGTAGGACCCAGTGAGTAAGAACTAAACATGCTGTGCTTTAGTGCCCAAGATGCAGCTTCTCTATGCCTGGGGAGATCAAAAACTCTCTGACGCATGAATCAATTCCTGTAGAGATAAGAACATATTAATGTCATTATACAAGGCACTGGCAACATTTCCCCAGCACACTGTGCAAGTCTGTCAGTGGACTCACTTAGGAAAGATTTACCTAAACTGAAAATGGTATACAACAGGATAGGCAAAATTAGAAGAGAGAGTGGACATAAACAACTTCAATTTGCTTAGCATAGTAAAACTTCTGGGTTTTTTAAAGGTTATGACTTCTGTAGAGAAATACACAAGAAAGAAGGAGGAGATCTGAACAAAAAACAAAAACAAACAAAAAAACACAAAAAAACACAAACAAAAAACACACAAAAAAACCCCAAAAAAACCCAAAAAACCAAAAACAAACAAAAAACCAAACCAAAACAAAAAAAAGGTACAGTAGATCAAGTAACTAATGTTGGCATGGGAACAAATGGTCAATGCCCACAGAACTAAACCTGAAATGAAAGGTTTCTCCCTTCCAGAGAAGTGTGGTGGTGTGTGCTTAGGCTAATAGCATAACAAGACCACAGAGAAGTGTCTGCCTGCTTTATAAACAGTATTGCACAATGTGATTATCAGTGATACTGGGGACAGGTCTCAGTGACAGGAGAAAATGTGTTACAGAGCTGTATTTTCTATCACCCTGAGTCTCCTGTTTGTTATTCCTTCTCACTCCCGACACGCACACCAGTCTCCTGCTTTCACCTGGTGTCAGTAATGACAGTGACCTGACCAAAGGTAAAATGGGGACATCCAGGCCCATATTGTATTAAAGACCACTGTGTGGTAGTGTTTTTTAATAGTCTGTTTTAAAAATTACTTGGACAAGAAAGGCACAGAACTACTTGAATGAAGCTTGTAAGCACTACAATGACTTGGAATAAATGGTGAAAGCTTTTAACTGTAATTAAAGGCTCTAGAAATGTAATATTTAAATGACTCATTCAGAAACAAAACCACCTATGCTTATGTTTTGTCAGTGCTGAATTATTTGCTCTAATCCTTATAAAACAGTCTTGTGTGCTGACTAGGATTTTACTTTCCCAGTTGATAAAATAAAAAGCAGATGGGATAAATGTAGCTGCCACAGATGTGATTGCTATTTCTTAATAATCTGCCTGCCTTTGAGCAAACTGTAACATAGATGGTGAGATGCTGGATCCTGTCCAGTAATGAAAAATTATTCTCAAAGCTACAGTATGCTTTCAAGCTGCAGACATAGTCTGGGCTCTGAAAACCTGCTTTCACTGCCTTGTTTAACTCTGTCATTGCTGGTATTATAGTATTCAAGGTCTGTGACTCATGGAAAAAAATATGCATTTCCCTCTACCCTCACCCCAAACAACTAAGGCATTGGCCATCATGCCAGCTATGTAAGGCAGTGTTTGAGGAGCCTGCTCATGAAATCCATGTGCTGTAGGAGACACAGAAGCTCACAGTTCCGCTTCTGCCCAAAAAGATGAGTAGGGAAAGAGAAGATGAGAGTTAGGAAAGTAATGGAATAGGCAAAAAATTCAACAATAAAATGAGAGGGATAATGAATAGAATGGGAGAAATTTTCCTTTACAACTTAATGTAGAAAGTAGAAGAACTTCCTAAATACTTTCAAATTTGAAACAGACTCAGTTTATACCTTTTTACCTTTATACCTTTTACCTTTATACCTTTATACCTTTTTTTATTTTTTTTTTCTTTCCCCTCCCCCCACAGGTGACACTTAATTGCCTTCATATTGAACAGTCAGTCCTTAAACCTGGTTTGAAATTAACAAAGGCAATTTGATCATTTCAGCATCCTTTCCCTGGCTAAATTCCAGTACCCAGCTGTGGGGTGCTTCAAAGGAAAGTGAAGAAGCCCCAGTAACTGGCAGTTATAGAGCAAGCCGAACAGGGGTGAAGTTTCATTTTTATTCTTGTCATTATTAGCTGGGTTATGCTCCTAAGCACAAGTCCTTGTCTACAAAATAGTTTGATGTATCTCTGTTTCCATGGCCCGTGCCAGAGATTCAGATAATTTTTTTCTTAACCTTGTTGAATGCTCTACGTTGTCTTCTTTATTACCAGATCTCAAATGCTGCAGTCATGATGGAAATGGTGTAGAAAAAGCCTACCTCACCAGCTCTGCCTTGAGAGAAACATGCTCCCTTCTGTTAAACCAGTTGTGACAGGGATGAAGATCTGGGCAGATGCAGCACTGTTTACTCTGTCTATAAAAGGTCACAGAATGGTTGAAAATGGAAGGAACCTTGTGTAGAGGACATCTATTCCACCCTTCCTGCTGAAAGCAGAGTCAGCTCAAGCAGGTTGCTGAGAGCTGTGTTCAGCAGGAATTTGCATTTGTCCACTGGTGGAGACTCCACAACCAATGACATCACCCAGCTCCCTCAGTGCATCCCAGCAGATCTCATGGGTTTGTGTAAGTCCAATTTGTTTAATGCTTCTTAACCTGATTACCCTCCAGCAAGGGCAAGTCTACATCACAATGGACTTTAAACTTGGTCTCAGAGACCTGGGATTCTTGAAGGCTGAGGCAAAGAATGACAGAGTAAAAGGCCCAATTTTTGTCAAGGCTGGTCTTTACTCTTCACATCCTGTAGAAATCTTTCTTTTTTACCTTCATATCCCCTGCTAGACTAAAATTGAGGTGAGCTTTGGTTTTCCTGAAACCATTCTTCCTCAGTCAGATATCACTCTGTATCCCTTCTGGGTCACCTGCTCCTGCTTCCACCTCCTGTACAACTCCTTTTTATGTCTGAGTCTAGTCAGGTGCTCCTTCCTCATCCATGCAGGCCTCCTGCCCCCTTTGCTTGGTTTCTGCTTGCTGGCATGGACCATTCTTGAGGTTGGAGGAGGTGACCCTTGGAAATCAACCAACTCACCTAGGCCCCTCTTCTCTCCAGGGCTGTCTCCCATGGGATTTTTCCAAGCAGATCACTGAAAGGGTTCCAGCGTGCTTTCTGGAAGCCCAGGTCTATGATTCTGCTATTTGCTCTGCTACTGTCTCTCAGGACCCTGACATCTAGACAAGGCTGTCCAATCGTAATATCTCTAATCAGCTCTTCCATGTTTGTAAACATGAGGTTCAGGAAAGTACATTTCACGCTCTTCAGTCACCTGTTAAGAAGTTGTTGTTGATACACTTCAGAAGGTTTTTGGACTGCTTGTCCAAAAGATACCAGGGTAGTTCAGTGTCTCAGGACCTCTGAATATGAGGCTTCTTGAAGTTGTTTCAACATGTCTCTCATCTATTTCTTCCTCCTGGGCAGGTGGTCTCTGTAACAGACACCCAGGGCAGTATGATCCACACTGGTATGCCCTCAAATCCACAAGCTGTCAAGTAGATTTTTGCCTGTGCTCAGGCAGAGCCCCACACATACCCACTGCTCATGCACACAGGCAGGATGCAACACTGTAAGGGCAGAAAAACTCATTTTTGGTACAACAATGTTGCCTTCAAACTTGCAGACAAACACAATGTAGGCAATGAAATCTACGGCAATTTTGATTATGGGATCTCTATATTTGGCAAGATGCCAGGTGTATTTTCATGTTTGTGGAGGGCAAACATTTCACTGTTAGCCAAATCTTAAAATCTTGATGCAAACATAAAATAAATCTCATATCTTTGGTTCTGTATAAAGAGAATGTGCAGTTAGCCTGGATTCTTTTATCACTACCAGATAGCCTTAGAAAACAAGTATGAAGCTAAACAAGAAAAAGAAAAGGCAATACTGACATTATCTGAATATGTTGTATGTGATTAAAGCAGTCATGCAATCCTGGAAGAGATCTTCTATTTTAATGTCTCTCAGAGGATATGAGATAAGATGTTATCAGTATTGAAGTTTAAGATTATTTTATGAACTAGACAATGAGGACTTTTGAGTGACTGTGAAACTAAACTGGCTCTTAAACATGTATATACACAGCACAAGGCACCGAATGAATGAGTTCTGGCTGTGACAGTGCTATCAGCACCTGTGTTGCTGTAGTCTGCCAGCAAATGCAGCAAAGCTCCAGTTTCTCCGCTTCCTATATTTGGGCTGCTGCTTCTTGCTGTTGCTTTGCACAGACATCTCTAGGCCACACACCAAGAACTTCTCACCTGCACATCTGCCCCAGGTTTACAACAATGTGGGGGGTGAAGTCATCTCCTTCTGTTTCCCTGCATCCTCCTGCTGAAGGGAAAGGGACAAACACTGCTGCAAGGATCTTAATTCTCCAGGATCTGCCCCTTCTGCTGAGCTAGTACCCAGTTCACTGAAAGGATCAGACCTGAAATGAGCACATACCTTTCTGGCTTCTTCTCACAATCTGTGTCATCATGTGCCTATGCAGCTGTTCAGGTGAGATAGGATAATATGTATAGTTACAAAAATCATATAATTCACTCCGCTGCACTATTTCTTTCTCTGTACATCTGTGATGTGGATTAACAGCCATAACAACCAAAATGCTTTGTCAAAATCTGCATAGCAGCACATTTTAAAAAGTCACTTGATTTTTTTTGTGCTTTTGAAGGACAAGTTGGCTTGAAGGAGTTCTCCCTACTGTGTCAGCTGCCAACACTTTCAATCCTAATTTCATTGATTTTTAGCATGTTGCCATGTCCTCCTTCAGATGTGTTTTTGGAGTTGTGCATATTGGCAATTCATGTGCTGGATGCAAAGAGGAAACTGCTGTTTCCATTCTCAGCTATATTCCTGGATGTCACTATCTACAAGTCACTGACTTTGCATGCTTCACTTGGACTAGATCTTGGCAGCCCTGGACCTTCCCTTCCTCACAGTCAGGATGCACTGATTCTGTGGTACCAGCCAGCAGCCAGAACCTGGTTTAGCTCTGAGTGCCACCCTGCACCAGCACCAGCACCAGTGAAAAGTTTTCTGGCCACTAAAATTTCAGGTTCTAGAAAAGTGTGTTAGTGTGTCACTGGGGCATATTCACTGTACTCCAGTTCAACAACGAAAATAACCTGAGGACAGACTTCTTTTAGTCTATCACTGATTTTTTAAAGCATTTTCCCAAAATCCTCTTTTTCCTCTGTAATTATCAAAGCTCCTGTAGAACTACCCGGAAACTACTCCAGGATAAAAACAGTGGAGCTAAATTTACAAAAACTTTTGTTTCTTTCCCACAGGTAGTTGGCAATATTGAGTCACTGTAAATATCTGAGGCACTGCCTGCCACCTTTGCACTCACACCCAAACAAGCCGAAAGAGTTTATCAAAGCACAACAAAACCTTGTGTGAGGAGTGTATTACAAGGTCAGACATCTGTTAAAAGAAACTTTTCTGGATAATGTTCTCCAGTAGCTTTCCAAAAACAAAATATTGTGGCTTCCAAGAGTTTAAGAGTCCGCTGTAAGCATAATAATGTGTCTACTAGCACATCTTAAGGAATAAAATAAAAGGAAGTCCAACATCAACAGGTTTTTTTTGTTAAGGAGTTACAGAAAAAAAAATTAATGTTAAAAAATGCACTTCAGCAGCAGCTAACCAGCAGTAGCCAGAAGATCAGGATGTTTAACTCCTTTATGTCTTGTAGTCACTGCTCTATGAAGTTTATTTCTGATCACACACAGGAATCAGTGCTGTTGATTTGCAGGCAGCTCTGGGGCTAATAAATGGGTTTTGCAACAGCCAGTATGTGGTCAACACCACACTGCTGTGCCTCTTGGAAAGTCAGAGGCCCACCCCAAGCCCCATCACTGCTGAAAGTTTTTCCAATGAAAGCAGCCAGAACCAGTAGCCTGAACCTTTTTTTGAATTAAAGTATTTCTTGGTCTGCTGGGGTTGTTAATACAAGAGATAGCCAGAGCCAGGATGCAAATTAATCTCAGAAAAGGTTGGTTTAACATGCCAGAGAAATGATGGAAGCAAGGAGTTTTCTCTCCCTCTCTGACCGTGACCCCACAGAGCTGTGCAATGCACACTAAAATGTCATATGCTGGATTACCTGGTTAGTCTAGCCCTCTTTGCTCAGAAACAAAGACAGAGAGATGTTTGTTTTCATGTAATGGAAAAGCACCGTGTGTATTCTAAAAAACGGAGACCTTTCTGTTTCTGCTGGTTTAGGGATGGGGAGAGTGGCAGGTGTGTTAAATTCTGTCTGGTTTTGCTCAGTGCTACTCACAGTTCCCCAAGACAGGCTGGGTAAGAAAAAGAGTGTGAAGAGGCTTATTTCTGCTCATCTCTTCCTGAAGACATCTTTTAATCAACATATATTAACATAGTTACACCCTTAAGGCTACATAGGATAGATATGTAAGGCCAAATGGAAAGATTACTTCTCCTGGAAACTCGGGATAAATTTAATCATCTTAGTTAAATCAAATATTTTCAGAGTACCTCTGCCTTATGAGAACTGTTTGCTTCCCACATGTTTACAACCTATATCCATCCATTCATGTAAGAGTTATATCGTCTCCTAGGTCTGCAAGAGAAGGATGCTTCTTTATTGGATTCTACTCTTCATTTTGAACCTGCTTTGCCTGCTGCATCCTTTTTTACAGCAGAGTCAGCCCTGCAGGTACCAAAGTCATGATCGGTTTTGAGGCTGGCTTCTCTGAGAGCAATATTAAGCTCAGTGCCTTGGAAAAGCTTCCACAGAGCCATTGGCCCACCTGAGCCGTGTGTGGGGTTGTCAGCAAGTACAGAGGACCTAATTAACTTCTCTGAAAAGCATTGGAGGTCTGCCCTACTCCATGGTAGTGTGATCCTCCAGTGTTACCCATGTGGGGGTGGTGTGGGGCTGCCCAAACTTCCCCAGAAGGAGGTGACATCTAGGAGTGATCAGTGGGACATGGCACCACAGCCATCAGTGGAAAATGGAAGACAGAGTCACAGGCAACAGTATGTGTGTGGCAAATCCAAAGTGACCAAAGATATACAACAGCCAAGCTGAAGCAAATGGCAAAACTGCCCAGATTTCTGCAGAACAGAGCCTCAGCGAGGAGGATACTCTTCACTGGGATGGTGTGACTAAGGTGTGCCTTGCAGCTGGGGCTGGAGGGAGGTGCTGAGTGGAGGAAGGAAGTCCAGCTGCAGCCCAAGCCTGGCTTTCAGCCTGTGACAAGTTGGAATGGTGCAGGCAGCAGGGCTTGATATCAGTGATCCCTGCCAGAATGGTTAGAAAAAAAATAATTCTGTAGAAGTCACAGGGGTGGCATTTCCCTACACCTTTCCCTGGCCCCTTTATGGAACACTATCCACAGGATTCAGATGTGAGCCTTACTGCAGGAGACATTATTTGCCACAAGCAGCTCCCAGGAACATGCTGACTTTCTCTGGCACAGGGATGCTTTCTAAGACTTCACAGTTTCAGAGCAAGATGTAGTTGTCCTTCTACTGAACTGCCAAGTGATCCCATCCTGAACAATTTTGTTCAGGGAAGAGTAACTGCAGCATCGTGAAGTGCTTATGTAAGAAGTTGTAAATAGCCCACAAAACAGAAAGCAGAGAGTATCCTGGATGTTTGGGAACAACACAGACAACATATTTTCATTAAAAATATGAAAATTATAATATTTATCTCTCGCCTTTCGAATTTTCTTTATAAGAATTTTACAATGGGAAGAAAGGCAGTTAAAAAGCCCTGAAGATGCAAGTCAGAATGTATCTTTTAAGTACTTCGTTTGGATAGTCACCAATACTTTGTTACCTTTGGTGTTAGCAGTGTTTTGGGGGATTTTATATAACAGGACTGAAAAAGGTTTATATGAACATATAATGCATAATAAATTATAATATGAAGATAATGCAGATATAATGCATCAGCAGAACATAAATGTATTCAGCTATGCTAGATAATCTAATACGAGACAAGCATGTCAGTGCTAACTTTCTAAGAAAACAGAGGAAACTGCATACAATTCTGGCCTCTGGTTAAAGGAAAATCTCCCACTTGTTCCTCCATTCTCCAGTAACATGTTCAGAAGAACCTGCAACAGCTAGCAGGAAACTGGAAAAAAGAAAAGAGAAAAACAGAACCTTCCCAGGACTCGAGTGGTATATTTGATTGTTTTTAGTATCTTTTCTGTTCACATTTGTTAAAACAAATTTCTACTAACCAAATATGTAATACCTAATACCTGATTTCAGGCCTGAGGCTTTACTTGGCTTGGGGCTAAGTGATGTCTCTCTTTGCCTCTCACTCCCAACAGAAGAATGATAGACATTGATAAAATATTGCATTACCCACCAGTATCACAACAGGGGAGCCACGTAAATACACATACTGACAACAATACCCTGATGGGAACGTCCTGCTACTGCTACTCTCAGTGTTAGCACTAACCTGTGCTTTTATCAAGATTGTCTGATTTACAGCTTTTAAGTATAATAATTTGTCTTGAGGACTACTGAAAATTTCACAGACTTCTAGATACTAAATATTTATATATACCTAACACTTGCATACCTTTTGTAGGTTGTGTAGGTGAGCCATCCTGCACACATACTTGAGGACAGAGTTAACACTTTTAGCTTTACCTGGTTTTCTATCCTGTCATGCTACCTATGCAGATCATGCAGAACCACATCCTTCACAGTGGATGATGTTTTAAAGCTGAAAGAGTATGTGTTGTGCAATAAATCCACTTTATTTTCCTGCTTCTCTGCGTGGTGTGCCAGGAGGACTGACCTTCCAAACCAGCTTCTTTCTGACCTTAAACAACTACAGATTACAAATATCAACAATCAGAAGTTCCCACAGAGGCTGTAGCCACCTCTTAACTATTTTCTGGAGCGATAGCTCTTTCCCTAGGCTTCTATAAATGTTTATAAACCTGGGTACAGCAAGTGTCCCTTCTGTGTTAACAATTGCAAAATTAACAGTGGCATCGCAGTATAAACAAAACCCATTCTAGCACCATTTTCAGTGTCTTAAATTTATGTGCTCATTTCTAATATAACAGATTACATGGCAAGTAGTAACAAATTCATCTTCAAATTCCTCCTTAAAATCAGGAGATTCTTCCCATTTCACAGTAGAGAACTGTGGCGGGAGATTGAGCAATTTATGAGAAGTCAGTCAGAAAAACAGCGAAAAAGAAAGTGCCCAGACCTCAGAAATCTTCATCCAGATCGTGAATCACAAACTCATCCTTCATTTCCTCCCACAATTGGCAACTGGTGTGATCCTCTGGACTACAATTCTATGGCTTTATCGTTGAGAGAAAGTAAATCTGTTATGAAAGAGATGAATGTAGCAGGGCCTTGACTTTTAAAGAAACTTAGATACCAAATATTGTGTAACCTGAAATATTTTAAGGACTCAGTAAAGTGAATATTAACAAATCAGACACCTAGTCTACCTCCAAACTTTCCCTACCGCTACTGGCCATTGCATTTAAAACCTCCTGATGTGCATGTTTTCTTTCAGACATAAATTCCCTGCAATTTGTAGATGTTAAAAGTAATGCATTTCCCTATATGCTGACAATAGTGGGAGCTACACCAGGCAGTACTCCACTAGAAGAAGCAATGCCAACCCTTATGTTTGATAGGGTACGGAGACAGCTCAGTCTGCAGCGTGTTGTGATCTGCTGGATAAATAGACCACTCAGCACAGCTGACAGTACAAAACCAGTCTGTGCACAGACATGCAAACTGCAACTGCACCTTTAACTATAATTTGAGTGGACTTCACCACTAATAGACTGAAGAGTGCAATCAATTTAAGGTTTGCTGTATCAGCAATCCCTTCAGCTAGTGAACTTGTTCACTAGAATGATTTATCAAAAAGGTAAACAAAGAGAAAGAAAATACTGTTGACAACTGTCCATTTAAAAATGTGAATAATATTGCAGAACATTTTGCTGCTATGTTTACCCTGTGCTGAGCAGGATCATCAAATTAATTTGAAGATTAAACGTTCTGGAAAGCTTTGCCAGTCGGGCATAATCCTCAATATAGCTGCAGGCAACAGAACTCAGTGCTCTCCAGAAGTGCTTACTTATGCTTCATAGTCTAAGTAAATTCTGAAAGCGAAACACCAGCTATGAGGCTCTGAATTGAAAGCTATTGAAAAATAATGGAAATATCTCTGCTGGCCTCAATGGGTTTTGGATCACACCCTGAATTGCTTCAATGTAACTCAGTCTGAATTGAAGTACCCAAAGATGTATGCTTTTCCAAGTATTTGTGTTATTTTATGAGAATGAAGTATGACAGTAAGATTCCAAGATACTTCTTGGTCACTTTCTTGCTTAAATGTTGCTATAGACTGGCACATCTTATAATCATAGAATGGTTTAGGTTGGAAGAGACCATCTAGTTACAAACCCTCTGCATAGCATAGGCAAGGACACCTTCACTAGGTCAGGTAGCTCAGAGCCCACCCAACCTGCCCTTGAACAGGTAGGGAGGGGGCATCCACAATTTTCCTGGACAACCTGTGCCAGCGTCTTATCATCCTCACAATAAAGAATATCCTTCTCCTCTCCTCTCCTCTCCTCTCCTCTCCTCTCCTCTCCTCTCCTCTCCTCTCCTCTCCTCTCCTCTCCTCTCCTGTTCCTTTCTCTTGAAAAGTCTTAGGTTTAAATGAGAAATTTCTAATCACTGCTTGATTTGTCCTCAACCACTATTAAGGATTTGCTCTCTAACCAACAAAGATTATAATGATGGCAAAGAAATTAATCTGTAGACCTAAATTAAGAAATCATGTACCCATCTCTTTCCAAATATTTCTAGGGATTTTTTCTCCTATATGGATTCTACTTTATTTCTGCTTTTTGTAAGTCATTTGTTGTACAAAGCTTTTTATTGTATAAAGTGGCTTGCCAAATACCTTTGAGAAAAGAGGCATAGGTATAAATATCTTAAAACTGCTAGACCTTTGATTAGAAAGCAATCACCCTTACCTTAGTATCTCTGAATGAATAAAGATTCAGTGCCTCCACAGCACAAATTTCCCTTCATCTTACTACTTCAGCTTCGTTTTCTACTGCGGGAAGATACATTCACTGCACACGCCTAAACAAAACTGCCATTTCCTACTCACCTCACAGCACAAAATGCTGTTTGAGGATGTTATTTTTATTCCAGGGCAAAAGAAAATGTTATGTGCTCTGCAGTCGGAGCAAGGAAACAAGCAGATCCAGGAGAACTCAGTTGTAACTACTAGATCAAGACCTTTCACTAGATCACCATGTCTCATCACTCAGTGAACATCCTTCATGCCACCACCTTGTAAAGAAGAAAGTATTATTGCTGTGGTCTGTCATAAGCTCTAAGCAGCTTGGGTGTAGTTTTCAGCACAATTACACTTATTTTTAAAAAAAGTATCAGAGTCATTTAGAATATAAGCTATTGATACATAACAATAGTTGAAAGAAAATTGAATAATATGGTCTAAAGGCTTTCCTTGGCTACTAAAAACCAGTGGCAAACAAATACATAAATGAGAGCACTGGTTGGATAGCAGGTCTTTGGATTGTATATGCAAAACAATGGAAAGATCAGGGAGAAGGGAAAAAAGAGCTCTCCATGTGGGCTGAAGAAAAGCCAAGAAAAGTTTGAAAAGAATCCTGGCTGAAAGACGTTTATGGCTGGAAGCAAGAAAATGGTCTCCTATAATTTCCAAAGGTGTGAATGACATACACTTCTCACTTAGGTAAACATAGCATCATATGTACCTAATCACCACTCAGCACTAATTCTTCCTCTCCCTTCAGGGAAAGACATGGGGAGTTCTGAACTTCGAACTCATCAAATAAAAATTATTTGGTCCTTCTGAAGTTCTACAAAAATAGACTCCACATTTCCCACTTTCCAGACCTATGTTTAGCCCTCATGTACTTTCAGAGTCAGAAGACACATTCAAACCACAAATGGACCATTTTCAAAACTGATTTGAATAGTACACAAAGCATGGCATACTTTGTTTCATAGTAGCTAATAAAATCACAAGAATATTTTTGTATGCAATTTTATAAATCCTCAGAAATATATATGTACTAATATAAGTGAGATTCTAGTGTGCTCTTTTTAAAAAAAGATCAACACTGTAGCTGCACGGTGGAGCTATTTTTCAAGTAAGAAACAGGGAAAATGAAGTGATTAAATATTTAAGGCTAGGAAAAAACCTTAAAAGTAACATACATTTTGACAGCATACTTTTAAGTTGTATTTGTGGTTTTCCTTGAACTAGTTCATCAGTTATTTATAAGCCGTATCACAAAAATCATAAAGCATATGAAGGAGCAATTTACAAGCAATGAAATCTGTATTAACATCTGAAAAGACTGTTTTCTAAAATTTCAAGACATAAAAAATATGCAGTGCATTCTTTTCAGATTTCCTGCTCCTCCCTCTCCCTACCTACTGCCTTCCTTGAAATAAGGGAAGAAACATTCACAGGAAATATTCAGTACAAGCCTAATTCTTGAAAGTGCTGACTGCTGACTGAATTTCAGATTGATTCTATGTGGTGTCCCTTACTACAGAAAACAGCAGATGTTCCCTACGCATACAAGAGATTCAGGAAACAGTTTCCCATGCTTTTGCTGATGTAGATTACTTGGCTTTAAGTGACAAAGCCTTTGGGACTTCAATGCCTACGATGTCTTGCACCTGCTAGAGCCCATGCAGCCTCACAGCAGCACATAATTCTGTCTGCAAGATCAGATAGAAATCCATCTGCATTAAAAGAGACATATCAGAACAACTAGGAATCCTCCACAAAAATAATCAGTGGTAACTGAAGTGATAACCTCCTGAGGTTGGATGATGCTTTGTGGTCCTCAATTACTAGTGCCTTATTTCTGGCAGAAGATACTATTGGGTTTCAACCTGTATTGTCACCTTGTTCAAACAAAGATGCTAATTATTTCAATTATTGCTGCGTTTTTCTTATATCAATAATCCAAACTATTGGATGATGATTTTTATAGATTTTCAAGGAAGTTTTCTGTGGAATATTAAAAAAAAAAAAGAAAAAAAAAGAAGAAAAAAAAAATAGAGAGAGGATGACAGCAGTTATTTGGCTTTCAGTGAGACTGGCACTTGTGGCAAAACCCTCAGCCTTGTTTGTGCCAGATGGAGTTATACGCAAGGTGCGTAACTCTGTTGTAAGCCTGTAAATCTGATGATAAATCACAAAACTGACAAAACGAGTCAGAGAATAAGGCCTGCTGCTTCGCTGGTTGAAGAAAATATTTGAAGCAGAGCAGTGCCTTGTAGCAGAGCAGGCTTTAAGACACATAGGGACCACTGTTCCTTGCCACCGAGCTAACAGAGCAACAGAAGCTGAAAGGTACAAAGTCTGCTGAGCTGCTGCTAATAGCAAGCTTTTAGGAAAATGTTGGTTTATGTGCAAAGAAATTTACAGAGATATCCTCCCACCATCTTATTTTAGGAGCAAATAATACTTACATGGATTGACATATGCAGCAAGCATTTATTATATTGTAGTATATGAATGTCTAGTTTGAAGACACAAAATAGGAATGGCCTTCACCTTTTCGCATTGCAGTGAGTAGTGTTTTACCTTTAGATGCTGAAGAATTGCTGCCACCTTTCTAATTATCCCAGGCACAATTCAACTGGATAAAATGAAGACTTGTTTTTCTGGATTTTTTCTCCTTAACTGTAATAGGGGTGCTGTATGATGAGAAACAGCTGCTGTGCTGAGAGCTTTTACCCCAGCTCTGACCACCAGTACCAACACTGTGTTACGGTGGGGAACCAATCACCCAGTCTACCCCACCCTCCAAGAATACTGGTATCCATTTAAGGGTGCAAGTAAACCTTTAAAATACCACATTATATCCCAGGGAACTGCTTTGATTTTGTGGATCAAACTAGAATTAATATTTCACTAAACAATACACAGAATTCCTAAAATAAAAAAGGACAGAGCTAGAACAAGAGAAAACTGATGTGAAATTAATACTAGGCTCCTCAGAAAGTCAAAAGGCAAAGTTAGATTACACTGGCAAAACCTTAAACTCTTTTTACCCTGTGTCCATTAGTTTTACATGGGTTGACCTGTGAGATGTCCCATGTAAAACAAGAGTGCATAAAATACATTTTCAATTAAGTATCTTCCTGACTGATGTGGACACAACATCTGACATCATGATCAAAAGCATCAGCCTTGAGGCTACAATGCTACCAAAAAATACATATTTGCAACCAGTGAAATTATTTCACTAGGCTGTTATATTATGAAGTAAGATGTATTTAAAAGATGAATTTTCCACTTGGCTGAAAATGGCAATATGCTCTCAAAGCTCTTTCATTACATCTCAGATTTAATGTGTATGGAAGCACAACCATAAAGCAGTGATCCTTCCTGTGGAACTATTTATGGACTTTTGAATTCATGTAGGCTTAGCATGATGACCGACTTGCCATTAGGCAAAACATTGCCATAGGAGTGAAGTGGCAGCTTTCTCCTCCACAGACACCTTGGGGCTGAGCAGTTGAGCACTATAGAAGCATTTCCAGTTCAAAGATTTGACAGACCAGTTCTTGTCAGCTTACAATATTTGGGATAATATCTGTTCTCCAGGACTAGAAACTGTCTGGCCTCATTTGACTCTGTCACTCTAATCAATGGCAGGAGAGGGAGGGATAATCCTACAAAAAAATATGCCTGATTTGGTCTAACCTACACCTGGATAAATTACAAGTTTTGTAAATAAAAGCCAGAACATTACCTCATCTTCTTTGGAACTTGTCTTCAAATGAACTTGTATTTCTACATTGTTCAGTCTCATGTACAAGACAGTGCTGTAAGAGAACAAGCCACTTGGGAATGATGCAGCAAAATTAACAGTTATTCCTGCAATTCAGCAGGGAGACAGCTGGACAGTTTCTATTAGCAACCATTAGATAGCTTTAAGGAAAAGCTATAGTCCTCCCCTGTGCCCCAGATCCTTCAGAAGACCCCAGTTCATTTAGGGGCTCCTAGCAAACAGGAAGAAAGTATGTGAAGGCAGTGTTTTAAAATGCCAGTATTCTGGGTAATATCTTCTTCTCTAGCAGCAATAGAACTTCGTAGTAAATTAAATTGTGTGGTTGTAAATTTGAACATTGTTCCTCCAAGAAGAACTCACCAGGAGTGCTAGCAGGGTGCTGCTGGCCTACATCAAAAGAAAGTTGTGTAATTTTTTTGTATCATCTTGGTTGGACTGGTAACTCTTTGATAGAGGAGAATATAAAATCGCTACTCCAAATGTCAGACTTGATGCACAGGCAGAAATCCTCCTGTGCTAGTGGAGAAACCGAAGTACTTCAGCTGACTATAAAAAATGAGCATTTATTTGCAGGCTTTTAGTGCAGGGCAACTTAACACTAAATCCCATCTTTCATTCATGGACTTTAAGGAATTTAACTAAAGGAAGGGAACAACCATTCATCACCACCCTTTCACATCAAGCATCACTTAGCATCCACCAACCAGCATGACCAAGAGCCCTTCCGGCACACCATATCCCAGAAAACAAAAAGGCCTTGTGAAGTCATGGTGTTTCAAGGAGTTATTCTCTGTTCCATTTAAGCTGACAGTGGGACTTGCACTCTTGACTCTTGTCAACAGGCCTAGATACAACCTGTGAAACCTCCCCTGACCAGTGGGAGTCACCGCTGGGTGCTGAGCAGCTCCTTTTCCCCATGCCAGGATAGCACTGCACACCATTTCATAAACAAAGTTAAAAGCAAATCAGCGTCTTATACAGTTTCCAAATATAGAGCTGCTTTAAAATCTGGCTTGTACATCTGCCAAAAGCTCAATTCACTAATTCAAACACCATGCTCTCTTTCAGAGTATGAGCAGTGTCGGGTAATTGTGTGGTTGAAATCACTGAAAAACACTGAAGACCTATGCCAAATGCAGGACTCAGACTGACTGCTTGTCGGACAAACACATGCAAAAGGAGAACTTCTGTACCAAAGCTGCCTCACATAGACTTCTAATTTCTGTTGCTGATTGCGTTTTAACACAACATGAAATCAGGAATGCTGGCACACAACTTTTCTCCTAGTCCAGTTCTTTGACACCTGACATGGGTCTATCCTGCATCTTTGCTCAGCATCTGGTCCTAGCAAAATGGGTACAGGCAGAAATCAACACTGATGAGCAAAAGATTTTATCTTCATGAATTCAAGTTAGATTACTTGCCAGTGTTTTTAAGCCTAACTTACCTTTCAGTGTGAACACTGTTTTGCTTTAAAGTTAAATATAGTGAAGCTCTAGAGTTCGTCTTCCGAAGTGGCATTAGGAAGAAGCATGGCACAGTACAGGGAGTCCGTCTATGTGGTGCAAGTGGTTTGCCTCATTCTGTTATGAGACTGCTGGCCTTTACACAAAAAAAGTCCTCTTTAATTGTACAAGTGCTACAGATGTAAAGAAGATTTTACTGAGAGGGTGTATTGATGGTGTACCCAGGCCTGTGGCTCTATAATACAGGGATTAAGTCCAGACAACTTACTGCTAGGCATAAGTTTAATTATCATGACAGATGTTTGCAGGCAGTTCAAAATTTCAGCTCTTGTTCTCTAGCTACTGGTACAAGCTTACTTTATCTCAATAGCAAATCTGTTATTCTTCACATATAATCTAGGAAAAAAGTGTTTGAACTTTTCAGTTTTTAACACCTTTTTTTTTTTTTTTAGAAATGCCCGGCTATTTAAAGAGTGTTAGTAAATGTAACTTGATTGCTAGGAAACCACTTACTGCATTAAAATGCTAAACATCATTCACAGGCTGCTTTTAGTGCCTAAGCTGCAATTTCTATTATTTAATGTCTGTGTTAGCATACCCATTAGGCACTGATCTCTTCCATTGTCAAAAAAAGAGCAAAGCTTAACTTGTTCTTGCATGAGTGATTCTCCAGGAGAACAAAACACAGGACTTAACAAGACTGCCGTCTCTCAGGAGACAGCATTCTACTATGAAAGTATATTATATCATTAAATGTAGTAAATCTACACCTACTGAACCCCTTGGCATGAGAAAATATGAAAGGATGCGGTTTATGAACCAGGTAACACACCGATAATTAAATCACAGAAATACATGCTTAGAAAATGCACAACAGGTTATATGAGCAAGAACTGAGTAAAGCCTGTAGGATGAAAACTGATGTGGTCCTAATAGATGGAGATTTAATATTTAAGGAAGAAATCCTCAGGATCTGAGTTATGAAATAATATTCTTTGCTAGGAGATAAGTGGCAAGTGCACAGAAAGCAGAAGCATTCTGCTGACCCAAGTTTCTTCTGCTTCATTATCATTCTCTTATTTCAGGTTAGCTGAAGTATAGCCTGTCTGAGCCATTTTTCTTCAGAGACTGAGATATCCAAGAGAAAAAAGCCTAACCAGGTCAGAGATTTAGCAGCAAAAACCACGCTGCTTCTCTTACTGTTCTCAGGTGTCATGCCAGAATCTTAGAATCATTACTTGCTCTAGTTTGCTCTGAAGCCAGGTCATTGGCATATGCCACAATAAAATAAAACCAGATGGACTGGAAATACAGACTTATTTATGTCGGCAGTTTCTATTTCATATGTGAGAAAGGATTAGTCTTTTAATATAGGAATTCACACCTTATGGACAATAGTACAAGTCCTGGTTGACAAGGAAGAGTCAAACTGTTTAAGTATGATCAGGATTATTATCATTTCTGAACACAGTTGAAGTTCAAAGTTCCATACGAAATTATGTCCTAATATCTTCTGCTTTCTTCACTGTTTCAGGCCTTCACTACCTCTTTCCCTTCAAATAGCTCTCCTCAAACCAGTTGCTGATCTGGATATGAGTCTTGTTATGTACCCAGAAGGTGCATCCTTCTGGGTTTGGTACACTAAGAAAATTCCCTCCACAAGCCCAAAGTAAAAAACAGCCAAGCAATTATTCAGTTCTGTGACCAGCTTCTCAACAATGCTCAGGATCCATGTCTCATTTTTTCTTTTTAATGTGGCTTTACATTCCCAAAGTTTTAAGAAAGCAGTTACAGTTTTAGTCTCCAAAAGTAAGCTCTGTTCCAGACATTGGCACTTTCAAAACACCATAGAGCAGCCTAAGTGGAAAACAAAAAGTTTCAAAAGTAGGCATGCATTTTGTGGCATGAATATTAACACCAGTTTTATGGCTGGACCTTCATATGTCTATATAAAAGAGCAGCATGTCCTTGAGTTGTTTTAGAAGAGCAAGATAAGGACTTCATTGCTCACAGTACTCTTCAAGAGCAGAAACATTACAGGTTTTAGTTTTTATGTGTAAAGCTAGGTTTTATTCTGTAAGGTGACAGAAGTTAGAAACCGTGCACCAAAGTCAGCCCACCATTCCTGTCGCTACAGTGCAGTCCTTAGTGAGCATTCTAACATAGAAGTGGAGGGAGTGACAAGTAGGTCCTGCCTTCTGTGTGCAAGGCAGAGACACAGAGTCTTATTAAAATCCACAAGCAAACTGTGCCAAAGATAACTCCACGCCCAAGTGGTCATATCACAGTATGTAGCCACAAGTTTCCTACTCACAGAAGAGCAAGCCACTAGGAAAATGCCTTCCTTGGGTAAGGGTGTGTATTAGCAAAGTTGTCATGGAAACATGATCATCTACAGGCTGTGTGCTTCAAAGACAATCAAACTAGAAGCACAAAATTAAACAGGCAATTTGCTGACTGTACTTGAAATGCCTAAATTCTTCACTGCTTTCATTTAAAGACTTACAGCTTACTTGTCAGTAACCACCTCCACAGGTATTATCTGGACAGCAGCAAACATGACATTGCTCATCTGTCAAGTGCTCTTGCAGTGAAGGTTATTGTGCAGCACTGAGTACTGTATGCTCTTCCTCCTCCTTCCCTCTGTGTAGGAAAGTTTAGCACAGCTGGAGACATTAACCAGTCATCTAAGATACCCCGTTTTTGCAGTAGGGCAGATAAAGGGAAGGCAGTCTTTCCCATTCAGTCCTATTAAAAAAAAAAAAAAAGTGGCTATCAGCATCTATCAGAGCTAACTCGATCTGATGCCCAGTTGCTAACCACTGTATAAAAATGGCACATTTCAAAATTGCTATTTAAGTCAAAGCCAGACTCTTGCCACATTCCCTACTTTGTTAATTCAAGACTTTGCAGTATGCCTGCTCTTCAGTCTGGCACCCTGAAAGTCATCTCTGCTCTGAATATAAAAAGTACAGCATGCTAAACCTTGACACCTGCAATCACATGTATGTTTAATGTTGCAGGTGCTATCGAGCAGAACGGATTATTTTAGTTCATGGAGAACTGCGTCCTGGTGCAATGTTTTTAGTATCAGTAAAATGGTGAGTTAAGTGTTTAAGGAAAAAGAGATAAGCCACTGAATTGTTCAGCATGTCTCCAACTCAGAGGTACCCCAACAATATGGGTTGCTGACGTATTTAACAGGTGGGAATGCATATCACACATGATTAAACTACTTGTTATGAACTTAGATGTTTGTGTAACCACTAAGTTCTACTCTGCTGGCAGATAACATGTACAGCTGCTTTGATTTTAAGCTTGTTCAGAAAACCACGTTGTTCTGGACCAGCATAGTTCCCTGCAAAAAAACCCAAATTTACAAAACAGGTGATAAAACTGAGGTGCTGAACATAACATTTAAAATGCTGTTAAAGCAAGTAGTTTTCCCACATTAAGTAGATCACAGGGTTTATTTCATGTCAGAGTTTATTTCCAGTCCTGATCTCAGAAGACATATCTTGAAATTGCTTGATCACATTTAAGAATGGTGTGTAGGTATCATGTAAAGATAAATAAGTTATCCTGTTCCTGCTGTGCAGCTACATACTGATATGTCAGGTATCCCTAGACATTTCTCTTCATTGCAGAGGAACACAGCTGCTTTTAAGGCCAAATGCAGCTCCATAAAAGAAAGACTAACCTCTTTGCAGAGCTTTTGGACATGTCACCTTCCAGTTTTCCCTTCCCATTACCTTTCCCCTTCCAGACCTGTACACTATTGTAGGTATCGTTATACAGATGACAAAATATATGTCAAGGAGCATGCAGGATCTTATAAGATCTCGAATACTGTATCAGGATTGGGTAGGGGAGATGTTATTCTTACCACTTTCACTACATTTATGTTGAGTCCTACCAAAAAAAGGGAGTCCTTATAATCTCTGCAAACTTTCACTTGTATTGTCTTGGTTTTTTTGCTGTCAAACAAATTACCATGAACTGTCCTTTGACTTGTCACAGGAAAAGGACCAGAGGACAGGTTTTTATCAGCAATCCTTTGCCTAGAGCAGAGGGTTTTGGACTTCAGAATCCAAGATGCTATTTTAAAATAAAGACAATTGCTGCAGAACAAACAAGGCATTTTTATGTGGCATAGCATCTTGCTTTTACCTTTAAAAAAAATAAAGTAACAAAAACCAAAGCAAAACAAACTTTTGCATGCTTTGCAGCAAAGCTTGCAAGCTTCTCTTGTACTGTGGACATGAATAATCGTACAGACATACCTGTTAAGCTTTGGTTAAGCTGATTTAATATGACAAACTCTAATGAGAAGAGGGGGAAAGACCCATAAAAACCAGTTCCAGTGAATTTCAGTGTGGCTTCTGAGCAAGGGGAAAACAGTAACAGTACTGGCTGGTTTTGAAAGACAGTGGTTGAAACATCTACAAATAAAGGCTATTTGGACTACAGAGCTTTATTTTGGGTTCCAACAGAAAGTACTAAATACAATATTATACAAAAAAACACAATAATTACCTCATCTAAACCAACCTACAATGCAATATGTGTGTAATGACATGCTAGAAATTACCCTGGAGCATGGCATTATCCTGATGGTTATAAAGACAAGCAAGAGAGGGCATCTGCTTTTCTGCTGACAGCAGTCTTTCCAGGCCAGGACCATATAAACACCAGAGCTTTTCATAACAAGGTTAGGCAAATTGCACCTTGACAGAAGTGCACACTATGGACTTGTGGGTAAGGACACATGTCATTCTGATAGCACTAATTTTTATCTCTACCCACAGGCTTTCAAAGGCCCAGATTAAGAAAAACAGACTTGTGCACTGTGCACCATTTCAACTGAGGCAGAGGCAGTTCCTGTTTTCAGAAGCAGGAATAATTGCTGGGAGATTAAATAAGCAAAGGCAAAAGAGTATATCAGGGACAGGTTCTAACGATAAATAAGTCAAAGGCCTAGACCATGCTCTCCCCTTACCTACTGACCTCTGAACCAGCTAGGGTAGTCCACATGTCTCTGTGTGGATCAGGCAGCTATGCAGGACAGACCTTACAGCAGCCCATGCACTATCTCCTGCAGTTGCAATATTATTTGGAGACCTTCCTCCCACTTCAATTTACTTATGATCAGCAAGACAATCATAGAAGAGTAGGCTGCTCAGCAGTCAGACACAGAAATGCTTGTGTCCCAGTGTCTGCCAAGAACTCAAAATTACATGAAGGATGAGGGGCACTTGCTATTGGGTCCTCCTCTTGTGCCCTGGATTCCTCTGGGTTCAGAAACCATGTGCCAGTTTTTGGTCTGATATTTTGTACCCACTGCAGGCTGATAGTCCATCTCTCCAACCTGTTCCATCTCTCTGGATCATCTGGATTTAGTCACCTCCCTTCCTAATTTTATCATTGTCTTATGTTTACTACTCTGTTCTCTGCCTTTTGCTGTGATCTTTAAATGGCTGACTCCCTATTCTAGCCTAGGAGAGGAAGTCTTCCTTCTTTTAGGCTGTCCTTCCCACTCTGTGTGCCCTGAGAAGCTGCAGATACTGGTGCTGGAGTCTCAATGACACACTAATCTACTAACAACTAATATAACTCACTACATCAACTAACATACACCATTAGTACAGCCCTTCTCCTGCTGTTCATTCCAGCTGCTGCTCCCAGAGCCACATGTGCCCATTCACATCAGTCTTAACATTTCTATCACAATAGTCACACAGATTTGTCTTGGTAGTGCTACCAACATTGAAGTGGTCTTCGCCTGTCTGCAAGGGAAGGAAAAGACTCTTCACTTGCTTAAGAATTTTAAGAACTTGGTTTTGGCACTCTCCAAAATTTTTAAGCTTGACTCAAATCTGTGCATTAATTCCATGCTGTGTAAACAAAGATGATGATTAGTTTATCTTTTGTGTGTATTCACTGTAAATGCTTGGGAACACAGATTGCCATGGTAGTGTTGATAGCACTTTACAGGGTGCTGGGCATGAGGCTGCACACATTTTAGCATGTATGTCTCAGTTGTACAAACATACTGAGTGTCTAGGCAGGGACATCTTTGGGATAGGGATGCACAAACCACACAGATCCAACAAGTCTGTTTAAAGGGACTACTTCTACCATAAATATTCAGGTATGTAAATATTGGCAAGCCATGATTATGGTTCCTGGGCAAGCACAGCTTGGTATCATAGTATTCAAGTGCAGAAACAGCAGTTACCAGGTTGTGTAGGACATTGATTTTTTTGTGCATGCAAGCTAGGACATTTGAAGCAGGGTGGGTTTTTTTCCACCTCCCCTTTAAGTGAATATAATATCTGAAAGGAGTGTTTGACACAAGAGGAGAGACAAGCCTTCTATGTACTCCTCACTGCACATTTCATTCCTGACCTAAATAAGCAGCCTTCAAAGCACTGATGTAGTGTTAGTGTTCTCTGCTCTCAAGCCTTGAAGTCTGCCTGTGGGTTAATCTCCATGGTGGTTGTTTTACTCACAAGTCATTTAGTCACAAGAAATAGTCTAAGGGTACTGGATTACTTCTCTCTGGCTACTGAAAAGCCATCATCAGAAATGGCTTTCTACCACTGTCAATAGAGCCTGGAGATGAACCATTGGATGTTGAAGTTATTGAAGATTTAATACCTTTAGCCATTAGGTCCAATTAAAGACAAGTCAGAAGCACCAGCACTCGCTTACCAGAGATGAATTATCATCTGCACCTTGCTGGTTTTCAGCCACAGTTGAGGAGGGGGAAAAAGGAGAGAAAGGAGCAGTAAACAAAAGCAACGAAGTACTGAAAAAGCTGGGAGTTTGTTGTAGATCCCTAAGACATTAAAACTTGCAGTACTTCTCTTTTTTTAAATATTTACTGCATTCAAGCATTTTCCTCCACTTGAAGAATTTCAAAATTATTGTGCATTCCTTCTGCAATGCTCAGCTGTAATATTAAACTCTAGATATATGACATGACATTGTTTCAGCTATGTATAGATATGAATGTGGATGCAGTAGGTGTGAACCATTCAAAGACATCGGTGCAAGGGCATCCAAAAGCCATTCTGAATGCCTCACATGCAATGTTGACTTAGATGGTCACCCCAGGATAAGTATCTAATGTGCAGAGAAGCTCTCAGTTCACAAAATCAAATAATTATATTGGTTTATGTTTTCAAAATACCACCACTGAGAGATTCAGAAGTGTCAGAAATGTTGTGCTTAAGGTGCAGAAGATAACTAAGCACTTGAACAGGGAACTGAACACTTGTTGACCCATCATGCTGTTGAATGTCTCTACCTTAAATGAATTATATTTATAGCTCCATATGAGGTAATTTATTACAATGCACAAACACAAGAACACTGCTTTTATGAAGCCAGAAGTAAAAGCTGAGAATCTTATTCTTGTTTCGTTCTACTTAGAATTGTTCACAAAAGCTCAAACTTCAATTAGCATTTACATGCAGGAAGCTGTGTAGCTGTATTGAAGTTCTACAGCTTAGTATGCCCTTACTAAATCTTCCAGGAAGGCAGTCTAGCTTCTATCTGCATGAACAAGTAGGTAAAAAAAAAAAGCTAAGAAATAATGATGAATATTACACAAAAGCGTTGACAAGGATTGTTCTTCCTCCTCTTTATATCTGATAGCATATCCAACTTGAGGCTGTTGCCAGTTTACTGTATTTGGGTGTTTCTTTCTGTGGTGAAGAGATCCAACAGTGCAGCTGAAACATAAGTTTCTTCCATGCATTTTCTTCACATTGACAAGCCTATTGAGAAAGAAAAAAAAATCTTATTGCCTGCTCTGCCAGTATGTTTGGATACGTGTTACCAGAAAGAACCAGATGCAGCCCGTTTTGCAGCAATTATCTGCAGAATCTAATATGGCACTTGCACAGTGGGAGTGCATTTTTCAATACTTGTTCCATCTGATCAAATTAATCTTAGCTTTTCTTTACAGTTACTGATGAGGTATTTGAATTAATAGATCTTTCTCAATAAATACACACAGAAAGAGTACGGTGTGCTTTTGCTATCTCCAGGTCTACAACCTAATTTTTGTCAGAAGTGCATCCATTTCCTGTACCACCATTTTTACAGATCACAGAGAAACTGTGATAAATTTTTAAATCACTGTTACCCTTTTCTGCCAAGCTGTTCAGAGGTAACATGGCTTTAATAGCAAGAGATCTCCCAGCATAGTTTCCGATGACAAAAATCACACCCTGTGCTGTTCAGTGCGATGCTACCTCAATGTCCACTACCTACCCATTTGAGTTCAGTAGTTTCACTGTGTTTTGATAAAGCACTGTACTTACACCTGCCCTAGGGTGTAAACAGGAAAGCAACATCACACAGCATAAGCACAACATGCAGAGATTGCTCCTAATTGTCCTTTAGCTCAAGTTTTCACCTGAAGCCATTTTCAAGGTCTTGTTATTCTCTCTCTAATGCTTTTGTTATTCTCAACATGGACAGCTTTCTTTGCAGAAGGATTGAAGAAAGACATAAGTCTTAATATATTTTATAGTGAAGAGTTTACTTATCACATTCTGTTTTCTGTTTTGTGAGAAATCTCCTCTGGAATGCCTTCAAGCATCTTTGAGCAGAAAAATTAAAGAACACCACATACAAAAATCTAATGCAATCTTACTATCCAATATTTTTGACACTGATTTGTATAATCTACCTTATTGCTATTTTAGGGTAAGTGTGAAAAACAAACTGAGTCTCCTCGTTATTTCTTACCTTTATGAAGATGATTTAATAAACTTATACTTTCTATTAATTTACAGGAATACAAGTGGCATTCATGGGCTTGATACATAACCTACATTATTTTCAAATATTGTGGTTGTGTTAATTCCCCGAGAAGGAAAGCATTCTTGTCTTCATACAGAAGTGGTCTCATTAGTAATCAAAGGTCTGGCCAAAGGGGTAAACACTGGACAAACAATCACTGGCAACTCCAGTTTCTTGGTCACCCTGGTCACTTTGATCAGAAGACAGAGCACACCCTTGTGCCAACACATGACTTTAACATACGCGCTTAACTCCAGCACAAGCTGTGCCCTAAGGATAAAATATACCTGTGTGCAAAAACCCAGCACAAGGTTCATAAATCACATCTTCAAAGTGACTTGAGAAGAACCCAGGCCTTCTTGAGTCTCTCTCTGCAGAGAGGAATATGGTAAGCACTGAGCACTGTAGCAAAACGATGACCTGAAAGTCACTTTGATGATTTCCCTTCCCGTTTCCATCTTCCCAAGAAATTCACAGCATTTTCCTTTAAAATCTACCATCCTCTGGCAAGCTGTTTTGGGATCACTAAGAATTGTGCTGTCACAAGAGGATGCATATTCTGTTGAAAAACTATGTGATTCTATATCACAGCAGTGGGATGTAATTGGAGACTAATAGAACAATTTGTGACTGGACAATACTTTAACTCCCCAGTAACAGATTTTGGCTGGAGTTCCTACACTTAAGGAACTCCTGTCATTTGACAGTGATTGTGATAAGCACGTACATTTATCTATTCTCCAAAACTCATTCACTCTTCCCAAACCATCTCCTCCCAACATTAGATTTCCCTTTTCTCTAAGCTTTCTAACTCCTCCTAACTCACTCTCTCCTTTACCATTCAATTTTTACCCTACAAACTAATCTCTACAGACACTTAGCTGCTCACCATCTCCTTTCCTTTTTGCATCTCTCTTATATTTGTTATTATCCCTACACACACTCCAATCTCACCACTAATCTCTCATTCCAGCAGCACATCATCTTGTTTCATTCCCTTCATCTTCCTGTTACTCCATCATGCCAGCATGTGATCCTCAAACCAAGGATCCCACCCACCATTAGTACCTTTCACACTCAGGTTTCCTTTGTCCTTCCATAACATGCTCTGAGGATGTTGAGCAACTGATATCATCTACCTGGACTTGTGCAAAGCATTCAGCACTGTCCTGAATGACATCCTGGTCTCTATATTAGAAAGATATTGATTCAATGGATGGACCACTGGGTGAATAAGAAGTTGGCTGGGTGTTCACACTCAAAGAGTTGCAAGCAATGGCTCAATGTCCAAATGGACACCAGTGACAAGTCGTCTTCCCCAAGGGTCAGTACTGCCACTCGTGCTGTTTAACATATTTGTCGGTGACATGGACAGTGGAATTGAGTGCCTCCTCAGCAAGTTTGCTGACGACATTAAGCTGTGTGGTGTGGTTGACACATTGAAGGGGAGGGATGCCATCCAGATGGACTTGGACAGGCTTGAGAAGTGAGCTCATGCAAACCGTATGAAGTTCAGTAAGGCTAAGTGCAAGGTCCTGCTCATGGGTTGGGGCAATCCCAAGCACAATTCCAGACTGGGTAGAGAATGGGTTGAAAACAGCCCTGAGAAGAAGGACTTAAAATGTGGTCTCGAAGCACAGGAAGTCAACTGTCTCTTGGGCTGCATCAAAAGAAGTGTGGCCAGCAGTTCAAGGGAGGTGACTCTCCCTCTCTACTCAGCTCTTGTGAGAACCCACCTGGGGTACTGTGTCCAGTTCTGGAGCCCCCAACACAAGAAGGCCATGGAGCTGTTGGAGAAAGTCCAGAGGAGGACCATGAAGATGATCAGAGGGCTGGAGCACCTGTCCTATGAAGAAAGGCTGAGAGAGTTGGGGTTGTTCAGAAGAGAAGACTCTGGGGAGACCTTAGAGCACCTTCCAGTACCTGAAGGAGTACAGGAAAGCAGGGGAGGGACTTTTTAATAGGGCTTGTGGTGATAGGACAGGGGGTAATGGCTTTAAACTGGAAGAGGGAAGATTTAGGTTAGACATTAGGAAAAAATTCTTTCCTGTGAAGGTGATGAGACACTGGGACACGTTGCTCAGGGAACCTGTGGGTGTCCCATCACTGGATATGTCACACACACAATGGTACATGGCCTCACTCCTTGGAGAGATATATAATAAAAGACAGAACCAGGTACAGGGAACACTCAGACAGTTTCAGAAACCTTCCTACTGGAATTCAGCACGTATATCTCCAGTTAATCCTGTAGAGAGACAAGAGAAGTTTTTAGTCAATGCATATATGGGAAATGGTGTTCCATAGAGTTGTAAGTGTGCTAGACACTATTAGAGCAAGAAAATAAATACTCCCACTGAAACTATAGATTCAAATTTCTTTTGTTTACTATGCCATTGTTTCAAAAGTCAACAAATAATTCTTGAGACTGCTGTCCTAGTCCAACACCAGCCCATAGATGCACCAGTGTAATCAGTTGAATATTAAGATTTGTTTGAACTTCAAAAAAAGTTTGCTAATTCTCAGTCTATCACTACAATTGTTTGTTCTGTAGGAAATGCAGGTCTTCCCAGAATGCAAAAGTACACATTTCTGAGATGTTGATGTCTGATTCATAAAATAAGCAAATGGCCCACTCCTTTATTGTGGATTTCAATGTCCCACCCATTTCTGCAGGGTCAGCCTGCTATGCCAGGTGTGAAAGTGCTAGGCTACAAAAACGTCTGGTGTCACTAAAACCAACAACTCTGCACGTTGCCTGCCTGGTAGGACAGAAATTCATTTGCCACAAGAGACCTCATTAAGATTTTGATTCTTACTCTGTCAGAAATTACTAAGTGTTCTACATAGACACAGGTTTGGAACTGAGTACTGTCAAATGGATTACAAATTGAAAAGAAATGCAAACCCAAGATAATTACTTATGTAAGTGCAGTTGTCTCATGAGGACCTATAGAGACATATAAAGCAGGAAGTATGGGAAACCCAGCAACAGGTATAACATTTGCATTATATGCTGGAGAAGAAATTACAGGATGTGCACAGCTGATACTAGTATTTATCACATCATCAAGTCAGTGAGAGAGAAGGAAATAGAGAATGATGATAAGAACAAGAGAAACTATAGAAGCAAGTACAATGAGATATGGTTTGGAAAAATGTATGTTAAGAAACATGCATTGAATTACAAGTAGCTCAAAATCGTTCAGAGTAACTCCCTGAGGCTGACCATGGCCACTAAACTATGGGTTTCCTGCCAGAGAGCATGGAAAAAAAATATTATGCACACCGGAAACGCATTGTCTTTACCACAGCATTTCCGTAGGGCTAAGAGCACAGTTCTCCATCACACTTCACGGACACACCCTCCAGCTGCCAGGAGAGAGCGCTCACAGGTTCAGTCCAGCATGAGTAAGGGAGAAGATACCCCCCAACATTTCCTGCTGTAACTGTGACACTCAGTATGTTATGAAAAAAAGTTATGACCGTGCAAAAATATCCTAGGACAAACGCATTGGTCCCTCAGTGGCTGTGCAGGCTGTTAGACCATTCAGCAAAGCTGGATCCAACTGAGATGGATAGGATTTCAAGTAATCATACAGACCTTGTCCCATTTGCTGTCTCTATGCATCTCAGAGCTGAATACGCATCACTACTCATCAATATTCCATGCAGGGACAGGGAGCACAGGCACCTCCCTCCTGGTCCCAGACTGCAGGACCTCAGATCAGAGCCAAGGTCCCTGGGACACCAATAGAGGAGTTCAGATCTGGTTGCCTAGATGCAACAGATATCCAAAAGAGCAATGAAATGTTGAGAGCAACAAAGCATGTTCAGAGCCTAACTGACCTCCACTCTGGGGATGATATGAAAAACCACCATATTTTGTCTCCTTTTAGTATGAGCCCTGGAATAAAACCTAGCAACAAAAAAGCGTCAGAGGAAAGAGTCCTGCATAATGCTAGCTAGTGTAACTGAAAGAGGTATCAATTTGTAAACCACTAGGCAGCATTTAATTCCAGACTTTTTCGATCTGATGCCTCCATGGCAGGAGACATAATCATTCAGTACCACCTGAAAAAGCAGGATGTTTTTTTGATTTTGGAAAATCCCACTTAGATTCCCATAAGCCTTTCTTGAGTACCTCAAGAGCCCTCAAGATCACTTTGATTGGAGGAAGGAAAGGAACATTCAAGGTTTACAATAGTCCTTTTCCTCAAGAGCAGGAGAAAATATCAGATGTGGCTGCAGCTTTCACTGCATTATTAAATCAAAACACTTGGCAGCATTTGCTTCTGAGATAAATTTGATCTATGAACACAAAAAAATAAGAAGTAAGACAGCTGGTCAGACTGGTGACAGGAATACCTGAGGAGCCCAATCAAAAGCCAATATTTTTGCACAGGGACCTGTGAAATTTGTACATAAAATACAGCATGAAGAATCGTAAATACTTTAAGAAAACATATTGTTACCAATGTCAAAGAACAATTGTAATGCAAACTACATCAATGCAGACTAATTAGAGGTATCAAACTGTGTGAAGAAACTTCTTATCAAATAAAACAAGAACCAAAGGAGATCCTGAGGCATTTACTGAGCCACTGGGTTTTTTGCAAGGGTTTTCAATCTGTGAAGGCCTAAATGCTGGACACCCTAAATAGCAAGACTGGTCCTCCCGCCGGGAGGCATTTTATTTAGCTACTTTATGTAGACCGTGCTGATTTAATTTCTAGACTTACAGGACTAAGGTGGGGGAGGCAAAGGGGGAAGGAGGGAAAGGTGGGAAATCTGTGGTTTGGTGGCTTAACGAGAATTATCACTCATACAAAAAAAGGTGCAATTGCAGACCTGCAATCAGCACACTGCCATGGCTCCATTAATCTGCTGGGGGCTGGACTCAAGGGAATGGGAAACCTGTGACATGGCACATAATAGCAGCTAGGCAGAACCAGATGAGAAGGTTACACAAAGCTCTTGAATTTAAAATGTGTGTTTTCATGTCAAAAAGGTCCCTGTGCCAGCTCAATACTGACTTATTCCTATACTCCTGCAGAATTATTTGACTGGGGGACAGGAAGCTGAGATGCCACCAACTGCCTGATACAGGCACATAAATTAGGCAGGTGACTCAGGGATTCTTGTTTGCCTTTAAAAAATGCATCACTACCCAAAGAAATAGTAAAAAAACTCAACCAGACTGCTTTGTGGCATTATTGTGTGTTTGCCACACAAGGACTACAGAAGTACATAAATTCAGAGTATAAATTAAGATCACTAACCCTTCACCCTGTGTGAGGACTCCTGTTCACACCTGTACAGTTATTCTTCTATCACAGTGAATTATCTTTCCCATGAGTAGAAAGCTGCCTCAATCTAATAATGTTACACCTGAATGGGAGCTTCCACAGCAGTATAACATGGTTTAATTCAACACTTCATCTTCACACCCTCAGCTGATTTGCCTTAGCTTTCCTGAAAATGTATTACTTTAGGGAGTATACTGATCAAAGCAGTAGCCTTCTTTACCCAATAAAATATGTAACGCCTGTATTTGTGGAAGGAAGAAAGCTGGTAGTTAGGAAAAAAAAGGATCACAAAGTGTGGAAGAAGGTGTGCAGCTTTTCTCCAGCCTCATGGAGAGGCCTCATGAAAAGATATGAATGCCTCAAGCTCCACTATCTCCTGGCAGAGCACCCTGTCCTTCCCCAGGCAGGCTCAGGGAGCAGCACTGCTAGTGCAGTGATAGGGGATTCTGTTTGGCTCACTAGGTCAGGGCGAACTGCAGGAGGGCAGCTGGTGTATCTTCAGAGCCTGAGAAGATCTGTGGCACTTTGCAGCAACATTTCTGTGACTTCACAGGGAAATAGGGAGGGAGGAAATTACCCTAAAAACACTAGGGTAAGTACACTAGAACCTAGACCTTACCCTAAGTACACTAGGACTTAGCCTGTATTTTCCTTTATCTTACAGAAGGGGGGAAATCCAGGTCAGTCTAGTCTATACTGACCATCTTTTGTGGTAGTTGCAGCTCAACTTAGATCTCCCCCCTTATATCCTTGGTCATTCATTGTTCTTTAAAAGCAGTAATTTATTTTATGCAGCTGACATCCTCTTTCCCTCTTCTTCTTCCCTCACCCCAGATTTCTGGGAGAAGACATCATTTTCCTATACCATCCTGCTCACACATGACTTCTGTAAGCAACATTTACATAATCACCAAATGACCTATTCATTCCACATAGATTTAAGTCTTTCCTTAATCAAGTCTATAGTTCCTCCATCATGTATTCCTTGTTAAGCAGGCCAGACTTATCTCTAAATGTCAAGAGCCACTGTGACTAGTTAATTATTCTATCTTATCTGTGTTTTAAGAGTGGCTTCAAAAATGACTGAAGATTCCACTTTGAAACTGCACTGTCAACTAAGAAAAAAATTATCACACAAAAGAATTGAAATAAAGAAGCACTAATTCACTGAAGAAAGTTCACTCTGCCCAAGAAATGGCATCCAGTAGCGTATCATCAGCTTCACTTACCTTACAGGGTTTTGCTCCCTATCTTGTTTTGTTATTTTGTGGTTTGCCATGTCCTACCTTGGGAAGCATATATATAAACTTACAGAAATACTCTAAACAGAGAACAACCTAGTCAAGAACAACTGGCAGAGCTTCTTTCTCTCTGAAATGAAACATCCTTTTCCACATCTTGGCAAATCTTTCCCAGTCTCATATGGTTTTTTCCACCTTCCCCTTTCTGGTCCAGGAAGCAGGCCATGTGCTTTGATCGTCAGTCCAAAAAGCCCTTTATAATCTTAGTGTTATTAAGAGCAGTCAGACTCTGAATGAGATAAAAATGACCAGTGTCTTTGTACACTTCTGTCTTTTCAAACTAGTGTAATTTGCTAACACATTGGCTACACGCAGAAGCTGCATTTTTTCAACCATACTACAGAAGGAAAACCCACTCCTAGAGCTGTCGTGGTGAAAACGCCCATTTATGCCTGTCTCTTTCTCAAGGACTGAGCAAACGCAGACTGTCATGAATTAGGGTTTTAGCTATGCTTACTAATGTTTATCAAAGATTTTCAACCAGAGCATCTTACAAAAGAATCAACTGAGGAAAACAAACAGTCCCCAAACTGATTTCCTCAGGAGTCCAGCCAAACCATGTTGTGGATTGACATGTAAGTCCTACTGAATATATTCAGAGCCATTCAAGAGGCTTAAGAGAAATCCTGTAGCCTTTAACACATGTTAGAGTATTTGCATTCACTTTTTTATTTCTTCATTATCATAGAACAGGTTATTTATATTGATTAGCTTCCTTATGCTGGGAGGAGCATTACTGTGTTACATATTATGGATGATTAAATAACTAATCTACTCTTTATAGAAAAAATAAGTGGAACCAAAGGAAGAATGTGAAAAAACTAACAGTTTGTTTGCTTTTCGTATTTTTATATTTGTCATTCCAATTGTTTTATGCTGACATTATTTTCCCTTGTATATGCAATAACTCAGATGGAGCATGCATAATCTTCAATACAGAGAGATTATATATAGTTTTCATGGAAGTTAACTGGAACAATGCTGCTTAAAGTACACATTTGCAGCTGACTGTAGTGCCAAACAGAAAACACTTTGTCTAACTTCCCCCTCTTCTCCTCTCATCACTTTTAAGGTGGGAATTGACCTTTTTTATATTTTCCATATTTGCAAAATGCAAAACTCTGTTTTTAAAACTCTGAGAGATTTCCTTGCAGGGTGTTTCTGCCTTCTGCTTTAGGAAGCATCTGTATACAGAATAAAACTATGTCCCTTCTTCAGGTATACTGGAACTGAACAAATCAATACACCGTGTTAAAATAATCAGATTTGTTTCATACATTTAGTTCACTGCTTGCAGCTAGAAAATTACTAACAAATGCCATGCTCTCAGCAAGAACAGACAGCATTTCTTCAAAATAGTCTGGTGGGTTTGACAAATGTTTAAGAAAGGATTTATTGCTTTTAATTTAAAATGCATTTTCCTTATTATATCAATTTGCTGCATGAGGCTATGAAATTTTTATTGTGAACAACTTTAGCAATCCAGTCTTGTTCCAGAAATAACTTAATTTCTATGATTAAGCCTGTGTGTACTACTCTCTTTGTCCAGCTGTTAAGGCTGGCTAATAAAGCTGTTACTGATCAGAAAAAAGGTAAGTCACCTCTGGCTCTAAGCTCCCAAACTTCCTACAGGAAAAGGAGAAGCGGTACATACAGAGCTACTGTTTCCATTCCTAGGTCTTCTATTAAGGACAGAAAATGGTGTCTGCCCCTTGGAACAGAGGAAATGGCTGTCCACTAAATGCATGCTGAAAAACAACATACTGTGATAGAGGCTGATAGCAATGAACACAATACACATTGCAACAGTAGCAGCATAACAGTGGTCTGGATACAAACAGGAGTCCCCCTGGAGCTCCACAGGCTGACCAAGGAGAGCATCTGGGCACTGACAGGTGAGCAGTGAGCGAAGAGCACTTAGGAAGAAGACCCTTGACAGCACTGAAAACCATCTTACAGCCTGTAATGCTGGATTTACTGGTGATTTTCCACAGGTTGTGTCAGGGTACGAATAGATGGTCAGCCCCTGGAGCAGCCACCACAATAGTGAGTCAGGCATTAATAACCTTAGTTCTCCTCGTTTCCTCCAGGAAACATCAATTTGCTGCTGGCCATAGCTATGTCCTCAGCTCTGTGCAGATGACCAACAGCTTGCCTGGGAACATAAATGCAGATTTTGAGCAGTGCAACTGTCATGTAGGCAGATACTGTCCTCATGCACAAAGACCAAAAGATATTCCCAGAGGGAGCACAGCTAGGATTGCTTCAGGCCTTTCAATAATGGAGCTCAACAGGACCCATGGCTACTGCCAGCAAACACTAAAATTCTGTTCACCATGTTCCTCAGGACATCAGCATGCCTCCAAGGCAGATCTCAAAAGGAGCCAGTATGGCTGAGTTAGTGCTGATTAGGGAGAAGAAACCGTTTGAAGAACTAGCCAAACAACTGGCCTTATCCTCCACACAGCATCTCTCAAATTGCATCAAGTTAAGCCTTCAGGATATTTATACTAAGCCTGGAAGAAGGCCCTTTATCACCACCAGCTGAGCAGAAGTCATCCCTTCTCCCCAGATAAGCAATGGTCACAATGACCCAGGCATAATCACTTCTGAGCTGGATTACTCTCAGTCACCCTATCAAAGTCTGGATGCAGGCTGTGCCAAGCTTCTCCATTTCTCAGGCTATAATGAGTAAATGAAGACCCTGATCGGTTTTATCCACTGAACCCCTGTTATTTTCAGAAGATAGCTTACAGCTTTGCTCACACAGATAATGTATGGACTAAACAATGTGTAAAGAGCCAATATACCTAAGAAACCAGTTTTGAGCCCACTGTCTGCCTAGAGACTTCCCTGGGGCAATGTAGCTCCACACAGGCACATGGTAGCCAAAACCAAAAGATAATCAAATGACACTACCCTGGTCTAACACAAGGCACCACAAAAACTCAGTTAAATGCAGTCTCACAGTTCTTAGGAAATGTTTAAAAATTCAGAAGAAAACCTTTCTGGTGGTGCTGGGGATATTTTGTATAAATTAACAGCAAGCACCCCATTTTCAGAGATTACATAGCCTTTTCCAAAGTTTGTGTATATTTGCCAACACAGCAGACATCTCTTAACCTGGAAAGGGAATTACTTTGCAGTAGTGCCAGAGGAAGGATGTTTTAAAGAATAAAACCTCTCTTTTTGAAACTCCAGGACAGATTTTCACAGCTAGGAATGGAGCAGCCTGAGGTAGGAGCTCCCATATTACCCAGTGCCAGTCGACAGATGCTGTGATCTGCAAGGCAAGGGCACCCAGCATGGACAGGACCTGCCCATGATTAATCCTGAGACACTGGCCCCATGCCACTGGTTTGCTGGTTTCTTTGGAATGAGCTTCAAGATTTCCATTAGCTATGCAGTTTATGACTGAGTCAAAAGTTTACCCAGAAAAATAATCTATCTCCCTTGGCTAGTCTGCCTGGAGGTACAGTACTGTGCCTGGATGTTTCTTGTTTGCAAGTATTGAACACTGCAGTACTAGGGCATGAGGCAGTGCAATACACATGCTGAGAATATTGTCTTTAAAGGTGTCATGGATCATTTCCAAGCAGATAACCAATCTCTCTCCAAATCTAGGAGACCAATTTGCCTTCAAACCTCATCTTTTCCTTGAGATGAAATGAAAAAGTGTCAAAAGCATCTCTGACTATATCAAGACCTCCTTATTGCAAAAAGGTATCACTTACACAGCAAGGACTTAGGGCAGCAATTCGCACAGTATAATGCTTGCTAACTGAAGATACTACCTTCTGTAATTTCTTTCTTCTTTTAAATTTACCCAAGTACTTCCTCCTGCTGCCTTTAAAACCCCCATTTACATAAATAACCTGTGGCCTTTCCAGGTTTTCTTCTTCTTCCTCTTTCCCCATTTCAACTGTTTTAGACCCCTCTAAATGTTCTTTGCACATTTCATAACAAAGGTAAAACCCTGTGGCAAGTTAACAGCAGATATTACTAAATGGGGATATTTGCTTCACACCATAATGACAGGCCACAAACAAGCAGTAAAGCTTTTTCCTGTACCCAGGCTCTTATTTGCTGTAGGTGGGGGACCTCAGTGGAGGGGCTTGAACAAAGGGTTGCAATACCGTGTGATTGTGAGGCCTGGAGTTGTGTTCGTTTTAAGTAAGGAAAGGGATCAGAGAAGATTGTGGTCATGAGGTGTTTTAAGCCATTAGAGGGTGTTAGAAGAAGGTAATTGTGTTGCTGTGCTGAAGAAAGCAAGCAAAGTGTGAAATGCACTGGAGATACTACTTCCTCCAACAGATGCTTTGGAGTTTAGCATCAATAATTAATATAAAATTTTTTAACCCTTTGGTTTAATTAAAGAGAAAGTAGACTTTCAGGTACATCTCTTCCTGTACTGCCACAAATACCTGATGAACAATAGCTGACTTTGAAAAGCTGTCTGCCAAAAACATGAATTCAGCTAAACCAGAAGCAAGGCAGATCCCACTAGAGGTGGCTGAATTGTTGTTCCTCCATGAAGACATTCAAACCTCAGATACATTGTTATCCAATTCCCCAAAGAAATTAAGAACGCTTACAGCTAACCAGTGCTATTACTTACGCCGTTATCAAGCAACTTCATGGGCTATATCTTGAAGAGAAAAAACAGCCCAGTTCCCTGAACAGCTTGTTTTCAAGTTGCTGGCACACAGGAGAGTGTGTGCCACTGAGTGCACCTTGCTTTTTTTATCTATGCTATCTTTAGCTATTTGGCACACATAAACCAGCACAACACTGTAACAGCACCTTAATTCAGCTGCAGGGACACATCCTTCAGCTAGCACCACCTCTCTTCCTTTGCAGAAGCAAAAGCTGAGTAATAGCAAAGGCAATTCTGAGATTTCTCCTTATTTTGACACTCTCTGTGTCTATATTCCTTTCTGTTACTGAAATCAGAAAGGATATTTTCTATGGAGAACCAAAACCCCCTACACAGGCTATAATTCTCCTTACCAAAGTTGTTTTTACTACTACTGTCACTGCTGTTAAGCAGAGATGCCTCACCGGTCAGTCACACTTCACATCCTTGGGCTGAGACGTCTCGAGTAGGTGGTGCTCTCAGTCATATCAACCAGTGGGGTAAGGATCCCGGCTGCTTAAAGTGCTGGAAGCACCTCTTTCATTAGCAGCATTAGAAGAAGAAAAATTAAGTTTCAAGACCAACATGTTCATTGAGTAGCCTCTCCTCTCAAGATAGGCCTTGAAGCTCAGATCCAGAAAAACTGCCCTCTTCAAAATTCTTTGGATCCCTAAGGTCAGCAGTTTTAGAACTGAACACAAAATTTCTAAAAATGCCAGAAGCCACTAAGGTTTGTCAGTCATTATTGACAGCATTCTCAGCAGCTTTTTGGGTATCCATTGAAGCTAGCTAGCAGCAAAAGCTGTAGAGCGCAGACACTAAGCCGTGGTCTGGTTTATTATAAATGCAGACACTATGACTTGATCACCACTACTTTGAGCAGTAAATTTTCAGAATACCTATAGGTGCATTTGTTCTGGAGGGTTACTGAATTACAATTACTTAATTGTTCCTATCGTTTAGAATTATATTGTAAGCTATCTACGTAATGGAAACCTTACCAAATGGAAACTGCATAACTACATTTTGGTGCTAGCCATTGCCTGTGACTGCTTTAGCAGGCTCGCCATTACAAAATAGATTGAATATCACAACCAACCAATCAATCAATCAATCAATAAGCCCCAGATAAAGATTTTAAGACACAGGGTGTCTTTTCAAAGTATTTGAATAAACTTATTTGCTATCTGATTCTCCGCTCAAGTACACTGTTGCTCTGTAGATCTACTGTTGGTACACTTCAGCAGAAAAGCCTCAGCTGCAGGTGTGGTTTCCTTGGCATACTCAGGATTACAGTAGAGAAGTAGGATAATTTGCCTCCTCTGTTTTACTCCTCCTCCATCCAGGAGTTGTCCTTAGCTTCTGGTAAAGGTGGGAGAAGTCCTGCTGCTTTTCCAGTAGCATCATCTGCCAACTCTGTACCACTCAGGTACACTCTTGTTAGAGGTGCATTGCTCTGAAAATGCTATTTCCTTCAAAATAGCTGGATCACAAAAGAAAGCACAAAAAAAGAAGCCAGGTCTCAGAAATTGACCCAGAATTGTCAGTCTGATAAACAGAGGGGTAACAGGCAACTAAGACAAAAAGCTTTGCACAGGTCTTGTGACCTCTGGCTAGAGGCCTGTTCAAACTCTATCTTGGCATTGTCCTTTTCCACCACCCACTTAAAAAAAATAATCAGAAATTAATAATTTCTAGCTCCTAATGCTAGGACAATAAAGGCACTTTTGTAATCAGTCCTCATCAGTTTCCTACAACCAAGGCTAATATTAGAACTGAGGAAAAATTTAGCATAGTGTAATAGAGTGACTTTGTAAGCTATACTTAAAAAATTTGGTGAAGGTTGTAATAAAGCCTAAGATGTTTATTTTACACTGTTTTTAAAGTCTGTTGCTATCCCTCTACTGTCCTGGGCTATTTGGACAGAGAGGCCTCTCAGCTCATCAGCAGCTGTCAAGTAGAAAAACAAAGATTGCTCTTCTGAGTGTGGAGACTTCTCTCACTTTAGGTCAAGGAAGTCAAGGGTCTGGTCTGAGAAGGTAGGAGTGAACAGTCTGCAGTTGCATAATAGCACTTTTATTTTATAGCTTACTACATTCAGAAACACATAGACCATATCTTGTATCACCTAATGCAAAAGTCACATCTTCCTACAGTTCTAGAAGTGATGTGTGCAATCAGCATAGATGCCTTAGAGGCTTACATTTGACTACTGCTTGTCAGAGTCTTCAGTGCCAGTCCAGCTAACTCTCCTATAATACATAGAGGTAGCCTTTGATTTTTCTGCTACCATTGGCATCCCTAATGACTGGTCCTCAAAAAAACTATTACGTTTAAAATAACAATTTGAGATAAAAACACTGCACACAACATCTGTCTCAAAATCCTCAAGAAAATAGCCATAAATAGCACATCTACATGATGGAATTTAGTACACAAGTGATGAAGATATCAGTGGTAGTAATAACAACAGCAGCAATGGATGCTCTGAGATAGGCAAGGTTTGAGCCAAGAGAAAGCAGCTTTCCTGAAGCTCTGCCCTGGAAAGAAAGGTTGTGAAGTCAACTAATCTCCTTTTGTAACTGATACTGCCATTATTAGACACAGTATTATACATACATTGTAACAAAGAATGTCTTCATGGAATCACAGAATTGTCAGAGTTGGAAGGGACTTATAGAGATCATCTAGTCCAACTCCCCTGATAAAGCAGGATCCCCCAGAGCACATTACTCAGGACTGCGTCCAGGTGGGGTTTGAATATCTCCAGACAAGGGGACACCACACCCTCCCTGGGCAGCCTGTCCCAGTGCTCTGTTACCCTCACTGTCCAGAAGTTTTTTTCTTCATATTTAAATGAAACTTTCTGTGTTCCAGCTTGTGCCCGTTGCCCCATGTCCTGTCACTAGGAACTACAGAAAAGAGTCTGGCTCCATCCTCCTTGCACCCACCTTTTAGATACTTACAGGCATTAATAAGGTCTTTACTCAGCCTTCTCTTCTCCAGGCTAAAGAGTCCCAGCTCTCTCAGCCTTTTCTCATAAGGGAGATGCTCCAATTCCCCAGGCATCTTTGTTGCTCTTCACTGGACTCTCTCCAGTAGTTCCCTGTCTCTCTTGAACTGGGGAGCCCAGAACTGGACACAATATTCCAGATGTGGCCTCACCAGAGCAGAGTAGAGGGGCAGAATGATCTTTCCTGGCCTGCTGGCCATGCTCTTCCCTATGCACCCCAGGATTCCATTGGCCCTCTCAGCAGCAAAGGCACTTTGCTGCCTCATGGATGACTTTCTACCAGGACGCCCAGATCCTTCTCCTCAGAACTGCTTTCCAGCAGGTCCACCCCTAACCTGTGTTGCTGCATGACATTCTTTCTCCCCAGGTGGAGTACTCTACACTTGCCCTTGTTGAACCTCTTTAGGTTCCTCTTTGCCCAGCTCTCCAGCCTGTCCAGGTCACACGGGATGGCAGCACAACCCTCTGGAGTGTCACCACCCCTCCCAGTTTTGTATCATCCGCAATGTAGCTGAAGATACACTGTGTCCCCTTGTATAGATCATTGATGACTATGTGGAACAAGACCTACCAAGTATTGACCCGTGGGGTACACCACTGGTTACAGTCCTCCAACTCAACCCTGCTCCATTAACCAGAACCCTCTGAGTTCTGTCTCACAGCCAGCTCTCAATCCACCTCACTGTCCACTCATCTAATCCACACTCCCTCAGTTTCCTAATGAGGATGTTATGGGAGACAGTGACAAAAGCCTTGTTGAAGTCAAGGTAGATAGATGACATCTGCTGTTCTCCTCTTCTCCAGCTAACCAGTTATGTCATCATAGAAGGCCAGCAGGTTGGTCAAGCATGATTTACCCTTGATAAATCCCAATAACTTATCTCAATACCCTTGACCACTCCCAATAACTTCCCATTCTTCAATGTGTTTATAGATAACATCCAGAACAAGTCACTCCATCACCTTCCCAGGGACAGAGGTGAGGCTATGAGTTAAATAACATTTTTTAAATGTTGGCTTCTGCTTCTCTTTGAGATATTAAAGGCTATTAAAGAACATTACAATCACTTTCTAAATTGTATAATCTATCACAAACTGGTTTCTGGAATTGCATGAAGCAATAACCATAGCAGGGGATGGATGAAGAGTGTGCACACTGGTGTCCTCTGTTTTGAACACGAGTTCTTCCACAAAAAAAACCTGCCAAAAAACTCCTTGAAGATATATGCATGTAGTTGGCTAATTAGTCCAGTCTGGTGGTCCCAAGTCACCTCTTGTTCTCTATGGATTGTCTATAAGGGAAACTAGGATTTGAACTACCCAAAATCAGAACTTGATCCCCAAGATCCTAAGAAAAAAAGAATGGAGGCTTCCTGTAATTTGGGCTGGATGTGTTTAAGGCTTGTTTGGATGTGGCGTTGGTGGATATGGTTTAGAGGAGGACTTTGTAGAGTAAGGATGATGGTTGGACTCAGTGATGCCAAAGGTCTTTTCCAACCTGAATGGTTCTATGATTCTGTGATCTAATACCGTATTTGGTAATTTTAGTCAAAAGTCACCTTTTTAGTATAAGGCATGTTTGCACAAATATTGGGGCTGTGGTTGTAAAGTTTGTTAAAACACCTTGCAGGGAAGGGGGTTCAGACCCTGAAATCCCTCAGACTTCCGTCCCATCAGGGACCTGCACAAAGGGTTGCCTCACCAAGGCGTGTCCCCAGACAGCATATGACTCCTCCAAGTAAGGAGCACAGTCTTTTCCTCAGCAGAGCAGTTAGAAGTCCATCACCTCATCCCTGCCTCCAGGGTGTCCAGTTCATTTGCCCCAGAAAGGAAGATACTTGTGCCATCACTCAATTCAGTCTCCATGCTTAATGACCCAACTCTTCCTTCTCTGTTGTTCCCTGAAGCTGCTCCTTAGCTCCTAGGCTGGCTCCAGCTTTCCTTGCTGAGCTGATTATTTTTACTCCAATGTTGCCTTTGAGCGAGCTGGTGCAGAGGGATATGTCTGGCCAAGAAATATTTGGGGAGAGGAACACACCCTTGCAGAAAGGTGCAACAAATCATCTTGAAGCAGTAGCTAGAGCTACAGAATGCCAAAATTACTGACCACCATGAAGAGCTCTGCAGACTGAGATTTTAAAAACTGCTGTGTGTACACAAACTAGTATTTTGCATGTACTGAACTATTTGCTGTGCACCAGTAGGGGGGCTGTCTTTCATATCTCATTCCATGGGTATTTGATCCATGTCTGCTTGGCATGCCCTGGGCATTTCTTTCTGTAAAAATAATTCATAATTAATTCAAAACAGGACAATGGGCATGTCTCTGACCTTATGTAAAAACAAACAAACAACAAAACCACACAGGGCTATTTTGAGAGACATCATGTTTTCTAGCTCTTAATCCTTTCTGTGTAAGGAAGAGAAGCATAATAAAAACAAAAATCCCCCCAATATTAAATAAATATGCCTGGACACCTAGAAACAACATCCGGGAGCTTATCACTACAATTAATTACAGTGAAAGATATAACCTTTCTTCTTTCTTTTTACTACCACAATCCAGTCTAGTCATCCATATGCAAAACCTGTTATGTCAAATGTTTTAAAGTTCAGTACTAAGTAATACCAGAAACGCATTATCAGGGCATGATAAAACATGGCTGATAAAAGCAAATGATGGAGTTCCCTCATCTTTGAAAACTGTGTGTCTGTAGTTGCTATTTTATACTGTAGAATCACCTAGAAAGGAAAGATTCAGAAAGAATAGGAATTTAAGGAGCTCGATATTAAGAAAATGAAATAAATAGCCATAAAACAGAAAGAACATGGTGAAGAAAGGACACTTGAGAAGTGCTTGCAGAAAACACACAAGACTGGTGATTCAATAAAGCAAGAGTGTGTTTGAAATGGAGAAGAAGCAAAGAGCAACAGCACACCCTGATAATCTAGGCAATTAATGTACCTTTCTGACTGATTTACCTTTTGCTCGTCCTGTTTTCCCATGCAGAACAGAGGATGAAGGACTTTGCCAATATGGGATTACTGTACTGATAAACATTTCCTTTTCTTACCCTCACAGCTAATGCTGGGTTTCAGAATAATTATAAGCCAAAGCAATATGGAATGCTCACTAGTGTTGCAGAACATTCATCCTACAAAAAAAAAAAAAAAAAGATAAGAAAAGAAAAGAAAAGAAAAGAAAAGAAAAGAAAAGAAAAGAAAAGAAAAGAAAAGAAAAGAAAAGAAAAGAAAAGAAAAGAAAAGAAAAGAAAAGAAAAGAAAAGAAAAGAAAAGAAAAGAAAAGAAAAGAAAAGAAAAGCTTCATTTTCCCAACACAGCCACGTAGCTGCTAATGCCAGCACAAAAGAGGTGGCAGGAATGTATGGTCTAGGAGTTAAGACTATTGTGAACTTGCTTACTGCTTATGGACAGGGCCATTGTACAGTCACCCCAGGAATACTGTGTAAACAGAGAAATGCATGACCGGCTTTTGAGAAGCTGTAATTTATTGTTTGTCAAACACCGCTTTGTTCTAATGTAATCTTCCTCCTTGCTTCAAAACACATGGTTTAAATAATAAGAAATGAAGATCGAGTTGATTTCTGCATATATTGTTGTTGGTTGCATAAATCTCTTCCACAGTAGGACAGCACTTGGAGGAAATTCATGTTACAGCTTTCAAGCATTTTGCAAGTAATGTCTTCTGCTCTACTCTTTTCACTCAAATGAATAAGAAGGTACAAGCATTTGAACAACACTTATGTCAGAAGTACAAAAGCTACCAATAAGACTATTTTATTTTGTGGATGATCTACCAACCCCCTGATTTTTATGCTCCTGCTGTATCATTGTTAGAGGGTATTAAACAGATCATATTGTCAGTACAGAAAAATACTGTCAGTCAGGCACCTGAAAATCTTGGTTTCAATGCTGTGGTAAATATATTGAATTTGATTAGATGCAAAACTGGACTTTTCCAGGTGTTGTTTAACTTGTTTTTACCAAGAGGTTTCAAAATAATCAGAAACCTTTGACAAACAAGGTTTAGGATGGAGAAGTTAAGAATCTCACTTCATTCAGCATTTTGGTTAACTGCAGGGGTTTTTTTACGTGGAAGTCATACACAAAGACTACATTGGAAGTTGTCTTATAAGTTAACTAAAATACACAGATGTGCGTATGTATATATGTGTATATATATCTATACGTACACATACAGGGAGAGAAACTGATCCAGTGCTCAAATCTCTGGTGATTACTATTAAGTTATTCTCTTAGGCAAAGACCAGAAATGAGAAAGGAAGACTAAGGAGTTAGGTCATTTTGCTGGACTATCTTTGATGAAGATGAAAGCAGCTGATGAAGGCGTTACCTGCCAGCTGTTCAGACCATGTAGTGCAGCTGACATAGAAGATGGCACATTGTCTAAGTTTTGTTACATCCATGGGACAAAGTGTCTTTGGACCATCATAGCTGAAGCAACACCACTACTAAATAACTTTGGAGATCTGTCTCAGGATTCCTAATGGAGGATAAGTAGAAAAAAAGAAGCACAGCTTTTTTGGCAGCTCTGCACCCTGAAGTCATATAGGAATGTGCATCCACTCACAAGCTATACTTACATTCTGCCTAGCCCTAGATGTGGTCATGAATAGCTCTAGTTGTGGACAAGGTCTTTAACTTGATGTTCTTGCTTAGCATGTAGGCTTTGGAGGTTTGGTTTAAGGTGCAAGCCATGTGCCATACTTAAAAAATTGAAAAACTGTTCTCCTTGAAGCCTAGTATATCAAGGCAATGTGATACTTACACCTGGATTTGGAGATGGCTACAGGCTGTGGCAGACAGCATCTGTTAAGCCATGCTTTTGGGCAGAGCTTTCTGTCCTTTTGCATTTGCAGCCTCGGGGGAAATAACTGCTGGCAACTGTTCTCAGTGCTATGTGAACTTTCTGTGCAAACTAAAATTGGGGAAAAAGAAAACTCTTGAAACTGCAATTTAGACTTCAGTTTTCCATTTAAAACAAAGAAAACCAATAACCCTATATAAACTCAGAAATATTTTAACCAGATCTATAACTTAGAATGTTTTTCCTCAGTCTTTGTCAGGACTTTCATTGACTCATTCTCAAGAACAGTCTCATTGACTAAAAGCTTGCACCCTGGCTACTAAATCATTGTAAAAGGTAGCTGACAAAAACAAGAAAGTCTAACTAGATAGAAACAAACCAGTTGTTTCCCTCTTTTCTTCTCTATTAAGACTTTAAAAACGCATTTTGGCAAGAGAAATATTGCTATGGTTGAAAGGAAAAAGAGTTTTGTAGTAAAAAAAAAAATTCCTCACTCATTAAACCTGTACTTTTTTTCTTTCTAACAATGAATTCTTCTCAGGGAACTAATTAGAAATAGAAGTTCTTTAATTTATGAGCATTAGGGCATTTTCAATTTCTCACAGCATCCCAGATGACACTGTTACAGAAAGGCATAACTGAAAAGAAAGAGAGACTAATTGGAACAATTAATTGAAACAACACACAGTTAATTTCAATTATAAGAATCCTAACTGATCCCTCATCCCTTGTTATGTGGCCTGCTGCACTGAGGTGGTGTTCCTTCCTACTCCTCAGCAAAAGCTGTGTGAGGATCCCATCTGCTGCTGATTATTTCTGTATTTACTATTTGTATTATCATAATACACATCAGAGCTGCTCCAGCACACAGTTCCCAGTGTAAGGTGCTCTATAAAAGCAGAACAGGAAGATTTGTGACTACAGACATGAGCATGGCTTTGCATGCTTGGGTTACCCTTTCAGTCAGGAAAAAAGTTAAGACGCTGGCTTGAATATTTTGAGTTTTAAATACCCCTAATACAAATTTTCTTGAGAAATATCAAAGAATGCTTCTACGCAAGAAGGCTCTTTCCAGCTAAATATCCACGTCTGATACGTAACAGACTCTGAGAAAAAAAGCTCCAAAATATGCTTTTTATTGTCAAAATTTTTATGCTCCTATTTGAAAACTCACAAACATTGAGCTATAGAATCTTGCCACCTGTTCATCATCAAGCAGGAGGTTGCTTGTTGTCATTTTTAACAAGAATCAACTGCACATCACTGCATGTGGCATCATGCAAAATTTGGTTGGGTGTTGGTATTCACACCCCGTGGGCTGATCTCAAAGCAATCTCACTTTCTTGCTCCACCAGCTTCTGCTAGCCATAGTGATTAATAAAGTTATGATCCTGTCAAATGCATGGCAAGGCTTCTACTCCTTTCCCTGAGTCTAGGATTTTGTGCTGCCTCTTTTGGCCAATGCATTAGTGTTTGTACAGGGTGCACCAATGTCATATTCACCTGCATAAATTATCCAAGGTCTAGCCTGAAATAGCTTATGACTGACTCTTGCATCAACATGCAGCTGGTTTTGGCCTCAAGGCATTAGCCGTGTTACAGCTCCTTATGGGAGAAACTCATTTCTTTATCCTAGCATTCCTTTCCTATGCCATGGCTGCTAAGTCTGCTACAGAGATGTTATATAAAGAGCAAGTCTGTGCTGGGTTTGGGACATGACTGATTATAATTTGATATGGTTGAGTGAATCGGGACTGTACTGTTCAAGAAAGGGCTGTCTGGAGATTTGCATTTATTCATAACGTCCACTGACATTTTGCCTTGCTTTCTCATGTATTGTCCATCCTCCCTGCAACAAATGAGAATAACTGATCTTACTCACCCCAAATTAATTTTTCCTTCTGTGTGGTTCTCCACACACTTCTCATGTGGACTTCCACAGTTCCTTTCTTATAATCCTTTTCAGGAAATACAATTTGAAGATGAGTACTGGCAGCAGAATGAGCAGCGGCCCTGATTACTGACAGTGTTAACAGCTCCCGGGCCTTCAAGTCACTGTGAAGACGTGATCTGTGCAGAAGAAAAATGGAAAGCCTGAATAAAGATACTGTCTTAAAGGTATGTCAAATCCTTAATCTTTTATTTTGCAAACCATAGATCACCATCTATGGAAAAAATAGCATTTCTTTGTAAAATGCATTTTACACAGATGGGCTTCACATTGAGATAATCCTAGTCTGGTATGGATTACCTGAGTGACCAAAAGCTACTCTAATGCCTGAGTACCTACATCAGGATGATAATCTGAACTTCATACAATGAGTGCGCCAAATATGCTCATTGAGCTTGGTCAGGTTATTCCCATCTTAAAACACAATCTTATGTAAGACAATTGTGGTGGGTGGGCCTTGGCTTGCTGCCAGATGCCCAGCCAGTTGCTCTCTCTCTCCCCCTCCTCAGCAGCAGAGAAGGCAATTTAATAAGAAAAGCAAAAGCTGCACATGCCAGCAAAACAAGAGGAACTTACTCACTACTTCCAATCAGCCGGCAGACAGATGTCCAGCCATTTCCCGAAAAGCAGTGCCTCAGCACCCATGATGCTTGCTTGGGAAGAAAAATGCCAGACTGAGGAATGTCCCTGCATCCTCCTCTTTTTCTTCAGCTTTTATTGCTGAGCATGACACCATGTGGTATGGAAACGTCCCCTTGGTCAGCTGGGGTCAGCTGTCTTGGCTGGATACTCTCCCAGCCTCTTGTATATGCTCAGCCTACTGGCGTTGCAGGTGGAGAGGTGGTTTGGAGAGAAAAACTTGACACTGTGAGCACTGCTCAGCAATAGCCAAAACACTGGAGTGTTATCACCAGTGTATTATTTGCCCTACCTAGCCAGAAATGCAAAGCACAGCTCTGTACAGGCTGCTAGTAACTCCATCCTGGCCAGACTCAGTACAGAAGTACACCAGTTAACTCAAGTGAAAACACACACACATAATGTGACTAGACCAACAGAAATTATACGACTGCCATCAGTGAGAACATATCCTAGGTCCTAGAACCACTCATTTGATGACAAACAGGATCCCGGGAAGCTTATTTGTGGCTTTTGATAGGAACCTGAATCAGGAGGGTAAACAGTTTTCCCTCCTCTGAAACGCACATTTTTTTTGAGATTGCATCTAGCAGAGGATCCACACCAGCCCTGTACAAGAGCAGGCAGAAGGTTCTTCACTGATACAGTGCACAGGATGACAGCAACAAACTCTGCAGGCAAAGAGACAACCTATATTGCAGCAAACTCTGTAAAATTCCACGTCAGAACTTAGCAAAATTTAAAATCACAGAGAAACAAAATATGGGATAAAGGTGATAGAAGTATTTCAGAGTTTAATTAAACCAAGCCACCAAGTAAGAACCTACACATACCAGGCAGGTTGCACATTGCATCTTCTAGTGCAAAAGAGAGTTTCCATCACTATTTTTCCACATTTTTTCCTAGTCTACTGTATTTCTGTGGTTAGAGAAACCAACTGAAACACCCAGTACAACTGGCCTAAAGATAAACTTTGCTAAAATACCCACAGTTTCTGAGCCATTAAAAATCACTAGGAAATTGACTGTAGCAAAGGAAACACCAGGGCATTGTGAAGTTAAAAATCTAAATGAGAAAACACTTTATATTCTCATGTTCCTGAGTTCTTGCAAAGGTTGGGGAGAGGGTCAGTGCTCTGTTAACCTCAAGGCTCCTCTTTTCGGTATGGCCTAATGCTCAGGAGCTGGGTGGGAGATTTCACATACTGATGTGAAAAGTCTTCCAGTGGCATTAGATACTACCAAAATAGGCCCCACACATTTGTCAGGAGGTGTTTCTATTCACATCCAGGTATTAAACAATAACACATATGGTAAGTTTGTTTACATGTAACTTGTTTTTCTCCTACCAGTGTGCCTGAGTCAGCATGTCTCTGCTACTCAGAAGAGATAAAAGAAAATTGGAAACTTCAAATTTTTCATGGAAGTAGCAAAATAAGGATCTTCTTCTATTGGCATAAATGGATCAATCACTCCTATAAGGTATCAGTTAAACGCAGACTACAGCAGCTGTCCTTTAAAATTAAAAGAGGGATTATATCTGCTAATGAGGACAGGAATCAATAATCAGATCTGGAATGCCAAGCCATATGGTTTTATATTTCCAAGACAATGCTACCTTTTAATGCTGTTCATATCTTTATGTTTAGAATACCATATCTTAGGTGCTAATTAAGAAATAACTATTTTTTCTGGGAGGTCTTTTATTAAAGTTTCAGGTATCTATCACATTAATTGTAAATAGTCCTTTCCTCCCAAGCTACCACAGCAGTCACACTTGTACATGACCACCAGAATTATGTAAATTTTTTAAATTATGTAGAAACTAGAATATATTCAAATGTTCTAATAAGCTTTCACAACTTGCAGTACTCTAAACGAAAACTGCCATATTTTCTTAGTGAAGAATATGTCATTGTTTCAGCCCTTCTTCCATTTTACTTTGTTTGTGGGCTGTATGTAGAAGAAACAGAACCTGTGCTTCTGGTTGCAACACAAAATATTTATTGATGATTTATTGATCCAGATGTAATGAAAAAAAAAATTCATACATTTGAGCATTAAAACCAGATTCTGTACAGAAATGGGCATCGAGTTTTGCATTACAAAAATGTCTCTGCTAGAATCTAGCACACTGGCTCACTGTTGGATAGACATTGCCTGGATTTGATATGGGTCAGCCTAACATCTGGCTCTCTGTTTATTCAGTATCTTAGTCACCATGATCAGCTGCTAATCCTGTTCATCCTACACTGATGCAGGTGTAGGCACCAGTTCTCCTTCTCTCCATGACATTGTGCCAGCAACATAAAGGACTTTTTTAAGGTAGAAGCTGTAAATGTGATTTGACAGGACTTAAACACATCTTTTGCCACCTTGTCTATGCTGCGGTCATATAAGGTAACCTTCTTGTCACTGAGTATTGGTTACTATGCAACTTCTATGCTTGTAAGACATAAATAATAGGAGCTGAAAAAAGTTGCCCACAGAGACAAGGCAATATCCAGAACACAAGGCTAATCATGCCTTTTTGTTAAGACACATTATAAATATGAATGTTATTAGATCAAGAGTCACTGCAGGAATTCAATTCTATGTGGAAAAAGAACTGTACAAAATCTGATGGAGAATCTGGGGCATTGTGCTGGCACTTGCATGCATAAAATTTCATTATTTCTTCAAGTTACTGTGCAGACCTATGACCCACTTCTTTTCCCACTGAAATTCATGGCAGATTTAATAGGTGCTCTATTTTCTAGTTTTAATAGGCAAACTATTTATAGAAAAATGTGCAACTTAAAACTGTGCAAATTCTAGTCTTGCTTCACCTTCTACTCCTACAGGGATAGTTCTTACTGAAGAAATAAAAGCTATTCCACAGCAGTAACTGTGAAAGGAACACTACATTGTGCCTAAAAATGCCTGTCATAGTATGTTTAGCAGATTATCCTACATTGGAGAACAGACTTTTTCCTAGCAACTACGGTACCATAATCACAGTTCATCATTAAGGTTGTGTCTGGTTTTGACAAACCATCCCTCAAAACAAAATGAAATTATGTTATACTTACTTATCTTTGACTTCCACCAATTGGTATTTGACAAAAGTTTAAGGCTATCAGAAAGGCACTGATGAGGCATGAAAGCTGGAAAATCTGGAGCTGCTTCCCATTAGTCGGTTTTCCATCCTCCCCTGTAATGTTCTACTTTAAAAGTTGATTCTTTTATACATTCCACTTCTTTTTAATTTTTTTAAGGTGATCTGAGAAAAAAGCTTTCCTGCTAACACATCTGGGAAACATCAAGATTATCTGTTCAAAAGATTTCACTCTCTGATACCACTTTACTTGAGGTTCAGTTTCTTTGATGCATCTAATACAGCTTTCAGGACTTCAGCACAGGAAAAGGAACATGAGGAAAAAACCACACATCTGTTTCATAAAATTAAGTGTGTGTGTGTGTATGTAAAGTAACATACAGATACTGCCAAGATATTCTGGTGGTACTTCAGCTTAGATTTCAGATACTCCCCTTAGTTGCAAATCAGTGCCTGGATCCAGTGTGAGCCAGACTGAGGCTCAGAAGCAGTGCCCACACCTCAGCTATGATGTGCCTCAAGAGGGGCTCAGTCATTTGATGAGCTAAACAGACATGCTCAAAGGGTGCTAGGCAGTGTGGGGGGATGGTTGTAAAGGAAGTATGGTGAAAATCAGTGCTGCCACTGAAAGGAGTGGTCTTATTCCCTTCTTCCTGGCCACAGCCACTTGCCCTCTCATGCGAACACTGTCACACACGTGTCCATACAGTGAGCTGGATCTGGGCAGCTCCTCACCTGAAAGCTAGGAGCAGTGAAATGACTGGGGTTTAGCCAGGCTTGTCCACCAGCCCATTTCTCCATGCAGCTGTATATTACTCTTACTTGCAATGTGAAGCCTTGGGGATGAGTAGCCAAGCAGCAGGAGGCATAGTGCCATCCCTTTCAGAGCAGCCCAGACTGCAGCTGATTAAGAGAGCTGCTAGTGAGTAAAACTGTCCTGCAGGTTAGGTGTGCCTGCAAGGCCTGCACTGGACAAGGCTGGCACAGCAGTATCTTAATGTTATGTGTTAACTTGCTTCTTTAATACAAGCTTTTAACCTTTTTTTTCATGGCCCTTGAAAGTACTTGAAAGACTCAGTCCACAAGTAATGTTAATTTTGCTTAATTTTGCTTAATTTTGCTTAAAAGTACTCCAGATCATGCTATTTCCTTTTCTTCACTTCAGTGTTACAAGGCTTATCCAGCCTTGGGACTCTGGTAAGCTCTTATGGGAGCTTATATAAATGAGCTACGACAAGCAGGTATGAGCTCCCTTTGCCTGCACACGAATCTGATGGCTTTCAGACAGCTCCAAACTGAAAACCCTTGTGACCTTGCTAGGGTGACACCGTGCCTGAGCTAATAAGCTGTGCTCAGAGGCAAAGCGATCTGGGCTGGGCTTCACAAACATGCTTTTGAACTGGAGCTGGCTTCTGTCCAGCCAGCTGAATGCACATGCAGAAGGAATTCATGCACGAGTGCAACCAGCCATGTAGTACATTCACAGTACCATCAGGCAGAAGGCTACAGCTTCCCTCCAGGGGATCTGAATTTCTACAAACCCTCTATTCTAAATTTCAGCATATATTGACTGTATTTTACTTAACCTTCCCTTCTGAGCCAACAGAAGCCTTCTGCACTTTACAAGCTATCCAGTTATCTTCTGGCACTGTTTATTCCAAATAAATCCTAGAATGGACTTGGCTGTCCCTTGCTGGATGAACCAGCCCTTTCCATATGTTTGGAGGAATATTCCCATAGTTATCATGGTTTTGCAAGGCATATGAGGTAGCAGTCTTGTAACTGCCACGTTTCACAAAGCAAAAGTTTGGTTCCCTTTCTTGGTAAAGAAACCTATGCACTGTGGGACTCCTATTCAGTTAAGCTTGTCTTTTTAAGGTATAAAGAAACCTATAAATATTTTGATGATACAACATAGTCAACAAGTGTTGTAGTTTACCTTACTCCCATCACAGTCCAGCACAAATAAAAGTTAATATAGTTTCTAACTTGGTCATTACTGGTTTTATCCAGTTCTTACTACATAGTTCAGCTTGTCTGTTGCAGTCATTTCCCACACCACCACTGACACAAAAGCGTTTTTGCATTGTTTTATGTGTGTATGTATATATGGACCTTAACTCTGATCTTTAACTCTCTCCACCTCTTCCTCTCTCCTCTCTAAGACTGTTGACAAAGCTGGATGCCCTAATGTTCCATGTCTCTAAAAACATGTAAGGTTATGCAAACAGAAAACAAGTAAGTGCAGAAAAACAAATTGAAAAGCAAGAGCATGCTCTGACTATACACAAGAATAATAGACCATACAAATTGCAGAGCAGAAAATGATTGCTGTTATTAGGTGTTAGAGAGTACTTTTAGCAGGAAAGAGAAATCTAAAACTGCACAGGAGGGGGAGGTAAAATTAGGCCCACTATGCGTAAGTCAGGTAGAAATCGAAATGTGGTATTTCACGTGGGGTATAGGCACATCAGGCAGTTAGGCAGGTTTTTTGACAATTTAAGTGTGTTTGGCAAATACCTGCATTCTACCTGAACATGTAATTTTCCTTTGAGAAGTATGCATGTGCAACTAAAACATGTAATATCTCAAAAGAAATTAAAAGACTTTCCTAAGTTATGAAATAATTCTGTGCCTTTACTGTGTAACCTAATGTTAAAAGAGCTACCTAGTGTTAAGAGAGCTCAGCTTTAAGATATGATACTAGGACCTACTTAATTTCACACATACTTGGTCATGAGCAGTTGCTTCTTTCTTTTTGAAATTGCTTATATTATTTGGCATTACATATCTTGCAGCTTTCTCACTATTCATAACAACTTATTTAAAATTTAATTAGAAAATGTGTTCTATAAGCTAGGCACTGTGAAAGCAAAATTCCATTTAAAGGTACCAGTATTTATATGTCTTTAAACAGCTGGAAAAACTTCACTCTCAAGGAAAAAAAAAAAAAAAAAATTACGCATATCAACTGGCACAATTAAATTAGAAACTTTCAAATTGTTTAGTTAAGCGAATAAAGGTAATGGCTGAATGAAGTTCGTCTGCAGTAAAGGAAACAGCTCAGCTACCCAAAATCCAATGGCAAAAAAAGAAACAATCAATATTTTTCCCCTCTGGGAATGGAAGCAAGTACCAGCTGCCACACTATACATAACTGAGATCTGTCTCAAGCACGAGTTTTCAGATTTTCCTTAGAATAAGCAAGTGGTGTTTTTAAATTGCCTGTGTGACTCAGGAACCTACGTGCTTGTAGTCAAATAAGCAGCCTAAACTTGATACATTAAACTCCTCCCGAGATGTCTTCAACAGGAACAGAGTGAAATTTGAGAACACTAAAGAGCCCACTATGTAAATAGAGGGATTCCCACAACCTCCAAGGAGGGCAAGAGCTCACTGTAAATGTACACATAAGCCACTTTATAGTTCTTGCCAGATTTGCACAGTTTTGCTGTATTTGATGGTAAGAAACTCATGCTAATGTAACTTTGGTTATAGCAGTGTGGCACACTGCATTACTGAAGAATAGCTGCAGGCCAAGTTTTTAATATGCAGTACAGCTAATCTGGTCCATATGGGAATGTGCGCCAGTGCTTTATAGGCTCCAAGTTGTACCACTCAGAGAGAAAAGTTCCTGACTGCTGCTACCTAAACTCTTTGCTCTGTCCAGGATGTCGTGCCATGACTTTGAGAAGGTGACTTAATCTCTTATGCCTTGAGATCTCTCAGGCTGTAAGGCTGAGACACCAGAACATCCCACCTCCCATCACTGCTCTGATGGGAAATGCGTTAAGAGGTTGTGAGCTGTGATACAGGCTATGACTGATTAATGCCGTTACATCATTATCCTCAATCTAGGCCATTACGAGTAACTGAAGGCTTTTCTCCTTGTTCAAGAAACAAGAGTGGGGAGCTATTCCTTAATTAATATGTTGCCTTCAAAACTGTATGCTTTTCAAACTTTTAAATGTTTAAATAATAACAACAACAATAAAAAAATCAAAAAAAGACAAATTCCGGATAAGCAGTAGGCAGGTGAGAAACACTAATTGAACTGAAACTGTACCAGTTAGAAATGGTAATCTAAATAATATTGAAACACAAATTCCTTTTAAAACCATGTCAGATCAGTGTTTCTGTAGTATAAAAATGCATTCAGCTATCCTACTGTACTGGATGTTAAAGTGTAGGTCTTTTTTTAAACTCAAATTAGATTACAATGTTAGTAGGTCATAATGGAGCTATTGTTCTCTTCCTATGGACCTTTCTGTGCAGTTCTGCTGCTGATAACAATTCAAATCAGGGAACTTAGGGGGAAGAAGAATGCTACACTTTTATGTCAAGCCACCTAATGAATGTGAGTGTAAAGAAACGATACACTTTAAAACAGCAAATGCACAGGTAAGTTTACTTCTTACTTCAGAAAGCAATCTCAAGGATCTTTCTGGTGAAAGATCTATAAAAACTTACCCATTCTGACCTTTCGAATTGGAGGCATGAGGTTCACCATGGAAAAGAGAACAGGGGAGACTTACCACAGTACTACCACGTTGCCCTGCACACACAGTTTGGGATGGTCACATTTCAGTGACAGAAATCTTACCTTTACACATGAACTTGCTGGAGCAGAGAGATATTTGCTGGCTTTCAGCCCTGTGACTTTGTTCAGTGGTGAATTGCAGTACCCAACTGTATCTGCGACCACATGGATCAACCACTTGAAAATAGTCAGTCACTAGTACAGGGGCAGCTGTCTTTTAACTTTGTTACCACTCCGTAATCTGCAAGTGCAAAACTATTATTTAATGGAAAATTCTACCTTGGAAACAGATACAGGGCAGGGGTAGGAGCATGGGAGGGGTCTGGCTCATTCCCCTGGATCAGGGTCAGAGGCTGGATTGGGGCAAGTGTAAAGACAGGCCTTCCTGCCTGCAGGAAAGGGAGCAAGCTGCTGGCTGCCATCCCAATCAATGCCTCTGCCTGCTGGCTAGCAGAGGGTAGATTTCATCACCGTGACATTTACGTGCAAGGAGCTCAGCCAGCAGTGTGCACACTGGGTGTTTTATTCACAGGAGTTAGATTCTTTGACTTCTGGTGTGACTTTTTTGCCTGGTCACATTCAGATCAATACATAAGGTGAATTTGTGCATAATCCTAGGACTGCTTCTGCCTCTTAGAACAGCCGCAACTGAAGTTTTCACCTTTGCTAAGTGTCCTTGAAAATGTCTTGGTTTTAGATAAGCACACACTAAGTATCTGACTTGTTTAACCAATAATAAAGCTATATAATTCAGATTTACAAAGGTACAGCCACAACCTCTTGTTCTTTTCCAAATAATAAGATAAATGTAGCATCCTTAGCGTACTGTTAAGTTCCTCCCAATAAAGCTTAATTTATATTAAATATCAGGAGGATAGCTGCAGATAACAAACTGAAGAGTCAACAATGTCTCAACTGTTGCAGAAAACGGCCTGGACTTTCCATTGTTGGAGGGCTTTAAAAACACATTAGACAAACATCTGTCAAGGATAGGATAGGAGTATCTGAGCCACCCCTAAGGGCTAGAGCTGGATCAGATGATTTTATAGGGCCTTTCCAGCCTAGTTTTTCTGTAGCCCTGCCTTTAACTACTTACCCCCAGCTGCACTTAGCCATATGCCAATTTACAGGGGCGAATGCTAATATTAGTCTTTGCTCACCCCCAAGTCCGATAAGAGTCGCACTGAACACCCACCTAAAAACCAGGTAGAGACTTTATGATTCTATTTGCTACTATTTATTTACTACTGTTATCTATCTTATTTCTATATGATTAATAATAATCAATACTTATTAACAATGATGAAAACAGCTATAAATTGTTAAAAAATAACAAGAGTTAACTATGTCATAGTGGTAAGACAATTCCCTGCCCATTTACATTGTTATACTTCAGGTTTCCAAGGAGCAGCTACACTGCACCTTTACAAGTATCTTGATGGCAATACTTTTACTTGGGAAGAACATCTTTACTGTGAGGGTTACAGAACACTGGAACAGGCTGCCCAGAAAGGTTGTGGAGTCTCCTTCTCTGGAGACTTTCAGGACCTGTCTGGATGCCTTTCTGAGTGGTCTGCCCTAGTTTTTTGTCCTGTTCTGGCAGCAGTATTGGACTCAATTATCTTTGGAGGTCCCTTCCAACCCCTAACATTCTAACATTCTGTGGGATCATCCACCTCCAGATTATACAACTCACACAGTGTTATAAACTTGCCTACTCAGGCACATGTGTAGTAACTTACCAACATATGTTTGCAATGGAATGTTTCAGTTCATGGATATTATAAACACTGTTTTCAAGTAATGGACTGAAATATTAGTAAACTCTTCAAAAATAAGAGAGAAACTAATCAGCAAAGTGACCATATAAGTACTTTCCCAGTGAAAAGCTAAATAATATAATATTCTTGGTCAAAACTGAAGTCTGGGAAGAAAGTCTGTTACTTCTTTTATATCCATAGCAAAAGCAGAACCATAACAGCCAGCTATACCCAGGCAGCTGCCAGGTGTGCATTCAGCAAGTTGCTGCTCTGAGAATTGTTACTGCTCTCAGTTACACAAGTGTGGAAAGCAAAGCAGCCGCATATTTACTGAACCAGTGGCCTGCAGTTAAACACATATAACTCCTTAACTTTCAGAGACAGCAACAAGATGATTCTACTTAAGGTCCAAATATAGAATCTGGACGCTGATGTTAAGCACACATGCATAAAAATATTGACTTAATTTAGGAATTTATATTCAGATTGAACTAATGGGGAAATACATTCCAGAAACCACACAGAAAATACTCATACTGACATTTTCTTAAAAACTCAAATCCAGGGAAAGCTTAGACAGGAGCTGAGTTGGAAAGTGTCATTCCAGCTGGCCCAGAAGACATTCACCACTCTTTCCTTCACTACCCAGGGTGGCAGGTACTCCCAAGAACACTGAGATGTTCCAGTTTTATATGTCTCATAGTGTCTGGGAAGATTCAGGTGCTTACACTAAAGCCCATCTCTTTTTTGTCCCCAAAGCTTTCTCCCTCAGATGTGTGGGTCCTGGGGATGTCTTGTCCAGAAACATTTTTTGAGACAGTAACTGCATTCAGAAGTAGAAGCAGCACTAGGGACTCCATGGTGTAGTGAGGCAGCAAAAAGTGGGTAAACAATCAGGACAGCTTAACCTGGCAATTGCCTTCCTGCTCAACCAGTCCTGTGGCTGTCCCTCAGGCTCACCTGCATGAGTTCTTTCACACAGCTGTTGCAAAGCTTGAATTATTTATATCTGTGGAGCACAACGTCAGTAAGCACCAAGGAGCTGTCTGCCTGCAAAACACATAAGAAACAGCAGATCCCACAGCCACTAACTGCCTGCTGACACAGGGCTGAATCTTGCTCTGACCTTAACCCATCCAATGAGCTTTCCAGCTCCAGGTGTAGAGCAGCATACAACACCAAAGCTGATCACATTCCCATTTTGTAGTTAAACAGCCACATTCCCAGGTTGCAGCTTTTCAATGGGGCTGTTTATTTGAGCTAACACTCAGGTTAAAAGCAAGAAGTGTCTCTACTTGTTACTCAATCAGAGCAGTACCACAGTCACAAAGAACACAGGCAAACTACCAAGTACCAGTCTCTTGGTGACACTCATGGATAGCATGGAGGCCAGTGCATGGCATGTGAGACCTTGGTAACTCACTCACTTCGAAACATGCTTTTTCTGGCTTTTTCCCATCACATGGATTACTACATAGAAAAAACAAAAGATAAAGTAACAGTGGTTGTTCCTGGTTGTTTTCGCTAATGAGGACCTAGAAAAGCTATTACACTTCTATAATTCCTAACAGGAGAAGACAAAGGATACAGGAATTTTCCCATGGTTCTCTCTCTCTGTCTCTCTCTCTCTCTCTCTCTCTCTCTCTCTCTATCTATCTATCTATCTATCTATCTATTTCTGCAATGTTGTAACACCACAAGAACTTCTGTCATAGCCAGAAGAACCCATGTAAAACCTAGATAAACTACATAGCTGTATACACCTGCTGGAATTAAGTCAGAAAAAGATGGTGTCACTAACATAGCAACAAATAGAGAGACACATATAGGAAAAGGAAACAAGATAGAGTCATTCTGGACTTTTTTGGGATTCTGGTTTCAACCAGTGCTTATAGCTGAAATACCAGAACAAGTCATACTTTTTACTTAATCTCTTTCTTAACTGAAGGGGGACCTTTGGAAACTTGCCACCAGCATCACTGATGCTTACACTTAGGATAAACAGTGCACTTGAACAGGAGAATAAAGAGGATAATGAGAACCTACTCACAAAGGGCTGAGTAAACAGTAGAGAGAGGTGGGACATGCTGGGAAAACCAGAGCAGAAAACCCACTTCATTTCAATGGAAAATGCAATGAGATTGACCCTCATCTCACTGAAGCCACTGGGACTCTCAATTCTGGCTGCAAAGATGAATCTCAGTACAATATCCTACTTGAAGAATGTGACTGGCAGCTGTAGAAAGATGTGGGATTTTATGAAGATGATGCAGAGAAACAGACTGACTTTTGAAAGCTCTTGAAATTCCTACCAGCTGGAGAAGCTCATCTACGTCACCTAATCTTCCCAGCTCCACTTTGCAGGAATGCCCATGGCCTCAGTAGCTCATCTGCAGTGGTGCTGCACTGTCCTCTCATTCACCACCCAATTACTCTCATTGTAAGAATCACTTTTTTAATGACTTGAGATTTTCCAGTTTCAGCTTCAGGCCATTGCACTTCATCTTTCCTTCTTGTAAGAATGTGGATAATTCCCTTCTTTCATTTATACTATAATCTCTGCAATTATTTATAGTCTGTAACTGTAAATCTCCTGAGTCCTCCATTTAATACAGTTATTTCTGTGTCCTTTTCTGCAGTTTGTCTAACTTTTCTATCATCATCCATTACTGCCTTTGTTTCTTCTATATTTTTAAAATAATTTTTACATTATGGGGACTTACTGAATTCACCATTCAAAATGTAGCAAAATCACAGATATATGAACCAGAGTCTCACTATTTTAATACTATCTCCTGGGAAAAGGTGGATATATTTTATGTGAAAGACAGATTCAAAAGGCAGAGGTAATTTCATTTTCAAATGGCAAATCACACTTGGAAGTGTGGCAGCAAAGCTCTGAGTAATCTCAGCATGTCCAAAATATTGCAGTTTTCTTCAACCGTGTGCTAAGAAACACAAGAGTAGGCAGTCCTTGTTAAATTAATAACAATAAGATCATCAGTCTGAAAGCAGGATCTCATCATAGAAATCACTGACAAAATCTTTACTCTAGGTGACAGTGATTCCTATTTACATAAATCAATATAAATTTCAAATGTATATAATGCAGCATATTAACCTGAAAAAGGCCAAAAGCTCAAATAATAACAAATATCAGGAAAGGCACAAATAGCTTATTGTACAAAATCACTGGGTTACCTTTAATTTTTTTTTTTTCTAAATTTTTGTTTTTAAAAAAATCTGACAGTCTATTAACTGCTGGTCTGAAGATTCAACCATGCAGCCCCTTGAGAACATACTGCAGGCCATAGACTGTCTCTGTTCCCACAGTATTTACCATTAAATTACTTGAGCACTTGCTAATCATTAGTAATTATAACTCCTGGAAATGATTTCTGACATTTTACTGGTAAAAGAGGCACAGGAAAACTGAGCTGCATAAGAACATTTGAGAAAGCTAGATCTCCTGAGCTGTTTAGTATCTTCACAATGATATTAAGAAAACACAAACAAGGCAGCTGTAGTGGAAAGGCCTAAGGAATCACTCATTACATGCAAATAACATCTATCTTCTTGTAACAGGAGAAGCTATGCCATACTGGCACTGAAATGACTACTGCTAACTAGGGAGATCATGCTAAAATAGATCTCCAAGGAATAACAAAGGATCATGATAGAATAGCAATTATGACAAAACCCACAGCTTTGAAAGGGTACTTGCCTGGTTTTGTAAAACAGGGTAATTTGGGTAAACTGAAATCATAGTTAAGACAGTGTAGTAGTTTTGCATATTAATGATGTGATAGACTTCAGGAAAAAAAAAGAACTCCAAATCAGTCTGGAAAAGGAGAGTTCGAAATGGGATAGAGTTGGAGTCTACTAAGTGCTACCAGATAAGGCAAGAGACAGGCACAGGTCTACAGTGTTGCAAGAGAGAAAGATGCATCAGGACAGTGTATTACTATGGAAGACCTGAACTTCCCATATACAGAGAAAAAATACTGCTGAAAGCTGTCAATTCTGGCTACTTCCAGAGATGAGTGATGGGTGTATCTTCACCAAGTAGCCAATTAACCCATATTCCTGTGGTAGAGTTTATTTTCCATAAAATTTCAGACATCTGAATGATCATAGGCTGACACACTTTAAATCAAATGAAATAGTACACAAAATTCAGTTCTCTATTGCAATATCTCAAATTTTAAAATTTCATGGAACTAGATAATTTAAGAGTTTAGAATTTCTTCAAATGTTCATTAAATGTATGAATAAAGAAAAAAGAAAATGCACTGCATATGTATTGAATATGACACTAAGATTAAAGATCCTCTAAGTATAACTCTATAATTAGATTAATACTTTATTTGCTTTCCAACAGAAACAAGAATTTAACAGTCATGAGTAGGATTGTTAAAGGAAAAAAGGATACAGAACAAGAATTATCAAAATGAAACAGGGGTGCAACTCCAAAGATCTTGTAGTGGAGTAGACAGTCTCTGTCTTAGAACACATGCTATGGGAGAACAGAAGGAACACTGTGTTTAAGAAAGAACAGAGAAGTTTCTCCAGCTGCTCAGCCAGTCAGACCTCTAGTCTGACTTCAATAATATTGAAAGATTTAGGGCAAATATGGAAGAGAAGACACCATAAACTTCAGTGTTCTCAGAAAAGAGGAAAAAACACAATGTGGATTTACCAGAATGAGATTGTGCCCAGCTAACTTGAATCCTCCTTTCCATAAATTATCTGGATTTTTTTTACAAACTCTCAAGACCAAGATCACATGGGACTCAGGAAAACAATTGTCTGACTCCAGCACAGGAAGTCATTAGTTAACTGGCAAATCATTGCAATTAGCACAGGAGTTACTAGACAGGTAACAGATACTTTAGAGAGAACATGAGGAGTAATGTTGAAAATAAAGCATTTAGATAAAGGAGGTTTTTAACAGAGTTCATTGGTAATCAGCCATGGGACCAGTCTTGTTTAATACCATCAAAAACAATGTAGCCACAGAAATTAGGAATGTGTTAACAAAATTACAGACATGAAGTTGAAGAGCACACTCATTAAGACAACTGACATATTGAACTAAATAATAGAAACTGCCCAAATATCTGTGAATGACCATGCAGAAATGTCCATCTCTCTTCTTTGATTATAGGGGTAATCTTGCACCTCAAGTTACATACCCAGGGTAGGTGGATACTTACAAGAGAGACCACAACACCATCTGATGCAGCTGCAAAAAGGGCACACAGAGTGTGTGCCTAGAAAAGGTATTTCTAGGAAGGAAAGCATTAATGTCTGCTTAATGTCAGCATAGGAAGCTGGGAGACCATCTGTGGAGATCTTTGCACCCTGGAGTACCACCTACCTTTTTGTTCAGTCAAGTCCTGGAAAGGTGAATTCAAACTCAGAGGTTGATGATTGCAAGCACAATGGTTAGAGGGCTGGTCTATCAAGCAGCTTGGCTAGTTTATCTTGGAAAAAGGGACTAAGAGGACAAGGAATAATGTCAAGCATAGACACTGACACTGAATGTCAGCCTCAGAAGAAATAGAAACAAAATTAACAGAAAAAAAATTTCTGTGTAAATTAAAAGATAACTGATTATCCTGGGAACAACACATTAGGGTACTCAAATAATCCAAGGTCAGGCTCAATGCAATCTGTTCTAGCTTGAGATGTCCCTGCTTATTGTAGGGGGGTTGGACTAGATGACCTTTAGACATCCCTTCCAACCCAAGACATTCTGTGATTCTATGATTCTATTAATGATAAGATTTACACTAGATGATGTCATTGCAAAAAAAAGAAAGAGAATAAATAAACAAACCAAGAAACCCTCCACAAACAACAAACCTCTGAAGTGTTGCAACATGATGCATTATCAATTTATGGCTTAGCTTTCCAAAACACAAGACCAGATTACACTTAGCCTTCCCTTCCAGTATTCTAAAAATCTACTTTTCCTTTTGAAAACAATTGTAATAAGGAAATAACTGACCTTGCAAGACTAAACCTATTTATAACTATCCTATCCAGGTATGTCTTAAGATAGTCCAGGTCTAAGAAAGCTGATTTTCCATCAGCAGAATTAAAGTTAGAGTCTATGTATTGCTTTGGACAGACATATTTATATTACTGAAATAGATACAGAAACTGTATTTCATGCCATCATTTAATCTCAGAGAAGCAAGTTCTTTGTAAGCAAAATCTAACAATATTTCAGCATGCAGAACAATATTACCTTGCATAAAAACACAAAAACATCAGTACTGATCAATTTCAATGTAATTTAAACAAAGTGCTGTTTTACTGTGTTTCCTTATTTTGTACATCTCTCTACCACGTCTTGCAAAACATCACCTGCACCAGTGAAGGGCTTGACCATTTGCCTGTCAAATATTTCACCTCTGCCCAAATCGCAGTGTGAAAAAAAAAGACTGAGAAACTCAAACATATGGGGAAGGATGAGTTAGTGACAATGGCAAGACTACAACACCCGTAGAGATGAAAAAGAGAATTTGCATTTAAATTATGAGTAGGCAATGCAGAGTGTGACAACAGATCATTTTTGTAGCAACTCTGGGACATGGAAAACACAACCCACTCTTACTCCAAGTAACCGAGGAGCCCAGGGTAGCATTCTCACCAGGTCCTTAGCTTATTCTTTTCTCCACCACCAAGTGCCTAAGCCTCTCTGCCCAGTACAGGGAGAACTCCCTCAGCATGGTTCTCTGCTGCCTGCTCTTCTACTGAGGTACAGTTTCTGCCACCTTTTTAGTAAATCAAGAACGTATTCAGAAATTTCTATATTATGGCTAAAACACTGTACTCTTCCCATACTATCCTCCAAATCTGAACACTCCAAAAACATTCCAGATAATCTGCTCATATGTTCATGGAAAGGGAAAGCAGTATTTCTTTCACACATCTGCCGTGGCACCCTCAGCATTTCAATATCCAATTAAAAACTTCTCTGCTTCATGCAGGAAAAGTATGGCCCGCGCCAAGTTTCCCAGTAATATTTCCTTTTGTACCCCATCCTACTTTCTATGCTCTACAAGCACAACACCACAATCTGAAGTTCTAACCCATTTAATTAATCGTCTTCCTTATTTTTTACACACACTGCCATTTTTCATTCTTTGCAAAGACCACAAATATGATTACACTCCTCCACTTAATATTCTGAGTTTTTGGAACACAAATGTCGGATTTCCCAATACACATGTGCAAGGTGAACACATACACTGTTAATCATGATAGTATATTTTAAACAAAAATCAACCTTTCAAATTCTTTCAAATTCCTCTTTTTTCATTGAAAAAGTTTAAAAACATGTACTTCTGGAGGAATTTTAACGGATGTTCATATTAACAGCTGTAAGACTCACAGGAAGAACTCATCAGAATATACTCCAGTTTATGTATACTGAAAATAAATCTTAAGGTATCAGCAAGATCAATTCAAAGTAGTCACACAGCTGAAAAATGGGCAAGGCTGTATTTTGAAGCCACATTCTCTCTGACATCGGACAGAAATTTATTTTTCGCCACAACCGAAGTTTAATCACATATTACTGGGGAGGAGGGGGGGAAAAAAAAAAAAAAAAAGAAAGTATAATGGAAGTTTTGGTTCCAATGCATGACTTAGAGCTCTAATTTGCAAGCTTATGCCCTGCATGCACAGCACAGTACAATCAATGAAACTTAGATCTGGGTTTTGAAAACAAATTAAACACTCCCAGGCTCTGATCCTAATATGACTTCAACTACTGTGATGTCTTCCAATTCTGTAACATTAAATAAAATGTGTTCATGCCAATATCACACATGCTAGATCCTCACAAACAGGAGACACCCATCAGTAAGTGATTATACAAAGAAAATTGACTAATTTGTAGCACAGAGGAGGAAATTCAGTCCTCACAGAAACCAGCAGCAAATTCCATTTGATGTGGGCAGATCAGCTGTTTGTCTGTTGTGCAGAATACATCCAAAAGAGACAAGCATTTCCCAATCCCCTTCAGAGATGAAAAATCCATGTTTCTTGTACCACTACCGATTAAAAATTAAATAAAAAAAATAAAATATATATATATGTATATATAGTGAAAATTTGTATAAAAATCACAAGCAGGACATCAGTTCCCTCTGTCCCACTTTTACAACTCAGATTATTATGATGGGAATGGTAAGGGGGACCTCTTTTTTTGTGAGTCTTAATGTACAGTTTTTTAGGTATCCTGAGAACAACACAGGAAATGCACTTTATTAGAGCAAAATTGTTTGGTTTTCACCATTTTTTTTCCCCTAAAGCTGAAGGCAAAGAGGACCATGGATGTGAGTAGCCCTTTTAACAACAATATAAATCTTCACATGGTTTGTAGAGAGGCAGGCAGGCAGGCAGGCAGGCAGGCAGAGAGAAAGAGAGAGAAAGAGAGAGAAAGAGAGAGAAAGAGAGAGAAAGAGAGAGAAAGAGAGAGAAAGAGAGAGAAAGAGAGAGAAAGAGAGAAAGGAAGGAGGGAGGGAAGGAGGGAAGGAGGGAAGGAGGGAAGGAGGGAAGGAGGGAAGGAGGGAAGGAGGGAAGGAGGGAAGGAGGGAAGGAAGGAAGGAAGGAAGGAAGGAAGGAAGGAAGGAAGGAAGGAAGGAAGGAAGGAAGGAAGGAAGGAAGGAAGGAAGGAAGGAAGGAAGGAAGGAAGGAAGGAAGGAAGGAAGGAAGGAAGAAAGAAAGAAAGAAAGAAAGAAAGAAAGAAAGAAAGAAAGAAAGAAAGAAAGAAAGAGCAGCCAGTTTGTCCCTTAGACACAGCCATACAATCACATGGATCAGAAGGATTCATGCACATACCTATTTTAAATTACTCCCAAAGGATGCATTATGTCTCTTTCATGCTATGTACAACTCCTCTGAAACCAGTAATACAGATCCTGGCTCTGCACTTCCAAAATACAGCCATGAATATACTTCCTTCAATCACTGTTGGTTCAGGTATGCAGTTATGTTATGAGCAGTTAATGTCTTTGATGGGAGCACACAAAGAAAATATTTTTGCAAGTGATCCTAAAGCAGGATGCTATCCCATGATACATAGCTGCTACTTTTTCTACCTTTCCTCTTCTCTGTTAGACCAGGTTGCATACTGGAGACACATCCTCACTTCATGTTCTGCAGCAGAGGAGCTGGAGGCAAAAATCCCATTGATTTAAGACCTGAGGGTGAATTAGTAACCCCAGTGCTTGAGGAACACATTTATAAATGTAGGCTATAGGGGTTTTAAGGTGAAAAGAGAAAGGAACACAAAACACTGAATTAATATTATGTATACTCCAGAAGGTACTTTCTCTTCTTTATTTTCTCTTGTAAGTTGACTTTACACTCTATAACCAACTGGGTAAATTAATTATCCCAAAGGATCCAAACCTATTATAAGTCCAAATGCATTTTCAGGTAAATTGATGTTGGAAAGTCTGTGAGGCCCCAACATCCACCACAATTCCCAAAGGAAAGATAATACAATGTCATTTCTTGTTACTTGGCTCATCCTTTAAGGCAAAGGCAATGCATAACTGGTTCACTTGGCTTCTTGGCAATATTTTCCAGCTTTTTTCCAGGGAACACCACCAGACATTCAAGAATATTCACCAGCTATGAGTTAGAAAACAGGATGGAGACTTGGAGACTTCTATAAAACAATTAGCTGCAATAAAACTATTATTCATAACATTTAATACCATATACCACTTCACATTTTACAGTTCTTTGCACACACACAAACAGATTGTTCTGTAGAATATCCCCATAAATATGGCATGTCCTGTTATCATACATGAGAAATCTGTAATAAATCTTCATACCTATTGAAACCCCAATTAATCAAAGTGTCTGGTCAGTATTAGAGAGGAAGCCACTGCTAGAAACATAGTTTAGTAATGCTTTTCTCTGGTGTCTCAGCAAGTCTGATTAGTTGGGAACTACTCCTGCATCACATCTAAGTGGTTTTGGAAACATCATCTCTGTACTCTGCACATCATAAATATTAATAGTGCATATTTAATAACATTACTACTAATATATATCAATGCAAATAATAACAGGTGGTGGACCTAGACAAGTTCTGAGAGCATGACAGGAGCAGACCACCCATTGAGATTTTTCTTGACTTGCTTAAATGAGGTGGCAATACCAGCTTTCACTCCGCGCACTCCCTGAGGCTGGCTACTTTCTCACCCATCCTCTGTCTCCAGCCTTCTGACTTCCCAACAGCAGAAGTTCAACTCAGACATGGCAAAAACCAAAGGACACCGAGGGTCACATGTGGAAACAAAGCAAACATTAATGTGTTTCCCAGGCTTATGGTTTTAAAAGCCAGATCACGTTCCCTACAAAATTCAGCACTTTTCTTAAACCTTAGACTCTCCTGGGCAGGCACTTTGCTTGTATATTACTAGCATAGTAGGACTGCTATTCTCCCAAGTGTGTGTATTTCCAACACAAGCCCACATTTTTTTTTTGGAGAACTGACTCTATCTCCTGTAGATATATTCTGGATCATATCCCTTTGTATTTGAACAAAGTAACACTTAAATTCATTACACACTCTGCAGATCCCTCCAGCCACCTTCCCATGTCCACACAACGCAAGCCTTTGGAAGATTACAGCAGTCACAATGGCATGAAACCTCAGTGCAGGTGGCTCCCAGCTCCGGTGGATCTCACATATTTCCTCCTTGGAGCTGGCAGGCTATTTGCACTTTTGTTGAACAGAGTGCCTGTAAGGATGGTGCTGTGGAAAGAAAAGACCTTTTCTGTCTGAGATCCTTTTCTGGGGATTCCATCAGAGCCACTAGATGATCAGACTCATGCACTTAATACTTGCAATGCCAAAAATTATTTCACAGGAAGTTTGGGTTTGGAGTCCAAACCCTCAGGTGTGCAAAGAGCCAGGTAAATCCAAGATAGACAGTTGTTTCCCCATCACAAGGCAAAGCCAGGTGCAGGTGCACAGGGAGCAGCAATAATGCAGAGGATAAAGACTACTTTTCTTCCCTCCAGTAAATCTGTATCTTCCATAGATGAACAAGGAAGACCATCCACTACAAGCATACACTAATTTATATCCAGCGCTGTATTTCTGCATGACTGGAATCATCTTGTGTATTGTTGCACTCAAGGTATGGCTTATAAAATATTTCAGTCATGGTAACAGGACACTCATGAAAATGCTGTTCAGCCCAAAGCACAGCAGAGTATGCAACAGTGAGCACCCAACTGAAGACAACAGATCTTGCTCAAGATCTGCAAGGACAACAGTGTTTTCAGTGTACCACTTCCACTAAGCCATCTTTCTGAGGACCCCAGTCAACTCCTTTGTACACAATAGATTTTTCTTGCTTGAAGCAGCCCGTGTTTACAGGAACAACGCTGTAGCATCTAATGCCACATATCAGGCAGGCTGGGAAAGCAGAGTCCTCCTCTCAATGCCCCTGAGGTCATGAGGCAGAGGAACTGTAGGGAGGCAAACACTAGGAACACATATCAGAAATACCATTCCCAGATGTATTTCGGTTACATTAAATCAAATCTTGACGTCTTTAACAAGTCCCTGATACATCAACTATTTGCCCATTTGGATGACCTGGACACTTGTTTGTTATAGGAACTGCAAGACACTGTCCATTCTGAAGTTATTCTCACAGTGATACAGTTTGTCTTCAGTGGAGTCATGATGCAGCCAGAAGCAATTCAAAGAGGGCTTCACCCTGTAAATAACACATAAAGAAATATGTTGTGACATTTAGTAGATACAGAGCCTCAAAGTTACTTGCTCCATTGGAGGAATCATCTGCATTACTGAAAAAGACTTAAAAACTAGGCTAGTAACTCAAGACTTGGTTTCCCAGGATAGAAACAGCAACCAGCCTTTTCATCATTTTTGGATGGAGCAGCTTGCAGACGTTTATGTCTCTACTACAATATCAATAGCACAACACACAATATTACCATAAAAATAGCAAGTTTGGTTGTTGTTTTTTTTTAAAAAAAAAAAGTAATGGAAAAAAAAAAAAAGCAGAGCTCTCTAAACTTCAGTTTCTAGGAGTGCCATGAGAAAAACCAAACTTGTATTTTACCAACCCTCCTTTCCTTTACCTCACCAAGACATAATTGGATGTTCAAAACCCTAGAAATGTAGAATAAAAGTACCAATTCTCCTCCTTAAAATAAAATGTTAAGCTTCTAATTACACGACTTTGGCATATCGTTTTGTGAAATTACTAATTAACTATGAGCCCTGAACAGAGAATGCAGAAGTAGTGATTTTTTTCCTCCTCAGGAGCTGCACCCACTTCGTTGTAAGTCAAGTTCTGCTACGGAGGGAGGGAAAAACCCGCAGGCGTGTGCGCATGGGGCGGGGGGGGGGGCACCAAAAGGAAGAAATGCTTCTTTAGAGCAAACCATCCCGCAAGGCCGATGCCGGCACCCGGCGGAACCGGCGCTTTAGGAAGGGAAGAGAAACAAAGCGACCGCCGCCCTGCACCCCTCGCCCTCTCCGCCGGCGCAGCTCCTTCCCTGCCTGCTTCCCTCCGGCCGGCGCTGACCCACCCCGCCGCCCGGGGGCAGGGGCTGGCGGCGGGGTCGCGCCGCCCCGCGGAAGGAAGGCCGGCAGGGGGAGAGTGCGGGGGGTTCTGCCCGCCGCACGGCACCGCCTCGCCGCGCCGCGCCTCGCCCCGCCGCAGCGCCACTCACCGCGCCGGGCCGGGCCGGGCCGGGCCGGGCCCCGTCGAGCCGCGCCGAGCCGAGCCCAGCCGAGCCGGTGTGCGGGAGCTGCGCGGCGGCCGCCGCACCTGCGGCGGAGGAGGAAGCGGGGGCGGGCGGCGCTGCTGAGCCAACCGGGGCCCGGCGCGGCGCCGTGAGTCACCAGCGGCCGCGCAGGGCGGCCGGGCGGCTCCTATAAGAGCGCCGCGAGGACACTCTTCCCCCGTCCATGTCTCCGTCTCCCTTCTCTCCTCGCCGCCCCTCCGGCCGCGGCCCTCGCCTGCCCGCCGGCCCTCCCCGCCTCTCCTCCTTCCCCCTCTCCGTCCCCGGCGCGGCGATGCGGTGGGAGCGGCGGCGCGGAGAGCCGAGCGGCGCGGGCAGCGGCGGGCGCGGTGCGGGGCGGCGGGCGGTCCCGTCCCGCTGGGCGCTCTGCCTGCTCGCCCTGGGCTGCCTGCGCGCCGCCGCCGACGGTGAGTCTGGGGCCCCGGGGGACTGGGGCGGGCACCGCCGGGGCTGCTCCCGCCGCGATAATTTGTTCTCCCACCACCCTTGCTCTTCTCCCTATCTATTTATTTATTATGATTTTTTTTTTGTTTTGTTCTGGGTCTCTCAGGCTGCTTGCCCACTGAGCCGGGGGGGGGGAGTGGGGCTCCGCGGAGGGACCTCCTGGTGGGCCCGGGCTCCTGGCGTGGAACAGAGGGGCGCTGCCGCCTGGGTCTGCCCCGCTGTCCCTCGGTGTCGGGGGAGGTGGGGAGGAGCCGCCTTCCCCGGCGGGCCCCAGGCGGCCGGTGCCCCGGGCAGGGTGGGTGCGGGTTGGCCTGAACCCCCGCCCCGCTGGCCCTCCCCGCGCTGGGGAGCAGCTTACCCGGGTGCCGCGGGAGGGTTTGATTTGCTGGGTGATGCCTGGTGCTGAAGGGCGGGTCTGCATACCTGGGTCTCACCGGGGAGGTGGGGAAGGTCGGGGAGAATTGGGGCTTTGCCGTGGAGGAAGGAAGTGGAGCCCTTGGAAAGCCTGAGGCGTTAAGGGTGCTGTCAAACTACTGTGCAACTTTGGCTTTGTGGCATTCAGCGGCACTGGCATGGCTCTGGTTCAGGGCCAATGGTAACCACCATGAGGGATCTCCACCTGGTGGTAAGGTTGAGTCTGGCCAGCGCTGGATCCTTTCTTGCGGGCTCGGCTCTCGGGAGCAGCGCTGCTGCTGGCGAGCTCCAAGGTTGCCTCCCAGCGGTTAGCTCTGTGGCAGTGACCTGCGCGTTGAGCCAGTTGGATGGTCGATTCAAAATACTCTCTTCTTGCGTGTAGGTAGTAATCGGCTGGCTCCTTTCTTCCTTCGGGGGCTCAAGTCCAGGCTACTCTTCTAGGTGGGAGGTGGGCAGTTGGTGTCTGTGTTGCTCTATGGCTCTTAATCTCCTGACTAGTGCCCAAAAGTAGGCCTAGGTGTCAGATCTTGGCTGTGTTAGTCAGGTGTGCTTAAAGGTAGTTGGACCTTGTAGTCCTGCCTGTGTGTGGAAGTTCAGACACTAGGTCTGTCAGGTAGAGCCTAGCAAGGGGGTTGCATCCAGTCCTTGCGCAGGGGGAAGAGGGGAACTGCCTGCCTAGTAATTCCACGATTTGCAGTCACGTGGGTTGCTCCCATGTCGTGTCTAGTAGACATGATTAAACGACTGTAGTATGAAGAACCAAGCTGGATGGTGCTGAAGCTGCTGGTGCACTATAGTCAGAAATCCTAAGAGAGCTTCAGTAGACAGCAACTGTGCTCCACCAAGTTGGTCTGATTCTTGACGTAATTTGAGTTAGCAGCACCCCCAGCTCTCTCCTACTAGTAGTTGCAAATGCCAGGGTCTGGGGTGAGTCTAAGCTAGTTCCTCCATGAGCTCTCACAGGGTTTCCCAATCACTGTTGCAATCTTTTCTGGGACTTGGTGTCACATGAAAGCACACAAGTGTCACATGTTTGAGGCTGCCCAGTCAAGTAATCTGATGACTTGCTTAAGGGTCTGAGACAGTGACAGCAGAGGCATGGAGAAAGCTAGTTTAACATGGGTAGTCATTGTAACTCTGCTCCTTCAACCTGTGTACATCACTGTTTATGAGTCACCTTCTAGTAAGTGGTTACCTGGGGAGCAGTAAAAGAATGTGTTAGCAGTCACAGGCTGTGAAGTTACTAGTTCTCTGCATTTTTTTCCAAGGAGGAGAAGGGTGTGGAGATGCTTCTGCTGTATGAGTAGCACATGAAGAGAAGCTTTGAATTACTGGCTAGTTGGTGCTGATCATTAAGTGTCTCGTTAAACTTTTACCTTTCTGCACCTGTGTGTGTGTTAGGTGCTGTAATTTCTTGCTTGTGGGCTTGCACAAGTAGTTGCTCTGACACTTTGCTTGTTCTGAGCTGCAGAACTGATTATATCCTTTTGGCTTGGTGTAAGGGTTATAATTTTGAGTTTTGAACTGTTAACGCCAAGCTCAGTTACTGCTTCGTTTAGCCTTTTGTGCAGCTGGCCAGTGCCATTCGGGTGAAGTGATGTTATGTTTGTAAGTTACAATGTCCTAGGCAGTCTTAGCAAGCCTTTTCTGGTTATTCTAGCTTGAAGTAGAGTAACTGAGGTCTGTAGAGTTATTTTGGGATACCCTGAGTGGCAGACTTGGTCTAATATCTCTAGCATGCTATTTTGGGAAAGGCTGACTGTTCTCACTCTGCAAGCCTGGATAAGAAAGTCTCAAAACTAGCAGGAGTCAGTTGCATATTTTAGGTGGTGGTACAGTAATAACTGGAATACCATGTGAAAAGGCTTGCAAGCAGAAGGCTACTTCTAGAGGTTACTGTGGCTTTGCACTCCATCAAAGCTGGCTGGGGTGTACTTTCTATCATAAAGTAGGCTACTTGTTTGACAGCTCTTGACCAAATAGTAATAGCTTTGCAAAAACATGCCATTAGAAAGTGCATGCTGGTGTAACTCCTACCCTGAAAAGGAAAGGAGGGGTGGAAATACAAAGCACAAGAGCTGATGTTCAGTTTTTTGGCACTCTTTGAGCACCATTCCTGTGAAACAAGTTGTCATGGCATTACTCTGTCTGGCAAGTGAGTCAGTGTTTTGCTCAACCAGTAAGACTGCTAAAACATTAGCAGAGCTCAATAACCTGCTGTTTCAAATCCTTTACTTCTACCATTAATTTGCATGAGACGCTCAGCAGGTAAAATTGTAAAATTGCCTGTGTTGTCCTTATATTCCATCCAGGGTTTGCCACTGCATAGTGCCTGATGGCTGGTCAATATAATGTGAAATGGCTGAATAGGTTCCTTCCACATGGAAACTGTCTTGCATTTTGTATGCTATACAGAGAAGGTGGAGAATAACAAGGAATGTTCTACTACAATTTGATGCCCGTTGTGAGCCCTGGAGTGCCAAAGCAAAGCACCTCCACTAAATGATGCAATAAACCAAAGAGGAGCAGGAGTCTTGCATCATGCTATGGACACGTGCAGCCAATACTAATGCATGAGCTTAGGCACTTGCCTGTGTGCATTACCTGTAACAGCTCTGACACAGCTGCTGAAGAAGCAGGATGCTTGCTTTTAGTGACAGTTATAACATGACATCAAAACACAAAGCAGGTTCCCTTGAGGGTCAAGGTCTTACAGTTTTACAGCTAAAGATACCCTGGAAAATGCACTCTAAGCATCATGCAGAAAGCAGTACCTTACTCAAGCACGCTAACAAATCAAGACACTTATCAATTGGAAGACAATGAGCCTGATTCCAGAAGGAAGTGGTAAATTATCTTGCTTTCCTAGCATCACACTTGATCTAGCATAAATAAGCAAGATCCAGAGAAGAAATAACTCCTTTTTTTTTTTTCTTTTTAAATACTAGGAAATGTCTCTGGGTGCCCTTGTTGAAGAGCAACTTAAATGATATAAACTTGTTTGATTACAGAGCAGATATCTAAGCTATTTCTACAGACATCTCATGGATTCTGATGTCATACATTAGCAGCAGAGTACTGAAATGCTACTCCAGCTTGACATTAGTCAAGTTTAAATCCAGTTTGCTTAAAGATTTTAGAGTTTTGGGACTGCAATTCTAGGGGCTAGACTGCACAAGTCATTGTGTGTATGCATCCCTCTGCCTTGCAAACTTGACCCTGCCTTGAAAAGGAAAACTTAGTAAGAAGAGCGCTGAGGCTTATGTACAGTTTGAAAGGTCAGTAGTCATAGTGCTTAAGCTCTGCACTTGTACTGTGAAGGAAAGCTTCTGGGTCTGTTTTCATTATTTAAGGTAACTCTAAAGATTTGGCACCCAATCTTGGTTTCATGCTGATGTTATGCAGATTTTTAAGCTCAGTAACTTTTTGATCAGTAGTGGGTGAAAGGAAGAAAGTATTGCTTACCAGTATTGGGACTTAGGTTCCTTTATTTCCTTAAAGGTGTGAGAGCAAAGTGTGAAGAATCCCAATTCCCCTGTAGCAATGGACGTTGTATTCCTTTAATCTGGAAATGTGATGGTGATGAAGACTGTTCAGATGGCAGTGATGAAAGTACTTGTGGTAAGTAATAATTCCTCTGTAGTTGCACTTGCTAGTTGGCAGTGGGGGCTTACAAGTGGATAGCTGTAGAGATGCTTATCCTGTCCAGCACTTCTGACAGTCAGAATAGAGTGTACAGGACAAATTGCCTAGAACAACTGGGGGCCTGTCTTGATGCTTGGCATCCATGTGAGGCAGTTGAATTCTTCTGAGCACTATAAAAGTCTTCTGAAATTAGTGACTATTAGCACTTAGCTGTTGGCTATTGCATGGTTAAATGCCCTGTTTTGCATGTGAGAGTGATTCTGCTGTGTCTCCTAAAAATGATAAGTCTAGCTTTGGCTGCCAAGTCTTGCTCTAAGCAGGCCAACACAGATGCCAAGACAGATGACTAGATGTATTTAGACAAGGCAAAATGGACTCAATACCCAACACTGGAGAGGTTGAACTGCCAGTCTGCTCAAACAGACAAACTGTTACTTTAGAGTTATATAGTACCATGGGTCAGTAATCACAAATCAAATGCCTCAATAATAAACTCAAAGTTCAAAATGATAATATTAATATAAATTGACTGTACTTTAGCTCAAGTGTGTTCAAAGCAGCAGCTATTTTAGCAGCATAGTCTTCCTTAACAATAGGAGTCCTTCAGTGCCTGCTTACAGGAAGATAAATGTTTCTCTGTGCACAGTATAATTCCCTACGTAATGTTAAACAGCACTGTGGTGGAGGATGACACCAGACATCTAAGAACTGTGGATATTGCATCATTTTCCTAGAGCAAGGCAGGTTATCTCTAGCTGCAACAAACAAGTTAAGCTCTGGTCTCTGTTTTCTCTTGCAGTGAAGAAAACATGTGCTGAATCTGATTTTGTGTGCCTCAGTGGTCAGTGTGTGCCTAACAGATGGCAGTGTGATGGGGATCCGGACTGTGAGGATGGGTCTGACGAGAGTGCTGAGCTGTGCCGTAAGTGATCCTGGCTTGTCCATGCAGGCAAGCTGTGGGGAGCGCTGTTTTGACTTCTTGCCTGTTCACAGCCCAGTTTTCCTCCTAAAGGAAGGATGAAATTCTTGACTTGGAAGGGATGTTCCTAAGTGTTAGCTTGGCTTTGACCACATCAGGGTCTTGGCAAGACTTTTTACTCCTTAAACAGATGCAGGACTGAATAGGGACTCTGCACTTGTGCCTGGTAACAGATAGCTAGTACAAGTTTTACTTGCAGTCAGAAGCAGCAAGCACAACATGGCAGGCCTGACTGTTACTGTTGCTTGCTCACCAAGTGATCACTGTCCTCCAAGACAACTACTTTGCAAGATTACCAGAGCTAGTGTAGGAGCTGAGTGGCTGGCTACGTGTTGTGGGATGGGAAGCAAAAGTGCAGAGGTTTGACTGTCATGTCTTGCAGTTAGCAATCCCAGTCTCCAGTGTGGTAACTAATCAACAAACACAGATCTGTAAAACTTCATTTCTCTGTATCAGTAGGATCCACACTGAGGAGTACTTCAGCCCTAAGTCCTACTGCACTTTGGCATTACTGCAGCTTCTACAGTGTAACTGGTGTGCAATCACAAAACTACCTTTACAAAGATATTCTTAAAATTAGGAGCTGGAAGCATCTTTTTTACTCAACACTACAAACTAATGTAATCTCTTCCATGATGAAGTCAGGAGCTTGGATGCTGGCATCTAATTTACTGCAACTTTGCCCAGAGCTGAAGCCTTTCAGTCTCAACTTTCAGGACAACTGCTAAAACCCAAGATCAGTAGCTCTTACATTTCAGAACTCTTAAATTGAACTTAAACTTTTTTCAATAGATATGAGAACATGCCGAGTAAATGAAGTCAGCTGTGGTCCTCAGTCAACCCAGTGTATCCCAGTGTCCTGGAAATGTGATGGTGAAAAAGACTGTGACAGTGGAGAAGATGAAGAGAATTGTGGTAAGGGAAGAAATGGTGGCTGCATAAGTCTATTTGAAATTGACTTGTCTGGAAAGTAGCTAGCTGGGCAGTATACCCGGGAAGATACATTTCTTATAACATAAACATCTCCTTAATCCTACATTCCTCTTGTATTGCAGTCCGCTTAACAAAGCGGACTTATTCTAACACTCCTCTATCCTACTGCGTTAAGCGCTACAGCAGTATAAGCTATTCTACATCTATATTTGATCTCTGGCTAATTTTGGCAATAGCCATGGGCCTAGTCACATGTCAGTCAAACCATCAGAACTTGTTCTCTGCAGAGTTTCTCAACAGGTAACTCTAATTGCTGCTCACAGTAACAAATGGTGTTCTAAAACTGTTTTAGTGACTTGTGGCCAAAGGCACATCTGATCTGCTTTACAGCCCTCTCCTGGAGTATTCTGTGCTCTTGTCTGAAAGTGCAGACTGGGGAAGCTAGGTTTCAGGGTTTGGTGGGGGTCAACTTCAGACCAGTACGCAAGTGAAGCTGCCACTGCCAGCATTAGAATGCAGCATACCTGGTTTGTTCTAATGAACTTGGGTATATATGAGTTGTCTGAGGAGTCCTGAGACAAATTTCTAGTAACCAAAGGCACAGAGCTGGGTTCTGTTGGAGCCACCTTACCTGAATGGGCTAATGAGACAGATTTCCTGACTTCTGCTATGTATCTGTGGAGTTGCTCCTTACTCAGTAAGCCAATGCCTTAATCTGACAAGTAAATCTACAGACAACATTTCTAATGAAGCTGATAAAACTGTCTGCCTAGGCATACTGAGCTGCTAGTTACACTGCTATTAAACCACCATAATTTGTACTGGCGTAAATTGTGTGGATGTGGTTAATACCACAGGATCGACTGGTGCAAGATCTTGATCTGTTATCCCCTATGGTTCAGGCAAATGGGCCACTATGGTCCTGGAGGCCAGCACAAAACACTTCAGTTTCAAACTACAGTGCCTGCTGACCATCTGGCTACCTTAATCTTCATCTGTACTCTAGCGTTAGCGATTCTCTTACCTTCTGTCTCTGATTCACAGGGTTTGAGCCTGTTTTCCAAAAGGCTTGCACTCTGAAGCAGAACAACCTAGCTATTTCAGAAGGAGGTTATTCTCAGTAGCTCAGTAGCTCAAAACTGATGCCTCTCACTTGTAACATTCAAAGGCAAGGAGGGACAGTCTTCGTCAGGCTCAAGTTTCCTGTAGGTGGTCAGTTAGGTTCTCCTAAAGCCTTATACAGGATGCTGATCTTCTCTCAGGTAACAGCTGATGAAGAACCTGCAAAGCAAAATGACTTCAAGAAAAAGTCTGCCTACTTGTGGTAATCTGCAAATCTGTCTTCTGTTATTCCAGGCAATGTGACTTGCAGTCCAGCAGAGTTCACATGCAGCAGTGGGCAGTGTATTTCCAAGAGTTTTGTCTGCAATGGTCAAGATGACTGCAGCGATGGCAGTGATGAGCTGGAGTGTGCACCTCCTACCTGTGGAGTTCATGAGTTTCAGTGCAAGAGCTCCACTTGCATCCCCATCAGCTGGGTTTGTGATGATGATGCTGACTGCTCTGACCATTCAGATGAATCTCTAGAGCAATGTGGCCGCCAGCCTGCCCCTCCTGTAAAGTGCTCTGCCAGTGAGGTGCAATGCGGCTCAGGTGAATGTATCCACAAAAAGTGGCGCTGTGATGGAGATCCTGACTGCAAGGATGGAAGTGATGAAACTAACTGCCGTAAGTTAACTTGATCCTTCTTTAGGAGGTGCTGGTTGGCTCCTGTTTTGTTTTCTTTCCTTCCGCAAACCTCAGGAATTTAAGTCTGTAATGGCTATGTCCTCAGCTTCCCGGACCTGCAGACCAGACCAGTTCAGATGTGAAGATGGGAACTGCATTCATGGAAGTAGACAGTGCAATGGTGTGAGAGACTGTCTGGATGGCACTGATGAAGCAAGCTGTAACAATGGTAGGTGTGGAACTAAGAAAGAATACAGTCTTTACAGAATATTTATTGAAGCTGGTAGTTGCCCTCACAATCTTCATTATCTCAGTTATTCAGTGCTCTGGACCTGGCAAATTCAAGTGCAGAAGTGGAGAATGCATAGATATCAATAAAGTGTGTAATCAGCAGAGAGACTGCAAAGACTGGAGCGATGAACCCCTCAAGGAATGTAGTAAGTGAACAAACTTGTTACACAGTGCTGACCACTAGACAGACTTGGATACAGCTTCAGAGATTTCAGATGTCAGTCTGGAATGTCTATCTGCACTTCTTTGGTGGCAAACAAACAATCAAGAGCAACCTAGTCAATAGGTTAGTTTTATCCTAGCCACACTGGCTATTGGGGTGACTTCTCTCCATGGTAAGGAGTCACTTGAAGGCATTAGAAGCTCTGAAACTTTCAGGAACCTCAATATTTGCTGCTGCCACCTTGTAACACAAGTAACATGCTGATAGCTGAGCAAAAACGAATTTGAGGAGAGTCTCGTGTGTGTGTCTTCAAGTGCTAGCATGGTTTATCAGATATGACAGAAATAATTAGAAAAGGGACAGGTATCTCTTAAAGCACTCTAAGACTTTAAGTATGTGTCCTGTCTCAAAAGTGGCCAATTCTTCTCTTCTAGACATGAATGAATGTCTGGTGAACAATGGTGGATGCTCTCATATCTGTAGAGATCTCGTTATTGGCTATGAATGTGACTGTCCAGCTGGGTTTGAGCTTATAGACAGGAGAACCTGTGGAGGCAAGTATCAAGTAGGTTAACATGAACCCTCCTGGTGGTATTGGAGATGAGAACAAATGATGTTGTCTTTGCAGATATCGACGAATGCCAGAACCCTGGTATCTGTAGTCAAATCTGTATCAACCTGAAAGGGGGCTACAAATGTGAATGTAGCCGTGGCTATCAAATGGATCTTGCTACTGGGGTGTGCAAGGCAGTGGGTGAGTATTGTCATAAGATGTCTATACCTGCACTTTAAAATGGGGTAACAAGTGATGTACTGCTTGGTATTGTGGTTTTGGCATTAGTTATTGTACTGTTATCAATATAAGTTGTGCAAAACTGAACACTCATAATTCTTTGAATTATGTCATGATACAGTACTTAAAGCTGCTTAATGAAGACTGCTTGTGTCTGCTCCCTGGACACGAGGGCCCTCCACATCAAGTTGTGGAGGGAGAAAAGGATGAGGTATGATACAGCCAAGACCTCTGTCCACTAGCAAGTGTTGGAATAACAAATGCTAAATGTGATGACTATTAAAACTTGTCATAAAAGAATAGTATGTCAAGAAGTACAGATAACACTTAAATTCTGTTCACAGGGAAAGAACCATGTCTAGTTTTCACCAATCGCCGGGATATCAGGAAGATCGGTCTTGAGAGGAAGGAATACATTCAGCTAGTAGAGCAGCTAAGAAACACTGTTGCTTTAGATGCCGATATTGCTGAGCAAAAGCTTTACTGGGCTGACTTCAGCCAAAAAGCAATCTTCAGGTAAATGGACCTAGCCTTTGAACCCAAGTGTGTTCCCCTCAACTGTCCCCCGTTTTACCCAAGATAATTGTCTAGGCTCTGGTGATGAGAACTATATTCCTGATGTCCTAAAGATGAAGTATAGCACATGCAGGTTCCCATAACTAGCAATTTGTATGCCTATTGCACTTCCTAGTAACTGCTGCTACCGTTGTACAAAAGGCACTCTGTGGAAAGTCACAGGTTCATCTTCTACATTGCCTGCCTAAAATCTGTGTGCAGTATTTGCTGAGGCATACCAAGTGGTAGTGTTTGTGGAGAAAGGGATTGAAAGCAAGTAATTCTTGTCTTACAGTGCCTCTATTGATACCCGAGATAAAGTTGGAACACATGTCAGAATCCTGGACAACATACACAGCCCTTCAGGGATTGCTGTTGACTGGGTTTATAAGAACATCTACTGGTCTGACTCAACTGCAAAGACCATTTCAGTGGCTAGCCTAGATGGCAAAAAAAGAAAGGTTTTGTTTCTCTCTGAGCTGAGAGAGCCAGCTTCTATTGCTGTAGATCCTCTTTCTGGGTGAGTATTTGTCTTGGTTCTCTTAAAAGAGGGGACCTACCAGATACTCCATGTCCTGATAACTGACTTAGGTAGCCTTTGTTATGGTCATAATTAAGAGTGTTACTACACAGTACTATAGTGCATCATACAACATAAATTCTGCTTCACAGCTTTATGTACTGGTCAGACTGGGGTGAGCCAGCAAAAATTGAAAAAGCAGGAATGAATGGATTTGACAGACAGCAGCTTGTGACAACAGAAATCCAATGGCCTAATGGAATTGCTCTAGGTATGTTGAACTTGTCTCCGTGCCAGAGGTATTCTGGAGCTTTAGCAATTTTTTGCTACAAAAGCCAAGGTCATCCTTCAGAGAACTATTTTCAGCTTCTGAGAATGGGAAGTTCCTGTGTGCCTGGAGGCACTGCAACAGGAACAGATAGCACTTCTCAGAAATTGAAATGGTAACTTTTCTTGTACTGCTCTCTGTTATAGTTGAGGCACAGGTCAGCCACATAGGCAGCACTGTAGCAGCCTTCTGCATCCTGGTATGGTAAGAAACTGAGGCAAGACTGCAACTCCTCTTGAACCTGTGGGTGTTTCAAATTTTGCAGGAGGCTTTGGGTTTTTTTATCCATGTAGATAATAAAAAAAAGCAAACATATTTATTCTCTCCTAGATCTTGTAAAAAGCCGTCTATACTGGCTTGATTCTAAACTACATATGCTGTCAAGTGTGGACTTGAATGGCCAGGACCGTAGAATTGTGCTGAAGTCTCACATGTTCCTTCCTCATCCTCTTGCTCTAACAATATTTGAGGTACGAATTATTTCCTGTAGTAATTTTCAAAGATGCTCTTTGTGCTGGTAAGTGGCTAGCGGTTATGGTGCTGATAGCTACACAGAGGTAATGAGATGCAATGTCTGTGTCTTGTAGGACCGTGTGTACTGGATTGATGGAGAGAATGAGGCAGTCTATGGTGCCAACAAATTTACTGGATCTGAATTGGTTACCCTAGTGAACAACCTTAATGATGCACAGGACATCATTGTGTATCATGAACTTGTTCAGCCATCAGGTAACTATAGCACAGTTTGTAGTTACGTTAGTGTACAGTTTTAAGAAGCTTGCCCTGCTTGGGTCATGGCAAGTGGTGTCTCTCTCCTATGTAGCTAGAGTGCTTGAAGCTTCTAACACCCTCTGGGGTTGAGAGGAGGTCTAGTTGCAATTGTTCTTTCTTAAGCAGAGCAGGTACAAATCTATAGCCTGCAGAGACAAGTATCTCTGATACAACAGTTATTGAGCAAATAATTATGCTGTACACCTGGAGTATGAATGCTCACTCTAGTCAATTGTTGTACCAACAGGCAGGAACTGGTGTGAAGAGAACATGGCAAATGGGGGGTGTAGCTACCTGTGCCTGCCTGCTCCTCAGATAAACGAACACTCTCCAAAGTACACTTGTGCATGTCCTTTTGGATACTACTTGCAGGAGGATGGTCTGAGATGTGCAGGTATGGTAACATGACTGAATTCTTCTTCAGGAGGGATGGGGAAGGAGTAGGAGTACTGAACCTGTTGAAGGCAAATACGGCAGTATAGGCTGAGAGCTTTGCATGAGTTAATCTGATATAATTAATCTTGTAGGAAGTGGTCTTCTAGCATGCATTAGGCTGACCTTAAAAGTCTACAGGTGCTGTTGAAAGTTTGTTTGGCTTCTGCATCATCATCATCATTTGCAACAAGACTTGTACCTCCGTGGCTTTCTGCAGACAGCAGGCACATGCACAAAACATACCGAACCCCTTTCTCATAAAACGGGGTATGAACTAACATAACTCTATGTATAACTGTACAGTGTATAAATACAGTGTTGGAAACCTGATAGGCTAATCTTGCTGACTGAGGAAGTTTGCTTTGACCTCCTTTTTTTGGCCCAAACAAACATGTTGCTGCTATCACCCTGAGCACTGAGTATATGGCAGGCTTGTTTGCCCAGTGGGGTGAAACTAGAAACTTGAAGGTGCCACTTAATATTTTGCATGTTGTTTCTGGCTGTCCAGTTAGAGCACTGAATTCAAGGATGGTTTTCTCAGTTGGCTGCTCTGAAGGGTTGCTGTAAGGATCAAAGACTGTACCTAACTAGTAAACTTGTGGAACTAAAATCTTGCTCAGAAAACCTAGTGAGGGATGGGATGACTTACTGTTGTAATGACTCTAAATACCTGTATTTTATGCCAGATGAACTGTCTAGCCTTGTTGGAATTATTTTTGATCAAAAACCCTCAGCTGAGGGTGTGCTAGTGAAATAACTCATGTTAGTGTTTCCAATAAAGCTAACAAGCTGCATGATCATTCTGCCATCTGCTAAACATTCACTACCATGGCTCTCATAGCTAAGCCATTGCAAAACTTCAGGATTAACTGGGTTCTTGATCTATAATTAGTTTCAGGTACTGGAACAACTGTGGCTTACACTGAGGCTAAAGATACCAGCACAACAGAAAAATCTCCAACTGTTGGACTAGTTCCTGGAGGTACTGGTCCAAATAACTCACACTGCTAAACATTAGAGAAATCAAATGCAAACTGACCCACTTGCCTACTTAAAGTATTTTCTGTTGCATGCAAGTAGAAAACCTAGGCCAGGTCATGTCTGTAGTACAAATGCAACAGCTGGATCATGTGATAAACAGAATTAGCTCACTTAGGACAATGTGGAACTTAGAGGTTCCATGAAATTATCTAGAGTGCTCAGAGAAGGCAAGGCAAGCAATAAAAAAGCTTTGTACTAATACAGGATGAAGCCTGTTAGGCTGTTATTGCAGTGTGTTACTGAGAAGCTAATACATGATAGCAGCTTATGGGCTTGGGAAGTGCTTGCATCTTACAAAGTCTGCTAGCCTGTCAGTAAGCAAGCTCACTACTTCAAATTCTTGTGCAGGATTCAACATCAGTAGTACAACATCTGAAGCAGCTGCAGGTCAAGGAACATCAGCAGCTTGGACTGTTCTTCCTGTCTGTGAGTACAGCATTCATTAGCCTTTGGGACCCATTGTTGTGGGACAGGCTGCTCTTAGTCAGGAGCTTGGCTTGACCCTGCTCAATTCTTGCTATATGTTTCTTTTCCTAAAGTATTGTTGGTGATGGCTGCAGTGTCTGGCTACTTCATGTGGCGTAACTGGCAGCACAAGAACATGAAGAGCATGAATTTTGATAATCCTGTCTACCTGAAAACTACAGAAGAGGACCTCACAATTGATATTGGAAGACACAGTGGTTCAGTAGGACACACCTACCCTGCAGTAAGTAAACCTATTGACATGCATGAGGCCCTCAGAGAGGACATGAAGACTACAGAATTATATCTGATTTGAGTTTAGGAGAGTTCTCTGTTCTTGAAAGCTACTGGCTGTAGCCATACCATTGGGCTGAGTCAGCTGAGAACTTGTCTTTTTAAAAAGTTTAAGCTGTTGTAGGCAACTACTGTCCTGTATCTGGGATGGAATAATCAGAGAGAATGTGGTCATGAGCCTGCAGAATTAATCTGTTTCAAACTGCTGCGTAGTGATTATATGCATTGTTTTGTATCTTGTATTAGTACAATTGTAGCTAACTTGTACTTATTTTGTACAGATATCTGTCGTGAGCACAGATGATGATATGGCGTGAGCACTGGATCAACAATCACTTCCAGTTTACTTGTGTTTTACACTCTTTGGGGATACTAACCAGGTTTGTGGCTGAAGGACTTCCTCCATTATTGGAAGAAAGAAGATACTTTCTGTATGTATGGAACACTTATGTAAATAGCTATTTTATACAGCTTAACAACAAACTGTAAATACCTGTCCACCACAATTCAGCTTTTGGTGGTTACATTTTACCAGTAACCCTTGGGTTGGTCAGTCAGTAACACCGCTGACAAAATATAAAGCACTTTCCATAGAAAGCCATATTCCAGCCACAACTTGTAACACCTGTACATATGTGTATAAGCCACTTGTAAATATTATTCTTGGAAAAATCACTATCAAGCACTTTGAAATAGTTCAAATGTAAATTATTGTACACTGTTTTTCAATGTTTGGGGCAATGGCAATAGGAAAAAACGGGTTGCTATGATTGCCAAAAATTTATACACATAAGTAATTTTGTATGTATGATTGAAACAATCTTGTCTGTTACCTCTTAGAGGTATACAGGTATGAATGCTCTTTAAGAAACCACTGTAGATCTTAAAAACAGAGAAGGGGAAAAATAAAAAGCAGTTAAACTATTTGTCTCTATTATTATGTTTAGCAATTAAGTAAGTAGAGTATCTTCTAAATTGGAAGCTTTAGTGGGCTACATGACTACTGCCAGCAAGAATATGAAGTTATTTCAGCAGTGCCCCCAACTGCTAAGACAGTACTAACCAGCCGGGTGACTGAGGTTTGTGCTTGAGACTCCATTCTCTGCAAGGTACTGGACTGACTGGGTATCCTTTCACAGGAGTCTAGCTTGACTCCTAAGTTAAGAGTGACGGTGACTCAGTACTATTGCAAGCTCTTAAGAGGTTGCATTGGCACTGGTGCTATGTGGAGATGGGTCAAAGCATTGTCTGCCAGGTATGTGTAAGGTCCTTGTGAAAGATGTTATGCACCAGCTGTTAGCAGTTATTCCTCATGGCAATGCCAGTGTGAGTTGGATCTTGGTAGCTGCTCCACCTGTATAATGGAATAGCAGAGCTGTAACTTGGCAGCTAATCATGGCAGCCTGCTCCTGGAGCCTCTGCTGACAAGCCCCTGTTGCTACATATGTAATGACAGAAGTCCCCTGCAATGAGCATCAGTGAGCTGATTTTCCCTGCCCTGTGGGAACTCAATTCATTGTGCTGGCTCTAAGATTCTGATCACTTGAAGTGCAGGAGCCTTTCTCTTGGATTGCTGTAGGAATGAAAAGTAAATTGTACAACTCTACTGTGTCTGGGAAGGTGATACTCATTTTTATGATAATTACTTTGTACCATACTACTTGAGTTCTAATTTTAGTAGCACTGTGTATGTTCCTTATCTATTGTACATATATAGTTCATTAATGCAATAGAGAAGGATTAAGACTCAGTTAACTTGCAGGTTCTGTGGTCTTCAGGCATTTTGCTCTATGATCAAGTCTGCAGTAAAGGAAGAGGAAGCTTTGGATCCTTATGGCATAGCTACTTGTTAGTGTCCAACTGAGTAAGTGACAGCTTCCCTAGCCATTGGTAGTTTCTTTTAATGACAAATTATTTTCCTAGTTGTGATTTCTCCCCTGACATTGCAGGATCTGGGCCTTGAATTGTCACCCCATAACTACTGCAGCAAGAGGTGTTACTTCCTTGTTGCTAATTCTTCCCCCTTTGCAGTAAAGAATAAATTACTTCTCATAGGATACAGGTTCAAGTCTAAGGCATAGTCTGTAAAATGCAAAAATCTCTTGGCTATCGTGTGATGACTTGTGAAGTCGTTCTCAATCAATCATGTCTCTAAAATAGTAACAATAAAAATGGAGTCAGAACTTGGATTAGTTCCTGGGCTTGGTTGTAATGCCTGTTCTCTTTGCAGTTACAGCTGGGGTCTGCTCTCTTAATGGTCTTCTGTGCATTGTGAACTCCTTTCTTGACAGATAAGGACAGATGCCAGTTTCTGCAGATTTAATATAAGTTGTTCCTAGCAAGCTTACTAGTCTTTAGGGATTTGAAGCTTCTATTCAGCTATTTCTGGAACCTTTTGCCTGCTTGTAGAAATTTTCAGAATCTGGAATGCATGTGAGCTTAAAAGTCTTGCAAAAGTTAGGATGTAGTGAGACCTCCAAAGCTTCTGGCCAAGAATACTGTATTTATTTTGCTGAGTACTTCTTGGACTGAAGTGCCTTTCATATCAGATTAATATGTAGGGATTATTAATTATTGGATAGAATTCAACTTCTTTAGTTAGATGTCTGACTTGGGATACTGAGAATGTGTTGAAATGTGACAAAAACATAATTCTCAGTCAGCTTGTTGGTTACAAATTTGTGTCACAGCTAAATTTGGTAAAATGATCTGCCTTTTTAGTCTTCATACAGAAGCTGAACAGCTTTACATTTTTGTTAAAGTTCATGTCTTTCACCAGTATCATACCAAACAACATACAGAGTAGACCAATAAAAGGCATTTCTTCCTGAAGTTAACATTCAGTTGAAGTAGCAGCTTAAATATATTTTGTGAACCTGAGTTAATTCTTACAGAAACTGTGGGCTCTGGGAAATTGTTTTCCAGCTTTAGTCCTTTGTGCTGGACAAAGTTTTCAGAAGAGTACCTTGGCACACACAAGTAGTTTCTGTGGTCTATAGAAGACTTATAGCACTTTTACCTGGCAAAGTGTTACCTTCAAATAGCAAGCAGGAGGAAGAGTGGGGAGTATCAGACAGTAGAAGATTATGAGTTGGCCTGTCCTAAACTGCAGATGTTGTTTGTCTCTTAATCTCACTAGGTTTATTCTGCCCTGCCCCTCTTAATTTTTGTGTTATGAAATCATTGTTTACTTCCACAGCAGGCTTGGAGAGGAGTCAGGGATTCCTTCTGTTAAAACAGTTCCAAGTTGCATAGACAGATACCTTACTATCTTTGAACATTTTTTTTTCTTCCCCTGTCACTTGCAAATGTTTGACTCTGTTTTATTGCTCTGTCATGTGACTCTCTTGGCTTTTAATGAAGGTGGTGTAGCTGTAATGAGCTCTCTTACAGCAGCAGCCTTTGGCTGTGCTGCTGGCCACTAAATGAATTCTCAGATCATCCTTGGCTCAGCTCCTCTGATACAGTCTCATGGGCTCCCAGAGCAATGGGACATTAATAACCTTTTTGGTCATGTTTCACTCTTAAGTTGCCTTTGTATTCCTCTTGAAGAACTTGCTGCTAATAGATACATAAATATGGCTTTAGTTGGTTATTGAAGTAGTATTCAAGGTAATGGCATAAGTTTTGTTTCTCAGCTGAATGCTAAGCCCTCTGGTTCTGAATACTGCCTCTTTCTGTTCAGTGCCTGCTAGCCAGTGTGAGTGCGAAGCTAGTTTTGAAACTGGCATTTTCTCTTCCTTACAAATACTCAAATTTCTCATAATACTGTCCCTCTGATCCCACATTCTTTTCTGCCTCTTACTTAATCTGCCTTTGAGCATTGTAAAATATCTACAGTGCCAGCAAAAACAGAGAAAAACTAACATTAAGTTGCTCACAGGATTCACTTCTTTCCCTTCTGCACCTTTATTCCTTTACAAATAGCTCCAGTGTGCCTTTTCCCAACCCAGTTTGTATTTGCTTACATTTTTAATGGACATAACCTTTTTTCCCCCATCAGATCTTTGCTGAAACACTGAAGATCCATTTATCTATTTTATATAAGTGCTGAATCTTGCTAGATTAGGAAAAAGAGAGATGAGGACTCAGGCTGGAAGAAATAGGATGGGAGACAACAGATGAAGAAAAAAAGCTTACAGCTACAGAAGCACTTTTCATGCCATAATCTTGGATGCAGGTGAAGGCCTGCTAGTACTTTCTGTAGGTATGCAACAGCATATCCGTGAAGAAATATGCTCCTATTCCTCCCTTGAGCTGGCCCACAACAGAGGCTGGTATTGTTACTGGAAGAAGGTGTTTGAAGAGATCTGCTCTGTTGAGGTGCAGAAGCCAACTTAAAAAGTACCTAACTTTCACTTTTCTCCCTGGAAACAGCTTTGAAATTTGTCACTATAAAATGAAAAAGACTCAGCTGCAGGGGAGGAACAGAGAGCCTGTGAAATCACAGTGAGATTGTTAAGTATCTGGACAGTTGAACATCCAAAATAAACACTGCCTACAGAAAGGATGATGGATTAAATTCTCCTTTGCACAGTCCTGGTCAGGACACCTATACACCTCTGTCAAGCAACAGGAAAAGCTTCATATCATATTTGGAAAAAAACAAGAACCACAGCTTGAAAAGACTACTGAAGACTAACTTAAATAAGACACCATTTGGTCTATAAGGAATTGCTTGAACATTAGAAACACTGAGCACTAAATCAAGACAAATGACTGGTTAAACCAGATATTTTGTAGATTTTTTTTTTTTTTAAATTTGCTGGAGAGATGTCCTCTGTAGAAAACTAATCAGTTTTCAGGTCGTTTTTCCCTATTTTCCCCAGACATGCTTTCTGGGAGTCAAACTTCAAAATACATGGAAATGGAAATGTTTTACTGTGTTGTTAGTGCATAGATTTAAAGCTCAAATAGTTGGATAGCAACTTGAAATTATTAAGTTGACATTCAGAACAGTTGTTTCTCTCCAGTGGAAAGTATTTATTGTTGAAAGGGCTGTTGGAAAGGCTGATTGTTGAATACAGCAAATGCCATAGCAATCTAGAAACAGTGCTCCTTGCTGTGAGGCCCCTTTTGTGGATATGTACAAGTGAGAAGTGGTTTTGTTTGAACAGCTTGCTACTTGTTCCTTTTTTTGGCCTTAATATATAAAAACTCACATGTCCATTTAAATTAACGCTTAAGACTTTCTAATTCAAGAAAGTTAGCCTGTGATTTGGTAGTTGCATAAGGTATTGTGGCTGCAGTTTTTAGCTCATGAACTAAGCAACACAGTATGTGCTTTAAGAGGTTGTTCACTCTCAGGCCTGAATTAAAAAGGTGCTTAGAAGGCTGTGTCTCATGAGGACTTACCAAATAAGTTATGTATATTTTTAAGGGGCAGCTCAGGAGAAGTTTTGGAGTTCTTAATTTGTAGTTGTAGTTACTCATCCCCTTATGCCAAGGTGTTGATATTAATGTGATAAAATTTGATGGATGTATCAACCATATGAAGCAACTCCACACAGAAACTGATGGACACATCAGAAACAGTCAGCATGGAGTTATGAAAGGTTGCTCATGCCTTTCCAATCTGCTTACCTTTAGGTTTTCAACACTGTCTTTCATGATATTCTTCTGTTCAAATCAGGTCAGTACAGCCTGCATGGGAGGACAACTACACAGGTAAAATCTGGTTGGATACTTGGGGACTGAGGGTAACAAGTGGGGTATCACAGGCTCTATCCTGGGATGACAGGTCTTGTTCAGCCTGAAGAAGAGAAGGCTCTGGGGGGACCTCATAGTGGCCTTCCAGTACCTGAAGGGGGCCTACAGGAAAGATGGGGAAGGTCTTTTTACAGGGACTTCCAGTGAGAAGATAAGGGGGTAATGGTTTTAATCTGAAATAAAATAAATTTAGGTTAGAGATCAGGTATAAATTCTTCAGTGTAAGGGTGGTGAGACACTGGAACAGGCTGCCCAGAGATGCTGTGCAGGCTCCATCCCTGGAGGTGTTCAGGGGCAGGTTGGATGGGGCTCTGAGCAGCCTGTTCTAGTGGGAGGTGTCCCTGCCCATGCAGGGGAGTTGGAACTCGATGATCTTTAAGGTCCCTTCCAACTCCAAACATTCTGTGATTCTGTCAGTTCTCTTTAACATCTTTATCAGGAACCCTGAGAAGCAGGGTGTAGAAGACATCAATTAGATGGCAGGGGCAGAACCACTGAATGCAGTGGAGGGCAGAGCTGCTGCCTTGTGGGGGAACTTCCATAGGTGGGAGTAAAAGCCTGACAGAGACCCAACAAAAATTCAGCAAAGGCCAGACCCTGCCTGGGGAAAGCAGAGCCCTGCAGGGATACAGGCAAGGGTCAGGTCGCAACAAAGACCAGCAGTGCCCATGGTGGTGGTGTGAGTATGCCATGGTCCTGAAAGCCAGGGGAGGGCAGGGACTGGTCCTCTCTACTCGGTGCTTGTCCACATACATCCAAGTTCTGGATTTGGTTTTTGGGCCTCCATCAGAGGAAGAGTGTTGATTAACATGGCCAAGCTCAGCAAACAGCCAGCAAGCCAAGCTGCTCCTGGGCTGGAGCCATCTGCCTGGGAGGAGAAACTGGGACCAGGTCTGGTTCAGCTGTGAGAAGAGAGAGCTTTGGGGGTACCTAACAGCATCCCTGGCACCAGGATGGGAGGGACCAGGATGGAAGGGAGGGGACTTGACTGGATTTTTCACAGTAGTGCCTGGTGGGAGGGTGAGAAACTGCATGAAACATGAGAGACTCAGGCTGGAAATGAGGAGAAGCCTTTTATTCAGAAGGACAGCCCAGTGGTGGGATGAAGCCCAGTGAGGCTGGACCTTCTCCAGCCTACAGGGGATTTCATACCCCGATTAGGTGAAGCCCTGAGCAGCTTGTCTGGGCCCAAAGCTGAGCCTGCTCTCAGCAGGGGCTGAAACTGGAGACCTCCCTAGGCCCCCATCCTATGCTTCTGTTGTTTGAATATTGAGAAAACAAACGTATTAATCAACCTTGCTATATATTGCTCTTTTGACAATAAATGTTTTGGTTTTGTTTTTTTTCCTCAAAATGGAGGTAAATATTGTCCCTGTAAATGAGAGCTCCTGTGGTGAGTAAAATGGAGGGCAGGCAGCAGCTAATATTCATACCACCTTTGAGAATATGGTCTGGACCCAGTCACTAGAGTGCTCCAATTGTTGGCAGCAAGTTTAAGGTCATGCCTGTCACATGATACAGTTTTCCACCTCTTGTTTATCTATGTTGGTTGGCACCAGTCCACTTGTGTCATTGTAGTTTCCATTGTTATCCTTGTAGAGCTCTAACTGGCCAGGTAAAGAAACCTTTATCAAGGTAGAAGCATGGCTTCCCAATTGCTAAAAGGCCTGGTGCTTGAGGAACTTGATTTGTCCTCCTAATGTGGCAATGATGTTACCTGGTGTAGTGTCATTGGAAAGTGTAATCTCTGCAGAGGATTAGAAGAATCCTCTGAATAACGAAACATTTTTCTCCATTTCAAGCTGAAATGAATAGCTCAAGAACTTTATATTTCAGTATGTATTTCTTCTTCAGGCTCTTGAAGTCTGCAAGTTAAATGAAGCTTGAAACTTGCTTACTCCCTGGTGAAAGCGTTCCCACTGTGTAAGTGACAAATACTTGAGTTTCTAACTTTCAGCTTGTGCCTCTAGTGGTAAAAGAAGTTCATGCCATGAATGTTTTTTCAAATAATGTCAAGTAAGAAAGCATCAGTATAAAACCCTGAAATTGCATGTGCAATTATTGATGCAGGAGCAACTTGGTCATTCTGGTTTTCCAAAAAGAAACATTGGCTATTCTTTAAACAAATCCAACCCACTAGGCCCCTTTTTCTTTTTTTTTTTTCTTCTTGTTTGTTTGTTTGTTTTGGTTGAGGAACACAACAAAGTAATTGGGGGGGATTGATATGCATAGAATTTATCTCTAAGTGGTTGGTTGTGATCCCTACACATCATAAAGTTCTTGCTACAATTTTGTAATTGTAGTATACATATTCTCTTGCTTCAGAAACTGTTTGAACAATTACTTGGAAGAAAGTGGACAGCTGATAGGTTGCAAAATGACCTAAGCATAGAGAAATAGCTGACTCTTCCTAGCTCTTTTTCTTCTTTGGCAGCCTTCACTGCTGGTGTAATTTATGTAAGTGAAAGCAGAGAAAGAAAAGCTGTAAAGCTGCTTATTTACAGAGAGCGTAATTCAGATGATGTCATAATGGCATTTCAATATTTGATACAATGCATCCACTTGAGAGAAAATCCATTCAAATTACCCACTTTTCACCATCCTAGGTGCCAGACAGAAATAGCCACCAACTGCTCAAGACTAGCATTTTGTAAGCTGTCTTCCTAATCCAAAGGTCAAATGCAAGCAACTGGCATTCCCAGTTACATGACATCACCTGAAGACCCCTAGCTGACCAATGAGAATCTCAAGCAGAAAACTGTTTAGTACTCCATGTATAAACATAGTTTATTTTGATGTGACTTTCACCAGGAGCTACCTCAGCACTTTCATCTAGCACTCAGCACTTCAAAGGACCCACTTCAGAGTATGGTTCTGCAAGAAGCTAACTTGTTACAGCCTTGACAAGTGGTCTGTGTGGTGGGTGGGGAGCTGGCTGACAGACTGTACCCAGAGGATAGTAGTAGATAGTTCCTCCTCCAACTGGCAACAGGTCACAAGTGGGGTCCACCAGGGATGGATGTTGGGCCTAATGCTGTTCAATGTCTTCATAAGTGACCTGGATGTTGGCTTCAAGAAGACTCTGATAAAATTTGCTAATGAAACCAAGATGAGTGGGGAGGTTGACACTCCAGAAGGAAGAGCCACCCTGCAGGATGAGCTGGACAGGCTGAAGGAGTGGGCTAGCAGGAACCTTGTGAAGTCCAGTGGGGAGAAATGTAAGGTCTTGCGTCTAGGACCATGTAACCCAGGAGTGCAGTTCAGACTGGGACCCACCTGGCTGGAGAGCAGCCTGTGGAGTGGGACCTGGAGATCTTGGTGGATAACAGGCTCAATGTGAGTGAGCAGTGAGCTGCAGCAGCAAAGAAAGCCAACAGGGTGCTGGGCTGCATCAACAAGGGCATCACCAGCAGAGATAAAGAAGTCATCATCCCACTCTACTCGGCCTGGTCAGACCACACCTGGAGTACTGTGTTCAGTTTTGGTCCCTGCTCTACAGAAAGGATGTGGACAGGCTGGAGAGAGTCCAGAGCAGGGCCACAAGGATGATCAGAGGACTGAAGGACCTGCCATATGAGGAGAGGCTGAGAATACTGGGTTTGTTCAGCCTAGAGAAAATAAGGTTGCAGAGAGAACTTATTACAATGTTCCAGTACTTGAAGGGTGGCTACAAAGAAGATGGAGAGACTCCTGTTTACAAGGAGTCACATGGAAAAGACAAGGGGTGATGGGCACAAGTTGTTCCTGGGGAGATTCCAATTGGACACAAGAGGTAAGTTTTCACCATGAGGACAGTCAAACATTGGAATAGTCTCCCAAGAAAGGTGGTAGATTCCTCCACGTTGGACAGTTTAAAGTCTCAGTTTGACAGGGTGCTGAGCCATCTCATATAAACTATAGTAGTACCTAGGAAGGTTGGACCAGATGATCCTTGAGGTCTCTTCCAACCTGGCATTCTATGATTCTATTATTCTAAGTTACTGGGAAATAAATCACCATTAATAATTAGACCTGATACTTATTTTGTTCTTCTTATTATCTGATACTTTGGTAGCAGATAGTTAATTTAACAAACACTGTGTGGCATTTTTTTACATGTAACTGTAGGAACAACTGAGAAAATGAATCTGCCTCTACATTATTTCAGAATGCGAGGATGTCAAGTGGCCAGCCTGATCATTTAGAGCTTAACAGTCATGCTAATGGATCAATGAAGAATTGAAATAGCCTCCACTTGTGTCAGTCAATTCATTATTTCCAGTGAGCCTGCTCTGTTCTCCCCAAAGGGAGAAACTGAAGCTTCTTACTGTCTCTGGAGATCGGACTGAGCCATGGGTCTGGCATGAGGAAGCTAATCATCATCAGAGAATATTTTAGTGCTTCTGGTGCACCTAGACACGTGACACCTTTTCCTTTGCCTGCACTTCCCCTTTTGATTTTTGGAAGACTCTTGATGCTCTGCAATAAGGTCTGTAAAACAGGGGAGTACAAAGTGAGTAACCAAAGAGAGACGAGCAACCCTGAGTTTCCTAGTGTCAAGGAGCCTGTTGTGGGCAGTAACCACGGAGTGGTGAATGTATTGTGCAGTGGTGATCTGGGCTATCTCCCAGTTTTGTTTTTCTCATCTCATATCCTTAAATAAACTTCCAATCCCTTTTGTGCTGACCATAGATCATGGGAAGGAACCTGACCCAAATCTGTAGCAATCAGAAGCAGTTGCATGGGTAAATCCCAGAACACAAGCAAAGAATTCAAAACCCTCACTGCTCATGTTGCAGAAGGTGGGGCAACCAAAAAAAGCACAAAAAGTCTGGAAGGTCTCCATGAGGCCTGCAGCAACATCCTTAGGTGCTCTTTGAAGGATGAGTCCCTGCCAGAGAGTCTGGAGCTTATGGAAAGGCTCCAGCTTGCTTCTAAGGGCATCATAGGATGACTCATCCATCTGTTGAAACAAAGAAACAAGTAACAAGGAGGCAGAAATACATCTTCTATTATTTAAGATTTTGAGAAATCAATATTAAAAATGGAGTAGTACATTACAGACTAGAGCAGAAAATCAGTTTAAGTCAAAGATGAAGGTACCACGTTAACTTTCTTGCAGGAGATCCTTCTCAGTGTAGGCTGTTATGATATGAGCTGCTATAAGTGCACAGAGAAAAGGAAGATGCCCATTCTCTAGTTTAACTGAATTAAAGTTCACAGGACCAGATAGGCATACCTCAGCTACTAAAATAATGGGGAATAAGAAGACAATAACCAGTAAGTAGCAGGGAATATAAATTACCAATGTTTTAATTCATTTTGGTGCTTTTTATTTAGTACCAATAGGAAGGAAACCAAATCAATGTCTCTTTTCAGCTTGACAAATGTGTAGCTTGACTTACTTGGAACTTACAGTTTGTTTTTAAAAGAATTACAGAGACAAGCATACCAACAAACAGTCCAATTATTCTGTACAATATTCTTGAGAGAGGAGACAAATGTATAAAAATCACAGAAATCCTTAGTGTGGTGTAGAAGAAAATGCCTTGCTCAGCTATTTATATTTTTAAGCACACAAGCTGACACAGTTAGTTACAAAGAGGTATGGTCACAGGATCTCCTGGCACTTCACAGTTCCTGTGCTTCAGTCCAGCATGTTCAATTGGTTAAGCTTCATGGACCTTAGTGTTATTCTTAGACTACACAGTCCCATGCTTCATAAGGTGTCACGGCTGCCTTCACATTGGGTACGTATGAAAGGCTGTTGAATAGCTCCGTGGAAGTGTATCCACCCATTCTGGTAACTGTTTCTTGTTTCACGTGGGGTACATCTCTTTTCTATGCCTCAGTTTTTCTACTTATAACAAGTCAGGACCACTGTCAGTATTAACTATAGCTTGTAAAGCTCTAGGAGAGTATGAGTGTATGCAATATATGCACTCATACACACAAGCTGACGTGTGTAAGAAGATTTCACTTAAGGTGCCCAGTGCCACCATTCAACCAAATTTTAGCAAAGATTTGGGGTGAGTTCTTCTAGTGTTCTGCTGCTGTGGTTTTTGCACTAGGCAGTGTAGGCGATGTGCACCATAAGGACATTTACCTCAGTGTTACTTACGACATTTTGCATCCATTTGTCGTGCATTAACACACTCCATGTAAGTACATTTTCCAAACCAGCAAGCCAATAGTATAAGAAAAGGCCTTAAGGATGTAGCATTGCTGACCTTCAGATGTTTCTGTTTATTCTGTTTTTCAAGACTATGCCACTAAGAACACTTTTAAAAGTAAAGATTCCTATTAAATTTAACAAAATAAGGATACATTGCTGTGATTGTGACATTTACATTATTACAGTACTAAGCCATCTTTGTCCCAAAGGAGTGGAGATTTTACCAAAAAATTTAAGTTGAAGGAGAAAAAAAAAATAAAGTGTCTTGGGCTGACTAGGTTTTCATCCCAAAGACACAAAGGGAAAATTGAATTAACATAACTTGTATCACTGTACCATTTTGTCCTAGGAACAGAGGACACCAGTGCAGAAGCTGGATGTACTGCACCAGCCTGTCCGTCTGTTGCTGCACTAAAAGTGGACAGTTGAGTAAAATGTGCTATTAGAAAACTGCCTGATGGCATTAAAAAAAAAAATAAGCAATTTGTTGAGTCTTTGCTAAAGCTATACTACTGAGCCTTGTGAATGGCTTCCTGACTTGGAAGATAATTCTCATTCTGCCTGCCTCAATGCAACTCCTGCACTACCTGCTCTCTGAGAGTAAGCACGTTTCTACCACAGCTGGTAATTTTTTAAATAGTCACAATGAACTTTCTTGCTTCTGTGTTAATATTGCCCTCATAATGCTTTCATTTTTTATTTCTCCAGTGCTACTGTGCCTTCTCAACATGCTTCTTAGGTCACTATCAAACATGAGCAAGCCAGGATAGTAAGTTAGGAAACAAGAGAAAGCCTTCTGCTTGAGGCTTTGTCACCCCTGTATTGTTCATGATGGTAAAGCTGTCAAAGAATTTATTTTTTTCCCTTTGGGAAACAGCACAGCCCATTCAAGTTCTTGTGGTGAAGAAATAAACTCACTAGAAAGGTGGGAGTCCACTCCTCACCTAATTTCTACCCCTTTGCCCTGCTGCAGCAGTGTAAAAGGACCCCTGACTAACAGGGCAACTGAACAAATTTGGAGGGTCCTGTGTCAGGAGACAGCACTCAACGAGAGCACTGCTGCAGCCTGGCAGAGCCTGTGCTGAGTGGCATTTCTGTGGGACTGATCCAGTTCATGCTGGGGGATTAGGCCAGCCCCGAGGAAAGGAAGGTTGTACCACGGCTCAGTTTCTTCCCTCAAAGCTGGGACCTGTGCCAAGCACAAGCGAGCCCTGGGGCTGCCTGTTGTCTCCCTCTCCCTGTGGCAGCTGTGTACTCCAACACCCAAATAAATCTTAATCACTCCATGGTGGCTCTCTGATTCAATTGTTTTTAAACCCGGAGACCCATTTATGCAGTCAACACAGGACCTGGAGCTTGAATCTGCATTGTAGTCTGCTTTGTGCAGTAATTTAATGGGCATGCCACATGGTAGTCAAACAGCACTAAACCCTGACCAGCTTTTTCTGTCTTTTGTGTACAGACAAGTGTTTGTACAAGAGGCAAAACGGAATAGTATGCTTGATGTAAATCAAGCTGCAGACTTTGCAAGATTGTTGTAATTTCCATCGTAGCTCCAATTAGTTAAAATCTGCTTTGTACAACTAAAAAAGGAGAGAAACATACTAAGATATATGCATGATTGTACCAGGCATAAAAATCCACATTGTGTGTAGCATTGTACGCACTTCAGGTAGATCTTTTTTTTTTTTTCCTATGTTCATGAAAGCTTGCCCACTTTTAAAAAATAACAAAGGTTTTGCTCTGGATAAAGGGAAAATGCAATGTCAGAGATTACATAAAGAAATACCATGTAATAAGAAAGTGGGGTTTTTTTTTAATTGATCCTACTTCAGTGTTAGACGCAATTTCCATCATTTTGACCTAACAGTGTAAGAATAGCATTTTTCCATGACTGAGACGGTATGTGTGATACATTTGCCTGGACTCTGGAGCACAGCCATTCCTCAAATATCAGAAAACCTGGAACCCTGGGGCTGGAACCTCATTTCCTCACAGTAGCAGCTTTACAACCACAGTAATAGCTTGGAAATAACAGTCAACTAAGTTCAGCAAGAGACACTTTACGGAAGAGACATCTCAAGGATCAGAATCACCTACATGGTAAAGCTAATGAAGAGATTACTTAGATTAATCGGTTAAATTTTACAGCAAAAGCTTTCCATCTTACTTAAATGCCAGGTAGCTTGTTGACTACTCTGTGTATGCCACAACTCAGTTTTTGCATATGTGAAAAATGTTGATAATGTTGTAAAGGTCTAGAGCGTATATTTATTGCATAACAATTTAATCTTCTTCATTTGATGGGCTTTGCCAGAATTATATCAGCTTAAGACACCAGTGAAGCTTTAAGGTCACACCCTGAGTTCAGAATATCCCTCAGCTTGAAGGGAAATTTCCATCTGCCTTTCAGAAATGAAAAGAAGTTCTCCTCTATTTTTGGGCTGAGCTATCTATTGTTAGCAGATGGTGTCAAACACTGCAAGAGATTCTCTTGCTTGAAATTACACAAAGAAAACAAGTGATATATTTAAATAGTGGAATTCTACAGTTAAGCCTGCCTTGAGTGAAAGAGGGCACTTCGATAGTTTTAAATACTTGGGTAGAATTATGCATTTTGCCTAAAAAAAAAGTCACTGGAAGCAATGTTCTGTATTCTGATGTATTCAGACAGAATTGTCCATCCAGTAATATTGAAAGATATGAGCTGATTTTGGTATGTTACTTCAGGGTTTCCAAAAAGCCCTGAACCTGAGTATCAAGACCTGTGAAACAGACAAGCATGTGGCTGGTTTAAAAAAGGCATATTAATTATTTTTGTTATGTAACAGACATTTAAAGGAAGAAAAATAATAAATACAGGAATGTAAGCCACCAGCAGGAGCAAGGAAATCTGCACAGACACATAGCTGGTTTACAGCTTTTGTTTTCTGTGCTGTATGTCCACCAGAAGCTAAATCTAGGACATCATGGATGCTTTGCTTGTGACACGTCGTTGTGTCAACCACAGAGGGCAACATGATAAAGCTCTGTTGAGCAGTCTGTCATCCAACTGACAGGCAGTGAAATACAATATTGTCAGAGGGTAAGCCAACAAAGAAACAGAGAGACAATGTTTTCCTGTTCCGTGACCACCATTTTAGTTATATTAATTCAACAAAGTATATGCAAGACCATCTTCTTAAAAGCTGCCAAAAAAAAAAATGAAATGAAGACATTGCAGTTTGATGCTGCTTCAAAAATGTTAACGATGTGGCCTCTCCAGGTGCACACATGCACACACAGACACAGAGTGGCCGTGTTGTTGCTCAGAAGTAATGCTAAGTTTTCTATTGAGAGAATCCAAACATAAAAGTAAGCAAATTAGTGTTGTTAGACCAGCTGGAACTGTATTTTCCTCAGTGTGGCCCTTTTAAATTTGTTCTTTCATATTGCATTAACGTCCTCTTTTCCTCCTCATGAAAGAGGGGAAAGAAAATCAGGAGATAATAAGTTCCTAGTTTACCATTTCCATTGTCTTTCATATTAATGACTTTACCAGGGCTCATACTGCACTTTATGCTACAGTGCAGCCTATAACAATTCCTCTGAACACCTTGATAATTAAGCTGTAGGCTTAATTCTGCATCAGAGGGTAGATCCTTATTAGACTACTTTCAACTCCTTTTCCAAAATAGACCATGTGTTAAAAATATTTTAACTATATACAAATTAATACACAGGGTTTCTTTCCCTTGACTGACACAAACATTTGTTTCTATGTTTCTATGGCATAGGAATCCCTAACAGCTAATTGCAATAAGGAGGCAATCTGATATCACTTTCTTCTATTTTAGTTATAGAATATGTTTTAAATGCATTAAATGATTGTTTTCTCTAATTAAAATTGGACCATTGTGCCTATGCTTGTAGATTTTTATCCAAATGCTTGTTCTGTACTAGCACAATTCTCTTGTGATTACATTGGCTTTCTTAGACAAGCTGGAAGGGGAACATGTGACTAAACTGAAATTTTACATGTTTAAAATAAAATTTTTGGGTCCTATAACTGGTAATGACTGGGACCAAGCACCATGCCATGAAATTGAATGAAAACTCCAGATAGTTTCCTGCTCAAGTAATTTGACTATGGTAAATAGGACATTGAAGCAGAAGGCTTAGTTTTAATACTGCAAAGTTGATTCCCTCAGTTGGGCCGTGGCTGTGTTCTCCTCTTTATGGAACAGGGTGAGTGTCCCCTAACAGGTGGGAAATGGTGTAAGTGGTGGTTTTCCACATACAAAAACATTCCAGTCAGCTAAACTGGTGCAAAATTATTTGTGGTCCCTGGTGTTGCTATTTATTTTGGCTGTGTTTAAACCTGCCTCAAAATGTTAAAATTAATTAATAAATTCAACAAAATAAGCCTAATATAAACAAAAATATGTATGTCCAGATTAATTTATCCACCTAATTATACTACAGACAGAAAGAATCAAACAAACCCATCACAAGGGAAAGGTTAAAGAGAACATCTAGATCCTTGGTTCATCACAGTATGGTTACACACAGCCTCAGCTTTGGGGCTTCAGTGGACCTCAGCCATTCAGCAGCAGCCTGGGAAATATCTGAACACATGATTGCAATTATTATGGACCTCATAAGCCATAAATTTTCCAGAATTATTATTTTTTAATTACTAAGATACCAGATGAAAAAGATCAATTCCTGAACAACCAGCCAAGCACACCATTAAAAGCACAAACATGATGGCAGCACTGGCTGTGTTATCATCACACTCAGTGATGTGAAGCCCAACAGGGAACAAAACACAGATTCCCATGAGTGACTGTCATGGTTTGGGCCTAACCAACAACAAAGAAGCAGCCACTTGGCCACTCACACTCCCCCTGCCTGTGCACAAAAGCTATGGGCTGGGGAGGACAAAGGTCAACTAAAAGATTGTGGATCAAGATAAAGGACAAGAAGGGTTTCACTCACCATTTATGGGTCATGGGCAAAACAGACTCAACTTGGGGAAAAAATAATTTAATTTCATGCCGATCAGACACACACAGGACACAGACAACACACAGAGCAGGGCTTGCATATGTTACCTCACCCCTCCCTTCTTCCCAGGCCCAAATCACTTTGTTCCCAGTTTCTCTCCCTCCTTCCCCCCAGCGGCACAGGGGGACAGGGGATGGGGTTTAGAGTCAGTTCACAGGCTGGTGGTTCCTGCTGCTCCTTCCTCCTCAGGAAGAAAGATTCCTTACAGTCCTGCCCCGCTTCCCCATGGGCTGCTTCCCATGGGAGAGAGTCCTTCAAGAACCTCTCCTTCATGAGTCCTTCCCACAAGGTACAGTCCCCCAGGAGCCAGCTGTTCCAGCACGGGTTTCCCACAGTCACAGGCTGCTTCAGGAACAGCCACCTCCCCTGGCATTGGGTCCTCCATGGCTGCAAATCCAAGTCCACAGGCTTCAGGTCCACATACACTCCTCCTGGTGCCTTCAGAGGATGTTCCACCACATTCCTCCATGAGTGCAGGGGCACAGGTGCCATTTCACCATGGGCTGCAGGGGAACTTCTGCTGGGACACCTTCTTCCCCTTCTTCCTCAGCAGCCTCGGGATCTCAACTCCAGTACTGCCTGCCCCCCGCCCCCCTCCAAAACTATGCCAAAACTATGCCAGAACCAAACAAGCACAGTGACTCCACACAGCAAGTGTAATTTCAGTTGACTTCATTAGGTTCCATTACAACTTGTGTCTTAATGAATTAAACTTCTTCAGGTTACTAGAATTTTTGAGCTTCTGACTACTTGGCCTATTGCTAAAACATGGTTTGTCCATGTATGTCCAGGCTCTTCAGAAACCTTTACTATCACTAATTACTTCAACTCTCTCCCAGCTTTTCAACTGTACTTTCCAGATCCTCTCATTTCCAGTCTGACCAACACAACAGTTGCTTTCAGGGAATGTAGTGTTTAATCAATCAACTTACTAGCAGATGTAACTCCCAGGCTGTAATTTTTTGTCTAAAAAGACATTTTCCTTTGAAGAGAATTTTGGACTGTTAAAAAAAAATCAAGTAGTAGCTGTAAAAACTGATCATTTCCTCTGTTGCAAACTTCTTCTCATTGCTCCAATGATGTGATTTGGCAGCCAGAACTTTGGGGTCTCTGCTGTGAGTGCCCATTAGTGCACCTTCTTATCAATGCTGGAGTGTAGAAGCACATTCATGAATAAAATAAATTAAACCTACAGGTTATTTTTCACAGTAATGGCCAAACACCACAATGATAGCAATAATAATGATATTTTTTCTCCACTATTGACCTTAGTGAAAAATGGAGCAGAAAAAAGGAACAGATCTGCAGATCGCAGATTTACAGCTATTTACATACAGAATTGAAATGTGTTCCTACATCCCTAGTTAAGGTTTATCAATGTTAAGAAAAAAAGTGAGCCCTTGTTCCTTCGCTGAGTTTCTTCTAGTTGCTACCATGATATAAAAGCTAATTAATAACTGCTCTTCTGATTTTTAAACTTATTTTATGGATGCACCACCTGCAAGGCAATCTAAGGTACCAAAGAGTGAAATAATTGACTCTTACTAAACAATCACAACCTGTGGCTGCTAAAGAAAGCAAAGTAACATTATACAGCACTTGTATGCACCTATGTTTAAATATATTGAGCAGTTTTGCTTACCACATATTCCTGTAGTTACCTCAGTCAATACCTATCTTTCTTACCAAAATTAGTTAGTCAGGCAGTCCAACTTACCTATATACCTACTGGACTTCCTTTGTAGCATTGCAAGTTCAACCTTTTGCTGCCATGTAAAAATATTAATGAATCATGACTGGAAGTGTGTGTGACATCTGCAGCAAGTGCAGCCTTGGAGAGGCAGGGCCCAGTCTTGTCACACGCCAGTGTCCCCAGCCTGGGGACCCCACACAGTGGTTGAACGTCTGTGATTCTAAGTGGTGTAGACAGAAGGGAATCTAAGCACCAGTGGCTGCATGAAACCTTAGGTGGCTAGTGTCGTGAGCCTAGGCAAGATGTGCTTTACTGATACAACTGATAGAACTTGTGGGCTGTTCAATCTGCCTGTCTGGGACACCAGCTAATCACGGAGCAGCTGGTGGCTGTTCCCATTCCCACTAGCAGCTAACAGGGAACTGAAAAACACAGGATGGACTTTTTCCTCTCTTACATTTCTCTGTCTTGCCAGCCCTTTTATGTTTTAATTAGGCTCAATGATGCATCCAAACAGCTTCTGAATGGGAGAAATTCACATTTGAGAAAGGCATAGAGAAAGCAAGCCAGCGGGGAACTCTTATACCAGTGACCATGGTCAGAATTCAGCTTTTGCACCACAGCCAAGTACAGGAAATTTCAGTCTGAGCTGAGAAATCATACTGTAATTCCTGTTAGGAGAAAATGAAGTTATATGCCTGGACACTTCATAGAAGGGCACACATGCTTTTCCTATCCAATTCGGCACTAATCATTATATTCATCTTCAATAAAAATGATTGATTTTTAATTGGCTATCATTATATCTTGTCATTTTAATGCTGCTGTGTGGCCTGCATAGCCACAGTATTATCTTTTGGGCACATGTCTGAAGTCTGTAAACTTGAAGGGGCTCTCTCTCTAGGACAGAAGACAACAACAGGGTAGTTAGGACAGATTGAAAACATAGTAGCTATTGCAGAACAGCAGGGAAAGTGGATACAAGAATGTCACCCTTATTTTGATATTATTGATATTTTAGTGTAACCCAAAGTTGCCATACAAGTAAAGGCTGCATTGAACTAAATAATGAATAGGAATGGGAAAAATTATTCTGCCCTAAAGAATTTTCAGTCCACTGGGAACAAAGTGTAATGTAATAAATAATATTAAGGTAAAATACACATCCATAATACTCATGAAGAAAATCTTTTATTATCAAGACAGCTGTGGTCTCCATACTCAGGACTAGATCTAGTAACTGGGCTGAATATCACAATCCTTAGATCCACAATGCTAAGCCTTCTGACATAATTTCAAAAACCGCAGCCCTAAGCAGTACTAAACGACTTCCTCCCAAAACAGGGGAAGAGGGGGAGAGATGGGTATCTCTGTTAGGATTTCTCCAACCTGCCTTCCCCTCCAAAAACACTTGGTGATGACTGTAGACTTCCAGTAATTTTTAAGGAGCCTGAAGGCCTAAGTGAACATGTGTTTGGTCAAAATCTGACAGGGAAAATAGGAATCAAAGCAGCCATGGCATAGAAGGAAGCATCAAAAATAAACGCCGGAAAAACATTTTTCAGATCTAGACCAAGTAAGTCCAGAGCACAAGCTTAAAACAGATTTGCCATATTTGGACTGATGCAGCTGTATTATGAGCAGAACTAGTAATAAGCTAACAGGTAGGTATTTGCTTGAGAATGTCTGACAATTGTCTGCTGTTCAAGCCAAGACTCCTACCTGCAAGTGCAGCAAGATACTCTATTCCCTTTTCTGATGGAACCCCTGGAGCTTAGAATAGATTTGCCACTTGAGGACTGGCCGCCTACTGGTGTTACGTAGACTTAAGAACATAAGATTTGTTGTTAAGCTTTCTGGGGATATACTAAGGTCACAGGCACTGTACGCCACATAGTATTTTCTTAATGGATTATTTGTATTGCATAATTCCTTGTACGTTTCTGTCTCCCCTGCTACCATTGTCTGTTAAGCTTTTTTAGATCCTCTTTTGACAAGCCTGATTCTGTAGGTACCAACAGCTTCACCTCTTCACCCTTCAATTCAAGAACTGCCTAGTAGGAAATGAGATAGATGTCTTATGCCCACTCCACCCCTTTCTCAGAATTAATTTTTTATTTCTGGTCCGAAATCTCAGCCTTCAAAACTCTTCCAATGTTAGACACCTTTAAAAAAACAAACAAACAAACAAAAACAAACAACAAAAACCAACAACAACCAAAAAACAACAACAAAAAAACCTGACACCAAAACACAACAACAACAACAAAAACACAACAAAAAAAACTGAGGGAATGAAATAAAACAATTCTTCCTCCACACAGCCCGAACCTCTCCTCATTCTCTTCCCAATAGTTCATATGTAGTTCAACATCAAGGACATGGCTGAGGAGGTTCAGTTTGCTCATTTTTGTCTACTTAGGATGCCTACAATCCAGACAGTATTTTCCTGGTACTGCAGATGTGCAAAAGCAGTGGGTACCAGCTGCTCTGGAAAGGTGAAATTGGGTAAAAAAGTGTAAGCAGCTCAATTAGGATCTGGTTTCTGGAACTTATGCAGAGTGGGAGAAAAAGCAAAATTTTTGGTTGGGTAACATTTACATTAGGTTTTTTTTCAGATGTTTAGATGGTCTATAAAAAGGCCTCTGCAAGCTACGAAGGCTTTCTTCTTCTGGGTAGTGCAGCAGATTTTTAAAGGAGTGCCACTATAGGGCTAGAAGCAAAAATGCTTACTAAGGCATAAATGCCTTAATTCAGTAGAAATAACAGCTATTTATATGAGTTTTGTACTACTGATTGTTTCTCTTCTGGGTATTACTAACTTATAACCACCACTAAGAAAACTGTGAAAAAGCCATGACAGTACAAAAAGCCCAATAAGAAATTCCTAATTCGTTCAGCTGGAGTTTTAACATTATCCTTCATTTCAGATTTATAACAGGCAGAAAAGTTGCAATAATGCATTTAAAAATCTCTTATATTTTATGCTTATTTTCTCTCAGATTTCAAAGACTGCACAAATGGACTAACATAGTACCCATGCCATCCTATAACTATGTTAGACATACCACTGTATCATATAATTAAAGAAGTTTTAAATTGTTCTCCTTATCCCCAAAGAGCAATGACTGATTCATGAGGACTCTGACCAAAGTCCATATGATGTTCAGGAAATGTACATGCACCATGCAGTCCCTGAAGGGCCTCATGTTCTTCTTTATTTCCTACTTCACTCTGTTTTCTTGTGCAGAGATAAGGAGCTGAATAGGTGTTCTCTGCCAGCTGAAGACTGGCAGACTGATTCTGTGATGAATGCAGCAATCCATATGCTGTGGAAGCCAGAGTTTACTGGGTGCTATTTTCAGCTGGTGTAAAATTAGCCTGAGCCCATTAAACTTAAAAGAGTACTGCTGATTTACTCACTGGAAAAATGGAGATGTTGATTACTGCAGAGTGTGGCTCTCAGCATTTCATTAATGAGGTCTAATGCCATCATATTTCTATACTTCAGAAACCAGATTTGAAAAACTCACAGTCATTTAGCTGCCCAGAGAGAAGCAGGTCTATACAGTGTGCCGTAATGCTGGTACTAGCCTCTTGTCTACAGAACTGTTTATTCAGACTTGGATGCTGCAAGTGAAGAAAGCTGTGTAATGTCAAATTCTGCACATCCATCTAGTTCTCAAGGGAACTAAAAAATGTACACACATTCAAAGACTTTCCACCACACTATTCACAGACAAAAAATTTCTTTCTGAGAGGAACTGTAGAGTTGAGGAAAGAGGTCTGCTGAAATCCTCCAGCTGACATTTCAACATTTACTGGAATTCTTATCTTCCACTAGTTTATTATTATTTTTTAAATTTATTTATCCAAAGATTGCTCAGTGTTATACCAGCCATAAAGGTTCTTTAAGTTATCTTATGCCCTACACACCCGGTCAGTGTTCTCCCCCTTGATTCCAAATTGCATTGAGGATTTCACATTTTGGCCCTCGGACATGAGTTATGATTGCAAAGCATGTTATCTCAAGAATTAGTGCATTTGCAATACTGTGCCAAGCAGGTAATTGCAGCAGGATATTGTGAGTACACTGATAGGGTGAGTATTGTACTGCGCTCTTCTCCTAATCCTTCATGCATGCAAAACCAAAATCAGACATACTTCCACTGTCACATTTTGAGTCCCTGAACAGGTTGTTACTCTCAGAAGTGAAATCAAATACAGCAAATTGAAAGCACTTCTGATTCCCTCTTGTCCTGAGGCACAATCATGAGAAGTGTGAACCTGGAACAGAGGCACTGATCACTCTACTTTTTCACTTTTGCTTTTTGAAGTATCTTCTGCCTTTTCTCCCATATCTCATAATGCAAAAAATTTGAAGCTTCTTTTTGATCTTCAAGCCATAATTTGAATCAAGTTAAGCAGAAAAAGAAGAATTTATGGCAGGAGTGCAAGCTGATAAACTACTTCTTTGCTCAAGAGCAAATTTCATCTCTGGAAAATGGCCCTTTTTACTTTTCAGGTGCAGAGCACTGAAGGCACATCCTCCTGTGAATTAGTTATTTCATATCTTGAGGTGTGCTGAAATAAAGCTTTTTTTTTTCTTCTTTTTTAAGCCTGAAATTCAGATGGGAACATTATGCAAAAGGCCTCCAACTGTCTTTTGTTTCTCCAGCAGTTCATTTTGTTGTGTCCTTCTAGTAACAGATTCTCAGTGTGATGGTGAATGAATTGTTACATATTATGGCTATGTGCTGCAAGAACGAGGAAGGACCATCTGGAATCTCATGATAGCCAGCTCCTATGAGAGTACTTCATCTTGGCTGTTGAATTGGTGGCATACATAGTAACTGACAAGATGGCACACCAAAATAATGCAAGACATTATTCTTTGTTTTTCAGGACTGCTCCATGGCTTCAGTTTCACACACCTGCAGATGTTTTACCTCCTCATGTGAGTGTTTTAAAACCATTTAGGAGAAATGTGTTTTCAGTGCAACAACTGAAAAATGCCATAACAAGGACAAGTTGTGTTCTCATAATTGCACTCTATAGCTCTTATTCCAGATGTGCTTGTAAAACATTCCCTCTGACCCAGGGAGGAGTTCTCAGGTGTAAATCTGCTTTACAAGGCAAAAGCAAAGAGTTTTCCTTACCTTCCCATTTCTCAATGAGTAGCAACTGCGGGTTACCAGCCTTAGGACAATTTTAAGTTGTGCAGGCTGTAAAATGTTTCCTTAGCAGAGGAATATGCTCCTCTTTCTGTTTAAACACTTTATAACCCCTCACACAACACTGTTGCTGTGTACAGGAATACAGCGTATTACAAATTTGAAAGTCATTAGGACAGAAATGGAGCTGGCACCTTTGAATGTGTACCAACTACAGGGAGCCCATGAACTGTAACAGTTACTTACCATTTCTCTCAACACTGTAATTTGTATTGTCACATATCTAGGAATCCAAATCCCCTTGATTTTATTTATGCAGAATAGCAAGTCTGCTCTCATAACTTCCTGTCTATGGACAGATTATAGTCAACAGATAGAGCAGATGGACAAGGTCATCACACGAGGAGAAAGTATCAGTTGTGCCAGAGTACATCTAACGCACTGTCTGGTCCCCGGCAGTGGCCATCCGTGGGTGCCTAGGGAGAATTTAAGGACATAACACAGTGATACTTTGCCAGAATACTCAACCCATCTTTACAGATTGCTAGGTTAAAGACAATCTCAATTATACGCAGTGTCTTCCTTTATAATGGTCTTTTGAGTTTCTTCTAAGAATTCATCTAGTTCCATTTATGAGCCATAAAAACTTTAGTATCCACAGAATCCTTGTGTGAGGGGCTTCACAGGCTCTCAAGCTGTTGTACAAAGGAAAACCTCTGCAGCAAAATCTCTGAGCATCCCACATTTGCCATCACAGCACTGTGCACAATCTTGTTATCACCCCACTTACTCAGACATCTCCGCCCCAGGCTGAGCGCCATTGCCAGTTTAGCTATTCCTGAGAAACAAGAAATGCAGAATTCCTTCATGCAGACAGTATGGTCCACATGAGAGCACATCAGCTGCCTCACCCCAAATTTAGACTGTTTGGGGAATATTACACTCATTTACTTCAGGCCTGCACAAGACCATCAGTCAGGGCATTCATGAACTCTCAACAATTAATAAAATTTAACTTTACAGCTAGCACCACAAATTAAAATACAGACACCAATCCATTCTTTCCATTCATTAAACAGGACATAAACTCTCCTGTGAACAGGCCTGATAAATGGAATTTCCCTTTGGGGCATTACTGATGAAAAATGACAAGTGTAATATTTCTATCTAGAACTTTGCTGAAACTGTGTCAGCAAATTCCCAAATCTTGCTGTTTCAAACTACTCTGAGGGAGATTTTATCCTTTAAGGCTCTTAATAGGACCTCCTTCTGTCCTAAAACATACTTGCATTCTCACATTATGGGTTTGTCCCTGAAAATTCCCTAAAAAACATGAGGTATCACCCCTCCTCAGAGTCCAAGCCAGGTTCATTAAAAATAAAATTAAGATCTCATGGGTAAATAGATGTGCTGTGCAAGCATTATGCTGAAGTGCAGACAATTCTTCAGCTGAACTGACATTTTATGCCAGCCAGTGTTTCTACCCATTTAAACCGTCTGCCTATTTATACCTCCAATCACCATGATGTCCAGTCACAACAATAGGAACAAAATGACCAAACCGCCTCTTGATTTGTCAGTCATCATTATCAGTATATATGAGCCACTGGATCTGGTTTGCATAGCTCAGCAAGTAACCTCTATAGCTCCCAGGGTGCTGCATCTTCAGTCTGAATGCATAGTACTCACTTCAAACTAGAGACAGCATGCAATGCTGAATCCTTAAGTTCTTCTTCCACTGGATTTTTAAAAAAATTATTTATTGTTTTTGTTATCATTAGTTTTCAAGGTAGAACTTCACTGGGAGCGTGCATAAGGAAAAGGTTACAAAGGGACATCTGTCAGAGACCTATTAACTTCTATTACTACACATCTTACACTGTCTGAATATCAAGGCATCAGTTAATCTTAAATTAATTAAAACCCATCATCCCAGATTCTCCATCAGTATAACTTGTTACAGCTGCAGCTGAAGCTGCATTCCCTTCTAGTAGGCACAATAATATATTTACATATAATAATAGTAATAATAATAATAATAATAATAATAATAATAATAATAATAGTAGTAGTAGTAGTAGTAGTAGTAATAATAATAGATTTACATTGTTTTATTTGGACAGAGGGTCAAGATTGCAGAAGATTTGCTTGTGTTACAACAGCTAAGTAGGAGAAACAACTTTAGCTTGCTTAAATTCAATCAAGCATGGACTCTATATGCTTAGAATTCAGCTGAGGTTTGGAGCAATCTATCCCAACCACTTTCCATTATTTTCTAACATAGCACCTAAATTAATAATAATTAATAAGCTCATTCCCCCCATGCTAACCTGGCTCACGCTTCTGGTTGTCCCCTCGCACCATGGGTTAGGAACCAAGCTACCCCTGCCCACCTTGAGGGGTACTCAGGGATACAGGGACAGCCACCCAAACTTGGTGCCAGCTTTCCAGAGATAGCTGAAAGCAGCAGTCTGGTTAGGGTGCAGGTTGAAGCCATGAAGGTGCTGCTCCATCAGGAGCAGAAGATGGTTGAGGCTGTGCAGCTCAGGAGGCTGACCTCGCTCTGCTTGTCCCACAGGGCATGTCACTCTTAACTCCCTCCCTAGAGCCTTGTAACTTGGACACTTAAAATTAAGCGGACTAATTTATGCCATCTGTTGTTAAATGTTAAATGTACTGTGTGTGTGTGTGTGTGCTTCTTTAATTTATAAATTAGGCTGCAGTCAAGTAAATGGTATTCCTCATATGCTGCTTCACTTACCAAATTGTCTATAATGTCTTTTCTGCAATCATTACAGTTTAGTCCCTCTGGACTTATGCCAGCCTAGGATGGGTACTCAACTACTTATATCTGAGGAGGAAAAAAAAGCAGAAAAAATAGAAAAAGAGAAAGTGCAAGGAATCCCGGAGCTAAGGATTGCTGAGTTACTTTAGATTAAGATTTAGCTGAAAGCATAGTTCATAGCAAAACAAAATAAACTGCAGTTCATAACTCTGAACACAAGAAAAAGGGCAAGTCAGGACACTGTAATGTATGCTCCAGTCTCCTCTTGCTCTTCAGGGTAGCCAGGGAGTAACATGTGTTACCCCAAAGGCATGCAAGTCACTGTAATGGAGCATCAGAGGCTTCAGGAGAGGCTGTGGCCACCAGTGACAGATAGGAGCAAGAAGACGGGTATGTGGCAAAGCAGTGGGAATGGCTGAACTGTCATTGCCTTAACCAACAGTGTCAAACGGTGATCTAATTCTAAGAAAAATATTTTAATTGCAGTTGAGTATTTCATTCCACTGTGTGTGTGGCAAGTTTAGAGCTGCCCTGTGATGTTTTACAACTACATTGTGTTGTTCTGCCTCCAGCAGATTCTGTGTGAACATGTTGATTCTTCTCAATGGGGAACATGGAAAAAGAGCCAGGACAGAGATTAATAGTTCTGGAATCCACCTCTCTGAAGGTTCAGAACAAAAAAAAAAGTTTAAGAAAACAGTTCAGAGAGCAACTTTCTCTTTAAACATCTCCTATCATTTTAAAATTAAGCTTTCTTCCCAAGGCCTAAAAACACATCATAGTCCCAGCCAATATGAAGTCACTGATGAGCTGTGGCTACTGCTTATCACAGGAATAACAACCATTTCACTCTCACTGTAAAGCTTCTCCCGTGTGTGCATTACTTACCTCATCTACTGCTGTTAACTCCAATCTTAATTAATTCTGCATAAACCACATTGCTTTTAGTATTTCCTGGGGTTCTTCAGTGAGGATGGGTTTTGGTTCTTCTTCATCACCTTCCCTGTTCTTAAAGGTCCAGTCCACCAGTATCCCTTGACTATAAATCCCTGTGCTGTCCTCAGCCTTTCTCTACTGTGCCCAAATTGCACAGAGTCTGAGCAGCTTCTTGTATCAGGTCAAGGCTTCCTTACTGCTTTCCACCAAGAAAGAGAGTAATATGAAAATATTTCTTCTCTGGTTTTTATTCTCTACTTCAAAGATATTAAAGCTACCATTAGTGGTGAGATGTTTGTGTTAGTGTTTATACAGTCCCCAGGAGTAGCTAAAATCCTGAATGCAACTTGTTTTTGAATGACGGAGTAGTAAAGAATTATAAAATTGAACATTTCCTCTTTCAGCAAACAAGAGAAAGTGTAAGGAAAAGAGTGTTGCCCTTAAACACCCTCTTTATCACTCTCCTGAGTTGCAGAGCAATTGGGAATCATCTCCCTCTGCTGCCCATCTGCTTGTCTCCCCTCCAGATGACCAAAGGTGAATAAACCTGTTTAACAGTGTGTGTTGGCTTAGCTCAGGTCTCCTTCTTCCCCTGTTTCTTCTGGTCCTTTTGATCTGGAGCCACTGCTCCCTATAATTTGTCCTTCATACTCGCCTCCCTCTACAATTTCCCAGCTCCTGGCAGCCCACACTTTTCATAGCTAAATTATGCCTAGCAGATTACTGAATGCCTTGACCCCATAGAACCAAGTTCTGCAGTGATGAAAGAAACACACACATTGGAACAACACTGATGAGCCAGTGGAGAATTAAGCTGGTAACAAAGCAAAGCATTGAACTGAGGAGAGTTAATGAAGTAAGACACAGCATAACACAGTCAGTGAAGCAGAATGAAGACAGACAACTTTCCTTCAGGACCCACTTGTCCTGGCAGAGGATTTTAGCAAGTTACTGAGAAAGCAAGCTGTTTTGTATATATTATGGAAATCACTGAGTGACAGGACATGAACATGTCTATTGGACCATATGGTCTCTGAGGCAGGAAAATATCACATACGCATGTTCTGGAAAATGCCTGAGCCCTCACAAATGACTGAAACTTCATAAGCCAAGTACCATTCTGGAAGAGACCTTTTGGACATTAAGTCCAGGCCGTTGGTCCCGGTAAGCATCACCAAAAACCACATTAAAAATCTAACATGCGGCATAATTACATTTTTTCTTTGCTTTCCAGCTGCTCAAGTAGATTTCAAACAGGGGTGCTGGCTACTTAGGCAAATCCCAGTTTGCTACACTGCCAAGATCCTAGATTAGCTATTATCTGTTTGTCATGTCTGGTTTGATTCTCCCAAACCTCCCTCATTGTGAATGAACTGTATACTTCCCTAGCTGCATTTCTCTTTCTCCTTTTTGCTACCTCAGGCCAGCTCATGCCAACTTGTTTTGAGAATCTCCTGCCTTCTTGCCTACCTGCCTGCCTACCTTCCCACCTTCTCTCATTCCTTCCCTCCTTCCTCATTCTTTTCCTCATTCCTTCATTCCACCTTAGTGCTAAGCCATCATTCTATTTTGAACACCAGCTTCAGCAACCCAGGGTGAGCTGCAATGAAGCCCATCTAATCCAGGCAACTACATCTCACCCATCATGCCAGCCACTTGCACTTGCAGCAGGGAAAAAGCTCACCTTTGCCTGACTCTTTCTTCTGACCTTCTGAAGTCACTTCTGATCATACTGGTATTACAGCGGATCACCTTTCTGTACTTTCTTTTATTCTTCTCAAGGTACTTCCAGGAGGGGTAAATTCCAAGTCTGCTGATAGTGCTTTTTAAGCTATCTAGGTCCTTTATTTCTGCAATCCCTGGTTGCAGTGAAGAAGTATACATCAGGCTAATATGGAAGCTCTAAGGAACCCTCACAGAACACCAGTTTCACAGGTAGCAGTTTTATTTTTTAGATATTATTCCATGCTTATGTTGGCATGGACTGGTTTTTAGTAGAAACAAAAGAGAAGAAAAATCACAGGAAATAATTAAAAGTTGCAAGGATCTCTTCTCTCTCCTCTGAACATTTTCTTGAACCTTGATGTTAACATCAGGTTTGAGCTACTACGCTGCCTTGTGGGATTGAGAAAGAGAATTCAGTGCTTCAAAAGCCTTAAGCATGATTGCAACCTGAAGTGAACTGCTGCAATGCTATGGCAATATCAGGGCAGTATCTACCCTGACACAAACTGTGCACAGGGCTATGTAGGAACCCAAGCCACAACAAGTAAGAAAGGAGCACGCTGAGACACTATCATTCAGCTGAAGTCAGTTTTGGTACAGTGAGGCACCACATGGACTTCTGCATATAGCTGTAAAAGCAGTCCTTTGGGGATGCTGCCCATGGAGGACCTGGAGGGGATCCACTGCAGCATGGCTCTCATAGAGGTTTCTGTCTCTAAGCAAGTGTAAGGGATACCAGGGACAAACACCAATCTTTGATGACAAAAACACAGAGAAACTCTCCCCAAGGAGTTACACCAAGTTTTAGTTTCCCCCCATCTGTGGATTCGGTGATCTAATCCATGGTTATCTGCTACAGCAGTGATGTCATGTTTCTGCAGAATATTTGCTAAAGACTGTCTTGTGAGCAAATCTGGGAATAGTAATCATCTTGTGTACAGAGATCCTAGATCACACACCAACTCCAGTTTGACAAAAAGCATCATGCAATTAACCTGTCATTACAGCAAAATTAATATTCATAGTTGCTAAATAGGGATTTGTGACTTGTTTTTAAAACAGCAGGGCACTGTGTTTTCTAAAATAACCAGTTTTCAGGGTGATTTTCTAAATAGTGTTTGTGGGTAGGGAAGCAGAAGGGAAGAACCTCTTTTTTTCTTTTTCTTTTTTTTTTTTCTTTTTTTTTTTTGCCAGAAGTCAAAATCAAAGGAAGATATTTCAAAGCTGTATTTATTATTTCTTCAGAGGCAATATCAGCAAGAGATCTTTTCTCTGTCATGTTTACTCTCCAAACAATGACAGTTTCTGAGACCACCAAAGAAAAAGAAGTTTGGGGTATTGCATTGAGGAGAGGAGAGGGATGCACAGTTGCAGGCTGAGCTCCTCTCCCCTAGAAAAGTTTAGCCTGTAAATCAAGCCACTAGAGTACAGGGTGTGGAGAGGGTGGTAAAATAAAAGATAACCTGTTAAAACCACTCACCTCTATATTCATGAAATGCCTGACAAGCTCGCTGTATTGAAATATTGGCATATGGCACATAAATGGCACATGGTTGGAATAAGGATAGCAATCTTGCTGACAGATTTTCACACATACACATTAATATGTCTGTGTGAAAACTTATATACACACACACAAAGTCTGGCTAAAATCCAGGCTGCAAGAGCTTTCTCTGCCCCTGAACTGATGTGTTATTTGGTATGCAACTTTGTGGATAGAAAGCTTTACTATAAATCTGTATTTGTGTTTGAAAAATATTTCCTGGATTTTAAAACCACAATTAGGTCAAAATGAAGCATTACAGTAAGGAGTGATATATTTTCTTCCACTGCACAAAGTTATCTGATTTCCTCTGAAAAGTCTCAGGAGTAGCCTGTTTATTTTTAACCAGTATTTCTTGTGTGTAAGGAAACTCTAATAATTTTACAGCTAAATAATTTAATTTGTAAGCTGAAAGCAGAACAACGTGAACTTCACAATGACAGAGCATATTAAACTCTCATAATGAAAGACATCAGCCTTCTAGCAGGCTGTGGGTAGGAAAGATTCCATGAGGTATATATACAAGCTCAAGAGTGCTTGTGTCATTAATTTTATAAAAAGAGCTGCTGCTGTGGAGCGGGTAGATGGACAAAACCAAGAGAGCACAATGCAGGTACAATGTGGGCAGAGAAGAAAGCAAGAATCAGTTCTAGAAATAAATGTCAGAAAAGCAGAGACCATGCAGCTGCAGTCCCAAACTGTCAGGGAGAGATGTGATATGCATATACTTAAGCAAACAAAATTTCACAAGAGCACAGCCTTGGGAAATCCACTAGGGGATCCCCTGTACTTACAAGCATGGGGTCAGAAAAGTCACTTCAAGGACCGTGGCACCCCTTTTCCCTTCTTCAGAGATAATGCTCTGGCTCTGGTGTGAAGCTGGATGTGCCTGTGAGTACACAGAGCTGGAGGAAGTACATCTCCATTTCCTATGGACATGGCAGATGCTAGGCTTTTCTTTCAGATTTGGGAGGCAGCATGAGACCTGTTAATGAGGGTAATTCAGGTGCAAAGAAGTAAACAAAGGTTCAGAAGACCTGTGAAGTGTGCTAATTTATTCTCACTTGGAGTGGTGGGGTAGTAAAGGCTAAGGAGGGGCCAAGAAGACAAAAAGAGGGACTATGGAAAAAAATAAATTACAATTGACATTTGTCAAGTGCCAGAACTTGCAGAAGACTGATAGTGGTCCTGAAAAATATTCCTGGGTAAATGCCATGTGTTAAACCCTTTCCAAGTCTGTGGGTATGCAATGTGCACAACTGAGTTGTCTTTTTTCCTGTTGATAGCTGTTTTCAGTAGCCTACATTAAGAGTCAGGAGCTCTCAGTACAGTGTGTGACAGAATGCATAAATCAGGAGGATGGCACACACAGCTTTCAGATTACCCTGCAATTGAGTCCAAGACAACTCACCATTACACCACCAAAAGGAATCCAAGGTTGAATGTACCTCATTTTTTGCAGGATTCCAACACAAGGATCATAATAAACTAAGTCGGGTTGTGACCTGGGTGACTGGTTCTTGCTACGGATGGGATGCCAACAGGGAGAAGGGAGGAAGTGTTGACTGGAGCAGTAGCAGGATGATACAGCTTACAGTCTCCAGCCCACTGCAGAATCCTAAAGTCTGAAAAGGAAATGTGTGCCATGCTGCTCAGCAGGCCAGGAATGGCTGGACCGAGGGACTGCTTTTACTCAGAACATACTTTGATCTATGGCTTCCACTTTGTGGCTTTATAGGTTTTTAGGCTTTTTAGGTTTAGATGGCTTTTGCTAGGTGCAGTGCATTGTTCGTGCAGAGTTCATCCACATTAAAAAAAAAGAGCACTATATGCTGCCAGTCAAAAGTGCCTTTCTCATGCATAAGAAAACAGAAAACCAGCAACAACAACAACAACAACAACAACAACAACAAAAGAAAAAAAAAGTGTAAATTCCTAGGAAAGAGAGGAAGTGAAAACACTTTACATAAGCATGTCCATACTTTTTTCCTTCAGGCAGCACAAAATAAAATTTCAAAGCCGAATTGGCAGCTGTACTCTTGTCAGCAAGAACAGTGCTTATTCTTATTAAGGATGGAATGCACAGAAAACATACAGAATGTCAACTGTGTCGGCCACCCCTCCCACACCCTTGAAGTTGTGTTTCTGTCATCATTTGGTCTCTGCTTCCAGTGTACTTCCAGCTTCTCTACATACAGCTGATATTCACTCCCACTCATTAAGTTAAATTTGTTCTCGCTGTTGCTTGCTTTTGAATATTTGTTTGTGGTTACTGCAGGGCTGGGACCAGCTGCCTGTGTCTGAGGAGCTGCTGATGTATATAAATGAGCCACTGCACTAGAATAAGCAAGGCTAGGTGGAAAGCCCAGCAAAATGTAATACAGAAAACGCTGGTTGATTCATAGAATCATTAAGGGACCTTAAAGATCATCAAGTTCCAACCCCCCTGCCATGAGCAGGGCTAGTTTACAGGTTAAGTCACTTTGTTTTTCAGCATCCCAATTGTGAAAAAGGGTTATGAACTGATTAAGTTGGAAGAATATGGTACTGTTATTTTTGTGTGTCTCTTTTGTGTGCATGTTTGCTGCTGTAATGCATTGACTTGCTGAAGCACATACGAGATGTGTCTACATCCCCACAGTTTTTCTACTCACATGAGTCACCAGACACATAGCTATTTCTGAGTATGTAACCTGTTGAACACCACAAGTATCACTGTTGAGCATTTAAGACTCAGTCTCATGGGCAGATCTCCCCACTTTAGCAAGTAGTTCCATGTAAGCAGAGTTGTGATCGCTTTGTGTACACCCATAGCATGTAACAAACACAAGACATTGAATTTATTTAAGTTTGTAATGCAAGAAGGCTAAATGAAAGTTGCATTATTTTGCATTTGCTGTGAGTTCAGAGCTTGAGTAAAATCAGCCTCCATGGCCCAGCTAGTGTTTGTTTATCTCATATACCTTGGTAACTTTGACCATGTCTGCATCCTCAGGCTCATATGCATTCAGATCATAGAACTTACATCCAAGACTCTTTGGGGAGCCTCTCTGCAGCATCCTATCTAACATTTCTGCTACTCTGCTTTCCATATTAGCTCTGTCCTGTCCACTGTGGGTCTAGCTAGCTCTTGGATGAGTTGGAAGATACTGGTATGAAAAGAGGCAATTCCTATTTTCCCAAGTGCAAGAGCTATTTATACCCATGTCCTGTCACTGGCAGCCTTTGATTCACTATAGTACGTCCCTCCTCATCGTGTCAGTGTCTGTACATGTCTGTGATGTGACCCACTGCCTGCACAGACCACTGCTGCTGCTCTCCTACTGCTGTCCATGCCTATGCAAAAACTGCCTTGACTCTTACTGAGATTCCAAAGAAAAGCTAATCTGCATGTGACTACCTTCTTCTGAAGACCTTTATCTTTCTTCTTTCTTGTAGTGGCTGCTATATAGCAATTGCCTGAAGCAGATCCAAACTAATACAAACAATCCAGGATCTTGGTCTCTTTTTACCTCTCAGGGTAAAACTGAAAAACTGCATGGACAAAACTTCCTGGATCGCACACAGAGTCAATACACAGGCAATCTCTGTCTGATCCTCTGCATTTCCTATGCCTCACTTCATCTCTTGCTACTGAGTGGTACTGAATAAATACTTGCAGTTTGTTGCAAGATCCTATGTACCTCAAACAACAGATCAAGAACTGGGCTCAAGAATTAACAAAACAGGTACAAATCCATGACAATATAACTTACTGTTGCTGGCCAGGGATTTTCTGGCTCTTCCTACCCTCTGCTATTTATAACACTTTCATGTTTGTCAAAAGAGCTGTTTCATCTTGCTTTTCTTCAATACCACCTGTGTAACAATACTTCTTGTAGTCTTCCAGTAGTTTCAAATGTGCAGTTTAGGGCAGAATTTAGGGAGTTTTCAGTTTTGTAGCCAGAACGGTACCTTGAATACCTAGTGCCTAGTAAGAACTGGTACATACACAGGTGCCAATGCACCTCACATGATGCAGGGTTAAGAGCTGGGGTAAGTTGCTCTGGACTCTTGCCGAGTAGCTCCTGCTCTGTTTCTTGTTAGTAATTCTGCCTGAGCATGTTTCTAGGTGACATCACAACAGGCATATTTCCTTGCAAAAACATCTAGAGACCAGCTACAGTAAACATTGTGGGTGTATTTACAACAATCAGCCGAAGTTCACTGTGAGAGGGAAGAGATAGCATGGAGTGGCAAAGGTGGAGATACTGACAAGGACACACAGATACACAGTCAGCAAAGCTCATGTAGCTTGTCCTAGCTCCCTGGGCTCAAGTATGTTGCTGCAGCCATCAGTTACACCACTTGAACATACATCACTGCTGTTGTCCTGGTTGACACAGCCTAACCACTTAGGTACCAAGCTGCCAACTGAACTCATGTTGTGCAGTCTGCCCCTCCATTTCTGGCCTATGTTTGGAGCTTGCTCACTCTCTGCATTCTCTTTCTTTCTAGGTGCAAGCAACACTGATGAGTGGAGACAAGGGATTGGACAGACACATGTGCTCCACCTTGGAGGCAGGGGATTGCTCAGGCACATGAGCTCCACTGTAACATGTGAGCAGGAAGAGATGTGAGAGGCTGTAACATGTGAGCAGGAAGAAATGTGAGCTGCTGAGTGACACTGATTAGTCCACCCCTCAGTCATCCTCTCCTCCCACTCAATCTGCATGTTCTAAGCACCCTCTGAGTGACTGCAGCAGCAGGATTGGCAAGTGGGGAAAAAAACCCCAACAAAACAGAAATAGAGAAAGCAACAAGCAAGGAAGCATTTGCTCAGCAGCAGCACGGCCCTCGAAGAGTAGAGAAAGTCTGCCAGGATGGTAGGGGGCAAAGATGCCTGAAAGCACAGCACAGGAAGGATCTTCTTGCTTGCTCCTGCTTGCATTTGAATCTAGCTGAGCTGGGTGGTGACAAAGTGTAGAGTGATCTGAGCAGACTTAGCTCAGTTTTTCGGGGTTCTTACACCAGGCCTATTTGGACGATCCCTCTTTCTAAAGAACTGGTGTGTGGAGAGGCAGACAGAAGAGAATTGTCTTGCTCTCTGAGTCATCTAATCACAGTTTGAGCAGACACTGCAGCAAATCTTTCTACCTTCAGCCCTATAATGCTTTTTGAGCACCCTAATATGATGATTTTACAGGCCTTTCCATACTTTAAAAAATTACTAATCCATGAACAGTTCCTTTAGTTAGATATGAACTAACCAGTGAGGCCTTACAGAGCCATCTAAATTATTTAAGGTATTTTAAATTAAATTAAATTAAATTGTTTTGTTTTGTTTGTTTACTGTTGTTGTTTTAACCAAGACAAAGCAAGCATACTCAACTCTGAACCTGATTTGTTCAGTGAAGCATTGCAGTTATACAGTCCCCTATCCTGGGAAAAGTCAACATCAGCACTCTGCTGATGCTTGCAAAGACTCTTCTTCTCATAACACTCTTCCTTTTTAATTTTAGTTTTATCTTGTAAATATATGGTTCTCAGGAAGCTGGTGTCCAGAGCATAGGCTGGTTGATTGGACAGCATTCTCTGCTGTTACTGACTGCCAGAATTTCACAGGTTTTTTTCTACCTGTAGACTCAGAACCATAAAAAATCTCAAGTTGGAAGGGACTCATAAGGATCATTAAGTCCAAATCCCTGCTCCTCACAAGACTACCTAAAATTAAACCGTAGGACTAAGAGCATTGTCCAGACACTCCTTGAATTCAGACAGGCCTGGTGCTGAGATCACTTCCCTGGGAAGCTTTTTCTAGTGACTGACCACCCTCTTGGGAAAGAATCTTTTCCTACTACCCAACCTGAACTTCCCATGATACAGCTTCATTCCATTTCCTCATGGCCTATCACTGGTCATCAGAGAGAGGAAATCAGTGGCTGCCCCTCTGCTGCCCCCCTTGAGGAAAGTACAGATTGGCATGAGGCCAGCACTGTCAGCCTTCTTCAGGTGGAGGAAACCAAGTGACCTCAGCTGCTCATCCTAAAACTGCACACAGTACTTGACGTGGGGCTGTACCAGTGCAGTGTGGAGTGGGACAATCACATTCCTTGACCACCTGGCTGTACGGTGCTTTGATGCACCCCAGGGCACAGTTGGCCCTTTTGGCTGCCAGGGCCCTCTGTTGATTCATATTCAACTTGGCATCAACCCCAATGCCCAGCTCTCTTTTCTCAACTCTCCAGCCTCTTGTCTCTAGCCTGTAGGTATAACCAGGATTACCCCATCACTTGTGGAGAACCCTGCACTTGCTTTTGTTAAATTTCATATGGTAGGTAATTGCTCAGCTCTCTTGTTTATCCAGATCTCTCTGTAAGGCCTCTCTACCCTTGAGGGTGTCAGCAGCTCCTCCTAGTTCAGTAATCATTGGCAAATATTCTTAACACACATTTGATTCCTGCATACAGATAATTTATATAAACATTGAAGAGCAAAGGCCATAAAATCAAACCCTGGAGAACCCCACTGGTGACTGACCAACAGGCCTGAGGTAATGCAAAGGAGAGTTGTAGAGAGGTTGGTGCTGGTCTCTTCTCACAGGTAATTAGCAACAGAACACGAGGGAATGGCTTCAAGTTGCAACAGGGGAGGCTTAGACTGGACATTAGGAAAAGAATGTTCACAGAAAGAGTGGTCAGACACTGGAACAGGCTGCCCAGGGAGGTGGTTGAGTCACCATCCCTGGATGTATTTAAGGGTCTTTTGAATGTGGTGTTGGTGGATATGGTTTAGGGGAGAACTTTGTAGAGTAGGGATGGCAGTTGGACTTGGTGATCCCAAGGGTATTTTGCAACCTGAATAGTACTATGATTCTATGATTCTATGAAGATAAGCAGCACACTGAATTAAGTAGCTCAGGAAAAAAAAAACAAGGAAAAAAAAAAAAAAAAGGTGGGGGGCTACTGTGCAAGGGCTTTTCTGGTAATTTCTTTTTTTTTTTTTCCTAGGCTGAGAGTCTAGCAGCTCAGAAGCATGTTTCAGCCCAAAGTAAGTAATATAAAGCAGTTTTATTTTACCTATTTTGATAGTCAGAGACAACTTTGAGCAGAGTGTATCAGGTGCCTGAGAACTACATTCCCAATAATATCTAGGTCATAGTGATTAGTCTGAGAAGAAGTGAAGCTAGAGATCTTCTTGCTTTCCTTAATAATGATGTCCCAGATTTTAGACCAGGTGCATGAGGTGTTGTCATCTGACACTCATGAAGTTCAACCAGCAGAAGCTCCTGCTACTTCAGTATGGCATGAGAAGTGATTTTTTTTTTAGTAGGGAACAATAAGCCTCACTGGATACTTCTCAGAAGTGAGGCTAGGAAGCTTGACAAGAAGCAAAATGAAATGTTACAGTAGAGGCTGACAAGAGGAATATTATTATAGATTAGCCTGGTTCTTGATTAAGAAACATTCTAGAATTTTTGGAAATAAAATTACGGCACTGCAGATAATTATTATTTTTTTAATGTCTGAATTAATTTGCTTAGGAGAAAGAAAGAGCCCTGAAATGGGACATTAATTTGCATTAGGATTGCTAACAAAGGACTTGCCATGGCATGGTTTAATGTTCAAAGCAAACTGCAAAACAGATTGCTTTTTGTAACAAGGCCCTTCCAATACCTATTAATAGGGGCCTTGCCTTTCTTGCATCAAGAAAGAGAACAGGCAGTGGAGAGAAATTCATGAGGCAAAACAATTACAAGTGCAGCTAAATATGAATTGACAATAATCCAGGCCTTAAACAGCGTGACCTGAAAAAACCTCAAATTGGTCAATGTAGGATGCAGTTTGAGAACAAAAGTATTGCAAAATTCTCAGCCCTGGTGTCTTCTTGTGTGTCAAGAGCTAGTAAATATAAAAGCTACAGCCAGGGATAGGGGAAAGGGGAAAAAGAACAGGTGATTCTCATGGAAACAGCAATTGTTTCACATGGGACACCACAAAACCAGCACAAACATGTCTTGGAAAACCAAAACATTCTATACTCATGTACATGAAAGTATGGGTAATGCCTCTCTCTTCCCCTCTCTCTCACACCTCTGCCCCTCACACATTTTAATTTTGAGATTATTCATAACCCATATATATTTGAATTAGGAAAATACATGGGATTTATTAACAATGCAACTTTAGAGGTGTGGGGTTTTTTCCCCTGCTGATTTTTCATAATTTATAGATCCATAATCATTCACGTCACAGACTGAGGGAGATGAGGCTGGAACAGGATAATAGCCCTTAAATCCCCTTCTCTAAGCACTCAGATCTTCCCTGTCAGCAAGATTAAAACAGTCAAACGCAGTCTTCATGTGTCTATACCCCACACGGAGCTTTCACAACAACTGGAGTGGTGGCTGGCAAGCAGAAAAATGCAGAATTTCTACTACTGTGCATGATACTGCTGTGATAAAGAGAAAATAAGATTGTCAGCTTTTGTAGCATTGGAAAGGACTGGTGTTAGTTCCTTAATCAGGTGAATGCAGAGAAGGTAGAAGAGTGCGGGAATATAGTATGTTGCAGTTTAACATGCAGCGACAGTTTCCTTTCCTAAAACATAAAGGCAGAGAGAGGGAAGCACCAAATGTCTTCCTGCAACCTGACAAGGAGAAAGGTAACGAAGGCATGCATGTGGACAAGCAGAGTGGCTTTTCTGCTGCTGCTCCACAGAAGTCTCAGCACCTACTGCTCCTGGGACCTGAGGGGAATGGCAACTATTATGTGGACGATGAAGATGAGGATGAAGAAGAGAAAGAAGAAGAAAACTGGCTAAGTGGAGACAAATTTGAAGGAGAAAACAAGCCCTCATCATCCATTCCTTTCTCCCCTACCCTTTCTTCTGGAGTCCCAGCTTCTACTTCATCCGTGCTGAAGATCAACGTCGGTGGCCAAAGCTACCGCCTTGCCTACCAGGCAGTGGCCATCTATCCCAAGACCCGCCTGGGACGCCTGGCTACCTCCACGGATCGTCGCTGCCAGCTGGGCCTGTGTGATGACTATGCTGCCCAGGTAGATGAGTATTTCTTTGACAGGGACCCAGCTGTCTTCCAGCTGGTGTACAACTTCTATGCCTCGGGTGTGCTGCGTGTACGGGATGAGCTGTGCCCTCGTAGCTTCCTGGAGGAGCTGAGCTACTGGGGCGTGCGACTCAAATACACACCTCGCTGTTGTCGCATCTGCTTTGAGGAGCGCCGCGATGAGCTGACGGAGCAGCTGAAGGTCCAGCGTGAGCTACGCTCCCAAGCAGAGGCTCAGGAGAACGAGCAGCTCTTCCACCACATGCGCTATTATGGTGCCCAGCGCTGGCGCCTCTGGAACCTCATGGAGAAGCCTTTCTCCTCTGTCACCGCCAAGTTGATGGCAGTGGCCTCCAGCTTCTTTGTGCTCATCTCCGTGGTGGCCCTGGCACTCAATACTGTGGAAGAGTTACAGCACGTAGACCAGATAAGCGGGGAGACCCGGCCTATCTTGGAGCACGTTGAGACCCTGTGCGTCGCATTCTTCACACTGGAGTACCTGCTGCGTTTGGTCTCTACCCCAGACCTGCGCCGCTTTGTCAGCAGTGCCCTCAATGCAGTAGACCTCATTGCCATCCTGCCCCTCTACCTGCAGATGTTGATCGAATGCTTTACTGGTAGCGACCATCCTGGAGGTCATGGATCTCAGCATGAGCACGAGATCGAGACAGTGGGACGGGTGGGCAAGGTGGGACAAGCGCTTCGCATCATGCGCCTCATGCGTATCTTCCGCATCCTCAAGCTGGCCCGCCACTCCACAGGGCTGCGTGCCTTCGGCTTTACCTTGCGCCAGTGCTACCAGCAGGTGGGCTGCCTTTTGCTCTTCATTGCCATGGGTATCTTCGCCTTCTCTGCTATGGTCTACACAGTGGAGCATGATGTCGCCAGTACCAACTTCACCAGCATCCCCCATGCTTGGTGGTGGGCTGCCGTAAGTAAACACATTTCAACTTGATGGGTAGCCAGAGACCCTCCCTCCCTTTTCCTCCCCTTCCTTGCTAGAGTCTCTTACAGTCTTGAAAACAGCAGGCTCAGATCAGTGAACATCTGCTCTGAATTATGAGCTTATAGGACATATGCACTCACTCACGCACACACATGCACTCATTCCTCTCTGTTGCAAGCTTAAATCAAGGCTTAATCAGGCAGGTAGTGTCGAAATTCCTGTCCAACCAAATGCAGACAGTACTTACACTTTTAAAGATGTGGGCAAAGAGACAGGAAATAAAAGCATTTCTCCACTTAATCCTATTGCCAGTGTTGAAAAAAAAAACAAAAAAAAAAAACAAAAAAAAACCAAACCACCCTGAAACAATTGACACACACACAAACAAACAAAAAACCCCACAAAAAAACCCAACCCAACCCCCAACCCAAAAAACTCCCCCACAAAAAACCAAACCAAACCAAACCAAAACAAAACCAAAAACAAACAAACAAAAAAAAGAAGCTTGTATCAACCTTGCTGGTTGCAGGTTGACACAGGATTTTTGTTCTTGATAAGACATAGTTTATTAACTGTATTGTAATCACTCAAATTTGCAAGGCAAAGCTCTCCCAGAGCTCTGACCATTAAAAATGCATTAAGGCAAACAGTTGTCTTGCACAAAAGATTATGTTTTGTTCCTTAGGAGAAAGGTCTAAAGTGTATGTCTACACACACACAAAGCATTGGTGATTATTTATACCATGCCAGACTTGCAGAGAACTAAATACAAAAAGAAGTAGAAAGGCTCAAGGAGTTGATAATGGGATAAACTGCCTTCTTCATCTAGGTCACTGGTTTGAATCCCACCTCACTTAGTACTGAGAGCTGGTTAATGTCACCTTGAATGTGTTTTTGCAGCCTCTGCCAGAACAAGTGTGATTTTAGTCCCATCATAAGCACTTGGTGTGAGGGTAACTGGCTGAGTTTCAGCTGACAAGCCTCAGAAATTAAGACAGAATGACCTCATTTCTAGAGACTGCCACTGGGTTAGTGCTCTAAGGCATTTGGACACATCTCCTTGAGAGGTTTGAACTATCACTGACCTGTACTATACTGTGTTATCTGGAGGGGTGTTTTCCAGGCAGCATTTTCCAGGCGGTTGGGTTTGCTTCTTTCAGGCACATGAACAGAGACCTGTAAGTTTAAAGTAACCCAGCTTGCTTAAATGCCTTCTGGCTCTGGCAGCATCCTGGCAGAACTGTTGCAGCATCCCAGACTTGGAATTCACCTCTAAGGGCTTGGGAAGCATTTCAACTCCATTGGATTGCATTAACACCCAAGGACAGACATGCCTTTGCTTACAGAAGGCTCACCGATACTTCTGAAACTACTGTGAGATCTAAATGGCAGTTATATCATTCAAGGTGAGCTGTGAAGGCAAAATAAACATTTCTAGGTTTTTCGAGACCAGCAGACAATGGAGAGGGAGCTGCAGGCTTTACATAAATGGTTAACAGACAATCGTCATGTGCAGGTATGGCAGTTTCAGAATAATAATTTTTACAGCCATGTTTTAGCAGGGAGGAGGGTGGTTTTCCAGGGCACTGGGGAGAGGGGGAAGTTGATCCCTGCCTGTGCTAGAACTGTAGCCCTTCAGAGCTGGAAAACAATGGCTCTGCTACACTGCAGATTTATAGCATCCTGGGTGAAATCTGAGGATACCTAGATTTTGCAGGTGCTGAGAGAAGGAAAAAGGCCCATATCTTGGCTGTCCATAATTCTGAGGATTGTTCTAGTGTGTCATCACATATACTTCATTTCCCAGCAGCTGATGCTGGCCTCCATAATCCGTGTTAATGGCAGAGCCTCAGGTGCACTTCTAACCCCTGAGCCTGGTCATGTGACTGACTATGTCCCCGACAATTCCCTGGGGCAGGAAGCCCGTGCAAAAGGACTGGAAAGGAGTAAGATCTTCTCATGCTAGGTGATCAGCATAGGCAATGGATGCACCAAGATGTGTATGGAGCCCACAGGACAGAAATCCCTACCCATCCAAAGTTGCTTTTTCTGGCCAGCAGCTTTGGGAGCCCATGGCCTGTACTTCTGGTTCAGCAGCAGCTGATGAGATGTGGTGGTTTCCCATACACACTCTTATAGTGATTCAGTGCATGGCAGGAAAAGTGGCCCTTCGGACACATGTAGATATTTATATATGTACATGCAGAAGGACATGTGCTGAATATCCTTTAAGCTACCATATGGGGAGGAGATAAAAATCAAAGAACACAGGAAAGAGTTTCTGTAATGTGATCTTCACAGTTCATCTTTAAGTTACATATATAGGTTATGAAAAAAAATCTGTGCTTCACACATTACTAGAGTAAGGACATGAGTCATATTTTGTTTTCTAAACATAGAGGATATGTGTGAAGTCTTTAGGGCTCATTTCTGGCCACAAGCTGGTAACACCAGCTTGCAGACACACAGTAATTTAGATACTCCTAAGAAACCTCTGCAACTATGACTACACATTAAGTGCCTGTTTGGCGGAGCAAGAGTCTCCAAAAGAGAAACTGTAACATGCATATAGCAATTCTAAGGCATAAAATTCTTTTCCAAGTCTATGCATTCATTAACAGTGAAAACTAGGATATTTAGATGACCCAAATTTCATTAAAAGCCAACAGCATTCACAGTCTCACACATACACACAGGACAAGTATCCCTCTCAAACTGTCACAGGTGATGTAGAAGACTATGCCCGTGGAACAGAACTTTACCAAAGGATAAGGGTTTTGTCCTGGATGGTAAAGATAAACATCTTGCCTTCATCTCAGTATTTATTTTTGGAGATATTTATCCTGTTTTATAATTCAAATCCAGTGACTTAATTTCCATTTTAGCAAGTGAGTAATCCTTTTTATTCCACAGGAAGCACCAGGTGCATCCTACAAATGTGCTTACCCAATGCTGCTTCATATACCCTAATGCTTTCTTCATTTGAAATAACATTCTATTTAACATGTTAGAGGATGGCAGGCTGCACATTCTGATCTTCCAAAGACTTATTTCAGTGCTAAAGCCGACAGAGCATTACACTGAAAGTCCTATTGCCTGTCATTTATTTCTGCCAAAGTTTTAGAATACTGTTTCACCCATACACAGTGAATGGTGTTGCAATACTGTGAAAAAAATAAAATTAATTGGCTGGAAAAGATCCCTTGCACAGAATAGGAAGAATAGGAATGGCAGAAAGCTGCAAGTTTTACCTGCCAGAGAAAAAAAAAATTATATCTGCTTAATGTAAAAATTATAAACAATCAAGAAGTGTGCAGTGGACGTCTAGGAGTTATTTTATGCTGACTGTTTGGGAGTGCATCATTCAGATGTAACAACCGCATAAGCAAATATCCATGAATTTTTGAAACTAGATTTTACAAAAATGTATTGCAGTACTTGGTATAGTTTTGGGTGTATATAAAACACCATTCCTTCATACATCCATAGGGTAAAAAGAGAAAATGGTGATGGCTGAGAACAAAAAATTATTTTAAACTACATAGACAATGTGATGGGAAAACATAGAGATTCATAGAAAGCGGATATACAAACCACCATCACTCCCACAAAAAAAAATATTTTAAAGAAACCCCAAACCCTTCTTCAGAAGGGGATTTAGCAAAAAATTCCCACACGTTTGCCTATTGACTAGCAGCAATATTCCCTACTGAAGGTATACACATCTTACTTCTGTAACCTCTGACATGCACCTGAGCAGGAGGATTAAACTATTTAGTACTAAAAACATGTGTTATGAACATACAAGATGAGTGAAAACTTCCTGACAATAGAGAGTTAATTTTTTTTCCACAGCTCCTGGAAACTTCAAAGTCCTGGGCCACTTCTTCCTACATTGCAGAAGTTATAAAAGTATATTTCACAATTAGTTGAAGAATTTAATGTGTTTTCCACTAGTTCCTAAAATACAGATGACAAAGGTAATACTCAAAATGCAACCCACAGAATAAGTCCCAAAATACCGGGTTTTATAAGCACTCAGGATTTAGACACAGAGCATCTGTTCCAAGTGAGATGATGAGGCAGCAGGGCTGCAGTTATCATTGGATTTGTGCAGTTAGGGAGCCATCTCTATCTGCTCACCACAGCCAAACAAACACCTTCTGGACAGGCTGGTGTGAAAATTGTTTGGAAATGCCCTCTGCAGGACAAAGATTTTTAAAAATCCTCTTGAATATTGTCAAACTGCACTGTTGCCTTTCTGTACCGAGAGACTTCTTTTAATTAGGGATTTTTGCATAACATGAATGGTACAGTAGAAAAGGCAGCAGAGGGTACTTCAGATTTATAATGGAAAGTGCAAAACCACTAATTTTAAATCTGTCTCTGATCCCTGAACACATTTGTTCATCTATTTCTTCTCAGCTAATAAGCTGAATATTTGTTTGCCTGTAGGTCAGCATCTCTACAGTGGGATATGGAGACATGTGTCCAGAAACTCACCTTGGCCGCCTGTTTGCTTTCCTCTGCATTGCGTTTGGAATAATCTTGAATGGCATGCCCATCTCCATTCTCTATAACAAATTCTCAGACTATTACAGCAAGCTGAAGGCCTATGAGTACACAGCTCTCAAGAAAGAACGGGGGAAGGTGGACTTTGCACGGAGAGCCATGAAGAAAATATCTGAATGTTGTGGAGAAGCACACCCTTTGCCACAGCACTGATATAGCTTGTGCTGTGGATGTTGGGAGGTAACAGAGAAGCCAAAGAAGAAAGAAGAATAACACATTGGCCAAGCTAACCGAAGATAAACTGTAAAGGCCAAAAAAAGCCAAAAGTTGATGGTGAAATCAATTCTGATGGGGATTTTTTTTGCTGTTTTTGTTTTGCATTTTATTTTGTTTTGTTCTGGGGTTTGTTTTTTTGTTCGTTTGTTTGTTTTTCTGGCTTTGCTAGGAAGTGAGCAGCACTTAAGTGCTGACCAACTATCTGAAATTACATTCTTCAGATAAACCACCCAGAAACTCTGAATTACACCCAAATGAAGATGTAACCTCTTGCTACTGATTAGGTCCAAAAGAAAGACCCACCATAATTAAACCAAAAGAAAATGAATTGCTGCTATTAAGGGCCAGCCAGCTCACTGCAGTCCAGGCAGTCTCAAAAATTAAACAAATAGAATACCCAATATACTATCTGCATTGCTAAAATTGGTTTTGCACCAGCTTTCAACACCAGGAGAACAGTCTGGAGCATTTACCTGAATATTAGCAGCATCTGTAGTCCTTAAGCTTTCAGCTTCTGTTCCACTTTCAGATAGCTATGCTTCACTGTTACAATTTTATTTTTCAAGTATAGTGACCTGCAAATTATTCCCATTTTCATATCTAGACAATCAACACACTTCTTTTAGTATTTTACGCACTGCCATCTCCATAATCATCTTCCAGTATGCCAAGATCTGGTGAAGAAGTCTGAAGTCTGAGTTGATAAATGTAATTGATCAATTTTGAAAACATTTCCAAACCGAAACCTTCTTTAGGTATAGGATTAAGTGATAAGCTAAATTTATTTTGCAGCATTTAATATACCGACGTATTGAACTGTTAGAATAATAATAGGTCTGTGATGGGACATAAGTGTTAAAGCAGCACTTTAAAAAAGTATCAAATGAAACATGTAATGGATCTTATCAGTACTTACCTGTAAACTACTTTAAATATAATGTAAAGTCAAGCTACTTAGTGTGGTACATACAGCTGTTATGGATACAGTTCTGACACCTTAGCTCAACCCCAGTAGTACCTTACTTCCTAATATTACTGAGGCTTCTTGAACAGCTGGATGCAATTATTCTTGTATCAGAAACTCATCCCAAAACCTATGCAACAAATAAGAACAACAGTTAAATGGAATCAGAGTTTCATGTATTCATTTACAATATATCAGGAGTATTCTTTTTACACAAGAACAGTCATATCAATTTAGAAAGAGCAACCTGAATTACAGATCTGAATGGTTATTTTATTGATACTCAGATACAGCTAGCTTAATTTTTTAATTTTATTTTTCTTTTTTTTAAAAAAAAAAAAAGGGTAACAAAAGGAAGCAATGGTAACAGCCACTGAGTCACAGATAGAACCCGTGGCTGTTACTCACCAGCAATCTTGCAGAACAGCCTGATGGCAGAGATGCATTTTTAAATTCTTGAACTCTCATGTTGTGCTTCCAGGCTGAATGCAGATGGCTGCATTCAATTCTCAGAGCCACACTGGAGACAATGGTGTGAAGCTCAGTCTTGAGACAGCTGAGGGTTAAAAAGTTCATTAATTTTACCACATCCATGCAAATTGTGTCAAGCATAGAGACATTTCTCCTTTCAGTGGTGATAAGGTAATTAGTAACCAAGTTGCTCTTCTCATTCTCTACCTCCAGACAAACGTATCATAAGCCCATCTGTCATTTTGTTCTTTAAGAATGACAGTCAGCACATTGTGTGCTGATCAGCTCTGTTAAAAGCTAAACCATGTCTTTAAGGCACAGCTGAGCCCTGGGAGTTGAATGTGATAGATGTTTGCTGCTCTGGGCTGCACACAATGCAGCAGACACAATCCTGGCACTCACTGAGAAGAATAGCTGCTTTACTTTGGCTCTAGGGATGGTATAAATTTGCATGGCCCTTCTGCACAGCAACAACAGGATGGGGAACTTCCTGAAAACCACAGGAAGCCTCTCTGTTAGACACCCACTGCAGTTTAGGGAGGTGGCAAATTATAAGCATGCAAAAACAAAACTGCATTTATTTGCAACATGCAGCTTGGGTTAGATCCATTAAAAGGACTTTAATGTTGCTGATTACACAACATTATAAGATAAGAGACACGCTAAATTAACACTTTTGGCTGAAGGAATCATTACTTGCATGTATATGCAGATGAGACGCAGACACTCAGCCTTGCATGAAAAAATCAGCACCTTCTTGTCACCTAGAGAAATCCAGAGCCTGAGTGAGCCCTTGCTTGGCTGAGACCACACAAATCACCATCCTCCTTTTCCACCCCACTTGTCTCACATGCAGGTCACATTCAAGCAGAGGTTCTTCCAGACATATAAAATAAAAGGTTTTCCACACAAAACATGAGCAGGATAAAAAGGGCTATTCTCTCTTTTCTTAAAAGTCAGAATTCACCGTCCTTGGTATGTGCTTTCTTATCTGTCCAAAAAGATTTTAATGTACAAGTCCCATAGTGCTGGTCTAACTGTTCAAATAAACCTTGGTCTCTCCCACCCGTCCAGCTGAAGCTGTTCTGCTTTGCACCAAGTAAATAATGACCCACCAGGTGACAGTAAAAGAAAGACTGTACAGCTTGGTGTTTGCAGCACTCAGCTGGGTGGAAAGGTGTGGGTCACAGGCCCTGCTTCAATAAAGAACTGTGAAAGCACCCCAACCAAGCAGCAAAATCAATCTCCTCTGGCCCAGGCAGTCTTTGATTGAAGTATTTAGTCTGGAAGGACTCCTGGCTGTCCCCACACGCTGAAGCCACATAAAGCCAAAACTCTTACTTAGAGTACCCTACAGGCTCATGGTCATGTGCCAAAACACTTTCAAGCATGGAGACCAATTTCTGTCCCACCAGGAGAAGAAGACATTGTAACCAGTACCACTGGGTCCTATCTGGATGTGCTGAATACTGAGGCTGTAACAGCTTGGGCAGCTCAGCTTACCTACTGGCTTCCTCACTCTCTTCTTTCTTAATGCACTTTGCCCCCTCATCCTTCCACCATCTCACGGATAGCAGCTATGGCTCCTTTTGGTTTCTCCTATGTACTCACTCAACACACAAATGTGACGGTTTGGAGGAGCAGTTAGATTCTTGGCTTGGTTTGATGACCTAGCTTGATTTAGAGAGCTCTGAATAATGCTAGAGCTGAGCAACACAAGATAGATGGTAGAAATGGCAGTCTGGAGGACAAGCCTCTGGCAACTGCCACATGAAAAAATAAGCAGAAGACTACAAGAAGTTGCTGTTTTTCTGTTCTGTAACACGTGGTTTACCTTCCCTGCTGCATTCAGCAGGTGAGTGGCTCCTTAGTGGAGCAAAGCATTTTCCAGCAAACTACAAGTTAGTGTTTGGGTTGTGTCTTCTTGTTTTGTTTTGTTGTGTTTTGTTTTTTAAATGAAGACTCATACTTTTCTTATCTGGATTACCTTATGCAGCTTTCTGTCTTGTGGCTTAATGAATCTTATTTTAGGGGTGACAAGCAAAAGTCTGTGCATTTCAGTGGGGAAGAGTCTGCTCAAGTTGAGGTACCACTATATATCAGCCAGAAATTGCCCCAAATGACCAAAGCTCTGTCAGTACCAGAATTTTCTGTGGATGGCTTCTAGCAAGGCCCTCCAAAAGGTCCTCTCTTCCTGTGAGAGCCTGTCTGAGTCTCATTCCACACAAACAGGACCTCCCGCTGGCTCAGAGGAAAGAGTTCATATTGCCACAAAGTGTCATGAGATAACATCCTGGAGGGAAGAGGGGCCCATGAAAGTCGACTGATATTTAAGGATCACCTTCTCCAGGCCCAAGAGCATTGCATTCCAACTAAGAGGAAGTCAGGTAGAAACTCCAGGAGGCTAGTGTGGATGAGCAAGCAGCTCCTAGAAAAGCTCAACCTTCCGAAGGAAGCGTACAGAGGGTGGAAGCTAGGGCAGGTACCCTGGGAGGATTACAGGGAGGTTGTCCGAGCAGCTAGGGATCAGGTGAGGAGAGCCAAATCCCTGCTAGAATTAAATCTCACCAGGGATGTAAAGAGCAATAAGAAAAGCTTCTACAGGTATATTGGGGATAAAAGGACAACGAAGGAGAGTGTAGGCCCTCTGCTGAAGGAAATGGGTGAGACAGTAACACAGGATGTCCTGGCTGTCCTGGATCACCTCCTTGTCCCCCACGTGCCTTAGCATGTCTCCTTGGAGGATCTGTTCCATGATCTTCCCAGGCACAGAGGTGAAGCTGATAGATCAGTAATTCCCAGGGTCCTCCTTTCTACACTTCTTAAATATGGGCATAACATGTACTTTCTTCCAGTCACCAGGGACTTCACTTGACTGCCGTGACTTTTCAAATATTATGGAGAGTGGCTTGGCAACTACATCTGCCACTTCCTTCAGGACTCTGGGATGTATCTCATCAGGTCCCATGGACTTGTCTGTCTTAAGGTTCCTCAGATGGTCACGAGCCGTATCTTCACTCACAGTGGGGAGAAGCTTGACATGAGCTGCCAGTGTGAGCTCACAGTCCAGAGAGCCAAACACACCCTGGGCTGCCTCAGAAGTGTGGCCAGCAGGGCCAGGGAGGGGATTCTGCCCCTCTACTCTGCTCTGGTCAGAGCCCTCCTGGAGCACTGTGTCCAGTTCTGGTGCCCTCAGCACAAGAAAGATATAGACCTGTTGGAGAGGATCCAGAGAAGGGCCACAGAGATGATCAAAGGGCTGGAGCACCTCTGCTGTGAAGACAGGCTGAGAGAGTTGGGGCTGTTCAGCCTAGAGAAGAGAAGGCTCTGTGGAGACCTTATAGTGGCCTTCCAGTACTTGAAGGGGCCTATAGGAAAGCTGGAAAGGGGCTTTTCATCAGAGGAGATAGTGATAGGACAAGGGCTAATGGTTTTAAACTGAGAGAGGGGAGATTTAGGTTTGATATTAGGAAAAAATTCTTCACTATAAGGGTGGTGAGGAACTGGAATGGGTTGCCCAGGGAAGTTGTTGATCCCTGGAGGTTTTTTAAGACCAGGTTGGATGAGGTTTTTTGCAACATGGGCTAGTGATAGGGTTCTCTGCTCATGGCAGGGGGGTTGGAAATTGATGATCTTTAAGGTCCTTTCCAACCTTAATGACTCCATGATTCTATGAAATCAAACTTCTGACAGCCTGCAGAAGTCTGTGCAAACGTGTATCAGCTGGTTTTGAAAGAGGATGCAGCATTTTTGCCAATTTTTTTGTCCTTCTGAGAAGGAGTCCCAGTTAATTTATTCTGCCACATCCACTAAGACTTCCAGTGGCATCATCACTGTCCCAACATTACTCAGTCAAATGGTACACATGATGACATCCAAAAATAACGCATTTGTCTTGGTTACTTGAACACCAGAGGACTTCAACAATCAAAAGATTTCAGAATAACTACTTAAAGGGAAAATACACTTAAATTTTACAGATATGGGCACTACTTCTACAGCTAAAATAGTTAGTGCTTGTTTTAGGAGATTTTAATTTGGCATACCTAAAGTTTTGGGAAAACAAGTTTCAGGATTCTCAAACCATTGAGAAACCTCTCTGAATGTGGCCATGGTAAAGCCTTCTATTTTAACTCACTGCAGATATTAATGAGCCCCAAAGAGAGAAGAAAAGTATTTTCTATCAGTACTTTTTACAACAGTCTTAGCAAACCTTTTGTCCCTAGCAGATGAAGAAACAGTGTATCTGGATGGCCTGGCTTCATTTTATGACAACCAGCTGTTGTTTCTTCAACTCATTTTAGGCCTAGGAATTTTTTTTTTTTTTTTTTTTTTTTTTTTTTGGAGGGGGGGAGGTGAGGGAAGGGGAAAAAAAAAAAGGAGAAAAAACAAAAAGGAGGGGAAAAAAGGAGAATAAAATAAATTTTTAAAAATACAGAAAACAAGAAAAGAAGGAAAAAAATAGGGTTGGTTGAAATCTAAGGAGTCTTCCCCTACGTAAGACAGTGGAAAGAATTCCAGTTAGAATATGCTTTTGCACAAATCCTTTTCTTAGAGGAACATCACTTTTTCAATGCAATTCAGCAGCTGCTTGCTTTTCTTATTCAGAAAGACAGCACTTAAAGGGGTAGCTACAGTAAGCCACAAATTAATAGGCATCTGGTGCTATTCCCAGGCTTCAAAGACAAATAATATTCAGTCTTTAAATATAGATAATTGTAAATATTATAAAGTAGGTATATTTCAAAGTTTTTGGAGAAAAATAATCACTGTCAAAAAGTCTAGGAAAGAAAAATTGTCTCCTTGCTTAAAAAAATAGCTCCAACTGTATAGAACGTACTGGTTTTATGTTATGCAAAAGTATTTGAGTCATGCTTATCTGCTATTTACAAAACCTTTATTAGCTTCTTTATTCAGTAGTAGAGAAATTATATGGCATTTGACTGTAATCCAGGTCTTTATCTTGGACTGAAAAAGGAAAAGGTCAGAGGTACCAGCTTTTTATGTACTTAGGTAATTCCATGGAAATATGCTGAGAAAAATTAAAGTATTCTACAGGTAGCTCCTGGGATAGACATTATCAAGTTTTTAAAATAAAACTTGACAGAACCTAATTCTACTTGATAAAATTACTCTGTACTGTCATTGCAACTTCTGAAGCATATTTGCTCCATTTGTAAGCAAAAGCATTTCTCCCCTGTTAATAACCAGAAAAAACAAGTACTATAGTTAAAAGTCAGGTTTTTCTACCACTGATAACAGTTCTTCCAGCCACCACATACCTGTGCAACACTAGTTCCTTCACTGCTTCTGGCAGAAGAAACTGCTTGAAGAGCACTTCTACTACCAGCTGGCGAGAAAAGGCAGAACCCACTTTGGCTGCAGAGCTGAAGTAGCTCTACATGGCTAAAACCAGCTGGCACTGTCACCAAAAATGTCTGTCTGCAGAGGAAATTGTTAATACCCATGTAAGAACAGCCTTGCTCAGTAGGACACATTTTAAAATTTTTTTTCTTTTTTTTCTTACCAAAACCTACATATGGAGGTGGACACATGGACTGCAGATGAATGCAACATCCCATCCCTAACAGAAAGGCTGGGCTCTGAGGTGGAGTCTATTTGATTCAGCCTTTGCACAAGCCAGGTAGCAAAGGGTCTCCATCCTCCTCAAATCTGCTCCAGCCAAGTCTTGAGGGTCAGGCTGGTCTGGCTTCCAAATATCTTAATATCCATATACTTCACTGGGGTAAACAAAAAGGAAAATCAAACAAACAAAACAAAAAGCAAAGCCACAAACCCAGCAAATTCCAGAAATACAGGAAAATTCAGGAAATCACACGCAGGTTGGCACAGCACGTCCCGCTGTGGTGAGGGGCTGCAAGACCCTGCAGGAAAGGGCAAGATACCTGGATCTCATTGTGGAAACTAGTCCCTTCCACGGAAAATTGTTCACTGCTGCCGCCCAGAGGTTACAGGCTGCCCTTTTCCTTAAAACGCCTAGCACCAGCTACCTGCACTGCTAGCTACCTCTGCTGCATCTCCTTCAGGTGCAGTGTACCAACAGCCTGCAGTCCCGTCAGCAAGAATGTTCACAAATATGGTAAAATGTAATCCATACTGCAAAATCTGTATTATCATCAATATGGACTAAGTGACTCTTCAATCTAAAGCCTGCTTTAATTATGCTGGAAGTTAATTTCCCCATTCCTTTTGTTTCTAAGAGACAGCTCCTGTACCTACAGTGATCCCCAAGTCACTACAAGAAGAAAAGTGATTCTAGGCAGATCTGGATGGTGTCAGGATATGTTTAACACCTGGTCTGTGTAGTTCTAGAACAGTTTAAGCAAACAAAAATATCATCACTTAACACCAGAAAGGGCATATGAAGTTCAAGTCACCTCAACTGTACATTGAATGGATTGTTGTAGATGAACAGGGTGAGTTGTCCAGGCTTTTACTGATGGCATTTAATATAAGCAATCAAAACACAAGTCTCAATGATCATTCCACTTTGAGACATGGCAGGCTTAAAATAATGCTGATTTTCTGGGTGTATTTTTCTACGCAGTACCATGCGATCTCCATTCACTGAAGAAAGGATGGTGGCACAAATTTGCAATTTGATCATGCAGCTCAGCCAACCTAAAAGATCAATTCGATCTCCTGCAATGAGAAGGTTTAGCTCCTGGCTCACATCAGACTTCTTGTTACCTTACCATGCAATGCTGCTGCTTGGCTTGAGCTCTGGTGTTCAAGCAGATTCCTGTTTGTTTTGTGAATCTCACCAGCTCACTAGTAGAAATAAATTCAACAACCCCACGCACAACTCTCTAGCTGGTTTGTGAACTGAATCAGCTTAGTGAATAGCTTCTCAAATGCCAGAGCTACTGTAAGGAGGGAGATGCAGCAGCTTCTGTTCAGAGCCAGGATGAAAACCACTACCTACTTGTGTTGCAGCAGGCAGGCTGCTGCATTCAAAATAACATTTATTAGATCAGATCAGGAGCTGGAAAAGAGAGAAAGACATGAGATTTTAAGCCCACTGTTCCTGCTTTATCTCATTCCACAGGCCCCTACTGCTCTTACACAGCTGCAACACCACTACTACACTTGCATCATCATGCTGCAATTTGCTTTGGCATTGCTTTTCAAAGGCATCTTTCCTTCTACAATTCGTTCTTCTCCTCCAATCCCTTCTCCTTCAGAAATGTGCAAAAGCCTGCTTGGTTATAGCTTTAGGTTATTGGCAGGGCACATGAGACCACTTTATTATATGCTTTCTCTCTGCAGACTCTCACCTCTGCTTTTTATTCAAATTCTACTGTGGCATTCACCTTCTGAACAAGTCAGATCCACTCTCAGCTCACCCTTAGAGATGCAGATTCAGTACATTAGTGCATTATCCTAAGGCACTTTGCATACCTGCCTGGAGACAAATTTTCATGTATAAATATGGTTTCTGTTCATGGTCAATCATGCAGAGTCCTGAGCAAAATGCTGGTCAGTCCAGTGCTAATGTAATAATTTCTTTTTGCAAAGATAAAATCTTTTGGGCTTCAGTCATACTGTTTAGTCTCTATTATTACATTTCTATTAAGTAAGTAATCAAAAGTAAGCTTGGTTTAATGAATCTTACATTGTGTAACTCATTTCATTTTCACAGAAAAAACCCCACATTTATATGGAAAACCAGTTAAAAAAACCAGCAACAACACCACCACTTTCTAGGTATTGTGATCAGGTGCAAGTTACGTGTTAGAAAGTGAGACCTACACATGGCAGCAACTGCAGCCTGAGCAGCATCACAGTGTCAGCGAGCACACCAAATTCAACACTTTAGTGCACCATACCAAGATGAAGGGACAAAGCATGACCAACAGCAGACACTCAAGAGTGCACCTGCAGTGGAAGAGGCCAGGCAAGTTCAGATGCCCTGTTACAGTCCTTATTCCATTTGCTCTGTCATTAATTGTTGACTTCAAGGGCTGGTTCCATCATGCACTTCTTAACACCCAAGAGGAAAACTAAAGAGGCAAACGCTTAGACAATGAGAAGACAAATCACCATCTGTGAAAGCAAAGGTCCTCCAATTTGGGCATGATGATGTGTAAAATAGGAAATGGAACATTATGTTTGGCATCTGCCATTGTTGAGGACATATTAAGTGGAAATCACTGGAGCTGAATGCAGGCTGGTGAGCTTCACCTGGGCCTTGGCTAAGAAAATATAATGAAATTTGACCTGTAAAATTGCAAGTTCAACAATTTTTAATTATTTTGAAGGGAAATAATTCAGACATTTTTCAAACATGTCTTTTAATGGTACTACCTGTTCTTTTCACTGCCTACTATAGGAAGACTTTGAATTTTAAACAGGTTCTAAGCATTTTACCTCTTCAGAGAAACAATTAAAAAACATACTTAAGTGGAAGAACTGGTGGCACCAATTTTTAAAACAGCCTCTGAAAGTATTTCAACCATAAGGATGATTTTTACTCCCTTCTGTAAGCTTTTTATGGCTGCCCCACTACTCTAGTAAAATATGTAATCCATGTACACACACTCCAGTTAGCACAGACTGACAAGCTACAATGACAGGCAGAAGCAGCTGTGGGTAAGACAAGGCAAATTAGAGAATCTGTAAAGATTTTTTGTATTTTGTAAAGCACAAGTATACTTGTAAGACACATTGTGATCAAAAGGGCATAAAAACCCAACAATTGAAACCATTTTTCATGACAGCAAATGACAAGATGACTAAACCCAGTTCAACTAGTATCACCCTTGAAAAAACTTTAAAATACGTGACTCTTGCAAGAGAAAATCACAAGATACATAAACTGGGCATATGTAAAGAATTACTGCTGATAACTAACTTTGAGTCTATCTGGCATATTTTCCAGTTCTCCAGCCATCGGTCCTCAGTCCCTCCACCTAGTACAGCTTATACATTATTTACTACTTTGGATGCTGCAGCAAAGTGGGCTAGGGCCTTTGAACATGCTTCAGTGAAAAAAATAGAAAAGCTTGTGCTGCTGAAATTTGCAGTTAAAGGGATTGGAAAAAAGATGGAGAACCCAGTATGATAAATTCTTGTTTCTTAAATAGCAATCCTTCCGAGTAATGCCTGATTCTCTTTACTAAATGGTTAGAACAATGGAATCTACATTTAACAGATCTTGAAAAAGGTTACATATCCTAGAAGTCCGAAGTCTCAAAGCAAGACAACAACAAAAATTGTTAACAGTGAAAGAAAGCACAACTTACAGAATGCAGCATGTAATGGGGCAATTCAATAGAAACCCCAAGCAGAAAACAGAGGAAAACTGATGGAAAGATAATACGGTCAGAGTAAACAAATGCTTGCATTCTCACAAAGCAGCGAAGGAACACTATGCACACTAGTGAGGCACCAAGAACGTGTTTTGACAATGATCTTGAACTCGATAATGCAAACTGTTTAATGGACACAACAGCTTTCTTCCAAGAAGTCAGAAGGAAATGTGTCTTGATTAATGCAATGAACACATACATAAATGTGTTTTAATGATGTAAGAAACAAAAACCCCCCTACTTTATTATTAGTATTACTACAATTTTAGGGTTTTTTAGGAACAGTGAGAACACTTATGTAGAAACCCTTAAGTAGCAAGTGGTGTGCATATGTGAATATGGCCTTGTGTCCATTCTGAGACATCTACAACCTGACCAGAAAAGAGAAAGAAAATCTTGCAGTCTGTGAGTCCATCTGGAATGTATATATTGTCCCAAAACATTAATCCTTTTTTTCCAGCTACTTCAATTGTTCTGCATTTTCTGTGACCCCACTTTGTCCTCAGTTCTGTATTGAGAAACAAACTCAGTCACTGTGTACATTTTCTGCTTTTGAAGAGACTTAAGTTGGTGGACAGCCTGAGGAAAATGAAACACTGCTTGTTCTTGTTACCTCCTCCTGTCAGCAGCAAAGGGGAAAGCTGGTCCTTTTGTACCTTAAACCAAGAGGTATTAAGTCTCAACAGTACCTCTCTGTGGAGCCCTGTTTCCAAGGTAATCAGATATGGGTCCTTTTAACAACCAAAAATATAATCGTCACCACCTATTCTGTCCTAGCATTCACAGTGATTAAATACTGGCAGTTCACCCTGCAACTTCTGCTATGAAAAGTGAGAGAGGTGTTGGCTATCAACAGCCAAGGGACAGTCAATTCACCTCTGGACCACGGCTTTAAAGCCAGAGCCTCATAATGCCCGGAACAGCCTCTCTTCTGAATTAGTAGCACAGACACTTGCTGCATGTGCACTTTCATTGTCTTCTTGACAATAATTACTGCTAGCTATATTAAGATGCTGGCAAAAAATTGAGCAGTTTGGATAATACAAAATAGGCAGAAGTCCTTCTTCAGAGTCTTTCAAACAGTTTATGTCTCACTCAGTCACAGAGACCCACAGCAGACTAGGAAAGAAACAGCACTGCATCCAAACAACATCTTCAGTGGGAAAAATGAGTCCACTCTGTAAAATACTGTAAGTGACTGGAGAAGTCTTTAGTAGCTCTCCTTCCTTTAGGCTATTTCAGAATTTTATTTCAACTAACATTTAAGACATAGCTTGACACTGATGTTCTAGCCCTGCTAAGAAAATAGTAGCATCTTTAGCATAACCTTAACATACTGCCAAGGTTTAAGACTGGGCTGGCTATTAAATGGATGACAGATGCCCTCTGTTAACCCTTTCCCCTCCTTTCTGTTGTGGGGCTGCTGATACAAAACCAGTATTGTGCTACCCCCTCTTAACATCTGGCATTTCTCAGATTGTGGTTAAGGAAAATTAGTAGTCATTCACTCCAAATTATTACACATAATTTAAAATAAATCACATACACAGTCTCAAAAATGCAAATAAACTGCCTGGTAAACATTCAGCTAGAGCAACTGGAATTAAAGCACATAATCAAAGTACCAAATCAGATTCACATACGCAGACATTCTTACACAGCCTTTCACTGTTCAGTTTAGTAACAGCTATCTTCAGCTATGACTTCCTTTCCCTGCTCCCTTTAGTTCTTTGTTTGGAAATAAGTCTGTGCCAGATTCTAAGCAGTAGTTTATACCCCTCAATAACCTGAAAATTGAGAGGGGCTGTATCAGACATTCCCCCCCATTTTACTCCACCACTAATTAGTCAAGTAAAAAAACTCTGTTACATGTTTCCTTCAGGTTGGGTTTTTTGGCAGTAACTGAGACTTATTATACATTGCTAATTTAAATGATATTTTATCATCACAAAATAAATGCTGTTACAGAAATCTGTGAGATGCAGCCTTCAGTAACTGAGAGTATGTCTTTACAAGCCCGAACACTGATTGTCAGTGCCAATCACGTCTAATTGGGATTAACTTTAAAGTACTTACTACTACTCATAAACCTAGGTGGAATTAGAATGAAGCAGAGTCAGCAAAGTATCATTAAAGCAAAAGATACAAACAGAAAAAATGCCAGAAATGCTTCTCTTAACTGTAACATTTATGTGCTTAATATAGGTAAACTATGAATTAATATGGGGTTTGATTTTTTTTTTTAAGTTTGCTTGTCATTTTCTTAATCTAAAAAATGTTCCCCCTAGACAGGACCAGTGGGAACCAAGGGATTGCTTATTAGGATGAAACAATGTCTTTAGTTGCTTTGGAGAAACATACACATCTAGAAAACATACTGAACAATTCCAGCACCTGTGTACATTCAGGTGCTCCCAGGAAAACCAGAGTATTTTACCTCATGCTAAGCATGCGAGTCTTGAGTCTCAGACTGAGTAATCTGATTTGCACAGGTGCTGAGCAGTTCTCAATGGACTGTTGGAGTAGTTGTGGATAATCGTGACCTCTGACCATGAACGCATTAATTAAGGGGACTAATTTGATTAACCCAGTTTAATTAATGTCCAATTAGCTGTCTTGTACTTTATGTTGAGGAAGCTGTCTCTTAGAAGAAATTATGGCCAGCTATCTGCTATTAAAAATGGACCACATCCTATCGGGCTAAGCAGCAGTAAAGGGTGACTCCTACAGCTGGAGATTTAATTTTGTCCTCTGGATCAGTCTGTCAGCCAGGTATGCACCACCACCAGCGTGTTGTGTGAATACCTTATTAAGAAAGTTTGTTTTGCCTTTTTTTTTTACCTTTGCTTAAAATACTGGTTTGATTTTTCTAGGTCAAAATAGGGTACAGTAGAAATCAACACGCCATTTAACTGACATAATGAAGTAAATTCATTCCTTCCTAATTACAAATAAGACAACAAATTTATTAGTGTTTACAAGACTGTACTTTTGGTAAGATGTAAGAAAAACAAACCCAAACTGTGGTCCACTGAAATAGCCTCTCCTTTGGGACTGTCTTTGAAAAAAAGTCACAGACATTATTTTCGTTGTTAGTTCCTGAAGTGTGAGAGCCTCCATCACTCCTTCACAGGGCACAAGTGGGACTGGAGTTCTTTTTTTGCTTTATTTTTGAGGAAGCCAGAAGGGAAGGGGATTAAGAACAAGTGTATTTGCCCCGTGAACAAGAATATCTCCTGAACAGATGCTTCTGTTTCTATGGTAACTATGACAACATACACACAAATGTTAACAAGACTCAAAACATTTTTGTGCATGTTATCAGGAGAGATTTAAATTTTTCATTATATGTTCAAGAAGTTTCCACTAGCTCCGAAATCTTATTGAGATTTCAGTCTTCAAGAACAACCATTTACCAGACACAAAAGAATGAATACAGCACACAAGTTGTTTTGGAAATTATTTAATTTACAAATGATTACACTGCTTCTTAAAAAAACATGGTGTCAAATCTTACCAACTCTCAGTTCGTTGCATTGATGTAAATTGTCTTTTTAGCTTAATTTCCACTAGGAAGTCAATTTCTCCAGTAATGCTTCTATTCCTTTTACATTTTTAATCAGCTTCAACTTTGGGACAAGCTTTTTCAGTCCTTTTTTGACTGTATTTGATACTTCTTGATCAGCACTCCGGAGAAGGCTACAAGAAACATGAAAAAAAATAAGGATGTCAAAGGTCAGCAAGAAGGTTATAGGAAAAGAAGCTGTCCATGTAAGGACACAATAACTATTCAGGAAGAGTGTAGTTTAGGGCAGATTGTAAAACTCTCCAGAAAGCAAGAAATACTAAGCAAGTACATAACCAACACAGGATGAACCAGACTCTGGAAGGAACTACAAACCCCTACTCAAAGCAGGTTCAAACATTGGGTCACACCAGGCTGCTCAGGGCTTCACCCAGCTTGGGCTTGAAACCCCTCAATGCAGGACACAGCCCAACCTCCCTGGGCCCCAGCCCCATTGCTCACAGGGAAAAGGCTTCTCCTGATCTCCAGCCTCAGCCTCTCTCGTTTCAGGTTGTGCCACTGCCTGTTGCCCTACTGCCTCGCACGCACTGCTGTGAGGAGCCCAGCTCTCCTCCATAATATTTATCTTTTGGATATAACATATAACTATTACAGGTTACAGAAATGGCATATGGAACTTTATTTACACTAAGCTGGGCTATAATGTCTGCAGAGAGCCCTCTCATTACCCTGGGATTCTCCATGTTTGTATTAAATCAGAATCAGGCCCCAGATTTTTTATAAAAATCAAATAAAAAGCCAGCAGGGCAATGTAAAGAGAAGGTCTTGAGGATACCAGGTAACTAAGCAATTAAGCACATACAAGGAACTGTTCATAACTGGTAACATGATAAGCTTAAGTGACTAGCAAGCCAAAAACCTTCAAATGGACTGACTGAGTTAATTCTGAGTTTCAGAACTGCATGTAAGCGACAGATGGCTCTGAAAGCCAAAAACAAGTAAAAATCAAAAGAAGTATCTGAATTATTTTTCTGAAGTGTTTTTTCTTAAACTCAACAATTATTTTATGTAAAAAAATATTGCAGTTATTATGTAGGCCAGACTAAATTAAACTTATCATTGATGTATGACTTAGGTAACCTCTCAAATTCAATGCATACAGTTAAACAAAGATGAGATTAATTACTGCTTGTTAGCAATGTAAGCAGGTGTCACATGAAATGGAACAAAAGCAGCTGGCTATGTTCAGGTGTTCTCAGCTGTCTAAACAAAAAGGCATTAAACCCTTTTGTTTAGAGTCATCAAGAGAAGTTCAAACAACAAAGGATTCAGATTTAATTAAAATAAAAAACCAAAACCCGAAAAAGAAAATTCCAGCAAAAAAACAAGCCCCCCATACTTTTATCTCTCTTTCCTGTTAGGTGAGTTTCAGTATAGGTGAAAAATGTTTGACTGACAATTTGGGAGATAAACTCCTCTACTTGGTAACAAAGCACACTTGTCGAAGCCCTCTCCTGCAGTAGCAGCAGAGAGGGGGATGGATTGACATTCCTCACAGACTTTCACAGCTCCTGTGCTGGTTTTTGATAATGAGCCATTACTAATCTACTGTTTTTTCTCTAAGACTTCAAAAACTATTAAGAGACTGTTGTCACAGTGACAGCAAAACCGTTACTATGAAGTGTTATACATGAAAAAAATTCCACCTATTTACTTTGCAACTTTATTTGGACAATCAAAACAGCTTAGTACATAAACCAGCAATACCACATGTTAAGTGAATCTCCTTAGCGTTGAGTTAGGGAAAAAAAATGTCCAAGCATTAATACACCATCAGCGAACAAGCCTTTATAACAAATCCTTACTGAACATCTGTGCACAGGATCAGATAACTTAAAGGCATTAGATGCATTTATTGAATTCTAAAAGCCTGTTATGAGAGGCAAAGTATCATTGTAGCAGCTGAGCAATCTTAACATATGAATATTATGATGTTGTGTGAACTCATTTTGCACCTGGATTGCAACTACTCTTCTACTACCGGTTCTTCTCACTAGTGCTCAGAATTATGATGACTAAACACAGTTAGAATTCAACTCAGATTAACTAAGAGAAGTCTTGTTAATGAAAACAGCTTGTGATTGACCTTGCAAAAAAGCATGAATGTTGAAGTAGCCTCACTCTAAAGTCATAAAGAGCAGAGATGTAAAGCAAGCAGCAAGGAGCCTAAAGTAACCTTAAGAGAGGGAGAAGTGGGGTGGAAAAAAGGGAAAGGAAGTTTTTTTTTTTTTTCAAAATCATGCTGCCTGTTGGCTCACTGCAAGTTATTATGGGGAGTGAGCAGTGTAATGCTGACTTGGCAGTTCCAGAACACAAGCCACACACCTAAAGAAAAAACCCAAGGCTTCTATAACCTGATACTGGCAGGTAGCTACAAAGTGCAAACAGCAATGATTAACTCAGCTCTTCAGGTTTGACACAACAAAATCTTAATTTCAGACTGATTCCTGTGGGGTCTTTTTGATCTCACTAGCAGCACAGTTCACTGCTTTGCAGTTGTGAGCCAGTTAGCTCATCATAAGCCTTTGCAAGGTCTATTCCAAACACTTTCACTTCTGTATGAGGCATACTTAGGCTCCATAATTTGGCATCAACACATAACAGTAAGTTACAAAAAAAACACATAAAACAAACAACTGATTGTTGTGTGCTGCCACCAGTCACAGGTATTGTACCTATTTGTGACTATCTGTGGAGTGCTCTTTTGAGAATTCTGTGCTTATAAAAAAAATACATGGTAGGCCCAATTTAAAAAATAAATTTGATTTTTAATCTTAGTATTTTCCAGCATTGAGCTGCTTCCTAGTACTGAAAAAGCCTGAGCTGAAGAAACAACCTACGGAAACTCAGGTTTGAATTTTTCCAGTACGCTGTTCCATTGCAGAGTTTCCCGAGGCATGAAAGACAGTACATGGTGAGCAAAAAATGGCATTTTGCTGGTAGGAACTGCTACTGAAGTTCTCTTAGCTCTTCAAGAAATTAACCCTGGAAACTAATCAGAAATAGCCATGTGCCTTACATACCAACAAAGGATAATGGCACCTCGATTTACTTCTGCCCAAGTCTTCATATTCTGAATTCCAACACGTTCCACCAATGTTCTTCCAAAGCAAACTGTAAAATACAGGACAGAGGCAGAGAGAAGAAAAAAATTAGACAGTCCCTTTATATAAAGAAGCCTGTTAAAAGTTTTCTGTGGTTGTGATTTACTCAAACAGCTTTTAGCCACCAAGTATTCACAAAGTTTTGCTCTTACAAAATAATTGACTATCCAGTGCAATGAGTACCTTCATAAATGTCTGGCTGTTTCCAAGTATTGCTTAAGCTAGTTAGAAAATAGCAGCACTGTGTGACAGTTTACTAGTATAAAGCAGGCAAATTTGCTTCTTCTTTAAAAGGGTGTCAAAGGCTATTCATGTCTTAAAGAAAGCATTCACTCCAAAGAGGGAATTTTGGAAGAACTACATCAACACAATAAATAATTAATTACATGGAATATACTGCATATATTTTGCTCTGTTAAAAATGCTTGGTACGTAAGCATATGATGCTACAACTGAAGAAACAGAATTTGCACAGATTATGTTACTTAAAATTTCAAAGCTAATCCTTTACTGATGCATAAAAACCACTAGGAACCTTGCTTGTTTCAACTACACTGATGCTACAGGCCTCTGTTTGTTCAGTAGCTTTGAAAGCTTAAGGTGACTTGCAGATTCATTACCCTTATGGCACATGCAAAAGAAAAAGCCTAGGTTGACCTCCAGTCCTCAGCTGAATTTCCTGAATTTTAAGAAAACTGCTCTTACAACTTGTTTGCTGAGCAAACTTATTCACAAGCAATCAAAAAAACCCCACGCAACCTAAAAAGCTCAAACTTCCAAACAAATGCTTAAGCAATTTTTCAACGCTACTTTAGATAAGAATCCCATCTCAAGAACAGGCCGGGTTTTATTAAACTTATTCTCTATGTGGTAACATCTCAGTCAGGCTGGTCTATGAAAGACAGCTATAAAACTTTCCCCTTCCATATTTTTAATAATCCACTTGAGAAGTAGCCTCCTTCCAGAAACATTTAATAAAGCCCAATTAACTCTTATTTTTAAAGGTAACAACAGATATGTGCATGTAGTAAGAATGAGAAAGGGGGGGAAGTTTAACAAGGTCTGATGATTCTACAAAGAAAAGAGTCCTCTACACACCACATTATAATACGCCACCCCCACCCTTCTTCCATTTATGAGGTTTTTGTAAGAGAAACAGTAATCTCTATTAGGACATGGTGATTCACACAAGATTTTACAGTTATGTAATAAAGTAAGTTTAAAAGCTAAATTAAGATGAGAACATCTGTGCCAGATCTCTGCCTTCTGGAATATAAAGTCGAAAAGATGTCCTATTTTTGTGCATGAATTTTTGTAGTAACAGTTATAAAGCATTAACCCAGCAGCACTAACAACACAGTAAAGACTACAGTTCAGCTCACAAGCACTTAACAAAACAAGTATTTCTTTTAGAAAGACCTTACTTTTTCTATTATCTTTTAAACTGCTGTATTTTAGCAAAGCTAAGAGGACATTTTAAGCACAGAAATCAATCTTCTCCCAAATACACCTGAGTAAAACCCTGAGAAAAAAAACACAGCAGCACTTTCTTTGCAGAAAAAGCCAACATATTGCTGGCATGCTCTTAATTTAATAGCTCTTAACAGCAAAAAGACAGAAGCAATAATCTTGAAGGGTATGTTAAAGTTTCCATATATTAGTATATTCAAAGACATAAATGCAGAAGTCTTATTTTAGGTCAGGTAACTTATTATTCTGAACTAATTATTTAATCAAATAAAGCTGAATTTCCAGCATACCTTCTTTTCCATGGTCTCTCATTTTTTCATCTTGCTCTATTAACCATTTCAAAACCAGATGGCCTGCTGGGTGTTCTGCAATGTGAAGCTTTAAGGGGAAAAAAAAACCCAAACAAAATCAAATTATTTAATCATGACATTTCAAAATGTGGTTACATGTTTGTCCATTAATATTCCCGAGTGATTTATCCACTCTGCACTGTACATCACATCACTCTTACCCATTTAATCTCACCTATGCAAATATCAACAAGTCTGATATAAATATCTGAATAGTTATTCAAACTGACCATATCTACCTCCTCCTCTGTAATCTGACTTTCAGTAATATAAATCATATCAACCAATCTTTGATCCAACTCTTCAAAGACTTCACGCTTACTGAGCATCTCTTGGCCTAAATGCTTGTACAAGAACTTCTAGACCTCCACAATTTCAAAGACTCAAAAATTCACTACAGTTTGGTTCATGGGAAAATAAAAAGAAAACCTGAGGAGTTCATGCAAAATTCTGTAAAAAGCACATCATAAAGAAGGGAACAGACAGAGCAAATTCACAAGTATGAACATCTGGAGAGCATCTATGTTAAATATATTGTACATGAAATGTTTCATTTTCTAGTCTACAGACACAGCTCTAACTGAGATTAACGCAACAAAATAGGGGTGCACTTTGAAGAGAAGGTCATACTGTGAATACAAACAGCTATTATGTAAGACCTTTCCTTGCCTGGAGATACACATACAGGAAAGCTAAGAGACTCTTATGATTCTCCGTGTAAACAATCAAATTAACTACAAAAATCTACTAGCTGCTCAATAGCACAGTGGTAACATTTAAAGAAGGACTGTATAGCATGATTGTAAGCCACCTTCCCTCAGAGTGCTGAAAGCAGTTCTAAAGATTCAAGGTCATGAAATACCTTGTTCTACAATTCAGATTAAACATCACTCCAGATACAATAACATGAACTATGAAAGGAAAATGTTAGGAAACAGAGATCAGGTCTATTGTATGCATGTTATCACGTGTTGACACCTCACGTAAAGCAAAAACTAAACCAGACTTCATTTGAGTATTACAAAATAAGCATTCTCTCTGCAGGATCTCAGCGCCTTGTCCTCTGTTACGTTACCTGCCCATCACGGCCACCTGGAACCAGCTCTTCTGCTGCCAAATCAGCAATTGCATCTAGTGCAGGCTGGATGTCACCAAGAGCTGTTCTTAAGATGTCAGCAACCAAGACACAGGTAGCTTTATCTGTCACTACTTCTAGGGCATGTTCTTGCAAATATTCTAGCAAAGGTGAGGAAATGGCTTCCAGGAGTTCACGGCGGCGGAGTTCAGTATTCTTCTTACTGATGAAAGAGACAGCATGTTACTGTGGAAGACTTGCTCTGGATGCACAATAAGCAACTAGAAATTCAGAACATACATGCCATTTGAGACAGCTACAAATTATTGGAAGATAACAATAAAGCATTTTTCTTCCCTCTGTTTCACAAACAATTGAACACACATTGTGCTCACATTTTAAGAACACATGGCATAAGAAAGCATATAGTGTTTTAAGCTGACTGTCTGTAAACCTCATGGAGTTTCTTTGTTAACAACATCAATTTAGCCTGTTTATTTTCTATTCATTCTGTTATCTCAACTACAGAGATGTATTTCTTAAACAGCTCACTAATAATTTAAAACGGCTCCTTCTTCAAAATCTGGTAAGCATTGGTGCCAATACCAGAGACTGAATTCAAATTAACAATTTCCATTTTTATTGCTAGGTTTTGAGATACGCTTCTGTGCAACTCCAAACACCAATAATGCATCTTAAAAAATTTCTGCTACACCAAATTTGATCCATTAGTTTAAACAATGGACACATCATAATTTTTGCCCTCTTTAAAGGGGGTAAACTGCTGATGAGCAATACGCTGCTGGTCATCAATTATCATACATAAACTGTAAACCAAAAATGCAAAAAATAAGGAGTCCAGAATAACATATCTAATAACACTTCTGTTATTTTTATATATATTTACAGTACTTAAGACATATTATGAAGAAAACTGAAATTAAATGTATCATGACAAAGTGCCATGATGTCTCAACTCTAGGGAAAACAACTTATCCTTCATATCCGAACTACCTATACGCATTTCCATCTCCCTGTTGCAGAAGAGTGATGATTTCTGGAACAAAATGTGCAGGGTCCCTAGGACTTAGCAAGTACAAGATGACCTTCTTTCCATATTTGTTGTTTATTATATTGGGCAAAGAAGAATTTATTTCCTGTAAAAGTAAACAAACAGCAACAAAACATTAACAAAATAATAGCTCTGAGCCATCAGTAATTACTGATTACCTTTCAGATGAACAGCTTAGGAAAGAAAAAATACATACAATGAATAAGATTCATATCTACTTGTGAAATTAAATAAAAAACCTCTAATGGGAATGAAAGCTTGTAGAAGTGAGAGAAATAAAAAGAACACTAAGGTTTAACATGCATTCATCAATGCCTTGATGTCGCTGATTAGAAACCACTATATAAGAATATATAAAGCACAAAAAGAACAACACGTATTTTGGCATGTCACATGCTGCACAAATATAACCTCAGTAAAGTCATAACCTCAGCAGACCAGACATACAAAGGATCACCTACCACATGATCTAAGAATAACAGGTACCACGCTGACTTTCAAGGCAGTGTACCTAAGTACCTAGACAACAATGACAGCCCATGGGAAGTAAAAGACCATCTTTAACTTATGAAAAAACAATCAATGAGAAAAATTAAGTTTCACTAACAGAATAAAGGTGACTTCTGCTGAGAATATATGATTTGCAATTTATTTGATCATTAACATAAAATACTGGATATTTCCCAGGGTTCATCATTGGCTAGGAGTAACCACCTTGTAAACTACAGAGTGGGCACCCCATGCCCTTACGCACTAACACAGCTGAGGAAGAAACATCAATATGCAGGGGAGTTTTCTTGCTTATAGAAGCATGCTGCTGTAATTAGATGGAAGCACCTATGTTAGCCCCTTTGTTTATACTGTACTCAAATTTTTATCAGCTTCTCAACAAATGCCCTTTCATACAGAAACATGCATTTTATGCAAGTTCCAAGTACCACTGGAAAATCCTGAATACCATTCAGATACTCTTGACCATTATGATAATCCATTCCTGGTGACTTTTAATATACATATAACATTTATTATTATCAAAGCAAAGGAAGGCTGTACTTTGCAGGCTATCACCCTTCAAAACCCTATTTTGCACCATTAAAAACTTCTTGAGTGTTATTAGAAGACATATAGAGGATAACCAGGGGATCAGGCCCTGTCAGCATGGGTTTACGAAAGGCAGGTCCTGCCTGACAAACCCAATCTCCTTTTATAACCTGATGACCCGACTAATGGATGAGGAAAAGGTGTGGGTGTTGTCTGTCTGGACCTCCAAAAAGCATTTGACACAGTTCGCCATAGAACTCTCATAAAAAAACTGGCTGCTCATGGCCTGGATGAGCACATGATCTGTTGGATCCAGCACTGGCTGGACAGCTGGGCCCAAAGAGTGGTGGTCAATGGAGTCAAATCCAGCTGGGGCCAGTCACAAGTGGTGTTCCTCAGGGCTCAGTGTTGGGACCGTTTCTGTTTCACATCTTTATTGATGATCTTGATAAGGACTTAAGAGTGTATTACCAGTAAGTTTGCAGATGACACCAAGCTAGGCAGGAGTGTTGATCTGCATGAGGACAGGGAGGCTCTACAGAGAGACTTGGACAGATTGGATAGTTGGGCTAATGTTAATGATATGAGCATCAACAAGGCCAAGTGCTGGGTCCTGCACTTGGGCCACAACAACCCCAGGCAACGCTACAGGCTTGGGGAAGTGTGGCTGGAAAGTGTCTGGCAGAAAAGGACCTGGGGGAATATGAGCCAGCAGTGTGCCCAGGTGGCCAAGAAAGCCAATGGCATCCTGGCTTGTGTTAGAAATAGTGTGACCAGCAGAAAGAGAGAGGTGATTGTCCCCCTGTACTCAGCACTGCTGAGGCCACACCTGGAGTACTGTGTCCAGTTTTGGGCACCTCAATTCAAGAGAGATATTGAGGTGCTGGAGCAAGTACAGAGGAGGGCAACGAAGCTGGTGAAGGGCCTAGAGAATAAATCTTATGAAGAACGCCTGAAGGAGCTAGGAATGTTTAGTTTGAGAAGGAGAAAGCTGAGGGGAGACCTCATCAGTCTCTACAACTACCTGAAAGGTCATTGTAGAGAGGTCGGTGCTGGTCTCTTTTCACAGGTAATTAGCGACAGAACAAGAGGGAACAGATTCAAGCTGCAACAGGGGAGGTTTAGACTGGACATTGGAAAATTTTTTCACCAAAAGAGTGGTTAGACACTGGAATCGGCTGCCCAGGGAGGTGGTTGAGTCACCATCCCTGGATGTGTTTAAGGGTTGTCTGGATGTGGTGTTGGTGGATCTGGTTTAGGGGAGAACTTTGTAGAGTAGGGATGATGGTTGGACCCGGTGATCCCAAGGGTCTTTTCCAACCTGAATAATTCTATGATTCTATGACAATCCTTCCAGCGACAGCTGGAAAAAGATAAATAGAACAATTTAAAACGATGTCACTCTTTAATAATACAGAGCTTGGTTGATTGCCTTTAGGCCAATGAGAGAAATGTAGAAACAGAGAAAAGTGGTGGGAAGCTGGCAGGAAATCATAAGACAATGTTCTTATTTCAAACACACTGCTTAAACCTAGGTGAAAATGAGTTTCAGTCAACTGAGATGAACATCAGCTTGATGCAGCACTGTAACTACAAATAAAAACCTCTTACTGTAACCTTCACACTACAGTCATGGAAAAAAATATTTTCTGAGGGAAAAAAACCCAACAAAACCAAAACCTCATTCTGCTGAGTATGCACATTCCACCTCAGATGTATGTGAAGTTCATTTATTAATTAAATGGACTACAAAGGCACCAAAACATTTCAAAACTTAAAAGAGGTAAAGACTTTGTTTAGTACAGATAAAACACAAAAATCATCTGCACTTCTAAATCAACCTGTAACACAGCCCTTTTTGCATAAAAGATAACAGACACATTTTTCTTCAAATCCTCCAAAAGTGTATTTACCCCACTGGTTCTGTGGTTCCAATGCTTTACAGTCACTTTCAGTGCTGAAACTGTGAGAAAATACCAGGAGAAACTGTAAACCACATAGGTATGCTGCCTCTTGTTAATAACGTCTCCCAGGCACTGCTTGCTTGGTGTAATTTTCACACTATAATCTGCCAGAATCCTGACACATGCCAAGCTCACAATGGACAGTTCCAATCACAAATAAGAGATTTAAAGCATATACATAATCTTTGGTCCTGGATTAACACTCAGTGAAACCAAGATATGATGAAAAGGACAGACTTTCCTTGAAGGCTTTAAAGAGCTTAAAACCTTGACTTTCCTACAAATTCCCAGACATTCTGCCAATCCACAGAAGTGCTAAGTTTTATAACAGTAAAAAAAAAAACAACAAAAAACCCACAAAAAACCCAACTTGCCCAAAAATGCTTTTTCTACTCCTTCAAATCCTTATTATTTTCTTTACATACTTTAAACTACATTTTAGCATGGACAGAATAATAACCAGTATAAGGTGTTTTGGATGTCTAACTGCTCTTTAAGATAATTTTACAGGTTGGATTCTTTTACAGAGTAAGTTTCAATGCTTGATTTCTAAATGCTTCCACCTCATCGTCTGCTACTAGTTTTCATTCACCATCTCAAGACCTGTTTTTTATCTTATCTGATATTTCTTCCCTTTCCCTGACCTCCTGTCACTGTTTCTGACCTCATACCCCATGGTCAGATGGGCCAATTCTGTATGTGTGAAGGCCGCTCTTCCTCATTTCCTTTCCCTCTTCTATCCAGATTGATGCAGGAGGGTGACCAAACAGAATACTAATACACATACCCAAGAACCAAAAGTCACCATCACACTGGGACGCTTTCATCTCTCTCCACCCATCAGAGAGGCAGACTTCGGGCCAAAACTCAGACTAAAAGATCTTAGAACTGACACATTTTGCATGTAAACATAAATTTAAGTACACTTTATGAAACCCCAAAAGGGAGCAGATGCAGATTAGGTCACACTATTCTAACTGTTCATTCTGTAACTCTGTGTAGGTGCAACAGAACAGTTAAGAGTGCTCTCGTGTTTCAGACATCAATCTGCATCCATTTTGGAAGCATGTTATCAACATAAAATAAAAATGTCAAGTTTTGAGAATGAATGCAAATTAATGGTTTCAGCACCCAACAAAAAGTCTCCAAGAACTTTTTCATATTTGAAGTAACGATATTTGATATTCAAGCCTGTTGCCATGTTCCTGAAAATTTACTGTAGTGTATGTTGAGGTATCACTTTTTGAGACATTACTTCTGCAATAAAAGAGCTAAATGTGCTAAACAACCTTTTCTTACTAGAAATTTGCACAGTGAGGACATTCTGGGCATGGATATTCTTGACATTTTAGATTTGCCTGTGAAATGGGTAAGGTGACATCCTCATTCTGAAATTTTCCACCAATTTAATCTCTTGATTAAAGAAATTAAAGCAGAGCCCAAACTTCTATAATAAAGACGTCTTTAAAGAGATTTCAGTCATCCATTAGCTGGAATGAACATGTACAAAATCAGTAATTTTCAGCAAGCACTGAATCTAGCTTAAAAACTGATGCAAATAAATAACTGAAGAGAACATATGAGAGTGCTGAACATCTATGAAAAGAAGAAAATCATGATGATACACAAATACAGTGAAACATAAAAGGTGGGAAAGGAATTAAGTGATTTGAAAAAAGTGGTCGGATTCCTACTCTTATCCTCCTATACATTAACGAACTCAATGATGCTATTTCATATACTATTTTAGGAAAAATTCGATTACTTACAGATATAATTAACTGTTTCACCAGTTTGGTGTCATCGATGCAATCAAATGCTGCCAGCAAGACCAGATGAGAAAACTCACCCTGCAAAGATGAGACAGCAGAAACCACATGCAGTCAAGTTCTACAAATCAATATATAAATGATATCTGCATTAATTGACTTAGTATCAATATTTCTGAGAGTATGTCTCAAAAATGACACAATATGAATGAGAAGTAAATTCTGTCTAGTGAAAAAAGACCAGTGTTTAGGTTCTCTCTGAAATCAAGGCTTGTTAAGAGATGCATGTTGTTAAACAAAGGCAGATTAAGTTGGTCTGCCACAGTAAGTTGATATACTGCTTTATCACATCCAAGCTACTAACCTATTCCTACTGTTTAATCACCATTTGAAATCACAGGATTTGCCTTACAGGAATACTACATATAGATTTTATTTCCATGGTGGATTTGCTTAAAATTGAGATAAATCACGTACAGTATTTTTGGAAATCATGTCTCTGCAATAAACTGCAGAGTCTCCACTGCTGGAGAGCAAGTCTCTAGCAGACTCAAAAGGGCACAACTCAATTCACTTGTGTATCACTATGACTGCATCAAAGTGAAGCCAGATCTTCAGTGCTGCAGTGTTGTTTTAGCTACTATTTAACTATTGTCTCATATTTCTACAGAACATACATTTTGTAAAATGTAACAACTCATTCTTGTACTAGAAAATTATAGGAAGAAACATTACTTCCACAGTGGCCTTCAAAGCAGGATGCACAAGACGATCTGTTGTGGTGTAGAAAGAATGTGGGGGTTTTTGTACCATTAATAAATACATTTAAAAAAAACACACTTGCTATCTGTATATCATGCTTTTAAAATTTCTATTTCTGTGTATGTTTTATAATGTATACTAGTACAGCAGTACATGTACATAATTTATAAATAAAATGTGATATTTAAAATATTAAAAATAAATACTGGGAATGTATGCACAGGGTTATGTGATCAAAAAACTTGGGAGACCACTGATTGAGGCCATGTCAGTTATTAGGGAACAGAACAATACAGCAACCAGGAAGGAAAAAATTTTAAAGGCTTTTCTTCATAGTTGCAGTTTTGCACAGCACTATGAAATCTGGTTCCAGCTGTTACTCTATAGGTGCTGCAGTCTTGACACATACACGTCACTCAGAAAAAAATTAAATAGAGTTCTTCCATTATAGGTCACATCAATATTAAGTCATTCTGAAGCTTCCTAACCTAAAAAGTAACTGACCAACATGTAAGAAATACGAACATTCAAATGGCCTTTCAAATTATATCCCCAACCCATCTTTTGTTCTTCTGTGTATACTTGTTATCCTTCTTCCAACCAAGGAAAATGAACTAATGAGCCATATGAAGAAGCAATATAAAGTGGGGCTCAAAAACAAACAAAAAAGAATAGCAGAAAAAAATGTTAAAGAGTTTATAATTAATTCAGTTACTTTAAAGAGGACAGAACTACATGTATTGCCCAAAATGAGGCTTCTCAGTATGTCTCTAAATATTCCATAAAGCTCAGTATATTTTATATTACCTAGTACATCGCCACTATTTTAAACCTAGGTTTATTAAGATCTCATAGTTTTTTCCAGTGCCAAAGCACATTAAAATCAGCCTCCATCAAATCACTTGTGTTTCAAAGGCCATAAAATAAATGTTTAACACTCACCGTTGCTATTTTTTCTACATATGTCTTCATGGTTTTCACAATTACTTTTCTGTCCTATGCAAAAGGAAACAAGAAACTCAGATGAGCCTAAAATGCCAGTGATTCTGAATAACTAAATTGTTATTTACACCTTCAAAAAGGTAACCTTCAACTTGTGTACCAAAGCAAAGTTTTATTTGCCAACTCATCTGCATAAGCGGTCAACACCTAGAAACTGTGAACTGTTAAACCTGAACCGTGAATGATTCCTTCCCCGGGAGGTTCTGTGATAGCTTTGTAAGTCCAGTTCACTAATGGGAGATGCCAAAAAGGGCAACTTGGGGAAAAAACAAAACAACCCAAACAAAAACCAAAGAACATCAAACCACCACATATGCAAGCCAAGGAAGATTTTTTTGGCAGAAAAGTTTCCTCAGTGCTTGCACTTCTGGCTCTTGCGATCACTGCTCAGTCTTCTTCAGATGCATTGCTACCCCTAAATCCCTGCCACTTAGAATCATAGAACCATTAAGGTTGGAAGGGACCTTAAAGATCAACAAGTTCCAATCCCCTGCCATGAGCAGGGAACCCTACCACTAGATCAGATTTCAGGGTTCCTTGCCACTTTGTATTTTTTTTCTGCACTTTTTAACAAGCAGACTGTTTTCATAAGTAATCTTTTTTAAAAAAAAATTACTTTAAATACCAAAAAAGGTAGGAAGCATTACAATATTCTTTACTGTGAGAGTGACAGAGCACTGGAACAGGCTGCCCAGAGAGGTTGTGGCGTCTCCTTTGCTGGAGACATTCAAAACCCGCCTGGACAAGTTCCTGTGTGATGTGCTCTAGGTGACCCTGCTCTAGGTGCTCTAGGTGACCCCTAAGATTCTGTGATTCTGAAATATTTCCAAATGATGATGGTATATATTATACCTAAAGTATTTCAGAATACTGTATTAGCAGAAGAAACTAAACAGTTCCTGTAACATTTTCTAAGTCTTGGCATTCCTAAGCCAAATATCATTGCACATTATGACCTCTTTACTGTTCTCTCCTTACTGACAATTTCACTTGCATTAAGAAATCCACGGGATGAATAAATGACCAACAATCCTAAAATGGAAAAATTTTATGTATCATCTCCAAGAACTCTGCTAAAAATAAATGGAGACGCTTCCACTTTAAAAGTTCTAACAAAAGCACTAGATTCATTAAAAACTACTACTTTTATTTGTCAACAGGTAACACGGGGCCACTTTTTAACCTTGCTCTCAAACACTTAACTGCACCAAAATGTGTGCTGGTTGGAGGACCCATGTGAGCAATGACATTCAGAGTCTCAGACTAGACTGTTATTACAGAGGACTGGGTAGACAGAAGCCAAACAATACCTTAGGAGTACCATGCCACAAGCAGTGCATCGCTACTCTGGCTCCATCATGGGTGTGTGCCAGATAGATGACAGCCTCTCTGATAGCTTCTATCATTTCCTAGGGAAGAAAAGGTGATGAAGCAAAAAGGTGAAGGAAGAGGCCAGAGAAATCTCAAGGCAGGTGGGTGACAATATAAGGATTTTTTGCCTGCCTACAACACAATAGAGAGCATCACTGGCTCTACAGAACCACTCTCACTGTCTTGACCTATGAAAAATGGTCTCAAAAGTAGTCCAAAACAGTTTAAATTACAGAAACTTTCTCCTCCATGATGAATGTTCATCATATTCCTCCTATGAAATCAGGAGTGTATTGAAGCTTGTCAGTTTTCCTGTTTCATACAATTCAAGGAAGGCTGCTCAGAACTCAGACTAGAATTACGAGAGACAAAGACAACCATTCATTTAGAAAGAAAATATTTTAAGGCAATGCAATTTTTTTATACATACGGGGTATTCTCCAGAAAACAAGAACTAAAAGGTCATTTAAGCACCAGGTAATGTTATAAATTAGACATGACAAGATTCAGACAAAAGTTAGTCCTCATATCAAAGGAATGAGGTTCTGAAACCTTTTGACAAATAACACCATCAGCCAAAAAAAGAAAAACCAAACACACCCCTCCCAGGTTACTAGATACTGCCTTTGTTATTACCTTATAGATTTCTTTGACATGAAGCTACCATCTATCTCCCTTTCTGTCACTAGCTTTTTGTCACTCTCTTGTCAAAGGTTCCAAGGATTTTACCATTTATTTAGAAGTAGCTCAGTCACAGCATGATTGGTATCACTAGCTATGGGCACAGGCAGGTACAAATCTATAAAAGGGGTTTCCAATCCCCAAAGACAATATCCATATGCTACCATGTCTGCACAAAAAATGAAGCAAGGAGGAAGAGATACACCCATACTCCTCTGACGCAGACAAGACTGTGAATCCAGAAGTATTCTGCGACAAAGCATTACATGAAATTGTACACAGGAACTTTTAATTAGGTAAGATCTGGACTCAGAATAGGCCACAAATAGTCCACCCCACTACCCTTATCTTTGGGTTTGTTAAACAGTAACAAAGAATAATTCAGGAGTCCAGTCAAGCAAAAGCCGCGAAGAGACAGGAAGTCCAGGAGGCTCCACCCGGCCTGGAGAGAGATGATGCTGAACGGCAGAACTAGGGCAAGGCTGATGGGCAGCCTGAAGACAGATGAAGTCAAGCAGCATACCAGCTTATTACAATGTGACATCATGTAGATGGATTTAGGATTAGTTTTTGCAAGAATAGCTGGGGTAAGCTTAAAACCGAAATGTAACACAGACACAGTGATACGAGCCATATGTTTGATTCAGGGAGAGGCTGAAGACAAAGTTTCGTCTGTTGACAAGAAGGTCCCAATCTGACTACAGTCTGGTCAAATTTTTTGGACAATGGCTAGAAGCAGTTAAGAACCTACACATTGCAAAGCTAAACTACTAGAAGGAACATCCCTGGCTTTAATTATTCTCCAGCTATTGAGAAGAACCATTTAGCATGGAGAGAGAAAACATCAAAGTCATTCCATTAGCTGTTTTTTGTTGTGTTTTGGGTTTTTTTTTTAATTCAAGTATCACAAATGCTATTGTTTCAGTGTGACAGCTCACTGTGACTGTAAATTTCTACTCTCCAGTCATCTATCTGGAATCAGCAGATGTGTAATACTTAATAAATTTAAGATGTGTATTTCTGTCTAGTTATTTCACAACACTTCCATGACAAGAAGAAAAACATTCCACTGAAAGGCAAAAGAAGAGAAAACCAACCAAAAACATACTTACCGATCTTTGTTTTGGAAAAGCGTAAGTGAAAAAGTCCAAAAATACTTTATGTACCAGTGAGTGCTTTATCACAGCCTCTCTGTATTTGAGAAAAGGAAAATAAGCAACAAGTGACCCAAAAGTAATACTTTTAACACTGCTAGTCATACTTCATCTGTATTTAAAAAGAAAAATTTAGGTAGTGTGCTTCGCAGAAAAGACACAGTCAGTCTCGATTAGATGTTCAGCATTTACAATAAGTAGAAAATTCTACCAAAACTTAAAAATTCTAAAACTTAGCAAAATATTTTCTCCTAAAGACCTCTGGAGAAGCTTATCCAATAACGCATTACAGAAGCACACCACGCTGTGGGACTTCTACCAGTTGTTTAACTGGGCAGAGGACAAATTGGTTCATAGAAGCTCAAAATTACAGGAGTTCAAAATTAAGGTAAGATATTAATTATGACACTTGGGACAAAACCATAGTTACAAGACAATAATGCTACGGCTTAAAAGACTATCAATAACACCATCATATGAGCTTAAAATTGTATTGATATCTCTGCCTGTTTGTATAACAGAAACAAACCAGTTCATGCTATATTGTCACACCCTAAATCTATTTTTGTCCTTACTTTTGTGCCATGGGTGTAAGAATCTGTTTCATTTCATCCAAGATGGCCTCCCTCTTTTCTGGCTGAGCTTCTAACACTTTATCCAAAGTTGGGACAACTGCTGTCTGAAATGAACGCACAATCAGAAATATAGTTGCTCCCAAAAGGTACTGGAGTTCATAGCAAATGACAATCTTCAGTCCCTTTTCAATCAAAATTCATCAATAATACTGTATACAAAATGAATATTCCACAAAACTAACAGTTTTTACAATTTTAAAAATAAAAAGCTTATCTACTTTTAGTATGTCAGAAGCTGTATACTCAAAGAGTTTCTACAAACTGAATATTCACCATGAGCAAACAGAAGGTACTTCTGTGGTCTGAACTGCTTTTTGTCCGTTATGGTCAGCTCCTCATGAGACTATCAGACACAAGGTAAAATACACAAAATTGGCATTGTGTTAAGGGACTCCTGAGCTAAGGAGAAATCCTGCATGACAGTTATGCATATGTCAGGAGGTAACAGAGCAACAAGTCAATGAACTGAGAAGCTAACCCAAGAAACTGCAGTTCAAGAACAGCGGAGAGAAGAAACAGTATGATTAGAGAGAAAATTAGAAGACATGTTTTTCTAACCATCGCTGCTATGGAGGAAAAGGGGGAGTGGCGACACGGAGGCTGGGGGGGGAAAAAGTGAATCTCACATTCCATGAAATTACAGGTGTCATTAAGGATTACACTGTAATTTCTTAAAAACCCATATACTGTTGAGTCTCATGTTTGCACTGCATTATAGGGCTACTTAAAAGCACTGATGCCAAGCATGCTGGAATGACAGAAGCGAACACTGCGCTTCATTTCAGAGGGTCTTTTCTCCAGTACAAATTACAGTCTACCAGCACAGCAAAACCTCTTTTTTATTACAGTATTGCAAAATGCTTTACAACTTGTAAAGAAATAACAGAAAATGCAATATAGTTCAGAAATTAGATGTTAATTTCTTATGCAATTTTAACAGAAATCCTGGGTTAAAATTGCGCTGTGCTGTATACTGGGGCACAAAAGTCACTCTTGCGTAGTTATTGAGTAAAACAGTTTTGTACTTCGTAGCAAATAAAACTATTTGTGCCTGTAATGGGAACCTACTTTCCAAATCAGCAAGAAAGAAGGAAAAACAGAAGTCAAAAGAGAGTAGGTAGTACTTTTAAAAAAGGTTCCCATTGTCTGGTGAGGATCTGCATCTAAACGGTTTTGAAAGAGCCTGGACTCAAGTCCTGTAGCCTACAGAAAAGAGAGCAAAGTAAAAAACTAAGTCTGAAAATGTACCTTGTAAATCTGGAAAGTGTTGCCATATAGTTCTTCTGTCAGCATATTCCTCTGCTCCAGAATGGCTTTGTCATTATAGGCATATTCCACCACAGCAGATGCTTCTGCATGACGGAGCATTTTTTTCACATGGCCTTTAAAGCTTTTTATTATCTCTGCAACTTGTGGTTTTGTCCTGTTTTACAAAGAAAGAGACACAGCAAGAGTTACAACTTGAGAGATATGCTAACCTATCAACAGTTTTATTTTTTGGAAGAACATTTAGGTGGTAAAATTTAGGACAGAAACCACAAAATACATGGATCTCTATCAGCTTTATGACATTTATGAAAATAAAGCCAGAAAGCCAGGAATCAAGAAATCACAAGGCATTTTGAGGAAAAGAAAATAAATCAGCGTTTATAAATAAGGAATGGCTTCCTGAAATACTAAGCAAAAAAACATTTTAAAAGCCAGGGTTTTTTATAAGGCAAAGATCAACTTTGAGCATGTATGTGAACTTCTTTGGTATGTTTTCCTCAATGTATAAGCACCTGTAGCTTCACTTTTTGAAAAAGGAAAACTACTCTTAGCAATACCAGACACTTTCCTGCCTCATCACTATTACAAAGATGTTTCCAGAGACATATTTTTTAATTCATGATTGATGGACTATAAAGAGAATGCAGCACAGCAAAGCAAATTCACTTCATACTTACCCATACATAAGAAACTTCTTCACAATATTTCTGGAATATTTTGACTTGCTCAGCTCTACTAGGCTATCTAGAAGAAGGCAAAAACATTAGCTAGTTTGATTTTTCTCTACATTAGCTCTACAAAACAAGATGCCAAACAGCTATAAGAGCTCCCTAGGAACAAAGCACCATTTCAGCAGAAAGCTAAAAACATTCAAGAGAAAATAATACAGCTTGTTTTAATGCATCCTAAGAACAAGACAGAAGCACACAGGCAAAATGCAAATGTGAAGAACTTACCTTTCAACTCTTCAAATGTCTCCTGCCTTTGCTTCTCATTACCGTACTGAATAAAGCACTGGATCACTCGAGTTGAATCATGTGCAAATGCCAGCTACAGGACAGAAATATTTCATTATCCTAGGCCCTCTGAATGGCATTAGGCACTAAATTCATTTTAATGCACTTGCTCTGGTATAGTCTTATGCTGCACACAGCATGTAACGCCAACTGTAAAAGTAGTTACCTGTTTATAACAAATTAAGTTTTAAGTTTTGCTACTGCTTTACAATTACTCCATTGAACAAAACACAGACCATACTTACAATTGCTGACAATGAAGGACATGCACTGAGGTTTTAATACTGAAAGAGAACAATGCAATGGTATCTTGTTTTCTCTCACGTTCTTTGTAATTTCAGAATGACTGTGGTGATACAGTTCCATTTCAGCGTGGAATAACAAGAATTACTTTATATTCAACATGTATTTCACTACAAGTTCATACATTTCAACAATTAAGCAGAAAGACTATTAGTATAGGTGAGCATCAGAACATTAATTTCCCTAAAAGAATGCTGCAAAGCAACAATTGCAATTAATCACAACTCTGAGTGGCTGTTTTTGAACTTCAGTTAGCACCGAATTTCACTGGACTAAAGCTGGTTGGCAAAGCAGACAGCCTTAAATTTGCCAGCTGACAGACAAAGCATCGCAGTGCTGTCCTGAAATCCAGGTGCCAAATGCAGCCTCCCAACTCTGCTTTTGTCCTTTTTTACTCACAGTTTAAAAAGTCTCTGCAGTTTCTGGAAGAACAGGTTACTGCTATATTATAATAAGTTTGTTTATATTTCACCATTCTTTAAAGAAGCTTTTCTGAATTTGTGCATTACGGCATCAGTTTTCTTACACTTTTTATTTTTCCACGAAGAAGCTTCTGCAGTTCATTCATGAGCTTTTCTCGTGTTTCCTTATCACATTTCTTCCTACCAGCAAAAAAAACCATAAAACAATCTCAATTGAGGAAACAGCTTTTCTGTAGTATGATTCACTTATATCTATAAATTAAGAAGTGAAATATTGTCATTAATTAAGCCGATAGATGGAATTAAGCAGTCTCAATTCCTAGAAACCAAACCAGATTTCCACACTTCCAAATTAGTCTTTTTTGAGTAACAATGTTATTAAAAGCACATAAACTCACGTCTGCAGCCAGGGTCATTTACAGATCTAAAGATCTATAAGTGTCTTACAGCCAGAACTGCAAAGCACAGACACCCAGAGCAAGTAAAATTAACTTCTCCTCCTGCTGTGGGGCCCCAGTTCCAGACTTACACCTGCCCCGAGAGAGTATACAAACCTCCACAAAAAAATTATGCAGGGATCTCACTGCAACATCAGACTGAATCAGTGCATACTCTGTGCTTAAGGATTAAAGTAATAAGGTAACCCCTTAAGCATTTACTCACAAATTTTAGCCTAAAATACAAGTGAGTTCAATCCAGATATTTCTAGCACCATGGGTCACCACACTCCTCTTGAATCAGCTACAGAATCACATGCAATGTTATCTTTCACCCATGGAATCATTTGGAAATAGTTTAATAGAATTACAAGAGGAGAAAGAGAGTCTGCTTGCAACTTATGACTAGGAGACAACTGAATGAAAGAAAAAAAATAATCGTTATTACCTTCTCATACTTTCCCATATTTGCTTTGATTTTACAATTATGTCGTAATTACTTTTATCATTCAGTTGCCTGGTTTGCTTTAATTCCTTCCTTTTCTTTTTGAAGTCATCCCACTTTGGCTTCTTAGAATCTGACCCTGAAAACAAAAATAAGCACATTTTCTGCAGTCAGTGAAAGAGGAGCAATGGCATCCTTTATCAGCACGAACTGTGGCACCTCTGTGACATGAATTGCTAACAAATTCCAGGACCTTTGCCTGCAGTTACCCAGCTAGCTAATACGAAAGTACAAATATTTAGTAAGTATGCTAAGCTAGCAATTACCACTTCTAGAATACTGTAAAATCAACGATTCTTCCTCAAAGCTCTGTCAAAGAATTCACTGCAAACCTATTAATAGCTTGAAAATTGACCCAAAATGCACCTAGCAGCCTGCAACTGCCCCAGGTAGTTCTTCCTTATTAGTTCATCCTCTACTCATACATCACCTCTTGCCTCTCTCAAAAGAACCCAAACTCAAAGGTGCATATTGAAATCTCAGGGAAAGGAAAAAAAAATACAGCTTTTTTACATGCTTAATGTTTTAATTCAGTCAAATTCCTTAAGCTTGGAATTTTTTTATACAACAGCTGCGCACTGCCACATAACAAACTCAATTAAGGTAACTGTACAGAAAGTGCCACAAAGGAGTTACGGAAAAACTTCAAGTATTTTATTTACTTTTGTTCATACCATGACAAAACCCATCATATTATATTACATGGTTTCACACCAGCAAGTCAAACACACAAGCTAACCATTACTTCTCTATGGAACACCCTGAACACCTTCCTCTCTGGAGGTGTTCAAGGTGAGGCTGGATGAGGCCTTGTGCAATGTGGTCTAGCGGGAGGGGTCCCTGCTTATAGCAGGGAGGTTGAAACCTGATGATCTTTAAGGTCTTTTCCAACCTTAACCATTCTATGATTCTGATTCTTTAACAATAAAGACCCAGCTTTAAATTTTTAGACCTTAAAACACTGCTTCTTGGTACTTAGCAGCAGGTACTTAACTGTCTTAACCATCCAAAACCCATGTCCTTTTTTTACAAAGCATATTTATTGTTTTTTTCTATCACTCTCCCACAGCAAAAAGTGACCAGCAAAAACAGTAACACTTTGCTTTGAGAGCAGTGCCACACACAGCAGCTTTCAGTTATTCTTAGAAACAACATTTAAAGGTTTGTTTGAGGTTGTGGGCTTTTTCTTCAGCAGCTTAATATGAACATTCTGTTGCTATTAAATTCCAGACACCTACTGCGTATCCCATGTGAAGCCATTCTGCAAACATGCAACAACAGCAACAATAAAATACTCAACACTACCTACTGTCCTTCAAAACACTGCTTTTCTGCAGAACTTCAGAATCCCTCAGGTAAGATTCCACCCCTCATTTTACTGTGCTGCTTAATGGTCACAGTAGAGCTTTGCTTCACAGCAGAGGAAGAAACAACATGAAGTTGCCATGTACCAGAAACAAAGTTGGAAAACCAAAATCCTTTTAAACAGTGATAAAACCAGATGTTTACTTAGTCTCTCTGTATAAACACAGAAATAAGCTGTAAAATGTAAAAAACACTGATAATATCGATGTCTTTATATATATATATATGTAAAAGAGATGTATATAGCTCAGACAACAGTAAAATATATATATATTATATAAAGGATAACCAACATTCTTTCATTAATTTTTGAATTCCAAATTATGTAGCTAGTAATTTTAGAACAGGATTCAATTTCTAAAATGGCCTATGAAAAACTCTACATATACTCCAAATTTATGTGAAAACAGCCAGTTGCAAGCTAGCCACTTAATCATGTGATTAAAATTATCATAGCTTTATGACAGTATTAACATATATTTAGATTTGATACTGCATTTTTTATTTCAAAGAAAATTTGTATCTGTTAGTTCTCATTACTTTGGTCTCAAGCTTAGTCAGGTGGGGTAAATTTTTCCACAAAAAAGACTAAACCTGAACTAAGCTTGGAGTCATTCAGCCCATTTTGAAAGGCAGGGGGAAAAAGAGAAGTCAGAGATTAACAATGTGTTTCCCAAAACCTAGTTTCCATTGATAAGCAGGCTTAAAATTTGCTCACCTCCCTCTTCACCAGCCTGGAGTTTCCTCTTCTTTGCCAGCTTTTCTGATTGCTGTTTAGTCTTGAATCGGTTGACACCAGTTTTTCCAGGTCTAAACTGCCCTTTTACAAATTTATTGGAAATAGATGTAGGTTTTCCTTCCTCATCTCCTTTTTTAATACGTTTCTTTGGTGGACCCGAATCTAGTAACCAAGAAAACAGAAATTAAAATGCTAGCCTAAAACAAATGTTTATTTAAAATAACAAATTACTGTAACAATAACTAAACTTCAACTTTCAGATAACTTTTTGATTCTAGACTTTGCATTACAAAAGTTTATCAACTTCAAATGTTTTAATTAAAAGTGTTTTAGGTCAATCAGAGCTAAAGGGCTTGCAGTGCAATTTATTTAAAGCATTTCAGCTTCACTTTTTCCAAGTTATTTGATGTTACAGTCAGCAGTTTTGAATCCCACACAGAATAGTAGAATGACTGGGGTTGGAAGGGACCTCTTCAGGTCACCTGTTTCAACCCTCCTGCTGATGCAGGGTCACCCAAAGCTGATTGCCCAGGACCATTACCGCCTCCAAGGTGGGTGACTCCACCATCTCTCCAGTCAGCTGCTGTCAGTGCTCACTTTTCTGACGTTTGTTCAGAGGGAACCTCCTGTGTTTCATGACCTCAGATCCTGTCACTGGGCACCACTGAAAAGAGTCGGGCTATGACTGCATGCTCCCTTTTCTGTATACAATGACAAGGTCTACCTCAGCCTTCTCTTCTACAGACTGAACTGTCCCAGCTCTCTCAGCCTTTCCTCACAGAAGATATGACCAGGATCCTTCATCATGTTCATGGTCCTTTATCGGTCTTTCTCCAACATGTCCAAGTCTTTCTCATGCTGGGAAGCCCTGAACTCATCACAGCTCTCCAGGAGTGGCCTCAGTGGTGCTGAGGAGAGAAGCATCCTCCTCCTATCACAGCCCAGGATGCAATTAGCTGCCTTTGCCACAAGGGCACAGGGCACACTCAGGTTCCACTTTGTGATCACCAGGAGCACCAGGGCCCTTCCTGCAAAGCTGCCTTCTCCCAGCACATACCAGTGCACAGTACTGTTGCCCAGCAGGTACAGAGCTTTGCACTTCTTGTTGAACTTCACGAAGCTTCTGTCAGCCCATTTATCCAACCTGCTGCGGTCCTCTGGAGGGCACCATCGGTAAACTTCCTAATGGTACACTCTGCCTTATCACCCAGATCATCAGTGAAGCCACTGAACAGGACTACACCCCAGCACTGGCCTCTGGGGTACAGGGCTAGTTAAAAGGCCTCTGACTAGATCTTGTGCCACTGACAGCCACCCTCTAGGCCCAGCCATTCACACACTTTTCAAACTACCTCGCCATCTGCTCATCCAGCCCGGAACTCATCAGCACCTCTGCAGGGAGAGCAAGGGAGACACTGAGAAACGCCTCACACAGACACACACACAACACACACTGCCCTTCACTCATCTACCAACACGGTGACTTCATTACATACACTTGCCACGACAGAAAGTTAAGCCTGCGCAGGCCTGCGCAGAGCAGTAATCACTCAGCCAGAGTCCTACTGAGGAGCCTTCGCCTTCTACCCATTACCTTTTTTAAACTTTCTTTTCCCGGGTGGCACTTTCCCACGAGGTGCTTTTCCACTCTTCCCCGCGAACTTCTTTTTACCCTTGGCTTCCATCCTGGCAAAGCCTGCAACCGAAGCGAGAAACAGCGTGCCTGGCTGCCCACAGCCCCCCCGCTGACGCAGGGCGGCAGGGGCAGCCCGCGCTCCCGCAGGGCGCCCGGCGGAGTCGCGGCCTCCCCGCCCCGGGAAGGCCTCCCCGGGCCGGCCAGCCCCGAGGCCCGGCAGGGCCCTGGCGCAGCGACCCCGCTGGCCAGAGGTGCCCAGCGCAGGCCCGGTGGCCGTTCCCGGGGGACGCAGCCCCGGGGACCGCGGGCAGGGGCTCCGGGAGCCCCCCCGGCACCCCCCGGCACCCACCCGTCCGGCCGCACACGCGCTGCCCCGCCGCGCTTCCCGGCCTGCTCTGCCGGGCGCGCCTCCTCATTGGCCCGGCCGGCCGCAGCCGCGCGACAGCGCCGAGCAGCCCTGCCGGCGGGGGCGGGCCCAACCCGCCCTGCCCGCCGTGCCGGGCTGTGCCGTGCCGGGCCTGGCCGTGCCCTGCCCACCCTGCCTTGCCGGCGGGCGCCGGCCCAACCTGCCCTGCCCACCCTGCCGTGCCCTGCCTGGCCGTGCCGTGCCCTACCCACCCTGCCCACCGTGCCGTGCCCTGCCTGGCCGTGCCGTGCCCTGCCCACCGTGCCGTGCCCTGCCTGGCCGTGCCGTGCCCTGCCCACCGTGCCGTGCCCAAGCAGCGGCGGCTCAGACCGGACACGAGGACGGAAGTTCCTCCGCAGCAGGAGGGGTGGGACGCTGGAACGACAGCCCGCCCGGGGAGGTGGCGGCGCCGCCGTCCCTGGAGGTGCCCGCGGGCCGCTGGGATGCGGTGCTGGCGGACGCGGCTCAGGGGGGAGCGTGGCAGAGCAGGGGTGGTGGCTGGACTCGGGGGTCCCAAGGGTCTTTTCCCACCGGATGGTTCCGTGATGAGCGCCGGGGAACACCAGGTGCCGCCGCTTCTGGGCGCGATCCCGCGCGGGCCCCTCGCGTGTTCTGCCGGGCGGGGGTGTCGCTGAAGTCGCCGCTCCCGAGCGGAAGGGGATCCCTGCTCGTAACTGGGAACTTCCACACTTGTGTGGTTACAGGAGCTGTGGCAGGACGTCAGAGCACGGCGCATGCTTCTGTAACCCCGTCCACAGTGTATGTGACTAAATAAGTGACAGGGGAATAAATTACTTGGTGGAATAAGGCTGGCGATTGTACTATTTTACATTTATTTGCCTCCTAGGAAGCACTCAGCAGTGACTTGCAAAATAGAATTGGCACAGGCAGGAGTATGGTGTTCAGTTTTCCTGCTCCTTGAAATGTCAACATCTTGCCTGTTCAAATTACTGGAAAATTGTGTTTTGAAGGGAGCAGGGAGAAAGAGTTTGTATTTTGAAGCTTCACTTGAGGCAAGGGGCATAACATCATAAGTCCAGATACCCCCTCAGCCCAAATGCTTTGCTTCAGTCTTTGAAATAACCTCTAGGTATTTGAGATAAGTCTGTTCTCCATGCTAATTACATTTTCCAGTTCTTTGGTTATTTATTCCAAAGAATAAGGACCATGATCAATTAAGACATTACAAAATATATTGCTATGTTCAGCTTGGTTCATAGAATACAAATATCTCCCAGAAAGTAAGCAAATGAAATTTTTTAATGTCAGCCAGAGATTTCAAGTGAACAGTCTTCCAGGTTGAAGCATCTGTTTTTCATAAAAAAACAATAAAGGTTCCTTAAAGATCTCAGGTACTCCAAACCAGGCTGTAATTGTAGAAGATAGCTCTTGACCTCATGTCTCCAGGATATTTTCAAGTGTGCCCAGACTCATTTATGAACATGAATGTTTAAAAGTATATTTTTATGTCTGTCTTATCTCTGTTCTGGACACTGTTTTGATTCCACCGAGATAAAAATTATTGCAGAAATAAAAATATAAAAATTCAGAAAACTATGCTCCAGTTGCAGTGTGCCAAAGACCACTTTTTTGTATTGCATTTAGGCACTGCAGGAAAGGTGGTCATTAAGTTAGTCAGCAACACACTGTATATTTTGGTCTGACTAAATACACCTCTTTCATAATACTAGGAATTTTTTTTTTTTTTTTTTTTTTTTTTTTTTTTTGTAGCCATCAGCTAATGTGTAGGCATAACTGAATTTTGCTGCCCAAAAAGATCCCCAAAGATCCAGATGTAAAGACAGCCTGGAACTGGTCACTCCTGAGTGATAAGGAATGGAGACACCAGTTACTCCTGCTACCATGCAGGAGTTGGAAAGGTTGGTAACAGCATGTAATATTTTTTATGAGTGACCATCGAATTCCTGGACTACACCACAGCCAAGGAGGCAGTGGAACCACAGGTATTTCACTGCCCCTCTGTGTCTACTCCCTATTTTGCTTTTGCCTATAGCTGCCTGCAAGCTTCTTGCATCATGATTTTTATCTTTCTCAGTGACTTAAAACTCAGTGCAACATTTATTAAAAGTCAGCTGAGTTGGAAAAGACAGTAAGATGCAGTTGTAAAGAAGTGGTGACTTCTCAGTAGCAAGCACAGCATGTTACTGTGGGATATCTGGTTACACTGAGAATCACAAACTAATTTGCAGTTACGTTGTTTCATTTCCCCACTTGGAGTGTGTGAGAGTAGACACAACTTCCAGTCATTTTCCAAAATATAGACATCTCATAGAAAGGACAGAGTGAATGTAATTTAGGCACTTATTCAGAAGAGTAGAGGGCACGTTTACTGCACATCTTGATATTGTTCACTTGCTGTTGTTTCTAATTAAATGTACCCACCAAGAGTTTCATCCACATGACAACTGAAGTGACTTACATTTCCCGTTTTCCACAGTTGACTCAAAACACTCAATTGCAGAGTAATTTGTTCTTGCTTCTTAGCTCACTATTTCAAGGCCAGATGGAGTGTGGCAAAGAGCAAGATTCTTAACGTGCCTGTCCTGGTGCCAGTGCTCCTGGGAGAATTTCTGAGATCTTCTGAAATCCAGGATTATAGTTGAATTTTGTGACTGAAGGCTGGCCTTCTGTTTTGTATAGTTTTCCATATAAAGATCATGAGTGCTCTTTGATCTGCAGGTCTGTCAGTCCCATCCTTGCATTTCTAGCAGATCTTGGGAAGGCACTATTGACTTAGGATTCTTTGGAAATTCCACCCGAGTTTGAGCAAAAACAGAATCCATGTTCCTGCTGTCAGTGTGAACTTACCAATTACCTCATGTTAGTAAAGGAAAACTTGTTCTGTGGCCATTTTGGGTGGTGAGGATTTATTTTAAAGAAGTTTAGCTCCGTGCTATGTCCTGAATGCAACTATGTTTTATTGTCTGTGGTGCCATGCTCTCACTACTGCTTTTATGAACATTACTGGATTAATGTACAGTTGAGAAGTCTGTCTTGTTAGATGTGGCATCTCAGCAGCCTCAGTGATCTTAAAGGTCTTTGCAGCCTAAATGATTCTATGATACTATGATAAAACTAAAAACAAGTTTTGGCTTCTCCTTCCACCACTGAGGAAGTGTTACTTAGTGAAGAAGTGTTAGATGGCAAAAGATTGCTTGGGCTTTCTTCACAGATACTCAAATATATTAATTTTAGATAAATTCAAATGAAAGGCAGTGATTTGAGTTGAAAATTGAGCACTGGCTGTTGTTCAGAGGCCACTAAACGTAAGATTTACAATCATGAGTCCCAGTGCTATGGAGCAATGCTTTGTTGACAGGAGTTTTGAATCGTGATCCACCAGATACCTGACTAAAGGAATGACCAGGTAGGTAAGGACATCTAAAGCCTCTTGTAAATTAGGCTGAAGTCCCAGTTCGTTGTTGCAAGATGACAAACCTCACAACTGGCCAACCTGGGGAGGGGCAGCCACTTTGAGAAAGACATTTTATACTTCCCACTCCTTTGACTGGTTTTCTTCACATAACACTTTTTCTTCTGTAAATATGTGCATCTGAGTATCACTAAAATCGGTGTGGGTCAAACCTGGTGGGTCAACTGAACCTGAACAGTTAGTGCCAGGTACTTGACGTCTTCGTGGGTGCTTCCAGCAAGAAATTATTTTTTCTGCCTGCAGTCTCTTGTTGAACTGCTGTCCTCCATTCTACGGACTCTTGAGCTGCATTGTGAGTGTGTCTTTCCCCAATTTCAGCCCTCAACTTGGAGAAGTACAGAGTTGTAAATATGTGTGTTATCTGATCAAAGAATAGTGAAAGCCTGTATACCACATGCCACGGCTTAAGGAAGGCTTAAGGAAGAATAAAATGCATACTGTCTAGAAACTTATTTTTCAATAGCTAAATGTTTTGGGGTTTTTTTTCCCCTCTTTTTTTTTTTTTTCTTGAGGAAAAAGCACAACTTGTAGAAATTTAGCTAAGCAAATTAACACCAATTCCTGTGTGTTTCACTACACTTTGATCTAGATGCATCAAGATTGCTTGTGGATGTTATAGTTGTTCTAAGTATTAGAAAGAATGCTATCACAAAAATTTCTGTGGGTCTACTGCAGACAATGTTCAGTAAATCGCTACTTATTTTAGCAACCACTATAGTAATAGTAACCACATTGAATTCCTACACTATTCATAAGGACAGAATATTCTAATCATCAGTTCGTCAGGGAGAATTCATATAGATCAACATTCAAAATGAAAGTCATTACAACTGAAAATGCAAATTATCATTAATAGCTATATATACATGACTGCTTACAAAACTTTAAATGCCTCTGTCTGGGGTGAACGTAAAATAAAACATATGCAATTGTTGAAAAATAAGCTGTTAGAAGCATATTGTACTGCTCTAATTTCTTGAAGATTAACCTTTTAAATGACCACTGATCCAATGAAACATGAAAATCTATGGTTCCCTAATATGATACTCACTGTCTTTCCCATTGTGCTTTGAGTCTATGGGATGCAAGACAGTGTCATTTTTCAAAAGGATTAATATAGCATCTTTAAATATTAATGAGGAAACACTGTAATGTGTAATGAGAAAAACCTGTTCAAAAGTCTGGTGTTGTAAAACTAGATCATCACTGTTTGCTCCAGCATCCCCACAGTTCTGCTTTAGTTCCCCTCCATTCTCTGGCATTTATTAATGTTGCCTTCTTAAAAAACCTGAAAAAAAGCACCAGCATTTGTATCAACAAAATGTTTCCGTTGACATGTTGTTTCAAAAGTACTTTGCAAAGAGGTAAAACCAGTAGTCCTCCTGTATACTTCAAAATCACCAGGGCTTCAAAGCAGGGAAGAAAATGTTATAAGGAAATGAAGACAGTCACTTGACCTTATTTCAAACAGCAACTGGTACAGTATCCAATGTCAGTCTCTTCAGTTTTAGCATACGATCTGGAACAAAGTGAATTCCTGAAGTAGACAGACATACAAGTACCAGCCCTGGATCATCCAGATCACTTCAAAGTAGCAATCAGTGTGAAATACTCTTTGTACTTGTTAGTGTGTAAGGAAACAGCTGCAGTTGTTAGATATATATACCTTTTGCTCTGGAATGAAATAAAGATGCACAACCTGACACTGCTGTCTGCTACTGTTATTTTTTCTCCCTTTTATTTACTTTCTTCCTTAAAAACTGCAGTTGCCACATGAAATTCACAGTGTAAGGCTTTTCCCCTTTTGAAAACAGAAGTCTTTGACATATGGATACTTTTCAGAAGACATTTGAGGCTGAAATGTGAGATCCAGACAGCCATGCAGGTCAATAAGATGTTACAAATCTGTAAGCTGAATTCACATTCAGATTTTGTATACTCCTTTCATAATTGCCAGGAAAAACCTGCAGAACTCCAGAAAACTGAACTACAGCTGCCTGGTAACTGGATTTGGACATTCCTGGAGTTGTTTTATCTTCTATTGTAAGCTAATGTACCAACTACATTTAGGAAGGGTAAGACACCCAAGCCTTAAACATTGCATACAGAAATCAGAAATTACACTGCTCCTACAGGTTAGAATGATAATTTCTGTTATCATTCTGAGGCAGCAGCCCACATTGAATACTAATTTTTAAATTTATATTTGTGTAACAAAGCATTCTTATATTGTGGCAACTCTGTTCTTGTACTATCTCACCTGCTGTATCAAATGCTACTGGAAATGATGAAGCAGTAATTCTCTGACAGTAACTTCCAAGTGTTTCATGGACTCAGCCATGAAGTTCATTACTTTTGTGTCACAGTTTTAGGGTCTACTTCCCATAGTCTCATAAACTATCCTTAAAATAACCACAAATGGCTTGTTGACTTTGGAGAAAAACCTTTGAAACTACAGATGTTTCTTAATTACTCCCTGCAGAGGTCCTGCTGGTGTGGCTCTTCATTCAAACCAGCTTTCCAACAGTGTGTGGAAGGCTAAAGGCTGAGTATATCTTGCTAGAAGTATCACTGTGTTGTGGTTCTTCGTCTTGCTCCTGCCTGTCTTGCCAATAATATCGTGGTTTGGGCCCAACACGACAACAAAGGAACAGCCCCATGGCTGCTCACTCAACTCCTCCCACACACACACACTCTGGGATGAGAAGGACAAAGCTCATGGGTTGAGACAAAGGACAAGGAGGGTTCTTCACTGATTAAATAGAACACCTGTGTAAAGGATTTGCATTAAAGCTTGAATGAGTGATACAATTAATGATTGTCAACCAACATAAACTACATGCTAAAGCAATAACAAAACTACTAAGCAAAATTAAAATAATTGTATACTAACATTCTATCAATTAGGTAAAGAATATTGCTGCTTCTTTTACTTACAAGTGATTGTGTTTATTTCTAAGAACAGGATGACAGATTTGTTTTAGAAGTTCTTTTGACCAGAGACTACATGAGCGGACACATGATGTGATTTCATTTTGGAAATGAAATTAAATTACCATTTTTCTCACAGGTGAAATCTGAGTCTAAAAATAACTGTCAAATAACAGCTCAGCAGCAGCATGGATGTACAAGGGCAAGAAGCCCAAGTCATTTCAGACCCTCACAGACTGCGACAGCTAGAGGGCAGCAGAAATTATTAAAATATTTGTATCATATGCAGTGGAGATGATTATATTATGAAAACTTTTACTGGAAATACTAGCAAGGAGAAAAATTGAAAAGATTTGTCATTGCTATTATTAGTAAACAACTTAAAAAATTACATCATCAGCTTTATTGTCGGGGTTCCACTTATATGCCTCAATACAAATGCACACAGCATGGGGAATAAACAAGAGGAGTTAGAGACATGTATGTGTCTGCAGGGCTATTGGTCTTACTGGCATCACGGAGACGTGGTGCGATGGCTCCTATGACTGAGTGTTGGAAGGGAAGGTTATAAGCTCTTCAGGAAGAACAGGCAGGGCAGACAAGGAGGGGCTGTTAACCTCTATGTCAGTGACCAGCTGGAGTGCATGGAGTTCTGCCTGGTCATGGGTGTGGAGCTAACTGAGAGCTTATGGATCAGGGTTAAAGGGAAGATAGGGACAGGGGGGCATTATAGTGTGGGTCTTCTACAGGCCACCTGATCAGGAAGACCAAGAAGTTGAGGCCCTTTATAGAGAGACAGGAGTAGCCTCATATTCACAAGCCCTGGTCCTCATGGGGGACTTCAACCACCCTAAGCAGGTTGCCCAGAGAAGTTGCTGATGCCTCCTCCCTAGCAGTGTTCAAAGGCAGGCTGGATGGGGCTTTAAGCAACCTGGTCTCGTGGGAAGTGTCCCCACGCATGCAAGGGGATTGGAACTAGATGATCTTTAAGGTCCTTTTTGTGTTAAGAGGCAAAATAATTTGGCATAAAATAAACCCCCTTGCATTCCAGTTTATCCTCAGATACCAGAGGGGCCAGGGGCAGCTGGGCTTAGATTCTCATTGATGCCCAATTTGGTGTGAATAGTCCAGTCATGCCCAAAACCTCTATTGGACTCTCACAATTACGAATGCACTAACACAGCACTGTCCATCTGGTGGCATCCTGTAAACTCTCACGGCTACACTCAGGAATTTGGTCAGTCTGAGAACTCTCATGGCCAGATTAATGCACAGTGTAATTTACTGAAGCAACAGATGCACAAATTCTTTTGGATTGCCAGTGTTAAATTCACTGTCTGCAAAGCACATGCAAACTGATTAATACAGCCGGGTTACAAATGCATTGGATAATAAAGTGACTCTGTAGAGACTCCCGAGTTTCCCAGGGATGCACTCGGGACAGCTGAGTGTTTGAATCTTACCCAAAGGTGTCCCTAGGGGGGTAAGAGAGGCTCAGCTTGTTGACTGGCCCCAGAGGTCAGGGGAATGGGGTCATTCCTGCAATGGTATCTTTCCTGACATCCCTCCCCTCTCAGACTATTTTATAGTATTTTACCTTATAGGTGTGAGCTTGAGTGGTCCATTCCTCAAACCTGTCAGGGTGTCTCTGGATGGCATCCCAACCCTCAGGCATGTCAACTGCACCACTCAGCTTGGTGTCAAATGCAAACTTGATGAGCGTGCACTCAATCCCACTGTCTGGGTCACTGAAGAAGATATTAAATAGTATTGGTCCCAGTACCTAACTTGAGGGACACCACTTATTACTGGTTTCCACTTGGACATTGAGTCCTGTGGAACTCTCAATGCAGCCATCCAGCCAATCCCTCATCCATTGAATGGACCATCCATCAAACCCACATCTCTCCAATTCAGAGGTAAGAATGTTGCAGCTTAACAGCTGAAATCCACAACCCATCTCCTCTGAGGGAGAAACCGATAAGCTCTCAGGTCTTTTTTTACACAGTTGTCTTTTGCAATGGCAACATATTGCAAATGTTTCCTTTTCCTTTTTTTTTCATAGAATCATAGAACGGTTTGGGTTCAAAGAGACTTTTAAAGGTCATCTAGCCCAGCCCCCCTGCAGTAAGCAGGGACATCTTCAACAAGACCAGTTTGCTCAGAACCATGTCCAACCTTTGAATGTTTCCAGGAATGGGGCATCCACAGCTTCTCTGGGCAGCCTGTGCCAGTGTTTCACCACACTCATAATAAAAAATTTCTTCCTTACATCTAGTCTGAATGTACCCTCCTTTTGTTTTTAGTGTGCATTATCACCATGCTATATAAACTCCACCACACAACATGTGACATACCAGATGAGGTAGCAGACAACTTATCACATAATCAAATACAGTTAAAGTATTTTAATCTAAGCAACAGAAAACACAAACAGGTGCATTTTATTTGTTTATTGCCCAGAAGATCCTAAGGTGCACACAAGTATCACCTAAACACTACACAGCAAATGACTGCAAACATTATGGTGCTTTAGACAAAGTCTCTGCAAGACTCCTTCCAGTGCACATCAAATGCTTTTCTAAAAGGCATCTATGTGTCTTGCTGACAAACTGAGTTCACCCATACAGGAGCAACCCCACAGGAGCTGTAACGCAGACCACTCAGTGTTCGTTCCCTTTCATTAAATTAATTCCCTCGAGTTTGGCTAATGCAACAGATTAAATAGCAATTTTACACATAACAGTTCACTGTTCATGTCCCATTTAACGACAGGCAGACAAATTTTCCACCTGTAGAAAATGGCACAACATCTGAAATGGTAAGTAAAGTAAAAAAAAGGTGACAATAATATTCAGAATAGCTTTGAATGCTATTAATTTCACTGTAGGGAAACAGCCAAATACTGGAGAGGAGAGTAAATATTACAGTCCTTGGACTGTAACATTTCAAAATTTTTATATACTTTACAAATTAATCTTCTGTTGTAATTTTTAGTGTAAATGCAAATAAAACTTGTCTAATGTAAACCTGTATGAGCTTCACTGGAATTATATCAAACATACAGAAAACTGTAACAAAGAGGCTCAGGTCTGTCTAGCTTTTCTGAACAGCTTAATGAGGCCATAGAACAAAACTGAAGCATATTTCAAACCAATGAAAACACCACCCAATTAGTACACAGAACACAGCAACAGAGACATGAGATATTCTCCGGTAAATATCTGAATATCTAAAATAAATTCAGTTAGTAGTCTTTTTTTACTATAACTAATTATAACACTTTGAATGCCCCCTTCTATCTCCATAACAATTCAAAATCTAAGACAAGTTTTACTAAAAAAAATCAAACAAACAGTAAAAGCTCTAAGGAAACTCATTTTATGAGTATATAAAGAGCATATGGCAGTAAGAATTAACATATTGTGAAGAATACAGTCTCAGATTCATTAGCTTCTGAATGATTTCTCCTTATCCTTTTAAGCTTCTAAAGACATAAATGGTCAATCCAAGCAATACTCCCAGTTTCTCCTAAAGTAGCTTAGCTCTGACAGACAGTGTTTGAATTTATCAGCAAGAACTCTCTCAAAGAGTCCAAAATTAATTTTGTCCAGCACAACTCAGATAACCTGTTGCACTTCCTCATACAGATACTGTTTCAAAAACAAAGTCTAACAAGAAAAATATACTTTGTCACCAGAAATCCTTTTACCATAGGCAAAAATGTTTGTATAATAAATGAGTACACAATTCAGGGAAGGAGGCAGGAAATAAATATATTGGAGTAATGCAGAGCAGGTAGGAAACAAAAAGATAAATAGCAATTGAATAAAACTCTTTCCAATAATGGAGGTATTAAAATAATTCTGTCCTTTTTACGCTTTTATCTCCCCACTGCCATTATTAAATGTTTCTGCCTGCTTTGTAGTTTCTGGAAGTAGGATAAATATAGTTGCCATATTTCAAACAGATTGAGCTTAATGGGTTTCTCAGGTTGTCATGGGAAAGCTTTTTGCCACAACAGTTCAACGTTTTCAGCTGCATTTATTCTGATAATTGCCATTTCTCAACAGAATCAGGAAAAAAAGTTCATTTTCTAGGTGGGTGTCCAACAATACCTAGTCTGTAATAGTCTGACTATGAGATATGCTGAAGAGAAGCCAAGGTACCTCAACAGTTGGGAAAATAAAGAAACCAAAAGCAAGCAAGCTGTACTACTGCACAGCAGCAAGATTTCCTATAGAGGCAAAGAGTGAAATCTGAATTCCTTACTGCAGGCACAAAAATGGAACAGAGATATTACCCACAGAGATAAATCTGCCTTTTGTACTGTAACATCGAAGCATCCCATTTGGCAAGAAGTCACTGGCAAATAAAGTTCTATCTCTGATATTTCTTTCACCATATATTCAAGTTACATATTGCAGTACAAAATATAATCTATTCATTATAAAGTAGCTCCACTTACCCAGCTGGTATCATCTAATACCACATGCTTTGGGGTTTGATTCATTCACTTGAATGGCTGCACATAAGCAGAACTGCTGTACTGACTTCTCTTTACAAAGTGCTTATACTCACTACAGAAGACGCAGACACACAAACACAAGCTTTTAACATAGTGCATCTCACCCACCTGCTCAAAACAGACGGACTCTCTCCCTACTCCAAAGGCGAAAAGGATGGAGAAGGAACAACAGAAACAAACAAAAAAACACGCTCCACAAATAAATCTGTATGGTTGTTGGGGGAGAAAGAGAAATAAAAAACAAACCAACATACACAAAATAAAGAAAACTCCGCAGGGAATAAAAATCCATAAACTCCATACAGCAGCAATCCAAAATAATGCTACTTGCAATAAACCATTAAATAAATACATTTTACCAACAGTTGTTTTGTATTTTCTAACCTAAGGAGATAGGCATAACAGCAATGGAGAAGGGCTGCTCACATGTTACTTTGCATTATCTTTGCAGGCTACTATTAAAATGCAGTGCTTACATTAAGCAGCAAATTTGGCCTGTAACTGATGAGACATGTCCACAGAACAACAGAATTGTAAAATACCCAAACAATAAAATGCCTGCTTTGCAAAGAAGTGAAACATGCAGTAAGAATACAGTGAGTTAGTTTATCAAGGCCAGACTACTACTCAAGACTTTGGGGCTGATGTAGTATTTCTAATTGAGGAAGAAAATATTTTTGCTTCTGCTGAGTGACTTCAAAAATTCACAGTGACACCTATTATAATTAGCCTAGTAACATTCCAGCAGCATCACCACACAGACATTCCACACATTAGTAAGTGATTCACACTGACATAAAACAAATATGATAAATTGATAAAACACAGATAAGATAGCAGATAAGAGTAAAAAAATCTGGAAATTAAAAGCACTTCATGTAGTACTTTTTCTAAAAATGTGGGAAATTCATGCTAAATTGCTTACTTCTAGAAGAGAAAAAAAAAATAAAAATAGCAGATCATATCTGGAAAGCCACTCATATCAACTTGCAAGAAAACAGCCCAGAGTAATTTCAATGAAAACATCAAGATATTACAAATTACTTAAAATTTGGGTCTGACCTTTTTGTCCTTTATTTTGTCCTACCAGGAATCAGAATCAATTTATCTTTTAAAAAGCTAAAGCTAAAATCATCCCCACAGAAATGTTCAGGGAAAGCCTGAGGAAATAAAAGGTACCTAAAATACTGCCTCAAGTGATTAGGTCTTGAGCTCTTCCTTAGATCCTACCACCTTGAACACTTCCAGTGAGTGAGCCCAAAGCACCATGCAACTTGTGAATGGCTGCCTCTAACTGGATCAAGAAAAGCAAAGGCAGAGAAAAGCCCAGAGTGAGACAATGGCAAACCCTGGAGTTTGAACAGCAAGACTTTAGGGATACAGACAGAGCAGATGGTGAGGTCAGTGGCAGAACTCTCTGTTCAGATTTGCAAATAGCGTAACAGACTCCAAAATCACATAGTGGGTTTATGTCCTTGCACATCACAGTCCCCAGCTCTGAATACAACCTGGAATATTATTATCAGACACTTAGTTCCATTGAAGCTGAACAGTTCAAACTGATTGCTGTACACTCACAAAGCCCACCCAGTGTCTGGGAGAGCCATATAAATGAATCAACTAAGTGAAACTACTTTGTGGTGGAGGAGTAGCTTAGAAACTGGAATATAACACAGAAAGAAAGTTTCTGTCTTAGAGGTGATAAGTTAGGAATTACAATGGTGCACACAAGCATGGCTTAGAAATACAAAAATCTTTCTGTTTTTTTAGTCAGTCTAGTAGCAGAACCTCCTACTGCTCTTTTGAATCTAGTAAACACTGGACTTTGGGATCATCGAGAACTGCAGAGCTGCAGTTACAGTCAATACACTGAATAAGTTAACTGTCTGCAAGCTGCACCTCATTGTTTATGCAATAAAACTTTGTAAGAGTTTCAAGCTGCAAGGTTAAAGACATCTGTGAATTTACTTTCTCTCTAAATCAACTCAAATAAAGTAAGATTCAGATAACCAAGTTGGGTTTTTTTGTTGTCAGGTTGTTGTTTTTTTTTCTGAAAAACAGAATCACTACTTTAAACATAAGTTAGAGAGCAATCCACAGTAATTTCATCCTTTACTTTACTAAATTTATTGTATGACATAAATTCTTATATCTAAACTGCTGAACAGCTTTCTTGCAGCCTGTGGATCTTGAGGCATATCGATTAGTTGGCCTCACTTGCGATGCTTTGGTTTGCATGACTCAGTACATACTAGCTGGAATCCTTCTTGATTGAATTAAACCAAAACACACACTCCAGGAATAAACTTCAACAGTCAGTGGTTATTTAGTCTGTGAGTAGACCAGATCTAGTTCAAAGCAAACACAGCCTCCATTCTTTCCTCCTTCCCAAATGAGTATAGTTTGCATACCAGGGCTCCAGCACCAATTGTTCTGTCCTACAAACTTGTTCCTTCTGGCCTGTGTGACTTGCTAATGGAATGAAAAATCACTTGAGGAAAAAAAATCACCATGTTCCTTTGCTTGAATTATACTGCTGTGCTAGCATGTACAGTTACACATATAAAATTCAGTGTATGCCTGTAGTATATTTCACGTATGTATATACACACACACACAGACACACTCGTAAGTCTCCAGCTCAGTCCTGTATGTGGAGAGCCACAAGCACTACTGAAAATTGTAAATAACAGCAGATAACTTTCATGGTGAGTTGTGCTAGTAAAACAACATCTACAGACACCAATTACTGGCATATCCAATGCCTGCATGCACTGTGAAAGTGGCTGGAGACCAGTGCTATGAGGTTTGGAACAGAAAAAAGGAAGCTACATTCCACAACAACCCCAAAAGAACAATTCAACCTGTGTCATGAACCAACACTGTGCTAAATTAAGTGGGCCACTTCCAACAAGGAATAGAGAGCTACACACCAAGTCTGCCATGGATGAGTTATGGACTGGTTGGTTGGTCTGTTACAGATTAATTATCTTTGTTTTTCAAAGAGAAGCCTGTAGGCTGTTAGCTTTTGATTTGCTAACTAACTGATTTATTAGTTCACTGCTGAGAGAATTAATAGCTAATAAGTAATGAGTCAAGTGAGTTTTCATTGAATCATAGAATGGTTTGGGCTGGAAGGAATCTTAAAGATCACCTAGTTCAAACCCCCCTGCATGGGCAAGGACACCTCCCATTAGATCAGGTTGCTCAGAGCCCCATCCAGCCTGGCCTTTAACACTTCCAGGGAGGGGGCACCCACAACCTCACTGGGCAACCTGTGCCAGTGTCTCACCACCCTTACACTAAAGAATTTCTTCCTAATCTCAAACCTAAATCTGCCCTCTTCCAGTTTTAATCCATTACCCCTTGTCCTCTTGCTACAAAACACTTTTGTAGCCCTTTCTGCATTTCCTTGCAAAAAAACTAAGAATGATTTCCCATGAGCCAATACAAGGAGAAGAGGATAACACATATTAAAGTCTCAGCAGCTGGACTTACAAAAACAGGTCAGATGGAAGCATAAAAATACAGATCACAACATTCTACTAAAACACAGTCATGTTTCTACAACAGTTTCTTTCAGCATGACTATGCACAAGATCTCTATCCTAACAACTGCAGATGTATGTTAAACTACCACATTTAACTACCAGACAAACAGAACAGCAAGATAATTTCTGAATGCTGAGTAACAAGTGGCAGATGGCCCACATACAGCATTACATTTAACACTTATTAGTTTACGAAGTCATATGAATGTGTTATCTGCATTTGCTTTCTTCAGAAAATCAATTTGCAGTTGTTTTGCAAAAATACTATGTCCTTACTCCACAAAAAGCAGCTGAATTAGGTTAGAGGCAAATGAAGTTGCACAAATCACCAAAACAAAATGTAATATTTAAATAGCCAACATAAGACAGAGCTCATAGACAACACAATTTAAAGCAAACTTTTCCAAGGCATGGCAGGAACAACATAGTCACAAATGCAAGATGTACTTACCAGGCTGTGACTTAAACTGGGGCAAGGCACTATTGTATCCCAGCACAACTAACACAGACTGTTTTCCCACATGACAATATTGAATGTCTCTGTTAATCAAGCATTTAAACACAGACTCCATGAGCTGAAGGGATTAGAAAAAAAATCAGCAGTTAAAAACAAAACCATACAAAGAACCAGATGTCTTTTATTAACAACATACATAAGCATGTATCTCATGTACAAAACTTTGTGAAAATACACTTTCTCTTAACATGTTGTTTCTTAAGCCAGTTTTCCAGTGACTTACAGTTTCCATCCCACTTGCCACCCACAGTTTCTTGAAGTCACCCTGTCCTCAGAAGAAAGAGAGCTGACAGAATTAATTTTTACCTGGATTGAAACAGTGTCTTAACACTTTTTTCTGCTTTTTTCCTGCCATAACCATATGTGTCCTAATAACCTCTCGAGGTGCTGCTCTGTCAAATGAAATGGCAGTGTGAAGAGTCAGGGATCAATTTTATTTACTAAACTACATTTTTCAAGTAAACACACACTACGTTCCACACCATGTATGACAACTATCAATAACTGACTATGTGAGAAAAAATACTGCAGTTTTTTCAGACGATAACACGTAAGCACTTCAGAGCTAGCAACAGCATCAGCAAAGGGCAAGCCTCTGTATTGTGTTCCTTGGGGAGGGGGATCCAATACCAGAGGCTTAAGAGGTGCAGTACATCAGTGACACTGTCTCTCTATCAGCTTTGCAGCTGCATGGAGGCAACTGTGTGAGCACAAGAAGTCAGATGCACACTTTAACTTTCAGAAACATGAAAGAGATCTGAACAGGAACTTCACGCAAATGGCAGCTATGTTCATGGGCTACAATAGAGAATGCTTTTCTTTTATTTCTCCTCCTACAGATGTGTATCTGTAGGATATATATATAAATTTTACTACCTGTATGGATTATGTCATAGGAGTATTAATTCAAGTTTTGCTGGTTGCTTGCCACCCCTGAAGCCACAGCCCTCATAGACAATTTGGAATCTCTACAGAAATCTCATGTATTCATTTCACATATTTATTGCCAAAGAAAGCAAAACCAAGAATAACTTATCTATCCAGCAATGAAGGGTTGGTATTTGGAAAAGCAAAGTTCAACTACACTTGAAACTAGCAAGGATTGTGAAGGACAAGGAGAATAACGTCTGCTATTATATTTTTTGTTTAAAAAGACCCAACCCAAAAAACCTGTTTTCTAAGAGAGCTGAGGGTAAGCCAAAAGATTCCAAATAATAAACCAAGGTGAAATTCACAAATTACAATATGCACTGTTTATACCAAGGACAGTGGTACAGTGGTCCGAAACATAAGGCAGTAACAATCTATTCTTCAATTCAGCTCCCTGAAATAAGATCCCTTGATGAATTACACATCCTAGTGCATATTCTATTTTATTTACAATACAAACAGGTTGCTACAGGAGTGTTCCAATGACATTTCCCTTACTCTTGTTCTAAAAGTCAGCCTTAAAAATACACAATAGGGGCCTACAGGAAAGCTGGGGAGGGACTGTTTACAAGGGTGACTAGCAATAGTATGAGGGACAATTGCCCTAAACTAGACCAGGGTAGATTTAGATTAAATATTAGGAAGAAGTTCTTTACAATGAGGGTGGTGAAGCACTGGAACAGGCTGTCCAGAGAGGTGGTGGAGGCCCCATCCCTGGAAGTATTCAAGGTCATGCTTGATGGGGCTCTGAGCAACCTGAGGTCCCTGTGCACAGGGGGAGGGCGATACTGGGGGGCAGCGGGCTGGACTAGATGACTTTTAAAAGTCCCTTCCAACACCACATATTCTATGATTAAAAGAATTCAAAATATTTATTCAAATAAAAAAATTACTGACCACTGGATACTCTGTTTAACCAGTAATCAATAAAAAGGTTTTAAAAACTATGAAACTTGGGTAGTATGATGTGGCATTTCTCAAAACATACAGCAGCATTTACTTAAATAGATTCACACCTGACTTTTCTGAACAGCCTCTATTCCAGTCCATTCCTAGGGAGGCATGTTTAACTCTTTAGCTGATTAAAATAAAATTTGGTTGACTTACCAAAACAATGTTCTTCCTACAAGTTGCACTAAAAAAGTGGCTGAATAAACATGAGAGTCCCAGTGTCCCACTCTTGCTGAAGGAAATTGAGGAGACATGCATAATCACTACATTTTCTTCTCAGATCATGCATAGAGTCAACTGAAATCAACCAATGTTTGTGGTACATGAGCAGGAGATGGAGGATTCATAGTCATGCATAGCAATGGAGTAACTTCAAGCAGTCACAAAAAGGGTTGGGAGAGATAAGAGGAAGCTCTGAAGTGACAGTGGAAAAGAACAAGGAAGACACTAGAATAGATTTGAAGAAAGTAAACCAGTTGAAGAAAACTAGGCTGCATTAGTTCTCCTGTTCATGGAATAATTTGTTTTATTTAGAGATGCTAGCCAAAAGAGCATCTCAACAGGCTTTATAATAATGAATGAATGAAGGCATGGTGCATTGATTACATGAGGTGATGTTGTGCCACAGAGAGGGCCTGAAACCTTTCTGCCCCCTGCTCCACCCCCCCGAAATTCTGCAACAGGATAAAGTATAGACCCAGTGTCTGCTAGTCCTGTACTTCAACCACAAGAAGACCTCCAAATCAAATCCAGCTTCAAATCCCAACTAATACATCACAACTTGATTGCAAGGTACAGAATACAACAACATTAGTAAAACACATTTGCCATGTACAGATTTTACAGATCCCTCTTCACCTTGACAGACAGGCAGCATAACAATGTATTATTTCAGAAGAACATAAGACAGAAGAGCATCAGATTCTGTATTTTGGTATCACAACTCAAGGCAATAAAGATGGCAGCCAATATCATAACCTGCAGAAGTATTCAAAAGGGGGGGTAAATACTTCCCCCCCTATTGAAATGGGGGGGAAAAAAACAAAACAAAACAACCACCACATTTCAAACTCAGTAAACAGAGTCAATACTATTCCAGTCTGTTGCTTTTATATCGTACTGGATATGACAGCTCACCTTAAAGCTGCAACAACCAACAACTACAGAAAACTTTAACAGAACCAGTATGTTGTTACTGCACTGAAGTGGACAAGGATGTTGCTGAAAGCACTGCTTTTCTATCCATGGATGCCAGAGATTCTCTGTGATACCCTTAATTTCCTCAACCTGACTTTTAAAATAATTTTGTATCCATTCTGGGTGAAGCATGTCCCCAAGGTCTATGCACCAATTTAAAAATTAAGCCTGTTTTGCCCACAGGCCCTATTTTCACACTCATTTGGATGCATTTCAGAATACTCTTATGACACATTGCACTGTATTAAAAACCAGTTTGTTAAATTTTATTGTAAGCAGATGAAACATAACCATCAAAGAAAACTCCTCACTTCTCATCTACTGGGAACACTGGCAGCTTAGCTCAGGAATGTAAACTTTGGAGGAGTAATTCAGCATTTCAGAACAGCATGTCTTTTTCTTTTAAAGGACACACAAAATATAGGTGGTTTAAAGGCAATACAAGCAGGACTCTCTCAAATCCTAAGCAGTGCTCCAAGGGACAAGAAAGAATCCCCTGGTCAGAAACCATTGCTCTCATCCAGCCTTAAGAGAGCTGACTTCACTTTGCCTTTTCCTCTTTCTTTATTCCTCTTGCATATACATAATTTTAAAGTTTTGTGCCTTTTTGTTTCAAGCTGTTAGATGTTAACATGCACTACTGTTTGGCTTAGCACCATGTGGGATGTGCTCTGCCGTGGAGTCAGGTGCCTTGTGACACAGATGGGAAACCCAAGCAACGAGATAGATATTAAACTATAAATGGTTTGTGTCTTAGAAATCTATTTCTCAATTTTACGCTAGTAACTCTAGAAGAATTAGTTTCTTTTCTATTACAAACAGGCACAGTAACTTAAAATCAGCAAGTATTAATCTCTGACTACTGAGGTAAATCACTCCAACATAGAGACATGGTAACAATGAAGCACTGGGCTTTCAAGTAAGAGAGGACACAAAGATTACAATAGCAGCATATAAGCTACTTCTTTGTACTTTTGAAGGCCTTAGAGTAAGAAAATTAAGAACAGCACTTCATAACACCTCATACTGTTAGTCGTAAATTAGTTTCACACTGCTGGGGTCTATTCAGCCTGACATTTAATAAGTCAGTGCATCTCCTTCTTTACACAAAAACATATTTAAAGGGAAGGGCCTGGTGTCGTTACCAGATTTACAGAAAGAGAAGGCTACAATTGTATTCTTATTTTGCCACTGTTTTTCTTATTACAACATACATTTACTTTAACCTTTTTTTTTTTTTTTTGCTATTTTTTTTCCCCACACGTTTCTGAGAGCATCAGATTTCAACTATAGTTTCACATTAAAAAGACTTAAAAAAATAACCTACCATAAAATCATCAACAAAAATTTGTGATGATTTACCATCTATACTTAAACTACAACAACTAAAAAAACCCTCAGATTGAATTATCCTCTGGATTGAAAAGCCTCATGTACTCAGCAGCAGTAGCTTGGAGAAACAAGCTTCTTTCATTTTTCACTGAGGAATAAACTAACATGTTAAATCTAATGTCTAAATACTTAGCAGCTAATGCAACACATAATAAAATGTAAATTACCTGAAAATTTTATCTTTTAAAAATGAGAAATAAAAGAAGGAGAGCAGTAAATTAAAATCTCTTGTCCACAGGTATCTAAAGAAACTACCCTTCTGTTTATGAGTAACAATTTTAAAACAGGGAAATTAAGAAATTGTATTAATTGACAAACACATATGTAAGATTTGTTATATTTTAATCATCAAGTCAGATGTATTTTATAATTTTAAGCAGTGGTGAGCGGAAGCGGGGAAGAAAGAAATAAAACACGCAGACAAATCTTCAGTCATCACTAACCTTTACTCCTTTACCTCAGTACCCTACAGCCTGTAGCCAGGTAGCCTGTAATTTCTGCACCAAATATCTGCACCAAAACGGCCATGCATGCATTTTATATCATATTATTTTGGAAAACAAATAAGTGGAGCAGCCTTTAGGGTCTTTAGGAAGCCAAGTGCCTTTAGGAAAACTAAGTGCCTTATTCAGCATTTGTGCTAGAGTTTTGGAAGCCACTGTAAGGTCCAGGGCATATTTGGAACATTCCGTATGTGTGACAGTGTGAAATGAATGGAAAGCCTCTTTCTAATGCACTCTTTAGCTTCCAGAAGAACCTGGCATACAAGAAGCTGGCTCTGGAATGATCAGGGTATCAGGATCTGAGCGTAGATGGTTTGCTTTCCAGATGTCTATTATTAAACAGCTGGCATTTGTTTTCTGGTTAAAAAGAACCTGATCCTGCAGACAAATGCAGACATAATGCCACCCATGCTACTCCCAGGAATACTGCCAACTGAAGTCAATGCAATAAATCACACAGGCAAAATTACTAGTACACTTTTTTTTTTTCTTCAGGATAAGGATTTGTGCTTGACTCTCTCAAAATGATATAGCTAAACATAAATGGATACAAGATTTTCAAGGTACATTTTCAGATGCACAAACCTTAACGAACTTAGAGACGGCACACAGGATCATATAAGGAGAAAATAATTTATTAGATTTACTTATCTTAAGATCTGAACTCAGCTTCAGTTTTCCCTGCAGATTAAAAAAAATAAAACTCACCACAGAAAATACAAGACAGAACAGGAAAGTTCATAAAGCAAACAGAGCTAGCACTGGGACTCTTACTATGTTAACACAAACATGTTCAAGTGTCCTGTGTAGCACTGTAACACTACCAATGCATAGAAATCCTTTCATGTATTAAGAAATAAATTCAGTCATCTGTAGTACACAGGCTTTTGGTGTGTGAGAGACAGAAATGCAAGTTCACTGCACTAGATGCATTGCTGAGTACAACTTTCACCAGCTATGAAAACATCTAAGTGACCCCAGTTTTCAGTTGCCAGTTTGTTGCCTTTACACTATGCTGATCCTGTTAGTTGGTTTTGGGTGGAGAAAAGGGACTGGCAGGAGCTGGTCTAGGCTCCCTTGAGGTCAGTAAGAACCACTGCACTAGTATCGTGGCTTCCTTCTTCAGGCTGAACAAACCCAGTTTTCTCAGCCAATCCTCATATGGCAGGTCTTCAGTCCTCTGATCATCCTTGTGGCCCTTCTGTGGACCCTCTCCAGCCTGTCTGCATCCTCTTTGTAGAGCAGGGACCAAAACTGAACACAATACTCCAGGTGTGGTCTGACCAGGCTGAGTAGAGTGGGATGATGACTTCTTTATCTCTGCTGGTGATGCCCTTGTTGATGCAGCCCAGCACCCTGGTGGCTTTCTTTGCTGCTGCAGCTCACTGCTCACTCACGTTGAGCCTGTTATCTACCAAGATCTCCAGGTCCCTTTCCACAGGCTGCTCTCCAGCCACGTGGGTCCCAGTCTGAACTGCACTCCTGGGTTACATGGTCCTAGACGCAAGACCTTACATTTCTCCCCACTGGACTTCACAAGGTTCCTGCTAGCCCACTCCTTCAGCCTGTCCAGCTCATCCTGCAGGGTGGCTCTCCCTTCTGGAGTGTCCTCCAGAAGGAGTGTCCTCCCCACTCATCTTGGTTTCATTAGCAAATTTTATCAGAGTCTTTTTTAAGCCAACATGCAGGTCACTTTTGAAGATGTTGAACAGCACTGAGCCCAATATCCATTCCTGGTGGACCCCACTTGTGACCTGTTGCCAGTTGGAGGAGGAACTATTTACTACTACCCTATGGGTACGGTCTGTCACCTCCTTCCCCACCCCACAGACCACTTGTCAAGGCCGTTAATGAGTCACGTTCTCCAGGAGGAGGCTGTGTGGGACCATATCAAAAGCCTTGGAGAAGTCCAGGTAGATGATGTCCATCTCTCACCCTGGGTTACTTTGTCATAGGCCATCAGGTTTGTCAAGCACGATTTCCTCCTGGTAAATCCATGTTGGCTTTTCCCAATCACATGCTTCAATTGACTTGTGACAGTCCCCAGATGAGGGTGACATCTGCCTTCCTCCTCAGGACATCTCCCCATCTCCAAGACTCCTCAAAGGTTACGGACAGCAGCTTTGCAATGACATCAGCAGCTCTCTCAGCACCCTAGGGTGGATGGCAGCTGGACCCATCAATTTGTACGGGTCAAGCTCCTGTAACAGTTAATACACCAAATGTTCCTTCACTGATGGCGAGTTGATGTCTGCATCAATCTGGACTTCTGTTCCTATGGCCTGGGACCCGGCAGCACTGGTAAAGACAGAGGTGCAGAAGGTGTTAAGGACCTCTGCCTTTTCAGCACTGTTGGTGACTGGTTCACCTCTCGTGTTTAGTAGTGGGCCAATATTATTCCTCTGTTTCTGCTTGTGGTTAATGTATCTGAAGAACCTTTCCTGAAGTTCTTGACATCTCTGGTCAATGTCAGTTCATGCTGAGCTTTTGCTTTCCGAACTGCATCTCTGCATAGCCTGGCAAGGCCCTTGTAATTTCCAACTGGTAGTGTTCCACTTTTCCACCTCTGCTACATTTCCCTTTTGTTTCTGAGCAGACCCAGAAGTTCACAGTTAAGCCAATGGGGTCTCTTGCTCCACCTACTTCCCTTCAATTTAAAGAAGATGAACTGGTTTTGCTTATCCAGGACAGTGTTTGAAAAACTCCCAGCACTCACTAGCTCCTTTAACCTCCATGGAAGCTTCCCATGGGATCACTTCCAACTGAGCCCTGAGTGAGCTGAAATTTGCTCTTCTAAAATCTAAAACCTTTGTCCCAGAATTAACCTTCATCACGCTCAGCAGTATCCCAAACTCCACTACACCATGATCACTGCAGCCAAGTCTGTCACTAACCAAGATATCTTCTTGGTTAGTGATCAGTAAATCCAGTTGTGTCCCATTCCTGGTTGGCACATCCAGCATTTGTGTGAGGAAGCAGTCTCTTACACACTCCAGGAACACCGCATCCTGAGACACTGTGGTGCTCTGCTGCCTTCTCAGTACAGCTACCCAACTGGCATCAGTATAAGAAAAGCATAGTTCTGTTCATACAACTATAGATTGGCTTCTTCACCTCCCCCCCAGTTATGGGATGTCGTCTCTTCCACTTGGGTCCATAGGAAGCAATCAAGACCTCATCCTTCAGATAAGAGGGAAAGACCTGTTCTGACCACGGCTGTCTGAAGTTACTAATTCAACAACGCTCAAGGACAGGGAGGGAAAACGACCCTCTCGTGCCAGATTCTACCCTTCCCCGATAAAGCAACTTCCTGCGGCAGAGGCCGTCTGCCACTGACAAGCTTGTGACACCAGGAGGGGAAGCTGCAGACGGGGCAGCGCCTTGCAAGGCCTTTCGAAGCACCGCTAGCTGCCTGCCTGCCGCTCGTCTGGAGCGCCAGCTGGCCTCGCATCACCCGCTTGTCACTGTTTCATTCCCACCTCCGCCCCGGAACCCGGCAACTCCGCAGAAAGCACCTAGAAAAGCCGCCTGCTCCAAGAGCTCAGGCTAAGCCCCATGGAGCCAGCTCTGCCGCGGCCCCGCCGCCCCGCACCGTGAGACACGCGTCCCGCCGCCCCGCACCGTGAGACACGCGTCCCGCCACTGCCCGCACCGTGAGACACGCGTCCCGCCGCCCCGCACCGTGAGACACGCGTCCCGCCGCCCCGCACCGCGGCTTAGCGGCCGCTCACGCCTGGCCTGGCCGGCCCGAGGGAAGGCAACGCCCCGCACCGGGATGGAGGTCCCCCGGCGCTGACAGCCCGAGGGGCCAGGAGGAGCTGTGAACAAGAAGTGCCCACCCCCCCCAGGGACAGCAGTTTTCCGGCGGCGGGGAAAGCGGAGGCTGCCCGGGAAGGCGAAGTCAGTTGTGCCCCCCGCGGGAGGGAAGCCGAGGGGCAGCCGGCAGCGCCGCGGCGGGGCTCGGTGCTTCAGCGTCTCTCACAGTCATGTCCAAGTCCTTCCCTCCCGGCTGCAGGGGTTTCCGGCGGGGGCTGGGGAGCTGCTGCCCCCGCCGCCAGCTCCTCCCTGGCGTGCAGCAGCCTCACGCTGCACCGCGGCAGGTCTGCACGTGCGGAGACGGAGCGGCCACCTGCGGCTCCCGCCTCCTCCTGCCAGCCCGTGGGAAGCCGACTACGGTGGAGGGAGATCCGCTGAGGACGCTTCGCCGCCAAACCGCTTCCACGGCTCAGGCGTCTCCTGGGGAGCCCGCACCGCCGCGGCAACCCCGGCCCGCGCTGCTCCCGCGCCCGGGCGGCTGCGGGCAGCGCCACCTGCCGGCGGCTGCGGGCACGACACGTGCCGGGCTGCGGGCAGCGCCACCTGCCGGCGGCTGCGGGCACGACACGTGCCGGGCTGCGGGCAGCGCCACCTGCCGGCGGCTGCGGGCACGACACGTGCCGGGCTGCGGGCAGCGCCACCTGCCGGCGGCTGCGGGCACGACACGTGCCGGGCTGCGGGCAGCGCCACCTGCCGGCGGCTGCGGGCACGACACGTGCCGGGCTGCGGGCAGCGCCACCTGCCGGCGGCTGCGGGCACGACACGTGCCGGGCTGCGGCAGCCCCGCGCTGCAGAGCCGGCCCCGGCGCGCTTGGCGAGGCCGCGGGCAGCGCAGCGCGGCGTGGCGAGGAGCTGGCACCGCCGCAGCGCGACACTGCTGTACCCTGACACAGAGCAGTGCAGCAGTGCTACACGCTGACGCCGCCATACGCCGACACCTGGACCGCGCCAGACCGCCCAGCCAGGCTGCGGGAGGCACCGGGCCCTGGGGCAGCTCGGGGGCACAGCGGCTTTCGGCGGGCAGCTCTCCTGTCGGCAGTGGGGCTGGACGTCTGTAGCAGCGGCTTAAGGAGACAGTTCACTCAACCCCAGATAATTCGGCTTTTCTGTCCCTGGCGTTTCCCCAACTGCCTTATTTTCTGTATCAGGGTGTAATGGTAACGTTAAGTGGTAGGTGACACTATTTTGACATTTAAGATTTCCCTAGTGTGTTTTTTTTGTTGTTGTTGTTCATGTTGGTCAGGTTTTTTAGTTCCACCAGCAAGCCTGGTAAGAGAAAACACAGGCAGAAAAAAATAAAGCCCAGAGCTTACTTTTATTTGTTGATACTGGAATATTAGTAAGTTTTCTGAGTTTAGAATTGTTGTATAAAGTTTAAACATGCTTCAGCTCAATGAGTTTCCAGGTGCTATTGTAATACATATGTCAGTAACTTTCTCTGGCCCCAGCTGGCGACTTGGGCTGTCAGGTTTAGCTGGCTGGAAGGGAAGCAAACATACCTACTCTGACTGTGAGAAGCACCTTGGAGTCCTGGTAGACAACAAGTTCTCCATGGGACAGCAATGTGCCCTTGTGACCAAGAAGGCCAGTGGTATCCTGGAATGCATCAGGAGGAGTGTGTCCAGCAGATCAAAGGAGGTTCTCCTTCCCCTCTACTTGGCTCTGGTGAGATCTCATTTGGAGTATTATGCCCAGTTCTGGGCTCCCCAGTTCAAGAGGGACAGGATCTAGTTGAGAGTCCAGTGAAGGGCTACGAGGATGATGAAGGGACTGGAACACCTGCCTTATGAGGAAAGGCTGAGACCTGGGGCTTTTCAGTCTAGAGAGGAGAAGACCAAGAGGGGATCTAAATAATGTCTATAAATACATGAGGGCTGGGCATCAAGAAGGCAGGGACAAGCTCTTTGCACTTGTGCCCTGTGATAGGATGAGGGACAATGAATTCAAACTCGAGCACAGGAAGTTCCACCTCAACATGAGGAAGAACTTCTTTACTGTGAGGATTACTGAGCACTGGAACAGGCTGCCCAGAGAGGTTGTGGAGTCTCCTTCTCTGGAGACTTTCAAGGCCTGTCTGGATGCCTTTCTGAGTGATCTGCCCTGGTTCTGGTCCTGCTCCGGCAGGGGGTTGGACTTGATGATCTTCAGAGGTCCCTTCTAACCTCTAACATTCTGTGATTCTGTGACAGTCTTGTACACAGAGATGATCTCCCAAATACACAGGGACCTCAAAGCCACTTAGGCCACAAAGTGTACTGAAGTGGCATGCATGTTGCTGACCCAGTGTTTGCCCTAGAGACTGGATGGTTTGTCTATGAAGACAACACAATTCTGCCACTACAGTGGCACAGTCACCTGCCTGGATTTAAGTACTGCTTCTGAGAATGAAAATGAGATACCACTTCTTGATTAATCTGTGAAGGAATTTATGTTATTTACTCATGTATGAAAGAAGCAGTCTGCATACACCATCAGGTGTTGAAGTAAATAGCAACTACAGTTAAGATCCTGCTTAGTGGACTTAAAAGGTACAGGATCTGGTGATATTAAAAGTTCTTTTTCTTCCAGACATTGCAGCAAGCTTTGTCTATAAATGAATTAGCTACTTGGCCACTTTTTAATTACTTTTTAAAAAAGAGTAGTCTAAACAAACTTTCAGGAATTTTAAATAAAATTCACTTAAATAGGAAAAAGAACAAAAAAACTTAACCGTGATGCATTATTCAGCATAGATTGTTAGATATTTTGGCAATTTTGTCAGCAGAAACATCCTACAAGAAGACATTTTCTTGTTAACCTGTAATGCAGTTGGTGCAGTAGAAAAATGAATTTGATTTGACAAAGTACGTGGGAGTAAAGAGTAGGTAGAAGGATTGTTTTCCAAAAACCCACAAAAGGGACCCTCTACCAGAACTCCACAGGAAGATAATTATTTATGTGGTGATTACTACCTATATTTATGAAATAAATTGTTTTGTACTGCATACATGCAGCCAAAGTAACCTCAGAACTATTCTGTTTCCTTCCTGCGGAAAAAAATGACACCTTTGAAAGCTCTGAGGATAAGTACAATTGCAAAAGCTATACCGTGTCACATCTGTGACCATAATACTCACATGCTCTCAAAGTCCTTTCACAGAAGTCTGCCTTGCCCAATAGCAAGGAGACAACTGCACCTAATAAATGTGAGAGAAAGCATCAAGCAGATCTCTCTGACCTCTAAAACAGGCAGCATCTGGAGGTATCTATTTCATGCACAGATAGGTTCCACAAGTCAGGTGACAGCATTATTCTGACAATTGAGCAACATCGAAGTGACAGCTCTCCTATACTTACTATCAACCTGAAATTTGAAATTACCTGAAATTCATGCTGGTCTCTTCTGTGATCCTGAAGCTGGTGAAAAGATCCATCAACAGCCTGAGGAGCATACCATACTCCTTTAGCTACAAGTCTCCCTTTGTTGGTGAAAGTGGGCTTTCCAGGCTGGGGCTGTCCCACAGTTCCTTGCTATGTTACTTACTGCAACTTTTGATGTTGGTTGTTTTGCTTTCTTGGGTGTAAAAAGAGAAAGAAGGGAAGTTAGGCAGGTTTTTTAGGCATCAGAAACTGTTGAAAATCAGGGAAATAAAAAGCTGAAGTGATTGCTACCTTTATGAGCAGAAGTGCCCTTGTTGCTCACATGGGCCTGTAAATTCAATGCCTCAGGTGCAACTACTAACAAAAGCTGCTTTATATAGAATTCTTTGTGATCCTAGCTTCAATCAATGTGTTGCTATAGCAGCTTCTTCTGCTGTGTCTGCAGTCTTTCAATATTGGTGGAAGAAAATACAACCTTAAATTGCAGCTTCTGCAAAGGATCAGTTCACAAACCCTTCTTCTGAAAGGCCTGCTAATGGTTACTCAGATATTACTGGTCATAGTAAAGCTATTGGTAGCTCTCTTAAATTGCTTTAACAACTCAAGTATTTTACATAAGCTTCTGCCAATAAAACTTAAGGAAAAAAGAAATTTGTCCAGCAGCAGACACATTAATACTGACCACTTTTAGCAGCAGTTTGGCCAAACTGTGGCTAAACCAGAACTATGCCAGGACACCATCTATTAGTGTGGCCCCACTGTGGGGAAAGGTAACATCCAGCTCCAAAGAGAGAACAGCTTGAGAGAGCCATTTTTTTATGCCACTTCCAGCTGCATCTCCAGAAGTATGTCTGATTTATTGAGTACTAGTTACCCAAGTAAGTACTGTATCCGTCCTAAACTCTGATAATGACAACAGCAGCAGATTTTGTTCATAATGTGTCAGGAGAAAATATCTATATGCAGACTGATTCTTAACAGAACAGTTCTGCTTACAAAATTGCTTAGAATAAACTGACACCAGCTGAACATTGTGGTCAAGGAGAGGTTGTTTTGCCTTTCAAATAGAAAACTCCTACTGCTTAGGTTAATTCATGTATTGAGGAAGAGCATATACAATGTGATTTAGCAAAATGTGGAATTCAGAAAAAACTCTCTAGCAGACCATTAACAGTGCCAAAAATTCATATTCAAGGTCAAACTGGATGGGACTTTGTGTGACCTGATCTAGTTGAAGATGTCCCTGCTTATTGCAGAGAGACTAGACTGGATGATCTTTAAAGGCCACTTCCAAACCAAACTATTCTATGATTCTATGAAAAACAGATCAAGGTTTCTTCCCTGCCTTAGTCCCATGACTTTGTGGAAAAAAAGCTGGCTTAAATTTCAGGTGGCTTTTGGCACAGTCCTTGATATGGAACTAAACAAGTGTTGCACAGTGTGTTGCTGCGGGCTGTATGACATTTTATGTAATTGAACTGAATACTTCAGAAAAGTCAAATTAAATACGTTTAAAATTACTTAATATAGAATGTCTAACTTATTTTCTATCATAACATTGTGCAGAAATGACCTTACAGAAGTAATACAAATAAGCTTCACTTATAACCCTTTTTATACTCATGTTTTCTTACAGTTCCAATCCTCCTGCCATGGGCAGGGACATCTTCTACTAGACCAGGTTGCTCAAAGCCCTGTCCAACCTGCCCTTGAACACTTCCCCACCCACAGCTTCTCTGGGGAAGGGTCTTTCTGGTAATACTGTCAGTGGAAAAGAACCGAGTAATGTGGCCTCTTGGCTATGTTACTTGGTGTGAGATCCTTCCAACAGATTGCTTTCTTCTGCATGCGTGCTAGAGCAAGACCTATTCAGTCACAGCCAAGCACCTGCTAGGGAATGAAGTCTTGGTCTTGATTAGCAACCAATTAGGAGTTTTCTGTAAACACAGGTGTGGCTGGTCACTGGTGGAGAAGATTTGCTTGGTCCAGCATCTATTACTCAGTGGGTACTCCTGAGTTAAAATAACATTCTGCATTTATTTATATGAAACAGTGTCTGTAGCATGTACTAGAAACCCACAAGATACATGATCTGAGAAGATGAGGCCTATTGTCTGTTTTGTGAAAATCCCAATTTTTTGTGAAAATGCACGAGTATTCTGCAGAGTATTTAGAGCAAGACTTGCAGATGTAGGTTCTGCTGGTAATGAATTGACAGCACTAATTAACTGCTGGAGGCCAAAGTCTCCATGCCCCCTCACTGACAGCAATTAACTAGCTAAATCTGTAATGGGAAACTATTGTTAACATTGAAATTATTAAGTATATTATAATGGGTATTTACAACTAATTAACTGAATTGACACTTCAAAATATTAGTTTATTTTGCAGTTTGAGACACTCAATTAGTTCTGTTGCTGCTAAAGAAAAAACTGAGGTCTTATTTAAAAGGTGTAAGTTGAAATACTTTTTCTCTCAAAATCAATTGTACCACCAGCACAAACATTTGGCAATATAGAAACTAAGGAATTCAGTTATGTTTGTAACAAGAAAACAAATTTATTGATTTTAAAAGACAAGACACAATTTTGTTTTGAAAAACACAAGAAAGCTAGCCTGAGTTCAAGTCTGAAATATTCAGAAAAATCCTACTGTCTTTAGTATGTTCCAGTCATTTTTTTAAACGACACACTAAAAGTTAATATATATTTTTATAATTATAAAAGTTCCCCAGTTATTGTACAGTACACGATACAAATTGCCCACAAACTATTATTTAGCTCCTGCCAGTTTTGAGAGGACATGATATACTAAAAGATTTAGCATTTCTCACAAAAATCACATCAGGAAATACGTATTTACAAAATCAAATACATTATACAAAAAAAACCATCACGTTATTCTGTAAAGATGTCTTTAAATAATTAAAAAGTATATTCAACTGTAGCCCAAAAACTGGAAAAGAACATTACATTATCTCACACATACAATCTACAAAAAGTTGCTTACCGCATTTACATAATATATTCAGTCAACTGGAAAATAGAAGTTTGAATATGTCCTAGTGTTATGTTGTTTCTGTGCTGTGGGACTGAATAATGTAATCTGCCACTTACTAAGTGAAATTTAAATGATGGCACTTAAAAAAAAAAGTTACAAAATAAATGCAACACAGGAAGTTTCCTAGAAGGTAAGAAAGCCCTGAGTGATGATAAAATTACTGATTGGTAGCTCTAGAATTAACCTAATTAAAGTTTACCACCTCAGGCACAATTTTCCAAGTTTTGAAAGGCACTCAAAGTTTCTTTAACAGCCTCATTGGTTATTAACTGTAAATCCAAATTTTCAGTGAAGATGAGTGGAGATGGGCAACTTGCTTTGGTACAAAGTGGTATTTTCCTAGTGTATTTTAAATTGATTAATTGGGTTACTCTAAGATGGATACTTAATGTTTAAATACAAGGCATTCACTTTAATATTGTATTGAAAAAAACATTGCTTGGGGAACCTTTTAAGTATTTTTTGTGTAAAAAGCTTTTGCTGGTATTAGTGGGTCAAAAAGAATTGAACCGAGTTCCTGGTAAACACCAATCCATGCGAGGTTGTTCCTACTCAGTTGAAATTCCTCTAACAAAGACATTTATTATTTCAGAGTAAAATCCATCCAGAACTGAAAACTCCTGTAAGATGTCTGCACCACAATCAAAAAAGTGCTTAAGAACATACAAAGAACATTTTCCTGATTTAGATTTAAGTGAGGCTCATTTGATGCTCCTAGGCTTGTTCTGGGCCTTCTTTTCTACAGTGAATTTCAGCTTCAATAAGCAACCTAAACAAACATTCCCTAACAAGTATTTAAGTACTCAGGGCTTCCAATCCCACAATGCTAATTTATTTTTTCAACAGGAAAGGGAAAAAAAAATAAATTAAACAATAGTCAAAATGATTATTTTCAAACTAAGGCATATTTAACTTCAAACGAACACTAGGCAGTCACTTCGTAAGTGGCTTTTACTATTTCTTACTTAAACTAGTAAATTAAACTCAGGTCTACTGGCACATAAAATCACTAGCAGCAATGATCAAGGCATGCAAACTTAGAAGCATTTACAGTAAATTATGAATTTTAAAAGTTGTTAAATTAAAACCCTTTGAGTATTGCATTTATGTTATTAATTATGCATGAATTTGCATGAGCTGACTAAAAACGTTTACAATTTACCTGTACTTATACTACTGACGTAATTCCATTAATTAAAACCCTTTCCTTTTGTCCTCAGCTAGACTTAAATAAGTACAGCTGCACTTAACTGTTTGCTAACTGATTGATATTGCAAGAAATCAATAGAAAATGTACTATCACTTAGTAAGGTGGCATGTCTGTAAAATAAAGAATCTCTACTCGCTAACTACACTTGTTCCCTTGTTCTTGTAAGCAGTACTTGTAAGAACAAAGGCGCTTTTTAAAATGGCAAAAAGCTTGTGCAATTTCTAGGTTGCTTTTAAAATTATGACATTCAATAGGGGCTATGCAAACTGCACCCCTGTAGATGAAGATGAATAAAACATCTTCACCTTTTAGCTAGTCATTATTGCAGTGACTGAATTTTCATATTGACAAATATCAACATTATCCCCCACTTTTTGTACTTGTTTATCAAAAACACTGCCAAAAATTTAAATGCAAACATACCAAATATCTGAAAAATTTATTCTTCACTAAACCTTTTAATCCTAAAGATTCTCTTTTTACAGTACTAGAGGATTCCAATACTAACCTACTTTAGGAGATTTTCAAAAGAGTCTGAATACATTTTCTAAACCTTTATCTTCTAAAGGCATCTTAAAGTAGTCAGCTGCATATCTGCAGAAACATATACTTGATTTTATTTATATATTTATGCCATTATGAAAACAAGTGAGCTGAAGTACTGTTTTCTTTTAGACAGTACACATCAATGGCAGTGAGTATTTTGCCTACATCTATTAAGCCTACTATAAAAAATAATTCATTTATAGTATGCAAGTATTTACTTCAGAAATAATAATAAAAAAACATCTGGAACACTACCAGCTATTTCAAAATATATGCTCAATGGACGAATTGTCTAAAAAGCCTAGTTCACATCATGCTACTTACAATGCTCAAAGGGTTAATGCAAGGCATTCTATCAAATTAATCTTCTAATACTAGAACTAAGCACTGTGTGTTTATGCTTCTATTCCAGTTTTTATTGTTTGTTTGTCTTATGTCACCAAACGAATTAGCAGAGATACTATGATTCCATTAACTGATTTGTTATAAACCATATAGAGAGGATGTCCTGCTAAAGAGACAAGGGCCCAATTTTCAGAAATTCAGACTGCTCTCTCAAATGAATGCATTAAACTCTGAAATTGTTGTTATATATGAGAACCAAAAACATATTTACATTACTAATATATCTATTTTTTGTCAGTACTTATATGGCTGTTAATAGTTGTTTTTATTTTGTAAAAACATTCTGAATTAAACTGGATTGCAGTGCATCTCTAATACGATTTTTTTTTCTAAACAGTGCAGATGTCAATTGGTGAGAATGACAAAGAAATCAGAACAAAGTAAACAAAAAATGTTTTAGATATTTAAAAATAACTCGCTTTAAATTAATTTTTTGTGTAGACCTATGCATTCCTGAATGACAGAACATCATCTTTTTTCTTTCTTTTGAGCTAAAGGCAGTGATGTTGTAAATCTTAATTGTATAGAGGAATAATTTAAAATCTATTTTCCAAATTTTTATGGATTTTTTTAAAAAAGAAGGTGCTTAGAGCATGCTACAGTACAAGAGCAAAACACAGAAATAGTTAAAAACAGAAAAAAACTGAAATGTTTAAAACTGATTTACTGTGAGAAAGATGAAAATGTACCAACACGTTTCAATAAATATAAAACTTTTGAAAATTGGGCCCTGTGTTTTGAAAAGGTAGTTCAACAATACCCCTTCCCTCCCACTGTTCACTGTGCTATTTGCTCTAATGCGGGGAATGCCTCTAAGATAATGATTTTGGATTCCATGTCAAGATTAGATAAACACATATACCATATCAACCCTTCTAATGTCTGCTCTGTGGACACATGCTACACCTCTCCAGAGCTGGTATGGCAATGCCACTGCATGCTACACTTTATAGAATATGGACTGAGGTATTTGTATCTCTGTAGTTTAATGATTACTAAAACCCAACTATTAAATAGCAAGAGTGTGCAAAATGTTTTATCTAAGTGTTTGATTAAAATTTTAGTAAATGCAAAAAACAGAACAGAAGACCCCCAAATCTCCAAGTATACAATTCAGCTTACAGTATCAGAGTTCTTCTAAAAGAAATCTGCTAAAACCTTCAGAATTTAAGCATAGGAATACAGACTCCATTCAGTTTTCTCCATCTGGGATAGTTCCAATTTGTTTTGCTAACTCGTTCTTTTAGAAGCTATAAAATACATTCCATTTTTGTATTCAGATTTTTGTTTAGTTTTCTTTTGCATGTTTTGAACAGTGAACAACTGAGTGGAGTAGGGAGCTAGATAATGAAAGATACTCAGGTCCCACCTCTTTTAGCAATCTAGATTTACTTATTACAATCATGCTCTTTTCTCAGCAACAACAAATCCAACATTAAACCAAGAAAGTACAGTAATAAGAAAACATTACAGGTCTGTCAACACAAACATTGAAATAAGTACTACAGTATTAAAAAAAAAGCTGAAAATAATAATAATAATAATAATTAAAAAAAAAAGTTGAATTAGTTCAGTTTATTTTACTTGTAAACATCTTATAATGCACAATGAAGGGGAGCAAATATTTATCACAGCTTAGTTTTAGTATTTTTGGTGAAAGGTACAGATGTGCTGATTTTCTAGGAAAAATCAGGGCACACTGAGCACTATAAGTGAGAACAAAATCTATAATGAGATTCAGTGCATTTATGAGTTCAGAAATAATTAATATAAACCTCATTTTCACTTTTTACTGAGGCAAAAGCCATCTCCTGACATTAGTAGGAACTATGCCTACATAGAATGAGCAGGATGGGTTCACCCCCCATTTCTGAAAAGGTATTAGAATTTAATTTTGTACACCAATAATGTTAGGACATTTTAGTTGATGTGCAGCTGTATTTGGAGAATATGTAAACTCTAGCAACAAATTTGTTTGCTATAAATACGCTGTTCATTTTACATGCTCTTCTCCCATTTGGTATATGTAACTTTAAAGTAATTTTCAGACACAGTAGATAAACCAAAATAAAAGAAGCCCTAATTTTCTTACACAGTCTTTTCTGTAAAGTTGATCTTCTTGTGCTCTCCTTCACTTTTTGGCTTTTTTGCTTATTTGATTCCACTATTTTAGTGTAGCAAATTCATGTGTCTGCATAATGAAATGTTTAAAAAGAAAAACTTGAGTTGTTTAATGTCAATTAATATGTTCTCTATAAACTGTCTTTATTTAACTATTGAAATGTACTATCTGGCTGATACCCCACAAAATATAGAAATTGGAAACATGCACTGCATTATGTACCTGCTCATTTATTTCTTTTTAGTTTTTGAAATTAAAAGTAGACAAGGGTTTAGAAAATATATAATCATGCTTGGGACTATGGTCAACCTATTGTGACATTTGAAGTTGGTATTAAAGCTAGTTTTGCTTTCCAAATTCCCAAGCAAATTTTATTTGTAATAAAGTGAAATCCAGCTAGAAACGAGAAAAAATAGGTTTCTTGTCATTCTAAGAGGGATATTAAAATCATTTAACAATAAAAAAATCCTTTTATTCTTTCGAAGGCTATGTAACCTGTCCTTACTTCTTAGGGAATTTGAAAATGACAGGCACACCTTGTTGAATTAATTTAAGAGTTAAGAAGAACAAAAAGTACTAAGTCTTAGCTTCAGTTCTGTTTAAGGCACCATGTAATAGCCGAGGTACAATGATCCCTGATGTACATTCTTAAATGGCAATGGTCCATCTAGCCACCTATTCAAATTCTACACAATTGGGAATAAGTACAAGTGAGGTGTGCCAGTTACACTGCCTTATCTAATTTTTTTGTAAAAATTTAAATCCACTTTAACAACAAGGAAGTATTTTTGAAAGGAAAATTATGCAGGTTGCTACATTCCTTGCATTCTATAAATCATCTTTTCTAAGAGCAGCAGATTGAACCACTAGTAGGAAAAAGACCTGGAATAGAAGAAAGTCATCCAAATTGAATGTTTTCCTGTATGTCCAGTTCAGCATAAGTAGCATGTACACTTAAAGTTATTAATAATAATCAAGTAACTTCTCTTTTAGCTTCAGTTTCTAACAACTACAGTACCACTCAACAGCCAGAAGCACCTGTTCAGTGGCCCAACATATAGAATCAGTAGTCTTCAAAACAGAGGAACTGGTCTGCAAATAATATCTGGAACTGTTGATTTTAAAGGAAGCTTGCATTGTTTACACGATGGTCACATAATTAATTTATGATGTACACATCACCACATTCTGTTACAATTCTGTCACTTTAACTCATTTCTTTCTCACAGAAAGAAATTAGGAGATCTTCCCAATCCTCCAGCATTATTACAAAAAATCCCCCTGAATGCTCACAATTTTATCAAAATAGTGTCTTCTAGTTGTCCAATGAAAAGCACCTTTTATAACAAATTTGATACATCTGCTGTCAAATAAGTATGCCTCCAGTGTAAATAAAAAAAAATAGTTCTTTTGATATTTCACAGAAGTGCACCTAATTAAAAACCTATGTACATGAAATCATCATAATAACTAATAATTAACATTAAAATATTTTTTAAAAACTATGAAAAAATTTAAATTATTGTAAGAGGACAAATACATTAACATTAAGCTTTGCAAAAATTTTTCCTTGCATTTCATACTAAGAAAACTATTTCTATTGAGCGGCCAATGTAAAATGATTCCGTTTACAAAAAAATCCTTTTTTTTTTTTTTTTTTTTTAACAGACCTGGCAAAATACATACACCCATTCCATTTAACGACTTCAATAAAATAATGTTCAGCACAGCTAAAATTTGACAACAGTCGAACTTCAGACTTATTCTCTTTATTATTTTTTTCGTATTAAATGCAAAGGACTGATGGATTGGGGTGTGTGTGGGGAGGTTTCATATTAGACTGCAGTATATGTATTTCCAGTAGCACTGCATTGTCTGATAGTCTGAGTAGTTGCAACAATGTGCTCATTATGAATTGGGTTCAGGAGGTTCTGCTGTACTCCACTCTCGAGCACTGGCTGCATGCAGCCCACCTGGAACGCCTGGTTTAACTCTGTTTTCTCCCTCTTGGCTTGTGGCTCTCCATTTTCATCCAGCTCTTCATCTATTTCACTTTCGACTTCACTGCCCTCATCTGCACAAACAAACCACCAAGAAGCTAGCATGAAGGGAAAATTCTAATACAAGGGCCTTTACAAATAATAGTTGAAATACAAAAATAGAGGGAAGATTAGTAATCTGATAAAGCACAAACTGAAAATTTAAAATTTTAATGGAAAAAGTGAATTATTATCTCAAGTAGGTAAACAGACTTTCAGCTTCGATCACTTCATTCACACACTATTGACACTCTGCATATAGGGAAAGAGACGAAGATATTTGGGATGACTTGACCCCAAATTATAACATATGTTCCTATGCTCACTCAATTAATCAGTATAAGAATGTATGTCAAAACAGGGCATGAAGAAGTTATAAAGAACTAATTTATTTCAGTGCTCTTCACCGACAAGTTATACGACAACTACTTGAATGCAATTCTGCCTTCTTCACTTCGCAAAACATTTATACTGAAGATAAACATAGATAAGCATACTGTTGTCTTTCTTCCCACAGCTGTTACCTATCTCAGGATGACCTATCAGATACATTCTCCATAAAAATAAGGAGTATTTCTTGTATCTATATTAAACACATTTAAAATATATTCTTATTTTAAGACAGTAATCTAGTAATTGTCATACGCTTTATATTACATAGCTTGTATCAATATAATAAACATATCTGCATAACATATACATGCACTGTAAAGAATGAGAACAATTCTGATTTACTGTATTTTTAAAATATAAGGACTTAGTTCAGTCAAAGAGACACATTAGCTCTATACAGAATGATATACTGGAGAGATCAGAATGCCTACCTTTATCCATATTTCCAGGGGACACAGCATTTAAATCACCAAACTGCAAAACAAATAATACAAAAATTAGACACAGTCTTAACCAAATGTGGACTTAGGAGTATTAATGTGACTGAGTGCATCTGTGCTCCACTGGTTTGAGGTTAGCATTCAAACACGTGATCTTGACTGCACCTCATCCATAGTTCAGCAATTAATTTTCCATTTCATCCTAGTCATGGATTAAGACAATTCACATTAAGTAAATCCTTAAAAATGAAAATGGGGAGGCACAAACTTCAAAAGATTACTTTGTCAGGGCCTTCCTTGCTTGAGATGAGCTACTTCTATACTGTATAAAACTATAAATTATGACAGATACCCATTCTGAACTGCAAATATGTTAACAAAAAGCTCTTTTTAAAAGATCCCAGAGACAACTTTAATAGTTCTGGAATAAAGATGAAGTTGTGTCAGTGTTGCAAATCTACCTGTAAGGTAGATGAAAGGCACTGCTGAGAAAGGTTTTACAATCTGGTAACCAATTTACATACATCAAAAAAAGACCACATAAAAAAAGTTACTCACAAGCTAGATGTACAACCTTCCTCCCTTTCCTCCCCTGAATCCTCTAAGTTTCTCTGAATCTCAGAGAATCTCAATGAATATCAAATTAAAGTAGTACATTTTTTTCAGAAGAATTCTGCCAATACCCCTGTCCAAAGCTGGAGAAGAGGAAGGGAGAAAAATTAGAATGTTCTTCTAAGCTGCAACACCAGGTCTTAGAGTGTTTGTCAGACCAGTCTTACACTTCCTCATTTTATTTCACTCATGTCATTAAATACACAGAAACATGAAAAATACTATAATTTATTATTTACTGCTTCTACTCTGTCCTTCTCACCTCCAAAAGTTCTACCTCCTCATATCTCCATCTTCAGTCTACATAAGCTATCTAGAAGACACTACACTCACTACCTGTATGTCTAACAAACAATTGTCAGTTAGGAAGACAGGAATGTAGTAACTACATTTGTGTAGTACCTTACTGCACATCTAAGGCAGAGATTAAGCAAATATACTATTGGTGGGTCATTAAGCAGAAACATTGTTTTTTAGTTTTTCTGAAATGTGTCATGCTGACATGATATAAAATCATTTGACAATAAAGCCGAAACAGTTCCAATTTCTCTTGAAAGTATGATATCTGTTTATAGTACTTAATGAGTCTGTCAATATATGTTGAGGGAAGAGTGATACCTGATGCCAAATCAAGTCGCAATATGACTAGCCATTTATTAGTAACATATGATATTGTGAATCCTAAGTGTAAGAATATAACAAATGTGTCCAATTGGCTATCTAGCCTATTTTCAAATGTATCCATTTTCCAGCACTTTTGAAGGACAATTCCTTGATGACAATTCCTGCATTCCTCACTGTCTCACGCAAAATAAAAGGTCAGATGAACTACTGGGAAAAAAAAAGGGATAAGATAAACTTTGCCTTGCAGATGCCATAGATGAGTATAAAAAAATTACAAACTGATACTCCTGTTTTTATAACAAATAATATTTGAAAAACATGTATGAAAATGAACTGTATTGCAAACCTCTGTGTATGTCTGTGTTGGTTTTATTACATGCATGGAAACAGTACTGTACAAGCCAAAATTCTGCTCGTAAGCCATCCTTCTGAAGTCAATGGAGGTACTCACCTCACTTGTATTAACATCTGGGAACTGAAAACAAACAGATCCATGTAGGTAAAACTTTCCTATTACTCTGTTTTTTTATTATTTTCACATAAAATACTCAGTTGTCAAAAGCTGGAATAAGGTTTTATGTTCATCAACATTTTTCAAACTGTGTTCATGAATCTGCAAGCAGATTTGTAAAGGAGCAAGCTCATTTGGAAATAACTGGTTATTAGAATTCAATGTAATTTTAGTACTCTGACAATCAACCAAAGAAACAAGCTTGAAACTGTTGTATTTGTAACTATTGTTATATTGCAGAACATCTTACAGCTCTACAGAAATACTTTTAAAAATCGCAAATATGCATACCCAAAATCTATCACTACATCTATCAATCTAGTTTCTTACATATTATCTTACCTCTCCCATAACTGCAATAGGTGTCTCTCCTGTTGCCTGAGCAACACGATGTTCTACTAAGTAAAACATGTATTCATCGTAAAGCAAGCGGATCAGATGAAAAGAGCCAAAGCTAGCAGCACTGCGCAAGGTTAAATCTCGAATCACCATGGAGCTGTTAAAAAATAGAAAAAATACATATTTATGTATTATATGTCATGGTCATTCTAACACTTATCCATGTCAGACATTTCACCCCAAAGCCAATATTATTCTCAAAAGTATTGTTACCCACAAATGTCTGATTTATGGTGTTTTCTGAAAGAGAAGCACAGGAAAGGCAATAATTTCCTTCTCTCCTTTTTCTGAAGTTATTGGACAGAACATTACATAAGAAATAACTAGATTGTGTTGTTTTCTGTTTTTCTTTGTTTTGATATATGCATAACTAAGAACACTTGAGCATGTGCAAAACCTAATTTGAAAGAAAAGATAAGCAACTGAAATAATATGAAAATTCTGAAATGTTAAACTAATGTTTAAATATTGTTTGTTGTGTCCACCTTCCCAGTACAAAGGTTTTAATTCCACAAGTTAAAAACGTTTAAACTTAAATTTACAAATAGATAGGCTTGAGTGTACACATTTTAATGACAAATTCATGTATCTTCAGAAAATAGTTGCTAGTAATTTTCAAAGAATGAGGTTTACTCAATAAGTAGCTGACATGGAATGCTTGTATTAATGCTCTTTTTACATGTTAGAAATAGGTTTTGTCTTTCACATCTAATAAAAATAATACCACATGTATAAATAATACTTATTAAATATTTAATATAGTGGCTTAATTATCGTGTGGTTATTTAGCAAAAAAAAGGTAATATTATGTTTAAAACTGATTACAGAATTCCACTGCATTAATTTGTACCTGGCCTTTAAAACAATAAACAAGGTACGTGTGTCCCTGTCAATTTACAAGAAGACTAGAGTTCAAGGTTAAGAAGAACAATTTTCTGAAAATCCCCACACGTGTTTCACTACTGAGCAAGCCAATGGTTCATATTTCATCTGTCAACTTTACTACAGTGAACAATTCAGCAAATAATAGGATAGTTAGAATGTTCTAATAAATCCTACCTGTAGAAAGACCATTTTAACAGAAATTGCCGTGCTGCTTTAGGAAAGCTTGGTCTTCCTTCATATGGTTTCAGTGCTTGCATCATTACATTATCAAGCCAGGCAGCCCACTGCTCCAGAGTGCTCTGCTGCTGAAGAGTCATCTTGAAATCTGTTTCTAGTCTCTGAACCATGTTGTCATCACACTGGCACACCCAGGAAGCCTGCTCCTGTTACAGTACATGGCAACTCTTGAATTCACTATACGTAAGCCAGAGCACCAAATATAATTCTTTCTCAAAGATTAAGCAATTCAATGGATGAAAAGGACAAAAGCCACGTACCAGGCAAACTAAGAAGTAGTTTTTATTTTTATGTCTATCTTAGTTTTGTTGAAAGCAAAAGAATGGGAAAAACTTAGCATAGAAGACATCAATAAAGAAACGAGAACAATGGAAATTACGCAAGAATACTGTAATTTTCAATTGTACTAATTAATCCTTTTTCTACTGAAGTAATTGGGACCTGTCAGTTTTTTCAGGGACTACAGGCAGGGCAAGCAGGAAGTATAGTTAAATAGGGGGACTAAGGTAATAAAAGAGGTAGCAAGAAATCAAGTGCAAAGTTACTTTCACTCAGAAGAGGTTAGGCTTAAAGAAACTTTCTGTTCTATCCTCTTACAAAAGAAAGCTTTGTATGTAAACAAGGATTGTGTTGTTTGCTGACTACAGGCAGTAATCAAATACAGATTACCTGAAGTAGAACATAAACTGCATACAAATGGAGAAACACACTCTGCATACAATAATAAGCAATTTAGTCAGTGTTACCAATTTTAAGTTAGACTAGCTGTTCAATTCAGAAACTAAGAGACAAAAAATGAAGGCTCACTAAGTGCAAGCTATGTGCTCAAACTGTAGCTATCACAAACATTCACAGACTCCATATCCATGTTAACATATTATGATACATAATGCACTGTATCTTTGGTCAAGTACTTTTAACTGACTTTTAATAAGATTATTAACAAGCACTTTAAAACACTCACAAGAAAAAGAGACAAACTACCATTAATGTGGAACATTTCACTTTGCTGGGCAAAAGAAAAAATACTTTTACTCAGAAAAGCAGAAACATGTAGAGAAATTAAGCTTAGTGAAAATATAAACTCACATTCTCTATCTAACTGTAAACTAGTATGAATATGTACTAATATAATGAATAAGTCAGGAGATCTTGTAAATTTAAGCATAGCACTTACATAAAGTATACTAATACTAGTCTTCGAAATAATGAAACAGTCTATACTATAAGCAATCCTGTGCATTTAATAGCTCTTAGAGACACTCAGAAGCTATGCTGCTGACACCTAAGGTATCATTTATGTTATTGCTAAGACATCATCCATTTTACCCATTATAAGAATATGTTTGCTCTACATTTGCATAGAAGCTGTAAGAATATGTACACTTAAAAAACAGAAAATGGAAACAGATAATGGGTCTGAACTCTTACTTTCCTTAAGTGTAAGCTGTTACATTTGGACTGAATCACTGCATGTAAGAATCAGCAGAATGATTTCACTTCACTTTCTTGATAAAATAATCACAGCTACCAATAAAGTTCAGAATAATAGAGGAAACAAATACTGCCTCCCCTCCTGAAAAAAGTCTGTTATTTAAAGCCAAATTTTACCTGAACATTGGCAAAATCAACACGGTTAAGATCATTGAGCATCTGGTTGATTTGGGAAGTATTCTGAAGTACAGCACGAGCTGCTTGAGCCAGGTGATTAAGAGATGTGTATCTTCGCAGAGTCTGGGCAAAGGCACTTACAGCGGCAACCTAGGAAGAAATTGATTTTTTTAAAAATATCATACATTTTATCTGTAGAATAATACTACAGATCGAGTCTTTACCTTCTTTCTAATATTTTTTATTAGCGAGCCCTCATGTGTGGATTATGTCCATGTAGCAGACCAAATAATGTCTTCCTTAAAATTTTTTGACAAGACTAAGTTACTTCCTCTCCCATTGTTTGAAGCCTGATGCTAAACATGTAATTTAGTATTAAAGTTAAAATGCTACTGCTTTTGGATGCTACTGTCCACTTGGTTTGCCATTGAAATAATAAAACTGTAACAATTTTCTCTACCTTGGTTTGTATCATCCTCTGTGGAATATTGTTCATGGCATTTGAGAGCCAACCTTCAAGGCTTTTTGCAAAATTGCGAATGGCTTGGGTCAAGGCACCTGTGCATGAAAGAATAAAAACAGAATGAAAATAAAGAAATGTACCTGTCTTGAAATGTTTTGCATCCTCAATACTGAAGTACTCAATGTACAGGTCCACTGCCTTTGCTTACTAAAAGGCAAATGCAGTAGAGGTTCAAAATGCCTCATTCAGATACAGACTATACAATACAGATTTTCGTTTTGGTTTTATAAGCAGTTCTGACTTCCTCACCTAACAAGCTTTCAATTACTTTGTGACCAGCAGTATGGTCTTGGGTGCTCCTATAAAAGAACATCAATAATTGAAGTGGTTATTGTGATGGAAATTTCCATCACAAACTTTCAAATTTCCATTCCATCTAAGCACCTCTTTTAAAGAGCAAACTTCTGGAAAAAATTCCTATTATTGGAATACTGTGGTTTCCTTAAATGAGCCCAAAGTAACCTTAAGCCATGTCACGGTGCTCCTTACTACAGTTTTAAAGAACAAAACCCAACATGCAGAGCTTACGGATATCATCAATAAGCAGGTTATAGGAGTTTTTTTTACTTGCAGTAAGTGAGATTGTTCAAATAGCTGTGCAATGTGTGCATTTTTTTGTACTATAGCACCCACAGAACTGCTGAGAGGCTGTCAGAGATTCAGAGAAAAATTGAAGAAGCCCATGCAGTAATCTGCATTACTCAAAATGTAAGTTTTAATTTTTCTAAGGAGGAGGACAGAAAGTATTTCACAAGGAACTGAGTCTGGAGAAAATAAAATCATATCTCTTGAGGAGTAGAAACCTCACCTTCCCATACCTATCTGTCACTTGCTCATTGACATAATAGCATCCACTCAAACAGCTGCAAAAAGAAGGAGATATAAAAGAAAAAAACCACAGGCTTCGAAAGACTAGTAGAGAATTATGTAACTACAAAAGTGACAGGAAAAAACTAGGAAGAGGAAATAACCTTTATTTTCAAGCTGTTTTTAGCTACATGTGAGAAGCCGTCAAAGCAAAGATTGACTGGATTCTGTTCATAAGGCTGAATACTCTGATAGTGTAAGAAATGAATGCTAATAGAACTTGTATTTGAAAAATGCACTTTTACCTCTTGAATTATTGATGATCCCTTATTTAACAAGAAAGTAAATTTACTAAAAGAAAAAATACATTTTTCATCTCTTTCACATGTTTTCACATTTGCAGTGATATGCAGTAGAATCTGTATCAGTAAAGTATATAACTGACTACACATTTTAATGCTTATCTGAACACAGTTTGATCTTGAAAAATATCTGTATTAGCTGAATACTCTACAGCAACAGGATTTCTTTTTCCCTTCCTTGAGGTTTCCACATGATGAACAAGTCTTTTTCTTCAATTCTGTTAATCACCTAGCTCACCTGTGCTGCTTTGCAAAGTATTTATGTGCATTTACTAATTAAGTATGCATTCACTGACATTTTCTTACCTATAGATCTAGAAAATGCAGTGTGAAAGGAGTAATGTAAATATTGTATGAATGACCCGTAAATATTTAAAGAAAATATTACTACTTTTTCACTTCTAATTCACTTATTACACTTTTTCACCAAACTATATATTGTTTGCATCACTGTAAGGCTGATCTCCTTTAAAAATAAACATGGAAAAGCAGCTCAGACCTTAAGAAAGGCTTTTAACTAGGAAGAAAGATGAGTAAATGAAAGGAATTCTAAATTCTGAAATGAAATAGAGTAGATAATCAGGCATCACTATTGCATTGAACATGCATGAGTTTCTAATGAGCTTTGCAGATGTATTAAATACAGAATTTTTCTCATACTGCATTGTTAAGAACACATCTAGCCATTACCAAAACCTCAAGTATCTACAATCCTCAAAGCCTTCTTTTAAGTTCATCTGGATTCCTTCCAAACCCAAGAAAATATTTTCAAACAATCACATGATAAGTATAGTTAAAGAAAAATGCCTGAGTTAGTCAAGTGTTACTAGACACACAATACAGGATTTTGTAATGGCAGTTACCAAGTTTGATTTGGATAATCACCTAAAAAGCTTGAGCTCTCAGCTGAAAATCCCTCTGACATGCAAATCTCATAAAAACAAGGCTTTACAATCTTTTCCGTACTTTAAAGTTTCGTCTTCCTGGAAATGTGTAATACAGTGTGGAAATTTGTTTCGCAGAAATTCTCCATCTATGATAGAAGCTAACCCATGGGAAAGTTTGTTACTTTCCATTCTGTTACTTGTCAAGCTGCAAAAATTAGTCTAAAGCATAATAGCTCTGCTCTATTGCCAAAGACATTAGATAATTATGGTCTTTATTCCTGAGTCAAATGGACAGCATTTAACTTTTCTTAGGAAAAGGAATTTTGCCATTTTATACACAACAATTCTTCATTCTTCTGTGAGCGCTAAACATTTCAGCTGACAATTTAACATAGAGGTTAAAAATAAAACATTTTTCCTTAATGGTAATTTTGTTCTACTCCAGTAGCAAGTATCACACAGCTCAGTAGGAAGACTTTTTTGTAGAAGAGAAACACTGAAAACCTAGATACGAAGAAAGAGAAACCTTAAAAAATCATATGCTTACACCTTTAAGCACTTTACAACTTTATATTTTTTACTATTTTGACCAGCTGCTGTTGGTACGTTTCCATTTATCCAGGAAAAAAAGTCATAAACATGCTTTTGATGAAGCATTTACAGTCCTCTTTTCTCTAAAGAGACCAAACTTTCCTGTAAATGCTGTTTTTCCACAGAAGATGATGAATTTTTCTACTTCTCCCAGCTCCATTATTGTCATAGTCAACCATTAAGCACAATCCCAAACCTTCCTCTTGGTGTCTTGTAACGGCTAGAGATATTTTAATTCAAAAGCAGGAGTTAAAACACTAATATTTAAAATATTAAATTTAAAGTGAAAGGAGAACTTGTATGGACCATCAGTACAGAAAAGCGTAATAGAAAAAGCCATTAAATTAGCTGGTCCTAAAAATAAATTAAAAAAAAAAAAACTTTAGTTGTCTTCCAAAGATGGCTCAGTGGATGGGTTTCTTGAGCAGAAAACCACTAAACTGTTCACCAAGTAGATGCAAAAGTCTCTTGGAATGAATTTCTCCTGGGATCAGATTATGTGCTTGCATCAAGAAGTCTGATAATCATTCCAAAACCAGGAATGTCAAACACAGCAGGTATCAGTTATTCCAGAAACAAAGACATAGCATGACACCTATGCATATTGATATTAAATGATTGTGTCCCATTTTCTTGAAGCCCTGTACTGGCAATGCCCAATGCACCACATGAAACACAGCAAGAAGGCACCACAAGCTAAGGAACTATCAGCTAAAAACTTATTTAAAGACTGCCAGGCTGTTCCGGAGAAGCAAATGAAAAGCGAGGTGAAAAGTGGGCGTGATGAAAAACCGTTTCTGCAACAACTTTTTTTTCAGAAAATAATGTGCTTTTGAAGACAAGAGTTTTAATTTAGCCTATTAAACATTGTAATTAAAATTGTGAGATTTTTAATCATTGCATATTCACTTTACTGTAAAGTTATATCCTACTTCAATTGTCATTAGATAGAAAACCAAAACATTAAATGTAAAACAATGCAAAATAATATATACAGTAATGGTTGTCAATAATTGCGTGTATTTGAGAAAACATTTTTCCTTTATTCTGCTACAAAGATGAAAAGATATGCTGTGGCAATCTCTACCAAGAACTCGCTCTTCACTTTAAAAAAAGGTAAAACTGCATTTGTAAATAGCTGATGTCAGATTTTATACATTTTCAGTTTAAAAAAAAATGTTTAATCATACCAAATTTACTAAAACCTAATTTTATTTCACTGACCATCAAAAAGTCAATAAAATGTTTCTGCAAGGCAGTACCTGCAAATATTCTTATGGAGTATTCATTACTGCTGAAGTGACTAGAGCAGAAGGTGTTCACAGCATGAAAAAATAACCTCGATAGCTGCAAAGCTACTTAAGGCTTGCTAAAAAATACTAATCTAACTTTATAAAGAGACTACTAAATTTTCATAGAAAGGAGATAGTATGTAGGAGTTTGTATGTTTGCCTCAACATGAGGAAAAACTTGTGACAGAGCACTGGAACAGGCTGCCCAGAGAGGTTGTAGAGTCTTCTTCTCTGGAGACATTCAAAACCCATCTGGATGCATTTCTGTGTGATCTGCTCTAGGTGATCCTGCTCTGGCAGGGGGGTTGGACTAGATGATCTCTAGAGGTTCCATTCAACCCCTAACATTCTCTGATTCTATGAGTTACAAAGCTTGTAGTGGGTTGCTAACATGATTATTTATGAGTAGTACAACATAGGGGAGAAAATAAATGCATTCTAAAGGAGTTCAATTTTCTTCATATAACTTCAGTTCCTACCAAAACCAGCTAAACATACACTGCTGAAGCAATGATGGATTCTAGTAAAATTAAATTTGAATGAAAATCTGTACTCTTAACTGACTTTTTAATTCAGGACATATGAAAGAAAGTAGATTGGAATAGTAAACTGGACTAAAAATTTCTGAGTTAATTTTTAATTGCCTTAACAGTCATTAAAATTGATTTCAGCAGCAACTGATAAGAATCAAAAGATAAACTGTTCAAAAATGGAATCACAAAGATCATTTTTTCCCCCATAATAATAAAAGATTAATATGTAATGTTTAAACTAAAAAATACTGAATTTGGTGAAAGGACTGACATTAGTGCCACAGGACTTAGATCTATCAGGTTAGTCTAGAGCCAGAGTAAAAGAAAAACATTTTAATCTGAAAATAGAACACACAGAAGCACCTATGAAATTGTATTTTGAAAACAAGATCATCCAACTGCACTAAAATCCTCATTTACTTTTAAAATACAAAGCATACAGCAATTCTCAGCACAACCTCATACACAATAAAACTAAGGAGAAATAGTTTCCTAACTGATAAACTGATTCCCAAAGCCATCCTATGAAGCACAAGACCACCACCCCCAGACACATGCATACACTGAAATCCTTACAAATTGTTCTGGTGTTCAACTTACTAGGAATAGGTCTAAGGACGTCAGGAATGAGAATCTCCACCAAAGCCTGGTACATCACATGGTCACAGTTACACATCCATTTCAGAATAGATTCATTCTTGCACAGAATAATCAGCTTTGCTTTTGGAAGTCGACTTTCTATTTCACTCAAATTGCTGGTGTGAAAAAATGTGGCAAACTAATAAATGATAATGCATTCAGAGCAGCTAAAATCTTGCAATGAGTGTTAAAATGCATTATTTTATAAAGATGTCACAGATGTCTGAACTACACCAAACAGAAATTCTTCACGTTATGTCACAATGAAGTAAATTTTAAAAATGTCTCCTTAGCTCTGCTGCAGCCCATAAATTATGCAGAGATACAAATGATCATTTTGGCTTAAAAAAACTGGATAGAATATTGGGAAAAGACACCTTTACTGTAGTTGCCTAAGCAAAAGAAAAAGTGTATTACAGTAATTTCAGGACTACACTTTTGTATACAAAACCAAAATACACTCATTCTACACAAAAATGCCAGACAACATAAATTTAATTTGAAAAATTAGCATATGAAAAAAATATTACTCTGCAGGTATAACCAGTAAGGTTTTTTTATCTGTATATTGTATTATAATGAGAAGCAGTAAACAAAGATAAACAGCTGGAGCACCTTGGCTATGGAGACAGGCTGAGAGAATTGGAGTTGTTCAGCATAGAGAAGAGAAGGCTCTGGGGAGACCTTAGAGCACCTTCCAGTACTACTTGAAAGAGCTACAGGAAATCTGGGGAGGAACTTTTTTAAAAAGGGCATGGAGTGATAGGATAAGAAGGAATGGTTTCAAATGGAAAGGTAGGAGGTGTAGATAAGATACCAGGAAGAAATTATGTCCTGTGAGGGTGGTGAGACATTAGCCTGGGTTGCCCAGGGAAGCTGGCTCATACTTGGAAGCGTTCAAGGCCAGGTTGGATGGGGCTTTGAGCAACCTAGTCTAGTGGAAGATGTTCCTGCCCACGGCAGGAGGGGAGTGGAACTAGGTGATCTTTAAGGTCCCTTCCAACCCAAACATTCTGTGATTCTGTGAAACACTTACTGACCTTGGTTCAGTAATTGTAGTGCCATCAGGTGGAGCAGAGGGAGAATAGCGCCAGAAAGTTTGCCACAATTTTTCTATCAGGCTAAATTGAAGATTCACAACCACATCCAGTATTGCCTGAGAAAATACAACACAAGTACAGATTGTCTTCCACCCAGCTTCCCCCCACTCCCAACTCCAAGTAGACTAAAGATTTTTTCCTTCATCATTTAGCGGAGCAAAGGCAAACTACATTTCTCAAGTTACAAATAATGTCTGGTTTAATACCTTTGATGCTCATTAATTAACCAGCATTATAAACTGGTGTGCATGGACACCCTAGTGAGGCCAAATGCACATGCATAGAAGCCTCCAGAAATAAGCAGGGCCTGTGTAAATGTATCAGAGGAATTCACCCAAAGAAAAGGAAACATGCTATGTTATTAATTTTGGCATTTCAGTGTAAGTTTGAAAGCACCTTAAAAAAGAACTTAAAAGACAAATTGCACAATATCAAGTTTGGCTTAAACCTCTTAATGTTTCTTTAAAATGAGACAAAAGTTACTGCTTTTAATGTAAGAAAATTTTTAAAAAATATATAAAAAAATTACATGTCCTATTGACTAAACCAAAAATTTGCATGTACAATCTGAAGTCTATTTTCTCTAACATTCTGAAAACATACACAGAACTACATCTGATTCTCAGCATCTGTTATACATAACTTTTTTGGTCTGTAAAGGGGACCCTCCAGAAAATCCTTTTTACTAATGTAAATTAAATAAGCAAAATATCCTGGGGGAAAGTCACATGCCACTAACATGGCTGCAATATATTTGGCATTACTGTCTTGTACTGACATTCAATGAAAGTAATGAATTTAAAAAATAAATTGTTTATAGGAAATACCTCACAGTGCTCTCGATAGAGACTCTGCAGTGATTTTATGTCCTCAAAGGTGGTACCGTCTGGTAGAGAAGATATTTCAACTTCTCCAAACTCTGGAAGTACTCGAGATGCATCTGTTTCCATGACAACATCATGAAAGAAGGGTATAAAGGACAGTGCCAGTTACAGTATGAATGAGAAAAAAATAAAGGGTTATGAAAAGAACTAAATTCCAAAATGTCATAATGTTTAAAGAGAAAAGTCTTTCATACCTGTTCTATGTTAAAATAGTAAACAAGTTCAGCCAGCATTTTTTAATCAGAAAGAAATATAAAATTATCCTTTGACATTAAAAAGACATCATGTACATTTTAGACCTATGCAGAAAAGCTAACACAAACATTCAGAATATTAGAGAATGAAGGAAAATACCTACATCACTCTACGAAAGATTAATCCTTGAATAGTTTATTACTTGTTCAACTGAAAAATTTCTATGTAGCCAGTTATGATGGGATTTAGGAGACCCAATATACATTTTTATTTGAAATTTACTAGAGTTTCAAGTAGATACAATGTTTGCTTTTACTATTTGTCATAAATGTTTCCAAGAGACAAGCTGATAAAGAGAAAAATGCTGGGCTGAAAGGTATCTGGCAAGGAAGATTCAAAACATTTCCATGCTAGCCTTATATTCCAAATTATTTAATTCAGAGAGAAATTACAGCAAAGAATTTGGTGCTGGAAAATCCCAAACAAACGTACACCTTCTGCAGGGTCTTTCTACATAAACAAATTACTAAATTAACATTTGTTTCCATTATACAGAATACATGCTTATCTGGATAAACAGAATCCCCACCCTGGACATACTTAAACATTAACTTTGGTGTTCTAGTTAAAAGTATTTGGCTCTTTCAACTTAAAACACTATCACACACTTTCAAAATAGCCCAATGGATTACTAGACTTACATTGCAGGAATTTCAATATGCACGTCTAATACAACTTCGCATAGCAACTGCATAGTGATTTATACAATATTAAATAGATCACAAAAATACAGAATTTGCATATTTTTTCCTTTTATACTTACATGATCTATAGTAGGTAAATACTACTTAGAACTCACAATACGTGATTACAGAACACATAATTTAAGTGTTTTTTTTTTCTATTGTGGATAAAAATTTTAAAGAAGGCATGGTAACTAAGAAGCAATTACTGTAGTTGTATGACTTGACATTCGCAGTGAAAATTAAGTTAATCACACTTTTTATACCGCAGTACAAAATCTGCTTTCATACCTAAAAACTGTTGATGATGTTGACTTTGGGCAATTACAGTTTGTTCAACAGATGTGCCTGTCTGTTGACCACTTCCTGTGAAGCCATCCCCAACTCCATCCACTTTCTGCATAGGCTTATACCTGCAAAAATATCAAGTACGTCGTTATCATTTTTGTTAATTTCTTCATAAATAAGACCATACAATCTATGTTTGCTCTGATTTCTGCATCTGTGTAAACAGAATTTACACACTTTATTTTTATTTTGTAAATAACAGAAGACATAATTACTAAGGGAAGCTCTAGCATTAACAATTTATTACAGAATTCATAAAGGTGATATTGCAGCACTACTACCAATTTTTTGTGAAATCTAGATGAGGAAGAGCATACCACAAGACCAGACAATTTACACCAAAAGGAATAAAATCTTTCTCTTTCCAATTAACTTAACTTCCCAACAATTATGTAATTAAAAAATAATGTTTCATTACCTTAAGAAAAAAAAATACTGCTCTCTGAGGATAGTGAAAGACTCTTCAAATCCAACAAAATTCTCTCATAAGCACAGAAGGCCTGAGAATGCTACTTGGAAACCTAAATGCTGCACTAAGCAACTCTCAGAATCTTTTCTAAAGGACAAAAATCATAATACTACAAATGGGGATGCTGGTTTGGATGGTCAAGTGTTGTCTTGACAATCAGTGTGACAGGATATGCCTGTCACTTGCAGTACAACTGAGAATTTATTCTGTCCCAGGTCTTAATGGTAACACTGTGGACATTTTGTGCTATTGAAAAAGAATTGTAGCCACTGGAAAAGAAAAGAAGAGAAACGCCAAAGCTAAATACAGTCTATTTTAACAATCACTAAAATGAGAGTTGTTGTTCAGACTGCAAAACGCCATGGCAACTTCTGAAATGTGACAAGAAATTCCAATCTTGATGCATTACTTTGAGAAGCAGTTTAATCAGTTGGGAACACTGCGTTTCCAGTAAACATGAACAAGCAGTGTCTCACGTAATTACTGAGCTTTTAATTTAAAAGGGAGTTCCCATGAAAAACAACTGTTCAATATTCTGGGCATTCCTGTCATGAATCTAAATACACAATAAGAAATGACACAGAGAAAGCATACTTTCAATAGAAAGAATTCTATCCCAGTTAACAAATATTTTAATAACTTCAGGAAATTCAGTGCTTGGGAAAAAAGCATATACCTATCCCATCTCTAGGGTATTTATATCAAGGTTCATTTTCAGTAATTGTCCAATGTAAAATCCTATTAGTGAAGCTCTAATCAACTCTAATACAAAGAACAAAATTTCATCTCTGGTATCACGGTAGCACTGAACTCCTCCAAATCAGCTTGTTATTACTTGATAAATCTACCTGAAGTCCAGGCAGTTAATCAGGGAAGAATTATTTACTTCTCCCTCATTATAATTTGTCCTGGTTTGAGCCAGAATCAAGGCATTTTTCTTTTTACTGATTTTTTCTTTTTCTTCAGTGAACTCTCTTTTAAGGAGCACGCTTGCTGAAACTTGCTGAGAGACCAGGGACACTTTGCTCTGCTGCTTCGGACATTAAAGGAGCCGAAGAGTCATACCTACATCCCTCCTGTAGGGAGAAACAGACTAGACAGATGGCAAAATTCACCAAACAAGTGATTCCATCCCATATATACATCCTTCTCAGTATAAATTCAGGGATCACAGAAGTCAAACGCCTTTTTCTCCCTTCTCTTCCATCCATGGCCAGGGAGGACTCCATCTATCCATCTCCCTTGATCCCTAGGCCTGTGAATTCCTGACCCTCCTATCTCTACCCTCAGCTCCTGTCTGCTCTGCTGCTATCTCTGGAGGTGACTTGGGACTTGGGACTCTCTGCAACTCAGTAGAGTGCCCTGGGAGATGCTGGCATTATTTTATTGACACTTCAGCTCCTGAAATAGGATTCCAAATGTTTAGAATACATACAAATATGGGGTGTATTAGAAAGGGTGTGGTTAGTAGGTCAAGGGAGGTTCTCCTCCCCCTCTATTCTGCCTTGGTGAGGCCACATCTGGAATATTGTGTCCAGTTCTGGGCCCCTCAGTTTCAGAAGGACAGGGAACTGCTTGAAACAGTCCAGCGCAAAGCCACGAAGACGATGAAGGGAGTGGAACATCTCCCTTATGAGGAAAGGCTGAGGGAGCTGGGTCTCTTTAGTTTGGAGAAGAGAAGACTGAGGAGTGACCTCGTCAATGTTTACAAATATATTAAGGGCGAGTGTCAGGAGGACAGAGCCAGGCTTTTTACAGCGATGTCCAGTGAAAGGACAAGGGGCAGTGGGTGCAAACTGGAGCATAGGAGGTTCCACATAAACATCAGAAAAAACTTCTTTACTGTGAGAGTGACAGAGCACTGGAACAGGCTGCCCAGAGAGGTTGTGGAGTCTCCTTTGCTGGAGACATTCAAAACCCACCTGGACATGTTCCTGTGTGATGTGATGATCTTTCAAGGTCCCTTCCAACCCCAAAGATTCTGTGATTCTGTGAATAAAACTCCTCTAAGAGTTTTTCAGTTATAAAAAAGCAACTTTTAATTAAAGCATAAAAGCCAACCTAATCTTTTGGTGCGAGGATTATGCACATACTTAACACACTGTTTTTTATAAAATATGCTGGGCAAAAAGGTATAATCATTGTGTGTAAGAACTGAAAGAGATATTTGAAATTAACTTGGAAAGCTTGAGGTTTACTTTTGGAAATAGAATTTAAAACATATACTGTTATGAATGCACTAAGAAAAGACAAACTTACCTGTATCAATTTCCCTAGATTAAGCCATAAAGATAATTCATGTTCTGAGCCACAAGCTTCTACTCGTGAAGAGCTAAATAAAAACAGGCTAAAAATGGAACTTGCCTTTACCAACGGTATTTTTTATATATTTGCCTTAAATGGCCTAACAACAGATACTTATGGGAAAGAGGTTTCATAGTAAGATTGTACCTTAAAGTGGCAAGTGTTTAGCACCAGAGTTAAAACTTTGCATATAGTAAAAGACATATGGCGTAATACTTCCTTTGGATATTACTTCATTTTTTCGTAACAATCTTCGTCTGATTTCTCTCCACTGTTTTTGGCTCAGAACATAACAATTTAAATATCCTGTTTCCTTCTAGAAGCAGAATGACAGAGGTAAGCCAGGGCTTCCGTTGCATGTCTGAGCCATGCAACAGTCCAGCTGAAAGGCAGTGTGTCAGCTAGTATCTTCCAGTCAAGACTAGTTGTTAACTGTACATTTCTTCAGTTTAAAGGTGCTTTAAGTCTCTTGACATGTGGCGGTTGTTGCCAAAACATTGCCTCAGCTGGAAGATAGGACTGCTAGCATCTGTGATCTGTATTTTCACTGTTTTTCCTTCTTACTGAAACAAAAAAACTATCATAACCAAGACTTAGCAACTAACAGCATTACATTCCATCTGAAATTTATGTCTGAGAAATCTCAAACTCCTGAGTTCAAACTCAGAATCCTGAATATGAACATAAAAGAGCACTTCAGGACATTCCAGTTACACAAACAGAAAAAATGCATGACCCTCAAGAAAAGGAATGAAGAAAAATTATCTGTACCATACATTCAGTCCACACTTTTTGCCAAACAGAACTAGACATGTTTATCCAATCAGATGTGTCTGACAGAAGTGGCAGAATTGAGGTAATTACACAGAAAAAGAATACTGACTGCAACTTACCACTGATTTAGAGGACAAAAAGAACATTAGAAATATTAACAAAGCTGGAAAAAAGCCTTGTTACCCTTATCATGCAAATTATAATATTCAGTTTTTTAGCTCTCTCTTAATAAATCCTTTTAGAATTCTCCAATACACTAGGATAACTATGACAAAAATACAAACCTACATACATGTATCTAACATTGAAATTAGATACTAAGCAGGTTCTGGCAATGTGGAAGAAATTTTACGTCAAAAATACAAGTTCACTTTTTAAGTTGTGCACTGCAAGTTTTATGTCAAGCAGTTTTTATATTTAGCATTTTTTTTCCTTCAAAAACCCTAGCTCCTTTGGATTCCAAAACACAGCCATATCTCAGTTTCCATTAGTATCAATCAAGCAAAATACAGAGACATTTTTATTTCAAGCATGTGTAATTATCCTTGACATTTTATAAGCAAAGGCTACTGTAAAATTAAAAACTAAGGCTAAAAAAGAGAGAAGAATGGACCAAAAGCTCATGATTGTTGCATGCCAGAGTGGCTGTAATGAAGTAAACAGGTTAGATTGTGCAGTAATATATTTGTAAAGGATTCTTCTAAAATTACTTGCAATCAGTGCATTCCAATGAGACAAAAATGTTCTGGAATCATCACACTTGACTTTAAAAATCCCGATTTCTATTAGAATTTTTTTTAGTTTTCTGGTTTAGATAATTATGAATAAATAAGTTAAAGTAATAGTGGTTTATTAGTTTCCATTTTTCAATCAAAATATCCTAATTTTTATAGCATAGATATCTTAATTCTGAAAATTCATATATCCTATTCAGTATTGCTCACATGCTTGACAGTATGCAGAGCAGAGACAATACAAATTTTTCACAGTGCAACTGTCAAATTCTGGCTAGCTCCTTGGTCTCTGCTTTCTATTTATTTGGCATGCTGGGATTTTGGAAAGACAGAAAATGTTTCACTGAGATCTATGCACCCTGAAATACAGGATGAAAAAAGTTCCTCAGAACTACACTGTATGAACAGTGCACCTGTAGGACTATGTGAACAACGCTTCTATTTCTAGGGTACCCAACTGGACACTGCAAGATTCCAAGAGTGTAAAGAGATCAGATTGTCTTTTGTCTTAAAAGACAAGAAGGTAAAAAATGAAAGTTCCTGAGCAAAGAGATAAATCTTTATCTAGGAAGGTATCTTGAAATAGCTGCTGTCAAAGGATTTAATAACAAAGGCATTGTTATTATTAAGATATATAATACCATGCTGGTCATTCATGCTGTCAGTTTTGCAGAGAGCTGATACAGGCTTCCACTTCTCTCCTGCTCTCCTCTACCTTATTTCTATCCTCAACTGAAGATAATGCATAACAAACTTTTCTACTACAGGACAGTATTTTTCATATAACACCTACCTATTCAGCATTATTATCCAGTGCCCTGTAGTTCCCATCTTTCATCAATACCTTCACAGATTTGCACAAAAGAGCTTAAGATTGGCATGAATGGAATATGAATGGGAGCATGCTTGAGCATTGCTGTGTGGGCATGTGCAAAACAGGGGTTAAAGGAAAGCTATGTGCTAACTGCTAAACAACTTCATGTGTGATTTCATACACATGGTGGTGTAACAAAATATTAACGCAAATAATAAAGAAAAATAGTATCCACACATAGGACTTATATAATGAAAGTTCAAAATCACTTTGTCATCATGAACCAAGAATAAGATGAGATACCACAATGCTTAGATAACTGGCATAATTTCTCCAGAAACAACATAACAGAAAATATTCTAGTTAGACCCTTGTGGCATGTCTTGGTGCATACATGTGATTTTGAGCGTGAGTGAATGAAATCTGTAAGTGTATGAGCTTGAGTGGGTAAAATAAGGTTGCTTAGAGATTTTGTAAATATTTATCACACTTTCTTAACCATAATAGGTCTAAAGATGTCTTGCTTGATATGCTGCTGTTCTACCAATGATTTTCACTAAATGGCATATCTTAGATATTTCACTCTAGGGCAGTACAGGAGGCTAGTGACATGAGTAAAATAAAAATTAATTCTAAAGAAATGTACTGATTGTGATTTTTCCCTGTACTTTTCTGTTCACTATAGTTTTCCTTATGCATCTTCACACATTCTTTCATAGCGCTTTGTGGTTTGCTTTCAATTACTTCTGAGCTTTCACAGGATCCGTAGGAACAACAGACACTGAGGGAAAATACTTAAATCAACTTACAGGCAAACCATTATGGTCACATTCATTCTTCACAGGGAAAGGAGATAAACACCAAACGTAACTTAACCATAAGCTCTCTTATAAGCAGTTTATATGTAAATTAATATAGTAATGTAAACAAACAGCAACATTTGAAATACAAGCTCTTACTGCTTTTCTTCAGCTTGTGGGATAAGAACTCAAGATACTTAAGAAGCATCTGTTTATATCATATCTTACTTTATTGGTGTTACTTTTTGCAAACTTAAGACAATTTCTAGGTATAAGAGCTTTCATGTTGACTGATATCTAACTTCAGTGTTATTTTCCACAGCAAGGAAGGTGAACAGAAGTCACATTAGAATTTCAACTTTTCAATGTAAGGAAATGTAAGGCTATATGAACTAGAAATATTAATAACTACTGATGCTCATTTCACACTTTACCTCTGTTTCTGCTGCATGGGCTGCTGTCTCATAGCCATATATTGCATGTCCTCTTGTAAGCGATTAAGAGGAGAGTCTGGCTTGACACGAATCCCATAGTAATGGTATTTGGAGTTTCCCCTTTATGAAAGAACAAAAATTAAAAGAACAGTAACACTAGCTTTATGCACCTGCATTACAATTACTTTACAATTTTCATTGACTGGAAAAATAATACCTACAAATTGAGCTGAACTCTCCTTTCATTACTTGCTTTACATGGGTGTCATTTTACCACCTTTGGGAACTTAATTCACTCTCTTAAATAAGAATTATCCAGCATTATAATTTGTAATCCACTTGAGCAAGAAACATAAAATTCAAATAAATATAACTTATCTAGTTATGAAGAAACACAATTCTTAGTGATTTCCAAACAGCAAGTTACATTTTATTTGTACGAATAGAAATCTGCAGTGTATTTATTAAAATGGAAACACATAACAGTCAAAACCAGGATAAGTAAAAGTATAGTAACATCTGGAAGAGTATAAAACTGTTTAAGAGACAGAACTGACAGAAACCCACTGTAATATTTAGATACAGATTTTATTTAACTTTGACTAGCAGACAAGTTTCTTACTCATAATTTTTACTTGTATTTTCTAATATAGTTCAGGATTTCATTAACACAAACCTAGTTCCAAGTCTTCTGGTCCGTAATCCCATAAAGATTGACCGTATGAGTTTTCCAAAGGAGGCAGCATTGACTGGATCCAGTTTGTGTTCCTGACAATGTCGTAAGTAATGGTTGTAAAGGGTGCTTCTTGGAAGGCTCACTCCTTCTGCAGTTTCATAGTTGTCTAAAAGCCATTGAAGCTGTATCACATACAAAACAGAAAAAAATCCCATATTATTACTTTATTAAAAATATATTAGTCATACATCATTAACTTATGACAGTTTTGAAACTGCTCTTCAGGTATACTAAACAATTAATTCCTTCTTCAGAGATTCTTTAAATGGTAGCTATTCCATAGTGCTTTAAGATCTTCAGAATTACCAGGAAATAGCAGAACTCATTGCACTTGTGACCTCAGATAAGCGTCCACTTCTTACAATACTTTTCATTCAGTACCACACACCAACACTTGATAAAGGTATCTATGTTTTGGAGACAAACTGTTAATATTGCAAAGAAATAATAATGAATGTAATTCAAATAAATTACAGAAAACAAATTCCTTGGACTAACAATCACTAGTTAATTAAATGGTAAACCTGGAATATTATACTGCTTTTCTTTGCCTGATGTTTAACTGAATAGGATATTTCTTACTCTCAGATACATAAAAGAAAAAAGCTATGGCATATAAGTAAAAAAGAGATTCTTGGAAAAATACTCTTTTTGTGTAATTGTGGTATGTAATTTTAGATACATGGAAGAAAGGACTTTTTATATAACATCATTTGACTCTATAAGTAGCTCATAATCAGGAAACACATCAACCTGTCACCAATATACAAAAAAGTAAAAATGACAATTTAATACGTCTAGATTTAACATAATAGGAGAATGACAAAATAGATTAAAAATACTATAGGTTCAGGATGCATTTAAATTCCACTGGGTTTTCTTTTTAATATGATAATATTTTCCTTATTTTTCCCCAGTACTTGGTTTCAAGTTTCCTGTAATTTTCCTTTAGATATAACTTGAATTATTCATAATTTTAATTTTTTATTTGAATTAGATTTCTCCGTTTTCCTAACTATTTATACCAAAATAGTACAGTGTGAATATTCAAGCTTTCTAGGATCAGAGATCTTACCAAAACTCTGCATTTAATTTGACTGTCCAGTAAAAATGCGAACTGAGGATGTTGTGTCTTTCTTGTGGTTTTAACCCAGCAGGCTGCTAAATACCACGCAGCCGCTCAGTTAAGTCTCCCCTGCCTCCCTGCGGAGTGGGGAAGAGAACTGGAAAGGTGAAGGTAAAGAGACTTGTGGATTGAGGTATGAACAATTTAATAACTGAAATAAAATAAAAACAAACAAATGAACAAACAAAAATAGAACATACAAACGAGTGATGCATAGTGCTACTGCTCACCACCTGCTGACCAATGCCCAACCCATCCCTGGACAGTGATCCCAGAGGACAGAAATCCAGAAGAGAGAAAAAGCTTCCTGGCCAAAGCTCAGCTATATACTGAGCACAATGCTGCATGATATGCAACAACTCATTGGGCAGTTTGGGCCTGTTGCTCTGGCTATGCCCCCTCCCAGCTTCTTACACACCTGCACACTAGCAAAGCCCTGGGCATCTGAGCAGCAACTAAAAACATCAGTGTATCATCCACACTCTCCTTGTACTGAATCCCACGCTAATTTCAAACCACTGCACTCTCCTAGCTACTACAAAGAAAATTAGCTCTGTCCTGGACTAAACTAGGCCAGTCTTCAAGACTTACTACAACCTTAATGTCATGAGCTAGATTCACTCAAATGTGTAATAATTTTCAACTAGTGACAGCAAAGCAGTAACTAGTATAACCAAAACACAAACTATTAAGCAACAATAAAAGATACACATGGTCTACATGCTATTTATTCCTTTGCAGCATTATTTTCTGTTAGAGAAGTGTTGTAGTGTGCAATAGCCATGATATGTTTCAGTCTTCACCATATATTTAACACAAAACTGTTCTGTACAGATGATAACAAACATATTGTTTATAGCTATGTTTTAATCACACCAAGAAATTCAGCATTACTACAAAATTTACTCTAGACCATTAAAATACCATTTTCATATCTGCTTTTTATTGAAAACATGCCCATAACTTTCCCATGTTTTTTAAACATAAGCTCTAGAAACATATACAGAAGAGAGATGCAAATGCTTCCAAGACATAACATTCTTAGCTCAGTGTGAAGGGGATTCTGTCTTTCAGACAAAATGAAAAACGTATAGTTATTTTCTTTGTATCAGTTACCATATCATTATTTTAAATATCTTAACATTCACAAGTGCTTCCAAAATGACAATCTGTCATTTTGTAATAAAGCTGAAGAAAAAGTGTAATTGCAAACATTAACTTTTATCTGAATGTTCTAAATGTATTTCATTAATGATCTGATACAAGCCTGTCTGGGCTTAGAGACAACCGTAATTATATCTTTCAAATGCTGCATTTTGTCTGTATTTTAAATCTATTACTACTGCTATATTTATAATATGCGTTTATATAACATTTGTCATATATTAATAAACCTATAATCTAATCCGAAAATATATGGAATGTGAAGTATTTCTGTTTTGCCCAAAGGGAAAAAACTTTTGTCAACCCCAAGACTGACAAACAAAACCCAATTACTTTCCAATTAAGTTCTGTATGTAGCCTTAAATATATTTTCCTCCAGATGGCTTCTAACCTATTATGAATCACTTTACGTGCACTTCATTAATAATATGAATTTCAAAGAGATGATATTTCAACCATAACTTGTATTATTCAAAACACACACACACAAAATAAACACAAAAGATAAGTGCAATATAATAACTTTTGCTCCTGAATGGAGTTATATAGTAGCAAAACCTCAAAGTAATTTATTGCTAGATTATAGCCTGGAAACAAAATTGGAGTTAATACGTGATTTTAAAAGGAAAATTATCTGCAAACATTATAAAAGTATTGTAAAACACTTTAAAAACCTCATTTTCTACTAAGATGAAATATATTTCTAAAAATGAGCAGTCCCAGTTCAAACTCTATTTTTCTAAATTTCTAATACAGACCATTCAGTATGGATAAGATGGGTAAAGTTATCAAATATTTGCAGAGTCAGACCTGTTACATTGACTATGATTTCAGTTAAGTTGCTATGTTTATAAAACATTAAACTATCAATTAACTAAAGAAGTCAATGTCATGCAGAAATAAATCAGTAAATGCAAGAAAATGGGGGAGAATTACAAACTCGATAAAATGAGCACACGTAAAATTAGGGAAAAAAATAATTAAATTTAAAAAAATCTTGGAAAATCTCATAGAGAAATTGTAGGGTAAAAATTTCCAATCCCAAAACTAGTACTTTCCCACAAATTAATGTATCACCTGCAAAGCAAAAGTTAATTAAACACACATTTTAGAATTCTATTTTAAAACTTATTAAACGCGATTATTTTAATAAATGCCAAACCAAAGAGTCAGAAGTCAAAATTAAGAAGTTTAAAGAGACAAAGGCTAAACCTGTACTTAAAAGTTCCTCCATGCTATCCTTACTTGAGTTTAAAGACAATAAGTATTGCTTTAAAATAGGCAAGACATCCAGTAAGTCTGATCTAGATTTTCAACTTCTTCCAAACTTACTAAGGCTAGGAAAGACTGACTGCTACAAAAAATATGCACAGGAATATATTTTTTTCCTTTTCTTTTTACCCCAGAGTCAAAGACATACATCTATCAGACTAACCTGTAAAAACCCTTCAGAGTCAAGAAAGAAATATTAAGGTAAGACTTAACAGCTGGATGTGAATTTCATTATTAGGAAGATATTGTGAACAGCGCATAGCAGCAGGAATGAGAGGAACATAGTTTACTGGGGCACAGCAGCTTATATTTTAATTCTTCTTGGTTTTATATCAAGATTCTGGACTTCACAATAGGATTAAACACAAACTTGTCAATAGTTCAAGTGTTCCAAGTCTTAATACACATTTCTGACACTCTGCAAACCCTTATGGTCCTATGGTCTCTTTAAAAATTACATTTAAATAATAATTATGATATTATCTGTCTAATACTATCTATTAATATTTAAATAATAATTTTGATAACGTCTGATCTTCAAAACAATTATTTTGTGAAGTTCTAAAAGTCTTCTGTATAACATTTTGTTTAACTTTTAAAATACAATTTTCCTTTTTCAATGTTGGCATTTTCTTAAAAAAAAAATAAAAGAGAAAAAAAAAAGTTTACTTAAAACATCAACAAAAAAATTCAATTTTGACTTTGAAGTAACCAGACCGATACAGAAAACTATCAGAAACTCAAACCTGCTAAAAATACATTTATAATTTGATTTCTGAGGGACAGCCTTTACCACCATATTTTTAAATTAAAAACACAAACTGAATTTAAATTTCTTTTGTAAAATAAAGAGATTTGAATTTATATAATTAGTAAAGCTGAGAAAGAAAAAAGAGGTAAGAGGAATACAAACTAATTAACATGGCAAAAATACAAAAACACAAATACTAACAAGAAAAAAGACTACCAACTTTCAAAGCCATATTATTATTTATATAATAAGTTTGAAATTAACCTTGGGCCTTTTTCCTTTACTTTAAAGTTACATATAGTGTATTTATCACAGTATTTAGAGATCATGTTTTTAACCAAGTATCTTTTAATTTTGTAAATAGAAAGTTTTTAACTGTGAGGTTTGCAGAATAAGAACACAGAAAAAGGCAGGTAAATAAGACAGTTTTGTGTATTTCAAATTAAGAAAATGCTTCAAATTTTTTTCCAGATCATTATATGGATATTTAGTATTCTTAAGTAAGTAAATTCATAATGAACTCACTATTCAGAATAAATGAATAAACACGTGAAAATAATCTAAAGATATTTTTTAGGCATGCTGTCTGTTTCTTCTCTTCCTCTTCATGTGCCCTGAAATTAACATAGGCTACACAGACTTTGCTTTGTAGGCAACTTTATTTAAAATGTAAAAAAAACCCAGCTAATTTAACAATTATTTGAACTTTATCTTGACATTTACACTATAATCTGCAAAACAGTCAAACGTTAACTTGTCTTAACATGTAGAGCATAGGAAACAGGAAACACTGTGCAATATACCATAAAGACATTTCATCTGACAAAGCAGAGCCATGGCAGATGTCATAGAAGATTATAAGCAACTAAGATGAGGAGATTAATAGCAAGAAGTAGTAATAAAATAAAATAAACATTTAGAGGCAGGCTAAGCATGCAGAACAAGCAAGAGAGAGCGTATGTGAAGAAGAGACAACTTACATGGCTGTTGAGAAGAGAGCTTCTGTGAGTGGACAGACCATCAGACTTTTGCAGTGTCTCAATCGCCATTTCAATCTGATAATAGATGTCATTAAAAAAAAAAGGACTCAAGACGAGATAGTAAAAAAGCCTGATCAGAGAAGTTTTGACAGATTGCTTACAGATCAACAGAAATGCCTGCTTTGTTCCTGGCTAGGGGATATGTTCTAATAAAAGGCCTCATTCCAAAGTCCCAGTGAACACAAACCTCCCCAATGGGGTCAGAAAGGCATTTTGCTTGCATAAATACTGCCAGATCACTGCCTCAACCTGCTTAGGAAACTAAATGAATAGATTTATTGGTGGGGTGCATTGAAATGAAAATCTGATTGAATAAAAATATCATTAATAAAATAAAAAATAAGTAAGTCTCTAGACAGAATTTTAAGAAATGCCTCCATATATTTTCCCTCCAACTCATCAGAAAGAGATATGCACAGCTTGAAATAAGAACTGAATTACAAACAAAACTTTATCCCTCTGTAATCACAGAATCAAATCCCAAACCCAAATAATTAAGTTTTCTACCATTAGCTTCACTGCGACAGGTTATCACCCTTACTGTTGCCAGCACCCTTTGAATATTGCCAGCTGTCGAAGTAAGTGGGAAGTAAGGAGACAGATACATAGACTGCAGGATTCAGCCCTTGGAAAAGCAGATTTGTTCACAATAATTTTGCTTTTTAAAAGGAAAAAACATCACTACTAAAATACAAAGTAGTATTTCTTCAAATACAAATGTATCAATACTCTCACATCCATTCCCATTCTTTTCTTTTTAGATATCAATAGATATTTGATCTGTTTGATAACAACACCACTGAGGAAAAAAAATAAAAATAGAACCTAACTGTAATTTAACTGGGGAGCCAGAAGAGCAAAAACAACATGAAAATGACAGAGACAACAGGATGCACAGTAAGAAAAGGCATGCAATTAATCAGCTACATTAAATGGCCAAAATAAAAGCAATGGAAAACACCACTTATACTTTTAAAAACACCTATTTTCTGTGGACATTTTTTAATAAGCCCTCTCTATCCGTAATTTTAGTGGCATAATTTATCAATATTGGCTGAATTTACCCTTTGTATAACAGAAACTGAAAAATACCACAATTGATATTTGAACTTACTGTACATATAAAATGAGCTTCTTCTTTACAGGTCAACTGACAAATTTATTGTAATAACTCTGAGGAGTAATTTCTTGCTACTCTCTTACAACTGTTTAATATACAAGCCATTTTATCAAATGAACCTTAAAAATATGAAGTCGCTATGTAAGAAAACATATGCTTATATGGCAATAATGTGCCTTTTAAAAAATTTTCTCATCTCCTCTTGCTTCAGTGGAAAACACCATGAGATCAAAGTCTTCAGTCAGAGAGGAAAGATCACATTTTAAAAGCATGCTGCATAATAAAAACTGCAACCTTGAACTATCATCATAGTAAAGGTTAACCTACTATATACTGTACACATAGAATTCCCATTCTTAACATGATGCTGCAAGACGTTCCACACTGCATAGTCCACAGCAATACTATAGCACTGAATTTACTCCTCCTGCTATTCACTCCCACTACTGCACTACTCACATTCTGTTGCTGCCTCTTGTGGCCTTGCTTTTTCAGAGGAGTCTGTTACAAAGTAGTAGTAATTGCACTTAAAAAGTGGCATTACAGATGACACCCATGCCTTGCTGCCATATTGTTTCAATGCCTTTTGTTGCTATACATTAAGCCAAATACAGACACTGCTGCTGGGTTCTGGGGTTGTTTTTTTTGTTGTTGTGTTTTGGTTGGTTGGTTTAGGTGTTTTTTTGGTGTTTTTGTTTGTTTGTTTGTGGTTTTTGTTTATTTGTTTGTTTTTGTTATTTGGGGGATTTTTGTTGCTGGAGTTTCTTTTAGAAGTAGATTTTGCCAGAATGGCAATTGAGGACAACGAATCTGTGTTCACTTTTATTGCACAGCGTAACTCAAGGCGTGGTAGCTACCACTAAAAGATAATAACCCAACTGTGTCCAGGGCTGCATCAAAAGAAGTGTGGCCAGCAAGCTGAGGGAGGTGATTCTGACCCTTTGCTCCACTCTCATTAGACCCACACCTGGAGTACTCTGTCTAGTTCTGGAGTCCCCAGTACAAGAAGGACACAGAGCTCCTACAGTGAGACCAGAGAAGGGCCACAAAGATGATTGCGGGGCTGGAGCACCTCTCCTACAAAGACAGGCTGAGAGAGCTGGAGTTGTTCAGCCTGGAGAAAAGAGGGCTCTGGGGAGACCTTGTAGAGAACTTCCAGTACCTGAAGGGGCCTACAGGAAAGCTGGGGGGGCACTTTTTGCAAGGGCTTGTATTGATAGGGAATGGTTTCCAACTGAAAGAGGGCAGATTTATATTAGACCTTGGGAAGAAATTCTTTCCTCTGAGGGTGCTGAGTCACTGGCCCAGGTTGTCCAGTGAAGTTATGGCAGCCTCCTCCCTGGAAGTGTTCAAGGCCAGGTTGGATGGGGTTTTGAGCAACCTGGTCTAGTGGGAGGTGTCTCTGCTTATGGCAGGGGGTTGTAACTAGATGATCTTTAAGGTTTTTTCCAACCCAAACCATTCTATGATCAAGCTCAGAAACATATGTGATCTACATTCAAAATGAGTTTTCATCATATTATATATAATACATATACGTGTGTATATATATATATATATATATAAAAATAAAGATGAATCACCTATACTAGGGCACACTTCTCAAGATACATTGTACGATGCTAATTATTTTATTAGTTGTTGTCTAAACATTAATAAAATTAACTTGCATCTTTATCTCACAGATAAGTATCTCTTCAGTGACAGAAAACTTCCTCTTATGCTGGCTATACAATCACTCACTATTTTTGAGCATAAAATGTCTGATATGAAGACAGATTTTCTAGACATCAAATCAGTTCATATTGCCCTTTCTGAAAATTTCCAGCTATTTTTCTATTTTGTGTTTTCCTCTGCTGATGTTTCTCAGGGCTCAATTCTAGGGCCAGTTTTGTTCAGTATTTTTATCATTTATCGGATGCAGGAGCTAAAATGCACCATTAGCAAGTTTGCTGATGATACTGAACTGGGAGGTGCTGTTGACTGTCCTGAGGGAAGAGAAGCCTTGCAAAGGGCTCTGGATAGACTGGAGCATTTGGCTTGGGATGAAATTTAATGAGTTGAAATGCCAGATTCCACACATCAGACAGAGAAATTCCAGATACACGTATAAACTGGGAATGGCTGGACAGTGGCCCTGCAGAAAGAGCCCCTGTGGGTGCTGGTTGACAGAATGCACAGTATGAGTCACCAGTCGAGAGGACAACCCAAATCCTGGGGTGCATCAAGCACAGCTCAGCCAACCAGTCCAAATAGGTGATTATCCTGCTGTATTCAGTGTTGATGCAGCCTCACCTTGAGCGTTGTGTGCAGTTCTGAGTCCTATAGTTTAAAAAGCACGTGAAGGTCCTTGAATCATCCAGAGGAGGGAAACAAAGCTGGTGAGAGGGTGGGAAGGCATGTCCTGTGAGGAGCAGCTAAGAACACTGTCTTTATCTAATTTGCAGGAGGTGGAAGGGCAATCTCATTGCCCTCTACAGCTTGCTGAGGTAGGGATGTTGAAAGGGAAGTACTGATCTATCCTCCCTGGGATCCAGTGACAGGACACATAGGAATGGTTCAAAGCTGCACTGGGGGCGGATTAGACTCAACATGAGGAAGCATTTATTTACCAAAATGGCCAAACACTACAACAGAATTCCTGAAGAGGTGTTCGATGCCCCAAGCCTGACAGTGTTTAAGAGGCATTTGGACATTGACCTTAACAACATGTTTCAACTTTCGGCTGCCATTGCAGTGGTCAGGCAGTTCAGCTAGACAATGTCTGTAGGTTCCTTTCAACCAAAATAGGCTATTCTAGGCTTTTATTCCAGGCTTTTGGGTTTTCAAGATGATCTGTATGACAGAGGAGTTCCTGAATAGGTAATAACAGGTACCTGAGTAAAAAGTTGTTTATATGAACAATCTGTTCCTTCAAGCTTTTAAGTTCTGGCTTGAGAGTTTTAGTTAGGTTCTAAAAACTGAACATAATTTCATCACTATTCAAAATAGCATTTAAGTACATATGCAGATTAATTACATAGGTAACACAGTGGGCTTTATTATTACTTTTTTTAAAAGAATATTAAAATAATTTTAACTTTTACAATTATATTCTGCATAAATACAAAAGACATCCTTGCATTTTTAGCAATAAAGAGTGAGAGTTCCAGGCACAACTACACGTACATCTGAAATGCTAAATGAAAACGCAAACTGCACATTCATTTATTTGAACATGTGATCAGTCATACATTTCTCCTATTCTCTCTTAACAAAACTAAAACCATTATTTATTAAAACTTTCTGACTGTTAACTGACATGTACGATATTACTCCCACTGCAAATCCAAACAGCCATGTTAAATGTTACACTACTTGTAGATAGGTATACAACTTGTGAAGTAACATAAATACGTGCAGACAATAATCAGAGCATGACAGCTATTAAAACTATGATTGAAGACTTCTTCAATTTTCATTGTTTGACAACTAAAATACTGCCTCATACTCTGACATATTTGTAAATAATCAAGGGTATTTCCTCAGCATTAAAAAATTCAACAGTTTAACCCCAGTATATGCATCCAGAATCCTACACTGTCCGAGCTTTTATGTGATCTACTGTTTTGGAAGTTATTAACAATTCTTGTTAGTTTATGACTTAGTCTTAACATGCTGCTAGCTAAAGAAATTACACATAGTAGTCTCACATATGTATAGCACGGACATAGCAAATACCTACCCCAAATCCACTTTGAAAAAATCTGCATTCCTCTTAGGAAGAAGAAAATCACACTTTTTTATTATCCAACTAATTATTTAGTTGGATAACCAGTATTTATCCAACCCCATGTACCAGTACTGGTTGGGGGCTGACCTGCTGGAGAGCAGTGCAGGAGAAAGGGACCTGGGGGTCCTGGTGGACAGGAGGATGACCATGAGCCACCAGTGTGCCCTTGTGGCCAAGAAGGCCAATGGCATCCTGGGGTGTATTAGAAAGGGGGTGATTAGTAGGTCAAGAGAGGTTCTCCTCCCCCTCTATTCTGCCTTGGTGAGGCCACATCTGGAGTATTGTGTCCGGTTCTGGGCCCCTCAGTTCAAGAAGAACAGGGAACTGCTGGAAAGAGTCCAGTGCGGAGCCACAAAGATGATGGAGTGGAACATCTCCCTTATGAGGAAAGGCTGAGGGAGCTGGGTCTCTTTAGCTTGGAGGAGACTGAGGGGTGACTTCATCAATGTTTACAAATGTGTTAATAAGGGCAAGTGTCAGGAGGATGGAGCCAGGCTTTTTTCAGTGATGACCAGTGATAGGACAAGGGGCAATGGGTGCAAACTGGAACACAAGAGGTTCCATGTAAACATCAGAAAAAACTTCTTTACTGTGAGAGTGAGAGCCCTGGGACAGGCTGCCCAGAGAGGTTGTGGAGTCTCCTTTGCTGGAGACATTCAAAACCCACCTGGACATGTTCCTGTGTGAGGTACTCCAGGTGATCCTGCTCTGGCATGGGGGTTGGACTAGATGATCTTTCAAGGTCCCTTCCAACCCCTAAGATTCTGTGTGAAAGTTGCTGAGGATACACTGTGTCCTTTTATGCAGGTCATTGATGAATATGTTGAACAAGAGTAGATCGAGAACTGACCCCTGGGAGACACCACTGGTTACAGGCCTCCAATTCGACCCTACTCCATGAATCACAACCCTCGGACTTCTGTCACACACCCAGCTCTTAATCCATCTCACTGTCCACTCATCTAGTCCACACTCCCTCCATTCCCTAATGAGGATGTTACAGGAGACATTGTCAAAAGCCTTGTTGAAGTCACTACTCTCCCTTATCCAGCCAACCAGTTATGTCATCACAGAAGGCCATCAGACTGGTCAAGAATGATTTGCCCTTGGTAAATCCATGTTGACCACGCTCAATAACTTCCTGTTCTTCAACATGCTTAGAAATGACATCCAGAACAAGTTGTTCCATTACCTTCCCAGGGACAGAAGTGAAACTAACTGGCCTGTAGTTCCCTGGATCCTCCTTCTTGCCCTTGTTGAAGACTGGAGTGATACTGGCCTTCCTCCGGTCCTCAGGTACCTGCCTTGTTCTCCATGACCTTTCAAAGGGCATGGATAGTGGCCCAGCAATAACATTTGCCAGCTCTCTCAGCACTCGCAGGTGCATCCCATCAGGGCCCATGGACTTATGGATGTCCCATTTGGCCAAGAGGTCTCTAACCCAGTCCTCCTCTACTGAGGGAAGGTCTTATCTCTCCAGACCCTTCTCCTTGCCTCCAGGGTCTGGGATTCATCACAGATGGCTGCAGCAGTGAAGACCCAAGCAAAGGAGGCATTCAGTAACTCCACCTTCTCTGTGTCTTTCACCACTAGGGTGTCCTCCTCAATCACCAGTGGGCTTACATTTTCCCTTGGCTTCCTTCTTCTACTGATATACTAAAAAAAACCTCTTCTTGTTTCTTTGACTGTAGCGGCCAAGTTGAATTCTGCTTGGGCTTTGGCCCTTCTAATTTCCCCCCTGCATAGCTTCATGACATCTTGGTATTCTTCATAGGTTGCCAACCCCATTTTCCAAAGGCTGTAAACTTTCCTTTTGTTCCTGAGGTTCAGCCAAAGGCCTCTATTTAGCCAGGCTGGTCTTCCCCATCGGCTCATCTTTTGGGACTTGGGGATGGCCTTCTCATCCTTGAAGTATGACCGGCCTTCCTGGGCTCCTTTGTCCTTCAGGACTGTCTACCAAGCAACACTCTCAACCATGTTCCAAAACAGGCCAAAGTCTGCCCTTTGGAAGTCCAGTTCTACTGGTCCCCCTTGCTTCTTCAAGAATTGAGAACTCTATCACTTCATGATCACTACGCCCAAGATGACCTCCAACCTTTACATCCCCCATAAGACCTTCACTGTTAACAAGCAGTAGGGCACCTTCTCTAGTTGGCTCCCTCACCAGCTGTGTCAGGAAGTTGTCTTTCACACACTCCAGGAACATCTGGGACTGTTCCCTCTGTGCTGTCTTTTATTTTCAGCAGACATCTGGGAAGATGAATTCCACCATGAGAATAAGGGCTGGTGATTGTGAGACCTCTGCCAGCTGTTTATAGAACATTTCATCAGCCTCTACATCGTGGTTGGGTGGTCTATAACAAACTCTCACCATGATGTCTGCCTTACTGGTCTTCCCCTTCATTCTCACCCATAAACACTCAACACTGTTATTCATAATGTTAAGTTCTAGACATTCAAATCTATCCCTAACATAGAGGGCCACCCCACCATCTCTCCTTCCTTGCCTATCCCTTCTGAATATATTTGTTTGCCAAAACTGGAAACAACCTATGAGGTACTATAGGGCTTTTATGCAGAAAACACATCAAAAGTCTATGATTGAAAGGTGAAGTGAGACTATCAGAAGAGAAAGAAAGGAACACAGACAGGTGAAGCCAGAACACAGACAGGGTAGGTGTAGCTGCCTTTAAGAGAGTCATTCTCCCTTCTCCTCACATTCTTTGTCTTGTGAAAAGGGCAGAGTCTCAACTCAAGACAGTGAAGCTGCAAGATGCTTAAATGGGCAGAGAAAGACAGAAGTTATTTTGGTCACAACGCTAGACTGAAACCTCTGAAAGACAGAGGAAGAAGTCATGATGCTCCACATCTCCAAAGAAGAAACCAAAGCAGGAGGAAAAGTCTTGGAGGCAGATGTTTATAAAGTCACAAGATCTACAAATGCTCTGAACTTCCCTTCCCTTGAGTTACTTCATACCACACAAATGTTCATTTGTATTCTGCAGTAGTAGTGGTTAAACATTCTTATGACTCATTTAAAAGAAGAAAAAAATACTATTTTTGTTCTTTTACCTCGGAAATACCTTTTTCACAAAATAGGTCACTGTGCTCAGCTGCAGAAGCTATAAGTAAACGTCTTCCTAGTATAAGAGGCCAAATCAAATGATGTAATAATAATTTGTAGCACAAAAATCTGTGCATCTTTGATTTTATCAGAAATGTGGGATTTTTTTCATGCTAAAATGGACCCAGATGAATAAAAATTACCACAAAAGTTGGGGAATGGAGTTGGAAAAAGTTCCTCTACCAAGAAAGAGATTCATAAATAAAATCTCATCCCAAACTATTTTCCAGATCATAATCTCTCCACCATTAATGGGCCATTTAAATGTTTGTTACTTTTTGTTCTTAAAATAACTAGAGTACTCCCACTAAAACTACGTTATCAAGGTATGATGTTTACACTGGACCATTTTATTTCTTGTTCTTCTTCCTCCATTAATTACACCTTTTCGTTAGGCACCATTCTTCTTTTAAAGTTGAGAGCAAATTTTGCATACTCGGCTTAATAACAGAAATAACAGTCCGTGATGATACGTCATATCTGTATTAATTTTGGTTTTACTTTCATGCACATTCAGATTTGCACTGAAATAGGATAAATTTCTGCAACAGAATGACTGGACATCTCCTTTGGTTGATGATGACTGATTAATGACAACTGTAATTGCAGATGAGTCATAAAGCTTGTTAGGAAACAAGACTAATACTCAGGAGCCTCTAACTGCTGACAAGCATAACACAATTATTACTATTACTAGAACTATATGAATTTCTTAATCTTGTGATATTACAAAATGTCCATTAGATCATCCTGTTTTATCACAAGAACAGTCCTTAGACATAAGGAAAAAAAAGGTGATTTACATTTCATTATTAACAATTCAATTTTCTAGTTAGTGTGTTAAATATAGATGCCTCTTCTTTGCTGATAGCTGCAAATGCACGCAGCATGGGGAATAAACAGCAGGAACTAGAGGTGAGGGTGAGCCTGCAAGGCTACGATCTCATTGGCATCACTGAGACCTGGTGGGATGGCTCCTATGACTGCAGCATCAGAATGGAGGGTTATAAACTCTTTAGGAAGGACAGAGGAGATGGGGTGGGGGTGTTGCCCTCTATGTCAAAGACCAGCTGGAGTGCATGGAGCTCTCCCTGGGGATGGATGAGGAACCAACAGAGAGCTTATGGGTTAAAATTAAGGGGAAGAAAGGCCAAGATGACACCATGGTGGGGGTTTGCTACAGGCCATCTGAGCAGGAGGATGATATGGAAGAGGCACTACATAGACAGATAGGAGCAGCTTCAATTCACAAGCCAGAACCTCATGGGAGACTTCAACCACCCTGACATCTGTTGGAAGAACAACTGCTAAACACAAACAATCCAGTAGGTTCCTAGAGTGCAAGGATGGTAACTTTCTTTTCCAAGTAATCAAGGAACTAACAAGGAGAGGTGCTATGCTGGATCTTGTCCTCAACAACAAGGAAGGGCTGATGAGGGATGCTAAGCTCAAGGGCAGCCTAGGTTGTAGTGACCATGAAGTGGTGGAGTTCAAGATCCTTAGGGCAGCAAGGAGGTCTCACAGCAAGCTTACTACCCTTGACTTCAGAAGGGCGGATTTCAGTCTTTTCAGGGATCTGCTTGACAGAGTGTCATGGGATAACATCCTGGAGGGTAGAGAGGCCCATGAAGGTGGCTGATATTTAAGGACCTCCTTCTCCAGGCCCAAGAGCATTGCATCCCAACTAAGAGGAATTCAGGTGGAAACTCCAGGAGGTCAGAGTGGATGAGCAAGCAGCTCCTAGAAAAGCTCAACCTTCATAAGAAAGCATACAGAGGGTGGAAGCTAGGGCAGGTATCCTGGGAGGATTACAGAGAGGTTGTCCAAGCAGCTAGGGATCAGGTGAGGAGAGCCAAATCCCGGCTAGAATTAAATCAGGGATGTTAAGAACAATAACAGAAGCTTCTATAGGTATATGTTGGGGATAAAAGGACAACCAAGGAGAGTATAGGTCCTCTCCTGAAGGAAATGGGTGAGATAGTGACACAGGTTATTGGGAAAGCTGAGGTCCTCAATGACTTTGTTTCAGTCTTCTCTGGCAAGTGCTCCAGCCTCAACACAAGGGCCTCAACAGGTGAAAGCAGGGACTGGGAGAGTGAATTACCCCCCATTGTAGGAGTAGAGCAGGTCTGTGACCATCTAAAGAACCTGAAGGTGCATAAGTCTATGGGACCCAATAGGATTCACCCACAGATCCTGAGGGAGCTGGCAGATGAAATTGCTAAGCCTCTGTCCATCATATTTGAGAGGTCATGGTGGTCTGGTGAGGTTCTAGGCGATTGGAAAAAAAAGAACATAGCCCCTATTTTTAAATGGGGGAAAAAGGAAGACCCAGGGAACTACAGGCTGCTCAGTCTCACTTCTGTGCCAGGCAAGGTCATGGAGCACTTCCTCCTGGAAAGTCTGCTAAGGCTCATGGAAAATAAAGAGGTGATTGGTGACAGCCAACATGGCTTCACTAAGGGCAAGTCATGCCTGAACTATCTGGTGGCCTTCTGCTACAAGGCTACAGAGATGGTGGATGGTGGCAGAGCAACTAATGTCATCTACCTAGATTTGTGCAAGGTGTTTGACACTGTCATCCTGGTCTCCAAACTGACAAGGCATGGATTTGACAGATGGACCACTCGGTGGAGAAGAAATTGTCTGGATGGCCACACCCAGAGAGTTGTGGTCAATGGCTCAGTGTCCAAATAGGGGCAGGTGACGAGCGGTGTCACTCAGGGGTCAGTACTGGGACCAGTGCTGTTTAACATCTTTGTTGGGAGACATGGACAGTGGGATTGAGTGTATCCTCAGCAAGTTTGCTGATGACACCAAGCTGTGTGGTGTGGTTGACACCTTAGAGGGAAGGGATGCCATCCAGAGGGACCTTGACAGGCTGGAGAGGTGGGCTAGTGCTAACCGCATGAAGTTCAACAAGGCCAAGTGCAAGGTCCTGCACCTGGGTCAGCACAACCCCAGGCACAAATACAGGCTGCGGGGAGAATGGCTGGAGAGCAGCTCTGAGGAGAAGGACCTGGGGCTGGTAGTAGATGAGAAGCTGGACATGAGCTGCCAGTGTGTGCTGGAGTCCGGAGAGCCAAACACATCCTGGGCTGCATCAGAAGTGTGGCCAGCAGGGCCAGGGAGGGGATTCTGCCCCTCTGCTCTGCTCTGGTCAGAGCTCACCTGGAGCACTGTGTCCAGTTCTGGTGCCCTCAGCAGAAACATATAGACCTGTTGGAGAGGGTCCAGAGAAGGGCCACCAAGATGATCAGAGGGCTGGAGCAGCTCTGCTATGAAGACAGGCTAAGAAAATTGGGGCTGCTCATTCTTGAGAAGGGAAGACTCTGCGGAGACCCTACAGTGGCCTTCCAGTACTTGAAGGGGGCCTACAGGAAACTGGTGATGGGTTTTTCATTAGAGAAGATAGTGATAGCACAAGGGTTGATGGTTTTAGACTGAAAGAGGAGAGATTTAGGTTAGACATTAGGAAGAAAATGTTCAGTGTAAGGGTGGTGAGGAACTGGAATGGGTTGCCCAGGGAGATTGTTGATGCCCCATCCTTGGAGGTTTTTAAGGCCAGGTTTTTTGCAACCTGGTCTAGTGGTAGGGCTCTCTGCTCATGGCAGGGGGGTTGGAACTTGATGATCTTTGAGGTCCCTTCCAACCTTAATGATTCTATGATTCTGTCACTAAACCAAACTGATGACTCTTTTATACAAGTTTCAACATGCAAATTAGTTTCAAATACAGCTAGGGTAAATCACTTCTTGTTTAATTAAATAATAATTTATTCTTGACCAATCCAAATCTGTTCACATGAAAATGGTCATCGTGGAAAGCTGTTTATCCACCTTAAATCTTACGTAGAGGATCTTATAATCTCAATGCCTTTCTGTTTAAGTGAAAAAGATCTCTCTTAGTAGATAAAGAAGTAATTTAATAGGCCAATAAAGGATATATGGGGAAGAAGCAATGAAATTAGTAAAGAAAAAGCTAACAAATGTTGTTCGTGCATTCTAACACAAACCACTACTGAATATATAACGGAATAGTTTTGATAGTGCACAATTCTTAATATTTTGGCTATAAAAACACTGCTATTGCCTGCTATATCTTCAGCAGGACAGCTTTCTTGTATGGATGTTTGACAGAAATTAACATGAATGAAATGTTAGAAACAAAATATTAGTTCTTTATTAAACCCAAAGCAGATCTCAGAATTACACTGAAGAAAATAAAGTGAAGACAGACATAAAGTAAAATGTCTCTCAGTATCTTTTATTGAATTCTGTATAAAACAAATAGTGTATCTGGGGAAAAGCAAATTAGATTTTGAAGATTCTTTGATCTAAGACACAGTGAATAAAATTGACTTATTTTATATGTTTGACTTTCAACCTGAAACTTTTTTGCTTGTACTTTTAGTCTTAAATTAGATGTATCAGAAATAGCTAACATCAATAAGAGAATTAAATTTCTTAATACAGAAAGTAGTATTTGATCAGTAAGGACTAAAACCAGTAAAACCAATGACCTTATCAGTTGAAAAGATTAAACAGAACTAGCACCTCGTAGCACAAGGAAAGGGAGTCTGTGATGACCACATACATTAGTAAGTAAACTCTTACTCATTTCTATATCCTATGTCTCCATATGAAAATTCTCCAAACTAATTGAAAATGTGGAAATATTTTCTGAGTATTGTACTAGTAAAATAGCCTGGATATATGTTATTTTGATTACTCCAATAAATTCTCTATACAAGAATGAAAAATGTTTGGATGGTAAAGATCAAATGAGGATCACAAGTGAAACAAGCTCTACCTACCAATGGAGCAATAGAAATAAAATATTACATTGCTCTATTTTGCATAGTTTAATAATGCCCTCTAGTAAAATTAAAGCAGACATGGTGCTTTAAAATTACAGCTTAAGTGGAACCTTTTGTGTTTCTGTCGGCTCTTGAATATTTAACCTGAACCACACACACCAAAAGCCTAACATCATAAAATCTAAAATAATGTTGTTTCCCACTTCCATAGCAAAAAATGTACTTTTGATATATTCTAATATCTCATACTTACAGAACTATACTAAGCAAAATAAATAGAACCATAAAAGAAAACTACTCTAATGTTAACTAGGCAATTTAACTATTGTAATTTAACAAGCAGTAGTTTTTTTTCTATTCTTAAAGACAAGTTGATATGGCAGTTACAGCAGTTGCTTGGAACAACTCATGAAGGAAGAGTAAGAGGTTGCTGAACATGAGAACCTTAGATTCTGTTCAATTTTGGTAAATTTGACTTCTACTTGAAAAATATCAACACCATTTTTAATTTGCAAAATATAGCATGGAATTTTGGTAATACTTAAATAATTCTATGATATACAACTTCAAAGGAAGTCTAACTCTTCATTTATATTTGTGGAATACATTTAATCCTTACTTGATTTCACATATCTTAAGACAAGTAACAAGTGTTAAATGGTATTATCTCAGTATTCTGATCAATTAAAAATATTTATAAATAAGCTATCAAACCTACACTAATACCAAGCAAACAAACTGACCAAAGGCAGGGAACTTATAGATGTCTAACAATTGTGGATTTCTTATATTTTCGGAAAAAAACCAAAAGATTTTAGAGAAGGATGCTTCAATTTTCAGCTTAACAAATATTCAGCTCATACAAATGATTATGTGAGCAATTCCAAAGCATGTACTGATATTAATTGAATAAAAAAATATAACCTATGAAATGTAAATATTTGCAGGCTGTCAAGGGAAAGTATTGCCTTCATGTTTAAAATTTCACAGTATTCTTACTTTTATATGTATTTATTACTCATTTTATAAAAAGTACTACATAGTACTATTCTGACAACATAATATTCCTACACCTTCTGTCACAATAACCACGTCAGTCTACAAGAACATCTGAGTGACTAAGAAACTAGTCTCAAAGATTCTGCGTAAGTCTGAAATACTTACTGTTGCTGGGGAAGCCCGCGTTGTATGAGTCACTGAATGACCAGAATTTTCCATTGAATTGCCAATCAGATAGGTTCCTCCTGAGCTGCTAATGAGTTGTCCTCCAGTGACACCCATCTGAATCCCTCCAGTGCCCACCATGCTATGAGATGAGACCACTGTTGTCACCTGTGTAGAACTTCCTTGAGTATCAAAATAATTTCCCCCGGTGTTTTGGCTGTACATCTGGGTTTCTGTGTAAGGGTAAGATGTTGATCGACTTCAAGAAAAGGAAAAAAAAGAAAAAACAAATTATTTGTATTGTTTTTTAGCTGAGAGAAATTAATTCTAGAAATGTATGTACAATAGCTATAACAAATTAAATACAATTGGCAAACAACCCCTGCCTCCTCAGAGAGTAACATTTTATCGTCAAAGCAGTAAACAACTAATTAAACCAAGTATTCAATTTGTCAGTCTTACCTGAAAAGAAGTATGACAGAAATTGAGGAGAAAGGCAGAAAGAGCTCATCCAATTATTAATATATTGAAAAGCAATTTACAAAGCTTGGTTTTAACTTTTTTTTTAATCTGACAGTAACATTTTGAATTCTAGTCAGATGTTACATACTTTGCATGATGTGCATGTGGCAAAATTGCAAACAATTCATACAAATGTCAGCTAAGAGTCTAATGTTCAAAAATTATCTATTGTTTTTCAATTCACTAAAACTCCTGGCTGAAGCTTGAAATTCTGAGTTCATTTTTATTTTGAGAAGTGCAATTATTTTCAAAGGGTGAATTCAAAATGAGACAGGAATTCACATTATGATAAAAAACTGCATTTAAGAAATAAAAGTGAAACAGACTATGACTTGTAAAAAAGGCCACAAAGATGAAAGTTAAAGGTATGCAACAGTAACATTTTTTAAATCACTTTCAACTACGAAACTTTCATGCCTCATTACCTGTTTACTGAGAAAACTATTGAGCTACTGAAACCTTCTGTCATGCGTTTCACGTTCTTAATAACTTATCTTGCATCATTACTCTTCATACCTTATAATGTATTTTCTGAATGGGTACTTGTTCCCATTAAATTTGATCTTCAAATCAATGTATTTCAATCAATGTATTTCAAAACTGTTAAGTAAAGAGCATTAATTATTTCAAAGGCCAGATTCCTCACTTTGGAAAAGTCTATTTGGAAATGTTATCCTGTTCATGACTGTTAAGTTTTGTATCTTGTCAAGCATGACAACAGAAAGATCAAAATACAAAAACCAGTCTGTTTACCCAAGCATTGTTTTTCTTACTTAAGCATAAAATCTGTAATAGTGCTGGTAAGCAACAGGCAACACCATTTTGAAATTCAGTGTTCTCCATTACCTTGGAGCTGCATAGGCTGAGATGGACATAGTTCAAGTAAATAACGTTTAGAAGTATTATGATACAGAGAAAACACCATGCATCTAACTGAGTTCAACAAAAAAATTCAGACACTTTTGTCCAATAACACAAGAATAAGAGGAGGCAGCACCCAAGTTCTGTGCCATAAGTTCATGATTAATATGCCTATCTGGCAATTTGAAGTCACGGGTTTTTTTCCCTTTATCTAGACAGGGATTAGTTTTATACCAATACATGTTTGTTGTTATGAATTTTTCATTATGATAATGTAAACAAGATTAACTAATTAGTAAACAATAGACTCAGAGATACTGATTCCTTCTTTAGCTTCATAACATGGCACCTTATCAATAACCAAATACAGAACTTCTGTTGTATTATCTATGGCCAAAACAGTTCTCCTTTCCTCTTCAGAGACTTGCAGAAACTCTAAAGCTTTAGTTTTAAAATCCTAGATGTTTCATAAGCCTCACAGTACATTATTTGTTTTCACCCATTCTTAAGCTACTTAAACATTTTCCTTGTTATTTTGAGTATTTTGAAAGCCACAAGATCAGCTGCAATAAGCTTGAAGTTAATCTAAAAGAAATGCCTTGTAGTTTACTGAAAACAAAGCAAACAGTTCTTTTAGCAACTAATGCTCAAGTAGACAGTTACTCTTATAATTTTGGAGAATTAAAATCAGTTGATCTTTGCACTGTAATACACTGTGTACCTGTTTAGGTATTATGCAGGTCCTGACTAATCTGTTTTATCAATCCAAGGTATCATTCTGATACCCTTTGACACCACTCTGGTATTGTTTATCTTGTGATAAGCAAGATAACTGCTAGCAGAGCTGGCTTTGCATCTGCCTGATAATCATGTAATTTACAGAATGTGAACAGTGCTATGTAGCAGAGGACAATTTAGGAAAAGGTAGGCATGGAATTCCAGGGAAAACAGTTCCTGCAAATGGGACTGCGCACTCTGATTTCTCCCAAAATAGAAAAGAAAAACTTGGTATCAGTATTAGGTACCAGTAAGGAAAGGTATGAAAGGACAAGACAATTTTTGCCAGTAAAAATAGACGTGGCCAGAGGAAAACAACTGTCCAGAAGATGCAAGGAGAACACACCTCAGTGGCAGAAGTGGAATTGAAGAGGTAGTTCTTTGAAGCAAAGCAAATCCTAGAGAACACTAAAAATTTCATAAGAGAATTATGTCACAGACTTGTTGTGGAATAGGGGCAGAAAATAAAATGCTTGTTTGCTTTTAGCTTGTTTAGATCTGTAAATCATGCGTAGTCTCTAAGGTTTGATTGTATCACAACACCTATATCTCCTTGTAACAGTGTTTGGTATCAATGGATAAAGACCATTGGGGTACACCAATGGGTGATACTCCAAGATAAAACACTCTTCCCTTTGTTCCAACAACGAGCAGGTCCTTCTAGAACATCTGATTATTGGTCCTGATTAAGCAAACCTCTAGCAGTAGAGATCTACAGAGTAGATAAAAGTGAGATAAAACCATTATTATTACATGCAATAATAATTGCAACTCAGCAAATAATATTTTAAAAATGGAAATAGAAACGGATTCATCTGGAAATTAAAAATGCACCTAGATGAGATGACTTTTTGGAAAGCAGTGCCTCAAAGGCTTTAGGGATGGCATAGGACAACATGACTCCTCAACATAAAACCATAGGAAAGAGAAAAATATGTTACATCCTCTACACATACCCAAGGGATTACTTGAAATTAGGAAGTGATCTTCTATTTCTTCATAGTACTTGTAGCACAAACGTGCAGTATTTTCTCAAATAATATTACATGTATCATAGTCAGTTCTTATCCACTGCAATGGTTGTAAAAGCACTCCTAGCTCTTTGTTTCTTTGACAACTTCATATAAAGATCATCTAGGGACTAAGCTCAGTCAAACTAAAGTCTTCTGGCTGTTTATGATAATACCTTGGGGATATACGGTGGCTTGAGATACAAGGTAAGCAAGAGAATCTAATAGTTTCTTCTATCAAAACACTGTGACAGTCAGTGTTTACTAAAATGTGGTATTAGAAACTTCATCAGTGTTACTAATAAGTTTGAAGTCTAAGTAGTTAGGCAGCAGAATCCTAGTTTCCAGAGAGCTGTGCAATTTTTAGCACATACTTAGAGTTGCCTAAAAAATATCACCTACATATTTGTGCCGGTTTTATTCACGTCTAGGAACACTCTGCCTTGTTGATTTTTCCATCTCTCTGTGTCTGAGCGAAAAAAAACAACAAACCCCAACAGATTTATTTCCTTTGCCAGGAACTGAGACATGCAGAGTGTCTTTAAATAAAAATTCTTAAATCAGGTTTGAAGCCCAGACAAGTTATCTCAAATGCAGTTTTTGTTTGTTTTAAATTAGATTTTAACTTGAAATTATATCCCTTTAACTTCTGTGTCTTGCAAAATAAGTAAGAAATCACTGACTTCTTACCACTATCTGTTGGGAAATTCACGTCTTGAGTAAAAAAATGCACATAAATATTTTTTTACTTGAAGATGTATACCTTTTAACTGCAACTTGAACTACTAGCATCCCTTCACAGTGGTTGTACAAGAATAGCATCTTAATTAAAACAAGGAAACCTTTCTGTGTATTTTTTTCTGGAATTCTAATTCAAACAATTAATATAATTATAATCTTACTCATCAAATAATAACCTCAGAATTACTCTTGTGGGTTTCAGTATGGATAATCTACATAGCTCAGCAGGCAGGCATGTTAAGTATTTTTTCACTGTCATCTCTGTAATAAAAGGTGGCCTTTTATGGTACTTAATTAACTAAGACATTATTTCCTGAGACATAAATATGATAGTCACTAGATGAAATTAAATATTTCAACATACACTATTATTTACATACAGAGCAGCTAATTTTCTTGAGAATGCTATGGTTTTCTACCTCTATGCATAAAAGCCAAGAAAGTCTTTCATACAAGAACAGTATCTTCAAACTCCTTTAAGATTTTAGTATAATCCTATGGTCCTAAAGCTCATAGAAACTACAGAGAATAGAAACTGTGTAACACTGAGAGAAGACCTTGTCACAGCCAATGCATTGCTGCAGCCTGTGGAAGTGGTATATCATAAGCAATGGGAAGAAAGGAAAGAGCCATATACCCTAACACTTACACAACAGAACATGATATAGAAGTCAAATGATAACAGAGAGGGCTAAATCATATCTCACCCTGTCTCATAAAACTTCCTGCCTCCCCACAAAGATAACTACTTCCATAACACGAATATTGATTCAGGGCTTTTTAAAAACAGATCAAATCCCAATGAAGCAACAACCTTCTTCCAAAAAAGCTCGCTCAGTGGAACTAAAAACAGAGATGGAAGAACTGGTAAGACAGTAAGTCATAGTTTCCTTTCACCTTTATCAAACGAAACGGTTAAAACCAAAGATCAAAACATACACTTGGAAAGGACAATTAATACATCCATAACCAGAGAATAAAAATTCAAAGCAAGCAATCTTCTCTGCAGTGGTATATAGCTGACCTGCTTTATGTATATAATTTTTCTGCATACAGACAATTTAAACTCTATCACCCATAAAAGACTTTATAAAATTCACCTAAAATACAGTTACATTATTTCATATTAAAAAATTCTTATCTGTCACATTCAAAAATTAAAGTAAATATGTCACTGATAGGCATTCCTTATCAATAAAAAAGGACTGAAATCTTCCAACACTCAGAGTAAGATCTTCTCCATGTGGAAATAAGGCAATAAAAGCACACACAATGCTCAACTGCAGGAAAACCTGTGAACTAGGGAACAAAGTCAATAAAAACACAGGAAAAATCTTAATTCTTGGGATCTGTAATTTAGACCTTAGTTTCAGTCCACTAAAAATTCTGATGAAGTACTGCAGACCTACAGCTCCAAGCTCAAGATCGAAGTGTCCTGAAGAGTAACAAGTAAGAGAACCAGGAGACCTGCATGGTTGAGCTTCTTCAAGTACAGTGGAGGCAAAAGGAAGACCAGAAGAAATGTGGGCCCGCTGCTGAATGAAGCAAGTGCCCTGGTGACAGAAGACACGGAGAAGGCAGTTACTTAATGCCTTCTTTGCCTTGGTCTCTACAGCTAAGGCCTACCCTCTGCATTCCCAATCCCTCCAGACCGCTGAAGAAGTCAGGAGTGAGGAAGACTTTACCTTGACTGAAGAAGACTGGGCTAAAGATCAATTAAGGAAACAGGACAACTACAAATCCATGGACCCTGATGGGATGCACCCATGTGTGCTGAGGGAGTTGACAGAGGTCACTGCTAGACCACTCTCCATCGTCTTTGAGAAGTCCTGAAAAATGGGAGAGGTGCCTGAGGACTGGAGGAAAGCTAACGCTAGTCTTCAAGAAGGGCAAGAAACAGGACCCAAGTGACTACAGATTGGTCAGCCTCACCTGCATCCCTATAAAGATTTTGGAGCAGCTTATTCTGGAAGTCATCTCTAAGCACACGAAAGAAAAGAAGGTTATCAGGAATAGCCAGCATGGATTCACCAAGGGGAAATCATGTCTGACTAATCTGATAGCCTTCTACGATGTTGTGACAGAATGGATAGATGCAGGGAGAACAGTGGATGTTGTCTTCCTCAACTTTAGCAAGGCTTTTGATACTGTCTCCCATAACATTCTTGTGGGTAAGTTCAGGAAGTGTTAGTTGGAAGAGAGGACAGTGAGATGGATCGAGAACTGGCTAAACAATAGAGCCCAGAGGGTTGTGATCAATGGTGCAGAGTCCAGTTGGAGACCTATGACTCCCCAGGGGTCAGTACTGGGCTCAGTCTTATTCAGCATCTTCTTCAATGACCTGGATGAGGGGACAGAGTGTATCCTCAGCAAGTTTGCTGATGATACAAACCTTGGGGAATTGGCTGATTCACCAGAAGGCTGTGCAGCCATTCAGCAAGATTTGGACATACTGGAGAGCTGGGCAAAGAGGAACCTAATGAGGTTCAACAAGAGTAAGTGTAGAGTCCTGCACCTGGGGAGAAAATACACCATGCACCAATACAGATTGTGGGTTGACCGGCCAGAAAGCAACCCCATGGAGAAGGACCTCAGGGTCCAGGTGCCAACCAGCTATTTATGGGACAGCAATGTGCCCTTGTGGCCAATAAAGCCAGTTGCATCCTGGGATGCATTAAGAACAGTGTGGCCAGCAGGTCAAGGGAGGCTGTCTTCCCCCTCTACTCTGCCCTTGTAAGACCACATCTGGAGTATTGTGTCCAGCTCTGGGCTCCCCAGTTCAGGAGGGACAGGGATTTCCTTGAGAGAGTCCAATGGCAAGCTATGAGGATGATTAAGGGACTGGAACATCTGTCATATGAGCAAAGGCTGAGAGACCTGGGGCTGTTTAGTCTAGAGAAGAGAAGACTGAGAGGGACCTTATTAATGTCTATAAATATCTGAAGGCTGGGTGTCAAGAATGGGCCAGTCTCTTTTCAGTGGTGCCTTGTGATAGGATGAGGGGAAATGGCATCAAGTTACAACACAGGAAGTTCCACCTTAACATGAGGAAAAACTTCCTTACTGTGAGGGTGATAGAGCATTGGAACAGGCTGCCCAGAGAGGTGTGGAGTCTCCTTCTCTGGAGACTTTCAAGACCCATCTGGATGCGTTCCTGTGTGATCTGCTCTACATTTTCCTGCTGCAGCAGAGGGGGTTGGACTTGATGATCTTCAGAGGTCCCTTCCTACCTCTATGACTATATGATTTTATGATTCTTTAAAATAAGGTATTGCCACTGTTAGGAACATGTCAGAAGGTTTGTACTAAATCTGCAAGACAGCTAAAACCCTCTTTGCCTCACCAGAGTTATCAGGTAAATAAGTATATATGATCAATACATGACAATTTATGTAAGAAGGAAGTTCATGTTTAGAGGACGCACTTGGCTTCTTAATACAGGAACAGCTGTAATATTCTTTATCTATTCCAAACTGCCAGGTAAGCCTGTACATGTCATTGAAACAACAATGCAATTTTGTTTCAGAATAGTGTGACATGCTTGACAAGCAAAATTGTTATCAATCAGACACAAATGTAGACAACATAATTCAAATATTCTCATACCATACAACATATGTGACAAGATGCAGGTTACACTCCTTGTATTATCATTATGCTTCTAAGTATAATAAAACCAAATACTTTTAAGCGCAGACAAATCATGATATAAAATGTGTGGGAAGAACTGTGCTGTAAGAACACAACAGTTACACTTGTCAAAGACCATGAAACCTGACAAACTTCTCAGTTATAGAACCAAAGGAATCAGGTAACTCTTTCCTCATGTATATTCTAACTGCATCCTTTATTGCTATCACAGATGGACTTCAAACAATGCTAGCTTGCAAGTGCTTTATTTTGAAATAAAGAATAATTATTTTATCATACATGCTGTAACATTTATTCCATAGATGACTGTACACTGAATTAATGTCTTCGCCCTAACTATGCGTTGCAGACTTCCTATTCCATTGCTAGAGCAGTATTGTCACTTGATAGATTATAAGAGCATCCTATATCTGCTTTTGAGGTAGAATTAAGATTTTGCTTTAGTCTGGTCATAAAATGAATCAAACATACAATCATAGGAAAACAACCCAAAAGACAAACCAGTGATGACCCTAGTCAATTGCAATGTTTACAAATCTAATTATATTTTCTGAAAGCGAAACAGGCAAATTCTGGCGTGGGAGGAACTGGACAAACCAGCTGCCACACACTTCCTGTGAATCTGTTAGGATCCACAAGGCTCATCTTTCACAGACTGCAGCAGGAATAACAGAAAAACATTAACCGCAATCTGAACAATTGCCTAAGTAAGTATTTTAGCAGTAGAGAGGCTGACCTCTGTGTTTGCTGTCACAGCAGAATGCTACACAGTCTGTGCCAGCTTTTTTAGGGATATGGTGAGCTTTTTGTTCACTTCCAAAAATTCTAAAATGTCACTCACACATTAATGTATCTCTGACAAAGTTAATCCAGTGGCAAAACAAGAAAAAGAGGAAGAAATACAATTTTTTTAAACCATGGAACTTAGTAAATGATAAATACAAAAACAGAGAAACAGTTCTTCAGTCTCTGAAGGAAGCTAGCTAGAGCCCTGTTTTCCTTCACCTATCAAATAAATGCCATTATAACATGCAACACATATACTCAATAACTTTAATTTACATAAATTACATTTTTCCATTCTTATTCTGGAGTATAAAGGTACAAGGAAAAATGTGTTTTACAGTATATAGTCTTCAAAAATTCTGAGTAGAAATGCAGACTGATGTAACTCTCCATGAATGAAACCATAATTTTTTGAAAGTTTAATGTTCCTAAAATTATTGAACAACAAACTGGCTGCTTACAAGGCTGCTGTTCAAAACAACATGGGTAAATTCTTCTTCTATAGGATGGAAAGACAGTCTGTATTAGGTTCACCTGCTAAGGAGAGCTTTTTTACTATGTTAAGGAAGTGCTGTACGTCCTATTGACTTACTTCGCAGAAAACGACAAAGGGATTCAGATATAGAATTCAATAAAATAAGGAAAACCTGAAGCTTTGTAGTAAGTAGCCAGTAACATCTGTTTCTCTTTTTTCTAAGGGCTGTAAGCAGTCACATAGTACACATCTCATACACTGCCCAAAGTGCATGTGTCAGCCACCCACTTAAGAACTTAAAAGTGATAAATGAAAAGAGAAACTTGAATAGCCTATTTAAGAATTATCTCTTTTGGTGGCTAACACTAGACTACGCTGGTGGCAACGAAGTCATGCTGCCACTAAGTACTGCTGCACAGGACATTCTAGAACTCCAGTATGAACTGAAGTCAGAGATATGCTACAGTTGATATCCCTAATGCATTCTATGATTCTATGATGATTCTTCTTCATCTCTTTGACAGCACAGTGCAGGCCACAGTTAGCTTTCACTTGGAGGGGTATCCAGTACACCTGTAATCAATTGCCCCAGGAGCAGAAACACAGCCCCAGTATTTGCCATGCTCCCTTTTTTACTGCACTTTGGGCTTTTGCACTTACAAAAATCAAGTTATGAATGCCCTAAGCAGGAATGAAGGGACCCCGCATCTGGCCTGGTGGGAGAAAGAGACAACTGAGTTTACTGAACTGCGTGTGCAATGTCCAAGTGGAGATCAGTGATGAGTGATATTCCTCAGGGGCTGGTATCGGGACTGAGGCTGTCTGACACCTTTGTCAGCGACTTGGACGGTGGGATGAAGTGCACCCTTCCAAGTTTGTTGATGACACCAAGTTGTGTGGTGTCATCAACAAGCTGGAGGAAAGTGACGCCATACAGAGGAATCCTAGTATGCTTGAGACGTAAGCTCACAGAAAATGCATGAAGTTCAACCAGGCTAAGTGCAAGGTCTGCACCTCGGTTAGGGGAATACCAAGCACAACTACAGGCTGGACAGAGAAGCATTGAGAACAGCCCTGAGGAGAAGGACTTGCAAGTGTTGTGTTGATGAGAAGCTCAACATGAGCTCATAATGCAAGCTCACAGCCCAGAAACCCAAGCGTATCCTGAGATGCATCAGAAGAAGCATGGTCAGCAGGTTCAGGGAGATGATTCTGCCACTCTACTCCACTCTCATGAGGCCCCATCCAGAGTACTGTGTTCGGTTCTGGAGCCTCAAAAACAAGAAGGACATGGACCCCTTGGACCAAGTCTAGAGGACGGCAATGAAGATGACCAGACGGCTGGAGCACTTCTCCTATGAAGAAAGGCTGAGAGAGTTGGGGTTGTTCAGCCTGGAGAAGAGAGTTCCTTCCCAAAGCAACAGGATCTTAATTTGACAATTCAGTCAGCTACAAAGCTGGTGGTGCCCCAAATCAGGAATCAGACCAGGTTACCACCAGAGGTCACATCAAACCTTATTATTCTATGTTTGTAAACTTCTCTATTGGAGAAAGGAATTTTGTGATGGATAAGTACGTTCAGAGAAGCAGGAAAAGTGCAATAATGTGCAGAAAACAGGCTAAAGAAGCAGCAAAAGGAGACAGTTAACTCTCCTTCCTCTGTCTCTGATTCCTTTGGAAAAAAAATACTTATTTTATTAAACACAAGAATGAAATGACAATATTAATGTATTTAAATAACTATTGCTGCTGCACTTTTCTATGCATTTGCCACTAGGACTGCAGCCAAAAAGACAGAAGGCCCTGTCTTCTGTCCTGAGGACAGAAATAACACAGTACATCCCATGAACAGAACTTACCCATGAACTGTAAGACACTTTTTCAAACAACACTATGCTGTATATGTAACTTCATGTATATCCAACTAAAACAATCACAGGAGTTCTATTTACACAAAAATTCTGTCTTAATTTTGAGCATAAAATAGCTTTTCTTTCCCACTTAAAATATACTACTTGGTAGAACCTAAATGAAAATATATATTTAACTTCACATTTTAATAAACATTCAAATGCCAATCATTCGCCAACTTACATAGCTCCATTAGTGTAGACTGTGTCACTTCCCTCCACATACTGAACCTGGGCTGGGTAGACATGCTGTACCTGTTGCACAGTCTGCACTTGCTGTACCTGAAAACAAAAACACCAGAAATTTGGGATATTGTAAAGAAGAACTGATGCTTCAGTGCACTTAATGGCTTCTAAACAATATGGGATATCTCTTTTCTCATCATTATTAAGGGTATGTCACAGCAACAGCAAAGAAAGTTCCTCTTCTTACACTATGTTTGTGCTCATACACTATGTCTGGCAAATGGAGCCACAAAATAGAAGATGCACATTCATGGAGTCAAGATGAAGAATTACGTTTACTACAGAAGAAAGTATCATTTGGCAACATGTATGCCTTTTTTTATTCCATTTCAGACCTGAACAGTACAAGCCTTAAAATCACATCTTAATTTAAGTGTGTTGCAGTAAATTTAGAAATAAAGGTTCACATTAAGATGGTTTAGCTCTCATTTAACTGGAGTTAATCTACAATAATATAAAGGTTTTTTCCAGTAACTCTTGGATCCAGTGTGTAATTATGGATCAAAACCCCCAATCTGAGTAACCTCTTTCCCAGAGTATCATCAGCTATAACAAACTCCAACAAAACTTGGGTTTATGTCAATAAGCTAAACAACAGAAGGCAGTAAGGCATGGATTGTCTTCACATGTATTGCTGAGATAGCATGCGTATTTTGTAAAAGCACACATAGTCACAAATCAATTTCTTTAATTTATATACTATGCAGGGAAGCTTCAGGCTATGCAAATTTCCTCTCTAGTCTTATTTTTTTTCTTCTGCTACAGTAAAGATTTAGAATTCCATATTTTACACCTGCTGTTATTTAGATGAGCAATACTTTGGTTCAAGAGCAGTACAGAATCTAAAAGAGCCAAAAAGACCTACAGACATCACAGACTGGCACAAATTTACCTAAGGAACTAAATCAAGAATGTGACAATGCATATATTTAGTAAATAGATCTAACATATACTACTTTTAAATGACTGTTACTTTTCTCACATATTTTCTTAGAAGGCAACTTCAGGCTGATCCAGTTGCTCCTAAGGAGACTGCAAACCCAATAATCTCAGATGAACCTGTGTTTCATGTATTTGATGGGTCATCTCCAAGAGTTCTCTGAGAACACCCTAGCTTAATACCTTCAATTTTGCTATACTTTCAAAAGTTCTGTACACAAACACATTTTTCCTAGTCTTTTATAATCTTGACTCAGTCTATGAAAGAAAAATCTAATTCTCACAGAAACCTCCCTTTAGGTTGACATTAAAACCTGAGTTGGCCATGGTAGGGGGTTGGAACTAGGTGATCTTTATGGTCCCTTCCAACCCAAACCATTTTGTGATTCTGTGAATTCTGAAAAAAACACAACATCCAAGGTTTGAAGTGCAGCTATACTACTATGGTCGAAAATCAGATGTTTCTCTGTCCATTAACAGTGAAGGGACACAACATGATGATTTAAATATCTACTAAAATGAAATTTCTCACATGAATCATTAGATAAATTGACAAATATACCAGAAATACAATTTCTCAACTTAAAAATATATACTTTAAAGATGTTTTCTAATTACTAAGGCAAGGTACAGCTCTGTACATTTCCTCTCTTAATCATATTAAGTTATGAATAGAGAGATTCAATCATCAAAGTCAACACAAAGAAGGATCTGGACAAGCTAGAGAAGTGGGCCCATGTGAATCTCATGAAGTTCAATAAGGCCAAGTGCAAGGTCCTGCACCTGGATAGGAGCAATCCTCACTATCAATACAGGCTGAGGGATGATGTGATAAGAGAGCAGCCCTGCAGAAAGGGACGTGAGGGTACTAGTGGACGAAAAGTTGGACATGACCAAACAACGTGTACTCGCAACCCAGAGGGCCAATCGCATCCTGGGCTGCATCAAAAGAAGCATGGCCAGCATGCTTCAAGGGAGTTGATTCTGCTTCTCTACTCCACTCTCCTGAGTCCCCACCTGGGGTACTGTGCCCAGCTTTGGAGTCCTCAACACCAGAGGGACATGGAACTGTAGGAATGAGTCCAGAGAAGGGCCACAAAGACAATCAGAGGGCTGGAGCAGCACTCCTATGAAGACAGGCTGAGAGAGCTGGGGCTGTTCAGCCTAGAGAAGGCTCCAGGGAAACCTTATAGTGGTCTTCCCCCTTCAGTACCTGAAGGGGGCCTACAGGAAAGCTGGGGAGGGACTGTTTACAAGGTTGAGTAGTGATAGGATGAGGGATGACGGTCTTAAAACTAGAGCAGGGTAAATTTAGACTAGACATTAGAAAGAAGTTCTTTACAATGAGGATGGTGAAGCACTGGAACAGGTTGCCTAGAGAGGTGGCAGAGGTCCCATCCCTGCAGACATTCCAGGTCAGGCTTGACGGAGCAGGCTCTGAGCAACCTGATCTAGTTTAAAATTTCCCTGTGCACTGCAGAGGTGGTTGGACTAGATGACCTTTAAAGGTCCCTTCCAACCCCACATTCTATGATTCTATGCATGTTACTAGCTTTAGAACATTTTTTAAATTAAAAAATATAAATAGCTGTGCTGTGCAAACATGTTTTCAACTAATCAAGGTACTATTTCCATCACCTCTGAATTTATAAATTAAATCAAATCATAATTTCATGTAACGGGCTTGAAAGTTACAGCTTTAAGTGTGCTATTTATTAGTACCTCTCATTATTAAAATTTGCCCATCTGTGACGAAACATGCAATAACTGGCTAAAACGTACATGTGCTTTACTGTGAAACATATGCAATGTATTATGATAAGTTTTCAAGTGTTACTCTAAAAGCATTTCTTCCCCTTGGGTAACTCAAGTTCTCCAAACTTCAGTGAAAAGGAGTCATTGTTGATCAGGCTATCACAGAGCACCAAACTGATCTACTTAACCTATACAGTGAGAAAACACGTTGAAACCAGGCTTTGTTCTTAAAACCAGCAATTTGTCACCTGCCATGTAATGGATATGCTCCTTTTTCTGTCCTGGTAGTACAGCTGGGGAAACTATAAAAATGATGCTGTTGTTAGTATGAATTCCATGTTCTTGTCCAATCCCTCCCAAAGTGCACTTTGTTCCGTATTCATACACACTGGATATGGCTTATTCCCTATTTAAAAAATCCACACTATTTTTCTGTTAATAAAGGAAACGTGATTTTCTGCCTGCAACATGCATACAGGTAAAATGAAACTCTACAGCATGTACAAACACAATACTAAAAACTTTGTATCAGTAAATGCAGGTCATGTTCCCATTTCATACAAGATATTATATTTTCCCATTATTCTTGAATACAAGCTGCTACCATTTCAAAAACAGATGCAGTACGGTGTAAGACCTTTGCCACAGACCAACAGGATATTGCAGAGACAAAGTGCAATAGTGTTTATCTAAGCTCAGAGTGAGGAAACGGAAAAATTCCGATTTGTTTATTTTATGATTTGGAACAACAAGAAGAAAAAACAATTTATCATTAATCGAAGTATCAAAAAATAATAAAATTAAAATTGTACTTTATTAAGATAAATTTATCACAATTTTAATATAAAGCCTTCATTAGTCTAATATGCAGTACTAATGGAAATTTCATTACGCAACTAAAGTAATTTATTTTTTAAATCAACATTTAAGAATTAATACGTTACAGTGTTAGTAAAACTTCATATCTACTTCTCTAGATCAAAATGTTTTTTCCTTAAATTTTAACAATGAAGTTCAATATAGAAGGGTCACTGAATTAGGTTATTTTTTTTCCAATACAGTAATAAAAAACCACATTGTATTAAAAAAATATTTTGCTTCATTGTCTCTGCTGCGGTTAAACTGATTATGGTGCTCAAGGAAGACTTAGTCACAACATCGTATTGCAATGCATACAGCAACCATTATAAGGCAGCAAAAGTTAGAGTTAAGTATTTTTCCTATAGAGCAATGAGAAATAAGTTGTCTTCAGGATGGCCTTGTGTAAGAAAATTCTGCCATGGTGAAAATCTTTGTTATATAATATCTCCAATACCAATTTTCTTTCCTATTTAACTTCATTTTGGGAAAAAAGTTTTTACAAGATTATATCTAGTGCCTCTGGATTTTCTTTTAATTTTTAACGACAAGAAGAAATTAAACGCATACATCTACTCTCTATGAGCACAAAATTGTTTGAGAAGTTGGTTAAAATTAGGTTTTGTGGAAATTGAAAAAAAAAATACTCTCTTCTATTTATAATTTTTCTTCCACCTATTATTAAGCTCTTAAAAGGAACTGTACCAGCTATGTTCTCCTAGTTTTGGGACAGAGCAGAAAGTGAAGATCACACAGAGAATATTCAACAGAGATATAAACCTAAATGGCCTTCTTGTTTTAAAATATACTCCAAGAATTAAATTATTTGGGGTGAAAATAAAAAATACAATGAAGTATTTATTTAAAAGTGACAGTACGCAAGTTCAAAAACTGTATGTTCTGGGGTGGACTGATGCGCTAATCATGGTAATTGTTGTTATTATCTGTCTGGAAAACAAAATTAATTAGCTTGTATAGGAAATACTGAGTTAAGTATAGTCAGACATAAGATCTTTCATTCCTCTTGCTTCAGTGACTATAGTCTGAAATAAAGAGCTGGAATAGGATTAGAAGTAAGCAGCTGAAATGTTCCAGGAGAACAAGAGGTGAATGAAAACTTACTTCAATATGCATGTGTAATTATAATTACCAGTTGGAAAAAAAAAGGAAAATTAATTATGTTCTTAATTATACCACCTCAGAGAAATGCATGAGGGGCAAAGTTATATTGTATATGTGAGACTCTGTCAACAAAAATAAAGTGCATAAAAGCATGCTTAAATGCAGAAACTACACTGAAGCATAAAAATGAAGAAAGATTTTTCATTTCCAATAAAAAGTGCTTATATTCAAAGTACTACTAAGCAAGGAGAAGAAGAACAGGGCAAGACACATAAGGATTTTTAAACTCCATTTTAAAAAGAACATACAATTATCCACAGTGCCTATGCAAATGACTTGTATGTGCATCATTTTCTGTTCTCAGAGGTAAAAATAATTTTTGTACCTTCATTAGTCTGGATTACTTTTGGCAAGCAAGATATAAATAGCACATGCTGTAATATTCTAAGCACATTCATATTTATATAATGGCTAATGTCAGCTCATGATTATATTTGTCATATGCTAAACATGATTTTGCATTAAGAGTAATTTTGATCAGCAGATGTCTGCATCTCCAGTTAATGTTACAATGACTTGTGAACACAATGGCCATTTTGTATGGTGAATATGAAGAAATGCTTTGGTCAACTTCTGATGCATGAGATATACTTTTATAAAGAATTATACTAGTATTTTAAGTTTTATTTATTTAATCCTGTATGTATGGCATAAACTGCAAAGTAAGGTTCATTTTTAATCCTTAGAAGCTTACCGCACTGTACAAGAGTCCTGTTGAAAAAGCTGTAATACATTAGTGAAAAATCTCCATATCTGAGAAAACAAAAGACTAACAAAATCGCTCAGGCTATTAAAACAGAAATCAATTACACTCCTACCTTTTTGGTCTTACTATTGTTGCTTTTTGCTTATATGAGACATGTTTGTCCCCTTATTATTCCCCTTTATCCCATCTCAACAGTAACAGCTGCTGTCCTGCATGAAACCAGCTGCTACCAGTGCCACTTTCACCAGAAGGGAAGCCCAGGTTTTCATTAATTAACCCTTTTTTTCCCATTTTGGACCATCACAGAAGATTTTTATGAGCCCCATATTTATACTAGTTCTATGCAAATTAGGAATTTGTTCTAGCTAAAAATGTCAAAAGTTACTCTTTCGCTCTTTGCTCAAAAGACAGGATGCTTCAATGCAGAAAGGCTCTTAGTCCACCCTTCCACTTACTCAGCTTGCTCTTCTTCATGGCAAAAGTGTTCAATTTTGAAATAGATATAATACACTTCCTGAGCATTAAAAAACTCACTGATGCTATGAAAACTACCCCAAATTAATGTATGAATGTCATTTGAGTGTGATGTATTTACAGGAATGGAAACATGGGAAACAAAGACCTCATGTGGAAAAAATAAATACTGTATATTGCTTTGATTTTCTTTTTTTAATCTGAAATGGTATTATTCACTAAAAAGTACTAATAAATTACTGTAAACATAATACAGAAGTTTCAGCTTACTCCAAATGGTTGCATTTACACAGACATGTTACAGTACCTTTGAATTTAACATATTTCAAGAAGTTCCCTATTGTTTTAGTAAATTATATCCTCAAAAGGATATACTCCAAATGTGCATATGCTCACATATTTTGGATACAGTTGAGATTATTATGCATGTCTTGTACAAACCACCGGAAAAAATGAAGGCGTAGTTTATATACTAGGCAACTAAAGCTTTCCTCCAACTTTGGTAACTCTGAAGGTGCAGAAATAATAAGCCATTCTGCCATCAAAAGAATGACTTTATTAAATTAGCACTCCTCCTGATTTTGTTTAGGCAAATTGGCCCATTTTTACCAAATAATATATTAAAGCCTCTATTAACTTTAAACAAATGCAAAGTATATGCAGACAATTCCTCACATAACATTTTCTCCACACAGTGATTGTTTCAGTGTTTGGTATTACTTTTTTGTTTTGTTTTGTGAACCATACAACTGAAATTACGTACCCCACATACACTCTTCATCACGTTTCCTGCTGGCATACCATATTCACATCTTCACTCTTCCTGTTCTCACCACACATCCACTTCCGTACATTTTCCTCTCTCCCTACACAAATCTCCCACACAATACCAAGTTTTAATCACTGTGGCACTGTCTGCATCAGATTTCTTAACATTCTTGTTCAATCTCCGCAAAATTTTGAAAAAACTCCTCTTCCTTAGATGGGTAGATCCGTTAGCCTTCCTTTCTGAAACATTATGCAGATTCCTATGGCCAGTGTTAAGCAGTCAACTGGAAAAATATAATCTAAAATCCCCGTTGCAAAAAATAATCCAAAACAATGATGAAATATTCAATCAAAGAGAATCTCAGAAGTACTAAAGGAGACGTATGTAAGGTTGATGAGGGACAGTTTTACATCCTGTGATAAAATATCAATTAAAAAAATTTCCAGTTCTCATTAAAGTATGATCAAGCAAGTAAAAAACCAATCTACTTCTGGGCTTCTGTTTTTTGACATGAGTATTACATTAATAACGCATAACTGGAATAACCTCTGAAAAGATACAGACAGTTGGTGACAAAAATTAATGTGTTATTTATGTGGAGAAAAAAAAAGCCAATTCTATCCTACAAGTTTTCAGAAAGGCAGAAACTTTGCACAAGCACAGTATACAAACACCGAAGTCCTGTTCTGCACTTTCTTGTGACAAAAAAAGAACAGAAATGCATACGAGATTCTATCCTTAACAGTTCAAACAATCCAAAGATTACTATAATAGTACAAAGTAGCCCACATGCCACTAACTGATTACCGATCTTCAATCCCTTACACTGATCAATATTTCACATTAATAGAACCCAGTATGTAATATTAGACTATAATATGTATATCTTATTTGCTTAAAACAGCAACTGTGCAGCACAACCAAATAGCCATCTTTTATCTTAAAAGCTGAAATACAGGAATAACAAGGAACAAATAACAAACTACATCTATAAACATCTGTCATCATGAAAGAACATAAAAATCATACAAATTATCCAGATAATACTTCATAAAGAAAAAACATTTTGCACTTCACAAATCTTGCCAAAGAGTTAAGCAGACAAAATCTCCTACAAAGGTTAGCTAAGTCCAAGCACAATGGAACCTTCAATTAAAACCTAACACACTACTCAAAAGTCTCTTTCCTAATCAACATTTGAGTAAAGAGAGAAAGAAAGATTTAAAAGTCTGAATTCAGGAGCAAATATTTCAAACAACTGTTGATTCACTGGTGTGACTTCGCAGCAAATGCAAAAGTATTTAAATAAAATTTTGTATGTGCAAATTCAATGTTTTTCTGTTTTTTATTTTTTTTAAGAAACTTGTATCGTAAAAGATACATAAACATATAAGCAGAAAGCATAGTAATGGAACTATGAGCAACTACAAATTGAGTCTGTCAATCAGGAAAAAATTGTTAGTGAAATGGATGAGACTGTGGAACACATACACAAAAAGGTATCACTTGGAATTCTAAAACAAACAAATGAAGAATTTAATATAGGGAAAAGTGTTCCACTGGCACAGAATCAAATTACACTATCTAATGAACTATGTTCAGTTCTCATGCTATGGATTCTGAAACTGTGAAGTCAAGAAAAACATCATCAGATGTCACCCACAGTACATGTCACATGGACAGCTAATGTATGCATATTCTGGAAAGGACTTGGACAGGTGTCTCAGCTTTCACATGCAGTTCCTGTTTTCTACCTCCATACTTCTCCTTTTCTCCTCCCCATTTTCCTCAGACACCACTCCTTTCAAAGCCTGTGGGTGCTGCATAGGTGAGTGAATGTCTCATGTAAGACAGGTGGCACTGTGCTGGCTGCTACAAAAATAATTTCCTGGCAAATGCAGATAATGGATTACCTATTGTCAAACTGCAAATGCTCTAAGAACACTGTGCAAAGAACTGCAGGTAAAGGCTAAAGATATCAAGGACAGTGCTTTTTGTTTTTACAATCACATTGCTCTTAATGGAAGTCCAAATCAAAGGAGAAATGGTATAGCATATAATATCAGAAACATATTCATTATTTAAAATAAAAACCCTAAGTACTCAGTAACACAAATAAAGTAAGCTTCTATAAGCTATTACATTAATTCTATAATAACATACAGTTAGAATCATTTATGTGTACTACTGTTGCTTGTCACATGCTTATGTTAAGTAACAGATCCTGAAAACAGCTTGCCTTTCTCTGGCTACTTTAACTCCAGTAAAATAAAATGGATAAAAGCAGAGTAGGAAAGTTTCACTTAGCAGCCTTGTACAAAATCAGGTTCTTCACCACATTGTAAAAAACTATCCCTCCTGATTTTTTTGTTTTTAATCTTCTCAAAACTAATAGCCACCTACCTGTTGCTGAACTGGTACTTGCTGTACTACCTGTGTAGGCACTGCTGCCTGGCCAGCCACAGATGTCTGTAAAGTCACAGTCGAACCTGTATCCGACCCAGTCTCTGATGTCTGCATCGTGATCTCTGAATAAAATGAAAAACATAAAATTAGACGGTCAGCACAATAATTTTAAAAATTGTGTTATTTATATTAGCATACTAATTTGTCAATTATCTCTATATAGATCTTAAAAATTGCCGCTATTGACATCGGTACAAGCCAAAAGTTTTTTCCCCCTACTAGCAGATAAATCAGTACAAATGGGTTTTTATCTTACTTATTTTCACAGTATCTTATATTTACATGTGCAGAAACATATCACTTCTATGACTTTTATCACTTTAAGATCATTTAGAAAATCAGAAGCAAATCTTCCCTCAGCTTGTAAATAAGTGGTCATCATTCAAAACTGTTTTTTATCTGGCTTACTGAATTAAGCTAAAAACTCTATACATTCAAACTCAAAGTCAATTTTCTAGCAGGCTACAGAATAAAGGGCTGTAAACTGGAAAGCAAACTCTTAAAGGCATTAAATGAGTCATAGTGAAAAAGCAACTCAAATAACTTTCTTCAGTAGAAAATATTAAAAAGACCACTGTAGTCGAAATCTGAGAAGAAAAAACTTTTCAACACTAAAACCAGAAATACACCATGGGTAGAAAAGTACCTAAAATTGTGACCCATATGTTTACAGGGAACAATGGAAAGTTCAGAACACAGAAATGTTTTAAGAATCAAGGAAAATGCCTTAAAAATAAATCTTATCAGAAAGAAAACAACGGATGACTTATGCCTTCATAGGAAACACAGACTGAAACATGGAATTCCTCAGTTTCACTCAGCAGAAATGTCTATACAATTAACTGGGCGATAAAATTAATTCAAAATCAGGAATTATACTTTCTTCTTTTTTTTAACTTTTAAGCAGTGGATGATTAACTGGTGAAAATAATAACCTTCTTCATCTGGTACCTTCCAAATCAATGACTATGCTTTTGTGAAGAATTACAGTAAGCAAATACAAATTACTAGTCTGTAAACAAAAAGTGCTGTGATCTAAAAATGTAACTGCCCTTAATCTCTATTAACCTGTATTAGCTATAGAATACTTTGGCAGCCTAAAGACATATGTCACTAAAAATTAGTAGTATTGCCATGCATAATAGAAGAGGTTAATATGGAAAATAAATAAATAAATAAATAAATCGACAAATACTTCGAATGCCCTATCCAGGTGTTTGTGTTTTTTAACTGAACCGACCAAGATGGCTGATGGAGAAACTACAATCCTCACCCCCATCCCACAAACAAATACCAATCTCCACTTAAAAAAACCTCTATTATTTTTTGGAAACAAAACTATTATAAAAAATGTGTCTATTCAGAGTCATGCCAATGTATACTAGGAGGAATTAATTACTGTATCAAAAAAAACCTCAGAGCCTCTCAGAAAATTCCAACAACTTGCTCGACAACTTAGACAGATGCAACAACAGACCTTCCTTTCAAGGCTGCGATCCACAGCAGTTTAAGCTGATTTAAAGCTCAGTTTGTGCAGTCCCTCCCAACTACCTCTGACTCACTCAGCATTCAAATGTAGTCAGTACAAAGCAGGAAACCGCTATAATGGGGGTGGGAGACAGGGCAAGGCCTTGCCAACTGGGATCATCATTGGTTTAAACTCCATGGAACCATGCCTATGCTACCTAACAGATTTAACTGCTTCTTCTGAAATATTCAGAAAGGCTGATAATTTGTTGATCAAATCTATTTGAGATTTACCAACAGATTCTCAGGGCTGTCATGTTGGCTGAATCCTCTACTTATTTGCAGCATGCATGACAAAAATCAGGATACAAAATGAAAAGAATAAAGGAACAGAACTTCACAGATGAGTACTGAAAAGTTAAAAATCCTAACAATGAAAACTGATGTCCACAGGATAAATATGTAAGAGCTGGAAGCCACTGTGCCAGTAGAAAGTTACAACTTAGCTGCCATTACTAAATGCTGGTGGGACAAATCCAGTGGCTACAGTGTGGCTGTCAATGGCTACAGAGTGCTCAGAAGGAACAAGTAAGGATACTGGTGGGTGCCCGAGTGTTCCATCCAGAAATGATGAGCGTGAAGAGCTCTCACTGGAGTATAGCCATGACCACATTGAAAGTTTATGGATACAAATTAGGGACTAAGGAACAAAGTGAACCTTGTGGTTGGTGTTTACTACAGGCTGCATGAACAAAAGCAGCCTACTGACAAAGCCTTCTTACTCCATCTACAGGAAGCATCACGCTTGCACAATCTCATCCTGCTGGAGGACTTCAACCACTCCAACAGCTGCTGGAAAAGTAGCACAGCGAGCTATAGGCAATCCAAGAGACTCCTGGAATGCATCAAGGATATCGTCTTAAGCCAGGTAATACACAACCCTACCAGAGGGGATGTCATATTGGGCTTGTTGGTCACCAATGCAAGTGAGCTAACCAGTGACATCAAGACTGGAGGCAGCTTGGGCTGCAGCGATCATGCATCAGTGAAGTGTGCAGTCCTGAGGGATATGGGTCAGGTGAAAGTAAAGTCAGGACCTTCAATTTTAGAAAAGCAAACTTCCAGCTGTTAAGGAGTCTCTCAGTAAGATCTCCTGGGAAATTGCCTTCATGGAAAAGGGAGCAGAAGAAAGCTGGCAGATCTCTGAGGCTGCTTTCCATAAAGTGTAAGAGCTCTTGATCTCCAGGTGTAAGAAATAGGAAAGGGGAGAAGGGAAAGGAAGAAAGGGAGGGGAGGAAGAGATAGGCATGACTGAGGTGGGATCTGCTAGTCAAACTAAAGGGTAAGAAGGAAATGCAGAAGCTATTCATAGAAAGCCACTCTCCATCACTCATCCCAGCAATTGGAAAAAGGGAAACATGACTCCCATTTTTAAAGAGTTGAAAGGAGGATCCTAGGAACTGCCAACCTGTCAGCCTCACCTCTATGCCTGGGAAGATCATGAAACAGACGTTCCTAAAAGCTATGTAAAGGCCCGTGGAGGACAGGGAAGTGATTCAAAACAGCCAAAAAGGCTCCAGCCAGAGCAAGTCTCACCTGAGCAGTCTAGTGGCATTCCTGTGATGGAGCGTCTATCTCAGTGAGCAAGAAAAGATGTCATCTATCTAGACTTTAGTAAGGCCTTTGTCATGGATCCTCACAACACAAAATCACAGAAATACTGTGGTTGGAAAAGATTTTCAGATCATGAAGTCCAAACATTAACCTAGACATGAAATCCACCACTAAACCATGTCCCAAAAGAGGTACCATGTCTGTACCTCTTTTAAATATCTTCAGAGATGGTGACTCCATGACTTCCATGGGCAGCCTATTCCAGTGACTGACAACCCTTTCAGGGAACTAATTTTTCCTAGTATCTGATCTAAACCTCCCCTGGTGCAACTAGAGGCTGTTTCCTCTTCTGCTGTGGGAAACTGTTAAAAAGTTTTACTGACAGAAAACATCCACCGACCTTCCCTCATCCACTGAGTGAGTCACCTTGTCACAGAACGAGATCAGGTTAGTCACACAGGACCTGCCTTTCAAAAGCCCATGCTGACTGGGCCTGATTGACTGCTTGTCCTGTAAATGCCATCTGATGGCACTCAAGATGACCTGCTCCATAACTTTGCTGGCACTGAGGTCAGACTAACAGGCCAGGCTAGGTCCTTCTTCTGGCACTTCTTCTAGATAGGCATAGCATTTGCTAACCTTTAGTCAACGAGGACCACCCCCTCCTCAAATCCCCCCCAGTTAGTCAGGACTACTTATAGATCAAGGAAAAGTGGCTTGATAAGAACTGCTGCCAGCTCCTCCAGTACCCTTGGGTGGATCACATCTGACCCCTCCTCTCTAAGCAGGATAGAAATGGATTTGATAAGATGGACAGTTCAGTGGATGAGGAATTGGGTGGATGGTTGCATCCAGAGAGTAGTGGATAGCTCAATTTCTGGATGGAGATCAGTGATAAATGGTGTCCCCCAGGGGTCTGTATCAGGACCAGTACTGTTTAATATTTTCATCAGTCACACAGGCAATGGGATCAAGTGCACCCTCAGCAAGTTTGCAAATGTCACGAAGCTGACTGGTGTAGTTGAACACCTGAGGGATGGGATGCGATCCAGAGGGACCTGGGCAAGCTCAAGAAGTGCGCGCCTGTGAACCTAAGGAGGTTCAACAAGGCTAAGTGCAAGGTGCTGCACATGCGTAGAAGTAACCTTCAGTGACAATACAGGCTGGGGATGAAGGGATTGAGAGCCATGCTGCAGAGAAAGATCTGGGGGTAGTGGCAGATGAAAAGTTGGACATAAGGCAGCAATGTGCACTCACAGCCCAGAAAACTGATCATATCCTCAGCTCCACTAGAAGAAGTGTGGCCAGCAGGTCAAAAGAGTTGATTCTGCTCCTCTGCTCCACTTCTGTAAAGAGTGAAGACAGACCTGCTGAAACTAATCTAGAGGCAGACCACTAAAATGAACAGGGGGCTGGAACACCTCTCCTACGAGGAAAGGCTGAGAGAGTTGGGGTTGTCCAGCCTGGAAAAGGGAAGGCTCCAGGGACACATTACTGTGCCTTTCAGTACTTAAAGGGGCATAGAAAAAAGGCAGGGACAGATGTTTTAGTGCAGCCTTTAGCAATAGAACACGGGGTAAGGGTCTAAAAGAGGCTAGATTCCAACTAGGTCTAAGAAAGAAGTATTTTATTATGAGAGTGGTGAAACACTGGAACAAGTTGCCAGAAGAAGTGGCAGATGTCCCATTCGTGGAAACATTCAAGGTCAAGATGGACAGGGCTCTGAGCAACATTATCTAGAGGAGTATGTCTCTGCTTTCTGCAGGAGGGTTGGATTAGATAACCTTTAAAGATCCCTTCAAACCCAAACCATTCTGTAATTCTCTGCTTCTATGTTTACTGTAAAATATTAACCCAGACTAAAGATTTAACAACAAAATCACTGCTACAGTCCAGCCTAACTTAAAACCAAGTTTTTCCCTGAATTCCAATATTCATGAGAACATTTGACTTCCAGCATTAATATCTAGAAAAAGAAAATCTTTACTTTCCAATACGTAATCATCTTAAAGTTTCTGCAGATAAATTGACAAGACATTGTGCCATGTAAGACACATGTAGGGGTACTAGACCAAACTCATCCACAATGTAAATGTGTGAGCTTAAATAAATTCAGTCAGAGACTTAGAAAACTATTTTTGTAAACAAAGGCAAAAAGGGAACCTATGCTCTTATACACATGCTTAAACATACATATGGAAATAATAACCACAGCAGTGATTATTATACCTTTCAAAGAGAGTTGCAGCACAGCATAATAGGATACCAAGAGATTTCTGGGGTTTCCAAAACATAACAAATGACATAGACAATGGCAACATTCCTAATGGAATACTAATGACATGAGTATTTTAGTTTGATACTTAAACACTGTAAACATTTTATAAATTGAAGTAATTCATGTTCTGCTCAGTCCTTGTGCAGCATGAAGTCGCTGCTAACAAAAAAGAACTTTAGTTGCAAGACGATCAACATCCTTAAAGAAGAAATGCAATGAAACTGGCTTTTAAGGGAAAATGTAAACTTCAAACTACATCTAACTGACTTATAAAAAGTGTTTCACTTAATTAAGCCAGATATTATAATAAATAGTATTCTTCTGTCGTGGTTTGGGCCTAACATGAAAACAAAGAAACAACTACATGGCCACTCACTCAACCTCCCCCCATACACACACTCTGGGATGGGGAGGACAAAGGCCAACTAGAAGCTCATGGGTCAAGAAAAAGGACAAGGAAGGTTCTTCATCGATTAAGGTTTCAGGCAAAACAGACTCAACTTGGGGAAAAAACAGTAATTTAATTTCACACCAATCAAACACACACAGGACAGAGACAACACACAGAGCTGGGCTTGCATATGTTACCCCACCCCTCCCTTCTTCCTGGGCCCAAATCACTTTGTTCCGGTTTCTCTCCCTCCTTCCCCCCAGCGGCACAGGGGGACAGGGGATGGGGTTTAGAGTCAGTTCACAGGCTGGTGGTTCCTGCTGCTCCTTCCTCCTCAGGAAGAAGGATTCCTTACAGTCCTTCCCTGCTTCCCCATGGGGTCCCTCCCATGGCAGAGTCCTCCACGAACCTCTCCTTCATGAGTCCTTCCCACGAGGTCCGGAGCTGCTCCAGCCTGAGCTTCCCACAGAGTCACGGGCTGCTTCAGGAACACCCAACTCCACTGGTGCCGGGGTCTTCCAAAGCTGTGCAGAGTCCACTGGCAGCAAATCCTCTGGCCACAAAATCCAAGTCCAGTGGCCAAGTTCACCCCTCCTGGTGCATTCAGGGAATGTTCCACCACGTTCTTCCATGAGTGCAGGGGGACAACTGCCATCTCACCATGGGTTGCAGGTAAACTTCTGCTTGGGCACCTTCTTCCTCTTCTTCCTCACCAACCACCAGCACTGCTCTCTTTCCCTAGCACAGCTGTTCTCTCCCAAGTGCTTCTCTGCTCAGGTGTTACAGCTGTTCTTTCATATGTTAATGGCAGAGGTGCATCTATTGTCCCTCTAATGGCTCCTTGGCTGGTTTTGGGGCAGGTGGAGCTTCTCAGCTTCTTAGGGGAACCACTCCTGGGGCCCTTCCCCCACTACCAAAAGCCCACCAAACCAAACCAGAACAATAGTGAGCAATTACATGAAAACATTTTTATAATCTAAATGAAATCTCTTCATTTTTCACTGATACTGCATGTGTGTAAAAGCCCTGCATATTACAAGAGAAAAGACATCATCCTTGCTTAATGGGACTGTCAAATGTATCACAAGTTACAGATAAATGACAAAGATCCTTTTTATTCTGGCTAATTAAGCAGTTGGACACATCCCTCTGTTAATGCTTTTGCTTTGTCTACCCAGTGCTTGTTGCATCATGTGAATGTAAACTAAACAGGCCAAGTTCTGAAAGAAGGCTAATTAACCCCTCCAAGTGGGAAAAAGATACTGCCCCAGCCCAGCTGCTGGATATGACAAGATTAGTATTTCTTCAGTCTAACGGTGAGAACTCAGGCAAATCTACTATGCTGAAAATTATCCCTTTTGAGCATATTCTGTGCAGTTTCCTGTTGTCCTTTAAGTTACCTAAAGTCTTCTTTAACACACTCAAATTCTAGTCAGAATTTTTCTGTTTTCTAGACTTGAAATATCCAGACTGATTGATTTAAGAGTCTAACTTGCTCAATTACTTATCAAGTGAGATCGTTAAAATGTGACAGGTTAATGATTACTGATTACTGTTTATTTTGTTCCTGGACTACTTCAACCTGAACTAATTTACTTTTTTTAAGGTACCAGAGTTTGCAAAGTTTAGTTCAACTACCTAAGCTTTATTGTCTAGAACAACAATGTAGCAAGCTTTAATTCAATGCAGAAAATGAAAGCCTGTAATTTACTTTCAAGTGCAGCAGGAAATTTCTTTTTCCTCCTCTGGAAGACTAAATAAAACACCCCATAAGGTAAACTGAACTAGATGTCGTAATCACGTAACATAATGGCAGCCTTTTAACAGTCAAGATAAAAAGTTAATCTTAGGATTCTATCTACTGATGAATCACCAATATACTCATTAAGAATTTCTGGCAACATAACATGTTTCTCAATAAAAGAAAGCTCCTCAGAACATCAGGTTTCAAGAACACAGAATGCTTGGGTCAGTAGCTGATGTCAGTAGCTGAAGTAAGTAAAATGTTGGGGAAGAATCACATAAAAGAGAACAAGGAGACATGCAGAAATAAAGCAAGAGTTTACACAGCACTGAATTAAAGAATTAAAGAAAAACACATCCCAAGCAGTCAGCAGCCCGACCTTGAGACATAAGCCTGCAAAACAGATGGAAGGGATGGGAAGGAGCACTCCCCACAACTTATCTCAGATAGGGCCTTGAGCACTGGGTAGAAACACTGACTGGACTCACCATATTAACACACTGTCAGCAGAGGAATGCTCTACAACACACTAAAATACCCACCCATAGGCTAGTGGGACCTCTACTAACAAACAGCCCCCTATTCTTTGAGTATGCGTAGTGAAATTTTTAAGCACTGTCACTTCAAATGGAAGTGAAGAAGTAGTTAACCAGTCATGTTTGCTATAGAATATTATTAGAGATAAAGTAAGGTTACATATTTCTGTGTATAAAAGTAGCAACTTGTGTTTCAGGAAGCTGAGCTTGCTTATGGAATACCATCCTGCTCCCTTTTCCGCACAGAACTGGATATTAGAGCAAACACCTCAACTCTGTGTGTGGATCAGCTCACTGCACTCTGGGGGATGGACCCTGCTTTCAGGACAACTGTATAAATGGAAACCAGTGTCAACAATACACTAGAGTCTTAGATAAGCATGCCTTTTCAATTTTTGCATAAACAAAAATTATATTAATAATTGCAAGAGAAGTTATTGTTTCGAAGAAACCATTTACATATGTCAGCAGCAAAGCAGAAGGCAGTTTATACATGCTATTCACAGGAGGGAAAAAAAGGAAACCTATAAATAATTTTTAGATATTAATTTTATTAATTTTCATGATAGAACATCAGTTTCTTACTAAACACTATTTGATTGGGTTTAGTCTCCCAAGAGTCTTAGGGATACCAAAGTAGGCAGCTACACTCTGATGATATAAGGCCTAGTTGCTAAATATTTCAGTTAGCAGCATGAATTTCAATCCTCTTTTCTCATCTTTTCACAGATTATGGAAGGAATAGTCAGCTGAAAGGCACAGACCGAAGTATATAAGCTGATTCCCTGGATTCACATATAATTTCCAGTAGCAAAACCTTACAATAGCAAAGCAACAGAGAGAGGAAGTACGAAGAGATACACACTGGAAGGAACCAACAAAAGCGGTAACTCTTGGTAACTCCTTCAAAGAAAGTTGGTAAGATTTTTTAAAAAATAATAAAAAAAAATCAATATGACAATCAGATATTATGTACTTAGAACAGTAGTAGTCAACAACTGTGATAATAAAATTTCATATTCCCAGCAGATCACAGACAATATATGAGTGCTTAGTCTGAATGACTAATTCATGATCCTCTCACTTTGCTCTACCTACTAATTTGACCTGCAGAAACTTCTAAACTGCATTTACTCTTAGTGGACAATATATCAACATTATACATCAGCGCTACACATCAATACACACAGCAACCACAATACATTCACAAACAACAGACCAAACAAAACTTCCGAAAAGATTTTATTGTGACAAGACTAGCAGGTGCAACTGTTACACAAAACAAAACTAGCAAATAATCAAACAATTTTATTTATGCTATTCCAAGGCATTAGTTCATCTATTGGATACTCTGAGTGGAAAAGCCAGGGTGATGTTCTTCACCCTGGGTGAAAGGGTGAGAGGAGGATGGGCACTGATACTGCTTGTCAACAATTGGTGGTGGAACTGGCATGGGCAACAGGGCTGTTGTTTCTATGTCCATAGGACTCTACTGGAGGATAACATCTGTTTAGGAGAGATGGGATCCACCTCACGAAGTTGGGCAAAGGTAGACAGATGATCTGGTAAGAAGGGACTTAAATAAAATGATGTGGGGAAGAAAATAATTACTAGCAGCCCTGTGAAGTGGTGGTGGACAGGACTGTCAAGCAAAGGGCCTGGAGTGATATGAATGAAAGGGAACATATAATCAACAAAACGGAGAGTAAGCAGTGTCATCTCAAGCATTTGCATGTGAGCAACGAAGTGGACACAAATGAAAGTTCTAGTTGGAACCAAGATCTTACTCTGCTGCACCATCAATATTAGCAGAACTAACTACAAAGTCTAACAAGTATAAAGCTACTTCTTCACACCTTCCAAAATACTTGACAACAAAATCTAGTTCTATGAAATTTTATCCTTTGCAGGATTAAATTGTTTTTGCCCATTGGTGCAGGGCAGAGTGGGAACAGGACATAATGTTATACTTCATGCACTAATGATCACCATTCAAGACACTTTGCTTAACAGCCAGTGCTTTCTGACAAAGAATGCAAAAGCAGGAGCACCGCCTGTACAAAACAGGTTCTATCACTTCTGCATCAATCACATGGTTCTGAAAGTAAATTTAGACTTTGCTTAAGAAGTGAGTTCTGGGGTTTTATTTGCCTAATATTATATTATGCTGCAATCTTTTCATTATAACACTGTGAACCTGATATTAATGAAACAAAGGAATTGATGTGAAAATGAAGATAGTGTTATTTTCATCACTCAGTAGATCAAAGCATAAAATGAAAAAGTCAAAACATTATAGCTGGAGACATCTTCTTTATTAACAGAATCAGCAATATTTCTAGGAAATACTTTCTGTTCTCTGTGTGTTACCTCTGTGTTATACATTTTTTGTTTGTGACATTTCCTGTTGTATGGCTCCAGAGGTTGGGTCACCTATAGTCTTTTGCCCAGGATCATATCTAGACAGCTTTTGAATATAGTCAGGAATCAGGACTCCACCACCTCTCTGGACAATGTGTGCCCATCCTCAGTCACTCTCAGTAAAAAAGGAGTGAACCTCCTGTGTTTCAGTTTGAGTTTGTTGCCTCCTGTCCTGTCATAGGACACCACTAAAGAGTCAGTTCAGCTACGGCCCACATCCTAACTAACCTGCAGATATCCTACAGTTATTAAATAAACTGTCTGTATTATTGAATACTTACATTGTGATTACACCAAAAGGCCACATAACACTTTATGCTTAGAAGTTATGAACTCAGTAATATACTATGGTGTCTTCCAAATGCTTCATTTAGCCATTTCCTCACCAGCTACAAAGAAGAAAACATTACACATGCCTGGATTACTGCCACAATGACTGCGTTAAGTTCCTTTCCCCACTACTTCAGCAGTAGTAAAAAAAAAAGACAATGGGACAGATGAGAATCCAGGGTTTCCCTATGATTAAAGTTGGAGGCACTCAAAATAAAGAAATAAGAATAGTACAAGTAGAGAGGGAAACACAGGTTTCACCCACTATTGATCTCACCACACAAGATTTGGGTTCTCATCAATATGATTTTCTACCCTAGAACATACAGTCACTGGATAGCAACACGGCCTTAGAAGAATAAAAGCTGGTGAAAGCCCTTAAAGGGCTCCAAGCACAGTATTTAGAGCTTTCAAGAGACTAAAAGTGGTCCAATATTAAAACATTTCCTTTAAATTTAGGAACATCTATGGAATGAAAGACTAAACAGATAAGAGTAAAAACCACCATGCTCCTGCTGTGCTACATCATATTCCAAAACCACAGTTCTAACATGAAGTTCAGTGTCTGAGGGAAAAACAAAGCCTCTCCCTTTGTTCTGAACTACACAAAGATTACTCCAAAATTCATTCACCATAAAATGATTAATTAGGGATGCATAAATTTCAACACCTCTTAATTTCCTGAGACGTTAAAACAGTTCAAAGCCTTGGCACTGCTCTTACAGGCTCACATAGTTTGCCTGATCTTTACGCAGGCAGTGTCGATATTGATACTACAATATTAACACATACAATATTTAATTGAAGCACCTACTGTATGCACTACAGTAACTGGATAACTATGTGATGGCACCCTAAGTATGCAATATCTTCAAAGTAAGTGAAATTCTATATTCTATTGTTGCCATCTTTGTTGAAAGAATTGCATTACAGTACAGTGGGAATACTGTATTCTTTTAAAAATTGGTGTTTCAGTAGTTAGCAGCAAACAACTAAACTAAGTCTATGCTACAAAATTTCACTAATAGGTCTATGTCAAATAGGAGTGCTCCTATTTCTTCTACGTGATACTCTTTTCCTCACTTACGAAGATACAGAATACTGCTCTGAGATTCAAAATAAAACCCTGTTGACACACTAGAAGATATTTGGAGTAGAATGTTATAAACATATCAGAGTTTGGGTCTGGAAAATATAACAGAAAAGATAAATTATGCAAAATCCATTCAGTTACTGAATACAGAAGTTACAGTTGTCTTTTATCTATGAAAATACCAAGGAAGGAGATTTTAACAAGGCAATAACACTGGCAACTGTAAATAAAAACACTGGCTTAACGCAAACACACAACCTAAAGCAAAACCTTTGCCTATTCAAGTGGGAGACATGCAAATAGGCTTATGGGTGGGATATCATCCAGAGACTTACTGCACAGATAGCTACACATAATCTGCTTAAACAATTAATAGACAACAGAGATAAAATCTCACCACGTTCTCCCATTCCTATCTTTCTCGATTTGTAATGTTATTTTGTAAGAAAATTGTCATGCAAGTCAGCAGGTAAGTCAGGGATCACTTTACCCTGCTAAAGATGGAGGGACTGGGATGTATCTTGCACTGGAGCTTTCCTTCAGTGCGAAAACCTATTTGTGAAATGTACCCTTCTTTTCTTGCTCCCAGACCTAACACTGCTTGCTTTAAAACAGAAAAATGAAAAAATCTTCATCTTCTTACACCTAGCCACATAAAAAGACTGTTTGAATGAGAATAGGAAGCACAGTACTTCATCAGATTTCCTTGCTTGCCAGAGTCTGCAACTATTTGAAGGAAACAGATGACTGGAAAGCAGTTTGCAAATAGGTAATATCCCCCTTAAGAAACCAGAACAGACTAACACCCATGAGATTGCCTTTGGACCAGACTGGTCTTGGCCCACAAGGAAGTGTTTAAAAGCCAGTGACACCCACTAGAACCCAGGGAAAGAGAAAAAATGCCAGTTTCCCATGTCAAAGAGATCACAAGCCTGGTCATCTTGACATCGGAGACTCTTTAAGAACCATCAAAGAATATGGCCATCAGAGATCATAATAGCCATGAGACTTGCAGTTTACAGTACTGCAAGATTAATTAATGCATCTGATTACTGCTGAATTCTTAGCTTGTAACAGACTAATTTACTAGTGGTTGAGAATAAAAAAAATGCTTGCCTGGAGTTTAGAGATTGAGCTGATGTTCCTCAGAATATTCCCATTACAGCACTCTCCAATTACTCAGCAATAATAGCTGCAACAATTTACACCACAGCTGCACCTGGAAATACACTTAGTATGGCATCAATTCACTGCAAAATGGAGAGGAAAGGACTGGTTATGCAAGATAATTCTGAACTACAGTGCTAAAGCTAAAACAGACTTACAACATCAACAGGCAGGGAGTGTGGAAGGGGACAATGACACATAGTCAGTTGAGTCCAGATGCAATTTAATTATACTCATCTACATCTGTCACTCTATCCATGGCAACTGTCTAACCAAATAAGCCTTGTTTATCCTTATACCTTCCTCCTACTTGTAACCAGTAATCCAGTAGTTCTGTTAAGACAACTTAGATCTTGACTGGAAGAACAGACACTTAAGCAAGATGCCTAGACTTCTTAATCCAACCTAAAAAATGCTAATAACATTCTTTCTATAACTCATGTATCTCTTCTTCACTCATCTAACACCTTGAGGAAAGAACAAATAAATCAGTAACTACTGAATAATACATTAGCCTATAGTTAGGTCAACTAGCTGCTCTGATGCCTAGTCACTGCTATTTTCTACGCATTGTGTTTTAACTTCTTACAGCTAGATTAACTTAAATTTAAGAAGTCTGAACATGGAAAGTGAAAAAACATACTGACTGGCTGCAGCAGCTGGCAAGATTGGTTAAGGATACAATGCACTTAAAATCAAACTAAGAGAAAATACTGACAGTTTGGCTGCAGATTCTACTGGACTTGAAGAGTGAAAAGAGTTTGCCTGCATCTGATGCATTGTGGTTGCACACTAAAGAATAGTGGGACACGAAATTGATGCAAGTAGACTGGAAGGTTAAGTTAAAGAAGAAAAATATATAATTTTAAAAGCTAAGAATATTTCCAATAAAAAGGGAGTTTGGATCTGTACACCATCTTCACAAACAAAAGATAAATAGAAATATTTTAGATAAAAACAGAAAATGTCTCAAATTTCTCCACCATTTGACATGTGAAATAATGAGATAGTTCAAAAACAGTCATTGAAGTTTAAGAAATAAACTAGCATACTTCTCCATTCACGTAATTTTGCTTTATTAATAATGAAGTTCACCATCCACTACATTGTTGTTCACCTTGCTCGGATTACAGCACAGTATCTTCCTGTCTCCAAGAATTATTTGTTCTTTCACTGCTCAGAACCTTGCAGCAGTACAGCAGCAAGCCTGTTGTCCTTGCTGAAAACAACTGGTTTATTCCTACTGCAATTTCTCTCACAGCTTTTTTTCCATAAGAAGACTTAATACCTTGAGTCTTCAATAGTTTCAAAAAATTACACCAATGCTACTAGACTGATTTTCTTTCACGCAGAGAACAAACTGCCTAATGCCAACATTTGGAACTCTCACTGTATAAGGGAATGGGTACGGACTTTCAGTGCAAAAAGTGGTTTTATTGTTACAGAGGTAATATTCCAAGTCTCCAATTTTGCCATTACTTCAGAGAGCAAACAAATTTCTTTTTCTAGAGAGAGCATATAGTTCTTGCAATACAAATATGGAATGGTTTTTTGTAACAAGAACTGTAACATGAAGAGCTAAAGGCCACAACTGCTTCTCAACTGTTTACTCACATGGCATATATAGAGAGAAACACTACATGCAGTTCTACTAAGATTCAACAAAGCATGCAAAAATTATCAATCATTATAGGGAGGGTTCCTTGATTGTAAAAGAAAACTTGCCTGTCTGACCCCCCATAATGAGCTATATGTTTTAAACAAATTAGCTGATCATCACTGCTCACAGCACACATGCCAATGCAGCTTTTATGTTTACAGTTAAATTTCTGAGATCAATTGACAGGTAGCACTCTGACTATATCATGCTTAGAAAAGAGCTGATTTTTCTATTTCTAGCGAACAACAGATGTCCTTTAATTCTGTGGATTGTAATTAAAAGTTTCTACTACAAAGCAGAATAAAGTGCCAAGCTACTGCAGGATTCACTTTCAGCTTAAGTTAACATTGATTTGCTATTGTAACCGTTTGACTCAGGTCAGACAACAATGCTCTCGATCCCCTCCCCCTCCCACCCAGGTAGGGAAGGAGAGAGAGAAAAAGAGAGAGACTTGGCTGGATTGAAAACTAAACTACACAGCTTTAATTAAACACCAATGATAAAGAAAATCTATACAATTCTGTACAAATATGTTCAGATATGTGCAAAAGCCTGTCGTCTCCCCCCACCCCCAGCAACTCCCACAGCATCTCCTGAGCTGTGAACAGTCCTGAAAAATCCTGGTGCTGCTGCTGGAGTGAGCGCAGAGTAATGAGGGTCAGGAGAGCTCGAGCCTGCGGGTTGGTGGTGATGGATGGACTGAGTCCTCACCAGACACTGGCCATGAACAGAAGAGAAGGGAAGAAGCAGGAAGGAAGTTGTCTTCTGTGATCTCTGACCTTCCTCTTAGCTTATGTAGATATATGAAATGAAATATCTCTGGCCAACTTTGCTGTCTGTCTAATTCAGTCTCCTACGGGGGGGTCATAGATCTCCCAGTAGTATCTAAGCTGGCAGAGTAAAGGTGTGACCTTGAAGACCCAGCAGTTAGAAGAGCATTCCACCATTTGTTACCATTCCTAGCCGGAACACTCTGCTGCTAGTTAAAAGAACGCTTACTGAAGGAAAAAAAAAATAATAAAAAATCAGTAAAAGGAAAATTGGCTTCATCCTGTCTCAAACCAGGACAGCTATATCACATTTTCTTATTCCAAAATAAACAACAACACCCCTACACCCAGTAATTATGTCTTTATTCAAATTTTGCAAGTGAAAACCTGAAGAGTACACTGTATATTGATAGGTCAAGGAAATTATTTTTATTAAAAACACACAAACAAAAAACAACACTAAACTCTGCAACCACAATTAAAGTACTTACAGTGAGCTAAAATGTCAGAATCTAGTATGTTCCCAAGTGATTATTTTTGCTGAATCAAGATGATGACACAACTACCTCAACTGGTTTGAGAAGGCAGAAGAAAGACATGTAGTTCAGCTGACACCTAATATAATATAAACTCAGAGACAATACTTACAGAACTTAAAAAACTGACAGATTCACTCTCCTGTTCCTGTTCTATCCACTATATTTTCACAATTAATATATTTGCTTGTAGCATCTCCATCCCTGGAGATCTTCAAAGAGCCCTCTGGACATGGTCCTCGGCAACTGCCTCTAAGTAGCCCTGATTGAGCAAGGGGCTTGGAAGAAACATCCTCAAGAGGTCTCTTCCCATTTTGGGGGCTTTCCAACATCAGATAAGAGGCTAATCCTTCTCCTGTGACAGCTCTCAGAGGAGTAAAGTCAGAGTGTATCATGGTTTCAGTCAGTAACAGGGTGATGTGTGCTATTATCCCCCTACTACCTTCCCAGTGGAAGATAAAAGGGGGAATAAGGGAGAAAAACTTTAAGGCTGGAAAAAAACCCTAGAAGAGGTTTAATAAAATACTACTAATAATAATTATTATGGTGATTTACATTCAAATATGTATATATACAAATAGGTAACCTGCAGTTCTCAGTTGGTAACTACTTCTCAACCAGTACAGTTGGTAGTTACTTCCCGACCAGAAAAGTCCCAAACTGGACTTGGCAGCAGACAGGGGCATCCGAGTCCAGGGTCCCCGTGACAATCCACAAAGTCTTGAAGCAGACAAGCAGGTCCTGCTCATAGAGGCAGGGGAAGATGACCTGTCTTGATGAACAATGTTCTTCCATGGTGTGAAAATAGGATCCTGGAATACCAGCAACAGCACAGGGAGAGATGACCAACATGGGAACCCCCAAAGCAGGCAGCACCCCAGCCAGAGAGGCCAGGAGAGGGCTTGCTGAGGAGCCATTTTATACTGAGCACCACAGGCAGCAGCACTGTGATTGGTCCATGTGGGTCACCCAACCCACCCCCTCTTCCTTATGAGCCTCAGCTGCTCCCCCCACTGTCACTGTCACTGTCACAGCCTGGCAGCTGCTGGGAGGTCCTGGGCACCCTCAGGTCAATATAACCAAAGGTGTTTTTTTTTCCTTGTCCTCTCAACCCAGGACAGGCTGCTCCATTGGCACCAAGGAGGTGACAGGGGTTCCCTGCCTGTGTCACTGCGCTGCCCATTGCTGGGCCCTTAAGCTTCGGGTTAACAACAGCCTCTCAGTGCAAGATATGATGGGCCTGAGGTGAAGCCCTGCCCAAAAGGCCACCCAGACACAGCTGACATGCTGCAGAGTAGGGGCTTTCTCTCTTTGGAGTGTTTGCCGTTCCTGCTGGGTAGCAGTTAGGGTGTAGACCTAAAAATGTGGTGGCCTCAACCTTGCTGCTCTTCTGTAGCTGCAGGCTCCGTCCTGGCGCATTTGGTCCTGGCCTCCTGCAAGTGCAGAGGCACAGTGTGCGCCCTCCAGCAGGAGCATGGACCTGCTCTCTCTTTCTACAGAGATTCAGCTGGTGTGGGTGCTGCCTGGAAGAGGCGGACAACAAAGCCTACCTCAACAGCTGCTTCCACACCTTATGCTTTGCTTGCATCCAGCAGTGGGCTGCTTTGACAGCTGTATGCCAGCTCTGCAAAGCGCCCATTGGTTGCATCCTGCACTCAGAAAGGGTGAATGATAACTACCAGGAGTACCTGGTGGGCTCATCCGCTCATCAGCAGAGGACTGCAGGCAGGCAGAGGGTGTGCAGCAGATCCCCGCAGCGGCACCAATACATACAACCAAGGCCCAACAACAATGAACCTGCTGCTGGGAGAAGGGGGACTCTGGGGTGACACCAGAAGCTTTTCAGAGTACCCGTCTTTCAAAACCACTTGGTACCCTTTATGTGAACACACTAAATTGGTTGTGGGGAAAAGCATATTTTTAGCTCCTCCTCTAAAGATAACATTTGGATTTGCACTATGTAGACCATTACATAAATAAAGCTGTCATTTACTATGCCAGAGAGACAGACTGTAAAAAAAACACCAATGCGATGTAACTCTGCACCTTTTAAAATTAGTCATAAATAGGAGAAGCAACACATAGCAGTCCTTACACTTGCAACACAGCAACCTGCTGAGATCCTGTACATGCCGCAAGCTCCGTACAGTGTACTGCTTATATTTGTCCATTCTGAACGGAAACTTACAACAAAGCAGATATGCAAATTAACTAGCTTAACAAATACATCCATTTTATCAGTGAAATTAGTTATTGTAATGACCTATGAAAGCCATTTTACTCAGAGTGGCCATGTGCAATGAACAATCAAATCAATAAATATCCCACACCTTCATCCAGCCTCCTGCACATAGTGGCCATGTGGGCAGAAAAGACAACAAATTCCTCTTCAGGGGGTCAGTAAAGTAACAAACCACAACTCCAGAATGTGGTACCCAAGGAACAAGCACAACAGCCAGCACCATGCCATGTTCTGAAAGCTCAGGAAAGGAAAAGAATGCAGGCGGGATGAAAAGCCAGAACGCATTTTGCCTTTTATAAGAATGGCAGAGACATGCTTGTGTAGTATGTCTAGCATGTCTACTTAAGTTGTACTTAACAGCAGTGTCATGTTTAGAAATCTGCAACACATCCACTGTATCTGCTGATACCAAGCATCCACCTCTGCCATAACCACCTTATTTCTCTTGAAGTGTTTTCTTGGTGGTTTGCATATCATCCAGGTATCCTGGTTTATGAGCCAAGTTGTGACTTGGCTCCAATTCATACTGTTCTAGCAGCTTCTAAAAAGGCATTTACATTTCCCAAGCTTCCCACCTCCCCATAACAAATGCCTTTAAAGTGACATGGCAGCATGGACCTCTCTATTAGCATGCCATTATTACACACATACAAGAAATTAAACACTTCACCATGGTTTAATTCAAGCACAGAGATAGTTTATTAACTGGTTTTGGTGGGTCTGAGTCATTGGTCAGGCTTTTCAAAGGTTTTGTTGGGTTTTTTCCTCCTTTTCCATGAAAGCTACTGTCCTTTTTCTACTCATACTTGAACTGATACAGGCCCAGAAACAAACTTTTCTGTCTTCTGCTTCCTCAGTCAGCTGAAGCTTTTTAAAATGTTCTATAAGGACATCAACCTAAGGATAAGGAAACAGATATAGCACAAGCCTGTACCTCAGAGTGATGTTAAATAGAAGTGTAAGGCTCCTGCAAAGCAGCAGGCAAAGGTAGCTCCACACAGCACTTGCTGTTTCTCTGTGAAACTTACCTCAAAATTGTTTCTGGATTCATGGGCTTCTCAGATGACTCCTCTGCGTCATGTGGAGTTTTTTCAGGAGTCCTTCTGGCACTTGTCCTTGTTGTGTCCAAAGACATGGTCTTCTGAAGCTAGCCTTTGTTCTGTATTTCCACTTTTGCAGACAGCACTTCCGATGTTTTTTTGCAAAACAGCACAAGCTACAAAGCTACCCCTGTAATAAATAGGGCATGGCCACCTTGGCAAGCAGTTTGGTGCCAGTAGTGGGGCTCCAAGAGTTGGCTCCTTTTTGCACATGGCAGAGGATGCACAGGGGCCCATTAGTGGACTATATCTGAAGAGAGGCTCTTAGCCCCTGAGGATGCTTCTACTTGATGGTGCCCCTCTTCCCACTCCACCCTGCTCATACACTCTCCTCATCCTCTTGTACCTCTCTTCAGCCCAAACATATCAGAATCTTTTCACTGGACTTTAAATTTGAGGACTCCAAAACTTACTTTATGCTGTTATTTAATTGGAAATTTAATTAGAATGGCAATTACTTTCCATCCACATTTAAACTTTCATTCATTTCATTAGCTCTTTCTAAGAAATGTTTTTATACTTTTACGTAGATATCTAATCTATGTATTTTTACACTATATGAAGTATATATATCCATATTGTATATAATACTACTATAAAGCTATACGTAAGATAAATCAAAGTATAAGTAAAATACCTATTTTTAAATCTTCGAACTTTTTGGTCCAAAGGAAATAAGCAGCCAACTGTAGAGTGTGCTGAGGTCTCAAGCCTTTGATGCTGGCAGTGCTGGCAGCCAGTTGCAGGGCAATATGTAAGCACATGTGTTACAAAGTGGCCAGACATGGTGGCTTCCTGACACAGATGACAGACAAAGCAAAGTGGGGGCCCTGACTCTAGCAGGAATGGACACCCAGGTCACTCTACTTTGGGCAAATCGTTGAGGGCAGCTAGTCCAACTAGTCCCAGGGAGTTCTTTGCACACATGGGGAGGCAGCAACAACAAGAGGGTGGCTCCCAGGGGCAACAATGAGGGATGGGGTAAACCAGAATAATAAATTTTAGAGGGCATATATTAATCTTTGGTAAAAATATAAGTCTGTCTTCTGAAAAGAACTTCCTGTGGACTTGGTCTATTGAAACAAACTGCACTTCAATGACACCTTTTTTTAAAAAAACACAAATGTCCCTTGACTTTTATTAATTATGGTATGCAGATATATTGCACACATTAAAAATCAGTTAGATGGATTTTCTTGATTTTCTGTTTTATCAAGTTTTTAACAAATATTAACAAGTTTCTAAGTATATCTAACCAAGGAGAAAAAAGATGAGTGAGGAAGTGGGTGATTTTAATAGAAGTATACAAAATGCAAAAGTAGAATCTAAACTTTTGCTTCCTTTAGCAAGCTATCATAAATTAGATGGTTACTCTCACCATACTCTGCAATAAACATAAGATAAAAATACACCCAGGAGTTAATATATTACATCAAAGTCACAATACAGTAACATTTTATTATTTCAATTTTTGAGAGTTATTGCTTAACTTTTGTATGAAAATGTATGTATCTTTTTAATAATAAAAGTATTTTAAAACTTCTCTTGTGTATTAGCTTATAATAAGCAGTACATTATTTGAAGTATTACTGTGTTAGAGCCAGAAAGCCAACCAAGAGAATGAAAGAAGGTAATCCAACTAACAACAGGGTTATCTTCAGTGGTATGAAGTCCAGCTGGAGGTTAGTCATTAGTTGAGTAGCCACAAGGACTGATACTGGATACACTACTGTCCAACATCTTATTACTGACTTAAGACAGTAGAACAGAGCACACCTCAGCAAGCTTGCAAGTCATAAAAAACTGCGAGGATTGGTGTCTAGATAGTGGTTGTTAGAAATTTAAAGCCCTGATGGAATCAACGTGCTTTTGAATTTCTTTTAAAATTAGCATTGTTGCATTGACAAGCAACGATAAGGATCAAACTTTTTGAAACAAATTTATAGAATTTAAAAAACACTAATGCTCGAGTTCCAAAACATTTTTTGGAGACTGATATATGCTGACAATTTTAGCCCTCAATTTAGCTTCATTTCTTCTCTGTTGATTAGGATATTGTCAATTTTGTATCAATGTATTATTTTTCTCAAATAGAAGCTCTTCAGTCTGATTGGAAAAAAAAACATGGAACAAGTACCGAAGAAAGAAAACATGGTGAGCCAAGACTAATCTCTCTTAAATCCTAGTCATTTCCTTCTAAATTCAGCAACATATGTGAGATGCTAAATCAAACCATGAATGCACACTTTTAAACACCAAGTGTGTGAAGAATTCTTAAGCTTCTGAATTCCATAAAAGGAGAAAGTTTATTAAAATTTTGATGTATCTAGAGCAAAAAAAAAAGTATCTAAAATTAACAATTACATTATTATTAAATATGTTGTAGATTAGTTTATGTCAGTAGATAGTGAGCAAGTTAACTTTCATCTAATGTAAATACATTAGAATCAGGAGTCCCACTGACCATGCACTGAAACAAAACTTCAATGCTTTTGCAAGACAATAACTTGATTCCAGAACAGTTAGCTGAAAATAAACACCCATGCTTTTTCACCTTCTAGAATGACATACACTTTAAATTTACTGCGTTAATTCCTGCTGGAACACTCAGTCCCTGTGGGAATCAAAAGGAACATATACTAAAAGGTTTAACTCTACAGAGGATGAAAGGGGGGAAAAGACTACAAGCAAACTAAGTTGTGGTTTTTTTCTTATCGAGGAATATTCTTATTACAGTATGTTTCCAGTCAGAAGTCAAAATTCACTCCCATACTATGTCATACATTCTTCTGGTAAAATCTGTATACCGTATTCAAAGAATTCTGCTTGGTTTACTTTACAAGATGAAGTTACAATCCCATTATTAATATAAATTAATTGAACTACATACATTCTGCTATCTTGATGTGTATATTGTATCACACAGAATCAAAGAATCTCAGAATCATCTAGTCCAACCCACCTGCCAGAGCAGGATCACCTACAGCAGGTTACACAGAAATGTGTCCAGGCAGGTTTTGAATGTCTCCAATGAAGAAGACTCCACAACCTCTCTGGGCAGCCTGTCCCAGGGCTCTGTCACTCTCACAGTAAAGACGTTTTTTCTGATGTTTACATGGAACCTCCCATGTTCCAGTTTGCACCCATTGCCCCTTGTCCTATCACTGGACATCACTGAAAAAAGCCTGGCTGTGTCCTCCTGACACTTGCTCTTATTAACACATTTGTAAACATTGATGAGGTAACCCCTCAAGTCTCCTCCAAGCTAAATAGACCCAGCTCCCTCAGCCTTTTCTCATCAGGGGGATGTTCCACTCCCTTCAACATCTTTGTGGCTCTGCGCTGGACTCTTTCAAGCAGTTCCCTGTCCTTTTTGAACTGAGGGGCCCAGAACTGGACACAGTATTCCAGATGTGGCCTCACCAAGGCAGAATACGGGGTGGAGAACCTCCCTTGACCTACTAACCACACCCTTCTAATACACCCCAGGATGCCACTGGCCTTCTTGGCCACAAGGGCACTTTGCTGGCTCATGGTCATCCTCCTGTCCACCAGGACCCCCAGGTCCCTTTCTCCTACACTGCTCCCCAGCAGGTCAACTCCCAACCTGTATTGGTACATGGGGTTGTTCTTTCCCAGATGCAGGACTCTACACTTGCCCTTGTTGTATTTAATGAAATTTCTCCCTACCCTGCTTGTCTAGGTCTCACTGAATGGCAGCACAGCCTCTGGTGTGTCAGCCACTCCTCCCAGTTTAGAGTCAACAGCAAATGTGCTGACAGCGCACTCTGTACCCTCATCCAGGTCACTGATGAATAGATGGAACAGTACTGATCCCAGTACTGACCCCACAGGGACTCCCCTAGTCACAGGCCTCCAACTAGATTCTGTTCCACAGATCATAACTTTCTGACTTCTTCACTCCAACCAGTTCACAATCCACCTCACTGCATGATCATCCAGACCACACTTCCTCAGTTTAGCTACCAGGATTCTGTGAGAGACAGTGTCAAATTGCTTACAGAAATAGAGATAGGCCACATCCACTGCTCTACCATCATCTATCCACCTGGTTATGTCCTCATATAAGGCTATCAGGTTGGTTAAATGTGACTTCCCCTTAGTAAAATCGTGATGACTGCTCCTAATGACCCTTTTACCCTTGGTATGCCTGGAGACAGTGCTGAGAATAAGTAATTCCATCATCTTTCCAAGGATGGAAGTGAAGCTGACCAGCCTATAATTACCCAGGTCCTCCTTCTTGCCCTTTTTGAAGACTGGAGTGATATTTGCTTTCATCCAGTCCTCAGGCACCTCTCCTGTTCCCCACAACTTACCAAAGATGATGGAGAGTGGTCTAGCAATGACTTCTGCCAGCTCCCTCAGCACCCAAGGGTGTATTCCCTCCAGACCCATCAATTTATGGATATCCAGATTGCTTAAATGATTCCTAACCTAATCCTCATCTACCAAGGCAAACCCCCTTTTTCTTGATTTCCTCTGGGGCCTCAGGGGTCTGGGGCTCCTGAGGAGTCTCCAGCAGTAAAGACAGAGGCAAAGAAGGCATTCAGTAACTTTGCCTTCATTGTCACTAGGGTACCCACCTCATTCAGCAGTGGGCCTACACTGCCTCTAGTGTTAGTTTTGTTTGCAATGTATTTCGAGAAGCTCTTTCTGTTGTCCTTGGTCTCTCTTGCAAGGTTCCTAGCTGCCTCCCTACATACCTGACAACAGTCTCATATTCCTTCCAAGTAGCCATCCCCTCCTTCCATGATCTGTAAACTCTCTTCTTCCACCTGAGTTTGCCCAGCAGTTCCCTCTAACCATGCAGGTCTTCTGGCTCCCTTTCTTGATTTCCTACCCGTTGGGATGCTCCAATCTTCAAGCTTATATTGTAAAAGCATTAGTTATATAGTATGGCTTTTCCTCTGGTTGAACTGCTTATAAAAATTCAAAAAAAGTAAACAGATGAGACTATTAACAGAAACTGAATTGATCAGCTTTCCAAGACAGTTAATGTAAGATTTAAACACTTGAAGGAATTTTGTTAAACTCCATCTTTGAAAACAGAAATTAGTAGAAAACAACTGCAGAAAAATCCATGTAAGAAAAAACGTAACTATTATTTTCCAGGAAATAAAGGAAGAGTCCACTCCAGAAACAAAATAAACTGGCCCACAGGGTGGCAGAAAAGAGACATAACACACAGGCAAAAAAAAATTAAAATAACAAGAAAAATTCCTGAATCATATTTTAAGACAAATATCTAGCTTTAGTAGCACTTCATCTAATAACCTCACCAAAAAAAAAGACAGTTAGTGATAAAAATGAGGTCAGATACCAATTTATTAATATAGCTTGCCCACATGTTTATTACAGCATGGAAAGCTAGGTAGGTAGGTAGTATATTTTATCATATAACCACACAATTTAAGAATACTTCCTATACAATTTCTACATAGGAGAGTACCTAGATGTGCAGTCTAGCAGGCACGGCTGTTTCCGTAAGTGTGTTCTCTCTTACTCTTAAAATAAAAACATTTGTTCCTAAGCTCTAGGGTTTATCTTAAGTCTTCATTACAGTAAATGCTATCTAGTTTTAGTTTTAACATTGGTATAGTGGTATTCCAGTTCAGCCAAAAAAAGTAATCAAGACTGGGGTCTAAATGTTTCCAAGTGAAGTCAAAACCCATAAAATAACACAGAACTTAACATTTCCTAACTAAAATGCCCATCATCGTCACACTTCTACTATCTAAAGGATAAAACTACAGAAGCAGCACAAAGAATGAAAAACAGCTATTCCATTATTCAATAGTTTTTAACATAAAAGCTCAAAAGTAGTCTTTAAACTCCTTGGAAGCTTAAACAGCAAGTGCAGAAAAAGACAATAGGGTAATGGAGAGCTATTACCTGTTAGAAATACTACAAACATGTAGAAGTTTTTAATTCCAAATGCATGCCTGTATGAAATACACCAATCGTCTCCTTTCTTTCCCACATTCTCATGATTACAGATAGAGACAGACTGATACCTATATAAAATTTAAAGCTATACAACATATTTATTTAACTTGGGTTGTTTCATTAATTTTTATTGTGGCAGTATGCAGAAATTTCTTTAAAACATGACATACTTGATATTCATGAATATGACTGAAGGTTAATTAAAAAAATAATCTGTTATGCTCTTTCTTACCTACATATAATTCTAAATGTTTTTGAGTAGATACCTTTCTAAGACTAGATCTCACTGATAAATCTGTTATCTGGCCATTAAGAAAAACTATTATATTAAATGTTCCCCTACAGTGGTTAAGCATCTGAAACTTATTTCTTAAAATTCAGTTAATGAAGATGCTAACAGGCCAACTCCAATAGTAATACTGAAGAAAAGCTAATAAATCAATTCAGCTCTTCGTATATCATGTTACTATCATGGACAAAGATAAATGTAAAAAATTCATTAACTCTGTTAGTTTTTGAAACTTAATTATGAACATGTGAATTACACAGACCTAAACACACTAGGAATGTAGCTAAGCTGCAGATAATCATGGAAGTTCTAGACCACGGAAACTATATTTTGGCCGCTTACCGATTTCATTTTCAGACAAGCTGTGTTGGCTTATTATGCTGTTTCAGTAGATTTGCTGAGTTAGACAACTGCAAGATCATTAGAAAAGGGATGCACTGTGTAACATGATAAAAATAAATACCTAGTTCATTAATATTTAGATTACTTTAACCAATTAGTTTAGAATGCAGCCAGTGTACTAACCCACTTGCTTTTCTCATCACTTTCTAAAAAGTTTAGAATTCAACCCTTTAATAAGTGATACAAAAGAGATGTTGGTAATCTCATTAGAGGGTCAAATTCTTAGCTAGCAACAAAAGAGAGTCCCCCTTCAGCTCTAGATGCTAATAATATACACAACAATTACCATCTATCTACATAAATCATTTAATGGTTTACATAATGTATATTTCACTGACTTAAGTGTAGAAAAGGAATTCTAAATAGACTCAGCAGACAACATACTTCATTCTCTATGTATCCTCTAGACTAGAAAGATGAAAACAACTCTTAGGGAGGAGTCCTGGTCTATGCAGTAAAGATCCTTGCCTTAGATTTGTGATACTTAAGTTCAGTGTCCTGCTTTTCCACTTCACTTTTCATGATTTTCAGTATGTCACTTTGCCTGCCTGAGTTTCAATCTTCCTAACTATAAAATAGAAGAAGCTTTATTTCTCTGTCACACAGACATGTCTGAAGAGGAAGTTACATGCACATCTCTGATCCACTGACACCCAGTAGTAAATTAATGGCAGTACACAGCACAAAGTTGATTATTTGCACATTTCTAGAACTGAAACTGTTGACTATAACAATTGAATCCTCACTTATATTTCCTACAAAAATATGCTCTGGTTAATGCTTATGACCAATAAATCAATTCTCAAAAACCTTGCCATTTAAATTCAAATGGCTTCAGATGGATATAAAACACTGGTAACAATTATATAATCTGTAAAACCTAAGATTTCCAATTTAAAAGCAAATCAGCAAGAGGAATAAGCTCACTGCTGAACACTGGATCACTTAGTAAGATATGCAGTGACAAAGCCTCAAGTACGCTGACACGTCAGTGACCTTTTCCATCAAAATAGCACATATGAAATGGACTTGTTCTACACAACTTCTATCCAGACTATCACTTTGACTCTGGCATATAGCCAGATTTAGTTCAATAGGCTTTCAAATTTATTAAGTTATTTACCTGACTCAATTAATGAAATCGAACCCACAGTAGACAAGTGTATTGCTTTGTTTGCTTATATTAGACTTTTACTAGCAGAGTCAAAACTATCATAGAACGACTTGAATAAACCAGATCCAAATAGCAAAACAGCTTTAAAAGCATTCCAGCCAAATCACATCATGTTGCATTCAGAACAAACTGTAATTTTCTGCAACTCAATTAACTGAATAGTTTCATTATCCAATGCTAGAACATCATGGAAGAAAACGAAACGAGAGACAGTCAAAATTATCAATACCACTCTACACCCAGTGTGGTACCATAAAAGTAGAAGAGAACTCTAGGTATGTCTCTCTTAGAGTTGCATATGAACAGCAGAATGGATCAGAAATGCAGGTAAAGCACACATCCCCATCCCCACACTGTACGTTTTGTGACCTGACCAACCTGAAGATGCAGACAAAATGGCAAGCTAGTGTTTTGTATCAGCTGTAGCTGTTTGACACGATATACCTAAATCCAACACTTAAGCAGGACTCTCAGATGCATTTATAAAGAGATCTTCTAGTTTTCAATATCATGAAGGCCATTTTGCAATACGAAAAATGGTAAATTGATCAAAGAGATGACACTTGGAGTTTGATACATATTTGAAGTGTTTGCACTCAGTCAAACAGTCTCCCGGATTAATTAATAATTTTGCTGTGATTGCATGCCTGTCTTCATGCTCCCACCCCACTCATGAGTCTTAAGCCACACTAGGATTTCCTCTCAGTGCCTCATGCTTTTCCACTGAATTTGTTGTTCAACTGTCCAGACATCAGGTAAGTCTGGAATGCAACAAAACCATTATACTAAAACTTACTGTCAGGAAGAAGGTGGAAAAAAAAAGCATAGACTTCTGTTTATCTTGACTGATTCAAGAACTACAATAGGCAATTAAACTGAAGACTAGAAATTCTCATTTTCCCTTTTACACAAAACGAAGAACAGACTTCGCTGCTGCAACACATTCAACATGGAAGTTATTAAGAGACCACTGTAGAGGGGAAACACTATACAAAAAAGACTACTAAAAATAACCAAGGATTAATGCTTAGTTACTGTGCATTTTCATCAATGAGCCAGCACTGTCTACAGATCTGTAGAAGTGGTAGACATGGAAGTACATTACAGCCACATCCCAAAGAACCAATCTCCAAAATGGTACTGTTGACTTTCATGCAACTGATGGGTTGCAACAATGCTTTTTGATTACTGCCAATGTCCTCATATGCAACCTCATTCATAATTCATAATTCATAATGAACCAACTGCATCCTTGGTCCTTTTGCCTGCTGAAATACAAGTACCTCAAAACTGTTACAGAGACTGGTAAGAGTATGGAATGATATAAGCATCCTCAAGGGCAAACTACTGTAATAAGCAGGTTCTTCCTTTAGATAACTACATGTATTTTACTGATTCAGACTCCTCAAAAGTGGTCCTACTGAAAGAGATAATTAAAAAGTCTCAAGTTAATGGAAAAGCAAAAGCAGCATCTCTAGAATTTTGTTTATGGAGCAGCATTTCTAGAAAAACACTAAAAGTTAAGCAGTGAACCTACACATCTCCTGGACTGATGTATTCTTAAGAGGCCTCCAAAAGTTTCTAGAAATGCAGACTAGCAAGGCTCAACCAAGCCCAAACATTCAGAAAGCCGTATTGATACTGTTTGGAGAATGTTTTCCCTTTTAACTCTTTCCTTATACAACGCATGTATCTTCAAAACTGTCTGAACATTTACCCCTGAAAAAAAATATATTACCCCCATATCAAAATGCCAAGCCATCTCCAATGAAGTTACAACTACGAACACAAAAAGTAATTTACAGTGGCATAGTAAATAAAAAGTAAGAAACTAATATAAGACTTTGTCTCATCAGGCAAATACTGCTATTAACTTTCAAAGTAAAAACATTAAACATTACCACATTGCCAAAATAACCTGACAAGTGTGAAAATGAAAAAAAAGTTAAAAAAACATTAAAAGATTCCATTGTGGAAAAACATTCTGGTTGGGAATTAATTTAATAGACACAAAGTCCTTCTGGGCTGAGTAACTCAACACTTATTTTCCTAGTAAAGACAGACTCTGTACTGATGAAAACAAGTACAAATTTTTGAGAGCATACTACAGTCTTGTTATTACAGAGTCCATTCAGGAGAGTATTGATGTGTATTGTCCTCAGAGAAACTTTACTAGTAAACTCAGGATGGTTCTAAGAAAAATGAAATACTCTATTTTCCACTTCTCAAAAAAAAAAAAAAAAGGAAGAAAAAAGGCTTGCTCTCTTCTCTTCGATATAGCAGTAAGAAGTCCTACTTCTTTTGCAGGTACAGGAATCAGTGCTGTCTGCCAAATTACAGTGGACCAATAGAGCCCAGTACACCTTCAGAGGAAACAAACAAAGGAAATTGAAATATTCTAAAAACAAATTACTTCATACATACATATGTATAACAAATATACACAGACATGACATCTTTCTAGATTTATTATTTCTGTCTAAAATTACTCAGAAGTTTCTAATTTTAAAATAGAAGTTTATTTATCCTTATACAACAATGAACTATCTGTAATAAACTGCAAGAAAGATCTGTTTTCAAAAGAACAGCTGCATCTGGCTTAAGGTTACGTATGGTCCTTCATTTCTACCTAGAGTGATATTTAAGAACAGGTACACTTGGCTGTCCTATTCAAAGTAATTATTTCTCTCTTTTCTCTCTCCTTCTTCCACTCTCTCCATCTCATCAGACATGGAAAGAGGAAAAAGCAAACTACCCACTGTGAAGACAACAGTCCAAAAAGAAAATGGCTGATAAAAAAAACACAGCACTGATTATGCTAACTATCTGTGAATAATGGTAGAAAAAAGAAAACATACATCATGGGAGCAAATACAAGAACCATCAGCAAATTTCAATATCCATGTAATTCTTCCTGTTTCTTCAAAGGAGCAACTCAGAGAACAACAAACCTCTGGATTTCACTGAGTCCACAAATACTAGAGGTAACTAGAGTAGATTGCCTGTGACCATACATGGGCGGGTTTTGAATATATCTCAAAGGACAGAGATTCCTCAACCTTTTTGCACAGCCTCTTCCGGTGTCCTACCACCTTTGAAGTAAGAAATGTCTTTTCTTATGTTCAGATGGCATTTCTTGTAATTGAATTCTTGCATTTCAAATTTTCATGGCTAATTCTGTGTCCCTGGACAGCACTGAAAAGAAGTCTGTCTCCCTCTTCTTTACACACTCCCATCACGTATTTATCCACACTCCTAAGCCTTCCCTTCCCCAGACTGAGCCAGGTCCAGTTCTCTCAGCCTTTCATAGGACAGCTGCTTCAGTCCCTTCATCATCTTTGTGGCCCTTTGCTGGATTGATTCCAGCATGTCTATGTGTCTCTTGTACCGGGGAGCCAAGGACTGCACTCAGCACTATGTATGAATCCCACCAGAGTTACGGAGAATGGAAGGATCACCTTTCTCGGTTCACTGGCAATGCTCTTCCTAATTCAGCCTAGAAGGCTGCTGGCCTTCTTTGCTTCAAAACCACATTGCTAGCTCATGGTCAACTTATCCACCAGGACCCCCAGGTCATTTTTGGCAAAGCTGCTTTTTCCAGCCAGGCAGTCCCCTACTTTCTCTGTAGTTAAGGTGAGGATATTCTGTTTGTAGTTCTCTGGATCTTCCTCTTGGAACACAGGAGACCTTTGCTTTCATCCAGTCTTTGGGAATGTCCCCTGATGACCCTGACCTTTCAAACATTATAAAGAGTGAGGTCCCACTGACAGCAACCATCTCCCTCAGCATTACTGTGTGCATTCTACCGGGCCAAATGGACTTGTGTATGTCTAATTTATTTGAAGAGTAATAACCTGATCCTCCTCCAAAAAGCTCCAACCCCCCTGCTATGAGCAGGAACACCTCTCACTAGACCAGGTTGCACAAAGTCTCATCCAACATGGCCTTAAAAACCTCCAGGGATGGGGCATCAAAAACCTTCCTGGGCAACCCATTCCAGTTCCTCACCACCCTTATAGTGAAGAATTTCTTCCTAATGTCTAACCTAAATCTACCCTCTCTCAGTTTAAAACCATTACCCCTTGTCCTATCACTATCTCCTCTGATGAAAACCCCCTCACCAGCTTTCCTGTAGGCCCTCTTCAGGTACTGGAGGGCCGCTGTAAGGTCCCCCCAGAGCCTTCTCTTCTCTAGGTTGAACAGCCCCAACTCTCTCAGCCTGTCTTCATAGCAGAGCTGCTCCAGGCCTTTGATCACCTTCACGGCCCTTCTCTGGACCCTCTCCAACAGGCCCATATCTTTCTTGTGCTGAGGGCACCAGAACTGGACACAGTATTCCAGGTGGGGTCTCAACAGAGTAGAGGGGCAGAATCCCCTCTCTGGCCCTGCTGGCCACACTTCTTTTGATGCAGCCCAGGGTGTGTTTGGCTCTCTGGACTCCAGCACACACTGGCAGCTCATGTCCAGCTTCTCATCTACTACCACCCCCAAGTCATTTTCCTCAGGACTGTTCTCTAGCCATTCTCCCCCCAGTCCGTATTTGTGCCTGGGGTTGTGCTGACCCAGGTGCAGGACCTTGCACTTGACTTTGTTGAACTTCATGAGGTTAGCACTAGCCCACCTCTCCAGCCTGTCAAGGTCCCTCTGGATGGCATCCCTTCCCTCTAGGGTGTCAACCACGCCACATTGTTTGCTGTCCATGTCTTCAACAAAGATGTTAAACAGCACTGCTCCCAGTACTGACTCCTGGGTGACACCGCTCATCACCTGCCCCTATTTGGACACTGAGCCATTGACCACAACTCTCTGGGTGCGGCCATCCAGACAATTTCTTCTCCACCGAGTAGTCCATCTGGCAAATCCATGCCTTGTCAGTTTGGAGACCAGGATGTCATGTGGGACAGTGTCAAACAACTTGCACAAATCCAGGTAGATGACGTCAGTTGCTCTGCCACCATCCACCATCTCTGTAGCCTAGAAGGTCACCAGATTGGCCAGGCATGACTTGCCCTTAGTGAAGCCATGCTAGCTGTCACCAATCACCTCTTTATTTTCTATGTGCCTTAGCAGACCTTGCCAGGCACAGAAGTGAGACTGACCAGCCTGTAGTTCCCTGTATTCTCTGAAATATGATGGACAGAGGCTTAGCAATTTCATCCGCCAGCTCCCTCAGGATCTGTGGGTGAATCCTATTGGGTCCCATAGATTTATGCACCTTTAGGTTCTTTAGATGGTTAGTTCTGGATTCAATGGAAGCATTAATCTGCAAATCCAGTTATGTTTGTCCAATAAGAAAACTATTAGAAAGTAACTATTCAAAGTAACATCTTCAAGTCTAGAAATACAGATAAGCACCAATACAACATCCAGAAATCCAGCCGTTTCGGAGAAGCAGTATGGAGAGATGAACAGAAATAATGATGGCAGCTCTGGCAAGTAAATTACAGAAACTCTTAAAGCAATCTAAATAACTTGGGAATACGAATTTTCCACAGTAAATATTGGATACCATCTTATAGTGTAAGGTTAAAATGTTTCAGGGTCCTCTGAAAATGTCACAACTGTACTATGTAAAATAACTCAAAACAAAACCAAATAAAGCAAAACCAAACCAACCAAACAAAAAACAACAAAAGCAACAACAATAAAAAACTTTAAAAGGGTATAATTGATTAATCTGAACACTGTAAAAGGCATGTTCCTGTTTTTTTAAATTTCTGCTTTTTAAATACTATCCAAAATTTCATTATGAGATTTTAATCTCTGCTTAAATTACAAGCCTTCTGTTTGAGACTTCAGTTATAAACCTATGAAAGTCTCCTAGCTGTCCAGCTGTGGCAGAAGTAGATATGAATCTGATCTCCTTCTCTGATAAGATGACCTGCCTGGTCAATGAGGGAAAGGCTGTGCATGCTGTCTACCAGGACTTCTGTAAAGGCTTTGACACTGTCTCCCACAGCATTCTGATAAAAAACCTGGCTGCTCATGGCTGGGCATATACTCTGCTGGGCAAAACACTGGCCAGATGGCCGTGCCCAGAGAGTGGTGGTGAATGGAGTTAAATCCAGCTGTCAGCTGGTCAAAAGTGAGGCTCCGCAGGGCTCAGTGTTGGGATCATTTCTTTTTAACATCTTTATCAATGATCTTGATGAGGAGATAGAATGCACCCTCAGTAAGTTTGCAGACAATACCAAGCTGGGAGGGAGTGTTGATCTGCCTGAGGATATGGAGGTTCTAAAGAGACTTGGACAGACTAGATGAATGAGCCAAGGTCAATGTATGAAGTTCAACAAGGCCCAGTGCCAGGTTCTGCACTTGGGCCACAGCAATCCCATGCAATGCTACAGGCTTAGGGAAGAGTGGCTGGAAAGCTGCTCAGCAGAAAGGGACCTGGGGGTTCTGATTGACAGGAGCTGAACATGAGCCAACAGTGTGCCCAGGTGGCCAAGATGGCCAATGGCATCCTGGCCTGTATTAGGAATAGCGTGGCAAACGGAACCAGGAAGGTGATCATCCCTCTGTACTTGGCACTGGTGAGGCCACACCTTGAATACTATGTCTAGTTTTAGGCACCTCAATACAAGAAAGACATTGAGGTGCTGAAGCGTGTCCAAAGCAGGGCAACGAAGGTGGTGAAGGGCCTTGAGAATGAGTCTCATGAGGATCAGCTGAGGGAACTGGGGCTGTTTAGTCTGAAGAAAAGGAGGCTGAGGGGAGACCATCATCACCCTCTGCAACTTCCTGAAAGGAGGTAGTGAAGAGGTAGGCGCTGGTCTCTTCTCACAAGTAACTGTGATAGAGCAAGAGGAAATGGCCTCAAACTGCACCAGGGGAGGTTTAGAATAGACATTAGGAAGAACTTTTTCACTGAAAGGGATGTCAGACATTGGAACATGCTGCCCAGGGAGGTGGTTGACTCACCCTCCCTGATGTTTTTCATGTCGTCTAGATGTGGCATTTGGGAATATGACTTAGTGCTGGACTTGACAGAGTAGGGTTAATAGTTGGACTTGACAATCTTGAAGGTCTTTTCCAACCTAAGTGATTCCGTGATTCTGGGACTTTGACACATAAATACCTCTGAAATGCACAAAATTGGTTCGTAATCCACAAATGCTACTCAAATGCTTTTGAGTAGGTATCATGTTCAGACTAGATCACACTGCTAAGTCAGTTTTTAGAAAATTTAAAATTCCAGAATTTAAATGAGTTCACAGTCTAAATTACATACATCATACAAATTCAGAGTATTTTCCAGACTGACTTAAAGAAGGGAGATTTATATTAGACATTAGGAGGAAATTCTTCACTATGAGGGTGGTGAGACCCTAGAACAGGTTGCCCAGGAAGTAGTGGAAGCCCCATCCCTGGAAATATTCAAGGACAAGTTGTATGGGGCTTTGAGCAACCTGATCTAGTGGGAGATCCTTGCCCATGCAGGGGGCTTGAATCTAGATGATCTTTAAGGTCCCTTCCAACCCAAACCTATGATTCTATGATTAACTCACATTTAAACTTATGGAACCCACGTATCTGAAACTTGCCATCAGCTGAGTAGTTTGCCTAAAGACTGCTCAGATGACCCAAACTACCTTTTAAAGTTACTCTTCTAGATTTGGGATTATATATGCCATGTTTTAATATGATTTTCAAATACAATCAGACAAAACCATGTTGTTTCACTGAATATATGCAAAATATATCTCTGCTAACATACTCACACCCTTTGCAGTGATGTGCAGGGCAATACCTAGATAGTCAGGCCCAAGGTCCATTTAAAAGAAAAGCTTTTCACCATAATTCAGTTTTTAAAGTTCCTGCGATAAAAGAAAACATTTGATCAACATCTGAGTCTACTGAAACAACAGAATCCAGTGAAACATGCCAAATCGAGTCTGTAGTATCTATTTGTTTACATTTCATAATTTTCTTCATCTACACTGTGTAGCCCCTTGTTTTGCCAACTTATGCTTTAGCAAAGGGACAAGGTCAGCACAAAGGACAAAGATGTCCAATCAAGGAAGTTAGCCTATCTGTACTGGCTGAGGTTAAAAATCATACAATAACCACTACAAACAAACATTCACAGTATCTGCTAAAGACAAATACAACAAAACTAGAATACTTACAGCAAAGTTAAAGCAAAACACAGCAATGCATCTAATCATTACTATGCAGGAAGCAGCTATAGTGATTAAGAAAGATACATCACCATTTGCCCTTTATATGTTACCATCACCAGGTCCGCAGTCGCTGGGGAGCCCTGATTGCAGGAAGAATCTGGAGAGCCCTTCCTGGCAACTGGGAAATCCTATGCAGTGCATCCACTTGTAGGTGAGGTCTCTAGAGTTTGCTGTAAGAGGGTCCCAGCTTTCTAATGCCAAATTAGCAAGTCAGAATGACTTGTAAATTTTTTGTATGGAAACATCTGGTGGTACACCCCCTAACCAATGGAGACCAGTGCTTGATCAGAGCCCAGAATGCAGTTGGTGGGGTTCCCTAAAATATCTTGCTTAGACATTTTATCAGCAAAAGCTAAATATTAATAATCCGTTGCACACAGTTACACAAGAGTTTCTAGACACTTCATCAGCACAAAGGTCTAAAATATCTGGGCTAGTGGTTAAGCACACAAGATCCTAAAATACTGGGATTATGTTCAGCAAAGTAGTTTGCGAGTGATAGTTTTAAGAATTATACCACAAAAGTTAATAACTGCAAAATTTAAACAGTTCATCTATAGGTCAATTCTGGCTAGTGCCTAATGTCCAAGGCCTAGCACTTCACCCCTAGAGCTGCCCTTTTTCTCACTGTTGGTTTTATACTCTTGGAACAGCTTTCAACTATTTAGAAAAAAAAAATAAAATAAAAAATTGTGCCATCTTAATAGAAAGGTTACAAATATATAACAGGCTTTCTGTTAAAGTAACTGACCTTTACCATAATGACTCTTCCATCACTATTCGCAAAAGCAGACACAGTAACTGAAGAAGGGTGTTTATCTAGTGGAGATCTACATCTTCACTCAAAGACCAGTGTCACAATTTGGAAGTCAGCCAGGTCAAAATATTTAAACTCAAATGTAAAAATCAGAAATCACATCTATTATTATTTTGTGAGACAATTTCTGTCCCTCATCCCAAATCACCTGTTTGTCCATATATTTCTACCTTTCACACACAACAGGTCTTGAAAACATGAAATCCTAACAATTAACTTTAAAGTAATTTAATTTTATTTACTATGCCTTTTTACAGTACCTTCACAGGATATTTCCAAGCTTTTCTAAATACCGTATCAGAATTCTAAGGATTTAAAATAACTTACTGTATTATGCATCTTACAGAAGATGTTTTACATGGATTTTTTTAATCAACATGTGTCTCCAAAATACGAGAACTGCTGCATAGTATCCAGTAGCTGAATCAAGGAGAGATAACAGAGCAAATACAAACTTCAGAAAAGCCTGACTGTAACTAGCAACAACTCACCAGCAGTACCTGATAACACATGCTCCAAAGATAGACCCTGTAAATCCAAATAGTAGACACTTACAGAATAACCTCCTTTGAGGAAGTGTCTTTTCAACTTCATTAATTAAGGTGTGACTGACCATATTCCTTCCATAATAATTAATCTACCTCTACAGCTAGGGACTCATAAGAAGTTCCAGCACGGATCAATTTATAAAAGAAGCTGAGATTTACAAGCTATTTAAAGTGGATATTAAATACCCTCTTCCCTTGATAACTCCTTCAGTGTTTCTTAGTTTTCTCATATGTTTCAAACCACTAGACTTTTAAGTCCCTTATTCTAAGCAGCTTTATCAGGATTTCAGTACCAAAACTTTTTGAAAGTACATTCCATTCATTTAGCAGAGGTTCACCACTTTGAGAAACAGAATCAGACTAAGCTCTGCCTAGTTTATTATAATAATGACATGACAACTGTTTGTACTCTTGCTGTATTATTACATCCGGCCTGGTCACTATTGGAAATTCAATCTATTATTGTTGCTAGGAGCTTGTTGCTATGCAACCTAAAAGGGTTACCCAGCACTTTCAGGCTGAGAAGCATTGAAAATACCACAGGCTTCCTCCTATGGTTCTAACCAGTTTCTTTAAATATAATAACACTCTCTTCAGTCAACCCCAGGCATACCCTTAAAAAAAGGTACAATGACAGATGTGAACTATGTACACAAAAGAAAACAGAAAAACTACACAAAAGAAATATATCTGATCTCTACTGCACGTCACAGCAAAGTAAACAGCAGTATCTCCCCTAACTCAACATTTAAGTTTGGAAAGTTAAAAACTGTAAACTTCAAAACCCTTTGAAGCTTAACTTTTAACAGCTAGTATAATGGAATTGTACAACATGCTCTGCATGGATATTTTATAATAAACTTTGACAGAACAATACATTAAGTTTTATACTCTGGATCATAAAACAAGACTTTTTTCTTTTTTTAAAAGCCTTAAAAATAAATTTCAAATGTCATAATAATACTTCATATTTATTCTCTATATCATATCAAAAGATGTCCAACAGCCTGAAAGTTAGTTTTAAGACTTCGCAGTCAAACTGAGTTCTGCCTTTGTGTTTTACTGTCACCTCTACAGATTATGCAAGCCCAATTAGACATTTACATACACCTCTGCAGATTCGTTTATTTCTGTAATAATCTTACAAATTTGCTGGAGAACTGATAAGAAATTACACGCAGAAGAGGTGAATATTATGGCTTTTCTCCACTCTTGCTAATCCATTCCAGACTGCACCAGAATTAAGAAAGACACATGTCCTCCAGCCTGATCCTTTAAACAAATCAGACAACACACTAGTACAGGTTGTGAGATTTTGCTAACTCAACAGGATGCTGGGAGTGTAAAATGAGTTATAACTGCCTCTTCTTCAGTGATGGTATACATTTTTGCTTACCTTCCCAAACTAAGTATTTTGTTGGTATTTGTTTTTCTGAAACTGCTGTCCTTCTTTTGGATAAGATGGACAGACATAAGAGAAAAACAAAACACAACAATAACCACAAAAAACCCATTTCCTTAAGAGTACAAAGCTAAGAAAGAAACATTGTCCCAAAAGTTATTGGAAATGCTAAAATCAATTGTCTGTACAATAGCCATACAAGCCAGCACCACACAATAAATTCCAGAAGTCAGATGAGGCAATGCTAGAGCTTGTCCTTCCCAAAAAGCTTTGTACTACGTAGTTGTTGAGGTTTTCTAGGTAACCTTGAAAACAGTAATAAATATGAAGACTGCTCTGAAGACAAAAAATTTCAGAGGGCTGGAAGTAAGACCGCAAACATCATTAGGATGCAATCATGAATACGAATCTTCTAACAAGAACTTTGCTTCTTCTCCAGAGTTTGTAAGCTTACAGAATCTTTTTCTAAAGCAAAGTCAAACTTCTCACCTATGGTAGGATTAGACGCAAATAACACTTCCCATCAACTTCTACAGTCAAAATCATGAATCTAAAGACTTATGGAATATGTTCCCCCATTGCTAGTAGTGATCATGACCTCAAAGATGACAGGCAGCTATCTCAATGAAGATATAGTTAGAAAAATCTAAGCACATTATCACGGAATCACCAAACTGTCAGACTTAGAAGGAACCTCTAGAGATCATCTAGTCCAACTCCCCTGCTAAAGCAGGGTTGCCTAGAGCACATTACTCAGGACTGCATCCAGGCAGGTTTTGAATCTCTCCAGAGAAGGGGACTCCACAACCTTCCTGGGCAGCCTGTTCCAGCACTTCGTCATCCTCACTGTATGCTGTGTAGCTATCTATTACTTTGTAATTAAAAAAATAGATACTGGTTATTAGAACTACATTTTACAGTCAACATTTTTTTAGAGCTTGTTAAGTGCTTCCGTGCTGCCCAATGATTGGAGGACTTGGACAAAGAGAACAGAGATCCAACACTATATCTACCTACCATTTTTCCTTAAATGACCTTTAATAAATATGATATTCCCTTCAGTATCACTGAAGCAAATGAAGCTTGAAGACCCCAACATTTTGTTTACATATAACAGACTAGAGCCTTGATTTATTAATCTGGTAAGGTACCCTGGTTGTCTTCACAGTCACCTCAATAAAAGAAATTCGACAAGAATCTAGCAACAATGAGCTTAAGGCCTAGCCTAGCATTCCTGCATCCTTTATTATGGAAGGTATCTCACCTGCAGGAGTGGCCATCCAAGGAAGCTGTGCAAGCTGGATGTTCCCTTGGCAAGCGGCAAATTAGCTCTAAGACACAGCTCCACATTATAAAGCTGATTTAAGAAGCCTATTTTGCCTCCCATAACTCTACAACCACTCTTCTTACTAACTCACTGCCACCACAATTCTAACAGAGGAAATGTGCACAGAACTACTCTCCTGTTCAGAAGAAAACCATTTTAATGAATGACATAAAATTGATAAGCTGTGGCTACTGCTACAAATAAAAAAAACACTGAATAATTAAGATACTTAGGTTGTTTCAGCCTTCAGAAATACTGCATAGAGGTAGGTAGGGATCCTGCAGACCAACTTTTCCACTAGTTTCTTCGAGTCTCAAATCACTTAGTGTAGATGGACTACATTCAGTTCTACATACTCTCTATACACATAAAAAAAAAAAGATATATACATACACTCTGTTAATCTGCATACTCATATACCGTATGTGCAAATATAGATACATAAACACACATGTATCTATACATAAAAAATGGTTGCTTCATGTGTATATAATAAATATTCATCCAGCCATCCAAACTAAGTGGCGTATATGTTGTTACCCATACTTCACATTTTTAATATTTTCCATTATAACATTGTTTTCATTTCATTGCATATTAAAAAAAAACACAACAAAAAACAACAAATCGAACAAAAAAACCAAACCCAAACATACGTAGTTCCTCTCACCTATAAGCAGTTTCAGAAATGAATGTTCTCAGCAATGCTGAGAATAAGATACAGGGAAAAAAAAGTTATTTGTCTGTCTTCACATACATATATATCTTATGATACTTAAAAGCCAGTTATTTCAATACTAAGCTTTAGTAAATGCACAAATTTCAACAGTAATTTAAATGTGGCACAGCCATGAAACTTCATCACCAGAAACTGTAAATATCAGGCTTTTAGCTGTGACACAACTTAACTCCTAAAATTCTCTGGACACACTGTTCAACAATGCACAAATTGCTCAAATAATCATCTTCCACATTCTGACTACTGACACATTACCCTCAGATCAGTAAAATTCCACTAGCTGAAGCCATGATCTTCCCCTAAACTGCTTTTCTGAAAATTTATTAAGGTGTTTAGCCCTAAAGTCAATGATTGAGAAATTGTTGTTCCTGTATCTCAAACATTTGCACAACTAATACAGAAGCAGTAGGAAGAGATGAGTAAGATGAAGAAAAGAACAAAGGCAAGATGAGTAATTGTAAAAGGGCAAGCACAGAAGAGGGTGATCAGAAGAGATGTGAAGCATATGTAGAATAGCCATTAGCTGAGAGAGAAGTGAAAGCCAGTAGTGAAAAGCAAGAAGACAGTAGGAATTAATGAATATAAATAAGTGGTTCTCAGCTTTCCAAAAACCTCACCTTTTCTGCTTTAAATCTAAAAAGAAGCAAAACACTTGTAAAGACACTGCCCATATATCCTAAGAATGATTGTAAAATTGGTGCACTGTACACAAGAAAAAAAAAATTTAAAAGCAGACACATTGCAGGCACAAGTTTGCTTATCCCTAGTACAGAGAATATAATGACCATACAGCGAGGCCAGAATTGTACAAAATTCACAATTATAATACCACATTTAATGTAAAAGTAAACAAGACTAGGTGTGTTTCAGTACATTGTTTATAATTCTTACTGAAATGTAGTACATCCTTATTATTGTCATTTATCAAAACTACATTATTGTGTTCAATCTCATAAATTATTTGCAACAGGTTATTAAATTTTCAGGGCCAAAAGAGCTATAAGTTTCATATTCAGAAACTCAGACTTAGGAGGACATAAGACCAAGGGCTACAGGAACAGTGAACACAGTGAAATAAAATCTATGCCCCTTTCACTTTTTATATACCTGGAGCTGAAAAAATAAGGTATTTTTATGTTGCTACAAATTTTGGTAAAATTAAAATTACAAAGGTGTTTCAATATTATAATCAATTATACAAAAGGAAACAGTATTCTTTTCACATCTCCAGACATAAAAGGATGGCCTTAAATAAGACCTGTATATTCTATAAACGATCAACAATTAAGAAAGCTAATTTTAATTCCTTACAGTTCCACTGAAAATTTGGATTTGTGATTACACTAAACAAAGTCATAGTCTGAATTATCAACATAATAACATTGTCAAAACAACATCCTGAATGTGAAATGAAAATTATGACTGTAAATTGTTTTTTTAAATATTATACCTCTGTGTATGGACAATGCACTCAAATCTTACAACATACACTAAAATTTATCACATACAAAGGATATAAAGGATTATGAATATGTGTATAACTATCAATACAAAGGATTAGGAGAATCTAGAACAACTCTTAAAGAAACCTGGATCTCTAAATACAGATAACTTCTCATCCCACCATAAAAGACTTCCAAACTGAAACAGAAATATCCAATCTGAACATTTCAAATCCTAAAGCTCAGTTTTTCCTGAACTAAGCAACACTGAGCTTCAGCACCTTGAGGCTGATCAGTACGGTTCAACTTGCTTACATATCTAAAACCTACTGTGGATTAACTGTTCAAAACTCAGACCAAGAAACAACTATCTGTGGAAAGAAGTGTAGAAAAGAAGTGTAGCTGTTAACAGTATAATAAGTAATGATACCTTGGGATTAGTTACACAATTTTTTCAAATGTTACTCTCTAATTGCTTAGAGGATTATACATACGTTTTCCAAGAGAGATTCTAACAAACTCAAGTAAGTGCATCAGCTCCCCCTTAGTCAGCCCTACCAAGTGTGGGTGCTTGGCTTTGTCATTCCACAGAGTTGGCAAAGTATCAAAAGGGTCTGCAGAGAATCTTGGTGTGTGTGTGTGTCAAGTGAGCAAAGGACTCGTGCAGACCCTCGAAGCGGAGGTCAGCAGCATTAGGCTATCCCTACAAACCAGACAGATATAGGTCAGGAGTGTGTGATGCTTAGCAGCCTTGTCACACCCCACTATCTCAGGTAATCTGTTAAACATTAAACCACATGCAAGCCACACATACAAAAAGGAACATAAAAAACACAGTGGATACTGAGCTGCAGAGCTTAATAACTAAAAATTAGTGCCAAAAATAATGACAATTTTAATTACAAATAAACATAAAAACAGGTATCACTGCAAACAATGATAACAAGGCAGCTGAAAAGGACTAAATCATAAACTGCAAAGGAAGAAAAAATTGTTGACATAAAGATTTAAAGAGTGGTATAACTTTAATTTCCTGTCTCAGAAAAAATAATGGAAGAAAATAAAATTAACAATCAATCTTTAAGTATACATACAAAGAAAACTATCAAATAAGTATTTACAGAGAAATTATAACATTTTATATCCATTTATAAAAAGCTACCTTATTTTAAAATACTGCTTTATGTCTTAAAGATATCCTTCATCCTACCCTATCATCTGAATTTTAAGTATCTTTAAAAATTATTGCTTTGCTTTGTATCTATATATTTAAAGAATAGTAACTGTAAAATTAAATTATAATTTTCCCAATACTGTATTAAAGTTAGTTCCAAAGGAAAGCAAACAATCTCATTCTGCTTTGGTAAAAGATTATGAGAAAAAACAAAGGCAGATGGTAACTGATGATGAAAGTACTCATGCGCTTTCCATCTCAATATAGTTGTATGAGGCAACTAATATTTCACTGTGTTTATAATGTTATTTCTTTGTGAGAACTGCATACTCGAGTTAAGAGCAAATCCAGAATTGCAATTCTGCAGGAAATACACAAGAAACATATGACATTGGAAGCAATAACAGAGAATTACTCACACAGTAAGAATATTACTTTACCAAACATGCATGAAATTCAGAATCACGCTGGACAACAACATTTAAGATATTCATTTTAACCTTGCTTGCTTGCTTCTGAGACTCTTCCCAATATGCGAGCTTTCACAAGCATATATTTATTCACAATACACAGTTATTAGCATACACGTTTCAAAAACAAAACTTGATTTTGGTGTTTCATTAAATGATATATTTTTAATGTAAAAATATACACAAATTCATACATACAGAAATAAAGGAAAAAACTGCTTAAGTCAAACATGCCAAAAGACTCACTGCCACACTGCTTTATGTCCACCTTGCACTGGGTTCCAAACCGTAATTCTGTTCTGCTTTTCCAAAGTAACAGTACTTAGCACCTTAAAAGGTAGTGATTTGAACAAGTCTCAGTTATCTTAGCTGGAGAGATGTCAACATTTATAATTTTGTTCCATGTGTCACTTAAAACCAACCACTTCAACTTTTGTTTCCAGATTAGAGGCAAATGTTTATAAACAATACTCTAAAATTATTCAATCCTCCTTAGTTATCACTACACTTCTCCCAAAGAAACAGTTTTGTAAGTTCTTAGCTAAGATTAATTCCAAAAAGGATGTCAAAACAGGAAATTGTGGGGAAAAAAAATGCATAATAGTACTTACTTAGCTCGGATTATCTCACACAGCATTTTTCTTTCAAAAGAAAAACTACCAAGATTGGAAAAAAAAAAATAAAAAAAAATAGTAGTACAGTGTAAAACTGAAATGAAGTAATGAATACTGAATACCAGACAGGCACATAGAAATGGAAAATAAATAAATATCAGTGAAAATATATTAATTATAAGAAAGAAAAACATGTCATTAATTAAGTTAGTACTGTACAATACAGAATAATTAACAAATCTCTACGTTTCCAGTAATTGAACTTATAATAAAAATGGAATCTTGAGAATTGCACAACTGGATCCAATGTATGTATGTTTCTTTCTTTTCTGGCTTGCATGGTTACAGAAAGGTTACATGCTTAACAAAAAAAATTCATACTATCTGACAAAAAGCTTGATGCTCAGATAATGCAAATACTAATACTTTCAGAAGATGGTTTAATGAAAGTTAACTATTTTTATAACTGTTTATTAAGATTTGTTTTATCAGGCTCTACCACTGCACATATAGAGAATCAGAAAATAATTCAAATGTAAAGAACACTCAGTGACAATATTTATAAAAGGTATGTCATAAACAGTAGAAATTGAGTTTGATTTCTAAGTCTCAAAACAGAGATGTAAGACTATATAACTTAGATAATTTCATTGTTCTTCACAACTGCCAATGAGTAGCAAAACAACACTATTAAATACCATTTAGGTATTTCATTTACAATATGGGATCATAAAAATCTAAACTATGACACATACAACACCAATACTGAATACTAACACAATTTTTAAGACATGCTAAAGATTATCCATTTTATTTTCTTATTGAAGATCTTTGTTTTGTTTAGGAACAATTACTTAACTTTAATTTTCTTGATATTCAATTTAAACACTGACGTGCAGAAATCAGACATGTAACCTGTTTGACAGAATGTTCTTCAAAACAGGCAAAGTACAATAGAGGTACATGGAAAAAAGCACTGTGTTGTGGTGTTAAAACATTTAGAATATTTTAGGTTTCACTGTGCATTCAGTTTTTTAGTTGAATCAGAAAAAGGATTTTTTCCAGAAAAAAATGCACAGCAAACACCTTATGGAAATCTTCTGTTCCTCTTCTACTGAAATTCTCAAACTTTAAGGAAGTTTAATAACTTCTGAATAAAATAAAAATGCAGGTTCTGAATAATGTATTTGCTTGTTTACACACTAATAATTAAATTACATTAAGATAGCATGAAATATCTGTATTTAAATAAAGGGATTACTTTATAATATTGTCTTGATTAGTAAGACTATATTTATCATTATTACTAATATGTACATATGTCTTCGTTTATCCTTTAAGGAGTGTTCAACAAGAAAAAGACCTAATTTCTGCAATGGACTTTGGCATCTGAGTGCCCCACAATCATAAAATCCCAGCCAAAACAAACAAACAAAATGCAAATAGAACCACTTTAATCAGTAAAAGTATTGATTCCAAAACTATTTTTCTGATTTCATCAAATAGCAGCTACTGGTATACACACTTCCTTAGACTATGGCTCTTCATGATAGCTATTAATTTTGTTTTTGCAGCTGTATGATAAAGCAAATATTTTTTTCTAAACAAACACCTTTTTATAGACACTCAGAAGGCATCTTCACTTCCCTAATCCTTCTTCGTATACAATCCAGTTCACACTGAAATTAACAGGAATACAGGCAAGGTATAGGAAAATATTTTATATATCCTCATCACAAAAAATGTCCTTTTCAGCTTCCTGGCCATTGTATTTGTTGAATACCACTTACAAAATCACCAGGCAGATAGCAAAATATAGCATGTTTCATCAGTGCTCCTGAACTAGTTTCGAAAACACAAAGAAACTATCAAGTTTATTTTAAATAATTTGTAGTAAAATTTTCAGTTTGCCACTTTTCATCTTTTTATTTTTCTCTTTTGCTGCAACAAAATAATTAAGAATAACAAAATAAGACCCTAATAAATAAACACAAGTAGAAGTCCACAGAAACCAACAACTCAGGATTGGTTTTGCCAGCTATTCAACCAAGGTCTTTCCATTTTGTTTTTTAAATTCTTTGGTTCACGGTTGCTGTCTTCTGAAGAGATCTAACAAATTTCCTTCTACTGCAATTTTCTCTACTGATTTTTTCCCCACCCCCTCTGTAGGGCTCCAGTGAAAACTCTCTCACAGTGTCATTGTAAAAGTACTTTCTAAATAAATGCACAGAATCTAGTCTATGTCCAATTCTAATTTTGTGTAATCCAGAGAATAAAATGTTAGACCAAAATAACATCACTGTAGCAATACATTAACGGAAATTGGAACACAAGAGTTCTGTGTTTGTAGCAAGATCATCTCCTGCGTAAATCCAAACCGTGTCTTTGTGATGTATGTCAAGACAAGTATTTTGTGATGTTAGCTCTAGATATACTATCTCTCTTCTTTTACTTCTAATAAATGGAACTGTCCAATCAAGAAAAAGAAGATAAACTAAATCAAAGTCTAGGAACTTCTGCTGCAAAGCAGTTACCAAATTTGCCGTAAAGCTATTATCAAACTTGCTGTAAAGCTGATCCAAACAGCTGCAATTTAACCAGCATAAAACCACAACCTTTAAAATACTGGAAGAAACTCATTTCCATAAATTAGAATCCCTACTTTCATGATAAATTATGCTGTAGATTTGTAGGACCAACTCTAGTTCTCACTCTATTGTAAATAAACTGTAAAAAAAAAATGTCCCTTGTCCACATAGCTACTGACCCAGCACACCAAAAAACCTCAAAAAATGTACCTATCAGGGCTATGCTCCCTACAGTAACAAAGGAGTTTCAGAGAGTTGAAGAACAGAGCAATTCAGGACAACCTTCAGTCAGAAAGCACTCAGAAAGCTGGGAAGAGACAATACGAAAGAGATCTGTGATTTCATCTTAGCTCATTCACAGAAATCAAGCACAAAAAGATTTCCCCAATATAAGAGAACGAAGACTTATTTCTGTGCTACATGTCTCCACGATATAGCTGAGTATGTTTTACACCCTAAAGCAATCATAAGGATGCTATAGATTACAAAAGAGCCTTTACACTTTTCAGGAAGTCCAAACAGTAATCTTTGGGGAAGTTACAGGGAATTGCTCTAAATATTACACAAAATCAACTATGAGGAGTTGAAAACATACTAGATTGTACACCCTTCCATGTACTAAATATGATACAAAACAATAAAATATGGAAGATTTCTTTATCAATTCTTTTTGCAAACTGCAACTTAGTTGAAGTTGTTTAACACAGAGCAGTTTGCAAAAAGTGAGTAAACTAAATACTGACCAGAAACCCACATGGTGACAGGACCTCAGCTACCAAATGCTCAACAAACTAACATGTCAATTTCACCTCATAGCTAATAGTTAATCTGGTAAGTCAGCTACTATACAGGTAGTTCAATACCTCCTCACTAGCCCAGGCTAATGGAACTTTGGATACAGGAAGATCTTTCTGCAGAAGGAATCTAAATAGTTTTCATAAAGCATATATTAACTTTATAAATGGGTGTAATAATCTAGAGAGCTTTATATTTAGTTAAACATTAACTTTGTATAGCTTAACTACAAAATGTGTATGATCTGATAATTAAATTTATTTTTTAAATGGTGATTCTAGAACAACTCTTTTCCTAAAAACCACTTTGAAGAGCAAGCATGGGTTTTTATATAAGACAAGTAGTTTGAAGACTACTACAGGTTTTTTCTTTACTGTATTTTTCCAAATTCTTCAAGAGACCCAAAGCAATTAACATTGAATCCCAATATTATGTACCCAGTAAACACAGTACCCAGTAAACACAGTACATAGAAACTTTAACAGAAATACAAATTAACAATCCTTTGTGTACAGCTACATGTCCTTTCTAACAGAAGACAACAATGTGCAGTTCATCAACAACAATGTGGAGTAGGCAAAATTCTTCCTTCACTAGATCTGTAACTCTGTCAGCTCTCCTGCTTACGTCAAGCTACTGAATAATAAAGAGGTAAGAATACAGCAAGCATCTTACTGGGAAAAAAGCAGTTAAGGCTCTAGAAGGAGAATTCGGAGAGCTTTCTGCAGCAGTTAAAAAGAAAGTGAATCTTCAAATTTATCAGACATTTAACATAAGACAGGAATCCTTTTAATGGCAAAAGAACTACAATTATTTTGTTATTTTTCCTTTTACCTACCTATAATAAGTAGACTTAGTCCTGCTTAGTAAACACTAGTCACTTTTGTTAATTCAACTCATCTCAAACTTGCACTGTCAAATTACACTCCCAGCTGTTCACAGTGCAGAATGCTACCAAGAGATAGGGGAAAAAAGAAATCAGGTGACAAATGAGCCTACACAAATCAACAGCAACTTTCACAAATGCTTTTTGGATAATGTACACCAAAAGACATCAGCTCAAATTCAAAATCCTGGTCGTCTAATCCAGTAGCGAGTAAACTCTTCAGATAGCCTACAAACGTCCAATATAAATGTCAGATTCAGGAAGCTACATAAGCAAGACTGCTCTTCCTCCTTTCCCACCGGATTTAGGTACTTTTGGGGAGCGAAAAGAAAATCAGACCAAAGATACTCCAAAAGCAATATACAATGTATCACCTGAAAGTTCAGCAGACATGAACTAGCTCAATAGAGCTAAAAACGTGTTATCTCCACAGAAGCACAGCAAATAACCTTAATAACTGTGTTGTAATTTTTCTGACCCAGAATCCTATTACACTTTTTCAAACCTTTCTAAGTGGAGCATAGTTAGCAAGATAGAAAAAGAAGTAATCAGACAAGAAAATTGAACACCTTAACTGAAGTAGAATAAACTGAATCAATGGCACTTGCAGAGTGACATACTGCACCTTCTGGCAGATTTGCTTGTGTTGGTTTCTACCTTGCAACGTTGCATGATTTAACTAGGCTGAGTTTAAGCATTTAGAAAGCATCCCTAAAGCAGTACGCAAGAGAAAACACAGCTGAATTAATTATTATGAGGTAATAAACAGAAGCGAGAAGCTATTTACTTGGCAGATAAACAATAAACACAGGTTTGAGTCATTAGCTGTATTGGCAGCATCCAAATCCTGAACAAAAAGACATGGTTCTTCCTTTAAAGACTTTATAAACTTATTTGAAATAAAACATCAGTAAGAAGAAAATGAAAGAACTAAAGGAATAGTTTACTCAGAGAAGGTCTCAGAAGCTGAGATATACTCTATGTACTATCTGTGTCATGAGTGAATGAAACAAGCTTTAAAACAGTGCTAGATATTTTCTCCTCTCATTAGTGAATTAACAGAAGTCACAGATATTACAAGTATACAATCTCTGATGTTCCCATAGCACTGTTACACAAGTAATGTAAGAGTCAAATAACTAAGACAGGTTAGAAATAAATTAGGAATTTACAGAGGAAGTCTGAATTGCTACAATTTAAACTTCCAAGCCTTATCAAAATGTATGTGGTAAAACATGAAATTCCTTTATGAAATACAACTTAAAATATAGTGCATCTGCCACCACTTGATTTTTGGCCACTAAATCTGAAGTTAGGGAATGAAAGACAAACAATTTATCGTGATGAAACAGGCAAAAAACCTAAAGTTAGTATGCAAAACCAAGCAATGTAAGGTGTACTATCTCAGCTCTGGACTGCACCTTTTCATGTGCTTCCAAAGGGAAATGACACTGAACTTGACACAATTATCAATCAACATGCACAAAAAAATCATTGCCTTATTAAAGTGTATGGAAAAACAATAGGTATTTTTAACAATGAAGTTCTGATCTGTTGGGTTCACAAATCCATAAAGGAATTTTTGCCATACATAGTGGTATTCATAAATATGTAGACACTCTAACAGGGTTCAATGAAAGAATTTTTAGGATTTTCTTTCCTTTTTGTATTTCAAATAGCACAGCACCCTCTGGTGCACCTAACAGAAAGAAAATAACTAAGAATACATACCAATCATTGTTATAAAAAAGACCTTACAAAAAATTAACCCTTAGAAACAGAAAACACTAAAGATTATAAATCAAATTTTAATTTCATTTATCCTTATTAAAATCTTTTAAAACTGAGGAAAGAAAAACTATTGAAGAATAAAATAAAATTAAAAACAACAACAACAACAAAAACACAAACCTGCAGGTATGAGAATATAGAAAAGTAGCAGGAAAAAAAAAAAAGAAAAAAAAGAAAGTTTAAAACTAATTATATGTTCTAAATTGTAGGAAACATTTATTAAAAAATACTGTGAAATACAAGTAACATTACGTCATGAAATATATCTGCTCTTGGTTTTTTGAGAGTGAAAATTATTAGGACTACAGCTACTCTCCCAGTCATAAACTGCTAAATTTCACACCCAAGTACTCACATCTTCTTTAAAAGTCCAGTGAGAAAAGAATTTAAAAGAAACATCTTTGTACTACATGAACATCTCAAACTCTGATATGACAGTAACTATTAAAACACACTTATTCACTGGGAAGATTTCCTACAAAAGTACATTTTACTAACCACAAAAGAAGAGATCACCACCTGCTTTGGGCAGCTCTTTTGTAAACCTCTGGAAGTCTCAGCACAATGCACAAGAAATTTAAGTGACACCTGTTTAAATCAGCCATCTGTCCCTAACAAACTAGATTTAGCCAAATCAGTATACGTACTGCTCCTTAAATTTCCAAAATACGAGTATACATAGCATCTGTGAGAAAACAGAAGTGTTCTTATGACTAACTATCAACTTTACCAGAAATATGTAAATAATAAACTTGTGGCTAAAAGAAAAACAATGTCTTAACGATTAAACTATTCATTTTAAAAGCCTCATTAATTTTTCATCCCCCATTCTTAGTAAAAAAATAAGTAGTTTAATTCATAATTTAAAACATACTGCTTTTGGTATTCTGATACATTCATTTGACGAAGACTTTGATTTTGAAATGGAACTCCAACTACAAGGTCACTACCATACCAGCAAAAGCTTAGTTTTTACTCTGTCTTTATTTATGAGGTATTCACAATGTTTCAACTGAAAATAATTTTTAAATGAGACTTTAAGTGTCATGCATCTTACATTTTTAAAAGCCTATTTATTTTTTAAGTATTCCACAAGACAATACCTGCAGCTGGTAAGCTTTTGGAGACCACAGGTAACAATACAACCGATACAGAATATTTTAAGAGGGAAGAAAGCTTTTCAGAAGAGGACAATGTGAAGCATGAAAACCAGAAACCCTAGCTAAAACACCAAAATTAACTGCAATGACTGAAGGTTATTTTGGTTTAGATACTTGCTTACATTGCAAGTGAGAAAAGAGGAAAACAGTAATAGCCTTCCCTCTCAATGTTAAATTTAGTAAATGAAAATAAATGGCAACATTTATTTCTGTAGATAGTTTTGTGATTAACAAATTACCGTATCAGGCAGGGATAAGAAATGGGATAGTGTTAACAAAGCCAAACCTAATTATCAAATAAAGCACCCTGACTTTAAACTCTTTAACAGCACTGCACCTTTGATTCCCATTTCATTTACCTACACTACGTTACTAAAAGGCTTTCTCTATAGTAGTACAACGAAGGTTAGCTCACTAATAGCACAACAGAGCATACAATCCAGACAGGCTCATTAAGATATGCTGAAACACAATTAGATAGTTACACCATCCAAGTCTTGAAAACCAACGAGTAAAAAAATTACAAGCCGCTACGTTTTCAAACGCTGGTTAGCATCTCAAACACCAACTATTTTGATAGCTGTGGGCATTAGAGAAACAGAATGCATGAAGGCTGATCTCCTCTGTGATCACTGCACTATTTCAGAGAGAAGAGAGTGAACACTTTTCTTGGTAAAGTCCATAATACCAAAAGAGGTGATTACAGTTGCACTACTATCTTCCAAATTTCAGTTACTGTGTAAAGAAAATTTGGCTAAATGGGACTAAAAAGGTCTTTAGTTTTAGGCAAAATCACATACTTTTAATCTGATTTTGAAGAAACATCTGTACATCTTCTTACAGAGTTACAACAACGTGCGTGTCACATCCTACACACGCACTTCCCTTTGCTAGCAGGGGTCTGGATCCATGTTCTGCAAAGACAGATTTCAACACCAGAAAGGATTCCATCCTGAGTGGTACTCTGTCCTGCTGTAAGAGGGCTCATCAAGAAAACCATGGTGCAGAACTCACATCCTCTCTCCTCCGCAACAGTAGATGCCAGGAACAATTTCATGACCAACGAATTGCATAAACTATCCAATAAAACTAATATAAAATACATTAATATTTAAACCTGCCATATAATTGATACAGTACAGTACTGCAGAGTACAGTAACTCACAAAAAATTCTTGACAACTTTACAACTTTTTTAACAGCAGGACCTAGAAAATTTGTAAACTCACAAAAAGATGACAACACAGAGGCCTTCAACCATCACTTAAAATAATGTACTTTCTAAGTTCTTGTTGGCCCACGAAATAAATATACATTTAAAAAAAAAAAAAAAGGCAGAATGAATATGCCATACCTCAAGAAAAATTATAATCAACAATCCACTAGCTACTTAGCATATTCTGAAGTTGATAGCCACTTGGAAAAATTGCCAGTCACATTCACCAGTTGTTCCAGTGTAAGGCAAATGAACATACTGCTTTTGAAATTGTAATGAGAAACGCTGCATTTTACTCAGGGTTCTACAACTATAAAAATAGATAAAGTGTTCATACAATTAAAATGTGGGCTTTAGATTAAAACCAAGAACATCCTTTTTCCTAACTATTTTACTAAATAAAGCACTAACAATATAAATAAGTCATTAGTTCAAGAAGAAAAAAGCTTGACACAGTAACACATGATTTGATAAGTCAAAGGGGAGAGTGCAACTGGATATGGAGATGTTAAAAGATAATTTCATTGCCATAATAGATGCCATCAATTCACTTTATCTGAAAGAATTAAACAAGTATATTAAGTACGATATGACACCACCACCAACACAAACGTTTAGATCTTAAGCAATCACAAAAATAACTAAGCAAATAAGCATCTGGATTGAAAAAAAAAGGCAAACCATCTTCTTTAATTCTACTACACCTCCTCGAGAAACAGAAATCTGCTTCTTCCCTCTTTCCCAAATGCACTCGCAAAATACCCTAGTCATAACAAAATCACAAAGACTTTTATTTCTTAATACTATTTCTTGTTTTCTCCTACACCTCGAGATAGAAAACTGTCTCTTCCCGCTTTCCCAACCATACTCTCAAAATACGGTAGTCATAACAAAATCACAAAGACTTATTTTTTAATACTATTTCTTGTTTTCTCCTTTCTTTACTGCTGAGCACACAAACTCACAGTAGTCAGTATCTGGAATTTCCTTCATTGTGGAGAGTTTCGGGAAACTGAAATGGATTCTCTCCACATGAACATAACTCACTTTGCATAAACTACACCTACAAATGCACTGGCTCCATACTACACCGCTAGTATGAAAGCATCATTTGGAAAATAACCTCCCTCAGAACGAGTGCAAGAAGAAAAAACAAAACAAAACTGCTTCTCTGTGTCTATGGGTGGGGGTATTGAATAAACAAAAAAATACAATACAAAGAAAATAGAGCTTGTGTTAAAAGCAGCATCATTAATTATCAATAAAAGAGAAATTACAAGGTGACGTAAAGCACAGAAAACTGATTTATACGACCGATAAAAGAGTATCATTAAAAGATAGAGCAAGTTAGCAAAAATCTGCAACATTCAGCAGTCGCGTCAAATCCGAACAAGGCCCCAGCAAGTAACATGAAAAACACCCCCTGCTCTCGGCGTGCTACACGATCGTCTCTGGCGGCATCTTTCCTCCTACCCCCACGGTTTTTTGAGTTCGAAATAAGTAACCTCAGACTGTGTCCGAAGCCTCGTTCCCCGATTTCTACAGTCCCCCATTCTTGCAAACGAGAGACCAAGAAAGATGCATACCCACCGCGTCCAAGGAATTGTCCTGGAGGTCCCAAAAGCGTGCCACCGTCCCCATCACCGCCAAGCCTCTCTTCCTCCTCACTTCGCCCCGCGGCCAGCCCCCCCTCCCCCCAGCGGACACCCCCATCCCAACGGCCCCTCTCAACAACGCGCTCCCTGCCCAACCGCAAAGAGCACCCAAGGGTATCAGGTCCGGGGAGGGCGGGGATGGAGGGGGAAAGAGGACAGGGAAGGGAACGCAGAGGGGGAGGTGGCGGAGGAAAGCTGGGGAGTCGGGAGGGCGACTCCCGGCGCCCTGGCCGCACCGCCACCAGCCGCGCAGCCCCGGGGAGCAGCCCCGGCCCGGAGGCTGCCAGGAGGGGGGAGGCAGCGGCTGGGGGAGGGAGAGCGGAGGGAGGGCCGGCGTGCGCCCGACAAGCATATTCACCTGGGCTGAGGCGGGCTGCGGTGGTGTTCCCGCTGTCGTGGCTGCTGGAGGTGGCTGTTGTTGTTGTTATTGTTGTGGGTGACGATGAGGAAGGGGGTGAGGAGCAGCAGCAGGAGGAGGAGGAGGAGCAGGAGAGGAGCGGTTGTTGTTGATGGGTAACAGTCGCCAGGACTACGGTGACTATGGCGCTTGATTCACAAGGCAACGGTTGCTATAACTCACAAAAGGGAGAGCTAGCGAGGGAGGAGGAGGCGGCGGCCCAGTCGGAGAGGCCCGGAAAAGGCGGGGCCTGCCTCAACAGACGGCGCCGGGCCAGCCGGGGGCGGCTCCGCAGCCAGGCCGGACACCGCCTGGGCGCGTAGGCAGTGCCCGGGCTGCCGGCCCTGTCGGGCGCTCGCAGGGACGGGTCCGGCGGCGGGGCTGCCGGCGGCGGGCGGCGGTTGGCGGCGCGGGGCCGGGCCTGCGGCGAGGGGCGTGGCCGCGCGGAGCTGCCGGCCGGGCCGGGCCCGCCGCCGCCTGACGCCGCTTCCGGCGGGCGGGAGAGAGGGAGGGAGGAGGGGCTCGGCGCGGCCTGGGGCCCGCCGCGGGGTTCCGGCTGCGTGCGCCGGGGGCTGGAGGGGCCGGCTCCAGGCGCGACGGGCGGGAAGTTGGGGTCGGCGGCGGCTGGTGTCCCCCTTCCACTGTGTGCTGTCGCTGGCCCCCCGCGCCTCCTTCCCCAGGAAAATGGCAGCAAGGAGCCGCTGGCGGTGAGGGAGCTGCCCGGCCGCCGCCATTTTGAGGCGAGAGGGACGGCGGCGGCCGGGCCTGCAGCCCTGTTGCTGCCGGGGGCCGTCCTGGGCTTCTCCGGCGGGGAGGCGGAAGGCCGTGGCCGTACCCGGCCGAGGCCACGCTGTGCCGGCCCAAGGCCCTGGCGCGCCTGGTGGCGGCCGGTTTCAAGTGTCGCGCCGCAGCGGCCGGCGCTGAGCGCTGTGCGGGTGCCGGGGCCATGGAGGCCGCGGGTGCGGCGCTGACACGCAGCGGTGAAAACTGACTCCTCCTGACAGTTTTTGCCTCTCTTTGATCTAGCTGTGTACATGGGGAACGTGGAGGTGGTTTTCTGGCTGTGTACAGCTGTCGTGCACCTAATGGCTGTTAGAACATAACTGTGTCCCCACTGCATCTGCAGCTCTGCTGACCTGCAGAGTGCCTCTGCAGCTTTGTACGTAGGTGTTGCGGTCTCTGCAGCCAGTAATGCTTGCCTATGCTTTGTGTAAAGCACTCGGAAATGTTTCCTATGTAGTGGTTTGTTTGTGTCCTCACACGCTTTGTTACAACCATGATTTAACAACCTTGACACTCTTCTCACACCTATCACTATAAGCTCTCTATATTTGCCTCACATTCTCTGCAACCACTCCACTCCACCTGTCCCTGCAGGAGCAGATGGAAACTGCTCTTGAATACCACAGCAGTGTTTTCAAAACAGTAATAGGCCCTACTGTGATTTTCAGGGCCCCATGCAACCATCATAGCCATAACAAATATTTACAGAAAATACTGAAAAATATGTATGTATGTATATAAAAATAAACCCTTAACTGACAGTTTTTAGTCTATAACAGAAACATCTTTAAGTAAAATTGCTACAGCTGAGGCTGTGTCTTGCTGCTTCCTACTGTGGAACCTAACCTTCCTGAGCTGCTAGGCTGGTAACTGCTCTGCTGGGATCTTCAGTCTCAGTGGACACCTTGGTGTTTTAAGAGCTGGCAGTCACTGATTTGCAACAGTGTCAATCAGAAGCACTAAGATGAGATACCACTGTAAGCAATATAATGTAGTAAAAATATCTAGCAGTACTTTTAAGCAGTCTATTCACCTGAAGGTAAAAGATCGATTGATAAGCATCAGCAAATACAGATAGTTATATTTAGCTGGTAGTACGCTGAAAGGCTAGAGGATTTGTGTTTTCATTGAATCATAAATTCCATGTGAAAAATGTAAAGGACAAAATGGAGTGTTGGATACTGAGTAGTTTTGCTAGTAAGTTGGTGCCAGAGCAATGTGACTCAATTCCGTGGTAAAGCTTTAGTGACGTTAATCTCTTCCACATTGTAAAGGTGTTGATCTTCAGTTGTTCACTTCTTGATGCTGTTCTGTCTTTTCTGTTGTGCCAGTTGTCGCTTGCTTATTTGCTCAGCCAGATGAACAGGGTGAGCTGCGGCTAATGTCATAAAGTTGAAGATAAAAGCACTGTTGATTTGCATTCTCCAATAATGGAATTGTATGTATCTGTCTGTGTGGAAAGAAAAAGTCAAACCTAATTTCTGACTTAGCAGAGGTTTAAAATATATGCATATAAATATCACTATACTTCTTTCCTTGAGCCAGTGTAGGTGCAGAATATTTTTAGTCTATACCAGCATTCAATCTACATACGTGATCACTTGCTGTGTCAGAAAGAGGGTAGTAGCTACTTTTGTTACAGGGAAATTATTTAATCACTTCAGTGTTGCTGCTTCCATCTATGAAATTAATTTGCAGAGGTTCTCACTTGGATCACTCAGGGCCTGGAAACTGAAGTACTTTTTCAAATAATTTCAAATACATTTCTACAAATTTTTATTTCAAAATTTTGTCAATTCAGTCTTCATCAAAAAACGTGGGTCAATTTTTAAAGATTTAAAAAAAAAAAAACAAAAACGTGTCAACAGTTACCAATTGCGAAGTAAAAAACATTCAGTCACTTCATAGAACTTCTGTAAATAATGACAACCTGCCAAGTTGGAATATAAAAGTGCTTTTGATTGAAAGTGATTGTATTGTTAAAATATATGTATTTTAGATGCAGAACATACTGTATATCTCCATATTATGCCTTACATGGATAAGGAATAATTAGAATATAATCAAAAGTTTTTCACCAGTGAATTACAACAGCCTTGGACAGAAGTTTCTCATGTACTTTGAAAAGTATCAGTTTTTGTTGACAGAATCACAGTTTAACACCTCTGAAAAAGAATGGGTTTCATATACAGAAATTTATAATGCAATTTCTTATGTTGAAAATGATAACGGAAGAAAGGCTTTTCCTTTTTTCTGATCCTACATTTGAAATGCTTTCAGTTTTTGAGCTTCAACAGCATTATATTGCAATCTCTGAAGATTTTTCCAAAATATGGAAAGTGATAGAATATTTCTTGTATGGTCATAATTAGCCTGTCTAGTAATCTCATACAAAATAGCCCATTTCTTGTTAAATCCACTTTATGCTTGTTTGCATTTCCAAGTAGTTTTCAGATACAGGCTGTTGTTTAGAAACATACAATGATTGAATGGTTTGGGTTGGAAACGACCTTGAAGATCATTAGGTTCCAACCCCCCTGCCATGGGCAGGGACACCTCCCACTAGATCAGGTTGCTCAAAGGCCCTTCCAGCCTGGCCTTGAACACTTCCAGAGAGGCGGCATCCACAACTTCCCTGGTCTCACCACCCACACAGGAAATAACTTAATCCTAAAATCTAATCTAAATCTTCGCTCTTTCAGTTTGAAAGCAACCAAAAGTCCCTTCCCAGCTTTCCTGTAGAGCCCTTCAGTTACTGGAAGGCCTCTATAAGGTCTCCTCAGAGCCTTCTCCAGAACAACCTCAACTTTCTCAGTCTTTCTTTACAGGAGAGGTGTTCCAGCCCTCTGATAACCTTCATGGCCCTCCTCTGGACTTGCTTCTAGAGCTCCATGTCCTTTCTGTGTTGGGGACTCCTGAGCTGGATACAGTACTCCAGATAGGGTCTTACGACAGTGGAGTAGAGGGGCAGAATTACCTCCCTTGATCTGCCGGCCATGATTCTTTTGATGCAGCCCAGGATACGATTGTCTTTCTGGGCTGCAAGCACACATGGCTGACTCATGTTGAGCTTCTCATCAACCAACACCTCAAAGTCCTTCCCCTCAGGGCTGCTCTCAATCCACTCTTCACTCAGCCTGTAATTGCGTTTTGGATTGCCCTGACCTTGCTCTTGGCCTTGTTGAACTTCATGTGGTTTGCAGGGGCCCGCCTCTCAAGCCTGTCTTGAGGCTTTAAAATTTCTCCTTTCTGCTCAAAGACCATGGCAGAAATGTCTTGTGGGTTGGATGGAATTATCCCCTCAATCTGTTCTGATTAAATCAATCCACACCAGACGGTGACTAAGGATAAACTAATTAATTGTTGTCACTTTCTCTTCTCTGGTGTCCTGTGGAATTAGTGCAAGTCCTTGCCTTCACTAGTCTGTGGCTGGACTTCCTAACTGCTGTGAAGACCAAGTGAGCATTGGGCTTTCTAGAGAATAAAATTCAGACAGTTGAAGTAGTAAATTAATGTTTTATTGTGAATGCAACACACAGTGCTCTTTGTGAGAACTGTAGTACCTACTCCACATGTGGGTAATTTTGGAGATGAATTTTAAGAATCTAATAAAGAGCTTCTCTAATACAACTATGCACCCTCAAGGACATATGTCTAGTAGATCTTATTTTATACGTACAATTATACAGCATACAGCTCTAAACCAAATCATCCACTTGTTTACACAGATTTGGCTTCATTGTTGAAGTCAGATGGGGATACTTCATCATTAGGCTGGGCTGGACTAAACCAGCCTAGGGTCTTTTGGTAGGTTTGGCATTTGTAAACAACAGCCTTTGTTTGTGATATAACAATTTGTATATTAAGTCAGCCAGACACATTCAATGTTGTGAAAAATTTTAGTGGGATTTCTGGTATATAATAAAGGGCCTTGTGGCCTGCTTTTGTTATAAATACGTACAGTTTTGCATGGCAGTTTTTTCCCCTATTGCGAAGATTTATTAAAGCTTCTTATGTGTATTTTCATTTCTTTCCTAATTTTTACAATTAAATTTGTCAAACTCAGAACCTGTTACATACTAAGGCTTCAAATCTGTTGCTGTTTTGGGATTTATTTTTTCTTTTTGCAAGCATCCAAGCTTACAAGCATGTAAAAAGACTCAAAAGTGCAATGCCCCTCTGCTAGGCAAGCAGAGTCCAATTTAGATGACTGAGGCTCTGTGGGGTTACCTCAGCTCGTTTTCACTCTTCTATGATACCTCTCATGGAGGCTGCTCATACTCAGTGGTCAGAGTTGAGTTAGCATGACTCCTTTGTGTCCAAACCATGGCTTTGTAGGCTGCTTTGCAGGTACTTGGGATACAGCACCCTGCCTGATATGGGGGCAGCTTTGGGCACACCAGTCTAAGTGGGCTGGCTCTGAGTCAAACCCCAGTACACCAGTCATGGGTTTTTGGGAATGGGGAATCAGTGAAGATGCTGGCCATTCTGGTGGTGGCAGCAGGGCTATGAAATGGAGGCAGAAACGTCTGTCCTATCAACAGTGGTCAAGCAAGGAGGGCTGTGACTGCTAAAAATGGCTGTCCCAGGAATTTGACTGGGGGACTGGTTTGCTTCTTTGAGCAACTTTTCCCAGTGTTTGACCACCCTCACAGTAAAAAAAAAGTTTCTTCTTATGTTCAATTGGAATTTTGTGTCTTTCTATTAGTGCCTATTGCTGCTGCTTCTGTCAGTGAGGCCCAGTGAGAGAGGTTTGAGTGTCTCTTCTTTGTACAGCAGGTATTTTTATACAGTGATAAGATCTCCTTGAGCCTTCTCCACATTAAAGACACCCGACTTTCTCATCCTTTCCTTGTATGAGACATACTTCAGTGTCTTAATCTTCTTTGTGGCCCTTTGTTGGACTCACTCGAGTATGTCCCTATCTGTCTTGCACTGGAGACCCTAAGACTGCACACAGTACGTTGCTGGCAACACTCTTCCTAATGCAGCCGAGGAGGCTTGCCTTTGATACAAGGGCATGTTTCTGGCTCACGTTCTTCTCATCCTATAGAACCTCCAAGCCTTTTTTGTCAAAGCTTCTTTCTAGCTGGTCAGACCTCTGCCTATGCTGGTGTGGGACATTATTTCTCTCCAAGTGCAGAACTGGGTATTTTCTTTAATGTCATGGTGTTCCTGTTGGCCCATTTTTCTAGCCATGTTCCCCAAATAGCAATATTCTTCTATTTTGTATCATCTGAAAATTCATTAATATTGCACTGTTGTCCTACCATCTAGTCCATTCATTAAATTGTTAAACAGTACTGCTGGATTCCATCTCAATCCCTGCACCATACCAGTAGGGACCACCTCACACCAGCTGGATTTTGTGCCAGTGATCACAATCCTTTTGGAGCCTGGCAGATCAGGCGGTTTTCAAGCCATGTCCATTTTTGTAGTCCATGCTTCATCAGTTTGAGCATGTTAGACAGTGTCAAAACTCTTGCTGAAGTTAAGATACACAACAACCACTACATTAATCCACCGGGCCAGCCATTTCATTATAGCAGGTTATCAGGCTGGTCACACAGGATTTACCCTTCATAAATCCATGGTGACTACTCTCAGTCACCTTCTTTTCCTCAAAATGTCTGGAAATGTTGTCCTGGATTATTTGCTCCCAGTTTCAGTGACCTTTCAAAGATACTTAAGAGTGGCTTCACTGTGACTGGGCCAGCTCCTTCCACACTGGTGCGTGTGACCTGTCAGGTCCTGTGGATATATGAGTATCCAGTTTGTTCAAATGTTCTCTAGCCTTATCTTCCTCCACCAAGGATAAGTATTGCTTACCCTGGTCTTTCCCAATGGTCTTAGTGACCTGGGATTGCTTTACTTCTAAGGACTGAGGTGGTATTGACTACCGTGGCCCTGATAGATCCCTGACCCATTCATCAGTGGGCCCATGTTTTCCCTAGTCTTCCTTTTTCTGCCACTGTACTTGCAGAAAACTTTATTTTTCTCCCCATATCCCTCATCAGAACCAGCTCCCCTAACCCTTAGTAAACACTTCTCGTAACACTAGCGTCTGCCCACTTGATCCTTGCCCATCAGCTCCCAGCCACCTGTAGGAGACGGTGCCCTCTCCTAAAAGCTGCCTGGCTCACAAGGCAGTGAGTAGGCCCCACATGGCTGCCCATAAACTGTATGGGGACTTCACCTGCCTCCCCTCTCCTCCCTGCCACAAACTACACACTGGACCCCATGTTTGAGACAGAATCCTGTGGCAGGAACCCACTGAAAACTGTTGTGAAGTACCGCCCAGAGACAGCCGCCAACCGCATGGTGATTGGATTATAGCCGTGGGAAGAGGGCGAAGCCAAATCCCATAGGGGGAATTACACCGTAACCATGTGTAAGAGGGGCTACAGTGCCCAGGCCCTGCTGCCTCTTCTGAAGTGCTGGGAGGTGCTGCCAGTCGGTGTGCAGGGAGCTCTGCGCGCTCTCTGCAGGGACCAAGGGAGTTAGGGTCCATCAGCCTGAAGGAGGGAGATACTGCTGTTCCCGGGAGTGGTGGAGAAGGCCTGCCAGTTCCTGTGAGGTCCTGGGTGAATGCTGCCTGCCTGTGAGGAGGAAGATGAGCAGCTGTCCACCTGGATCACGGACCATATTGGGGTCCTGCATCAGGAGACACTGCAGTCACTGCTCTTCCTCCCCTCACGGCGCGGTTAAACCTTTCCACCAGTGAGACAGGAAGATGGTGAAAACCTATGAGACAGCTGACCATCTCGAGACTTGGTTAAAGACAAATATTTACTTACCCTTAATCCTTCCTTACCCATTTACCTGGCCCTCATCCATATTCCCTCAGCAATCCCTCCAACCATTTGTTGGGCAAGCCCTCCGCCTCCTCCTTTCCCATTCCTTTCCCTTCTCCTTACTGCAACTGCTATTGCTTAAATCAATGGGATGTTGTTGCTGTGGTTGATAATTGAAATTACATTGGCATAGCATTATTGTTATTTTCCATTATTCCTTATCATTATTATTGCTGCTATTGTTTCCTCTTTGAACCTCCTGCCCCAAATTGGTTTACTTATCCCATCAATAAACTGTGTATTCGTAAATTCCAGCTGGGAGTCGGCTGCTTTTATTAGAAGCATTAGTGAGTATTAGACAAGTGTCTCACCCAAAGAGTGAGTGCCGAAGCTCACTGCTCCTCTGTGAGAGGTGAGCGCCACAGGCAGACCTCTCGGCAGATCCCGATAAATTAAAATCTCTCCAAAAAGGCAAATAATGAAGTCATGGATCACGACACCATCACATCATCCATCCCAAGGCAGAGATCCATGCATCCTCACTGCGCTGTCACATAAAAGAGACTTGGGCGGGGAAAAACCTGATGAAGTTCAACAAGGGAAAGTGTAGAGTTTTGCATTTGGGGAAGAAAACGCCATGTACCAGTACAGGTTGAGGGTTGACCTGCTGGAGAGCAGTGTAGGAGAAAGGGACCTGGGGGTCCTGGTGGACAGGAGGATGACCATGAGCCAGCAGTGTGCCCTTGTGGCCAAGAAGGCCAATGGCATCCTGGGGTGCATTAGAAAGGGTGTGGTTAGTAGGTCAAGAGAGGTTCTCCTCCCCCTCTATTCTGCCTTGGTGAGGCCGCATCTGGAGTATTGTGTCCAGTTCTGGGCCCCTCAGTTCAAGAAGGACAGGGAACTGCTTGAAAGAGTCCAATGCAGAGCCACAAAGATGATTAAGGGAGTGGAACATCTCCCTTATGAGCAAAGGCTGAGAGAGCTGGGTCTCTTTAGTTTGGAGAAAAGAAGACTGAGGGGTGACCTCATCAATGTTTACAAATACGTAAAGGGTGAGTATCAAGAAGATGGAGTTAAGTTTTTTTCAGTGATGACCAGTGATAGGACAATGAGTAATGGATACAAATTGGAGCATAGGAGATTTAAGGTGAATATCAGAAAAAATTTTTTTACTGTGAGAGTGACAGAGCACTGGAACAGGCTGCCCAGAGAGGTTGTGGAGTCTTCTTCACTGGAGACATTCAAAACCCGCCTGGACGCCTTCCTGTGTGATGTACTCTAGGTGACCCTGCTCTGGCATGGGGGTTGGACTAGATGATCTTTCAAGGTCCCTTCCAACCCCTAGGATTCTATGATTTTATGATTCTATGATTCTATGATTCTAAAAGATGACATCCCCTCCTCACCTTTCCAGCCTTTCCTTCCAATGACCCTGCATCTGCCCATGGCAACACTCCAGTTGTGTGAGCTATCTCAACATTCTTTCTGATCACCAGTTCTTGTTTCAGGCCTTGTATTTGTTGCATATTGGTGCTTTTGAGCATTAAATCATTGCCACTGTTATATACTGGCTGACATATTTTCTTGATCTTTGTGAACCACAGAAATTCTATTGCACTTCAGTACTTGGAATGTATTTCACATTAAATGCCATATACTTGATAACAGTGCAGTCTTACTTTCCATCACTTTTAAGAAAAAGAGGGGTATAATTTCTGAATTTAGACATCCCTTCTACAGAATTTCATGTAAGGTTTTAGATGAATGCATTTTAAAGTGACCATAATTAAGTGGATGTATCACAAATTAGAAGTTATTTCAAGTAACTGTAGCATGTTTTATCTTTTATTTTTGGCAAGATGTAGGGGGAACAGCAAGATCTAGAAGTGAAGTTGCTCATTGCCAACTTCAGTATCTATTCTAATACAATGTTATCATCCAAAGGAGAACTAACATAGTTTTTGAAGACAGCAGAAAGGAAGCATGATGAAGTGTAAAGATTTTTCCAGGATCACACACTGAGCCAACAGAAGATAAAAAATTTGGGGTCCTCATATTCTGCACCTAGGTAAGAATATTTAACTTCACCTGTGAATGGATAATTATTACACAAGTTTATAAGGCTCTACTTAAAAGCAGAAATTCCTCAGAAAGCCTGTCTGAGCTTTATGATATTGAGGACTGGACACTGTTATTACCTCTATGGCCATTCTTAGATGCAACCTGCAAATTGTGTTCAGTGGCTGCAGGGAGACAAGAAGCAATTTTAGCATGCAGTCCAAAAGCTCTCAACTTTTAGAAGTGTATACATTCATAGCCTCGCTGCAGACAGAAGAGAAGTAATTTGTCTCAGATTGTGCATAGTTGTCATCCAGAAAATGTAAAGGGTGTCATGGTGGAAGGAAAGACATTTTCAGTTAGATCCACAAAGGAACAAAAATTTTAGTGTGCAATATCTACCAAAAGCAGAAGCTAGGGTCTTAGCTTGCATATTGGGGGTGCCCAGGCAACTCACAGGAAGATCTAGTGGCCAGAGGAGGGATTTTGGTGTCCTTCCTGAAGGCCGGAACTGATGGCAGCTTTCAGCCTATGCACAGCTCAGTGTTGTACACCTAAGCCTTTCATCCTAAAGCAACAACACAGACCAGCAGAGCCATGACACACTTGACTGATTCCCTCTACTCACATTACTCAGAGGGTATTTGAGGGCAAAATTCTGGGAAGGGGAGAAAGAGCAGCATGAAGATACCATTTTCTGCAAATCAGAGTGAAGATGCCTGTCGGAGGAGGGAGACAACATGTCCTAAAGCAAAGCCTAAAAGCAGACAGAAATAAATAAATTTTTCATCAACAGCAGGTCTAATGCTTTTCAACAGTGAGGATCTTGGCAGACAGTTTTGTAGCAGGTGAAACTTCAAGAATAGTAAAAGAAGAAAATGAAGTATCAACATTTCTTACATGTACCTTTTTTTTTTTTGCTATTGTAGTTCATACCTCTTTTGGCATGTGATACTATTTTGCTATGTGTTACCCTTGGTTGCAGGACACCAACGTTGCATGTTGCTGTTGATGTGAACAGCAAAGACATTATGGTGATTATAAATGCTGCAGTGTGCAGGTGTCCCTCTATCCTTAACCCCACTTCTAATTATGAAAAGATTTTGGCATAGTAGATCAGCTACTGAGGCAGCTCCAAGTTTTAAATTAAATTTTGAGTCTGGTATTTCTGGAGTTCTAAGCATAACTTTGCAAATTTATTATTCTTTCAACCTATTTTTGTAGGGGATATCAGAAGAATAAGCATTAGGGGTAATTCTGTTGTCATGTGTATTCCTAGACAATTAGACTGTCTTTGCCTTTTAAAATATTCATGTATGATTATATGTACTTCTCTGTTTGTCTGCTAATCCAAAGAGCCAGGAGGATGCTTTCAGAAAAATCTAATTTACATGTTTATGTAGTTTCTCAGTAGTTGAGAGAAATAGTCAGTAACAGGAATCTAGAATGTTACTACTGTAAAAAAAACCAACAACATTCTATTAGGTGTTTTTGTATAAAGTATCCCTTCTTACACTCTTATTTTTTTTCTTTTCTTTTTTTCTTTTCTTTTTTTTTATTGTGGGTGTGTGTGAATTCCTTGGAGATCTCAGGATTATTCCTGTTCAGCCAATTTCAGCTGAATATATTTTTTTCCACATTTTATATTTTTTTATTTTAATATAGGATGTAAAATACATGTTATTCTATTGGATTTTTCCCTCAGCATATATTGCATTTTCCTGTCTGGGTTCAAATAGGTTTAATCAAGACATAAAAAGTAATTTCTCTGGTGTTGTCCTTTTTGATTAAGTCTCTAGGCTTTCTTCTTAGGAAATCTATGAAGTCATTCGTTTACTTAGCACCATAGTTAATTTCAAAGTATGATCTTCTCACTGTACACCATATAAAATTTCAGTTTATACTAATAATTAAAGTACAACCCTATCTGAAAAGTGACTATATAATATGGCATCTTTTTTATTAGACAAGAACTCTGTGTATACAGACAAGACATAGATGCTAGTGTTTACCCTGGGGATCTCATAAGCAGTAGAAGAGATGGGGGAAGAAATAAACGAGAGAAGAGGAAAAACTAGCCTTCACAGGTGTATGTAAGAGCTGTACGAGTCCTTTTACTGAGATGAGAGCCTAGCAATTGTTGCCCCAAAAGAGAAAAGGATTGAGGGGAGAGCCCAAGCTTTTGCAGTGTTTGCTTGCTTTTATGCTTCAAGAGGAATGAAATAAATGGCTTGGGGCCAACTCCATGCATTTAGCCATCACAGAAGGTATCATGCCAGGCATTGACTTCCTCCAGTGCCCCTTGGCTTTCTGTCCTTACTGGCATGTGTTTATGCCTTCTTAAGAAAAGTTCTGACAATGGCAGCTAAAGCATGAATGACAGTGGTAGTAAGGCAGAGGCTAAGAAGCACTTAAGAGCCACAAGAAGTAATTAAAAGCTGAAGAGGAAAGCACCTGTGTGATACTGCAGGGCTGAGCAGCTACACTGTGGATGGTAGCATGCTGTTACCATTGCAGACTACTACATTAGTAAGTCTAACTGGCAGTGCCAAAGAATAAAAAAGTTGCACTGAAATTTTGAATCACATAGAATCACACAGAATCCTAGTATTATGAATGCATAATACTGAAAGTTGCATAAATATTCTTTTTTCTGCAAGGTGTGTTTATGAGAACAAATTTCTACAGGCAGTGACTGCAACCTGGCACACAATTTGTTTTCTAAACAGTAGTTGTTGGAATAGTAAAAAGGGAGAACAAGGAAGCCAGCTCAGCACTTTCCAGAAGCCTCCCCAGGGGACTCTGATGATGTCTCAAAGTCATTCCGAGATTGAGAGTGGATTTTCAAATGTGAGGAAATTGGAGTTCTTAGAGCAATCCAAGGAAAACTAAGCATAAAACTGTCAAGCCTTCTACACCAAGCTTCCATAGCATGTGCAGCTTTAATAATGGAAAATTGCCCTTAAGGACACAGGTGGTTTCTGGCAGTCCTGTGTCTGCTGTTTCTAAAACATTTAGAAGTACTTTTTTTCTTTCCTTTTTTTTTTTTTTCTTTTTTTTCTTCTTTTTCTTTTTTTTCCCTTTGAAAATTCATATTGTAACTTCTTTGTGTGGCTTAAGAAGGAAATGAAACAACTCACTTTCTGATGTGTTAAAATACCTATTTGTATACCTTTATGAATGTAAGGCAGCATTTTCAATTACCATAGTTGCAATTTTGCTGAAGTGTCAGTTTCATGCAAAAAACTACTGGAAAGTACGAGATGTAATCAACACCTATTTTACGGCTGGACGAAAGTATTGCCACAGTATCCAGGATCAGCTCCATCAAATGAAAAAGCAGGGTACAAATCAAAACAAGTAGGCTTCTTCTAGCCTCTGAAAATGGCTATTGGTAATCTATACAGAATCTGTCCCCTGCTGGAATAAACTGGGGAAAACTCAGTGACCCTTCCTGTTTGGCAAGGCCAGCAGCCATGAGACACCAGCTGCCTGGTGGCCCAGTTCTTGTACAGCCTGCTTGCCCCCTGTTTGCCCCCAGTAAGCAGCCTCTTTAGGAGCAAGAGTCAAAAAATGATATGCCAGCCTTGTGAGATGAAAATAAATAGTGGAAATGTCTAAGAGACTTCGGCAAAACTATGTAAGAAACTCAACTTCAGTTTTCCTGATGCTGTTAGAACAATTTTATCCATTTTTACCTTTGGAAAGCTAATGTGGGAAGAAATATTTGGCAGCATAACAGTGTATGGTAATATTTCTCTTAACAGGTTAACCAGCCAGAAGGTGTCTGTTATAACAGAATATTAAATTAGTAGTAATATTTCCATTTTCACAGGAGTAATCCATGTCACAAGCTGCAGAGAAAAAGTGAAATTAAAGAAACAGATTATGAGAAAATGCTTTTTTCACATCTTTTGCACACTACTTGTCCCTATAATGGCACTGATGGGTGCTGATTTAAAAAAATAATACAGCCAACCTAGCTTAGTGAAGATAATCTGGTCAGCACTCCTGAAAAAAAACTGGATTTGAAATATTCAAGATTTTTACAGAGACTATAGTTGTGCAGCTTCAGTTTACTTTTGCAAATATCATTCTTGAGCCACATGCTCCCTGAAATGAAGTAACTTTCAAAGGTCAAAATACAGCCTCAAAATACATGTTAGATGTTTCCTATTGTTGCTGAAGGGCAACTCTTTTAATGCCCAGCCTTTCCAGGACAAAGGAGCAGCCTTTTCACCCTCCTAAACACAATTAGTCTCTTGCAACATTTCACTTGGTCTTGCCTCTAATCACTTTGCAGTCTTTTCCTCTTTGTGCTTCTTTATGTCCTTTACTCACCTTCTCTTTGCACTGTAGGCTCCTAGTGTACATTTTCCAACATCTCTTTTGCTCCTCACACGTCCTTTTAGCCACATTTCACAGTGCCCAGTTCATATTCCCTGTTCTCAATGACAGCCAGTGCTGGTAACTACAGTTCTCATTTAATTAATAACAAAAAACTGTAGTGAGCATCTTAGGATCAACTTAGCTTCTAAGAAAGCCTGTTTACTGCAAGGTCAACTCTGCACTAATTTAGCACACGTAAGTGTCCATGTGAAAATTCTGTGTCTCAGGGCAAGCAATGCTTTGCTTTTAAGATAGTGGAGTAATGTCAAAGAACCATATAATCATTGGTTGGAGAAGACTGTTAAGATCATTGAGTCCAACCATTAACCTGTCACTGCCAAGTCCACTACTAAACCACATCCCTAAGAACCACATCTACACCATGTCCTGGTTTGAGCCAGGATGAAGCCACTTTTTCTTTTACTGATTTTACTGTCAAACTGTGACACACCTCTTCTAAATAGCTCCAGGGATGGTAACTCCACTGCTTCCCTGGGGAGCCTGCTCAGGTGCTTTACAACCCTTTCAGTGAGGAAAGTTTTCCTACTATCAAATCTAAACCTCCCCTGGCACAACTGGAGGCCCTTTCCTCTTGGTCTATGACTTGTTACTTGCAAAAAGAAACCAAAACCCACCTCGCTACAACCTCCTGTCAGGTAGTTGTAAAGTGTAATGTCAGGACATCAAAGGCTGCTGATGTAATGCAGCAACTGGACTTGGGATAATTTTCAGTTCAGTTCAGTTCATAGGTGTAACCTGCAAGCTTTTTTGCAGTCTGAATATTCAGCTGAACTGTACTAGCTTACACGTCTTAATGAAAAAGCAGGCACCAGTTTTAAAGGAATGTAGAAATGGTGTCCATCCAGTTGGCTTCAGCCCTGCAAAGAGTAATAGAAATTCATAGGCATTTCAGGAAAAACTGATATGGTTCAGCATTACCTGTTACAATCCAGAATGGACACACCAAGATTTGTCTCTAGTGTTAAAATAAACAAATTAACAAATGGAGGTAAAGAGCTAGGATAGTGTGGAAAAAGCTGTAGCCTATTCAGCTGCAAACCGTGATGATGATGATGATGATGATGATGATAATAACAATAATAACAACAACTCCAAATTCAAGCCAGTGTGTAACTAAGAAGCATTTAACCATCTCTCTTCAAAAGAGATTATGTAAATTGACTGAGGGATGAGTCAAATGAGAGCATTTATGTGGGCCTAAGGATAGCACTAAACTAGTTCAAACAGTTCAAAACAGAAAAACAAACCCCAACAACTGAGAGTTTTTTACATACTAAAAGACTACAAAAGCTTACATTGGAGGAAGCCCTGCTAGGGCTCACTAAGGTTTAAGTGAATCATAGAATGCCAGGTTGGCAGGGACCTCAAGTATCATCTGGTCCAACCTTTCTAGGAAATAATATAGTTTAAATGAGATGGCCCAGCACCCTGTGGTTACTTTAGCATTTGATTTATGTCAACCATTACCAGCTGTAGTGTGTAAAGGGAATGCCTCATCAGCTGAGCCTAACTGGAAGCCCAACAGGCTTTGGAGCCAGCCCAACTTTGGAGCCCACTCTTCACTCCTAACTTATTCAAATGCCATCAGCTCACAATAAATGAATATGAGTATTTGGAGTAACTGATAAAATCCTATTACTATGATTACTGCTGTTACTGCAGTAATACCCAGCTCCAGCTCTTCCATAGCTCTTAAAAGAGTCCCTTTGGCTTGAAGATCTAAAAAAGCCAAATCACGACCAAAACATGAAAAGAGAGGTAGGCAAAGCAGTCTGAGATAACAGCAGGAATACTGTCATTTTATTGCCTTTCTGATAAACAAATTTAATTAGATATTTGCTTCCCTTGAATTTTAAATTAAGCGTGTTTATTTTTCTCATTCTGTGACAATAGAGGAGATCGTGATATTAAATGACTGAAGGGCTGAAGAGTGGAGAGACACAAAGAGATCTTAGTATGACTGGCAGAACTCAGTGCGTCAGAGTTAGGTAAATTATGAGGTTTCTCGTGAGTCTTTCCAGTTTTTATAGCAATGGACTTCTGCAAAGGCCTGGGAGAACAGGGCGGAGGGGGCAGGTGAAGCTGTAATTTGCTGCCTTTGATGTCTTGTGTTGACACCACAGCTGAAAATCTTCCAAGGGGCGTGCAGAACCCCTCCTTCAAGCAGCTTCTGCTGTTTCCCATGGGGGCTGTGAAACAGGAGGCCTCAAGCATTGGCACACTTAGCTAGTCCCTGCAGCCCAAGTCTGATCTTTTCCTATTACTTATGTGTTATAGTTAATATTGAATTTATTGTGCTAGGAAACTGTGTGGCCACAGATGTGAAATTAATAATTAAATAATTAGCTGATACAATATTTCATTTTCTTCACGGTATTAAAATGAATGTTAGTTCAGTAGTTGAGAGTAAAAGCCAAAATTCTATATTAAAACGGAGTGTATCAAATTAGTTGAATTAAGCACTAGCTGTCACTAAGGACCCTGACCTCTCTAGTCTTGTAAGAGACCTCTGAGCTACCTGGAATCTCAATCTGTTGAGCTCACATGTCAGAAGAGCTTAATGACAAAACTGTCGTTAATCCTACAAGAACTCAGACGTGTATTTTAATGAACAAGAATATTTTAACTGAACCTGTGTGAGTGACTGTTTTGATTAAAGGAAAAAGAGGCATGGGGGAGGAGGGAGGGGAGAGGAGCAGAGTGGGGGAGAAGGGGGGAGAGGGAGTGAGAGGGGGGAAGGGAGGGGAAGGGGGAGGAAAAGGGATAGAAGGATAAGGGGAAATAGGAGGGAAAGTGAGGGAAGAAGAAGAGGAAATGGGAGGGGAAGGGAGGGAAGTGCAACGGGAAGGGGAAGGGAAGGGGAAGCAGAAGGGGAAAGGGAAGGGGAGTGAAATTACAACTGCACAACTAAGCATGTAAATCTTTTCAGTTCCATAATTATATCCTGTTATAAAATGAAAATTAAACAAATATTTAGCTAGCCAGATAAAAAAATTCATTGATTTTCCTTCCACACTCACAGAATCATAGAATGGTATTTAATCTTGGTTTTGGTCTTGAACACTACAAGGGATAGAGCCCTAGCAACCTTCGCTGGTGTCTCACCACCATCACAGGAAAGAATTTAATCCTAAAATCTAATATTAATCTACCTTCTTTCAGTTTGAAAACATTTTCCCCCTTCTTTTCTTTACATGCCCTTGTAAAAAGTCCCTCCCCAGCTTTTCTGTAGGCTCCCTTCAGGTACTGAAAGGCCTAAGGTCTCCCTGGAGCCTTCTCTTCTCCAGGCCAAACAACCTCAACTTTCTCAGTCTTTCTTTATAGGAGAGGTGCTCCAGCCCCCTGATGGTCCTTGTGGCCCTCCTCTGGACCCAGCTGAACAAGTCCATGACTTTCTTATGCTGAAGGCCCCAGAGCTGGACACAGTATTCCAGGTGGGGTCTTATGAGAGTGGAGTAGAGGATCAGAATTACATCCCTGGACATGCTGGTCATGCTTTTTTTAATGTAGCTCAGGATGTGGTCTTCTTTCTGAGCTGTGCATGCACAAGGCTGACTCATGTCCAGTTTTTTATTCACAAACACACGCAAGTCCTTCTCCTCAAGGCTGCTCTCAATCCACTCCTAACCCAGCCTGTATCCATTTTTGGGATTGCCCCAGCTCATGTGCAGGACCTTACACTGGGTCTGTTTGAACTTAATGAGGTTCACACCTCTTCAGCCTGTCAGAGTCTCTCTGGATGGCATCCTATCCCTCTCAAGTATCAACCACACCATTCAGCTTGATGTTGTCAGCAAACTTGTTGAGGGTGCACTTGATCCTACCATCCACGTTACCAACAAAGATGATAAATACTTGTCCTCCTATGGACCCCTGAGGAATGCCACTTATATCTGATCTTCGCTCAGATACTGAGCCATTGACTGCAACTGCCTGAGTGTAACCATCCAGCAATGGTCACTTGGTCTGGACGCACCTTCGCCTTCTTTTGGGTTTGTGGTTTATTTGTAACAAAGCAAGTTCCATCCCTCACTTGTAAAAACTCTACATTAGATTTTGTTCTAGTCTCAGTCATTAAGTACGCCTACTGCAGCTGCTTTCATTGCTGGGCGTGTAATTGATTATAGAATTATCCTTGAAGTACATACAGTAATCTTAATTTCTACTCTAAAGGTATAGTATCGTATTTATCGTAAGTACTCACAGCACAGCAGGCTTTTAGAGCTGTTACTGCTACATAATGCAACCAACCCAAACAAGACTACATATGGGAAAAAGTTACCTGTTACAGTAACACACAGCAGACACAGGCATTTCTGGTGAAAACAAGATAGTGAATATTATAAGGTGCAAGGATCCTCAGCAAATATCTAGAAAATTTGTATTTAAAGTCCAACCAAATTAATGTGGATCAGATTTGCATGTAAGACATTGTAATACTTCTGAGCTTTTTTACAAAGGACCTGAAGATAAAGTGATAGCCTCTTCTGCATTTAATATACTGAAGCAGCCCTAATTTCTAAAATATTGTCTATAGAACAAGTAACAGTTACATCTGACTCTACTTGGAATCTGTCTGTTTAGGTACTGTGCAGTAAAAAGAAGCCATCTTAGAACATATTCATAGATAATAGGACTTTAAGGAATATCCTTAGCATTTTGGAGAACGTATGTATATATATATAAAATTACAGTCTAAAACTATTTTGATAAATTAACTAGTAGTTTCATTAGTAGTGCAAATTATTCCTTAGTTATACAAAAGAATTAGATGAAATCTGCTTATGCTTTCATGAAAATTACTGTATCACACATACTGAATGAAATAATTTAAACCTTTCACAGATCATGTTCACACATAGTGAAGGAAATGCAAATTTTTATCTATCTTTGGCATGAGACATTAAGATTTAAAAAATTAAGGTAAAAACACACAAGAATAAAGTAAATTCCTGCCCAAGTTAATTAATTAATGAGCAGTAAAAGTGAAAGTATCACTAAGGTTGGAATACACAATGCTTTCTAGGACATAATTTTTCCTATCTATAATTTTTTTTTTTCCATTTTCTGTCATAATCTCCACTCATTACAGTTTTAAAGCAATGGTAAGAAGCTCCGATTGATAGGTTCAGAGTAAAGGCATTCAGTAGAGATGAGTGCTATTCCTTTTACAATAAAAAGTAATAGTAGTAGTAGGACTTTTGTTATATGGTGGGATAGTAATAGATATGAGCAAATTAAGAAATTAGGCTTCTATATTAATGCAGTTAGCCTAGCCCACTGAAATGGAAACCTCATGGGACTACTACCTTCTACCCATCTTTGCTGCCCCCCAAAAAAATGTGTTCTCAACATAAAATTTCTCTGAAGTTCTCTAGTGTGATAGTGTATTAATTTTGATCTTACATTCCTATCCCAGCAAAAACTCTCACAAAAGAGATACCAATCATGATATTAAGGATTATCTCTGTTGTTTCAAGTATTTATCATTACTAAACTGAAGTATATAATTTACACATTTAAAACTTACTTTTGGCAAGGCAAAAGTTCTACAAAGGAGATTTGGCTATTGAACATAAATGAATCAAGAGCTTCACACATTTCCCCATCTGCTTTTCCAATTGTTAAAATAAAAATAACAAATCTGAATGGGAATGAAAATGTTATTTTATATAACATTGGCCTTGCAACAAACGTTTTTGGAATTGTTAAGTTAAATTTCTTTACCTGAAATCTTCTTGAGTGCTGATCTCATCCTGCAAACTTTATTCTCTTGAGATTGGTCTTGAATAATAGAGGTGCTGTCTGACAGAAGCTTAATCAGGTCTGTGTCTTTGTATTACCACGGCGTAATATTGATGATTGGGTCATGCCCCCCCAAGATCTTGATGTCATTTGGAGAGCTGTGGTGCCAGGTCGAGCTTGTTTCTCAGAGAAAAAGAAACAGAGAGAGATGCAGAAAAAATATCTTGTGTTTTTCTCCGAATCTGCTGTCAGTGTTTGGATCAATAGCTGCAAGGACATTACTGCAGGAGACTCAGTTCACAGGGTTACACTTAACTTTCAGACAGCACCACCTAGAACTAAAAAGAAGTATTACTTACAGACTATCCATGTAAATAACTAACTCAACAAACTGAAGGTGGTAAGGCCATAGCCTCAAAGAGTAGCCTTGACCAGTAGCCTTAGTCTCTTGATACTTTTCCAGTAACTACCAGTTGGATCAAGGTTAAATATGGAACAGAAGTTACTCAAAAGTGTGCAACTGCTGGAGTACCCAAAAAACAAAAACAAAATTTTATATCCTGGGCTGGAAGGAATGATCAGCCATAACTACTGATCTTCTTGATGGTAAGTGAAATCAGTGCTGGCTAGACTCTTCACTCAAAGAAGCAGATGCCTTGGCTCTGAGGCACTCATAAGAGAAGCCAAAACCTGGCATGCTTAAAAGAGACCACAAAGCTGATCTAAAAACAGTAGCTGTGACAATGTACATGGAACTGTAGCTCAGGACCATCGTTTTTCCTTCCACTGAGGCCAGCTATAGGAAAAAATGACAAAGCTGCAAAGTTTTCACTGTGGTCCCCACCTTCTGATCTTAATAAGGCCAGAGTGTAGGGATGGGGTGTATTGCCTGGAGGTTTTGCAGTCATGCACCATATCACTATGTGCTCCTGCTGTCTGCTGTGCTTTTCAGTTTTGTCCTGCAGTGACTGGCAGAGGTGCCTCCTATTTCCTGTCATCTGTGGAGTGCCCATTAACATTCACTGCAGTGAAACAAATGGAAGGCAGCTTACCACATTTCCCAGGCCCAAGCAGATGAATGGACGAATGCCACTCTGAGGGTAGATATGTCAACGCTGCACAGCCACAGTCTGTTGAACACTGCAGTGCCTTACTGCTCAGAGCTGCTTTCAAGCACCACCTCTTGTCACATGGCTGTGTATGCCAGGTCCTCGTTAAGTGTGTCCAGCTAGGTTATTTTAGAAATAGTAGAAAGAGAAAGGTTATCAGAAGACTTGATCCCAAAGGAACTGCATGTGTAACCAGCATAGTGAAGTCAAGTAGCATTCTGTTCATATTTTTGCTCACAATAACCACAAATGAAACACTTTTTTCTTTTTTTTTTTTTTTTTTTTTTTTTTTCATTTTGACCTTTCCACAGAACAATAAAAAAAGCTTCAAAGATTTTGACTGGCTAACTTTGCACAGCATATCAGATGGACATGTATGTGGGACATGCCTCTCTGAGTTTTTTAGGCATATTAGTGGAAAGATTAGAAATTAGAATACTGGAGAAGGCCATGTGGAGATGTATAAAATCAGAAGATGACGTATGTTCTATGTAAACACTCAAAGGAGCTGATTTTACTGTGAAGTCCATGACTCCCAGAGCAGGATCAGCTCTTTACTCATAGTCAACATTACTCATCATAATATTAGAGTTTTGATGTGTGGTCTGCCATGTGAAAAACACAGAACTGTTGTCACTCAGCCAGAGTAAAACTTGTAGACGGCAGTCAGAGGAGCTTCTTTGGAATACTTACTCAAGCCCTAAGAAATAAAGCAGACATGAAATTCTTCATATGAAATAAACTGCTGTTCAGACACGTGTCATACATTCTTGCTATGGTTATTCTTCACCTTACATGACTGATTCACAGAATTTTTCATACCATGTGCATTCTTTTAGTTAATCAGACTAATGAATGTCCATTTTGAAATAAAAACTGTAGCTGTCATACATACTGTTTAACTTCAAGTCAAGAGATGATGCTGAAGTACTCTTTAGAAATAAATAGATGATCTGCATATTTATTTTACCAGAACAATAATGAAAGAAAAAACTGTCAGCCTGATTGTCATCTGCAAAGATGTACTTGATATATCTCAGCAGTGGAGATGATGAAAATAGATATATTTACATTAGCACCACCTTCTGTCCAAGCATGAATAATTGGGTTCTTTACTGTTGCATACAGGATGATCTGGAGCTAAGCTTATCACTTTAAAATTATACCATTCCTCATGACTGGGGGGGAAAAAACCACAACAATAACTTTAAAAAAACCCTAAAAAACAAAACACAAAACAAAACAAAAAAACACAGAAGAAACAAACAGCTTGTGCTGACAAACACTGTCAATTCTGTATTCTGTCTTCTCCTGCCTTGTGCACTTTGGTAACGTGCTGTAAAAGTAGCATTCTTGCATGTTCATGTTTTGTTCGAGGACCATCTGTCAGGGACCGGGAAGAGCTGAGTGGGAGCCTGCAAAAATTGCAACTTCCTTCTGCAGAGAAACTTCTCTGTCGTGTACAGGAAAGACAGCTCCTCCTACTGACATTTCTGTCTGTCTGCTTTTTAAAGGGAGGAGAAATTACTCAGATGTGGCATCTAGTCTCATTTTCCAGGGGAAATGCTATTTTGCATCAACACCAAGAACGTATTGCTAAGCTTTAAAACTATGTGTCCACATTAAGGTAATTTTTCTGTCATAGGATGTTTCAGTCATTCTGTAGATTCACAATTTCTTAAGATATGACTTCCCAATAGTAGGAGACCTACCAAAAGCAGTACTTCAGGACATTTTAAATGAACTACTGATTTGAACCATACTCTGTCCTGAAATAGCATTAGTCTAGCTCTGTTTGCTTTTGATTAAGAAGTATTTTTTTCTGTGTTGCAAGTGCTCAAATTCTTACCTTTGTAACCTAGAGCATGTTGTGTCTTTCAAATGATTTTTTCAGAAACTGCAAAATCTGTCACTTTTGTTTCCAATGCAATGTTACTGCACATGGTCCATCTGGATTTTTTTGAGACAATACTTAATGCATACTCAACCCAATTGAAGGAAAGAGTGCTCTGCTCAGGTGGCATCAGGATTTGAATGTGGATGACTCACAACTTCTGAGCAAAACTTGGTCTGTGACCTCACAAGGACTCTTGCTGACTGCTGTAATGCAAGTCAGAGGAACGGAAAGCACAACTTTAAAGTGGCTAACTGTGGAAAGAATGAGAAAATCTGCTGTATCCTTAAGAGTCTAGACTGACTGCTGTAATAAGATGTTTGGGTGGAAATGAGAGTTAACTGAGCTTGATCTGAATACTAATATAGCTGTAAGTAGGGTTGACCTGATTTCTACTGACTAAGAGGATAGGAAATACACTAATGCAACATTTATTCTCCTTCTTCTGGGAGAAGGTAGGGAAGAGGGATACTGGTGTTGGTATCAAATGCACACATATACCTTATCTTAAAGAAAAAAATTAAATAATTTTTTAAATTCTATATGACATACTGTCACACTTTAAGTCTAGCTGGCAACAAAGACCCACATGACTGCTCATTACTTCCCCCACAGGAGGATGAGGAGGAGAATTAGAAGAAAAATTTAAAACTCGGGTGCTGAGGTAAGGACAGTTTACTAGGATAACATGAGGTGAGAAGAAATAATAATAACAGTAATACTAATAAAAGAAAACAGAGAGCTGCTGATGCACAGTGCAATTGCTCACCACCCGGACCCAATGCCCACCGCACTTTCCAAGCTGTAGGTACCCTCCCTTGGCCAACCCCCAAGTATCTATACTGAGCGTGATGTCATATGGTATTGAATACCCCCTTGGCCAGTTCAGGTCATCTATCCTGGCTGAAAATTAGCTCTATCTTAGCTGAACCAAGGGCACACACTTACCATGCCCCTAGGTTTCACAAATTTTCAGTAGTGTGGCTTAATTGAAAAAGTTAGCTTCTAAGTCAAAACAAGGTGGTCTTGCTGATTTTTGTTCCCTGTGTACTCTTTTTCATTATTTCAGTCTTTTTTTCACAGTCTGATTCATACTTACAAAGGTGAAAATTAGTTTATCCAGCAGTAGTGATAAAGACTACACTGTCCAGTCCCAAAAAATATCTGGTAGATGGCTGCTTCATTAAAAGAGGCAATTACAAATGGCATACTGATCACACCTTGCAACAGTTAAGAGTCTTGCTTGCTTCAGTGAAGATCTGCAAAGGCAGAAACAAGACACCATAGTTCCTAGTATGCTAATCTAAGCATTAGCTGGAAAAACAACAGTGCTTGTCAAATCACAAAAAAATAATCTGGAGCTGTGAGTGTTTTCCACTAGGATAATGCCTAATTCCATACAGAAACAAAGTTCTCAGACTGAACCTATATGTAAAGATCAAAATTGCAAACTGTCCTGTAGACTGAGGGCTGCTGCCTGAGAGCTCACTAGGAGAGATATTACTACAGGAGTGTCTTAAGTCATTACTTGAGAAATGACAGAGCAGCACATCTCTAGCTGGGATTTCCAAATGGAGATTAATAACAGATGCTGCTCCATTGGTTGGTATTGGGACTGGGGCTATCTGACATATTTGTTGGTGACATGGATGGTGGGATGAATGTGCACCCTCCCAAGTTTGTGGATGACACCAAGCTGTGTGGTGCAGTTATCAAGCTGGAGGGAAGAGATGCCATTCAGAGGCACCCTGACAGGCTTGACAGATGGGACCATGAAAACCACATGAAATTCAACAAGACCAAGAACACAGTCCTGCACATAGGTCAGGGCAATCCCAGGCACATTACAGGCTGGGTCAAGAATGGACTGAGAGCAGCCTTGAGGAGAAGGACTAGAGATTTTGTTAGAGGAGAAGCTCAATGTGAGCCAGCAATGTGCACTTGCAGCCCAGAAAGCCAACCAAGTCCTGGGCTGCATCAAAAGAAGTGTGGTCAGCAGGTTGAGGGAGGTGATTCTCCCCCTCTGCTCTTGTAACACCTCATCTGGAATACTGTGTCCAGTTCTGGAGCCTCAAACACGAGAAGGACCCGGACCTGTTGGAACGAGCCCAGAGCAGGGCCACGAAGATGATCAGAGGGCTAGAACACCTCTGCTATGAAGACAAGTTGAGAAAGCTGGGGTTGTTCAGCCTGGAGAAGAGAAGGCTTCAGGAAGATCTTATAGCAGCCTTCTGGTATCTGAAGGAGGCCTACAGGAAAGATGAAGAGGGACTTTTTACAAGGGCTTGTAGTGAGAGGACAAGGGTAATAGTTTTAAACTGAAAGAGGGTAGATTTAGATTAGATCTTTGGAGGAAATTCTTTCCTGTGAGAGTGGTGAGACACTGGAGCAAGCTGCCCAGTGGAATTGTGGATGCCTCTTCCCTGGCAGTGTTCGAGACTGGGTTGGATGGGGATTTGAGCATCTTGGTGTAGTGGGAGGTGTTCCTGTCTGTGGCATGGGAGTTGGAACTAGGTGATCTTTAAGGTTGCTTCCAACCCAAGCCATTCTTTGATATCTGAAGTTTGCATTTCCCTGAAGTTGCAGCATTTTCAGAGGGAGAAAGAAAATGGTGCCACCAGTCAGAGGAAAGAAGAGGCTGGGGAAAAAGAAGTCATAAAGATAAATAAAATAATGGAAGGCTAGATTTGGAGAACTAATCTAGCCTATGCAGATTTACAGCAACTATGAGTGATTCCATGGAAGTAGGATAAAGGTAATACCTCATTAAACTGAAATAAAACTGTTTAAGAGAGCAGGTTACAGGAAACAATTAGTCATTTAGTGAGGACTCTATACTGAGGAAAACTCACTGGAGGGAGAAAGAGGCTTTTCCTTAAATTTCACTGAAAATGCTGATAGGGAGCTTGTTATGATTTGAGGGGGCACAGGCTAATTTTATGGTAGCAATATGAGGACAAAGAGAGAGGGTGTTTAGGACCCTGGGGGATCTGGGGCAGAACCTTCAAATTCCCTCCCATTTCCTGCCATACTCTATAAAAGCTAGGAGGATGAGAAGTCTCCTTGCTTCCTATTCTCTTCTTCCTTGCTGCTTTGCTGTTCAGGGACATCTTGGAGAGAGTCTCCTGCTTTTTGTCATCAGCTTACAACATCCTCAGCAGGATCTGAACCATGAGGAGCTGGGAAGAGCTTCGGACCCTTTTCCCAGGTTGGCTTTGCCACAACAGCTTTCGGATGCTTGTATCAGTGATCATCAAGATCAGGTTTTGTACATCTATTTGTATATTTGTTCCTTATCCTATGTGTTACAATCCCTTCCTTGTTCTATTAAACCTACTCTAGTTTAAACTTCCAACCTTTAAACTTCTCTTCTTTATTTCCCTTTTATCTTCCCCTGTGAGTCAGGAGACATAGCAGAGTGAGGCAGATGCTGGGTAAGCAGGCAGGATCTGGGGGGCTGTTTTTGTGTCTCACATCTTGGTAACAGAGTTGGAGGGACCCATCCCTCCCCAGGATAGCACTGCAGAATGACTGGCTATGCACAGCTCTTGCATGAACCAGGCCACTGCCTGTTTTGGCTATGTTTAGTGTTTCAGTGGCAGTTGAAGAAGTGCTAATTGAAGAGATAAACATGCCAGCACTTTTATTAGTGGTATCACAACCATTGTCAGGGTTGTGTGCAAGTGGTCCAACTATCCTGCTGCTGAAGGCAAAATTTGGAAGAGACCTCTGTTTCTGTGCCTCAGAGACATAGGACTCTCATTCACTAATGCTGATGTTTGTTTGCTGAGTAGTTTTATGTGCATTAGTTCATCATCATACTGAAATATAAGTTAGTGAGTGCTCAGCACAAGAGGAATTTATTATGGTCCAGGGTCAGAAGTGTTACAACAATGTAAAATTAATGCTTCTCTATTACAATTTGTTGTGGAGACATGGTTCCATCTCTTTTCTAGGATACAGATTATGCATGCTCTAAGCATAAAGATTTGGGAAACACTTATGGCAGTTCCCAGGTGCAAAACAACTTTGTACACTGTTTGTCAGGTGGTTAAACACAACCATGTTGACACTCTTCTGCAATGAAGATGTGACGCTGTGCAATAAGTGCATTCAATTGATTAGCTGAGTTAAAGCTTTTATTTTCAGGGGGATAAGGAAGCATTAGTTTTTAAATATTTTTTTAAAGCAGTCTCACAGAAGCAAAACTGATGTTCAAAGTGGTTTCATAATGGATCCAAGTCAAGAAACAAGGGATTAAATGTGGATGCTAGAAAGGAAGATGGAGCTTGACACTAGACAGACAGATTATGGAGCTAGAGGAAAAAAAAAGATTACTCCTCTGTAGAGGAGTAGAGTTTGTAAACACCACTGCTCAACAAAATAGGATTTTTGCATGTTTTATTAATGTTTTTCACCAAGACTTGCCACATTGTGTCACTAGTTTTTGATCAAAGCAGAAAACTCTCCTGCAGATCTCTAAAAACTTCCTATTATGTGAAAAAAGGATAAGAGTATTAGCAAGTACTTTCTGAGACACGATAATTTTAGAAAAATCAGATGCAATGAATGCCCTTATATTTCTTTCTCATTCAGTTTCTGTCTCTTGCATCTCTTCCAGTTTTTCATTCCTTTCCTCCCTTGTGCAATGTCACTATTTTCTCTTCTGTCTTAGTAACAGATTTAAGAACTTGAATTTTGCTGATGGTTTATATTATATTAAGTCACATAAGTTACTTTAAGTCCACAGAGCCCCAGAAGCTACTGCTGCATAAGAAAGTGCAAACTCATTTATAGGACTGAAATGAAAAGGAGCACAGGGGTGTGTTGTCCACAGCAGTTGGATTTAATAGCTTCAGAAAGGCTCAGGAAAGTACACCATTACATCATTAGCCGTTGAACAATTCCTGAAGTTGGTAAAAGTTTGGCACAGAGAAATAGTGAAGACTAAAACTCTTAAGCTAGCTTACCTTGTATGGACTATTTTATAACTTGTCAAGAAAATGAGAGTGTGAAAATATTTCTGCATAGGTTAGTAAAAATCCTTTTTTTCCCCCCTGTTCTCTACTTCCTCTCGCTCCCCCAAAAGACATCAGATTTTATGGTTTTAATTTATACTTCTACTTTGCCAGGCCTCAGTTTCTTGAGAAACTTCAAACTACCAACAAACTGAAAATAGTTTGTTTAATTTGAAATCATATTTGAAATCAGTGACAAAGAATCACACTCTGAAGTGTGTACACATGATCAAGTGTGTGCTCTCTCATGGTTTAAATTCTTATTTGATTTTCAGTATTGTTTCCTTGTTTTATTTTTTGGCATTTTTGCACATAAGATTGTTGGTGGTTGCCATGGTGACTCTAATTGATTTATTTTTACTGGTTTTGCAGCCTTTCCAAAGAGAAGCTCTTCTTTATACCCATTTTAGTTACTGTAGAACAAATAATCATACTGACTGCTATTCAGGTTTGTAATGTTGGCACCATCTTCAACATAGTCTTTCTTCTAGATCCCCAAATTCTTGTTACAACTAACTCGTGCATATTTTTCCTGAATAATATTTGAAGTAAGACCTTTCTTATGTACTCACATAGGTAAGAAGTGTCTTTTTGGGCTCAGAGCCTAATTTTCGACTGTAATTATGTTAACGCTCTTTTGTCACTGAGCAAAACAAATGTTGTTTCCACTAATATCCCTTCAGCATGCTAATGCAAACACACTTTTATTTACTTGTCATTTAAATAACTTACCTGTGCCCTGACACACTCTGGAAATTTCTCTATCTTTAACCAACCACAAAATACTGATTTTCATTTTTATCACTCCTTTCAGTCTTACACTCATGTTTTACTTCTCCACCCTCAGAAATTCACCTCCTTGCTCAAATTTGCCCATAGTAGTTGCCTATGCTGTCTGTTATTTATATATGAAAATAAACATTTTCACATAATTCCTCATGGCCAGAAAGAACTTTCAGTAGACATCTAAGGCTAATGTCCATTGCAAACATAATGAGGACATCTTAAAAAACCTCTGTAGAATTGTCCTTTTCATTCATGGCTTTTAAAATGCAATCAAATGTTAATACTTTTATCTTGGTATTATTTCAGGCACCAATTGATGGAAGGGAAACAAAATACCTCATGTGTTGTGCTGCTGTCCACACTTTGCAATCTATTATGGTTAGTCTAGCTTTGTGTAATGTATACACACACACACATATATAATTATAGCTACTAATAAATGTGTATATGAGTATATATCTAAAATATAAATATTTATGTATCTATTATTATTTTTTTTAAACTTCTAATTTAAGTATAGATTTAAATTATTTTATCTAATGAGAGGAAAAATATAGGAGGAAAGTGATAATTTTCTTACACTTTTCTGGAAAAAGACATAGAATAGAGCATGATTCCTGAACAGAAGAGCCTCAAAATTTCTTGAAAAGAAGTGATAATTGCAGTAGTGCAATAGAACTAGAAGATGTGCAGATGGATTTGACAATAGGAAGGATTTTTTTTTATTTATTCCTTGTCTCAGGTGAAACAAAACCAGACTCAAGACAGCACCACAGACTCCAAACCAAACCAACACAGAAACCATTCTCTTTGCTAAGCCATACACTTTTCTTTCCTCTAAACCCATCAGTGCAGGTTTATGTTTGCTTTTTTCTTTATCCCTATCAGACTGGTGCAGCTTAATTTCAAATAACTGTCTACCTGGCCTTCATATACTCAGCTCTCTCCCTCAATTAGCATCATCTCTCTTGTGCCACAGCAGCAAAATGGAGGCTTGTGAGCAGCCCCTGAGAAGAAGTGTGGTTAACTTCCCTGCGCATGGTGGCTTATTGAGAAAATTCAGGGCTCCCTTGACACTTCCAACTCTGAGAGCACAGAGAACAACAAATCTCTTTTTTTGGTATACTGAGGCTTGCTGCACTACGACCCCGCTAGTCTTGTCTTCTGTTTGTGCGGCAGAAACACTTTGTGGCCAGTTATTATTGTATGGACTGGATTAGAATAGGGAATGATGAGGCTTTAACACCGTTAGTCACATTATTGTTCAATATGTGAGGATAATTCTTTTTAGATTCACAGAAGTTAACAAAGGGCTTTTCTAAACAGAGCTTGGATGTCTTAAAAATAAATCTGAGTCTTTAATGTTCTGTAATTATCTTGTCTATTATCTCATCTGTCACTTAATCTTTCATGTTTTCTCCTGATCTTTAAAATTTATGGAGGGGTTGCCATTAAAAAAAAAAAAAATTAAAAAATGACATGTATCTTCAAACAAAATCTAGGCATTTTTAAAGGTGTTTTGTTTTTGTTGTTTTTTATCAAAAATTCACTCAAATGAAACAAGTTTTGAATCTTCAGAGAAGATAATTGGCTATTGTAAACTTGAAAATAATACCTAATTATGTTATTGTGTAAAAGTTCCAGAATTTAAGGCAAAAAGGTTTTTTTACCTTGCCTAGAGCACAAACTGGTAATTCTGTAACTTTCCTGTGTTAAGCTGTATACTTAGGTTTTTTTTCCCAAGATACAGCAGCATTAAACTGATTTTGGAATGTGGTTTTATGGGGGTGAATTTCTAGTTTTATCTAAGGAGTGAAGACACGCACTGGTGCTGAATCCTACACAGGATTAGATGCATTGGTTCAGCAATGTTGGCTGAGAGCCAAAAGGCCACCCAAGAGCCACAATTTGGTGTTGTTCTGTGCTTTAGTGTGTTTTTCACTCATTTTTTATAAGTGGTAGTCTGTAATCAGTGATAGCTTCAGCAAAGCTGTTGATAGAAGTGTAACGGCCTCAGTTCATGTTTCCTGGGTTATTTTATGGGGTAGCACTTCACAACCCAGTATCTAGTGAGATGGTAGAGGGAAGAATATTACCTTCTGCTTGGCATTTTATGAATATAGTGACTATGGTGATTAAATGTATAGACAGTACATTCAATAGTTTCCCAGTCTAAGACCACCCTCAAAGTAAAGAAGTTTCATCTTATGCTTAAATTAACTTCTGCACATTTCACTAGGTGTCCGTTGCCTTCTGCTCTGTCACTGGACACCACTAAGAGGAGTCCAGCTCACTGTTCTTTACTATCTACAATGGGCATTTATAATAAAACAGTGACTAAATCCCTCTGAACCTTCTCCAGCCTGAACAGTCCCAGCTCTCTCAACCTTTCCTCACAGGAGACATATTAGGTCCCTTAATCATGTTCATGGCCCTTCTCTGGATTCTATCCAGTACTTACATGTTTTTCTTGCACTGGGGAGGCCAGAACAGGACTCCAGTACTCCATGTGTGCCTCTGTAAGTACTGAAGAGACGGCAAGAATGACCATCCACCAGCCACTGGCACCATTCACCTCCTAATACAACCAAGGAGAGATTTGGCCATTTAGTTGGGGTTGTTTACCCTGGGGAAGAGAAGGCTCATGAAACAAAGAAAGTTCACCCAACAGTCTAAGTACTGTTAAGCCGGTTTTCTTTATTCATGGTGTTGGATGCACAGGGGATAGCTCCTCCAAAAATAAGCACACCTTACAGGGTGAGAGATATATATACAGCTGATACCTAATTATGTGTAATATTTCTAAGAAACAGTTTAGATATTCATTAGTTCCCGAGAAATCATTTACATAAGTGTCTGCCCATTATCACATGCGTGTTAAGTCCATTAGGGTCTCCTGGGAGTTGATTACTTCATCCCTGAGTCTTCCTCACAGGAACCTTTGCCCGAGTTCTGTCTCTTCTCCCATTTATCTCTGCTGACTCCGCAGTAGAATTGGTTACATCAGGCATCCCTAGTCACAGTTGAATGGCTTCTTCTTCTTCAAGGACCCTTGTATTTCTTCCCTAAAACTACAGTTAAGGTCACACAAAAGGCTTTTACAACTCACTAGCAGTAAGCCCAGATGAGAGATTTACACCCTACAAGCAGTTAACTATTTGAAGTCAGAGTTTGGTTAATGCTCTATCTCACTCACAGGATTTATAGCAGGTTCCTGACTGGAAGGCCTAGAGGAAGGGACCTGAAGGAAACCAGGAGGCAAAAAGCTACAGGGAAGCCAGTGAGGAACTTCTTACAAGTGCATGTAGTGATGGGGTGAAGGGGAGTGGTTTCAAACTGAAACGGGGTAGATTTAGGTTAGACATTAGGAAGAAATTACTTCATGTGAGGGTGGTGAAGACCCTGAAACAGGTTGCCTAGAGAAGTTGTGGCTGCCCCCTTCCTGGCAGTGTTCAAGGCCAGGTTAGATGAGGCTTTGAGCAACCTGGTCTAGTGAGAGATGGTCCTGCCCATGGTCAGGGGATTGGAACTAAATGATCTTTAATGTCCCTTCCAACCCAAACTATTCTATGATTCTGTATTTCCTTCACAGGCTGCAGAATAGATATCTACTCCACCATGGACCGCCATGGACTGTAGGGGGACAACATGCCTCACCATGTCTTCCCCATGTGCCACAGGGGATTCTCTGCTCTGGCATCTGGGGCATCTCCTCCCCCTCCTTCTTTGTTCACCTTGTGGCCATAAGGGCATGCTGCTGGCATGTTTTGCATTTTGGTGTTCCCCAGGATCTTTTCTGCAAAGCTGAGATGGATCAGAAATGCTGTGCAGGGGGCTTGTAGATTCCAGGTCTCTGCCACCAGGACTAAGGGAGTCCTTGAAGGATGTGGGGCAAGGGTGTATGCATGGGGCTGTCCAGACATTATGAGAGAATGTTATTGAGGAACTTGTGGAAATGTGCAAAGCTGGAGCTGGTGTGTCTCAGGAAAGGCTTAAAAGCAGGAGATGGGGGTGGGACCAGCAAGATGGCAGGTAGAAGTAGCACGTTTCAGCCCATGGCACAGCTGTGCTTTGCTTAAATGGCAGTCTGCTTCTGGATTGCTCCCCAAATCCTGAGATGCTTGGGGTTTGAAGCTTTGCTCTCCCGACAGAGAGCAAGCCAAGGTATAGAATCATAGAATCATAGAATCCTAGGGGTTGGAAGGGACCTCGAAAGATCATCTAGTCCAACCCCCATGCCAGAGCAGGGTCACCTAGAGTACATCACACAGGAATGCATCCAGGCGGGTTTTGAATGTCTCCAGTGAAGAAGACTCCACAACCTCTCTGGGCAGCCTGTTCCAGTGCTCTGTCACTCTCACAGTAAAAATTTTTTTTCTGATATTCACCTTAAATCTCCTATGCTCCAATTTGTATCCATTACTCCTTGTCCTATCACTGGTCATCACTGAAAAAAACTTAACTCCATCTTCTTGACACTCACCCTTTACGTATTTGTAAACATTGATGAGGTCACCCCTCAGTCTCCTCTTCTCCAAACTAAAGAGACCCAGCTCTCTCAGCCTTTGCTCATAAGGGAGATGTTCCACTCCCTTAATCATCTTTGTGGCTCTGCGTTCGACTCTTTCCAGCAGTTCCCTGTCCTTCTTGAACTGAGGGGCCCAGAAGGTAGGGAAATCATAGAATCATAGAAGCATAGAAGCACAGAATGGTTTGTGTTGGAAAGGACCTAGAAGATCATCTAGTTCCAACCCCCCTGCAAGGGCAGCAACACCTTCCGCTAGACCTGGTTGCACAAAGCCTCATCAAACCTGGCCTTGGACACTACCAGGGAAGGGGCATCCACAACCTCCCTGGGCAACCTTTTCCAGTGTCTCACCACCCTAAAAACAAATAATTTCTTCCTAATGTCTAACCTGAATCTGCTCTCTTTCAGTTTAAAATCATTACCCCTTGTGCTATCTCTACACAGCCTGGTAGAGTCCCTCCCAGCTTTCCTGTAAACCCCCTTCAGATACTGGAAGGCCACTATAAGGTCTTCTCAGAGCCTTCTCTTCTCCAGGCTGAACAGCCCCAACTCTCTCAGCCTGCCATCATATGAGAGGTGCTCCAGCCCTCAATCATCTTTGTGGCCCTCCTCTGGACTTGCTCCAACAGATCTATGTGTTTCCTCTGTTGTGGGCTCCAGAATTGGACACAGTACTCCAGTACTTGGATCTTCAAAGTACTTGGATCCAGCACTGGCTGGATGGTCAGGCCTAAAGAGTGGTGGTCAATGGAGTCAAATCCAGCTGGGGCCAGTCACAAGTGGTGTTCCTCAGGGCTCAGTGTTGGGACCGTTTCTGTTTAACATCTTTATTGATGATCTTGATAAGGACATAGAGTGTATTACCAGTGAGTTTGCAGATGGCACCAAGTTAGGCAGGAGTGTTGATCTGCATGAGGACAGGGAGGCTCTACAGAGAGACTTGGATAGATTAGATCATTGGGCTAATGTTAATGGTCTGGGCTTCAACAAGGCCAAGTGCTGGGTCCTGCACTTGGGCCACAACAACCCCAGGCAAGGCTACAGGCCTGGGGAAGTGTGGCTGGAAAGTGTCTGGCAGAAAAGGACCTGGGGGAATATGAGCCAGCAGTGTGCCCAGGTGGCCAAGAAAGCCAATGGCATCCTGGCTTGTATTTGAAATAGTGTGACCAAAAGAAGTAGAGAGGTGATTGTCCCCCTGTACTCAGCTCTGCTGAGGCCACACCTGGAGTATTGTGTCCAGTTTTGGGCACCTCAATTCAAGAGAGATATCGAGGTGCTGGAGGGAGTACAGAGGAGGGCAATGAAGCTGGTGAAGGGCCTAGAGAATAAATCTTGTGAAGAATGCTTGCAGGAGCTGGGAATGTTTAATTTGAGGAAGAGGAGGCTGAGGGGAGACCTCATCAGTCTCTACAACTACCTGAAAGGTCATTGTAGAGAGGTTGGTGCTGGTCTCTTTTCACAGGTAATTCGTGACAGAACAAGAGGGAATGGCTTCAAGAGGCAACAGGGGAGGTTTAGTCTGGATATTAGGAAATATTTTTTCAGAGAAAGAGTGGTCAGACACTGGAATAGGCTGCCCAGGGAGGTGGTTGAGTCACCATCCCTGGATGTGTTTAAGGGTCGTTTGGATGTGGTGTTGGTCTATGTGGTTTAGGGGAGAACTTTGTAGAGTAGGGATGGTGGTTGGACTTGGTCTTTTCCAACCTAAATAGTTCTAAGATTCTATGATTCTAGGTGGTGTCTCATGAATGTGGATAGAGACTCAGGATCTCTGCCCTCGACCTGCTGGCCACTCTTCTTTTGAGGCAGCCCAGAATGTGGTTGGATTTCTGGGTTGCAGGTGCACACTGCTGACTCATGTGGAGCTTTTCATTGACCAACACCCCCAGGTCCTTCTCCTCAAGGCTGTTTTCAATCCATTCCCCACCCAACTTGTATTTTGTTTGGGGTTGCCCCAACCCAGATGCAGGACCTTGCACTTGGCCTTGTTGAACCTCATGAGGTTGGCAAGGGCCCACATCTCCAGCCTGTCAAGGTCCCTCTGGATGGCATCCTTTCCCTCCAATTTATCAACCACACCACACAGCTTGGCGTTGTCAGCAAACTTGCTGAAGATGCACTCGATCCCACTGTCAAGGTCGCTGACAAAGATGTTAAACAGCACTGGTCCCAGTACCGACCCCTGAAGAACACTGGTACAAATAGGCCTCATTGCCCTGCAGCGACTTTAATGAAGCAGACAGCCTGTCCCCAGAAGAGTAGAGCAAGACCTTCCTTGCCTCCCAGCTGTGGCAATGGGGTTGAAGGCTGGAGGAACAGGGCTGCTCTTGTCAAGAAGTGGCAGGGAAAGGCTCAGAGGGCTGTGACTGGAGGATGGCAGGGGCCATTTGGGTGTGGAGGCACAAGCAGTACGGTGCAGCAGGGAGAGGGCTGTCAGCATGGCCTCTGCCCAGGGCAGCAGGCTTTGCTTCAGGGCAGTTGGCCCTGCTGGTGGCCAAGGGGTCTTGAACAGCCTAGCTCCACTGCTTGGAAGAGGGAGGCTGGGAGAGTGTGTGGGAAAGGGTCTACGTTGTGGCATTTACATTAAAGTCCACAGCCCACAATAAGATATTCTCCCATTTTGCCTCCCTACAATATTGAGACCCTGCTAGAAAACGTTGTCTGCAGTGGCTGGTGCTTTGCTTTTGAAAGTCATGTGCTCTGAAAGCTTCTTTATTCGATGTCTACGAAGGCAATTAGCCATGCTCTCAGGGCCAGCATGGTAAAGCTCAGAAAAGGCTGGTCCTGAAGAACTGGAAGGTTGAAGTTGCTAAACTGCCATCTTTCACGTTTGATACATCATGGCAATCTATTTCTGATTCAGTCTATCTGTCTTGCAGACAACTAGAAGTGGCTTTGTCTGACAAGAGAGAAAGGAATTGAAAAGAGAAGGGATCTTTTCTTCACAGAGAAATCAAAATCTTTCTTCAAAATCTGAAATCTGGGCTTTGGAGTTCAGTGGATTGTTTTCTGTTTTGTTGGGTTTGATTTTGCTTTTGGGTTTTTTTGGGCTTTTGTTTGTTTACTTGATGTTGTTTTTGCTTGTTTGTTTGTTTGGGGTTTTTGTTTTGTTTTTCTTAAAAGCTAAGACATATTTATTTATTATTAATGAATATTTTTTACAGGGAGCAGAATTTCCCTCTAGTTCAAATAATAGGTTTAGCCCCACCCATCAGATATACCCTCAGTCTTCAGATCTTCTCATTCTATTATCACAGCTTGATCTTTTCACAGTTACAATTTATGCAAATTAATACTGTGAAATACAATGTATATCAGTCACAGTCGTAGATTATACCTATAGCACCTGAGCCATTTTGTAGTCTGTAGCCTATAGTGAATTCTCAAATTAGTTATAGTCTACCATATATTTTGAGGTTTAAACTTCATGAAAACTAACTGGAATGAAATCAACTGTCAGAGAAAAAAAACAAACCTTTAAAAAATATTGTTATACAAACTGAAAAAATTATGCAAGCTTGTGGCTGAACCCAGATCTTTTTTCTAAAGAGTAAACATGTATCTGGAACAGTGTTCTGCATTTCTGAGATGTTTTTGCTGATTTTGCAGTTGATTTCTGAAAAGTGTTTAGATAATATATAGAACTCCTACTTAGAATTTGGCATGCTTCAATGATCACAAGTATTCCATTATCTCTTCTCAAGGGTATGTATTAACAATGTCCCCAAGAGCTACAAGACCATTTATTATCTGTATTCAATACTTCAGGTGAGCATTAAGGTGCCTTCTGCATGAGCAATGGCCTCATAATAGGAAACCACATTGTTTGACGCATGCAAATGTACCAATCACTTTGGATTAACTTACAGATGACTTTTAATTTTGTCCTGGAGCTGCAAGCAGAATGTTGCAGCTGACTATCAAATAAAAAATTTATCATCACCTTACCATGCTGATGATATAAAATGATGATATATAAAAATTAGTTAAGTTGCATTGGTCTTGCCAAAAACTTGTCACTTAGGTTGTATGTAAAAAAATTCCAGATACATTAAGAAGGGCATGAGAAAGAGCTAACTTGAAAAGAGGAAAAAAAAGGGAAAAAACATTAAATACTTTTGGGTACTGCAAACACACTGAAACACACCACTGATTCTTGTAGTTTTACAATAATGATTTCTTATCCTTTTTAACTACTCTGTACAAGTTCCATACAATCATCAGAGGGAAAGAAAATCAATAATGAGGGAAGCAAGGTAATAAGATAGGATTACATATTTTACAGTAGTAAAAAAGAGTTTTTCTCACTTTGTTAGTTTGAAACATAGAAAATTATATTTAAAATAAAAATGCACTAAATTTTGGAGAATAATTAAAATTTGTGTTTAAAGTTTTTAAATGCTTGAAAAACAGTTTGTAACAGTAAAGTTTATTAAAATTAAACAAATCTGCTGCAGAAGGTTTCAGCTCAAATGCCATAATATTGCATTACCACATGTGAAACAGCATGTTAAAATGAAAACAGACAAAAATGAGGCTGCCTGGTCTGCTGTTATTGTTCAAACTGAATGAAAAACAGGGAGCCAGAAAAAGGAGTGGAAAAAAAGGTATTTTTATTATGCAAGTTTTTACAAAGTACTTATAAAAATATGGGGGTTAGTTTGATGGTGTCCATGACAGTTTTAACATCAGGAAAAAATCTTATTACACCTACACATTCTTACCAGTATCAGTACAAATTAGTTTCACTTTTCATTCATAATGTAAAAACTATCAATGGTAAGTCTTTGTTTACTACACCCTATGCAGAGCAGTTCGTGAGGCAACAAACTATCTGATGCTGTCCTTATAAGGGGGACTTTGTATTCTGTGTTGTTTTAGTCATTGTAGAAATTAGTATTTTTAAGGAAAAAGTAAAAGATAACTCTACATTTCACTTACGTGTTCTGCAGAGCAATGCACAGACTTATTTATAGTAACTGATTCTGTTTGATGAAGGACTTCCCACCATTAACACAGTGTTCCAAAAGGGAGAATTTAAGAGGCTTAGCACCGAGTGTAGGCACAAGAGCTGGGATACGGAGGGACAGTGGGAGCTTTCAGTGCCCTAAGCAATGCCTGACAGTGCAGGAAGTGTCTGGTTTGACAAAGTTCCTTGTGATTGCTGTACCATTTAAAGCTTCCCTTTCTGTGGGCTGTAAAATAAACAGGGTATCTGTACAGTAAATAATTTTCATCTGATAACTTGACCCACTTTTAAAAACAGGGATGCAGGAATGTAGTTCATTAGCTTTATGTCTGCTTAAGGTAACGTATCTTGTACATCTCTCGGGTCTGACGCTTGTCCAGCTGCAGAAGAGCTGTTTTCTTTGGTATGCTATAAAAAAATGCTTTGTCCTTTTTCTTTCTGCCTTTTACGGGAATAACTTTACTTTGTTTTTTCATTGTAGTGAGAATTCATTGGACTATTCTTCCAAGTATGTGCGCAGTTAGCATTTCAATGCAGTGCTTAGTTTATTCACCAGGGGTCATCAAAGGTCTGGGTTTTCTTTGTCTGCGGAGATGAACAGAATGATGACATTTCACAGTTTTCTTCAAGACTTGGCATCTGGAAATGTTTGTGTACTCTCCTGCAGCCCTGTTGCTTAGTCTGTGATAACTGTGCAATGCACCCTGAACACTTATTTCAAGTATTTAAGACCACATTGATTGTTTGGCAGACACCTTAGCCTGAGAGGCATTTTTTTACGCACTATTATTTTTCTATTAGCGACTTTAAATTTTCCCTGTGTGATATTTAAACGAAACTATTAGTAAATACAGGAACAATAACAGTTATTTGTTCTTTGCAGATATTTGTAAAAGCAATTGTGGGATAAAGTGTCAAAACTTGCTTTAGGTACAAATCCGGTTTTCCTCTGAATTCTGGGCAGTTTAACAGAGAAACAAGACTTTTCAGGTCTGACTACATTAAAGCCTCTCACAAAGACAGCAACAGTGAAGAAATCAGGTATGATTTTTCCTAATGAAGTACTTCTAGTAAACATTTTTTCAGCATTGAGTAAAATACATACTGCTGTGGGTAAAAGATTCAGTATAACATGAGTACAACACATGATGTCTATAGGCTTGTCACCACTTTAGGTTTCTGTCTTTATCTAGTTATTAATACATATATTTGTCAAAATAGATCACTAAAATCTACAAATGCTTTTATGATGAGAAGCTTGATAAAAGAAAAAAAAGAAGTAAATAGTAAGGTAAGAAAGCTATGTATAAGGGAATACTTAAAATAAGGGGAAAAAACCCACAAAAATCTTCCTTTTTAACACGCTTTCCGTATGTTCTGTATGTTCCATAAGCTGCCTTATGACCTTTTGTAGAGTCTCAAAAAGATGGCATACTTCTATATCTGATTTACCAGGCTGATCATGTCAAGCTCAACGTAGCCAGACAGAAAACTTGATGTTGTGGTTTGGGCCCAACATGACAACAAAGAACCAGTCCTGTGGCTGCTCAGTCAGCTCCCTCCCCCCCACTCTGGGCTGAGGATGACAAAGCTCATGGCTTGATACAAAAAAACAAGGAGAGTTCTTCACTGATCAAGGTCTCAGGCAAAACAGACTCAACTTGGGGGAAAAATAATAATTTCACACCAATCAAACACACACAGGACACAGACACACACAGAACAGGGCTTGCATATGTTACCCCACCCCTCCCTTCTTCCCAGGCCCAAGTCACTTTGTTCCCGGTTTCTCTCCCTCCTTCCCCCCAGCGGCACAGGGGGACAGGGGATGGGGTTTAGAGTCAGTTCACAGGCTGGTGGTTCCTGCTGCTCCTTCCTCCTCCACGAACCTGTACTTCATGAGTCCTTCCCACGAGGTCCAGAGCTGCTCCAGCCTGGGCTTCCCACAGAGTCACAGCTGCTTCGGGAACACCCAACTCCCCTGGTGCCGGGGTCTTGCAAAGCTATGCCATCAGACCCCACTGGCAGCAAATCCTCTGGCCACAAAATCCAAGTCCAGTGGCCAAGTTCACCCCTCCTGGTGCATTCAGGGAATGTTCCACCGCTTTCCTCCATGAGTGCAGGGGGACAGCTGCCGTCTCAACATGGGTTGCAGGGAAACTTCTGCTTGGGCACCTTCTTCCCTTTCTTCCTCACCAACCACCAGCACTGCTCTCCTTGTCCAGCACAGCTGTTCTCTCCCAAGTGCTTCTCTGCTCAGGTGTTACAGCTGTTCTTTCATATGTTAATCGCTGAGGCACATCTATTGTCCCTCTAATGGCTCCTTGGCTGGGTTTGGAGCAGGGGCAGCTTCTCAGCTTCTTACTGGAGCCACCCTGGGGCCCTTCCCCAGCTACTAAAAAACCCACCAAACCAAACTGGAACACTTACATACTTTGGATGAGATCAGTGCAGCAATACTATTTTAGGCCAGCTGATTAACCATTCTCTGTTTAATAAAGATTATTAAGTGCTTGTTTGTGGACATTATGCTAAGTAGTTTTCGAAAGAAGGTCTCTATTTAATGGCCAATACCAAGAGTAACAGTGAGGCAGGATACAGCAGTGAGTAAAAAATACCAGCACTGATACTGCTACACCTCTGTTTTCAGAGTAATTCCAATAGCTTTTCAAACTGATAATCCACTTTGCTGGAAAGCTAATGGAGGATAATTTAAATGGAAAATTAGACCTTGCCTGATTCTTATTTCACTTGTCTTAGTATGAAATAAGTATGTTATCAGAGATACAAGCAAGAAAAGGTTCAGCAAATACAGTCTCTGTAACTTGGTAGCTGTCATGAAGCACAATGAATATGTATAAGAACACCTTAAGAATTGCCCATCAGTCTTTGCCATCTGCTCTGATCTTTACCTGCTCAGAATTCCCCTCTTTGTATATATATGCAAGAGGTGGCAATATGTCTCATGCTTTCAAATAGTAAAACACTAGTTACTGTACTTTCAATTCCATAATGGTCTAGAGTTGGAGATCATCTTCTTTGGTGCTGTTGATAGACAATGTCATCTTGTAAGCTTAAGTGTTTTCCACAGTAACTCTGATAGAAGACCACTACAATACTCCAAAATCACATCCAGGACAAAAATATTTTCCAGCACTTTCTTGCCTGGTTTTGTCTCACAGATCTCAGAATCGTTACTTGGCGATGCTAAGGAGAACTCTCAGTTGGAGTCAATATTCCTTATACACTTGTGAAGCAGTTTTGCTTCTTTAGAAATTATGGCAGCAATTAGATTCTTGAAGGCTCTGCTAGTCTCATCTTTAGTAAGCAGGCCTTGCTTAGCTTAGCTATGAAAAGTCATTGTTTATAAACTCAATTTTTTGCAAATTTGAGGTACAAAATTTGGAAGTAGGGAGAAGGCCACAAGCTAGTAGTGCATCTGCAATCAGCTCAGATCTTGGCCTGTCTCATTTTATATCTGAAGAACTTCTGCAGACAAGGAGCAGATATACGTGAATGCCAGGCTGCAGAATCAAGCTCACAAAGTTTACCAGAGTGTCAGTTACCAGCAGAACCAAAGCTATATTGCATCATTTAACAGAGATGTCTGTCAAATTTGGGTTATAGTCTCTGGCTTCTTCTTTTGGTCCTAACAAATTTTAAACTGAATTCTTTCACATCTACATTGTGGAAAAAAGTTTTTCTAAATCAGAAATATAATGAATGATCAAAAAACCATCGTTCTCCAAGTCTAACTGCACAGTATTATTGACAGTCATTCCCTTTTCATCTCTTTTTATATTCAAATTCAGTGAAGAATGGCAACTAGTCTAAATAATTTTTTTTTTTAAGCAAAGAAGAACTTCATATTATTCTTTAGAACTATCTCTGAGACAGCTCATTTGTAACAACAAATTTGATCTCTGACCTAAGAGAGACTCAAGCCAGTGTATCATTAACATGTATAGATCTGTACAAAACATTCCTGATTTACAAACACTAGGAATATGGGTTTAGGATTTGGTTTTGGGGCAGGGGCAGTGGAGGTGGGGGAGTTGCTTTCTGTTGTTGTTTTTTAATTCCTGACAGGCAGGCAGTTTGGTTTTACTCATTTTTCCTCTATTAAAATGTACAAAAGTAGCATAGTGCTTCAGGATTATCAGTTTACTTTCCCATTTCATTATGACAATGGGATATGCTACAGACAATGCATCCAAAATTTTGAATTATCCATGAAATCTGGAGTGCAACCTGAAGCTGACAATTTGAGGCATGAGGGTACTTCAGTTTGAGGCTTTACCATTCCTTGTCACCTTTGGACTTGGTGTAAGTGATTAGTATTTGTTTATTTCTTCAATCTATTTAGAAGACTGTTAGAAGGGTTGAGTAACTTATATGTCTTTTCACAAATGTGTGTGCTAGTATGTAATTCCCTGTGCATTTCCCAGAGTAAAAAGTGTTAGAAAGTGCAAAGGAAACTATGATAGCAACACAGAATAATACCTGCTACGATAAAATTACTCTCCCTGATTAATCAGCTGTTTCACAATACCTTGCTAAGCCTCACAGGAGAACAATACTACAATTGAAACTGTTCTACAGAAAGAACAATGCCATGAAAACAGAACTTACTTAGATGCTGTTATTTATTTGTGCTGTTTAATAAACATGTTACAGCTTTCTTAGCTGAAGCTCCAATTAGAAAGCAATTAGCATATTGATTTTAACACTTCTGTTTTTCTTGATTACTTTTAGAAAACTGCTGGCTTAAAATAATTGAACTTTAACTTTCATACACATACTTTCTTTTTTTTTTTTTTTTTTTTTTTTTTAACTGGGAGAAACAACAAGAAGTGCAAGGGACTAGGCTAGAAGCAGTCTCTAAATTAATTGCTGCAATTCTATGCGAACATGTAGAGTAGAAAAAATCTTTGGAGGGTTTTCCGTGGACACATGTGGAAGCCAAGAGTAAGTTAAAGAGGAAGTTTACCTTCTAAAAGTAATTAGCTCAGTAGACTGTTATTCCTTAGGGATGGATTATATGAGGAACAGCTAAATATACCAAACCCAAAACAAAGAAAATTACTTGTCAGAAGAAAGCAATAGCAATAGCAAGTTTGATAGCACAACACATTGAGTAGTCATAGGACCACTTCCCATTCACAGCCTTTGATGACTCTTACAATAAAATACCTTTTCAGCTTGTGCTGTTTTTTCCTCCCAAATGTCCTCTTTGGCTGATAGTTTATTGTTATGGTATGGCAATTGTATTTATCTGCTGGACTTTCTATTAGATTTGTTGGTTTTTTTGTTTGTGTTTTTTGTTGTGTGTTTTTTTTTGGGGGGGGGGTGGGTTTTTTGTTGTTTGTTTGTTGTTTTGTTTTGTTTGTTGTTGTTTTTTTTTCAGTGCTGCAGGGTCCTTGGATATTTGCTTACTAGCTGATGGAGCCTGTATTTAAAAACAAACAAACAAACAAACAAACCCAGGAAACTTGAAATTCCTTTCCTAATTTCCTATTATTAAGCCATGCACTACTTGTGTTAACTCTGTCTAAGTAAGTTTTTTATAATAAAGCCAATGGCAAAATTGAGAGGTGAGACACTGGAAGTTTTATGCCAAATGCTACACTGAAGGTCATTGTGTTTCCTTTAAAAGTACTTGCTGCACCTCTGTGTAAAGCCCTGACATTGTTAATAGGTTTTGCTAGAATGTAATAACATTTCAAGTTGTTCCAGGGATACGATGTCCACAAATTTGAACATGACTCTCATATGCTTTCTTCAAACCTAGTATCTATGGTGTTCTGTTATTTACCTTTCTAGGATGAAGATGTTCCCAGTCAAAAAGCTAGCCCGCTCTTCACCTGAGATACTTCCTTTATTTTGCTTTAAAAATTCTCCTGGTGCTGTACTTACAAGAAATTAGTGATTTTTCTGTTCTTCTTCTTCTTCTTGTCAAAATCTCTCACCACTTCCCAAATCTTGATCTTGATCTTCACCTCAAGCTTTCCCAGATTTCAACTTTCTATTTTTACATCCTTCTGACTTGAGAGAATCACTGGTTTGTTTTGGATGTTTACATTCTCTTACATAGTGATCACATGCTGTTAGGGTTTGGGTTTGTTGTTGTTTTTTGTTTGTTGGTTTGGTTTTTGGGTGTTTGTGGGTTTTTTTGTTTGTTCATTTTTTACATTGGGCATTTACTATTATTTGAAACATCTGTTTGTTGTTTTCTTGCTTGGGGTCTTTCCAGACTTCCCTGTTGTGACAGATAGTGCAAGGCTGCCAATTAAAAATTGCTAAGTGAGATTTTATAACTTCACAGCCAAAACTCTTCAACACTCTGGGAACATGATTCATTAGCCTCCAATACACAAATGTGTCTTCAGGAGATGTTCCATTCAGCAAACAAAGAGAAAACTGAAGTTAACAAAAAATTATGGTGTGTTTCCCACATTTAGACAATGGATAAAAACTAGATAAACTTGAGCTCCTGGAGAATAAGATTACAGGTGAACACTTTTTAGCTGGAGTCATTAGCTCACAACCCAGAGTCAAGCTTCTCATGTTGTTCTGTGGGAGGAAAGTGTCTTCTTGCCTGAAAACTGTCATCCAGTTTTATTTCATGGAAGAGTAGGGAGCACCATAGCATGCTGAGTCATAATTCACAGAAAAAACAGGTCTTGGCACCTTTGTCAGAGTGCGCTAGCAGCATTGTGTGCTTCTCCACCCAGAAGAAGTAGCACCTGCATTTTTTGTCTTTGTTACCTGCTTCCAGCTTATCCAACCAAAAAAGTCCCCACTTTGACATCTTTCTGATTGCAGTGGATCTCTCCTGGCTTCTTTTGACACTGTCCTGAAGCCCATTTTTCTATTGGTTAATAACACAGTACTTTTAAGACACCTAATTTACTTCATAATTCTGAATACTTGTGCATCTTAAATATGGTCTTACCTGGGGGTACAGACAAAACCTTGCTTTCCCATTTCAGGATCTTGAGATGTGGTATCTGCCTGCCACTGTTTACTTGACATCCTGGGGTTGACAAGTGGGCCAAACACAGAGTTTCACTGACAGCAGGTAGATCCACGCTGGACTCTGAAGGAGTTGTCCAGGGCCACTCTTTGAGGTGCTCTACAGCAGCTGGAAGAACATGTTAGCAGGAGGCAACACGCTTGAAAGGCTGTTTGGGCCTATTGTAGTTATTGTGATATTTGAGCAGACCTATACCAAGTGAGCTGATGGTTTGTTTTATTTTTAAAGGAAAAACTAGACATTTTCAACTTGCAATAAAATGGTAGAAACACCTCCAGCCTACACATCTTTGAGGCAGATTGCATGCATTCTGAAGCTCTTCACATACAAAACTAGGATCTATATCAGAGTATTTTGGCATCTTAACTGTAGACTAAACCATAGGATATTGCCACTCTGCAAGACACAAAATCATACAAAAAACAAACAAACAAACGAAAATCCAAACACAACAAACAAACAAACAAACAAACTTTGAAGAAACTATCAATAAGTAAGTCTTACATGAAAATATGAAGTTTTATTGCTTTCTCATGTTTTTCTTCTTTGTGTGTAGTCAACCACCTCCAAAAAAATACCATTATGTGGATTAGTAAAGAGTATCTTGAGTAACCATTGATGTGCTGTAATCTTCTGGCATGAGGTAAAAGATTCTGCAGTCAAAGACTGAATAATTTTTATTTAATAGATGTATTCTAATACTAAATTGTTTAGGGATTTTAGAAGCCAGCATTAATAATTATGCTTTGTTTTGTTCTTTCTTTGTAATGTTTCCTCAAAAATGAGGGAGTGTTTTCATCTTCAAATATGTTTAATTTTTTTCCCAAATAAAAATGTTGTCCTCTTCTTACAAGGAAATTGAACAGTCTGGTATAATAAGGACTGATTACAAAGAGCAGATATTAGAAGTCTTAAGAGTGAAGGAGCAGAGTATAAAAGTTTAATGCAGAGATCTATTACTGCACAAACTCTGCCGTGTCTTGTTTTTCTGTTGGAAAGAGTAAATACGGGAAGGAATTGAGATCTGGGGTTTGTGCCAAGAAAAAATATTAAAAAAAAAAATATAAAAATGAACAGATGTAATTGCTTTCAGTGATTTAAATGACTAAACTTATTTACTGTTTTAAATTACATAGTGAAGGAAATAGAATAAACTACCATTAAGGAAAGGCCATTGCAATTAAAATAGACCAAGTTTAAGGTATGATTTAGTCTTGTGACTTAGCATGAGTTAGGCTTACAGACCACTGGTAGTAAAGTACCTCAGAAGTTTCTGTGAGGCTTTTGCCAGTGAAAAATATAAATATTTTATTGCAACTAGAATTAATCCTTCACAGTTGGGAAAAATATATTGTGTGTTCTCGGTCAACATTTGCAAAAATGTGTTTTTTAACAGCTACAACTGTTAAAAAATACAAGAGGTTTTATTGCTTTGAGACAATAGGATAAAATAAAAATCCAGTATTTCTTGAAAGTTTTCAGGTGAGGTCAGAATGTACAATGAAAGAACTGTGAAATCTGGATCCAGTTTTACTATAACTGATCATGACTCAAAACAGCCAGAAATTTCAGGAAAATATGGTTTTCACATGTATTGGAGATTTTTATCTTTGAATCCTCTAAGTGCAGCCATCCTACAAATATATACAGCCAGTTTGCACTGCTTTAGAGTCCAAACTGTACAAGAATATGCCTGGAATTAAATCTAAATGGTTCTTTGAAAAAATAATTTTGTTAAATTATTCTCCAAGATGCATGACTTAAATATTCATCTGTGTCTATGGCTCTTTATAAATCTGTCTTACAGAGATTTTTGGCACAATGAGAACCCATTACATTTAATATCTGCATTTTCAAATCCTTTTTATTTACATTTAATGGATAGTAGACAAAGATGAAAGATGCCCAATGCAAGCAGTATCTCTCAGCATTTCCAAGAGACTTACTTAGGCCTAACATTATTATCATACAATGGTAATAAATATGGGATTAACAATTAGCCATGTAGTATATTAGTCATAAAACTTTCTTCTGGTTCTTACCTTAGACGTTGTTTTCCATTGGTGTAAGATATGAGAAGAAATATAAGGTAAGGGTTCTCTATGTAAGGATCTAATTTAAAAAAAAAATAATAAAAAAATAAAATAAAAAGACCAGTCTTTGTCTCAGGGAAGAAATTACTGACAATTCAATTTTTCTATTCCTCAACTGAATTGAAGAACTCATAATGACATCAGCCCAGACTTCACCATAGGTTCAATGTAGAAATGAGCTCATTTAAACCCACTTAATCTCATATTTTAAGACTGCTGAGCAATAAATTTCTCAATTAAATCACTTTTACACCATCTTACACTATCACTTGTTCCCATATCAGGTTTGCTTGTGAAAAGTAAGGAACATAATATTGGTGACAAATTTCAATCCACCGCTTGCAGGTAATTAGAAGTTTCTTTATACCCTGTCTATCTTGTTTCCTGTAAGATCATAGATAAGATCACCAGAGCAAAGTATAACTGCTACTAGCCACCTTCAAGACTAAAACTGATCTAAATATTTTCATAGTAGAGTGTTAAGCCCTTGGAGCCAGCATTACAAGGGGCTGGACCTGCTCAGTCACACCTGCAGAGACAGAACTGCTGCCCTTTTCAGAATAGAAAACTTCTGATTGCCTGATTCTGATTGTGATAATACTGATTCTCAGCCGATGTCTCGGGTCTAGAGTGTGTGTGTCGGGGGGGAGTTGAGTGAGCAGCCATGGAGCTGTTCCTTTGTTGTCATGTTGGGCCCAAACCATGACATTAATGGTGAGCCAGCCAGGAAAGAGACAAGGAACCACGACAACCTAGCTCAGCTTCACCAAGGATGAGTCTGTGCCGGGAGCAACACAAGGCTTGCTTTGAGGAGGTGACTGTCCTGGAGGGACAAGGGGAGAGCAGTGGCTGCCATGTAGCCTGGCAGTCTTTATCAAGCCTCGTGACACAGCATCCCACAGGATCCAGATGGGTGAGGCATGGGACAGGAGAAGGGTGGGAGGACCACTGCCTTTGCTCAGCAGGACGAATCCCACCCGTGGAGCAGCTGCTAGTGGGGGTGCTCCTGAGGTCAGTGGTGGGGCTGGTGCTGGGGACCATCCAAAGGAAGGGCCTGGGTGGTAGAGGGGCAGGCCATCTTCTGCAAGGCTGTGGGAGGCCCCTCCCAGCTGGGCAAGGCAGCACAGCTCAGGGGAAGCAGGACCCTCTCCTCCCCTCCCCTTCAGGGCGCACTAAGGACGAGGTGACACCTCTTGGCAAGGGGCAGTGGTGAGGGTTGGCAAAGAAGGGCCCACACAAGCCTTGATAATCAACAACAGAACCTTTACTGGTGGAAGGTGCTACAGATGAGCCTGTAGGAGGCCCAGAGCAGCTTTGTTCAGTGGAACGGAGCTCTCCCCCTGTCAACGCGCCTCGGCTCTGCCCAGTGGCCGCGCTGTCTCTCTCGCCGGGGCCTCACACCACTTCTCGGCCGGCAGACACGCCAGGGCCCCGGGCAGCTTCCCTGCGTGCCCACAGCCACGTGCTGGGCAGCATCAGCTGCGTGAGCACGGGCAATGGCTCTCATGGTGCGACGGGGAATGTTCCTCCTCCACCGCTTCCCCTTCCTCAGGCTCCCGGGAAGTGCCTTCCTCTCCGGCGGCTGCAGGAGCCATCTCTGTGCTGTCCCAGGGCACGGCGGGCAGCCCCCCGCCTGGCTGCGGCAGCTGCTCCCGGGCAGGCAGGCAGGCCTGGGCTCCAGAGCCTTCCCTGGGGGGCCCAGAGACAAGCCCTGCATGGCCTCGGCCAGGGAAGCCAGGTCAGAGGCACTCACAGCACAAGGGGGGGTGCTGGTGTTCTGCCTCCACTGCCTCCTCCTCCTCCTCGGCTGCCTCTGCTTCCTTCTCCTGGGAGATGCCTTCCTCCTCCGTGGTGCTGGGGAGCAGCTCCGTGGCCTCCCACACCAAGGTGTGCAGCCGCCTGCCCCGCTGCTCCGGCTCCTCTTCCTCCCAGCCATGCCTGGCACGCGAGGGCCTGAAGCTCCAGGGCCAGCTGTGGCCAGCTGCAGGGGCCCTGCTTTTATAGGGCTGGTGACGTCAGGAGGCCCTTGTGATGGCGACTGTGCCTCTGGCCGACGGGTGTGGCCAAGTATGGTGGGTTTGGGCCTGGGGGCCATGGCCTGGAAGATGCCCAGGTGTGGGAGCAGCAGGGTCGTGGGGGCTGAGGGGCCCTTCCTGGGGCTCGCTCCCGCCTGCCGTGTTGCTTGCCCAAGAGAAAGGCTGCCCCTTGGGCACAGGGGCTGCCCTCCACCTCCCCTCATGAGCCCTGGGCTCCAGCCCCCTTCTCATCCCAGGTCTGGGCTTTCCTTGATGAGATGTTGGCAACCACGCTCCAGGAGCACCGGGAGTCCTCAGGGACTCCCGTCACAGACCCGGTGCCCTTGCTGGGGCAAGCAGCGCAGCCCCCCGGGCTCGACAGCGGCTGAGAGGGGGCAAAGGATCCAGGCATCCCTCCACTGGGACAGGGCAGGGAGGCCCAGCTGGGCTGTGCAAGGTCTCCCAGTGCTCCATGACAGAACTGCTCGCTGCTGGGTGTCGCGGGGACGCTTCTTCCCCACTCCCCAGCCCTGCCCCTGCAGGGTGGAGGTGCCATCTCTTCTGCAGGGAGCCCTGAGGAAGAGGGGAGGAAGGGCCCTGGGTCTTTTGGGCTGCTGTGCCCCTGTGAGGCATGGAGCCTGTTGGAGGCCAGCGAGGGAGGTCCCTGGGGCCTGGCGGGAGGGTTGGGTTCAGCCTGAGGTGCCCCACTGCTCTCCTCACTGGTGTGAAGGACAAAGCTTCTCACCGCTTTTGCCAGCTCTTGCCTACCTGCTCCAGAAAGAGCTCTCCCATCCTGTTGGAAGACCCACAGGCAGCTCCTGAGCTGGAGCCTTCCCCCAGGTATCCATGAAGAAGTTCTTACTCTTCTGAGACATCTGCCCAGAAGATCACTGCAGGCAGACAAAGGAGGGAAAAAAAGCAGCAGCTGTGGAGACGCCATCCTTGGAAGTGTTTGAGGACAGGAGGCTGGATGGGGCGTTGAACAACCTGGTGTAGTGGGAGTTGTTCCTGCCGGTGCAGGAGGTTGGAATTATGTGATCTTTAAGCTCACTTCCAACGCAAACCATTCTCTGATTCTATGAATCTATGATTTATGACAACCTGGCTCCTGGTGCTTCAGGAATGTGCCGTGGGGTAACTGCCCTCATCAATCAATCATACATTATCAGTACCAGCTTAGCATGGGAAAGTAAAAAAAATAAGTAATCCTCTGAGCTCATTTTTTTGTATCTCCTAAAGTTTGACTTTACTTTTCCTTGTACTGCTCTAATCTGTTTTAAATTCTGGGGGAAAATAAAACTGATCTTCCAGTCTAGTAGTCCATACAAATACCATATTAATTTTCTAAATTTTTTTATCCGTGCAACCCTTCAAACACCAAACTCTTCAAGAACAGCACATTTCTGCTAAACACAAGCCATCTCTGTCTTTCCAGTGTAGGCATAGTTATTTCTGTAGAGATAGACTGAGTGAAACCATTCCAAAACTAGGGTGCCTTAGCACAAATCCAGGACCATCAAACTTAAGAGAAGAAGTCAGCAAGCAAAATTAGGATTGTTGAGAAGACCCTCTGGTCTGAGAGGGTCGGCAAATTTAGAAAGATCACATACCAATGTGATGAGGCATATCAACAGCTTCAGGAGTGACGGCATGGTTTCTGGGAATCCTATGACTCAGTAAGGTTATTTGAGTTGGCATAAGATTGGATTTTTTTAAGAGTTTGTATATTTTTGCATGTCTTGTGCAACTGCCACATGTGCTACCAGGGCTGTTTCTCTGAAACGTAGTGGAACCTTGTGTCCTGTTCCATTGAAGTAGACATAATTTTTCTTGGTTTTATGTACAGTAATAAAATCCCTTGAATGGTAGAAAGAGCAAGTGCTTGCAGCTGATTTGCTGCTGGAAATCGCTAATTTCACTTCTTGTTTTTGGAATAGTAAGAAGTAACTCAGTGGCCAATATCAGTTCAGATGGAGCTTTTTTACAGAACAAAGAGTAAGAGTCCCTGGAGTTCAAAAAAGCATGAGGAGACTTTTCTTGACATTCCCAAGAATGTCATAGAAACCCAAGTCCTCAAGGGATCAGGCAAGTATGGGACTTGGATCCCTCCTCAGCAAATGCAATGCTTAGGCAGAACCTGCTGTTACTTTTTGTAGTGCTCTCCTCTTGGTGCAGCCAGATGGAGGGGATAAAACCTCAAGGGTGTTTCATTCAACTCCTGCATTTTTGACAACAGGTTTTATTGTTTCAACATGTTACTCCATAAGAAAACTTACTTAGCTTCCCTGAAGAGTAGCTGATAAGTTCACCAATGCCACTGAAGCTTCCTCAGCTTCTAACCTTGTAGTAACATGAATAGCTCATAAAAGATGGCTTTGTTATTATTAGAGCTGACTGATGGTGATGACCTTGTATAAAGACACTGAGTCCTGAAGATAGTCTAAGCAACACGTCTTTCCAATATATCCTCACTTTGTAAATACAGATTCACAAATGGGAGTCATCTTTGCTCTTCATCAGGTCTAGATTCTGCTTCACAATTTTTTTCCAAGTTATGGCATTCATATATTTTTAAGGGCCATCACACTTATGGTATGCAGAGAATTCATTAAGAATGTGACCTCTTGGAGAAGTGTGGCCCAGGATCCTTTTACACAGTGTTGTTCCTGGAGTGCCCTTGCACTGCATTACATTCTGTCACTGTGCAAAGATGCATGTTTGGAATTCCCAGGTACAATTTCCAGGATTAATTACTGAAGGCTGTAAGGAGACTCAGCAAACTGAAGAGCCTCCTGATTCTACCATGTAAAATACAACCCTGCGGCAAAAGGACTTTAAACACTTACACAGGTTAAATGTTGTACAAACAGGTGACATACTTCTAACAAATTTATTATCTCCCATTTTTCAACAAGTGCTTCATCTCCTTTGGTGAGGAATAAGAGTCTATTTCAGTACCTCATGAAATATTGTTGCACAGAAAGCTTATGATGTTATCCTACACGTCTTGGTAAATTATTAACATGGCATCATGTCAGGTGCTCTTTGTCCCCTTTTCCTCTCACTCACTTCTGATAATAAGTTGAAATTCAGCATTCAAGAAGACTGCCTTTGTTAAATGCCTGCAGGATGAAGTAAGGCTACAGGATTAATTTCAACATTTTACAGACTCACACACAGTCTAGCAGGGAAAAGCCTTCAGAGGTAGAAAGAGTAGATTAGTCACTTTTTCTCTCCTTTCCACTCAAAACCAAGTACATTAAATTTAGATTAGCTCCTACTGTGGCACTCACTAGATGTCTTTTGTTTTTCATGCTCATGAGATGCTCTCTCTCTCTGAAGTTTAGCAGAATCACTCCTTGTTCACTTCAGTGCAAATTTGGCCTGAATTAAAGCTAACATTTCTATGTCACACTCCTATAGACTCTTCTATTACTCCCACTGCAGCAAAAAACTGGAAGAGAGGTTGACAGATGTTCTTCCTGATTCTGGGGTGATATTTTCCCTAATTCCTGTGTACAGTGAGCTTCACAATGAATCTCAGGGTATTCTCACTCGTCACCTGCCTCCATTTGGATGTTGAGCCATTGACTACAACTCTCTGGGTGGGACATTGAGCCACTGACCACAACTCTCTGGGTGTAGCCATCCTGCCAATTACTTATGCACTGAGTGGTGTCTGTCAAATCCCTGTCTTGTCAGTTTGGAGATCAGGATGTCAAACAACTTGCACAAATCGAGGTAGATGATGGCAGTTGCTCTGCCACCATCCACCATCTCTGTAGCCTTGTTGCAGAAGGCCACCAGACTGATCAGGCATGACTTGCCCTTAGTGAAGCTATGTTGGCTGTCACCAATCACCTCTTTATTTTCCATGTGCCTTAGCAGAATTTCCAGGAGGATCTGCTCCATGACCTTGCCTGGCACAGAGGTGAGACTGACCAACCTGTAGCTCCTTTGGTCTTCCTTTTTCCCCTTTTTAAAAATAGGGGCTATGTTCCCTTTTTTCCATTTGGTGGGAACCTCAGCAGACTGCCATGACCTCTCAAATGTGATGGACAGAAGCTTAGCAACTGCATCTGCCAGCTCCTTCAGGACCTGTGGATGGGTCCCACCAGGTCCTACAGACTTGTGCACCTTCTTGTTCTTTAGGTGGTCACAAACCGGTTCTTCTCCTACAGTGGGGGATGCTTCCTTCTCCCAGTACCTGCTAGAGAAGACTGATGCAAAGAGGTCATTGAGAGCCTCATCCTTCTCCACATCCTGCAGAGCTAGGTCTCCCGTTTCCTTCAGCAGAGGGCCTACATTTTCCTTGGTTGTCCTTTTATCCCCAACATACTTAGAGAAGCTTTTCTTATTGCTCTTTACAACCCTGACTAGACTTACTTCCATCTGGGATTGGGCTCTCCTTACCTGATCCCTAGCTGCTTATACAACCTCTCTGTAGTCCTCCCAGGATACCTGCCTAGTTTCCACTCCCTGTATGCTTCCTTCTGAAGGCTGAGCTTTTCTAGGAGCTGCTCGCTCATCCATGCTGGCCTCCTGGACTTTTTACCTGCCTTTCTCTTAGTTGTTATGCATTGCTCTTGGCCCTGGAGAAGATGGTCCTTAAATATCAGCCAGCTTTCATGGGCCTCTCTTCCCTCCAGGATGTTATCCCATGACACTCTCTTGAGCAGATCCCTGAAGAGGCTGAAATCTGCGCTCCTGAAGTCCAGGGTAGTAACCTTACTGTGAGCCTTCCTTGCTGCCATAAGGATCTTGAACTGCACCACTTCATGGTCATTAAAACCAAGGCTGCCCTTGAGCTTAGCATCCCTCACCAACCTTTCTTGTTGGTGAGAACAACATCCAGCATAGCACATCTCCCTGTTTGTTCCTCTATTATTTGGAAAAAGAAGTTGCAATCAACACACTCTAGGAACCTCCTGGATTGCTTGTGTTTTGCAGAGTTGTACCTCCAACAGATATCAGGGTGCTTGAAGTCCCCCATGAGTCCACCATTAGCTTAATCTGTATAAAGTAATTGGATAGAAATCTGATGACAGCCTTCAGATCATTTATTTTTACATTTTGAGCAAAATGGCAAAAAGCACTCAAACATATCTGTGACTTTCTTTTTGCTTTTAGTTAAAACACAAACTTCAATTCAAGTTTAGACTTGAGTATGATTCTCAAGCAGGATATACAAATTAGGGCAGCATCAGTTATCCTACTTACCTTTTTCTGCTAGCAGAAGTACCATTCACATTGTGCAGCCCCACAGTGAGCAAAATGTTTAGTATGCTTTGTTAGGAAGATTTTCTGAACAACAGAAAAGACAATATAGGAAGAGCTTTTTAAATCTCCTTTCTTGGTATTGAATTTGGCATAAAAGAATATCCTACAGCCATTAAACACAAAGAAACAGTAGTAACAATAATAAACATCAGACTATCCAGTGGGAATTAATTTGATGCAGTCAGTTGCATTCATTGAGCAAAAACCAGATACTAGGCATCTCCTTCAGTTTTTCTCTAGTACCGGTGGTGAGAAGTACATCCAGAAGCTTTGGCTTTGCTCAATAAACAAGATCCTTCCAATTCCACTGTAAAACCCAGCCAGTCAGCTCCTGGAGAATCCTATTTGTGGTGGGATTTTCAGGTGGCACAGAATCACCAAAGCTATTGATTTGTGCAGACAGCGTATTTGGGAGAGGGGCATACTGTGGTCAGCTCTGGGCCACACTGGTCTCCAGTTGCTTCATCAAACCTTTTGCCATCAGGGTGCAGGTCCACCACTCACAATCCCTTGGTCCAAAGGGGCATGAAGAGCTCTTTTAATAATAATTTCCTTTAAGGCCCTTAAAGCCCTTGTTTCCCTGCTAGCAACCTTAATTTTGTGTGATGACTTGAACAACATCCTTGCATGAAGCCATAATTTACACTGTGAATGTGGCAGCTCTATCAGTAAGGCATGAAAAACTCATCAGGCCAAGCAGTCTGGCATCAGCTTGTTCCTGTATGTTAGATGCCCTGTTGGAGGTCACACAGTGATATGAAAGTAAAATGAGGAATGATGGGATTGGCAAACTGAATTCCTTTTGTCCTTTGAGCCATTGAGCATAGCCTCATTGACTGTCATGTTGAGGCTAGGGGTTAAAGAAGAAAGTATAAAGTAAATGCAACAAAGCCACTATTACGTGTCTTTTAGCTAAAAACAAGCAACCACCCCCGCCTTCATTCTGAGTAGGTAGTAAGAGCACCACAGTGCATTTGAGTGCCTCTCTTTCCTTTCTGGTTCAATCTTTAAGCAGCATTTACATTAGTTAGGTAATCTCACCATATTGTAAAGAATGGTTCAGCTTTGATTTTGAGTAATTATGATAGAAATTACTGGTATTGTGCAGATTCTATTTCAGCAGGTTCCCTAAAATTAATTTTATCGCTTTAATACAGTTTCTCTTCAACATGTATCTAGGTCACAAAAATGCTACTTTATGTCATGCTTTTGTGGACTGTCTTAACAAAGTCACAAAAGAGAAAACTGGCACTGAAGCTTGACAACTTATAGCCAGCATTTTTTTCTTTGATTTCTAAGGAATGATTGGCAAAAAAATGCATGTGGTAGAATACAGCTTCCATAGATTTTAGGCTTCAGGGGTAAAAATCTCCATTTTGCAGAAATATTTTGATGACTCTTTGGTTAAAGGTCAAATTGATCATTATTGGAGATTGAGTGCAATAATGGTGTAATCTAACCCTATTCCCATGTCCATGATGGATAAACTGGTCTGACATTACCGTTATAACTTCTGCCTAGGAGTGTCACTCAGGCACTGCAAATTTAACTTCCATTAAAGTTAATGGAAGTTATCCCTCTTCTTTCTCCAACCAAAGGGACAAGCAGTAAGTGCTGTGCCTTTAAAAAAGTGCATTACATCGAGGCAGACTGGGGGGTCCCAGAGCTACAGAAGCTTGAGGAAGAGCAAAGACACCTGTCAGGACTCTGGAATTGGCAACTCTTGCGAGTGAGGCTGAGAGGCTGGGGACGTTGCCGGGGCAACCACAAGAGATGTAGCTGGTACCATCACAGAGCAATGAAGCAAGCTGGGCGCATGGGTGAGTGCGAGGGGAGGAACAGCAGTTCAGCCTGCTTGACAGGAGAGCCCTACTGGTGGTTGGCATCCTCTTGGAAAGACAGCTGCTATGGTCTCCATTCAGCAGAAGGTCATGCGCTCAGCACTAGTCAAGGTGGACATGGGAACCCAGACTGAGAACCCATGGAAACATGGAGCTGTGCATGCCACAGGCTGCAGGGAATGTCAAAGCCTTTTGCTGGCAGCAAGTGGCAGTTGTGATAACTGCTGTGTGCACAGCAAGCAGATGGATGATCTACCCTGCCGAGCTGCAAGAAGAAATTGAAAAGCTAAGGAGCATCAGGGAAGCTGAAAAGGAGATAGACTGGTGGGGCCAGGCTCTGTGCTCTTTGAAACAGAAATGGGAGCACTCATCAGAAAGTATGCAGGATCAGGGAGCCCTTGCATACTGCTGCTGCCAGCCCAGAAGCAGTAGTCTGGAGGAGGGAAGTGAATGGAAGCAAGTTTGTGGTTGTGGCAGCAGACAAACTTCTTCCTTGCCTACCTCACCAACCCAGGTGCCACTGAAAAACAGATACAAGGCTCTGGTTGAGAAAGTCTCCTTCACTGGAGACTCTGAAGACCCATCTGGATGTATTTCTGTGTGCCCTAGATTCTGTGGTGGTCCTGCTCTGGCAGGAGGGCTGGACTCAGTGATCTCCAGAGGCCCCTTCCAACTTCTAACATTCTGTCGTTCTATGGTAGTTACATCTTTGTGCTATGCACACGGATGGGTTAACAAATGAAATCACAATGCTGTGAGTCTTGTTGTTGTGATTTCAAAATGTGTCAACCACAGTTCTATCAGCAACTTTGTTCTGTGTTTTTCCAATAGATTTACACTGGAATTTTCATAGAATTTTGAGGGAATTAAGAGGCCAGGACATACTGTTTTTCCATGAGCTTAATCAACCTCACTGTGTCCATTCCTGGAATAGCTGAAGTCAAATAATTTACTTGTGTAGCCAAGCCTGAAGTGTGCTCACTGACTGGCAGGTTCGAGTACATTTTTGGTCAAAAGGGAAAAACGTAAGATATTGAGGAAATGTATTGTATTTTCTTCAGTCTACCTGGGTTTACTTGTAGTGCTCTGTCCTGTGTACCTAGTTGCAACTATGCATGAGGTATGCATTTTCTAGCTGTAACAAAGGTATGTTGGAACTTTTAACTAGCCACATAGAAAGGTATTCTTTGTTACTGTTCACTGAACTAGCCCATCTCATTTGTGAATCATTAATGATACCAACTGCTGGGTAAATTTACTTTGGTTGTAAATCTATAAACGGCATGGGAAGATGTGGTAGAATGATTTTTCATACTTAGCTTTTAAATGAGAACATTACAGTTGCCAGAAAGGTAGAGGAAAAATATAAAATAACATTTTGGAAGGAGACACTGCAACCTTAAAAAGCTAACTTTTTTTCATTCTGTAGTATCAATTTAATAATTCTGTTTCCTGTAGCTATATATTGCAGTGAACGAGTATACAGAGTTATGCAGAAGCTGTCTGCTTTAGGACTGTCCATTATGGGAGAAGTTTTTTAAAGCTGCTTCTTGAGGAGGTTTATTTAGAGTGGTTTACAAACAGAGTTTGAAAATCAATTTTGAAATTCAGAATGCATTTGATGTTATTTGGTGTGATAAAATGATCCAGGGTAGGAACCAGCAAGTCTGAATGTGAAGATGCATTTTCCTGAGGATCATGGCCTAGGAAAATGGACAGTTGTGGTTTTATACAGACATTCTCTATTACAAGGTATCTTGTAAATACATGCAGTGAATATGGATACATTTGTATTCAAAATGGAAGGATGTTGGTTGGTATTTTACACTCTTGTTGAAGGAGATAGCTGTATAGCAAATTGAACTTCATTGAAATATTTTCCATTAGGGCAAATTGGTATAAATTCAGGAATACATTCTGGCTTTGGCATAGGTGCACAGGAGAAGAAAGAAAATAATAAATACCACCTCCCTGCCCTTGAATTTCTATCTCATAAAAAATTCTGATGTTTCAAAATGGAGTTTTGTTCTGAAATAGGAAAAATAACACCCAAAGCACCAACACTTTATAGAATAAAAAGTTCAGGCAACTTTCATTCAGAAATTATATTCTCTGGAGGAGTATATTTGTCACATAATTTCCTTACTAAACTTCACTGTTTTGCTATAGCAGGGTGTGCAGGACATAATGAAAAGCTGCTCTAGCTCAGGCACCCAGAGAAAAGCATGTTGTTTTGAGGAACTTGCATAATTATTATTTTAACAGTGCTCTCTCCATAAAAAAAAAAAAAACGGAATTCTGAAATGCTTGAATTCAGCACCTCTTAGTTTTTCATGGTGGCTTGCAGGATTCTCCTGTTTTGAATAATGCTGAACCATGGGGCAAATTTCTTACATTAAATTGTCGTAAATAAGAATGCATTAGGCAAAGTTCATTTTTAGTAAAGCTCTAGTAAGCTTTCATGTGCACAAGTCCGTGAATTTGGGTTTACTAGTTTTTGTTCTGCTCATGGTTGACTCACAGCCAACCTTGCAATAATTTCATAGTAAAATCAGCTTGGATGACTATTTCAATGGTCTCTTAGCAAATACAAACTATAATTGCATGTAATTAATTTGTTTATATTTTTTCCTTAGATTTCTATTGTAATTTATGGGTGTGGTAAATTATTTCCCTAAGCATGGAGGATTCTTAGGATGAGTTTTAGACAATATGGATATTAGTATGCATCAACTTCTGTGTCTTTTAATAGCATTTTGCCAAATGCACAGTAAAAACACAGAATCACAGAATCACAGAATCCTAGGGGTTGGAAGGGACCTCGAAAGATCATCTAGTCCAATCCCCCTGCCAGAGCAGGGTCACCTAGAGCACATCATAAAGGAACTTGTCCAGGCGCGTTTTGAATGTCTCCAGAGAAGGAGACTCCACAACCTCTCTGGGCAGCCTGTTCCAGTGCTCTGTCACTCTCACAGTAAAGAAGTTCTTCCTGATATTCACATGGAACCTCCTATGCTCCAGTTTGCATCCATTGCCCCTTGTCCTATCACTGGTCATCACTGAAAAAAGCCTGGCTCCATCATCCTGATACTTGTCCTTTACGTATTTGTAAACACTGATGAGGTCACCCCTCAGTCTCCTTTTCTCCAAGCTAAAGAGACCCAGCTCCCTCAGCCTTTCCTCATAGGGGAGATGTTCCACTTCCTTTGTCATCACTGTGGCTCTGTGCTGGACTCTTCTCAAGCAGTTCCCTGTCCTTCTGAAACGGAGGGGCCCAGAACTGGACACAATACTCCAGATGTGGCCTCACCAAGGCAGAAGAGACGGGGAGGAGAACCCCTCTTGACCTGCTAATCACCCCCTTTCTAATACACCCCAGGATGCCATTGGCCTTCTTGGCCACAAGGGCACTTTGCTGGCTCATGGTCATCCTCCTGTCCACCAGGACCCCCAGGTCCTTTTCTCCTACAAAAAACAGATGCTCTTCTCCTTACATTAAATGCTCTGAGATAACTTCATAATTGCTTGAGTATGTTACAAACAATAACTATTCAGAAAAGCAAAATATCTTTACATGTTGTATTGTAGAACTGCATGAATGAAGAAACCAGTAAAAATTATCACAGCACAAAAATGTAGTTAAATTTCTTTTATTTGTGTCTCCACCCAGGGTGTAAATACGCACTGAGGCATCATTTTATAAATCTGTAGCCTCACTAAAACAATAATTAAATCCAGACTTAAAGCTCTGATCCAAGCGTTTTTTAGAATAAATCTCTGAGGCTGCTTTTTTTTTTTTTTTTTTTTTTTTCCTGTTTCTAATTATAATAATCCATACAAATACTAGTAGTTTTATTGTGGACAATGGCTAGAGCAGTATTCTTTAAAGGCATCTCACAAAAGGATGTTCTACTGGCCATGTCAGTTTTCCAGTTTTATTTCATACCATTCACCTTTCATTTTTACCTTTTACATTAAAAAGAATTCTAAGACATGGAACAAAAATAACTTACAATTATATGAAAAATAACTCAAACAAATAATAAAATCATACAGAGTAGTAGAGAAAAAAAAGTGTAACTAACTCTTTTAAAAAATTACCTTTTCATGGTATGCAACAGATATGTCTTTAGAGCAAATACTACCCAGACACACGGAATGGCAAATGGAGTTTGTATCTGTATATGCAAGTATGTATAAATACACAGAATACTCTGTAAGGTTTAGGAAAAATATACTCCCAGTTTTTTTTCTCATCAAAAAGTGTTTTGTGAATAAAATATTACACAAAATGCTGCTTTTTGTACAGAAAAAAGGGCATAAACCCCCCACCCAGCTATTTTTTAATTGTGGTCTTTTGCTTTATTTGTTCCTAGGATAGAATAAAAAACAAAAAAAAGATTAAACAAAATTTCACATAGACAACAAAAAAGTGCTGTTTAAAAAACTTCTGCTATAAGATTTCACAGGGAAACCAGCAAATAGACGGTTAAAATGTAATTTTTATACTCATTCACACCTCTTCAGAGAAAGTTGAAAATGAAATATAATGTGACAGGTCACCTTAGCACTGCAATACCTCAGCATCTCTGTATGTGTGTATATACATAGAAAGGGAGATCCAAATACACACACACACTCACATACACTCACACACATACACATGTGCCTTGCGACTGTATTTTCAGCTCCAGTGTAGACCCATTTCTCATGCAGATATAAATAGACCATTTTAATATGAAAACAAGAGAACTGTATAAAAGAATGACTGTAAAAAAATTCATTAGAATGTTTAATGTTCATAGTCTAAAACAACTTTATCTCTTAGATATGAATCCCTTTAGAAAGTTAACAATCCACCAAGTAGAATAACAACACAAAATCACTGAGGCACAAGTATTCTCATATAAGTGAGTAGTTACTCATAGGCATAGGCTATGTATTTTCACAAGCACCATTTTTCACTGTAACATGTGACAAACACAATTCCCTATTTAAATACCCAAAATACATGAGATAAAGTAGTTCTTTTTAATATAATTACCTTCAGTGATATAAGCTGATCCCCCAAAGTCAGCTGGACTCCTCAGAGAGGAGTGAGAATAATGCAATAATGCAAGAGAATAATGCAACAATCACAAAGAATCCTCTTTGTCTTTAACACTGAAGTAAACAAAGGCATACCTTTTTACAGACTGGTAGCCCACTCTCATGTGCTTAATTTGACTGCACTCTAGCTCCTTCTTTGTAAGATTAAGGCTCCTAGAAAGCTGTGTGTATACACAGACACACGGACATGGACACGCAGACACACACACAATTTTAGATATATATATTTATATATATATGAATGAATGACTTGTAACAGTTTCCTTTTTTAAATGTAACTGATGAACCCCCAAATTATGAATCACCTTTTTGAATTTTGCCTTACCACTTCTCCTTTGGTCAGGATCTTTCATGGTGTGTAAGCCCCCTCTCTGACAGCTTGTACATTAAGATACTAGAGAAAACATTTCAAAATATTTACAGGTCAAGGTGGTACAGATCTGAAGTCAGCAGCAATATTTCAGTTTTCTACACAGCAACTGACAAATTCCAGACAACCATGTGGTTAAAAGAACCTTGAAGGATATATATATAACACAAGTATGCATGTACAGATACGTGTGCATGTACACTCGAGGCCTGATCCTGCCCTTACTGACTTCAGAGGAAAAATACATAGTCCTGCACATTTGAAATCAAAGTCTTCAGCATGCCTAATTATTTCTGCTGAATGAAGTTCATGTGCAGTGACCACAGAAAGGGGCAGATAGTACAAAATTAAAGCTTTATTAAAAAGCGAAACTCATTGTCAACGCACTGGGTCAGATCACCCTTTGATGCAAAAGGACTGTCTTTCTGACTGTGAAGGGACAGCTGTGTAGGGAAGCCTGATGTCATTTAACACAATGCAAAACACATAGTAACAATTAAACCTGCCATTGCAAGCTGAAGCAGAGGAACACATTCACTTCAAGAGAAGCAGAATAAAAGGGGAAAGAATTTAGTACAGTACTATTTGTATTTAAGCCATATTACTTCTTTACTGTACATAATTTATGTGCATGGTTTATCCATACTTTTCTTTTGTTGAATGAAAATATCTCCATTAAATATATAGGCACTTGTGCTTGTGTATAAGAATATTCTTCATTAATATAAATCTCAAAAGTTTGTCAGCGTGTATAAGAAACTTGACATAAATTCTTCTATGCAAGATAATGGAAAATTAAATAATTAAATTGACCCAAACTGCACTCAACAGCTCTCAAAAGCTTCTCAGAGAAAGAAAATGCTGTATAAATATTATTTAAAATTCATCTTTCTAGCAGAGCGATTTCAGAAGCATGGTTGTGGTCCAGCCTGCAAGAATGAACTTTTTATTTTTATCCTTCTTATTAAATCAGGTCATGAGAATATTAAGATGCACACTACATAGTAAGAAGTATACCAAATGGATGCACAGAGATTAATAACCTAAAAACAAAGTGTTACATAATTTAAAAGTTGCTCTCAAACTAAGAAGGATCACAATGGTAACACATTTCCACTGCAAAATATTGTTTGTAACTCATACCCTTTTATCTTTCATGAAGGGCAACCTCATCTACTTGCATCCTGGACTAAATTTGAGGTCTAGAGCCTCACATTGAGTAGGAAAATCAAAACCACCCAACCAGTTCAAGTTTACATCTCTAAATACGAGTAGCTCTTCTTCCCAAAAAGGTGTTCTGGAAATGTAAAATGTTAGGGCAACTAAAATTTAACTGAAACATTACAGATTATTTTTTTAAAAAAATCTGTGGAATTTAAGGAAGACAGTATTTTCTACAGGGTGTTTTAAACCTTCATACAAAGAACTACAGCACATACAGCAACAAATTTATACAATACAATTAAAAATAAAGAGAAAGAGAAAACACTTTTATCTAGCAGCAGTGCTAAATATAGACAAAGTCTGTATACCTCCTCATGTAGTGCATTTAACCCTTCTTATTCATTGCATAAAGCACTGGGTCAGAAGGAATATTGGAAAAACAGCAATGGCCATATTGTATGGCTTAAAATACAGAGGGAAGCAAAAGACACTTAAACATAGACCTGTAAGAATCTTTGACTCCAAAAAGAAGCCACACCAATGCCTCCACTGGGTAGTGCCAAGACATATGTCTTATTTCTCTCCCTTTTTGATGTTGGTGTGTGTTTCACTTTGGAAGCATCACATGTGAGCAGGTTGTGCAAAAAGCTGTGTTCCTTTGAACTGCTTGGAGTATGGTCTGGTTTTAGTTCTTTTCCTTTTTTTTTTTTTTTTTTTTAAAGGAATTTTCTATAGCTGTGTTCTTCAAGAAGTCCACCCATTCAGCTTGAAAGGATTACAGTCAACAAGCAGTTTTCTTATTCAGTCTGTGAATTCCCTTTGAGAAAATAAAAAGAAGAAAGAACAAAAAAAGAAGTGGAGTTGCTGTGTCCCAGATGAAGAGAATTTATTGCTAAGGTTTTGGCAAAGCTTACTTTCTCCAAATATTCTCCTTCTCAGTTGACTGCTTTATTACACAATGAATGCTTGCTGATTGTTTTTTTCCTCTCCATTATGTATGTATATCAACCTATATCCCCATACATACAAAGCAGTTTCATGGAGAGAAAAAATTCATAGAAAAATATCAGAAAGGCAAGATGAAATTAATTCAGTTCTTCCTGCTAGACTTATATTACTTCAGCCTTCAGTGTAGACAGAGGAAAGCTGGCTAGAACAACGATCCACTGCATTTACTTGTAGAAAACTGCTATCCTCTGGAATGCTGTGAGCTGACTCACCAAAGATACTTGTGGACCCTGCCGGAAAGTCATAAACTGAAAAAAAACCCAAGAAGAATTAATTAGGATAACTAGGTCATGGAGAATGTCCTAATACTTACGCAGAAACCTGAAAATGGCTTTAAACCAAACAAAACAAACAAGCCAATATATGTATGAAATTAATAATTAGATAACTTCCTGCTTACTAAGGGAGAAATTTCAGTTCTGTCAGAATCGCATCTGTAGTGCAACAGATTTCATCACAACTAATACTCGCCCATTGGATGGGTGCTAAAATTGTTACAATTTTTCAAGTAAACTTAATGCATGCTTATTAAATTTCTTCATATCCAACATGTAATAAAATATTGTAGAACTCACATGTTGTAAAGCAGACCCTGGCACAGAAATAACCAACTTCTACAAGTCACAGTAGTAAGTACAAGAGCAACTACTTGCAGAAAAACTCCTGGTTTCTGGGTTACGTCTTTACATACTGTGACATGTCTCTTTGAAGGTACAGGTATATTGGCTTTTCAATGCACTACTGAAGGATCAAGATATAAGAGAGATTTCAAACTGCAATAAATGTTAAACGAAATCATCCTATGTAGAAGGACGATAAAAGACTTGGGCATCAATTGTGTTTAGGTCCTAAGATTAGGCCCACTGTCTTGTGTTGATCCTCTGCACAGAGGTAGCTTTCACTCTTCCAGATCAGTATGCAAGCCCCTTGGCAGAAACTAAGTCAAGTGTGCAGAGAAAAGTCACAGAAACGGGAATAAATTAAATTAAAGACTGAGAAAAACCAAACATGCATAAGGTAAAATCAATGTTTTTAATAATCTCAGATCCCTGCTACAATACTTACAGCTGAGTGGAGTGGCTGTGCAAATATCAGGCAGGGCTCAATGGCCTGTATTTCAAAGTAAATATATGAGCTAGTGATTGTCTGACTCCCAGAGGTTAAAACTTTGTGAAGACCTCAACACTGTGCAGTCCAAGAACAGATCAGATGTTACTGTGACCTCTGGTGCCTGGGTCCCCATGCCAACCACTCCACAGAGATCTGAAACCCATCTCTTTTTGTGAAGAGTCAAGTCTGTCATGACAGGTCCCAGACAAATACACAGCTCAAGCAGATCTAACAAACTTCACAAATTCTAGACAACCACCCACAAAGTCACCAGCTGTCATTTACCTGTAATACCAGTATGAGCTGAAAAAGTTCGATGGAAAATGCCAAGCCCTGGCTGTCCCACTGATGTGGGAATTAAGCAGTCTTCAAAAGTAGGAACCACATTGCAAGAAACATCATGTTGTATGTTCTTCTGAGTGTCAGCATAATGTGGAGGGCAGAAAGTCTGAAGCTGTCCATAAAAACCTACAAGGAGAAGAAAGTGGTCAGTAAAAGACCTGAACAGAGAGAAAAGGGATAACATGTGGAACTGTGGCTGTGAGAATAATAAAAACCTTGACTGCAGTAGCACTAGGACTTCAATTATTTTCCGTCAATTGAGCAGATTTGATATGAAGCTCCCCAAGACTTCCTTCAGTTGCTACTCATTCTGAACACAAACTGCTTAATGGATATTCTGATTCCAGTGTGGCTTCTGAGAGGCATTGACTGGCTAGAACTTGAAATTTTTCAGGAAACTTCTCTCTTATCTCTGCAGTCCTGTCTGAACTGGTACTCTCCAGATTTCACACTGTGCTGCTGCCTCAAAAACCTAGGAAAATGCTTAATTCAAAATAAAGGAAGATCACCCAAGTAATGTTTCAATAAAATCTGGGAGGCTGTCACTGATGCCCAGAGAGCTGAATGATAGAGAGGACATGCATATGAGACTCCGGAGGGGTGCCAGCTGATGATCCATGGTGCCTGCTCTTTCTAGGTACAGGGTGAGGCTTACCTACTCATTGGCAGCAATAAGCCCATATCATGGAAGAGAACTGAGACCACTGTATGACATAACATAAAAGATCCCTGCCAGGATTTTAATTCTTTGGTTTTTGTTCCTTAAGTGATATTTGAGAGAGGAACATAAGCACTGAGTAAGTTTATATTGAAACCCATTTTAGCAGGGTGCTCCATCTCTCAGGATGCCAACCTCTAGTTTTACTCTATTATTCAGCTGCTTTTGTCTCTCAGTTTCACAGGCCAGGCCTGGAGTGGAAAGATTCCCGTGAGAAGGGAAAGGCCTAGCAAACTCTGAGCTGGTAACAACCTTGAAAGGTATAAATGGGCCAAGTTGGTGTTCATTAACACCAGCTGCTCTCTGGTGTTGAAGAACACAGAGCTCAGTCCAGCCACAACTACGTCTGAAACAGAGATAAAGTAAGAACAAACAGGTAAACAAAAGAGTTTGCTTGGTGGGAACAAGGCCTTCATGTTTTCTTCTACTGTTTTTCTTTTCTTCTCCAATGAGAGATGTTGGAGGTACAGCTAATGGTGGACTGACAGCAGTCAATCCACTGTATGCTATAAAAGCCTGGTCCCATCTTTGACCAGTGGACTTCCCGTACACCTTCCCAGAAGGTTGCTGGACCTTCCCTCCTCCAGCAGGGACGCCTGCCAGAGAGACTAATTCTTGAGAATTACAATCCACCCAGGGACACCCAGCTGCAGGTGGGCAAGGGTGAGACATATTAACTCTTTCACTGTCTTTATTAGCAAACTTAATGTTAAGTCATTTTTATCATTAAGCTTAAAGATTATAGAATTGTTTAAGATTGATAGTTAATGTTCTAGGCCTAGTATAAAATTTGATAATAAGTAAGTTGCTAGTATTTTAATGGTTAACCTTTACTGTTTGATCTAACTATAAGTAGTAAAATTCACTGTTATGATATATTTTGCATTCAATTTCTGGTCTCCCAATTTCCCTGCACTTTTGCTGTACTTGTGCCTTCCACTTTGAAGAGTTAAGACCCCAATGTAATATGAAATAAATCTTGACCTGGGCATATATGTCTTGGCAGCTGTCCATCCTGTCCGTGACACCCATGCAAAAGTATATATTTGTATAAACAAAACCATGTGTCTTGGAAAAGCAGGGACACCTATGCAACCTAAGAGGGACAGCCTGATGTTCTGCAGTAGGTTGACCTGAAGGTTTTACTCATGGAAGCAAGGTCTTTTCTCCTTAAAAACAAACTGCTGCTAAGTCCAAATTTCTGAGATTTCACTCAGAGTCTGAAGGATACATACATTTCTTTTAAGAAAAACTGTGAATCAAGAGTCTCTCTGCAGATTCTGTGGCTCCTTGCTCTCACCACTCTCCTTCCATGCATAAGGAAAAAGGCAGTGCAGTGCCTTCAAGGTGTTACATAGAAATTGTAGCCCTTGACTTATTCAAAAACTGGTCCAGGACTGATACAGTCTCTGAAGAATTTATTAGCAAACAGTTTAATGCCTAAGGGCTGGTGTACCATTCTCTTGATTAAGAATATATTGTGGTAAGTCATGCAAAAAATCCCTCAAAACCCCCTTCCTCAGAAAGCATCTTAGGGAATTTCCTGTGTCACAAGTTTATTCCAAAGACACTACTGCCCATACAAAAAGCTGATGTGCAGGGCTGTTTCCCCTAGCCAGTCTACTTAAAAAACATTCATATGACAAAATCCTCCCAACTGAATTTCCTCTTAGCATAGATAGATCAAGAAAAAGATACAACAACAAAACTTTCCCTAAAATATTAAGAACTTCAACATCAGGGAAAAAAAAGGGAAAAAGGAGAAAGGAGGGACTGAAAAAGATCTTTTAATGTGTCTGCTGCATTAAATTACCAACGATTAAACTGATCAAAGATACTGAGTCCAGTTGGAGCACTGGTGAGGCTGCACCTCAAATACTGCGTTCAGTTCTGGGCCCCTCACTACAAGGGGAACACAGAGGTGCTGAATTGTGTCCAGAGAGCAACCAAGCTGGTGAAGGGTCTGAAGAGCAAGTCTTATGATGAGTGTCAGAGGAGAAGCTAAGGGAACTGGTCTTGTTTAGTTCTGAGAAGAGGAGGAAGAAGGGAGTTCTTATTGCTCTCCACACCTACTTGAAAGGAGGTTGTAGGGAGGCTGGTGTTGCCCTCTTCTCTAAGTGAATAACGACAGGATTAGAGGACATGGCCTGATCTTATGTCAGGGGAGATTTAGACTAGATACTAGGAAGAATTTCTTTATGAAAGAGTGCTCAGGCACTGGAACAGGCTGCCCAGCGAGGTGGTGGAGTCACCATCCCTTGAGGTATTACAAAAGCATGTAGACGTGGCACTTCATGCCCACATTATGGATGGTCTGAACCTGCACCGCGAAACTTAGAATAAACCTTATGGGGAGGTTTAGGTAACAATGGTGAGTGAAACATAGTCTTTGCTTTTTATTTAGTAGTCTTACAAGAGAGTTCTGTGTACACACGAGAAATACTTAATTGACATATATAAAACAAGAGTTTAGATCAGGCAAGCAGTTACTTGAAAGAACACTGAAATAACTGTCAGTGCTCTGTCTGAAAACCTGCATGAAAACAAGAGTAGATTGACTTCATATAAAAGAAGCGGGGGGGGAGGGTGCAGAGGGAAAGAGAAGTATAAGGATGGATCCTCTTCCACAGCAGACATAATTTGCAGACTGTCCTCACTCCAGAGGGGCTGAACTCTCACAGAGTTAATTGTCTTTTGAAGGGACTGTGGGCACTTTGCAGCCCTAGCTGTATGACAGTGGTTTCAATCTTCTATTTTATGAAGTTTAACTCCACCAAAACTGAGTCAGACTGGAAAGCTTGCTAGAAATTTACAACCTGTCAGTCCTTAAATGCTCAGCCCTGACGTTTAAGAACCAGCTGTAGTAAAATGAAATAAAATTAAAGAAAAAACAATAGCCATACTAAATTTGGCTTAGAAGCTACACATCTAGTGACAGTTTTTGCCTCCTTTAAAATGCTTGCCAACCAAAAACAGGACACACTATGAAAGTTTACTGTTGAGTCAGACTAGCTACCAGAAACAACCATTCCAATCTATAGCAGTCTGAGCCAGCTGGCAAGATCCTTCAAGACACATGCTGGAATATCTTTTCTCATTGTGCTGTGCTCATTTTCTCTTTGTGCCTTTCTCACAGCATTCTGTTCCTGATCCAGAACAATCTAGCAGTAACTTTGACTAGCTGCGGTCTGACAGAAAAATGACTTACCTTGGCGTTGAGCTATTGTGAGTCACATCCTCTGTGTTTGCTCACTCCTTACTTAAGTGAAAGAATATTGTCTAGCAAGGTCTTACAAGATGTCACCCATTGGTACATGAACCAATATATTGCAGAAAAAAATCAGCAAACTGTATAAAGTAATTTCATTAACTGAGAACCCCTCAAATAATTTTTTAACATGGGAAGAGAGCAGGGAAAAATATTTCACCTTTCCTAGATACATGTTGTTTTCATGATTCAGTGTCATAAATATCCACCTGACAAAATGGAGAGCCATAAACAGGAAAGAGCAGAACAGAGCATGCATAATTCTCTCCCCATCAGTTATTTAGCACTATTCTAAATTACTTTGTCCACAGCTGCAGTGCATCAGGTCACAGCGTAGAGCTGTTTGAACGGAAGCCCAAACACGATACAGCAAAACCTCCTACCTGGGCTTGAGGAACTCTTCTCTTTATTCACAGGGTGCCGTGTTCAAGATGATCTACACTAGAGCTGAATGTAAAGTAACATGAAACCATATGCAATTCAGGCCCTACATGCTGACCATAGCTGGCCTCTCCTTCAGGATAATGTTAGAGAACTATCTGTGACACCCATTATCTGTTTTCATGCAGTGCTGAAAAAATAAAAAAGGCAAATATATTGGCTAATGAAGTTCCAGCAACTGAACATTTCTTCTCAGGATAGCAACTGTAGATTGTATCAGTTGGTCTTTTATTAAACTATTTATATTTAAAACACACACAAAGTCATATTATTTCTGTTTCTTTGAAACAGTGTATGCCTAGAGCCAAGATCTATGATGTCAAGATATGGAATAAAAGGTAATTCTTCTGGCATGATGGCATTTATCCTGAGGAAAGTGATTTTTTTTTTTTTAATATGACAAAATAGCTTTGTACGGTAACAATCTCCTCTAAAAGCAAGAAGCAGTTGTTCTTTATCATGTACAGAGCCTCATCCTGAGAGATGCTGAGCATCTGAAAATCCCAGGTACACAGCCCATCTCAAATTCACAGCTAAAATTGTGGTCCTCATAAGCTTATGATGAAGTCTTGCTCTCATTGAACCATGGTGGACAGATTTCATTGCAGGTATGTAATGAACAACTGCCACACTCACCATGTCCATGAGGGAGGAAGTTTCTGACAGACACTTATTTCCTCCTCAGTCAGCTCTCTGCTTGGCACCACAAAGAGATAATATTTCCCCAAGAAAATAACATAAATAACTGCCATAAAGAATATACATAATGGGTGAGGAATCTTTACTGCTATGGTATGTAAAAATTCCAGCTGTCTTTGGCCTGAACTACTTTAAAACAGTGTTCCCCTGCAGTCAGTATAATTTCTACAGTGTCCACTAGGTGAATTACAGAAATATCAAGTAATCATTTGGTACCATTTGAGTATGAAGAACCAAAGGAAAAGAAAAAGACAGAGATATGAGTCACATATTTTACTGCCAGATTGACTTGCAAGTGTGAAAAACTAGATTTTTAAAAATTTATTAATATATGATTATTTCTAAATAAAAGATAACTGTTAGTGGTATAGCTGCCTGTACAGTTACAGTAGTATAGCTAACTCATACCAGCTAATAATTTTTGTAATGAAATTGCAATTTTTTCTTAACTGAATATTTTGCATTACTTTCTTTCTTCCATTACTCAGCCAGCTTTGGTCATCAGCTTAATTCACAAACACATAGACAGAGGTTACAGGCATAATTTTAAGGGACAGTCATATTTATAGTGCAAAAATATTCACAGTATCAGAAGCGTCCAAAATAAAGTCAGCTATGTCCATGCCCAAAGGATATTTACCCAACTCTATGTTAGAAGCACAAGAAGCTTGCTCACTGTGAAAAAGAAGATTCTATTGCTGTTCTTTACTTTCCTACCTGGTGCACCTCTTCTGACATGCCTCAGTCAATACCTTACTCTTTCACCTGCAGATGCCTGGATCTTCAGGTACTTCTGCTCAGATCCCTGTAGTTTTTCTTGGCTGAAAAGACCCATCAGTACAGTACAGGTCCTGGGTCAATTGCTGCAGATTTCCAGGACTTGTACTGTCTTCTGTCTACAAATGCACAGTACAATGGTGTACAGTAGTGTCAAGTTGGAAAGTCAATACCCCAGTCTCCATTTCAAGATGGTCTTAGATTTACTGCCTATGGTAATCCAATAAAAGATATTACAGTCTAATGAAAGGAAAAGAAGAGCTTCATTTCTGCAACTCAGTGAATTGTCCAATATAATCACTTCCAAATATCCCATGCAGGAAAGGAAATCGTGAATTTCACAAGAGGAAGGGAATATTTAGTCTATTATAAAATATTACCTAAGGCAATAAAAAGCCCTCTCTGATATTACTGTGTCTGATGCTGAAAATCACTCAGAGCAAATAATGAAATCTGAACTGTAGACTTTTCCAAGAAAAAACATTTTGCAATAAATTTATATCTGTTAGACAGAACATGCTTGCCCCTCTTGGGTCTCCTACATAGTTTCTTTCTAAAAAGATTGTACTCTGAGATCTCCAGGAGCTTTTAAGATGCTCAGGCTTTCAGTAAAGGAAGCTGTTTAGAACCTGTTTTCTTCAAAAAGCTTTTAGGCAATTAAACTCTTTGTTCCTTGGTTCAGTCAATTTAAATGGAGTTAACAAGTTTAAGACTACATATCAAGATACATATCACTGTTTGGGAACGGACTGAGCTGAATTGTCTACAGATACAGCACTTTAAATCATGAAAAGGCAGGTTATCAACTGCAGGAGACAGAAACTAACAGAGCTTCCCACAGACACTTCTTATAAGCCAAATAGTTTGGGCTGGCGAGAAAACTCCATGGTGTTTCATGACCAAGGAAGATAGTCTTTGTAGTGGTGCACGGAAAACAGGACCCTGAACTCTTGAAACATTTCCTTACGAGAGGTAGAGTTTAAACAAGCATTTCAGGCACACAGGATGAACAAAGATTTCAGTGTAGCATGCAGAAGTAACACACCTGTGCTTAAGCTGGACATTCTGACAAAATGCCTGTTATAGTGACAATAGGTTACTCAATCTTTGAAATAACATAAATACCCAAATGTGGCACTGCACTGCAATGCATTAGAACTTTAAATTAAAAAAAAAGAAAAAAGAAAAAAGAAGAGTTCAGCCCACATTGTCTTCCTACCAGGTTAAAGTGCAGAGATCTTTACAATGGCAACTTTGAGTTGCTATCTATGTGTATATAACTTCCGTCAGCAATGCCTATATTTCAACATATATTTTGCTAGGACAGGGAGGCAAACACAGTAATACTAATGTGGGACTACAGTAAGATAGATACAGTAAGTAGGATATAGGTTTAATATCCAGGCCCTTGAGGTTATAAATTTTTTTTATCCACTCAGATTGCATTAAGCTCTATCTTAAATCTGGATGTGGAATGGGGCTTTGATCCATATACGACATTTGCCCAGATGAGGGTCTCTACTGGGCCTTTTTCTTATAATGGTTTTAGTGACTCATGTCTTTTGTCCTTTTATATCCTCTCTGGACTGTGGGAGGGGGAGATGGGAACACAGTAGCATCCATCTGGCCTGTCCTAAAGAGAAGATGCCCAAGCAGACATGGAGCTCACTGCACCTGCAAGTGCAAGTCCTGTGTAGAGCAGCAACTGATCCAAGGTGATTTGTCAGCCTCCAGGAGGCAGGATTCTTTGGAAACTGCTCAACTTTGGAGCAACTGGATGTGATTCTGGCTTCTACAATTTCTGAAGCTCTCACAATCCTGACAAGAAGAGGGTGGTAAAGCCACCTATGCACTGAAATACAATCTTTGTTCCAGACAGGAAGACAGACCTTAATGTCTGGATGCCTTTCTGGAAGAGAATTTCATGCCAAATATTCAGCAAAAAGGGAATTAAGTAAAATGTAATGTACTGTGGAAACAGGAAGGCTAATCTGATCCTTTCATACCCCATATGCTAGGAATTTATTGGATCTGCTCTTGCATGTTTTTGCATGTGTCATATGAGAAAAAGCAGTGTATTAATAAATTTCACCCTGTACTACTTTAATCAGAGAACATAGAAAGCCAAAAAATCCATTGGTAAATTTAATGTTCTTTTAATAATAATCAGTAATAATCAGCTCTTGGAAGAAAAGCCTCTCTCTCAGATCTTGTCCACATGTTATCCACTCCAGTAAGACAAACAAAACAGGACTGCCACCTTTCTCTTCTTCACACTCATGACATCTGGGACACACTGCAGTGTCCTGTCTCATCCCTTTGCCTAGAGAGACTGCTTCCATAGTGGAAGAAAATAAAAGAAGCTCTGGTTTTCTCATGATGTGTTTCCTGTAATATCTACTGTGATAATTATCAGAAAGCCTGATCAAAAAGCAGAATCCCAAGGCCTGGAGAAGTCCAGTGTGCTGTGTACCTTGTGTATGTAAATACATATTTAAACAGTTGAGAGGAAACAGCATTACTGCTGTCAACACATTTCTGAAACGTTAAGGTAATTACCACTCTGACTCCACACCAGCTGGAAAAACCCTCCTCAAAAAAACCCTAACATTGTTCTCAGCTGTTGTCAGTTTCTTCTTGGCTACAGAAGCTTATACTTAATTGAACAAAGAGGGACAGGAAAGTCTTGTAGAAGCTGTTTACTCAGTGCAAGTGGAAACACAGCTGTAAGAGACATGTATGCTAATAAAAGAAGAGGTGTCTATTGCTCCACAAGTGCAAGGGAGAAAAATATTCCACTGCTTGAAAACCTGGTAACACTTTATGTGTAAATTCAGGAGATATTAGAAGCATAACATTAGAAAATTAAAAGCAGAGGCCATGACAGAATTATTTGCAGTTCTATTTCAACAACAGCTCTGAAAACCAGTTTGAAGAGAAACCCTTAACTCTACAGTAAGATTGATAATAATCAGCTAAGCTAAGAATTTTAAGGAAGTCTGAAGGCAGTGAGTGTCCTGAAGGCTACTTCCCAGAGTCTTTCAAAAGGAAAGGTGCCTTAAAATGTCAGCACCAGCCCCTGAAGCACTCAATTTAGGGCCAATTAGCAGTGGCAAATAACTAATATCAGTAATGATGGTTCTTCCTTCTTACCTTGGATGTGGGGGCTACTCAGTTGACAAGAAGTGTTTGCTGCTGGCTGGTATGTCTTTAGAGGCATTCCTGCAGGATGCTGAAGAGGAGGTTGCAGAGTCCGTCTCTGCATTGTGGGATGTGGAACTGAAGTTCTCTGGGGGCTGATGTGGTGAGGAGGAGGAGCTGGAGCTGCAAACCTAGGAGTTCAGAAACACAAAACTGTAAAATCCCCAGTAAATAAGACCTAAAGATTGTTTCTTCTTTACTTAAATCACTATAATGTTTAGAAGTTTGCAGAGGTACCAGACTTCCATGAGTACAGTGTGCAGCCCAGATATAGAAAATATATATTTTTAAAGTGGTGACCTATCATTACATTTGATGACTGGGACATTAAAAGGCTGCATTGCTCCCTTATCATGGAAAACTCCTTTTAGCTTCTGTGGTTGAGCTTAAGTCTTAATGGCAGGAAAGACCTCATGGAGGATCTGATTTCTGAGGCATTGCCTTTCTTGTTTTAAGGCTTTTTATCAATGCTGTCTTGTCAATAAATAGCTGTCCTTCTTCACTGGAAGTGAGTGGTTAGTTTTGGCTGTTGGACTCTTGATGAAAAGGTAACAGCAGACCAGGAGAAGGCTGAGGTTCTCAACAACTTTTTTCCCTCAGTCTTCATTGGCAACTGCTCTCCTCACAACTCTCATGTTGATGGCCCACAGGATGGGGACCAGAGAGACAAAGTTCCCCCCCCCAAGGGTAAGTGAAGATAAGGTTCATGACCATCTGAGGAACCTGAAGACACACAAGTCCATGGGACCTGATGAGATACATCCCAGAGTCCTGAAGGAACTGGCGGATGTAGTTGCCAAGCCACTCTCCATGATGTTTGAAAAGTCATGGCAGTCAGGTGAAGCCCCTGGTGACTGGAAGAAAGGACATGTTATGCCCATATTTAAGAAGGGTAGAAAGGAGGACCCTGGGAATAACCGACCTATCAGCCTCACCTCTGTGCCTGATCATGGAACAGATCCTCCTAGAAGACATGCTAAGGCAAGTGGGGGACAAGGAGGTGATCCAGGATAGCCAGCATGGCTTTACTAGGGGCAAATCCTGCCTGACCAACCTAGTGGCTTTCTACAATTAAGTGACTACATCAGTCCACCAGGGAAAAGCAGTGGATGTCATCTCCCTGGACTTCTGCAAGGCCTTTGGCATGGTCCCCCACAATATCCTTCTCTCTAAATTGGAGAGATATGGGTTTGATGGGTGGACTGTTCAGTGGATAAGGAATTGGCTGGATAGTCGTATCCGGAGGGTAGTGGTGAATGGTTCTAAGTCCAGATGGAAAACAGTGACAAGTGGTGTCCCTCAGGGTCAGTGCTGGGGCCAGTGTTGTTTAGTATCTTCATTAACAATATTGATGGTGGCCTTGAGAGCACCCTCAGCAGGTTTGCTGATGACACCAAGCTGGGTGGTACAGTCAATATGCCAGAGGGATGGGATGCCATCCAGAGGGACCTGGACAAGCTAGAGAAGTGGGCCCAGGTGAACCTCACGAGGTTCAACAAGGCCAAGTGCAGGGTCCTGTACCTGGGCCGAGGTAACCCAAGATAGGAATACAGGCTGGGGGAGGTCACACTTGAGAGCAGCCCTGTGGAAAAGTACTAGTGGAACAAAAGCTGGACATGAGCCACCAATGTGCAGTTGCAGCCCAGAAGGCCAACTCCATCCTGGGCTGTACCAAAAGAAGTGTGGCCAGCAGATCGAGAGAGGTGATTCTGCCCCTCTACTCTGCCCTGGTGAGACCTCACCTAGAATACTCTAGTCCCAGCTCTGGTGCCCCCAGCACAAGGAAGATGTGGACCTGTTGGAACGTGTCCAGAGAAGGGCCACAAAAGTGATCAGAGGGCTGGAGCACCTCTCTTATGAGGACAGGCTGAGGGAGGTGGGGTTGTTCAGTCTGAAGAAGAGAAGGCTCTGGGGGGACCTCATAGTGGCCTTCCAGTACCTGAAGGGGGCCTACAGGAAAGATGGGGAGGGGCTTTTTACAGGGGCTTCCAGTGAGAGGACAAGGGGTAATGGTTTTAAACTGAAAGAAGAGAGATTTAGGTTAGAGATCAGGTGGAAAATCTTCAGTGTAAGGGTGGTGAGACACTGGAACAGGCAGCCCAGAGATGCTGTGCAGGCTCCATCCCTGGAGGTGTTCAGGGGCAGGTTGGATGGGGCTCTGAGCAGCCTGTTCTAGTGGGAGGTGTCCCTGCCCATGCAGGGGAGTTGGAACTCAATGATCTTTAAGGTCCCTTCCAACTCCAAACATTCTGTGATTCTAACAACTCCTCAGCTAGTGCGGAGGGACTGTGAGGAGCAATGTGGTGCATCTTACAGTTCTGATAGTTTTGTCGTTAGGCTGAAATAAGCAGACACACACACTTCAAACTCCAAAAATTCTGTGATTCTGTGATTCTGAATTAAATATTAGGTTCAGGTCCAGGTTTCAAGTTCTAGAGATCTTTGTTACATAAAGCTATTTGAAAATAATCTGAAGTCAACATAGTAAGTTTTAGGTTGCTTTCAGTTGGGCAGAGTCCAACCACATCAAAATGTTGATCTGGATTCCAAGCATAAACTTGAAGGCCTATCAAAGGAGGCAAACCATTTAGACAGAACCTCGTGGTGCAGCTGACATAAAGGTTCATCACTTCACTGGTGTGTTTTGCAGAGCTTCGTCACTACCAGCATTACAAGGATACACAACACTGTGAGGATTTTACACACGGGTTTTATAGACATTGCAAATTTAAGTTTTACCTACATTGCCTTAAAATTGCATACCTCCAAACTACACTACAAATGGGTGCTACAGTCATTTTTGCAGATGGAAAGCTGGGGTTATAAGGGCTCTGGTACGTGCTCCTGATAACCAAATTAGCCACTAAGACTAATGGGATGTGATTTGTGTATCAAAGTTCAACCTGTTCTCAGGAGAGGCTGAGTACAACAGTAGGAGCAACTGCAGCAGCAGCAATACAGAACGCTTCTGGACAGGTTATTAGTGCATTCAAGCCTGAGATATTTCATGCTGCAGCTCAGAATCAGTTTCTGCCACAAACTATCTGTGTGATTTAATTGAAACCTATTTACTACTTTCCTGGTAGATCCATAATTTACTTTTGGACTAGTGTCAAGATGAACTCTGGGTGATTTACTGCCTATTCAGCATTCTTAGAGAATCACACTTTTAGGTGTACTAGATAGAGTTTAGATGATGTTTGTGCTGATTTAATATTATCTTACTCCAGATACACTGTATACATGAAGGAAATAAAGATGTCATTATTGAGCCACTGAGTCTTTAATGTGTCAAATATTTCATTGTTCCAGATAACTGATGCAATGTAGTCTTAAAGATATACTAGGGAGGAAGATAATAAAGCATGCATGTGTTTCACAATAATGCTAGAGAATAATTTTTTAAAAAGAGAAATCAGCATTGTGATAAAAAGATCAGGAGATCAGGTTTTTAAACAGTTCTAAAACTGCCTCTTTATACCTCTCCCTAAGTAAGGACCAGGAGTTAGCTTTCTACATAGCACTCAAACAGAAATACTGTTATTTGCTATCTGAGATTAAAATCAATGCACAGACTTTTATTACTACTAATATTTTTAAAATAATGCAATATCATCCTCTATGTTTTTAAAATTAATTTGTGAAAATTAATATATAAAAAATTGTTTTAACTAGCAACCAACAGCAACAAACAGCAAAAAACCTTTTCAAAGCCCAAAGTGAAAAGCACAGCTTTACAGATTTCACTTTTTATTTAACATCTAAAAAAACCCTCCCAGCTGTATTAAGGATATTAAGTACTGCTTTGTATTGCCAGACAGGACTCCTTCTTGGTAGGCTTGAGTGGTCTTTATAATGATTTATTAACCACTTCATGAATTTTTGGCTTACTCATACGGGTGACTATATCTTCTTTTACTTCCCTTCTGCCTAATAAGAGAGAAACTTGGACTTGTATCCATACAGATTTGTCCCTGAACAAATAACATCATGTTACTGGGGAAACTGCAAATTTAATTTTGACCCTGAAACAATCAGGACCAGCTTATAACCACCGCAGTCAAGAATTGTGGCCAAGCCCTGGAGCCAATGCAATCAGGAACCAGATTTGCAGAAAGGTGCCCTTCCTTATGCCTGCTGGACACAAAATCAGTCCAGGAATATTTCTGGAGTCATTGAGAAACACCTCCCTTGCAGTAGCTACAAAAAAGTGTCCTGCTGAGGAATGATTAGATTTAGTAGCAAGCAAGATAGAGAAAGTCACCAAAGCTACCTGCTTTGATGAGATTAGTACTGATTTCAAAACCATGCTGTTAGGGTTTTAAACTAAAATTAAGTTGCTTCTTCAATCTAAACTCTCTATCCGATTTTGACATTGAGTTCTGTAGACAGAATGAAAGCAGTGTAAGATGTGTCCCATGTTTGCTTCAGTCTCACATTAATAAGGCTTAATCAAGTTCACACTCTCCCTCTCATCACCTAGGTGGAGAAAGCAGCAAAAGAAGCTCTCCAATTACTTCTCTACCCCATGGTACCTGGAGATGTGGGTAAAGTGCTTATTTCCTTCTGCTTTTCTTGATCACAAGCCTGAGTCTGCTGTCCAAAATGGAAGGGGCATGTGACTGGCCCTCAGAGCTGGCAAAGCAGCCAGGCCAGCTTGGATTGGCTTCAGTCCAATAAATGCAGGCTATCACAGGGGTGAGTGCTGGTCAGGCTGTCCTTACCTCTGGAATGACCTTAGGCATACACAGAGCATCAGAAACTGCACAGCATGGGCATAACAAATGCCCTGCTTGCACGCTGTCCTGGTTTGAGCCAGGATGAAGCCAGTTTTTCTTTTGCTGATCCTTTTTTTTATTTCAGTGAGCTTTCTTCAACTAGCAACTGCGTGTTCTGCTAGGTTGATAAGACACTGGAATGTTTTTGTAATTGCTGGGCTCTCAAGGTCGTGCCTTTGCTCTGCCGGCTCAGACCCTGCGGGGGGATCTGTGGCCCCCCCATGGGAGGCTGGGTTAGACGAACAGCAAAACTGGCCAGAGATATTCCATTCCATATATCTACGTAGGCTCGGGGGAAGGTCGGAGATGACAGAAGAAAACTTCCTTCCTTCCTGCTTCGCTCTCTCGCCGCTTCGCTTCACCTCTCTATCTGCCTTCCTTCTTCTCTCTTTTTCTCTTTCTTTTGTTCGTGGCCAGCATCTGGGAAAACACCATCTGCCCATCATCATCGACCCATCGACCTCAAGCCCTCCTGACCCTCGTAACTCTCTGCCTTTCTCCAGGAGCAGCTTCGGGATTCCTCGGAATTGTCTCATCTGAGGGAAGTGCTGTGGGAGTTGCTGGGGGTGGGGGGAGGCAAGAGGCTTCTACCACACCTTTGTATAATCACTATATATATATATACACTCTAATATCACGTATTAGTATTCTAAATAAAGTTGCACAGTTCAGTTTTCAATCTAGACAAGTCTCTCTCTCTTTTTTTCTCTCTCTCCTTCCCTACCTGGGTAGGAGGGGGAGGGGATTGAGAGCATTGTTGTCAAACTGAGTCAAACGTTGACACACGCCTAGGTCCTGCAGTCCTCTGAAGGATGAGATTGGGATAAACGAGGTGATTCCCACCTTTCAAAGATGATGTCTTTAGCACTTTTTTATACTGAGGTATTGGTTTGTTCAGCTTACATTTTCACAGCTATCATACCACACATGAAGTGGTGTAAATAACAGCCTATTTGCAGAGCCCCTAGGCAAGTGGACTGTATTGCATTCAAGATGCAGAGTCTGCATTAGTTTGACTTTCAAACATTTGCCTTAATTTGTACTGCATGTTCTGTTATCAAATCAACACTGCTGTAACACTTTTTTCTTTTCTGAATTTAAATTGTTGTTTGCCACACTACCTAAATGAAGATAGTAGAACTTTTGTTTTAACCCAAAGTAGATCCATGAATAGGAATTAATGCTTAAAGCCTTCATAAGAGAATGTAAAATTAACACACGAGAAAGGAGTGTTTCACACTAGCTTTTCATTATTGCTATTCTATAGAGTACCGTAGTATCCTCAGGTCTGTAATACACTCAAGGACTTCACGAGTTAAACCATACCCTGAATATGTCTGATACAGTCCTACACCAGTAACTGCCTCAGAAATAGGCTAATGAGAAGATCACTCTCTTTTATCATGAAATGTATACCTGTAATAACTACTGATCGCTTCCTACTTGTCCCTTCATGCTCTGGATCTTGTTGGATATGGATGTTGAAGAAGTCATGCACTGGACAGAAAACTATACCGGGAAGGAAAAGCCATTGGCCAGGCAAGAGAGCATTGGCAGCCCCAGAGTTTGCAGAGAGAGCTAGAGCCAAGGCAAAGGAAGAAGTTCAGGACTACATGGCCAGGAGTCAGGATGAAGGACTGAACCACTAGGTGAGCTCCAGTGATCATGAAATGGCAAATTGCATCTCAGACCGGTGAGCAAAATACTCATCAAGTTCCAGTAGCTTCAGAACTGGCTGAGTTCACACAGGAAGTGTGACATTGAAAAGTACTTTCACCTGTTGTCAACCCCATAACCATTATTTTCTTCCATCTTACTGATAAAAGGGTGAGTACTGCTTTCCTCCAGAGAAATTATGATCATTTATCATTAATTGAAATCTAGTGAATGTTCTTTTCAGGTTTATAATTGGACACTTTTTGCTCTCTGAGTTACTGGCATTTCTGTCACTCAAGAAAATTAAACACTTTGAAATACAGTAAGGAAATACAACAGTTTATCGTTTAGGGCATTGAAAAATAAGGAGATTAAGAAAATAATATTTAAACATCTATACATATAGTAAGAATTCAGAATTTTGTGTGATGGTGTATCTTACTGACTTCTTCACTGAAAAGCTGCTTGCTTAGGTCTCTTCAGTCTTGCTATCTGGCGGACTTATGGTTCAATGAATTAAGTGGAAATCTGTAATAGCATACACTAGATAAATAATTTGAAAGATTGCTGAAAATCATGTAGGGAATGTCTAAACATGAAAATTAAATAATCTGCTTTCGCATCACTGAATTATCTAAAACCATGTGTTGTGAACCAACACCAGTCTTATGTGGGGGAAGAAGATGGTCATTCTCCACACCATGGTAACAGCAAAAGTCAGGGAGTTTGTACCTAGCAGCATAAAATAAATCCTGACTGTAAATCAAGTGCTCAAAGAAGTGAATTAAAAATTATTTCATTATCTGTTGGTCTTACTAAAATGTCAAGGGGAAAAAAAAGCCCGCTTCCTGCAAAAAATCTTAGTATTCAGAGAATATTGATGGAATAGGAAAATCTCCTACAACAAGTAAACAGAATTATGCATCTCAGGGCCCTCATTCTGTAAGGTATGGAGGTATGGCTGGGGTCCTCAGAAGTTTTGTGTTCCGGTCAGTATGACATTCTTTGCTTGGGGCATTGCTGGAGGTCAAGAGGGAACTGGAGGAAGTCCCTTAAATGGAGATGGATGGAAAGCCCCCCTTGCCCAGGTTGGTATCAAAAAGTCTCTTTCATCTCTCCTTCTGCTGGTAAACCCATACCTAAAGCAATGGATAGCCAGGGGCTGCCAACAGCAACTTCCTGCACACCAACAATTCCGTTTCCACCCATCCTGGCAACTCTGAAGGCAGCCCCGCTCCAGGCTCAGCGTGAAGAACAGGGACTGGTCTTACCTCTCTGAGTCCACAGCTGAGAGAAGAGGTAACTGGGGTTGAGGATGGAGAGGACTACCCTGTATGTTATGTCCTGAGGAGGGGTGGCTGCTGGGGTGGGACAAGGACACTGCCCCAGCTGCTGTTCCACTTCGACTTGTCTGTGTGCTGGTGAACATGGCTGCTGAAAGCAAAAGAAGAGAAATAACCCTCATCAAGCAAACTATAGTATTGATAACTGAGCAAATACTAATGGATTACTACTCCCCTAAAGCTGTAGTGTCAATTCTTAGCAGCTAACTGGTTTTTCTCAAGTGTTGTCCTCTGTCCAAAGGGAAGGAAAAAAACCCACACATTAAAAAAAACCCTAAACCATCTTTGCTGCTCCAAATGATACATTAATACAACCAGGCATGATGCAGCTGCCCTTCTTGTGCTGGGAATTTTGTCTAAATAGGGCTGTAAATGTTCTACAGCTTTCTATTGTAGAAGAGGTGGCAAATACTTCCCAAGTTACGTATTTTTAAAGCTAGTGAACAGAAACACCGGTTTTGTAAATACTGAAACACTTTTTACCTTTTCCCCTCAGCTGTAAAAATCCCAAATTTCTTGAAGCAGTGAAGCCAAACTAAAATGCTGCTATTATTGCCCCACGATGCTCTAGTAATGCATACAAAATTTGTAAACTAGCATTAACAGTTTTGTAATTTTCTACGAGGTTGCTCTTCTATACATTCCAAATAAGGAAAGATTCTGGATGATTATGCAAAAAGCAATACTCCCTTCAAATGTCCTCATTATCCCAAATCCTGCAGTCTTATTTTCAGAAGTTCTTCAAATTAGGCAGTCAGAAGAATGACACTGATTATCTACACCCTCTGAAAACCCAGTTACTAAATTATTTTTACTGGCATCTGTTTTAGGAATTGAATAGCAGCCAAATACATGCTCTTAAATAGTTTATGAACTCTGAGAATGAATTACACAGGCTGTCTGCAACACTAAAATGATCTCTCACTGGTTGTCATTTCTTCGTCTCTTTATAAAAAAGTATTGTTTAGGCCTAGTTTACAGAGTAAGATTCTAATATAAAAGTTATGTTATGTTAGTGAATATGTTGGAGCTAATGATTCAAATTTATTTATAAAATCCTAGAATTTAAACAAGTTCCCCAAAGGGCACTGTCACTGTGAAAAGATCTTTCTAGGTTAAAATACCTGCATTGATGCTAAACTCCTAGAAGAACAGAGACTGCTTGAGGAGTAATCCCACAACAGATCTGTCTTCAATAAAATTATTTTAGAGATCATAATTTTGAATGTTGCTACCCAAGATCAAAAACTGAAAAGACAAACTCATCTCCCAAGTTCTCAGCTCACTTCTGGAAAGCCTCTATTCATCCTTGCAAGTCAAGGTGTACTGTAGATATTGACCCAGACAAGGCAGATTTAAGGAAAGGCTCAGGAGCTTAATTATGCTATAGCCTCACTAAAGAGCAGTCCTGGACATTTTTCAGCTGATGGAGGTTAACAGACAGTGAGAGGTGACAGACAGGAAACCACTCTGTGAATAAAAACAGCAATATAGATGCTGCAAAGGTAATGTCAAAGTTTAGAGAAAGATGGGATGAGCCCCACTGGTGGGCAAGGCTGGAGGAGTGGAGGCTTCCCTACCACATGGCCCAGAGGACAAACAAAACCAACTGTGTCTGCCCTCAGCATTAGCCCCTACCATTTGCTAATTCTTATATGGACCAGAGTCTCCTTCTCACAGCCCAAGTGACAACAGACATCTGATAGTAGAAGGCATCCCAAACCTCTAGGATAAAGGATAAGCACAGAGGATAAAGATACCACAGGGAGATGAGACATCACTTAAGACAGCAGAGTCACTCACTAAGAAAGGGCTGAGGAACAACCCCCTGCAGGACAGGGGCAGGTAGCTTTGGTATTCTTTCACTTTGCTCATGCACTCCCAAAATCTCCTTCTCTACACTTTTCTCTCCAAGTAGCATCAAGACAAATGCAGAGGGGAAAACAAGAGAATGGCCTTTTTAATTTATTGTTTTATGTTTGTGCAGAGGAAAACAGAGAAAAAAAACTAAATGCAAATTCTGGCAGAGCAAGCAGAGACAATTTTTAACAAATAAGTTAAGTTGTTTTGCTGCAAAGGAAATCCCTGGTTATCTAAATAAAAACAGAGACTACTTAAATTATTCCTTGAAAAAATAGGGTAACTTGCGTTTTTCTATGAGAAAAACTTTAAAATGTGTAAGAAAGTAGAGTGCCTTAGTTTCCCAGTACTGTGGTCTCTGAGTTTAAAAAAAAAAATTCTTCAAGGCCGTGGTTGATCAGGAATAAAAAGGCTGGACTATCACTGCATTTCCAGCCAGGTAGCAAGAGTTGTTCTTCTCTGTCATAGCTGTTGTCTGCCACAACCTCGATAATGATTTCAGGCAAGTATTTTCTAAGTTGTTTTTGCACATTTCTGGCTGGTCCAGGCTGCAGTGGTAGCACAGGTTCCCACAGCACTGCCCAAGACCTGGTGACTATCCCTGGGAAAAGGTTATCTGCAGCCAGGCACAAGCATCCATCTGTCCTTTCTCTGAACTACAATATTCACTGTTATAGCAGTATCTGTTAACATAGTACCTTTTGGCTAGGTTCCTCAGCAATTTCTTTGTATTTTTTTTTTCCCTTTTTCTGACAAACAGTGTAAAATAAGAGATAACTACAGGAGGGACTAGAGGGGCAGGTACAATACTTAAGGAAGAAAAAGCATGCATATTAACTGCAAAAATATATTCCTGTAGACAGAGTATGTTACATGAACACAGCATGACAGAAGAGCATACCTGGGCTCCCACAGTGCCTTGTAATGAAGTCTACAAGAGTAGCACCATGAATGGTGGTGTGGCAGATCACAGAATCATGGAATTGTCAGAGTTGGAAGGGACTTCTAGAGATCATCTAGTCCAACTCCCCTGATAAAGCAGGATCCCTGAGAGTACATTACTCAGGACTGCATCCAGGTGGGTCTTGAATATTTCCAGAGAAGGAGACTCCACAACCTTCCTGGGCAGCCTGCTCCAGTGTTCTGTCACCCTCACTGTAAAGAAGTTTAAATGGAACTTCCCTCATCCTGTCACTAGGAACTACAGAAAAGAGTCTGGCTCCATCCTCTTTGCATCCACACTTTAGACACTTATAGGCATTAATAAGGTCTCTCCTCAGCCTCCTCTTCTCCAGGCTAAAGAGTCCCAGCTCTTTCAGCCTTTCCTCATAAGGGAGATGCTCCAATCCCCCCAAGCATCTTTGTTGCCCTCCACTGGACTCTCTCTAGTTTCCTGTCTCTCCTGAACTGGGGAGCCCAGCATGGGACACAATACTCCAGATGTGGCCTCACCGGGGCAGAGCAGAGGGAGAGGATGACCTCCCTTGGCCTACTGGCCACACTCTTCCTTATGCACCTCAGGATTGCATTGGCCCTCTTGGCGGCAAGGGCATGTTGCTGGCTCATGGATAATTTAGTGTCTGCTAGGACCACATAACACCTGCATAACACATCTTTTGTCAGTGCAGCTTCTTGCTGCAGAGGTCCTGTGCTGAAAAAAGCACATCCATGTGCACCCAGTGAAGTGAAACTGCAGTTCTGGTAGCTGCTTGCAAGTGGAAATACTACTATTAAAACCTTCTAGTGTACCTCCTTGGTTCCAGCTACTACTGGAATCTTGTAAATACTAGTTGAAGGGAAACATTTTCAGCTGTTGACAGTCCACAGGCTTATAGCAGTCAACAACTACTGTCAGTGATGGGTCAATTCCCTAGCAGAGCTAGTGCTAAGAGACTGACAGAAAACTATGGACACTATTTAAGAAACTGCTGGATAACCTGACCACTTTTTCTTGGGAGCTGTGTGTGTGGCAAGCCGCTCCAATGGTTTAGCTGTTAGATGTGAGTTGCTTGCTCAAAATGCTGGGAGGAAATATCTTCAAAAATGAATGTCTTTTCAGTGTCTGATTTGTATGGCATGAAACTGAACAAATGTCACCTTCTTTACAGTGAGGGTGACAAAGCACTGGAACAGTCTGCCCAGGGAGGTTGTGGTGTCCCCTTCTCTGGAGATATTTAAAACCTGCCTGAATGCAGTCCTGAGTAATGTGCTGTAGGCAATCCCGCTTTATCAGGGGAGTTGGACTAGATGGTCTCCAGAGGTCCCTTTCAACACTGACAATTCTGTAATTCCATGAAATGTTCATGGCAACCAGCATGCTCACTGACTCCAAAATACCACCAGATAGGTCCACACAGAGACACAGAATGAAGTGTCTTACTTAACAAAAAGGTTTCCCACAACAAGGATTTTCTGTCTTATCAATACAAGATAAAGTAACATACTTGAGAATAATTTTTTAAAGATCCAGATATTATGAAAACAAAATAAAACAAATAATTATTGATGCTATTCCTCTGTGTTCTTCAAAAAGCTACACCATTATTTACAAGACGGATATAATCAGTCCTGAATGTGAAAATTGCATTGGGATAGACCCACAAAATTTCAGCCACAGAGAAGAAGGAACCATATTTTCATTTCTGGAGTCTCATCACAAATCAATTTATCAACATACAAGTTTTGTACATTAGAGTGGGTAATGCCAGGAAATAATTCTTTTCATCTCAGCATTCCTCACTATCCAACTCTCTCTCAAAGTATAATATAAAATAAGCAACTGTAACCACCATCATGTCACTTGAGGTTCCATGGCCAAAATCAGATCTTTGAGATCCCTTACCTTTCAATTGACATACCACACTTGGCTTATACACAGATGAAGGCATTTAAAAGTTAACAGCATAAGAGTAATACCAACTATTTTATAAATTAGGAAACAGTCAACCACGACTTTACATTTTCTGACTTTTTTCATACAAGCCTACATCATCACCAACTAATGTGTATATCACTAAAGCCTTGTCAAAAGCATAGTACAGAATTGGCAGGTTTACAAGCCTCTCAGTAAAATAATTTACTGAAGTGGCCATTTCATATAATGTCTTTTTTAGTACCACACATAACATCCAGCCAATACTTTAACTTCCTACATCTGGTTCTTAATTATAAGTTGAACTCCTGGAAAATGTAATGCATCCTGCCTGAAAGTTAAAACAGATATCCCAAAAATTACTAATATACTGTTTGACTTCCTGCCCATCACTGTCTTGAGCTTTGAGATAAGCTATCACTCATAACTTATCAAATGTTTCAAGTTTAGCTGAAATTTGAAAAACAATTGTACCTTTAGCCAGGTGTGACAGTTTGGTGTTTTAATATTAAAATATCAGATATATTACTGAAACAATTAAAATAAATGTGTTTATTGGCATATTTAAAGTCTAATAAGAGAACTCATAAGGCAGCATTTAAGTTAATTAATGTAGATCTATTGGAAAATGCTCTTTTCATGGATAAAATATAATTTTTCCTCCTTCCTTCAAAAAAGGTGCAGAAGTCTTTTCAAAAGGCATCTTTTTATATTATGTTGCAGGCTGTATCCTTCTCATGAGATATATATGTATTTCAGAGTACTGCAAAATAATCCCTAATCTGACAGTGAGCAATAATACAGCAGGCTGTTTATTTGTCTTTTTCTATACCTGGGTAAATATCATGAACAGGCCCTGGAGAGCATCCCATGGTACTATCTGCAGCATCCTGTGGTGACAGGGCTGTCTGGAGGGGTGGGATTGTGAGGCAGTCATTCAGGATGTCCTGGCCAAGCTCTGAGCTCGATCGCAACTGAAACACGAGAAAAAAAGCAGAAATTATCATAACATGGAAAAAAAAAAAAAAAAGAAAAAGAAAAAAGAAAAAAAAAAAGAAGAAAAAAATGTCACAAAAATCCTTTAGGCACTGAAAAAAATGTTGAGGGGGTATAGAAAGAAATGGAGCACAAGCAGAATTCTTCTTTTTTAAACCCTGGTTCATATCCTTCCATTATAGTAGGCATTTTTTTAATTTTAGGAAGGAAACTTCCAGATGCATGAATATACTGTACTCAAGAGAAGGGCTACCTGCACAGGTAAGACCTTGGAGGGGGTGGACTTATGTGTGTTCTCTTGTTATACACTGCAAAAGAGAAAAGAGTGTCTTGATCCATGGATAATGGAGATACATCAAATGTCTGATGTCTTATTTCAGCAGAGGGGTACCATAAAAGCCCAAAATATTTCCCTGCTGGCACAATCCCTTCAACTGGCTCACTGAAGGATCAGAAAAGCAAAGGTGTTACTGGCAGTGGAAACGAGGGACTAGGAGCAAACAATCACAAATGATACCATTCAAGGTGGTACCACTTGATATGGACCAAAGTTGTCTCAACACCACATTGTTGAAGTGACTAGGACAGCATTTGTTTCATATTATGGTTGAACTGATCTGGAAGTGAGTGCTCTGTCACTACCACTAATCCCAGCTGCATGCATGGCCACTTGCCTGGTACCTAATCCATCAACAGAAAGTCTATCTGGCTGATCCAGCAGTAAATTCATTCTGCAAACAATTAAGAAACAAATTCATAAGAAGAGTTTTCGTTTGGATGAAACTGCATGAACAGTCTCACCCCGAGGCTAGAATACAATTTGAAAAAAAACAAACTCCAAACCAAAATAAGAAAAAGGGTGGAAGCCTTCTGCAGCACCCTGGAACATGGCTGTTCTAGCTGCAATGCAAAACTGCATCCTGAGGTTTCTGGCAGATGGATGCTGCTGCAGGCTTCTGCGCTTATGCCTGTCCCAACCCCTTGCCTGGTCTTATTGTCATATATAACAAAACTCTGCCTGTTGCTTATGGCCATCTCACCTCACAGGCTGGTGTACTCATTTAAAAGCGTGAAAAAGGAGGGGCTGTGCTTACATGCATGTGGGCCACTGCAGTGGCTGAGATGCAAGATAAAAATCCTGTCCTGTCACATATGCTGATGAACAGATAGTTAATGCAGTAGGATGGACAGAAACCTGATCTCATGCAGTAGGAATTGCTGCACGCACACATTAGAATCCCTAGAGGCAAAGTCTCACAGATGCAACTGAGGCTTCTCCTCTCTGGTGCCATGAAAGGTGAGCAATTAACAGTAACTAGAGCATAACACAGCACCTCAGACAAACTCCTAAGGGGAGGAAGAGCAACAACAAGAGAATTTTCTGACCATTCTATACTCAAATGAAGAAAAAAGAGGTAATGGTTGTGAATGCAACTGTAAGAAGACTTGCTACTGTGCCACACGATGCTGATAATCACTCTAATTGCTTCTGATTATATGTTTTAGTACTGTTGCAAGAAGAGTAGAGAAATGGTCTTACATATTATAAGCACCTGAGGCTGGGTGACTGTAATAAAGAGCTATTATGGAACCTATGACATCTATGCACACACTGTGTATGGTGTAGAATATTCCTTCTCTTAAAAATTTAGTGCATCATTATTAAGTCCAAAGCTCCCAAAAGCACCTTCATGAGGTGTATTTGTTACTCTAGAACTTGGTATTCAAGAATTGTACAGAGAGGGAAGCAGAAGGGAAGGGAGGGAAGGTGAAAAAAAAGGGAGAAATACGCTGACAAATGCTTTTCATTTGTTATCCATATTTACCATCTGTTAGAAGTCCAAAGATTTCATGCAGTGTATCATGTATGGTTGTTTGCTATTATCCACTAATTATTCTGTTTTTACTGCTATCACTAATAAATTAAGTGGCTTCTCAATTTGTTCAATTTTCTACAATCAGATAGCACTCCTATGGATGAAACAGTGAGGAGGGCAAGGAAATGATAGCTAAGTATTTAAACATTATTTACAGGTATTGAATAATACCAACAGCCTATTATACACATTTTTCTATTTTGCACTGTTCAGGATATTTGTTTTGCATTTACCCAATAGCCAATGCTTATAAAAACAAGCAAAACTCAAGACCTAAAAAGTGAAGTAAACAGTGGGAGATTCCAAATCCATGCACCTGTTATCATTGATTCATATTTACAACCACAAGGGCTAGAAATACAGCTTTTATACTTACAAACATGCCGGCAGCGAGGGAAGCAAGCAGTCCAGAATCAATGTGATTGATAAAGCAAGCTTTGATTTATTGAATACACAGTGTTACTTTTATACCCTTTTCCAAACCTACTTGTAGTGAATTCATTGGATAGTAACTACTTGTAGTGATTTCACTGGATGGTAACTACTTGCAGTGATTTTACTGGATAGTAACATACACACTGAGTTCCAGGGTTCTTCCTTGTTTTCTATTATTCTACTTCTCTACCTTGTCCTTGAGTTAGTTTAAGCTAGCAGAGAGATTGTTTATACTTGTGTTAGGCTAAAAAAGAGATTGCTTTTACAGCTGCTATTTGTGTCACACTCTCAAGACCTCTCAAGGAGATAGCAAGGACCCATGGCCCTGCTGCTCAAGCCATTCTTCAACACAAACACATACACATATGTGCATTGTATATTATAATATGTAATTTTAGAATGACATTATACGTATTTAACATACACGTAATAAAATATTCTGAGTAAGAGGTGCAACCACAGACACCATTGCTAATTCAAATTGCCACTAAAAATACTATCACAGGCCTTTCATAAACCCTCACTAGATAATAGATGCTGTGAATAACTTTACACTCCTTTACCACAGGGTATGTATGCAAGTTGCTTTTTAAGAGTAATTACTGTTACACCATCAGAAAGGGTAGGGAGCAAGGGGCAGAGGACCTCTTCTCTACTCTGCTGCTTAGCAGAGCAGGACCAGAAACAGGTCAGCTTGCTTTGCAGAACTAGCCTTTAAATCACAGCTGCTCCCAACACTAGGCAAAACCTCTGGGAAACTCCAGTCCACACCTTTACTGTTTTCTCTTGAGAGATACAGCAAGCATGCTTTGGCTACTCCTTCCTCTGCCACCTAAAGCTCAACCTCTGTGCAATGGTTTTCAAGATCTTTCCTCAGTATGAATAAGCCTGTACCGTTAACAGGGCTGGCATAAGATGTGGCCTTTTTGGAACAAAACAGACTGCAGAAAACAGATTCTGGTCCCAACATGGCTGATTAAGGTATTGCTTTTTCCTGTACAGGCATTCTGGGTAAAAAAACCCGAGTCGAATATTTTTGCATATTTTATAGAGACTTTTAATAAAAAGTTTTAACTAAAAACAGTGTTTTGCATTTTGCCGAAAGTAGGTAAATCTGAGCTGTGATTTTTCTTCAGCATGTGCAGAAACACAGAACAATCAATGAAAAGACAGGTGACCTTAAAAAGAAGCAAATAAATCAACCACTCATTGCATCCCTAAAATTTTATCTTTAGTTTAAAAAGCTATAAAGAAGAAATAATAATTGACCAGACCTAACTGCTGCAGTCTGGGTCTTGCTTTACTCTGAAAAAGCAAAGTGTAGCCTAGACTGTAGACTTGTTAGCCAGCTGTAAAAGACAGTGGACATTCTCTTTGACTTCTGTATAAATCATATTCCAGCACAAATCTCCCAGCATCCTGGCTGCAATACCCTGTTTCGTGCATGATCACTCAGCTGAGCGTGGTACAATCACACTGGGACTGAAAACTTGCCAATCTATTTTTTAGAACTATAGGGTTAGAAAATTACCTTGCTGAATGATGAAATCAGTAACTCTCAGTTTTGCAACACTTGAACACATACATTTTCTGTGTGCTGTGATGTAGCCTAAATTTAGGGCTGACCAAGATGAAAGTTCACGACCAACTCCTCAGCTCACTTACAAGTTCCCTGTAATAAATATTTGCTCTAAAAAATAGATTTTCAATTTTAACAGCTCAGTTGTATGGCAGACTTGTGATGTTTTTTATGTGGAAATCTGAAATATTCCCATGATCACAATGTGGCAGGTAGTTTTTTCTAATATATAAAACAAGTCACTGTCAGTCATGATTTACAATTCATTTACTTCTGTAACAATCAACTGCTGTTTATCAGCTTTCAGAACAATGGATGGAAATTCTACTCCTGAACCTTTTAGATATTATTCAATAATTACCCAAGATTAAATTATAAAAGCTGAAGTAACAGAAAGGAGTAAGATTTTATATTCTTCAGTTTTCAGTTTAATTATACTCAAGTTCAAGAACAGAGACGTGCTGTTGATTTGATGCATGACATAATTCCAGATAAAATGTCTCCTTAAAATAAAAGATAATAAGTTTTATATTTCTCTAACAAATGTTATATCTGAGATCTGCACATATTTGTACAACCTGGCTAGTTTCTTCAGCATTATTCCAGCTCAACAGAAATCAGACAATGTTAAGAAAAAATAAGAAACCTGTTTTTATGAATACACTTAGAAGAGAAGTAGCTTAGCATTTCTCAAACTTAAGTTTGCTTTCAAGCAAAAAATAGGATCTCAGTAACTTCAACATCTTCCTATACATACTCAGATTAATTCAAATAATTCTTCAGGAAAGTCTGGACTCTTCCAGACATCCAAACATGACAATTAATGTCATCCAATCACAGCATTTTAAATCTTGCTTTCCTGAAAGCAGGCTTAATGGACTGTATGTATGCTGTGCACCTATGAGAGTATTTCCATACGTAAGGGTAATATTGATTATAGTTTATTTATTTTGAAGCAGGTTAGATTTGTGTCTGCAATGTGTAAAACAAGAAAAAAAAATACTGCTATGTTTCATTGAGATGAATTGCTTTACTCTAACAGCAATAGATTTATAAATGTGGTTTTGTTTTCATTATAAAGCTAAGGAAGTCTTTCTGTCAATCACAATCTGTGTAATGTTTACTAAGAGCTATTTGTCAAGTAGTGAATAAGCCAGTTGTCTTCCACTAATTTTCATTGTCCTTAAGTTAATTTGGCATTGGGAGGGGAAGCATGATCTGTAGCTATATATACAAATAGCTATATATTGCATTAGTTTTTCTGAAGAAGTAAGCTAAAATTAATTTTTGCTTGTACAATAAAATTATATCCTGTTAGCATCACGTGTGACCACTAGAAAACCACAAGTTCAATTTGAAGCCATGCTATGTGACAGTGTTTACTTATAGTACAGGTTTGCTTGCTAGATTTCTTTACTCTGACACATCAGCTCCAAGGTCCTGATCTTTCTTGCACAGTACTAAACCTTTCTGACAACAGACAAGAAAGGTTTACACTGAGTAAGTGTCCTAATGCTTGCCACTGGAGGCTACAGTTATCTCAAGGCAATGAAGCAATGCAGACAGGAGGGATTCCTCAATAGCCTTTCTTTCCAGTGAGTCACCTGGGCAGGATTTCTAAAGAGCTATAGTATTCATTTTTCCACTAATTGTCTATCATAGCTCTCAAATACATGTGCATGCTATTTTGATCTGCTCTTACATTCTGTTTCAATTAAGTGCTTGGCCAGGAAAACAGAATAAAAATTAAGTTAAAGCAGCCTATCTGCACAGTACAAATGTTAGGTTCTACACAAGATTCACTACGAACATTTGAGTTCAAATACAAGAAGGGCTTCCATCTTTGTGACCTATCATAAAGCAGGAAAACATTCAAAAAATATTTTTCAGCTTCTTGCATGAAAATCTAAAGGACCTGGAACCTGCACAATCAGCTAACTTTGGCAACTTTCAAGTCAAGAAGAAATTCTTATTTGGAAGCAGTACTACATGTGAACGCTGTTACATTAAGATGGATGACACTGAAATGAACTCTACCTTTATCACATATAGAAAAGAGAGTTTTCTCTGACTGGTATTATTCCAGTATGAGGAATAGTTTGGGTTATCTCCTCATTAAAGTTATATAGAACACCATTTTAAGGGGAAAAATTGCAGTTGGAACAGTTCTGAAAGGAAACTTTGAATAAAATATCAAACTAAGAATCTTACTTTAAAGAAGGGAAGTACAGTTTGAGTGAGATATAAATGGCCATGAAATAAACAAGACACTTGTTCCATCACAGTTCTGTTGAAAACTAATTATTATTTTGCTCTACCTATTTGGAAGCCATGTTTTTTAACAAAGAAGGCCCCTAAGGGTGCTCCTGGTTGTGACATCCACTGTCTTGGAGAAGTCTACATTTCACAAATTTTGCTTTTGTTTCTTTCTCACTCTAGTAATAGAACTGGAAAGCACCACATGCATGCACACATACATATTAACTCTCTCTCTCTGCCTTGCATCAGATTGTGTTGGATCTGAAAACATGCAATTACCTTATAAAAAATGCTACCTATGTTACACCCATAGACCCTCATATTTGATTGTCTTTTTCTCCCAGTTCTAAGAGGCCTGTAGCTGTTTTTTTCTTTTGTTGGGTTTTTTTGTTTGGTTTTTTTTTTTTTGCATGAAAAGCAATCTAAGAGCTGAGCTGTGCAATTCAAAAAGCAGGAAAAATACAGCATTTCATTATTTATTTATTTACTTATTTATTTGGAGATAGAGCTACTATATTTGCTTTCCCTTTATGAAAATACATCTGTTTGGCAAATTTTCACTTCAGGAGTGGAAAAATGTGGAAAATAAACAAGCACTCAACCACCTTGTGTTTCATTTACCACAAATATATTTTTCTCCCTGTCACAAGTTACCAAATACTGCCATGAAAATCTGCAAATAACATCAGCAATTGTTAGTATACAGAAACAAAATCTTGCAAATTTCACATTATTTTTAAAAAACTCTTCAGCTTCCTTTATGTAACACTGACCTTCAGTTTAAATATTTGATTTTGTGTTAAACTCCACTGGAACTTCAGTTCATGCAAGTACCAGTTTGTGTAAGGAAATACCTGCTCAAAATAATACCTTGATTAAAACTTAGGGCTAGAATTGAAAATACTCTGGCAGTTTTACTAGTAGGAGATCCAAATTATTAGACTTCAGGCATATGATTTTTACTCTTGCAAAGATTCCTTAGCACATCCCTGTATAGTTTCACCCACTACCTATGAGTTTCTGTTTAATGTTTCCTGTCTAGATGATGATGATGATGTGATGTCCTGGCTGGGCTGCCACTGCTAACTTTCAGAATTCCTACAGCCTCCCATTTATTATGGGGAATTTCTGTTCCATGCTGAGTTTTTTGTTGTTGTTAAGGCCCCAATTCAGCTTACAGTCTAGTGTCACAAACAACTGTGTCAGTAGATGGGGCAGAGCTCAGCAGCACGAGGAGGAAACAAGTGGGCAGATGAAGCCCTTCCTTATGCAGGATCTGCCAGTGAAGCCAGTATATCATCGCTGCAGGAAGAGTACTGAGGACTCCCAAATCAGTACCTGAAAATGCAGGCCAGCTGCCAATACCCATCTCCAGCAGTATGAAACCTACATGCCAACAATGGATGCAAAGGAGGTCCAAGCCTGGAACAGGGACACTCAGTGAGGACAGACATGAAGGGTGCTAGGGTTGCTTTCAGGATAGTTAACTGCAACCTCTTAGGCACCCTTTACAGAGCTTCAGTTTTGCTTGTTCAGATAGGGGTGATGTTTAAGTAGCATCATAGGCAGGACAGTACATTTAAAGCCCAGACTGAAGTGTGGCTGGGTAATGAGAATCACAGAATTACAGAATCATAGAATCATTTAGGTTAGAAAGACTCTTAAGATCAATCATCAAGTCCAACCACAAACCTAACACTGCCAAGTCCACCACTGAAACATGTCACTAAGCACCTCATCTAAACATCTTTGAAACACTTCCAGGGACGGTGATTCCACCACTTCTGTGAGCAGCCTGCTCTAGTGCTTGACAACGCTTTCTTTAAATAAATTTTAAAATAAATTTTTAAATAAATTTTCCCTAATATCCAACCTATTGGATGTATCCAAACCTCCCCTAGTGCAACTTGAGACGGTTTCCTCTCATCCTATCGCTTGTTTCTGGGGCGAAGAGGCCAAACCCCACCTTCCTACAATTTCCTTTCAGGCAGTTAAAAAGAGCAACAAGGTTTCCTCTCAGCCTCCATTTCTCCAAGTAAAACAATCCAGTTCCCTCAGACACTCCTCATAAGACCTGCTCTCCAGACCCTTCACCAGCTGGATTTAACTTCATTCAGAACAACTCTTTGGGCCCAGCCATCCAGCCATTTTTTTACCCAGTGAAGCATACAACCATCAATGCAACCCATTTCTCAAGGAAAATTCTGTGGGAAACTGTGTCAAAGGCTTTACTACATCACAGCCTTTACCCTCTAAGTGGGTCCCCTTGTCATAGGAGATCAGGTTAGTCAAGCAGGACTTGGCTTCCATAAACTCAGCCTGACTGGGCGTGATCATCTGGTTGTCCTGCATATACCACATGATGGCATTCAAGATGATCTGCTCCATAACCTTTCCTGGCACTGCGGTCAAAATGACAGGCCTGAAGTTCCCTGGCTCCTCCTTTCACCTGTTCTTGTAAATGGGGGTCACATTTGCTAACCTCCCTTCAACTGGAACATCCCTGGTTAGCCAGGACTGCTGGTAAACGATGGGAAGTGGCTTAAACCAGCTCCCTCAGTACCCTTGGGTGTATCTCATATGGCCCCATAGACTTGTGTATGTCTAAGTGGTGTAGCAGATCACTGACCATTTCCCCTTTACTATGGAGGCCTCATTCTGCTGCCCATGCCTGTTCTCCAGCTCAGGGAGCTGGTAATCCAAGAACAACTGGTCTTGCTAATGAAGACTGAGGTGAAGAAGCAGCATGTGCCTCAGCCTTTTCCTCATATTTTGTCACTGTTTCCTCCCATATCTAATAATGGATGGACATTCTCAGCCTTCCTTTTAGTGTGAATGTATTTATAGAAAAAAAAATAATAACTGTCTTTTACTGCAGTAGCCAAATGGAGTCCTAGTTGGGCTTTAACCCTTCTAATTTTCTCCCTGCATAATATTACAGCATCTTTATAGTCCTCCTGAGATGCTTGCCGCTCCTTCCAAAGGTCATAAACTCCTTTTTTCTTTTCTCCTGAGTTACAGAAAACCTTTCTTTTCAGCCAGGCTGGCCTTCTTCCCCACTGGCTTGTCTTTTGGCACATAGGGAAAGCCTGCTCCTGAACCTTTAAGAGTACGTTCTTGAAGAACGTCCAGTCATCCTGGACTGCTTTACCCTTCAGGACTGCCTCCTAAGGGATGCTGTCAACCAAGCCCCTGAAGAAACAAGGGCTCCTTCTCTCTAAAGCCCACCTTTGGGACAACATGACAACAAAGGAAATGAAGACACACTGTCATGGTTTGGGACAACACGACAACAAAGGAACAGCCCCATGGCCTCTCACTCATTTCCCCCCACACACACACTCTGGGATGAGGAGGACAAAGCTCATGGGTCGAGACAAAGGACAGGGAGGGTTCTTCACCAATTAAGGTCCCAGGCAAAACAGACTCAACTTCGGGAAAAAATAATAATTTAATTTCCCACCAATCACACACAGGACACAGACAGCACACAGAGCAGGGCTTGCATATGTTACCCCACCCCTCCCTTCTTCCTGGGCCCAAATCACTTTGTTCCTGGTTTCTCTCCCTCCTTCCCCCCAGCGGCACAGGGGGACAGGGGATGGGGTTTAGAGTCAGTTCACAGGCTGGTGGTTCCTGCTGCTCCTTCCTTCTCAGGAAGAAGGATTCCTTACAGTCCTGCCCTGCTTCCCCACGGGGTCCCTCCCACAGGAGAGAGTCCTCCATGAACCTCTGCTTCATGAGTCCTTCCCACGAGGTCCGGAGCTGCTCCAGCCTGGGCTTCCCACAGAGTCACAGCTGCTTTGGGAACAAACTCCCCTGGCACTGGGGTCTTCCAAAGCTGCGTAATCAGAGCCCACTGGCAGAAAATCCTCTGGCCACAAAATCCAAGTCCAGTGGCCAAGTTCATGCCTCCTGGCGCCTTCAGGGAATGTTCCACCACATTCCTCCACGAGTGCAGGGGGACAGCTGCCATCTCGCCATGGGTTGCAGGGAAACTTCTGCTTGGGAACCTTCTTCCCCTTCTTCCTCAACAACCACTAGTCCTCCTTCCCCAGCACAGCTCTTTTCCCCCACGTGCTTCTCTACTCAGGTGTTATGTTGATTCTTTGGTATGTTAATCACTGAGATGCATCTACTGTCCCTCTAATGGCTCCTTGGCTGGTTTTGGAGCAGGGGCAGCTTCTCAGCTTCTTACCAGAGCCACCCGTGTGGCCCTTCCCCAGCTACCAAAAAACCCACCAAACCAAACTGGAACACACACAAATGCAGAAAAGGATATGGTTTGCTACCAAAATTGAACCTGAGAAATACGGAATGCTATGGGCATGCATTGACAGCTGTTTACAGAGTTTTGAGACAATCTGGGGTTTTTTTGCCTTGTGTGTACATGTAACAAAGGTGATAGCACTTACTGCTTCTGGTGCACTTTTCAACGTGGCATGCTGCTGAAGCTCACAGGAGTGCAGCTCACGGCAGAAACCAAGTGCAGGGAGGAATCATGATGTGAAACAGTAAGTGTTAATATGCAAGAGAACGAACAAACCTGTTTCTAACAACTGCCGCAGCTGCCAGAGCACCACAAAGACCATAGTTGGGGTTTTGCTGTTTCCTTCTCCCTGGAGAGCAGAGCTCTACATGCACCTGGCAGTGCACACCCTCCACAGTGGAGCTTCCTTGGGAGGCTCACCCTGTGCATCCCACCACAGTGCACATTGCTGCCACTGCAACACTGATGGGGTGGTCAGTCACAGACTGTTCTCCATCACTTTCAGTCTGTTTTCCTGTTTGTCACTGATCACACTCAAAAGAACTGGTCATTCGTATTTTCAAAAGTTTCCCACAAATTATATTATTAAATTCCTTAAACACTGCCGCCCATTCCTAATCCCTTTTTGCCAACATCCCTTTCAGGAAAAATTGCTGCACGCCATGGTGCCTGATTTATATTTAATTTTGAAAACAGGAAGTAAAGGGATTAAAGTTGGGGATAAAAACACTCACTCTTTAATGCATTTTTTCGCATAATAGCTTTTCAGTTGCCATGGGCACCATTCACTGACCCTTAGCCCCTGAATGCACTTCTTTTTTCATTAGTGACATCTTTTAAACAGACTTCATAGAGAACAAATGAGGGAAAATAACCTCATGTTCAACTGCTCTCAAAGCAAGAAAACAGATTTGCTTCCCTTTCAATCCATTCTCTCCCTTTTGCAGTTTCAACAATGAAATATGAACTAAGAGTTTGAACATGGACAAGTGAAACCTGAAAGATGCAGAAGCAAATAGGGCTCATACAGTAGGATCTGACTGCTCCCCATGAGGCAGGTGTTCACAAACAGAGCAGTTTCCCCAGATTAATATAGACATGTACTGGACAATGTCACCTTAGTGCCTGAATAATGGGCTAAAATACCAATGATGTAATGTGCTAATTCTCCTTGGCTCTTTCTTTCCTCATCAAGTAAACATTCTGTGTTAGAAAAATCATAATGAAGATAATTTATGTCCTGTAAGAAAGGTACTATGCATTGTGTTTCTTGATTCACAAAAGAAGCCTAATCCAAATAGTGAAAAATGAAAGGAAACAAAAGGAAAAACTGTAAATAAATGTTAAATCTAATTAAATAAACCACAGATACCAGGTAAAGAAAATCATCAGACATTGTTTTCCATTCATGCCCTCCACTAAATCTAAACCCTGGTGTAAAATTTGTTTACTATAAAATCTTAAAACAAACTGGTTGTTTCATTGATTGCAAGGAAATAACACAATGTGCTTACAATAAAAAAGCCTGCTTCTACTTTAAAATAATGTAGCGAGTGAACAATCAAGAAGTGTGCAGTACTGTAAGAAGTAAGAGCTCTGTATTAGTTTGCTGAGGAAACAGTGTATTTGCTGACATGATCCACAAAATACGGAAGTAGACAATCTCTCAAAACTTTATCGAAAACTCCATATTAAACTGTAATGAAAACATTTCTGTATCTTATTTCCAGATAAATACTGTTCAGTAGTGGAATATCACATACTTTTTTTCCATCTCATGTAATTTTCTCATTGTAAAATGGACAAGTTTATATACATTATAGATAAAAGGGCTCCACAAGAAAAGGGATAAATTGTTAGAAAAGGGATATAAAATAACTGGGCTTCAGAGGAATAGAGTCATTGAGATCTGCCTCTAAACGGGGAGATTTTATATCCCTTTTTTCCTAATATGGGGGTTGCACAGAGGCTGAAGAGCAAAATCTTCAGGATCATTACTGTGCAAGCTGTGCAAGGTGGACTCTGTAAAGCCCCCTCAGTCCAGATGGGAATCCTGGTCAAGGTCAGCACAGGCCACTTACAGGATAATTCCAGGAATTGCTTTGGCCAGATGATCTATGTCCTTACTCGATTACTTCCAACATGCTTCACACATAGTGTACTGCTCTGCTCTACTAGCCTCTACTACAGCCTGAAGTAAGAGTGGATATGGCTGATCTGTAATACAGCCTGCTCCAGCTCAGCAGTGCAGTGTAACACTCTTTAGCATATTGCAATCAGGAAAAGAATTCTGAAAACATCCAGCTATTGCTAGCTGAAACAATAAAAGCAACATAGCAAAAATCCTGCACAAATAGCTGCAGGATTAGAGAGGCTCTGATTTCCTGTCATTTCTTCATCCTCAGCACAATAACACCTGAAAAGATCTCCTTCCAATCAGATATTACAGGAACAAATCTTTGAAGAGTTCATCTTAATTCAGAGAATGTTTTGACAATTCCTCAAAAGCCACTGTTCAGCCATCATTTTGCAATTGACCAATCTGTGTCAAAAAGGATGCTTATTAGGCAGAAATGGACCAATTTGGAAGTCTATGCACATACAAATCTCGTATCTCCTGAGCTCTCAGCACCCTCCTCATTCCTTAGTGATTTGGCAAATTTCCCATATAGACTACAATGCAAAAAAACCTTCACCAAGTGTAGACAACTTTCTGAAATGTCCTTTGGACTGCCTGTTACAGAGCTATACCTCTTTGACATTTGCTGTCTGGCCGAGACGGTACAAAAATTCTGTCCCAGAAAAAGCCAGGAAAATAGACACAAGCACAATTGCTATGTTAGACTATGAGTAAGTACAGATCAAATAAATAAATCATAGAATCATGGAATCATTAAGGTTGGAAGGCACCTTAAAGATTAACAAGTTCCAACCCCCCTGCCATGAGCAGAGAGCCCTACCACTAGACCAGGTTGCACAAAACCTTGTCCAACCTGGCCTTAAAAACCTCCAGGGATGGGACATCAACAACCTCCCTGGGCAACCCATTCCAGTTCCTCACCACCCTTATAGTAAAGAATTTCTTCCTATCTAACATAAATCTCCCCTCTCTCGGTTTAAAACCATCACCCTTTGTCCTATCACTATCTCCTCTACTGAGAAGCTCCTCTACTGAGAAGCTCCTCTCCAGCTTTCCTGTAGGCCCCTTCAAGTACTGGAGGGCCACTGTAAGGTCTCCCCAGAGCCTTCCCTTATCTAGGCTGAACAGCCCCAACTCTCTCAGCCTGTTTTCACAGCAGAGGTGCTCCAGGCCTGTAATCATCTTGGTGGCCCTTCTCTGGACCCTCTCTATCAGGTCTCTATCTTTCTTGTGCTGAGGGCACCAGAACTGGACACAGTGCTCCAGGTGGGCTCTGACCAGAGCAGAGCAGAGGGGCAGAATCCCCTCCCTGGCCCTGCTGGCCACACTTCTTCTGATGCAGCCCAGGATGTGTTTGGCTCTCTGGGCTCCAGCACACACTGGCGGCTCATGTCAAGCTTCTCTTCTACTACCAGCCCCAAGTCCTTCTCCTCAGGGCTGCTCTCCAGCCATTCTCCCCCCAGCCTGTATTTGTGCCTGGGGTTGTGCTGACCCAGGTGCAGGACCTTGCACTTGGCCTTGTTGAACTTCATGAGGTTGGCACTGGCCCACCTCTCCAGCCTGTCAGGGCCCCCCTGGATGGCATCCCTTCCCTCTTGGGTGTCAGCCACACCACACAGCTTGGTGTCAGCAGCAAACTTGCTGAGGATACACTCAATCCCACTGTCCATGTCTCCAACAAAGATGTTAAACAGCACTGGTCCCAGTACTGACCCCTGAGGGACACCACTCATTACCTGCCTCCACTTGGACACTGAGCCATTGACCACAACTCTCTGGGTGCAGCCATCCAGACAATTTCTTCTCCACCGAGTGGTCCATCTGTCAAATCCATGCCTTGTCAGTTTGGAGACCAGGATGTCATGTGGGACAGTGTCAAATGCCTTGCACAAATACAGGTAGATGACGTCAGTTGCTCTGCCACCATCCACCATCCCTGTAGCCTTGTTGTAGAAGGTCACCAAATTGGTCAGGCATGACTTGCCCTCAGTGAAGCCATGTTGGCTGTCACCAATCACCTCTTTATTTTCCATGTGCCTTAGCAGACTTTCCAGGAGAATCTGCTCCATGACCTTGCCTGGCACAGAGGTGAGACTGAGCAGCCTGTAGTTCCCTGGGTCTTCCTTTTTCCCCCATTTAAAAATAGGGGTTATGTTCCCTTTTTTCCAGTCAGCGGGAACCTCACCAGACCACCATGACCTCTCAAATATGATGGACAGAGGCTTAGCCATGTCATCAGCCAGTACCTGAGGACCATTGGGTGGATCCCATCAGGTCCCATAGATTTATGCACCTTTAGGTTCTTTAGATGGTCATGAACCTGCTGTACACCTATGGTGGGGGGTAATTCCCTCTTCCAGTTCCTGCTTTTACCTGCTGTGGCCTTTGTGTTGAGGTTGGAGCACCTGCCAGAGAAGACTGAAGCAAAGAAGTTATTGAGGACCTCAGCCTTCTCAATATCCTGTGTTGCTCCGTAGCCTACTTTCTTACCTTGGTTGTCCTTTTCTCCCCAGCATACCTATAGAAGCTTCTCTTATTGTTCTTAACATCCCTGGTGACATTTAATTCTAGCAGGGATTTGGCTCTCCTCACCTCATTGCTAGCTGCTTGGACAACCTCTTTGTAATCCTCCCAGGATAGCTGCCCTAGCTTCCACACCCTGTATGCTTCCTTCTGAAGGCTGAGCTTTTCTAGGAGCTGCTTGCTCATCCACGCCATAAGGAGGTGAAGTGTGTGGTGTTAAGTGTAAACACCACACACTTCAGCTGATCTACGCTATTCTGCATAGTACTGAAAACTCCAGTAGCCACCCAGGAATATCACTCACTATACTACACATCTGCTGAGGTGTTAAGCTATCTGGACAGCTGAATCCATGCATGGTCAAATGGTCCTCAAGACCTATTTGAATGACCTAAGAAGAAACAGGTTTCCAGGAAGCAGGCAGTTTTCAGAGGCAACTATCAGGTAAGCTTTCAGTATCCCAAAGTTTGTCTGTATACTGTATCAGATCCATAACAAATTTACACAATAAGATCACAGACATGGTCTGGGCACTGCTAAAAATGCCAAAAAACAAACAACAATCAGCTGAAAAATTATATTACTTGGTATAATTGTCTTTCAGTTCAAGGCCCAGACTAAGACTTTTACATTCACTTTAACTGGTCCTCTTAATCTTAACTGCTCCCATTATCTTTTCCTTTTTTCCATAAAGATGGAGCTAACCAGTTGCATCCTTATCTATTACACTTTCCTTTAATTAAATTGAAAGTGTTTTTTTTTTCCTTTGGCAGGACATACTGCTTTAAAGAACTGTTACATATGAGAACAGTTTTTCACTCATATAATTACAGATAAAATAATATCTAAAAGCACAGCCATTTCATTGTTCAGATGATAAGATAATGTTACTGAACTGATTTGTTCTTGCCAAACAGCTGTCTGAAATTAAAGCAAACTTTTGTCCTTTTAAAAAAATTATCTCTACTCTGTTTGAAAATGCTATTTTTAAAAAGAGAAAACCTTTTAAAAAGGCATTAGGCTTTGCAGATGTTCATTACAAAATCTACATGAAGCCAGTGGAAGGTCCACTTCATTCACAGTGGGACTTGCACCATAATACTTGAACGGGGATTAAACATTTCCTTTAGATTTAGATTCAGAAATACAGATTGCTTAATCATGACTCCTGAAGAAATAGCCAATTGTTTTTCATGGTATACTTATATGAAAAAGATAATATTTGATTACTTTTACAAGGCTGAGTGCTAGCTCGGACAACAAATAGATTTTGATTAAGATAATAATGGTAGATTCACCTTCTATATTGGTTTCAAATCACAGGGTATGTAATAGTGCACTCTGGATTTTGTTAATTATATCTTGCATAATTTCATTTTCAGTAACTTCAATAAAAAGTTAAGAGTTATGGATTCCTATTTCAAGTAGACTATCACCAGTTTACAGATGAAAGAAATCCACTGTTTACTGAAAACACAAAGAATAACCAACTGAAAATAAGCACATTTGTGTCAAATAGTGCCCTATTTTTTTATTAGTCAGAGACTGCAAAAGATGACTCAAGGAACAAAACTACTCAGCCCTGTCAAAGATACTAAAGCAAAGCCCTCCACTGTAGCTTTCCTTATCAAAGCTGTCTTACGAGTAAGAACTACAGGATCTAACAGGCATAGTGATTCACCCTGATTACATGTAGCCAATATTTCTACCACTAACAGCTGCACTTAATATTATAGGTGGACAATTTTCAGCCAGTCCATACTCAGAACAAAGAGTAGCAATGCAAAAATGGTTTTGAGATTTCATGGAGTTAGAAAATAGTGTTAGTGTTTTTTTCAGAATAAATAATATGAAGATTATCTGAAGCAAGTACCTGCCTCACTCATAATTCTATTTTCCTTACCTTTTCTTCTGATTCTCTGCATTTCCACAAAGCAAGCCAAGAAACTATACTGTTTTCACTGGGTATTTGAAAGAAAAAATGAAATAGCTATTTCAGTCTGTAAATTTTGACTTCCCCCCCTTCCTTTCCATTAAAAAATCCTGCAGGTTTACCATTGATTCTGGGAAACCCTTAGTTTAGGCTGTTATAGTCCATCTTAATAGGAAACCTGGTAGTTCAGGAAGTGACTCAGCTAAATACTGCATTTCTCTCCTTTTTAGTTACTGGTCTACCTTGAAAATGCATGGAAGATTTAAAAAGCTGAACAGTTTTTAGGTAATTATTGATGTTAGGTGAAAAGGTAAACGGTTCATGAGAACCTAAATTAATATAAGGTCCAGCCTAGATAAGATTAGCAAACACACAGTATGTCAAATGTTTAGGTGGGATTTGCCTATATGCATAAATATGCTTTCTAAATTGAGAATTTAGTTGAACTCTGAATATGCAAAAAATTAGTGAAAAAAACAGGGTGAAAGATGAGAGAATGCAAGAGTATCTGGGGCAGAACAAAGTCTTGTGACTGGCCTTACCACAGCATACACAGCTCAGTTGCCTACAGATGTCCAGTTTCAATTTTATATCATAAAGACCCAAAGCTACACTGGTGGAAGACAGAATAAGAAAGGAAACAGAAAGAGCAAATTATTCTAAAAATGGAATGAGAAAGGACAAAAAGGAGAACACTTAAGTTAAGGCTAGGAAGACTGAGGGATATTTTAAAGTATCAATTTACAATCACAGAATCATAGAATGTTTTGGGTTGGAAGGGACCTTAAAGATCATCTAGTTCCAACCCCCCTGCCATGGGCAGGGACACCTCCCAGCAGACCAGGCTGCTCAAATTCCCATCCAACCTGACTTTGAACACTGTCAGGGAGGGGGCATCCACAGCTCCTCTGGGCAACCTGTTCCAGTGTCATAACACCAGCCTCAAAGGAAATAATTTCTTCCTAAGATCTAATCTAAATAACGGAATCATAGATGTCAAAAGTCTTGCTGAAGTCAAGGTAAATGACACTTGCTACTCTCCCCTCATCCAGCCAACCAATTATGTTATCATAGATGGTTAGCAGATTAGTCAAGCACGAGTTACCCTTGGTAAATCCATGTTGACCACTCCCAATAACTTCCTGTTCTTCAACATGCTTAGAGATGATGTCCAGAACAAGTTGCTCCATCACCTTCCCAGAGACTGAGGTGAGACCCACTGGTCTGTAGTTCCCTGGATCCTCCTTCTTGCCCTTTTTGAAGACTGAAGTGATACTGGCGTTCATGGCATCTCTCCTGTTCTCCATGGTCTTTCAAAGACAATGGAGAGTGTCCCAGCAATAACATCCGCCAGCTCTCTCAGCACTCATGGGTGCATCCCATCAGGGCCCATGGACTCATTCTTTAATATTAGGGTGATGGATCACTGCAAAAGTCTGCCTAGAGAGGTCAGGGGGACACCCCTGAAGACTTTCAATGTCAGGCTTGATGGGGCTCTGAGCAATCTGTTCTAGTTGGAGATGTCCTTGCTTATTGTAGGGGGTTGTACTAGATGATCATTAGAGGTCCCTTCCAACCCAAGATTCTATGACTTATGAATGTCCAGGTCGTCCAAGTGGTCTCTAACCTGGCTCTCATCTACTGAGGGAATGTCTTGTCTCTCCAGACCCTTCTCCTTGCTTCCAGGGTCTAGGATTCATCACAGATGGCTGTAGCAGTGAAGACCCAAGCAAAGGAGGTAACTCCACCCTCTCTGTGTCTTTCACCACTAGGGTGTCCTTCTCATTCACCAGTGGGCCTACATTTTCCCTTGGCTTCCTTCTTCTACTGATATACTAAAAAAACCTTGTCTTGTTCTCTTTAACTGTAGTGGCCAAGCTGAATTCTGCTTCAGCTTTGGCCCTTCTAATTTTCCCCCTGCATAGCTTCATGACATCTTGGTATTCTTCACAGGTTGCCAATCCCCTTTTCCAAAGGCTGTAAACTTTCCTTTTGTTCCTGAGGTTCAGCCAAAGGCCTCTATTTAGCCAGGCTGGTCTTCCCCATCGGCTCATCTTTTGGGACTTGGGGATGGCCTTCTCCTCTGCCTTCAGAAGTTCCTCCTTGAAGTATGACCGGCCTTCCTGGGCTCCTTTGCCCTTCAGGACTGTCTCCCAAGCAACACTCTCAACCATGTCCAGAAACAGGCCAAACCCTGCCCTTTGGAAGTCCAAAGTGGCAGTTCTGCTGGCCCCCCTTGCTTCTCCAAGAATTGAAAACTTTTATCACTTCATGATCACTCTACTCAAGATGACCTCCAACCTTTACATCCCCCACAAGACCTTCACTGTTAACAAGAAGCAGGTCTAGCAGGGCACTTTCCTTAGTTGGCTCCCTCACCAGCTGTGTCAGAAAGTTGTCTTTCACACACTCCAGGAACCTCCAGGACTGTTCCCTCTCTGCTGCATTTCATTTCCAGCACACATCTGGGAAGCTGAAGCCTCTTCCAGTTTGAAACCATTTCCCCCCATCTTTTCATTTCATCTTTCATTTCATCTTTTCAGCGACCATGAGATGGTGGAGTTCAGGATCCTGTGTGGGAGGAACAGAATTTCCAGCAGGACCAGAACCCTGGACTTCTACAGAGCAAACTTCGGCCTCCTCAACCAATTGTTAAGGGAAGTCCCATGGGACAGAGTGCTAGAAGGTAAAGGGGCTCAAGATAGCTGGACAATATTCAAGGACCACTTCTTGCAAGCACAGCATAAGTGTGTCCCAATGGGTAGAAAATCTAGTAAGGGAGCTAGGAGACCAGCGTGGTTAAAAAAGGAACTGCTGGGGAAACTCAAGTGGAAGAGGAAAATCTATAGATCATGGAAGGAGGGACTGGTCACTTGGGAGGAATATAGGAATGTTGTCAGGGAATGTAGGGAGGCAACTAGGAAAGCTAAGGCCTCCTTGGAACTTAACCTTGCAAGTCGGGTTAAGGACAGTAGAAAGGGCTTTTTCAAATACATAGCCAACAAAACTAATACCAGAGGCAATATAGGCCCAGTGCTGAATGAGGTGGGTGCCCTGGTGACAGAGGATATGAAGAAGGCAGAGGTGCTGAATGCCTTCTTTGCCTCTGTCTTTACTTCTGCAGGCTTTTCCCATGAGCCCCAGATTCATATAACCCCAGAAGTAGTCAAGATAGGTGAGGACATAGTAGATGAGGATTGGGTTAGGGATCAGTTGCATAATCTGGACATCCATAAATCGATGGGTCCGGATGAAATGCATCCAAGGGTGCTGAGGGAGCTGGCGGAGGTCATTGCTAGTCCACTCTCCATCATCTTCGGTAAGTCATGGGTAACTGGAGAGGTGCCTGAGGACTGGAGGATAGCAAATGTCACTCCAGTCTACAAGAAGGGCAAGAAGGAGGACCCGGGTAACTATAGACCGGTCAGCCTCACCTCCATCCCTGGAAAGGTAATGGAACAACTTGTCCTTGGCACTATCTCTAGGCATATCAAGGAGATGGGGGTCATCAAGAGCAGTCAACATGGTTTTACCAAGGGTAAGTCATGTTTGACTAACCTCATAGCCTTCTATGAGGAAATTACTAGGTGGATAGATGATGGTAGAGCGGTAGATGTGGTCTATCTTGATTTCAGTAAAGCATTTGACACCGTCTCCCACAGCATCCTTGTAGATAAGTTGATCAAGTATGGGTTTGATGATCAGGCAGTGAGGTGGATCAAGAACTGGTTGAAAGGAAGAAGTCAGAGAGTTGTAGTCAATGGGGCAGAATCTAGTTGGAGGCCTGTGACTAGTGGAGTCCCTCAGGGGTCGGTACTGGGACCAGTGTTGTTCAATATCTTCATCAACGACCTGGATGAGGGCACAGAATGTACCCTCAGCAAGTTTGCTGATGACACCAAGCTGGGAGGAGTGGCTGACACACCAGAAGGCTGTGCTGCCATTCAGAGAGACTTAGACAGGCTGGAGACTTGGGCGGGGAAAAACCTGATGAAGTTTAACAAGAGCAAGTGTAGAGTTTTGCATTTGGGGAAGAAAAACGCCATGCACCAGTACAGGTTGGGGGCTGAGCTGCTGGAGAGCAGTGTAGGTGAAAGGGACCTGGGGGTCATGGTAGACAGGAGGATGACCATGAGTCAGCAGTGTGCCCTTGTGGCTAAGAAGGCCAATGGCATCCTGGGGTGTATTAGAAAGGGTGTGGTTAGTAGGTCAAGAGAGGTTCTCCTCCCCCTCTATTCTGCATTGGTGAGGCCACATCTGGAATATTGTGTCCAGTTCTGGGCCCCTCAGTTCAAGAAGGACAGGGAAGTGCTTGAAAGAGTCCAGCGCAGAGCCACAAGGATGATTAAGGGAGTGGAACATCTCCCTTATGAGGAAAGGCTGAGGGAGCTGGGTCTCTTTAGTTTGGAGAAAAGGAGACTGAGGGGGGACCTCATCAATGTTTACAAATATGTAAAGGGTGAGTGTCAAGACGATGGAGTTAAGCTTTTTTCAGTGAAGACCAGTGATAGGACAAGGAGTAATGGATACAATTTGGAGCATAGGAGGTTTAAGATGAATATCAGGAAAAATTTTTTTACTGTGAGAGTGACAGAGCACTGGAACAGGCTGCCCAGAAAGGTTGTGGAGTCTCCTTCGCTGGAGACATTCAAAACCCGCCTGGACGCCTTCCTGTGTGATGTACTCTAGGTGACCCTGCTCTGGCAGGGGGGTTGGACTAGATGATCTTTCGAGGTCCCTTCCAACCCCTATGATTCTATGATTCTATGATTCTATGATTCTATGATTCATTACACGCCCTTTTGAAAAGTCCCTCCCCAGCTTTCCTGTAGCCCCTTCAGATACTAGAAGGTTGTTGTAAGGTCTCGCTGGAGCCTTCTTTTCTCCAGGCCAAACAACCCCAACTCTGTCAGCCTTTCTTCATAGGAGAGGTGCACCAGCCCTCTGGTCATCTTTGTTGTCATCCTCTGGACTCACTCCAGGAGCTCCATCTCCTTCTTGTGTTGAGGACTCCAGAACTGGATGTAGTATTCCAGGTGGGGTCTCACCAGAGCAGAGTAGAGGGGCAGAATCACCTCCCTTCACCTGCTGGCCACACTACTTTTGATGCAGCCCAGGACCAGTTGGCTTTCTGGGCTGCGAGAGCTCCTCCTCAGGGCTGCTCTCAACCCATTCTCTGCTCAGCCTTGATTTATGCTTTGGTTTGCCCTGACCCATGTGCCAGACCTTGCACTTGGGTCTGTTGAACTTCATGCAGTTGTCCAATGGTGGCTGACATTTCAGGTGAAAGAGTGAGAAACTGCAAGTAAGCAGTACAGAATAACCATATTTTCCCCTAATTTATGGGGCTTGATTCTGAATTCTATCCTGAAGCACCAATATCCCTTGAAATTCTTATGTTTATTTTTAACCCTGTCTCATTACCAACAAAAATATGCAGTTCCCTTTGAATCTCACACGGCTTAGCTTCCATTATATGCTGTGGTAATAAAAATCACATGGTAACTGTTCAACTTATAAAAAAATATTTTGAGATTGTTGGCCTTTCAAAGTTTAAAGGAGAAGAGGACAATGAAGAGGACAGGTTTTAATGCTCACTGTAGTCCAGGGGCATGATGTGCATTAGCATTCTTCAGTATCACTTAATGCTCTCATTTTGGGTGCTGTCTGGTTTTCTATAAGTGACTTCCCTGCTTCCCCAAGGGAAGATGAATCCAGGCACGGTCACCAATTTTTACTTTTTAAAATAAGATAGGAAGCACTGCTTTTTATCCCACCAAAATATTTTTAAACTACAGACTAGATATTATAATGCATAGAGATTATACTTAAAATGTTTAGCTAGGCATTTTTAGCATCTGTGCCCAAGTGTTTGCATGGTATCTGTGTACATGTTTGCTCTTATGTTCATGAGGAATTTTACAAATTACACAAAGAGGATAAAAGCAGATATGGGGTCTTTTTACTCTTCTGCTTTCCTTTGAAAAATAAATGAATGTTTGTTGTACTGTCCAGCAAACTGCTTGCATTAAATGGATTTGTGCTGTGATCTTCTTGGTCTATTTTATTTCAGCTCATCATCTGGAGAGACTCCTAGTTAAATGTATTTGGTGGATGGCCAGAGGCTGGGTGTTGGGAGGAGAAGGGGAACAGTGGCTGCCTTAAAATAATTGCAGACAAGTATTATTGTTTTACAGGGTAAGCAAAATAAAAACATGTATCAACAAAAGTTGCTTAAAATAATTCAGAGATGGAAATTTACCTATATGACATTGCATCATTTGGCCCCATCTTAGAGGGCCAAGAAAAGGGTCAAAACTTTGAAAACAGATCTACAAAATGTCAGCTGAAGACTCAATGCAGAGTTTAGCACAGAAAGCAGCTGATTCTGCTGTTATGAATATAATACCTCCTGATATTTTAAGTCTATGCGACAGACACATTTGCAGGTATAATCTTGGACAGCCAACTACTTAAGACACCACAATGATGTCACTTAGTGTGTAAGGGGAGGTTAAAAGGAGGATTAAAGCAGTCGGGTACAAAACATTAAAAGAATCCATCACTAACACGGTGTGACAGCAAAGGGGTTTCATTCTTCTTAACAGAATAGATCCCTAGGGCTGGAACTATTACTCCATTCTGCCTTTATCACCTTGGAATTTTTATGGTTATGTTTGATTAATTCACATTTTTGTAAAGACTTTTTGACATTAAGCCAATTTTCACTTTTAATTAATGCCATAAATAACATTATTCAGCATTAAAAGATTGATTCTTAATTTTTATTATTGCCAGGAAATACTTCAAATACCAAACCCTGACGTTAGGTAGCAATCATAAATTCTCAAAGGTTCAGTAACTATGCTTGTACCATGTAAACATTATAAATTGCTAATTTTATCCATGCTTTAAGTATTTGGCTTAATAAATGCCACAATTTTTCTTTCATTTTTGTGGAGATTTGGCTTATTTCTCCTTCCATGTATCAATGCATCTCAGGTGATGAGAAAAATAAATCCTTATCACACAGGGATGAAAAATTAAATTTTAAGTCTAGAACATGCCCATAAAGAGTCTGCTGAGGAGTAAGTAGGGCCAGGTTTAAACTGTTTGTCATGAAGTTGGAAAGGAAAATGAGCAAGACAAAATAGTGAATGAAACACAGGAAGGAAAATCCTACATAGTATTGCAATCTGAAAAAGTGAGAGTGAGGAGATAACATAGTATTTCACTTTCAGTTAGAGTCATGTTAAGTGCAGTTTAATACCTGTATTCAGGTTCATTATGCTAATTTTAGTAGAGACATCACACACAATTTTCGCAGAATGCAATGTCTTGATCAGCATTTAAATTTACATGCTTCTAAAAGGAAGTGTCTGGGTGACTGAGTTGCCCTCCTGAGACAGGCAAAAAAGGGCTCTCAGACCTCCTTCAGCAGTCCTGCCTGCTGGGACAGGAGCAGGGGAGCCAAAGCACTGCTTATTAAGGTGAAAATGAATGCTCATTTACTTTGCCTCTGATCCAGAAATGGGCACTCGTACGTTTAAAGGGAATTCCTCAGGAACACTACAGGCCAGTTCCTCAGAGGCTGATATGCAGGTGTCTGCTGCCGTGTCCTACTTCAAAAAACCACTGAATAAAAACTTACCCTTTGAATTTATGTTCTGCAGATTTCAAGACTGCCACTTGGTGCTTCCAAGGCTGTACAAAGCAAATTTTTTTTTTTTATACCTTCTACAAACGGCTGTGCATTTGATTATAACATGTCTAAACTATTAACTTGTTTTACATGGGACTGACATCTCCAAGGTTCATCTACACTTACATCAGTTTATGCATGTTCCCCTTTTATCAGGATCAGTTTCCTTTAAAATGAAAGCTTAGATTTTTATCTTCACTGACCTAAACAGTCTAAGGGAACAGTACCAGTGATTAACAGACGTATGATGCAAAAAGCTCAGAAAAAGAAATCATTCTCTTATGTCACAACTCCGCTCTTCAAAGATGTGCTTATACATACAAACAGCTGCTGATCCATGGACTTGACATCCACAGGGAACTGGTGTATCTTGGTGCTTGGCACTGTCTGGCATATGGAAATATAATTCAGAACTTAATCTTTCATACTGTGCATCTGCTCTCAAAATCTAACCGTCCATCTGAGTCTGGCCATGTAAACTAGACTTCGTATCACTATGTATTTACCACATGGCAGAACTTTAAAAACAAAAAATTCTGTTTTCAAAATTCTTTTTTATTGCTTCATTATGTATGTTTAGTGATTAATCATCACAACAGAAAATAAAAGCATTAAAACAGGTAGAGTCATTAAACCAAAGATGAGATTATAATATATATACGAACTGTATCTTTTCTTTTCCATTAATGGTTTTTCTAATCAACAGTCTGAAATCAGCACAGTTATGCACAGAGGCATTGAAACATCCAGGATTAGCACACTGACTTCTCCAGTCATCATGGTAGAAAATTTACCTTTTTCCTGACTTGTTGGTCTTTGGAAGAATGGGCTTTCACATGCTTTCTCAGGGAACTTGGATCTGTGTATCGTTTAGTACATCCTGGAATCTGACATGCATAAGGTTTCTAAGTCAAAAAGAAAAAGGATAAAGCAGCTGTTACATCACAGATTATTTTAACTTAAAATAATCCCTTTTGAGCCTTGGGATGCTGCAAACCACATTAATAGACAAAACTGAATGTATATGTTATTGTAAGCAGGATGCTTGCTAATTTATTTGAAAGGGAAAGGAGGAAAGCAAGGCTTCCAAGGAAAACAAACCAAAGGAAAGCTTTAATGATGGCACCTTTCGTTGTTACCTTTAAAAAGAAAAATCAGTACAGTATTTTTTTTATTAGTATTGCAAGTTATACTCACAATTTTTCCACCCTCAGAGAAATCTTTGACTTAATCAGAAATTACATTCTTTAGTGAATCAGGTAAAGAAACTGCAGTAAATGCCCAGATGGAGTGTTTAGGATTATAGAACAATCTGCTTCAGAAAAAGAGAACAAGAAGTGTTAGTTTACTACATTACAAAGAGAGCAAGCAAAAAGCAAAGCAAGAATTGTACACTGAAGTTTAAAAAATATTACACACAAAAAAATATATTTTATTGTGAAGTACAAGACAAACTCCTTCAGCTCACATTTTCTAATAACGTCATTTTAGAAAGATACCAGTCCTGTAATGCGTTTATTGTTTTCTTAAGAGAAAGCCGAATAATTCTAACCAACCAAATAAATATAAATGTCCATAAATATCTCCCTCTGCCTGTTCTGACCTGTCTATCTTCCCTGAAGACTTGTTGGGTCCACAGTACAGAGTATTAAATGAACATTAGTTCCAACTGTTTGCTGAAATAAGCTATTTTGCAATTTAACCATTCACGTTCCACAAAGCATTTCCAAAAACACCTTATACAAATTACTAACTTACAGAATTGGTAATTTAAGTTTTGTGACAGACATTTATTTCAAATGGCAATGTTCTCTCTTTCTGGACTTCTGCCCTTTGGAAACTGCTTGTCTGACAAAACATGATCTTCCATTATGAAAGAAAAGTATTTAAACAGATCTCATCTGTGACTCAAATTCACAAGCAACAATTTGTTGGCATGAAAACTTTTAGATTTACAAAATTATTCTTCCTCTCCTGACTTTCTGGTACATGGCCCAGCCTGATCTTTAGCTGAGTTTTTGTCAGAGAATAGCACTTACCAGAAATAGCCAGAAAGCAGGTGGCTTTTGTGTCTTTCCACAGTGACTTCAGGCTCCCTAAAGATCACCTAAGTTACTGCCTTCGCCCACAGCAAAGCCCATGGATCTGTGGCATTTTTATCAACTAGTCTGGGTCATCTTCAACCATGCTTACATTACTGGGCCACATCTGCAACAGCTTAAACAGACTCATCAGACACTTCTCCCACCTGTCTCTAAGGTTATGGGCTAGCTGCTGCCACGAAATTGGGGGAAAAGTTTAATGTAGAGGGGATTGCAGTGGGACTTCTGCTTCCTTACAGTGTCCAAGTGTGTCCTCTGGTGCTTGGCACGGTCGCTGGAGTTGCTGAATGCTTTCTGGCAGCCAGGGTGCTGACACAGGTATGGTTTTTCCCCTGTATGGCTCCTTAAGTGAATCTTGAGATTTTCTAGTCTGGAAAAGGCTTTCTTGCAACCCTCAAACTAGAAAAGAGAAATAAATTATTTGAAAGGAAAGTACACACAGAAATCTGTAACAGCAAACACCATGCAGGAGGGTCAAAGGTCTTGCAAGGACCTCCAGCCTCCTGTAGCTGGATGCCTCTCGAGAGCTGAGGAAACCATCACTTCTCAGTGAGGGTTTTGCTGCAGGATTTGACCCATTTAGAACATGAAAATGTTTATCCTCCCTGTACACAGCTGAAGTAGGAACTACATCCTACTCCCATAGTACAGATGGGACACTGAGACCCAAAGAGAGCAGCCAGCTCTGAGTGCAGCACCTCTCAGCCTACCTGGGAAACACAGCCCCAGCTGATGCCCTCAATAGCACACAGAAAGCAAAATGGTCACTGTGGGGTTCCCAAGTCCTGTGCTAACTATCCTCATCTCAGCTCCGGGCTTGTTTGGATATTAGCAACTGAGCCCAGCACAAGCATCTCTCAGTAGCAATGCAAGCTACAGAGCAAGAACAAAATCATGCAGGGAAGCGTCAGTCTGCTCTGCTTTGCTGATGGTGATATAAAAAGTAAAATTATTTTTTAAATATTTCTCTATCTTTCTCCCATGACTAAATGAGTATGAGATACTAAAAACAATGGGAGTCCATTTGCCTAGTCTGTTGCTATATATGGGGAAATATTTGAGATATTAACATGAACAAATTTAATTACATGTTCCCAGTTTGGTCTTTCCCTAACGCTACAAGGAGAGGTGTGTTTTTCTTTTCTAAATTTGACTTTGCAAAATATCAGCTTTCCTAAAAGCATAACATTGCAGCAGCTGCCTTTCTGTGTATCCAGAGCTAGCCAGGGTGCACACAAAGTCTCAGGAACAAGCCTAAATACTTCAGTGACAGAATACATTTTGTTCTTCAATAGATCAGAAGACAAGTCTCAGGCAAGAAGCAGAAGAAACTGCGAGGCCATCAAAACACTCAGATATAGGGAAATAATCAACATCTCTATCTTCCATGCCTTGTCTTCTTTAAGCACAACAGATGCTGTTTCTGGTTCAAGGACACATAATGCCACCACAGTGTGGGACTGGGCCTTCCCCACTACATCCACACAGCAAGAACACCAGCAGTTTCATGGATGTACATTTCAGATCAGACCTAGGTGTTCCTTTGCCAGCTAACCCATGGTTAACCCACAGTAATCCATGAGTGATTACACACAATCACGTAGATGCATACTCTATAAAAATCTTCACACAATCTGGTTTGGTTTTCCATTGATAATTTCTGTGGTCTCCTTCTGACTACTTTATCTTGTAAATATAAGATGTGTGTCTCCATTTTGGCTTGCATGGCTTTGCATTTGGCTGTTTTACAGTACACCTTTCTAATGTAATAATTCAGCAAATTCAATCAGATCACCTGTAACAGTGTGATATATTTGTGGCTCTAACTAGTCCCTGTTAAATGCACAAAATGTACCTACTTAGCACCATTGTTTTGAGAAGAAGTGAAGCAAGTGAAGCAGTCTTTATCTAATATGTGCCCTACTGTAAGGGTTATGCCCCTTACCACAAAAATAAAATAAAATTAAAATATTTTTTTTAAAAAAGTCTCCCATAAAACTATTTCAACATGTAAGGATGATTAAATGGACACCACTCCTTCACGGTGCCTCTGGCACCTGGAACCGTCAAGACCCAAGACACTGGCTCCTTGCTGAAGGGTCTATCCCCCTTCCTGGGGCTGGTCTGTCCTGTCCCGGGACTCAAGATCGGCGGGGCCAGGGCTGGCGTGCAGATGGGATAATGCATTGGGCACCTGAAACTCACCCTCACCTAAGAGAAGTCACCGGACAGCACGAGGGGAGCTTCTGCCCCTGAGAAAGAGAGACCGGAATTTGCTGGTAGCCGAGGGCCACACTACTCTTCTGCGGCCTGTCAGATCTTCGTGGGATTTCACAGGTGGAATAAAGGCTGAAATCTAACTGCTCCTTGAAGCACCGAGAGCTCAGCATCCTGCCTGCAGCCGGGACCAGTGCCCGGAGGGAGCCGAGGATGGAGCTGAGGAGCGGCCGAGCCCAAGGAGCCATCCCGCGCCGCTGCCCTCCAGCCCAGAGCTGCCACCTCCAACGCCAAAGAACCCCATCCACAGATCCTCCCTGCTTTTCTCTCTCTCTATAGAGTTCACCCCTCATACTCCCACGCATGACAGCAACCCCAACAGGGGGGAACTGCGACACATTCTAAATCATCTCTCTTTATCATAACAATCTTCACCTTATCAGCGGCTTGTATCATAGATTTGTACACCTCTGTTTTGTTTATAAAATACCAACAGGTATATAAACCCCTCACTCCCTGTTTTCATTCCCTTCTGAGCAGAAGTGCGTACTACCCAGGGTGGGGGGGCGTGTCTCAGCAGGTATTAACTAAAACAAGGGGGAGGGGTTAACTGCTCAAACCCCTCCTTGTTCTGTTGTTGAACCTTTACACCTACTAATGGAATTTAATAGAAAAAAAACTTTAAAATCATAGAATCATTGAATAATTTAGGTTGGAAAGACCCTTAGGACCATTGAGTCCAGCTGCAAAGCTAACACTGCCAAGTCCAGCACCAAACCATGTCCCTAAGCACTACATCTACACACCTTTTAAATACCCCCGTGGACAGTGACTCCACCACTTCCCTGGGCAGCCTGCTCCAATGCCTGACAATGCTTTTGGTGAAGAAATTTTTCCTAATATCCAATCTAAACCTCCCCTGGTGCAACTTAAGGCTCTTAAGGTTTCTTCTCATCCTATCACTTGATGCTTGGGAAAAGAGACCAACCTCCACCTCGCTACAACCTCCTTTCTGGTAGCAGCAGAGGTCTCCCTCAACATGCGATTTAAAAATGTAATGTCATTCAAATGTAAAAAGCCTTGGAGAAACCCAAATACATTGTATACCCTCCTTCAAAAAGAGAACTGTAGGCATTTCACAAGAAGTATTTTATATTCCATTCCACACTGATCCCAGGCAGCACTGGGATAAAATTCAGTGCAAGACTCCCTTTGGAAACCGAATTCTGTGTCTATGATTAAACATAGAAAGTACATTTATAGTATGTTGATTAATTATTAAATATAATATTGGACTATTTTAAAATATTCAGTGCTTATAATTTGTAACTTTATTAATTGTTGTATTTATTAATTAATAATTAATTATTTGTTGTATTTATTAATTGTTTATTAATTGTTGTATTTATTTCAGTAAAATACCAATACTGAAACAGTACTATTTTTATACCTTTTCTTTCTTCAGTCCTGGACTGTGGCCTGGAAGTAACAGCTTGATAACACATGCTGCCTCAAAGAGCTGATGAATACGGGAGAAGAAACTGAAGAAAATTAAACAAGTGGGACTCTACAAAGGTGACGAAGGACTCAAAGATGTTTCACATAGCGTTTTGAGACTTTGGAAACAGTGAGATAACTTAATATAGCATATGCTGAAAGATCCAAACTGGTGTGAGTCTGCCTTCCAGGAAACAGTGTAAAATGTTGCCTTTTTATCTGGACATTGACCTGATCCCATTCACAACAGCGAGTTACTGTCTGAGATTGCTTTTACAAGCTCCTTGATTTCCTTACTTTGCTAATACTAGTTAGCATAGCTTATTAGTATTAGACCATAAGCATGAAAAATAAAAGTTTTAAATCAGAGACGTTGGAGAAAGTTATCTAAATAAAAATATAAGCCATTTCTGAATTGTAGGGAGTGCTGTCATATGTGGATGCATAAACAAAATGGAGGGAATGGATTCCCTAAAAACTATAGAGGAAGAAATATAACTGGAGAAGCATATACATAAGACCCAAACCCAAATCTTTTAATTTTTCAGTAGTTATGTAGCATTATAAAAAGATTTATCAGCAAATAAAGGGTAAACTAATTCTTTAACAATGGGTTAATCTGTCTATTAATTTCAAATGCTCTGTTGACCAGGTAAGCTCTTTTGTGTCAGCACCAAGACAGGTGGTATGACAAGGACAAAGTATCTCTCTCCATTTTTGTTATTTACCACACAATGACATGTAAAAACCACTCTTTATATGGCTTTCAAACAAGAACGATCCATTTCAAGTATTAATTATTAGTCCTTTAAAAAGCATTTCACTTCCTCAACAGCATTACCAGGGCATAGGTCTTCAAGAAATGAAAAGGCTTTCAAAAAATTGAGAGTAAGACCTCGTATGAAAACCATTTCAATAGCTTTTGATTCCCCCAGACACTCCTGCCTGGGCAATCTTGTGAATGACACATAATTAGTGTCAGACATCATTCAAACTGCTGGTATCAGGTGCTCACCAACAGGGAAGCTGCATGCCACAGCTAAGATTTAAAAGCCTAGGTTCATTTAATGTAAAGTAAGTGCTGTGCTTTTAACCCTTAAAGTATTTAAACAGGGGAAAAAAGTAGCATTCAGAGCAGCACTTAGTGCAACCATTTGTAGCTCAACAGAATACATTTTGGGATACAGTGATTAAATTCTTTGGTGGATGCACAGTGCTTACACACGGCTGCATTTTCCTCAAAGGTATTCAAAGGTTGGAATTTTATTTTCTGCTTTTATGGGTAAGTTTATGAAATTACACAATGTCTTGGTTTGAATAAAATTTAATTTAAGTCTTTCCAAAGAGATCAGTCTTCACAGAGAACACTTTTTCGACAGTTCCGACAGGACAAATGGGCACCCTGGCCTGCATCAGGAATAGTGTGGCCAGCAGGAGTAGGGATGTGATTGTCCTACTATACTGGGCACTGGTGAAGCTGCATCTCAAATACTGTGTGCAGTTCTGGGTCTCTCACTACAAGAGGGACATTGAGGTGCTGAAGTGAGTGCAGAAAAGGGCAATGGAGCTGGCAAAGGGTCTGGAGAGCAAGTCATATGAGGAGCAGCTGAGGAAACAGGGGATGTTTAGTTTGAAGAAGAGGAGGCTAAGGGCAGACCTCATTGCAGTTGTGTGTTGTGGCGTTTTCTAGGATGTGCTTTTTTTTGTTTGGCTGTGGGGGTTTTTGTTTGTCTTTTTGTTTGCTTGTTTTTTAATGGTTGGACTCTGTGATCTCAGAGGTCCTTTCCAACCATGACCATTCCATGATTCTGTGATTCTGTGATCGCACCAAATCACAGTAAGGGTGGAAGAGGAAAACAGATAAGGAACTGTCCCCCAGTACTCTTTTATTGTGAGAGCTCTCTTTACAGATGGCTCTTTTTATTTATGTGTTCCTGATAAATGTAGCACGCTCACTTCTACCTTTCATTCCAGTATTCTGGAGTTCTTCATAGTTCTTACACTGTAGAGATCTGCACCACACTGTATACCCTTACTTCCTAGGTAACCCTATGCCTGAAAACACAGATACCTCTGATGAAATGAAGCACAGTACATTGAATGTTATTCAGCCCCTGAACTAGTGGTGTCAAGAGATTAATTCACCATGGAAATGTCTCTTGTTTTCTTTAGTTTTAGTAGGCATAGCCATTTCAGCCTTCAAAGCTATGTCTGTTGCTGTAGAGAAGGTAAAATATTATGAAAAGTCCCTTAAAAATAAACTTACTGAATACATCAGCTGCTACTGATTGAAAAACCATATGGTACAGAAAACATTACAGGAAGAATGAACAATTTGGGAATTCTTTCATTACTTCCTTTTAGAAGACAGTCCTCCTGTTTTGTTTTTGTTTTGTTCTGTTTTGTTTTTCTCCTTTCTTTCTCTCCCTCCCAGACTTTTGTAATAGGTTGTCTTTGATTCTCTTGTAACTGAGGACACCATCTGTATTCAAGCAGCTTTCTCTACTAAAAGTTGACTTGGGTCTAAAATTGTTCACTGTTAAAAGTAGCTACTGCTAAACTCCAGAATCTAGATTTGAATACTTTTTCCTTCTAGTAAACTTGCAAGAAATCAATAGCCTTTCATCAAGTAAAAAGCTTGCTATTTCCTTGCACATATTTTAAATATATATGTATGTGTTCAGGAACATTATTTTCCCCTCCAGTACAAGTTCAAACTTGTAGCTACATCTCATTTCTGTAGTTCAGAACTCTACATGACCTATGAGACCACAGGCTTTCAAACATCTCACTGGGAAGACTTGTTTTAGAGTAATTTGCTCATTCTGAATTTCACACAGGACTGATTTTTTATCTCTATTACGCTAGAGGGGGGAAAAAAAAAAAAGGAATAAAAGATCAGGGAATATGTGAAACCACAGCCCAAAATGGCAAAGAAACATTAGTCTATAAGCTTCTTCCTCAATAAACTCTGTCTGCAGATTGAGATAATTCACGATTCTTTCAATATTCTATAAACAGAAAAGGAAGAAAACTATCTATACATAGAAATAGGAATATTATTTTTTATTCTATCCTACCCTAATCCTATGTTATCCTAATCCTACCCTATCCCATCTATAAACATGCAAGCTGGGACTCAAAAATTCAAACACACATACAAGCTATTCAACAAATATATTAGAATAATGACCTCCTACCGTTATTTGAAAATATATCACCTGATTGTGGATTTTTTAACAGACAAAATGATATTAGGAAAGCACTAAAACAATCCTCCAGACTAGAGTATTAGTAAACTCTCACAGTTAAGGCACATAGCTCACATCTGATACTGTAAAACATTTAGCACACTTTTTTACTGTCTTGGTATGAGGTTCTTCCTACTCCCCTATATACACAAGCCCAGCTACTCTCTGGCATAAACTGTCTTAGTAAACTCCAGGCCCCTTCAGGTACTGGAAGGCCACTATGAGGTCCCTGTGGAGCCTTCTCTTCTTCAGGCTGAACAACCCCACCTCCCTCAGCCTGTCCTCATAAGAGAGGTGCTCCAGCCCTCTGATCACTTTTGTGGCCCTTCTCTGGACACGTTCCAACAGGTCCACATCTTCCTTGTGCTGGGGGCACCAGAGCTGGAACTAGAGTATTCTAGGTGAGGTCTCACCAGGGCAGAGTAGAGGGGCAGAATCACCTCTCTCGATCTGCTGGCCACACTTTCTTTGATACAGCCCAGGATGGAGTTGGCCTTCTGGGCTGCAACTGCACATTGGTGGCTCATGTCCAGCTTTTGATCCACTAGTACTTTTCCACAGGGCTGCTCTCAAGTGTGACCTCCCCCAGCCTGTATTTGTATCTTGGGTCACCTTGGCCCAGGTACAGGACCCTGCACTTGGCCTTGTTGAACCTTGTGAGGTTCACCTGGGCCCACTTCTCTAGCTTGTCCAGGTCCCTCTGGATGGCATCCCATCCCTCTGGCATATTGACCACTCCACTCAGTGCAGTAATACATGTCCATAAACACTAATTTTGTTTCCAGAGAAATTACGTACACAAGTTATTCTGGAAAAAGAAGTCTGAATGGCTCAAACTTTAACAGACTGTTGCTGATGTTAATTAAAAGGTCTGGTTAAAAAGGTTTTATTAATGCAAAAGTGTAAGGCATAATTGAATTGGTTGACTGTTTATGTAAAGTACTGTTCAACTTAAAGTCCCTGAGACAAAAAAGGACAATGTACCAAATGTTATATAATTACACTGAAAAAGGCAACTCTCCTCATTTTAATACAATATTTGCATACCTGGTGCATATTTTTTTCCCTGCCGAACTGGCTCAATCTGTGTAACTTCCTGCACAAAACCAGTTTTAATTTACACATAAAACCAGAATACCTTAGTGTTAAAATAACAGAGAATTGAACTGTATTGCTGTTCCAATTTGTAATGGCGTGAAGAGTATGCTTTTCCAAGTAAGCTGTCTCACAGGGATACACAGAAGCATACAGTTTTATTTCAAGAACCAAAAAGTCTTAGATTCTCCATCACACAACAGCAACCTCATCAGGGGACAGGATTTTTTGCGTATTTTGTCTGATGGAATTTATTTGACACTTTTCCAGCAGGAAGGTAATTTTTTTTTAATGTCTCTTGCTCAAGTAATGAGAAGTTCAAGCCACCCAATCCATGGCGTATTTGTGGTCAACTCAGTTCATAATACAGGCAGGACTGTTTCTGTTACATGTTGGCAGGACCAAGCAACATTCTAAAAAGATAGAAAATCCTCTTGGATAACGGGTATTTCTACTTTTTCCTCTACATTATTTACAATTCAGAACAGCACATCTGTGAACCAACTAATCTCACTTAAATGGTGAGGAAACAATAAGAGAATTAGAATCATGCCACAAGCCTGAGGCTAAAACTAAGAATTTTTTTGTTTTCAATTCCGCATTTCATCAAAAAGAATCTATTTTCTTTTCTATTTAAAGGAAATCTGTTACCACATCGGTAAATCCGAAGAACAGGCTTCCCAACCTTCTTCAGCTAGTTTCTTCAGAAGGAATGGGGAAACTTGAAAACATACATCCTTTTCATTGGATGCACGTTCTCTGTTTCATTAGAGGATTTAATTCTTTTCATTCATTGAATAATTTAGGCTTTTCACTATGAAACAGAAAAAGGAATTTAGCTGCAATGTCAGAGCCACAACGTTGCTTTAAGAAATATTCTATCTCTCTATTTAGTTTTAATATTTCCTCTCAGAGAAGACAGTACTTTTGCACAGGTAAAGAAGTTGGGTGGAGGAAACAGCTTACCTTTAAAATGATCTGTTCTCACACCTAATTTTTTCCCCAAAGGATTAGTTGTGGAATCATAAACTAGAATAAATCACACCTGTACTGTCATAAGTACTCTTTTTAAATTGAGAATGAACTTCACATGTATAATTAAGTGAAATATATAGTTTCTTTTTTCAATGTACTTAGCATTTTCTTTTTAAATAGTGTATTGAGTGTTGTTACATTAAGGAATCCCTCTCACATCTATATGAGAAAAGAGGGAAAATATGACTCTTGTCCTACACAAAGGACCTGAGCCAAACATACAGGGGAATGGATATGGTCCTACAGTGGAAGTGAATATAATTAAGCTGAGCAGCCTTACCTCTGCCAGTAATAACATTTTATAATAAATGCTCAGTGGTGACAAAAAAAACACATTGTAGGAGCTGTGGTATCAAGATAAATCTCCCTTCAAATAAGTTTTTAAGTTTTATTCTTTGCACTGCCTTTTAGATACTTTTGGAAACATAATCTGTGCATAGCAATGGCTATCCACTATACTTAGATACTTGACTATAAAGATTGCTTGGTTATCCTCTAACTGTACTACTAACTTTGAACTTCCCTCTGTTTGGGGAACAGACATGACTGTCTATCTCTGCTTTGTAATACTCACTCTACTATGATAATGCAATCTCAGTGATTTTTTCATAGGAAATTCTAATATCAACATTTTTACTAAAAAAAGCAAAGAGGATATGTTACCTTGTGATATTTCTATTTGTAGGCATGTAAAGCTTACAGAAGTTACACTCATGGCCATATTCATCAGTAAATATTCAGCATTTTTTAACACTTCCGGGGGTTAATTTGAGTTTACAGTTGTATCACATTCACTTGAATGGTCTGACAAATCTAGAATACATTCTGTAGTACTTAAAATCCAGCCTACATACCCCCAAACTATCTAACTAAGAAGTAAAATTTTGACTTCTCCCATTGCCTTCTTCCTTATTCAGCTGAGCCAATTTGCTGATTTTGACATGAATCTGTTTATTGTTTTTGCTAGCCCTTAGCTGCATTTCCCAATAAATAAAATATTAATCAAAAATACCACCACAGGAACATCAAGAAAAATCCTTACAGACACCCAAGTGGGACATCCCTTGCCAAATAACTTTCCTTCAAAGAAAAACGAGAAATAAACTCACTGGTATTCAATCAGATTAATTGATGCCCTATTAAATAAGCATTCAGATAAGTATCTGTACAGCTACTGAAAATACATGGAACAGAAAACTCCCCCAGAAGTTACTATTCAGCAAAATGTATGCAAATGAAAAGACAGCAAATGTGAATTCTTAAACAACCTTAACATGGCTGTATTCCTGCCGGCCTGTACTATAACAGCTCTGTCATAATAATCAGGTCCCAGTGCTACATTTCTTGAATATGCAGCACTTGTACTGAAGCCAGAGGGAACTCTGGATATGCAAGGAATGTAGAGTTAGTTCCTTAATCTTTAAGACACAATCCATAGTAATTATAGTGCCTCAATTCATAATATTGCTGTCTGAACAGCTCTGCTGCACCTTTTAGTGTATTGGTGTAGGATTCTGCTGATTTTGTCTAAAAATCTTACCAGGACTATTATTTGTAAAAACAAAGCAACCAAATACTTATAGTGAGCATTTTGAGCTGTTTAGCGATGTAGTCTTACCACTTCTTCCCCATTTGTCACCAGAAAGGGCAGTGGTAGGACAAGAGATAACAGTTTTAAACCGGAAGAGGGGAGATTTAGGTTAGACATCAGGAAGAAACTCTTCACCATGAGGGTAGTGAGGTGCTGGAATAGGTTGCCTAGGGAGGCTGTGGATGCCCCCTCCATGGAGCTGTTTAAGGCCAGGTTGGATGAGGCTTGTGCAGCCTGGCCTAGTGTGAGGTGTCCCTGCTCATAGCAGGGGGGTTGGAACTAGATGATCTTTAAGGTCCCTTCCAACCTTATCATTCTGTGATTCTATGATTCTGTGTCGATGGGGAAATCAATAATACAACTCAGCGTTTAAAATCCCAGGTCTCCCTTGTTGTGAGCAGAGCTACTTACACAGCTCTCCCTTCACGACAAAGCACAGGAGAACATTCACCTCAAATTTTAAGCAAGATGGATTGCAGAAAAGAACAGCTGTGCGAAACAAGGCAAAGGGGCCTGCAATGTAATCAGTGGGAGTCCATCACAATAGCAAACAGCCAGAGGATGTTTCTCTCTTACCCTGCAAGTAAACTGTAGGCAAATTTCCAGCAACATTCCAAATGTACTTCCCAGCTCAGTAAATGTTTCCTGTTCTTGGCTGCATAGCACCCTCAGCTTTTTCCAATTAGATCCTGTTTGTTTAGGGGGAAAAAAACCCCAACAAACTAACCCTCTAAAGAAAGGATTAAGCCCTGTATCTGATGGAGGAAGAGCATAAATTAGAAATTCTTTTGTAATCTGGAGTATGTGTTCTTTAATCTTCTGCCCTGCTGAAAAGTGTAATGAGAATAAAGGCAGAAAGAAGCTTTTTCTGCTTCATTTGATTTGTTCAGATGAAAACATGCTTTTGACTATCTGGAACTAAATGTCAAAATTCATGACAACTCAGACAATACTCCCACATGTTATAAGCCTGTGAGTTAAAAAAAATTCCTGGGAAAGCTTACAGTAACCCACCTGGTAAGCAAAGTCTCCAGATTCAAAAAGGCAAGACAAAAGGCCACATGGACATGAAGCAAGCAAGCCATGACTGTGAGAAGATGATGAACAGAGTTTAGGTGCTGGAAATGCAGTTCTTCAGTGCAGTGTGGCACTTTCAGAAGGAAAATTATTTTCAAAATGATCAAGAAATCTGACTGATGGGTATGAGTTAGCTAGGGATGAGAAAACCAATGGCAGAAGCCAGAGGCTGGAAAAGTTGAAGTGTTGGTTACCATTTACTATTTTTTTGGAGCAGAATTAACCAAAAGGTAATGATTGTACTTTGAATTTAAAATTAAATCAAGAATATCTGATTAAAAGAAAAAAAGTCAAAAGAGAATGCTAAAAGCAGAAATAGGCACCTGCACTTTCTTCTTTTTAGGATAGAAAATTACCTTGCCTGTACGTGCCATGCCAAATTGTGAAAGATTTCTTGCTGTGATTCCATGCCAGTAAAAACAGCAGCAAGATAAAACTCCAGAAGTTATTCTTCTCTTTTTGGTACATAAAAGCACATACAAAAGGAAAGAAAAAAAAGTTGGTGTTCCTCCCCTTTCTCCTCACTCTTAATGTCAGAACAGACATAGAAAGGAAGTACCGCGACCTTTAGATAATGCTTAGGTTTTACATTTTCTGACACCCTGTTTAACATCACCAAAGCTCAGTTCCAGCAAGCTGAGTTCATGCTGCATCACCTACAACGCAATAAAGCCTAGCCTCTTGCAGACATTCCTCATAGTAGACAGAGGAAATAATTTGGTCTCAGCAGAAATCACACAGTGAGGGCTGTTTTTCAGGCAAACCCTGGCCAGAGCAGGACTGTGAGCCCAGCCCGGGCTATGGCTGCAGTCAGGACTCACAGAAGTCACTCCACTCAGGGTGTCACAAGTGAGTTCAGGCTAATACATGAGATAACAATGCTATGCAGAATCTGAGAGTACAAATATTAGGGCTGGACCTTGGTTTGGAAGCAGACAGGGCCACAACTAAATCAACAAATATGCCTGGGTACCAGGAAAAGAACTAGGGGTTCAGAGCAAAGGCTGAGCACACAGGACACAATCTGAAGACCAGGCAAGCCATGGAGTTGGACCACACCCAGCACTGCTGCTGGCACATACTCTCTCATTGTAAAACTGTGGTCAGGACACAATTTTTTATTTTATTTTTCAAAAGCGGTCAGCAGTCTACAGCTTCTGCTAAAGGACTGTGGCCACAGCCAGTCTTTTCTGACTCATTAGAGAGTTGTTATTCCTCCTGCCACACGGACTGTGCAGAAATGTTCAAGTTCCCAAAACCAGAAGGCAAAGTAATACAAAACCTGTGTGGATCCCCTTGAAAAACTGCACTCATCTAAGTCACACATATGAGGACTTTTAGTCCTGTCTGCTGAGAGGGTAGCTACCTTATGCCAACAAAATCCTTGTGATGAAAGGGCTGCGGTGAAGTGATTGTGAGCGATTAAATCAACAGAGTTCCCTCAGGGTGAGCTAGAAAAGCTGCTCATCTCTGAAAAATTTAATACAGAAAAAGTTGAGGAATATGCTAATAAAAACATGGTAGTGTTTACTACTTTTTTGTTCTTCATCTTTCTAATAAAGTTGTATCATTCATACAACATTTACATCCCACAACCAACCTTTAAAATACCAACGGCATTGACATAGCTTAATAAAGCAACCATGTACTTACTTCACGTCAATCACAGCTTTGAGGTTTCTTTCCCTAGGGCTCCTGAGAATAGTAGCATGACAGTGATGCAGACAGAGAATCGCTAAGTAATTTGGGAATAAACCAGTTTCTATGATCCTCCAAGGCATCTTGCAATGCTTTTCTTTTCCCTGAATGTTTGAGTACATGAGCATCTTATACATCTTACAGACAAGTGGTTCTCACCATGCAGCTAGGCCTTAAGCTAGGATAAACGTTAAGTGATCATTATAGAGCAAGGGAGAGGAAGAGTAAATAGATAATTCAATTATAAATGTAGAGTGTTAATGTAATAACCCAAAGCCTTGATGAATCTAATAATTTCATTCCTATCATGCAACAGGTGTCATTTTTGAGGGAAGCCATGGAGACTTTACAGACTTGCAGAAGCAGAACACTTTAGGAATAAATCCAAGGCTAGGAGATGAGAGAAGCCAGTCTACAGCATTCAAGGCCAGGCAGAAACATGAGATACATAAAATATGGACAGGGAAGAAAAAGAAGATTGGTAAGCATGGCATATTGCTAAATATAAGTAGATATGCCCATTCCTCAAGTGAGGTGTTTCTAAGTTACAAGACTTATTTATGCAGTATGTCTGGCACCACAACTGGTTGTGGAATACCTAGAGGACATTTTAGATAATAATAGATTAATGACTGCCTAATTTTTACTGCTCATGGGTGCAGCCAAAAGGAACAAAACCCAGAATACTTTCAGGTTCGTGCTATGCAACTTTCTGAGGGCAACGATAGGAAGTTTTGAATTTCACCAAATAAAAGTATGACTCATTAAATAAGTATCCCTAGAACAGACCAGCAGTACATGAAGTTGAGGATTATTTTCTCTTTGGTGGACATTGCATTCTTCTTAGTATGTATTTCCCCTTGGCAACTTAACATTTACCTCATTCACTGTGACTCATTACAGCATTCAATCGTCTTTGAACGGAAACGTTTCCCACTGTGAAAGGATGTCTTAGAGAAGCTACAAGACATAGTAGAGCTATTTCTGCACTGTTGGCCAAAACGACCATGCTTGTTTTTTTTAATTAACAATAAAATCTTTATTCTCTGTTTTAAAGGTCTGTATCATTAAGACAAAGACAAATGAAAAAAATACAGATAAATGCACAACACTAAGACTAACTGAAAATGAACAGCAGATGAAGCTTACATGAGCTAATGGAATCAGAAGACTAACTCGAAGCCAGGATTTATGCCCACCTTCCAACCAAGTGCAAGCCTAAAAGTGCTTTATTGCATTTTACATTCATTTTACTGTTTCCAAATAACTTTGTGTGTACAATGCTATTGAAAAACATCAACATCTGGCTGGACAGATGTCCAAATGCAGGGTGAAAAAATCTAGTATCTGCATTATATTTTAAGGAGATTACTAAACCTGATAGCCATTTGTTATTGATAGCCTCATACAGATCCCCAGTTATCTTCAGATAGCAACTTCTGTGTTCGAGTGTATAGGAAAGACAGAATGATGAGTTAAGGGAAAACTGTCATGGTTTCAGAGACCTAGAAGAATCAAAAAAACTAAAGTAATCTCAGGATGAATCCTGCTAGACTAAGCTCTTACTGACTCCAGTCACACCTGCAGCACCATAAAAAAACATCTACGACATCTGTAGTCTGTTCTTCCCTTGCATCCAACATACCAATAAAGCATTCAAACTACAGTGGTTTACCCTTGAATATCACTCGAGTTTCAGACCTCAGAGATGACTCAAGGAGAGCTCAGTGGAAGTTCTGTGTGTACTGCACTGGTAACTTTTATTTCCTCTAGAAAACTGACGACTTGCAGAAAAAGTGAGGGCTTCATGTAGGTTTTTTTTTTCATAGTTAGTCAAGAGGAAGAATCAGAGCCCAGAAATGAAGAAGGACAGGGGTAATTACGATATTTCTGGTGAGAGGATAGTGCTACAGATTTCTTTTTCCTCCATTACTGTTTGCTCATAAGAAGGCACTTCATCCAATCATCTTGCTACCAGTGACCTTTTGATGCTTATTAATGGCATACAAAGTAATTCCAAAACCTACTAACATTATAGACATCCTGATATTAAGGCTATGCCCCTATAGCGATCATATTCTCTCTGTGAAAACTATGTATAGATCAAACATTAAAAACTCTCCATTATGTGCATGCCAGTTGTTACTCTGTTACTTGCATCACTTTATTACTTAATTTGGTTTCTTTGTCTTACTGTCTGAAAACCTGGGGAAAACCTGAATAGGTCTTTTGCATTTAGCCAATTAAACACACGCATATATATACACACTTACCTGAAACACTGCATGCCACTATTTTCAATAAAAGTCTAAAGGGCTCTTACAAAGATTTTGCATTCATTTCTTCTTCAATTTATAGTACAAACACTGTTTGAAAGGCTAAATTGTTTCCTTCAGTGTCCTGATGTCCCACCAAACAAAACTGAATTGATTGAAATACAGCCCATTGATGCTATTGCATCACTACAAGAAGCTGATGGCAACCTTCCACCTCTTTTGCTGAACTATATAATTGGCCTGCCAGAGAGGATTTGGGATTTTAACACATTCCCTGTTGGCTGAGCTAACCAATTATTCTGCAGTTGCTATTGAGGCTGCAGACTTTTCTTGGTTGGGGTCATTAAGCTTGTCAAAACTAATTAGTCACCACAACTGCTGACCCTCATTGCCACTGACAGCAGCACAAGTGTCAAACTAAACAGGCCTTCAAAATACAAGGAAGTAAATGACTGATCAGAGACCACCAAGTGTCCTGACCATATGCCACAGTCTGGCCTTCTGATCCCGTGAGAGGTGGAAACAGCACCAGCTGAAGAACATGGGATCACCAAATGACACTACTAATCATTTTACAGAGTAAGTTAAAAAAGCCACAAAATGTGAAAAAACACTCAAAGGCACTATGTAACCAGCAATGACTATAATAAAGCTTTGGGTTGTTTTCTTAATTAAAAAGTGATGATGAAAGTAAATTACTCAGAAACAAAATTCTATAAAAGAAGTTACCAGCTGACCCAGACGACACTTCCAGAAAGCTACTCAGACACAGGAGCTGGCAGTGGAGCTCTTCTTCACCATTCTTCACCATTGCTTTTAAATATCTAAAGAGTGGGTGTCAGGAGAATGGGACCAGACTCTTTTCAGTAGTGTCCACTGACAGTGCAAGGGCCAGTGGTCACAAACTGGAAAACTAGAGGTTCAACCTAAAGATAAGCAAAAACCTCCTTACTAGGAGGGTAGCACAGCACTGGAACAGGCTGCCCAGCACAGCTGTGGAGTCTCCATCTCTGGATGGAGACTTCAAAACCCACCTGTTCACCATCCCATGCAATGTCTCCAGGTGAATTTGCTCTGGCAGAGGGGCTGGATTAGATGATCTCCACAGGTCCCTTCCAACCCCTAACATTCTGTGACACAATGGGGTAGAATTTGACCCAGAAATACCTGCATACACCTAGAATTTGTTTCACTAGAGATGAAGGATATTGAGAGTCTTAAAATGGACTTAATCCCCTCTAGTTACCCATATCACTAAATTATTTTGCTGACAAATAATTCATCACCTGATTTTAATCTTTCCATCGTTGTTGCAATTATATTCAATTTAATGGGGTAACTTGGAATTAACACCATGTCCTCAGTTGCTATATGGTGTTTAATAGAATAAACATGCAAAAATAAGGGAAAAGTTTCAGAGGAACATTTTATCTCAGCACATTCCAAACTATTCAAGGCACCAATTCTGGAAGGACCTTTATCCCAAATACTTTGAGAAGTTGTATTTGTTTTGGTCCTACTTGGTTCAATTAAGATGACTTGTACTGCCATAAGCTCATTCCAAGAATAAATCTTTGCTGTGTTAGGACCTTCCCTCTCGCATGTTACCCTGAAGTACAAGAAAAGTTTTGTAAATACAGTGATGGCAAGAGGTGTTCAAGTATCTCCATAAAAGCCTTCAAATGCCATAATCTTTTCTCTGTACTTTTTGCAAAGCAGTATTTTTCTAAGCCTTTGGAAAGATACCTCTTTAATGAAAATAGACAGATGAAAGACATCTCAGCAAACAGCATCCAGTCTTAAGAGACAGGGACTGTTGTTGGATTTTTTGTCTATGTGAATTACATTTATTTAAAAAAGGCTGAGTGACTTATAATTCATCAGCAATGTAGTGACTGTGAACACCACTATTCCCATTTAAGAAAGGAAAACTAATAAAGAAGAAGACAAGAGGAAAAGAGATGAACAAGAAAGAAATTGAGAGTAGTGCTGCACAGGATTCCGGGATTTTGTTAAGTCTTAATGATGTCATTCAGTATTTAATCTCTGGTGACAAGGGGGTTTTTGCTCCTTTCAGCAAGAAAGAAAACTCAACAATAACAAAGCCTGGTTTTTGAAGCCAAAATAAGATGTTAATCTTAAGTTCTTCCTAGCCTTCTCTACCCTTTCCCTCTGGACTTCGAAAATAGCCACAATAAAAATTTAAAATAAATAAATAAATAGATAAATAAATAAATAAATAAAAAGCTTTACAAGCCATACAGTCATTTTGAGCTTGTTTTTAATTTATATTTGGGATAGGGTCTTATAAAAAAGGCTATTACATTCATTCCTAGAGAAATAAATAATGGCAATGGTCATTGTGGTATGAATAACTGGGGAACTGCCAAATGTTGCAACTTGCCAAGCATCACAACAAAAGCTCTTTAAAATATGCACATTCTTTGTCTAGCATCTTTTTGTTGTTACAATCAGGCATGGGTGAACCAATGAGAATGGGGGAGAGGGAAAGTAAGAGCACAGAAATAAATGGTTATGACAGCCTTCATAGTCTCTAAGTACTAATAACTTCTAGAGGGAGACACTTCATTTTTCCTGATGTCTTTATTTCATGGAACAGCATGGACATTAAGAGTTGGTACAGAATTTTCATTTTTTTTTCTTTTGTTTTACTTAATGCTTATCATCCATAGGCAGCTGGATAAACTGTTCCTCTCATGTGACGTACCTAAACACTTTACAAAGTCAATGTGCTTGGCTGGGTCCAGTTAATACACAGAAACAGTATTCCTACATTGTATCAGTGAAGCATAATTTTGACTTTTTTATGATTGTCCACTAGCAGCCAAAAGAAGACAAAGTTCAAGGCAAAAATCATGGCTAAGTGTACGTGAACTGTTCTGCAAAAGTTCCAAGTCAGGAAAGCACTTACTTAAAGTTACAAATAAGATATATTTTTTTTAAGGATTGCTGTGGGAAACTGAATTGAAAGGAATAGAAAAAAACCCACTTAGTATAGTTTTTGGTCTCTGTAAAATAAAGAACTATAGCCACTAAATGCACTCCTACCATACTAAGCATAATTTATTTCATGTCATCAATAGGTGTCAGGGACTGATAATAGATGCCAGGGACAATGAAGAGGAAAAGACGTACCATGCAAAAAGAAGCACAGTAATCCACCTGCATGCCCATAATCCTCAGTCATCTCCTCATAATTCTCCTAATGTGCCCAGAACATACAGTCGCTCCAGGATCCAACTGGAAGGAACCAGAGTTGTTCAGGCTACTGTTGCAATTTTTACCAAATATCTGGGACCCAGGACTCCTGACAGCACAGTGGGCGATGGATAGCAGCAATGAAAATACCTTGTCTCGACAGCAGCTTTTCAGACCAGTCATTCATCCCAGAACTAGATTTATCAAGTTAAGTCTCAAGGCCAAGTCACCATTACCTCATTAACGTTCTGCAATGCAGAAACCCTCTTGTTTTCTGTTTGTAGGGGGATAAAGAACATTTTTCAGTTTTAAACTTACAGACTCCTAAATTTCCAGCCCCTTACTTGGTATGTGGATCTGGCTACTATAGGAAATCCATGCTTTTTAAATGTCCAAATGGAGAGAAGAGTTGTAGAGTTGCGAAAGACAGCACAATACAGCTAAAGAAAAGACTAAGAGTTAGGTTTTAAAGTATTTTTAGAAAAGTTTAAAGCACATCTCTACTCAGTCTGAACATTCTGGTAGTCAACATAGTTTAGTACATAGTTTTTTATAAAAAGCTGATTTCAAAGTGATACGTATGAGTACCCATGGTGAAAAAAACATTTACCTGGATATTCCTAAATATTCATGCTGTTGTACAAGAGCATAAATAATTTTAAGTCATAAATCACAAATTGTGTAATCATTCAGATTCCTAAAAAATATTTAGGGAAAAAGACTCAATGAAAAGCTTAGGACCAGTGTGCAGACATGAGTTAACAGTTGTGATTCACTGCTGCACTCTTTTCTGCAGAGAATTTCACCTGGGAGAAATTAATGGGAATAAGATAAAAAAACTACCAATAAAAGAAGTGGTATTTTGCATTCATTTTAATGAAATATAGATACCTACACAAGTGCAGAAACACCAAGAATGAGACTTGAAAAATACACAGGAAGTAGTACCTAATGTTCCATACAACAAAATACATCTGAGACTGTAACACGCTGTAGGAATGTGCTGTTCTATGAATATAAAAAAATAGATGCACTTACAATCTGTTCTATACTTAGTTCTAGCTATAGAATATATATACACACAAATCAGAATTGCTTAGAATTACCAAATAATTTGCAAGCAACCTGCACTGAAAAACAGGTAAAGATCCTGGTGGAAAATGTGTCATTAAAGAGACTCTGTTCACATCTTCAAATAAACAAGCAAGCACACAATGGCAGATTGTAACTTTGAATGAAAGGTATACTTTGCCAGTTAATTTCACTTAGTGGTATCCAGCTGTTTTATACTTGACTGACATATATGGATGAATTCAGTGAGATAAAGCTGCTGATGTGTACTGGTGCCAGCCAAAGATTACTCCAAATTTAACTGCTCAGTGCTGCCTAATGGATTGCTAATTGCTTCACCAACACTGCTGATGGATGTGATGATGTTGCAGTATTCCCTCATGCACAGCAGAAAGGCAGGTTAGTATTTAAGCAAGATGCCTTAACACATATGCACATGATTAGGGAAAACCTGTGTTATTGGACAGCTTCCAATGTCAGCAAAACATAGAGAGAGAAAGTGTCCTTGTCAGCTGGTAACTTCCATGGAGCTGTCTCAAGCAAATTACATGGTCAGAAGAGCTATTCATCAGCTTTTTGGTGGGTGTGAATTTACAGCTTCATCCACAAGCATCTGAAATTGACAGGTAACTTTCCACAAATTATAAAAAATAAAAGAAGCAAAAATGAGGGAAGATGAGAAACCTGCAAATGTCACTTCCAGGGAAACTGTAAAATTAATCCTCAGGTTCCAATGCTCTCACTCTTCCAAGTGCAAAGTAGAATTTCTAAAAAAAGTCAGAAGAGAAACTTCATCTTATTCAAGGCTGGAACCCTGCATCAGCAAAGCAGTGGAACGCCTGCATAGATCCTCTCCTAGGCAGGCAGAGGCAGTGATGGTTCCCATTTTGTGTGCTGTTTCTGCTGTGTGTAAATAGTGATAAGCTTACCTGGATGCAAGTTTGCATGACTTAACAAAGTTTTGTATCAAAGTTAGTTAAATGTTTAACCCACTATTTGCTTGATTATGTCATGTGCTTTGCTATCACAGAAAACAATTCAATATTGGGTTATACAAATAATGTATGCAAACAACTTAGTGCCTGCCAGTTGTAAATTTTGAGCACTTACAACAAGAGCTTTATCGCTTTTTTTCCAACTAGCAAAATGAGCCAGGCCATAGCAGTTCATAGAATCATAGAATCATAGAATCATAGAATCATAGGGGTTGGAAGGGACCTCGAAAGATCATCTAGTCCAACCCCCCTGCCAGAGCAGGGTCACCTAGAGCACATCACACAGGAAGGCGTCCAGGCGGGTTTTGAATGTCTCCAGCGAAGGAGACTCCACAACCTTTCTGGGCAGCCTGTTCCAGTGCTCTGTCACTCTCACAGTAAAAAAATTTTTCCTGATATTCATCTTAAACCTCCTATGCTCCAACTTGTATCCATTACTCCTTGTCCTATCACTGGTCTTCACTGAAAAAAGCTTAACTCCATCGTCTTGACACTCACCCTTTACATATTTGTAAACATTGATGAGGTCCCCCCTCAGTCTCCTTTTCTCCAAACTAAAGAGACCCAGCTCCCTCAGCCTTTCCTCATAAGGGAGATGTTCCACTCCCTTAATCATCCTTGTGGCTCTGCGCTGGACTCTTTCAAGCACTTCCCTGTCCTTCTTGAACTGAGGGGCCCAGAACTGGACACAATATTCCAGATGTGGCCTCACCAATGCAGAATAGAGGGGGAGGAGAACCTCTCTTGACCTACTAAGTTACCAGACATTGCTTACCATTTTGACCACAGAACGAAAAAAATCTCCCAGACAGTTTTTCAGAGACACTTATGACCCATTTCCCACAGACAGAAGTACCCCGGAGTTTTGAAAAGCAGGTCTTCAGGATTCAAAATTGAGCTCAAACAAGAGAGAGACAGATGTACTCCAGTTTAGAAGTTCTTTGAATATTTCTATTTATAGAACATAATAGTTTCACTAAGTAATTTCTCCACACAGTAAGGGAAGTACAGGTTTGATACCCAGGCCACAACAAAGGAGCACTGCCTGTGACATACGTAGGGTTAGGATTCAAACCCAGTTTCCCTGTTTGGCCTAAAAACCACAGTGAAAACTGATCTCTGCTGTTCCAGTACTTCTCTCGTTCTACATATAACAGTGCCTTTAGTAGACTAATAGACTTTTAACCTGTATAAAAATAAATTAATAGCATTATTTTTATTAGTTTTCCAATTGTGTCTTACAGTATCTACACCTCATTATTATTTTTCACTTTAGTTTCATTAATTTCCATTTTAATTTTAAAATTGTTTTAATAGTGATTAACATAATTAAGGTGTACCAGGCTGCCACTATCTATTGAACTTCTATGCTTTTACCATAGCTTTTATGTTTGATAATTAGCCCTTCCCTTTCTTGCATTCTTCTTCATCAGTCAGCAAGTCAACTGTAAGTTTGGTTTCTTCTATTTCAGCTGCAAGGAGAACACGGTTAAGGTAACTTGAAAACATTCTGAATCGTGGCTTCCACTAGTAAGAGGTTCAGCACAACCATTCCTCTGGCACTACAGCTCAGAGTAGAAATAAACAAGCAAACAAGATCCCAAAGGAGGTTCCCTGGAAGAAGGGGAGAAAGAGGAACAAATGAGCTAGTTTGAATTTGAATCAGAGTTAGGACTCCCTGGAATCGATTTCATCCACCTGTGGTGGAAAACAAAGCCATGGTTTCTCATGAAAAAATTGCAGGACATGTATCACAGCAATGTAATTTTGTTTTCTTACTCTATTTTGTAAAATAAAAAATATTCTCTATTGCTTTTAAAGGGAGCCATTAGTCATTAACTGGTTATCACAACTGAGTTAAACATCATGCCTGTGAGCCAAACTGATAATGCAATGTAAACATAATAATATTCAAGGGCATCATTTTGATTTTTTTATCATCCATAGTCTGAGACTTAGATGATAGATTTAAATTGTGTGAGTTGATAAAATGCATGTAAGGCACATGCATTTCTAAATACTCCATTTTTATAACTTTATATTTTACAACTTTATTTCCTTAATCAGTGGGATATACTGAAGTTTATAAGGAAAATCTGTGACGTTGTATTTCTGCTATCACCAAGTTATTCTTCTCCATTAAGCAACTCAGACTTAATAATTATTATTCTAATCAGCTTGGTTAAAGCATTATCTGTAAAGTTATTAGTAAGCTGATGTAACCTAACATCAACAGCATTTATGTATTGAATACTGTAGAAATGTGTTAATTATATTTCTATGAATGTGTGATCACACGGTTCCTTAATAAACAGTGTTTTGTTATTGTCGTTTAACACTACTTGCAGAAAAAGAAAAGAAAATTACCTCAGATCTGTAATTAAGACCTGTCCAGAACTGAAATAATGTATGCCTGTTGAATTTACAAACACCAGACTGCAATGCTCAAGTCAAACGTAATGTGCAAAATTCTGACATCAACATGACCAAATGAGAGCTCTTAAGCTCCCTGACTGGTATCTTTTAAAGCCTTGGCAGGTTGGTATGATTAGGTACATAGAAGCCAATAAATGAACTTTCTTCAAACAGATTACTCTTTGGAAATTAAGACTATGTACAACTACAATGTTCTGGTAACAAAACAGTAGGGAAGAGAGAAAAGACACACGTATTGCTGACTTCTCAGGGACTTTGTAATCACAGAAGTTACTCTTATTTCTGTTTCAAAGCTGGAAAGAAAGTGGTTGACATTTTCCACGTTCAGTTTTCAAATATTTATTAGTAATAAGAAAGTAAGTTTGCTGTAAAGATTACATAATTGGATCAAATGAAAGTCTCATGTTATAATTGTGATTGTCTCTAATTGAAACTGTATTTCTTTTGAAATGTATCTCCTTGGCTTCTCTACAGTTTGTTCGAAAGCATACAATTTAATGAGTTTGACTGTAAGTCAAGAACCCATTCAGAAAAACGGATTACTAGTGCTTATGTAGTCTAAAATAACACCAGGGTGGGTTTTTGTGGGTTTTTTTGCTAATCTTTCCTACTTAGGGATTCAGTCCTTTTCATTATATCAATAACAAAAAATGTTACTGTTCTACACTCAACAGGAATTCCTAGGTTGTCTTTGACTCACCTTTTGCAATTAACAAGGGCTGCCTTTGACACACAGTGAATTTTTTCAAGGAATGCTGTTCTAGTGAAAAATTCTACTGCTGACATAGCAGATGCATTTAGTGAAAAAAATTATAATAAGTTCTTTAATTACTAGCAGGCAGATTTGGCTGATGCTACTCTCACAAAGTCAATTGGCATTATTCACATTGTTGGGTAAAACATTTTTTTTTCAGCAGTGGGGATGTCCAAAAGTTCGCAGAGAATTCAGATGTTTATAAAGCTTAAAAGAACAAGTCAGAATTTTTTTCATATGTGGAAAACTAGAGTGCAGACTGCAGGTAAATGATTTTTTAGCATCTCAGTTTACAGAATTTTCATATGTCTGATATATAAACAAATCCTGAGATTGAGAGCAAAACAATGTAATTTACCTAGGGTAAATTAATTGCAGTCTCTTTACTTGCAAAATGAAGTGCGCATTTTCCCAGTCTTTTAAATATCAAAAGACAGCTGGAAAATCAAGACTAAAACAAGCACAATAGCTTCTCAAAAACAAAGTTATAATAACTTACAAATATTTTGTTTTCCTCCATTTACATTGTGCAAGAAATGAGAGACTAAAGACTCAGAATAATTTCCTCTTTATGGCTATTTAGACCATACAACTGGATTGCAAATCACTGGTTCCTCTCTCTAACAAGAACGCAATAATTTACCTGAAGCAGGGCTTCCACTAGCAGGAAAGGGTTATATACAGTTGATCAGGTATATTTCAGCTAGTAAAATCACTACCTTAAGGATGAATCTACATTGAAAAAATACAGCTCTTTGCAGACAAAACTGGACTAAATCTCAATAGGCTAACGATGGAAGACGTGTAGCCCCTTTGTTTACCACTACCTCAGGGATCCCCCATACGTTTTTAAGAGTTTGTTTACGGAAGAAAAGCTTCTTTCAAGGTCTCTGACTGTATATACTTAGGTCATTAACAAATGGCTGAGTTTTGTAACATCTGCCTTCATTTTCAGTCTGAATTGGCTAGACAGTCTCTCTAGAAAAGCACTTTTCTTTAAAAGCGAACAGAAAAATATCTGAATAAATGTATACGGCACTGCTGGGAGGAACAACAAAAAGTATTACTGCTAGTTGCTGCAAAATATCCTGTGTCAAGGAAGTTATTTAGAAATAAAAATGGGAACAGTAATTTGTAATTAGTACTTAAGAGTGACAGGTATAGTCAGTTAAAGAGTAGGGCAGACGTTAACAATATCCTATTATCCTTTTAAGACTTAATGCAGAAGTACTAAGTGCAATATACAGTACAGAATTCCAGTTTCCTTTTGGAAGTCCAGTGAAACACCCATAGGAATATCTACCAATATAGACCAAACCAACATGGAATATTTCAACTTTTAAATCACTTTGTATGCAATACTTTCTCTCTTGATTTTTTCCATGCAGCCATAGCCTATGGAAGGAGTTTACTTGTTTTGTTAAAATTGGTTGCTGGGGGTTTTTTTAAGCAAAGATGGATTTCTACTGAAATTCCTAATTATGAAGAGTTCTAGTGCATTTTTGGGAAATGTAAAGCAAACATTAAAGAATCTTCTCCAGACCATGTCAGCCACTGGTTTAGGCTGGATCAAATCCTGTAATTTTAATCTTGATTTAAAAAATTATTTTGGATGATTGGAAGAAAAATATGAACATGTGTTTCATATTTTGCTAAAACACAACAAATGTTATTCTTGACCTTGAGTATGATGAAAACAACAATCCAAAAGTGTATTTCTGCTACTAAAAACTATTTAAAATAGTTTTAATTACTTCTTACATTTACATTTTTTACTTCTTTCTTGTTGGTTTTTTTTTTAATTACAGTATCTTCTTTCTCAAAACAGGAAGAATTGAGGTGGACCCTATGAGCCTTCAAAGGACAAAGAACAGATGCTCAAGGATGAGGGGGGACAACAACTCATCAGCCAATAAAGAGTGAGACTATGACCATAAACTAGAATGGAAGGAGGCTGACAACACCACCGTTTTCCTACCTGTTGCAGAAGAAAGTCCACCATAATGTTATAGGTGAATCATGAAATCAATTTGCTGATCAAATGTGAATGTATATGGTAGAATGTTAAAATGCAATGTTTATTAAAATGCTAGAAGTTATGTTTGTTATATGTTGGAAATTATGTTAAATGCTGGTTTAAATGTTAGAAGTTATATTCATGTTTGTAAAGCATTGAATGTTGTGGTTATGTGAGAGTTAATGTTGGAAGCTATACCCTGTCATGTATCAAACCTTAAGTTATATAACATTTTGAGTGACTGCGCATGTCCTGAGGAACGGCTATCACCATGCAGAAGATGGAATTTTCCAAGAAGGGGCAGAGCTTTGCAACGGCGGGAAAAAGAACGCAGAGTATGGAATTTTCCAAGGAGAGGCGGAGCCTTGCACCGGCGGGAAAAAGAACTCTATAAGAAAGGACCCCGCGAGGACCCGAGCGCGCGTCTTGGTGGAGCGGTGACTCCCGGCGTGCCCAGCGCTGTTTGCTCACTTACCTCAAATAAATTAATTAATTCTAAAATTTTTCTGGCTGTTTATTGCCCATTACAATTTGGTGCCGTGACTCGGATACAGGCACTTTAGCCGGAGTTCCTACCTACGGGGGGGCGCCCCCGTCTTCGGACGGTCCCGAGGTTTGGAACAACCGCCCTAAAGTCCTGTATTCCGAACCCTGAGATAAGTGAGCAAAGAACTAAAATAGATACTGCAGTTCCCCATAATTTTTGTGCACGAAGATCCGGACGAAGACTCAGGGAAGAGTATTTACCGGTAAGAGAATTTCCGTTCGGTCGGGGAATACGGGTTCCCGAAGTGCGAGTGAGTGAGACGCCCTATCAGGGCGAAGCGAGTGCGGACCCTCCAGTAGTGCGGTTCTCATTGCCCGCGAGGGCGTGAGCCACGAACGAGGGGCAGCGGCTGGTGTGTGAGAGAAGGCACTTTGGAAGATCAGTCCCAGGAGAGACTGATAGCTGCCCTATAGGAGGATTAGAATATATAGTCTGGTACCTTATAGGAAGATCAGTCCCGGGAGAGACTGATAGGTACCCTATAGGGAGATTAGAATATATAGCCCGGTGCCCTATAGGAAGATCAGTCCTAGGAAGATCAGACTGATAGTTTTCAGAGGATGGGACAGAAGATAACTAGATCTGGTTTCAGTTCCAAGGGAGGGTTGCCAGCTATCCCTCCAGATAGTCCCTTAGGAATAATGCTAAAACACTGGGGAGATTGGCCCTCTAGAAAAGGAAAAAGCAGAGAGAAAATGGTACATTTTTGTATGACAGTGTGGGGTGGAAAAGAGATTAGAAAAGATAATTTGTATTGGCCAGTATTCGGATCATTTGAAGACTGGGTATGCCAGGCTTTAAATGTCTATGTTAACAGTAAGGAACCACATAACCTGGAAGAAAGTGAATATGCTAGCTTATGGATTAAATCAGATATTAAAACTTGCTTGTATACCTTGCGGGGGGGAGAAGGTTCAAAGAAAAAGAATAAGAGATTGGAGGAACCACTATTAATGTCACCACCTCCTTACATTTCTCCCCCTCCTCCTCCTTCTGTGCCAGTCCCCAGTTGTCCTGCCCTAACAGTTTCAGAATCCACCCCCTCTCTCTCACAGGAGCAGGACTTCTCACCCTCATTATCTCCCATTCTCAATCATAGTGGAGAAAATAGGAGGGTTACTAGGAGCCAAACAAGGGAGCAGGGAAAATCAGAAAATCATCTTTTTCCCTTGAGAGAAATCGCAATGGGAGGTCCGCAGCCAGGAGTAGGATTTGTATCGGTACCCCTGAACTCAGGGGATGTGAGGGAATTTAAAAAGGAAATGGGAAATTTATTAGAAGACCCTCTGGGAGTGTCTGAAAGAGTAGATCAATTTCTTGGCCCTAATATATATACTTGGGATGAAATGCATGCAATTTTGAGAATATTGTTTACCGCTGAGGAGAGGGAGATGATTAGAAGGGCAGGAATGAGAAATTGGGATCAAAGACATCAGCAGGGACCTGGTGCAGATAATAAATGGCCTTTACAGCGGCCCGATTGGGACAATCAAAATCCAGCACATAGGACTAATATGGAAGATTTGAGAGATATGATTATACAAGGAATCAGGGAATCAGTCCCGAGAGGACAGAATATTAATAAAGCATTTAGCGAACATCAAAGGAAGGATGAAACTCCCACAGAGTGGTTGGAGAGGTTAAGAAAAAGCTTGCAGCTTTATTCAGGACTAGATCCTGATACACCTGTGGGACAAGCCCTACTAAAAACTCAATTTGTTGCCAAGTCCTGGATAGACATTAGAAAGAAACTGGAAAAGATTGAGGATTGGCAAGAAAAGGGCTTAGATGAGTTATTGAGAGAGGCTCAGAAAGTGTATGTGAGGCGGGAGGAAGAGAGTCAAAGGAGACAAGCAAAAATATTAGTAGCAGCAGTAAGAGAGGGGCATAAAGAAGGAAGAGAACAAGAAAGGCGAGAGAATCCACTGGGAGTGGGAAAAAGATATCAGAAGCCTCAATATGGTTCTGAGATGTTAAAAAATGTGGAATGCTTCTACTGCCACAAGAGGGGACATCTAAGAAGGAGCTGTAGGAAACGCTTGCAGGATGAGCGAGTGTTTAAAGAGGATTAGTGGGGTCAGGGGCTCTATTTGCTGGGGACCTCGCGAAGTACAGAGCCCTTGATAAAATTGAAATTGGGTCCCCAGCAACAGGAATTTGAGTTCTTAGTGGACTCTGGAGCAGAAAAATCAACAGTACAACAAATACCCCAGGGATGTTATTCATCCCCAGAAACTGCACAAGTTATTGGAGCTAAAGGAGAACCCTTTAAAGTACCCATCATAAAAGAAGTAGAGATAGAGACACCTACAAAATTTGCAGTAGGGACTTTTTTGCTAGTCCCTGAGGCAGAATATAATTTATTAGGAAGGGATTTAATGATAGAGTTAGGAATTAATTTGGAAATTAGGGAACAGCAGTTACAGGTAAAACTTTGCATTCTTACTGTTGAAGATGAAGCAAAAATAAATCCTGAAGTATGGTATACCCCTGATTCTGTAGGAAAAATAGATATGAAGCCTCTTGAGGTCTCAATAAGAGATCCTGAGAACCCAATAAGAGTAAAACAATATCCCATCTCTCATGAAGGGAAAAGAGGGTTACAGCCTGTAATTAGGCGATTACTGACACAAGGCATACTAGAGCCGTGCATGTCCCCACATAATACCCCAATTCTGCCAGTAAAGAAATCAGATGGCTCATATCGGCTAGTGCAGGATCTAAGAGAAGTGAACAAAAGAACAGTTACTAGATTCCCAGTTGTGGCAAATCCATACACTCTGTTAAATAAGCTCTCTCCTGATTATAAATGGTATAGTGTAATAGATTTGAAAGATGCCTTTTGGGCTTGCCCATTAAAAGAAAATTGCAGAGATTATTTTGCCTTTGAGTGGGAGGATCCAGAAACAAACCGAAAACAGCAGTTAAGGTGGACTGTCTTACCTCAGGGATTCACTGAATCCCCTAATTTGTTTGGGCAGGCTTTAGAACAGCTACTGGAGTCATTTGAATTAGGGAAAAATGTAGTACTAATACAGTATGTAGATGATCTGTTAATAGCAGGGGAAAATCAGGAAGAAGTCAGGCAAGAGAGTATTAGACTACTCAACTTTTTAAGCTTAAAGGGTTTGAAGGTGTCAAAATCAAAATTACAATTCACTGAAGAGGAGGTAAAATACTTAGGACACTGGCTAAGCCAGGGATGTAAAAGATTAGACCCTGAACGGGTTAATGGCATATTGTCCCTCCAAGTTCCCCAAACAAAAAGGCAGGTGAGACAGCTCCTGGGATTATTAGGATACTGCCGACAATGGATTGAGAATTATAGCAGTAAAGTAAAATTTTTATATGAAAAATTGACTATAGATGGGCTATTAAAATGGAATGGTGAGGATAATAAACATTTAGAAGAATTAAAAATGGATTTAGCAAATGCTCCTGTACTAAGTTTACCAGACATCCGGAAACCATTTTATCTTTTCGTAAACACAGAAAATGGCACAGCTTATGGAGTATTAACACAAGAATGGGCAGGACAGAAGAAACCTGTGGGGTATTATTCAAAATTATTAGACCCTGTGAGTCGAGGATGGCCCACCTGTTTACAGGCAATAGTAGCCACAGCCCTATTAGTGGAAGAGGCTGGGAAGGTAACCTTTGGGGGAGAATTAAAGGTGTATACCCCTCATAATATCAGGAGCATCTTACAACAAAAGGCAGACAAGTGGCTAACTGACAGCCGATTATTGAAATATGAAGGAATATTAATTCATTCACCTAAATTAGAATTGGAAACAACAAATTTACAGAATCCAGCACAGTTCTTGTATGGAGAACCAGCCCAGGAGTTAGTACATAATTGTATTCAAGTGATAGAATCCCAGACCAAAGTTAGAGAGGACTTAGAGGAGGAAGAAATACAAGAAGGAGAGAAGTTATATATAGATGGCTCATCCCGGGTAGTAAATGGACAACGTAAATCAGGATATGCCATAATAGATGGGAAGACCTTTCAAGTTACGGAGTCAGGGCCTTTAGAGAAAACCTGGTCAGCCCAAGCCTGTGAACTCTATGCCCTATTGAGGGCTCTACAAGTGCTAAAGGATAAGACAGGAACAATTTATACAGACTCTAAATATGCCTTTGGAGTGGTTCATACTTTTGGAAAAATCTGGGAGGAAAGGGGATTAATCAATACCCAAGGGAAAGGACTGGTCCACGAAACATTAATTAGAGAAACCTTGAAGGCATTACGAGGGCCACGCAGGATAGCTGTGGTATATGTAAAAGGACACCAAAAAGGCCTTAAACCCACTATACGAGGAAACAACCTAGCTGATGAGGAAGCCAAAAGAGCAGCATTATTGGTATTAGAGCAATTGGATAATGAGGAAGAATCATTCCATGTAGTTAAAAGTTTTACAGATAAAGAAAAGGAAAAATTACAGCAAGTAGGAGCAAAGGAACAGAGTGGCAAGTGGATGTTGCCGGATGGTAGAGAGGTCCTTCCGAAGGGATTGGCCCAGAAAATAATGGGGAAATTACATCAGCAGACTCACTGGGGAACTCAAGCTTTAGTGGATCAATTTGAAACTAAATATGTCTGTGTAGGGGCTTATGGAATGGCTAAAAAGGTTTTGGAGGGGTGTTTAACCTGCCAAAGAGTGAATAAGAGACAACTAAGAGAGAAAATTCAAGGTGGCAGGGAAATAGCCAAGAGACCATTTGAAAAGATCCAGACAGACTTTACTGAGTTACCTAAGGTGGGGAGATATCGTTACTTATTGGTGCTAGTGGACCATCTTACCTACTTTGTAGAAGCCTTTCCTGTAGCCAGAGCCACAGCCAAAACGGTAATTAAAATCTTATTAGAAGAAATCATTCCCAGATATGGAGCTATAGCTGTGGTTGATTCAGATAGGGGCCCGCACTTTACTTCAAAAATTATTAAGGAGACAACAGAGCTTTTTGGGACCAAATGGGAATATCATACTCCATGGCATCCACAGAGCTCAGGAAAGGTAGAAAGAATGAATGGAGAAATAAAGAAACATATAACTAAACTAATGATAGAAACAAAAATGAATTGGGTAAAATGTCTACCACTAGCTCTATTATATATTAGAACCCAACCTCGTGCTGATACAGGAATCTCCCCTTTTGAGATGATGTATGGGATGCCCTATGATTTTGGGGTTCCAATAGAACATCCAAAAATTGAAGACAAAATCTTACAGGATTATATAGTTGGACTGATGAGACGAAGGAAGGAGTTGAGAAAGAAGGGCCTGGTGGTCCAGAGACCTCCTTTAGACATTTCAATACATAGAATTCAACCTGGAGATCGAGTGTTAGTAAAAACCTGGAAGGAATCATCTCTGACACCCCGCTGGGAAGGACCCTTTGTTGTTTTACTTACAACAGATACAGCCATTCGAACAGCTGAGAGAGGATGGACTCATGCAAGTAGAGTTAAAGGACCCGTTCGACCGCCTGAGTGGACGGTGACTCAGGGATCAGATCCTATGAGGCTAAAAATCACTCGAAAGAAATAATAAATCCCATGCAGACTCAGGACGAGTGGGAAGCTCGACGGCAGTCCCGGTGGACTAAGCTGTTGAGACCATTAATTGAGGAACTTTTTTGGGTCAATATCGGTTGCTGAGGCAGTCTTCCTGCCTCAGGAGCTGTTAGCGTCAGGAGGAAGACATCTTCTACGCTCAGCACTAATAGACTTAGCTTTGAGGACTACTTGTCATTGCGGGGACAGAAACTGTGAATTTTGGGTAAAGATTCTATGTGGGCATTGTAAAAGGATTCTATGGGTAAATAGAGTGGCCTTACAACGTTTATACCTCTGCCAACAGTGTGATCAGGGATTTTAGAAATGACACTTTCCTTCAGTCCTGGCAAAGAATATTAAACAGACAGTGGACAAGATCTGATGGTCAACCAGATGAGAACCACAGAGGACAGGGGCAATATGTGTTAGAAAATAGAGAGCACTTTGAATTAGTTCCTTTACAATGCTTTCTAATCAATCTGATTCAACATGTTAGGGGAATAAGATTCACAAGGATTATTAAGCAGTTTTGTGGAAAGCAAGTTGTATTTGCAAACTTTCAGGAAGTCACTGAGGAAGAGTGGGATAGAGAAATTGGGAGAGACCTGAGAGATAAGAAAACAAGATAAATTAAAGACCTCTTAAAGCCACCATAGGGAATTGAGCAGAAATAGAAGTCATAATAGAAAAGGCTCCAGGAACTCCTGAAGAATACCACTGCTGCCGAGAAGAAGATACACCTCGTTGCTCCCTGCAAAGGAGTAGACGAAGGAGGCAGAGGGGTAAAAGTGTGGAGACTAAAATGCTGGGCCTGATGAAAGGAGATGTGCTCATTCCCAGGGGGATAAGAGGTAGAACAAAATTCGGATGTAAAACAGGAATTTGGCTTATTATGATTTGGATAATTGGCATACAGGGAGAGAGTCCTCATAAACCTTATGAATGGACCCTTATAAGGTGGAGGGACTCTCAAGTAATTAGACGTAATCTCACTGCGGGCTCTCCCAGCTTCGTTGTCTCACTCTGTGATTTAGCACCTGTAAAACCATGTCTAAATCAGAAACCTTATTATCTATGTCCAGCTTGTCCACTATATTAGGGCCCTTGATTCTATTTCTTATTACTCTAACTTTTGGACCTTGTATTTTGAACAAGCTTGTGGCCTTTGTCAGAAACCGAATAGAGACTGTGCAGCTGAAAGTGTTGCGAGAGCAACACTACAAACTGACTGAAATAGAGGGTGCTTCCTTTCCTGAAGCAGCTAAAGAAGTTGTTTCAAGATTTGATCAGCAAATTGAGGATAAAGAGAAAAAGGGGGGAATTTGTTATAGGTGAATCATGAAATCAATTTGCTGATCAAATGTGAATGTATATGGTAGAATGTTAAAATGCAATGTTTATTAAAATGCTAGAAGTTATGTTTGTTATATGTTGGAAATTATGTTAAATGCTGGTTTAAATGTTAGAAGTTATATTCATGTTTGTAAAGCATTGAATGTTGTGGTTATGTGAGAGTTAATGTTGGAAGCTATACCCTGTCATGTATCAAACCTTAAGTTATATAACATTTTGAGTGACTGCGCATGTCCTGAGGAACGGCTATCACCATGCAGAAGATGGAATTTTCCAAGAAGGGGCAGAGCTTTGCAACGGCGGGAAAAAGAACGCAGAGTATGGAATTTTCCAAGGAGAGGCGGAGCCTTGCACCGGCGGGAAAAAGAACTCTATAAGAAAGGACCCCGCGAGGACCCGAGCGCGCGTCTTGGTGGAGCGGTGACTCCCGGCGTGCCCAGCGCTGTTTGCTCACTTACCTCAAATAAATTAATTAATTCTAAAATTTTTCTGGCTGTTTATTGCCCATTACAATAAGGCAGGAAACCTCCTTCCAGGCTAGACAGTGTGCAGCCACATTAGCAATATTTTTTTATTAATAAAAAGCTTTGTGATCTGGATGCTTTGTATTTTCCATGAGTGAGTACAAGTTTGACATTACTGAAAACTTCATGTATTGAGAATAAATCTAAATAAAGCTTACAGCATCCATGTAAGCTCAACAGCCCTAGGAAACAAACAAGCCCACAGCTTTCTGTAGGTTTTAAGCCTCCTTTTTTGCAGCTATGAGAATCAGAACCTGAAATAGGTCCCTACCACTATCACACCTTTGTAAGGGAAAAATGGTATACAACAAAAAAATGGTGCACAACATCAGGATTCCCATGATTAATCTTGTATCTGTTGGCTCCACGTGGTGCTGCTGCCTATGCACTGGCAGCAAAGGATGCTGTTGTATACAGCTCAGCTTTTGGAGAGTCTAACAGAAACAGAATGGAGGTGCTAATACCCCTGCTCTTTGCTGGGAGACTTCAAGTACTTCACTATTTCACTGCTAAGAGAAATTTCCCTTCCTTTCTCAGAAATTATGGCCTACTTGATTGTTTCATTCAAATCCATTCAAACCCAAGCACATAGAAATCTTAGTGAATTCATGCTAATAGTTGCTATCTTTGAAATTATCAAAATTACTCTCATGATGAAGAATTTGATACTTGGGCACAGTATCGGAACAATAACTACACATACTAAATGACAGAGTTGAGGACGCAAGTTCCTAGACAATTATCATTAGTCAAATGTAAACAGTATACCTGAGTAACTGAAGGTCAAACTGGTGAAGTGTTATTAACGAATCATAGACTAAAACCCTAGAAAATTCAGAGTTAAGGTCACAACCAGCCACATAACTTCAATCAGACAGAAATAAGAGTAAAATGTACTAAGCATAAGCTCATACCACTAAACATCTCAGAAAGTTGTAAAACACACAATGTGTTGAGAAGCACACTCTTCTATTCAAATGAAACATAAATATTTCAGAAACACATAAGCTGTCTCAGACTTTCCCAGGGAGTAACAGTGACTGGTAAGAGACCCCCCTTCATGTTTTAAGATCTTCTAGAAGCCTCATAGTGTTCTAGAAGTCTGTGAGATACATTTCTGTGATCTTTGAATGCATGGAGCTAAAATGAATGCATGGAGATAAAATGAAGTCAGGCTAGCCTATTGCTCAAGAAAATCACTATGCAAAGTTTTCTTCAAAGTTCCAGTTATGTAAGAGAACATAATCTTGGCCCTCATGTGGTCTTGAAAGCTAAATGCTTAAAGGTTATAACAAGAACTTTCCAGCTCAATCTTACTCAACAGCAGTTTAACTTGCACCTCAGCTGTCACTGAAAAATTAGGGTCAATTGTTTTAACAGGACAGAATATCTGTATTATTTAGACCTGTGATCATAACATGATTTGTACTTGATACCAGAAGATAGAACGCTTCTGCAAAAGACTGGTGTGTGTGTGCCAGTTCAAGAAGAAACATTTCTTAATTCGTGTTCTATAATCAAGTCTATTGAAAATCGGCTCATGGAAAACCCTATCTTCTCTCTGAATCAGTACAGACTGTCTGGCTCTGCTGTTCTCCTGTTTCTTTCTCGTTTTCTTTCAGAATTTTATTCTCACTTCCCTGTAAGCAGCTTCCAGCAAATCAGCTGATTAAATACCACAGTGGTGACAGTGAATTTCAATCAGTACTACGCGATTACTTTGTGGACTCTTGCCAGTCTCCTAGTTCAGCCAACTGACTAGTCCTGTGCTGTTCAGCTGAAGCAAGTTCATAATGTTTCTCCATATACTGCCTATTGACCCAGGAAAAGATGAGGTGGCATTATACTACATACTTTAGAAACAGGGTAGTTAATTGTCCCTTCAAGTAGTTTGCAATAAAGTTAGTAAGCAATAAAGGAAAGGGTATGGCATATGGAATGAAAAATACCAATGTTGCAAAGATGTCTGTGTTATAATTTTCATTTAACGAAAAGCTTCAGTGAGAGGATAAGCTAAACAGAAAGAAAAGGGAAGGGAAGAGGCTAAGAACGTAAAGGAGCAACAGTGGAGGTAAAGAAAGGAAGACCAGAGGAAACTTTTGATTTACTCAAGGCAAAAAAAAAACAACACAAACCCAGGAAAAATTCTCTGTGAAGAGGTTCTTTCTTGAACTGTCTCAGCAGATGCTTGTATCAGGTTGAGTATTTGAATGCAACTTTTTCCTTAACTATATTTGTTTGAATTTGTTTTCTAAAGTGGATTTGGAGAAAAGCTGTCACCGAACTTTGTGTCCCCAAAGTGGTGATAATATGTCTGCTGCAGGAGTTAGGTTTAGATGACAAAACAGAGGCAAACCCATCCCTGTCTGACGCATAGTTTATTCCATTTAGTCAACACTGAGGTGGAAGACTTAGAGAATATTTACCTGCAGACTCTGCAGCCTTCTGATACCAGATTTCTAAGTTCAAAACCCTGGGAGGTGTTCATGTCCAATGCCTTTTATAAAGTATTATCACAGATACACCCAACCAGACATGTTGGCTACAGTTTTCAGGTGTGATTCGGTGTTCAACAGCGCTGTTTGAAAGCACCTCTGTAAATCTTTAAAATAGACGTAGAAGAGGAATTTAAGGAGATAGGATAATCAAGACAAGAAAAACATTCCACTCCCAATTGCTTGGTCACATTCCTGGGCATTAAATATAAATTATCCTCAAGTTTCTAGTAAGTTGATATATGGTCTTGCAGACAATCAACAGTAAAGTGCCATGTACCTTATTATGCTACAAAAATACAGTACTTACATACTCTGTATGCCATTAGCAGGGACATATGTATGAGCTTTAAAATTCACAAAGATCCTCACAGGCAGAAAGTACAAATTTCCTTTTCCAGGCCTCAAATTTTAACACTTCTGACTAAGGTCTACACACAAGTACTTTTGGAGTTGAACAAATGAGATGTTAATCCTTAAAATAATTTTTTTTTTTTTTGCAATACAGCTAAACAAGTCCCTCTGATCTGTTTTTTTGAATGGAAATAGAACTTTGAGCAGCTTTTCTAAATAACTACTGGAGGAGTTACAGGACAAAGTTCTTCACATGCTCTGCTGGTGAGCACTTTGTTATGCAGATTCTCTATCACCCTTGCAATTACTGCTTACAAAGGGCTCCTGTACTTCTGAAGAGACAAAATTAGTGTTCTTAATGGTATTCCTGCCATGAAATACTCATGTTCCTTATAGTGACTCTCCATCATTTTAAAACCAACTTGCTCAGTTGCAGGTTTTCTTTCTTCTACCATTGTGCACATGAAGCCAACAGGTCTATTGGCATCATGCAGTACAGAACTGCCAGCAAAAGCAATTTATTATCCAGACCTTAGAAATTCACGTTAATGTTTTACAGTAAATTCTCCAAAATTGGTTTTTAGGATGTTTTGGATAAACTTGGTATAAAGGTAGGTGTTACTGCTGTATGTCAGGATCATATGTCAGTATTGAGTTACTTGAAGAAAAGAGAAAGATTATTTTACTCTTCTGTCAGGATCTATAGACTTTCTGAGAGGCTAAATGCATCTTGCTTTTGCAGTCACGCTCAGCAAGAAAAACTTCACAGACTTGCAGTCTCTTCCTGTGTCAGTAGTATGATAGGGTAAGGAGTTAATGTATTGTGGATGTTTCTTCATTTTAACACTATTCAGAGTATAACTGAAAGAGTGAAAGAGAAATAGAGGGGGTTTTTTTGGCATATTTATGAAACACTATTGAAAAAAGAAGGCCAATATAAACCCAATTTAGGGTGCAGACAGTCCACATTAATGGAGTACTGTCTTCATGGATGGAAAAAGTCAGTGGTACAGGTCTAACTTTGGTACAAGAATCTTAGTTTTGGACATTGTGATTTAGTAAAATCAGCCCTGGAATGATTAAAAGAACAGACTCTGCATTTAGTCATTGTCAAAATACCATGTGTGAGAACATATTTCCAGTTGGTATCCAACAAGGATCAGCTTTTAAGCATTTCAGGAGTTTTGTTCCAGTACCCTTCTGTTTGAAATCAGTGATACTGGGCTTACGTAAAAACCTGAATCTCTATTTCAACTGCAAAACAATTGGTTTTCTGTTTTTTTGTGGGTTGTTTGTTGTTTGGTTTTTTTTTTAGTTATTATGAATTGTCCTCTATGAGTTCATTAGTACTTTACAGAATAGCACATTTCAATTCCTTTGTTTTGTTGCAGAACTATTGTAATTACTTGCTAATGCAGAGACAGAAAAGAACACAACATTCCAAAATGCACTCTTTCCCATTATTTGTTCTGCCTTTAACAGCATGTGGTAAGACTACTCTGAATTATTATACAACTGGATAAATAACAAAATAAGAATGTTTACTATAGTATCTGGATGGCTAATAAAAGAAGAAAAGACTAGCATATAAATGACAACCTACATCCACTAGTATCTCAATTTGTTCTTGCAGTGAAATGTTTAAAACTTTGCAAGCTGACATGTTCTTCAACACTAATAGGTTTATTACATTCTTCTCTTTCAATGTCCCTTTACAGAATAAAGATAATATTTCCTTTTGCCTCTGTGGGCTTCTTCTTCTACTCATGGTACAAAACTGATTCAGGAAATAAGGAAAATGTAAATAGTACGAAAGCTCCAAGCAACTGAGTTATTTACTTTCTGGAGAGACTTTGCCCAAGGCAAGTTTGACTACTGTAGGCATCAGGCTTGGACTCACGATACTGTTAGCACCCTTAAGCTCTGCAGTTGCTACCCAAAGCATAACTAAGAATGCTTTAGTCTAAACACTGATCTGCTTTGGTGCCATCAGCTCCAATGCATGGCTTTTTCTTCTAACTTCTATGCTGATGGTGCCCTTGTGTTTCCTATTCTTAATGTCTATGAAATTATAAAAGAACAGCTGCATTCTTTAGCTTAATTTTGTTCAAGGTACAAACACACAAATCGGTATTTCATTTAATATCACAAATGAGAAAAGATAAAAAATAAATATAATATTTCTCAAAGGACACTATGGGGTTAATTTTTTAAATTTATATTGTTTTGCAACTGCAAGACTCATAAATATTCCATGCTGTGCTTAAAAGTAAAAAGTATTCAAATTTGGTGCATAGTTTGTAATCTAAATTTAATAATGCAAGAAATTTCTGTAGTTTAGCTTAGTGCTAAATATTCGCTCTAATTTCTTGTCCTAGAATTTTACTTTCATACAATTTTATTGTATTTTTATTTTAAATTTTATAGCTTGTATTTAACTTATAAATCTGAAGATAAATATTTCCTGGGAAAAAGAAATAATTCTTCAAGGTGCTGCAATAGTTTAAGCAGGAGACATTAGAAGTGTGCAGTTAGAGCACAGGACTGTGGGATGTGAACAAACAGCACAGCACAAAAATGTATTGCCCATATAGGCAGACCAGAAGCTTGCTTTTGTAAATACGCATCCTCATTCACCAGGATGTTCCACCTAGATTTTTTTTTTTTTCCTCATCTCCTCTCAGAACTTCAGGTGTTATTTCAGGTGCCTGTGGTCACCATGCCTTCCTGTCCTACCTACCCTGACTTACCTCTTTCCTACAACTCCAGCTCCCTCCCAAGGCCCTCATCACCAGTGGGACAAGAAGCAATCTGTGGCACAAAAAGGTTGGAATAAAGTGGACTGACTGGACAACGTGTGTCCACCAGTCTGAATGAATGCCTATAACAGCCTTTCTGTTGAGAGAAGTAATAATTTGGGCTCCTAATGTATGCAGTCAACACAAGCTACAGGAACTTCAGATGGTGTTCAGGACAGACCCTGCTCTCCCTGGTCCTTCTCTGGATGGACAGAAACTGCGAGAGAGATGTTCTGCTACTGAAAGAAAAAAAAAAAAAAAAGCTGAGAGTGAGGATCAGAGGTTCAGTCTACTCTCAGATTAGTGAAATTTCACTCTGTATATGTATCAGATCTATCTTGCAGTCTATGGATCTTTATCCTGTGTACCAAGCCCAGACAATTATGAACTGAAACAGGCATTTCTTTTATGGAGCTATCACCTGTGGTTTAAAATCCCTGTATTTATTAGAAGCTGAAATACTCATTGGCAAAATTTATCATCACAATTGTATCCTCACAGTCACATTAATGACTCATTTAAGGTTAGCTTCCACAAGCTCAGTTTACCTAAATGAGGGCTTTACTTTCTCTACAATTTTGGTTGCTGAGTAATGCCAAATATTTATTTCTACAGATAACTGCAGGGTGTGATCCTGCAATATTTTAATATTCTTTCCAGCTGTGTTCTTTCAGTCTACTTTCTACTGTGATGAAGTTACTTGTTCTGCCTCATTCTGTCCACTGCAAGGCATTTTTTCAGAAATTTCATATGCATTTTCTTTCATGTGCCATTCAAGCATTGTGTCATTATAGTGAGTGGCAAATTAGATTTCTTCAGCCAGAGTTGACCTGGAAGAACTACTTAAGCAGCATACTCTTTCCAGAAGATGACAGAACAGGTGGCAGAAGTATGGAAGGTGCCTACAGAGAACATCTAGGTCATGTCCCTACCAGAGAAAGTGAACTTGCAGCTTCCACTGAAAGTAATGCTGACTGGCACCTCTATTTTACTCAAAGGCCTGCAGAGCTTAAGCTATTGCTTAATTTCTGCTAGCAATCTAGTCCAGAAATTCACTGCAATAGTGCTCTTACTGATACTGGGTTTTCCTGACAATCTTACTTCCTGAAAAAGTCTCAATATCCATGAGGGACAGAACAAGAAGAATGGATTGATCCTTTTCAATACCTTTTTATACTCTCAAAGAACTTATACATGCTTTTCACTCTTCATTTGCCTCACCCCTTATCTAAAGCTAACACAGCTCTTACATGTTGTCTAGGTCATATTTTCTAAATCTCTGATCTTTCACACTCATCTTCCTGGACTTCAGGGTGAGACTTTTCAACTGGTCCATGTCTAGTTGAATTGTAATGTTAAAATGGGCAAATTATCATCTGATCAAGAATAAGCTAAGGACAGTATCCCATGTCTTACAGACAGTACTTCTACCTGTAAGTCCCTGTGTTCTAAAAGTCTCATTTGCAACAGAACAACTCAATTTATTATATTTAGCTTCAGGACCATTATTGTAGTATTTTTTTTCCACCTGAAAATCCATTACATGGCCAAATATTACCAGGCCCCTACCAGATTCATCTTTTCTGCTGTATTACAATCTCCTATACTTATTCTCACTGACCAACTAAAAAAAAGATTCAAGATAGCTTTGTATTCTAATCCTAATCTTCCAAGATACACACAGTCTTCCAGCTTAATCTGTACACTGAATAAACATGTCAGACTGCTAAGCTAACAACTGACGAGACATGACAGATCACCATGAAACCCCACTCAAGGTATATCCCTCTGACACACATCACTGGGGTTTGCTGACAGGGTGCCTCTGGCAGGATTACTCAGCCTGTTTGGCATTCACTGTTCAACTGTTCTATGATTATATTTCTCCAATGCTTATAATATGTATCACATCAAAAGCTTTCATAAAGAACAGTCATAGCACCTATGAACTCTTAAGTGTCCTGTCTTAAGTGTTACTGAACGTAGGAAAAAACCAAAAACAAACCAAAACAACCAACCAAGCAAAACAAACAATTGCTCTTTAGAATGAAGCTGCCTCTAATAATAGGGCAGATATTTGAGCATAAGGATGATGTCATGGTCATGTCTCTGCTCAAATTATGTCTTCAGTTGTCTGACTGCAGTCCTTATTTGGACACACTGACTCACAGACAAAGGAATTAATAGAGGGAGGAATAATTTGAATCATGCAGCCTGACTCGGCATCGTCTGTAGAGCTGCTCACTGTATTTTCCTGAAGTCTCAGCTCAGCTGTATTTACATGTCTGTGGTGATAACCTCTACTGCCCCCTTGTCTGTCTAGTTTGCTGCCACATTATTCATGCCATCAGGATTTTTTCCTACCTCAACCTCTCATGCTCGAGTAACTACAAAGTGAGCAATTATATGAGTCAAGTTCTCTAAATCTATTTTCACTTGGTGTCAAAATATACCTATCCAATGTCAAAGTACTAGACAATTTTTGGACCTGGTACATTTTCAGTGCATTTCTTTTTGATTTTAAGAAAGAGGTTTTAAAATTAGAAACTCTGATGCTTAACACCCACTGAAAATACCAAACCCTATGTGCACAGGACACTTCAACACTTTCTGAGTACAGCAAAAAGTCAATTTATTGGCCAATTAAGATTTATATGGTAAATACATCCATGTCTGTTGCCTCTGACAGGACCTTATAATGGTAACTAAGACCAGAATGGATGTCTCTAGTCATGTTTCAGCAAAAGTGAAAGTGATGATGTATCGTTTTAAACCTGCCTTCATTTATGTATGTGAATTTTTGTTTGGTTTGCTCTTTTAGTTTTTGTTTAGTTTTAGCTAAAGCTTCAAAAGAACATGAAAGTGTAAAACCAATGCCATTTTTCATCTTCCTTAGTTTTGGTGCTCACTGGTCTAATGCAGGTGCCCCTCATACAAGGACTGTCTGCAGCTGAAGCCCAGCACTGACACTGTTCAGAACTGACTGCAGGGTCCAAATCCCCATTTGGTACACTGCAGTCCTTGTATGAAGTAAGCTTTTGCTCCTGTGTACTTTATGAGTTTGGCTAAAACTGCAGCATTAGAGGCTTGATCCAGGCACTTTTCACATGTTACAGTGTATTGTAGATCACACCATGAGAAGTAAAGAGATATTGAACCTGCAGCTGACCACTGCTAGCAGCACCAGTTATTTACAGCAAATGGTTTACAGCTGAAACCACTCCATATATTCAGCAGAATCAAACAGGGTCGTCTGCAAACCATGGGCATACGTAGCTCAGGAGACAACATCTCTGTTAGAGCTGGGAATCCGTATCTGCCTGTGAGGTTCAAATAACCTGTTATTTTTCTGCAAGCAAAGATAAAGAAACCCCATAAATTAAACAGCAGGACTTCAAATTCAGTACAAAGGTGTACCAAGAAGCTAGGCTGTAGATTTCTAGCTAATTAAATAATTATTTACTTCAATGTTAATTTAAGAAGAGAGCCTAAGCTCTGTTACAAGATTTCTCAAACAGTAAAGAAAAACAACAGTGGAACTTAGAACCATCGCAGAACACAGATTGAAGAACAGCAATCACGGAGAAGAGCAGATTTTCAAGATGATCTTATCAGGCTAGTCCAGGCTGAAAGCCATACAAAAAAAAAAACATATCACAGATGCTATAACATTAGTTTAGAGAACTGACACGGCTAGAAGTAAGTTAATATATATATATAAAAAAAAGTTGAAAAATTACCGACGCAGTCACTGAGCTGTAATTCTGCAGTTCTTTACTAGGGGAAGAGACATTGGACACAATTAACAGAAATGCCCAAAGGGGAAGAGTAACTAAACAAAACAGCAAGAAGAAATAAAAATAAAATTAGAAAAAAAAATCACACACCAAAAGCCTTGAATGGGCAATAATGCCTAGCAAAGGCATTAGATACAGCCTAATGCACAGGCTGCTTACCACAAAAATTGTCTATAAACTGAGCATGGAAAGAGCAGTTCAAGGAAAGGACTGAAGTCCCACAAACAGTACTATGCATCTGCAGGCTATTTAACCATGCTTTTGCCATCTTCAGTGTCTTCCTGGCTGCATTATCTAAACTCCATGAGTTCTTCATACTGCTCAAGAAAAAAAAAAAAAAAAAAAAAAAGCTGGCCACTTTCTAGTTAATTGCCTGAAATCTGCACTGTAATTTAGTCTCGTCTGTGGAGTTGTCCTGATAAGTTTGAGAAACTTTGATATATACACGTTTCTTACATTATCACCTGGGCTGTAAGGTTAGCCCAGGAAGAGTAATGCACCTGTTAACTCACACTCAACCCTGCAAAATTTTGCCCCAAGCACCCTCAGGTTTTAACACAAAACAAATGCAACAGAGGCATGCTACAAGGTGAGGGGCTTTGAGCAGGTGCCGTATGCCACACTGACAGACCCTCTGCAGCACCTGGGAAGCCTAGTTGTGCCCAGAGGCCACTCCAGTTGTCCCCAGCCCTACCCAGGCGTGGGGTGTGGTGATGGCCCCAGGCTCCTCTGTCACTGGGGCCTCAGCCTGTGATTACAGACTCACTGTCCCGCTCCAGCAACCCTGCCCACAATGCAGAGGAACACTGGTTTCCCTGGAGTGAATCAGATGTTCAAAATATCCAACTTCTATTTCCGTTGCTCCAGTGGTTTTGTCTTTTTTTAACTTTTTTTTTTTTTTTTCCTTTATTTGAAACCTCAAATGAGACTGTGAAGGACAGAGGCATACCTGGGTCCTCTGAAATGACCTCAGGCCACGGGGACACCTGAGGAAGAAGCACAGCTTAACCCAGCCATGGGACACCTGCCTCTCTCCGCCTCCTCTCCAAGTCATGCTCCTCAGCAAGAACCTGAACACAGCTTTCAAGTCTGGGCTGGGCAAAGTATCTGTTACTTGGGTGGATGAGTCACCTCTTCAGGTAGAAGACTCTAAAATACGGACAGCCCGTTACATCGTGGTTTGCAACAACTACTGCTGGGAGAGTAGAAAATGCTATTTCAGCAAGGATGTCTGCTCTGTTGTCTTCCAGGCCAGCCTGCTGGGTCTCAGACTGGACTACAAGTTTTGAACATTGCTGCTTTATCTCCTGCTCCAAACAGGCTGCACAGGAACATTATATTAAAAAAACCAACCTGTCAGACAATATAACTAGCCAAACCAGAAACTTTTCACAAGAATAAGCAGGTCTGACTAAATGCTCATGTAACAAGGACAGGGGCTTGGAGCAACCTGAACTAGTGAAAAGGTGTCCCTGTCCATGGCACCAGAGTTGGACTAGATGATCCTTGAGGGTTCCTTCTGACCCAAACCATTCTATGATTCTATGTGGAAAACCCATTTTTTCAGTTGTACATACACTGTGTGTGTATCCTTGTATAGCATTTTTCCATTTTCAGTTTGAAATTATTTACTATTAAATTATTATACATGTAAATGGGAATACCAGCTAAAATGTTTACAAGTTTAAAAACATTTGAATTTACTGAATTTCAGATGTTCCATATAAGCTCTTTTGCCTTCTAAGCTACACTTCCGAGTCATACATAATACTGGCTAAACTGTGTCAGCTCTGTCATCTCAGCCACAAACTGTGAGTTGCCTAATCATGGCTGCTGTGGTGTCGTAGGTTATGTCTGGCAGAGAACATGACTAAAAGGCCAGTACTGGCCTGGAAAGTCAACAGGAGGTATCAAACATCAGCCAGCCAGCCCCTATGTGTGACTTAAATACAGGCCCTTACCACCACACAGTGTGGACCAAAACATGAGGTTAACCACTGACTGCAAAGACGTGACCATGAGAACCACACCCTGAGCCAGACCTCTCTGCTCCAATTTAGTTTCCAGGAGGGGCTGTGCTGCTCTTCTGTGCCCAGACTCCTTTTTTACACCTGGGCAAACTTTGCTAAGGAAAAGCAAATGACAAGCTTGTCTAGCCTGGCAGTGTAGCAATTGCTTACTGGATTGCAAAACAGATTAAATAATAGGTGCCATACAAGCTACAAGCAGGGACTGAAAAGTAAGTATGCACTAAGTTTGCAGAATGCTGCTTCATCCTACAGGAAGAAAACACTGCCAAAAATCTTTCAGATCTTCAGAAAGTGCTATCCTGATGAAGAAACAAATTCCACATAAAAAAGGAATGCACTACTGCATGTCCCTGGTACAGCAGAGCTCTTTTCAATTCTGGTAAATAAGTCTGAACCTGCAAATTTTATCATTCTATTCACTTTATGGGCCAGAGATGTAGTTACCAGACTTAGGACAGATAAAGATGTTTTAGGCTCCTGCTAGACATAAGGAAATACACAACCACTAGTACCTATAGTTGTAGCACAAAGTTAAAAAGAGTTATTTGTCAGAATTCTAGGCAGGGTACAAGAGATAAAATTAATGCACTGTACTCACAATTTATACATGTGCAGGAGAAGCCAAGATTTAGATTTAAATTTCAACAGCATCCTTTAAGTCAGACTTTTTATAACCAGCCGTTACCAATTCATCTTGATTTTAATGGGTATCTCCCTTACTAACTAGCTAATCTTAAACTCCATGCACATATGTAGTGAAGTACTGAGAAGACTTACAGTTCAGCCTACATATAGGACACAAAATGAAGTCAACCTAGATGTGTTTGTAAAGCTAATTAAAATACAAAATTAGAACCCCACCCATAAACAGCTGAACACAGGCCTCAGCTCAATAATTATGTGCTACCTAGGTCTTGCTTGCAGTTACCACTTCCCTCTTTATGGGAAAACCGAAGGTGCAGCTGGGAGAAACATTCTGGGATGATACTCAGTTCTTCACAGGCAATAAGGCTAACTTCCCATTTAACCTAAAGAGTGCAGGTGGGCAGCAATCAGACTGCAGGGCTGTGCTTAGCCAGAGGTGTATCAGCATCTGTGCTCACTACTGTGTTAACACGCCCTGGCCTCAGCCCGTCCTGTGGCATCCCTATGCACAACTGGAGGCTGCAGGAACTGATCTCTCTATGACCTTTGCCTTTGTGTCTTGACAGGAAGGACTCCCTCCTTCTCTGTGGCTATCACCTGGCCAATTGGTACCTTTGCTCCTGTTCAGCCTCCCACCTGTCACTCCAGCCTAGTCAGTAAGGCCAGAATGCGACTAAGACAGAAGCATGTGGCTGTGCTTCTGTTTATAGGTTAAATCCTTACACACTGTTAACAGATCTGTAAGTAACTGTTCACTCTGAAAATCAAGGAAACAATCTTAGTAGCTTGTCATTTTACCTTTTCATACAAAATACATGATATAAAGATCCTTGTTACTAGTTTTTGTTTTGTTTTGTTTTTCTGTCCAAGGCATTAAACACAGGGGGGCTGGACAACCAAATTAATCCTTCCTAAAGGAATCAGTGCTTTATGTATTCAGCAAAAAAACAGCAAAATCCAGCCAGAATATTACAATGTGAGCTTGCAGCATTATACTGAGGCCCCTAACCTGAGCATGGACCATCCTTCCTAAGAGTTTTGTGGTTCTGCACTTACTTAAAAATTCACACACCAGGCTGTGCTAAATCACTCTCTCCTTTCTAAGTGAAACATTGCAGAATACTGCCGCTTATAATGTCACATTTCTTGAGGTTTTTTATGACTATGCAGTTGTTCAAAGCCATTACAATCCCATCACCAGATGGCAGATGGTAACATAAACCAATACCACACAGAAACTCTTGAACACTGAAAGGACTGATTGACGTCTTCATGGTGGACAATGTAGCTCAGGAAATCTTTGAATGCTTACAATTTTTCATACATTTTACTTGCCATAATATGACCATTTGTCATGAAGGCTGTAAATAATATGCACTGGTGTATTTAATCCGTGAAAAAATATCAGATCTCAGATTTTCTGTAGCATTTTTTTCCTTAGCAGAAATACTCATTAGCTGAATCTGCAGTCAGAGATAACATGATCAGATACTAAGAGCACAGAGTAAAAGTCAAAATCTCATAAATCCTAGCCTTGCAAATAAATTATTATGGGACACCAAGCGAGTAACTTCGTACCAAATCCAACCAGGAACATAACTACCTTAACAATTTCAGTGGACTTCTGATTTTACATGCTATGCACAGGGAATAGAGTGAGCCAAAGCAGCACATACCATTGCATTTTGTGTCTGACTCATACACAGATAAGATTGGTATTCCCCCAAAATGCAGCTTGGTTGAGCCTTCAAGGAACAGAAAGAAGAAAATCTATTTTCTGGATTTGACTGCAAGTCAAGAATGAAAACAGGGCTGAGTCACTTAGCATCAAAGACCTGAACACATCTTCAACCAGAAATGCAGGTGTCCATGGGACTTCAAGGTCAATAACTGGTATTCCTATGGACCTGGCCCAAGCCAGCAAATCATTTACCAATGATTATCAGTACTCTGATGCTCCCAGGGCAACAGGGTTTCTTTCTCTGGGTCTGGGTCACTTGTGTCTGACCCTTCCTCTGTACCAGATTCGCCTTCTAATAATGCTCTGAGCTGGAATAAACGCTTCATAGTGGCACTGAAGGGTGACACAGCATTTCCAACCCATAAAGACCAGCAGCTCCCTTCCTGCCTTCTCCTCCATTCCAGTGCTTAAAAGTTGATCTTTCAGGAGTCAGGCTTGGGGGTTAACCATCTAGTTATTTAATAATACTGTGACAGGTAGAAGATAAACCCAGTCCTGTGAATGAGGTATTAATTATCGCTGCATTGGAACTGAATAAGTCATGTATAAATAAAACTGTGAACATTTTCCACACAAAGAAAGAAAGGCAAGAGGCATATAAAACCCCACAACTTTCATATGTTGGCTAGTTTACATGGACAAATGGTAAAAGACTAAATTATGTTTGCACTAAGTGATATCAAGAATAGCATAACTGTGCTACTTGCCACTTAAAAGCAACTAAAGAACTCTCAGCTACTTCTACCTGAAGTAAAATTTTCTACTTCTAGAGCAAACTGTCTTCCAAATCTGTCCTTCCATGCCTGAGCTATCAAAAATGCAGGTGGATAGCAAAAAGTACATGAAGAAGGTGGATACCAAAAAGTACATGAAAAAGGGAGATTACATAAGCTGTTCAAAATAATAATAATTTCCCTCAACTTAGAAGGGGAACAGCAACTGCAAAAATAGTTTACACATAGTTTTTCAAAGGTTTTGGTGTTTTCATGTAGACAAAACCTTTTATTTCTGAACTGAGTTTAGTGCATAAAAACTGTGTTACAGTTAAATTATCAGAAATGATCCAGAATAAACCTGAACTAAACCTTTGGAAACTCCTAAGACCTCCCAAACACACAGAGACACTTGTAAATGGTATATTAAACAATATAACATGAAAAGTGACAATTTACAACCTATCTATCAGAATAAAATAGTGATTGGACAATTGTAAACTACTTTTTTAATGACTTTTTACTAAATGGTCATATGTCCTAAAACCCCAGTTAGTTTCAGCATTTATTTAATTATAAAACGTGTATTAGGTGTAAAAATTTAATTTTGTTACTTTCAAAATTTTTATCTCATCCTTTTAAACTTTTAGTTTCATTACTGTAGGTTAATTTCCCTTTTAAAATTAATATTTAATTTAATCTCACTTGTATTTCACCTTTTAATTTAATGAATATTTAAAGATATCACTTTTTCTACATTTTTGCGACAGGAAATACCATTTAAGTCAGAAACCATCCTGTAAAACCAGTCAGTGTTTTATGACTCCTTGTAGTTACTGATCTCTTTTCTGTGCTATCAAGGACACGGGACTGTCAGGCTGTTACTTTGGGAGCTTGATGTTTACCCAGTTCTGCAGGAGCTCCTGACTTATTAATGACACAAGCCCCAATTCAATTATCACTAAGAAGTACAAAACCAACTGGTCAGTATGGGTTGCATGTTCCCTTTGTGATCCTCTCTACAGTGTTTCAGAATTAAAGAACTAAGCTTTATGGCAAGCTGTAAAGACTCACATTGTGCTGTAGCATTCCCTGTAGATCAGGGAAGAGCTGTAGATCAGCTCTTGTTGCAAGTGATGGCAGACCCCAGAAAAGCATAAATGCTGGCCTGAGCCTTCCAGCACTTTAAAACTGTTGTTCTAATTAGTGTCAAGTTTCACAGGTTGGCAGCAGCAGCAAATTAATAGTGGCTACATCACACCAGCAGTAAACAAGGAACAAGAAAAGACACACAGGAAATCTGTGTCTGAGAATGTGAATCCCACCTTGTATGGGAACTCTGTTAGAGGAAGGGTCTAGAATGAAAAAGAACATCTTACAGACTCTTTTCCCCTTAGTTTTTTCATTTTTCTCTGCTAAAACACTGAAGCGTCAGTAGCAAGATTACGTTGCCACAAGAGCCTGAATAGTCCTCTGAGCAGCGTACAAGCAGAGTCCCGTGGGTAGTTACTTTTATACCATGCTTACATGTAACTATAGCAACAGGTGACCTGAAAAGGTACTGGTTTATGGCAGCCAGCATCTCCTCTACCCACCTGCTTGCTGGAGAAAGTTAGCAGAGACATTGTAGAAAGCTCAAGATGTCCCAACCAATTACTGGTTTAAGTTCAGATTAATTGCCCCTTTGGAAATGTCTGCATCTGCCTGCGTGTCTCCCTCCACTGAATTTGGAGAGTCTAGACAACTTGCCAGGGAGAGATAAATCCCACCACAGGAGTGCAGACATTACAAGGCAGGAACAAATGCAACGAGCTGCATGACAGTCTCCATCCTCACAGTGGCTTCTGTCAGCATCTATGTAATACAAAAAGCTCTGGTTGCTAATAAATATGGATTTCAATGTACAATGGCAAATGAAAATGATGAACAGGTTTTAAAGTATACTAGCCACTGAGGCTGTTTCTAGGAAGGATTACTCTAATAACAGTGATCCAAAAGGGCTTTAAAAATAACTGACCATACTTTTTTACTGGTTTTGGAGAAAGGTCAAAGTGCACATACCTCTGTAACTTGGGAAGAATATCAGTATTGTTTCTATTTCTACATGGTATTGCCATTCAGAACATATTTTGAGAGATACTAAGTTTGCCTGATACATTACAGATATATTCAAAATAGAAACAGTGTTTAAAAATTAAATAGACTAATTGGAAAAGTCTAATATAGTAGAAAAACTTGTGTATTCATTTCAAATCACACTGAGAAACAAATGCTACAGTTCACTAATGTTTAGTACCTACTGAATACTCCTGTCGTTCTTAAAAATGTAATATAAATTTGGACATCTATATTTCGCTGCAAATTTTAAAAATCAACCCTGTTTGCTTTAATATTTATTGATTCACGTAGACTTTGGGCAAGAACAAAGGTATACAGACAAACATTACTTTCATAACAGCTGAGTGGCCCTGCTGAGAAACCAAATTTAGTGCAGATATTCTTCACTTACTCCAGAGGAAACAGAAGAGAAATCAGGCTTTCAGGCTTTTACAACCCTACTAATACAGGTAGCTGATTTAACAAATGTTATTGTTCCATTTACTGCTGACAGGCTGGTACATTTTTGCATGCGCTTGAGAACAGAACAAGTTCTGCCTCACTATAAATTGAAAGACACAACATTAACTTAACAGGTGCCTGGGCAGGTATAGCACTCACTCAGACTGGTTACCACACAATTGAGCCTGACAGCTAATTCATTTCCTGCTAAATCTGGTCTGCTTCCCAGTGATGCTAACCGTGTTGCATGGAGCCTGGGGAAGTGAAAGCCTGTAATTGCTGCGGCTCTGATCCCTAGCTGAAAGCAAAGGTGACTGGAGTATCATGTTTCTATAGGACTGTGGGACTCAAGAAGAGCCTTGAGAAGTGCTCCAGGCTTTCCAAATCTGAGATTGAGACTTAATAAATTATGTAATTAAAGACATCTCTCATAATGTAGCTATGAGTGAGAGAATTTTCTTTTGAGGTGATTAAAATGCAGTAATCTTCCAGTTCTGGCATTCTATAAATATTATTCCTTCAGTGATTGTTTCTCTTAAAGTTCAAAAGAGAATTATAGAGCTCATTACCAAGCAATAAAGGTTACTTTTGTTGACACTCATGGAAACCCCTAATTACATGAGTCAGTGGAGGTTTACAACTGAATAAACAGTTAAGAAAACTGGAAAAAAATAGTTATGGAAGAGATAACCATCTGATGAAAAGTGTGATGCCCAGCCATTTACGCATGTCTTACATGAAGCATCTATTTACAAAGGAACTAATGACAGAAGGAAAAAGTGATGAGATTCTACTAGAATTTATTGTTTGGGTACATCCATCAATGTAATAGCATTGTATTGAAAAGTCGTCCTAAAAAGGTGAAAAAAGGGGGAGGGGACATCCCTTGAGTTTTTTACAAAATTAATGGCATATTCTAATCAGAATGCAAGCCCCCTTTTGCACAGATAAATCTATATTTTGCTACTCTGTAAGCTGCTGATTTTGCTCTAATGCTGAACTATTAATTTTTTTCTGCTTTAATTTTGGCCTTGGGAAGCAGATATGGAATTTATTTTATTTAAAATAAACAAAGGTTTATTTTAATGGCAGAAATAACTCGAGAAATATTTCCTGACAACTATTTGCTGCTATATTGTGAAGTACCAGGATCTTTTTTCTCACTCACAGAGTGAAATAATAACTTTATGCTAAAAATATCCTTACAGAAAATAAGAAATCTCATTATGGAAAATCAGAAACTGACACTCTAAGACAGCTGCTTCCCTGAATCCAAACCATGGAAAACTACTCATCTGTTTGCACATGAGAGAGCACATAATTATTCCTTTTTCTATCTTTCTAACTCACCACAAAAGGCCCAGAAAAAGCCAACAGGGCCATGAAAATTCCTTCAGTCCTCTACTGCCCCTCCCGGTACGCAGCGGTTATACTCTGTCTCCCAGGAACTAAGAATTCTTAAGACACATATAAGCAAAATACAGCATAAATACATAATATCTGAATAGAAGATAATATGTAGGGTGCTTATGTCTATGTTGGTACGTTTAATAATACAATTGAAAAAGAGCAATAAGGACACAATTCACCAGGCTGCAAAAAAAAAAACAACGAGGTTTTTCTATAAAAACTTGGTGATGCTTCAGCTAATAAGACACATCAATGAAAATTATTGTGTCCTCTCATAGAATCATAGAATGGCTTGGGTTGGAAGGGACCTTTAAAGATCACGTAGTCCAGCTGCTATGCCATGAGCAGGTATACCTCGGACTAGATCAGATTGCTCTGAAGCCTAATCCAACCTGGCCTTGAACACTTCCAGGGATGGGAAAGATGATCTTGATCTTTATAGGTAAGGATCTGGGAAATGTAATTGCCTTGTGAAAGCATTTCTTTCAAGGTCTGATTCCACTCTGTCCCCTCTCCATACTCACATTATTTCCTCCCTTGTGTATTACCCATTCTTTTTAGTTCTTGTTTATGTTGTTTGGTTGGTTGTTAGTTTATTTTTTTTGGGGGGAGGAGGCAGAAAGAAAGGGATGGCAGCTGTAACCATCAAGCGTCTGCTCTGCTTGCAGTGCGGAATATAAAGAGATTAATTACACAAGCTGCCTTACTCTTTCTTATATGAAATTTCTGTTTCATGGGGAAATATGTCTTCTCATAATTTTTAATGTCTCTCCAACATTTTAAAGCAGTGATCTTACCTTTGTTCTACCTACTCAAACATATACTAAGACTTAAAAGAGTTTACAGAAAGCGTTCAGTTACCTTCAAGAATTGGTTTGTAACAGACTGCACAGAGGAAATCTTAAATGTCAAATTACTTGCTCATTAGGAAGAGACTGGGATGCATATTTTGAAAATAATTACCTCACTTGCCATAAAAAGTCAGTTTAATTCCTACTTTGCAAAATGAGAAAGGTCAAGAAAGATGCACCTATGTTTGTGCAGCACAACCTTTAACAAAAGTAAGCTTGGAAAGACGTGGTAGACAAAGTCCTAGCAGATATCCTGGAGGAACTGAGTCAGGAATGGACCTGCTTGTTGTAGTAATTCAAATCAGCAGCTGCATTTCTGTCCTACTAATAGCCTAAGTGCACAACGGCAGGTGTATACATAAACAACTGAAGCTGAAAGTTATCTCTGTGTGTTTTTTAAAAAAAAAAGTTCCAGTGGAAAATAACATTGTTTATAATTGAAGACTACAGCATTAGCAGAATACTATAGATTTATGCAATACTGTCAACTTGGCCAAGCAGCTAGGCCTCACAACATAAGTGTTTATAATTAAGTGCTTAATGAGTTATCAGGGAAGTCTGGAAACTAACCAACGCAGAAATACTTTTTATCTATGACTGTGCACAGTTAAGATGTGATTTGTAGGATATGTAGCACACCATTCATATATGTAATACTGGTAAGCTATTCCAAGGTTTTTCTAAATGAAAACTAGTTTTTATGCATGAGCCCCTCTTATTGCCTAGTTCAAGCAGAGTCAGGTATTTTAAGAGAATAATGACAGGATATACTTTCAAATATCAATTTATAGTTCAGAAACTGCACAAAGGAATCAAAATATCCTCAAACCTGAATAAACCCCACCTAATTTCCTACAGTATCTGGATTAGCTCACCTGTATCAAATAGAAGGAGCTGGGAAGTGTTAGGCACACAGAAATCAGCTTTGGTTAGGAAGAACAGACAAATGTGGCCTGGAAAACTTTGAGGGGAGAACCATCTCCCAGAGCATCCTGCTTTCCTACCATGCTTTTAGGCAGAATGAGAATACAACTGTTGCTCCATCTTTTTAGATGCTCTTTCTGCATTTACTAGGCCTGTGTTGTTCTGAGATTACAGCTGTGATGACCCTTTAAAGAGGGCACACAGAAAACCCCCAGGGCATTCATGCTTTTCCCATACAAAAGTACACCACACCGGGATCAGGGACAAACTGGCCTGGAGAGTTGTTAGTCTATTTTTGAATTACAGTATAAACAATGTTTAATTAAATATATATGTGTGCATGTGTGTATATATACAGGATTATTGAAGTGTATATATATACCTTTTTAAAAAATAAAATTGTTCAGCTGTGTGTAGAATCAGCAGGTCTCTAACATATATTGATTAGCTCTATCATCATGACTTACCCATTCAGTGAGGTAACACTGTTAGAAGCAAGATACTTCTCCACGAACAAAACAGTAACTTCAATTGAGGAGAACTGGAAAGTTCTCTAAGTTGAAAGAAGTGATAAAGTATCATAGAATCACAGAATGGCTTGGGTTGGAAGGGACCTTAAATATCTTCTAGTTCCAACACCCCTGCCATGAGCAGGGACACCTCACACTAGACCAGGCTACTCACAGCTCCATCCAGCCTGGCCTTGGACACTTCCCTTGGGCAACCTGTTTCAGTGTCATAGAATCATAGAATCATAGAATCATAGAATCCTAGGGGTTGGAAGGGACCTCAAAAGATCATCTAGTCCAACCCCCCTGCCAGAGCAGGGTCATCTAGAGCACATCATAAAGGAACACATCCAGGTGGGTTTTGAATGTCTCCAGTGAAGGAGACTCCACAACCTCTCTGGGCAGCCTGTTCCAGTGCTCTGTCACTCTCACAGTGAAAAAATTTTTTCTGATATTCACCTTAAACCTCCTATGCTCCAATTTGTATCCATTACTCCTTGTCCTATCACTGGTCATCACTGAAAAAAGCTTAGCTCCATCTTCTTGACACTCACCCTTTACGTATTTGTAAACATTGATGAGGTCACCCCTCAGTCTCCTTTTCTCCAAACTAAAGAGACCCAGCTCTCTCAGCCTTTGCTCATAAGGGAGATGTTCCACTCCCTTAATCATCTTTGTGGCTCTGTGCTGGACTCTTTCAAGCAGTTCCTTGTCCTTCCTGAACTGAGGGGCCCAGAACTGGACACAATACTCCAGATGCGGCCTCACCAATGCAGAATAGAGGGGGAGGAGAACCTCTCTTGACCTACTAACCACACCCTTTCTAATGCACCCCAGGATGCCATTGGCCTTCTTAGCCACAAGGGCACACTGGTGGCTCATGGTCATCCTCCTGTCCACCAGGACCCCCAGATCCCTTTCACCTACACTGCTCTCCAGCAGGTCAGCCCCCAACCTGTACTGGTGCATGACATTTTTCTTCCCCAAATGCAAAACTCTACACTTGCCCTTGTTGAACTTCATCAGGTTTTTCCCCACCCAAGTCTCCAGCCTGTCTAGGTCTCTCTGAATGGCAGCACAGCCTTCTGGTGTGTCAGCCACTCCTCCTAGCTTGGTGTCATCAGCAAACTTGCTGAGGGTACATTCTGTACTCTCGTCCAGGTCGTTGATGAAGATGTTGAATAACACCGGTCCCAGTACCGACCCCTGAGGGACTCCACTAGTCACAGGCCTCCAACTAGATTCTGCCCCATTGACTACAACTCTCTGACTTCTTCCTTTCAACCAGTTCTTGATCCACCTCACTGCCTGATCATCAAACCCATACTTGATCAACTTATCTACAAGGAGACGGTGTCAAATGCTTTACTGAAATCAAGATAGACCACATCTACCGCTCTACCATCATCTATCCACCTCGTTATTTCCTCATAGAAGGCTATAAAGTTAGTTAAACATGACTTACCCTTGGTAAAACCATGTTGACTGCTCTTAATGACCCCCTCATCCTTGATATGCCTAGAGATAGTGCCAAGGACAAGTTGTTCCATCACCTTTCCAGGGATGGAGGTGAGGCTGACCGGTCTATAGTTACCCGGGTCCTCCTTCTTGCCCTTCTTGTAGACTGGAGTGACATTTGCTATCCTCCAGTCCTCAGGCACCTCTCCTGTTACCCATGACTTACTGAAGATGATGGAGAGTGGCCTAGCAATGACCTCTGCCAGCTCCCTCAGCACCCTTGGATGCATTTCATCCGGACCCATCGATTTATGGATGTCCAGATTACTCAACTGATCCCTAACCCAATCCTCATCTACCTGGGCAAACTCCTCCTTTATCTTGACTTCTTCTGGGGCTATATGAATCTGGGGCTCATGGGCAAAGCCTGCAGGAGTAAAGACAGAGGCAAAGAAGGCATTCAGCACCTCTGCCTTCTTTATATCCTCTGTCACCAGGGCACCCGCGTCATTCAGCAGTGGGCCTATATTGCCTCTGGTGTTAGTTTTGTCAGCTGTGTATTTGAAAAAGCCCTTTCTATTGTCCTTAACCCGACTTGCGAGGTTAAGTTCCAATCAGGCCTTAGCTTTCCTAGTTGCCTCCCTACATTGTCTGACAACAGTCCTATATTCCTCCCAAGTGACCAGCCCCTCCTTCCACGATCTATAGATTTTCTTTTTCAGAAATTAAAAAAATCATCACATCCATGAGGTAGAAATGGCTACCCCAAAGAATTGCACAATTTAACTCAGGTGAACAGAGAAGATTAAAAAAAAAAAAGATGTTGAGCATTGGTAGGATATAATAACTATGGTCTCTAAAGTCTGGGAAGAGAACACAAGACCGGAGTATGTTTAAACTGGCCAGCTCTTTGGGATTCTATTTTCTAGTTTTTGTGTTTTGGGAGTCTGCCTGTGAGTTCAGGCAGCTGTGGGTGTTACATGTGGGCTTTCTCTGGGAATCTACATCTATCTTCTGTGGCCCAGAAGTAATCTGCAGCAGAAAGAAGTCTGTACCATGATGAACATGCCTTTCTGCAGCAGACCAGGGCGGACAGCGTGGCTGGTGCAGAGAACAGCAGAGCCCAAAGACAGCAAAGCACATTCAACAGCAATGCTGGGATAGTGTTGCAAGTGCAAAGCAGCCCAGCCCCTGGGAGCAAGGGTTTATTAAGCATGATCTTAATTGTGGACTGATGTGGCAAAATGGGCTGGATGCATAGCAATTCATGGCTCCTCATTGTGCAGGGCAGAAATGCCAAGTGGTGGTCCAAGCTGAAATCTCAGCTCTGTGGAGTCAATAGCTAAATAACTGATTTAGAACCTTTAGCTATTCTGCAAAATCAACTGTCCATTCATTTGTAATTTTGCTTCTCAGTTTGTTGATATGTTGTCAAGCAGTGGTCTTATTTATTCCTGCTAAATACTTTCATAGGCAGTAATGTTAAAATTCTCCTGCTGCTGCCAGTACTTTCCATCACATATGAGAAAACAAACTGAAGATGTGAAATTACAAAACATGTTGGTGTTCAATATAAACATTTTAGTGTATTCCTAATACGGTTGAGGTTTATATTTTATATAGATAAATTTTCAAATATTAGGATTCTGAATGCTTATTTTCTGACCCAGCAAACTTCCTTCATGCATGTGTGAACAGACGTCAGCAAAGACTAATGTTTACAGCACCTCTTTAATATCAGTTGAGCAGTTCTCAGTTTTTAAAGCATGATGGGACTATCACCAGCATCTAGACTGGCACCCTGAATAACACAATACACAGTGATTTCCTGAGTATAGGAAATGTTCCATGCTCACTTTCTAAGTAAACTTTTCATAGTCCATTAACTTATGATTTTACCAGAAAATATGCTTTAAAAAGACTTCCAATGTCAGTGTTGATGTTGGGAATCAAAGGGAAAATTAATCTAAATACTCATATATAGCATTCCCTCTGATTTGCAAAATTCATTCACTTTAGAAGTGAAATAATAATTTCTACTGTGAAAAAGGCAGAATTCCTCATGGCGTATTTTTTGTTACTTATTTGCTACCGAGTATTGACTTACAGCATTGGATATGTGCCACAGGAAGGATGTGAAAGTGTCAGAGCTCACTTTCCCACAGCAGGGTTTGCTGATGGTACTTTTCCCATTATTGCAGATAGGCACTGAGAAATGTAGCTGCCCTTGCAGATGGTACACGACGAAGGTGGCTTTGAGTTCTGCTCTCACAATAGAAGAGGACATAAAAAGGAACAAAAAAGAGAAGGCTCCAGGGGGACCTCATAGTGACCTTCCAGTACCTGAAGGGGGCCTACAGGAAAGCTGGGGAGGGTCTTTTTACAGGGGCTTGCAGTGAGAGAACAAGGGGTAAGCTGAAAGAAGAGAGATTTAGGTTAGAGATCAGGCATAAATTCTTCAGTGTGAGGGTGGTGAGACACTGGAACAGGCTGCCCAGAGATGCTGTGCAGGCTCCATCCCTGGAGGTGTTCAGGGGCAGGTTGGATGGAGCTCTGAGCAGCCTGCTCCAGTGGGAGGTGTCCCTGCCCATGCAGGGGAGTTGGAACTCGATGATCTTCAAGGTCCCTTCTAACTCCAAACATTCTGTGATTCTGTGAACAGAACTTCGCACCTACACTCTGCTTCATGATAACACTTCTACGAAAGGAAGTTTGAAATGCATAAATATCAGTCACATGATGGGGCCAAATACATTTGTGGTGCTTATGGATGAAAATATCATGGAACCTGTGGATAAATTAGTTGTCAAGCGAACTGGCAGTGGAGAAGAATGCAACTAGAACACTAAAACAGGGAAGGTGCCCAATGGATTTAACATTCATCCTTAGAAACAGAAGAGGATTGATACACGGAATGTTAGCAAGAAACCATAAAGCTAGCTATGCACAATTAGGGCCTGTGCTGACCCAGCCATCCTACAGGCTGCCTGCCCTGGCAAGACCTCTACAGAAACTGAATTAACACCACTTACAAGATACTAAAGGAGAGCAGAGCAAGACTCCTTGTCCTCTTTCCAATAAATCCCATCTTCTCTGATGGTAAAGCCTTCTACAAAAACACTGAACATCATATTAGAATTTTGACCATGAGAACCAACATATTTAGCCTATCAAGTCAGGATCTTGTCATCATTTATTCCTAAATTAGAGACAAGTCCCACTAAGCTGCATACCTAACCCATATAATCCTCTTATGAGAAAACTCTTTTCCCAGCAAATACAAATACAATGAAAGATTTTTGATTTTCTGCCAACAAGCAGAACAAATAAGCAATGCATCCTTCAGTAAATTCTATTTACTCGGTATGTCTGCAACTGCAACTGCAACAACTCAAGCAGTTAAAATGCACATAAGAATAATACAGCATGACGTTTTATTTCAGTCAGGGAGATGCCTAGCGATCACACCTACAGAAAAGGTCTTGATATGCAAACCCTCTGTCCCAATACGTCAGTAAATAAGGAAGGCCACTGTGTCTATACAAAATTCTGCCAGCTGACAACAGAGTATACATCAGCTGAAGATTTGTACACCTCTTTACACTGTCATCATGCATCCTAAACAGAAACCATGTGATTAGAGCAACTGAATGTCATAGGCTGGACTTGATGATCTTAAAGGTCTCTTCCAGCTTTGGTGATTCTGTGATTCTGTAATCTATTACAAGGCAAACAAGAAAACAATTTTAAAAATACCCGATATAGCAACACACAATTTTAATTTGTTTGCATGGTAAACATATAGCCAAATTCTTGCCTTGGATACAGTCCTTCACCACCACTTACTTAAACTGATTTAAATAGTATGGTAGTTTTATCATAAACTCAAACTAAAAATGTCACATCAGAGCCATACACCACTGAAACTGGTGTAACTGTAATAGAAGTCAGTGGGTTTACTGGGAGCATTTAGAGCTTGGTTCCACATTCTCAAAAAGCTACAGTTAATTATATGATGAAAGGAAGAAAGTCCCAGTAGGCCTTTGCAACACAGCCTGTGGTATGGTTGACACAGTTTAGAAGTATACCTCAGGATCACTTAGCTTTTAATTGAACATTTAAATTATTCTTTTTTTTTTTTTTTTTTAAATCAGAGTCAAGGCATTTTAAAATTATCAGATGACAACTTCATCTTTTAGGTAAGGATAAAACATTGTTAAACCATGCTTTAAAAGAAGGTATTTAGACAGATTTTAAAATATTTTCAGAAGAATACTATGTAAGAGATTCAGACATTAATATCTGAAATGACAGATTACAGAAAACTCTTATCCTTCCTGAACCACTGTAATACTTTAATTACAGACTGAAGTCCACATATTTTATTTGACTGAAGTTTTTTAACTGCTTGAAATTTTAATTTCTTCAGGAAAATTTATTGTGTATCTCTTTTTGAGCAAAACTGAAATATATTATTCTTCAGCTACAGTTCTTCGAAGTGTTTACTTGCTATTTAGAGTACACTTAATTTATTACTTCATTTGTTTGATTATAGTAGAAAAGCATTAACCTAACGTGCAAAATCTGAAACTATAGAAATAAAAAATTTTAAAAGGGCACATTTTTAGCAGTAAATGTAAATAACCATGCAAACAAGTTACCAGCATAACTACTGATTCCTCCTTCCTGAGGTGTTCAAGATTAAATGTCCTTCTGTAAGGGATATATATATTATCTGTAAGTTATTGGTTCAAAGTTCAGCTATATAAAAGTCTCCAGTAGGTGGTTGGACCAGACTATGTAAGACGCTGTTTTTACTTTACCCCTGTCCCACTAACACAAATAACATCCCTCTCACCAGGAAGAGAGATACATCCCTTTTGTCATGTGGTCTTGAAAGATTTACTCATTCATTTGAGAATCTGCTGTACTGCCTCACATATGTGACTCACAACTGTAACACAGAGACTGCACTTACTCAGAATTTATTCAACATATCAGCTACACGTGAACTGAACTCTTAATCTCACTAAAAATCCTTGTTTGTGGACTGTTTCCAGGTTTCACTGAATGTTAACGGAAATGCGTCAGTTCATGACATGGTAATGATTTATAGTCTTCCTTCTGTAAGTAAGGAGAGTAAGAATTTAAAATATTTGAAACATATAAACATGGAGCTTAATTTTCACCCTCCTCCACACTTTCAGTTTGTGATGCTCTTATGCTTTCAGATGTCAAAGCATTTCTCTTTTTAGATCGCTTGAGTAAACTACAAACTAAGCATTCTGGAAATGTAACTCAGTATGTTCCCCTTTAAACTAAATTGAAAACCCAAAAAAAGGGACATGCTAGATATTAAAGAATGCCATTCAAGAGTCATCTTCTGTTTTGCTGAGTTCAGGCATTTCTGGTTTCTCTCAACTTTGAGGTACAATTGCAGACATTAATTTTAATGCTGCTGATTTAAGTGAGACATTAGAAGCAGGTAGGTACATACACTAGCTACATTAGCAGAAATGTGCTAAAAGCACTCAGATTCTCAGTTCACGTGTTTCTAATCTGATGTTGCAGCTTAATTTGCATTGTAAATTTTCCAGTGCTGTGCATGACTTTCTTGGGCATGTCAGATTAAATACGCACCTCAATTAATGTATCCCATTAGAGAACAGTGTACCTTGGCTTCCCCCTCGCATAATGATACAGCACTTACCCAGGTGTCAGCAGAAGTGAAGAATACTTTAACAAATAGTTACAAAAGGCTTTTTTGATAATTTGTTTGTTTAATTATTTTATTTATTTTTTCTTTAAATAACACCTGTCAATTCGACAGTGTCCGATATCCCTTCTATAATGGGGAATCCCCAGCCAAGGCAACACTGCATATCTTTTGTCCTGTCATTATGTCTCAACATGCCTTCAAGTTGAGAAAATAGCCCCAAAAGCACTTCATGACATTAAAGAGCAAGAGATGCTTGAGGATCTTATCCATTAATTGTTTTATTTTATTACCATGGCAGAAAATCTTCTCATATACATAGGTTAAAAAATCATGTTAAAATACAGCATTTCCTCTGAAAGAGCATAGAGTTACATGAAATGTCACCAGATGGCACTATTAACATAGTCTCCAAGTTTTTTTGAAGAATATGAGCAAATTTTTAGCTTTAAAGAAAGCATACCTGTTTTGTTGATGTTGTTGTGAGGTACACAGAAGGAGACACTGCAGACAGCAGACTCTAGCTGCAACCTGGGGACAAAGCCCCTCCCAGAGAATTAAGTAGTAGTGAAGAGACAGACTATATCTCCAGACTGTATCTTACACTCTTTACAGCTCATCCAAGGGAGCTGTGGTTGCAAGACTTCCCTGAGCCTACTGAGGACCATAGACCTCTTTTTTGAGTATTTCACTGGGAAAGACTGCTGCTCTCAGAGGCCAGGTCTGTTGTCAGGCAGCAGCTGCGACAGCAGGGTTGAACTGCCATGCATGTCAATGCAGATGTAATGTCATTGGTTTTGCCCATACAAATAAAACCTCAAATTAAGACTCTCCTTCCCCTTGTCTACTAGGAGAGATTGTATTATTTTCAGTCTGACTTTCAGTGACAGAGATGTATGCTAAAAGCTCATCAAATTTTGCCCAGCTTTTGCAGTGATGTGAAGTGTAAGGCAAGCTTTCCCTTAAAGTGTGCTTTCATTCAGTGTACAGGCAGTTAATGAACTTTAAAAATTTGGAAGAGATTCTGAAATTTATGTGTCCTGTTCTTTGCATTACTTGCGTAAGTCCTTCTGTTCATGCAGATAGAAAATTATAGAGCTGAACACTTTCAACTGGATGGTGTAATGACAATGCTTCAGATAACTGAGATTTTTTTCTTTCTTTTTTGTTCTTGTTTTAATATTTCATAACCCTGAATCAGAAACACTGAAGAGGAAAAGATCAATATCCTACAAGTACAGTCACCTACTTCTTCTTGCCTTCTTAAACAGCTTTGCAAGTAGACTCCTCAGAAAGATACTCCTGAGATACCAGGTTTTGAAAAGTCTTTTTAAAAATCCAGACAGCTGTATACAGTAATGAAGATATATATATTATAAAACAGCAATAAAATACCCACAACACACATAAAAAGAAACAAACAAAAAAAACTTCAAACAAACAAAAAAACCCACCTAAACCAGTAATTTAGACAACCTGTATTCTTCGGAAAGGCTGCTAAAACCTTATGTGCTAATTGGGTCACCAATTATCACAGTTGACATCTTGTAAAAAATCAGAAAATTCATTATTTCCCTGGAAAATGGCTGTCAGGTGCACACTGGAATTTAAATTGTGATACATTGTCAGCATCAATTAACTAACCTACCACATACACTTCCACAACACAACATATAATAAATAAAATCAAGATGCTGCATAATTTATTCTTTAAGTAAAGAGCCCAAGAAGATTCAAAAGTGAAATCTTCAATAAAATGAAGGTAGTAATTACCAATAAACTTGCCCTCTTAAGAAGACTTTACCCACAAGTCTCCTGAAAACCACCATGTAGAAACATCAGGTTACCACCTCTGACTGGGGTTATTCTACGTGCTATAGAAATCGTAGCTCTTCTGACAGTCCTCTCAAAAGAATGTGCTGAGGAGTATAATGAATAACTCCTTGCATTAGAAAGATTCACAGGACTTTGATCAGTGTCCCAGGAAGCATCAGGTCACAATGAACTGTACAAGTTGATTAGGGTTGACCATCGTCAGTCTACATGTAAGCACTGCTGTTGTCAATTGCCAAGTCAACCATAGCAAAATACACTCAGTAATAACCAATCATATCTGATGTGGAAACTAGGAGTTTAGCTACTTAATTTGTATTGAAGTAATTGTGAGACTTTTCAATCTAATTCCATTGAAAATTCTATCAAGCAATAGAATCTTGATAAAAGATTGTAATGACTTGCATGTTAGTGGTTCATTTTTTTGCTAGTTTCGTAAGAGAAGCTCCAGACTTCAACCTGAAATTAGATGGAGTAAAATGTGTATTTTAAAAATCTGAGTCAACAGCCACATGCATTTTAAATTATTCCATTCTGTGATCTTTCTTTTTCATTCCATAGTCAGAGTATGAGTTTAATAACTGAAAATGAATTAAACAAATGACATATTAAAAAAACTAAACCTACCTATCTTCTCCTTCTACCTCCATTAAAGTGGTCCATTATTTTTATTATATTCAATATTATTACTGTGTCCATGACACTGAGAATACACAAACCTGTGCAAATGGGTAAGACACATGTCCTGTAGAGTTCCCTCTCTCTCCCTTTACTAGGCAGGTAAGAGATTCCAAACCACTGCAGCAAAGCATAATTCTTGGACATCCTGAGAAGCTGAGGCCAAGGTAGAAAGATACGCTTTGTTAGAAAACTTAAGAGCCTCTCAAGAAGTTCTCTTATCTTGTCAGCATTTTTTCTCTCCCAGCCAGGCAAGCAACTACTTGATGACACATGGCAATGTCTCTTTTTTTAATTAGTCTAACCTAAATAAAATAACTAAAATACAGCTGGCCACAGCTGTGCTCCCATAAATCAATATTCCAGGAGATGAAGAACAAGGTTGTGAAGCTGATAAGAGTAGCTTGCAACAACCAGGAGAGAGCTCATAGAATACATCCCCTAGGATACAGCAGAGATCTTTGTTCACTGCTCAGTCCTAATCCCTGCTTGTCCAGTACCAGTCTTCATCCTTTATTGGACAGGAATCACTGGCCCTTACTGCTCTGTTCTGGTTACTGCTTTGTAACCATTTGCCCATGTTCTGGTTTCCATTACAGCCCAAATCCAGATTTGCAGCACAGGCTTCTCAGATTGCTGGTTTCAGCCCCTGGACACCGATCCTCTTGACAAGGTTTAGTCTTGGCTTCTTGGATCTGGGCCATAAATTAAACTAATCATGATACTTAAATCTGCCCTTTCATGAAAAAAAAAGATTCTGTTTCTAGCTGTATTCTGCTTTTTATGTATTCCAACATTTTTTATTAGATCCACCTGCTATTTGTGTAGATAACCACCACTGCAAAAGACCTTTGAAGTGCAAATAAAGCCAATTATATTATAGTAGCACATGACTGTCTGATCTGTAAGATATATGGATGTCAGTTTGGTAAAACTAAGAGTTGATAAAAGAAATAGAGACCACTAAAAATGGGACCTGCCTCTCACTGCAAACAGAATTCTTTTGTGGGTCACATCATCCAGCAGCAGAAAGATGTAGAATTTTGGAGCAGTAACACATGCAATGACACATGCCCTGACATAATTATAATAAGCTTGTTTTCAGCACATGGAAACTTCTGGGGCAAAAGAGTGCTTATGCCTTTCCTTAAGAATTGGACTTTTAACTTGATGGCTGGACATTATCTTTTGTTTTGTTTTGTTTTCCCTGTGGAATGCTTAGAACATTTAATACTTCACTGTTTGCAATGAACAACTCATTCTGTTGTTAACAGATGTGTTTGCTTTAGGGTACAAGATGTCTCACACTTCCCACCACCACTACACAACTTTTCAACTAGGATAACAGAGGTCTGTCTGTTCATTTCAAAACTGTATTAAATCAGACAGCTAAAACCTGCCATTTACAGCCAACCCTTCAGGTGGCTCAGTCCTGTTACAAGGCAAGGGCTTTTGAACTTCAGCTGCAGTTCACTGGAGCCAAGAAACACTCTCTTTGCTCAGCATCTTACTGCTTAGAGCTAAGCATTGCATGGTATGCAGCTCAAAGACTTCAGATTGTTCATTCACCTAACTGTGAATTCTGATTTGTGAGTCAGAACTGTTCAGCTTGAAGGCCACTGTAATTAAGCTGACATGCCATTCAGTGACCTTGGCATAATCCTAATGAGATCTAAGTCACAGACAACAATTACTGGAAAAAGAGAGGAACGGTTCAAACAAAGGAGAAAGTACTAACATTTTGCATGAGTGAGATCGATGTACTTCAGAGCAGAGAAACATAATAAAGTGATTTATCAGCTGTGCTTCTTTATCCACCACAAAAAAGTGGCTGGTACCTAGATAGTACATCTGGCAACAGCATCAGGCAACCAGATTACTTTAGGAGATTAATTTACTGCAAACTAAGGCTTTTACAGCAACCCTTTCAAGAGACAAAAAACAATTCAGGCATGCCTTTTAAAGAAGTCAGCAATCAATACTACTCCAGCATCAGCTGAGTTTTGTAGTTACCATTGTACGCTGGCAGGTGAGAAAAAGCAATTTATCCATTCTGCTGTCCTTTCCATTGATGGCCTGCTGCCCAAAGGGAGAAATTGGTTTTGTTCTCTACTTGAGTGGGTATCAGCTGAAACACAGAGGTATTTTCTTCTACTTACAACAAACTGAAAAATGCATTCTAAAAGAGGGTTACCCTGCGATAAGTTTGTACAGCAACACTGAAAGAGCTTCCACGTTTAAGAATGCTTTTATATCATTGTTGGTAGGTATTGTAATAAAAAAAAAAGTCAATATGTGTTTAATATATTACTAAAACAAAGACTTGTTAAGCAGATACTCTGAGGTTAGTATAAAAACGAATAACATTATTAAGCAATAAAAGCCATTCTTATTAGAAAAAGTTAAATGACATGACAGCATTTGCTGTTCTGTTATTTTGGCCTTATTTAAAATGTACAAATACAGTTGCCAAGTGGAATTTCAATGCAAGTTTAGCAAGATGACAGTCCTGTTTACACTGTAGCACAGTCAGCTTTAATTATTCTTAGACTGTATGATGATACTTGGGACTTGATTTCTGTTCAAATATTTCTGAATCATCCAAATTTCTCAAAAGAAATCTGTTATTTCTGTGAAAGAATAACTGTCTTGCAAATTAGCTATTTGTAATGGTATAAGTCTGTGTTACTTTTTAATACACCTCTAGAGATCTAATTAATGTCCTTCCATCCATATATCAGATGTTAAAATTCCTCAAACAGGTGAGAGAAAAACTTGTGATCCTCCTCAATATGTGGGGACACTGAAACATCACCACTTAAACCAAAGGGCATCCACACTGATGCTAACATATTTTTATTACCACAAACCATGAAGGCCATATACTTGTTGAGTAGCCAAGACTGAGATATTTTGTTTGCTGTTCTAACCAGCAGCAAATGGAGCCAGAATGTTTTACACAAGAGGTATTTTATGAAAATGAAAAATAAAATAAAATAAAATAGAGTTTTCCAAAATTGCAGGTATCAAAATTAAAAATTTTTGTTTACATACATTTTATGAAGAAAAACTAAGCCAAACAGGTTTTTAAACAGCTTCTTTACATAAGAATATGATTCATAAATAGTTCCAGATTCCAACACATGCAGTTGTGTGGAAAGCCAAGGAGGCTGAACATCACGTGGGATGGATCCCCTGTAAGACAGGTGTATGGGCCATCTACTATATACCTGCATGCTTGTTAGGGTGCATCTCATTAAATTCCCTTGAATAAAAAAACAATGGCATGATAAAATCCACTCAACCTCCTGAATATGACCAGTAAGTTGTTCCAAGTGCTAATGACATTGTCCCCAGAAGGTCATGTTTAAGGATGGTCAGGTATTTCACTGTGAAGTGCTCAATGCCCTACAGAAAATACACCAGGAACACTTTGGGTATCTTTGTTGTAATGATAGTCATCTTAACTCTGTGCTGCTTCCCTACCCACTCACCTCACTTCCCACTTCAGCTGCGAAGTTCTTACCCATGATCAACAGTTGATTTACTGCAAGGTTCAGCTTTTGCACCATGGGAAACATGTACAAATTGAATTATATTTAATTAATAATAAGTATTATTATATTTAATTAATAATTATATTCAATTTGTTCCAAGTACATTTTAAAAGGTCAGGGCAAACTAGGAAAAATATTTCCAATTTTTAACAGTTTGTTGTTGGGTTTTTTTCCTAGCAATTACAGTATGCTCCAGAATCTTTCTGTCAAAAATAGGCATTAACCTACAAAAATTGTCAAACATTTTAAAGATCAGACTTATTGAAAACCACCCAGCATCTTTTATGAGTCAGACAGTTCCTTCTCATATACAGTGAACAGGTATACTTGTAAGCCATCAACATACTAACACTATGCAAGTTACTACCTATTAGTTGAGTTGACACAGTATGCTGTATCTATAAAACCAGTCTGTTCCAAATGCAAAATAAAATGCATGTCTGAGCTTACAAACTGAAGCAGACAAAGTGTCAGAAATTATTTACCATGACTTTGCAGGCTAGTAACAATAATAATTTGAAATCAACTGCCCATATCCATCGATCAGCTCATCCTCTGACACTGCCAAATCTGTATATGGTTATGTCAGCAAATGAAAACTATAGTGTTTTTCCTAACTTGAAAAGTCATTCATCAGCTCTTCATATCAGCAACTCAAAGAAGCTTAGATGACCAAACACTACTGGCAACTCTGGCATGACCAAAACCAGATGAAAGAACCTCAGAACAGAGCATTTTATCTTGTCCCACAGACTACTAGAGATGAAAATACTCAAAGACAATAAATAAATCATAAACAGCACTGTGCCTCCTCCTTACCAGGGACAGATGTGCTTCATTTACTGTTTTATCTTTGCCCCAACATATGTGTCTTTTCTACACAGGTTGGATACTCCACAACTTCCTGTGCAACTTCAAGTAACATGTTTAAATAATTTTCTTCATCTACATTTGGTTTTGAAGTGATGACTCTTTGGGGAGGTGGGTGTGATGGCAATGACTCAATGTTTTATCAGACCATGACCTTGAAAAAATTAAATTACCTCAAATTTATAGAATGGACAATTATTTTTCTGGGACTCAAGACAAAACTATTTTCTTTGTAAAGATTTTAATCAACTTAAAAATAAAAGCCTATCTTGATAAATCAGGTCCGTGGTTCTTTAAAAGAAACTGTATTTTTACTAAGCTTTTAAATTCAGGAGGTAAAACATGCAGTTTCTGGAAAGTCTACTGATCAGGCAAACCAAAATACTGACTGAATGAATGCAAAGGATCCTGAGTACCATTCAAAAATTGCAAGAGTTCAAGCCATTTAATTCAGCTTACACTTACATGGGGATTAAAAAAAGCCATGTATTGTTTTTGTGGGTTTTTTTTAAATGCCTTTCAATAAAAATGCAAATTAAAACTCATGGAATACATATCACCACAGGATATATATACCAAACCCATCATAATGAGTCAGCTGCTAAACATTTACAGAACATTTCTACTATCTTTCCCAAGAGGGCAAGAGGTAAAACAGACTAACGGAGTTTGTGATTTTGTTCAGAACTCATGCTATTCAGTTATATTACATACTCTTGAAGGAAAAAGCAGTATCTCAAGGCCTGAAAGACAGACAATCCACTAGGTCTTCTCATTTTCTGGGAATATAAACAAACACATGAACAGCGTACAGTTTTGTCTTACTCTCCTTCCTTTATAAAGACAGCATTTTTTTTTGTTCAACAACCCCTAGTTATTCATCATTACCAAGGCAGTTCATTCCTATCTTTTGTTCCTGTTCAAAAATTCCTACCATCTTTGAACTAAAATTGTATCAGAACCTCACAGTCATGGAAGTCTCCAGCGGCAGTATGAACACAGTCCTACTTCTTAGAAGCAATCAAGAATTCTCCTTTTTCAGTGCGCTTTAGCTTTCTCTGTCTCCCTCAGGAATACCAGGAGTGGCCAGGTACACCATTTACATGCTGAGCAGATACCATTTTTTGCTTTATCGTAATGGTGGGTTTGTCACATCAGCAAAATACAGTATAAACTAGAAAGACACTAACATTTTAGCCTTAGTTCATTTGACAGACACCACAGTGATGGATTCAATGACCCATCTCTTCTTACATAATGGAAAGAAACAAAGTACCCAGATACTAGTATGATGAAAAAAGAATAAGAACTAGAGTTTGTGAACAGAACCTTCTATGATGAGTTCATTTTTGCTGTCTTCTAAGCCTTGCAAAGATTAACCTATAAGATATGACCCCTAAGCATCTTGCAGTAATAAAATTAAAATAAATGAAAAAATTAACTCCAAAGCTTTTCACTGTGGGAGGCTGAAGGATGAGGGGAGAAGATGAGCTTCCAAAGAAGCCATCACCATTGTTCATGATGTGTGATGATTCAGACTCAGTATTTGGAGATTAGTGTCACATTTTAGCAGCCCTTCAGCAGAAGCCACAGACCTCTGCCTTCAGAGGAAATGTCAGCTCTCACAAATACGCATGACAGACTTTTGAGGACCTTATCACAATTAAAGCAGATCAACAATCTTGCATGGCTTGCTTTTCATTTGGAACCAAACTCTCCACTGATTCACTAGAATGCCATGTTCCCAAACCAGGCTTCAGAGAGATTAATTTAACTGATTTAACTGTATGACTTTGTGGTGGTAAATTTTGTATTTTCAACCACTCTGACTGCAAAGCTATAAATTATTTCTATAGTATTTGGGCGATCTGTACATGCCTTCTCTTGACAAGTTATGTGATAATGGGCCTGCTTCACTGGTGCAGAGATAAAATCAGTGTCACATCTTAGCAGCTCACATTGTTAATTTACACAATGGATTCAGATGACATTTGTCCAGGCATTCAAAAGCCAAGAGTCTTCTTGAGTCAGACAGAGCTGAGCAGCCTTGTTTTTCAACAGTGGCTTTTTTTTTTTTTTAAAAAAAAAAAAAGGACTCTCAATAATCTCAGCAGTCTCAACATAAATATTCCTTAATTCAGTGTATGCATAGCCCACTATTTAAACAAAGCAGAACTCATGTTCATGCCATCTGCCCATTTTTGTAACAGATAACCATCAGCATTTAAACAAGGTTCAACAAGTGTGTCTGAATCATTTGGAAACTGAAATCACAGGACTGAAACTTTGTCATACCAATTATGTAAAGCCACTGAAAAGAAATCCATGCATTTTTGCAAGCAGGCAAAGCAGGCTTTTTGTGGAACAAAAGAAGCCTTGTCTTTTTCTATTATGTGACAACTCCTAATTAGAATCAATGATTTTTTATTATTGGCCCAGATAAGCTTGTTTGAATAGCTGTAATTTCTTAAAACAGAAATCTGAATGTTACTAGGAAAATACATCCATCAGCAGTATGACACACCTTGAAGAAGAATAGTGGCAATGTTTGATATTTTCATCTGATTAACCTTGGAAGCAATTCTGCAAATGTTAAACAGTAAAGAATATAGCAAAGAGCCAAAGGAATTTAATTTTGTTCTAATATATTTATAGAAATGTACCAAAAGTACCCATAAAGGCATGTTGTCATCTTTTCCTCGAGCTCATGCCAGTTGATGACCAATAGAAGGCATTCAAAGAGGGAGAAAAGAGAGAGAGGGAAATTATTTATAACCGCTCTTTGTATCAAGCACACTGCATCATGGACAGATGAGGAACATTACATATCAACATTTTATGCAGAAGCAGTTCTTAAAAAAGAATTTCTTACCAGAGTGACATCTCTCTAAAATGATTCACTTGTGATCTTGAACTTTGTAAGAATGTGTGTTAATTCTCAAGAGCTGAGTACTCATGGAATAAAGTTGCTATATAACCTTAAAAATGATGGTAAGAAAGTAACAAACCTAAATCTAAACAGTCTTTAATAGACGGGAAAATCAAGCACTCTGAATAGATAAAGGTGATATCAGAGAACATGCACCATGTGACTATACCAACGTTTAGCAAACCTAGATGCAGTGAACAGTTGTATAAAACACAGCTCTACACAAAACAGTCACAGAATCCTCACTAGCTCCTCTTTCTGAATTTCCTTTACTCAGTTCAGCACTTTACACAGACACCGACTGCAACTTCACAGTGACAGCCTCTAAAAAGACCTTCCTATTTCCATGCAGCCTTGTTCTGAAAGGTTTACTCAGCAGTTATTTAAGCCCAGTTAACACAAGGTCTACCAAAACCACATTTCTATACTAGGAGACTCCACTGCACTGGCTGTATTGGCAATATCCTTCTCCAAAAAGCTTATTTCGACCATTTATAGGGAGAATCCACTAAAATAATGTGAACTGTGCTTAATCCTTATACTGTCTAAGTCCTTGGGAAACCTACCCTGCAAGCATCTATCTGTAAAAAGACTCAAGGTTTCAGCACCTGCTAAAAAACACCTCAGCTAACTGGGACAACAAGAAGAGTAAAACAGCATTGTTTCAGGGATTAGAGTGAATCAAGCTGATTTCTTGTCTTCCTTGGTGTTTGGGCTACTGTGCCCTGAGGCTGAGGGGAGACCTAGGTAGGTCTCTTCACTCAAGTAACAAGTAAACCGCCTTAAGTTGTGCCATAGAAGGCTTAGATTGGGTATTAGGAAAAAAATTTTCACCAAAAGGGTATTCAGGCACTGCAACAGGATGCCCAGAGAATTGGTAGAGTCACCATCCCTGGAGGCATTTAAAAGACATGCAGATGTGGTGCTCAGGGACATGGTTCAGTGATCTTAATGGTCTTGGCCAACCTTAACAATTCTATGATTCTATGATTCTATGTAGATATGTGTACAAACCTGCATTCAAGACGAGCCATTTAAATCAAGGGAATCACAGAGTTGTGTGTCACTGACTTTAGGATTCTGCCTAGAAGAATCTCACTAAAGTCTGTAAGACTATTGTTATGCCACTTAGACTCTAAACATTCACAGGGCTAGTCCCTCCTTTTGATTCCTTTGCACATTAAGTCAGTAAAAGTATCTTAAACTAAATCTGAATGCTGAAAAAAAAATTAATTAATACCTTAGCACATCCAAATACTTCAGAATATATTTGAATTTTGTTTGCAACTTATTTAACTAGTGCAATTACATGTGCACAAAAAGGTATGTGCACATATGTGGCTTTTTTCCATTTCTTAATTGCTTTGCACAAATAATCCAGTGACTGTTCCAAGATGTTTAATTCTCTAACATTTGTTTTTAAAGCCTATATTCAGAGATAAACCATCAGAATAAGATGTCTGAGAAGTTCTCCACAGAGAGCCAGAAGCATTAATTAAATCTTTAATCCTTAGGAAATCAGTGTCAACCACCTGAATGGAAGCTGGCATTATGTTTACCTTTGCTTAAAACTGTATTTCCTTCCTGAAGAAGTAACATTGCAATGCACAGTATAATTTGTTAACTAGTTCTCTCTACTTCTCTCTTCATTTCTTTAGAACACAATAATGTTTTCTGGGAATGATTTCTGTTGTGACTGTATATAGCTTGCATTTTCCGTTTTCCCATAAGATATTGTTAGGCTTTTCTATGAAGGAAATTGAAAGCTTCATAATTTACTCACTCTGTTGCTGATACAGGCACAGCCATGAACCCAACAGGGATGCTGAATAGTGCAAAGTAAAATTGGTAGAAAAAGCAGAAGGTACCAAAAAATCTTTTGTGGCTTGGAAAGTAATTCAGTTTCCAAATACTTCACAGGACATGCTCCAAAACCACAATCTTAGCATTAGCCCCCAGACTTCAAATTCAAAATATTTTTTAAAAAGCCCAATATTCAAAAAAGGAATACAAAACAAAGCAAAACCCTAACCCAACCTCTCAATTTTCTGCAACAGAAATGTTGGCAGATACAAAGTTTGATTTGGGATTTCACATTTCAAGCAGATTAAATTTTTAGGAGTGCTTCATTTTTTTAGTTAACCTTTTACTTATAGTTTGCTACTGCAACAAAAAAAATCTCAAACATGTTCCACTAAAATAAAGCTACAGGGAAAAGAAAACAAATAAAATATAATCTTCATGCGAACCACAAGCACAGAGGTAATAAAATACAAACCCTTCCAGATGAACATAGGTGTTTGTGCATTTAGGAATGTTCATTGTTATTCTTGGATACTTCAGAGTCATGTTCTGAATTACGGTGAAAATAAAAAGATGCTTGTTTGAAAAAGTTCATTAAAAATCTGTCTTAAATTTTCCAAATATCTATGTCAAAAGGCAAGATAAGCTGGTTCAAACACATAAGAGGAAAATCAAGTTATTAATTAGCAGAACAAGAACATAAATTTTGTTCTGTAAGATAAAACATGGTTCTCTGGCTATCATTTTTCACTGTGATCAGTTCAACACATGCATGTAGAAAGGAGTTCGCTTAGAATTTTTCGATGTTTAAGGATATGCTTTGATACTAAAGGTCAGTATTTTGAATACCACAAGCCCTCAGGTGCTCACTGAACTCAAGTGGAAATTGTCCATCTTAAACAGCCACAGGAAAAGCACACAACATTGCATTTTGAACAATGGACAAATTACGTATTTCATACTGAAATATTAATATACAAAGAGCAGTACTACCATTGCTGAGAGGTAAGATTTATTAGCTTGGGCTAGATGCCATCTGATGTGATCACATGAGTTTGAGCTGTTTGTGGAGGCACACCCACAATTCATAAATTGTTTTTCCTTTGAACAGCTAAAACATCATAACCAAAGCCAGTAGGTTACTAAGACTGCACAAACTTGTGAGAGTTAGGAAACCTTAGCTTTTATCATTGCAAATCAAAACTCAGTTTGTCTGTGTCTATGCACCATGATATAGTCTATTTATTCATACACGTCTGCCTTTTCTGTGGTATTTCTATTTCAGGTAGTTTACTGACCTAGTGAAAAAATGGGCATCAGGCAACCATAAACTTAGCATTTTTCAACTTTCAGCAACTTCACCCTACAAGTAAATTACTGTTCTTTTAATATTAAGACTAGGTCCTCAATTGCTACTTTAGCATAACGAAAAATCATTCTAAAAGCATGTAAGCAAAAACAAATTCTAAGATTTTTATAGTTTCTGTTTTTTCAAGACTTCAGTGGAATGTAGGATTTGATACAGTCTTTCCTTATCAAGAAACGGTGGCATGTGCTGTACATAAAATATATAGTACATGCTGTATATAACACACCATATGAAGGCACGTTGCTGAAGCCTGAAGATGGGGAAAAAAAAAAAATCCCAAATGTTTTTACAGAATGCATTTCTGGTTTTAATAAAAATTTCATCTTGAACACCATTTTCTAGGCACATGTATTTCAAATAGCACACACACATCTATTTAAATACTCATACTCACCCAAAGATAAGTACTTGCTTCTCAAAAGTAAGCATTATACAATTGTTTTAAGTTCTATGGTGTTTTTTTTTTAAACATATCTTCTGTTTTATGTGGTTAGTAGACAGATGTGTTGTGGGATAATTTCAGATTTTTAGCAGATCTTAAATGCATGTTGCTTCAAATGTGACAGGAATACTACCAATTTTATTGGTTTAAATCACAGCAAGTAGCTGTGATTAAAAATGCAGTATATGTATTAGTATCCCATGCTTTAAACATTAATGGCATTGTTCTGAGGCATAGCTCAGAACTGAAACAAAGCAGAAAGATTTAAGTTTCAAAAGGGGAAATATTTCTAATGTACCTGAATGAAATTGAAAGGCAAGAGCCTGAAATTTGTCTCTAACAACATGCTTTTGCCATTTAAACTAGAATAAATATATTAAACTTATTGCTTACATAGCATGACAATAAGGCTAATTAAGTACTACTTTTTGCAGCTGAACTTGAAAAGTATGAAAACACTACAGAAGAAGGAACAGCGTAGAAAATTAGCTGACAGGTACAGCCAAAAGGAGCAAAAGGTCAGCATTTGCCAGTTGCTACTGTGGATTTTCCACAGCTGCCGAGAATTCTTTTTTTTCCAATTCAGAGGAAATTTGAGGGAACCTCAGATACCGTTGTGTGGTAACTGCTGGCAAACATTACAGATTTTATCTCAACCACTGGCATACTAACTGCTTGCATTTCAACATGAATTTTACATTCAACTTTTTCTTCTTTAACTTCTTCCCACAAGGTATACATTAATGCATAGATTAATAAATAAATACAACACATTTGAATATACCATATCTACTTTATGTAAAGAAGTTTACGAATAGATGCTACACATGTATTACTATGTCATACTTTTTTTTAGTCTTTAAACCAAGTCTCTGAAAAGAAGAATGCAACCCAGATGCAGCAAGTTGGAAGAGAACCTAAAAGATGTTTTAATGAAAAGGAAGTCAAACATATTCTAATGGCTATTTAATGAAGTTCTATTATAAACAAGGTAGCTCAAAGTGAGGCTTCTCAAATGCAGGTACTCTTCAACTTCACAAATTTGCATGTAAAAAAGCCAGACCAAACTTAATAACCTAATTTGGTTTCCCGTGTAAAATATAATGCAGGACTCCATTAAATTCACACTTTAAAAAATTAAACTGCATTTTTCACAAGAAACAATCTTCTTAAAAATAGGCAGGAATAAAAAATGCACCATGGTTTTTCACTATACAGAGAAAGTATACTGCATCAAATTGCCAAGAAGACCTAATCTGAACTTGCAGCTTTGGCAGCAAATTCAGGTAAAGCTGGAAAAAAACGCCTAATTCACAGAAAATATTAATACTAAATAAATCTATCAGGATGAGTATGCAATTATGTTCTACTCCACCCTGGTTACCTTTGTACAGAGGAACAAGTATGTTCTGCATTTCTGACCTCAAGAATGCTTGACTTTAAGTTGGGATCTGATTATCGTGATTGTCACATATTTTTATGTGTGGCTATCTGATCAATACTTACCCTACACACTTTCATCTTTCAGAATTGAAGAAGACTGCTCATCCAGAACAAGAAGGAACTAGTGACTAGAGTACAGCTTATAGCTATTGTTTATAACTTTAAAGTTTTGTTACATGGAGACACAGAAACTAGTTCACATGTGGTAAAACAAACGCCGAGGTCAAAGGAATATTCTGCTTGCTTCTGTTTTCAACTATCAGTACATCAAGTACTGCAGTTCTAACTGTTCTTCAAGTCTCTTCTAAAAATACATGATTTTATCATCACAGAGTGATAACAGAGAAGAACAAAATGATTTTACGAAGTTCAGCCTGTAATTAGTTGAGCATCTGATTCCACATTACCTCTATCAGTGTTACAATACTACAACTTAGAGGCAACCCGGACCTTGTATTACTAAAACCTTGCAAAGCTTGCTAACTATCACAGCAATCCATTGGGATTTACAACATAGTATGTACTAATATACTTTCAGCTCTCAACTGCACAGAAACAAGCACTGCATGATAAACATCCTGACTAGGAGCTATTACAATATATGCTTACTGGGAAGACTGTCCCTCACAAAATGTTAGGAATCATCAACACGTATAATAATCACACAATGACCAGTGCGTGATGTCACTAAGGTGACTAGAGTAACTTGCTGCCTTTGATCACAGGATGCCTTGATACTTTACATTAAAATAGTTTCTCCCAAAGACCTATGACTTCTGCCATATTTTTTGTAGTGTGTATGTTTGGTTCACATCACAGATGTGTATTTGGCATTTTTCCTTCACTGCTTGGTCTACTAGACTGCCTCCTATTAGCCTGCAAACTGCAGTGGACACTGCAGACTATTAGACTTTTACTTCACAGTGATTTTGGAGAAAAAGGCACATAGAGCCCCTGGTGGATAAATGTAGATTATGAATGGGTTGCTTTGATTTATCACTTTAATGCATAAATTCGTACAGGTTTGGTGAAAAGTTTCATATTGCTTTTGCATATTTTTGTTATTTACAGAAATCATACCTCATTATCACCTTGCCCGAAGTGTTCTGCCTAATACCTCACTTAAAAATCTCAGTTTAAAAGCTTAAAACTGTATTGACATGATTGTAAATTTCGCTGCTTGGTGAGACAGGTATGCAGTTTGGCTGAAGTAGTTTCCTAAATATACTGAGAGACTCTTAGGCCATGGCCCCTTTGCACTAGAAAGCCAAATATGTTTTTCCAAATTCACACCATTATTGAAATGGTAAAGGAAGAAAGCCACAAACCATTTCACTCAACTCCTGCTAAAGAATGCCGTTTCAGTAGTCTTCTCCCAAGAAAGGAGTGTCATGTTCCAGATTTACACCCCCATTACATGGGTTATTATGTCACCCTGAATATTTCTACATTTCATTACACTTCTAAATATAAAAGCAAGATAAACCCATGGCTGCTGCTTCTGATACACAAGCTTCTCTGCACTATTGAGTAATATTTGCTGAAGGTCAGTAAAATTAATGATTTATTCATGTTTCTAAAAGCAGTAATTCTTTGAGAAGCTAACATAAGACAACTCTTATTTTTTTGTAACACAGCATGACTTGGCACACATTAAGTTTCAATTTAGCAATCTCAAATATGTTATCATACGAAGTATCTTATCCACTTAAACAGTAACATACTTAGCATCAGTTAATGTTGATACCTTCAATCTTAAGGACTCTTTGGGGAGGGTCTCATAACCATGAGAAGTTCACTGTAAGCATCCTTTCTGAACAGGACACTAAATAAGCACTTAGTGTGAGTGAGCTAATCATCATCCAAAATACAGACTATATGTAATGCCAAACAAGAATCTGAATTACAAAGACTAGAGGTGATTCACTGGAGTCCAATTCTAGGACTTACTGGCTAGATTGTAATGCTGTATGATTACGTATGTGTGAGACTGGCTTGCCATTACCCTAAGAAAAACAGCAAGAAAAGCATGACTTTGGGGGTTGAATGCTCACAGCTAGAATCTGTGAAGAGAGAAACTGTCATGTGTTTTATTCCTGCAGTATTGAGGGGAAAAGGGCTGTGGGCCTGTGTCTTGTAAGTCACGAAACAAACAACTGCCTGAAAAAATACCCAACTGTTCTAAGTTTTTCACTGCAACACTATGCAAAATTCATTATTAAAAGGGAGCAACACAATACAAGAATATTTCAGGATATATTGTGCCATTTTTTCTGCAGCATTTTTCCTGAATGTATTCTTCAAGCAGGTACTTAGGTACTGATGGTGCTTAAGTTTTGCTTTATGAACATCTGCCATGTCACTTTTGCAGTCTACAGTAAAAGTGTAGAAATATAGAAAATAAAAATGTGTCTAATCCTATCTGTCAGTACATAACAATTAAAGAATATCTCTCTTTTCTATCTAGGTGGAAACATGGAGCTGTCATTATTGCCATAGACCAGCTAAAAGAGCACACTATTACTGAAGAAAAACACTGACGGAGTTACAACGTCACTATACCTTCATGAGTATCGCTAGTAAGAAAGAGAGAATTCAGACTTACTGTGCATTTGTTTGGCTTCTCTCCTGAGTGGACCCTCATGTGAATTAGCAGTTTATAACGAGCATTAAATGGCTTGTACCTTCGTGGGCAGCCTACCCAGAAGCAAGTGAAGTCTTCTCCCTTCCTCTGGTCTATGTGCATCTTCTCTATGTGCCGCACAAGTTCCTCTTGCTGGTCATACCGGGCATTGCAGTCACCCCAGCAACAGCCATGCTTGCCACTGATATCATCGAGCTCACTGTCTTCATCAAGCAGGGAGCCTGGGGCAGATGGAGGCATGGGCAGAGGGTGGATGTGACTGGTGAGGCTGTGTGGATGCTGGTGCTGGTGAGCATGGTATGGTGGGGGTGGCCCTTGTGGAGCAGGTGGCAGTAGCAGGGATGGAGGAGGCATGTCGACCATATGGCCTGCAAACTCAACAAGCTGTTCATTTTTCAGGACACTCACCACCTGGTTGTCCACAAATGGCACAATTTGCTGGATGATCATGTTACTTGTGGCAGCCGTCTGCAGGCTGGCTTGCTCCAGCTGCTGCATCCGCTGGTACTCACCAACCCCATTCTCAGCGTACCCTGGAAAGGTGATGTTGCCATTAGCCATGAGAAGGCCTTTCTGGGCAGTTGGAATAGAGCAACTCTGGGGTATGCAGCTTCCTTTCACTCCCAAAAAATGCCCATAGACCTCAGGCTGTGGGGAGACTTTTGCTGGTGAAGTCCTGGAGCTGTTGATGTAGGCCACCAGAGAGGTTGGGGATGTACGGATGATTGTATTGAAGTCGATCCCAATGCTGTCTGACACAGGAGAGAGAGAGAGTCCTCTCTTTTTGGATCGGGCCGATTGAGACCGGGCCAAGGAATGGCGAGGACTAGAGTAGGAGGAATGATTATTTTCCATGCCATGTAAGTAGGACGGTAATGAGTTAGAGACACAGTTATTGGACACAGATGTCACAGGTGAAAGACTTAGTAAGTCCCTCAGTTCACTGCCATTTTGTAAACGTGGGTCAGGAGGAACAGAAGGAAGTGTCCTGTACCCATGCGACCAGTCTTGCTTAAGACTCGGAGTGGACTGACTTTCTGACAAGCTTAATGTCGTACAGGCCAGAGACTCACGTGACAAGAACAACCTGGAATAAAGGCACAGTAAAGTAAGCAAGCAGTTAGACAATTCAGCAGTTCAAATTGAATGCCTGTATACTGCTATAAAATGGTTCTTCTATCTTCACACACACATAAAATTAAAGAAAGGCAACATGTGAGTTAGTTCTCCCTAATTTTAAGTACAAAACTTTAGCACTCTCAGCTAACGTACCAGAAGGCTTACACAGGCAACACATATGTAATGAGGTCACTTAGGAAACTAACTTTAAAACATCAAGATTTTGAACAGAAGTTACAGTGAAGGTTCTTGATAGAGAAATGAAGGAAAAAATTTTCATCAGCTGTGGTGTAAATAGGTTTGGACTTCTGAATCCAAAGCATTGTGCTCCTGTGTTGTACGAAACTCATATTGATTTGAAGCCATTATTATTATTGCTGGCAAAGAACAGGAAGAAAACTGATTTATAAAGAGCAAATATTTAACCTGAATGACTTTTCCAATTGTAGTGCATACAAATAGTATTCTCTCCAGAAATAGCTCAAGTTTATAAATACAGATAATATCTAACTTTACAAAACAAACAAAATAAATTAATAACGTAGAAGAACTGGTTCTAGGGGTTTATTTAGTTTTGATGTATTGGCCTCCACGTCAGCAATCAAAACTTTTCACAAAAGTGTAATCTTGCTGTTATCATTGTTTTTTTCACAGAAACATTAAGAAACTTTTCTATACTGCAAATGTCCTACAGGTAGCTTAAAAACAGAATTCATAGGCTCTTAACAAAAGTGTTTTCTACAGAAAGGTAGGAAAAGGAAATATAAGGACATCAGGGTCCCCGATTCATGGCTGCAAATGCTGGGTAGAGAGGCCAAGTGGATGTATGTCTTTATGTTTCCAGTTCACAGCTTGGCGGACTTGAACTCCCTGCCAGCCAGTGGTGCTATCAGTATATTCATTTCTATTTTTAAGGAGCTCTAACAGTAGGAAGAACCAGGTATGTATCTAGATAAACCTGGAGATCTCATAGGCAGAGAAGCCTCTTCATCTTATGTTTTTGGCATTAATTCCTGGTTTTATTCTTTTCCCAGCACACTTTTGAAGAAGCGTAACATTTCAATGATGAATCAAGTACATAAGAAATTTGGCTTCTCTCCTGAATAAAAAATGCATTTATTAAGGTGGACAAGTCAGTCACCACTTCTCAGCTTCTTCCATAACAAGCAAGATACACAATAGTTCCACCTATCATGCAAAGACTCCAGGAGGTCAAAGTAACTCAAAAAAAGACACCTAATAGGTGCTAATAGGTACTGTAAACACCAGGTATTGAAAAATGTTTCTTAAAGCTCTAAGTAAACAGTACATTAAATATTTACATGCTGTAATCCAAAGAAAAATCATATAGTGTGTAGGAGGAATAATGTATTCTTATTTAATAAGGTAAGTTCCAATAGTCATTTATTTTACATCATGGCTTTATATTGCTACCAACTTTGAGTTTCTAGAAGACAAAGTATGCACCATAAAGAAAATTAATACAAACAAATCTCATCTCTTTCTTGATACTGACACAGTTACATCAAACAACTTTGACAAGCCCCTTCTTCCTATTTTAGTTGCTTCTTTTTTTTTTTTTTTAATAGGGAAGTAGGTTTTTGATGTCTACTCAGAGTAAGCAATATTGCATTTGCTTCAGAGTTCTGTAAGATTTTCTTACAGATACTCCTTCAGGAAGGAAGGGTTCATAGGATAGATCTATTAAAGTTCACAGTTGCATCACATGTCTGCACAACAGCCATGACATCACAGTAATGACTGCAGCTTTGTTGGAGATAAATGAAACTACTTAATTTAAGAGTGGCTAAAACTGGGGATCTGCATCCCAGTTCAATTAACATCAGTCAACTCAAGAGAGAAAGAACAGATCCTATTCAATGCCTCTGTAGATACTCCCAGTGAATATAGAAAAATTTACCGAATTTCCATTATTTTGCTTAGTAAATTGACTTTTCACCTCTGAGAGCTGTGACTTATCTTTCAAATAGATCAGCAAAGTTGAAAGAATATATGAAAACACTAGGTAAAGTTATTCAGGCAAGATAAATCTGGATATCTGTCCACACTCAGTTCTAGCCACAGAGATTTAAGCTGAAAAATCAGTGTCTTTGTTATCTTACTCTGTCTACAACATGAGCACTCCCTGAGTGATGGGTTTTGTCTTACTACTTGATACTACAACATTTTCCAGCACTTGAGAGTCAGACAACATAGAATCATTGAATGGTCTGAACAATGAAGAAAGAAAAATCAGGTTTTAGTGACTTTAGTTTAAGGGCTGGATTGTGCTGCAAGAACACAACTTGGTCATTGCCAAAGAGCTGAAGGAGGGGAACTGGTGCTCAGGTCAATGTGACTGTCCCCTCAGGCCCTTTTCTGTTGCAGGAGGAAGCCTGACACAGGCTGAGAGAGGAAGGAGCTCACAGGTGCTGAGATAGCTTATGAACAGTGAAGATGTAGCCTTAAATATCACCCAGCCTTGCTGTGGTAACCCATAGGATAGCTGGGTAAACACTTTTTTTAAGTTGATTTGCTGTATCAGTATAAGAAACACCCTATTTAGACTGAATCTCAGGTACTGACAGATGATCAGGAGCTGATTATGGAGGTTTTGTTACTCCATCAGGGTTTATACAGCACTTCAAAAAGAAAGCTGGATAAAAGCACAACTAACATGCTGAAAACATTTTGCACTGAGAAAAATGGGATTGCTGTATCAGGTCAATCTTGTAAAAGATTTAGATCTGAAGGGATAATTATTTGGGAAAAAAAAAAAATTATTCAGGCTATTGAGTCTGTTATCAATGGGCTTTGTTAAAGCACAGTTCATGATAGGGCACTTAAATCATGTTAGTATGCTGTGACTGCAAATACGTATCTACAGTCTTCAACAGAGCAAGAAAAGTAGGTTTGACTTTTCCATGCTAGGCTATATATATTTATATCTGGGAAATGAAAATAATTGGTGAGGTTTTTTGCCAGCTTGATTATTTAATATATTTTTTCTTGATTTTTTTTTTCCTCTTTTATAAGTAGGGGGAAAATCGTCCACCAATATAACAAGTCCATTTTTGTAACGTTGAGAATTTTAATCAGATGCACAGGACTGGTGTCATTCAAAAAGCTAATAATGCCTAGCATAAAGGGACATACCCACCAGCAGAGCTGAAGAAAAACTGCATTTTAGAAGTCTCATAGCAGGATAAAAATTAAAAATTGGCCTAGATTTTCAAGCTTAAAGTGAACATCAGATAATCTGAAGAAGTTTAGTTCTCACTTCAGCCTCTAAATCAAAAAGTAACTAAGATTCCAGTTCCCAAAACAAAGAAAATGTCTATAAAACCCAGCCCACACTATGACTCAGTAGTTTTCTGGGGGAAAGTACATATACCTAATATGAAAATGAAGGGTCAGCGATACCACTGTGCCAGATTCTCAGATGGTATTAATTGGCAAGGCTGCTTGTAGTAATCTAAAACAGCTGTGAGTTTGGACCAAATCTTTTAGGAGCATTTACAAGACATTCCTGCAATTACATTCTATTCTTCGTGTACAGAGGCCACAGCGTCAAAGATAAGCCAGAATCTTAAACATAAACATGGAAAATAAAAAAACCAAAAACCTATGTTTTCTTATTTTTTGTCTTCTGTTTTACTAGACAAGAAGCCTTCATGCTTTTCTAAGTCCTTCTCTGACTTGCTTCAAAGTAAACGGCAGTATTACATCTAGTTTAAACAGTGTAACTAAATACTTTGAAAAAGTGTTTGGGAAATTCTCAGAAAATATGGGGGAAGGTTTTATCCTTTGTATTCTGTATGCTAAAATCTGATGTTATCTGTGGCAAAATTCCTATTTTGCCAATTTTTTCTTTCTTTCATCAGTAAAAATCAAGACAAGTCATTTATATTTGGGTCAGTTCAGGAAATGCTCTGGTTTGGATTGAGCTGCCAGAGCACAGTTCATGACACCTTAGAGACACAATCCAGGGAAGGCACTCAGCCCATGAAGGATTATGGAGTCAGCTCAGGCAACCAGCTTAGGTTGCAGTGTATTGCTGAAATAACTAAAAACCAAACCAAACCAAACCAAACCACCTTAAAAAAAAAAAGTGTAAAGAATTTGTGAATTAAAACCTGACTTCAAACGTGGTTTGCCCTATAAAACTGAGAATTTGAGGGCAAAGTTACTGAAATGGACATTCTCTGTGTGACAAACTGATTTTATAGCATCTTCATTGATAAATCATTAAAAGAGACTCTAGGGATACTAAAGCCTCAATTCTGCCAGAGCTTCAGTTCACCCTTAGTAAATGTTTCTTTATAACACAACCAAAATGTGTAACTCAGTACTGACACAGTAGACCCAACCACACATTCAGATAAAAGTAACAGTGCTTGGAACGATACCAGCACACCCACAACTTACTAAGTATTATTATTGTTGTTGTTATTATAATTTTATGATATGTTTAATATTATATTTAATATATTTTAATGTGTTATTAATACTATTTACTAAGTATCACTATAATGATAAGGCATGTCTCTAGATGTCTTTTGACATTACCTTAGCACTGAATGGTTTTCCATGACACATACGCATAGAAAGCATAATTAATTTTGTAAATTGTCCTTGGGGACTCAGTCTTTACAGCTGAAGTGACAGAAAATTCACAAACTGTCTTAGAGCAGAGTAAAGCAAGAGGTTATCTTCCATTTACATAATACCAGTTTTAATTATTTCAAGAATGTTCCTTGGCTTGTAATAAATAGATATCATAACATGTAAACTGTTCTGAGAATAAAGACCTTTTGTAAATAAGAACAGTTACATTTCAACTCAGTAGGCAACTGTTGCACAAGTCACATCTACAAAAGTGGAAACTAGCTTCTGAAGTAACACACCAATATGTTTTCTGTGCATGTTTAACTGATATCCAGGAATGTACTTAATGTATTCGTATGGAGGTTGTCTAAGTAACTATTTTCCCCTCATTCAATGTTTGTCTACAGTACCCATAGCCATAATCTCAAAAGTTATTTAAGCACTGAAAGATTAATTAACAAATACTTACCTGTGGTTTAGTGATACAGAAAGGCAACACTTACAGGGAGAGATCATAGTTTTTCTTAAACTAGCCATCTGAGTTAGGAAAATGGACAAGTTTTCAGCAGCACAGGTCTAACACAGATAAAGTGAACTGCTGGATCAGTGCAGACTGAAATTGCTCAGATTAACTTAATTATGTAAACCATTAAACAATTTGAAAGCAAAGGTATTTGATGAGGAGAGAGTAACGTTTGTGGGGCATTTATTTTGCCTGACATTAGTGTTACCTGACAGGGACCAATTCTTAGCACTACAGTAAGCCTAAAACAGGTTACTGCCCCTGGAGATGTTAGCATGTGGAATATTTCTGGTTTAAAAGCGGCCATCTCGGCAGCTCCCTCAGAGCACGCGGCAGCGCAGAGCGGAGAGCGGCAGCGGCCGTCACAGGAAGTGGCGCGAGGGCACGCGGAGAGCGGCGCGAGTGGAGGCAGGAGCAGAGAACACTGGTAGCTTTCTCTAGCATGGTGACAACACGCCCTAAAACCGTATTGAAAAAGGATATGGGAACTCAGACGGAGGTTCTGAGCAGACACGCAGCTGTGCAGGTCTCTGGCTGCAGCAAGTGCCTGAGCCTGGCACTGGTAGTAGAGGGAGCCAGTGGCAGCACGTGTGTGCGGTGTGAGCAAATCAATGATCTCCTCAGGCAGGTGGTTAGACTGACAGAGGAGGTTGAAAGACTAAGAACTATCAGAGAATGTGAGAGCGAAATAGATTGGTGGAGCCAAACCCTGTGGCAAGGGCAGAAAGAAGAGGGTATTGAACAAGTGATGGATCCCCTCCCCGCCTGTCATCAAAAAGAAGGAGAGAACTTTAGGGACATGGAGGAATGGAGGGAGGTCCGTCCTCGGAGAGGCAAGCAAAAACCCTCCCAACTCCCTCCGCCCTCCGAATTGCCCTTGAAGAATAGGTATGAAGCCTTGGTACTTCAAGGACAGGAAAATGAAGTTGGAACAATAGATTTGCCTAGTGAACCACCTAGGACTTGTTGCTCAGCTCCACGCCTTAGGACTTCTTCAACTAAGAAGGAAAGGAGGGTAATTGTGGTGGGAGACTCCCTTCTGAGGGCAACAGAAGGGCCCATCTGTGGAGCAGACCCATCCCACTGGGAGGTCTGCTGCCTCCCTGGGGCTCGCATTAGAGATGTTAAAAGGAAACTCTCTAGTATTGTAAATCCCTCTGATTACTACCCACTGCTGATTTTTCAGGTTGGCAGTGACGAAATTATTACAAGAAATGTAAGGGCAATGAAGAGAGACTTCAGGGGCCTGGGACGGCTGGTTAGGGGGTCTGGAGCGCAAGTAGCGTTTGCCTCCATACCCCCTGTAAGAATGGGTGGAGAGATAAACAGGAAGAGTTTGCTAATGAATGAATGGTTACAAGACTGGTGCCAAAGGCAGGGCTTTGGTTTTTTTGATCATGGGCTGCTGTATGAGACACCTGGCCTGATGGTGGCAGGTGAGATGCACCTGTCACAGAGGGGAAAAGGCTTGCACTTCTTGCAAGCACAGCATCAGTGTGTCCCAATGGGTAGAAAATCTAGTATGGGAGCTAGGAGACCAGCGTGGTTAAAAAAGGAACTGCTGGGCAAACTCAAGTGGAAAAGGAAAATCTATAGATCGTGGAAGGAGGGGCTGCTCACTTGGGAGGAATATAGGAATGTTGTCAGAGAATGTAGGGAGGCAACTAGGAATGCTAAGGCCTCCTTGGAACTTAACCTTACAAGTCGGGTTAAGGACAATAGAAAGGGCTTTTTCAAATACATAGCTGACAAAACTAACACCAGAGGCAATATAGGCCCACTGCTGAATGAGGTGGGTGCCCTGGTGACAGAGGATTTAAAGAAGGCAGAGGTGCTGAATGCCTTCTTTGCCTCTGTCTTTACTCCTGCAGGATTTCCCCATGAGCCTCAGTCTCATATAGCCCCAAAAGAAGTCAAGATAAAGGAGGAGTTTGCCCAGGTAGATGAGGATTGGGTTAGGGATCAGTTGCGTAATCTGGACATCCATAAATCGATGGGTCCGGATGAAATGCATCCAAGGGTGCTGAGGGAGCTGGCAGAGGTCATTGCTAGGCCACTCTCCATCATCTTCGGTAAGTCATGGGTAACACGAGAGGTGCCTGAGGACTGGAGGATAGCAAATGTCACTCCAGTCTACAGGAAGGGCAAGAAGGAGGACCCGGGTAACTATAGACCGGTCAGCCTCACCTCCATCCCTGGAAAGGTGATGGAACAACTTGTCCTTGGCACTATCTCTAGGCATATCAAGGACATGGGGGTCATCAAGAGCAGTCAACATGGTTTTACCAAGGGTAAGTCATGTTTGACTAACTTTATAGCCTTCTATGAGGAAATGACTAGGTGGATAGATGATGGTAGAGCAGTAGATGTGGTTTATCTTGATTTCAGTAAAGCATTTGACACCGTCTCCCACAGCATCCTTGTAGATAAGTTGATCAAGTATGGGTTTGATGATCAGGCAGTGAGGTGGATCAAGAACTGGTTGAAAGGAAGAAGTCAGAGAGTTGTAGTCAATGGGGCAGAATCTAGTTGGAGGCCTGTGACTAGTGGAGTCCCTCAGGGGTCAGTACTGGGACCGGTGTTGTTCAACATCTTCATCAACGACCTGGATGAGGGTACAGAATGTACCCTCAGCAAGTTTGCTGATGACACCAAGCTAGGAGGAGTGGCTGACACACCAGAAGGCTGTGCTGCCATTCAGAGAGACCTAGACAGGCTGGAGACTTGGGTGGGGAAAAACCTGATGAAGTTCAACAAGGGCAAGTGTAGAGTTTTGCATTTGGGGAAGAAAAATGTCATGCACCAGTACAGGCTGGGGGCTGACCTGCTGGAGAGCAGTGTAGGTGAAAGGGATCTGGGGGTCCTGGTGGACAGGAGGATGACCATGAGCCACCAGTGTGCCCTTGTGGCTAAGAAGGCCAATGGCATCCTGGGGTGCATTAGAAAGGGTGTGGTTAGTAGGTCAAGAGAGGTTCTCCTCCCCCTCTATTCTGCATTGGTGAGGCCGCATCTGGAGTATTGTGTCCAGTTCTGGGCCCCTCAGTTCAGGAAGGACAAGGAACTGCTTGAAAGAGTCCAGCACAGAGCCACAAAGATGATTAAGGGAGTGGAACATCTCCCTTATGAGCAAAGGCTGAGAGAGCTGGGTCTCTTTAGTTTGGAGAAAAGGAGACTGAGGGGTGACCTCATCAATGTTTACAAATACGTAAAGGGTGAGTGTCAAGAAGATGGAGCTAAGCTTTTTTCAGTGATGACCAGTGATAGGACAAGGAGTAATGGATACAAATTGGAGCATAGGAGGTTTAAGGTGAATATCAGAATTTTTTTTTTTACTGTGAGAGTGACAGAGCACTGGAACAGGCTGCCCAGAGAGGTTGTGGAGTCTCCTTCTCTGGAGACATTCAAGACCCGCCTGGACACCTTCCTGTGTGATGTACTCTAGGTGACCCTGCTCTGGCAGGGGTGGTTGGACTAGATGATCTTTCGAGGTCCCTTCCAACCCCTATGATTCTATGATTCTATGATTCTAGGATTCTGCTTTCATCTTCCACAACATGTCCTGTCCATAGTGCAAAAATATAGTTTACTGACTAGAAAATCTTTATCTAACAAAAAAGCCCAATCAGACATCAAAGATGTGTGGCCAAATTTCACTCATTATTAGAATGATTCAAACAGTATGATTATAGCTGATGTGAATTAAATTGTGTAGAAGTAAATGTCCCATGGTACAATAGAGCATCATTTAGGCCATTTCAATCATCAGAAAAGGTTGCATAAATTACAGGAGAATTGACATATCCTCTTTTTAAAGTATTGAATATGAAAAAATAACTCAGAACCTTGTATCTGATGGAGAAGCACTCAGGCTGGAAGCATCCATAGACCTCTGTAAGACAGGGCTGATCTGGTTGCATGCTGCTGAAACCTGGTTAGCAGGAGGTGAAACAGGTCCCAGCTGTTGAACTCTCATGGGACTGTCGGTGACTACATTACTGCAGCTGCCTTTTCCAATGGACTTGAACTGGTGTCCATAGCCAAGACCTCCTAAAAATAAACAAGGCAGGTTAGCATTTGTCTCCCAGAATCCTAGGATGAGGTGACAGAACTCACATCACTATTACAAAATAGAAAAAGTGACTGGAACAGAGTGTTCTCGGATGAGGACAAAACACAGGATGAATACAAGGATTTCACAAACTTCTCAAATCACAAAAAGCATTATTATAAAAAACAATTAATAAATTATGCATATTTAAAACACACTGAAGTATGTAAACCTGAGATCAGCTATGAGGGGTAAACACCAGGAAAACAACCACTGGAAAAGTCTGGGAAAAACAACAGCCCTCAGCTGATGGACAGCCAAGCCATAAGTCCACCTTTCTCTGAATCACAGAATCACAGAATGCCAGGTTGGAAGGGACCTCAAGGATCATCTGGTCCAACCTTTCTAGGTACTACTATAGTTCATATGAGGTGGCTCAGCACCCTGTCAAGCTGAAACTTAAAACTGTCCAATGTGGGGGAATCTACCACTTCCCTTGGGAGACTATTCCAGTGTTTTACTCTCTTCATGTTAAAAAATTTACCTCTTGTGTTCAACCAGAATCTCCCCAGGACCAACTTACGTCCATTACCCCTTGTATTTTCTATGTCACTTCTAGTAAAAAGGGAGTCTCCACCTTCTTGGTAGCCACCCTTTAAGTACTGGAACATGGCAATAAGGTCTCCCCAAAGCCTTCTTTTATCAAGGCTGAATAAACCCAGCTTTCTCAGCGTCTCCTTATATGGCAGGTCCTCCAGTCCTCTGATCATACTTGTGGCCCTTCTCTGGACCTTCTCCAGCCTTCCAGAAGAAGGATGGGAGAACCCAAGGATTCTGTAGGAACACCACTATGCCTTGAATCCTACCAAACCCCACAGCTCCAAGCAATTGCAAGCCCTTCCATCATTCCTACCGCTAGCCCTCCTAAAGGCAAGAGAACTGCAGGCATGCATGCAAACTGCAAGCCCTGCAATAGGTCTGGAGGGGTGAAGTGCACAGGTTGCATTGTTTCCCTGGCAGCAGGGAGTTACAGCTGTGAGGATGAAAGATTCCTCAGGGACCTGAGGAGAGGAATTTGAGCTGGTTCAACCATTCTGGACTTCCTTTAAAAGGCCACAATCTGCTCTTCATCACTGTTGCCATGACTCAAGCAGATAGCTATTACACAATAGCACGAGAGGATTACAGAGGTGGGAAGTGAAAAGTATATGCAAAATGCTGTGTCTACTTTGTGTTCCGGTTTAGGTCAGAGATGTGGTTTACAAGAACCACTGCATTAAAGCACACTGAGATGAAAAATTTAAAACACAGGTTGCAATATTGAAGTTGTTGAATATCTGGCAAATACACAGCAAATTCTCATCACAGTTGGAATTCATAATTGGATGATTCACATTTCTAGCTTCTTCCCCATGTTCAGACTACTCCCCAAAGTTGGATAGCAACATCAGGACAAATAGTGGAAAGTACTTCAAGTTAAACTATTTTCTAAATTAAATCTACTCTTGACTTGGTTGTACAGCTCATGTACTTGTTTTTCTCAAGGATGGTCAAATGGTTTGTAAACTTCACAAAGAAATACATTGAGGCATTTATGGCCCTGACAGTTGTAGGAAGAAAATCCAAGTTCTTCCATTTCCAACAGATCTAACAGGATTATCTTAAAAATTTGCAATTCACCCTAGAAATTTCATATTATACCCTTTTTATTGCCCCCCCCCACGGAACACATAGATCTGTTTATTCCTGTGTCAGAGGTCTGTGCCTTCTTTGCAAATTTAACTTCTTCTCTTTGAATAATTAGTGATTTCTTAGATATATGTGAGGAGTACATACATGATTCTCAGTCCACTGGGATCATAAGTGCTTTGTAAATTCAGGTATAGATGTTACTAGTTGATGGTAAGGGCATGATCAGCCAGTGAAATGTACTCCTCAAGAAAATACGGCACCCCTTAAAAAAAAATCTTACTCACTGTTACTACTTTGAAACATGAGTAAAGAATACAGTATCTGGCTGAAAACTCACGGGTAAGGAAAGAAGAAAACATTTAATAACCCATTCTGAAATTTAGCTAGAAGGATAGGAAACTGTCAAGATACAACATGTGAAAATTCTTTGTACTGCACTCAACTCTATTGTGGGTACCAGAAAAAAAAAAGCTTTAAAACTCCGTAGGATTACTGTCTGCTCTCCCTGAAGATGTCCAATTAAATCAAAAGAGTAAGAGAAGGCGTTACGTTTTCTTTTCTGTGAAGCAGTTTGTATTCTGAACTCACTAAAGCCCAATCACCGTGCTACTCAGCAGTTGCTCTCATAATGATATAGAGTGCTAAAATAGAACCCATCAAAATTATACAAAAAGTGTTAAGTTGCCCTTCTAACACCACGAGTGCTACTTCTCTTTGCAAAAGGCTGGGTGGCATGGTTAAAATTTACATGACATATTCCCATCATATTAAATACATCATTCTACATAAAATGCCTATGTGACTGTGTGTAGTACATATATGCATTCAGGTACTTTTTTTAGAAAAGTGTCTTTAGAATGTAAAGCTAAAGGCTTTCTGCACAAAAAGGATATAAAAGACAGAGAAACGTGCTAAAATAACATGAGACATCCAGCTGGTTTTGCTGCTGAAACACAGCTGTAATGCTTATAGAACCTATATATTTTTACTACTTAATGAGATGTAAACCTATTCTTTAGTATTGAGAAAAGCAGCTCTACCACAAAAATGCACCAAATAAATATTGATTATTTCTTGCATGAAACCATAATGTCCTTCCCTCATAAGCCACTTTCAACAAACTTCAAAGGCAACAATAGCATCGACTTTACCATATCCAGGGAATCAAGGGCTGTGCACTTGGAAAATTTTCATTTAGGGAGAGGCTACGGTGTAGTGGCCCTGTTACCTAGTTGGTTCAAATAACAATCTGTAATCATACAGTAATATTGCTTTTTATACATGATCAGACCTGAGCTGCTTGGAACTTACATGTCAGAAAAAAAATTCCCCAAAACCAAACCAGAAAAAAAGAGTAGTGTCAAACCAGTACGTTAAATACAGAATGCTGCATCCTTAACTTCCCTTGAAATGATAGGGTCTGCTCTTCTTGTCTGTGCATAAACAGCACCTCAGTGATGCCAAGAACAGCTAAGAGAATTTGTTGTGTAAGAATGAAGGCCAAAGATTGTCTTGTTACTTGCCACTGAAGGGAAAAAAATAAGAAAAGGAGAACTTTGGACAGATAGTATACTGGAATGACAGACAAAAGTAATTAAAGACTCCAGCTCTTATAAACATTTGCTTGGACATTTCTTATGCAGAAGTGGAAGGAGAAGGTTTTGCTCTTTTTGTCATTGATAAACCATTCCCTGTAAGGGGAAAAAAATTACAATTCTTTCACTCAAAGGGATAGGGGGTTGAAGAGATTATAAAGAAAGAATCTCTTACCAGCTCCCACCATTGCAAGAGACTGCAAAAGGCTACTACTATAAAAACAAAGTCAAAGTATTAACTCTACTTGATTCACACAGGTGTAAATATGCCATAAGACCATAATTAGTACCTCATCTGTGCCCTTCAGGTCACTGAGCAGTATTAATTTGTCTGAATCAGACGTGAGCACACAACTACTTGTCTGTTGAGCCAGGTCAGAGCACAAGATAGGAAGCTCATGATGGGTTTGAGCCTTGCTGCAGGAGTACAGAACACATCTGATCTAGCATGGAGTTAAATGGACACAGCATGGATATCTGACCTAGCATGAACCTGCTGCTAAAAGGCAAGCTGTCAGAAAATGTGTTTAAAAGTGCTGAATAAATGTGAACTGGCAAAAATACTACATCCCACATCAGTATTTGGCATTATATACCCACAGTGCAAGAGCAGTCCTCAGTCCAAGTTTGCTGCATCATTGACCCAAAGCCTGAAAATTTCAGGACACTGAAAGGACAACCAGCTATTCCTTAATGTCTTGAATCCACATCAGCTAAGATAAATGGGAGCCTCTGTGAAGGGCATCAGTGGGTTTTGAACAAGGCTGTAGACTCCGAGAAAAAAATGCATGGACCTAATATTTTAAATGAGCAAGAAAAGATATTTCTTCTCTTATATATTAAGATATACATCAGGCAACAGTCAAATAAATGCAACAGTAGCTGAGGAGGTGGAATCAGTCCTTCCTCACAGGAAGAGCTGTGGTTGGTTAGTACCTCACTTATTTCAAATAAATATATTTCACATAAATCAAAACTGCTCTTTATCAGTAACTGTCAGTAATAATTAACAAGTATAAACAGTAAAAATATTTTTATGGAGATATTTTAGGCCATACACTTCCTCATTCGTTAGCTCGTCTATTTTCCCTGTTGATTCTCTATAGCTGGTTAATAGCTAAGCTTCACTTATCCTTGATAGGCAAAAACATTTCACTGCAATCTTCTGAAGAACACCTAAAGAATACAGAAAAATACAATTACTTTAATTTAGGCATACTAAATCTCAGATGAGATGTTCTTAATTTATATCACTTTCTTACTTACTGGAGGCAGAGTCCAATACGAAATTATTGAATTTAAACACAAAATCTTTTATCAGATATTGATTAAAACCAACCAATTTATTTGTCTGCTTCTCCAAGTCAAGAGTAGGAAATTGTTAATTCTGCCAAGTAATTCAGGTTATAAAAAGAAACTGCTTCATCAAACTTCTGAAATTTTAAACTATGCTTCCCATGCCTAAGTGGTTACACAACCAAAAATGTCATGGTAAAACCAGTTTTAGCTCTTTGGTGCTCTGAAACACACCACATACCAAATACAAAACACCAGATCAAATTAATTCGTATCTTAGCTCAAAAAATTCTGCAATAACAGAATTTATCAGTATGAAAGAAAGCTATTAAAATTATCTGAAAATCTGTCCTGTTGTTACTGTTAGAATAACAGCTGGAAATAAAAAAATTGCAGCAAAGGTGCAGAAGGTAATTTCCCTAAAGATTTTCTGTCTGTGGATATACAGTAATGAAAAGCTTTGGAAACAGTTGGTTTTAATATTTCATTTCTAATTGGCTTCTAGTCTTGTTCTTGTGGATTTTGTATTCACTCAAAATGGAAGGGCACACCCCGAAAAAAGTGTAATGAGAGACAATAAATACTAAATACGACAGAGACCAAAGCAGTAAGACAGACTGTGTCAATGTCTTCGCCATGTAGTCATAGTCACCAAGGCCTTTTCAAACCCAACTCGGTCTTTTTCCACAACACAGTCAATCTTCTGAATGTTGCAGTCTCCAGCTATCACGTACATGACTGAACAAACTCAAAGATTTGCTTGGAAGACTTGTTTACAGATGGGAAATATTCCAATCCCTTTCACCTTGGGGCTGCCAAACCTTTCAGACTTCCTCTCCACCAATTTTAGTCATATTACTAATGACCCCTAGAGAGCTAGCACTTGTCCCTTTGTCCTTAAACACAGTGGCCACTTTTCTGTTCTTCCTACAGCCAGCTAAGAGGCACTATTGCTTGCCAACTACATAGACAGAGACACCAGCCACAGGGCAGTGGATATCAGACCCCTTGAAACCCTCTTTAACCGTGCTAAACTGGAGCTTCAAAGAGGGGGGTGAAAAAAGGCAGAATATGGCACAGATTGCAACATACCTCTATTAGCATATAGGATCACAAAAATCCTTGTCTATTTGGGAATCTGGGCTTCTTCATACTGGTTTCATCCTCTGAGATCAGGACTTTTTTAGGAGACTCCAAGGCTTTCAGGTGAACTACATGAAAATTCAGTCAAAATTATGGTAGGTATGAGCAATTTTTGTATGGCATACAACATGAAATTTTTCAGGGTATAAGCAGGTTGCTGAACTATGCCTCAAAAAGTAGCCAAATTACAATTTTCAGTGCAAGTCTTATGAAATACAGAAATTTGTCAAGTACACTACACCACACAGACACTACATGTCAGTGAAACAGTGATTCTTGGCTTTTATTTTTCTTAAAAACATAAAATTTAAAAAAAATCAAGGCTTTGTAGTTAGAGAGAAAATTCTGAAATCACAATCCTAAAACCTCACTGGTTTTAAACTCATAGTTCTGACCTTAGCTCATTATTTTCTTAATAGTTACAATTAGCAATGCCGTGTTAATACAAAATTTCCTCCAAAGCCTCTGGCAGTGTCCACTGTGAACAGTGAGTTAGACAGACCATTAATCTGACTAGTATTGGCAATTCCCATGTTCTTAACTGTTTGCAGAGACTTAATCTTTACAATCAAGAAAAATAACCTGGAGGAAATACACCAAACAGAATTACATGACTAGATTGTATGATGAGAAAATATTACGTATGCACTTTAAAAGCTCTCCATGTTTTGCATCTTGGAAAGGCAGTTTCTTCACTATCAAGGTGGTAAATTAGCTTGCACCAGTTTCCAATGCTATTTGCCATTCATTGCATGAAGTAACCAAGCATGCACTTTCAGCAGCTCTACTGTGAGACAAGAGAGACTGACAAAGCACAATGAAAAACAATGTCTCCCTTGGAGTGGAACCGAGGTAAAAAATTATCCAGAACTGACCGGTGAAAACAATACCTCACAGGTGATTAACTTAGCTGGTTTAAAGCAGACAGCAATGAGATCACCTACTTCTGTGGAACATTTTAACCACTAAATTTAAACAAATGAAAACACTGGTCTTGTAATGACTAAGCTAGGAATATATTATGGAACAGTCAGGTTCAGGAAACTTTCAGGAGAAAACACACACTGTAAAACAAAGATTTTCAGTTAAATGTGTAGACATCATATGTCCTATTAAATTTTAATGGGTATTGTTTATATCAGGAAGGCTTTCCACTTATTAAAAAGCTACTTTGAAAGCTACTTTGTTTTCTTATTTTGCATAAAAAGTAAGAAGTTATCAGTTAACTTCTGCACAGACCAGTAAATGTTTAACTGAGCTAAAATATAAATGTTTTAGACGCAATGGGTAACTGCTTATTTGTTATCAGTGACATTAAATGACTTCTGCTTTTGTCCTTGTTCAGGTAATATTCAGTATGTTCTCTTCTATTGCAGAAAAAAATACAGCTTTACATCTTTGGTTTATGCTACCACTTCTCTATAGTATTAGTTACTCATGCCAGGATCTTGTAAGTTTCTATCTACAAAACTTAGCCTGATCATCTAGTTTGTATTTCTAAAAAATTAATATATTGTACAAGCCTCATATTCTTCTGAAATAACTGGAATGAATCAAGAGAAACTCCACTAATAATGTAATATATTACTAGTGGAGTATTATATGAAAGTGGAGTATTTTATTATATTAATCTAAAGATGAATAATATTGGGTGACAAAAAAAATTAGTTTCATGGTTTACATTTCAGTACAGGCCAGATCCTTAAAATATTGTTACAATTACAGACAAAGAGAAAATTATGATGATGATGATGATGATGATCAAAATGGAAATATACAGGTATTTGAAAAAACAAAAGAGAATTGTATTGGAATTAGAGGTAACATCTTCCAATTCCAGTGCCATTGGGAAATTACTGTTTGAATCTGACCTAAATTCATACAGAGGAGAACACAGAATGTTTTCCAACTGACTTGAAAGTGGCTTTACTTGGCAAGCAAATAAAAAAATATTGTCAGAACTTCACAGAATCTTAGAATGATTAAGGTTGAAAGGGATCTTAAAGATCATCCAGTTCCAACCTCCCTGCTATGAGCAGGGACACCTCAAACTAGGCCAGGTTGCACAAAACCTCATCCAACCTGGCCTTAAACACCTCCATGGAGGGGGCTTCCACAACCTCCATGGGCAACTAATTCCAGTGCCTTACCACCCTCACAGTGAAGAATTTCTTCCTGATGTCTAACCTAAATCTCTCCTCTTTCAGTTGAAAACCTTTGCCCCTTGTCCTATCACTGCCCTCTCTGGTGAAAAGCCCCTCCCCAGCTTTCCTGTGGGCCCTTCAGGTACTGGAAGGTCTCTCCAGAGCCTTCTCTTCTCTAGGCTGAACAGCCCCAGCTCTCTCAGCCTGTCTTCATAGCAGAGGTGCTGCAGGCCTCTGGTCATCTTTGTGGCCCTTCTCTGGACCCTCCCCAACAGCTCCTTCTCTTTCCTACAATGAGAGCTCCAGAGCTGTACACAGTATTCTAGGTGTGGTCTCACCAGAGCAGAGTAGAGGGGCACAATCCCCTCCCTGGCCCTGCTGGCCACACTTCTTTTGATGCAGCCCAGGATGTGTTTGGCTCTCTGGGCTCCAGCTCACACTGGCGGCTCATGTCGAGCTTCTCAGCTACTACCAGCACAAGGTCCTTCTCAGGGCTGCTTCATCACAGATGTGCACAAGTCCATGGGACCAGATGAGATCCACCCAAGGGTACTTAAGGAGCTGGCAGAAGTGCTCACCAAGCCACTCTCCATTATTTATCAACAGTCCCGGCTACCCAGTGAGGTCCCAGGTGACTGGAAACTAGCAAATGTAACACCCATCTACAAGAAGGGTCAAAAAGATGACCCTGGGAACTACAGACCTGTCAGTCTGACCTGGGTGCCAGGGAAGGTTATGGAGCAGGTCATCTTAAGTGCCATCACTCGGCACATATGAGACAACCAGGTGACCAAACCCAGTCATCATGGGTTTATGAAAGGCAGGTCCTGCCTGACTAACCTGATGTCCTACAACAAGGTGACCCACCTAGTGGATGAAGGAAGAGCTGCGGACATTGTCTATCTGCACTTTAGTAAAGCCTTTGACACTGTCTCCCACAGCATTCTCCTTCAGAGAGTTGTGGTGCTGGGCTGGGATAAATACACCGTGTGCTGGATAAAAAACTGGTTGTATGGCTGAGCCCAAAGGGTGGTCGTTAACGGAGTTAAATCTGGCTGGTGTCTGGTCACAAGTGGTGTTCTCCAGGGTTCAGTACTGGGGCCTGTTCTCTTTAATATCTTTATTAATGATCTGGATGAGGGAACTGAGTGCACCCTCAGTAAGTTTGCAGATGATACCAAGCTAGGTGGGTGTGTTGATCTGCTGGAGGGTAGGGAAGCTCTACAGTGGGACCTAGACAGGTTAGATCAGTAGACCAAGAGCTGGGTCCTGCACTTGGGTCGTAACAACCCCATGGTTAGCTCCAGACTTGGTGATGTGTGGTTGGAAAGCTGCAGGTTGGAAAAGGACCTGGGGGTATTGATCCACATTCAATTAGATATGAGCCAGCAGTGTGTGCAGGTGGCTAAGAAGGCCAAAGGCTGCCTGGCTTGTATGAGGAACATTGTGGCCAGCAGGGAGGTGATCATTCTCCTGTACTTGGCACTGGTGAGGCCACACCTCGGATATTGTGTTCAGTTCTGGGCCCCTCACTATAAGAAGGACATAGAAGTGCTGGAGCGTGTCCAGAAAAGGGCAACGAGGCTTGCGAAGGGACTAGAGCACAAGTCCTATGAGGAGCAGCTGAGGGAGCTGCTTAGTCTGGAGCAGAGAAGGCTGAGGGGAGAGCTCACTGCTCCTTACAACTACCTGAAAGGAGGGTGGAGCGAGCAGGGGGACAGCCTCTTCTCCCTGGTGATGTCTGACAGGACCAGAGGGAATGGATGCAAGCTGGGCCAGGGGAGGTTTAGGTCAGAGATTAGGAAGCATTTCTTCACCGAAGGGGTTGTCAGGCATTGGAATAGTTTGCCCAGTGGTGGAGTCACCATCTCTGGAGGCATTTAAACTGCATGTGGACCTGGTGCTTAGGGTCACGGTCTAGTGGCTTGCGCTCTTAGGTCCAGGGCTGGACTGGAGTATCTTGGAGGTCTCTTGCAGCCAGGGAAATTCTGTGATTCTGTGATCATAAATTATGAATGGTATGAGTCAAAGGAAAACTAGAGAGAAACACCTTGTCTATTACACAGTGTTGCACTCAACTACAAAAAAAGGAGATTGATTCCAGCAGTTTTGCTGGAATACCTCTTTGCTGATACCACCTAATTGCAATGCAGACCAGCCAAATATGGAGGGGCAATAAGGAAAAAAAAAACAAACCAAACCAACAACACAAAACATTAGAAAAACAATTATCTGTACTCTGCAGTATTTCATCCCCCACAGCAATGTCTAGCACTGTTCAACCTTCACTGCCTGCTTGTGCATTTTTTCATGTTAGAAATACATACTTAGGATTTTTTCCAGTAATTCCTCAAGTTTTTTTTCTCAGCTTTAATTAAGTGACGGGCACATGCAGATCCACTACTGAAAAGACTATCGTTCCACATACCAAGGCAAGGCAGCATAGTAATGTAATCCCTGTTGACATGACAATTTCTGTTTTCATGCTGTGATCATTGGACTACTGTCTAAATGGAAGACAGTCTTCCTTTTGCACAACTTACACTGGCTTCGCTTGTCAGCTTGGTTGTATTGGCAGTGAGTAATGCTGGGAAGAAAGAAGCAGACCCTTCCTCCAGGCTCTGGGGAAAGGGAAGACCTTTTTAATCTTTACCCACTTAGACAGAAGGGTGCTAGCTCCATCCCACGGAGCACCAAGAGTAAGTAGACAGACTCTCAGCAGGTTTAGGCTGCTGTAACTCCAATCATTTGTTACCATTTTGCCCTAGTAGAACCTGTTGCCAGCTATGCAGGAGCCCTCAGCCTAGGGCAGAGGAGCAAGTAGGTTGTGCTTTCTATCTCCAGCATGGATTAAGTCTCAGTCTTTGCACCATAACACATCAGTGCCAGACTGACTCGCATGTCATGATCCAGCAGGAGACATCTGTTCAGCAAGAGAGCATGCAATAAAGGCTGTGTTCAATGTTAAACTGCAATCTCATGGGAGGCTCTCTTTCTAAATCTTTACAGATACACCAAGGTATTTAACAACTGCTTCTCAGAGAAGCATGTTTCCTCCTTTAAAAGACCAAAAAGGACAAGCAGGGGAAAAGAAGAATAAATGCCAACCTGTTGGTCAGTGATACTAATTAAGAACAGGTGGCAAATGTTAACATGGAAAGAACTCCAGAAACTGGCTCTTGCAGTATGAAAGCAAGAATGTGAGTAACTTGCAATCACATTCAGTACATTTGTTTCCCAGATACAGCCCATTGTTCAAGGACACTAGAGGGTAATTTTTAAAACTGCATTGACCCTGAATTTCTGAACAGTACAAATGAACAACTTTCTCCTCTTTTTATTAAAAACAAGATAATGTTTAATGTTTTTTTTTCTCCTAAGATGAAAATGTTATCCTAGTTGTCAGTTAAACCAAACAGAAATAAGCATACAGCCCACAAAACTTATGTATTCTAAGCCTTATACTCAGTTACTTAGTTTAACTGTTGCTTTCATGGTTCATTTAAAAGTTTCATGCTTTTTAAAATATCAATACATTTTAGCACCTCAAACATTTTTCAGTATATATACTACCATCTTTCCAAGTGATAATCTTGTTAACTGATATACACATTTCAAGCATGTCCATCAGACACTGTTAAAGTCTGAATTTCTACAGTAGCAGTATCCCAAAGCATTATGAAAAACTCATTCCACATACAATGCAAAACTGCTTTGTCAATAAAAAGTTTTGACATGTTATTTTCATAACAAAAAAAGTTTCTGCATTGATCTCTGGCTGTTCCATCTTCACAACAATCAGCTCAAACATACCTTGGATTCAGTCATTGTGACTGTTCTTCAAAAGTTCTTATGTTCAGAAAGACAGAAAGTTGTGTCCTTAAGGAAGCGCAAAGGTCAATGGAACTAACAGTTGCAAAGATATAGATGCCAAAAACCAAGCACAATTCATTAAAAGAAATTTCTGTGGTTAAGAGAACATTTTTTTCTACTATAAAGGTTTCCTTACTTAGGCAGACTGTTCATTTTCTCAATTCAGGATATAATATTACCTCAGGACAGTTTCGAAGAACATTTTCCAGACTGAGAAATTACTCCATAAAAGGCCATCTGCATGATTACATTGATTTCTCTAGAATCTTGTCCTATGAAATATATAGTCTGTAAGATGCATTGCAATAAAAAAATTATATCGGTTCTTGTCATTTAAACTGACTTTTAGATGAGGCCACTATCAGCATCCTTCATATTATAGTCCATTTAGATTTCTTAAAAGCAGAAATGATACTACATCATAGTCTAAACAAAATCTTCCACTTGCCTTTCCACTCTTATATCTTCAAGCCAATGGGAGGCAAGCCCTGGGAAAAATTATACAAAGAGCTACAAGAATTTAAAATCTGTATTGTCATTACATGCTCCCTTTCCTCTCAAAGCTTTAGACATTTTTCTTTCCATTTATTCTTTCATTAGCTCAAGGCATGATAATTAATTGGAATTCACCAGGTCTTTTGTTGTTGTGACCAAAGGGAAAGGACCAAAAAAAAGACTCATTCTGTCTTGTTAAAGTGAGTCCTTCTACCTTCACAAAGCCAGGGTAGTAAGAGGGAGGATTAAGGCCACTTGAATTGCTCAGGCCCAGTAAGGACAACTCCATGTCCTTCCCTTAGCCACTATCCAATGGATTTATGGAGAATGACACCTTAACCACAGCTATTACTTTGAGAAGAGGAAGCTGCTGTGTTGGCAGGGTTTGGCATCCAAAGTTGGCTACTGAGTAAGCTCTGATGCAAAGACGCAGGAAACCACACTGGCATGCCAACGCAAGGGTGTGTGTGCGTGTCTGCAGGGCTGTCTGAAGGGCGGAAAGAAGTGTTCATGGGCAAAGGCATAAAAAAGGCAAAAGTATGCGTGCTCTGCTGAGCTGAAGCATCTTTGGTAAAGGGTGGAAACCCACACAAATGTCCTCACAGAGACTAAAATCTTTTTAAGAAGCTAGTCATCCCAACTGTGTATCTCTCCTCCATACTCAAAAAAGAATCAAGCTAGACTCATCGTTACATTAGGTGGACAGAGGGAATGTGCTACACAGCTAAGAGTAAATGTTCAATATTGATCATGTGATTTTTGAGGACTTCATCCTATTGACTTTCAGTGAAGTTAAATTCCCAAGTACCTAAGTAATTTTTTCAAATAGAGCTTGGCTTTATGAGCTGCTTAGATAATTCTTCAAGCTTTTGTCGTATGCAAGTATTCACATATTATTCTTCATACAGTTTATTGTGTAATTTATTATTCTCATGTGATTCTCCTTAAACTGCAGGGTTATGATTCCCTGCAATTCAGGCATTGCAATTCCCTGAAGTTAATGTGAATACAATACAAATCAGTGCCTCTTATTGTCAGCTGTGCTGGTATCTCACTATTACGGAAATACACACCCTATTCTACAGCCTGTATAGCATGTTAAAAAAAAAAATATCTCCTTTTGAAGTACTTCTGATGTCCACTGCATGCTAAAGATGCAAAACAAAGCCCATCCCACTTCCAAAAGACTCCAGAAGACTAAAACAGGCCAACAAAGAACAGTTAAAGTGTTTATAATTGAAGAAAAGATGATAACCAGAACAATGGTTATAGCATTTTTCCTTTTGTATGACTAGCAACTCTTTTTCATGCAACATTCAAGAATCAAGTCTGCAGAGGCAGACTGGATAAAGAAAGAGCTGATTTGCAGTCAGGGTTTGGAAGTTTTCAATTCCTAGATATGGTAGGCTGACCTTGGCTGGCTGACAGATGCCCACCCAGCCAGTCTCTCACTCTGCTTGCCTTCAATAGCACAGGGAAAAAAAAATCATATGGAAAAGCTACTGGGTCAAGATAAGGACATTTTATCAAGAAAAGCAAAAGCTGTGTGCAGATCCAAACCGAAATAAGGAAAGTAGTCACTATTCCCCATCGGCAGACAGGTGTCCATCTACTTCCTGAGCATCAGATCCTCAGTACATACAGCAGCTGCTAAGAAAGACAAATGTCACCCCCAGAAGTGTCCCTGCAGTCTCGTCCTTTCCCTCTACTTCTATGGCAGAGCTCAACGTTATGCGGTATAGACTATCTCTTTGGTGGTCAGTTTGGGCCAGCTGTCTGGTCTGTGTCCCCTCACAACATCCTGCTCACCCCCCACCTACTAGGCTGGTTTTTGTGGGGTGATGGGGAGAAAGTCTTGACACTGTGCAAGCACTGCTCACCAAGAGCCAAAACACTGGAGTGTTATGACTGCTGTTTTATCAACCCTGTCTAGGCACAAATGAAAAGCACAGTATCATATGGACTGCTGTGAAGAAATTTACCTCTAGCCAGCCAGACCTAGTATACCAGAAACGGAAAAAACACAAGAAATGTCAGGAAACTGCTCTGGTAGAGGCATATATGTGGGAAATCAGCTCAGGAGGTAGGGAGGGGAAGAACTTTCCAGTGAATGACTTCAGGCATCACCATAGAGTTCAAATTCACTTCTAAAAACACTATTAGAGTCCATTTTGAAAAGAGGAATGCTTTCCCATTATTACATCTTAAAATATGTGAGGAAAAGGAAAATTCAACTCTCTAGGTATTAAACAGTTACTTTTTCTGTTCAAATAAAGTAGTTGTAGGATTTCACAAGGCTTGCATTTTCAGGAAAGAAAGTCACTAGTTTCATAAGCAGGTTTCAGACAACTGCAAGGAATTTGAATACAAATATGAATACTTCCTTAGTCACACTGAGTAATTCTTTGGAAGCCAATTTCTGCTCTCAAATTATCATTACATAAAGGTTGTTGCTTTTTTAATCAGCAGACATTTTTCTCACAAGGATGTTTTTACCTGAGAAGCCTAAGCAAAGAAGAATCCTGAAGGCTCAGCCAAATTTGCAAACTGAGTTAAGCATTGCAGACACCACAGAGGTGATCCCATTTCCTCAACCATATTCTTTCCAGATATCATATTGACTATACCACCCCAATTCCTTCCCCTGCTCTTCTCAGGCAAATACTATGACTTGGATGTATAGGAGGACTTACCCAAAATGCCCTGAATCAGACAGGCAGAGGAGTGGTAGCTCCTCTCTGTAGAAGCAAGGCAGTGGGCTAAATGCAGTGGTGGCATGAAAAGCTGCAATGTAAATTGCTCCTCCCCCAGGACTAAGAGGAGGACCCCAACCACAGCCTTCCCCCTCTGCTGCTCCAGGAGACTTCAGCTGTGCACCACAGATACAGGCGGAGTCTAAAGTGACATCCTATCTCATCCAATTTACAAAGCGTCTCATGTAATTTACAAATGACATGAGAAAAGCAGCCCAGAATAAAAGCTATCTCATAGGCATATGGTTGAAATGTAAGCCAGTAAGACAATTTCACATAAAACTTACAATTGCTCCAAGATCCTCTCATTAGGTCTGGGTTTACTTTCATATGAATGCATGAAAGTATTAAGTTCATACACTAACTAGGTATCCTTCTTTTTGGTAGTTCTTCCTGACTGTCCTCAGGATTAGTAAAGAAATCTAACAACTGAGACTGCCCTCTTCCTTCTGTCTAGCATACAAACCAACTCCTACTTAGTTTCCTAGGCGACAAGGCCTAAAGCATGTACCCTCAGACAGCTTCAACAGGCCTAACAACCGTTGGAGACACTCCAAATTCATCAGCTAAGACAAGATTATAGGTCCTTTTACAATTCTTCTTGTTAAAAGTCAGGTGCTGAAATCTGGAAATCAGTTGCCTTTTCTGCAATGCCAAATAAATAAATCTTAAACCCTACCCACACACGTTAAATTGTGAATTTTGCTCCTAAGCCTATTCAGTTACCTACTCAATGGTCCCTTTGATATCAGGTCTAAAATAGGTACTAGTCAGTTTCAGCTCTTATTTTTGCCTTATGTTAATGACAGTAAAGTTTTCACCAAATTATCTTTGAAACAACCTCTTGGGTGGTTTCAATTTCATTCCATAAGATGAAGTGCAACACAATCACAGCCTGACATAACAAGCATTTGCTATATTAATGATGTCTTTGTTTCTCTTTAGGTATTGTACCTGGGTACTACTAAGAATGCACAGGAAACAAAACCATATTGCACATTGTCACAGATTAAGCACGTTTCACTCCCTAATGTATACCTACACAAGGGTAAAAGTACACCAATCTAAGAACTTTGTGAGTTAAACTAATAATTCATAAACTGGCACCTATAAAGTCTGAAGTCCTCGTGACTACATTTTGATCTTATCCATGTTTTCTAGTCTTCTAATCCTGTTATGATCATCACAGAATTTTTAAGTAGATCGCCACCATATTTTTCAGAAGTCTGCAGCTGAGGGGCAGGAAAAAACCCAAATATTTCTAAAGTTAACAGTGGGCTGAAGTATAGTGCTTCACTGCATTGAACTGTGCAATCTTTGTTACAGTAGTTTGAAAAGATACAATGTGATCAGCCAAATGAATGAACAACCCAACAGCTTGACCACGTGCAGTGAAGCAAATTCTCTGGAACAGGGTATCTCTTATCAGTAAAGGTGTGTAAGTTCTTAAGTATGTATGGGACAAGAACATTGCTGTGATCAGAGTGAAAATATATGCTTTACTAACATAAACAACTAAATAATATGAATCTCAATAGCCCAGCCAAGTTTTCTATTTTAAAGAAACAATGAAAGGCAGTTTCTCAGGAGCATGTTTGTTAGGACTGTAACTTAGCTCCTTCTTATTTGCAATTCTTACAAAACTACTTCTTCCTCCATGATTTTTTTTTAAAGAAAGAAATCTTAGTTTAGCTATAACAAGCTAGGTACTTGAAAAACAGAAAAAAGGAGATTATTATCATTATGTTCAAGTCTGGTTTTAACAAAACCCTTGCAAAGGATTCCAGCATCTAATTAAACAAACTCACTTTAGTGATCTGTGGGTAAAGAACTATTCAAATCATTCAGTTTGACCATTAATGAACTTATAGGTTAGTATACAGTGAAGGAATTCATGACAAGAGCAATCATGTGGAAAGAATCTGCTCATGACTATTTGTTCTTGTTTTGCAGAATACTTCTTTTTTCTTTTTTTTTTTCCTTTTCTTTTTTTTTTTTTAATCCAATCAATGAGGATTGGTTCTTTCTGGTTTAACATACTAAAACAGTTTCTTAGGTCTCCCCAGAGACTGAGGAATTCAGAATCTTTCCTGAACCAGAATATAAGAACTGCAGAATGAAAGAGTAACAGTGATTTTTTGTTTGTTTGTTTGTTTGCAAAGAAAACATGTCCTAATGTTTGATGCATGACTGTAAAAATTAAGCTAACTGCTGTAGCGCTTAAGAGATCATTTTTATTAGTCACAAATGGGAATATATTCTTCTCATATTCTCCAGCCCTCCCAATTCCATCTATAAATCAGCACCTCCCAATAAAAAACAGTTTTTATAAACATGACTTGGAAAAAAAAGTTAGAGAACACATTCAACATATTGTTCTCTCAGTAAAACATTAGGTCAGAAATGTATCTTTTTCCCAAAAATACCTACACAGTTTCACACACATGTTCTTTTCTTGATGATTCTGCAGCATTACTCATTACACACAGAAGGAGTGATAGAAGGGGTTGCATGCTCAAATGCTATTAAGGACTTGACATGTATCAATGTTTTTCAGTCACAGAGCTGTCTGTAAATGTACATTTTATTTTCACAGCCAAGCTAAGAGGGATGGGCAAGGGTACTGAGAAGAACCTTCTTGCTCTCTTACCTCCAACACCAGGCACGCTGTCCCACACATTTCAAATTACTCCTTGGTATTTGCCAGTTTACTCATGCTTATCCCCAACCTGCCATCAGGAGGCAGAACACAGGAGGAACACGAGAGGGTTCTTGGGTGAGCCACTTGTGTGAACAGAGGGGTTCTAGACTCACCAGTGACACGTGGCCCTGGAGCATAATGCACATCTGCAGGTACCCACTGTGGACAAGCCACTAGTGAACAAAGCAAGCTCCTTATCTCGAGTTAAACAAAACAGAGCTTTTCCTTGTTTCTAGCTCTTGCAGGCAAATGTCAACCTGCTCTTCAGAATAATGTCTAGACTGAGAAAGCATATATGTCAAACCTTCTGCAGACACTAGAAAAAAATCTGAAGCCTGCTAAAAAAAACTACTGCAGCTGCAAAACTCCTTTTTCCTGATTTACCTAAAAACTCGAAAGCTTGTACTCACAAAACCTTCTTTCCACGATAGCTTACAATCAACTCATTACATACTTAAAAATTGAAAAGCCTGTGCAGTACCTTTACACAGTTTTGCATGGTGCCAACAACAGCAAAACAGACCATTTTGTTTGTATACAGAATTAACTAATTAGATAATCTTTGCACAGTGCTTTAATGGTTACAGTTTGATTTTTTTCAAGAGTTGCTCATGTTCATCAGCTGGCAATGTAAGAAAACCAGGATCAGGATGTTTCAGCTGCACTTGGCAGTGCAAGAACCCAACCAAATGTGATCACTGCAGGTATGTGTTGTCTGTATCACGGAACTTGCTCAGTCCAACTCCCTTGCTACAGCAACTCTCAGTAGCACTTGAGTTTGAACTTTTCACACACCCCTATTGCACTTAGGCCCCACCTCTACTTCTGTTAATTTAAAATTAGATTTTTAAAAAGCACCTTACTTAAAAAGTAAGTTTTTAAATTTGTTTCCACTACACTCCAACCTCAGGATCCATCAAAGTGAGACCACTGCTGAAGGTTTAAAAAAGCCCATCAATTAAATGGAATCAGCTATAGCAAATTCAAGCTTATCATCATGTAGTCAGTGTTTTGAGACTTCATTTTCCTGACAGGCTTTTATGAAAACACAAGAAACAAGAACAATTCTATTACTTTCTAAGCATTTTTACACCCTGTATACTGTAAGATTTCTACAATATGTGGTAATAATTATGCTTTTTTTAATGCAGGTTATGTTGTTCTTTATGCTGTTTAAAAGGAATAAACCAAGTGAAACCAAATGCAGGGGGTTTTGTTTGTTTGTTTGGGTTTGTTTTGTTTTGTTTTGTTTTGGTTTTGGTTTGGTTTTTTTGTTTTTTGTTTTTTTTAATGCAGAGATTCTGGCCTGTTTCACTGTCTTTCCTTTACTCTTGGCTTCCATACAGAAATTGTCATCCCTTTTTTTCAGAAGATTGTGGAGGGTAAGAGTGTAGTAAGCTGGGTCTGGAAAATTTGTTTTCAGTGGTCTGCTTCCTTTTTCACATATGAGGCAACAAAAAAAAAAAAAAACAAAAAACAAAAAACTCACAATTTGTATTTCAGAGAAGCAAAAATAAGATGCCACAAGAAATATACCTGACTAACACAGCTATGATCTTCTCAGTGTCCAACAAGAGGACAACAAACAGTCCAGTAAGACTGACCTTACAGTGTTTGACCTAGAAAATAGTGAAGTAAAGAAAGTGAAGTATAGAAAAGAAAGTAAAGCAGAACTGCATCTTCCGGGTGAAACCTGTGAACTTCGAGGCACAACGCTTCCCAAGTCCCTCCCCCAGGAAGTAAAGCTTTGTAAAACTTCTCAAGTAACCTGAATGTCATTTACACAGATTTGGTTCTCAGTGTTCCCCTTGGCTTGCAGCAGGGCAATTAGCAGCGTATTCCCTTTGTCCAGCTGGCAGAATTATATTGTGGTTAAGTAAACACAGGGCACGTACACCTTGTTCTCCCTCTTCCTCCCACAGTTATCCCTTCTCACAGTTTCAGCTCCTACACCCAAACAAATTTCAATCAGTATTGGTCTTACCAGAAGTAAAAGGCAAAGTGATTAAAAAAATCTGCATGAAAGAAATCCATTACCTTCCTGCGCAAGAAAAAGACTTCCATTATTCACAGAGCAGATGATTCACACTGTAGTTATACCTGCTCTGTATGAGTGTCCTTCTGTAGCTGTATGTAAAGCATGGACTTTAATACCAGAGTATTGCTGCTAATTGTTAGGGCTGTCACAGTAGCTCTTCATCACTCTATGAAGAAACAGGAGGCTGAAGGGGGATTTGAACAGTGCTTTGAAAAGTCAAAAAATAAAAGCTAGCAATAATGGAGGAATAACCAGGACACAATGAGGATGAAGAAGATAGACTGGAAGCAGTAACACCATCACCGAGAGAAGAAACCCAAGAGTTACACTTATCACTGTCCTCTACCTCATTTGATTTTACTGCATCTGTTAAAGGAACACTTGCCCACAGAAGCTTCTGATATCTAGTACCAGTTTGGGGAAACAAGGACTAACCTGCACCTTTACTGAGTTGCCATGCCTGCCATGGGCACTAGTTCAGAGGTGCTACTACTCACCCTTGACAAGAATTCACCCTTCACATACAAAGAATCACACTGTGAAATTTTGATTAGGATGCAGCAGCATCTGGAAAATGTTTATTAACATTCATAGAGCAGGTAAATTTCAGACAAAAAGAGATATACTGAAGGCATAGTATGACAGGTAATTGAGAGGTATGTCCATAGCACTGTGCAGACTTTAAGACACTTTTGTAATTTGCAGTTGTACATTTTTTGTACAGTAACAGCAGCAGATTTTTGGCAGATACAATATTAGCAATGCCTCAGAGTACCTTGAAGATGCATTGCTAGTGAGAAAGCAGCTAAAGTGGAGATCAGGGAAAGAAACAGCATTTTTCCACAAAACTAACAGACATGAATACAACATAGATATGCCATTTCATATGTGGGTTTTGTTGTGGGGTTTTTTTTTCTCCAATGCGAGGGGGATAATCTAGCACAATGTCTTACCACAACACAAAAAGTAAGTGATGTATTTTTTCACAAACACACAGCAATAATCAGTGGACGCTATTTTTCTGATCACAAATTAAACAGCTAAATTATTTTATTCACTTGTACATAACAATAAATAAGTTTGCATCTTGCATTTTGAATTTGTGTTGCATTAGTCAGAAGCATATAAATTTAGGATGTGTGCACATCTAACTATGCAAACAGGTAATGAGTAGAAATACTGCAAACAATTACAATATTTACCAGAAAAAATGGATTAAAACAGTTGCTAAGAATCAAACCCTAAATCTTATCACATTGCAGTAAAAGCAGCAATTCACTTGTTTTATGAAGCAATCTAAATTTCAGAGTGCATCCTTTGCAACCAAGCGTTAGATAAAAACAACTGAAAATACTGATGCTGAGCTTTTTCTTTCAATAATTCAAAACAGTATTTTAAAAATGCTTTCAGCTGCAAAAGCAGATGCTTTGCAAGTCTTCCATTCCTTATCATTTCTTTAACAGCTCGTTTTTCCTGTTGTAAAATAATCCAGGGCTTTTGAAAAGTTGAGAGAGAAGACACTTAGAAAAAAAAAAAAAAAAGAAAAAAAAAGTAATTCTTTTCTATTGTCTTTCAAAGCTACTATTGTTCCTTAGTAAATTACTTATCTTTGGCAGTAGGCAATCCAAACTCAATTAACTTTCTTTCAACACTATTTTTACTATATTAATGTCAACAGAATCTCTCCTATGAAGAATAACATATTATGGAATATTATTGGAATAAAATAAATAAATCAGCCTAAAAGTCTAGAATCTAACAAATTTTTTTCCTTCACTTTCAAGGCTTCTGCAGAACTATCCATTATAGACAGATTTCCATGAGGTTCTAGGAAAGTCTAGCATTTTCTAATAAAATTCCATTAATTGTCTGCAAGGGCTACAAAATAAAGTGCTCCAGCAACCTTTCATTTTGGGTTTCAACTTTACCATTTGACAGGAAGAAACTGGTACCATCTTAAAAAAGTATCTTTCCAGCTGCACAGACCCTACCACCTCTCTCAACAGAAAAGGTTAAATAAAAACATCTTCAGATTAAGTAAGAAACTCATGTTGGAATCAGGGAATATTTTCTATTAATAAGGATGTACAAACTCCTGCTTTCATGACCAATGGGGGACACAGACACATAAAAAGAGCACCCCAGCTCTTAGTTTTAGAACTCTCTCCGACAGCACTATGATGACCCAAATGTATCAAAATATATTTACAAACCCACAAGAACTGAAGCCAATCTGAATGTGTACTTACGATCACTGCATGTGCACAAGCACTTGCTGAACTTGAATGAAGAGCAGTGTTCATAAAAGAACTACACTTGTATTTGAATAAGGATGACTAGATGATCTTTCGAGGTCCCTTCCAACCCCTAGGATTCTATGATAAGACTTCTAAATTTCAATCCTGGTTGCCCTATATATACACTGATATTTTCATCTCCTGTGGTTGAGACTATGATCCTTTACTCCTATTAGCCCTTAACTTCACACAGTATAGTATTTAGTAGGAGAAAGGGATTTAGCATTTGTCACTACAGTGTTTTCTGTATCAGATAAAAATTATGTCTGTCAAAGGCAAAATTTTAAATCAAGATCTATTTAGACTTATTTTCCATGTAAGGCTCATCAGTAGAGTTGGGGATTTGGGGGTTTCTCCCCAAAAGTGAAAGAGAGAATTTTTGCAAGCCCCAAGTTTCAGTGTCTCCACCACACAAGAATACAAGTCACTGTATGTGCTCTTTACAGGAGCAATTTTTCCTTTTTCATCAGTGCTGTTTGACATAACTGGTAGGGTCTGAGCTGCAGGAAGGTAAGAGGAGTGCTGAGGAGATATGCAAGAGAAGACAGTGTTATCTGAGGCCCAGGATGAAGCTCCAAGGCACACCCTGTACAAGCATGCTGGTACCTAGGAAAGCTTGCTGACAGAATAGAGGGAAAGGAGACAGAATTGTGATGCTGGGGACACCAGGACTTAACCACCATCCCAACTAGCGAAGACCAGTGGCCTTTGGTAACCACCAGTCAGAGGACTACGTGGAACAGGTATTTGTGAAAAGCTCTGCAGTAGCTAACTAGACACGTGGTCTGTCTCATTTGTTCTTCAAGTCTTTCCTGGAGCAGATCCAAAGCTGTTCCATCTTGCAAATGCACAACTAGTTAAACACCTCAGTGAGATACCAACCCTACCCAGTTTCTGCACAGGACTTGTTATGAGGTCAAGGAAAGTTCCAAAGCCTTCAGCAGCTTGCATATTTAGCAAGAAAATAATTTTTCTTTCGTGAGAAAGGAATTTAAAACAGCCACAGGAAAAAATGTGAAAAGTGAATGGTGTTGGTCTTATAAAGGATTCCAGGCAGAGTTAGCAATTTGACTACTAACTACACAAGGCCATTTTATGAAACAAATATTTCCCATCCCCATACAAGTTAACAGTAATAAAAGGACTGACCAAGAATAGACAGTTTCACTGAGTTTTGAATAATGCCCAGGGTCTGCTTGATCACAAATTATCATAAATGGATGTGAATAAACAAATCTATGTAAAACTGATTTCCCTCTCCGTGCATTTGAAAATGCATTAAATGGTCAAAAAAACTTTCATTATGACTTCTTTGCTGCTTCATCCACCTTCACATCAAAACAAGTGCAGTTAAATGACAATAACTTCTACTGCAACCAAGCAAGAAGCTTGAAAAAATATTCCCATCATGTGAATTCTAGTTATTTCAGAGATAAGTACTCACAGCTCAGGGCAGAAACTTCCCTTTCTCTTATGAATACACATAATGCATTCAGAAAGAAATGGCATTTCATGTGGAAATAAGATGTATAACTGCTCTTCACATCAGTGAATACAGTAGTTGACAAAGTATATGCAAGATGCCAACACAGCCAGAAATCAAGATAGAAAGCCACTTTAGGTGGTGCAGCAAAGCTAGCAAGCATCTGAGTACAGATTCAGTGGTCAAAATCTACCAGTCTTGCACCTCTATGGGCAAAGAAGAGTCAGGCAGCAGCAGCATTAACTATTCCACAGCTGAGGAACTGGCTAGGAAGAGTGCACAGAATATAAAAAATTGTCTACTAGCAGGCACTGAGGTCCCAAAAGGAACAGCATTTCTCTAACACCATAGAAGATTTTTAAAACATTTCCTCTTATTTGAAAGTCAACTAATTTTCTAGCTACATGCTTGAGCAAACAAATATCCAAGCAGTTGTAAGCATCATAATATTTACAAGAAACTGTGGATTGTGTTAGTAGATACATTTCACTACTTATCTGACACCAACATTGGGTCAGAGATTTTTAGAAGAACATTTATTTGGGAATGCTGATTGACAGACCAATTGCAGTTTGGCCGGCTGGAACTCCAAAGCCAGCTTGCAGATTTATTAACAGATGTTCAAACGTTAGCGTATAATAAATATACATTCAATATCAATCAAATATGCTGCTGCTGAACTCTTGACTATCCTCTGAAATAAGCTATTGAAAACATTTCAGTAGGACACAACAAGGACGTTAAAGTGCCTGTTACACAATCAAGAATTATAGCTAGCTGCCAAAGTAAACTTCCTGTTCATAATGTTAACAATGATGATGACTGCCTGTCATACTATACTGGTATTTAAATAAAGCATGGATTATGAACTCAGGTAAATATTAAAATCTATTCTGGGTTTTGTGAAATGTCTTTTTAGTAAGAATATCTGTTTTAATTTTACCTAAGTAAAAATTATTAAACTGTATGCAGAGGTTTTTGGGTTGTTGTTTTTTAACTCCTATGCTCAAACCACTTATTTAGGATGTTCCCAAACCACTTATGGTAAAATTCCTGGTAACACCAAAGCCTCTTCAGTGGCCATATCTCATTCAAGTCTCAGAAGCAGACCGACTGAGACAAAGTGTATTCCTAAAATGTAAAGTGAAGCTAAACTTCTTATGTAAAGGGCAGAATATAACACTAGTTAAAAGCACCATTTAGCCTCACACTCCTCATTCAAGTAACAGTAAGATTCGTTCAGGTGAAACAAAGAGAAACAATTTTCATCAAAATGCCAAGATTTGAAGATACTGAAAAGCAGACAGAGAACCTTTTTATCTCACTATCTCCATCTGCACTCCAGTCAATATGTCCTGAATGAAAATAACATTTTAACATATTGATCTACCATCAAAGAAGCAGAATTTCTGCAATATATTTCTGACTGTGCAGAAAAGAGTTATACCAACATGCAAAGTAATCCCTTACTAAAGCAATCCCTTATTAAAGTCCAAACAAGACTTTCTCAGTGCACCAGTGATTTCATCAGGAATTTGGCTGGAGCAAGATTTGGTGTCATTTCAGGGAACTTAATTCATGAGGCTTTTGGATGCACTTGCAAGGGGAAAGTGTAGTGAGGAAAACAGGTTTCCTCACCATTGCACACAGCTGTTATGGGTCAGCCAGGACACCAGTTCTTCTTACTGGCTGAAGTTCACCTACTACAGACATCAACATGAGACTCATGCCCTGGGGATGTCCCCTTGGACATCATGCACCTGCCATGTGAACCAGCTACAGGGCAACATGTCACGTCAAAATTCTCTCCAGAACTTTTACAAGCAAAATTTTATGCAGCAACTGCTTTGATACAGTAACTAAAGCGGGGGAAGGCAAGTCTCTTCTGCTGACCTCTCAGGTCAGTGCTGTCCTCAGACAGAATGTCAGACCCACGGTTAAATTGACAAACCTGAAGAGATGGTGATCTCTGCTCACTAAGGCATAATAATCCACCATAGACAGACTCTCTTTCAATTTCCTTTGAAACCTCTTATACAGGAAGATAGAAGTTGGCAGATCTATACCAGACAGATGCATTGAGTCCCTTAAATCAGTATTAGTATTATGCATGTACGCTTTTTCATTATAAACATTTGCTGCTGTCAAGAGAGCCAGAGCTACAGTAACTGAATGATGGTACACTTCTCACACCCACCAATGCTCTTCTACCTTCAGTTGCCCATACAGAGGCCCAAGACATCCAATTTCAAGGTGAAATTTTACAGATCTTTAGACATGCGCTTCCAAAAAAAAAGAACAAATACTCAAGTGTACAAACTGTGTGTTTGTATTGTGAAACACCTGCATGTAAAAATACACATGAGCCAGGCTGAAATTAAACTCATATATGACATTTTAATCAATCACATGCTGGTATACACAACATCTGAATGTAGTTTGCAAGCAAAAAGCTGTAGGTTTGCACAAGAATAGTTTTCATCCATTCTACCTCCCAACTTCAAAAAATTTCACTGCAACAGTTGAGGGATGGAATATTTCTGGGTACAGATACCCAGGAAGGCAGTAAGCTCAAAAACACAGGAATAGATGAGTGAACCCAGTTGCAAGGGTGATCAAAGATGAAAACATTTTTCATTGCTTTCAGAAGCATCTCACTAACAGTTTAGTTAACTAGCTGAATTTCTCCTGAAGGTCAGCCTCTAGAAATGTCATGTGTACAAACGTACAGCCTTGTTATGGAGCAAATGGGATGATCCACTGTAACAACTGCCAATTTATGCAATTTAAAATATTCTGTCAGAAGAACATACTGCAGTGCTCTCATTCATTCATTCATCCTTTGAAATCCAAATTATATGCATCCACAACAGAAAAAAAAAAAAAAAAAAAAAGTCTAACACACTCAATTACATTTGGTAATGTTCTAACTGTCCAAATACTGCTTCTGCCTCAGCAGACAGTAAAATCAATGACAGGAGTTGAATGGAACAACTTTCACCACAGAACAGGGTAACTGCTCCAGAAAGGAATTTCTCATTTCTGATAATCTTCCTATAAAGGTGTGCCCCTTCACAAGGGCATATGTATCAGCTGAATCCTGTATCATGAGACTGAAGGAAAGGGCTCAGGGAAGAAAAAACTCATTTTCCCAGTTCCTCCTGCTCCTCATGATGTTAAAACTGCTCCTTATGATGTTAAACCTGCTCCTTATAAACCCTTCCCATTCTAGGGGGACTATGAAGGAGAGTTTGAACTTCCAGAAACAATTCAACAGTTTTTGAGCTTCAACCGCAAATGTACCCCTATGACACCAAAACACTACTAGTTCTACCTGCTAAATCTCTCTAGAACCACCATAAAACAGCTGAAGGGCGTGCTTGTCACCTGCAGAATTTCAAACACATCAGTATAAAATGGCAATATTTGACTTAGTTCCATAAATACAATGGTTAAATGAATTCAACATTTCTCTAGCTGGTCAACCAGTCTCAAAAATTTCCCCCCTTTAAGAATAATCAAGGTTTTTATTTTTAAGACAATAAACAGAAAGTGTTTATTAGGTTTGCAAGATCAACTATCAAAGATAAATTAGGAGATCAAAATCCCACCTGCAGCCACCAGAACTAAAGATGTTTCTTTGCTGAAATACAACTTTACCATCAAACAAATTTCACTGGTTAAGTACGATACTCAGTAATGACTATTTCGTTGTAATTCTGTCTACCCAGCAAGTTTCCCATGAGAAATAAAAGATAAAAAACACACTTAGCTGTTGCAGTTCATATTAAAACAGTTTAATAGACTACAGTAAGCATTGCATAGCAGTATACTTTTTCTGGTACCTTACAGTTAATACCAGATTAAATTATTTTTGTTTGTTCAAGAGAAAATACTATTCATTCACTATAGACACATCACGCCCATCACTATGTATTATATTGTCATCACTGTCCTTGTGACTTGCATTGCAGTAATGCCCAGAGGTAGCAGTTGTGTCTGTCTGGGCAAACACAAAATAAATAGACTCTTCACCATGAATCCAAACAGAGAAGAGGGACAAATGGGGAGAGTGAGAATAGGGGGACACAGAATTAAAATGGTACGATGTGGGAAATGGTTCTTCTTCTTCACCACATAAAACTAAAACTACAGCAGACCAAAGTAAAATCCTACCATCCTGATGCAAATACGAGTTTGGACAACCTCAACTGAGCCATGTTTTTACATCTGCATCTCTGCATTCCCTGCCCTATGGCCCATTTTCTGCACCCAGCACATACTGAGCTGTGGTCTCAAGTCTGCCAAAAAGCTGACCTACCCTCTTACAATTATCAGTGAAGGACAAGTATAAAGAAACATGCAATGCCTTCAAGCACCTCACTGGCCTGAGATTAAATTTACCCTGGAAAGGAACTCTGAGACAGCTCTAACTATCAAATTCAACTTCAGAACAACCAGCCATAGTAAAATAGAAGAGAAAAAAATCTAATTGGTGCAGACAATTCCTGCTTTTCTTCACAGAGGCTTTAGAGAAGCATAGAATCAACATATATCTCAAGTTGGAAGGGATCCATAAGGATCACTGAGTCCAACTCCCTTCTCCTTGCACTATGCCAGGTATTTACAACTGTGTAAGAACCCTGAAAGTAAATGAAAGACCATTTTTTTGCACTTTATGTACAGAATATATGTGAGAAGAACAGCTTCTCTTCTAATTTTTTTCCATGGGTGAGAGACAAGAGAGAGCAGCCAAAGCAAAGCACACAGTTGGTATGCTTCCTTTTCATCATTATCAAACAGGTATGCTGCAGTGGGGAACAAATGAAGGAGCACATTACCATGGGGAAGGTCATACTACAGCAGAGCTAGGAAGGGGAACATAGTTCCAGAAGAATACAATGGTAACACACAAAAAAGCCAAATTCATCTGCAAAATTTAGTACTTGCATACATCTACGCTTAACTGTACACCAGGTTGCTTTTTGGCCCCTTGCCCTCCACATAAAGACACAAACCTGTTCTCTCTGTGTAGGTGCACACACAGTCCTGAAATTAATTTTGTGCTTTACATCAATAAATTACACTTAGGGTGGTGCTCTCAAAGCACTGTATAATCAATGTATATAAAAAATAACTTGTCCAAAATTTTTCAATTAGAAGTATAGAGGCACTGCAAATTTAAGTGACCTACCTATATTCACATCAAAATACTCAATACTCAGATGGATAAGTAACCTCAATGCAGTTTTCAAGAATTTTCAGGTACAAAACTTCCAGAAATTTCATATTTCAACTAGATTTTTATTCCAAATTTTTGCTATGAAAATGTGGCTGATACACGCACCCCTCTGTATAAGAACAGATTTTGTTAGTGCCACCTCCTGGTGATAAAATAAACCTAAAAAATCATGCACTAAGCTGAAAATTCCCACAACAAAGTGAAAATACAGTAGTTTGGCCTGGTTTGATTTGCTTGTTTACGATGGCTTGACTTGTGGCATCAGATTTTCCCCTCTGCAAACTTGAAGGATACAAAATTCATTGGCCACTTTTATGATTACATAAGTGCAGATGTATAAGCATCCTTTAATCTGTGTCAACTGAGATCAAAAAGAAAAGTATATTCCTGGAAGAATATCTCTCTCAGGAAGGTACACTTGCCTCAACTTTACACTTTGGGAATTTTGATGGGGAAGACATTCAAAGGCACAATGAGATCTCCATTAGACGCTGCCCATGGAGTCACGAGCTTGATGTCACCTCCCCATCTGGCTTGCCCGTGCTTTCTTTCAAGCCTTTTAGCTGCAGATACTCTTTGGATGCTACTGACAACAGCAGGTTGTTGTCATGGTGAAACAAGGTGTCATACAGCTACTGATAAATATACCCTATCACCTTCAAATGGTTTGCCCCAGTCTGAAAGAATAATGTTTGGTCTAAGAAAATTATAAAATGTGAGCTTTACTTAAATCTACCCCAATGCTATCTTGTAATTTGGGTAACTATCTTTATTTTTAAGTTCACTGTCCAGACCCACAAAGCAGAGGATAGAGGTATAAGTCTGGGTATGAAAGAAGTCACATTACACTCTTCACACAGCATGGTAAGTGTTGGAAATATGCCTAATACTCTTGAGGGATTTTACAGTTCCTGTGTAAAGTAGATCTTTTTTGGCATTAAGCCTAACACTCTTGAGGGAATTTTTGTAAGTTGCCTGGGGCCTTTATAACATGTAGTCCAACATGCATTTTGGTATCACCAGCTATTTTTATTTTCTTAAACATTCTGTTCTTAAACAAAATTTTGAATGCTTGAGATAAAGACTCTGCAAATATAGAGTCAAAGTCAATATAAATCAATATAAGTCAATATAAATCACTGCCTCTCATAATTTGTGTTCAAGAGTTGCCTGAACATCATTTATGTTCAGGAGTTGAACCATGCCTGAAACATGACAGGTAAGGAAACAAAAAAACAAAACCACAAACAAATTAAAAAAAAAAAAATCACCTGCAATAAACACTCCAAAGGAATGTCTTAGAACAAGGAATCTGTGTGCTACCTTTTATATAAAAAAGAAGTAAACCTCTGGTCATCCAGCCCCTTAAACTAATTACCACAGAATGGTTTGAGTTGGAAGGGATCTTGCAGATCATCTAGTTCCAACACCCATGCATGGGCAGGGACAGTCCCACTAGATCAGGTTGTTCAAAACCCTGTCCAACCTGGCCCTGAACACATCCAGGGTTGGGGCATCCACAACTTTCCTGGGCAACCTGTTACAGTGTCTCACCACCCTCACACTAAAGAATTTTTTCCTAATATCTAACGTAAATCTGCCTGGTTCCAGTTCAAAGTCATTACCCTTTGTTCTATTGCTACATGCCCTTACAAAAAGTCCCTCCCCAGCTTTCCTGTAGGCCCCCTTCAGGTACTGGAAGGCCTCTATAAGGTCTTGCTGGAGCTGAATAAGTCCAACTCTCTCAGCTTGTCTTCACAGGAGAAGTGCTCCAGCCTTCTGATCATATTCATGGCCGTCCTCTGGACTCACTCCAACACATTATGTCTTTTTTGTGTTGCAGACTCCAGAGCTGGACACAGTACTCCAGGTGGGGTCTCACAAGCGTGGAGTACAGGGGCAGAATCACCTCCCTTGACCTGCTGGCCACGCTTCTTTTGATGCAGTCCAGGATGTGGCTGGCTTCCTGGGCTGCAAGTGCACGTGACTGGCTCATCTTGAGCTTCTCATCAACCAGCACCTCCAAGCCCTTCTCCTCAGGGCTGCTCTCAAACCATCCTCCACCCAGCCTCACCCAGCCTGTAATTGTGCTTGGGATTGCCCTGACCCATGTGCAGGACCATGCCCCTGGCCTTGTTGAACTTCATGTGGTTGGCATGGGGCCACCTCTCAAGCCTGTCGAGGTCCCTTCTGGATGGCATCCCTTCCCTCCAGCGTGGTGTCGCTGGCGAACTTGGGAGGGTGCACTTGATCTCACCGTCCATGCTGCTGATAAAGATGTTAAACAGCGCCGGTCCCAGAACGAACCCCTGACGAGCACAACTCCTCACTGATCTCCACTTGGACATCAAGACATCGACCACAACTCTATGAGTGCAACTATCCAGCCAATTCCTTATCCACTGAGTGGTCCATCCACCAAATCCATATCTTTCCAATTCAGAGACCAGGATGTCATGTGGGACAGCATCAAATGCTTCATACAAGTCCAGGTAGATGACATCAGTATCTCTCCCCTTGTCCACTGATGCTCTCACCCCATCGTAAAAGGCCACCAAATTTGTCAGGCATGATTTGCCTTTGGTGAAGCCATGTTTGCTTTCACTGATCATTTCCTTATTTTCCCTTTGCCTGAGCAGAGCCTTCAGTAGAATCTGCTCCATGATTTTGCCAGGCACACAGGTGAGACTGACTGGCCTGTACTTTCCTGGGGCTACTTTTTATCCCTTTCTGAAAACAGGGGTGACTTCTGGGCTCCACTCCCCTCCAGAGCTTTATCCCATGGTATCCTGCCAATCAGATACCTGAAGAGGTCAAAGTCTGCTCTCCTGATGTCCAGGGTGGTGAGCTTGCTTCACACCCTCCTTATTGCTCCAAGAATCCTGAACTCCACCATTTCATGATCACTGCAGCCAAGGCTGCCCTTAAGTTTCACGTTGTCCACCAGTCTGTCCTTGTTGGTGAGAACAAGATCCAGAATAGCACCTTTTCTTACTGGTTCCTCCATCACTTGGAGAACGAAATTTAAATCAATGCAATCTAGGAAATTCCAGAATTGCTGGTGCCTTGCTGTGTTGTTCCTCCATCAGATACCAGGGTAATTGAAAACCCCCATGAGTACAACTATGGCTTGTGAAGGCAAAGCTGCTTCAATCTGTCTATAGAGGGCCTCATCTGCTTGTTCTGAATTGCAGAACTAAACTCAAGGAGTTTAACGATCTCAGCTATGCCCTTTTGTAATGCCCTAGAGCAGACAAAAAAATCCACCAAGACCCAACCCTACTGTCTTCAGAATGGATTTCACCAACAACTGCTGGAGCTGCAAGTAAATATTTCCTTGCCTTGAGGGAACCTGTGTTGTTTTTCAAGCATATCAAGGCCACTGAAGCATACACAAAGCTGGAAAATGTGTTCTGCTGGATAAAACTAAGATCATTATGACTTAATCACTTTGCTGTACCTAAACACGATCAATAACTAGGCTTTAAAACTGCTGAGTATTGATTATAGAAAACAACTGAAAAATAAAACAAGTCCTGAGTCAAGTTTTCTGCGTAAGGAACCGCACAGAATACTGATGAACATCTTTTTTCAGACTGTGCCAACTGACACACAAAACCAACAGTCGTAGAGAGCAAAACAAGTGTGTTAAAGATATTTCAAGTGTGGCTCAAGAAGCTTACTGATTAACACTTCTGTACATAACACTCTGCATAGACCTGTGTGGTGATTGTTCAAAAGTGAAACAAGGCTGTCTTGGCAACTGGAGACAAATGAACCCCCCTAACCAAGTTCACACTTCTCACATGGCTTAGCAGCATTGGAGCTGTGTCTTCTTCCAGAGCCTCCGGGGTAAAAAAAAAAACACAACAAAACAAACAAACAAACGAAACACCACAAAAAAAACCACACACACACACAAAAAAAACCACAAAACCAAAAAAGACCAAAGAAAAAAAAGACAACAAAAAAACAACAACACAAAACACACACACACGCACACCCCAAATATAAAAACAAACAAAAACCCAACACAACAAAGAAAAACACCCCACATAACTCATTCCAACCCCAAGATTTAATGCCTGTCAACAATTTCCAGGAGGAAGAAGAGCCTTAGTAATCTCCAAAAGGAAATATTCTCACCTTACACATGAACAGTAGTTTATTTGTTTTACTAGAGAAAAATTAGTCATATTTGCATGGAAATTTTAATTATTTTCATGTCAAGGAACAAACTTAACACTGCAGAAACCACAGAAATGGAAGATGACAGCTGTCTTTTCAGTGGATCTGGAAAGGAGAACAAAAGGGGTCCATGCCCACCTGCACAGGTTTCTGCATTTCTTACTAACAAAGGTCCAGATTTGCTACTTCAAGTCCCACCTCAAGTATTTTCATGTCAATTCTTCATAGCTATAGCGGAGTCTTAGTCACACATCCACATGTGGTTTAGTAGAGCGAGCAACCAGGGTGGAACAGAAGGCCAGACTGGCTTCCAAGGCTTGAACTGCCCATGTGCAGTTCATGTTCACACTGGCATGTGCAATGCCACCTGCTGCCAAGAAGAATGGGAGACACGAGGAGATCACTGTGGCTGTCACGACTGAGAGCTGCTCAAAATTTCTAGAAAGTCTTGCCAGACATACCAGGTCAGTAAGTCACAATAGTGTCAATAAGTCACACAGTCACAATAAGGAAGATCAAAAGCCTACAGGCTGCCTCTCTCCTACACACGTCCATGTCGGACATCTCCACCAGGTTGTGAAGCATGGTGCCTGGAGGTACAGCAGTTGCACCACCTCCACAAACAGCACCTCAGCACGGTATTTTGGTCACAGAGGAAATTGTCCATCAGCCAAATCCAAGCTACTTTAAGACTACGATATATTGTCTTGCAGGACAGGAAACCCACTCCTAAACTTGCAATTAACGGCCATACAGGTGTTAAGTATCATCATAGTGATTCAGACGAAGGATCCAACTCCCCCAGCAGGACTCTCTCCCCACTGGTGCTGACAATAACACTGAGGTAAAACTGTAAGGTGTCCTCCAGAACTACTTCCATGTCTGTCTTCTGCAACTACCTACACCAGCAGAAATATGTTTGTCTTTAATAACTCTTGATGGACTTAAAAAACATGTTTTCATTCACTAAGTAAAAGAAAACAGTAAAGGTGTTGAACATATTGGTCCTTTCAGAAAGTGTGTCTTGTATTCAAAAAGATTTGGGATTTTTATTACTACATGAGAACACCTGGGATGTGCTTGAACATAGTCCAGCTCACACCTACAAGTCCATTGCCTACACAGGACTGAATAAGGCAAGCAATAAGAACAGCTACTAGGTTTTCCAATGCGTATAAAGTGCAGATATGCTGGTCATAAATCCTTGAAACTGTAACTTTTGGACATTACTACATTTAGATCATAGTTATAATTTGAACTATTTGAAACTTATATACTTTTAAAAAATTACATTCTTAATTGAACACAGGAGAAAGCCGGATTTTAAAAATTACATTATTTTTCATTGCAAGGCTCTGTCAAAAGATCTGCATTGATAAGAGAAGATGAAGACCAGAACTGGCCAGGTTATGGTATTGTGCCTTCCTTTACAGTTCTCACCCTTTCTCCCCTTCCTGCTCATTCTTGCCTGATAACTCTTTAGCTCACTTTCACCTCAGCAGATACTGTCACTAAAGATGTCTTTCTAGGCCTAAGTAACCCTGTAAGGTGTGAAAGTGCTTATTCACAAAAAGTGGTCATATACACATACACCAAACAAGAAGAGAGACTATAGGTTTCCAGTGCTAAATACAGGTACTATTAGGCCTGCATTTTGCACCTGACTTCTGTGTGAAAATATGGAAGTGTACCCCCCTATTAAAAAAACAAAAACAAAAAAACACTGTACTAGCACGTTTTTATGTCCTCATAAAAACGCACCATTACACTATTTTATTTTTCATATGCACAACATAGTATTCAAAAGCATATTACACCATCAGTACCACACAGGCAGGAAAGTAACTGAAGTCAAGAGATGTAACTAGTGCATGTTCAGACTTGCATTTTTGTTCCATACAGTAACACAGGACAATGTGCTCCAGGTTAACATCATGCACGAAAGTGGAACAGTTTCTCTTCGTGTGACTTATATAGCATCCTTTCTAAAACCCATATCCTTTCAAGGCTTTTCAATATTATACAAGATAAAGAGAGTCTTTGTGCAAAGTAAAGACTCTGCATATTGTGGTTACTGTACCTTATTACTGTTCTCTTTTTGTGCACCCAGCACCACTGTAAACAAAAAAAACGAAACTGTAAAAACACAAGGCACACAACTGGATTGCCCAAAAACATTCTGTTCTTTCCTCCAGCCCACACTGAAGCTCAGTTTTGGGTTTTTTTTTTAAACTGTTTTACCCATTATTGTAAGATGCAGGGAAACTATTCCAAAACACCAGCAAGACATTTTGTTGTGTATCTTGCTGCTTTTACCATCCCAAGTTTTGAAATGAACGACCAAAGCAAACTTCTATAACTGATACTGAGACAACTGTAAAATGTAAACTGTTGTCTTCTTGAGATGAAGGTTTAACTAAAATAAGCACCTACCAAATTACATTTTCCTCTATGTACCCATCATTAGAAAAGGACAAAGCATGAAAGAGTTGAACAAGCATAAACTACATGAGCGTTTTCTAAAGTTTACAGTCTTGTTTACATGCATGCTAGGCTTTATAGTACATAAGAAAGTTCAAAGCCCTAGAAAATTAACTGGACATGACCAAGTGAATGAGACTCAGCTTTTCCATGTTGGGTACATTTCCAGCATGCATAATCTCAGCTCTGGTTGTGCTGATAAGAATTTTAAAGCAAAAGGAATTACTAATACTAATCCATTGAAACACAGAATCTGAAGTCCATTGTATCTGGAGTCCACAGTACCTTGTCTAACCATCACTGTTGATACAGAGGCCTTCTTAATGCCAGCCCTTCAGCTGAATTCTCTACTCCCTATCTCTCAAAATAGCAGACTGTTTTACATATGTGAGAGCTAATCAGACCAAGAAGAAAAGATGGAAATAACAGCAACTAGGAATAGAGTAATCAGACACAGCAGATCAAAATCCCTAAGCCAAGGACATTAAATTATGTGACACTCTCTTCCCCCTGAGATGCTGCTCTAACACATACTGCAAGGGGATTAGCTGTTATGCAGGGCTACTTTAGAGGCCCCAGCATGGATTCCCTGGTTTTAGCCATGTAATTTTGAAGAGAGCAGGAATGAGGTTCTATGTGTAGTGAGAGAGAAATAGAAATGTTCCTCTTAAGCTTATCATGTGAGGAGTCCACCTCTCTTTGCTGTAACAGAAGCTTAGAGCTACATGCTGTGAATTACTCTCACCACAACCACCAAAGCAAGCACCAGACAAGTGCTCTCAGAGGTCATGCAATGAATATGTATATGCATTACTCCTGATCTGACTCAGCAGACCACTTAGGCATGCAGTTAACTTTCAATTTGTTTGACTTCAAAGACCCAAGAGCAGACAGTCAAGTACTTTCTCATAGATAGGTCAATCTCTGATACACAAGGACTTACTCACAGAACATCAGCCTCCACATGTATCATCATCTTCTACAGCATAAACAGTGGTTCCAAAAATTGGGTTGCAAATTTGAGACAGGCTTCAAAGGGTTTTTACAGCTTGTCCAGCCTAAGCAGTCTAAAAAACATGACTACATTGATGCTTTCATCCGTAAGCAGCTGTTAGTCACCAGTGGAAAGCTTTGTTCATGCATCCAAGGAGGAGTACTTCCGATAGCACTCACAAAATTCTTGTGTCACAGAACATAAAATGACCATCTGGATTTGTTGAGTCAAGAGGTTAGGTTAGCAAAATGAAGTCAAACTACACAGTTTATAAACAATCTTCTGACAACTCGGGGATTCTGAGCAACTGCTGTGTAACACAAAGGCCCTAGTAATAAAACAACATTTAATTACTTTTTTTGAAAATAGTAAAACATTTTCTTTCAGTATCTTTTCCTTTGTATTAAGAAACTGACAAAGAAGAGACTGGATTCCATCTACTAAAACCAATACTATCTGGGTAGGCGACAGTGTAGAAGAAATGCTTTTACAAATAGCAATAGGAAAAGTGATCTACCTTCACCTGTGCATGGGGAGAATGTACTTCCAAATTCTTGCTGTTTTGGCTTTAAAGTCTGAGGGACTGGCAGTCCTGGAAGCTGTGGGACTTGTAATAAAGACATACCAACCACTTGTTTCCTGATATTTATAACAGGAAAGTTAATAGTACTATCAGTAATGTTGCTCTGAGGAGATATCACTCCTCCAAGGGGCATCTTTAAGTGTAGGCTGGCAGAGAAGTTTCCAACAGCTGGGCTTGGGCTGCTGCTAACTGAAGATAGGCAGGGTGCTCCTGCATATACTCTGATACGTAGGATTTGCTGTCCACTGGTCATTCCAGGTCCATGAGGAATACTTGTTGTCCAGTGGCTCATACTGCATGACCTCCCATTCATTTTTAAGAAGTTAATGTAATCGGGTTTTTACAGACCCACAGCTATGACTGATATAAATCCAAATTCAGTAAGTAATCCATTGTGTATTTTGCCTGTTTAAAAAAATATAGAAATAAAAATAATTGATATTGTAGTAAATTATACATTAAAGAGTGACTGTTAACTTTGTGACATTACTGATTACAAGAAACAAAATACAAGCACTATATGGTCTGTCAGGGAGAATGAACGAAGGCAAGCAGTAACTTAGAACTCTAACATGGAGAAAACCTGCCTCTGAAAAGCTGAAGTTTGCAATAAGGTTAGCTGCCTTCACATTAGCTAAACCAGCCATGAAATTAAGTGAATGTTGACCAAGTGCAAGAAGGCAGCCTGGAGAGAAAACACCCTCTGGTAGGGAGTTGTCATTAGGATGAACACGGCTGTCACACCTTTCTCTGCCATCCTCATCTAATTAAAATGGTGCTGAAAAGCACACACAGTAGACCAGCACTATGCAGATACAGAAAAAACATGAAAGAGATAGAAGTTTACATTCTAAAGGATGTGCATACAACAAAATTAAGAGGGAACAGCAAAATCACAGAAATGCCTCTATGGTCCTTCAAACTCTGTGGCACTTCACAACAGAATAGTATTGCAAGAAAGCACAGCACAGAAGCATTCATAAAGATAACTGCGATCACTTCAAAAGTGAATGCTTACTGTAAGCCTATAGATATGTCATAATTTACATCCAATTATAAGGAGCAAATTTTCAAGGATATACTTCAAATTATACCAGTAATTTTTGAATTTACATTCTTCTGTTACTTAACTTTTCGAAGACAAGACTGGTAAAGGGTTTGAGAGATCATCTCAGCCTCAACCTACCCAAAGGCAGAATCAACTAAATCTAAACTAAATCTAAACATTTGTTGCCATAAAAAGGATTTGTAGGCAAAAGCTGTACTTGACAGTTTAAATCACTGGGCTATGATATGGTACAAATAGGGTAACTTCGTCCCTAACTCAGCTGAACAGCATATGCCCAACTTTCATCACATAAGTAGTTTGATCAATCACAGACTCAGTGCCTAATTAAATTGTTCAGGCAAACAAATTAAGATAGAAATTAAGCTGAAATACGGCTTCAATTATAGTTTTCACTAATATATACATTAAGTTTTTAATTATTATGATCTTGCTGCAGCAAAAAACTTTTCCGTAACTTTACCTTTAGCACACAGGATTTTCAATACTGAAACCAACAAAATTATAGCCAGTATATTCATGATTGACTTCAATGTAAAACCTTCAAACTTAACCCTTCATTTACTACAATTCTGCAATGTCTCAATTTTCTCAATCTGTGAAAACACATCACTTTATTTTGGAAAACTGCATTCATAGCACACTTTCAGATCAGAGTAAAAGCCATCTAACTGTCTGTACATACATATACGCACAGATATTGGCACACTCATCAGCTGAAACTCATAATGAAAGGCCTAAGCGTATTATCTTCAAAGGCAAGAGCAAAATCCTTATGGACATTCATGAGAGAGATGCCCTAACCACATTTAAAAGGTCATAAAATATTTATTGTACATACTGTTTTTCATTTTTACATTTTTATATTATGGGAATAAAGACTGTAAAGCACACCGATTAAAAACAATGTTATTTATTTTCACGTCCGGCTGAAGCACAAATCACTCTGCAATTCAACCAAGTCCAGGGAGAGCTGAATGTTCTTAAATTCTCAGAGTTCGTTTTAAAGCAAAATGTATGTTGCCCTAACACAGCTTACTAGATCCTTAGAAAAGGACATACAAATAAAGGCAGTTGTCTTGCTGGAAAGCTATACACCATGTCACTACAAATTGCCTACAAATAAAAATTCTTCTTGCCTGTAACTCGTCTGGAAAAGTACTAATATATTCAAGAAAAGATTACACATGACAAATGCACCTTTAGTTTAATCAACAGAAGAATATTTCTACATAGCTTGCCCAGCCTTAACTTCTGTTTTTAGTAGGTTGGTCTCCATTGCTACTCTTCTACAGTAATACTGTATCTTACAATGACTAACGGTGTTCTACGCTGTCATTATCTCAATTTTATCGTTGGCTATTGCTAGTTTTATTACACTTGAAGAAAGCTAGCTGGGCCCATAACTTCTTACCTCTTGCTAGTAAGCTGTATTTTGAACTGAATGACCTGAATGTGCAAGTCAAACAACCTTTTTGATGAAAGTTAAGAAACAAGTTAAGTAATTTATCTGCATTTCTTCATCTGTTCTCCTTGCTGATTCTATAGTGAAGATGTGTAACATTACATTAACATGCAAACCATTACTTCCATTCTTTAAAATACTAAAGCACTTTGAAGAGCATAATTTTTACCCATTTTTTAAATTATTATTTTATTTTCCATTCTGTTTACTTGTTCATGAGTGACTTTTCATTAATTAGATTAAAGTAATCATGATATAAGGACTTCCATCATTATATCAGGACCTTCTCATATCAAAGTCAGAGTGGCCAAACTAATTCAAATCAAAACAATGGATTGCCTAGAGTGCATTAAAGCATATATAACTAACTAAATGTCAATTGCACTTGAATTATAGTCTAAAAGTCTACCCGACTTCTACATCAGATCCATAAATAGCTCCCAGTCATAGCTACTTATAAGAGTGAAGACATCATAAGTTTCTAACCAGAGTGATCTTAGGAATTGTAGGAATACAGCACCAAACACAATACCTCATTTATAAATAAGCTTAGAAATCCTGAAGAGGATTGAAACTTAATGTATTAAGTTAAAAGACATTAAAATAAAACAAATGCACAAAAGAATACTATCCTGAGACTGAATGGCTGTACTGACAAATTCTTTTGTTCTTTCAAAGGAATAAAACAACTAGTCACCTCTTAATAAAGTATGTTTGTCCATTAGTGAGATGTTGCAGTGACCTGTTCCTGCTCCCACAGATGTTAAAGGAAATACTGTTATGTTCCCTACTTCTAAATTATCTTTTTTTAAAAGCTGACATTACTAAAAGCTGAGTGAATCTGCATCTCAATAACAGCACGACAACATAATTACTCAAAATCCATAACAGTGATTCATAAACTCACTTTCAGTAAGCCACATAGCAGAATTTAAATTCAAGCTGAAGCCCAGGAAAACCTGAGCACTAATCCTTTAGAAAGCAAAACAAAAGAAGAATTCAGAAATCTGTGCCTGCAGCACAGTATGCCATATAGTCTACTTTTCCAGCACAGTTTTGAAAAGTAATCAGAGTTGGCTTAGTGCTTCACCCACTGAAGTAAGAGGTAAGATACATTTCAACTTCAATAAAACTGAATTACTCCACAGCAGAGATCAGTTTAAGGAACTGTAATAATCCAGCTCAGGAGACACTTTCACAAAAGTAGTTATGAGACATTGGCACTTCACACAGAGGGTAGCAAGCACTATCCCAAACTAAAGGAGAAGATTAATAGAACCATAGAATGGCTAGAGTTAGAAAGGACCTTAAAGATCATCTAGTTCCAAACCCCCTTTGAATCAATTCCCGACTGATTCAAAAACAATGCATGGAGAAGCCCCTCCTTTCTATTCTCCCACTGGAGACATCTCACCCCTACAACAGCTACCATCCACCAGAGAAAGCAAACACGAATCATAACCCCTGCCTTTGGGACTGTGCACTCCAAGACTGTAAGTGCCTTCCTCGTCCACACCACGGCCAGGGACAGCCAAGCCTCCTCCATGTTCCCCTCCAAGGTCTTCTTGGCATAAGACCAGGAAAACATTTACTTCCTAATAGGGCTGAGCTACCGCACCACCACTCAAAGGGGCTACCTCCCCCTTTAAGCTCTACTATCCCCTTTCAGATGCTCCTTCCTTGTGCGGCCGCACAAGGTATTTGGAGCATCTCTGGTCAGTGGCACCACGGTGAAACACTCAGAAGTCACTGCCTCCCCTGACATCACAACCCTGATGAGTAAATCTAGGGGGGCTCAAGGACTGGGATGGAGAGAAGGAAAGGTCAGCCACCAAAAGCTATGGGGATGTCTCACCTCAGCCTCACTGACCATTCAGTGTCTTCAGAAGTGGGGCCTTGGAGGCTCTTGAGGTTTTTGTGTCTCCCAGCTGCTTGTGACAAGAACACACCCTAACATAGGTGTAAGCCACCAACTTAACCCATTTTCTAAAAGTGTGCAAACACACACAAATTGGAGTGCTGGTGTTGCAGCTGTTGTATAGTTATCTGGATATAGCTCACAGGCCAAAACATGATAATACATTATTCTCAGAAATTATACTTAATAGTTGAGAGATTGAAATTGGGCTTGGAACAGTAAGCACATTAAGAATCACAGCTGCAATAAAGGAAGGCTTTATTGGCTTAAAACTCAAAACTACAAAATAAGCTTTCCACTCAATTTATAGAGAATCTCTTCCCCACCCTCCATGCCAGACAGCATGTCAGAAGTTATGTACTACTGAGAATAATAAACACCTCGCATTAGCATTCACCATTTTGATAATTTGTGTCTGTTTCTTGACAATTGTATTCTTGGACTACCACAGACAACTTCACTCCAAACAGCAGTACTCTGATAATAACACATTTTTCTTAGGCCCAGGTAGTCAACCAAGAAAAACTAGAAAAGGGTCTCACAACTGGAGAGTTTCTAGTTCTCAAACACTGGCAGAATACATTCATGATACAACATCAATGAGCAAGGCAAATGAAAGTTAAAGGAGGTCCTCTACAGCACTGTGAGACAACCGGCCCACAAACATGATCAAGTTTCTCAAAGCTGGCATAATGAAATATACTAATTACTTATTACTTGCATCACTATAATTCCTAGGAAGATTAGTCACAGAAAGGAATGCCTTTGTGTGAGGGAGTGTACAAACAGAGCAGAGCAAAGCCACCAATACTGCTGCAACTGCCATCAAAGGGGCAGTTGTTACCAGTGGACAGAATGATGTATACCCTAGTGCAGCTGGAACAAACCATTTTTACCATTCTAACAGAAAAACCTTCTCAGCTTTTTATCGTGGTTATGATCTTCTGAGCTTTTCCTCAGCCAGGACCGTTTGTGTCAGAGCTGTGCTACCACAAGTGGTTGCTGGATTGGAACAGCATGAGCTTTCCAGGAGCAAAGCAATTCTCATTAGGACTAGCTACAAACTTCCAGCAAGCTGCTTGAAAAACCCAATATAAATCCAGCAGCACTGAATACCAGTCAGAGGCATCCTGATTGATATGCTGGCAATAGCTGCAGCATCCTAACCCACCCACCAGAGGCTCCTGCAATCCCTGACTCGAGCACCTTTTATTCATGCTGTTTTCCTGCTAGCTTTGCCTATAATGACTTTGGACTTTCCAGGAGCGCAGCTACAATTGTTAACGTTGCAGTGTCAGCAACGGTGAGAGCTTCAGAGCAAGCAGGGCGTGGGAAACCACCAACTGTGTCCCCATGCTAGCCAGTGGCAACGCAGAGGCACAGGACCACAGGCACCTGCCCTGCTCTGGTGTCCCACTGTGACCACCACTTGCGGGGCAGTGTGGGCAACCACCACACGCTGCCAGGTGGACGGCCTGGGAGATACATACCTACCTGCCACCTTTATCACACCCATGGTTCATCCCACGGACCTCGCAGCTAACACATCAGCAGCTTCAACCAGAGCCATGAGCTAACCAGGGTCTCGGGAGAAGCGGACACAGCTGAATGCCGTTCATTTCAAGTCTATTAAGTTTCAGGAGCTGGAGTTACTCACAACGCACAGGCCCGCCGATGAGGCAGCGCTGTCAGCTCCCTGGGCACAACATGTCCGTGCTGGGCACCCTGCCTGGACGGTGGCCAGCCCCGCCGAGTCGCTGTTCGGCATCGGGGCCGCGGGCCTCCGCAGGGCAGCATCGTTATGGCTGGCACCCCAGCCCGACCCCCGGCCCCGCGCTGCCCGCACCCCCGCACCCCCCGCCCTGCCCGCACTGTTCGCGCTGCCCGCACCTCCCGCGCTGCCCGCGCTGTCCTGCCGTGCTCCCGCCGCCGGAGAGGCGGCCGGCGGGCAGGATCTCCGCTCCGCAGCCTCCTCCTGTGGGTACCTATCTCCGCTTATTCACCAGCGAGATGACAAATCTCCCGGGCGGGTGTCGGCCCCGTCCTCCCAGACAGCACTGCATCCTCATCTCCGCGGCAGTCTTGTCGGCGAGGTGAGTAACCGAGAAGTAACTTCACCACAAGAGGGTTTGTTTTGCTTTTCCTTGCCCACTCCCCCCCTTCCCCCCAACCCCCGCCTCCCCGCTCTGACACGCCGGCCGCGAGCCGCCGACTCACCCTCTCCCCGCCCGGGCCGGCGGCGGGGGGCAGCGGGGGGCTGCAGGGCTGCGGGGGGCTGCGGGGGGCAGCGGGGGGCTGCGGGGCAGCGAGGGGCTGCGGGACTGCGGGGGGCAGCGGGGGGCTGCGGGGCAGCGAGGGGCTGCAGGGCTGCGGGACTGCGGGGGGCAGCGGGGGGCTGCGGGGCAGCGAGGGGCTGCAGGACTGCGGGGGGCTGCGGGGGGCTGAGCCGCCACCCCCGCAGAGCCGGGGAGCCGGGGCGGGCACGCAGCCGCCGCACACGCTGGCCGCGGGACAGCCACTCACCTCCCGCCTTCCCCGCCGCCGCCCCCGGGCCCCCCCCGCACCGCGTCCGCGTCCTGCCCCGCGCACAGCCCCGCCGGGCCGCCCCGCGCCGGGCCGGGCCGAGCTTGGCGGCCGTCATGTGCCCGCTGCCCCGGCCCTTAACCCTTGCGACGGCCGGCCCGGCGTCCCCAGCGGCGGCGGCGGAGCGGGCAGGTCCCGCGGCCGGCGGGACCCGCGGGGCGGCCTTGCTGCCCGGGGCTCGGCAAGGGGCGGCGATCTCGTGGGGCGGTGGGGGGGCGGCTCTGTGGAGCCTGGGGGGCTGGGAGTTGCGCGGGCGGTGGAGGGGAGCTCGATGGGGTGGCTCTGTGGGGGCTAGAAGATGCCTGAGGTGCAGCTGGGGGGTAGCATGGGCGCTGGTGCTGTGGCACTGGGGGTTGCTTAGAGGCTGGAGGGGGGTGCATGGGGCACTCTGGAGGGCGGCTACAGCTGTGGGGCTGCACAGGGGCTGGCAGGGGGGATATTTGGCAGCTCTGTAGAGGCTGCAGGCAAGCTGGAGGGGAGACGGGGCTGCACGCAAGCTTCATAAGGACTGCCTGGGATTTGTAAGGGGGCCTGCATGGGACCTGTGTTTGGGGTGTGACAGGAAACTGGTAGGACAGAGGAGCAGGTGATCCAGGAGCGTAGTACCTTAGGGGTGGGAAAGAGGATGAAGGGGCCAGACAGCACTTTCCTGTGCCTAGCTTAGAAATGTGGTGTGAAAGCAGAAGCTTTTCTTTATTATAGGGTGGGGATCCTGCTTGCAAACGCCAGAGTACTAGGAAGCAGGATAAAGAAAAGCTGGAAGGAAAATATTCAAGCAGATCTGGTGCGTCCATCCCCTCACCCAAAAAGGCCCATGGATATTTAGCCCCCAGGCTGATGATCAGCCTCTTGCAGAAACAGTTGCAGTCCACAGGTGTGTGCCACAAAGAGTCCTCATGGCTCAGAAGTCTCCTACTCATGGAGGGCATAGGCCAGTAATTAAAACATTTTGGTTGTTTCACTTGGGATGGGTTTAATTCCTCTCTGCTGTAATTGGGGAGCTGAGTGTGTAAACGAGGTGAAGATAAGCAGCTGAAAAGCCAGGCACATAAAGCAGCAAATTGCCCTGTTACTCTGGTGGACATGAACATGTCGACCTCATGGGAGGACAACATCCTGTCAGCAGAGAAGTCTCCAAGCAGAGGAGCCCACCTGGATGTGTGGGCACTGGAAGAGTGCAGCAGGTTCAGGCCCTTCATGCAAAGGAAGCTCAGCCCAAGACTTAGAAAATATGTTAATCCAAGTTCTCTAAGAATGAGAGTGTCCCTGTGGCTGTCCCAATGGCTTCTTTCAAGGAGAAGGTGAGCCTGCATCCCTGCTGTGCTGTAAGAGCCCTTAGGTGGAGAGTTGAAGAGAGGGGACACATCATGGTGTGCCCAGAGCTCTGGGCTCCTCAAGGCCAGCCTTGATCTCCTTAGCTGAATAAGCTTTTCTGAGCTAAAGCTTCTTTGCCATTCACTCAAATCAAATTAATCTGTGAAGCTGATAAGAAGACAACATTGTATGTTCTTTACCTGGACATGCTGAAGCTTCAAGCTTTTGTGTAAGGTTACATTCCTTTCTGGTCTTTTTGTTTCTAAGTGTATGGATGCTTAGGTAGTTGAGTCACTTCTAAATAAAATTGCTATATGTAACATATTTAAAACAAAAGTAATTTTAGGTGTGCCTTACTTTTAAAAGCATATTAAAAGAACAGAGCACTGAAGAAGGGGTCTTTAGCATGTTGAAGCACAGAATGTACTTGTGAGCCCAATGAGTTTAAATACCCCTTTTGTTTACTGCCTCTTCATTTGTACTATATACAAGATTTTTCTATCCAATTATATTTTAATTAGAACTCATCACAAAAAATTTCAAGGGTTGTTCCTGGACTGACATGGTAGCCACTGTAATGACAGTGATAAACTGACATTGCAAATCAGTAACACAGGTTTAGCCAACAAAAATGGCTGATTTAAAAAAGGAAGTTGTGAAAGTACTCATTTTAATTTAAATCTACCAAAACAACTAAAAAAAAATAATTGTTTTAAATAAATTGGCTTAAGTAGACACTGACAATGTTGTCAGAAACCAAATCTGACAGCCATTAAAAAAATCTGCTTTTCTTATAGAGTCATTCTTATATATGGGGAACAAATTGCCTCAGCTCTTCAACGTGGATCCTAGCAACGTACCACCTTGAGAAACACATGCTCTAAAACTCAAGATAAATTCAGCTTTTACACACAGGATAAAAGTTTTTGGTGTTGTGGTTAAAGACTTCTGAGAAGTATATTTAACAGGGAGCAAAGAGGACTGTGCAGATCTCATATTACCAAAGTTAACATTAGGCCCTGCAACTCATATCTAAAGATTGTCCTGAATTTTTGATGTGCTGAAGAAGCAGGTGAAATTTATGCAAAATAAACCAGATAAGACTAATAAGTGTATTAAAAATGAGTATATCCAAAATTTTCTTAGTGAGTAATGTAACAATATTTGTATGTTCATACCTGTCATACACAAGTGCATGTTCACACCCACCAGTATGAGCCTCATTCCACACATAAAGTATCCATCTTAGTCATGAAAAAGCTATGCCTTAGTCCTTTAGAAAACCACTACTCTTTATCACATTCTATTTCTTTTTCGCTATTGTAAATTTTCTCCTCTCTAGTAAAAGGATGTATCTAATAGAGGTAGTGGATTTAGAAAAGGGTACGTTAAAGTTCACTGTGTCAGAATCCACAGCAAAATCTGTGAACTTACTCTGTGACCCAGAGAAGACCTGAGGGTAAAAATTGTTTCTGGTCAGTAAAATATTCTAGTTACCTCCCAAGGAAATATATAATTACATGCTATATGGAGGTATAGTGAGCCTGTAAATTAAACCTTCAGTTTACATACTGTCAAAACACAGGCTTTTTCAAGACCCTCTTCTTTTTTTTTTTTTTTTTCTTTTTTTCTTTTTTAGTAGAAAAAAAAAATGCTTTCTTTTTTATCTCTGTCCCCTTGCCTTTCATTGGCCGTTGGAATAGCAGAGTCTCCAACAGTTCCAGTCTCTTTCTAGCCTGATTCTGATTGCTTTACACTATGAGATTTATTGTCCAAAAGACTATTACTACCAGGCATGCTGGAAAATACACCTGCTCATATAAACCACTGTCTCCTTGTCCTAGAGTAAAAACATCTTCCTAAGTGAGCCCTGAAAGGAGATGGTGACCAGCTAATGATGTCTGAAAAGAGTTCATTCAATAGGAAGAGAGGATCTGCAAGAAAAGGAGATTATTTATTTTGTGTACTGGTCTTTTTGGAGGGCTTTTTGAATATGGGAATGACTCTCATGGCAGCAAAGCATAATTTATGAAAAGCCAAATTATTTACTTCAGGGGCCAGAGGAAAGCCATTGTAGCAGAGGGATTAGAGAACAAGGAATGTGACAACCTAAAGATAGAGCTGGTTTTAGTTTTTCTCATCTCTCTCTTCTGTATACCAGCAGCAGCAGCAGCACTGTGTTTTTAGGAGAGAAAACTAGGTAGAAAGATAAGACAAATTAATTCTTTGCATTTCTCTAGCAAGACTGAAAAAGTGTTTTGGACCCCAACATCTTGAAAACAGTGGCAGTCAGTTTAACTAGACAACAAGATCACCTTTGAAAATAAAGAGAATCCAAAAGAGTAGCTAGAATAGAACGATAATCGGTGAGAAAAAACTAACAGAACTAGAAGTGTTTGCCTGTTGATGCCTTTGACACTCTGACTGGAATTAACCTAAGTCTGAACATTAATTTATTAGATGCAGACAGATAGGAAGAAGCTTTTTCAAGATGTTTTCTGACTGATAAAAAAAATATTGCCAACTAATGATTTTGGCCTAATTTAGTTTTTCCTCAGATCTCCCATTTAATAACTATTCTATTTACATAGTTACTATGTAACTGAGAACAGTATTTTTGGTAGTTTGATTACATTACAGTAAAAAAATAACTGAATTGCATCTTTAATAATATAACAGGCATCTTGTACTGACACCGGTATGTTTGAATTTGGGTTTTTCTGTTGTAGCTGCAAAAGCAAGTCTTGCACCTTCCCCAGCTGAGCTTAAACTGGCTCCATGGTGAGAAGGAGCTCTGCAAGGGTGCTGTGTTTCCCATCATCCATGGTCCAGCATTTCAGGACTGGTATCCCCTTCTGTTTAGTATGAAGCTGCAGCAGAGCAGGTGGAATGTGGAGATCAGAGGTCTGGAGGGGCAGATCAGGCAAATGTATTCCATGAACTGAGGAATACAAAACAGCACAAAAAAACTTGGCAAAGGAGAGAGACTGGCTGAAGAGGCATACAGCAGTTTTCTCTCTCCCAGCCACTATACATCAAGTCGAGAAGCACCTATGAATGTATTCATGGCACAGCAGTGAAAGCTAATGAGCATCTACTTGAGAGGTCAGCTTTAATTTGTGCCAGTACAAAAATGGATATGCTCTGAAAAATAATTAGCTTGAGAAAAGCCATTCATTTCACCCATGCTTTCTATCTACACTGCATTTCTTTTTGTATTTTCATTCTCTTCTAGCATCTCCATCTTGTGAGGCACAGAAAACCATGGTGGCAATCCAACAAAACACTTAAAACTTGCTTAATTTTAAATATTTTTTATTATTATTATATTGAAATCCAAACCAATGCAATTACTTCTTCAGGTCTTGGAAACATTTCCCTGTAACAGTAACATGCAGTGCTGTGAAAATTGCATGGGGGGGGGAGAAAAGTGCACATGAGCAATGTAATGCAATAAAAATTCATAAACATTGTCAGTTGTTATTGATATGCAATACTTTTTTATTTTAATGGGTATAGGCTTGCATTAGATATGCAACAATTATTGGGTTCTTGAGTGTGTATATGTGTATACGTGTGTACATACATTCTCTCTAGAGAATACTTCTCAAAAAAAAAAAAAAAAATAGCTTGTGCCAAAGCTCTTGGATGCTAATAGGAAAGGAAAAGGTGACACAAAGGTTTTATAAAAGATTATTAGTATTTAACATCACTGTTTCTCTGTGGTCAAGTTTTCCCACAATTATATATCCCTTGGCTATGCAACATTATTGTTGCATAGCGTTGTCAGAGTTTTCAGAAAAAAGAGAGCCATTGTAGCACATCTTACACCTTGTATCTAACTCAGCAACCACAAGGCAGTCTGAATTCAGCTCCACAGGAGACAGTTTACATAAGTTTCTGAAAGCAAAGACTCCATCTTCATTACAGACATAAATGGGAACCTAGAAAAGAAAAGGTAGGGGGTGTCATTAAGTATCACAGCATTTCTCTGGTGAGCTTGGAAGGTTTTTCTCCTAAAGCTGAAGTTCACCAGATTTGTTTCTCTAATCCTTATATTGTAGAATTTTTCTGACAGTGTCATTTTTCCAAGTCAGCTTGATCCAAAATGTATGAATGCCAGAGTTTCAGTTATAGTGCACAGAAAATTAGTAACTTATTCATTGAATGAAGGGCATTTAAAAGGGAGCTTTAAGTATCCTGACAGAATAAATAAAATACATTTAAAAAGCAGCATAGCAGGATAATAAGAATATGTTTTTATCAACCTGGAGAAAATGCATAGAAATGTACCTAAATCACTTATGGACTTGTACTGTCAAGCTCACAGAAGTTAGTGAAGCGCAGAAGCACGTAATAGAATATAATTTACTGTAGCATAAGAAATAAGTAAAAGTACAGCAAGAAACATTCAAAAGCTAAAGTGACTATGATAAATTTTCAAGTTCATTGCATGAGCAAGTTTAGTGCTGTTGCCTAGCAGTCTTGGGAAGTACTTTCCACTATGGCCTGTGAAAGTTACAGCCTTAACAGAGATGTAGAAAGCTGAAAATATAAACTAAAATAGTGGGATCTGTTGCAGCTTAGAATACAAAACTCAAAAGTAATCAAGTAAAGACTGTAGTACTAGATTACCATGGCTGGTTTTTAAAAATGGATAAAAACTTCTAAGTTGTTAGTGCTGCTTTACACAAAATGAAGGCAAGGGTTGGGATCTGAGTTTCTTATCCACTGTACTCCAGTACTTTAAGATTCTTATATTTGTAGAGCTAATTAAATGTGAAGATATGTGTATGCAGTTACATGAACAGGGCTGGGAATATGAATGTGTACTGTTGTGAGAATGAAGTCAGGAAAGTCTATTTTCACCATGTAGCTAGCGTCTAGACATCTTTCTTATTTCTAACATAAGTCTAAACAGAAACTTCTGAGAACACTGTGTGACTGACCCTAGATCTGGACTTCGGTTTAACTTCAGTAAAGACTATAGGAGCCTTTATCTGACCCCAGGTAGGGAAATACTCTTTTAGAAAGAATATTCTACAGTGCAGAAGCAGTAAGAGAAACAAATTCTGACCATGAAATAACATGATCCTAGGAAAAAATAGTTTTCTAATCTATCAGAATGAATTGTATGTAAAATGGAACAACAACAATAAAAAAAGGTAGTGTCAAATTATTAACAGTATTTTTAAGTTGCACATCTTCCCATAGTGAACACATAGTAAACAATGAAATAAGGCAATCTGGGTAATTTTCTTAAAGATTTGGTACAAAGTGCAAAGTCAAGACACCTTTTACTTGGGTTTTAGCATTTATTGGACAAACCTAAGAATATTATTTTTAATAAGGATAACCTTTCCCTGTCCCTAAACCACCAATTTTGATTTTACAACTTTTAGATTTTTCATCTACCTGATTGGATGATACAGCATCACTAATTGTAGTGACATAGATGGTGCACACATCTTCCTCTCTCATTGCACTTAAACACTGGAAAGGTGACTAGCTTTCTCAAATCAGTTTACTGGCATGACAGTCCACTCTTGTTCTCCCTTCTATGGCTTGAGACAAAACCCACACTACATGAGCACAGTCATATTGAACATGTTTTAGACAGTGGGAAAGAAGATTAAGAACTTTCTCCTGCTGCCAGCAGGCAGAAATCTGATGATCTGGGGCTACCTCCAGCAGTCAGTGTCCTGCTTTCCAAAGATGACATGAAATTTCAATGAGGGTTTGGGGGGGCACATTAATGAACCTCTTGCTATTGCATGTAGAGTATTGCCACAAGAAGCCTATTACCTAGAAAGAGGTGACAGATGTCTCCATGAGTAGTCACCCATGCATGTTGGTGTTTCACATTCAGGGTGAATTCTCTGACTGATTAAGGACTTATTCTTTAATGTGCTTTCCACTGCTATTTTGTGAACTACATTAGTTCCTCAGGTGGAAATCCTAAGATACTATAATGATGAAAGATAACTACATACATATAGGCTATCTGTTACAGGGTATGCAGTACAATTCAAGATTAAAAATCCGTGTTGAAGTGAGTAGGTACAGAAACAAGAGAAGGGTAAAAATTGCAGTGCTATGTACATACCAGAGAAGTAATTATTAAAATGCTTATTCTCTCAAGCAAGAAAAGTGAGTTTCAACACTGCACTTATCAGCTGTTCAATCTTAAATTGCTGGGTCCTACAAAAGAAATCATTATTAATATCAGAAGATCTTACTGGAGGACAAACAGTAGTTCCACTTTATCACAGCAATTTCTTCTAGGGTTTTTTTGGTGGACTGTGGGAAATTTCCTTCTTTGCTTCTTACTTCACCCTCAATTAGCATCCTACCTATAGTGCTATTTCTAGCAGTGTTAGTCATCACTAGATACTAGGGAATGGAATAGATGTCATGCCAACTCTGGGCACTGAAATCTCTTACACTCTCTGAATGGAAATGAGGCAGGTTTGGTTTACTATCATTTGGTCCACATCCAACTCAATTTAACTTGAAATTCTGCTCAGGAATGAAGACTGAGTTTCCCAGTCAAATGTTATCCCTCTGTTCTCTCCACCTATTTGTTGATGTACGTGACCTGACCCCAGTGTATGAAATATCTAGTGAAAAGTGTCAGTTAACTATTGATATCTGACTATGTTAGCTAAACTGCATTGCTTCTATTAAGTCTTCTCCCTGATTAAATTTTTGTGAGAGTTGGAAAATTTATTCCACTCATCAGTCTCAGTTCCATCTTCTCCAGGTGCATTGTAGGAACCTAGAATTCTGCTGCAATTAATTTTAATCTAATCGTTTTAGTTTCTGACCTTAAACATAGCATCACCACATGCTATTACACAAAGTGACTGCATTCTTCTGAAGCCATTTTGCACATATATTTGGACCATATATACACTTCAGTTAAATGAAACCTGTTTACCAGCTCGTTTTGTCTGTGTAAGAATACTGGAGAATCAAACGCTGTTTCTTTAAGGACGTAAGTAGAATGTGTAATTTTTTAATATTTATTCCACAGACAACTTTCTCTTCACCTGCCAGCTTACCTTTAAAAATGTGAATGGAATGTTCTTTATATCACAGTGCAGGGTGAGTTACTGAAGTGGGAAGGAGAGGAACTGATTTGTTGTAAGGATCTCTAGATGCTGTCAGAAGCTTTGGAAATATTTGCAATACATAGTATTAGTGTACTGTGAAGGGGGTAGGTGTATGTTGTATTCCAGTATTCCAGGTGGGGTCTCACCAGAGCAGAGCAGAGGGGCAGAATCCCCTCCCTGGCCCTGCTGGCCACACTTCTGATGCAGCCCAGGGTGTGTTTGGCTCTCTGGGCTCCAGCGTCAAGCTTCTCATCTACTACCACCCCCAAGTCCTTCTCCTCAGGGCTGCTCTCCAGCCATTCTTCCCCCAGCCTGTATTTGTGCCTGGGGTTGTGTTTTTTAGGCTGTGAGCACACCTTGCTGGCTCTATTCAGGGCTGCTCTCTATCCCTTCATTCCCAGCCTATAATGATACTGAGAGTTGCCCCAACCCATGTGCAGGACCTTACACTTCACCTTTTTGCACTTGATGAGGTTCTCCTAGGCCCACTTCTCAAGCTTGCCCAGGTCCCTCCAGATGGCATCCCATCTCTCAGGTTTGTCCAACCACACCACTCAGCTTGCTGTCACCTGCAAACTTGCAGGTGTAGATTTTAGGGATTTAGAAAATTTAAGATGCATGGGGGATGTATTGGAATAGAGAAGGGGATGAAAGGCAAAAATGGAGGAAAACAATTGCTACTGCCACTATAGCCACATTGGGACAACCAGAGGGCTTCCCCAGGGCAAGGGATTGAGGGGGATTTAGGAGAGCAGTAGGAATGAGAGGAGGCATGAGGCAGGCCCTTAGGTCAGACCAGTGTGTGTATTGTAAAGAGATTAGTCACTGGAAAGGGGAGTGTCCTAGGAAGAGCCATCACCAAGCTGAAATAGCAGCTGTAGCTACAACCCAGTGGTGGGGACCTGGGCAATCTGCCCTAGCAGATCCACTGGCTAAAGAAAGGCTAGGGAAACAAGGGTGAGAAGTAGAATTTTTAGTAGACAATGGTGCCTCTTTTTCTGTGTTGAATCAATGGTTAATACCAGGGGATAAAGATTTTGTAACTGTAGTGGGTGCTACTGGCCAGCAAGAGAAAGCTTTCTTTTTATGCCACTAAAATACAAGTTAGGAAAACAAACAGGCATATGTAAGTTTTTCTGTATGCCAGGATCTCCAAAATCTTCGTTAGGTCATGACTTCTTAGAACAATTGGAAGCAGAAACTGGTTTTGAAAAAGGAAAAATGGAACTAAAAATTAAAGATCAGTTAATTAATATCCTAAGTCACTCTTAAGCAGGTATTCTTAATTGACAGCACTGGGTAGCATGGGGATATCTCCACCAAAAGTACTCCGTCCCAGGCACGTTAAGGCACACTATTTATCAGGTTAGTGACTGCACAATCTATTCCATATTCATACGTTTTCTTAGAAAACACTACCATAGGCCTATCCTTTCCCAGAACTAATTGCATTTTCATTAATGCTATTATTGCACGGTCTCTATTGCCATCTAATGTCCATAGTTTTTACTGCAGGCTCTTTGGTGGTCGTTTACTTCACCAGGTGGTCGTATCTTTTTCCGCATTTGTCCTCTCGATGAACTTTTACACACTTGGCTGATTCTGCACGTGCTTCTCCTTGTCTTGGCATCTTCAGCAGTTTTAGACCAGTTCTGGACGGTCTTGCGGTTAATTTCAGCTCTATAGTTCTTTCTTGTAACGCCAAGGTTAGGGGTCACATGCTAGATTTGATAAGACATTCTGCAATGCAAAGCAACTTTTAACTAATACACTTCTTCAATCTACAGTAAAAAAATACAGCAATAGGAAAAGACAAGATTAGCTAAAAACAGTAACATTCATAACCACAATTTTACAAGATCTGAAGAAGTTTGTGAAGCAGTCTCTCCCATGGGAGGGACCTCGTGGGGAAGCAGGGCAGGACTGTAAGGAATCCTTCTTCCTGAGGAGGAAGGAGCAGCAGGAACCACCAGCCTGTGAAGTGACTCTAAACCCCATCCCCTGTCCCCCTGTGCCGCTGGGGGGAGGAGGGAGAGAAACCAGGAAGAAAGTGATTTCGGCCCGGGAAGAAGGGAGGGGTGGGGTAACATATGCAAGCCCTGCTCTGTGTGTTGTCTGTGTCCTTTGTCTGTTTGATTGGTGTGAAATTAAATCATTATTTTTCCTCAAGTTGAGTCTGTTTTTCCCGTGACCATAATCAGCGGAGAACCCTCCTTGTCCTTTGTCTTGACCCAGGAGCTTTTTAGTTGGACTTTGTCCTCCCCATCCCAGAGTGTGTGAGGACAGGGGTGGGAGTACCCCTTACTCCACTCTTACCGAGATACATCAGTGCAAATCTGCAGGACTCTGTCTCAGATGGGACTCCGTAGGCCTTTCACTTCAACCTCAAAAGGGTGCCAGATTAAGATTTACCATTGGGAGTTCTCTCATTTTGCATTTCGGAGTTTTTAGTGTCTCTTATAATAGCCTGATTTCATAGACCTTAGCATTATACACGACAGGAAACTTTGCTACCTACAGAGAAACGAATGAGTAGAAACCATCACTTCTTCTCTTACATCTGATGAGAAGACCTGTTACAACATATGCACTACTAGGACCCGTTTGCACAAGAGCAGCAATCCCCTTTTTAAACACACATCACTCAGCAGGAAAAACTCTGCATTTGTCCTAACCTTTCCCTGCACACTCCTTCTAGCAGTCTTTATGCCTGCAGCCCCAAAGAACTGATTGGTGCCTCCTCTTTGGAGAAAGAGCTAGGTAACCCAGAGATGAGAAACTACGGCTGCAACAAGGGCATCTTCTGATCTTCACAGGGGCATCACCATTGCGAAGCTATGTCCTCAGCTTATACGGACTTCCATTCCCAGACGAGAACCTCGCCGTGACAAAACAAGCGGCTCCCCAGGAGCCCTTAGGGTCGAGCGTGCTCAGCGAAGCACCCAGACAAACATCAGGCACGCTCAGTGCGGAAACACGCACCCATGCGGTTGTCACGGGAGGGTTCGCACCCGTTCCTGGATGCGTAGCTTTACCGTGCGGCACCTCGCAGTCCCCGATCACCGCGGTGACAAGCTTCCACCTCCCCGCAGCCCCGCAGCTGCCCCGCAGCTGCCCCCGCCGCCTCCAGCAGCAGCCGAGCCGCGGGAGCCCGGCCTGACCGCCTGGCCAGGCCGCCCGCAGCCTCCCTCCAGCCCCGGCTCAGCGGAGCATCTGCTACACCCGGGCACGGCGGCAGCTGCTCGGGGGGCGGGGGCGCCGCGCGCTGGGCAGGCGGCAGCGGCTCGCGCCACGGAGAACCGCCGGCCGGCCGCGCCCCGCGCCTCTCCCCGGCCCTGCCGCCCTGCCGGCCCTGCCCGGCCCTGCCGCCCTGCCCGCCCTGCCCGCTGCCCGGCCCTGCCCGCCCTGCCCGGCCCTGCCCGCCGGGCCGGCTGCCCGGGCGGTGCGCGGGGCCCGGCGCAGGGCGGGGCAGGGAAGGCGCGGCCGCCCCGCCCGGCGGCCCGCGCCGGCTGCCGGAAGCGGTGCTGCCTCACTTCCGGCGAGGCGCGCAGGGGCGGCGGGAGCGGGGCCCGGGATGGCGCTGTGGCTGCCGCGCTCCCGGGACGCCGGCCCTCCGCCCGAGGAGCACCAGGAGCCGGGGCGGGCTCCCGCCTCCCGCCAGCTCCTGCCGGAAGTGCAGGTACAGCCGTACCCCCTCCCCCCCGGCCGCCCCGGCGGCGCGAATCCCGGGCCCGGCCCGGCCCGGCCCGGCCGGTGCTGCCCCCGCGGCCGCAGCCGGATCCCGCCCCGGGGAGGGGCCGCGGAGAGACGCGAGTCACCGTGAGGCCCGGTGCGTGTCGGGGTGGGGGGTGCGGAGGTGTCCGCTCCTGCGGGGCCGCCCCGCTCGGCAGGAGGGGCCGGCGCTGCCGCGGGGCCGGTCTGGCCTCTGCCATCAGCCGGGGGTAGCGGCGCCGCGCTTGGCAAGTGGAGTGGAGGGAGCTGGGCTGAAGTTATCCCGGCCTCCCTGTGCCTACAAAGCGGGTGTAAATAAGCCGTGTGTTTCTTTATTGGCTAGGGCAAGTCAGCCTTGTCAGGAATGCTGCGTGTCCTTGTGACAAGTTGCCATTGCATTCATTTTCCCTAAAGTGGAATTTTTATCTTGTAAATAAAAGAGAAAATAAGAATGCTGCAGGTCTGAAGACAAAGTTGGCACCAGAACTTTGACATCCCGAAAGCAGGGTCCGTCCCCCAGAGTGCAGTGAGCTGATCCACACACAGAGTTGAGGTGTTTGCTCTAATATCCAGTTCTGTGCGGAAAAGGGAGCAGGATGGTATTCCACAAGCAAGCTCCGCTTCCCAAAACACAAGTTGCTACTTTTATACACAGAAATATGTAACCTTACTTTATCTCTAATAATATTCTATAGCAAACATGACTGGTTAACTACTTCTTCACTTCCATTTGGAGTGACAGTGCTTAAAAATTTCACTATGCATACTCAACAAGTAAGGGACTATTTGTTAGTAGAGGTCCCACTAGCCTATGGGTGGGTATTTTAGTGTGTTGTAGAGCATTCCTCTGCTGACAGTGTGTTAATATAGTGAGTCCAGTCAGTGTTTTCTACCCAGTGCTCAAGGCCCTATCTGAGGTAAGTTGTGGGGAGTGCTCCTTCCCATCCCTTCCATCTGTTTTGCAAGCTTATGTCTCAGGGTCAGGCTGCTGACTGCTTGGGATGTGTTTTTCTTTAATTCTTGCTGTCTCAGTTTCATGTGAGTTCTGGTTTTATTCTCTGTATGTCTTGGTTCTCTTTTATGTGATTTTTCCCTCTACATTTTACTTATTTCAATTATTAACTGACATCACCTGTGTTAAAGTTTCCTTCAAATAGTCTTTTACAGCTTGTGCTGTCCTTCATGTCCCTCTGCCATAGGTTATCAGCAGCACAAGCTTCATAAAATGGCACAGAAAGCTGAGAAGCAAATGGCTATGGATGTTTTTTCTTCCCTCTTGGTGAGAGGGCATGGCATATGCTTTGAAGGATAATTTATTAAGTTAGTGTAAATTCCCAGCACACACCTGGAGATTTAGGCCTGTCTGCTCTTACATAATAAATAGCATGTCTCATTTTCCTTTTAGACATACAGCCAAGGGATTGAATTAGCCTGTCAAAAAGAAAGAGAATTTGTGAAGCACTCGGTGGAATGCACTTGGAACCTAGCAGAAGCCCAGCAAAAACTTGGTAGCTTAGCACTGCATAATTCAGAATCTTGCGATCAGGAATCTGCTCAAGCAAAGACTGAAGCTGCAGAATTGAGATGGAGAGAAGAAGAGTGGAGAAAAAAAGAAGAAGCACTAAACCAGAGGGAAGGACACAATCTATGGAACACAGATCCTGTTAGTAAGGAGGTATTTAATAAGGTATGATCTATATCATTGTACATGAAAAAAAGTGTTAGCCTCATTTTTTATTGAGTGTCTTTTGTGTCCAGTCCAGCAGAAAACCCCACAGTGTATGTTAAATGTCTTTTTCTTTTTTTTTTTTTTCCTTACTTTGCACCTATACTAAAAATCTGAATGACATTTCTCTACCACGAGTGTGAATTAGAACTTGTGTGGGTCATCTTGGTGTTAGATATGAGCTGGCAGTGTGCACCTGCAGCCCAGAAAGCCAGTTGTATCCTGGGCTGCATCAAAAGAAGTGTGGTTGAGGGGGGTGATTCTGCCTCTCTACTCAGGTTTCTTGAGACCCTACCTGGAGTGTTATGTCCAGTTCTGGATTCTTCAGCACAGGAAAGACATGGACCTGTTGCAGTAAGTCCAGAGGAAAACCACAAAATTATCAGAGGGCTGGAGCACCACTCCTTTGAGGAAAGGCTGAGAGGGTTGGGGATGTTCGGCCTGGAGAGGAGAAGGCTCTGGGGAGACCTCTTTATGGCCTTTTAGTATTTAAAGGGGCCCTATAAGAAAGACGGGGAGTTTTTTTTTTTCATCATGTCCTGTAGTGACAGGTCAAGGAGCAACTGTTTAAAATTGAAAGAGGGTGGATTGAGATTGCATGTAAGAGAGAAATTTTTTATGATGGGGGTGGTGAAACACTGGAACAGATTGCCCAGAGAAGCTGTGGATGCCCCATCCCTGGAAGCAATAAAGGTGAGGTTGGATGGGGCTGTCAGCAACCTGATGTAGTGTAAGATGTCACTACCCACAGTAGGGTAGGTGGGGGTGGTGCAACTACATGACCTCCCTTCCAACCCAAACTACTGCATGAATCTTTGTAGTGCAAGTGTTGCCAAATGTGCTGAACAGTAGTTTTTTGACATGAAGAGTGTTTCTTTACAGTGCCAAATTCTTAAAACATGAAACTGTTAGTTTGCCACTGCTAATGACTACTGTAATACAGATTATCTAGCACAAACGTGTTTTGTTTTTTTTATAGTAGAATCTAAGCTTTGATTTCACAGTATAATTTGAACAGCTAGCCCATGTCCTAATTTCACTGAGTCAGCTGCATCCAGGCTGCAATGTACATGATTCTTGATTGTGGACAGATCAGTAAGTTTCTACCTGAGGACAGAAGTTCCTCAGAGTTCTTTGGGTCAGTAGACTACAATGAGACTTCTAAACTCTATTGTTAACTAATGCACTTTTTAAAATAAAACCTGCCAAGTACATGACATAACTCTAAAATTAGAACATAGTCCTTTAAATATTAAAATATAATATTGCTGTGTATCACAAAAAGGTCCTGATTTCATTGGGGACAGAGCTGATTTTCTTTGTAGTAGCTAGGAGAGTGCTGTGGTTTGGATTTAGCGTGGGATTCAGTACAAGAAGAGTGTGGATGATGCACTGATGTTTTTAGTTGCTGCTCAGATGCCCAGGGCTTTGCTAGTGTGCAGGTGTGTAAGAAGCTGGGAGGGGGCATAGCCAGAGCAACAGGCCCAAACTGCCCAATGGGTTGTTGCATATCATGCAGCATTGTGCTCAGTATATAGCTGAGCTTTGGCCAGGAAGCTTTTTCTCTCTTCTGGGATTTCTGTCCTCTGGGATCACTGTCCAGGGATGGGTTGGGCATTGGTCAGCAGGTGGTGAGCAGTAGCACTATGCATCACTCGTTTGTATGTTCTACTTTTTTTTTTTAAACTTTTATTGTATTTCAGTTATTAAATTGTTTTTATGTCAACCCACGAGTCTGTCTCCCCTACTCTTTGGGGGTGTGGAAGAGTGAGTGAGCAGCTGCATGGTATTTAGTGGCCTGCCAGGTTAAAATCACAGTAGGTATGTCTGGAGTTTCTGCGATAGTACATTTTTTTTTCTTTCTCAGAGTTTTATTAATCAAAAAAGAAAAGAGAGAGAAGATGAAGATGTGTCTGAACCACTTACACAAAAACATGAACAAAAGATTAGACACTTTGGTGAGTGTGCTTTTTTCAATATTTTGCAGTTCAAACTCACAATTTGTGTCGGTTTGCTCCTGCAGTACAGAATGAGTGCTAAGAAATGGAAGACCTGGCTAACAGACTGTTCAGCTTTATTTTATTAGGACAGATGATAATTTCAGTGTGAAATAAGGTGTAGACGCTTGTTAGTTCCTGTGACCAGTAAGAAATTTAAAAGAAACAAAACTCAATACTCAAATGAGCTTAAGCCCTGAAAATGCTCATGTCCTAGCAACCTTTTTGGCTGTTCAGTGGGAAAAGGGAGGGGCATTCATGGAAATGTTAGTCGTGTGTATAGAAGTGCATGGGGTTGTCCATAGCTGTCTCCTTTTAACAGATGTTTTTGTGGCAGCTATTAATCTACAGGGGTAGAAAGGAATTCACTGATTGAAAGGAAATGTCTGTAAATGCCTGCTGACATTAAAGTGTGTGTGGAATTGTGTCTTAGAATTTTATTTAATTATCCACTAGGTGTCACTTTAGCTGTATCATAATTGTTGAGCCCAATTAAACACAAAGCCTATCTTGTAATCTGAAATTTTGATGGTTCTCTGAAATGCTTCCATTTTTAGTTACTGGCTGGTTTCAGAATATGATACAGTATAGCCATATTTGGATTTCAGAACAACGAGGAATAGGATTGAGTTGGCAAAATTCAGTTCTCTGTACAAACTTGCTTTTACTAAGCTGTTTGGCTTCTAAGGATCTTCAACTGTTTTAGAGAAAGGGTTTATAACCCTCTTAGCCTTGGCAAGCCTTACCAAGCTGGGACACAGCACTGTCAGAGTATGCAAACAGCAGTGATGAGGTGTTTCACAGAACCTGTGCCTAACTGCTCCGTGTAGTGATAGTGGAATTAGAAGACATCTCCCGTACTGTGCATTTCAGCAGAGAAAAAGAGGCTCTCTTGCAGGCTTCCTAGCTAAGACTTGGGCAAAATCACTCGGTTGTCTCAATTCAGATTAAGCTGTTACACAAACAACCTTATTACACAAGGTGATCAGTTTTTTTCTTACCTCTGAAATTCAAAACCCTCGTTACTTTAATTTGAAATACGTAGGTCCATTGTAAAAAGGGACAGTACATTAATGCTATTTCAAGACTCTTGTTCTGGGCTAGGTGCTGCCAGGGGGCAGAGTGGCCCTTGCTAGCCATATTGCACGAGTTGTGTTCCTGGATACTGTGCTGGCTTCCAAGCAATAAAGAACATACACATGGTAATTCTCTTGAAAACAGCCAAAGAAATATCAGCCATCACTTTCTCTTTAGGCATTTGTTCACTAGAGTTAAGATTAGCTTAGGTCGTGACTTCTGAATTATCTTTTGCCCCATTATAATTACACACTGCTAGGTAAAACTGTACATCTGGTACCTGTTGGCAGTGATGACTTGACTGTCAGTGATACATGAAGGAAAATTTTAACAAGTGGACTATGTACTGAGTTCTGATTTTTAAACTCGGCTCTTTACATGAAGGCAGCTTTGTGCTATCACAATTCAATCTTATAGTTAACTTTCCTAAACGGATGTGGCTTCGCATTTTGAGATCAAGCTGTTCCTGTATAAATTCCAATTTTCTAAAAACCTAGCAAATAATGTGTTGGAAGCACTTTCACTTTCGACAGATGGCACATTCTTTTATTTTAATTTTTATTCTTATTTGCAAATATTTAGAGGATTTGTGTTTGTCAGAATCACTGGATGTAAACCTGTCTATAAACTTTTTAAACTATTTGATGGTGTAACCAACAGATACCTACAACACTTTGTTAGTGTGTATGAAAACTGATTAAAAATAACTTGCCAACTATGTTAGAGATGCATTGAATTACAGAATATTGTGAGTATTAAAATCTATTTTTAGTATTTTCCAAGTCTGGTTATACCTTCTGGTAATTTGTTGTCAGGTAGATGTATAAATAAAACTGCCAAATTTAGCTGCATGCTGTCATGCTGAGGTTAGTGAATTGCAAAGGTGTTATATATACTGCATATATATATCTATGCAAGTAATTTCCTTGCTGTATTAAATCACTTACCCATTTAGAATATCTTAACCATGCTTCTCTTACTAGGTATGTTGAGCAGATGGGATGATAGTCAAAGATTTTTGTCTGATCACCCATATCTTGTATGTGAAGAAACATCTAGATATCTCATGTTGTGGTGTTTTCATCTGGAAGCTGAACAGGTATGAAGATGTTTAAATTGTTTGAAAACATACAGTTTCCTACTTAAACTGTAAAAAGGCTGACCAACTTGATCAGCTGTTTAACTGTTCTTCCCACCCTCTCTACTGAAAAGAAGTCTATAGTGCATTGTCACATACATGTCTACTTACAGGTAATCATCAGTCCCCTTGCTTCTGTATTAGTTCTCATCTGTTTAAGAACTAGAACAAAAGGAAATTATTCTGAATTGTAGAAATATAATAACAGGAAATATCTTTAAATCATAACTTTAACTTATTTTTCAGAAAAGAGCTCTGATGGAGCAAGTAGCACACCAAGCTGTTGTAATGCAGTTTATTATAGAAATTGCCAAAAGCTGCAATGTGGATCCAAGAGGTTGTTTCCGTCTCTTTTTTCAAAAAGCCAAAGTAAGTCAGCTTGGGAATTGATGGGAGAAAACTCTTGATGCTGTATAAGGGACCAGTGTTTCAGAGGTTTCTTCCTAACCACAGGAGGCTGAATGTTTTATAGACTGACTTAGGCTTATGGGAAAGTTAGCTGTTCTTGTCTAGACAGAATATTTTGGTGTAATTCCAATTCTGAAAATGAAACTTGAGTGGATTTTTCCTATCCTAGAGGGAAAGTAACATACAGCAGGGGGCTAAGAGGGGTCTTACAGACAAGTAATAAGTAAGTAACAGTAGCAAACACAGACCAGTTTAAGGACTGTTTTTGGCTAATTACACCTGTGTTTTCACAGTGTACCAGTGTATCGCCACAACTTACTATTTCATCTGCAGTTCTCAGTGGGGCCCAAATTAGTGACCTTTTCTCAGTACTGAAGCAGAGCAACCTAGAGCTATGCAGGAAAAATGCAGGAAGATTGAAACTGGTTTGCTGTAGACTGTATTCAGTTAGTCAAGACTGATGGATTTCAGTTTTGCTTGAAGGAGTTCAGTTGGTGTGCGAGTCAACTTGCACTTGACTTTGGACCAGAGAGGTACAACAAGCACCTGTTCTTCTAAGGGTACTGGCTTCTGAGTTGGAATAAAGGAATGGCTAAAATTAGATTTATTTTTGTATGTCTTTAGATAAAAAAATTACTTTGCTTCTATGTATAGATACTACAGATTGTCTCAAAAATAAATCTACTTGAAATTTCATTTTTAATTGACTAACATTATTCTTAAGATGTTCACAGCTGTTATTCCCCAAAGGGCATAACATGCATTACTGCATGTTTTTTCAGTACAATGTATCCTTTCAACTCAAATCTGACTGAAGTGCAAATATTTCATTTTCTCTTTGCAGACAGGGGAAGGTTATTTTGAGGCTTTTAAAAATGAACTTGAGGCATTCAAAACAAGAGTGAGAATCTGGTCACAATCGCATGGCTTTCAGACTATGTTACTACATGATCTCAGTGTCAATCCTGGTCTTGTAGGAGAGCTGGCTTCTTTTTCACAGGTAGGTTGTTTATTTCTAGAAATTAACTTCAATAAAGTAGGATTGCCTTTCTGTGCTTTGAGAAGCTCTACCTTTCTGAAATATAAAGAAGATTACTCCCAGAACTGCTAGTGCTCAGGGTATAACATGCAGTTTCAGTATGCAAAGCGTATGTCTGCTTTCTTTGTACTTGCTGGAACTCAGAAAGCATCAGTGTAGAGTCAAAAGCATGTATTAGTTCAGTGGTCTTACATTATCATGCTTAAAATAAGCACTGCATCATAAAACTGATCAGATGCTAGAACTGTATTCACAGTCTTTACCACAAGCAGTAAAACAAGCTTTCAGTGTAAAATGCCTAATCCTATTTATAGAATCACTCAGGGAAGTCATGCCTAAGCAAAGTCTTCAGCTGCAATAAAAGGAAGCTGACGATATTTAGGTCATCGGTTGCAGTACCAGTGATGGCTGCATTCTGGAATGAAGAAGCAACTTGAAAGATTGTAAAGAAAATAGGTATTAGGAAAGGAGTCACAACTGAAGCTACTTTTTTAAAATAATTTCATTACTGTACCTTTCAAATATGATTCAACAGCTGAATGTTGGAGTAAATGGGCAGTCAAGTGGTAGAAATACTGAGACCAAATACAACCTATGCCAGCAAATCTAAAGAATTATTGACACAATGAGATGATACTGGTTGATTAATTTTTCAGAGCTTATTTCCTTAATGTTGCAAATATGTCTTCTATTAAGAGGGACAACACGGAGTCCAACTTCAGCTAAAAACTGTTTCTGTCTCTCCTCTCCTCTCCGTATGTAAAGTTATAGAGCATTAAGCTGTCAATTTTTCATCTGTTGCAGAATACAAGTGATCTACAAGGTTCCATAAACACAGATGTCTGCAGTTTAAACTCTGTGACACAAAGAGATGAAGAAGAATCCAAAATGATGGACACAGTATAGTACTCTCTAAGACTGAAGCCAAGTACTTGGTTTTTTTTCTTCTTTTTTGTTCAAAGAAACAAACATGGCTATTTTCTTGACACTTATTTTTCTGGGTACTGCACTTTATTTTTGGTGTCAGATTTTTGTTGTTGTTTGGTTTTGGGGGAAAGGGATTTTGAAGGGTGGGTAATTCAGAAAAACTTGTAATATTGTTTGAAAATGTGCTGCTAGTTTTTTGGTTGTCCTTGAAGAGCAGGATTCTCATATTGCCGAATGTGAACTGGATGTGTTTTCAGCTACTAACTTTGCCTTTCATGACTTTAGAAATTATAAAGTATGAAAAAAAAAAAAAATCTGCACAAATGCAATGTTTACAATACATGGTAGATTCTCAGTAGAATCTGCTGTTGTCTTACTACGGATGTGGACATGTTTTTCTCTATAAATATTGGAGATCACAACTGTATTCATGCTACCTTGCCGACATATAAGCTCTCAAATTTGGTTATCACTAAAAGCAATAAATCAGTATCTGGTATCAGTATTTCAGATCTGAACGGATTAGATTAAAACACTGGCTTTCTACCTCTACTAAGGGGATTTTAATGTTACATTGTGCTTTCATTAAACATAATTTGGTTTTGTCCTAAAATCTAAGCGATGGTTGTGTACATGAGTGCTGGGTTGCATAATTTCTGAAGATGTGACTCTTGTTCAAAAGGCTAACTTCAGATTTTTTTTAACCAAGTCTCATTATGGGGAGAAGTATTTGATACAGAGGATGGAGGGAACTTGGTTACAGGGATTAGGCTAAGACTTCTGTTTAAACAAAAAGCTTTGTTGCAGTTCCCAAAGAGTGAGGTGCCATGTGGGGTTTGAAAGGTATTTCATACAATAATGAACTAAAGCAGGTTTATGACACTGCCAACTCAAACAATTGATGCGGAAAGGCTCCTGTTTGAGAAACTGGAAGTCCAAATACTATTTCTAGACAAAGCATTCCACAGAACCTTTGCAATCCAGAATGCTACTGTACTTTTTTAACTTGCTACTATTACAGCAGTTCTGTGTATAAACATGCAAACTGCAGTTGGAAGGCTCCAGTGAAGACATCTTCAGGTAACATCTCAAATAATCAGATACAAGCTGTATACACTCTTCATCCTTCATTGTATTGTTCTGATTGTACATAAGGCCTGAAAGGTAGCAAGATTTCAATAGTTTGATGAACGCAGGCAAGCTTTCTTTAAAATGTAAGGAAAGCTGCTTGCATTTGTAGCTGCTTCCCATATTATGAATTTATAGTAATGGAAAAGCTTTACAAATTCTAGCATGACCATATTTTTTAGACTCAACTGTGTTTCAATACTGATAATACTACAACTCTATATGCAAATGTAGTCCAAGGTACAGTACTTGCAAAATGAGACTGGGACATGCATTAGAAGGACACAGCTACTTCAGACATTGCCCAGGCTGACTTGTTTGTTTGCTGACTATTCCTGAAACTGTCAATCTGGTGAGCATAAAAGGGCTAGGAGAATTTACTGAAAAAGTTGAATGTCTGCATTACCTGGACTGTTACAAGTGTGGCCTGTGGAGGTTTTTAACTCCACTTACCTAGTCAATAAATAAATACAAGAGCTGGTCAAGACATAAATTAATAGTATGAACTCATGAAAATCAGTCTAAATTCTACAAAAAAACTTCCTAAAGATGATGACAAAGTGAATTATTTGACCACTGGTAATCCTGGAACTGGCATTCATAATATGTTGTTTTTTCAAAGGTAGTAGAGAAGACACATTGACTAATCAAGACAATCTACCTACAGATTTATCAGATTACACCTAATCTGTTCAGTATTTGCAATCTTCTTACTAATAAAGTCATATACAGCAGAACAAAGAGGCCTTACCAAATGTGTTACACATCACTGAACCTATTTCTCATGCCTGTGAGATAGCTGCTCTGAGGGTAGAAATATAAACATAGTGATAAAAAGTGTAAAGGTAATTTAAGCCAAACAAAATCCACTAACATCTGTGCAAGCGAAGCTGAAAGAAAGTGACTGTCTTCCATGAGATCAACCTGTATGTATTCTGAAATGGCTTTCTGCAAAATGGTGGTCATGGTTTCCTACAGCTTCTGGCTGGCCTCAACTAATCACACGTCCAAAGAAATGTGTTTTCATGTCCTTGTCGTTACTTCACACTAGAATTCCTCAGTGAGTGAATCAATCAATATGCTTTGTAACTAAGCTGTATTCTGAAATGTGTTTCCTTCACCAGTCAGTATTTGCAAACCTGAGTATTTTTTAACAAGAGACACAAGAGTAGCTGTTTTATTAAAGTCTTACTATATTTTAAAAATTAGGTATATTTAATATAAAAAAATTACAGCATTAAAGTGAGACAAACAGAAGACAAATTTTATCATAATATAAATTAAGGACAACATTAGACTTTAATTCTTGATCAGTCTGATGGACTACTCAGAGAAATCCTTGATTGCTGAATGTCATGTAATCAAGTGAGAGCTACGACAGATGAGTGTAAGTTAAGACTTTTCACCTGGGAGTGGCAGCATCTTTCTGGCTCACATCTGGCAACTTGGTTTGGAGGAAAGCATAGATATGTGGCCAGATTTTATTGGTTTCTGTTCCAGAGAAGGATTTCAGTAACCCTTTTTCCCTAAGGCAGAAAATAAGAAAGCATTACAGAAAGCGAATTGTTTACGTGATCCAGGATCTCTACCTCACTTGAAGATTGCCTGGACAGGAGCGTGCTAATAGACATGTTACTTAACACCAAGAACAGCCATAACATTAGGAATGCAGGCTGGGCATGCATTACTCTGTGCCTCTTAACAGTGAGCTATTGGCCACATTGCTGTCCCCAGAATACTTAATACAAACTATGAAGGGTAAAAATACGAAGAAGCAATGCAGTTATGTAAGACATACTATACAGCAATCATCCAAACAACTGTGACTAACCCAGGTATTGTAAAGTTACACCTCAAGAATCAAAGAAGAAGCATCAGAAAAAAACAAGTGAACCAAGCACAATCAAGTTATTCTGAATTGGTTCTGGTAGCTAGTTTTATCTGGAAAGTTATCATTAGTAATAATAATAGTTTAGGCCAATGTCTCACTGTGGTGTTTTGAGGCATTTTCACTTCAGAAAGCTATCAAAGTCAGGACAATCACTGTCAATCCAGAAAAAAACCCTTCAAAACTTAACCACCCCAAAGATGAAATTCTAGTGTTGTGTTCATCAGTGTTGGTAGGGCATATTGAAGGATGGTGGATACAGAGATAGAGGAAGGACTGCCACTTTAGGATGTTGTCAAAGCAAGTCCTGATTTCTCTGTCTAGGCAAGATAAGACTACAAAGCTCTACATGGTGACCTACCATTATCTATATATTAACACTGGTATTTGCAGCTTTACATTAAGAGAAACTTTGTGTGTAATTTTGGTTCTTGCAAGAACTAACAATCTCTTACCATTCCACAGTGCAAACGTGCAGAGTATTCTCAAATAGCTACTTACTCCCCAAGAATCTTGCCAGCTGTGCCTGTCACACTCCTGTTCTTAGAACAGCCACTTTTAAATCCTCATTAACAGTTTTTCAACTTGTGTATCACTTCTTGAGCCCTAGTCCTAGTTAGGAGGGCTTCAATTTATACATCCAGAAGAGAAAAAGCAGTTAAATCTTCCAAAAAGAGGAAATGTCTCTTCTTACCTTGTTAACCAGAGCCTTATTGCTCAGAACAGTACTGTAATGTATAGAATAATGCATAATGCTCTTTGTAAACCTAAATATGGCTTAAGTGAAGGCTCTTTCACTAAGCAAGCTCCTGAAGAAGTTTCATGCAACAGTGGAAAACTTGTATTACTGGGTTGATTTCTTACCGAGTTGAATAACACACTGCTATTCATACCATGTCCCCTGTTGCTGTATCTCTGTAAATGAAGAGATCTGTTCCTCTCTGTACTAAAGCAGATGAAGCTTTTAGAAATGTGAAAGACTAGATTTTACTACTTACCGATAATATGCTAGAACAGGTTTTGTTTGTGCATCATAAGCCTGCAGCCGCTTGGTAACAGTCTCTGGCTTATCATCATCACGCTGAACAAGTGGCTCTCCAGTGATATCATCAATCCCCTAGTCATGGTCAAATGCAAACACTGGTGTTTATTTCTGTTTAAGTATATTTTGTGTCTTTTTTCTGTTTATACTATGATCAGTTTCCAGTTAGTCAAGGTGTAGATTTCTCCTTAAAAAAAGGCTGCTGCTTATACCATATCTGGAATGTAAGATGCTGACTTTTCAGTAGAACAGTCCAGTAGTTAAAAATATTTTCTCAGTATTGGCAATGAACATCAGGTTATAGTAACTTGACCAATTTGTCCTCTGAAAAGTTTGTTGAATATGGGACACAGGTAGACAAAACCTTCATATATGAGGGAAAACAATATTGTTGGCACTATGTTCCTGTGTAACAGGAGCCTGTGTTTGACAATGCGGAAAGGAGTTAATGGCCCTTTTATTTTAAGTTACAAATGGAAAAGTTACCATGTAGCAACAGCTGTATAAAAAAAATGGCATAAAAGCCAGCTGAAGTTTTTCTAAAACTCAGTAAACAGAGATAGGAACCTAATCTGTGAATCATAACAGCTCCTACTTACTGCCTATTTTGCCTCCAATTTACTGAAGTGCTTTAAGTGATTATGGAGCTTGAAAGCAGCAATGGTTGAAGAAAATACTGACCAATGGCATATTTTGTGAAGGACTAGCTGGTGTCATAGAAGCTGGCTCCTTCTTAGGTGCATCTAAGGACAGAATATGATCCACCACAGATACAAGGAACTGTCTGCTTCTCTGTATATATTAATTTAATCCTCAAGAATTTTAATTTTTCCCTAAAGACAAGTTTAATCTGATGTTTGGAGGGGCAACACGAGTGATCTTACAAGTCCAAAGCCAGTTAGACCATAAAAATATTTTACTTTCTTGCTTGCATCCTGGCAGTCAATTTCAGAAAATCAGTAGCCATCAATGTTCATTAAAGCTTCTCTGTTCATGAAGGTGTGAAGGAAATCTGTTCCAGAACATCTGTATCATATTAGAGATGGATTTTTATGGTCAAACTTACCTTTTTTACATAATGCAATAATTTAAAACATGCTTCATTTCTAGCATCTGTGCAGGCAGTCATACTAGTGCTTTCATTGTACCTACAAAATATTGAGCCTTCAGCCTTCCATTAACTCTAAAGCCATAATATTTTGGTTCTTTTGAGTAAGTAAACATTTTTTGGGTCTATTAGATAACTGAGACAACTGTATTTCAGCTGTTCAGCTCCATTCCATTGTTACATGTAAATATTGCAATCTACTATGTTCTGATATGCCTGCTAATTAGTGGAAGGTTGAGCTGAGCATTCCTAACAGCAAAGCTACTGCAGCTGAAGCCCACTCTTTGGTAGGTCTGGTAATTCTCTATTGCAGCTTGCCTATGTTCCTCTGCAATAAAAAATAACCATTACTTAAAACACAATGTTTTAAAAAATAAAATGCAGTGTTTCCAGCTGCCCACTTCCAGTGCTTACCTCCTATTTCACCTGGCCTCTTCTCCTGCAACACTGAAATCAACAAACTACAAGGCTCGCTATGCTTCTGATGTAACAATACAGATTCCAGGTGAAATGTGATGCCAAAAAAAGGTTAAGTTATTTAGAGTTAAGGATGAAATACAGCTTAAACTGAGTTGCATTAAAGTTAATCCGAGTTCCGCAAAAATATAAAAGTAACAATGAACAATCGTTAAATCTTGAAGCTTACTATTCTTATAAGGATGTCTCAAGCCATAACCTCTTTCATCTGTTGAGAAGCTCCCTGACTGGAAAGTTTCTACATCTAATTTTGCAGAATGACAACTGTTCCCTTGAAAATACCCATCTTAGTTAAATGTAAACACAGGGAAGCATTATGTGGATTCTTCTGGCTGATGGTTCAGTGTCCCTGCCCATCAGGGTTCCTTAATGATCTTTAAGGTCCCATCCGACCCAAAGCATTCCATGATTCTATAGTTCTGTGTGTTCCCTAGATACAAAGAATGAGTCTTCTGGAGGAAGAAAAAGGAAACTACACTTTGGACTCTACAGGCTGCAAGCTTGCACGACAAGCTAAGAACATGCCCAACTCCTATGCCAGGGTGCAAGACAGATTTAACAAGAGCTTACAAAACACCATGTTTCATTCTCTATGGGACAAACACATTGCCCATCAGCTTGAGTTTCTACCAGGGCACTAAGATACTTTGAGAGGCAGGCTGTTACCAGACAGGTTGTGTGCTCTTAAGAGATTAAATGAGCCTTTTTCTTCTGAGCTACTGTGTTTTACGACATGCACAAAAACATTTTACTGCAGTTACCAAATGCAATGCAACACTTAACATGTATTGCTTACCTGCACTTTGGGAGGACTGAATTCAAGATTGTAGACTCTGCCACTAGCAGGGTGGATCCAACGTGCTGTTAGTCGACATTTTATGGTCTCAAATGGTACATCTAGGTCAATGACAGTGTCTATTTGGCATTCTTTATCCAGGGCTTCTGCCTGAGCAACTGTTCTGGGGAAACCTTTTTAAAGGAAACATAAAAATCCAAAGGCAAGAATTACCTGGATTTGGTCATTAGAGAAAATAATTATGGGGAAAAAAACATCATACTGTAAAAGCTGAAGAGATATCAGATTTTCCAAGTGTTTTCCAATGTGTCATGGTGCTTTAACTTAAATGCTTCCCAGCTTCTATTTACTCAGCTAATCATCTTCCCAGAAATGTACCAAATAAACAGAACAAAACCCCATACTCGTATGTACTACACACCGGTATACTGAATAAAAACAGTATATATACATTTAGAACAATAAAAACTACAGGCAGTACACTCCGACATCTGGAGCAACCTAGAAACGTGTGACAACTCTTACTTCCACGGTTGTGTTTTAAGTCTGGCTTAAAGAGGTGACCATTACAAACCTATTTAATTCCATTGCAGTAAGACCAATAGATGTAGAGGAGGCAGGCCAGGATTAATTTTACATAAAAGTAGATTTATAAAAGAGTTCTGGGAAGTCTAGTGTATCAAACTGCCCTTGGGGATGATGACTGAGAGAATGCTCTGGCTGCACAGGAACCTGTCTCTTCACTTAAAAGGCCCCATGAACTCTGGCTTCAGCAGCATGGCTCAAAAGACACGTGTTACTGTCAGAGTGTGCTGGTTTGGTGGGGCTTTTTGGTAGCGGGGGAAGGGCCCCAGGGTGACTCCTAAAGAAGCCACAGAAAGCTTCCCCTGCTGAGGTAGCCAAGGAGCCATTAGACAGCAGGTGCAACCAACATGGAGGAGAGAAGAAGTGCAGTGCCGGGGTGAAGATCCTGAGGTGGTGAGGAAGAAGGGGAAGCAGGTGCACAACAAGAAGTTTCCCTGCAACCCATGGTGAGATGGGATGCTGGCCCTGCTGCACTCATGGAGGAGCATGGTGGAACATTCCCTGAAGGTGCCAGGAGGAGCAAATGTGACCCTGCAGCCAATGGGTTTGGATCTGCAGCCATGGAGGACCCTGCGCCAGGGGAGCTGACTGTTCTCGAAGCAGCCCATGACTCTGTGGGAAGCCAACAATGGAGCAGCTCCTAGGGGACTGTACCTCATGGGAAGGACTCATGAAGGAGAGGTTCATGGAGGACTCTCTCCCATGGGAGGGACCCCGTAGGGAAGCAAGAGAGGACTGTAAGGAATCCTTCTTCCTGAGAAGGAAGGAGCAGCAGGAACCACCAGCCTGTGAACTGACTCTAAACCCCATCCCCTGTCCCCCTGTGCCGCTGGGGGGAAGGAGGGAGAGAAACCGGGAACAAAGGGATTTGGGCCTGGGAAGAAGGGAGGGCTGGGGTAACATATGCAAGCCCTGCTCTGTGTGTGTCTGTGTCCTGTGTGTATTTGATTGGTGTGAAAGTAAATTATTATTTTCCCCCAAGTTGAGTCTGGTTTTCCCATGACCATAACAGTGAAGAACCCTCCTAGTCCTTTGTCTTGACCCATGAGCTTCTAGTTGCCCTTTGTCCTCCCCATCCCGGGATTGGAGGCGCAGGAGGGAGCGGGGCAGAGTTCCGTGACTGGCCACATGGCTGATTCTTTGTGTCAGATTAGCCCCAAACCTGGACACTGAGAAATCTAGTGGAACTGAAGAAGAGGAGAGTGAGAAAAACAGAACAAGAAAACCAAGTTCTCCACAATGAATTTACAATGAAAAAAATACTACAGGAACTTTAGCAGTCAAAGCTACTGCGTAACACGCTATTGCACCACTGGATTTACTGGAATAACACCTCTACCCACTGAGCTCTTGAACAGACTCATGTTCTTCAGTAGCTTGTAATTTTCATCATACTGTACAAGTAAACTTCTCCATAAAGGCAAGTACTGATAGCTACAAATTTAAGGAATTCTTTGCATAACATTGGTTGATGAGTCCATTGCCTGAGTAAGGAACCAGACAAGAACTAGCCTTACAACAGAAAAACAAACAAACAAACAAACAAACAAAAATCTATTGCCTTAAGGCTACTGTGTCTTGTCTTGCACAACGCAAAAGGAAACAGTTGAATAACTCAGACCAAGGTCTTGTTTGTTTATTAAATCTAATGCACCTGGTTTGCATCACAGTCCTCATCCTATTTCTCTCATGTACACATTATCTTATGGAAGCAGCCAGGACTCCAGCACCGCTTTTCTGTCTTACTATTGACAAGCTAGTCAGCCACCACACATCTCTATTATGTAGCTGGAAAATAAGTTTGCTTTGGGACTTGGTAACGAGAAATTCCTCAACAAATTAAAGTGCCTCTACAAAAGTATGTCATTGAAACTGAACTACTGTTGGCTGCATGCAGTGTTTCATCAATACAGAAAAATAACCTCCAAGTTGTGATGAATTATAAAGAATTCAGCAACACACAGAAAAGTGTGTAAATAATCCAGCATATAAATTTAGGCAAATCATACCTACACACACTCAGACTGCTACATCTGTTTTAACTCCAGAAGCCACCAACCTACCTAAGGCAGTGGACACAGGTATTTGCTAAGAGAGCATACAAACAGCTCAGAAACTATTCAGTTTGACCTGGCTGTTTGTTGGCTGACCTCAGCTGTTTGTTCTGAGTTGCAGCTGTGTCACGAGCCAATGCTGTCACAGAGGCTAGCAAAGAAGAACAGTTTCCCACAAGCTGTCAAACTAAACACTCTCTGGTTAGCGTGTTTCAGCAGAACAGCACTATTCTTACCGAGCGAATTATGCCAGAGCTATCCTTAGTGTAATTTACTGAGTCTCATTACAAATGCTTATGCAGACATTTCTGCTCCAAAAGTTTAAAAGAGGCAGCAGATTAAGATGCAGCACACGTTGGTTTATTCTATCACAGTCACCACACCATCCTTCTGTTAAGAGTTGCCAGAGTGCCCAGCTATATTGCTAAATGTCCAGATCCACAAGGCTGGAACTGTGTGTATACAGGACCTGGAACTAAAGAAAAAAAAAAACATCTGCAGCTCTTTCCTTTATTGATAATATTTTATTGTGCTGTTCTCTGTGGGAATTAAGCCTTTGTCTTCACTAAGGAGGAACGTAACTGTGGCTAAAACCACTGGAACAGATTGCTGTACTAGAAGCAATTAAAATAAAGCACTAAGGGACAGAGCGCACTGTGGATTTTTCAGTCCCTCTAAATAAAAAGCCACAGCAACAACTTTTTACTTTTATCTACTGAGACAGGCAGTGACTAGAATCCAAAAACACACACACCTAGCCTAAACACTATCTTTGCGCCATGCATCCAACCGTAGTCCCATGGGCCAAGAGTTGATTAACTCAGACCACACTCTCATGCATTAAGTTTGATGCATCTGGTTTGCATCACAGTCATTAGCTGCTCGCATCCTATTCCTCTCACGCTTATATTAGCTCATGGTGGTGGTTCTAAATGTTGAGAACAGAGGGAGAGCCAGAACAAGTAACGAGTCATTCAGTCCATGAAGATGGTGGCAAATCCATTTTTCCTCTACTGTGAACACTGAAGCAATGAGCTTACACTGCAGAATGACAGAACAATTCACCCTACAGAACAGAACCAAAAAGCAAATTCAAGAGACCTTTTAGAGCACTTAACCAGTGCTTTTATTAGTGATTTTACTATCCATTGCACTGCTGCAGTCCTGTTTTCCATACTCACCTTGTTTCTGTATCACATACTCTTCTGTTTAAATAATTCCTCGGCTCCATTATTCAAAAGTGTTTCATTCCTGAAGGACTTTAACATGAAAAGTGTATTTTAAAGGGGAAATAAATCACAAGAATTACCAGAATTGCCAATTTTGAAATTTTACCGGACTGTTGAACTACCCTTCTCAACATTAACTAAACATCCCTGTAATGCTCTGAAGGCAGGATACAACCAAAGCATTTTACAGCCAAAAAAACCTGAGGCAGACTAGCTGCTGAAGGTTTCACAAGCTGGCAACAAATACTGACCAGTTACTATGGCTTGAGGATGTCTACTAGAGTATAGCTACACTCACTCGATTAAAGCACTCAAAGATTCCCATGCAGATTATCTCTCCACATACAGTGACATCCAACACACTAACTTACCATCCAACAGCCAGTTGTACCGATCAAGACCTTTTAGCTCATTCAGCATCAGTTGTGTCATGATGTCATCTGGAATAAGCCGCCCCTGATCAATGTAGGACTTGGCAAGGATTCCAACTTCTGTGAAAAGTAGAAGTCACATTACACTATCTCTTACCTCCAGCAAGTGAAAAAAAAAGACTGCAAGCCTGCAAAAAAAATTGTTTCTATGAGGGTGGTGCAGAACAGTGAAGTTATAAACAAGACTGACAGTACACTTGCTGAAATTCAGAAAGAGATGATCTGTTAGGATTTGATAATGGAAATGTGTATCTGATTAATTCGATTGGTCAGGCCATTAGGTAAAAGAGTCTTCAAAAGAAGAAATTTATAGGATACAAGTTCATTACAGTATCAGCCCTCAGACTGCCTGTCAAGGAAGCGATTTTCTCAGTTTGGTGGTTACTTATGACTTCACTATGAAGGGAAATGCCTTTGGTATTTAGGAGAGAAGGCAGCGGCACACACTTGCCAGACACATATTTTTAAGATTACTAGAGTTACAAGAGGATGTTTATAGATGTTGTAAACTATTTATAGGAGCATGCAGACAGTATTATTTTTCCCATGGAACTGACTAACCTTTAATCCCAGTAATTTGTCCCATTGCCTTGCTAAAATGCCATCCACACATCACAGGTCTGGATGTCCCACCTATGCTCCTACATGACGTGCAGTAGCATGCTGCAGTTCACTCAACTCGTGGGCCTAGCTGGGAATTTGCCAGGATTGTGTCCTAGGCACAAAATCTCTGTTGCCAGTGTTTATAAAACAATTACCCAATTATGTAAGTCACCCAGAACAGCAGCTAGATTGATTCCAGTTGGCTCTGCAGAAGTCTTTACTTGCAGGTAGTTCAGATCTAGTTACAGTAAATATAACAGGAGAGAAAAGGGGATGGACTGACACACGGAATCAAGAAATAACCACTTTCAGCAGAGAGCAACAAAGAATGCCAGTTCCAACACTTGATGCAGTTTTGGAACATGTGATAGTGGGAGGTGTCCCTGTCCATGCAGGGGAGTTGGAACTAGATGATCTTGAAGGCTCCTTCCAACCCAAACCATTTGTGATTCTGTGACTGTACAAAGGCCCTTATTCAGTTAAGGGAACTGAAAACCAACAGATGCCCTCTTGTAAAGCAAAGAGTAGCTTTGGTGCTGAAAAAAAAAGAGTAATAAAGGACAATTCCTCCTTGTTGGGTGTTCACATCTTTAGTCAGGCTTTGAAAAGTTTGAGGACCACCTAGAAACAGGCACAATGCACCCTGGTCAGACTTCTAAAAATTGTCATACTGTGGAAAAGAGGCAGACTCCAGTGCTTGAGCCCTCTAGCAGATCACACACTGCAAAGAAGTCGACAGTCGGTTTGGGTACAAAGTGTTTACTCTTTACCTCCCTCCTTCAAGGTCAGCAAGTAATACCTCTCCTATTACTCCAGTGCACTTTAAACTATGTACTCTGCAAAAGCAAGCTGGGAGGAGGAATAAATTACATCTAGATAGTTCAATGTGCACTTGTTGCTTGGATCTGCTACCGATTCACGCTGCCATGTTGCTCTAGCCACAATGATTTGAGAATATGGGCAAGGCAAGGTTGGTAAGAGAATGGTACCAACATACTTTGGGAAGACAGATGAGCTTTTGGGCCCAGAGAGATTTAGAGTACAGCAACCTGTAAGTTCTATTATTAGACCAGCAGAGCCATGAATATGCTGCCTCTCTCTACAAACAAAAGGTCATCTAGAAATTCGTTATTACAGAAGACAAAAATAGGCACAACTGTACCCAGATAGTTACATTAGGACTAAAGGTTTGCACACTGTAACACAGCTCTTTCCCCCACACACACACACCTTTTTCGTGTTGTTGGGGGTGCAATTTCATGAGGGGTTTGTTTTATTTTGTTCTGATTTTTTTCAGCTTGGGTCTGAAACCACAGCATGGCAATCTTTGGAATAAGAGGCAACACAGGTTTCTTTCCCATCTAAGTAATAACAGGTATTCAGGTTTCAGTGTTTCCCAAAAGATCAGCATGTCCTAACTGCATGGCAGCAGACAAGCTCTATCCACATTCAGACAACAGTCGGTCTGCTTAGCACTTGAGGTGGTCTCAGACTGTCAACTCTCCCAAGCCAGAGAAGATAGCAAGAGCTGCAAATTGCTATGGATGTTCACGTATTCAATAGGACTTTTCAGGCGACAAAGTAAATTTTCACAAGACAGCAAATACTCAAAATGACACTGTATAAGTACTGTTAACTAGATTTAAATTTCCAAGTGTCTTAACTGTTCAACTTAGCCTGGTACAGTTCCCAGAGAAGGGGAAACTGCAGGTCTCCTCTATTATAATCAAAACTCATAAGGTCTTTACCTGAGCAAAACTTACCAAAGCTCCCTGAGTTGCCTTTCATATCCTCTCCCTCCTTCAGCGTACTACTTACTCGTGCTACCTCAGTATTTATCTCAGTCCCTTGGAGGCCCATTTCTGCAACCACTTTCATTAAAAATTAAAACAGAGCTTCATCTGGGTTAATTTGTGAATGAAAAAATCTGTAGCAGATTTCTGTAATTTCTACACTAGCTAATTTAGAGCAAACTGCGTAATATCTTAGTCTCCACTGGCTTCTTGCCTCACATCCAGGGTTTGAACACTATACTTCCATTTCACATCTTGGTGTTTCTTCACATTCTTTTATCACAGCTTTGTGCTCAAGTGTGTCCAAAGACGGGCAACAAAGCCGGTGAAGGGTCTTGAGAACAAGTCTTAGGAGGAAGTGCTGAGGAAACTGGGGCTGTTTAGTCTGTAGCAAAGGAGGCTGAGGGTAGACCTCATCACCCTCTACAACTACCTGAAAGGACATTGTAAAGAGGTAGGCACTGGTCTCTTCTCACAAGTTACTGGTGATGGAACAAGAGGAAATGACCTGCAGCCGCACCAGGGGAGGTTTAGACTAGATATTAGGAAGAGCTTTTTCACTGAACAGGTTTTCATGCATTGGAACAGGCTGCCCAGGGAGGTGGTTGAGTCACCATCCCTGACTGTGTTTAAAAGTCATCCAGACGTGGCACTTGGGAATATGACTTAGTGCTGGACTTGGCATAGTAGGGTTAACGGTTGGACTCGATGGTCTCAAAAGGTATTTTCCAACCTAAATGATTCTATGTTTCTTCCACCTCTCCAACCCACCTAGAACACTTTGCTACACCACCTTTCCTTCCACTACTTTGTGGATCCCTCCTCCAATCAAGCAACGGAGTATTTCCACTTGCAATTTCACTCACTTTTCATCTTGATTCTGGTGCTCTTTGACCTTGCTCCTAAGACATATTCAAAGAGCACAAAACCTACAGTATTTAGTAAATAACACATTTCCTTAATCCTCTTGGAATGCCATCCCTTCTCACTAGGTCATACTCATATTGCAAGTTTCTAACAACAGATTTGGTTTTTTGACCCTCTGTAAATAAAAACTTAGCTTGCAAAACCAAACAGACAGAAAAAGCATGAATGTGATCAGATCTGCCTGCATAGGTGGTGCTCCTAGCAAATGTTTAACTTGTAGATATCAACTGTAGTAAAGTCAGTCAACTAATGCAAAGTCATTGTTCTTACAGAGCAAACTGAATCGGTGTGAAAAGAGATGTGGAAATCAGATCACACCACAATTGTTTCATAATACAGGTAATTTTTTACTTTCAAACACGCTTATAAGCTTTCAAAAGCAAGATTGCCAGTTACCTGCAGTGATGCTTACAAGTGAATGTAGTCCTCTGCAGCTTCGAAGTGCTGGAAATAACAATACTCTCACTTTGTCACGTGCAACCTGACACAGCTTTTACAACATTTTCAGCCCCACAGTGAAAAAAAGCAGGTACAGAAGTCAGGAAGGGGACCTGTCATCATTGCAAAAATCCAGAGGAGAGAGGGGTTGTGACATCTCAGAAGAGAGACAGAGGCTGAGCTAGGACTATACAGTACATATAATTCACATAATTACCTAATAAAAGCAACTCTGTATGCAAATATGTGGCATTCTGAAACCTAAGCATGATATGAACCTGTGGTTAGATAATAATAATTTAAAAAACCCAAGGTAAACAGTTTAAAACTTCTGCCCGCTGTTTTTGGAAAGCACCACTACAGTTACGCCCGCCAACTCAGGACAAGGCCTTCTAATTTTGGATTATCTAATTTTGGAATTTTTGGTAATTCTAGGTGTTCATCTAGTCATCAAATGGAATCTGAGAAAGTCTGATTGCCGAGAACAGTTAAAAACATGAATGCTTCATCCTTTCAAGATATTTTAGCTGGAAGACTATCAGGAACACCAACAAAAATTGCTTGCTGCTCCAAGGAGGAGGCACCAAGGAGGAGCAAACAACCAGGTGCTACAAAACGGGGAGGACGGGATAAGAGACAGATCCTGGGCTGAAGCCGAGGCCCGCTTCGGTGGCCTCTGGCCTCCAGGCACAGCTGCGTGAAGACGCCCAACCCCTTGGGGGGGACAGGGAAGAGATGGGAGTGGGAGCAAAAACCACCCCTCAAGCAGCCTCCAGGGGCTTCCAGGACGCGGAGCGGTGGGTGGGAGAAGCGGAGGGCGCGGGAGGCGCGGGGCCGTGTCCCGCCAGCGCTTCCTGCCGCGCTGAGCGGGGTGGTCACCGCGGCGGGGACTGTCAGGGGCCGGCGACCCCCCCTCCCCATCCCGGATCGCCCCCGTTCCCACCTGTCCTCCTCTGCATGTTGTCCCTCAGCAGGTCGCCGCTGGAGAGGTGCTTCACGCCGAAGTGTTTGATTATCCGAGCGGAGACGGTGCCTTTCCCGGAACCCGGCGGCCCCATGATGACGGCGCGCAGCAGCGGCGGCACCACCATCCTGCGGCTGCGGGCAGGGACGGGACGGGACGGGCAGGGCCCCGCACCGCGCCCCGCACCCCGCTCCGCCCCGCGCCGCCTTCCCGCGCCCTCCGCGGGAGCGGGGCGGGGGGCTGGGCGGAGGCCAGGCCGGGGGCTCCCGGGAAGAGCCGCGGCGGCGTTGCTGTCAATCAGGCGCAGGAAGGAAAAACCGTTTACGTAAAAGCACCGCGCTGACGGGGGGAAATGAAGCAAACCAAACCCAGCAACAACCAACCAACCAAACAACCCCGCCCCCCCCCGCCCAAGAAAAAAAACCCAACAACGACAAGGAAAAAAACCCAAACAAAAAAACCCCAAACCAACAAAGTACCAAAACCAAATCCCAAAGCAATTCCCGTCTCAGACAGGAAACCACCAGGGAACATCGGGGCGTCAGAGCCCCAGCTGGCTCTGAGCAGCCCCATCCCGGCTGCTCCCGGAGCCCTCAGCCCCTGCCCCAGCCTGATCCCCTCCTGGCTCCGGAACCAGCGTGAGGATCTCCCCGGCTGCGCTGGCCCTGCCCCGCTGCCATGAGGCTGCGCGGGCGCGGACTCGGCTGCGCGCAGCTCGGGCGCAACCTCCGCGCTGCTGCAGCCCCGCTCCCGCTGCTCGCTGGCCGGTAAGGGAGCAGGCAGATACGTATTTTAAAAGCTGGGTCCGAACTTTGGATGTGAACTGCTGCGGGCTGGCCGTGTTTTGAGCGCTCTTCTTTCGAATTATATCCAGAGGCCACTTTCCACAGACGGGAGTCAGTGATTCTCTGCCACAGCAGAAAGCCGCATTTTCACCAAAACAGGAGACAGTAGCACTTGCTGAGCATTCACCGTCATGTCCACAGCACGAGGAGTGAGTCTTCATGCTAAAGGTTTTGGACATGCTAACGGATCTCAACCACTGCGAGCTGGAAGGGCTGCCTCAAAAGTGGTGTTACAGAGGGAAGAGCTAAAGCCAAAACAATAAGGAAATTCAGCTTTCCATTTTAAAACCGTGTCTGATTAGAACGGTTTTACAAGAGACTGGCAATAGCCACACTAAAACATTGAAATAAATTTGCGGTACTAAACAAAAGTATGAAAACTGGAATATAGTCCAAAAAACTGCTCAATCCACAAAATAAATCACATTAACAGTTGGGTAGGAAGGCAGTGGCTTAGCACAGAAATCTTAGTATTGTTGGAAAAGAACTAAAAATTTTGGAACGATGTACTTACGTATATACAAGTTCAAACTGCAATCAGAGAGGCACACAATTAGTACGACAGCCAGCACTGAGCGAGGACATCCTGTGGTACCTGGGCCTTGAAGAAGGCAATTCATCCAGAGGTTTAGAGAGTGTCTCCTGTAAATCACCAACTTGGCAGAGAAGACTTGAGGTCTATATAGACAATTGGACCTAAGGAATGCAGGAGGTAATAAAGAAGAACCATAATCAAGGAGATTGACAGCTAAACCAGTCTTGGGCAGTTGGATAACTGTAGAAGTTGCGATATTGTGTCCTCCAGGTGAATTTAGCTCATTATATTGTCATTATAATACAAAAAGTCACACCCCCAGGTCAAAAAGACCCCTGTCCAGATGAAGACCTTTCCCCTGAGCGTGTGTGATAGCATAAATCATGATGTAACCGTATTATAATTAGATGTAAATCACTAACCAGTCACTGTAAGGAGGATGGACGTGGAAGCTTACTAACTTTACAGTTTTGTGTATAAATATGTAATGGAAAATCTCGTTTGATGTGCTTGATTAGTGGGAAGGCACCAAGCACCCAGCTTTGTACACACCTGCAATAAATAGCAATGTCTCCTTCCGAAATGTAATCTGTCTGCATTTCAGGAACTATGTTAAACTGTAACCGTATGATCACAACTCTTACTACACGGAACAATATGAACCTACATAATTGAACCTAGGAATAACTTTCTTCTGAAACCAATAGGACAGGAAGAGCGAAAGATTCAGAGCTTTACGAATTTTCTCAGGTCGACATCTCGGTCTGCCGAAGCAACATATTCTTAAACAATATTTGCCAACAAAATGACATTTAAATGTTAGAAGCCCTGCTGTTTGTTTCAAGCTCCGCATTTCACAGAAAGGTGGACGTTCACAAAATATGTAGTCAACATCTGAGTGTTCCTAAAGCAAATGTGTAGAAAAATGGAAGGTATTATATGAAATAAATATGCAACAAATAACTAGACTTGTTAGAGTATCATTAACCTTATCTTCAAAGACACCATTAATAAAAAGCAGAAATAATTTATCTGCTGATTAAAGAGGCAACCTGAGGTTCAGCCTCACTACAGGCACTATTGAGCAGCTCAGAAAAATTCCACAGAGGACTGCTAAAACAGTAGGACCACTGTTGAGGATGTATAATCCTAAAATGAGTAATTGTCTCCAAACAGCTATCCTGACAAATTGGACATTGTGCTCGGGTGGGGTCCTCATTTGATAAGCCACCTGGACTTTGTTCTCACAAGGAGAGCCCCTGATTTGGTAACCACCCTGATAAACTGGACACTGTCCTTATCTAATAGGGAACAGTGGCAGGTAGGAGGAGCCCTGAGAAGGCAGAGCGCCTTCTTGTTACAAGCCCTGTGTAAGGCCACTGAACAGGGCGCATGTGCAGAAATAAGGGTCACTGCTTGGTCAACCTGGCCTCAGAGGGTCAAGTAACTACCCAGACCCCATGACCCACTGACTAATTTCCAGAACATTTTTGAACCTAACACTGAGTCTGTGCAAGGTAGGCTGAGCCTTACCCAGGAGAGGTAGAGCGAGGTGCCATAGATGAGGCAGACTCAGAAATCCTGGGGCATTCACCCCCCATCTAAGTCTGAACTCTGCTCATTTCCTGCGTGATCAGAAGTTCTTCTCTGGCTGAGAAAACTAGTTTGCTCTTAAAAGGTGTGGAGGACTGCATAAGGAGAAAAGATCACAGAATCACAGAATTTCCCTGGCTGCAAGAGACCTCCAAGGTATTCCAGTCCAGCCCTGGACCTAAGAGCGCAAGCCACTAGACCGTGAGCCTAAGCACCAGGTCCACATGCAGTTTAAATGCCTCCAGAGACGGTGACTCCACCACTGGGCAAACTATTCCAATGCCTGACAACCCCTTCAGTGAAGAAATGCTTCCTAATCTCTCACCTAAACCTCCCCTGGCCCAGCTTGCATCCATTCCCTCTGGTCCTGTCACACGTCACCAGGGTGAAGAGGCTGTCCCCCTCATCACTCCACCCTCCTTTCAGGTAGTTGTAAAGAGCAATGAGGTCTCCCCTCAGCCTCCTCTTGTCCAGACTAAACAGCCCCAGCTCCCTCAGCTGCTCCTCATAGGACTTGTGCTCTAGTCCCTTCACAAGCCTCGTTGCCCTTTTCTGGACACACTCCAGCACTTCTATGTCCTTCTTATAGTGAGGGGCCTAGAAACGAACACAATATCCAAGGTGTGGCCCCACCAGTGCCAAGTACAGGAGAATGATCACCTCCCTGCTGGCCACAGTGTTCCTCATACAAGCCAGGCTGCCTTTGGCCTTCTTAGCCACCTGCACACACTGCTGGCTCATATCTAGTTGAATGTGGATCAATACCCCCAGGTCCTTTTCCAACCTGCAGTTTTCCAACCACACATCACCAAGTCTGGAGCTAACCATGGGGTTGTTATGACCCAAGTGCAGGACCCAGCTCTTGGTCCACTGATCTAACCTGTCTAGGTCCCACTGCAGATCTCCAGGTCTCCAGCAGATCAACACACCCACCTAGCTTGGTGTCATCTGCAAACTTACTGAGGGTGCACTCAGTTCCCTCATCCAGATCATTAATAATGGACACTTTGGAAAGCTGATGCATCTATCTCTAGTTACACACTTGCATGTGGTAGTTCAAGTATCAACCAGTTCTGGCTGAAGTAGGCTCAGGCACTCCCTCATCTGATCGTTCTCGAGCCCACTCTGCCAAATGGGAGGAGAGAGCTGTGCAGGAGAACCTTTTGGACTGCCCTTAGCTGGCCACAGCCAGTGCCGGGGCGCTGGTCAGGGACAGGACTGATGGTGCCCAGCCTGTGCAGAGCAGGACCAATCAGAGACGGGAGCTGTGGCTCTGAGCCAATCAGGGATGAGAGCTGTGGCTCTGAGCCAATCAGGGATGAGAGCTGTGGCTCTGAGCCAATCAGAGGCATCTCCCGCGGTGCAGGGCAGGCTGCGCAGGAGGAGCAGCTCCACCATCCATGTTTTCATCAGAGCTGCCAGGAAAGAAGCCCCTCCTTTTCATTGTGGGTAAAGTCCTTTCTCATGAGACACAATTCCTTTAGGGAGAAAGGTTGTAGGAGGTCGTCATCCTTATCTGTCTGGGAAGGGCGTGCTCCTCCATCTGCTTGAGAAGGAGCTGCCTGTTTGTTCACTTGAGAAGGGTCATTTCCATCATCTGCTTGAGAAAGGCCTGCTCCATCATCTGTTTTAAAAAGGTCTTGTTACTTCATCTGATTTAGAATAATCTTCTTTGTCAATTACATCTTCTGACGCTTCTTGAAGAAACTCTGGGTATCTCAGATGTGAGCGAGAATAAACATCTTTTGCCTTTGCTTTGCTCCTTGTCACAGGATTAACTCTTACTAGTTTGAGTCGAATGGGAGTGGACTTAAATCTTTGCAGGAGCAGCTGGTTTTTTAGCAGCACCAGTGGTGGTAGCAGCATCATGGGTAGCAGCAGCACCAGTGGTGGTAGCAGCAAATGGCAGCAGTAACACTGGTGGCAGCAGCAGTGCCTGTGGGGGATTGGCAGTGAGTGGAAGAACAACTCACTCTACGCATCCACAGTACACTATAAGCATTCAGCAGAAGCATCCCCAGTGGCACAATGCTATTTAGATCAAGAGCTGGGACATTCAGCCTGAGCAGAAGTGGAAAGGCAAAATGGAGTCTGCCATTACCCACACAGGCCTTTCTATCCACATGCATATTCATACTACACACATACAGGATCCCTACACAGATCAGTATCATGAACCCTATTACCAATAAATAGGTTATTACATGGTTGATTATGGCTATAGTCTTATCAATTAACCTCTCACAGACTCTTGGCTGGAGGGGGGACTATCCGGGCGCACGGATGGGGTTCTTGGATGTCAGCTGTGAAGAAAAATGGAAAAAAACAATAGAGAGAGCCAAAGAGAGGGTGACAGAAGTGACAGGAAGCAGAAAAAGAGAAAGAAAAAGAAAACCAAAGGCTTAACTTCCGTGATGTCTTAACCTATTCTGAACGCTAAATAGAGAAAATATTATGAGAATATTCTGATTTGCTGATCCTGCCTTCAGCCTAGTCTGCTTCCCTATGGGGATGGAAAATGCAGACATGAGCTTCAGAAATGTCCTTGGTTGTTATATGTCCACTGGTGCTGCTAAAAAAAAGCTCACTGAAAGGAAGAAAAAAAATCAGGAAAGATAAAATCCACTTCACCCTAGCTCAAACCAGGACACATAGGCACAGCCTGAAAGGTGAGGCCAAATCTTGCCACATATGAAGGATTTCTCCATGTTCCAGGAGGAACTATGGAGCTGAATCTCCTGAGTTAAGGAATCATAGAATCTTAGGGGTTGGAAGGGACCTCGAAAGATCATCTAGTCCAACCTCCCCTGCTAGAGCAGGGTCACCTAGAGCACATCACATAGGAACGCATCCAGGTGGGTTTTGAATGTCTCCAGTGAAGGAGACTCCACAACCCCCCTGGGCAGCCTGTTCCAGTGCTCTGTCACTCTCACAGTAAAAAAATTTTTTCGCATATTCACCTTGAACCTCCTATGCTCCAATTTCCACCCATTACCCCTTGTCCTATCACTGGTCATCACTGAGAAAAGCCTAACTCCATCTCCCTGACACTCACCCCTTACATATTTGTAAACATTAATGAGGTCACCCCTCAGTCTCCTTTTCTCCAAGCTAAAGAGACCCAGCTCCCTCAGCCTCTCCTCATAAGGGAGATGTTCTACTCCCTTAATCATCTTTGTAGCTCTGCGCTGGACTCTCTCAAGCAGATCCCTGTCCTTCTTGAACTGAGGGGCCCAGAACTGGACACAATACTCCAGATGCGGCCTCACCAAGGCAGAATAAAGAGGTAGGAGAACCTCTCTTGACCTACTAACCACACCCTTTCTAATGCACCCCAGGATGCCACTGGCCTTCTTGGCCACAAGGGCACATTGCTGGCTCATGGTCACCCTCCTGTCTACCAGGATTCCCAGGTCCCTTTCTCCTACACTGCTCTCCAGCAGGTCAGCCCCCAACCTGTACTGGTACATGGTGTTTTTATTCCCCAAATGCAGAACTCTACACTTGCCCTTGTTGAACTTCATAATGTTTCTCCCTGCCCAACTCTCCAGCCTGTCTAAGTCCCTCTGAATGGCAGCACAGCCTTCTGGTGTGTCAGCCACTCCTCCCAGCTTAGTGTCATCAGCAAACTTGCTGAGGGTACATTCTATACCCTCATCCAGGTGTTGATGAAGATGCTGAACAACACCGGTCCCAGTACCGACCCCTGAGAGACTCCACTGGTCACACACCTCCAACCAGATTCTGCCCCATTGACAACAACTCTCTGACTCCTTCCTTTCAACCAGTTCTTGATCCATCTCACTACCTGATCACCAAACCCATACCTGATCAACTTATCTACAAGGATGCTGTGAGAGATGGTGTCAAATGCTTTACTGAAATCAAGATAGACCACATCTACCGCTCTACCATCATCTATCCACCTAGTAATTTCCTCATAGAAGGCTATGAGGTTAGTCAAACATGATTTACCCTTGGTAAAACCATGCTGACTGCTCCTGATGACCCCCATATCCTTGATATGCCTGGAGATAGTGACAAGAACAAGTTGTTCCATCACCTTTCCAGGGATGGAGGTGAGGCTGACCGGTCTATAGTTACCCGGGTCCTCCTTCTTGCCCTTCTTGTAGACTGGTGTGACATTTGCTATCCTCCAGTCCTCAGGCACCTCTCCTGTTACCCATGACTTACCGAAGATGATGGAGAGTGGCCTAGCAATGACCTCTGCCAGCTCCCTCAGCACCCTTGGGTGCATTCCATCCGGACCCATCGATTTATGGATGTCCAGATTACGCAACTGATCCCTAACCCAATCCTCATCTACCATGGCAAACTCCTCCTCTATCTTGACTTCTTCTGGGGCTATATGAATCTGGGGCTCATGGGCAAAGCCTGCAGGAGTAAAGACAGAGGCAAAGAAGGCATTCAGCACCTCTGCCTTCTTTATATCCTCTGTCACCAGGGCTCCCACCTCATTCATCAGAGGGCCAATATTGCCTCTAGTGTTAGATTTGTTAGCTATGTATTTGAAAAAGCCCTTTCTATTATCCTTAACCTGACTTGCAAGGTTAAGTTCCAAGGAGGCCTTAGCTTTCCTAATTGCCTCCCTACATCCTCTGACAACAGACCTATATTCCTCCCAAGTGACCAGCCCCTCCTTCCATGATCTGTAGATTTTCCTCTTCCACTTGAGTTTGCCCAGTAGTTCCTTTTTTAACCATGCAGGTCTCCTAGCTCCCTTACTAGATTTCCTAACCATTGGGATGCTCTGATCCTGACCTTGCAAGAAGTGGTCCTTGAATGTTGACCAGCTATCTTGAGCCCCTTTACCTTCTAGCACCCTGTCCCATGGGATTTCCCTTAACAGTTGATTAAGGAGGCCAAAGTTTGCCTTGTGGAAGTCCAGGGTTCTGATCCTGCTGGGTATTCTGTTCCTTCCACACAGGATCCTGAACTCCACCATCTCGTGGTCACTGCAGCCAAGGCTACCATTGACCACCACTGCTTCAACAAGGCCCTCCTTGTTAGTTAATACAAGATCCAGGAGCGCTCCTCTTCTAGTTGGCTTGTCCACCATTTGCATTAAGAAGTTATCATCAATGCACTGGAGGAACCTCCTAGACTGTGAAAGGCTGGCTGTGTAAGTCTTCCAGCAGATATCGGGGTAGTTAAAATCTCCCATGAGGACCAAGGACTGTAATTGTGAGGCTGCTTTCAGTTGCCTATAGAAAGCCTCATCAACTTCCTCATCTTGATCTGGAGGTCTGTAGTAGACCCCCACAACTGTATCACCCACACCAGCCTGCCCCTTAATTCTTACCCACAGACTTTCAACTTGCCCCTCATCGGCCCCTGCACAAAACTCAATGCATTCTAGTTGCTCTCTCAAGTAAAGAGCAACTCCACCACCTCGCTTCCCCACCCTATCTTTCCTAAAAAGCACATAACCATCCATGACCACATTCCAGTCATGTGAGCTGTCCCACCATGTCTCTGTTATTGCTACCAGATCATAACCCTTAGCCCGTACACAGACCTCTAACTCTTCCTGCTTATTCCCCATACTGCGTGCATTAGCATACAGGCATTTCAGGAAGCAAACAGAGCACTCTGGTGGGACCAAATCCTCCTCAGACCACCTGCCTTCGGGCCCTGGTGTGTTCCTCTTGGGCTTGTCCCTAACAGACCCAGTTTTCTCCCCTTCCCCCTTCACATCTAGTTTAAAGCCCTCTCGATGAGCCCTGCTAAGTCCTGCCCCAAAAGCCTCTTCCCCCTCTGGGACAAGTGCATCCCACCTGCCACCATCAGGCCAGGTGTCTCATATATCAGCCCATGATCAAAAAAACCAAAACCCTGTCTTTGGCACCAGTCTCTTAGCCATTTGTTGACCTGTAACCTCTTCCTATTTACCTCCCCACCCATTCTTGCAGGAGGAATGGAGGCAAACACGACTTGCGCTCCAGACCCCCTAACCAGCCGTCCCAGGGCCCTGAAGTCTCTCTTCATTGCCCTTACGTTTCGTGTAATGATTTCATCACTGCCAACCTGAAAAATCAGCAGTGGGTAGTAATCGGAGGACTCTACAAGATTAGGGAGTTTCCTTTTAACATCCCTAATCCGAGCCCCAGGGAGACAACAGACCTCCCTGTGGGATGGGTCTGGTCGACAGATGGGCCCTTCTGTTCCCCTCAGAAGGGAGTCGCCCACCACAATTACTCTCCTTTCCTTCTTGATTGAAGAAGTCCTAAGGACTCGGGGTGACTGACGAGTCCTAGGTGCTTCATTAGATAAGACTACTCCTTCAACTTCATTTTCCTGTCCCTGAATTTCTAAGGCCTCATATCTATTGTTCAAGGGCAATTGGGAGGGCGGGAGAGGTTGGGAGGATTTTTTCTTGCCTCTACGAGGTCGGACCTCCTTCCATTCCTTCATATCTCTTAAGTCCTCTGCTTCTGTCTGGTGACAGGAGGGGAGGGGATCCGTCGCTTTCTCAACCTCGTCAACCTCTTGCATCTGCCCCTGCCTCAGGGTACGACTCCACCAATCTATTTCTCTCTCACACTCTCTAATGGTCCGTAGTCTTTCAACCTCCTCTGTCAGTTCAACCACCTGCCTGAGGAGATCGTTTACTTGCTCACACCGCACACGTGTTCTCACTGTCTCCCTCCGATACCAGTGCCAGGCTCAGGCATTCACTGCAGCCAGAGACCTGCACGGCTGCGTGCCTGCTTGGGAGCTCCGTCTGAGTCCCCACATTCTTCTTCACTATGGTTTTCGGGCGCGTTGTGACCATGATCTATCTAGCTACTAGTTTGCCTGTCTTGCTATGAGGCACCCACTGCTCCCTGCCTGCCCTCGCGCCTCTCCCTGCTCCTGCCGCTGCCGCTCTCTGCTCTGCGCTGCCGCGTGCTCAGAGGAGGCTGCCAAATGGCCGCTTTTTAAACCTGCCGCCGTTCGCAGCCACGCCTCCTGCCACGTCAGCCTCCCTTTTCTCTCAGGATTCCCGCTCAGACTCGGGTCTCCTGGCTCTCTCCTGGCTCTGCCCCGGCTTCACCGTCTCCCGGAAGCCCGGCTCCCTCTCAAATCCTCAGCAATCTAAAGGAACAGCTCCCACCGCTGCCGGTGCCGCTGCCGCTCTCTGCTCTGCGCTGCCGCGTGCTCCCGTGTTGGGGAATAAGCAGTAGGCAAAATCAGTTCTGGGGCTTTCAAAAATATTTTAGAGCTTTGGATAAAGCTTTAGATGTGAAAACCAAATCATCAAGGGATTTAAAAAATAATTTAAAAATTTATAAAAAAATTTAAAAGATACATGAAAAGTAACAGAAAGAGAGCTAGCATACCATACACACTACTTGGTGAAAAAGCTCAGATACATCAGGTGAATCCCTGCAGGGAACTGCGACAACAAAAAAACCCTTGAAGTAAAAATATCATTTAACATACTTTTATCAAAAGCTATGTGGACCTTTTGGATGCTCTCTTACATCACAGCCATGATTTACATCATCTGTTCTTTCTAGCAAGCAAATAAATAGGTAACTAAAACATGCTCAGATGGTCTTGCCTGAAATGTGAAAAATGTGCCTTGCCAGCCAATGAGAAACTTCTCTTTTCCAGGGATGGACCAAAGTAAAAAACGTTGTGCAGCTTATTTTAGTTTATATATATGTATGTGAAATTTGGGAGTGGTACATTTCCTGAGTAAAAAAAAAAATAATAATCATGTGTGTGAGTATGTCTCTTGAGTGAGAACAGATACCAAAAACATCAGGCTATGTGAATTACTTGATGAGATGAATGAATTTTTGTACTTTTCTATCCTTTTTTTTTTTTTTCCCTGAAGAAAATGTGATTTACTTAAACACACTCTCCATTTGTCTGTCAGGCTCTTTTGCCTTCCTATTAATTATTTTACCCATTAACCAAATGACAGAAGTCTCAGTGATAGCTATAAAGAGAAAATTAATACATTGATTAGTTTTTGTTACACTTACTTTGGTAAATAAAGTGGCTATTTGCATGACTAAAGTATTTGCTTCTACTATGTGGACGTTTTGTGTGACTAGATTAAAACAGAAAGTGTTAGAAATCATTGTTACAATGAAAATATAAAGGTTTAATTAAATTAATTAAAGATAATGCTTCATTATCTGCTTTGGAATTATATTTAGAGTGCTGTGTTTAAAACAAACAAACAAACAAACAAACAACAACAAACAAACAGTCATTTAAAATGTTTTTCAAAACAAATCTGTCTGTATATGGATGTGGACATGAAAAGCACAGTGTAGGCTGCACGTTTTGTAGTGTCTCTGTGAAATTTTTACATCTGAAGAACAGCTAGATGTCCCAGGTCTGCTGTAACATTTCTTCTGGTTTAGTTTATCCTTCTCACCAACACATTGCAAGATTGCATTGTGTACTCCACCTTGTAGATGCAAACAGTAACAGCCACAAAAAAATGCGAAGAAAAATGTTTCAGATTGTTAAGATTGTAATGGAGCCTTCATTAAAAGAACAGAGTTTATGAAAGGCTTCCACTTATTTTCTTTGTTAGTAATACTGAAACACTGAATACTGAATACAGTATTTCCTGGTATCAGGACATATTTTTAATTTCCTTTCATGTAAACTATGAAAAATAACTAACATACTACATGTCGGTGAGAAGACCTCTCATTTTCTTAATATTATGTAGCATGATGTGTATGAGGTTGTGTTTAAAAAATGAAAACTTTCTTTCAAGCAGCTAGATATTGGCATATTTAAATGCATATTTATTACATTGTGGTATCCTCCTGAAGAACATTAGATGGTTGTCATTTCAAGGAAAGAGTCACAATTCTCACCGTTCAATTTGTTTTACAAGCTAGATTTCAGACTTCAACTTCCCATGTTGGAAAAGTTACTTAAAGATTGTAGATTATGTAGTACTGGTGGTTTTATTGCAGGTGATTAATTACAGAGACCTCTGATTTAATCTACCTTGGCAATTACTATGCCCCTGTGTTTTTTCTAATCCCTTAAACATAGCATTATATGGGTAGAAATCCTGAAAGTGATGACACTGCATGCTTTACATAAGAAAAGGAAATTTATAATTTTAGGATGACTGACTAACAGAGCAACAGTAAAGGGTGAAGGAAGAAGAGTTTCTTCTAACTGTAGATGTGTATGTGTGCTGCGCACAACAATGAAGCACATTAATAGCATAGTTAACAACTTAATTCTCTGCTCTCACAGGTGGTTTTACAGATGCTTCCATAGCAGCCCTTTCAGATACTGTTTCAGATAACATTCATTCTTTTAAGATGCTTTTCCTTGAAAGCAAATATTCAGATAATTTTTCTTCTCCGAAAATGCACACTGAGAGAAATTACTTTGCTCAATGTCATGAGGGTTTAAAAACAGCTGTTTACTTCATGCTAAGAGAGTTTGTTCTAAGGGATGAATTCAGAAAAATACTCCAATACCAGTAAAATATGGTGGAGATAAACAAGGGCAGCTCACTCTGTGTTGAAGGAAGGGATTCAGTTTCCACTGCCCATACAAGTGCAAACACCTTTTAATCTGCAGGTCACATAAAATTAAGTATTAAGGAAAAAAAAAAAATCTAAACCTGCTATTGAAGGTTGGCAAGGTTACATTGTGGAATGAAATTGGGTAAAAGATTTCAGGTGAAAATTTTGTGCATAATATTTGGGGAAATTGCAAATAACTTAAAAAATAATGTTTTCCAGTCAGGAAAAAAAAACCCAACAAACAATCAAATAAATAAACAAACCACACACACAAAAATAAAATAAAATTCTAGATTTCTCTTCAATATTTTGTAAACAGAATATTTCATTCTTCCATATTTTTCCAACCTTAATACTAAAAAGTCATTCATAGTTTGGAGGTTGGGGGTGGTCTGTATGTTTGGAGTTCTCCCCAGGATGTCTGAAGTCATGCTAAAACCAAATGAATGGTTTGCACACCTAGAATGATTTTTATTTTCAAAAAGCAGGTAATCATTCCCACTTCAACAGACTTGGTAGATGGAACAGATTTAGAGACAATCATTCAAAACAATCCACAAACAATCCCAGGAGGTTCCTAGAGTGCAAGGATGATAACTTTCTTTTCCAAGTAATCGAGGAACCAACAAGGAGAGGTGCTATGCTGGATCTTGTCCTTGCCAACAAGAAAGGGCTGGTGAGGGATGTTAAGCTCAAGGGCAGCCTAGGTTGTAGTGACCATGAAATGGTGAAGTTCAAGATCCTTAGGGCAGCAAGGATAGCTCACAGCAAGGTTATTGCCCTTCACTTCAGGAGGGCAGATTTTAGCCCCTTCAGGCATTGCTCTAGAGAGTGTCATGAGATAACATCCTGGAGGAAAGAGGGACCCATGAAAGCTGGCTGATATTTAAGGATCACCTTGTCCAGGCCCAAGAGCATTGCATCACAACTAAGAGGAAGTCAGGTAGAAACTCCAGGAGGCCAGTGAGGATGAGCAAGCAGCTCCTAGAAAAGCTCAACCTTCCGAAGGAAGCGTACAGAGGATGGAAGCTAGGGCAGGTACCCTGGGAGGATTACAGAGAGGTTGTCCAAGCAGCTAGGGATCAGGTGAGGAAAGCCAAATCCCTGCTAGAATTAAATGTCACCAGGGATGTTAAGAACAATAAGAGAAGCTTCTATAGGTATGTCGGAGAGAAAAGGACAACCAAGGAGAGTGTAGGCCCTCTCCTGAAGGAAAAGGGCAGGAGACAAGGGAGAGGGAGAGAGAGAGAGAGAGAGAGAGAGAGAGAGACTGAGGACAGGAAAATCATCAGTCCTGGATCCAGCGTCGTTGGTCCAGCCAATGGGGGAGGGTCTGTGTCGATAGTTGATGTCAATGAAGCACCCAAAGCCCACCATTGCAGCTTCCTATTTTATAGGCCTGGAATCTTGATTTCACAACGAGTATGTGTGATTGAGCCATACACATGTGAGCTGCTGGAGTGGACCTACGCCCCCTCCGCCCCTCGATCTGTTGTTGTATCTCGATCATTGTCGTTACCTTGATTGCTGCCGGTATCTCATCTATGCAGTTTGGAAGCCATATGCAGCCATTACTGCAGTCTCCATCCACCCAGGCAGGCCTTTTGGGATGCATATGAGACTTTGTTTCAGGGGCTAGAATGGGGTTTCCACACCATTTCCCAAAATAGGTCCTGAGGGCTGGACCCTCACAGCTGTCCCTTCTAAAGAGCCTGTAGTCATCCATTGCAGCACTCCAACCATGAGAATCATCCCACCACATTTCTGTGATGGCAATTATGTCATGGTCTCCCTGGTGCACAAGAGCTTCTAATTCCTCTTATTTGTTTCCCATGCTACAGGCATTGGCATATATGCACTTGAGCCACAGTACAGATATCCCGACCACTTGCATGGTTACCAACCTATTAGTGAGCTCTATGTTTTTGTTGCCACATTTATCCCCATTGCCCACCTCAAGTGGGACAGCAGACTGGCAGCTGTCCTTAGGCTCATCTCTGGTGAGCCTGGTTTCATTCCCATCCCCCTTCACAGGTAGTTTAAAGCCCTTTTGATGAGCCCTTCTAACTTGTGCCCCAGCATCCTTCTCCCCCTTCAGCTTAGGCTTCCCCCACCTGTTGCCATGCCTGGTGTCCTGCACTAGGGCGCAGAGGAAGGACGGGAGCACGCCTGAAGGGTGGTGTGCTGTCAGGGTAAGACAGCACCGAAGGAGACAGAACAGGGTCAGGAGGTAAAGGGAAGCTCCAAAACAAAATGCCTTTTCTGTGTAGGGCAACAGAAACACCAGCCACATGCTGCTTGCAGCTTGTGCATTTGTATAGCTCCGGTTAGCAAGGTTAGCCTGCCTGCTGATGAGCATCAATGTCTTTTAACCAAAAAAAAAACCCCAAAAAGCAAACCCCAAACCCTTTACCAACACCCTTTTGGGGCTGTTGAAGGCAATTCAGCTGAGTCCTTTTTCCCCTAACTTTTACCAATATCTCCACCGGGGAAGGCAGCTCACGGTGGTGTTACTGGAGGTTGACAGCCACACATGGGACGTGGACAGAGGGGAGCAGGGCAGAGAGGAGCTTGTGGGCACAGCCACTGGCTGGGGCTGGCCCAGCCTTGCCCGAGACCTGGGGCTGGTCTTGCTTTGGAGCTCTGGTAGCAGCAGATCAACCACTGTTAGTAAAACACGACTTCCAAGCATGGAGAAATGTTCAGCTTCTTTCAAGAGCAGTGCTTTATTGCCCAAGTGCACCGACAGAAGTGAAACGAAAGCACAAATACCATAAACCCCTCATGAAGAACGATGTTTCTGTGCAAGCAGGTAGAAAGGCAACTTCAAGAAAGAGAGGGTGCAGAATTAAGAGTAAGGAAATAAAAAATACATTATCTAAAAAGAAAAGGGAGACTGTACCCTGTGAACTTCAGTAGTTTTCAGATCCTGATACAACAGCAACTGTTGCTAGATTGGTGACAGGAAGTTTATGTTGTGCCGCAAGCTCCAGAGTGTAAAACATTTACCTCTGACTTAGTGGTGGAGTCAGACCTCAAGCAATCCCATGAACAAGACTGTTTTTAAATAGCATAAAAGCACCCTCATTCCTAAAGACTTTCCATCGCCCTCCCTGTGGCTCCTCCTCTGCCAGATAAAAGGTGAGCTGCGTATCTTTTCACTAGAGGATCCCGCGGCTTGGTATTCCCTCTTCTACCCAAGAACCTGATTTTTTGCAAGATTTAAAGGCCTGATTTCCTATCTCCGAAGCCTCTAACCCACCGCACGTGGCTGAAATTGCCCTGAAGCCCTTGCAGGGGGTGCAGGAGGGGACAGGCACCCCTGAAGCCCTGTTCCCTGTGCAGCCAGGCAGAAAGGAGCAGGGACAGCATGGCCCATGCAGAGGGGCAAGTGGCAGAGCCCAGGGCCCTACAGGAACACCTTGTCCTGTCCCCTGCTCGGCCCAGCAGAGTCACCCCTGCTCCAGGGACCCCTCAGGGACATCCTATCCCATCTGATCAGACAAGGAGCCATGCTGCAGATGCTGCCTGCCTGCTCACAGCCATCGGGACCTCGGTGCTGGGGGCTACCAGAGACATTCCCCCTCCCCTGATAAACACAGCCACAGGGTCACATCAGACATGGGGCAGCATAACATACCCTGTTTGTAACAGGACTTTTCCTAGTCCTGGCTGACCACTGGCACCAGCATCCCCCATGACCGGTGAGGAGGACATGGGTCCTCCTGGCCAGAGGTGAGCCTCACCAGAGCAGGGGGGCTGCAGCCATGCCAATTTCAGCTCCTGTGCCACCCAAAACAGGGCATCTTGCATGGCCCAAAGTTGCCATGGAAACGGTGGTCCTATGTAGGTCACTCAGCCCTTCCCAGGGCTGGTGGATACAATTGTAATTGGGATCAGGGTACTTCTTCAGTGTCCTGTCCAGCAAAAGCCAAGTAATTTTCAGCCGACAGTCCTCTTCAGGATTCAGTACCACCAGATGGCACCCAGCAGCTTTCTAAAGTTTAAGCTGAAGTCAGAGAATAATAATGAAGACACATTTTTAAAGGGTCTCTGATGTGCATGGGAAAGCATTGCCCAGCAGTGACATTAAAACTGCTTTGAGAATCCCGTGAATAACAGAAACAGTATTGACAGAAACCTGCTCCAAAGTCAGGTATGTAAAATGAACAGGCTCCCCTGATTCCTGTCCCTGAGGAAGAGAAAGGCAATTAACCCACTCTCTTGTACTGCAGCATTAAGGACCACTCAAGACTTCACCAGCCAAGCACAGGACAGAAGTGAAGGGCACCTGAGGCCCTGAGGAACTGGCCCTGGAGGCATCAGCCAAAGCATGTCACCTCTCAGTGAGACCTGAACATCCTCAGGAGCCCCAGGGAGACAGCTGTGGGTGCACCCCAGTGCACAGAGGGGACAGCCTGGACACCTGTGCTGGGACCAGCCTGGCAGTGCTGCAGCAGACAGCGGTGGAACAGCGCTGCTGGCAGCAGAGCTCCCCAGCAGGGACAAGGCAGGTGACGCTAGAGCCCCGTGCAGAATCAGGCCCTCAGTTCTTTGATGGGCACTGATTTAATTCAACACCACTGTCTGACAAGCACTTTTCCTTTCAGCCCTCTCCTTCCAGGCACAGCAGAGCACCAAGCAGTCTGCTGGGACCCTCTGGCAGAGAAAGAGGGGGGAGGCAGGGTAAGGGCTGAAAGAGCCTGTGCCAAGTGTAGGTGACACCTGGAACAGCATGTGTTTCAGATTTCTTCTGTACAAAACTGTACAAAAAAGGAAAAGGGGGAAAAAAAAAAAAAGAAGAAAAAAAAAAAGAAAAAAGAAAGAGATGCTGGGAATCTTTGAGCAACTTGAACACATCTAACGTCAGAGTAGAAAAAGTGCATCACAATAATTCAAAATATCCTCCTGATAGGAAACCTGAGACTACAAGCTCCGAAGCAGAGGCAACAGAGAAATGTGATCATCTGGAAGAGTGTTTCGTCTTCTTCACTGGGATAGACCAACACAGCTCATCTGCAGCCTGTGCTCCTGCAGGCTCAGGCCTTGTAGCCCTGTGTTCTGGTCACCTTCTCTCCTCTAATACACCCTGCTCACCAAAGTACCAGCTATTGAGGTTCACAGAAAGTATCTGAAAGCGAGGACTTCTTTCATCCTGAGCTGTTCTGCAATCACACACTCCACAGGTGGTTGTGTCCCTGTTACCTAGCCTCTTTACTCACTACCCAAAACCTCCACAACGTTCAGCAGATCTGGTAAAGTTTGAAGTCCTGGAAGTTAAAACAGAAACAGAGTATTTGCGTGCTGTGGTAAGCAGGAAAGCTGAATTTCCCTTCTGCAGAGAGAGATCATTCCATCTTCTGAACTATGCAGGAGTCCACTGCTGTTTGTGCCCACACTCCACCTTAGAATTTTCTTTTAAGCAAAGCAGGCTTAACTTCCTAAAGAAATGAGAATGGAGTGGTATAATGCTCGTCACACATGGCTAGCCATCTTGGAGACATCACATGAACAAATATAGTTGCATTTGGGAAAGGGAACACAAGCCCCCAGTAAAGCTAGGTCAAGTCACCAACAACTGCTAAAGTTAACATAACTAAGAAGTGAAATCGGGATCTGTGAAGGGTACAAGATTTGTCATTAGAGTGAATGTACTTAGGAGACCAAAGACGCCTCACTATTAATTTTTAAGAGTAGCTGTTGTTTGGTCCTTCTGGTTTTCATATACTTAGGAAACTGGAATTAGTCCTTTTAACTGAAGATGCCAGCTGAGTTCCTCACCTGGCGCAGGATCACAAGAAGCCATCAGTCACATTTAAACATTACTTCCTACCAATACCAGGGGAATTGCATCTACTTACATTACAATTACAAAGCTGTAGTACAGCAACTGCCTGGCATGCAGTTGTGTGTACAGAAACATGAGCAGCTGCTATCAGTGGCAAAGCTCTTGTCAGATGTTTCTCAGTGTTCTCCATAGAGGCCTCTAGTGGGAAAAAAGCAGCAAGGCTTCCATATCTTCTGAGCCCAAAAAATGGGATAGAATACATGTTTTTGACTGACCTGCTAATCTGGCAGCACTCTAGACAGGTCCCTTTAGAAAAATGACTTCTGAAGACCAGTGAAAGAGAAGCACCAGATGATGAGCAGAAATTGGCAGGAGGCACTAGAGCAGGACAGAGGTCAACCAGTGGTGCACCCACACATGCAAGGTGGATCTCCCCAGCAGCTGGGCTCCAACAGGACAGGCACAAGGTGCCACCCAAGACTAAGCCAAATGCCTTACAGGAGCAAGTCTGCTACATGAACCTTTATCAGCCAAACTTGCAATCTCATCAAGAAGTGACTCCACAAGCAGCAATTCTATCACTTTGACCAGGATCAATGCCACAGCTGATGGACTAATCACTTTTAATATTATCTAACTCAATTTTGTTGACTATTGGTGCAATCCCAGCATTCTGCCAGCTATGGAGCTTCTTGGGCAGCTGTTGCATGAAGCCCTTCTGGAACTGCTGGTTTCAAAATCTCTGTCTTTAGTAATCACCCTTTTCTGAGTGGCAGTTAAGTTACACCCTATTAATTCATCATTCTTCCAAAGGAATACATCATCTGTTCATTTGCTCTTTCCCAAATGCAGCACATAAACTTCATGGAAAATCTAAGCTTCTGCATTGTTCTTGAGAACTCTACAATACCTACCTAAGGATGAGCAAATAATACTGGTGTATTACATTTTTTTTTAATCCCTGGAAGTTTCTTTGCATTGTCATTAATATATCTGATACAGGTTTTTTTGCTTAGCAGTTTTCTGCCCTTCTTTGCATAGAACTTACAGCTTTTGGTATAAGTGGACACATTTTTCCATTTAATATTGGTGGTGGTCTTGTGGACAATCTCATGAGAGCTGCTATTTAACATCAGCCTCACCTGAAGCTGGAAACAGGCCAGCCAAAGCATTTTTAATTAGCATGGTGGCAGCAGAGGCTTAAACATTAGATCATGGTTATAGAAGGCCTACTTTTTCTTGGAGAATCGTCTGCTTTTTTAACATGGGCTCTTCTGAGAAAGAGGTGATATGATCCTGGCAAGCATTTAGATGATGATGATGATGATGATGATGATGATGATCTATGTGCATCCAGCTTTCCTTCTTCAGTAACCCCATTAATATTAGAAGCTATAGTTCAGCTTGCCAGGGCTAAGATGTCCCTAGATCACCAAGAAATCCATGAAAGCCAAGATCATCAGCCAAGATAAAACAGAAAAACTGACTGTAGGGGTGACTGCCACCACCATCTCACACCTTAGGAGATCTGTGTGGGCCAGTGGCACTTTAGCTGCAACAGCTATGAGCAGAACTAGTTTAGGTACATTGTCAGACACAGATCTGAGGTAAACTAGGCTTCCCTGTTCCTTGGAGTCAGGCATGAAAAGTGCATAGTTTGTTCAAAAGATCTTTCTCATACATGATTTGATCACAATGGCTTTCCACATTTTGAATTGGCCTTGACAAGCACTGAGACTTCTTACTATCCCTGCCATGTTTACTAGGAAGATGCTTATTTAAACACTAACAGCTTGGTTATTTTAGCTAAGCTAAGCTACGTGTTTACAAACACTTTGGTAAAACAAACCAGGTGAGTCAACCTCAAAAAGTGCCTTTCTCTTCCCTGAATACTAAGGAAGCTCAGAGAGCTAGCTCGCATCAGACAGCTAGTTTTGAGACAGCCACAATCAGTGAGATGAAAAGGCCTAGACTGGATCACTGGAAAGTCCAGTGTATGTGTCTGCTTATTTCAGCCTAACGGCAAAACTATCAGAACCCTAAGATGCACCACATTGCTCCTCACAGTCCCTCCGCACTAGCTGAGGAGTTGTTAGAATCACAGAATGTTTGGAGTTGGAAGGGACCTTAAAGATCACCTTGAAGTTCCAACTCCCCTGCACAGGCAGGGACACCTCCCACTGCAGCAGGCTGCTCAGAGCCCCATCCAATCTGCCCTTGAACACTCCTAGGAAAGGGGCATCCATAGCTTGTCTGGGAAACTTGGGCCAGTGTCTCACCACCCTCACACTACAGAATTTCTTCCTAATATCCAATCTAAATCTCCCCTCTTTCAGGTTGAAACCACCCCCCTCATCCTATCACTCTACTTGCCGGTAAAATGTCCCTTCCCAGCTTTCCTGTGGCCCCTTCAGGTACTGGAAGGTGCTCTAATATCTCCCTGGAGCCTCCACTCCTCCATGCTGAACAACCCCAGTTCTCTCAGCCTGTCTTCATAGGAGAGGTGCTCCAGCCCTCAGATCATCTTTATGGCCTCCTTCAGGACTCGCGCCAGGAGTTCCATATCCTCCATGCATTGGAGACCCCAGAATTTTTTGAGGAAATCACTTGGATTTCCCCAAAAAAATATCACAGCTAATTCATCTGCCCTATAGGTCATATATGTTCCATGCATTTGAGCTGTCTTGGCTAAGAACTTTGGGGTTTTGCGATATTTTCTTGTCTTCCAAGAGTTGCTACAGTCTGATGTGCTTGAAGTCATGAAACGAGACAATGCTCACATACCTGCTGGAAAAGGGACCGGAAATCTGAAGAACTCAATTCTGATTAGGGTGCTATTCCAGTATTTTGCACACAAAATCCTGTTGCAAGGCTCCAATGGAACAGTTTGAATGAGTGCAGGTTTGCCCTTCTAGTCACCAGCTGCAGAGCTGCTCAGATGTTCACAGGTGATGTGTGATGCAGCTCCCAGAACAGCATCTGCCTCTAACCACCCTTTCATCTTGTTTATTCAGGTGAGTGTGGCACTGGTTCCAAAACTGTAGCACAAACGCTCCTCTCAAGGTAAAACAATTCTCTCAGTATGAGAAAAAATACATGGGTGTCTTTGTTCCAAACCTGCTGCAGATTTTGACCAATGAATTGTGGAAATGGTCAGGAAGCATTTTATGTTCACAGAGTGTTTGGTATGAAAGTCGATGCTCTTTCACTGACAGTTCTGTGCTATGCCCTAGCCTGATCTGCTGTATCTCTCCTTCTCCATGTAGTTATAAAACCAACAAGATCAACAGCTCCACTGCTGCTGTAGCAGTTCTCCAACAATATACACAGACTCTCTGCCCGGAGAAGAGCAGCACTAATGATGATATTCTTTTTTGTATTGTGATTAAGCCTTAAGACATCTTGCTGAGATCAAGTAGGATCAAGCCTGAGGATAAGAATGCAAAAATGTGTCACATTTCTCTGAAAAGAGTACCATTTTTTAAAAAAACAAACACAAAAAAACCCAAAACAAAAACTCATATCCATGACATTTTTCCTTGGGAACAAACAAAAGCAGCTGGGTAAAGAGGCCACCAATAGCCATCAGATCCCTGGGAGCAGCACCAGGAGTCACTACTGACCACACTCCCTGTCGTGCCCAGGTGCTGGGTGCACAGCAGATCCTTTTCACATGTGGTAGTCCTCTTAAGATGTATTTAAGTTTACTTAGCCGATGAAACAGGGTAAGCACTTAGCTTCCCAACACGCCATTCATTGTGAGCACAAGCACAGCCCACAGGCACAGTGCCCTGTGCTCTGGCTGCAGAGGAGCACAGCGGGCCCCATCACGCCCTCCCACTCATTCCTCTTGCCCTCTGCTTTCAGGTGGAGCTTTCCCAGCGACTCTGCTGGCACGTGAAAGGGCGTTGCTCTGCATTGCCCACAGCCTGGCAGTAGCCATGCTGTCCCTCCTCAGCTGGCTCAGCACAGCCACCTCCACCCCGTGAGTACAACACCTGTGCACAGGGAGACAGGGGTGCTGGGGATTAGGGCGAACAGGAGGAGGCTGGAGGTGGTGATCCCCACCAGGAGACCCCATGAGTCGCTATAAGCTGCTGCTCCTCAGCTTGTCAGAAAACCCTCCTGGGCAGGGTTCTGCCTTCAAGCTAACTGCTAACACAGGACTTCCTCTTTTCAAGGAAAGGGGTCATCGCCCTGGAAAAGAGGAGGCTCCTCAGGACCCTCTTCTTGATGAGCTTAGCTGTCCTCGCTGAGTCTGGCAGGTCATGAGATGCTGGCTGCATGCAGGGGACACGGGGCGTAGCTGTGGGGTGCAAAGCACGCCCAGGAACCAGGGCTGTGCAGAGCCCTGAGGAAAGAGTCCCAGCCTGGAGCTGCAGCCTCCCTCTGTGCCGCTTCCCCGTGTCCTCAGCCACCCTCTTGCCACCCTGGTGTGGGTGGAGGCTGTGACTCCTGGCCTTATTGGAAAGCCCACTCAGGTAACTCTCTCTTGGCCATGTGAATTACAGCTGGTGCCTGCTGCAGAGCCTTGATGGAGACGGGAGGCAGCAGACAAAAGGTCAGCAACAGGTCAGTGGGCCGAGGAAAGCCCTGCAAAGGAAGCAGTGCTGGCCGTGGGTGGGTGGGTGAATCTCTCCATTCTCGGGTTCCAGGCAGTGACCCAGAGAAGCAGCAGCAGCTTCTGCTGCGCCTTCCTAGAGCTGCTGGCTCTGGCGAGCCCCGGCAGCCCTGGGGCTCAAACGGACACCCCTTCTCTTTCAGGTGCTGCTGGAGCAGGCTGCAGATGAGGTGGAGGCAAAGGTCTGGTGGCAGGAGCCCTCTCCTCTCTCCAGACCTGCAGCACAGCTGGGGGGTCACGGCAGGCGCAGCCGAGCTTTCTTGCAGTCACTTGCACAGCGCCCGGGGCTCGTGCCTTTTGCTCCTGCCTGGGCCTTTTGCTAAACCTGGAGAGGGAGGGAAGCACTTGCAAACTGGGGAAAGAAAAGGGGCCTCGAACACATCTGTCTCTGCTCCTGCTGAGCCTGGAGGCTCCGGGAGGGGCTGGGCAGCTCTCGGACAAGGTCTGTTTTCCTGGTGTCTGCAGGAACATGCTTAAGTTGTGGCGGGAACGATCCCGAGAGCTGCAGCGGCTGAGGGCTGAGGTGGCACGCCTGGCTGCGGATGTCGACGCTTTGAAGAAGGTGATCCTGCACTTTGGCAAAGAGGGCTGGGGCAGAAAGGGCCCCGAACAAGGCTCTTCCTGGTCTGGCTGGGGTGTGGGCTTTTCCTGCTCAGCCCACACGCACCCATGCCCCATCCCTTGCCAGGGGTTGGCTGCTGGTTGAACTTCTCCACTGTGGCAGAGCAGCTCCCTTGGGCTCCCCCCAGCCCAGCTGTCAGATCCCTTGCTGGTGCCCCAGCCATACCCCTGGCAGCATTTCTGCCCTCTCCTTTTCCGTGGAGCTTTCCTGACGAGCAAACGCATCTGGCTTGGTCCTCGTCTGCCGTCCATGCAGCAAGGCCTCAGCTTGGGTCTGCTGCCATTCCTGTGGGGTCTTGGTGTCTTCTGGCACCCGCAGACCTTCTCTTTGTGTGGCTGGGAGAGAGACGCCATCACCGGGCAAGGAGATCCCTTTTCCTGGGGCACCTCCAAGGGCGCTGTGGTGTGTGTGGGGCTGGCACGCAGCCTTAGAATTTGCCAGCAGCCACCAGATTCTCCAAGCCTGGAGCCTCCCGCAGTCAGCAGCTCTCTTCTCCCTTCAGGGTCATCTGTCAACCTCCAGAGGTTACCCACGGGCTCTCCACAGCTCTGCAAGGAGTTTTTATACCTGTGTGCTCCTCCCATCCTGGATACCTTTTTGCAGGTACAGTAGCAGAAACAGTCACTGCTGCTTCTCTTACCTCTTACATAAAACTTGGGGGTAAGCCCTGGGGCATCTCCCCTCTGGCCAGTGGTGTTTCTCCAGGCCACGGCACTGCTCCCCTGCATGGCACCTGCAGTCTCACACAGGGCTTGAGCTCCCTAGGAAAGTGCAGCTGCCCTCAGAAGGGGGCTGAGCTGAGCTGCACTGAGCTGAGCCTCCTTCCAGCCATCCCAGGTCACTGCTGGGTGAAGGAGCTTCTCCTTTGCGACCCCATTTCCTGCCCCAGCTCCCATTTTCTGTTTTCCAAAGGGGCTGGGGAGAGTGGGGGCAGGCTGCAGAGCTGCTGGCCAAAACAAGAGTTTTCTTGAAAGCCCTGCCCTTGTGCAGAATACCAGACCTCTCCCACTGGCCAGAATGTTTCCCTCTTTTCCTCTTTTCCGGGCCAGGAATACAGCCGGGCACATCTGTCTGCTTCCCAACACGCCATTCATTGTGAGCACAAGCACAGCCCACGGGCACAGTGCCCTGTGCTCTGGCTGCAGAGGAGCACAGCGGGCCCCATCACGCCCTCCCACTCATTCCTCTTGCCCTCTGCTTTCAGGTGGAGCTTTCCCAGCGACTCTGCTGGCACGTGAAAGGGCGTTGCTCTGCATTGCCCACAGCCTGGCAGTAGCCATGCTGTCCCTCCTCAGCTGGCTCAGCACAGCCACCTCCACCCCGTGAGTACAACACCTGTGCACAGGGAGACAGGGGTGCTGGGGATTAGGGCGAACAGGAGGAGGCTGGAGGTGGTGATCCCCACCAGGAGACCCCATGAGTCGCTATAAGCTGCTGCTCCTCAGCTTGTCAGAAAACCCTCCTGGGCAGGGTTCTGCCTTCAAGCTAACTGCTAACACAGGACTTCCTCTTTTCAAGGAAAGGGGTCATCGCCCTGGAAAAGAGGAGGCTCCTCAGGACCCTCTTCTTGATGAGCTTAGCTGTCCTCGGTGAGTCTGGCAGGTCATGAGATGCTGGCTGCATGCAGGGGACACGGGGCGTAGCTGTGGGGTGCAAAGCACGCCCAGGAACCAGGGCTGTGCAGAGCCCTGAGGAAAGAGTCCCAGCCTGGAGCTGCAGCCTCCCTCTGTGCCGCTTCCCCGTGTCCTCAGCCACCCTCTTGCCACCCTGGTGTGGGTGGAGGCTGTGACTCCTGGCCTTATTGGAAAGCCCACTCAGGTAACTCTCTCTTGGCCATGTGAATTACAGCTGGTGCCTGCTGCAGAGCCTTGATGGAGACGGGAGGCAGCAGACAAAAGGTCAGCAACAGGTCAGTGGGCCGAGGAAAGCCCTGCAAAGGAAGCAGTGCTGGCCGTGGGTGGGTGGGTGAATCTCTCCATTCTCGGGTTCCAGGCAGTGACCCAGAGAAGCAGCAGCAGCTTCTGCTGCGCCTTCCTAGAGCTGCTGGCTCTGGCGAGCCCCGGCAGCCCTGGGGCTCAAACGGACACCCCTTCTCTTTCAGGTGCTGCTGGAGCAGGCTGCAGATGAGGTGGAGGCAAAGGTCTGGTGGCAGGAGCCCTCTCCTCTCTCCAGACCTGCAGCACAGCTGGGGGGTCACGGCAGGCGCAGCCGAGCTTTCTTGCAGTCACTTGCACAGCGCCCGGGGCTCGTGCCTTTTGCTCCTGCCTGGGCCTTTTGCTAAACCTGGAGAGGGAGGGAAGCACTTGCAAACTGGGGAAAGAAAAGGGGCCTCGAACACATCTGTCTCTGCTCCTGCTGAGCCTGGAGGCTCCGGGAGGGGCTGGGCAGCTCTCGGACAAGGTCTGTTTTCCTGGTGTCTGCAGGAACATGCTTAAGTTGTGGCGGGAACGATCCCGAGAGCTGCAGCGGCTGAGGGCTGAGGTGGCACGCCTGGCTGCGGATGTCGACGCTTTGAAGAAGGTGATCCTGCACTTTGGCAAAGAGGGCTGGGGCAGAAAGGGCCCCGAACAAGGCTCTTCCTGGTCTGGCTGGGGTGTGGGCTTTTCCTGCTCAGCCCACACGCACCCATGCCCCATCCCTTGCCAGGGGTTGGCTGCTGGTTGAACTTCTCCACTGTGGCAGAGCAGCTCCCTTGGGCTCCCCCCAGCCCAGCTGTCAGATCCCTTGCTGGTGCCCCAGCCATACCCCTGGCAGCATTTCTGCCCTCTCCTTTTCCGTGGAGCTTTCCTGACGAGCAAACGCATCTGGCTCGGTCCTCGTCTGCCGTCCATGCAGCAAGGCCTCAGCTTGGGTCTGCTGCCATTCCTGTGGGGTCTTGGTGTCTTCTGGCACCCGCAGACCTTCTCTTTGTGTGGCTGGGAGAGAGACGCCATCACCGGGCAAGGAGATCCCTTTTCCTGGGGCACCTCCAAGGTGCTGTGGTGTGTGTGGGGCTGGCACGCAGCCTTAGAATTTGCCAGCAGCCACCAGATTCTCCAAGCCTGGAGCCTCCCGCAGTCAGCAGCTCTCTTCTCCCTTCAGGGTCATCTGTCAACCTCCAGAGGTTACCCACGGGCTCTCCACAGCTCTGCAAGGAGTTTTTATACCTGTGTGCTCCTCCCATCCTGGATACCTTTTTGCAGGTACAGTAGCAGAAACAGTCACTGCTGCTTCTCTTACCTCTTACATAAAACTTGGGGGTAAGCCCTGGGGCATCTCCCCTCTGGCCAGTGGTGTTTCTCCAGGCCACGGCACTGCTCCCCTGCATGGCACCTGCAGTCTCACACAGGGCTTGAGCTCCCTAGGAAAGTGCAGCTGCCCTCAGAAGGGGGCTGAGCTGAGCTGCACTGAGCTGAGCCTCCTTCCAGCCATCCCAGGTCACTGCTGGGTGAAGGAGCTTCTCCTTTGCGACCCCATTTCCTGCCCCAGCTCCCATTTTCTGTTTTCCAAAGGGGCTGGGGAGAGTGGGGGCAGGCTGCAGAGCTGCTGGCCAAAACAAGAGTTTTCTTGAAAGCCCTGCCCTTGTGCAGAATACCAGACCTCTCCCACTGGCCAGAATGTTTCCCTCTTTTCCTCTTTTCCGGGCCAGGAATACAGCCGGGCACATCTGTCTGCTTCCCAACACGCCATTCATTGTGAGCACAAGCACAGCCCACGGGCACAGTGCCCTGTGCTCTGGCTGCAGAGGAGCACAGCGGGCCCCATCACGCCCTCCCACTCATTCCTCTTGCCCTCTGCTTTCAGGTGGAGCTTTCCCAGCGACTCTGCTGGCACGTGAAAGGGCGTTGCTCTGCATTGCCCACAGCCTGGCAGTAGCCATGCTGTCCCTCCTCAGCTGGCTCAGCACAGCCACCTCCACCCCGTGAGTACAACACCTGTGCACAGGGAGGCAGGGGTGCTGGGGATTAGGGCGAACAGGAGGAGGCTGGAGGTGGTGCTCCCCACCAGGAGACCCCATGAGTCGCTATAAGCTGCTGCTCCTCAGCTTGTCAGAAAACCCTCCTGGGCAGGGTTCTGCCTTCAAGCTAACTGCTAACACAGGACTTCCTCTTTTCAAGGAAAGGGGTCATCGCCCTGGAAAAGAGGAGGCTCCTCAGGACCCTCTTCTTGATGAGCTTAGCTGTCCTCGCTGAGTCTGGCAGGTCATGAGATGCTGGCTGCATGCAGGGGACACGGGGCGTAGCTGTGGGGTGCAAAGCACGCCCAGGAACCAGGGCTGTGCAGAGCCCTGAGGAAAGAGTCCCAGCCTGGAGCTGCAGCCTCCCTCTGTGCCGCTTCCCCGTGTCCTCAGCCACCCTCTTGCCACCCTGGTGTGGGTGGAGGCTGTGACTCCTGGCCTTATTGGAAAGCCCACTCAGGTAACTCTCTCTTGGCCATGTGAATTACAGCTGGTGCCTGCTGCAGAGCCTTGATGGAGACGGGAGGCAGCAGACAAAAGGTCAGCAACAGGTCAGTGGGCCGAGGAAAGCCCTGCAAAGGAAGCAGTGCTGGCCGTGGGTGGGTGGGTGAATCTCTCCATTCTCGGGTTCCAGGCAGTGACCCAGAGAAGCAGCAGCAGCTTCTGCTGCGCCTTCCTAGAGCTGCTGGCTCTGGCGAGCCCCGGCAGCCCTGGGGCTCAAACGGACACCCCTTCTCTTTCAGGTGCTGCTGGAGCAGGCTGCAGATGAGGTGGAGGCAAAGGTCTGGTGGCAGGAGCCCTCTCCTCTCTCCAGACCTGCAGCACAGCTGGGGGGTCACGGCAGGCGCAGCCGAGCTTTCTTGCAGTCACTTGCACAGCGCCCGGGGCTCGTGCCTTTTGCTCCTGCCTGGGCCTTTTGCTAAACCTGGAGAGGGAGGGAAGCACTTGCAAACTGGGGAAAGAAAAGGGGCCTCGAACACATCTGTCTCTGCTCCTGCTGAGCCTGGAGGCTCCGGGAGGGGCTGGGCAGCTCTCGGACAAGGTCTGTTTTCCTGGTGTCTGCAGGAACATGCTTAAGTTGTGGCGGGAACGATCCCGAGAGCTGCAGCGGCTGAGGGCTGAGGTGGCACGCCTGGCTGCGGATGTCGACGCTTTGAAGAAGGTGATCCTGCACTTTGGCAAAGAGGGCTGGGGCAGAAAGGGCCCCGAACAAGGCTCTTCCTGGTCTGGCTGGGGTGTGGGCTTTTCCTGCTCAGCCCACACGCACCCATGCCCCATCCCTTGCCAGGGGTTGGCTGCTGGTTGAACTTCTCCACTGTGGCAGAGCAGCTCCCTTGGGCTCCCCCCAGCCCAGCTGTCAGATCCCTTGCTGGTGCCCCAGCCATACCCCTGGCAGCATTTCTGCCCTCTCCTTTTCCGTGGAGCTTTCCTGACGAGCAAACGCATCTGGCTTGGTCCTCGTCTGCCGTCCATGCAGCAAGGCCTCAGCTTGGGTCTGCTGCCATTCCTGTGGGGTCTTGGTGTCTTCTGGCACCCGCAGACCTTCTCTTTGTGTGGCTGGGAGAGAGACGCCATCACCGGGCAAGGAGATCCCTTTTCCTGGGGCACCTCCAAGGGCGCTGTGGTGTGTGTGGGGCTGGCACGCAGCCTTAGAATTTGCCAGCAGCCACCAGATTCTCCAAGCCTGGAGCCTCCCGCAGTCAGCAGCTCTCTTCTCCCTTCAGGGTCATCTGTCAACCTCCAGAGGTTACCCACGGGCTCTCCACAGCTCTGCAAGGAGTTTTTATACCTGTGTGCTCCTCCCATCCTGGATACCTTTTTGCAGGTACAGTAGCAGAAACAGTCACTGCTGCTTCTCTTACCTCTTACATAAAACTTGGGGGTAAGCCCTGGGGCATCTCCCCTCTGGCCAGTGGTGTTTCTCCAGGCCACGGCACTGCTCCCCTGCATGGCACCTGCAGTCTCACACAGGGCTTGAGCTCCCTAGGAAAGTGCAGCTGCCCTCAGAAGGGGGCTGAGCTGAGCTGCACTGAGCTGAGCCTCCTTCCAGCCATCCCAGGTCACTGCTGGGTGAAGGAGCTTCTCCTTTGCGACCCCATTTCCTGCCCCAGCTCCCATTTTCTGTTTTCCAAAGGGGCTGGGGAGAGTGGGGGCAGGCTGCAGAGCTGCTGGCCAAAACAAGAGTTTTCTTGAAAGCCCTGCCCTTGTGCAGAATACCAGACCTCTCCCACTGGCCAGAATGTTTCCCTCTTTTCCTCTTTTCCGGGCCAGGAATACAGCCGGGCACATCTGTCTGCTTCCCAACACGCCATTCATTGTGAGCACAAGCACAGCCCACGGGCACAGTGCCCTGTGCTCTGGCTGCAGAGGAGCACAGCGGGCCCCATCACGCCCTCCCACTCATTCCTCTTGCCCTCTGCTTTCAGGTGGAGCTTTCCCAGCGACTCTGCTGGCACGTGAAAGGGCGTTGCTCTGCATTGCCCACAGCCTGGCAGTAGCCATGCTGTCCCTCCTCAGCTGGCTCAGCACAGCCACCTCCACCCCGTGAGTACAACACCTGTGCACAGGGAGACAGGGGTGCTGGGGATTAGGGCGAACAGGAGGAGGCTGGAGGTGGTGATCCCCACCAGGAGACCCCATGAGTCGCTATAAGCTGCTGCTCCTCAGCTTGTCAGAAAACCCTCCTGGGCAGGGTTCTGCCTTCAAGCTAACTGCTAACACAGGACTTCCTCTTTTCAAGGAAAGGGGTCATCGCCCTGGAAAAGAGGAGGCTCCTCAGGACCCTCTTCTTGATGAGCTTAGCTGTCCTCGCTGAGTCTGGCAGGTCATGAGATGCTGGCTGCATGCAGGGGACACGGGGCGTAGCTGTGGGGTGCAAAGCACGCCCAGGAACCAGGGCTGTGCAGAGCCCTGAGGAAAGAGTCCCAGCCTGGAGCTGCAGCCTCCCTCTGTGCCGCTTCCCCGTGTCCTCAGCCACCCTCTTGCCACCCTGGTGTGGGTGGAGGCTGTGACGCCTGGCCTTGTTGGAAAGCCCACTCAGGTAACTCTCTCTTGGCCATGTGAATTACAGCTGGTGCCTGCTGCAGAGCCTTGATGGAGACGGGAGGCAGCAGACAAAAGGTCAGCAACAGGTCAGTGGGCCGAGGAAAGCCCTGCAAAGGAAGCAGTGCTGGCCGTGGGTGGGTGGGTGAATCTCTCCATTCTCGGGTTCCAGGCAGTGACCCAGAGAAGCAGCAGCAGCTTCTGCTGCGCCTTCCTAGAGCTGCTGGCTCTGGCGAGCCCCGGCAGCCCTGGGGCTCAAACGGACACCCCTTCTCTTTCAGGTGCTGCTGGAGCAGGCTGCAGATGAGGTGGAGGCAAAGGTCTGGTGGCAGGAGCCCTCTCCTCTCTCCAGACCTGCAGCACAGCTGGGGGGTCACGGCAGGCGCAGCCGAGCTTTCTTGCAGTCACTTGCACAGCGCCCGGGGCTCGTGCCTTTTGCTCCTGCCTGGGCCTTTTGCTAAACCTGGAGAGGGAGGGAAGCACTTGCAAACTGGGGAAAGAAAAGGGGCCTCGAACACATCTGTCTCTGCTCCTGCTGAGCCTGGAGGCTCCGGGAGGGGCTGGGCAGCTCTCGGACAAGGTCTGTTTTCCTGGTGTCTGCAGGAACATGCTTAAGTTGTGGCGGGAACGATCCCGAGAGCTGCAGCGGCTGAGGGCTGAGGTGGCACGCCTGGCTGCGGATGTCGACGCTTTGAAGAAGGTGATCCTGCACTTTGGCAAAGAGGGCTGGGGCAGAAAGGGCCCCGAACAAGGCTCTTCCTGGTCTGGCTGGGGTGTGGGCTTTTCCTGCTCAGCCCACACGCACCCATGCCCCATCCCTTGCCAGGGGTTGGCTGCTGGTTGAACTTCTCCACTGTGGCAGAGCAGCTCCCTTGGGCTCCCCCCAGCCCAGCTGTCAGATCCCTTGCTGGTGCCCCAGCCATACCCCTGGCAGCATTTCTGCCCTCTCCTTTTCCGTGGAGCTTTCCTGACGAGCAAACGCATCTGGCTCGGTCCTCGTCTGCCGTCCATGCAGCAAGGCCTCAGCTTGGGTCTGCTGCCATTCCTGTGGGGTCTTGGTGTCTTCTGGCACCCGCAGACCTTCTCTTTGTGTGGCTGGGAGAGAGACACCATCACCGGGCAAGGAGATCCCTTTTCCTGGGGCACCTCCAAGGGCGCTGTGGTGTGTGTGGGGCTGGCACGCAGCCTTAGAATTTGCCAGCAGCCACCAGATTCTCCAAGCCTGGAGCCTCCCGCAGTCAGCAGCTCTCTTCTCCCTTCAGGGTCATCTGTCAACCTCCAGAGGTTACCCACGGGCTCTCCACAGCTCTGCAAGGAGTTTTTATACCTGTGTGCTCCTCCCATCCTGGATACCTTTTTGCAGGTACAGTAGCAGAAACAGTCACTGCTGCTTCTCTTACCTCTTACATAAAACTTGGGGGTAAGCCCTGGGGCATCTCCCCTCTGGCCAGTGGTGTTTCTCCAGGCCACGGCACTGCTCCCCTGCATGGCACCTGCAGTCTCACACAGGGCTTGAGCTCCCTAGGAAAGTGCAGCTGCCCTCAGAAGGGGGCTGAGCTGAGCTGCACTGAGCTGAGCCTCCTTCCAGCCATCCCAGGTCACTGCTGGGTGAAGGAGCTTCTCCTTTGCGACCCCATTTCCTGCCCCAGCTCCCATTTTCTGTTTTCCAAAGGGGCTGGGGAGAGTGGGGGCAGGCTGCAGAGCTGCTGGCCAAAACAAGAGTTTTCTTGAAAGCCCTGCCCTTGTGCAGAATACCAGACCTCTCCCACTGGCCAGAATGTTTCCCTCTTTTCCTCTTTTCCGGGCCAGGAATACAGCCGGGCACATCTGTCTGCTTCCCAACACGCCATTCATTGTGAGCACAAGCACAGCCCACGGGCACAGTGCCCTGTGCTCTGGCTGCAGAGGAGCACAGCGGGCCCCATCACGCCCTCCCACTCATTCCTCTTGCCCTCTGCTTTCAGGTGGAGCTTTCCCAGCGACTCTGCTGGCACGTGAAAGGGCGTTGGAGCAAGGCGCTAATCCGGTCGCCTGCAGAAATGTAACCAATGCTGGGCTGTCACCACACAGCACCACCTCCGTAGCAGCCTCTCAGCTGGGGCTTGCTGGCACTGCCCCCTGATATATCACCCTCTGAGTTAGTCTGGGCCGGGCACTGGGGGCTGGGACCTGGCCGCATGAAGAGCTGTAATGGTGCCACCATTTGACTCAGGTCCGACAACAACGCTCTCGATCCCCTCCCCATCCCACTCAGGTAGGGAAGGAGAGAGAGAAAAAGAGAGAGACTTGGCTGGATTGAAAACTACACTACACAGGTTTAATTAAACACCGATGAGATAAGAAAATATATATAATTGTATTCAAATATGTTCAGATACGTGCAAAAGCCTCTGGCCTCCCTCCACCCCCCAGCAACTCCCACAGCATCTTCTGAGCTGTGAACAGTCCCCAAAACTTCCGGACTGATGCTGGAGAGAGCAGAGAGTGATGAGGGTCAGGAGAGCTCGAGCCTGGGGGCCGACGGTGATGGATGGACACGGACCTCCTGGGTTTTTTACCTGCCTTTCTCTTAGTTGTGATGCATTGCTCTTGGGCCGGGAGAAGGTGACCCTTAAATATCAGCCAGCTCTTACACACCCCTCTTCCCTCCTGGATGTTATCCCATGACACTCTCTCGAGCAGATCCCTGAAGAGGCTGAAATCTGCTCTCCTGATGTCACGGGGGGTAACCTTACTGTGCGCCCTCCTGGCTGCGCTAAGGATCTTAAGCTCCACCACTTTGTGGTCACTTAGAGCATAACAGCACCTCTGCTTTCCATCCACGTTACTTTCTTCATTTGCCTTTCAAAGTAGCGTGGCAGCCGGGCAAGTTCGGGTGCAGGATGACACGTTGTGAAGCTAATTCAGAGGACAGGGCGGGCTGGCTGTTCTCTTTCCTGGGCCCTGCCGAGGCCAAGGGGCGGTGGCCTGAGGGGCTGCTCAGGATCCTCTCTAACCCTCTGCTGCTGTGCCAGATGCCCAGTGCCCTCAGGGCACCCTGCGCGCCCATGCAGGGACCTTCCTGGTCCCGCAGGAGACCACAAAACACAGGGCAAACACCCTCTCTGAGCAGGCTGTGGCGGGCTCACCCCAGCAGAACAATGCCCAGCCAGGCCCCAAGCAACGGCTACTCTGGACCAACGGCCCAGGCCCTCTTGCGGGGCATGACACTTCATGGCATGGAACAGCTCTGTGCTCCACTGGGCTCAGCTGTCCCTGCTGTGTCCCTCCAAGCCTCCTGCCCACTCCCTAGCCTACTGGCTCCAGGACACACGGGGACGAAGAGGGGAAGCCTTGGTGCTCTGCAAGCGCTGCTCAGCACCCGCTAAAGCGCGGGTGTGTTTTCCAGACTGTCTCGTGCCGAACGCGAAGCGCTGGCCAAGTGGCTGTGGGGGCCTCTCCCTGTCCCTGCCCTGTGGTAGCGTCCTCTATGACATCACAGCTGTGACCTCACAATGGCTGGGGCAGGGCCCCTGTGAAGTCCAGGCTGCCCACCCTGCACCAGGCACTCTGGCCAGAGCCTCCTGCCTGGAAGGAGCTGGCTGCGTCCTAGAGACTCCGTGCCTGTGACAGGTGTTTTCCTTCTGGCAAAAGGTCTGGGCCTCTCACCCGAGTGGCCTGCTCTGGGCAGCAACACTCCTGCAGCAGAAGGGAGGATACATAAGCTTGCAGGGAAGCTTCATTTGTCTCCAGGATGGGGAGAAGAAGGGCTCCTGCAGCAGCCCAAGGAGCACAAGGTGCTGCCCTCTCAAGAAGGAGAGCTGGCAGCAAGAGGGATGAAGGTGCAGCTGGGCTCGCTCTCATCCCGGGCAAGAGGTACCGGGGTTTGTTCCTTACGGGGACATCAGCTGGCGGCTGGGACCCACAGAGCCTGAAGGAGGGCTGGGGGGACACGATGGAGAAGCCTCCAAGCGCTGTGGGCAGCACAGTAGTGCCCGGGCTTGGGAAACCTGCTGTGAGTGGGCAGGTCCTGGGGCCAGGGGGGTTCTGTGGGGGCTGGGGGACACTTGGGGTAAGAGGCTGCTGTGCCAGCCCGCTCTGCTGCTGCTTCTGCCCAGTCTCACCGCAGCGGGGACATCTCCTGGGAGGTTTCAGCTGGGAGCCTTGCTCGTGGCCAGGGCCTTGGCGAGCGTGGCAGGGAGACATGCAAAGCAGCGCTCCACCTTTTCCCCCCCACAGGGGCACCCTGTCTCAGGAGAAGCAGGGCACCGGCTGCGAAGGGCCAGCACAGCGTGGCTCCCCTGCAGGACTAAACAAGTGTAAGTTGCACCCTGCCCTTCACCCCGTGTTTCCACCATGAGCCTGCCTGGCTCAGCCGGGACCCAGGGCCCGGCAGAACCGGCGTCATCCCGCCCCAAGGGAGGCCTGGGGCCACCTCACCTGGTGACCCTGTGGCACTGGCTGCCAGGGCTGTGTCTCCGTGGTACATGGGGGGAGCCACAGGGTACCCCAGCACGGTAGTGGCCTGAGGCCAAAGCCTTGTGCCAGCCTCCTTCATGCCCTGCCTGCAAGGGGGTCTTCAGCTCCCCCCTCTTCAGGGCACATCACCCTGGCCCTGCCCCACAGGAAGGGAGGTTAGAGGCCCAGCCTCCACCTCCACACAGGGGCCTGGAAGACACCCTGACAGGCCTCCTCAAGAAGCGTCCTCAGGCTTTTTTTCCTCTGGTTTCTTTCCCCAGGGCTGGTCTGCATTGCCCACAGCCTGGCAGTAGCCATGCTGTCCCTCCTCAGCTGGCTCAGCACAGCCACCTCCACCCCGTGAGTACAACACCTGTGCACAGGGAGACAGGGGTGCTGGGGATTAGGGCGAACAGGAGGAGGCTGGAGGTGGTGATCCCCACCAGGAGACCCCATGAGTCGCTATAAGCTGCTGCTCCTCAGCTTGTCAGAAAACCCTCCTGGGCAGGGTTCTGCCTTCAAGCTAACTGCTAACACAGGACTTCCTCTTTTCCAGGAAAGTGGTCATCACCCTGGAAAAGAGGAGGCTCCTCAGGACCCTCTTCTTGATGATCTTAGCTGTCCTCGGTGAGTCTGGCAGGTCATGAGATGCTGGCTGCATGCAGGGGACACAGGGCGTAGCTGTGGGGTGCAAAGCACGCCCAGGAACCAGGGCTGTGCAGAGCCCTGAGGAAAGAGTCCCAGCCTGGAGCTGCAGCCTCCCTCTGTGCCGCTTCCCCGTGTCCTCAGCCACCCTCTTGCCACCCTGGTGTGGGTGGAGGCTGTGACTCCTGGCCTTGTTGGAAAGCCCACTCAGGTAACTCTCTCTTGGCCATGTGAATTACAGCTGGTGCCTGCTGCAGAGCCTTGATGGAGACGGGGAGGCAGGAGACAAAAGGTCGGCAACAGGTCAGTGGGCCGAGGAAAGCCCTGCAAAGGAAGCAGTGCTGGCCGTGGGTGGGTGGGTGAATCTCTCCATTCTCGGGTTCCAGGCAGTGACCCAGAGAAGCAGCAGCAGCTTCTGCTGCGCCTTCCTAGAGCTGCTGGCTCTGGCGAGCCCCGGCAGCCCTGGGGCTCAAACAGAGACCCCTTCTCTTTCAGGTGCTGCTGGAGCAGGCTGCAGATGTGGTGGAGATAAAGATCTGGTGGTAAGAGCCCTCTCCTCTCTCCAGACCTGCAGCACAGCTGGGGGGGTCACGGCAGGCGCAGCCGAGCTTTCTTGCAGTCACTTGCACAGCGCCCGGGGCTCGTGCCTTTTGCTCCTGCCTGGGCCTTTTGCTAAACCTGGAGAGGGAGGGAAGCACTTGCAAACTGGGGAAAGAAAAGGGGCCTGGAACACATCTGTCTCTGTTCCTGCTGAGCCTGGAGGCTCTGGGAGGGGCTGGGCAGCTCTCAGACAAGGTCTGTTTTCCTGGTGTCTGCAGGAACATGCTTAAGTTGTGGCGGGAACGATCCCGAGAGCTGCAGCGGCTGAGGGCTGAGGTGGCACGCCTGGCTGCGGATGTCGACGCTTTGAAGAAGGTGATCCTGCACTTTGGCAAAGAGGGCTGGGGCAGAAAGGGCCCCGAACAAGGCTCTTCCTGGTCTGGCTGGGGTGTGGGCTTTTCCTGCTCAGCCCACACGCACCCATGCCCCCCCATCCCTTGCCAGGGGTTGGCTGCTGGTTGAACTTCTCCACTGTGGCAGAGCAGCTCCCTTGGGCTCCCCCCAGCCCAGCTGTCAGACCCCTTGCTGGTGCCCCAGCCATACCCCTGGCAGCATTTCTGCCCTCTCCTTTTCCGTGGAGCTTTCCTGACGAGCAAACGCATCTGGCTCGGTCCTCGTCTGCCGTCCATGCAGCAAGGCCTCAGCTTGGGTCTGCTGCCATTCCTGTGGGGTCTTGGTGTCTTCTGGCACCCGCAGACCTTCTCTTTGTGTGGCTGGGAGAGAGACACCATCACCGGGCAAGGAGATCCCTTTTCCTGGGGCACCTCCAAGGTGCTGTGGTGTGTGTGGGGCTGGCACGCAGCCTTAGAATTTGCCAGCAGCCACCAGATTCTCCAAGCCTGGAGCCTCCCGCAGTCAGCAGCTCTCTTCTCCCTTCAGGGTCATCTGTCAACCTCCAGAGGTTACCCACGGGCTCTCCACAGCTCTGCAAGGAGTTTTTATACCTGTGTGCTCCTCCCATCCTGGATACCTTTTTGCAGGTACAGTAGCAGAAACAGTCACTGCTGCTTCTCTTACCTCTTACATAAAACTTGGGGGTAAGCCCTGGGGCATCTCCCCTCTGGCCAGTGGTGTTTCTCCAGGCCACGGCACTGCTCCCCTGCATGGCACCTGCAGTCTCACACAGGGCTTGAGCTCCCTAGGAAAGTGCAGCTGCCCTCAGAAGGGGGCTGAGCTGAGCTGCACTGAGCTGAGCCTCCTTCCAGCCATCCCAGGTCACTGCTGGGTGAAGGAGCTTCTCCTTTGCGACCCCATTTCCTGCCCCAGCTCCCATTTTCTGTTTTCCAAAGGGGCTGGGGAGAGTGGGGGCAGGCTACAGAGCTGCTGGCCAAAACAAGAGTTTTCTTGAAAGCCCTGCCCTTGTGCAGAATACCAGACCTCTCCCACTGGCCAGAATGTTTCCCTCTTTTCCTCTTTTCCGGGCCAGGAATACAGCCGGGCACATCTGTCTGCTTCCCAACACGCCATTCATTGTGAGCACAAGCACAGCCCACGGGCACAGTGCCCTGTGCTCTGGCTGCAGAGGAGCACAGCGGGCCCCATCACGCCCTCCCACTCATTCCTCTTGCCCTCTGCTTTCAGGTGGAGCTTTCCCAGCGACTCTGCTGGCACGTGAAAGGGCGTTGCTCTGCATTGCCCACAGCCTGGCAGTAGCCATGCTGTCCCTCCTCAGCTGGCTCAGCACAGCCACCTCCACCCCGTGAGTACAACACCTGTGCACGGGGAGACAGGGGTGCTGGGGATTAGGGCGAACAGGAGGAGGCTGGAGGTGGTGCTCCCCACCAGGAGACCCCATGAGTCGCTATAAGCTGCTGCTCCTCAGCTTGTCAGAAAACCCTCCTGGGCAGGGTTCTGCCTTCAAGCTAACTGCTAACACAGGACTTCCTCTTTTCAAGGAAAGGGGTCATCGCCCTGGAAAAGAGGAGGCTCCTCAGGACCCTCTTCTTGATGAGCTTAGCTGTCCTCGCTGAGTCTCCTCGCTGAGTCTGGCAGGTCATGAGATGCTGGCTGCATGCAGGGGACACGGGGCGTAGCTGTGGGGTGCAAAGCACGCCCAGGAACCAGGGCTGTGCAGAGCCCTGAGGAAAGAGTCCCAGCCTGGAGCTGCAGCCTCCCTCTGTGCCGCTTCCCCGTGTCCTCAGCCACCCTCTTGCCACCCTGGTGTGGGTGGAGGCTGTGACTCCTGGCCTTGTTGGAAAGCCCACTCAGGTAACTCTCTCTTGGCCATGTGAATTACAGCTGGTGCCTGCTGCAGAGCCTTGATGGAGACGGGGAGGCAGCAGACAAAAGGTCGGCAACAGGTCAGTGGGCCGAGGAAAGCCCTGCAAAGGAAGCAGTGCTGGCCGTGGGTGGGTGGGTGAATCTCTCCATTCTCGGGTTCCAGGCAGTGACCCAGAGAAGCAGCAGCAGCTTCTGCTGCGCCTTCCTAGAGCTGCCGGCTCTGGCGAGCCCCGGCAGCCCTGGGGCTCAAATGGAGACCCCTTCTCTTTCAGGTGCTGCTGGAGCAGGCTGCAGATGAGGTGGAGGCAAAGGTCTGGTGGCAGGAGCCCTCTCCTCTCTCCAGACCTGCAGCACAGCTGGGGGGTCACGGCAGGCGCAGCCGAGCTTTCTTGCAGTCACTTGCACAGCGCCCGGGGCTCGTGCCTTTTGCTCCTGCCTGGGCCTTTTGCTAAACCTGGAGAGGGAGGGAAGCACTTGCAAACTGGGGAAAGAAAAGGGGCCCGGAACACATCTGTCTCTGCTCCTGCTGAGCCTGGAGGCTCCGGGAGGGGCTGGGCAGCTCTCGGACAAGGTCTGTTTCCCTGGTGTCTGCAGGAACATGCTTAAGTTGTGGCGGGAATGATCCCAAGAGCTGCAGCGTCTGAGGGCTGAGCTGGCACGCCTGGCTGAGGATATCAACGCTGCTAAGAAGAAGTGATCCTGCACTTTGGCAAAGAGGGCTGGGGAGCTGCACTTCCCTAGGGAGCTCTAGCCCTGTGTGAGACCGCAGGTGCCATGCAGGGGAGCAGTGCCGTGTAATAAACTGTGCCTCGCTGAAGGATGTTTGGGCCTGTTCATTCAAACCAAATACATTTCCTCTCTTTCTCTGCACAGTCTTAGTAAACAACTGGCAGGAATCACATACCAGGAGAGCCCAGGAAAAGCTTCTGCAGGTGGTGCCCAGGGCTCCACAGTGCTTAGCAGTCTTCACCGCACAGGAGCAGCTGGCGTCATGTTGGGTGCACCTGCGGTGGACAGAGGAGGTAGGATCCTGAACAATGGAGGAGCTCAGGAGAAAAATCACTGTGGCCTTTTCTTGAGGTGGTTTGCATTGTCAGCATATACTGTTGTCACCGTTTGTCTCAGGTTCGACAGCAACACTCTTGATCCCCTTTCCCCCTCCCCCCAGCTCGGAAAGGAGAGAGAGAAAAAGAGAGAGACTTGGCTGGATTCTAACTACCACCCTAAAATACGGTCCCGCAGTGGCCGTTCCTCTTTGAGAGGCAGCACCACGTGGACCCTTGGTATTATTCACAAACCCCTCCACATCAGGGGGGAAGTCACAAAAGTATCCTGACAGGCGGTAGCCCCCCAGTATCGACTCTTCCCCACATAAGTCTAAACAAAATGCCTTTTAAGCCAGCGAAGGCCTCTCCTGATTATCCCCAGCTAACGGACTAAAACAGACTTGCTTCTCAAGGACAACGGAACTCAAAACAACAGGTGTGGTACGGTATGGAAAGGATGGATGACAAGCCATCCTGTGCCCCTGGCAGTCACCGCCCTAACGTGGGGCTCATGGACGCTCATTGGCTCTGGACAGTGACACTGAGGGGACAGGTGGGTCAGGGGGTATCAAAGACAGCGAGTGCAGCAGGTGGGCCCTTCCCTCCTCCCTGAGGCCCATTCGGACGCTTTCTGCGTGGGACACCCCCCTGCTGCGGGCACTGGTGCTGGGACCCTGCCTGCCTGCCTGCCCCGGGTCCAGCCTGAGCCTCAGCGCCGAGCGTGCCGGGGTCCCGAGCCCTGGGGTTGGGGCCGGAGCCCCCTCCCCGTGTTGCTGCCGGTTGAGGGGAAACCAACGGGCGCTGCACCCGCTGCCGAGAGGCTGCCCCTCCGACACCATGGGCTGCGGCCCTGCCTGGCGAGATGGGGCACCAGCCGCTGCTGGGAATGGGGCCGTCGGGGACAAGCCGGAGGGTAACATCCCCCCCCCCCAACACACACACACACACACACTCCTCTCCTCATACTCACACACACAGCGCGACCTCTTAAGGAGGACCGGCGTCGGGCTTCCTTCTCTCCTTCCCTCCTCCCTTTGGTCCTTAACCCTCTCCCTTAAAAGCACAGGACATTTTGCATTGCCTCCCTAAAGAACACTTTCTCACTGTATATATATATATCCCCCGTGGCCATTCACATTTGCATTTTCCTTAAACATCATCCCTCAGTTTTTGTTAACCCTTAATAAACTGATTAATTTGTGTAGTAAACTTTGGTCTTAGAGGCAATTTCTGAGTGTGGTAGGGGTGCCTTCTAACTACCACCCTGAAGTACAGTCCCGCGATGGCCGTTCCTCTTTGAGAGGCAGCGCCACGTGTGACCCTCGGTCTTATTCAGAAACCCCTCCACATCGGGGGGGAAGTCACAAAAGTATCCTGACAGGCGGTAGCCCCCCAGTATCGGCTCACGACAGAATCACCTGTAACTGGGTAGAGCAGCAGATAGTGTAGTGTATAGCATGATGTCCTACAGAAGGCTCCATGAATTAGTAACATCTCTGCATGTGATGTGTACTCGTGTCTGTAATGAGTACTTAGGTGGTTTGGTGCCTTACTGTCTTCCTAAGGCACCAGCATTTGGTTAACTGTTTACTAACAGAGCATATTCATGCTGTCTTTTTTGTTTGTTTGTTCGTTTGTTTTGTTTTGTTTTGTTTCAGTTTAGAGGTCTTTCCTAAAGTTCTAGTTGTAAAAGTTCAAAGGAAAGAGAATTCTGGTCTCATTTTTTATTTGTTCTTAGCTGAGGATGGCTTGACAGCGCAGTTATTTTTGAGATGCATTTGTTCATGCTGTCTTGTGTTGGATTGGCTAGCCAAGCTCATTCTCTTATGACCTGTAGAGTTGTCCGTGTCAAATGTTTATCTGTACTGATTAGTTTTTAGCATGCCCAATCTAATTTCAACATGTCATTTCATGTCTGAACAGTGATGGATGACTTCTCTGAAGGAGATACAATAAGGTGAGACTTGCAAAATATACCTAACACCTGACATCCTTGAGGGATGATTTAAGAGACACCACACGCATTTTTCTTTCCTTTTTAAGAAGTTCTGAGGAAGAGGGAATCGATGACAGTTGGAGTGATTTTGAAGAATTCGATTTAACCTCCAAGGTATGGTGCAATTATAGGAAACACGTCCTTTAAAAATGAATTATTTGAAAGCAAGTTTTCTCTGGGATTGAAAGAAACTTCAGTTCCAGCCAGCATTGTTTTCTCTGTAGAAGCAGTCTCTGGCCTGCCAGTCTTTCTTCTGCTGTGAGTTCTTCCTGAAAGACCTGTAGCTGTGGCAGAGCGTGCAGTAGATTTGTAGTCTGAGGCAAAAAAGCAATAGGTGACGAGATGAACAGCCCCATTGTTTTATTTCTTCATGTTCATTTGGGTCAGATTTGCAGACCCTGACAGTTTCTGTGGAACTGTTATCATCTATTCTGCTCTCCTCCAAAGATTGTTATTGTTTCCTGTAAATTTGCGGAAAAAATGATAAAATCCTGACAGAGAAAATGAAAGGGCATTTATTGATCAAGATCCACTGAAATCCTTCATCAGGTGGTTCTCCTTTCCTCCTTGTCAGGTTCCTCAAGAGCGCTCAGTGGATGAGTGGCTCAAATGCGTTCTCTGACCTGGCATTCTGGGCTTGCGTGTAATCTCCCCCTGCAGGTGCTCCCTCTCTTTTGAATGCTGGGGCAGTGTTCTTTTTGTCAGCTACAGGCCTTTGTGCCCACTGTTTTTACTGATGTTCTGAAGAATGAGCAACTTCTGCAGCCATGTCTGGAGCATTTGTTATGTTGCACTGGGATTCTGCAGTGATGAGGAACCTGAGTGTGCTGGTTCAACCCACTCTGTAATGCTGGAGACACCAGCGTGTTTAGTTTTAACGTGGTTGCATTTTCTAATATTGATTTAAATAGAAATGATGCATTTTTCTGGCCTGATACTGAAATGTAGGGGTATTTTAGTAAGTGTACTTGCAGGGACTGGTTTGTGCATTAAATCTAGGGATCTGAACAGTTGCTTGCGTTGTGCAAGTTTGCAAGTAAGCATTCTGAAACTGCCATCCTAAAATTATCTGAATTTTACCAGGTATTTGGGAGATCAAAACCAGATTTTTAGAACTGTTATGCATGCAAACATGGTTTTGGAAGCATCTTGCCAAAGGGTGTTGCCTGCAGAGTGTTTTGGGGTGAAGTACTCACTGAGTCGGGTATGTCAGGAGTGTTTGCGTAGTTAGAAGTGAAGGATGGAGCTGGCACGTAGGCACTATCAAAAGGAGGGCCTGAGTATATTTACTGGTCAAGAGTTGATGTGAACCAAGTATTTGTTGTTGTTACTGCTTTATGAAAAATTAATATTATTTTTTTTTACATAAATGTGTATGTACAGAAGCAGCAGAACCAAGACGTGACACTGTTAACAGATGCTTTCCAGCAGCACAGGAAAATCAGTAAGCTATCTGGGGAAAAGTCTGCATGATACACTGATCTGTAGAAGTAGACTTGCTAAGTAGTTTTTAAATATTTTTTTCTATAATAAATGAGAAAAGCAAATTTTTAAAACATGGCACTTAGTCGTTTGAGGAACAAATGAGACATATTGCTAAATTGAAAAATATTAATCCTCTCCTAAGCATTTGCTCCTCATCCAGTTGTTCTTCCATGCTCCCATCCCTTGCCTGGTTCCTTTTCCAGACATTCCCAGATGACTCCTCTCCTGTGCATTAGGCTGGAAACATGCCAATTGCAATTTAAATACATAAGTGTTTTTGTTCACCTGCATTTTTCTTTTTATTGAACTTTAAGATGCTGTTGATTGTTCTAGAATTGAAAGTCCTAAGTCACCAAAGAAAAACTTTAAGCAAAATTCTGGATCCTCCATTGTAAGAAGGACATGGAGCTCCAGGAGCAGGTCTAGAGGCGGGCCACGAAGATGATTGGAGGCCTGGAGCACCTCTCCTATGAAAACAGGCTGAGGGAGTTGGGGTTATTTCAGCCTGGAGAAGACAAGGCTCTGGGAGGAACTTTCATTATCTGAAGCAGGCCTACAGGAGAGCTGGGGAGGGACCTTCTGCTGGGCAAGTAGTGATAGGACAAGAGGAAAAGGATTAAAACTGGAAGAGGGGAGATTTAGATTAGACATTAGGAGGAAAATCTTCACTATGAGGGTGGTGACATGCTCAAACTGGTTGCCCAGGGAGTTGTAGAAGCCCCATGCATGGAAGTATTCAAGGGCAGGTTGGATGGGGCCCTGAGCAACCTGTGGGATCTAGTGGGAGGTGTCCCTGCCCATGCCGGGGGGTTGGATCTAGGTGATCTTGAAGGTCCCTGCCAACTCTAGCCATTCTATGATTCTGTGATTCTATGAGATTAATAGCAGAGTGAAATAAAAACATAGAATCATAGAACAGTTAAGTTTGGAAGGAACACCATGTGTCTCACTTCTTAACTCGTTTGTAGGTGCCCTACCCGCAGCGGGAGCGGAAGGGGAGGAAGATGTTTGTTCTCCCTGGCATTCTGAGGTCCTTTCTGTGAAGAACACAGAGGTTCGTGCCATCGGGGGGGGTGGGGAGGGTAGGAGTAAGATCCAGAAGCACTTGCGAGCTTGCTTGTGACTAGGGCTCTTCTGCTGGTGAGGCTTCTTTCCTCATGTCCTGCTTCTGCCATATGTTTGTAAGTGGGACCCTTTGCAATTCTTCTGCTCTGGGCCAGCTGTTCCGTTAGGATTGGGGTGAAGTTAGGTCAAGCTAATGACTTGGGTTTCACAGGAACCGGCCTTTGGGTTTGGTGTCTCCATTGTTTGTTCATTTAGGTTTTAAGGGTATGTTATAGTTCCACTGTGTGCAGACATTGCAGATGTGCATGGGTTTATAGAGTAAGTGACATGTTACCTGAAATGTCCCTCTCATCTTTGGAGTCATGCTTCAGCATCAAAACCACTAAGATGCAGTTTAATGCCAAAGTGTTTCTGTAGATTCATTTCCAACTGACTGTTAATGTTCCCTGTCATTCAGGAATCTGACCTTGAGAGAGGAAAGGATTTATTGTACAAAAACCAGTTACTACAAGATGAGATTGCTCTGTTAAGACTAGAACTTGAGCAAGTGAGACTTAGACTCCAGAAGGAAGGGAAATATTTGGAGGAAAACAAGGCCTTGAAAGAAAAGAATGAAGTTCTCAAAAAGGAACTTAAACTAAATGAGGAGTCCATGCAGGAGCAACTGGCCCAGCTCCAGAGGGAAAACCTGTCACTCCACCAGCAACTGCAAGAGATGCAGAACAAGCAAATCATCAAAGAAAAGGTAGTGAATGTTGTGCAGGAGTGGTTTATTGACATTTACAACAAATTCAGGGCTGATGCTGAAAAGCAAGTTTACCTACTGGAAGAGAGAAACAAGGAATTAAATGCCAAGGGTGCTGATTTAAGAGAAAAAGTCTTTAAATATGAGACAGACAAAGTTGAAAGAGAGGCAAAATACACACTATTAGCCGTGTATAAGACTATTGGCAGTGTCTCAGTGTTTGTGTATGTATGTGTTTTGAGTCTTCTAAGGGGCCTGCCTATCCCTTAAAAAGTAAATCCAGACACTGACCAAAGCTTTCTCTTCGATGTTCTATGATGTGTAGCAACATTTAAGTTTGTTCATTCTTTGTGGCTCTGTAACAGAGTAATTAACTAGGAGGAAGACTCATTAGGGCATCAGTTAAACGGTCTTTCTGCAAATTCACAAAGCACATGAGTATGAAACATGCTCCTAGGCAGAGCAGTAGCATGTCAGTTGCTCAGACATGCATGAACCAAGTCTGGCTCCCATTTCTGCAAGTGGATGTTTTTTATCAAGACAAAAGGTGGAAGAGAATAAAGGTCGGGGTAGGAGTGAGGAATAAGTAGACAATGGAAAAAGCTTTAGGCAGTATGCATTGTGATGGGTGTTCCTAGGATTAGGTACAGTCTTCTCCATTGAGAGAGTATTCTATCAGTCCCAGGCAGAGCAAGGATTTAAAAGTTGCCTTACCTGTTGTGTTAACCTTACTTTACATTCTGGAAAATAGGAACTAGTCCCATTGAGTATTTAGCCACTCCAGTGTAAGGTTTGTCTCCCTGAATGGTTTGAGTAGGTCTTTAAAATTACATTTCCTTCCTTGTTATCAAATCCGTAATCTTTGAGTGAGGTAAATACAATAAATGGGGGGCAGAGGGTGGGAGGGCGGGGGCAGTGTAGAACTCCTGCCATGCTGACAGTCCTTTAAATCTGGGAATCACTTTGTATTCTTAGTACTAAAACAATAGGTTCCTTTTGAAGATGATGGATGGATGGATGGATGGATGGATGGATGGATGGATGGATGGATGGGTGGATGGATGGATGGATGGATGGATGGATGGATGGATGGATGGGTGGATGGATGGATGGACTATCCAGATTTTGAAACCTAATCTGTCAGTACAGAGGCAGTTGTGATTCTAAAATGAACTTGGCATGAAGACTGAAAAGGGATGTGATTCAACATATACTTAGAGTGTATCCCGAAAGAGCTTTCAGATACATGTATCGATGTAAAGGTATTTGTATAACAGAGAAATAGCACCAAGGAGGATCTCACGCAAAGTCCTGCCTTTAGTCATCAGAGCAATATCTGCAGTCATACTATGGTTCTTACATCACAAGAGATTTTGGGGGTTTTGTTAGAAAACAATTACATGATTAAATGTGTGCTTGTGTAGTGTTGAAGAAGAATAAAACTTGAAACAGCTACTGATCGTTTGGAGGTGTTCAGCTGAGAAAGATGAAGAGAGTTCATCATGTGCACATCTGCACAAAATTCCATACCTTTTGAGTTCAATACCAAGACAGGTCGAATTGTATAATCAAATAAGTTAAAGGCATATTTCATGTTCTTAGAACTTTCTTCATGCTCATTCAACTGTTTCATTAGGATATGGTCAAACAGCTGCAGCAAGAGTTTGCTGATGTTCTTAAAAAGCAACATGTGTCGGAAGCTTTGCTTGAAGATACTCTGTGCCAACTCAGGCACGAGCAGGAAGAGCAACTGGGCTTGCAAAAGGCATTGAAGGAGATAAAAACCAAGGTACATTGTGCTGTCCTAAAATCCCAGGTGAAACTTCAACATGCCCAGCTGGATGATGTGTGAATGAGTTGCACTGTTTTATAAACATGGTGTCCATGTCTTTGGTGTGAGGACACTATGTCCTTACTTGGCCACAGGTTTGTATCTGCTAAGGTGCTCTGAAAAATAAACGGATTTCCCTGTAGCTTTATACATTTGGTTTGGCTGGGCAGGTTGTCTGACATCTGAAGAACAACAGTGATAAAGATATTTAACAGAACTGGTCCCAACACTCAGCCCTAGGGAACACTCGTGACCAGTGGCCAAATGGATTTAACTCCATTCACCAGAATGTTGCCAATTCTGAACAATTTTGTAACTTCCCATGTTTAAGCAGCCATCTTCCAAGTGACTGGAAAGCTACTTTCTGAGGTGGGGGCCACCTCTTGCAGTGTTCTTACCAAACCTGAAGTAGAGAGGCCTCGGAGTTCCGAAATAGAAATCATTTTAATTCCCTTACGAGAGACCTCCAAAAGTGAAGTCACTTTAGGAGAAGGATCAACTTTTAAATTCATTATCTTCAGTGGAGGATCAAACAAGAGGGTACAGAAAGTGACACAAGTCACTGAAAAGGTAGGAGGGTCAGCGTCGGTGCTTAGAACCATGTCCTGTAGGAAATCAGTGGAAGGATGGGAGAGGCCAGTCTAAAAGATGATGAAGTAGCACAGTTTGTGTTCATTTGCTAGTAGAAGTGAAGGTTTGAATGTACTGGAAATGATTACAGTTCTTTGGGTGAAGGGTATGTGCAGACACAGGCAGTCCTTGAATTCTTCAGCAGCAGCTGACTCCTCTGTATAAAAGCTCAACTGACTTGCTGTGGATTCTTGCTGTGACTTTGCAGTTTGAAGAGCTGCAAGAACAGTGTTGTCAGTCTGAGCATCGTGTTCACGGCTTGAAGATGGCCTTTGATGATAAGGAAAGACGAGTAAGAGCTTATTTCCAGAAAATGCAAGACCTGCTGCTGGCAGCTTCGGGGAACAATACTACCATAAAACAACTGGAAGAACATGTGCAACGGTAAGAGAGTAACAGAGTGAACCATGGTGCCTGTTGCTTTCTGGCATTGTGTGAAAACCAGAGGATAACTTTTTTTGCATTGTGGAGAGTTAACATATGCTTTTGAAGATGCTTTTGTTTGTTTTTCCCTGCTGTTCTTTAAGAATGGATGCTCTGGTGGACTTCCATAATAAGGCCTGTATTTCTTTTTAAGCCTTGAAATTGAAAAAGCCAGACTAGAAGCTACAGCGCAGCAACAAAGCAATATAATTGAAGCCCTTGAGAGAGACCTGCGAGCCTCTGCCCCAGTAAGCTGGACATAAACTTCCCTTTTGTTGAGGTCCTGGGCCTAGTTACGGATTGCTGTGGGGAAAAGTTCACATGGGGTTTTCCTGAAGAGCCCAGGGGAGCCCAGTTCCTGCCTTCTACTGAATCCAAGCTGCTGGGAAAGCAGCCTGACCCTTCCCCCAGCTTTCTGATCTCGAGAGTTTTCCTGCGGTACTATAGGAAGTCTTCAGTGCTCTAAAAGTAAAGGATTTGTCACAAATACAGTAGTGTAACTATGGTCTGCTTTAGACCCATCCTGACAGCAGGTGCTGCTTCAGACACTTGGTACTACCAACGTGTGTCATTGAAGGTGTCCGGCAAGTGGACTCATGGAGATTCCATAGGGGATGTTGACGCCAAGCAGTTTGTGCCAGAGGTCTGACTGGCATCATCAGACTGGACCACAAATACACTCCCCAGAGCTTTTGCTGTGCAGAATTGCTTTTCCTGTGGCCACTTGGTGTGCACTGGTTTTCCTGAAAAGGTGAAGAGGAATGCCTGTTTTTTCATTCCCGGGGCAAGCCTTGCAATGTCCCACTGCCTCTGCACAGGGGTTAATTTTAGCTCTGATCAGGTGTTTTCACCTGTGGCCTGTGTGAAGCAAATTAGTTTTGTATGTAAGCAGTGAACTAGGGTTCTTGTCACAACTGTTTTTATTAATTAGTGCTGAAGAGATTTGGAAAATAACTGCCTGTGAAAGTTGGACTTTGATGTACTGATACCGACAAGAGAAGAAGGAAATCAGTGAGGATGCTGGTCCTTCCCCTTTGGTTAATAGGGCATGGTTTTCAAGTGTAGTTTGGATGGGAAAAGCTACTGCTGGCTGTTTTCACTGAAGATTCTTTGTATCCCGCATGGTGTTCTTTCTCGCAGAAGCAAACAGCAGAGGTGATGATTGCAACCAGTTTTACAGTGACATCAGACTAAGGCCATTTTGATTATGGGTGCTGGGTATAAATACTGTAGGAATAAACAGGTGAAGAGGTGTATGTAATATTCATTTTTTGTAGTGAGGTGTAAATTTCAGTCTGGAGAGTCACACAGTGTCCTCTTGCTTCTTGTAACACTTTTGCAGGCTCAAAACTGCCTGGAAGACTCGATCACTATCTTACAGACAAGGGAGGCAGCTGCAGGGGACCAGCACCAGCAGCAGGTACATGACTGGCTTCTCTAAACCACTGTTTTAGCCTTTGAATTTTTTGTGTGCAGGGAACTGATGGAAGATCAGGTGGGCTGTGTAGGCACAGCTGAGCTCACAAGTACTCTTCCGGTTTTGGGGCAAGAAACCAGCACAGTTCAATTCTGGGTCTAGGGCAAGGCACTCTCAAGGGAACAGACTGTAACCTTGGCCATTCCCCTGCTGCTGTGCTTTGTATCTGTGTTGTGGTATGCAAGATAATTGTGTTCATCTGCACGGTTCTTCTCTCCACCGGGGGGAGTGAGCAAGGGGTTGTGTGCTGCTCTCGCTGCCTAATGGAGTGAAAGCGTGGCAGATGATGGACAGGATGGATGTTGTGGGCAGGGAAGAGATTTGTGGTTGCCAGATGAGACAGGAGACTAGAGTCAGGAGATGCATATTGTCTTTGCAGCTTTGTCCTACCAGGACATCATGTCTATGCGTGAGGGTTGGGGCTCAGAGCATTCCGGCCCAGCACAGGCCTGCCTGCAGCTCGAGGCTGGGGCAGCATCTTCTAGCTCTTATGAATTCCTTCTCTGGAAGACAGGGAAGTAACAATGGCATAACTCAGAAAAACTGTATGAAGCTGGCTTTGCCCAAGATCACCCATCGACCCCCATCTTAGGCACAACATGAGCAGGAGAAAGTTCAGGTTTTGCTTTTCTAAATGGTGTGGTTGTGTCCCAGGGCACGATGAGGTGAGGTGATATAGAAAATGCTCTATAACTTCTTGCTCACTAGTAGCTGTCTCAGCCCATCATTCCCCTTGTCATGGGGACTCAGAAACAGAGTCCTAAGGAGGGCTTTTGAGGTTGCTCTGGCTGTTGAGCAGCATGTGCCCTTTTATCTACTTCTCTGTTCTTTACTCAGGTTTGTTGGCAAAACAGCCGTGGTTCAGAGCTACATTTGGTTTTCAGGTCATGTAGGAATAGTCACCTGCCTTTGCAGTGGCTCCTTTTTAGTCCAAAAGTTTGTAGCTTTTTTGTGCTTCTGTTGTTTGTGCTTCCTGGGAGAGATTAGAGCAAAGCAGAGCCCATTATGATTTGCAGAGAAAGCAGCTGAACTGCAGAAGTAGACACCTCAAACCAGAATTGGACAAGATAAAAAATACCCAACGAGACACTGTTTTTCAAAAAGAATCCACTCAGGCAGAAATGGAAAAGTACAAAGAGGCGTATCTGAAGGAAGTACAAATTAGAGAATGCCTAGAAAATGAGCGGGAAAGGTAAGCACATGCTTTTTGGAGTGGTACTAAGATATTACTTCTCCCTCATGGGTTTTCCTCCTAAAATTCCAGAGGTGTTTCTGGATCTTCGGGCCCTTTGTGCTCGCAAATACTAGCCAGAAAGCCTGCCAAGAGCCAAAAGTAGGTACTTGAAGGTTGTTAAGAAACTTGTCTCTCTCGCCCAGCAGTGCTTGTGGAATCATCTTATCCCCAGAAGCCCCAGACTGTCCAGCGCTACGCCCTGCCCGCCCTCTGGTATCTCTTGGGAAACAGAGCCCTGCCTGTCCTCGAGGCAGGGGTCACCAAGTTGCGAAGAGCCTCGACCGAGTGAAGGGCTCCAGAATGAAGAAAAAGGCTGCCAAGTAGCCTCCACATGTGATGAAGAGCCTCCAGGATGTTTTGAAAATGAATGATGAAGATTGAGGTGTGCTGAGGGAAGCTGACGGAGAGGTGCTGAGTGGGACGGGTGGAGGCAAAGGTGGATGTGGCGCTGGCGTTGGTTTTATTGTTTGTGTTTGAATAACAGGTTTTGCCCAACCAAGTTTATAGTCACAGATATGCATTGCATGTTTGATGTAGGCTTTCACATAAAGAAGCTTCCTTAGCTAGCAAAAAAATAAACCCTCTTTGTACATGAAATTTGTAACTGCAATAAGGAAAATATTTATACGTGTGCTTGGAAAGTAAGAGGTGTACATACAGGTATATTTACTTACAAAGGAAGAGATGGGCTTTGGAAGCTTTGGGGCTGTAGGATTAGGAGAAGGTCTTGGGGATGATGGTGGACAAGAAGCACAGCATGGGCCAGTAATGTGCCTTTGCAGCCCAGAAAGCCAACCGTGTCCTGGGCTGTATCAAAAGAAGCGTGGCCAGCAAGTCAAGGGAGGTGATTCTCCCCCTCTGCTCTGCTCTGCTCTGCTCTGCTCTGCTCCAGTGAGACCCCACCTGGAGTACTGTGTCCAGCTCTGGAGCCCTCAACAAAAGAAGGACAAACAGCTCCCAGAGCAAGTCCAGAGGTGAGCCATGAGGATGATCCGAGACCTTGAGCACTTCTCTTATGAAGACAGGCTGAGAGACTTGGGCTTATTCAGCCTGGAGAAGACAAGGCTCTGGGAAGACCTCATAGCAGCCTTCCAGTACCTGAAGGGGGCCTACAGGAAACCTGGAGAGGGACTTTTTACAAGAGGCATGTAATGATAGGACAAGGGGGAATAGCTTTATATTGGAAGAGGGGAGTTTTAGGTTAGACACCAGAAGGAAATTCTTCACTATGAGGGTGGTGAGACACTGGCACAGGTTGCCCAGGGAACTTGTGGAAGCCCCACCCCTGGAAGTATCCAAGGGCAGGTGGGATGGGGCCCTGAGCAACCTGATCTAGTGGGAGGTGTCCCTGCCCATGCCGGGGGGTTGGATCTGGATGATCTTGAAGGTCCCTCCCAGCCCTGGCCCTTCTATGAGCGTATGATAGGTCCTGACAGCATGACAGTGCAGCGGCCCTGGAGCTGGGAAATGCTCCCCGAGTGACCGAGTCTGCACACAATCAAACCAAGCAACGTCTCCTTCCTAAACGTCGTCACTTTGTCCGCGTTTCGGGAGTTTGGTTAAAATGGTCACAAGGATTTGCCTGAAACACCCCACAAATAGCTGAACTTTCTGTCATGTCTACTTCTGTGTGCAACATCTGTCCCAAAGCACCTGGAACATACCGGCTGTGGCCTTTTGGCACGCACCACCTGTGCCAAAGCTTGCTAATGGCTGCCTTAGGACTCAGTGCCTCAGCAGGAATATGGATGGATGTGATTCCTGTCATACTTGCAAACTGGTGTATCATAGCATCTTTCAGATGTGGGGTGCCCAACAACAGGCCTTGAATTTCCCAGTGGGAAAAGACACTTTTCACAGCCCATCGGAAGGAGCTAGAACAAATCACCAATAAAGACAGAATCATTGCCAAGTCATAGCCTGCTTCAAAAGTGAATGGAAGCTGAGGAAGGTGGCCACGTGCCATCCCTACAGACCTGCAGGCCTGTGGTTCAGGGAGAGAACTTCCTCAAAAGCAAGCCGGCATCGGTGTCTTGGCACTAGTTCAACCACCTGCAACCCCAACACAAGTGCTGCATCTCAGAGCTACAGTGTACCTCACGGTGTGGGGGGTTGCTGATGGCACAAATGGTCCCAGCAAAATACAGCTTCTCATGTTAGGGGCCCCACAATGGTACCTTTCAGGATACGTCCCCATGGCAGCAACAAGGCATCTGTATGATCACACACTGAGTGTCTGCTTAGCTAACTCCAAACTCCATTAATTTTTAGCATTCTTATGGTTTTACTTCACTGTAGATACTTCCCCCAGTTCCACCATTCCAGGAAAGGCTCCTGGCCCTTTGTCACAGCAGAACAGTGAGTAGCATGGCTGGAGGACTCCTGCAGCACAGACAATTCTTGTACCATGCCGAGAAAGTGTGATTCTGAGGCACCTGAATCCTCAGTCCTCCATGTGGCACTAGAAAAATGACAAATGGGTTTTCTGTGCTAAAAAGAATTAATTCCCTTTCCACCCTGTGTGGCAGAGCACTCGTGCCCTGCCCCATGAAACTGGTGGTGAGGGTTGTTACATTCACTACCTGTTGAGCTCTCTGGAGCTAGCAAAAGAACCCCTCGATGGGCCCACCTTGGTTAGGTCAGGCTGGGTGGTGCTGAGACCCATTTCTGGTCTGACCCCCTGCTGGGCAGTGGGACTGCCAGCAGACTCAGTGGCACCTGGCTTCCGGGGCAATTTGGGGGTTGTCAGGATGAGACCCTCTGACAGCAACCAGGGTCCCCAGCCAGTGGGGTGTCTTGGCCCAGGCAGAACAACAAATGAACGACCAGAAGTCAGATCTGACCTAGTCTATAAAAACAGAGCTCCCCACTGGGAAGCCAGCTGGGTTTTCCCTTGGAGGGAGCAGTGGGTCTGCCAGGGAGCCTACCCCATAGGCTGGGACCCCACCTAAGGAGACTTCTCAAGACTGAGCAACCTCACGTTTGGTGAGTTCTGTATTTCTCCTAGATACATCCTTGAGTGAGCCTTGTCCCTGCTGGGCAAGTCATTCCGGGTTCCTGAGGGGGAGGCTTTCCCTTTGTCTGAGTGAGTGTGCACACATGGGGTTATTATCACCCATGTTAAGATTATCCATCTTCAGACTAGTCCAAAAAGTGTAGGAATTCTTCAGTAGCTGTGGTGTACTGTATTAACATTCCCGACCCACATCTGAACCTGTGGTATTACTTTTGATTTATCAGAGGGCTGAAGAGTGTTGCTTGAAATACACACTCCTTTTCAGTCAGCTCCTGTGTGTCTGTGGGTGATCTCCATCACAGCTGTGCAGCACGTGCCAGGAAAACCCAGGAAAACATGCTTCACGGAAACATGTTTTTAACCTAGGAAATCCAGGAGAGAAGTAGGAGTGGCCAGAAAGACAAGTTTGGATTCCCGTACTAAAAACAGTTCTGTGGCCCTCATCCTTCAGCTCTTCTCTGTTTCTCCCTCTGATGCCCTCTCCAGCAGGAGGAAACTTCTAGGTATCCTATGAGTGCTCTTCCAGGGTTTTTTCAGGCTTGTATATGTATACTGAGTACATCTTACACAAAATAAACACAACATTCCAAATGTCTGAGTTATTTTCCAACAGCATCAATGTTACAAAAGGGGAAAAAAAAAAAGAAAAAAAGAAAAAAAGAAAAAAAAAAAATAGAGAGAACTTGTGCAGCCACTGAAGGTTATTGCCTTGATACATCAATATCAGCAACAATAATTTTACATTAAGACTCACAGTTCTTAGGCTCTAATTCTACGTGTTCTGAGCCTGTGATTGTAAGAACAGTGCTACTAATAGACATATAGAAATATTTCAAAACCAGGAAAACTAATTTGACATGCTGAACAAATATATACCAAGAAACGGTTTAATTACCTCTACAAAATGAATAACAAAGGACATGTAACATTTCTTTATATGAATGACCTACAACTATTCTGTGAGTGCAGGCAGTGTTATGAAGAAACGCTGCTTCTTACTTACGTACTACTGCTTTTTTCCTTTGCTGTTCTCTTTGTGAAACAGGCACAGAAACCATGCAACGCACAGTGCCCCATGTGTTTCTGACCTAGGAGAACGGCTGTTTCCTGATATTTAAGGGTCACCTTCTCCCGGCCCAAGAGCAATGCATCACAACTAAGAGAAAGGCAGGGAAAAAACTCAGGAGGTCCGTGTCCATCCATCACCGTCGACCCCCAGGCTCGAGCTCTCCTGACCCTCATCACTCTCTGCTCTCTCCAGCATCAGTCCGGAAGTTTTGGGGACTGTTCACAGCTCAGAAGATGCTGTGGGAGTTGCTGGGGCGTGGAGGGAGGCCAGAGGCTTTTGCACGTATCTGAACATATTTGAATATAATTGTATATATTTTCTTATCTCATCGGTGTTTAATTAAAGCTGTGTAGTTCAGTTTTCAATCCAGCCAAGTCTCTCTCTTTTTCTCTCTCTCCTTCTCAACCTGTGGCCCGTGGCAGATGGAGCTTCACAGTTACGGTCTTCTTTCCCCTGTATATAGATATAAGACCCCATCAATCTATAGAAGATAAAGCAGGGAATGACTTGTTTAAAGCACAAGTTATAAGCAGGATCACTGCTACCTCAAAACCCCTAGGAAAACCTTTCATAACTTTTGAGAGGGAGACAGGCCAGAGAGTCAGTGACATCTGCTGTTTGTTGCCAATAACTCAAGGCAGGTTATAAGTGCTACCATAATGGGCAGCGGTATAAAATCCTGAATTCATTGGTCTCAAATGGAAATAATGCAAGCAGGTAGGCAACAAGTCTTCTTAAAAGGAAGAGCAGGAAACTTTTGGAGTCTCAGGAGGCTGGCTCACCATGCTGGGAATTGATTTGGTTCACACTCCCTCTCCCTATTTCTGCACAAAGGCATTTCTAGAATGTAAATGGAGAGGAAAGAGTGCTGGATGCTGGGTTCAAAAAGCTTCTTCCAGCTCCACAGTGCATCACAGCACGGCAGTATTGCCAGAATACAGACAACATATGTATTAGTTACGATTGCCTTCTGCACCTTTTGTATATTTGGAAATCTTGGCACTACTTCCGTTGCCTGTTGCAAAGACTCTGTTACCTTCAGAAGCAGTACATGCTTTTCCTTGCTTTATTGGGCAGAAGGGAGAGGCATTTTTTTATGCCTGAAGGTAAAACCATTTTCTCGTACTTCTCTTTCCTGCCTGTGGCTGAGACTCAAAATACACCCACTTGATTTCTAATCACACTACTTCCTTCACTGTATGCAGATAAACAGGCTAAGGATCAACCCAGAAGCATTCCCAGGAGCAAAGGGAGTCAATGGAATAAGAATGAGATAAAGAAAGATCAGCTATGTTTAAACTCCTAGTAGGAATCTCAGTACTTGCACACAGGAGACATTTCTCCTGCCACACACTCACTCTCTTCCTCATTGTTGCTGTAATCTCTTCCAAATCGCAGGCAGGCTGGACTGCTTCAAATGGCTGTCAAATTCTGGGTGTTTCCTCAATACAGGCAGCATCTGCCATCCGTAACACCTAGCCCAGGAAAGAGAGAAATGAATGACTGCCTTTTCTACAGACTATTCCTGCCTTTTCTCCCTTGTGAACTAACAAAGGAAAAATACTAATAACACGAGCTGGTATTTTAAACTCCTCATGTGTAGTGTCTTCATGAGGTATTACCTGCTCAGCAGAGGGAGATACTTACCTCCATGTACTGCCACTGAACAGTGCTGCCATCTGAACACAAGAGGCAAGAGGAGAACACAAGGCAACAGAAAAATAGAATTCCACTCTGGAATTCTGGGAATGCTTCTGTGGGATTGCAGGATCTGAGGGCATGAGCAAAGCACGTCTCCTGCTTTGCTGTCACGGCCTGTTTGCTGTGTCTTGCACAAGAATTTACCTTCCTTTAACTGGCAGAGAAGCTAGGACAAACCATCCCATGCTCACTATTTCTTATTCAGCTCATATGTTCTTTCCACCTGTTAATTACAATTTCAATTCATAATCAACGTAGGGGGTGTTCGGTTTGGTTTTGCTATGAGGAAACTGCAGGTGTCTTCAAGAGGAAAGCTGGAGGTCATTCAGCCAGAGACATGATACAAAGACTGGGGAGAAAATTTGTGACTAGCACAGGCAAGTCAATCTGCAGGAGAGCTTTAGAAAGACTGAATGCATTGGCTGAAGACAGCTGGACATTTTTACCAGAAAGAAATGTTTGGGACCACTCAGTGATGAACACTGGCCAAGACTTCAGCTTTGCCTTGCGTGCGTCAGACCAAACAAACTTGTTTCACTGACTAATCTGAGCTCTGTGGATCCGAATAAAGAATCATGCAAGTCATAGGAGTTCGCCCGTCATCCTTCCTGCTGGACAACCTCATGTTACTGTTATGTTTTGGGAGACCCCGGCACGGTGTGGGACACCTAGAGACAGAGAGGGTGCCTAAGCCCCTGACAGACGGGAAGGGTCAGTATTCCCGCCCACTTCCTGTCACAGGCTATAAAAGCCAGGAGCGCCGAAGCCGGGCCCTTCTCCCTTCCTTCTCCTTTCTGCCTGCGGGGGCTGCTGCTGGTTCCTTCGGCTTCCCGCCTGCTCGCTCCAGAATCCAACGGCATCGGGTGCTGGGAGGAGCCGTGGGCCTCTCCCCTGGAGCAGCCCTGCCTTTCCCATGTCCCTGCCATCATCAGGATCTGTTTTGTGCATTTGCCTATAAATACTTAGAGCTGACTGAGTGTCTATTTCAAGCAACACTCTTCAGCCCTCCGATAGAAAATAATACCACAGCTTCAGGTGTGGGTTGGGAATGTTAACACAGTACACCACAACTACTGAAGAATTCCTACACTTTTTGGACTAGCGTGAAGATGGATAATCTTGCTATGGGTGATAATAATCCCACATGTGCACACTCACTCAGACAAAGGGAAAGCCTCCCCTCAGGAACCAATCCAACACAAGAAAGCATGAGCAAATGCATTTCCAAAATAACTGCGTTTTCAAGCCATCCTCAGCTAAAAACAAACAAAAAAACAAGATCAGACTTCTGTTTCCTTTGAACTCTTACTCCCAGAAGTTTTAGGAAAGGCCTTTAAACTGGGAGAAAAGCGGGGGGGTGGGGGGGGATAAATAGCATAGCATGAGTATGCTCTGTTAGTAAACAGTTAACCAAATGGTGGTGCCTTAGGAAGACAGTAAGGCACCAGACCACCTAAGTACTCATTACAGACACGAGTACACATCACATGCAGAGATGTTACTAATTCATGGAGCCTTCTGTAGGACATCATGCTATACACTACACTATCTGCTGCTCTACCCAGTTACACGTGATTCTAAACACGTAAAGAAAATCAAAAAGCAGAATCAAGATCTAAAGCTTAACCTCAGAGGTTAGAGGGCAACAACCCTCCCAGTGGACATGTAGCACACAAACCACAACTGCCTCCACAGCCTGACAAGAAGCATCTCCAGCTAGCAGCAAATGAGCACATCCACAAAACTTCTTGTGCTACTCCATCTGATGCTGCACTAAAGTCAACAGTGAACACAGTAAGTGTTGACAGTACAAACCACCTCAAGAAAAGGCCACAATGATTTTCCTCCTGAGCTCCTCCATTGTTCAGGATCCTACCTCCTCTGTCCACCGCAGGTGCACCCAACATGACGGCAGCTGCTCCTGTGCGGTGAAGACTGCTAAGCACTGTGGAGCCCTGGGCACCACCTGCAGAAGCTTTTCCTGGGCTCTCCTGGTCTGTGATTCCTGCCAGTATTATTATTCAGTTTCCAGTAATCAAGAGCCATCCTCCATTTGCCATTTGGTTTCCAAACAGGCCAGACTGGCAAGTTAAAGTAAGAATGACAGGACACAATAATGCCCTTTTGCCTTAACTCACTGATTATCTCTTTTATGCCCCCTTAAGCTTAAGGGTCTCCTGCCTGGGCTATTGGTCCAAAATTACTCCTCCAATCACCTCAAAATGTTAATTGAGGAGTGGCCTGCAAAGCCCAATCCAGGGGAGAAATCCCATAATAAGAATCAGGGAAACTAAACAGCCCACATTCTGGCACTAAGAAGAGGTCAAAAAGGCAGCAGACAGAGGAGAAAGGGGATGATCCAAGCACAGTCCATTTGACTGACCCCCTGAGTGGATCTTGGGAGGCTGTCACGATCCGGTATTCGGATACCTGGCAATTTTTTATGACCTTGCCAGGACAAAAGAAAGATCACACAATATCTGGTGCTCCAGGAGGCACTGGGGCTGCTGTGCGGTCTTACGAGAGATGGGGCAGAACCCCCTTGCTTTGCAACACTCCTCACTGCAGTGGGAGGCTGGTGCAGCTGGACTCTGCCTTCCCTCCCCTGGGATGAGCCTCACGGCAGCTGCTCCCTTTCTTGTCCTGCAGGACCTGTGAAAAGGTTTAAAGGTGATCCCAAATGGTGAAATGAAGACCCAAACGAGGTCAGATGTCACGCACACAAGAAACTTTTGTTAGAGTAACACAACAAAGTCCCTAGAGCGGATAGGACAGGGAGGAAGAGAGAGACAGGAAAGAAAGGGGAAAACAGAAACACAGAGGACAGCAAGCGAGAGAACAGTTACCACCACGGTCCAGCAGTGTCGTTGGTGGGGAAGTGGTTCCTGGTGGGGAAGTGCTTCCCTGCACCCATAGTGTCCCAGATTTTTACACAGTTCTTGCCCACTGCACCCCCACTTTTCTCCCTGTATGAGTGAGAAAAGCCTTCTATCTTCTCCATGCTCCTCCGAGATTGGGGGTGGGGGGTGGGGGGGGGTGGGTTATGGTGCTGGGGCTATCTGGTCCTGCAGACAGTCTTTGTTTGGCTAATTAATAAGATCAGCCATTACAGAAGAGGAGGTTGAGACAACTGGCACCACAGGATTAGTTCATTGCAGTGGAGGTTAGTTTTCATGAGATATCAAGGCCTGGTTATCACTGGATATTCTGTTCCCAGCGCCAGCTGTAGAACTTCTTTGTCTCCAATCTCAGGTACACATCGCAGGAGGGGAAGCAAAGCGGTTGGGTGGGTTGCTGAGACATCTCTTTAGTCCATCAGTGTCCTGTTTAACTCTTAGATGCCTCAGGACACACAACAGATATCCTGAGTGCCAGGGTACACCACTTATCTCTTGGATTGTTCAAGACAAGCACTATACATCCTGAATGCCACACATGGGATAACATCCTGGAGGGAAGAGGGGCCCGTAAGTGCTGGCTGATATTTAAGGGTCACCTTCTCCTGGCCCAAGAGCATCCAGCATCCCTGGATGACGACCTCGGATCCCGGACAAGCCCCCACATTTGTGAGAAACGTTTGTCGCGCCAATGAACAGGCCCAAACATCCTTCAGCGAGGCACAGTTTATTACACGGCACTGCTCCCCTGCATGGCACCTGTGGTCTCACACAGGGCTTGAGCTCCCTAGGGAAGTGCAGCTCCCCAGCCTTCTTTGCCAAAGTGCAGGATCACTTCATCTTCTTCAGAGCGCTGATATCCTCAGCCAGGCGTGCCACCTCAGCCCTCAGCCGCTGCAGCTCTCGGGATTGTTCCCGCCACAACTTAAGCATGTTCCTGCAGACACCAGGAAAACAGACCTTGTCCCAGAGCTTCCCAGCCCCTCCCGGAGCCTCCAGGCTCAGCAGGAGTAGAGACAGATGTGTTCGAGGCCCCTTTTCTTTCCCCAGTTTGCAAGTGCTTCCCTCCCTCTCCAGGTTTAGCAAAAGGCCCAGGCAGGAGCAAAAGGCACGAGCCCCGGGCGCTGTGCAAGTGACTGCAAGAAAGCTCGGCTGCGCCTGCCGTGACCCCCCAGCTGTGCTGCAGGTCTGGAGAGAAGAGAGGGCTCTTACCACCAGACCTTTGCCTCCACCTCATCTGCAGCCTGCTCCAGCAGCACCTGAAAGAGAAGGGGTCTCCATTTGAGCCCCAGGGCTGGCGGGGCTTGCCAGAGCCAGCAGCTCTAGGAAGGCGCAGCAGAAGCTGCTGCTGCTTCTCTGGGTCACTGCCTGGAACCCGAGAATGGAGAGATTCACCCACCCACCCACGGCCAGCACTGCTTCCTTTGCAGGAAGGTCCACTGACCTGTTGCCGATCTTTTGTCTCCTGCCTCCCCAGTTTTGTCTCCTGCCTCCCCATCTCCATCAAGGCTCTGCAGCAGGCACCAGCTGTAATTCACATGGCCAAGAGAGAGTTACCTGAGTGGGCTTTCCAACAAGGCCAGGAGTCACAGCCTCCACCCACACCAGGGTGGCAAGAGGGTGGCTGAGGACACGGGGAAGCGGCACAGAGGGAGGCTGCAGCTCCAGGCTGGGACTCTTTCCTCAGGGCTCTGCACAGCCCTGGTTCTTGGGCGTGCTTTGCACCCCACAGCTACGCCCCGTGTCCCCTGCATGCAGCCAGCATCTCATGACCTGCCAGACTCAGCGAGGACAGCTAAGCTCATCAAGAAGAGGGTCCTGAGGAGCCTCCTCTTTTCCAGGGCGATGACCCCTTTCCTTGAAAAGAGGAAGTCCTGTGTTAGCAGTTAGCTTGAAGGCAGAACCCTGCCCAGGAGGGTTTTCTGACAAGCTGAGGAGCAGCAGCTTATAGCGACTCATGGGGTCTCCTGGTGGGGAGCACCACCTCCAGCCTCCTCCTGTTCGCCCTAATCCCCAGCACCCCTGTCTCCCTGTGCACAGGTGTTGTACTCACGGGGTGGAGGTGGCTGTGCTGAGCCAGCTGAGGAGGGACAGCATGGCTACTGCCAGGCTGTGGGCAATGCAGACCAGCCCTGGGGAAAGAAACCAGAGGAAAAAAAGCCTGAGGACGCTTCTTGAGGAGGCCTGTCAGGGCGTCTGCCAGGCCTCTGTGTGGAGGTGGAGGCTGGGCCTACATGCCTGTTCTTTCACATCTAACATGGCTATCAGAAAATAAGGAGGAACACATGTTGCTGGCAGCTGTGAAATCTTGGTCATGAATTGCTTCATTAAGCAAGGCACTTGTAGAGCTAATTCACATGACAGAATCAGATTAACCATGGCTCTTGCCTTTTAGAATTTTTACAATTACCTTGCAATATTCTAATATTTTCTTTGGTAAAAGTTACATCCCAGCAACTGGAAGATTATCAAAGCTATTTTCAAATTTCTATTTTAAATACTTGTCCATTCTCAATATCTTTATAAAAGGGATTTATAGAAATGAAAAGTAATAGCAGATCTCTTTTACTTTTTTCCAAAATAGTTGAACCAGTTCAGGGTGATGGACAGTGTCCTTTTTAGCCTTCTCTAGAGCTGGGTTCCTCATTGTTAAACCTTATTTTAGCAAGACGGTGTGAAAAGAAATGTCAAAATAAGTTCACTGGACCTCTGTCACCATCTAAACTTTGTGACAAAAACTGCCTCTGCCTGATAGAATAGCTACCCTCACTCTAATGGGATTCCTTGGGATTACAAAATTATTATCACCAGTGGGCAGTCATGCTACAGGCAAATTTAGAGGAAATATCAGCTAAATACACATACAGCTAGTGATAAACCTCGTCAGGGCTTGGGTTTTGGTGGTAAATTTGATGAAGCATCTGCCTTACCCCTGTAAACATTTTTGACTTGCAACTGATTGTGAGCCACATGCCTCTTTACAGCAACTGCTAGATATGTTAAATAAAGTATTATGTGAAACAAGAAGGCAAAATGAAATATTCAAGTGATTTGTGCATCTGGCACTGGGTTAGCAACACCAATTCATCCTCCTTCATGTGTTCTTCTCTCCTCAAGGTGGTTCCTCCAGGCTAGTGCAAACCTAACCAAGACTTGTGATGTTTGTCTAACTCCAGATTAGGAAAAGATGCTGCCAATTAGCTAACAAAGGGAAATTATCCCAGTCCAATGGAGGGCCTTATCCTGAAAGCCTGCCTCATAAGAGATCTCTTGCCATCTAACTCCAGCAAGATTATTCATCTGTACAGTCTTCTTGTTTAAGCTGTTTTACAACCCCAAAAAGTTAGAGAATAAGGGTATGAATTCTATCACTTCTGCTATCTGAAGTAGGCAATTTCCATTCCATAGTCTATATAGAAGAGGGAGAGATGGTGGAAGGGAAACTCAGTGTGTTGGTTTTACTACCCTTCCCTTGACATTGCAGTGCAGGAGGTTGGAACTAGATGATCTTTAAGGTCCCTTCCAACTCAAACCATCCTATGATTCTATGAAATATCTTAGACTTAGATTTGTCATTGGAGTGAAAATCAGTGACAGACTGAAATAGCTTTCTATGTTCCAATGCAAAAGAACTGGCATGCAGCAGTCTTTTGGAAGATGTGCTGGTTTGGTTTGGCAGGTTTATTTGGTAGCGGGGGAAGGGGCCCAGGGGTGGTGGCTTGGGTAAGGACCAGCGAGCCAAGGAGCCATTGAAGGGACAATAGTTGGGCTTCTGCAATTGACATACGAAATAACTGAGATAAGAGCTGAGCAGAGCAAGCAAGGGAAAAGAAGAGCTGAACTGGAGAAGCAGAGCCCTGCCATGGTTGGTGAGGAAGAAGGAGAAGAAGGTGCCTGAGCAGAAGTTTCCCTGCAACCCATGGCAAGATGGCAGCTGTCCCCCTGCACTCATGGACGAACATGGTGGAACATTCCCTGAAGACACCAGAAGGGGTGAACTTGGCCAGTAGACTTGGATTTTGTGGCCAGTGGATTTGCTGCCAGTGGACTCTCACTACACAGCTTTGGAAGACCCTGGCCCCAGGGCAGTTTGTTCCCGAAGCAGCCCGTGACTCTGTGAGAAGCCCAGGCTGGAGCAGCTCCGGACCTCGTGGGAAGGAGTCATGAAGGAGAGGTTCGTGGAGGACTCTCTCCTGTGGGAGGGACCCTGTGGGGAAGCAGGGCAGGACTGTAAGGAATCCTTCTCCCTGAGGAGGAAGGAGCAACAGGAACCACCAGCCTGTGAACTGACTCTAAACCCCATCCCCTGTCCCCCTGTGCCTCTGGGAGGAAGGAGGGAGAGAAACTGGGAACAAAGGGATTTGGGCCCGGGAAGAAGGGAGGGGTGGAGTAACATATGCAAGCCCTGCTCTTTGTGTTGTGCATGTCCTCTGTGTGTTTGATTGGTGTGAAATTAAATTACTATTTTTTCCCCAAGTTGAGTCTGTTTTGCCTGGGACCTTAATCAGTGAAGAACCCTCCTAGTCCTTTTTCTTGACCCATGAGCTTCTAGTTGGCCTTTGTCCTCCCCATCCCAGTGTGTGTGGGGTGGGAGGGGGGTAGTTGAGTGAGCAGCCACAGGGCTGTTTCTTTGTTGCTGTGTTAGGCCCAAACCAGGACAGAAGACAAGAAGAAAATAGACATACAGACTGTAGGGGAAGGCAATGCCCTGTTGTACCAACTATTAGTACTGTAGCCGCAAGAAGAGAACAAATACAGTGATTCAGTAGTTCTTTTGTCAATGACAGTGAGCTCATACAGATGCAGCTGTTCAGACCCTTCTTTTTGACATCCCAAGTGGTATTTCAAGCTGTGTGTTTTCTTCTGATGCTACAGACACCACTGCTGTGCTCATTCAGAAATGGAAATCCGAAACGTTGCCTCCAGCCTCTATTCTGTGGCACTCCATAGAAACAGAGCATTCCTGGATTTGGCCAGCCTTGTCAGGCAGATCACCAGACACAAACAATTGAACAGTCCATATATTAAGATGTATGGACCAAGGTAGAGTGGCAATTAAATGGGCAAAAATCCTGACATGCTGGAAAGGGTGGACAACCAAAAGACACTGTTAGGTCAGCACTAGTGGTCCTTGACCGGTGTCCTTGTTTGAGCCAGGATAGGACCAGTTTTCTTTCTGGTGATTTTACTTTTCAGTTAAATCCCTTCTAAGTAGCTGCACTTGCTGAAAAAGACCGTGTTTCTTAGTCAGTGTCTGCTTCTAGGAATGATAATGTTCAATTTTTACTCATCATCATACTCAATATAAGTTTGAGGAATCACAAGGGTCAAGCTGTCTTTGTCCATGGCTGGCATTCTATGAGTGTTCTGTCTGTTCATCTGCCTTTGATCGTGATCCACGTGCTCCTGTATCCCCACGTTCCTGCACCCAGCTCCTGTCTGCCACTGACCCCAGGGGTCAAATCCAGGACTTTTCCAGGGCTGCCCTGAAGCCTCGGGGGTGATGTGAGCATTACTGGGGGGGGGGGTACACGCCATAGTGTTTTTGTGTATATTGTTATATATTTGTACATATTTCATTATTTTCCTTTTCATCACTACTGTTTCATTAAAGCTGTGTAGCTTAGTTTCCAACCCATAAGACTGTCTCTCCCTTATTCCCTCTCCCTTTCCTATGTGGGTGGGAGGGGGATTAATAGAGAGCAATCTGTCCTTTTGTTTAATTGTCAGCCCAGCATCAAATCATGACAAACTGTGATGTCAATACTGAGAGAAGCAAGCTGCTGATTGTACCAAGGAGAGGAGATTCTGTACTCTTCTCACTGATTTTCTGCCAGCTGAGATCCAAACTGGAATTCACTCTACCAAAAGAGATCTAAAAGTCACATCCCAGTTCCCCTCTGATCCCATTTTATCCCTTTGGGTACATTGTTTCTAATACCTTATTCACCACATCCTTTCAAGCCACCATATAAAGTCATTATATTCCTTTGTCCCCTCATATCAAATTTCTGACTAGGGATGCACACAAAACATTATTCTTTTGTCTCTTTTCCCTTTCAGGCTACTTATTTATTCCTGCAATTTTCTTTAAAGTCCTGGTGGAGCTCTTACACCCTTTTGTTTATACCCAGCTCATGTACCATTACTTCCCTCCAGACTTTTAGGCTTCCCTGCTTCCTCCTTTCCTCCAGACCTTTCTGCTGCTCCACATAGTCTGTGAAGCTTCTTCTACCACACCTTTGCCTTTGTTTTCTCTCTTTCTCTTTTGACACTCTTTTCTCCTCCCCTCCTCTCTTACCCTGCTAGCTGCCCCTGCCCAAAGCAAAGGTTCCACAGGAAAATGCAGTGCTTCCACCCCACCAGCCCTGCCCTCCTGTCTAACTACAGAGTCTAGACCTTTGAAAGGATGTAAGACAGACAGATCTGTCAAACAGCCCAAAGCTAACTTATTATTATTGCCATCGTCTCCATGCAGTCAGGGCATATATGCCATGTCAGGTTTTCACTGCCATGGGAACGAGTACCAGAATGAAAAAAAAAAAAGGAAATACAAGAAGACATGGGATAAGACTGAATTTAAGTACCTTCCAGCTGGGAGGTTAAGGTCCTGGGGCCTAAATATAGGCAGCTTTTCAGGTGTTTTTTACATGAAGGAGCACCCAAACTTGCAGGCAAAGCCAGGAGATACAAGTGGAAAGTAGCAGGAGGCTTATGTTCTTCCAAGGCAGCAGCAGACCACACAGGACATCCCAAATGGTGTCAAGCTCCTGTGCTTAGCTCCTGAATCCCTCAATGGGTTTTCTGCCTGTTCTGCCATTACCTTAATCTCCAGCTGGATAAAGCAATTTTATCTGGTTCAGGAATTTATTTTTAAGGTTTAAATAATGTCTCTCTTAACTACCTCACAGAAACACAATTAAGTTTACTCAAAGCATTAGAAAGCCCAAGCAAAAAATACACATCAAGATCTAGGGAAAAACAAGTGTTCAGAAACCACTTCCTACCTCAATCTTTATATGGTTCTGTGTTTAAAAATCCAGGAATGAAAAGGCTGAGTAATTGGTTTGCTCAAAGACATGAGAAAGCAGGTTCCCAGATAAAATCCACTGAAGTAAAATACTGACACAGTGCAGGAGTGTTCATATTTTTAATAAAAGGCATTGAAAAAGAAGGCCCCTTCACTTATACAGAACAGAACAAAAACAAACAGAACATCACAATTTTTATTACTCCTCTGCATTTGCTCTTGCAAGTTATGGACGAATGGAAATCTAAGTGTCTCTAAACTTGGTGTGAAAAGAACATTCATAAGGCTGAACAGAAACACTGTATTCTTGGGGCTTCTCCCTGTGAGAGAGAAATTTCTCAGAGTTGTCAAAGGCAGCCCTGTTTAGCCATCATTTCCCAAATTCCTGATCAGCCCTCATGTCCCACACACTCTGTGTAGGACATGGAAATCAGGTCTTAGCCAAGTAAACTGGTCAGCAAGAAATTACTCCTGACCAAGGGACTCCTCCAGCAAAGCACCTGTGGTTAGTGCTATGCGTCGTCTTGATGTTTCACTGTAGCAGAATTGAGACTCCGGTGTTCCAGTGCTGGACTGAGGTTTCAAGGAGTAGTGATAAAAAAAAACCACCAGCTTTGCTTTTTTTTAAATATACATGGATAAGGAAGCTACTGAGGTTATAACTAAGGGACAGAAGAATGCATTTCCAATGACCCAACATGCCACATTTGTTTCAGGAGCCAAACTCAAATTGATCTTCCAGATCTTGAAGGGAGAAAGTTCCACGCGTTCCTGCAACTGCCTCTTTATGACCACAGCAGCTGAGCTATTAAGAGCTTGTCAAAATGTGGGCTCAGAGGAACATAAAGCACCTGTGCTGACTGCGGCCCTTGCTCAGCAGCTTGCGGCGGGCAGAGAGGCTTTGAAGTGTTTTGAATGCAGAACAGAGAGTCATGTTAGAAAAGAATGTCCGGACAGGGGAGGCGGTCAGAAAGGTCACATTAAGCGTCAGCTGAGTGCTCTTTGTCTGCGCTGCGGAAGGGGCTGTCACTGCAGCAATCAGTGCCGGCCAAAGCTTAGCAGCCAAGGCCAGCGCATTCAGGGAAACGGGAAGCGGGAAGAGGGGCGCGAGACCCGGCGCCCCGAGGATCAACAACAGGGTCTGTTTCAGCCAGGAGATGCCACCAGGGCCGCTGTCTCTGCCGGCTTGCCCTCCCAGAGACGCACCATCGGGGATCTCACAGCCAGCACCGCGGGGAGCGCCGGGTTGGGTTTGCTCACAAACACCGTAGTAACAGATTCGACTGTGTCAGGAGGATGAGGTCTGTCTTTTTTCAGTGGTGCCCAGTGACAGGACCAGAGGTAACAGGCACAAACTTGTTCATAGGACATTTCATCTAAACATGAGGAAGAATTACTTTACTCTGAGATTGGCAGAACGCTGAAACAGGCTGCCCAGAGAGGTTGTGCAGTCTCTGTCTCTGAAGACTTTCAAAACCCACCGGGACACCATTCTATGCAACCTGCTCTAGGTGAACCTCCTCTGTCAGGGGATTGGACTCCAAAGGGGGATGATCTCCAGAGGTCCCTTCCAACCTTTAACATTCTGTAATTCTGTGACTGTACATGCCTGTGCCAATGGTCAATAGCTAACTCCAGTGCCTCTTACTGCAGGTGTGACCCCTAAGGGATTACATGTCAATGAACTGATGTCACACATTTTTCCGCTTTCGGTCCTCAGAAGTTTGTTCATGGTACAGTAGACACCTTTTCTGGGTTTGTGGCTGCTGCTGTGGCCACCAGAGAAAAATCTCAGCATGTCCGAAAGCACTGGCTTCATTGTTTTGCAGTTTTAGGAGTGCCTCATAAAATCAAGACAGACAACAGTCCTGCCTATGTCTCTTGTCCCACGCAGTATTTTTTACAGCACTGGGGGTGTCCCATGTGACAGGCATTCCCCACTCCCTAGCGGGCCAGGCTATTATTGAACGTATCCACAGCACCTTGAAAGCTATGTTGTTAAAACAAAAAAGAGGGAATCCCCTTTCACCACAGGAACGTTTAGATAAAGCCACATATGTACTTAATTTTTTGAATAATTCTGGCACACGTCTGCTGACATCTGGTGGCTGAGTGTCAATTTGGGAACACTCCTGCCAGGCCCAAAATCTGGTATTGTGAGCCAGGGAATCCTGAATGGAATGGTCCAGTAGAGTTAATAACTTGGGGGAGAGGGTATGCATGTGTTCTTCTTCCCTCAGGACCTTGTTGGTTGCCAGCAAAGAATGTGAAACCCTACCATGAGTTGGAGCGACAAATTCCAGAAACCAAACCCCGAGATGAATCCCCTGCAGATCAGGATGAGACCTCTTTGCCAGAGACCTAAGCCTCGCGAAGGAGCAAGAGGTGTAACACGGGGGATCATCTGTATTTGTTTTTGTTAGCTGAAGACTGGACTGTAGTGAATTGTAACAGCTCCTTTTTTTTTAAAATGTGTGAAACTCAATATATGCTAGCTGGTTTTGCCCAAGAGAATATGTCTGTATTGAATGTCTCTTTTATCGTTCCTTTAAGGTTAACCTCTATGTAATATCAGCAGTTATTTTATTGGTCAGTGTATCAGTTGCTTCTGATGCTGTAGTAGAATCTGTTGTATAGGATCAGGTTAGTGTTCATGGTCTGAGGCTGAAACAGATAAAGGGGCACCACAGACCCCAGACCATATTTGTTACACATGCACGTTTCGCCTCGTGTTATGTAACCTGGGCAGGACAACTTACGACATGTTGGCCCCATGTGTCAGAACCTCTTCCTCCTTGTAAAGGGTATACAAACTGGTTTTTTTTCCCAAAGCTGTAATCTGTAGTACTGCTTTGTATAGGGAATTAGTAGCTTAATAGATTGCAGCTGCATTGTGATTAGGAATGTATTAAGAGGGTGGGAGAGCACCACTGGTGAGAAATTTTCTTTGGCTGGTCTCTCACAGCCACCAGGAACTTCAACACCCCGCTGCACCCTGCTGCAGTGATACCATCAATCAAGTCTGTATGTACTTTGTCACAGCAGTGACTTGTTACTGTAGGAGGCTAGTGAAGCTCTGCTATGATAAGCAGGTGAAAGGACTGGGACTGGCCAAGCGCCAAGTGCCTCCTAACACAGTCAAAGGCAAGACTGGGTTGGCCTCTGTGTTTGTCACCAAGAAGAACCTGAGCTCCACTTTTGGCTGCAACCCAGCAGGCATTGAGTGGTGGAGACACATGCCATGCCAGACCTTGATATGAGGGCTGGCCTCCTCTGTTATAAGAGGGCCATCCAGGAGGGAAGGGCAGGCTACAAAAGCTGCAGCTGGCATGAATCACCAAATGGTTGCATCTGGACATCCATTCAATGACTGCAATACACCAAAGCCCAGATCATGTCCACTCTCATCTTGAGTGGCTATTGAAAAAACAAAAAAGGGGGAGATGTGGAGAATAGGCATGGGAAAAGAAAAAGGGCCTCCTCTATCTGTAACAAAATAGATAAAATGAGACCAGCCAAGGGCCGGGGCTTGTTGTGAACAGCACTGTGAACGTTGACAGAAATCAGAACACTATCATGTGCTTGGTGTGTGATTGGCTACATCCTGGGAACCCAAGGCGTTGTGTATGTGCCAAGGAGCAGGTATGAGTGCTGTTTACATTCTCTGTACCCTGGTTGCTTACTCTCAGTACCCACTGTAAAAGTATATAAGGGAGCATTTTCTCATAATAAATGATTCCATTTCTTCTCACTCTGGAGTCCGTGTCCTAACTGCCACATATGTATGTGGCTAGAAAGCAAAATATCCAAATCTGTCTAACATTACAAGATGGTGAGTATCAATTAGGATCCTATTTGGATGTCTATACAGTTATTGATGGGGTGCCAACCGCTTTTTAATTTAATGGGTGCTTTTTCTATAGCTGGATCAAATACTTCCATGAAAATCATGAGAACCCTCCGGTGGGGACCACCTCTGGATATTTGTATCACACAACACAACAGAAGATGGACTACCTAAAGAGACCTAGTTTTCAAAACAGGTCTATATGGGAGCATGAGTAGGCTGCTATGACAAAATGAAATGGGAAGCTTGCACAGTTCTTAGCTGGAACCAAACCACCCACACCACTGATCCCCACAGATGTTCTTGCTGGTCACAGGCAAATACCATTTGTTCACAGTACAAAGAACTCCCAACAAAAGAAAGATTTCTATGATTTTACTAGACTGTCTCCTTTCATGAACAAAACAAAACAATTGCCTTTTGGACTCCCCAGAGTTATTACTGAGAATTTTGGCACCCTGACAACCTGCTTTAGGATGGTCAAAGTAAAGCAGTATTTGCCTTGTGGGCTGGGGTTTTTTATTATTATTTTTTTGCCTGTGTTGCCTATGCAGACAAAAGTGGAAAAGCTCTTTGAGAGTCCTGAGGCTTCTGACCCTGTAGTTCAGGAAATGTTGGACTATATGCACACACGGTAGCAGAAGGCAGATGTACACAGCCAGTAGGTATGCTGGACAATTTAATGCCTATCTAGTGCACTGGCTATTTTGCATTAGCCATAAAGAAAGCCCCAGTGTGCCCCAAAAGCACTGCAGGCTCCAGTCCTGTGGTAGCTTCTGGAGCCCCAAACCTCTGGAGGAACATAACAATGATGTAGAGGGCCAAAACCTACAGATGCCTTTCTGATGGGGGACCCTCCACCAACCTCCAAAGGTTCCAGACCAGAAGGCTATGGTGAAGAGGACACATTGCCCGTGCAGGATGTTTCCACTTATATTGAAGGTACATACTCAGAATATTTTGACTTGTGTCTTCAGTACATAGTTTTGTTTCTCAGTGGTGAACAGAAGGCAAAACAGCACCATCAACCCCTGCTTAGTTGAATCTGATCCATATAAATAAATAATGAATAAATAATCCCCTGCTTAGCATGTGTTTGATAGTGTACTCACAATCCAGAGAATCCATAGTTAAGAGGGCCTTCTTGCAATCTCATGACTGTGCTCTAAAGCATTTATTTTATCAGATGGGAAGAGTAATTCTTGCCAAAGCTACAGCTGAGTCACTAGTGAGGATAACATAAATCCTAATTTCATCCAGTTTTGTTTTTCTTGCTATAGCTAAAGAAACACAATATTCTACAGTGAGGAGAGGATGGTAGGCTAAAACAAGAGAGAGAAATTATCTATTTAGAACACGTTAGGAACACTGTTCACAGTACATCATAACAAGGTGATAACATAAAGGATTGATCATAAAAGAATGATTTAAAAAAGCAAAGAAAGACAGAGCATAGATTATAGGCTACGTGTGGAAACTACTGTGGTTTTTTTCCTCCTATAAGCAAAGCTGTACAAATGAAGTCTGCCTCATACTATTTTCTGCACAGGTAAGAGATTGATTTACTCAGTCTGTACAGTTTCTTTGTTTTGTATAAACGTATCAATGCTTAGATTAACACTTCCGATATAGATAAGGATGTTTAATTTAAATACAGTATTATGTCTCATTGACCTGTTGATTTAAGGTGCAATTTATCAAAATCTACAGCAAATCCTTTATTTTTACTTAGTCTGTTCTCTTTGGCACGCTTCTGGTTTATTTAAATACAAAAGTGTAGAATTGAATCAATTATATAACAATGCAGGATCTTCAACGGTTTTTTATTAGCATATGAGTGCAATTTTAGGTTTACCACAAGCTTATTTACAAAGAACTGTATATGAATTTCAGTCTACTTTACATATAAACTGGCAAACAACTTCAACAAAGAACACGGTTACAGCCAATCCTACCTTGAGACTGATTTTTGCACCATGGAAATCTTGTATAAAATGTTTTAGAAAATGGAGATTCCTCATGAGAAAGTTCTTGGTGCTTCTTACCATATATCAAGCCCCCTGAACACATGACTTTCTGAGTCCAGAAATGCTTTGTAAGATACAGTTTAGCTGACATGTTGGCACTGTAGGTAGTGTTGAAGCTACAAGCTTACATGTTCAACTGGCAAACTAAACCAAGGAACAAAACACCAACAAGTTTGAGTAAAAAGCTTATTTACAGTTGCCTCTTCCTAGAAAAAGGCATGCCTCCTATATTATTTTTTATCTGCTTTGTTTCAAGGAGGAAAGGTTTAGAATTTTCCCTATGCATCAGTTAGTCAAAGGTGAACAACAATAAACAGACTGTTTTCTGCTTATGAAGGAATGTACTAAGAGGCCACTAAATCAGTGAAGTATCAATTTACAAAAACTCTTCAGATGCCAGAAGAGCAAAGCTACAGCCATTTATTTCACAGCCGAAGGCCAAACCCAGCAGATGGCATTCACATGAAAGGCATGGAGAAAACCAGCTACATAAATAATGGAAATTCTTCCATGCCCAATTATTTCACAATTAAAGAAAAATGAAACCATGTTCACAATAAAACACTTTTTACAAAGCCTTTCAGGTCTGTTCCTTCCTGATAACCCAAGTGGTAGCCCCTCAGCTGCAGAAATGAGTATTTTGGCACGCAATCAAGTCACAGTAGGTGTCAAATACAGTGCAATCTGTTTAGAAGGCAAGGATGTTAAAAGGGATTTCATACAGGTGCGGTGTTTTGTGGGTAACATGTGGAATGTTGTGCTACTCCTGAGTAAAACATGTTTGGCTGTCTCAGCTAAGATCCCCATTTATGAGCATGCTGATTGCAAAGAGGCCTTTCATAGCCTCAGCACTAGTGTGTATTCTTTAAAAAAAAAGGTATTTTACAACTGCCTTTTTCTTCATCTGTCAGCAAGAACTAAAAGTGGAGAGTGCAAATTGCTGGGAGAGGTGATAAGAACCGGGCAGGATTGGTAAGAAGAATCAGAGTCTGTGTAGTAAATCAAATGCATGTGAGATGTAATGGATTCTCGACTATCCTTTAAGCTTTTTGAGACACTGTATATGGCCATGTCCTTCAGTGCTCCTGTTTTACCTGTAAAGATACTGGCTTTAGAACTTAGATGTCTGCGTGAAGGCTATGGTGTCAGACTTATCTACAGCAAAGCTTCCGTTGACGTACGACTTCTTGGTCCCTGGTCCGTCGTTATCAAGTGTTGTTCCCAAGGCAAAAGGATTGACTATGTCGACTTCAGATGTGACATCCATCTGCTCCAGCTCCTTTTTAGAGAGCTTCTCCACTACCCCTGTACCAAAGGCATCTCCCAAGACATTCACCATTGTTCTGAATCGATCCCTATGGAAAACAAAGTTGTTAGACAAACCACTCCATATGTTACCTTGAAAATCCTTTCAGTAAAAGTAAGCTACTCTAGCAAATGCAGATTTTTTTTTTTTTTGCAGTGCAGATTTGAGATAATTCTCTAATTAAAAGACAAGCATCTTCTAGAACAAGAACCAGAATTTTCCCAACTTATATTTGAAGAAATCAGGAGTCACTTTCATGACAAATTACTTTGTGTAGTGTGTGTAAAACTGTAAGTCAGATCACTAGTCTACTAAAGCAGTAATCACACTGCTGTGCACAGCCTTATAAAATATTATAGGGATCTCTTCTCAGGCCCTGAAGTACATGACACAGCTGGTTCTCTTTGTGATGAAACTGCTTTTCTTGGAAAAAGAGACTGTGGGGTGCAGCAGAAGAGCTGACATTGTTCTTTTTGTCTTTCTAACAACCATGTCCTCAGCCAGACTAGTGCCTAGCCCACTGTCTTCAGTATTCTGGCCCAAATCCTGGAAATGGGAAAGGCTATCCTGTTATCCTCTCCTTGTTAAAGGGTTGAAGAACCAAGTTGTATTAAAAAAGTCACTAAAATGAATACGATACCTCTGTGCTGTTGATTTTTTTTTTCCAGCAGAAATCTGTCTTGCAAACCTTAAAAATCAACTGTTACTTGAGAGAGAAGCAACAAAACCATGCAATATAGCAAAGTCTGAAAACTGGCATGGAAGTAAGGTAGACAGTGGAAGGTCATGCTTCCCTGTTTTTACTTTCAGTTACTCAACACTGCAAGGGCTTTGTGGCAGAACATATTGTTCTGTTTGTGTGGAGATGTTGAGGTGGGTATTTTCACAATTAAAAGGGACTGCAAAAAACAATACTAAAGTGAATCAGTGCATCTCATATGTTCTTCCACTAAAACCGTTGAACTCCAGTGCTAAAAAGTGTCCATGTGTTCTCCATGTGGAAAGGAAGTATATGGTAGGGAAAAGAATAGAGAGAGGTAAAGTAAAATTCTGGTAGGATCAGTGTGACAAGTGAGAAAATCAATAGCACTGGAAACTTGTATTTCATAATGCTTCTCAAAATTTTTCTGTTCTTAATTAAAAACATGAAGTGCTTCTCAAGGGTACGTTATAAAATCTTGCCAAGTTCAGAAATAACTAGAGGACTGTTAATGAGCCACTACTACCAGGTTGTAAAATAATACATTTTGGGCAATAAGTACAAAAGGCAGAACTGTTAATTATCTACATGGCATCACGATGCAAATTCCATCTGCTGAGGTGCAAAATGCACTGGCAATGATCCCTGGTACATGAAATTAATCTTTAATTTGCTTTACACAGCAAGACACCTTAATCTGAAAAACTTCTCAGTTAGAATCAGAAACAGCTTGAATTCTTTGTCTGTGTCTTGGTGGAACAGGTAGCTCCCATGTACTCTTACTGTGCCTCAGAATCACATCAACTGTGGACCTTTAAAGTGGAGATGAGATCAGATCCGCAAAATTATTATTCATGTGAGAAACATGGGAATTACTGTTCTTTTTCACTCCCTGAAAAGAATTAGAGGGCATTGAATTGAACGCTTAGGCTGCAGGGTGAAAATTAAGTATGTCTCTGTGCACACATTTTTGTGGAACTCCTCTCCATGGGACTTGGGGAAATCTAAAAGTGTATATGGGTCCCAAAAGCAATGAGGCATTCATAGAAGAAAAAATCTATTGTGAACTACATATATATATATATAAAATCACCCCACTTCTAGCTTAAGAACTCTGTGAGCTGCAATTTGCAGAGGCTAGGAAAGTACTTTGGAAAAACAACCATTGTATGCTTGTTCTGTTCTCTGACTTCTTTAGATCTGGTCTGAGCCAGTGGTTCATACTGATCTTCACCGTCCTTAAAACTAAGTGCCCACTGTGAAAACAACAGACCTGGAAAAAAAGTGAATTATCGTGGAGTGCAGCAAAGAAACCTGTTAGACTCTGTTGCAGAGAACACACTTGCGGCTGGAGCTGTTTTGTTTGGATCAATTATGCTCACACTGAAAATGAATTGATTCTTGGATCCATTCAATAGCCCTGGCTTCCTGGAGACTTGCATTTCTCTCTATAGCTTTCAAAACTGAGGTTTATAATCAAATAAATTATATATGTATCTGAGAAATACATAGGTTGCTGTCAGAAATTCTTCAAGAAAATTATTGGAAAGGGCAGTGCAGGAACAAGGCTGGCTATAAGAAGAATCTGCCTAATTCCTGCAACAGTCCTAAATGCTTTTGTCGCTTTCTTTTTCAGCCCCACATGCTTCCACAAAGAACTTAATATCAAGTGCCTTAACTTACAGAAGCCAGTCAACTGCAATGATGAGAGTAACATCTTCAGCGGGCAGGCCAACAGCGCTCAGTACAATCACCATGGTGACAAGTCCGGCCTGGGGGACGCCTGCAGCCCCGATGCTGGCTGCTGTGGCTGTGACACTAGATCCCAAATAAAGCCCAGAAAAGGCATTCAGAATACACATTGCTCACAGAAAGTGTATGTCCTGGCACAAATAGGCTTATTTCATTGCCAGAAAGAAGCCCAAATGTTCCAGCTTTCCTCTTGAATAGTATTTAGTCATAGTGTGGTGACAAGTTATGGGACAAGTCATGTATAGATAAGGTTATGGTTACACTGCAGGACAACAGTAGGTAACTAACAAGCAAACTCGATACAGCAGAGGTAGAGGCCAAGTTGGGTTTGCAAGTGTTTGCAGAGGAAGAAAAAAGTAAATTTCCAGAATGATACCATAGACCAGCTGCGTGTCCTTGCCCATCCCACCTCCTCGTGAGGTTACACAGGCAAGGCCTTGGACCAAGAGGCGAGAATGTTTGTGTTAATTCCTGTGAATGATACTTTCAACTTTACCACATGGTATCCAAAGTTAATCACAGAAGGTTAGATGTAGGAAGGGACCTCTGAAGATCACCAAGTCAAACCCCCCTGCCAGAGCAGGACCAGAACCAGGGCAGATCACAGATCACTCAGAAAGGCATCCAGACAAGTCTTGAAAGTCTCCAGAGAAGGAGACTCCACAACCTTTCTGGGGAGCCTGTTCCAGTGCTCAGTAACCCTCACAGTAAAGAAGTTCTTCCTTATGTTGAGGTTGAACTTCCTGTGCTCGAGTTTGAATCCACTAGTCTTTGTCCTATCACAGGGCAAAAGTGAAAAATAAGTTGTCCCTACCTTCTTGATGCCCAGCCCTCATGTATTTATGGACATTAATTAGATCCTCTCCCAGTCTTCTCCTCTCTAGACTAAACAGCCCCAGGTCTCTCAGCCTTTCCTCATAAGGCAGGTGCTCCAGTCCCTTAAATCATCCTCATAGCCCTGTATTGGACTCTCTCAAGTAGATCCCTGTCCCTCTTGAACTGGGGAGCCCAGAACTGGACATAGTGCTCCAAGTGAGGTCTCTCCAGGGTCAAGTAGAGGGGGAGGAGAATCTCCCTAGATCTGCTGGACACATTCCTAATGCACCCCAGGATACCATTGGCCTTCTTGGCCACAAGGGCACATTGTTGTCCCATGGATAACTTGTCTACCAGGACTCAAAGGTCATTCTCTAGCAGATCACCTCCTGGCCTTTACTGGTGCATTTTGTTCCTTCCCAGGTGCAGGGCTCCCCACTTGTTCTTGTTGAACCTCATTAGGTTCCTCTTTGCCCAGCTCTCCAGTATGTCCAAATCTCACTGAATGGCTGCACGGCCTTCTGGTGCATCAGCCGATCCTCCCAGCCTAATGAATATTCATTACAATAAGCCACCCCAACATAATGCATGTGATGGCTTTAGTCTTACCTAACAGTAAGTATTTGGCCAAGATCCAGTTCTAAGTCATTCAGTTGTGCAATAAATATAGCTGCTACTGCTTCGTAAAGAGCGGTGCCGTCCATGTTGATGGTAGCTCCGACCGGAAGAACGAACCTGGTGATTCTTTTGTCGATGCAGTTTTTTTCTTCAGCACAGCGGAAGGTGACAGGCAAAGTTGCTGAACTGGCACACAGACAAACACACAAAGTAAACACAGGGAACAAAGAGCACACCAGTTCCTCTGTCTTTCCTTTCCCTCAGAGCCTGCGCTGCTCTAACACTGAGCCAGAGATCTAAGGCAGGCTGGAAGGCTGGACCATGAAAGAGAGAACTGGCTTATAAAGCAAAGTAACTTTAGTTATCTCTTCTAATTATGGGAAGAAACAATAAAATGTTACTACCATCAAAATTACATGATAAAACCATAATGATATATGTTGTCAGAGAAACAGTGCAACAACTTAAACTCTAGCAAGTCTGTGACTAATAAACTGAACGGCAAAGAACTGTCTCCTCCTGGGAGGGGCAGACTCTAGTTTGACGTAAGGCCAGCGCAATCCACAGTGCTGCTTTGGGTACCACAGAAATAATGATGGAATACCTCCAGGGGATTTAGAATGGTCCAGGTGAAATCAGGGTATGTAACAAAGTAGCAGTAAAATCAAAGCACGAACAATACAACTACTACTAAGAAAGTTAACATATGGCACCTTGAATGGCACCTTGAATGCAACCACATGGCATGTACAGGACAAGCAGGCAATCGGGCGCAGTCAGCATGGGTTTATGAAAGGCAGATCCTGCTTGACCAACCTCAGCTCCTTCTATGATAAGATGACCCACCTGGTCAACCAGGGAGAGGCTGTGGATATTGTCTAACTGGACATTACTAAGGACTTCAAAACAGTTTCCCACAGCATTCTCCTGGAGAAACTGGCTGCTTGTGGCTTGGACAAGCATATGCTTTGCAGGGTGAAAAACTGGCCATGTGTCTGGGCCCAAATAGTTGTGGTGAATAGAGTTAAATCCAGCTGGTAGCCAGTCGCATGTGGTGGTCCCCAAGGCTCAGTGTTGGGGCCAGCTCTCTTTAATGTCTTTATCAGTGATCTGAGTGAGGGAACACTCAGTAAGTCTGCAAATGACACCAAGTTGGGAGGGACTATTGATGCACCTAAGGGTAGGAAGGCTCTGCAGAGAGACCTGGACAGGCTGGATTGATGGGCCAAGGCCAGTTGTGTGAGGTTCAACAGAGCAGAGCAGTGCGTCCTGCACTTGGGTCAAAACAACCCCAGGCAACGCTACAGGCTTGGGAAAGAGTGGTTGGAAATCTGCCCAGAGGAAAAGGACCTGGAGGCACTCTTGACAGCCCAGCTTAACATGAGCCAGCAGTGTGCCCAGGTGGCCAAGAAGGCCAACACCATCCTGGCCTGCATCAGGAAGAGCGTGACCACGCTCTTACCTAGGAGTAGAGGTGATCACGCCCCTGTACTTGGCACTGGGGAGGCCACACCTCAAGTACTGTGTGCAGTTCTGGGCCCCTCACCAGAAGAAGGACACTGAGGTGCTGGAGTAAGTCCAGAGAAGGACAACCAAGCTGATTAAGAGAACAAGCTGTCTAGAGAACAAGTCTTTGGAGGGGCATCTCAGGGAATTGGGGTTGTTTAGCCTTGAGAAAAGGAGGCTGAGGGGAGACCTGGTTGCTCTGTACAACTGCCTTAAAGGAGGTTGGAGTGAGGTAGGTGCTGGTTTCTTCTCCCAAGTAACAAGCAATAGAATAAGAGGAAATGGCCTCAAATTGTGCCAGGGGAGGTTTAGATTGAATATTAGGAAATATTTAATTACCAAAAGGGTTGTCAAACACTGGAACAGTCTGCCCAGGGAAGTGTTGTAATACTCTCAAGGTATTAAAAAACATGTAGATGTGGTGCTTACAGACATGGTTTAGTGGTGGACTTGGCAATGTGTTAGGTTAATGGTTGGACTTGATGATCTTAAAGGAAAATAAATGTTTAATTTTTTTACCTGGAAGAAATCATAAGGGCCGTCAGAAGAGCCTGAGCCATCCCCATGATAAATCGAAAAGGATTTTTCCTTACTATTATTAAGTAGATCAGTGGTAGAATTACCATGGAATGGATTGCAAGTCTGCAAAATAAAATGGACTAGTTAAAAAAGTGGATACACCTTGTTGACTTGTTTAATATAACAATGATTAGAGGTATCTAGTTCTGTCCTCAAATACATGTAAACACTATGGGTGATGTTCGTGACACTTTCAAAATTCAGAGTATACCATCCTAACAAATGCAGACTGATGCTCTTCTACACTTCCTTTTGGAAGCGAGAGATTAATTGTCTCTCCTTCCAAAGCAGAATAAGGGTTACTTTATATATTGGAATGGATTTTAAACTGATGAAGATGAGGAAACTGAAGCAATAACTAGTATTTAAAATTATATGCAGACAGTGATTTGAAATATGGTAAAACACTTTACTCTCCTGCCAAATCCTTACAATGCAGACAAGAGATTGTCACCGTTTGACTCAGGTCCAACAACAACGCTCTCGATCCCCTCCCCCTCTCACCCAGGTAGGGAAGGAGAGAGAGAAAAAGAGAGAGACTTGGCTGGATTGAAAACTAAACTACACAGCTCTAATTAAACACTAATGATGTAAGAAAATATATACAATTATATACAGATTTGTTCAGGTATGTGCAAGAGCCTCTTGCCTCCTCTCACCCCCAGCAACTCCCACCACACTCCCCTGAGCTGGAACAGTTCTGAGAAACCCCAGAGCTGCTGCTGGAGAGAGCACAGAGTGATGAGGGTCAGGAGAGCTCGAGCCTGGGGGTCAACGGTGATGGATGGACGGAGTCCTCCCCGGACACCGGCCATGGACGGGGGAGAAGGGAAGAAGAAGCAGGAATGAAGTTGTCTTCTGTGATCTCTGACCTTCCTCTGAGCTTACGTAGATATATGGAATGGAATATCTCTGGCCAACTTTGCTGTCTGTCTAATTCAGCCTCCTACAGGGGGTCACAGATCTCCCCGTAGCGTCTGAGCCGGCAGAGTGAAGGTGCGACCTTGAAGCCCCAGCAGTTAGAAAAACATTCCAATGTCTTATCAGCCTAGCTAGAACAGAGTGTTGCTACTTAAAAGAAAGCTCACTGAAGGAAAAAAAAAATCAGTAAAAAGGGAAATTGGCTTCATCCTGGCTCAAACCAGGACAGAGATAAATCAGAAAAACCTTTTTTTTTTTTTTTTAAAGTTTATCTGCCTTTATTATAGGACACATTTTGGAGTTAAACGTAAATACGGTCCCCACTCACAGACATGATGTGCACATCTTTCTGCAGAAACTTAAACATGATCCTATAAAAAACTACAGAAACTATAAAAGACTATGTAAGCTTGGGTCTACAATTGAAATGTAGTGGGGTATTTCAGACTGTACAAATGAGATGTATGTAGTCTCACCATCTTTAATACTGTAAAATGCTGAAATACTGTCTTTTGAAATATTAATTTTTAAAATTAAGTGTGATGACATGCAAAATATCAAATTGTCCTCTTGACTTTAGCTACTTAGGTGTATTTTCCTGGATATTTAGGTGGGTCTCAGGGACAAATTAATCCTTCAACTTGTGCATTAATTTTGAACATTGTGTATTAGTCCTGCATGCATATGAATGTAGAGCTTTGCAGGCATTAAGATTAGAGGTTAACAGCCCACTGTAAGTATATTTGAAAAGAAATACACGTGAAGGGTCTGTGAAATATGTCCTGTGCTCCAAAGTCACAAGCAATTATAGCAGCATCAACTTCTTGTGAAAAGAAATTATCATAGCCTGGGAACATAAAGCTCAGAACTGTTGTCATGTATGACCTTGGGATTTTTATTCTGTCCTCACAAGATATTCTTGCAAATGTTACTGCGTTGTAATAGTGCTTTATAATTTCAAAGCAGCTGGTAGGGATAAATCATGGTACCATTTGTTCATCCAAAAATAGGCAATTAAGAGAGCAGTAGCCACACTACAGAAATTCACAACAGCACCACTGTTTGTCTCCCTGGAAAAACAGTCTTTTTAGAAGCAACAGCCATTAAAGTTCTCACTGTGTACGTGAACAAATTATTTATTTAGTGGAATGTAAGTAACCATATGCAACATATATTGAAAAAATTTGTAAAGAATTTTAGAAAGAAAACTAACAATTTATACAACAGTGCCTGAGAACAAACTGAATTCTGCAGAACACATAGAAAAAAAAATATTAAATGGTATAGTATCACTGGGTGTCTTTAACAAAATGTTGGTGAGAGTAAACATTTCAAGTATGTCTACATCTCAAAGCATACTGACTTCCAAATAGTTATTTAAAAAAATTCAGATACGCACATTTTCTAGCGGCAGCAAGAACATGTCATTATCCAAAATAAAGTATTTGTGCATATCTGCTTTGCTACTATTGATTTTCATGATACAAATTTAAAGTAATACTTATTTTCAGTAAGCAGCAGAGATTTTTATACTAAAAATCATAATCAGCAACTGAAGAGAAGTCTGCTTGCTGCAGCTTCCTTTTTTTTTTTTTTTTTCCACCTCCTGTTTTGATTTTCCTCCTCTGTGACTGCTGCCATATTCATCCTGACACTGCCCCCATTAAAAGTGAGAGGCTGAAGGTATTTAGTGGCTAACTGGAGAGAGACACTGTGGGAAGTCTGTTCTCTCATGGTAATCTGAATGAGACATAAAGACTGAGACAGACTGAGATAAAGACAAGGTATTTGATGCATTCTTTCATAGAATCATAGAATCCTAGGGGTTGGAAGGGACCTCAAAAGATCATCTAGTCCAACCCCCCTGCCAGAGCAGGGTCACCTAGAGTACATCACACAGGAAGGCGTCCAGGTGGGTTTTGAATGTCTCCAGTGAAGGAGACTCCACAACCTCTCTGGGCAGCCTGTTCCAGTGCTCTGTCACTCTCACAGTAAAAAAATTTTTTCTGATATTCACCTTAAACCTCCTATTCTTTGCCTCTGTCTTCAACACTGATGACGGACCAGGGGGGCCTCAACACCCAGAACTGGAGGACTATGACTGCAACAGGGATCAACTCTTAGCTGACCCTTAATTTGTGTGGGATCTGCTGCTACAGTTAGATCTTGCTGCTACAAGTCCATGCGGCCTGATGGGATCCATCTGAGAATCCTCAAAGAGCTGGCTGATGTCATCACTGGGCCTCTCTCTATGATTTTTGGGAGGTCCTGGGAATCTGGAGAGATCCCAGTTGACAGGAAACTGGATAATGTTTTTCCAATATTAATGAAGGGCAAGAAGGAGGACCCTGGAAACTACAGGCCAGTCAGCCTAACTTCAGTGCCTGGTGAAATTATGGAAAGGATTATTCTGGGAGGTATTAGAAAACACCTGGAGGACAACAGTCATCGGTCACACTCAGCATGGCTTCACAAGGGGCAAGTCCTGCTTGTCAAACTTATGTTCCTTTTATGACAAGGTAACCCACCTAGTTGATCAAGAGAAGCCAGCAGATGTAATTCTTCAGCAAAGCTTTTCATACTGTCTCTGACAGTATCCTCCTGGACAAAATGTCCAACATACAGCTGGACAAGCATACCATACAATGGGTGAGCAACTGGCTCACAGACAAGCACAAAGAGTGACAGTGAATGGGGTAACATCAGGCTGGTGACTGGTCACTGGTGGGGTCCCACAGGGCTCCATCCTAGGCCCAGTCCTCTTCAACATCTTCATCAATGATTTGGAGGCAGGACTCAAAGGAATTCTAAGCAAGTTTGCTGAGGATGCAAAGCTGGGAGGAGCTGTCAACCCCCTTGAGGGCAGGCAGGCCTTGCAGAGAGACCTTGACAGGTCAGAGAGCTGAGCAGTCACCAACCACATGAAGCTTAACAAGGGCAAGTACTGGATTCTGCACCTGGGATGAGGCAACCCTGGTGGTAAGTACAGACTAGGGAACGAGTGGCTGGAGCGCAGTGTGGCAGAAAGGGACCTGGGGTTCCTGGCTGATGGCAAACTGAAGATGAGCCAGCAGTGTGCCCTGGCAGCCAGAAGGGCCACCCATGTCCTGGGGTGCATCAAGCACAGCATTACCAGCCAATTGAGGGAGGTGGTTGTCCCTCTCTGCTCTGCACTGGTGCGGCCTCACCTTGCATACTATGTGCAGTTTTGGGCAGCACAATATAAAAAGGACATTAAGCAATTGGAGAGTGTCCAAAGGAGTGCCACAAAGATGGTGAAGAGTCTGAAAGGGATGACATGAGGAATGGCTGAGGTCACCTGGATTATCCAGCTTGGAGAAGAGGAAGTTGAGGGGTGACCTCATTGCAATCTATGGCTTCCTCACGAGGGGAAGAGATGGGGCGGGTCCTGATCTCCTCACTCCTGTGACCAATGACAGGACTCAGGGAAATGGCAGGAAGCTGAATCAGGGTAGGTTTAAGTTAGATATCAGGAAAAGATTTTTCACCCACAGGGTGGTTGAGCAGTGGAACAAGCTCCGCAGGTAAATGGTCACAGCGCCAAGCCTGCCTGAGTTCAAGAAGTGTTTAGATGATGCACTCAGGCACATGGTCTAATCCTTTAAGTCCCCTACACAGGGACAGGAGTTGGACTCGATCCTGGTGGGCCCCTACCAACTCAGCATATTCTATGATTCTATGATATGTTGCAGCTAACAGTGGGCAAGAGGTGGTAGGCCCAAGAAAGTGAAAGGTCATGAATAATAAAGCTGGGTAGAAGGTGAGATAGAAGAAGAGCTGGAGAGGGAAGTTAAAGGAAAGGAAGAGGAGGATAAGACACACCAGCCCTCATGTTCTTGCACATCCTTCTTGACAGGGAGTACAAGAAATACAATCTGTAATTCTCAGGATCAGTATTACAGGGAGGATGATAGACAGATAGATACAGAGACAGAAGACACTGATGAACAGAACACACTGCAAACAGAGGTGGTCAAGAAAATAAGGATGAAAACCAGAAAGATGGTGGGTACAGCTGTGTTTAAAAAAGAGTACAACTACTCTTGTTTGCCAAGAGGTGGGGAAAAAAAGGATATTCTTGCAGGCTGGAAAATGTAGAACAAGCAACTCTTCTGTGAAGCCTATAGCCGTGTGTATACATTGTCATCTTTGCTCCTGTGATCTGATAACAGCACGCCCTGATGGTCAGTTTTCAGACATGTGCTGCTGCTGTTAGGTGTTCTCCACAACACCTGAAGCATAACCCACTACACACTGTTCTGTATGAGACAGAAGTGCTTCAGAGATCTACCCTAGCAGCCATCAGGGCTTAGAAAGTAATTGTACCTCAAATGATTTTTGAACAGTTAGTCCAAACATATTAGCTTATGCATAAAGCCAAACAACAACTTTTAAATTAATATGATTGTCTAGCAAAAATTAATGTAAAAAAAAAAAAGAGAGATCCTTCTTGACTATTTATAGAGAAGTTTGCACTTAAGACTAATATATCGCCCTTCTCTCTGCTTGGTTGTCAGAAAGTGTGTAAATGTCATTTGAAGAATAGCATGCATATGAATTAAGTGAGAGGAAGGAAGCTCTTGAACAAGTTTGGATCCAGCCTCTAAACAAAACATAAATAAACCCTTAATATACTGAAGGAATTGTAGGAGTGGATGCTAAGGCAATGAACCAGGACAGCCTAGAAGTTATGCTTCATGGAATTGGAAATAGAAATTTAAATGCATTTAAATTACTGGGACTGTAATATCCATTTATCTATCAAAAGGGTTCTTTGTAGGATAGTCTTCAGAGAGAGCTAATGATCTAGTCTTACAACCTGTATCACTTGCAGCAGTTAAGTTGCCCTTTCTAAGGCTCTGCACCTGCAAGGCTCCACAGTGTGCAGTGTAACCTCCTCCACCCCAGGCTATTCTATGCCACCAAGGGCCTAGAAAAATAATAGAAAAAAAGTTCTGATGCTTGGCTAAGTTACTCAGATAGTAACTGCAGCTTTTGCTACCAGCTACCTTTGCCTTAAAGGAGTAACTGAACAGTGCAGTCCCCAGGGCTTCTCTCGGTATCAGCTGCCTGCTCGGCACTGAAGTGGGAAGAGGTCAATTTCCTTGTTGGCATCATTTCTTATGCATTGCACTTACTATGCATTTGTATTAGACAGGGGAGGTGGGCCTCTGCTGGTACACCTTGGGGTCACAAGTCCCACAGGGAGGTTTCTAACTGAATCCAGGCTTTTGTGTATTTTCAATAGGCTAGCAACATCCAGTAAGCCGTAACTCACAACCTCACCCTTTTGAAGATTCTTCTAGTATCTAACAGAAACATTACTACACTCAGAAATACAGTACTATCTGTTTCAGCACCAAGCTGAGAATATGAAACAATGAACACACTAACAACCTTTGCTTCTTTTCTTGTTGTGTTTTTTATTTGGGTTTTTTTTGTGTGTGTGGCTGGGTTTTTTTAGAATGCAAGACAGTGACTTTTTAAAACAAAACATGCATTCAGCAAAGTGTATGTTCAAAACATCTTCACACACCCTCACGTAATTTTCACTGACAGGAATTTTTGTCTCTGACCTAGAAGAGGCTGAATATTGTGGATAACTGAGTTGTAACCAACTGAGCTCTAAAAACCGCACACATTTAACTTCATCTTCAACAAATGACATACCCAATCAGTACTGTAGCCATATAAAGACCTAGTTTACGAAAGATTTCCCAGTTCTCAACTTCTATTATCTTTCCAGCAATTAAAAACACGATACCAATTGGCGTATACCTAGGAAGCAAAAATAAAGCAATTTAAAGTGCATTCTAAGATTACGAGCTCAACACAGGGTAATTTCTCACACAGTAAAACTTTTTACAACAGGTAAGACTTCTTTTTTATATTCTATTACACACTGAAGATTTTTTTATATTCTATTATACAACAGACTTCATTCAGTTGCAGCAAGACTACAACAGAGGTGATGAAAAAATATTAGAAAATGAGAGTAAATGTAACTCTATGCATTGTCTAACAAGTACTGTATGACCTGGTGTCACTGAATACACAGAAGTTGGGAAGGTGTGTGGGCTTTGCCCTACTGCAGCATATGTTTAAGCATAGCCATAAGCTTACCTGGAGGTAGAAGTGTGCAGGGCTGAGACCATTATCTGTGCATTGCAATCACACAGATTGCAGAATCAGATGGGATGCTGTGCTTACAGCAGCTGCCTGCAACACTGGGGGTTAATGTGCAGGTCACCTGCACAGAATAAGAGTGATTTTATTATGTTGGGATAGTGCAGTCATCAGTGTGTTTCTTGGAGGGGTCCCCATCCCTAAGTGAACTTACAGAAGGCCATGCCTTGCAGACTTGAACAGCTGTGTGGGTTACTGCCTACAGAAAATTCAAGGTAAAAACCAGGACTTATGCTAGCACCAGCTCCACTGCATTCCTTTTGGTACCAGAGAGCAGGCTGTCACAGAGACAAGCTGTCACTTCAGAATTTTAAGTAACATAAATTAATTTATCAATTTGTGAATATACACAATGTATCAATTTTAAAATACAAATTATAACTTTATAAATGTGTGTATGCTATCTCACAAATAAAATACTACCATGTCCCTGTGTAAAGCAGGGACTCCTACTTCCTTCAGAGCCCTGAACTTGGTGAAAGCAGAACTAATTCCTCACACTGCCAGCATCAAACTTTGCCTTAGTCAAGGCAACAGCTCCCACATCTGTAGGAACACAGGCACGTGCAAGCCAGTGGACAGTCAGTTTATGAGTAAGAGCCTGTATTTGTGGCATGTGCTAACTCCTGGGTCTTGTTAGTGGTGATTTGCTGCCAGAGTGAGGCAGACTATTTCATGGGGCTGTAACTCAGCTGGGGATTGAACCAGCCGTCCAGCACAGGACAACTTGCAGAAACTAAGTTAACTTTCTTTAAAAGCAGCAACTCTGGACAGGTTTACTGTTTCACAGGCATCTCAGTATGCTGGGATGGAAAAAAAATAATCCACGGAATAACAAGATCTGATAAGCTACTGCTTGTGTGAAAGAGGTAGACATGAGCAGAGAGAGTATTGCAGCAATGGCACAAGAGACTTCAGATGTAGATCAAATCCTGGAAGGGATTGTGTGTGCTTTAGTCCTACTACTGTGATTGTGATCTGCATGGAAAAAACCTCTGTGAGTTGCTGTAAAGTCCAATCAAACACTATCAGATGATAGTGCGACTTTAAATTTTTTTTTTTCCTGTCTGAGAATATTGAATGTGAATGGTACCTCACAAAACCTATTTGCAGAAGGTCAATTATGTTACATTGTATTATGTGTTAAAGACTGAGAGGGGCACATAGGTGGTAACACTTGTACAGTCCCCAGATCACTAGTGCAGCTGTACTGGTTTGCTATAAACCTCTAGCAAGAATGTGTGACAGACAGGTTTCTTGTGCATCAAGAGGACTTCTTCCTTAGTATACAGTAAGTAGAAGCTCTGTCTCCAGTTTCCTCAAAAGGATCAAGTTCTGTAGAAAGCAAACTTTTAACCAGCCTTTCTTTTAAAGCCGTATTCTGCAAAGCACTATATAAAAGCAAACATGAAGTATGAGTCCACTCCAACCTCTTCAATGAAAAAACCCACTTAAATAAGTTGTTAGAAAATGTTAATATGTCCTTGGACTTACCCCATAATTATCTGAATTATTTTCATTGTAGCTTCATTCAGGGCATCGAAAAAATCCACCAGCACTTGTCCTTTCTCTCCCATTTTCCCAATAACCATTCCAAAAATAAGACAAAAGACTATCAGCCCCAGCACATTGAGGCCATCGGAATACTTGCCCACAATTTTGTATTTTTGGGTTTTGTTCTATAGATAAGATTAAAGAGAAAGAAGTTACTATCTGACAACAATTAATTTACTTTGAAGAGTACTAAAATGAAAATATATTTAGATTTTTCTTTGAGAAGACACAAGAGCTCTTCCTCAGTCACCCTATTCCCCTACTGCCAGTGCCAAATGGGCAAGTTCAGGAATGAAGGTAGAACTAAATTGTCTTTGAAAGCTTTGTATTTTAAAGCTATGCAAGGATCTGACCAAACACGAGCAGGCTATAAAACACCCCATAATTTATATTGCCCTTTCTATAGACTTCTGACACAAAGTATGGCAAGGTCTGGGTATCCACAGTCACTCAATACACTCAAGACTTACTCCCTACTGTGGAGGACAAAACACAACTGATGTAGAATGCTGGTGATTATTTCTAAGCTGTGTCTGGATTTAAGATAAATAATCCATTACATAAGAACTGAGACAATGGTGTCCAGTTTTGCCCCTAGTTTAAAATCTATTGTTAAGCTGAAACCAGTGAAACTGCATAATTTATAGCAGAATTGGATGCACATACCACAAATATCATACTAAATAGGTAGGTAGTCACACATTTATCTGTGTTTGTGAGGTATGAACATATGAAGGAAAGGGTGCAATTCTTCACTACTTTGTGCTTCAGGATTTAATTAATCTTTTTTAATTAGCTCATGTTCCCATGCTCTCACAAAGAGATGAAATTTAAAAGCAGTATAATAACATGCATATTGATTTGGTACTGTTCATAGCTCTGTGTTCATATTCTATTGAATTCCTTTATCCGTCTCCTTCAAAGTAATTCTAGGCTTTATAAACCATTAACACCCATAAGCTTTCCACAACTTCAATCAGAGGCTTGCTAAGCCACCTCTTCACTTTTGTCTCATTATAGCAGAGTAACAAACAATTAACAAATGCCTTCTATTGTTTTGCTTTCCATTAAAAAAAAAAAAAATTTATTCCTTTTTTCTGCAGTGCTTACAGTTATCTCATTGCTGCTGAAACATGTCATGCTGCTATATACCTAGCCTTTTCACAGCGACTGTTTTTTTCAGTTTCTCAGCAAATTGAAAAATTTATTAGCATAGACATTTAATGGAGCACATTAATTGATTTTTTTCTGACATCATCTATTGTCTTTGGACTGTTTAATTACCAGTTGAGTCCTCTGGTGTTCTTAAACCTACTTGAAGATCTTCATACTCACCTCTAGCATTTACTTATTATGTTTTGTGCCCTTGCTAAAATCTATCTATGTACCATTTCCTGCCTTTTCTCAAACAGTAACCACATCAAATAAACCAAATTTCTTTTATGTTCTTTCTCCTCACTTCATACATTGTGAAGAAATACAATAAAGGTCGTACCTCTAAAGCCTCTGCTGTCGTAGCAGGTTGTTTTGTAACTGCAGAGCTATTTTTATCCACGCCAATTGTAGCTGCAACTTTTTCACGTTTGGTTTTATACTGGAAAAGTTTTGTAAAAAGCAGAAGAGCTTATTTAGAAACATAAGGAAACTTAAAAATGCATAGCCTTTGTCCAATTAAAATAAGGGGAAAATTAACTAATCTGACTTGAAGACAGCAAACATAAACATACTCTTTATTTCCCCATTCATGTGAGCCATCACAGTCCTGTACTTCAGATGCTGTAGATCAAACAAGTGATTCACCGAAAATATGCCATGAATTCTGCTCCCCAGGCCCCCGGGTGTTCTGCAGATCTGGTGCAGTCTTGAGGGGGATGAGATACAGCTCTGGACAATGGCAAGGAGACTTTCTGCTGTGACAAACCGCTTGGAAAGAATTGCTGACAGCCACCCCAGGAGTGCACTGTAGAGCAGATTTAGTTGATACCAGAGCCCTGGTAATGTGGTTAGTGTAACTAATGCCATTAGATAAGTCATTCTCTGTGGTCAAGCTGGTCACTTATTGGTCCCTTTTCTGCTCATTATCAGACCCTGAAGGTCCTGTGCACTATGCAGATGAATTAAACAGATTTCTTCTACCCCTCCCTACCAGCTTAAATATTATTGGGCATCAGGCTGACTGCTTCCCTCCTTAGCAGCCTGGAAGGTCCCAGGCACTCGGCCAACCTGGTACTGTTGATGATCCCACCACAGCACATGGAAGTATAACAGCACCCAGAGAACCGTCCATAAAATCAAGCAGGATACAAGTCCTAAGGGGGAACTTAGACTGGAGCAGCTGCTGAACAGCGAGAGCCAGATACCCTGGTAGCCAGGGACACTTCCATCATCATCTGCTTCCTCTGAAGACTGAGTGATTTGTATTAATTTATATGTTTTTCAAGTCTAGATGATTCTTATGTTGATACATAACTAATGTATCAACAAGTATTAAGATTTGACCCAATCTGCAGTGGTTAGGAACCATAAGGTAAGTGATGCTATTTTAAAATTGTAGCACACTGACTTTGCTTAGTAACAAGGAAATAGATCATCATTACATGGTTCTTCTAACTCTGCCTGTCCCAAAAGGACTTGTCTTATATACTGCTTGATTTCTGCACCCAGCTCCTAAACAGTGTCTTTTTGCAAGATGATCTAGGACTTAATAGCCAATAACAGAGTGTTTCTCATAATGGAAATGAAACCAAGATGTCTTAAAGAAAAGTCTTTTCATGGGAGATTAAGATACTCTTGGGCTTCTCAGAAATAATTCTTACCTGATATAGTTTAGGGGGATATAAAATAATAATTTGTAGTTAGCAATGAAAACTACAATAGCAAATTACAAAAATACAATAGAGGAAGGTTCAGACTTACCAGTTGAAAACAGGCCTGGACAAGGTTTTCTGGGAACATGTTCCTGTTAAAAAAGTAGACACATTTCAACATTATAGCATAGATAAGGCTATAAGCTTTTTATAAAAACTAAGAACAATTTTTTTATAAATGAAATTATAAAGCCTGCTGCTTGAAAACTAGATCAGACTGTATTCCTTCATTCAGAAAACTGTGTATTTAGTAGCAACATTGTGTATAAAGTCCAAAGAAATTAGGGGTTCAGGACTCCTTATGATCAGATGACTGTTTTCCTACTGTTGATTTTTTGGGCTTATATTCAGTCTTTGACATTTCTGTTGGTAAGCTACCACAGTGTTTTTTGCCCCTGCTGCATCGTCTCTGTGATTTACATGAAGAATGCAGGACAGACTCATTTTTATAGGATTTGTCAAATATAGGCCAAAGAAACCCAAAACCCTGTTATAAACACTGTGCTGGTAGAATCATGTATTTGGTGTGTTCTACTGTAGTTTTGAATTCAGAAATTAATCTTGGCTGATGGAAGATGCCATGTGTTATTCCAGAGTATACAACCATTTTTGCACATTGAAATACCTGGAAATTAGGAAATCAGATCAGAAGCAGTGCATGTATGCCTCCTGTTCAACCATCAATGTCAGATTAAAACAGCTGCAGACAAAAGCATTATTAAGTATTTACTGAATACCCAGACTACTGCAGAAAAAGGCCCTTTATATATTGAAGCAAAACTTACCTCCCTTTCAGATCTTTCACAAACTCCTGCCTTTATTTTTCAAGTTTTTAAAGTAAAACTTCTTCAAAGGCAAGAGTAGTTTTTACAAGCCTGTCAATTTCCTTATTCTTTACAAGACTGCCTAGCTTTGTATTTTAAATCTGACTAATAAGTAAGAAAAGTAACTACTTAATTCCTTTAAAACAGAATTTCAGATCTCAAACTCCGAATTTACAGTCTTACATTTGTGACAGGAAGTTGAGCTGTAACTGTAGCAAAACCCGAAACTACTCTGAATTACAATTCACATCACTTCTTACTATAGGAAAATTATTTTTTTTTGCATGGAACTACATCAGCCTTACAAGTACGAGTGGAAATATTCATGTGGAAGCTACTGGTAACAGACTGGTGTGATAATGCAGCTGATTGCACAGTTCCTCTCTTTGAGTCCTGGACAAGTGACAATGAGGAAGGAGATAAGCCACCCAAGGAGTTTCCATTCTAGTCATACACAGGCAGGAGGAGACAGATGCTAGGAAGAACTGTGGATTGTTGAATATAGGGCTGTTAATTAATTGTTTTACATACAAAAATCAGAGAAATTGTGCTATTCTCAAAGAGGTCAAACTTGATCTGTGCTAGAGTAGAAATGCCCCAGATGACAGCAGACATTTGCTATTAAATAGGACACTGACCTTTTCAAAGCAGATATATACATGTACGTATATATGTATATACGTATATATTTTATAAGTATCAAAGAATACTGTGCCTAGAGTTTCATCTGCAAATGCCAGTCACATTTCCTGAAATAAAATGTGCTGAGAAAGCCAATTTTAGATACGTGTCAGCTGATTCTTACATGCTAGATTAAGTAAAAATTCTAAGAACAGAAAATAGTGGGCAGGAATAGTGACACAGAACAGTGACCAACTGCAGCCAGAAAAGAAAAAATAATCCACAGAAACATTTCTGAGGAAACTACTTCACCACTACCAGAACTGCAGTCCTTTATTGAGATTTTTTTTTCTAATTCCTTAAACACAGTAGCTCTGAAAACCTACTCAAGTCTACATGAGACTTTTGCAGGGTTTTTTTTCTAATCACTTCAAGTATCTACCCATTTTCCAGCATGCTGATGGGGGAACACTCATTTTAAGGCAGCATTAGATACCGGTGACAGAGCAAACCTGTTGACTGTGCAACCCTAAGAAACCTTTGCATACTGCATCTGTTACTCTGCATCATGCCTTGAGAAGGGGAAACATAACACTGCAGTTTCAAGTGGCTGTCTAGACAGGATGAAACAGAACCTGTCAGTCAGCAACCTACCAACCATTCAATCCTTTCTGGATATTTTCTTCATAATAGGTAAATCTTGCATATCACTTTTCTGTGGAGGGAGTTTTTGTTGTCATTGGTTTATTAACTAAAGTCTATGGTGTAAAGGGAGATTTTTTAACAAACTACTTTGCATATACTCTACAATGTTGGAATAACAGTTATTCTCTCCTTATTCATCCAAATTACACTAGAAAGTATTTTTATTGTACAACACATCACAACTTTATTCGTATTTGGACTTCTGCAATTACTATGTAAACTAAAAAATAAAATTTCACCTGATCAGATCCAGCATGGCATCAACAGTAGTGACTTCCGGGGTACTGCCCACTCTGTCAATCTCACTTGCTGTTTGAGTCACTCCAGGCTTAATGGTCACAACCAAGACAATCCCTGCAGAAGGAGAACCAGAAGAAGAGTTCTGTGCAGAGCAGAAGCACTGGCTCATCCTGCCTCAGTGTAAGCTTTGTGGCTACATTCTTCATGAGCTAAACTCACCAAATGCATTCCCAGAGTGCTTATGCAGGGCTGTTAAGAATTAAGTCTACAGGTGGTGCCCCTAATTGTGTCAGTTCCCCCAACACAGGAGGCATTGCCACTAGACTTCGGCACTCTAGCTATGTTTTTACAAGTATGGTACTAAATCAGTACTGATCACCAAGGCAGCAGGCTACTTCAGCTGGGCTTCAGATGAACTGTTCTGCAACTTTTGCATGGTGGTATTTCTAATTGCTATTTCCTTTCCCCTCAACCAGCTCTTCTTGTTACTGTCTTTCAGATATGAATACAACTGTGTTGTCCTGTGATGCTAAAGTACAACAGGATACTTTGATAAAGTTAATTAGCAATAAAGCTACACAAGAGAAGGGCTTTGGAAACAGACTGAAATAAAAAACTATAGACAGGAAATACTAGCTTTGACTTTTTGAATACTGAAATATTCAACAAATTTTCCGTTTATTTTAGTGGCTTCATTTCCGGCATTTTTACCATTATACATGAAATACTAGGCCTTTCCAAATGTACAGGATTTTGGGGTTGTTTTTTGGTTTGTGTTTTTGGGGTTGTCTGTTTGGTTTTGTTTTATCTCCCCAAATCCAAACAAACTTAAAGCAAATAAAGTTACTAAGTGACAGCTATGAATGAAAGCAGAAATTAATTTATGTAACTGCACAATGAAACAATACCATAGTACCACAGAACAGCAGGGACCTCTGTAGATTGTCTTGTTTAACCCCTCACTAATGGTAGGGAAAATTTCAAAGTTAGATACTTATTAAAGATAGTCTAGTTATATATATATATATATATAAATAGTCTTTATTAATTTTCCAAGCTGTGTATTCACAGGAAATTTCCAGACAGATGAGACAGCCTAAAAGTGATATACTATTCTCAGTGATGCAACCTCTAGAAATTATTCTGCTCTTACACGTGTGTATGTGATTCTTCTTCTACAGTCAAATACCACTTTGCTTTACAGGTAAGGCACACACAATGCACATTTTTTACTTTCAAATCAGTAAGTTTCTTTTTAGTGGGTGCTATCTATGCATTTTATTCACTCAGACTCAACAAAACAAAAAGATAAGCCACAATGACATGTGGCTTGACAAAGGAGGGTTTAATTTTGTTTCTTATTTTAAAAGGCAGGCTGAAGATGTTTGCTTAAGCAAATATGGAAGATCTCATGGTTGCTTGCAGGGAATAAACTTCCTGGAAGGGGAGATATGCACTGCAGAGAGGTAGGAGTGGAGCCTGGCAGTGACAGAGGGGACAAAAACCTTTTAGAAGGAAACGAGATGATGAAGTAAGCAATATTTTCTGTCATCTTTCAGATGAGACACATTATACATTCTGTCAACTGAAAATCAGCCCCCATCTATCAGTTTGCTATTGAGGAAAATGCACTTAGTAGTTAAGGGTGGCCTTTGATGTTCATATAGCTTTCCCACTGCTGGTCACTGTTTACTTAAGCAGACAGCTTCTCATCTTCTCTGAGCTGAAGCATTTGGTGAAATTGTCTGTGGCTTCACATTGGATAATAATACAGCCCAACTCTGAATCACAGGACTAATTCCTTCCTTTATCTGGCTACAAGTGTGTCAAGACGTTTGGTATCACTCCTGTCCCTTCTCCCCATCCTCTTTTGGGAAACTAGTAATGTCACAATGCTGTATAAATGTAATTAGGCAATGCTGAGGATTTTAAAAGTTACACTATCACAGAGTACCTAGTGTTACAGCAATGAGTGTAGTGCACAAATAATATATGACTGCTCGCAAACCAATCTTCCCAGAAACACTGGAATCCAAAGCAGCAGCACCTGTAAAAAGAACCACAAAAACAAAACACTGAAAAACAGTTTTGGAAGAAGCTTGCTATTTTTGTAGAGACAATTATTTGTATGCAAGAAATTTTTCCTTATTCAAGATACTTCTTAAAACTTCGGAAAAATGTCTTTAATGACCCACACGTTTGTTTCTACTTCTTTGCAAAAGTCTAGTTTTCCTGGATTTTTCTAGGAAAAAGATAATTGAGCTTTTGTGATTCCCTGGTGTTGGTGATGAATTAGACTTCTTTGGTTTATGAAAAGTAAAATAAATAATAGGTTTACAGTTTTCAGATCTGTAACATGCTGGTTTTAAAAGCCATGGGAAGGGAGCTGCTCAGGACTGTTACCCCAAGTTGCTCACAGGCACATACAGACAAGGAAGTTGCATTCCTCGTAGGCTCACCTTTATTAGCAGATTTACTTTTTTTTTTCACTTAAGCTTTTCTGAAGTCTGGGTTTTCTCCCACTGTATATCTGTCCTTACCAGGAACTGAGGGCAGATGTTTTTAACGGCAGTGGGGAAAGTGCTGAGGCAGGTGTTAGAATGATGTGAACTTAACTTCTGGCAACAGTATTATATCAAACTGCTCATGAAGTAATTTTCGAGTAAAAGATTTATAGTTATATTTGTACACTTACAATTCAGTAACCAGAGTAAAATGAGCATTGTGACTGCAAAACTTGACTGTCTATAACCACACCAGTTAATAATGTTCTGCTATCTCTTTATTATACATTTTTATCCATTTACATTTTTATGTTTCTTGAGTCAGATAATCAAAAACTGGCTAGATTCCCACATACAAGAAAGTAAAAATACCATAAGGATATTTAAACTCAGGGAAGCATGATTTTGCAGAAAATTTAAAAAAAAAAATAAAGTTTCAAAAAGTAGAGAAGAAATATCAAAAGATTCTTCTGACACAAATGTAACTTACTGATCTTTTAGCTTAAAAGTGATCCTAGCAAGCATACTTTAACCATGTGTTGATTTCTCTTTTACAAGGTATATGAACAGCACTAACAACTTGTGTCTAGAATATTCATATAATGCCTTACTTTTCTGTTACTAGTTACTCAAAATGCAAACATAACTGGGAGGGGAGAATAAAGGTTATTTTATTTCAACATCTATTTAAATATTTTGGGGTCTTCATGGGAGAGCATATCACCAGATTGGCTTTAGAATATACCTGCAGATATACCTGCAGAAATCATGATGTAAACACTGTCTCACCTGCATAGCAAATAAGGATAATAAAAGAACTATGCATATGGCAAGAGTATAGAGACCAGTGTAAAGAAAAAAAAATAAAATGAAAAAAAAATACCAAAACTAACAAACACAACAAAACAAAACAAAAAACCCCACAATGCCACAGCTATTACAGGAGGCTGTCAGCATGAACAATGGGATAGATACAGAATCTGAGCCATTGTTTTTATTTCTCAGCTTGGGAGCCGGGAATAAAACAGGTAGAAAGAAGGACTTGCATTGCTGTGTGCTCAGCTATGGAAATCATGGCAGAACTTTTGAGAATAGATATTAAAAAATAATGGGGTTTGAGGATAATGAAAGAGCTATTTTCAAAGGCTTTCCATGTTGAAACTTTTGCATATGACATATTAACTTAGAAGACTTCACATCATGTCTTTAAAAGAGAGCAAATTGCTACTGCCGAAATTTCATATGTTCTAATGAAATGTTTATAAAAATTAGAAACCACATAATTTTATTCTAAAACCTGTTGTATTGACTGTTCATAGTGGTTAGACAGACAGCGGAGGTAAGACAATAATCCTTTTGTCAGATGGAGCACTTCACAAAGTTTGCCTTAAGATTTTTTTGCCTGAGAGTCTTGCTGACTCAGCTAATCATCATGCAAAGTTATTTCGCTGGAGTACTCAGTTTCAGAGATTCCACAAGTAGAAAGACAAAAAGCTCCTGTAACTGTCATGTTGGCTCAAAATGAAATCCCTCTGCAAACTGTTATGGTCCCTAGAGCTACAGAGGTATAATTAACGCCACTCTTCACCCCTGAATTTTTAAACTGGATAATGATCCTGTTAGTGAATGAGCTGTGCTAGAACCCAGTTTGTGCTTTCACTGTTCTGTTAATAGCTGCAAAAACATGCAAATCCTTCTGGCAAACAAACTGATTAAGTACAAGTATGCTCTGAGGATGACAGGTATGAAGTTGCTTTTTTTTGAGAAATGCTGTACTCTGAAAGAGTAGGTGCTATTCAAAACGAGGAGCCTGCAATGTCGTAAATAGAGATAAGATCACGAAAACAGTGTAATTAACCTTGGATATCTACTGTGAATTACCTCTAGACTTTTTTAGCTATTTATTTGCTCTTTCCCTCCCTCAGCCTATCTCAAAGTTTTAAATTGTTTAAATAGGTTTGAGCAGATAAGCTGTAAATATAATTACTGTACAGAATTTAAACAGGCATGATGGATTCTCCTCCATCCCTGGTCATTTCAGAACTGCATTATTTCACATTAGTTCCTTAGGTTCTCTTAGATGAGATGTTCTAATTCAGCTACAGTCACTGAAGCATGGAATTTAATTCTGTGGCTGTCATATGCAAGGGAGACGATCACAAAATCACAGAATCATAGAATGGTTTGGGTTGGCAGGGATCTTAAAGGTCACCTAGGTCCACCCCCATGGCATGGGCAGGGACACCTCGTACTACATCAGGTTGTTCAGAGCCCCATCCAACCTGCCCTTGAACACTTCCAGGGATGGGGCTTCCACAGCTGACCTGGGCAACCTGGTCCAGTGTCTCACCACCCTCACACCAAAGACCTTCCTCCTAATGTCTAACCTAAATCTACACTCTTCCTGTTCTGATCCATCACCCCTTTTCCTCTTGCTACAAGCCCTTGTAAAAAGTCCCTCCCCAGCTTTCCTGTAGCCCCTTCAGGTACTGGAAGGCTGCTATGAGGTCTTTCCAGAGCCTTCTCTTCTTCAGGCTGAAAAACCCCAACTCTGTCAGCCTGTCTTCATAGCAGAGGCGCTCCAGCCCTCTGGTCATCTTCATGGTCCTCCTCTGGACTTTCTCCAGGAGCTCCATGTCCTTCTTGTGTTGGGGAATCCAGACTTCTCTGACCATATTATTTTAGCTGAACAGATTTAAGGTTTCAACATCTAAAGCAAAATTTGAGAATCAATTGCCTAGTCTTCTGCAATGCAGCCTTCATATTTTCATTATTATAGTCATAACCTCAGTGCTCTTTGTTTGGGGTTTTTTATGTCCAATTTTCTCTAATTTGCAACACATCCACTTGTAAAAGAAAAAAAGGAAACAATTAGTGAAGTTAAGTCTCTCAAACCTTCTCTTTCTTGTCCCAGGATCTCAAAAGCCCAAACTAATTAAATGCTGTGCTGTATATGCACCTTTTTTTATAAAAGGATGGGAAGATAAATAATAAGACTGATGTTAATTATTTTTTTGACAGTATACTAGAAAGCACCAAAGCACAACAGGGATGAGGATGGTAAAAGACCATCAACACAACAGAAGAAGTACATACTTTTGGGAAAGATACGTAGGGCATGTCATTTTAAAGGCTGGGGAGAAAAGCAAACCTCTAGTCCAGCTGCTTCTCACATTGCAATAACATTTTTGTTGTTGTTGTTGTTTTATTCTCTATATAGTCTCTTTTTAATTTGAATCTTTTGGTTGGTATTGCCAACAACATCAACCTACTACATTAGACCAAAACCTCTACTATGTGAAATTACTCTGTACCTGAGTATTATAAAGCTGTTTTATCCTTCTCTGAATCTGGCCATTAACACAGACTTCAGAGGTGAAATCAGTTTCTAAGGGCAACCTATAAAGGTTAAAATAATCAAATGCTCATTAATATGAATCTCTTCCTTTTGTTTAACCAAGTGCAAGAGAGGAAACCACTTACAGCACATTAATAAAACCTTCAAAGATGTCAAAATGTTACTATCCCATTAGCTCTTCCTCCTATTTTAATGAGTGACATTCCCAGAATAAAAAAGAAATTTTATGCTGTTATCAACATTTGGGAACCTCATAATAAAATCCATTACAGAACTACATTTTTATACAGCATGGAGTGGACAGCTAAGAGACCGCAGTTGCTGTCATTACAGTAAAATGACCAACACTTGAAAGGTCTACTGTCTGGGGTAACACTTGCTCTGTACGACCAAATCAAAAGCTAAAATTGTGTGATCCATGAATTGTAGATTTTTTTGGGCCTCTGAGATATGCACAGTAAGAATAAACAAGAGTTGCGTGGTTTGCATCACTGTTCACTTTGGAGGCCTGTATGAACGCACATGTCCAAATGGCTTTGGCCCGAGGTATAACACGTTAATTCTAGACTTCGTTCACTGTGCTTCATTAATCCTATGGTCCTGTGAGACCTGGGAGTGAAAAGGGTTGCTCTGAGGACTGGAAACACCCACAGGGCTCTCCTGACCGCCAGTGATTATCATCTTACTGTTTCTCCAGCAGATAACACCTACATCCTTAGAATCTGTCATATGGTTCTACAGAGGTGTCCCAACCAAGCACAACGATTTATGCTCCCAGATAATAGTTTTCAATACATTATGAAAGACTATATCTACCATTTGGTGCTTTGATTGACTCTATTCAACAGCAACAATCACAGCCAGATATGGCATATCTTTGTGTTATTAAACAAATTTCAGTGTCATCATCAAGTCCATCACTCATAGTACTTCACAGCTGTTCTCAAAGCTTCTGAAGATCAGCAGAAGCTGACAATATCAGTTTCTTCCACTATCTCACTTCATATGCATGACAAATTAATCAATAAGTATAATTAGCTGAACTGTTTACCTCCCTTTGCCAACACTGCTACACTTGATCAAGATATGAGTTTTCTCTGCACAAAGATCAATGCCACTTAATCAGCTTCTAGCACTAGTGGGCAGGCACTTTTCCTAAAGCGTGACTCAGTGCTAGAGGTAAGAGTCTGGATCAGGGGCCTTCCATGTCCACACAACTGGCAGCCACATCATAACCTTCTTGATTAGTTTTAGGAGCTTATAATGTATCTGAGGAGAAATAAGTGAAGTATGGTGCACATGAACTGTATATAATTCCCTCAGGGTTCTGGTATCTGATTCACTATCAAACAAAAACACAGCAATACAAGTTCCTAAAGAGTAGAACGTTATGGGTTTCACACCCTCTCATCTACTATTAAGATGCTGATTAAAGAACAAAATGCAGTTCTAAAACTGCTCCTGTCATCAGCCTTATTGTTTTAATTGGGGAATTCCTGCAGATGCTAGACGAATCACTAAAGAATTCTCAGCTTCTCCCAAGTGTACAAATTGTTATTCTTCCCTTGGTTCTTCTGATTACCATGTGCAGCCACTCAGTCATAGAATTAATACAATGGACATTCAGGACAGTCAGGTCCATTTAAAAAATGTTTACAGAATGTTGCAACAAACATATTAAAAGAGAAGAACATAGGAGAATCTTAAAATGCATATAGAGAAGTTCTTATACGCATACAGAGTCCTTTTAAGGGGATCAAAATGTTTTAAATAAAAATAGCAGTGTTGCCTTATTGCCAGGGGTGCATATATTACGTGTTGTTGCAAAAAGATATTATTTACTCTTCAAAAAATAAAAGGGAAAAATAAAGAATGAAGTCATGCAGACAACACAGTACTCTTGATAAATGGGTAGCTGGCTTAAATACATAAAGTTACTTGGCTTTAAAAGATGGAGCTGGGAGTGTTTCTAATTTAAGACATCAGCAGTATAAAAATTTCAACTGCACCTGACTGTGTGGTATGACCTCTCCGTTATAATGGATTATACTCTTTTTTAATGTCTATTACCTCGTACTGGCCATTCTTACTTAATCCTTTGATCATCGCAGAGCTGGGGTCAAGTTCTAACAGCAATCTTTCTTAGAGGCAGGTGACCATTTTGAATTAGTTGCCATACTTTTCTTCTACTTGCAATGGGAAGCACTGCTAATACGAAAATGGCCTATCTTCATAAAAGACACATTATTTTTGCTTGAGGAACTGAATACCAAATTCCAGCTCCAGTGTTGACTTCTGTAGCAAGCTTATTGCTTATTTTCTTATTCCTCTATGAGTTTAAGAATCCAAATTTGCATTCCTTTTCTATGGGTTACTTTGAGCTTGAATCAGCTTCTGACAGGAAATGAAGGAATGTCACACGTGTAAGATTAGATTTCAACCTACTTCAGTGTAAATTTTGTCACTGACAGCTGGATAATGGATACAAGTGGTAAAGTTTCCTTTTCACAGGAGAGAAAGGTCCTCTCTGATTTTCTATTAATTCAGCACAGTTCATAAATGTGAAGCCAGGTTTAGAGAGACCTTTGACCTCAAAGTGCCTGGCATCACCTATGCAATCTCCTTTGTGACTCATCAGGGTTCTGGTTTGAGCCAGGATGAAGTCAATTTTCCTTTTACCGCCTTTTTTTTCTTTTCTTTTTTTTTTTTTTTCTTCAATAAGCTCTATTTGAAGTAGCGGCAAGTCTCCCAGCCAGTGGAATGACAATGCCTGACTGTTTGTTACTGCCAAGAGACCAAGGACACCTTGCTCTGCTTGTTGGACCTGCTGCTTCAGATACTAAAGGAGCAGAAGTGTCATATCTACAATGCAGGGAGGAGTGGACTAGAGAGACAGCAAATTCGGCAAACCAAAGTATTCCACACCATATGTGATTCAGGGATCACAGAAGTTAAGCCCCTTCCTTCCTTCTCTCTTCTGTCCATGGTCAGTGTCCAGGGAGGACTCAGTCTATCCATCACCACTGATCCCTGGCCTTGTGCATTCCCTACCTTCATAACTCTCCCCTCAGCTCCTGTCAGCACTGTCGCTCTCTCTGGCAGCTCTGGGAGATTTCAGAGCTGCTCTAGGAAATGCAGTACCACATCCCTTGCTTATGAACAAGACTGTCAGGACCAAACAAATAAGTCACAACTGTCTACTGAAATATCATCTACATTCAGGACTTCAGACAGCATGATCTATGCATGACTTCATCTTTCAGCTGAGACACAGGACTCAGAGGCTGCTATGTGCTATTACCTGTATATCACTCTCAATCACCTTTCACTTCATATGCATCTCACATAATTTTATTTTTTTCTATTGTCTGCTGTGTCATGGGGTTCTGAATTATCTTTTGTACCTAGTCTTTGGCTGAGAAGACCAGGTAATGAAGAAACTATGGCAAATGGAAGCTCCAAAGACACTGTGATATGCAGTCCCCCAAATGAAATTTTTGGTTTTATACACAATCTCTGTCTTCATCACTTGCTACTGGAAGTCTTGCATTCCTATATTGTCAGTCTATTACAGTAGTTCTCTTGTCTGTTCAAAATTCATTGTTACTTACTGTAAAGGAAACGGACTTCCTTTTAAAAAAATGACATTTTCAGTGCACTGTTACAGGTGAAATATGAATGCCGTGAATACAGAAAACCTGAAGTACTGAAAGTTTCTGAATTATCTCAAAATTGCTGGTGGTAAAAAGGAAAGCTGGAAAAGTTTTACTTTCCAGACTCTCAAAAATAAAACTTTAACATGACACTACCATTTTTAATCAATCACAATGTCCACATAGAGGAAAATGGATTAAAAAAGTGAATGCAATCTCTTTTACATAGTGGCATTGTTGTTCACATCCTGAGCTCCAGGACAGAAGAGCAGAAGACACTAACTCACTTTAGACCCATCTGCACTGGTGCCACCAGCAGAACCTTGGTGATACGTCTGGAACAGTAGGCACTGACTAGCAATGCTGCAGAATGGCTGCTGGTTTAGGGCTCCTTGCCCTTGAGACATGGTGGTAATCATGCTCTATGAACCAGAAGTGCATTTCAGAGTTTTATTACTGCAATTTAAAACATTAAATAATGTAGAGGCTATCACAATTGCATAAGGTGAGCTGATATTGATGGGAAAGGAGTAGATAAACCGTGACAGAAGTAATCCAGAGGACGGGCATAAAGCCTTGTCCATTAATAGCCTGTGACTCTTCAGTCCTCCATGCCTCAATGACAGCACACAAACAGTGGGGACAGGACCTCCAGCATCCCTCAGTTCTTCTGAAAACAAAACTTATTGATAGTACTGTAATGTTTTCTGTTGGCACAATATACATGACACAAGGGGACAAGCTGAGTTTCCTGTCTGCACCCAGGTAACTAATTTACTAATACAAGATGCTAGACCTGCTTCTTCAGAGCTTCTTCCAACTTCAGAAACATAGAAAAGAGAAGAAGACGCAGATATCCCAAGAGACAGTCTCTCAGTATGCTGAGCAAGATGACAGATTCCCCAGAAGTGGGAACTAGTGTGCCTGCTGATGATGCACAGGGCCTGTTAAGGATGCTGCAGTCATGGAGCACCTCTCAACAGCTCCACCTCTTGGACCTGCAGAAACGGCAACTGCCAAGGCAGCTGCCACCCCAGAAATTGGTGATACCAAATTAATGTGAAAGCCCTGCATTATAGGAAACAAAACAGATTTGTTCTTTTCTGTGCCTTTGCTCCTTTATGGTACTTTAAATCTGTGGATATTTTATAACAAATGGAAGCAGCAGGTCTATACCTGAGTAGGCACAGCCTCAGTGTGTTTTAAATTCAATTACTAATCTAGTGGATGAAAAAAATGTTGTTTAAGTCTGAACTGTTCTGACTTTCAAAAATAAACATGAGAAATAAGAACAATCTGAATAATACTCTCCTTCCATTTTTTTAAAATTCCATTCCAAGTCTTTTGTCTCCCATTTTGTACATTTGACTCCAGGCACTCCAGCCAAACTTTGTGGCACTGTTATAAAGCAAACTACTGATTTCCCAAACATAGATCCAAGGTAGGAAACTGTCACTTTAATTTTGGACAGTGGAAAAGAACAACTAACCTATTCAAGATACCTTACCCATCAATCATGATTCAACACTTTCTTTCCACAGGGAAAGCAACTTTGTCTAAAAATGGGAGAAGTCACATGGCCCAGGTACTTCCCTAGGACAGTCTTCTCTCTCACACAGCTTTAACAGTCATTAACAGCTAGAATAAGCCAGATTCTTTGTGGAATCATTATCTTTGTACTGTAAGGAAGAAGTGCAAATGAAAGGGTGTGCAGTTGTTACTGGGAAAGGTGGAACTGGCAGGATGCTTCAGACAGTAATACAGCAGCAGTCAAAGAAGGCCCTGGAGTATAGAAGAGTTTATTTCTATAATCATGGAAACCTAGTGGTTGGAGCATCATCAGACCCACAGCAAGGTAGATATCGTATTCATAACTCACACAGAGCTGCTCTCAGAGAGACAACTTATACTGTGTTTTTTTCACTGTTCCTGAGGTATGCTGTGCAGGACCTACAAAAATGTCATAAATTGCTTGAAGGAATTTTAGTGTTCCCCATAGCTGGATCCTGTACAAGTTCACAAGTCAGGAAACCCCATGCATCTGTTCCAGCCTCTTTGGAGCTGCCTCTGAAGACTGGAGGCTCAAGAAAGATCAGAAACATAGGAAAAGCTTTATTCTCCCTTTTCATCAGGGAGAAAAGATAAGAAATGAGGGAGAGGTTATTGTAGAACTTAGAACAGATGTTGAATAGCTGATAAAATAATTTCATCAATATTGAGACCTGAGCCATGGAAATCCTGTGTTACGCATCACATCTTTTAATCCTAAGGATGATGCAGAAAACAGAACAGGCATGATTTTTACACAGCTACTACTGCAGATATTTATGGGTAACCCTGGAAACATCATCAAAGGAAGGTCATTTATAAGATGTGATGTCAGCTTTGAGGGGAAGTTTTTGACAGAAAACATCCTAGCCCTAAAGGGGCCTAAAGATGATTAAGTGATTGGAGCATTTCTCACATGATGAGAGGCTGAGAGAGCTGAGACTGTTCAGCTTCGAGAAGAGAAGGATCAGGAGGATCTTATAAATACCTGATGGGTGGGAATAAACAAAACAGAACCAGGCTCTTCTCAGTATCTTCCCAGATACAAGGTAAGAGGCAACAGGGAGAAATTAAAAAAACATTAAATTCAATCTGAACAGGAAGATACTGTTTTACTGTGGGGCTGGTCAAACACATTGCCCTGAGAGGTTGTGGAGAGTCCATGCCTAAAGATACACAAAATCTGACTGGAAATGGTCCTGAGGAACCTGCTCTAGCTGACCCTTCTTGAGCAGGAAGGGCTGCAGTAGATAGTCTCAAGTGGTCCCTTCCAAATACAACCATTCTGTATGATTCTGTGTGAAAGAGGAAAAATTACTAGTGTGCTTTATGACTATATGCAGGCCAGCTTAATTCAAATGTCCATTTCTGATGCTTGGAAGGTAACCATATTTCTTATAGAAGAGGTCTAATCTCATCAACATTCTGAAGAAGGATGCAGGTGAACAGTGAAAACCATCATTCACAGACTTGCCTGGTCCATTTGCCTGCCACACATTTCAGCATTAATTGCACACAGGCAAACAGTGCTTTTGTCAAGAAGAGTAGCACAGCTCTACATGTTCTACTGAACTAGCTTCTGTTCTTTACCAATCTTGTTTCATTTTTTTTCCTAAAAACCTAACATAGAAGTGTAGAAAAAGTAAGCTCTTCATTTCTTTTTAAACTGGAGATGGGCAAGGTCAGAATAAAGAGCATCTTGTTCTCATCTCCATGTATTAACTCCTGCAATCTGCAACCTTTAAAATCCAAGCTTGTGTTAGTAGTCACAAATGCAGTTTACTCATACTGGAATGTTAAACATTAAATAGCAGTATAATATTTTTAACAGATTGATTTTTGTTTCCCCTTGCCAGTGCTGGAAAGGAATACGTCTAATAAATCATTAATTTTATGGATATCCTAATGATAGCATTTATTTTTGAAGACACAGGCCCAACTTCACTCACAAATAAAAGCTTGCTCAAAAGAAATATATATTGGTCTTATCTTGGCAGTTTTTCCAGCATCTCCTGTTACACACTCCAGTTCAATATGTATAGTTCAGTTTTCCTTTGATTTCTATCTCATTTCCTTCTCTGTATAAAAATGCTGCTGTCCCATCTAGTAATTAAACTTGTTATTCCTCTCGCTGTTATTCTCTCCTTTACATATCAACAATTACTTCATCTCCCCCCCCTTCATTCCTTTGGACACAGCCCTTGACTATTTTCTGCTGCCATTTCTCACTCTGTCTCTTGCAGCTTCCTTTCCTGGATGTCTCCATCTTGCAGCTCTTGACATTCTCAGTTTCAAATCTAACAGTGAGTTCCTGTCACCCCACATGACAGATACACCTCAAAAGCCCTGGCAGCATCTCTTAGACTTTCCTGTCATAGGCCCACTTTAGGGCGTACTGCTGAAACTAGTGATATTTTTGGCCATGAACTTCAAGGAACTTGGGAGTTTGTATTCAATAGCTCATTCTTGAAAGCACTTTCACAGCATGATCAAAATTCCCCTCTCGTTTTCTGATCACAATTAGCTCTCCTTTTCAGCAGTCAAATGTCTCATGTATTTCCATGACCAGCCAACCAAAAAAGAAACATCTGGACACGAGCACATTCCCAAAATGGAGGCTTTGTAAATATGAAAGCAGACAGTATAGTGACAAATGTGTCCTGATTCACTGTAGGAAGCTAAAAGAAAATCAGTAAAGGCTTAAAGAATAAAGATAAGTTTGTTTTACTTTCTTTAACTTTTTTCTTTTTTCCTTTTTTTTTTTTTTTTTTTTTTTTTTTTACCAGAAAGGTTATTTAGCACCCAGTTCTGTTTCTTTGCTTTGGGTTCGCCCTGGCAAATATTTCCAAATCTTTCCTACTGGATGAGCTGTGAGCAAATTATAGCTTCCAGCCAATTGCTTGCTTGCTGACCCCAAAAGAGGGAAGATTTGCTCTTCTATCCATAACCTCTTCCTGGCCAGCTTCCTCACTCTCTTGCCCAGTAAGCTATAAGATCAGTTCTCCCTTTCATGTGAAGTAGCAGGATAACACTACTTATAATAGTTAACTCTGTACTAGAGTTGGAGTTTCCAAGCTTTGAGCTTGGAATTTGCAACTGTTTAATCCACTCCTGAAAACAGGGAGAAAGAGATACAAGAATCTAAACATATGTGAGTTTTTATCTCATGGTTCTCTATAACCTAATTACCAGATAATCGTGCTAATCCTTCCAAATCCATTGTCATTATCTAGAGAAAATGTTAATGTAAATGTATGCAATCTGTATTTTTCATGATAGAGTTTTATCAAGTTGTTTTTAAAGGCTTTTCTTTTAGAAAGAAAGCTAAACCACAATAATCACCTCACCAGCTAACAGTACATTTCCAGTCATACCTGCGATCATACTTGATATGATGAGCGGCAGAATGATGAGTTTGAGCATTCTCATCAGCAGTTCTCCAGGAAAGGAAAAGTAGACTTTATCCAGGTTAGACAGTTTGCCATATTCCCGCACCAGCATGCCAACTCCAATACCTAAAAGGCACATTAAAAATGTGATACAAATTAGCAGTAATTTATAGTAGAGTCATGGGGGGAATGCAGGAAAAATAGGAGAACAATAAAACAAAAAGAGCCAAAAGCAGAAACATTTTTATAGCCATGGTGGAACTTTTAAAGCAAATTAGAGAAGTGATGTTTCCTCTTCTGTTCTATATATTGATGATAGAAACAGGAATAACACATCCAGTTCTGAACTTGGAGAATGTCTTTAGGCATATGTTCGGAAGAATCTAGATTATGCCCTCTGGTTATCAATCCAGTCCACCAGACTTTTTACTTGCTTTCATTAGCTCTAGAAGACCCATAACTGGCATTAAAAAAAATCAGTGTAATATATAAACACTGCCAAACATTAAAGAAGCTGATAGGACATAAATAGGTTATTTGCACTGGTGAAAACGTCTACCCAGCAGCAATACTTTCAATAATTGCTTCTCTACATAATCAGAAAAGAGTCTAACTACAATCACTAAATTAATTCAATAATTTCCAGGAAATTTCAACAAAAATACACTCAGTATATTTCATACTCATTCCACTACATGACCAATCTACAAAATACCAGACTACAAGCATAATCAGTGATTTAGCCCCAGCAGAAGGTACCTTTGTACTCCTTCTTACCTTTGGATTAAATGAATTATCACACAGTTCTAGCTTCTGAGACAAATCACAGGTAAGAGTTCTACCAAAGAAAATAAATCACAGGCCAAAAGACAAATCTCAGGCAATACCTTTGTTTTTCATTTCAAGATGATTTTCAAATTAAAACCGCTGGTACAGGAAACATGTTTATCCGTATTGAGAAAGTATTATTATTGACAATATTAGCAATATTATGTAAATGGCCTTGACCTAGAGACTAAATAAAATGTGTTTGCAACACTAGTGCCAATAGCTGAAATTAACCACATCTTCAGACTATTCACACAAATAAGGCATATGCTTAAATCGCAGCAAGAGTAGACTGTATGCTTATTAGAAGTTGTGTAATGCCACTTCTCTTTGAGCAGGTGTGACTAGGACATATTCTAACCATGTGCCTTTCATTCCAGGTGGTGACTGTCATGTCGGACCAGCTGAGAAGTCTGATCATTGTAAATTTAGAAGGATTACTAGCAGATAGAAAGATTCACCCTCATTCTCATTCATTGTTCTCTTTTCTACTTCTTAGGATTTTAATACAAAAAGTTTCCATGTGGTCTCAAAATTTTAGTAGTTTCCTTAAGCTTTTTCACTTACATATTTGGAGTTTTTTTGCGAGGATATTATTTATCTAGAGGCAACAACTGAGAATAGACTTTCTCATTCCAGTAATCTCTTGAAATTACATTATTGCTTCCACTTCCTTGTTCATGCTATTCCTTTACTAGACAGAGCAGTTACATCCATGTTAACTTGTGTATTATGCCAAAATACAGTACCATGCAGCTACTTTTTAACTGGAGCTAGCACCTAGCATATGGTACTTGAATTTACCATGAGTATGCAGGAAGAAATTTTACTTTGTAACAGTAACAAGAGAAGGTTACAAAGTTAGCAGAATAAATTAACATAATTAGAACTTCTTGAACCAAGTTCAACTGGAATTTTCTTCCTGGGAATTATAATGCACAGAAAGAAGTGCTGCACAGCATAAACGTATTTCACATGGTCACCAGTGCTTTTAACATCACACTGATTACAGCAACCCTAAGCAAGGCTAGACAAAAGTCTGACAAAATGTTAATTTCTCTACATGAACAACACTGATACTCCACCATTTCTGAAACAAATTCTTATATGCACAATTACTTCTAACAACCACAAAGCACCATACAGTAGGCAAAGCCTCTACTATATATTGGGATTTTTCCTTTCTTTTGATTTGTCTTTTTCATTTAAGGGATAATTTACTTCTGCTCTTTTTAAAGAACAAAACATCACTTTTCCTGCTTGTCCTCTTCCTTCATTTTCAACCACTTCACCTCTCTTCTTGTCCATGCTAAAATGTTTTGTCTTTCTTTTTCATCCTCTGTCCTTGCTTCTCCTTCTTGTTCACATGGATAAGTTAGGTTACAATTATTACTACAAGAGCAATCCTCTACTCACAGCTCAAGGACACATATGTCTTAAGGTCAGGATAAAAAGCACAACGGAATATATAATTCCTCTGAATGGGACAACCCATTTCTTGATGTGGTATGCAGAGAAAGGGGAGCAGATTGTACTGCAAGGGGCATAGGGATTTCAACTGGCTGCACTGCATGTAGCACTCGATCCATCACATCTGCCACGTCTGAGGCTTCCCAGAGTCCAGGAGATGATGCCTGTGTGGCAGAACCAGTCTGGCCTGTGTACACGTGCACTGTGAGTGAACCACAAAAATTAGGTAAAATGTGTCTTGGGAGACCATTATGTTGTAGGTTCTGCATATCTGCAAAGCCAACTTTGTGACATTTGGATATCTGGTGAACGCTCATTGATCACAGTCTGACCTACATCTAGAGTATTTTTGCATATTGCTGTTGTTTCTGAAATGTTGCCTAAGGAAAAAAAAACAAATTCCTTGCATGGGAACAACTACAGGACTACTACATTCTTCTTCAAGTGCTGTGCTGTAGGCCATGACATCAATTTGGTCATTAACAAGAAAAGAAACACACAACCTGCTCAAAATGTTCCATAATCTCTGGGCTCGTCTACACTAGCATACCTGGGGCATGTCACAGATTGTCCTATAGCTATTGTAAACTTGTAAAAATGTGCTGTCCTCTCAGTAGGCCTCTCAGCAATCAAATGTGGACACTGTTTACAGTTTTTTAAAGAGTGATGGCAAAATCCTGAAGCCTTTTTTGCATAATTATGTGGGCTAAGCACAATTCAGGTCTTGAATTTGAAAACTCAGAATCCAATTAATCTGCTCAGGACACGCTATGTAGCAAGTGACTATAGTTAGGCTTTTTGTCATTGCTATTGTGGGTTAGATGCTCTTCAGAACCTGATAACACCTTTGATAACAAGATAGTCTTGTACTATGCACCTTTACTTCCTTCACTTTCACTTACAGGAAAAACAACTCAACAATTGAGAGAGTTTTGTCTTTTCAGGCTGAACAACCCCAACCTCCTCAGCCTGTCTTCATAAGAGAGATGCTCCAACTCTCTGACCCCTTTCATTGCCCTGTTCCAACAGCTCCACATCTTTCTTGTGCTGGGGGCACCAGAGATGGACACAGGGGAGTCTCACCAGGGAAGAAAAGAGGGGCAGAATCACCTCTCTTGATCTGCTGGCCACACTTCTCTTGATGCAGCCCAGAATGTGGTTGGCTCTCTGGGCTGCAATTGCACATTGGTGGCTCATGTCCAGCTTTTCATCCACTAGCACCCCCAGGTCTTTTTCCACAGGGCTGTCTCCAGCATGTCTTCCCCCAGCTTGTACTCATATCTCTGTTGCCCTGGCCCAGGTGCAGGACCCTGCACTTGGCCTTGTTGAACTTCATGAGGTTCACCTGGGACCACTTCTCCAGCTTGGCCAGGTCCCTCTGGATGTCATCCCATCCCTCTGGTGTATTAATTGCACCACCCAGCTTCATGTCATCAACAAACTTGCTGAGGGCGCTCTCAGTGCCACTGTCAATATTGTTAATGAAGATATTAAATAGCACTGGTCCCAGTATGGACCCCTGAGGGACATCAGTTGTCACTGTTTTCCATCTGGACATCAAGCCATTGACCACTACCCTCTGGATGTGAACCCTTGTCCACTGAACAGTCCACCCATCAAATCCGTATCTCTTCAACTTAGAGAGAAGGATGTTGCGAACCGCATCAAAGGCCTTGCAGAAGTCCAGATAGATGACATCCTTGGGTCTTCCCTTGTCCACTGATTCAGTCACTGCACTGTAGAAAGCCACTAGGTCGGTCAGCTATGATTTGCCTCTAGTAAAGCCATGCTGGCTGTCCTGAATCACATTCCTGTCCTCCATGTGCCTTAGTATGTCTTCCAGGAGGATCTGTTCCATGATCTTCCCAGGCACAGGGGTGAGGCTGAGAGGTCAGTAAGTTCCCAGGGTCCTCCTTTCTACCCTTTTTAAAAATGGACATAATGTTTCCCTTTTTCCAGTCACTAGGGACTTCACCTGACTGCAATGATTTTGAAATATCATGAAGAGTGGCTTGGCAGCCACACCAGCCACTCATACACAAACGTGTCTGGTCCGATTTTTCTCTGAAAGAGAATATAAACCAGATAAAAGTAGTATCTAACAGGTAGGACTCCCTAACATGTTACTTGCACTCATGCATGATAACCACTGACACAGGATGCAGTGTTAAATGGCAGGGAGTTCTCACTCCACCAGTGTGCATGACACCACAAAAACAGCACATCAGCTTCAAGTCCCACTGACTTTGTTATGGGAATGAACCTTAGGAATAAACCATAAGGACAATGAGAAACGAAATCTAGCATATATTTCTGGAAAACAAATAATCTGTTTTGTAAAATTATCTGTTCTGGATTACACCATGTCCCTCTCAGAAAAAAAGCTGTGGTATTTAATCTTCCTGTTTTCACATAATTCCAGCATATACAAACTGTCTTCCACTGGAGAACAGTTTGTGAGTCTGGCTGATACTGATAGACACAGGGGGAATTATAGGAATTTTGCTTTCATGTGGCACTGAAAGAAGAAAAAATGTGGGTATATGTCATTGTTCAAGCCTGATATTATTTAATTGTAATTCAGCAGCATGGACTGTGCTATTAATAAAGTGATTAAGCTCTTGATAACTTCACATGATATGCTGTTCACATGACAGACTAAAATATGACTCATGGGACTGAAAAGGCTGGCACATAAAGTTCACTAACTTGATCTGAAACACCATACAAAACATTCAATACAAACATGTAAATTTGCAGCACAGGCAGGCGAGATTTTTGCAGTCTGTGAGTCTGAGTATTTTTGTAATATTTTTTCAGATCTCTCTAGAGTTTTTGTAATACCACTGGCTGTGATATGCAGTGCCAACTAGAGAACATTAAAATAAAGGGTGTAAAAAAACCTCTTATAATAATGATTTCAGCTTATTAATTCAACTCTCTTTGGATCATTTTTAATATTTTCCAATGTTATGCATAATACTGTTTTACATTCTACTTGACGATATTCCTTTTAATAAGCATGGGCATGTTGACTGAAAAAAAAAACCACCAAGACTCTCAGAAAACTGGAGGCAACTACTGAGGTAGGATTTGGAGTCTCTGGAGTACAACTGCATGACAACTGACACTAACTCTCTGGATGCTGGTGTTGCCCAAACTACCAGCTTGCTTACAAAGATAGGTGAAGTCCTCTCAGAAATTTTCCAGATGAATAATGTTCTCAAGTCAGATATCAACCTACCGAAAAATATCTAGCAGAAAAGTATGCCCATTCCTCTGCCGTGGTGGGACCCCCTCTGTCCTCTCTCCGATTAAACTGTTAAGAGGGTGTGGTTGTAAATTCCTCCACACAAATGACACACTGTCATCTGACTGCAGTGTGAGGAAAGTTTGGGTGGACTGTGACTCTCCATGATGGACCTTCAGGAATGAAGGCAAGCTGGAGCACTGGCCAGAGGGCTTAAAACCAGCTTCTCCAGTGAGGGATACTCCCCTTACACACAGCAGGTGTGAAGGCTGCTGCAACAGGCAAAGCCACATAACTGCTGCTATTTTCCTGCTGCAGGAACCTGTAGCAGGGACGATAACACAGAGCAGTCTGTAGCAGTCAATGATAATACAGAGCGGCCTCTCTGCCATGTAGCCTTGCACAGGACCCGCTCCACCCTTAGTCAAAAGAAGGGTGCCTGTTTCATTTGGCCAGAAAATGGGAAACGAGCCGTTCTCCTGTGACTACGGGCAACCACATTTCTGCTGAACACTGAACCAGTGTTGCCGCAGAATGTGCAGATGGCTAAGCAGTTCAATAACTTAACAGTCTCTCTTATTGGACTATTAGTTCCCTCTTATTTATCTAAATATTCTGCAGAAGAATTTCATGTGTACATATCTTCCAAGTATTTTCACTATGCAGATGTACTCTCTATCTAAAAAAGCCAATATAAAAGAATATAGTTGAAGGAAAGAAAAAAACCTTCCTGATCATGCTTTATCTAGCTACGTTTCTCACTACCTTAGCAAGAACTGCCATACAGCACCTATCTATAGGAACAGTCCATTAACACACAGAAAAAATACAGAGAGGTGTTGTGAAGAATTCCTTCCTTGTTTAGTCCTTAAGTCTGTCAAGATAAATTAATTTGCCTCTTTCACAGTTTTTCAACATTCTCAGTCACTCATAAGATTTGTGAAGTTAACTACCCTACTTACAAGTTTAACATAATAAACACCACATTATGAATATTATGTCATAAATTACGTCATTTGGGGAAAACAACAATTCTTTCCCAGTAGCTTTACAACCTACATTTCCTCATTAATGTTGATGTGCCCTGTTGAAAGTACATATTCTGCTGGGGAATACTGTGTGAAATTCATCAAGGCTTCAGGAAAAGTGAACTCAAACTGAAACACACGCAAAAAAGAACTGCAGAGTGATGAAAAGAATGAGAAGTCTGCCTTCTGAAAGGAGGTTAAAGAGCTTGATTTGTCCAACAAGGATGAGAGAGAAGTACAGAAAACAGCTGGATAGCAGAGAAAGAGCAATGTTTTAACAAATGAATGCATATTAAACCTAAAGATATTTAGACTGGCAATTGTCAAGTCTTCAACCATCAGTCTCATGACTATGGCTTCCGAGGAGAACACGGAGCACCAAGAAACCTATCCAGCTTGAAGCTGGAGCATGCTATGTTACAGAAGTTTATATAAAATGGTGTAACCTGAAGCATCAGTAGACTAGATGTGATACCCAATAAGTATCTTTCTATCTTATGTTCCTGTGTTTGACAGGCAAATTGAAATGTAACATGACAACAGTAACCTGCCCTTCTTCCTTTGCAGATCTTCCCCATTACTCCTTTCAGCTGTCTCTTCTAAAGCCTCTATTACCCTCCTTCAGCCCATTCATCTGCAGCTTGGGTGCCTTTGTTAACTATGACCTCTCTCCTCTGTAGTCATCCAGACCTGTACAGGTCTTGTTGCTTCCTTCAAATCCACTCAACTTTAATTTGGAACTTTTTTCCACTCATTTCAGATTACTGTCATGTCCCCAGTTTTGGTGTTCTTAGCGTCTACCCCTTTGCTTACATGGCCTAAGATATTACAACACTGATGGCATAATTCCAATGCCATCCAAAAATGTAGAGCTTCTCACCCAGTCTTGTTAAAGCTCACTGATTGGCTGTTGTCTTTCCACAACATCTGCTATACAGCACCTTTTTACATCCTGTACAGCCCAAGAGATACTAGCTCAATAGAACACATCAGAAAAATTACATCTTCATTTAAGACCTCTGAAACACACAAGAAACTAAATGGTTGACAATGATATAAGAAAGGTGAAAGGCTGGTAACTGGGAGTACCTGCCAGATTCTGACCTTTGTTACAGCTTCTGTTTTAAAGCGTGATTAGAGGAAAGGACTGTCAACAGGACATACTGTTCTAGCTATCCCCTTGCTGGAAGGGCAAGAGGAATGATTCTGATTGTAATAAATTGAGATAAGCAGCTGGAAAGGCAATTTAGCGGAAACTAAAGGAGACAAAGGGTGACACACAGAAACATCATTGTTCTGAAACTAATGAAGACATCAAAGTTGAAAAATGAGATACAGAACCTAGAAAATTGGTTCAGATTAAGCAAGGCCAGGTTTTTTGTGCTTCCTAAAGCATGAAAGGACCAAGAAATGGCTATTTTGCAATATATTATGAAAATACTTAGAATATCCACATTATTGTTAATACACAGAAATTGTTATCCCATGTCACATTTAATCTTCTGGTTATTGGGTTCCCATGGAACATGCAATACATGGAACAATGGTAGACAGAAAAATGCATCTGGAAAATTTAGTCCACTATAGCCCTGATCTTCAGCATAATAAATGATGTAGATGTGATCTCACACTGTGAGATACTATTGTGGGGCCGTAATTAAAAATGTCTTCCACAAATCCTATGAGGCTCTTGTAAAAAAGAGAACAAATAAAAATTGGGTTTTCTTTGCATTAAAACAGTTCAAAAGCAAAAGAGGAATCATGTTTGCCTTTGGCTTCTTTTGTTGGCTGAGTTTTTGGCTCAGAATATTTTTTACCTCAGTAGTATGTGGAACTCTCAGATGTAACTGTTGGCCACTCACCATTTTACATTTTGTTTTTAACACTGAATTCAGACATTCTTTCAGAATTGCTGAGTTTTACACATTTCTGAACACATCCCATCCTGTATCAAGTTGTATGCAGTGTGGCACAGAAGAACAGACAGATGAGCATCACAACTACCTAAAGAAGCATAAAAAGTCACTAGTATCCCCTGTGCTGCTCTAAATCACAACAGAAAGAAACCAGAGTCTTCTGTTAAATTTCTATGCTACCAGAGTTGATTCAGGATGTGTGGTCTCCACTTGTTATGAATTCCAAATTAAAAAAAAGTTACACTTCAGAATTAATGAAATTAATCAGATATTTGTTTTACAACTATACTTGTAAAAAACTGACAGAGTAATAATTTCTTTTCTTTGGTATACTTCCTTTCTTTTTTTTCCTGCTGTGAAGACAAGAGCTCTAGAGCTCTGTTTTGCTAGTGTACTTTAAGAGGCAATTAATCTGCCTCATTGTTAGTAACCTTCACACTGTATTGCACAGGCAAAGAGAAATGGTACAGAAGACAACCTAAACTGAGCTAACAGACCACTTTTTTGTACAGGTACCAGGAGGTGGAAATGAGAAACAGTGAAGTTATATGCCATATACAGAACAGGCTTTTTATTTTTAAATTACACTTGTCAGAGACAGAAACAACTTACTGGAAGAAGTTGAAATCCTTTATGCATTTATACGGTTTAGAGGCTACAGGCTATATTTGCAAAAGAAACTTCCCACAGTAAGGAGTATATCTGAGTTCCTGGGATTCAGGCTGGCCTTCTGCATGGTGAGAGGCCATTAATAAAGTGGTATGTTACTAACTGTTCTTTTGTTGTCTTTGACATGCAAGACACTAATTCCTGTAAGAATGAACTGGTGAGCTTCCAGTAATGCTAGCACGTGCTGACACTGCTCTAATGTGCATGAATATTAAAGGAGTGTTTTTAAAAGCAAATGTCAAATCCCCTCACATCTAATTTTGGAACGAGCCTAGCCCTTCTAGCTACAGTTATCAGGTGTGACAAATATCATTTTTTTTTAACTCAGACCTGTGAAAAAAAATTATTCTTACAGGGACATATCAGTACTTAATACTATAATATAATAATTTTCACTACAAGTAAAGATAAGAAGCATTTGGCCTATGGACTGCTGGGGTGATATCATAAAGCACAAAACAGAAGCTCCAGTGGCTGCTGCACTCATCGAATCCTGGCAAACAGCTACAGCTGCACCACTCAAAGCTTCTGTGATGCTGGTGTTACAGAAAAGAACCATGTGTATTTTAATCTCGCTCTCATATGCAGGGAGAAAATGAGGCCTGACGCCTCAATCTCCCAACAAGGGAACTGCAGAAGCAAAGTGTCCGATCCGGTAGAGGCTCAATTAACGTCACTTCGCTCTAGAGGTGGCAAAACCAGGGATTCACACCTAACCCCTCCCCTCCCTGTCACTTGATCTCTGCCTCCTCCCGCCCCGCAGGCACCGCGGACAGCTCCCGCCGCACGGCCGGGACAAGCGCCCCGCTTCCCCGCTGCCTTGGGGGCCCTGCGGAAGCCCCAGCGCCACGCACCTACGGGACAAGGAGATCGAAGGCAAAACCTAACGGCAGAGCACAAAAGTGCTCCTCACCTCACTGATGCACCCTTCATAAACGCGACCTGTGGCTAGGTGAAGAAAGGATACCTACCATTCACAATCTCTTGTGCCTGGGGGCTGACCCATCTGAGTACTGCATTTCTCCTAACTTCCTCAGGAACAGCTGAACTATTTCAGTGTCCTGCACGTGCTGCTGAAAAAACCTTCAGTCACAGGCAGGCTCAGAGGTATCTTAAGTTCTGAATTGACAGACATCCCATTAAGTGACAAATAAAAGTACTTGTAACCTGCACATTTATGAAAACAGAATCCCTCAGAATCATGTACCTCAACCACAGAACTTTTACCAAAAGATACTGGTCTAATAGATTTGAAAAATGTAAGTATTCAAAACCTATGTCCATATACTCTCTGAGTTTGTAAAAAGATCTCTGCCTTAGCGTAGAGACTGCAACTCAATACCTGAGACCCTATGTACTAAAATCACTCACACTTTCATTTCCACCATAAGAAACAAACTTTTCTGCGGAAGAATTGCCCAGGAGTACTAGCTAACAGGTTACGACAGCAGACTAATGAATGGGTATTTACACATCATCAGCCTTTTATCTTTTTGACTGGTTTGGTTGCACTGCAGCAGTGACCTCAGGAAGACAAAGTGATAACAAGAAGTAGATGGTCTATGAGAATCCTATGAAGTGTGACTTTGCCATTGTCCTTTGGAAACCTCCTTCAGGGTGAGTAAATTTCAGGGGTATTTCTGGTTTCTTTTGACTTGATTTTACAAACTGGAAGTAATGTAACTTTCTTTATTAAAGGCTGGAAAAACACTTGACTTTTAAATTGCTTTTGTTAGCTCAGCTGCTTTGGGCTCAGTAAGACCAGAAGGACAAAAGATGCAAAATATCCCTCCTTTTGCAGTTACCTACATAAGGCTGCTACTGTCCTGCCCCTCCGCCTCCCAGAGTAGGGCAGTGAGTCAGGGGAGGCATGAATGAGCCCAAAACCTACCTCGGAGTCACTGGTCAGCACAGGTGTCCCACTGCAAGTCCTAAGAACTAATGCACAAGGAACTCACTTTGCAGGCCCAGCATTCAAGCAAATCTACCACTGAACTTATACAAACTGCAAGCCTCAGAATTAGTCCTGAATCTCAAATTCAATTAATGTCAGGGTCCAAATCCAAGTTCACAGATGTCCCTGTATCAGTCTGACCAACTGAAACAGAATCTCTACCAATGTAAGAAAATTAACCACTTGAGTCTCGAGTCTTGTTTTCTTTGAATAATGCACACAGGTTTTTCAGCCACAAGATGTGACTTTCTGAAGTTAATTTGTGGGCAGATTTTAAATAACCCCCCTGCCCCCAGGTGCTATAAAAGAAATTCTAATGTTTTTGAAAATGTAAATGAAGGGAAATGATTGAATGATTCAAATATAATATACATAATAATTACTCTTGAAGGAAGAAGTGCTTGGCACTCTGAGAGGTTTCTGTCTGTTTCTGTTTCCTCCTGTCAGAGATGGGCACAAGTACTGAGGAAAACTTTTCATCTTAGTCAAAGTACTAGCAAAGACAAGCCTATCTCACTGGGATGTTGAGCATGGTTTGGATAATGATGAGCAAAAATCACAATTTTATATGACAGCGCTGGAATATCAGGCACTCTGCAGCTGGACAGCTTTTCCAGTACATTTCCACAGCTTGCTGCATTAGGTATTTGTGCTCCTCACTCATATATACTTTTCTGAAAAGTCTCAACATATTTTCTGCTTTCAAATTGGTGACATTCTTCTGCTCATCAATGCTAAATTGTTCCTCCAAACTAAGTAGATTAATAAACCTCTGAACAATTTCCCCATGTATGTTCGAAAAGAGTATGTAAATTTAAATACAAAAGGTTTGTTGACTCTAGGTACATTGCAAACATTCCTCAAGCTGTAATAAAAAGATAACCTACAATTCAACTAAGCCAACCTTACAAGCGTTCCACAGTTCTCCTTGCGTAACTTGTTTCTACTCAAAGAAATATTGGAAATGCAGCAGAAACATTGCTACTAGCAAAATGTAATTTGGTTCAAAGCTCAAGGAATTTTTATGAAGACTCTCTGCCATATTACAGAGCTCTCCCGAGTTCTGGACTGTTAATTACAGTGTAAAGGTAGCAAGTAAAGCAGTCCAAAGACACACAATGTATTTGTGTGCCTGTCACTCTCTCACTGTGAATTATCATTGGATATTTCGGGGATTAGGGACAAATTGTTCTGCAGTTCCTACACTGCAAGGCTCTGTGGCTCTCAGGGGAATCTCATGTCATTGTCAGGCTCCTTGGTTCTCAGGGGAGTCGCATTTCAGAATGATCAGCTTGTATGATTACATCACACTTCAGGTCTACCTACATCCATTGAACATAATGAGAAGGGAATGTGTCTTAATCACTTCTGTAATTAAGAAGTAAGTATGTCAACTCATAGGACTGTACCTGACAAGAGTACCAAAAAAAGCAATTGTACAGACAAAACCACAGCCACATAAACACCTCCACATTGTTACAGCCACATTTTCAAGCAAGCCCTTAGCTCTTGGTACATGGAACTCATAAAAATCTTTCCACTTACTAAAGAAGTGGAAAAGAACTGAGATCTTTCAATCACTGAATGCATGAAGGAAAACACACGTGTATACGTAAGTACACTTCTGATCACAGTTTATAAATAGCTGGGTGGAATTCCAAAATAATAGTTCTTTCCTGAACAAACTTGTACTGAAATAGGTATGCTCCAGCCAGAAAACTCATCTGAAAAAAGACCCATCAAACAGCAACTGCAGCTAACGAAGCACTTAAAGCAGCACTTCTCTGCAGGAGCAATAATGCGAAGGAAACTCTGCTCGCTGTGCATCAAAACACTCACCAGCAGCAAACTAAGAGCACGTATGACTAGAAGTACATCCGATGGAAAAGTCCCTTTGGCCAAGCCATTTGACAACTTCTCCTGGCCCTTTTGCCAGTCTGTTCTAAATAAGATGGCCTTCAACTAACTTCTCCTGCAGAAACTTGTCAGCAGAGGAGAAATCCTCCAACCTTTACAACGCCATCCCGGAAAGCCCCCGAAAGCTGGGTGGCACTGCCAAACTCTTCCAGTTGCACTGCTTGCTTAGGCCATCAGCAGCACACCATGCCCACTACCAAGGCCCAGCAGCTTACAGCTCGGCGGAGATCCAACCTGCGGACGAACCGAAGACGACGTGAATCCAGCTCGCTTCCCCGGGCTCACTCCTGACTAAGCTGCCCCCTTCCCCCACCCTCTTTCACCCCAACCAAGGCGTGCCAACGCGGCGCGGGGCGCTGCCTGCTGCGGGCCGGCCGGGAAGGCCTGCAGCACCCGCATACCAAGGGGTCACCGTAACACAGCTTCACCCCCCTCCTGACCAGACCTTCCTCACACAGACCGCAGAGCACCGCGCGGGGGGCAGGCCAGGCCCTGCGGGACGCGGGCACCCCGCGCCCCCGCACGCCCGCTGCCCGCCCGATCGCTGCCCGCCGCAGCTCCCTGCCCCTGCGGACACGTCCCCCGCGGCCACGGCTCCGCGACGCCCGGCCCCGCAGCAGCGCAGCCGGCCCGTGTGCCGCGGGGAAGAGCAGCCGGGGCCCCCGCCCTCCACCACAATCGCCGGCCTTCCACGACACGAGCGGGATGGCGGCCGGGGGGGCGCGGATCGCCCCGCACCGCCCGCATCGGCCCCACGGCGGCGGGCCGCCCCTCGCCGGCGCTGCCCGGCGCTCCGCCGCGGGCCCCGCTCGGGCGCTGCGCCGGGCCGGGCCGCGACCCGCCGGGCAAGGCCGGGCAGGGGGCGGCGGCGCCGCATCGCCTCTCCGCCTGCCCCCTCACTCACCGATCACCACGGCAGCCACCGTGCTGAGGAGGAGCCAGTTCCTCCGCAGGAACCCCGGGCACCTGCATCCCCTCTTGCCCATCCTGGCCATGGCGGGGGGCGGCCGAGCCGAGCCGAGCCGAGCCGCAGCGCCCGCCCGCGCTCCGCGCCGTTGAACGGCCGCAGGCGGGAGGCGGAGCCGTTACCCTCACCTGGCGGCGGGGGGCCCGGCCCTCCGCCCGCCCGCTCCCGCCCACGCCCCCCGCCTCCCCGCCCCTGCCCGCCTCCCCGCCCAGCCGGAGCTCGGGGTCTGGCCTCTCTCACCCGCCCGGCGGTGACAGCCCGCATGCCCGCAGGACACTGTGCCACGGCAGGGCGTGCTGGCACAGCGGCTGGCAGCGGCCTCCGTGCCGCGCCGCGCCGCCCGGGGTGGGCGGCCCAGGCTCGTCCCGGCTGCAGCCACCGGTGCCGGTGCTGAGGGTAACCTCTGGCTCAAGGTGCTGCGCTGTACTCCTGGTAGGAGGATTGGAGGCAGAGAGCCCTGAAGTGCCTTGTAGGATTTTCCACTGGGGTTTCATCCTGATAAGTTTAAATACCAAACTGGTGAGGAAGCGTTTGTTTCTCCACGTAATGGTCTCCTTCCCCCTTCCCACCCTAAGCGTGATTAAGATGTGTGTAACATCAGGACCCAGTTCCCTGTAGGTCTTTCAGCATCTGTTCATAAACTTGTTGATCACGATTTTCAAACTTGGAGATCAACTGGCAAATAAAAGAAAAAAAAGACTGCTATTGTCTTTCTGAATGACATGAACAAGAGTGCAGACTGAAAGTTTGATTTATTTTATTGCACTTGACACCATTAATTCCAAAGTCTACACCGGTGAAGTTTCTATTATTTTTGTCTGTGATGACCAGGTAACTAAGATCTGGGATAGATGAGCAGAAACTGGAACTGAAACCTTGTCACGTTTCCTCTTCAGGTGGATCTGGTGGTTCTGGGAGACAGGGAGAGATACAAGTATGTACCTTGCTGAGAAAGGGAAGAGCACCGAAATACACATGGATGAGAAGTACAACCCATCATCTATCCTAAATGTTAAAACCTCGAACCACCTGCATAAATTTATATAGAGGCTCCTAAAAAGTGGCCTTATTTTTCAACTGCAGTAATTTTTCTGCATCTGCCACCATCAGGAAAATTTAATTAAAAAAACAAAAGGAAGCCTAGTGGTAGAAGGGAAGCAGATGAGTAAGTATATTAGTTTAGTTAAATCATAAAAGGTTCTAGTATACTTAAAAGGAAAACTGGCTTATTACCATTTTACAAAGCCACAGAAAAAGAAAAACTGAAGTAATAAATGTGGTAACAGTAAAAAAAAACAACTAACCAACCAAACAAAAACAAACCAGTAAGAAAAAAGTAAGAAACACTATGACTATGTCCAGACTGTGGTACAAAATGTGGCAAAGTATAAGTGGCCTTCAAGAGATACGGGAAGTAAAAGGCACATGAGGTTTCAGGGTGGGCAGAGCCAGGCTTAGTTTGAGCGGAGAAGTTCTGGCCTTGGTTCCCACTGCCACAGAGTGTAATTTTTTAAATTTTATTTCGTCCCGCATATACTGGGAATCTCAGATGCTGCTTTCAGTAAGTAGAAAGTCTGATTTGTCGCAGGTGGTGAGGATGTGGTGCGGCTCTGTAGCAACAAAATCAGTTGCAAGACAACTTTTGAGTTTAGGCTTTCCTTTAATTTTCTGGTTATTCACTTTCTCAGGTATCCCTTTTTAAAACTTACTCCGCTTTTCTTTTGAGCTGTTTCGGTGAGCTGGAGAGAGTAACTGCATTACAATGGTTCGCAGCAACAAGCTAAAGCTAAGTTAGAATTTACTTCTTCCTTCTTGGGGTTTCCATGGTTGGGGTTTCTTTTAAAGCATTAAGTATCCTTTTTCACATGAAGGATTTCATGGTACCCTTTTGGAAGAACTAGAATTGTCTGCAGCAGTCAGCACAAAAAGATGCCCTTCGACTTGTATCAAGCAATGTGATTGTAGCTGACACATGCCTTCCTGGAGCTTGCAATATCTTAAAGGAGTTGTGCAACCTTGGAAAAAACATCTTGTAATTATGCTATGTGACTTCTGAAGGCTAGAGCTATCTCTTATTTCCATGTTCTTCAACAGTAGAACAATACAAATTGAATTGTATTGAAGACCTTTACATTGAAGACTTTTTCCTGTCAAAGTACATTTCTGTTATTTTCTGCTAGTGTTTTGTCCCTAAAAATAGTTAATTAAAAAAGCATGCTATAATTCAAGGCTTTTTTCTTAAAAATTTGTCTTTATATATTTCACTTCATCAAATGCAATTCTATGAACATGACCTTGAAAAAAAAAAGATTGATAATTTATGGCATCCACAGAAACTTAAAGGATCATTTTAAAAAAGACTTAGGCAGGTGAAATAGAGCTGTTTTAAACATCCTCATGAGCAAGCTGTTTTTAATTTGGTCTTCCTATTACAGAATGACAGACATTGGCTTTGATCCTGGATGTAGAGTCAAGCTGGCAGTTTCTCTATGAGGAGCTATAAAAGAAAAAACTATAATAAAAGTGTCCCAATAAAATGGAAAAGAATTAAAGTTAGTCTGAGCCTATGGATCATTCTTGAAATATGGATGTTATTTTAAAAATTCACTCAGCTATGAAAAAAGACCAAAAAAAAAAAGAACTAACACTTTTTAAGACTAGATGCCTGTACAGCCACCAAGCACAGCCACTGAGCAAGCAAAAAAATAAATTCTGTTTAAACCCCTTTGAGCTCTGTGTAATTTTGAAACATTCTGAAGTAACTATGACATTAATAGGATGCATGTGTGAAAAAATGTCAATACACTTCATATGTACAGATGATAGAAATACATTCTTTACCTATATTGCTCACTGTTACAAAGTTATCAGAGTAGATTATGGGTAAAATTGTATGTGTGACAATATGGCTTTATTTTTTTGGTGGGTTTGTTTTGGTTTAGGTTTTTTGTTTGTTTGTTTGTTTTTAATGTTAATGAAACAGAGGAACCAGTCAAAAATCTGAGTGCTTGCTTGGGAAAAAGTGACATGCATAGACATGTATAACTTTTTATTGAAGGCTAAACTAATCCAGGTTGCACTATTGTAGACCTAGGATCAATACTTAAAAAAACTATTATAGTGCCAAGTTAATCCCACACGGTGACCTGATATGTGTGTAGCCTTGTGTCTCAACATTCATTTCAAATCTGTAGAACTATCTTTACAACATTTTAAGTTCATTACTTAGGAACATAGCAAGTAATTTCACAGACTAGGAATACTTCCAACTTTGGCATTTGAGGCATTTGAGTGTCTCGCTGCTGGGAGAGGCAGAGGTCCTACAGGAACACAGGCAACATGGTGGGGTGTACAGTGCAGCAAGTGGAAGCTTGCCTCTTCATACTCCTTAAAAAACATCTTTGGAGACTGTAGTTAAGAGAGGAAAAAGCAATTGACTTTTGCTTACTTAGTCCTTCAACTTTTTCTGTCTAGGTCAGACTGTTATTATCATTAATGTATGTTTTGGTGAAAGATGATATGATCCACAGAAAACTAATCAAGTGCCTTTTCATCATAGTTTATGATGCCATAGATCAGAAATCACATCACAAGGAAATGCTGAAATGGTGGGTATTGCATTTTTTAAATGCTTTGATAAAACAACAGTATTTAGCAAGACTTTAAAAAAAAAAAAAAAAAGTGTTAATAATCTACCTAGAATGCAAGGAGTATAAATGAGCTTGATTCTTTTATTTGAGCCCAGTTCACCAGATAGTAAGTTTGCAACTGTTTTTTAATGCCATAAAAACTGAGAGCACATACAAAATTTGAAAACACAGAGTAATCAATTCCTGTCTAATATACCTAATCTTAATAAGAAAATAATCCAATAAAAAGAATAGTATTTATAATGACTGTGAAAATTTCCAGTTGTCATCCTTTGGCACTGGCTTGTGTTGCTTCACTGGCTTCTTTTATCTTTTAAAGTAACTGAAATTATTTTGCCTTTGGAATACAGTAAGTTAAAGAGTAAAGTATTTATGGAGTTAACTAAGCTTGAGCCATCAATCAAAATGCTTTTATCTCTGAATTCCAGAACTGGACTGTTAGCAAACTTAACTCACTTTGGTTCCACCCTTTAGCTTTCTAGCCCAATATGAAGGCTGAAAGTAAGAGACAGAAATTATTCTGGCTGCAGTTCAGTGAAGAGAAAAATGAGGCTCAAAAAAATGACACAAAGCTATGTTTTATGTGTGTAAGGATACTGTAACTAACCACTCAAAATTGCAGGATTTTTCCTTACAGTCTGGAGCCTGTGCCTTCTGCCATCTGACCTCAAAGTTTAACTGCCATATACACTATGTAATACAGCTGGATAAGAAAATTAAAAATACATTTAAAAAAACTGTGCTGAGCCAAACTGTAAAATAAATTGACAAGATCTATTTGACAGATGTTTTGTCCATCCCCAGGGGCAGAGCTGATAAAGTACTATTTTTTTTGGGGGGGGGGGAAGATAATGGTTTTATGGTAGTAATGTCTTTGCATGTGGAGTTCCTGTTTAATCCAGTGTAGGTTAGATTTAAGCTACCAGATCCCATATTGGTGTTATTTAACTAATCCAACCTACTTTTTTAATTTTAAAGGCATACCTCTTTCTCTTTCTGTAGCTGGTTCTGAATACACAGAGGGATCCTTGTTATCTAGTTATAACTTTCAGTAAGATTGCCAGTAGCTGTTTTATCTTCTGTTTGCATAGGTTTTTCTGGTTTTGCATAGTCTTACAAAGACACTCTAAACCTTACCAAATTAGTAATTCTTCCCTGTATTTTCCTCAACTCAGTTTTTTTCAGAATTGTTGAGTTACTGGTCAAAATACATTCCTTGTAGGTAAAATGTTCTAGATTTGGCAGAAAATCTACAAGGAGTGCAGGGTTTTCTTTTTTCTTTCTTTGTTTCCTTTTCTTTAATATTTTTTTCAACTAAATGTAGCTCTGTGCCAGCTCAGTGGGATTTTTTAAACTTTGTTGGAGACAATTCCATGGGATTACAGCTGCGAGGAAGATGACAGCAGAAGATGGTATTTTATTTGCTAGTTTACAGCCTTCTAATGGTGAGAATCTTTTTTCTGCCAAACCCCAGTTTTGTTCCGTCTCAACAAACCATTAGTGTTTTATCAGCCATTTTTCACTCTGAGATCAGAAGAACTCACCTTTGTCCAACAAACATTAAAAAGTAATGATGAAAACATACTCAAATTCCTTGATAATGATGGACCTGTAGTTCTTTTAAAAACTAGGATCTGGAGCATGATGTTCTAGATCCCTGCTGTTTTATTCCAAGTTGTGTGCCTGTTCCAACTAAGAAGACTGTGAATATTGTCACAGATTTTTATGACAGCTGGAAGAGACCATGACCATGTGATAATTAAATGAATTCCTATCAGTGAGAATGCTTAAAATCTTTTCGGTGTGAACATTTAATGCAACACTTGTACATTTTCCTGGCTGCAGACTTTTTAAGTTCTAAGAAGGTAGGCAAGCAGAGTGAGAAGGTGGCATAGAGAGGTGTTTGACAAATCAAGATTTAAACAGTGTGTATTATTTACAAAGGGTTGAAGGAAAGCCATACTTTAAAAGTCATCAAGAGCAGATATAATTCTATGTTTTTAGAAGTCCAGTAGTTCTCATTTGCCTAGGAAGTATGATGACACAGCTTTGAAGTAATGATGAGCCAGCAGCTGTGTAAATCCAGGTGCATATTGTGGTAGTGGTTTTAATAGTCGTTCTTCCTTTTTCTTAATTATTCAGTTTATTACATGTACATGAAAAGAGCTGGACCAACATGACTGCAAACAGTTTTCCTTCTTAGTTACAGAAAATGTCAATGACTACTATGAACAACACATATTTCTTACAGTACCCTTCTTTAGCCTCATGTTTCTTCTTTAGCCTCACAGTTTTCTTCTGGAAACCATGCTAAGGCACTTGGAAAATAAGGAGGTGATTGATAACAGCCAACATAGCTTCACTAAGGGCAAATCAGGCCTGACAAATATGGTGGCCTTCTATGATGGGGCTACAGCATTGCTGGATAAGGGAAGAGCAACTGATGTGATCAACCTGGACTTGTGCAAAGCGTTTGACACTGTCCCTCATGACATCCTTGCCTAAATTGGAGAGACACGAGCTTGACAGATGGACCCTTCAGTGGATAAGGAACTGTCTGGGTGGTCGCAGTCAAAGAGTTGTGGTAAACAGCTCAGTGTCCAAGTGGAGATCAGTGAGAAGTGACATTCCTCAGGGGTTGGTATTGGGACCAGCACTGATTAGTATCTTTGTCAGCAACACAGACGATGGTAATGGTCACAAACTGGTACACAGGAGGTTTAACTGAAATCTAAGAAAATACTTATTTAGTCTGAGGATAACTGAGCCCTGGAACAGGCTGCCAAGGGAGGCTGTGCAGTTTCCACACCCACCTGCCTGGATGTGTTCCTGAGTAATCTGCTCAAGAGGATCCTGCTCTAGCAGGTGGGTTGAACTAGATAATCTCCAAACGTCCCTTCCAACCCCTACCATTTAGTGATTCTGTAAAACGAAGCATGGCCAGCAGATCAAGACATTCTCCCCCTCTACTCAGCTCTCTTGAGACCCCACAGGGAGTACTGTGTCCAGTTCTGGGGTCCCCAACACAAGGACATGGACCTTTTGGAGCAAGTTCAGAGGAGGGCCAAAAAGACCAGAAGGCTGGAGCACCAATCCTATGAAGACAGGCTGAGAGAGTTGAGGTTGTTCAGCCTGGAGAAGAGAAGGCTCTGGAGTGACCTCATAGCAGCCTTTCAGTACATGAAGGGGACCTACAGAAAAGCTGGGGAGGGGCTTTTTACAGGGTCTTGTAGCAAGAGGACAAGAGGTAATGGATCAAAACTGGAAGAGGGCATATTTTGGCTAGACATTAGGAGGAAATTCTTCACTATGAGGGTGGTGAGACACTGGAACAGGTTGCCCAGGGAAGTTGTGGAAGCTCCATTCCTGGAAGTGTTCAAGAGCATGTTGCATGGGGCTCTGAACAACCTGGTCAAGTTGGAGGTGTCCCTGCCCATGGAAACTGTGGATGCCCCCTCCTTGGAAGTGTTCAAGGCCAGGTTGGATGGGGCTCTGAGCAACCTGATCTAGTGGGAGGTGTCCCTGCCCATGGCAGGGGGGTTGGAACTAGTTGATCCTTAAGGTCCCCAGGGGTGACCTATTCATGGGCAAGCTTGTATTCAGTAACTGATTTTTAAACTTTAATAGAAATTCCTAAGGGTGCTGTCCTCAACAGATAGGTCCAAAGGTGAGTAAGATAGGATCAGATAGAGAATGTAAATGCATCTGGCTGCCCAGAGTGCGACTGACATTTTGGTTTCTGCAGTAGCTTGCCATCTCCTGACTCAGGCACGTACACTGATTAAGGCAAAAGACTACATGTTTCCAAGATTTGGGGCCATGGATCAAGCATTATTGTTTTCAGATATGACTTGCTATTGGCTATTGCAAAAGAAAAAAATTATTTAATATTGTTCTTTGGAACACCAGCACCTACAAGGCACCTCCACCCCGGGACAAGCATTACTTCACAGGAGGACTGGCATCTGAAGTCCAGGACCATGTGAGAAGGCTGGATCATCACTACACTGGCAATCAGCTCTTATCGTCTTCAAAACCTGAGAGGTGAAAGTATGTTAAACAACTACTATTTTATTAGTAACAAAATCAGTTTTCTCCAAAATTAAGATTATTATATAGCCTTGCCATGTTGGAGTAACATTGTTTTGTCTCCATAGTGTGCAACACACATTTACATTACTTTATGGTGGCAGTAAACAAAGGGCAAAGTATAAGATAATATCTTACTGCTGGTCCAGCAATGCCCCGTAATTACTCAATATGTGATATGTCATACATATAGCTACTCTAATACATATGTAATTATGAAATTATTAATTCCTGCAGACAGTTGCTCTTTAACACTCTTCACAAATGACATAAATGGAATTGGAGGGCTCTGTTCACCCACACACCATTTGGAGACATTTTAGTTATGATATAAAGAAGCATAACACTTTCTTGGTAGAAAATTATAACAAATTACTAAATTATCTTAAAGCTCAGATCCCTTGGTAACACACTGAAATGCATGGATGAGTGAACACTAATTTGGAGAATGTTGAACAAGTTTGAGGAGAAAAGTTACATACCCAAAGACCTGAAGGGTGGAATGTAGAAAGGCATTCAGAATTATTGTCTGTGCAACTCTCAAAAATTGATTACAAGCACATTATATGACCTTTTGGCTTATTTCAAGAACCTGAAAATCCTCAGTGCCTGTGACAACCTTTCTGGATCTAGCTAAACAGTCGCTGGATTGCCAGTTTGTCACCAGGAGCTTTATCACAAGACTCGAAGTATTAGTGGGCTGTGTTTAAGCCTCAGCTTTTTTAGTTGATCAAACACATCAGAATATTAACATCCACTTGTAAACTAAGATTCTAGCCCCAAAATTGTGAAGGTTAAAAAGATATAATGGTAACACACTGTAAATGCTCTGCAGGCAAGCAGACCTCATATTTTACAATTTTTTTAGATCTCACCATGTTTAAATCAGTCTCACCATTTTCTAAGGACTTACAAATTATTTTTTTAATGCTTTTTGTTGGCAGTCATGATCTGTACACATCTAAGAAATCGCAGGTCTTCTTGACAGTCTTATTTTGTAGTCTGTGAAAACTGTGTGATAGGGACATCAGTCTGTGTTTAAGTGTAGCTTCTTTTAATAGAGTCCCGTTCCACAACTGGGTCTTGTGGCACTTTCAGAACATATATAATATCATCATCATCATCATCATCATCATCATCATCATCATCATCATCATCATTGTTATTGTTATTGTTATTGTTATTGTTATTGTTATTGTTATTGTTATATTAGTTATGTTAATTATTATATCAATAGTATTAATTATTATATTAATAATATTTAAAAATAATAATAATAAGAAGAATAGCAATCTGTAGATAATAGTCAGGGGATGGCCATTTGCAGTGGCCTCTATTCCCCAAATACCTTACCTATTCAGTATTATCAGAATAAGAAATTGGAGGGGAGGACAGCATATCCTAATTCCTGAAATGATTTTGCAGATCTTTTTTGTCTTTGAAAGGTGTGATAACATTATTTTCTGGCAGGCAGATTGGGCTGCAGTACAGAGGAAAATACGCAACTTGCATTGCTGTTGCGATAGACAAGTGCTGACTAATGGCAGATGTCAGGAAACCAGAATATTAAGGTGGATTTGGAGGGGAAAATGGAGAGCAGCAGAAGAAAATTCATCCAGGAGTACTGGGATTCTAGACTTCACTAGCAAACTAATTTTGCAATTCAATGCACATATTTACTTTTGTCCCAGAGTTTTTTTTCTGGAAGAATATATACCTGTAATGGTCCAATTGCAACTGACAGAAAATTATAAGATTTTGGAAAAATTGTGTAATTGGGTTCTGACAATTAGCTTCTGCAGCATACTCAGTATTACTCTTGATGCTGGGGTTTCTGTGGATCTTTGAAATTTAGGATAAGCATAGTTGGAGTAATAGATGTTGCATTGAGACTGTGCCATTGTGTCATGTTTGTTTACATTTTCCAGAAAAACTGGGAAACAATGTCTAGAAGGATTAATAAAACAGTACGAAAGGTTAAAGTGTTGCCTGGTAGTTAGGGCCACAGAGAAATTAGGAACAGTCTCCCTATCTAATAGACCTGAATGAATGGGGGAAAAAAGGGGTCATTTTTCCTTTCCTTTTTTTTTTTTTTTAAGTACTGGGGCAAATGTAAAGGGGGGATCTGAAGCAGATTTTTGCTTTGACGTTTCTTCATTAAAAATATGTGACCTTGTCTTATCTGATGATTCGTATTAACAAGTATTACATTTCCACTCCATACCATGAGGCACCAGGGCAAGACTGTGACTCTGGAAGTGGCAGGGAACCACACCTGGCAGAAAGAAAGGAGGTGGACAAGAAGTAGCAGCACATCAGTTTTTCTGTTTTAAGAAAAGACCTCTGCCTTCCTTTAAAGACTCCTGAAAATTAAAAGGGGTCCTTTTCATCCACCCTCCCATAACTATGAAGGACTGCTAGTGGAAGATAAACCTGACTCAGCTTTCAATCTGTGTATCCTCTCTCCATGTTTTGAAACTTCTGAGAAAGACAAAATTTCTGCAAGAGCTGGGGACGAAAGCCAACAAAAGGTTGTATTATCCTGGGAAGAACAGGGTGACTACCGTGCTTTAGCATGTCTTCACAAACTTGGATGAAGGGATAGCAGACAAATTATAGCCCTCCCTGAACTGCAATTAAATTAACACCAGCAGCTGTAGCTACAAGTAAGGTGCTGATATTCGAACATTTCCCATGGTTTGGCGGCAATATTATGTTGAGACTTGAAGTTTATCCATTGGGCATTGGTTCAGCTGCAGTGGAAGTCATAGGCCAAATTTTAATGGAAAGCCTTGAACAGCCAAGCATCTGCCTCAGTGCACTAGCTTAAGAAGAAGCCTGCTAGAACAACGAGAAGAAATGAGCACAGTGCAGTGGGAGCCAGGTGAATGCTCTGTCAGTGTAAATCTTGCACACAGATGTTAGTATATGAGACTATATTTTAGTGCAAATTATACAATGTTTGTACAATGGCATGGTCCTTGTTTCTTTATATAGTGTGAGGGATATTGTTGATAGTATTTCACAGGAAACATGGGACATCCTGTCATTCTTAGTGTCTTCTTTTCTACCTTGTAACTATTTCAGTTCTGTTTATGCCTTGTAGTACTCCAGTTCTTAGGCCTGTGAAATGAGGATGATGATGCTTGTATCTCACCAAGGTCCATCTAATGGTGGTAAGGGAACTGTGCTGTACAGGGGATTTCTAATTTATTCATTACAGTTAGCTGCTAAGAAATCCTTTAGCTAGAGATCGGTACAATACAAAGTAGGAAAAAGAAAGAAAAATGTAAGAAATTACCTTTGTATTTTTTTAAGTGTTAAAATATGAGACTTTTAACACCTTATTGTCATGGAAATGCTGCTAGGCTTGAAGCAGGTAACTTTTTCAGCCAGGCAGAAACTTGTAGTCACCAGCAGCAAGGAGAATTTCAACCTGTGCTTTTAGCAAGCTTTCTAAGTGTGTCCATGGCAGTTGTATATTTTCTTAGTTCTGACAGAAATGTCCCATGAGAACCAAAAAATATTTCTGAAAATAGCCTTTAGACAGGCAAAATGCTTCTGTGAATTAGCTGTCCTCCAAAAGGACATGAAGTACCTCCATGCATCAGGACTTAACTGCATTATAGCAAATCTGCATGGTAAGGTTTTCAACTGACTGAAATACAAAAGTATTTTAATGAGTGAGCAGCTTATTTTGCCCTGTGCTAGCAAAAGCGCTGCGTGAATGTGACCCTGCACTGCTGCTCAGTGTCAGCGCTAGTTCAGAATCCCACAGAAGGCAGCCCCTTCCCATGGCAGCAGCAGAATCATAGAACCATAGAACCCTAGAATCATAGAATATCCTTGGTTGGAAGGGGCCTCTAAAGGACATCTAGTCCAGCCCCCAGACAATAAGCAAGGACATCTCACACTAGATCAGGTTGCTCAGACCTCCATCAAGCCTGACCTTGAATGTCTCCAGGGATGGGGCCTCCACCACTTCTCTAGGCAACCTGTTCCAGTGATACAGCACCCTCATAGTAAAGAACGTTTCCCTAATGACCAACCTAACTCCCCCAGCGTCAGCAGGGTGGAATAAATTGTATTATTTTTTAAAGCAGGAGTCACATCATAGGAATCATGTTGTTGTATAGTCCTTATGAGGTCAGCTGATATTGGGGAACTCTTCTTCATCTCTGGTCTGTGAGGTATTCCAGTTGCATCAGTCTAAAGAAATCCTGATTAACATTAAATGCTGTTATCTTCTGATTAAGACCACCCTTTTCTTGAAAATGAAAGTACATTCTGCATTGCAAATGAAAATCTAATATTAGGGATAGAGCCTGTTGTAGAACTGCATTGCCTAGTCTCAGATTTTGTGAATGTGAAGGTCAACAGTAGGATCTGGAAACTGAGCTTATCACTCTAGCACCATGCCAATGGACAAGCCAATTAATCATGTGTATAAATTCATATGGAAGAGGCTGTGTGTTGAAAATAACCATCTAACAATTTTTATTTTTAAGTGAATTAATATGTGGATAATTTGGTACTGATAATCCTTTCTACTGGCTTGCTAAGTCACCTTTACAGGAAAGTAAGGAGGAAATTCTTACATGTATGGGGAGATGTCAGTTCAGTAAAATGACCTTCAGTGGTGCATTTTGTCACGTAGTTTTCAGATCCAGTGGCACTATGAGTGACCACAAGTTGCAAGAAACAGCAAATAATTCAACCCGGACACACACAAAATCTCAGAACATGGGACTTCTCAGTATATGTGCTAGGAAAAAAATTAATATGTTGGACTAAAAGAATCAATTAAGTTCTGAAGATCTGTATGCCACTATTACTAGTGAAATTATCCTAACTGGGCAATTTGCAAAACTCTTCTAATTAAACAACTACTGAATGGAGTAAAAAGTAATTTTATTTTTTTTTGTTTGTGTGTTTGCCTAGATTCATAATTAAATATCCAGTAGAGGCCATTTTTTTTTGCAAGCAGGTTTGCAATTAATTGTTAAAAGTGTTTTTCCAATTACTATTGTAATTGGTGTTATCTGTGAGCATGATGCTGGAAGTTTGTTACTGCAATTTTTCTGAATTCTGGAAGAGAAGTACCTGCATATAAATTAGAGGGAGTTGAGGCAAACGAATGCAATCCTGTGGGTCAAAGAAACAGAGAGGGAGCCTGGGCTTGGGAGTGCACAGTCTGCATATATCATCCAAGACACAGGAAGATTAGCCCATGGCAGTTCTATCTATTAAATTGAGCCCTTTTTCCCTGCAAGACAGACTGTTTTTCCTTCAATACATGTAGAAAGAGAGATAAACTTTTTGGCTGGGAGTAAGTGAAATAAGAAAGATAGGCAATGGGATCTTGTCTTGTGGGACATGAAAAACTTTTTCTGGAGCCAGAGGAAAACTGCAAGTTCTTACAAATGCTTGCCACAATTTATAGCTGTGAATAGGGAAGATAATCTAGGGATTACACCATTACAAGTGAAGTCAAGTTAGAATATATGGTCCTCATTTTCTTGGGGAAATCACAGCTGGTTCACAATGGGAATCATCACAGCAAAGACTTAACAGTGCTAGAAGACTTGTGATTTTTTCTAGACTCGCTCATTATAAGCCTCAAAAATTCCCCTACAAACTAATTAGAAAAATGACAGCCTTCTTCAGCTTTGCCAGGTCATCAGTTATATATAAGAAGGCCTTAAAAAACGACATGGTGTTTACATGTAAAGCCTGACTCTTTTTCTAAGTTTCATCTTTTCTGCTAGTGAAATGAGGAAGTGCTTTGGAGAGTCCAGTGCAACCAATCTGAAATCTAAAAATATGCCAGGGTCACTATTTCTGTTGTGAAGCTGTTGTCTGTTAATTAGTACAAAATTTTGTTTGAAGATGCCTTCTAGGTAGTAGCAATGGTGCTGGCATTCTGAAACGTCCTTAGCTGGGTTGTCTGCCTGCTCCCTTATCAGTAAGCTTTTTACGAGTTTTGCAGGTCTGCTGCAGACTGACAAGTCAGCTGCAGAGTTGTGACCATGCACAGCTATCAATAGGGTGCCACTTAGCTGGCAACCCTTCTGTTTCTTTAGCCTGTGGGTTCAGCTGGCCTTCTGCCATTGTCTGTGTCAGGATCTCAAAGCCTTTTTCACATTTGTCCCTTTCATGCATCTAATAGGCTGCAGCAAAGCAACGTGGTCCCTAAGAAGGTAGCAGTAAAAGCTGACGGGGAATTTGCTGAGGAAGAGAAAACTAAAGAAATACAAAGCTTAAACAAGAGCAGAAGGCAGGAAAGTATTTTCCCTCGGGTCCCTTACTGCCTGCAAACTGGTATTACGTTCTCCTTTGTTGTTTTCTGGGTGAGAAGACACACTCACTGAATATGTGCACATTTAATAAAATAAATTACCTGACATTGTTATACTTTATTATTACAAGGTACATACTAATGTATATTTTGTTCTGGTTCATATTCTTACATTTTATTTGTGTATACTTAGGGTCTAATCTTGTTATTCTGATTTCCCTTTTTATCACAGAACGTATCTCACTGTGATCAGTGGGATTACTGGAATTATTCCAGAGAAATTTTTGTGTATATATGTCATAGAAAGCAACTGGTATGTTCTGGTCTTGACAGCAGGAAAGGAACATAGCATCTGTTTTGCCTGTTCTCTAGTCTTTTATCATTGAATGGGTTATTTTGATTTTATCTTCACAATATATTTTATATGATTGAGTCATCTGATTGTTAAAGCCAACTGAAATATCATAGAATCAAAGAATGGTTTGAATTGGAAGGATCATCTAGTTCCAGCACCTGCATGGGCAGGGACACCTCCCACTAGATCACACTGCCCAGACCCCCATCCAACCTGCCCTTGAACACTTCCAGGAATGGAATATATATATATATATATATATACACACTAGGCCAAATATGTTTTTTAATAGCTCAAATTTACGCCTGAGCAGCAGAAGACTACATTAACAAGAAAAGCTCTTAAATAATAATTTTTCATGTGCTAATTAATTTTGTATTATTATTAATTGCATTGTTCTGTTTGTATAATTCATTTTGCTGAAATTGTAATGTTATAACAACAATACCAACAATTAGTAAAATAATTCCCATGGTTTTATGTAAGAAAAGGATTTGTATAATTGTTTTTCCCAGGAGCTGTCATGTTAAAATAAGGTGACTGCTTCCCAGTGCATATGTTACTCCATATAATTTAACAGGTTCCTTTTTGCTGAGTGAGACTTTAAAGATTCAGTTTCTTGGAATTTTAAATAGTTGGAAACTACGGGCTCAACTGGAAATTGCCTAGGCTCCTGTTCTCAGCAATAGATAGATTGGCTCCCATTTTTGTCATGCTGCACCTGCCCTTGGCTTGCTCACCTTCAGCAGTTTGTAAACCAGGCCTCAATATCTCCAAACGGATGCTCTGCACCTCTCCTAGCTTTGAAAACGCTCGTCTGATCATTATGTCTTGACTCCTTCCTGAGAGCAGTAAGGATGATCTTTAATGCAGTATTTTCCCCATTTTATCCCACCGTGCATATCCATTGTGCTTTCATTTGTTGCTTTTATTTGCGTGTATGGTGGGTTTTCAGTGTGCTTTGCTTTGTGCATTTGGATCTGCAGGCTAAGCATGATAGATTTGTCTGTCTCTCTGTGCTCAGTGAAAGTGTCCTTGGACCATCAAGTACTTGTTTCACCTCACTGCATCGCAACAGAACTTGCACAAGCAATCACAATACTAACGCTGGTCTAAAAATAATTGCAGAGGCATTCTACCTTCCAAAAAAGTAAGAAACAGGTATTTTCTTGTGAATGTCTTTGAGACAAGGAGGTCCTGCTCTTAATTTTACCACGGAATCTTTGAAGTCTCTGCCTTCAGCAAGCTGGGTTATGCTTTACTGTGGTCTACCGTTACTATTACTCTGATCTCTTTACATGCCTGATCAAGAGATTTATGTTTCAAAAGCCTGGGAAGTCTTCAGTGCTGATAGGGTAGAAGTTTTTATTCAGGGAGATTCAAGAAGGATCTCTGCTGTTCCTCTGCATTATAAACTACATCTAAGTTTATTTAAGGTGATATTAGGCAGCTTGCATTTGACAAGGGAGTAACCTTAGACAGAAGCTGAATTATGTGAGAGTTTATTTTAACAGAATGATGCTTTCTTGCCTCTTTTTAGTAATTTTTAATCCACATTGTTTTGAAAAGAGAAAGAATACGGTTGTGAATTTCTGTGGGTTCACTTACAAATTACTTGGTATCTGATTTTTCTAGAAGACTTGGTATCCTCTGCATGTGCTCCAGACTTGAAAGAGGAGTCAGTCATGCAACTTTTGTCAGGTATATGAACTGTCGACCTTCTTACAAGACCTTGGCAATCGAGCTGGCATTTACTGCAAACACATTACAGTATCTGTTATCTATATGCATTTCAATTGTGCTCATTGCACGATCTGCTATATACCATCCATAAGGAACATATATCCATATTTTCCATATAAGTGAACATTACCAGATCTCAGAAATAGGTCTCTTTGTCGAAACACACAGTGCACAATTAAGAAAAAATTATGCTCTTTGTCTCATTCAGGTTTTCCTCCCTACATTCCTCCAGTCTTTATTAAGTGTGTATTTTGTGTTCTCTTGGGCACTGAAAATAACCACATTGACAGATGTTAAAGCAACTGGACTGTGTTACTTGGTAGAGATGAAGAAAAGGGAAAGAGAAGGGAACAATCATTAAAGAAGCTTTTGACAAAGTTTTCTTCATGCTTTCTAATAATATAAATTGAACAGCCATCCATATAATTTTCTGACTACATCACATGCCTGTTGTGGAGAAAAGGAACTGCTTGGTTGACAATGATATTATCAGTAGTCAAAAATGCTTTGCTTATGATCTAAATTTTTTTGCTTATGCTGGAAACAACTAATAATCCTTCTTTTTTTACCTATAATCATGACAAAATCTAACTTCATAAAGGAAAATAATAAGGGAGTTTGATAGGCAGATGCAGCAGAAGACACCAAAACATACAACATTTTTATTCACTGTGAGTAAATTACAATCTAACCTTTTTATGGATGCTGTGACCTAGTAAGGAATTGCCTTCACAAAAGTATATCTATTTTTGTGCTATGAAAACAAAGCTGTAATTGTAGGCAGTGTTTAGCATGTAATGAGGATGCAGTCAGAAATCCATGAATCCAAATACTCTTGCAAGGCACCATTAAACAGCTTTTTATCCTCACAAACAAGATGTGGTGCAACAAGCTTATCCAGGGATGAATTCAGCTTCTGCTTAAAGGAGGCAAGGGAATGACAATTAACTCAAAGACCATTGTGTCACAAAGCATTTGGATTTCAAGGGTGGACCTAGGATAAAGGATTTGCTTTTATTGGTGTCAAAGTGTTTAAGTTGGCTAACAAAGGAAGTGTGTGTATGTAGGTTTACCACTAACATGAAAAATCTTAATTTCTAAAGATTCAGTTACTACAATAGAGAGTCTATTTAAATGTATTTTCAAATGCCATACTCTACTTCCAAAATTGTCAATTATAGCTATGTAATTAAACCTGACAAGAGTTTTATTAGAGTTGCATAATCAATCTTCAAAAGCCAGTAACATCCAGGATTATTTTCCACTGTGCTCTGATCCCTTCCTTTTCTAGATATATACTACTGCATAGGTTTTATTTAAAGTGCCACAGGGTATTTTCTAACACAGGGTCACATCATTGCTTTCAGAGAAATAAACCAACCTGAAAAAGCACAGATAAAAATGTGATGCTCTCTCTGCACAGCATTTCCAGTAAATCCAACAGCCACGTTTTGTTTTTTTCTGAATTTGAGTTTATTATTATAAAAGGCAGAAAAAGTATCATGGAAGCACTAGTAAGTGTTAAGAAAGGCTTTATCAGCTGTACTCATTTCCTGTTCTTTTTGTTGGCCATCTTCTACCTGCTGTGAAACAGAGCATTACTTGTCTCTCAGTGTGGAAGAGGAACCTGCTGAGACTGGCTGGAGTGGGGAAGGTTACTTTCCTTACTGGAGAACCAGTCTAATCACTGGGCCTACAATCGGGTTAAGCTCTTCAGCTGCAGATGTTAGAAGCTCATGCCTCACCACTGCCTGCCATCAGGACTGGGAAACAGGCTGATAGTTATGATCTGCCTTCTCTTCTGATGCCCTTCTACCCACAGCATATTAAGTTTCTACCCAGTTTAAAGGGACCTTAAAGTTCCTTATGAATGTGTTGCCAGTATTTTTTAACTTCAGCAAAACAACATATTATCTAGTCCTGTTCTTAGAAATAACCAAACACTTCGGACAAAATTTTGTCATTCAAATTAAGATAAATTCTTCATCCCTGGCAGACTTCTGGTATACATACAGTTTCAGCTTGGGTGATTAAATTTAAATAAAACTAGAAATGCTGAAAGTCAGGTCATCAGAATGGGAGAACATATGCTGATTTAGCCAGTCCCCAGCATACAGTTTAGGTCATGATTATTTCTACTAATGTCTTTACAGCATTTTAAAAACATATTTTATGGAACAAGCCTGTGGCAAGAATTAGCTTATTAGCTTAGTTGTAAAGCGCTTTAAGTGCAAGGAGTAGCAGATGAGAGCTGTACTGTTTTAAAGAGCTGATGATTTGACTGAAAATAATACTGGGCCAAAACTTCTTAAAGAAAACTGAAGACAGATGTGTTGGACTTTAATAAGACATTTTCTGAAGGTTAGAGAATGAATATCAGTTTTTTCCCTTGGCACTGCAGTGGCCTCTGCTCTGTTCTCTACACCTATTACTCTTAATCTAGTAAGAAAACACTGTACCAGAGAGTGGTGTGCATGGCTGACTTTGGCTCAGGCTGACATAAATTAATACTGCTTTTGCAACTACAGCGGCATTTTTTTGAGGTAAACTCTCATATTTATAGACACTTATCAGAATTCTATGGATGGTAAAGCAGGAGAAAAGGTCAATACTTGGTAAACTTCCATTTATTTGTTTCTAAGCTACAGGTAGGTGTGTAGTGTGGAAGCAAAGAAGAGTCTACAGCATCCTTTCTACATCCTTCAGCTGCCTTTGTGTAGATACAATAAGGTAAAGGCAGAGCTGTGGTTCCTTTACTTGTAGGAGAAGAGTGGATACTGTCTCAAAGATGTTTGGCAGTTAGAAGCCACTTGTAATGGCTCAGAGTGGGTGGGCAGGCTTATTCTGCAGTGGAGCCCTTAAAAGGAGGTATCACCTTGCTACATGCAGCTTTGTCTGAAAGCTGTAATTAATTTATGTGATGAGGGACGTATTAGTGCCCTGGCTGGATTTCCTGATGCCCTTACAGTAACTGATAACTTACAGAGTGGGAAGGGTTTTCAATCTTTTGTTTGTAAGTAAGATCACTTCAGGAAGATGTTGAAAAGGAAATAACAGGAAGGAAAAATAATACTAGTCCTCAAGTCAGTACTGGGACCAGTGCTGTTTAATTTCTTTGCTGGCAACATGGACAGTGACATTGAGTACATCCTCAGCAAGTCTGCCAACACCAAACTGTGTGGTGTGGTCAACATGCTGGAGAGAAGGGATGCCATCCGGAGGGACCATGGCGGGCTCAGGTGGGCTCGTGCCGAATGTGTGAAGTTCAACAAGGCCAAGTGCAAGGTTCTGCACCCGGGTTGGGCCAATCCCATGCACAAATAGAGGCTGGGTGGAGAATGGATCAACAACAGCCCTGAGGAGAAGGTCTTGGGGATGATAGTGGATGACAAGCTCAACGTGGGCCAGAAAGATGAGCCTGCAGCTCAGAAAGCCAGCTGTGTCCTGGGCTGCATTAAAAGAAGAGTGACCAGTAGGGCCAGGGAGAGGATTCTGCCTGTCTACTCTGCTCTGGGGAGATCCCACCTAGAGTACTGTGTCCATTTCTGGGGTCCCCAACACAAGAAGCACATGGAGCTCCTGGAGAAAGTCCAGAGGAGGGCCACGAAGATGACCAGAGGGCTGGAGCACCTCTGCTATGCAGACAGGCTGACAGAGTTGGGGTTTTTCAGCCTGAAGAAGAGAAGGCTCTGGAGAGAACTTGTAGCAGCCTTCCAGTAGCTGAAGGGATTACAGGAAAGCTGGGGAGGGACTTTTTACAAGGGCTTGTAATGAGAGAACAAGGGATAATGGATTAAAACCGGAAGGGAGTAGATTTAGGTTAGACATTGGGAAGGAATTCTTCACTATGAGGGTGGTGAGAAACTGGACCAGTTTGCCCAGGGAGGTTGTGGAAGCTCCATCCCTGGAAGCGTTCAAGGGCATGTTGAATGGTGCTCTGACAACCTGGTCAAGTGGGAGGTGTCCCTGCCCATGCCATGGGGATGGATTTAGATGATCTTTAACATCCCTTCCAAGTCAAACCATTCTATGATTCTATGATTGTATGAAGCACAGCCAAGTCAGCTTACCTTCACTGTGGAACACCAGATCTGTGTACATATTCTTTGTTTGAAACCTTCTGCATTGCACCTTGTCCCTTCTGTTACCATACCAGATGACTGAGGACTACTGAGTGAGGTTCTGTACATTTTAAATGTCTCCACACTGCAGTAAAAGGAAAAAAAAAAAACAAAGGATAGCAGAGCTCAAATATATTCTCTTGCCTGTTGCTGGCTCAGGTGTTCTGAGAACAAATTGAGTCTATAGACTGAGAGCCAGAACTTTCAGCATGGAAACCACAAGTCATGGAAAAGAAGTTTTCCACTTGTGTTTCCTCTCTTCCAAGGATATATTTATCTTCATCTTTACTGTTTCTTTAATGCATCATGCAGAAGGTATTTTTAGCTGACTTGCCAAGGAAACCAATTCAGAGATCCTTTGCAGATACTTTTCATGTTTCCATTAAATAAAATTACATCATGGTGAATATAAGACCAGTGAGAGCTCTTTAAAATCATTGTTTTAAGGTGCTTATCTAGAAGGGAAGAAACTATGTTGCAAATATTTAGGTCTTCAATAAATTATTTCAGAAATTATAAATTCCATATTGAAATAATGAACATTTTTCTAGATAGTAATAAGCTTACCCCTTCCCAATGCAGAAGAACATGGAAAACTGTTTGCCAGTGAGGTTTAAACTCTTGAGATGTGTATGCTCAGCAGCAGCAAATACATCCTGTGCTTAGATCCTGTTGTTAACATTAGCATGCACTTGTTTGCTGTGAGGCCAGACTTAGACCTCTCCAATTACACCCAGTTTGAGGAGAGATAATATTTATTATTAACATAGATGACCAAATTATTCAGAGCTTAAGAGCTTTTAGTGCTGCTTGGATGTAGAGAAGAGGAAGCAAGGAGGAAAGGTGTTTAACTTCTTGTTCCAGTACCACATTTCTGGCTCTTTGTTTTGAATGTATGGATTGACAAACTGTGCCATAACCAAGCTTGTAAATTTCTCCAAAGATATAAAGGTCCCATATCCAAAAATTCTTGATCTGGAAAAATATTGTCAATTATCTGGCAGTTGACTAATAAGATATAACTATGAATTGTTCATTGGACTGCAGGTGATTGTAAAGCATGGCATTGATTTCTACATCCAGATTTAGCTCTGTCCCATTGAAGTCTGTTTTTGTTTCAATTTGTGATATTGGTGTCACTTTTTTTTTTTATAGGAGGGGACAATATTTATCTGTTTAAATTCCTTCATAAATTTGTAAGTTTCTGCTTTTCCAAATGAAAATGAATATTTCTTGCTTCTGCTGAAGTCTAGACTTCAGACTTCTAAACTTCCTGGTTTCTTCTGCAGCAGACAACAATCAAGCAGTATTATTATATTAAAGAAAACTCCAGTTGTCATATGGAGCTTTGTCATCACCTTCTGCTGTCACAAAATGTATTGGAAAGTAGTCTTCCATTAGAGTCTAGCAATGCAAAGAGCAAATTGGATGGTATTGCCAGTCACTTGAGAAGGCTGCAAATGGAAAGGGTTCATTTGAAGAGAACTTTTGCAATATAATTTGAATTTCAGCTAATCCATCCCTTCTGCACTGGTACACAAATCAGATATGAAAATGGGAACAGGCATGATTCCTGAAGAGAACTGGAAGGCTTTCCCATGCATGACTGCCAATTCTGGGAATAGAAAACTGTATGGGGGCTATTTATTTTTCAAAACTTTTGTACTACAGCTATGCACAGGTCTGGAGACTTTGCAAGTTTTTAACACTAGGTTGTTTTGTGTGCTGTCCAGTGTGAAAGAAAGCAGTTTAAGAGTACATCCACAAAATGCAGCCAAAACTAAAGTTTACCTTCTTGGGAAGTTGCAAAGCTAGTATTATACTGTGATTTTAAACCTAGAGTAACTGTTAATATGTTACTGTGACAACTCTTAAAATCTACATGCTGATGGCAAAACAAGACAGACCTGACACTGTAAAGGTTTCCGTATTTGTTGAAGTTGTTTATTGTGGTTCACTGCACACAGTGCACAGAAAAGTGCATCACATATTTGACATGCTGGGTCACTTCCATACTCACATTTTAGGAAAAGCGTGTGGGATTTGAAACAAGGTTACAGCCAGGGGGAAAAGGCTAGGTATGTTTTTTCAATCAAGGCTTTCAATCACAGTGTAGATGTGATGCTTTGTGTGTACACCCACAGCAAAGGGAATTGGACCATACAGGTAACTATAATCAGGGCACTTCCTGACTTTTGAGTGCTTGAGATTTAGACTTCAAAACCTTTCTGATGTGGGGTTTTGGGTTGCTTTCTGTATCATGCTACTCAGTTAACTGGCTGAACTGGTCTGTCACATCACTCCAGCACTACAAAAAGACCCACTGGAACCATCTTTAGAAAGGAAACAGAACAGAATATCAACACACCACACAGTGTCACTACTAGCACTGTTTTTAGGTAGCAATGCCTTTTCAAGTTCTATATTTATCACTGTATCACAGAACTATCTGGAACATGAACGTTTTCTCTAATGCTTTATCTTTGTGCTCATCAGCACAAAAGCAGGTTAACAGCAAAGCCCTAAGTTGTGCATTCTGTCAGCCATTTGCTCATCAACGATAGTCATACTTCATGGTGCACCTTCCAAATTACAATGCTGACATAGTTTCTCATGAATTATAACAAAATTCCACAAGATTTAACTGTATGTGACCAGTGTATGATAGGAAAGACAGCCAGAGTGGGTGAGAAGTCTGTTTCGCTCAATGCAAAGTTACTTATCACTGTGGGAAAATGCATAAAAGCAGCCTGGCATCAGCTAAGCATCTGTCTCAAAATTTTCATCACTGTTTTCCAGAAATGGCTGCCAATGCTACCAGCTTGAATTTAGTTATTTCCTGACTTTTGCAGGCTTAACTCAATGGTGTAACCTACTCTCTTTTTTTTGTAGCTCTGTATGTAATGTCAGACCAGCACAAAGCAGGGTGCCTGAAGGCTGGGAAAAGCCAGTTCTTGTTTAGACAGAGTTGTTTCCTTGAAAAGGTTTGTTATACAACTGGGTCTTTATATAAGCAGAATTTCACAAAAACCTGATGCATATAAGAAAAATGTGCTTTCTCTCATGCTTAAAGTAAAATGCTGTACTGTCACTTAATGGTGTACAGCCTCAAAGACTAGTGTGCTACTTCCATTTAATTTCCTTGGCTAATACTATAGTCTTCAGCCAACCTGAAGTAAGTAGGGTGTAATTTCTGAACTTAATGGAGGGGTATGAAGATCAGAGATGACCTAGGAATTCACTTGTGGACAGTAAGGGATATATGAATTGCCTATTTCTGGTGGGTCTGCCTGCATTACAGAGCTTATTGTCTCCTAGCAGCATGCTCCTACCTTTCCTGCCCACCTGATGGAATGCAGAAGGAAAGGCTTTGGTATAAAAGATCCTGAGATACACTGTTACCTCTTAGGACCCTCGGAGTCTGTGAAGATTATCTTCCTCTTGCCTAGGGCTCACTCCTGTTATTTTGTCCTTTAGATGTGACGGCAAAGCCACTTGTCTAGTCCCAGAGTTTGTGAAAAACTGCAACTGAGCCTGCACAAAACCTGTGTTGTGATGCCTCTGAAGGCAATGTAGCCTTTCTTACCCACTGCAATGAAGTTTAGGACCTTTACGAATATGAACACCTTCCATGGTGTACACAATAAATAAAGGGATTAAAAGAAGCGTCGAGTGATCTTCATAAATAAACAAACATTTTAAGATCTCTCCACATGAAGTAGGTTTTGAAACCGGTATTACTACACACAGAGTAAATCTCAGTGGCTGCCCAAGATGAGTATTGCCCAGATACTAGTGCTGTTCCCTGCCCCAATGCACAGCTAAAGCTGGAATGTGAAAATGGCATCATTAGGAAAAACTAGTCACTGACTGGGAAATGTTTGCTGCAGGGATAACCAAGATACATTCCAAGCACTTGCTTGTACACTTAACCCAGAATAGGAGCACAGAAGGATTTATCCAGTCTTGGTGCTGGATCACCAGGCCACTGGTCTCAAGTCATGGCCCTAGAAGGGACTACCATGCAGTCCAACCTACATTTCTATTCTGAAAAAAGTACACAGCACTGCATTGCTGAACAGGGAAGCTGACGATGTTATTCCATGGTTGTGTTTGTTCATTTTCCTTTCATCTGCTTTTGACAATATGTCTCTCTTCCTCTTCTCCTGTACTGAATAACTTGAATATTCTGAAGGTAGGTCTCAACAGGAGCATCTGAAACAATGTCTGTGTTTTAAATGTACAGAAGGGATTTGGGGCCTTTTTGCATCATGTTGTTTCACATCCTTTACGGCTCAGGGATATAACATTACATTTGGGAAGACAGGAAACATTTCAGATTGAATAATTTCAGTTTGCCATAAATGTCTGGGTGTAGTATGATCTGGTTGAGCCATCTGAGGCAGGAACTCACCTCTGCAAGTGACTAGTCTTAAAATGCTGTTGCCACAGGCATCCACAAGCAGCATAATTAGATTAGCGTAAAACTAACGAAGAAAGATGGTGGGTTCTTTCAAGAATTATGGATAGAGGCAACTTTGAAAGAAAGTGAGCTATCCTATTAGTTGTAGAATTTCTCCTCCTTGTCACAAGTGTTTTTCAAAAAAGCAGAACTGGATATTGATTTCAGGTGGAAGGGATTGCTGTGCAGGTGACTTTTACCCTTTCGTATAAGGACATGTGCGTATCAACTAAAATAGCCTTGTACAGGAGTCACTCAGACTAAAAAAAACCTGATTCCTCCCAACTTGGGAAATTGACTGGGAAACAGCTGTGCTGCCATGGTGTCACAATACAAGTTGAATGAAGAAAGTATTTCACAATTGCTAAGCCTCTGTCCATCATATTTGAGAGGACATGGTGGTCTGGTGAGGTTCCCAACAACTAGAAAAAAGGGAACATAGCCCCTGTTTCTAAAAAGGGGAAAAAGGAAGATCGAGGAACTACAGGCCAGTCAGTCTCACCTCTGTGCCTGGCAAGACCATGGAACAGATCCTCCTGGAAAGTCTACTAAGGACTTAAGAAAAATAAGGAGGTGACTGGTGACAGCCAACACAGCTTCACCAAGGGCAAGTCATGGCTGACCAGTTTGGTAGCCTTCTACGACAAGGCTGAAGACATGGTGGATGGTGGCAGAGCAACTAACGTCATCTACCTGGATTTGTACAAGGCATTTGACACTGTCCCACATGACATCCTGGTCTGCAAACTGACAATGCATGGATTTGACAGATGGACCACTCAGTGGATAAGAAATTGTCTGGATGGCTGCACCCAGAGAGTTGTGGTCAATGGCTTGGTGTCCAAATAGAGGCAGGTGAGGAGTGGTGTCCCTCAGGGGTCAGTACTGGCATCATCTGTTGGAGACATGGTGCTGTTCAACATCTTTGTTGGAGACATGGACAGTGAGATTGAGTGTATCCTCAGCAAGTTTGCTGATGATACCAAGCTGTGTGGTGTGGTTGACACCCAAAAGGGAAGGGATGCCATCAGAGGGATGACAGGCTGGAGAGGTGGGCCAGTGCCAACCTCATGAAGTTCCACAACACCAAGTGCAAGGTCCTGCACCTGGGTTGGCACAACCCCAGGCACAAATACAGGCTGGGGGGAGAATGGCTGGAGCGCAGCCCTGAGGAGAAGGACTTGAGGGTGGTAGTAGATGAGAAGCTCGACATGAGCTGCCAGTGTAAGCTGGAGCCCAGAGAGCCAAACAGATGCTGGGCTGCATCAGAAGAAGTGTGGCCAGCAGGGCCAGGGAGAGGATTCTGCCCCTCTACACTGCTCTGGTCAGAGCCCACCTGGAGCACTGTGTCCAGTTCTGGTGGCCTCAGCACAAGAAACATAGAGACCTGTTGAAGAGGGTCCAGAGAAGGGCCACCAAGATGATCAGAGGGCTGGAGCAGCTCTGCTGTGAAGACAGGCTGAGGGAGTTGGGGCTGTTCAGCCTGGAGAAGAGAAGGCTGCAGGGAGACCTTATAGCAGCCTTCCAGTACCTGAAGGGGCTCCAGGAATGCTTGGGAGGGGCTTTTCACCAGAGAGGGCAGAGGAAAAGGAGTAATGGTTTCAAACTGAAAAGGGCAGATTTAGGTTTGACATCAGGAAGAAATTCTTCACCATGAGGGTAGTGAGGTGCTGGAATAGGTTGCCCAGGGAGGTTGTGGATGCCCCCTCCCTGGAGCTGTTTAAGGCCAGGTTGGATGAGGCTTGTGCAGCCTGGCCTAGTGGGAGGTGTCCCTGCTCATGGCAGGGGGGTTGAAACCTGATGATCTTTAAGGTTCCTTCCAACCTTAACCATTCTATGATTCTATGATTCTATTTATACTTTTCACTCACTGCATTTCTGCTTCACAGTAGCCCTGGTGTAATGACTTACCCCCATGTCAATTGTGAAGCCTCCAGCAGACTGTCAGTGCAATTTTCCTTATTCCCCTTTTAGTTTTCCATGGGAGGGTAGAGAGTCGGTATCATTAGGACATTCCAACACTGAGGGGATCCTTTCCGTGACTCCAACTAATATGTCACATCCCACATGTGGAGGGTGCTGAGTGACTCAGAATTGCAAATGCCCTCGGTGTGGTTTAAGGGAAATAATACTCAAGGTCCAGATCAGCTTTCATAGGAATATAGGTAAATGTTTTATGTTTTGTTGGCTGAGATTTCTGTGGAACAAATAATCTGTAAATATTCGCACTTTCACAATTACATACACTCAGACTATGTGGCTTTACAGGAAAATCAAGTTAGGTCCTGTATTGCTTAACAACTTCAAGAGAAAGGAGAAAGGGAGGGGGAGGAGAGAGAGAGAAATCAGCAGTCCTGGGTCCAGCAGCAGACCTGCTGACAGGGGTATTCAGTTCAGAGAATTCCCCAGGTCTTGTACATGCCTGTATTTATAGGTCCCAGTTTCTGGGGACTGTGGGGCGGTAGAGACTTTTCCCTGACATGGAAGGCACAATATGAGGCTTTATGACCAGTCAAGAGAAGTGACACCAGGTCCAACCCCTGCTTTCCACCCTGCAACCGGGCTGACAGTCCAGTCACTTGGGGCTCCTCCCTTACAGCATATCCTTTGGTCCTTAGATTAAGCATCATATGGGATACCAGTTGCACTACTGGTCACAACCTCTCTGGATAGAATTCACCGCACCTAGGAAAGCAAATATTAATTGCTTTCAGGTAACTGGGCTTGACCAGCCTCCTAGACCATTTTGGAGTTTGCCTATTACATTTCTCCTGGTAAAAGCTGAATAGTGCATTGAATTGCTCTCAGAGGGTGGATCTCCATGTAGCCCACACTCTAAAAATACAAGCATGTGTCTGTGTCATATTTATAGTGTTCCAATCCCTAGGCTGAGACAAGGCTTGCATGGGAAGTGAATCCTACATGCATTCCAAGTTTATGACCCCAGATAGCTTTCAGTTATGTTCAATCATTAACAAAATCTAAAGGATGTAGTTCAAAGATAAGTGGGTCACCTTCCACATCTTCTCCAAAGTATTCTAAAACAGGAATGAAAGAAAGATTAGGAATGCAATAATTTGGAAGGGGTTGGACAGTAATACTGAACAATCAATCATAAATATAAAATTTAACATGACCAGTAGAATCTCTAGCTAATTGGACACAAACAGCTATTGCAGCTACCAACATTCAGCTGCAGGCAACTTCACAGATGACTATACAAAACTGATTGGCATTGGACAGGATATTGCTGAAGGAAAATGGTGTTTGTGGGTGGCTGAACACTATTTACCCAACAAAACCTGTTGTGTGTCAATTCCAAATGCATCTTCCACACTACAGGAAGCCATAGACAATGTGGAAGTTTGCTGAAGAGGAATATCTACTGTAAGTAGTCAGTTGTATTGGTACCATAAAACTTAATTGGGGGAGTTTCACATGTAGATGTGTGGCAATGCAAGGGGTGTATTTGTCTTAGCTGGAGCTGAGTGTTTGGAGCAGTGGTAATTCTTTTACAGTTACGGTATGGGTACGACTACTTCCAGTGAGATATATCCTGATTCTCCTCTTGGATGCATCCTTAAAAAATGGAAAATATTTGGGAACATTCTAATGATAAAAGAGGAAATTAAAATGTATTGTAATAATTGGTGACTGAGTTATAAGCTTGACTATGGGGAAAGGTGGCCACAAAATGGATCCTTAAATTATTACGCTAGGTAGAAGATGATGTTTTGCTGTAGCAAAGTGAGATGAAGCACTGTATGTGGATGTTTTTATGAATTTGTGCTCAAGGCCAGAAATTCAAAAGAAGGTTGTTAGTAAGAAGGATTGTTGTAAGTTGGTGGAAAGTGATGAGAATGGAGATGTACAATCGCTAATACCCCCAGTTCCTCCTCCCCACTCTGGAAATGCACTGCCACCTGCAGACCAGGAGAGTAAAAGTGGGGTGTCAGTAGGGGATCAGAGAATGCGGATTATGTACATGTCCCTGTCAGAACACTGGACATGTTAAAATTTGTGGGGACCTAGTGGGCTGTCCTGGCTTGAGCCAGAATTAAGCCAATTTTCCTTTTACTGATTTTTTTTTTCCTTCAGTGAGCTTTCTTTTAACCAGCAGCAGAGTGTTCCAAATAAGACTTATACTGGTGGAATGTTTTTCTAACTGCTGGGGCTTCAAGGTCGCACCTTCACTCTGCCGGCTCAGACACAACAGGGAGATCTATGAACCCCCCTGTAGGAGGCTGAACTAGACAGACAGCAAAGTTGGCCAGAGATATTCCATTCCATATCTCTACGTAAGCTCAGAGGAAGGTCAGAAATCACAGAAGACAACTTCCTTCCTGCTTCTTCTTCCCTTCTCTTCCATCCATGGCCGGCGTCCAGGGAGGACTCCGTCCATCCATCACCATCGACTCCCAAGCTCGAGCTCTCCTGACCCTCATCACTCTCCGCTTTCTCCAGCAGCTCAGGGATTTTTGGGGACTGTTTGTAGCTAAGGAGATGCTGTGGGAGTTGCTGGGGGTGGGGGGACAAGAGAGGCTTTTGCACATCCCTGAACGTATTTGTATGTAACTGTATGTATTTTCTTTATCATTGGTGCTTAATTAAAGCTGTGTAGTTTAGTTTTCAATCCAGCCAAGTCTCTCTCTTTTTCTCTCTCTCCTTCCCTACCTGGGTGGGAGGGGGAGGGGATCGAGAGCGTTGTTGTCAGACCTGAGTCAAACAGTGACACAGGCTACTCAAAACAATCATGATACCATACAATCCCGCCCAGGGGGTTGTCCAGGCATTTTTAGAAATTGTTTTCACTACTGAGGAAAAGTGAATAGTTTTGGAGAAAGCTAGAGAAGAAGATGAGTGTAAATATGTACCATAAGAAGCCATGAGTCACGTTATGCCCAGGGAGGGCCCAGAACGGGGCCAGTAAACAGAAAACTTGTCAAAATTATAGATTAGACAGGATCTGATGAGGAACCCTCCATCTTTACGAGAGGCTGTGTGAGGCTGCTTGAAAATGGACCATTTTGGACCCTGAGAAGGAAACTAGCCAAAAGATGTTTAACATGCTGTTTGTTTATAGGTCAGTCAGCCACACATATCAGGAATTGCAGGAAGTGGATGGGGCAGATAGTATGACGATCTTGCAGTTGTTTGAAATAGTGTTTAAGGTGTATGATAATCAAGAGGAGAAGAAGAAAAAAAGAAAAATAGAAAAAAAAGAAAAACAAAACAAAACAAAAACAAAAACAAAAAACCCACAAAAAAACCAAACCAAACCAACCAAACAAAAAACAACAACAACAACAACAACAAAACCAAACAAAAAAAAAACAAACAAAAACAAAAACAAACCAGAATGAAATTGCAGGTGCTGTTATTAGCTGCTGCTATAATCAAGAGTAATTTTGAGAGACAAGGACCAGTAAAATGCAGAGGCCAGGGCAGAGGGAGATGTGTAAAATCACAGACTAGGGAGGATCACCAAAACCAAGCCCCATCAGGCCCAAATCCATGTGCAACTGGCTGGGAGGAAGGGCACTGGAAAAATGGGTGCCCAAATAAGGAAGGAAAAGGGAAAGGGAAATCCAGAAACTTATTTGAATTTTACTATGCTGGAGAACCTCAGCTGATCCAGTTAGGCTGGGGGGGGATAAAACTATAGATTTTTATTAGATAGCAGAGCTGCACATTGAGAAATTACTAGCTGTAAGGGACCTTTAAGTAAAATTACCATATCGATTGTCAGGGCAAGCAGAAAGCAAGTTTTAAAGCCATTCCTGAAACCAATAGAGTGCAAAATTCGAAATAAGAAATAAACTCATTAATTTCTCTGTATGCCAGAATGTCCCATGCCATTATTAGGACATGAATTGTTGTGCAAACTGAATGCTCAAGTAACCTTTCCTGAGAACTCTGTGCAGTTACATATTCCCCAGGAGATGGCGTGGAAGGCACACACTTGCCTGCCGACGGAGGCACATTCTTTTGAGGAACCTGAACACGACATTGCAGACACAGTGGTAGATGTGGTGATTCCTCTGGTCTGGGCTTGGAAGGAATCAGGTAAAGCAAAGAATGTGGCACCTATTGAAACAGTTTAAGCCTGGAGCTCATCTGGCGTGAAATAAAGAGTATCACAGAAAATTGGAAGCACAGAAAGTGTTGGAAACCTTTTGAAAATCACAGACTGTTAAGAGAATGTCCGTCTGAATTTAACACACCCCTGTATTACCAGTCTCAGGAATTAGGCTGCTTCATGATCTAAGATAAAGCAATCAGACATCTGTGGATGTGCATCTTGTTCTTCCTAACCCATATACATTGCTTACATGTGTACCTAATACAATTGTTTATTTTACAGTTCTGGATTTGAAGGACACTTTCTTCTGCATCCCAGGTGGACAAAGCAAGCCAAACAATTTTCGCTTTCAAATGGGAAAATCTGACAATAAGGGGGAAGGTACAGCCACCAGCCTTCACATCCCCCACTAGTCCTTCTCTGTTCACAAACAGCAGGTCTAGTAGATTGCCTTCTCTAGTTGGCTCAGTCACCAGTTGTGTTAGAAAGTTATCTTCCACACACTCTAAGAATCTCCAGGACTGCTTCCTGTCTGCTGTATTGTTTCTAGCAGACATCTGGTAAGTTGAAGTCACCCACAAGAACAAGTGCTAGTGATTCTGAAACCTTACCCAGCCGTCTGTAGAACGCTTCATCAACCGCTTAATCTTGATTGGCTGGTCTTTAACAGACCCCAACCATGACAGCCACCTTGTTAGCCTTCCCCTTGATTCTTACCCATACGCATTCCATGCTATCGTCACCATCATCATCACGATACTAGAGACAATCAAGACCTTCCCTAACATACAGCTTCACACCACCACCATTTCTCCTCCTGCTCCTGTTCCTTCTGAAGAGTTTGTAGCCACTCATTGCAGCACCCCAGTCATGAGAACCATCCCACCACGTTCCTGCGATGTCAGAGCTGTCCTGCTGCACAATGGCCTCCAGTTCCTCCTGCTTGTTGCTCATGCTGCATGCATTGGTATAGATGCAATTGAGCTGCACTAGATGTATTTGAGCTGGGCCTTTTTAGCACTGGCATGCTGTGCACAGGCTGCTCTCCAACAAGCTCAGTCCCCTGACCCTTATTTACAGGAGGCCCAGTTTTATCCCCATCCCCCTGCAAACCTCATTTAAAGCCCTGACAATGAGCCCTGCTAACTCCTCTCCCAGTATCCTTTTCCCCCATCTGGGACAGGTACATTCCATTTGTCTCCAGTAGGCCTGGTGTCTTGAAAAGTTTCCCATGATCAAAGAACCCAAAGCCCTGCTGATGACACCAGTCATAAAGCCATGAACTAACCTTTTGCCTCTTCCTTTTAGTTCCCTCATCTATGGCTGCCATTAGTGGGATGGAGGAGGACACAACTTGTGCTCCTGATCCCTTAACCAGCTACCACAGAACCCTGAAATCTCTACAGATTTTGGTGGTCTTGTTGCCACTTTGTCACTACTCACCTGAAAGACCAAAAGTGGGTAGTAATCTGAAGGCCTCACCAGAATAGGAAGATTCTTTCCGACACTCTTCCCCCTCATCCTTACCCATAAACACTCAACCCTATCATCATTATCACTGACCTCTATACAATCAAAACACTCCCTAATGTACAGACCCACCCCACCACCTCTCCTTCTCTGCCTATACATTCTGAAGAGCTTAGAGCCATCCACTGCAGCATTCCAGTCATGACAGCCATCCCACCATACATCTTTGATGGTGACTAAGTCATAGCTATCCTGCCACACAATGGCTTCCAGCTCCTCCTGTTTGTTGCCCATGCTGTGTGCATTGGTGTAGATGCACCTGAGCTGGGCTATCAGTTTTACCTCCAACCTTGGCCTGTCACCCCTCTGCTCATCTATAGTGGGCCTGCTTTTATCCCCTACCCCCTTCACACCTAGTTTAAGGCCCTCTCGATGAGCTACAACTCCTGGCTGAGAATCCTTTTCCCCCTTGGTTGTAGTTCCACTCCATCTTTCGCCAGCAGCACTGGTGCCATGTAAACATCCTTATAATCAAAGCAATCAAAATTAATCCTATGGCACCAGCCTCTGAGCCATGTGTTAGCCATGTTTTCCTGTTCCTTTCAGGAACAGTGACCTCCCCATAACTGCAGGAACTGAGGAAAACAACACTTCTGCTCCAGATCCTGCAACCCTTCAGCCCAGTGCCCTGAAGTCCCTTTTCATCACCCTAGAGCTTCTCTTGGCAACTTCTTCACTGCCCACAGGCATGACCGATAACAGGTAGCAATGAGAGGTTTGCACCAGACCAGGGAGTTTCCTGGTAACCTGTCTAACCCAGGCCCCAGGGAGGCAGCAGACCTCCCTGTGGTATGAGTCTGGAAGGCACATTGGGCTCTCTGTTCCCCTCAGAAGGGAATCTCCCATGACAATTATTCTCCTTTTATTCTTGAGAAGCAGTCCTGACTACCTCTGCAACTCCCTAGATGGACCTTTGTCAGTAACCTCATTTGTCTGGACCTCCAGTTCCAAAACCCTGTATCTATTCTGTAAGGGTACCTGGGAAGGTGGGGGAGGCTGGAAGGGGATTCACCTGCTGCCCCAAGCAGGGACCTGCTTCCATTCCTCCCCATTGTCTCTCAGGTCCCCTCCTTCTGCCTGGTGACAAGAGGGCAGGGCATCCTCTACTTCTTGTGGAGTCTCCACATGTGGTAGGGTGGCTCCGCCAATCTATTTCTCTTCTACATTCCCAGGTACTCCTTCATCTTTCCACCTCCTCTTTCAGCTCAGCCATCAGGCTGAGCAGATCATTCACCTGGCTGCATTACAAGCAATTCTTGTCTCTGCTCTTCTCCAGTATGAGTGATGGGCCCAGGCACTCACTGCAGCAAGAGGCCTGGACAGCTGCTTCTTTGAGTGGGACCTCAATCTGGGTCGCCACAATCCCTCTGCTGATGTCTTTTGACCAAATGGAAACCATGTCTAGGTCCTCATCTGGGAGGCAATGACGACTAGCCGAGTTGGGAGAACTATAGGGACATTGTTTGGGTATGTAGGAAGGCAACAAGAAAGGCCAAAGACCTCTTAAACTGGCAAAGGAAGCAAAGGAGAATAAAAAGAGCTTCTTCAAATATATCAGTAGTAAAAGGAAGAATAAGGAAGATATGGGCCCACTGCTGAACGAGGTGGGAGTCCTGGTAACAGAGGATGCAGAGCAGGCAGAGTTGCTGAATGCCTTCTTTGCTTCAGTCTTTACTAAGACCAGCCCTTATAAGCTTCAGACCCTGGACATAGGGGGGTAAGCCTGGAGGAGGGAGACTCCTCTCCACTAGTCAATGAAGAGTGAGTCAGAGATCAGTTATGCAAATTGAGTGTGCACAAGTCCATGGGCCCTGATGAGATTCACCCAAGAGTGTTGAGAGAGCTGGCTGATGTTATTGTCCTACCACTCTCTATCATTTTTGAAAGATGATTGCAAAACGGAGAGGTGCCTGAGGACTGGAGGAAAGCCAATGTCACTCCAGTCTTCAAAAGGGCAAGAAGGAATCCAGGAAATTACAGACCAGTCAGCCTCACCTCCATCCCTAGAAGAAGATGGATCAGCTCATTCTAGAGGTCATGTCTAAGCACATGGAAGAGAAGATTATCAGGAATAGTCAGCATGGATTTACCACAGGGAAATCATTCTTGACTAACCTGATAGCCTTCTATGATGGTGTGACTGAATGGATAGATGCAGGGAGACCAGTGGATGTAGTCTGCCTTGACCTTAGCAAGGCTTTTGACAGTCTCCCATAACATCCTTGTGAGCAAGTTCAGGATATGTGGGATAAAAGAATGGATAGTGAGATGGATTAAGAACTGGCTACACAATAGAGCCCCAAGAGTGGTGGTCAGTGGTGCAGAGTCCAGCTGGAGACCTGCAACTAGTGGAGTCCCTCAGGGATCGGTGCTGGGTCCAGTCCTGTTGAACATCTTTATCAATGACCTTGATGACAGGACAGAGCGTCTTCTCAGCAAGTTTGCTGGTGATACGAAGCTGGGACTGATGCACCTGAAGTCTCTGCAGCCATTCAGCAAGATTTGGACAGGCTGGAGAGCTGGGCAAAGATGAACCTAATGAGGTTCAACAAGAGCAAGTGCAGAGTCCTGCACCTGGGATGGAACAACAAAATGCACCAGTACAGGCCAGGAGGTGATCTGCTGGAGAGCAGCTCTGTGGAGAAGGACTTTGAAGTCCTGGTAGACAACAAGTTATCCATGGACAACAATGTGCCCTCGTGGCCAAGAAGGCCAATGGTATCCTGGGGTGCGTTAAGAAGAGTGTGTCCAGCAGGTTGAGGGATGTTTTTCTCTCCCCCTGCTCTGCCCTAGTGAGACCACATCTGCAGTATTGTGTTCAGTTCTGGTCTCCCCAGTTCAAGAGGGACAGGGATTTACTTGTGAAAGTCCAACAGAGGGCTATGAGGATGGTTGAGGGACTGGAACACCTGCCTTATGAGGAAAGGCTGAGACACCTGGGGCTGTTGAGTCTAGAGAAGAGAAGACTGAGGGGGGAACTAATTACTGTCTAAGGGCTGGGCATCAAGAAGGCAGGGACAACCTGTTTTCACCTGTGCCCTATGACAGGATGAGGGGCAATGGACTCAAACTCGAGCAGAGGAAGTTCCACCTCAACACAAGGAAGAACTTCTTTACTGTGAGGGTTACTGAGCACTGGAACAGGCTGCCCAGAGAGGCTGTGGAGTCTCCTTCTCTGGAGACTTTCAAGGCCTGTCTGGATGCCTTTCTGAGTGATCTGCCCTGGTTCTGGTCCTGCTCCGGCAGGGGGGCTGGACTCGGTGATCTCGGAGGTCCCTTCCGACCCTCAGTGTCCCGTGGTTCTGTGATTCCCCCCTCGGGCCGGAGGGGACCGTGTCCCACCGACGTGCCCTGAGCGCGACCCGCAGCGGCCAGCGCCCACGCCCGGCAGGGCTTAAGAGGCACTTGGACAACGCCCTTAACAACATGCCTGACCTTCTGCTCAGCCCTGGAGTGGCCTGGCAGTTGGGACAGGCCCCTTGCCACTGAAACAGGCTCTTCCACTCCAGCCCAGCCCGCTCTGTGTCCCTCCGTACCCCCACACGCCCCGAGCACCCCCACCCCGCAGCCGCCGTCCTCCCGCAGCGCGGGCCGACAGCTCCGCCCGGCCGCTCCCCTCAGCACCGCCGGGCTCCGCCCCACCAGCCGCCGAGCACGGCCCTGCCGGCTCCTCCCGGGGCCGCTCCCCGCCCCGCCGGCAGGAAGGAGGCCGGGCGGGCGCCGGGCCCGCCCCTTCCCGCCGCCCGGGCCCTGACCCGCGCTTCCTGCGGCGGCATGGCGGGCGGCGCGGCGCCCTGCCTCAGCTACAGCGGCTGCAACTTCCTGCGGCAGCGGCTGGTGCTGGCCACGCTCAGCGGGCGGCCGCTGAAGATCCGCAAGATCCGCGCCAAGGAGGAGGATCCCGGGCTCCGCGGTGCGCGGCGGGCGCGGGGGGCGGCGGGAGGGCGGCGGGGGCCTGGCTGTGCCGGGGCCGGACCCGGAGCCGGTCCCGGAGCCGGACCCGGAGCCGTCGGTGGGGGAGCGGAGAGCCGGGCGGGATGGGGCTGCGCTGCGCGGCCAGGAATTCTCCTCCGAGGGCAGAGGAGCAGCAGCAGCGCCGGGCCCGGGTGGGCGGTGGGGTTCCCGCCCGCGGCGCGGTCTGCTCCGCAGGGCGGAGCGCGGGCGGTGACGGGTCCCGGGCGGTGGCTCCCGGGAGCCGGGGCCGTGCTGGAGCGGTCCCGGTGCGGACGCCGGCGCCGCCAGCTCAGAGGGCGGCGTCACGGAGAGCAGGACTAGCCTTGTGTCTGCGCGGAGCATCCGCCGCGTCGTGCGGACGCTGTGAGCAAACTGGCTTCGCAGGGAGCTCCGCAAATCCTGAAGGCTCGTCGAGAAAGAAGAACCTGGTCACTGGTTAAGCAGTGGCACAGCCCCGTTGCTGGGGAAGCCCTGCAGCCTGGCCCTCGAAACTGTGTTCTGAGCTCTGCATGTATTCCTCGACGCTGAGGTTGTACCAGCTTGGGATGCCTGAATACTGTGATGCTAGCATGCTCCTCCGTCTTCCTGGGGTGTTTGTGTGTTTGATTAAATACGCTTGTTCTTTCCTGTGTCTCTGAGCTACAGTCCGTGCAAACAAGAGAAACCGAGGAATTAGTTCCATGTGAACTGCTCCGGTGTAATGTACACAGTAAGCAAGAAAGGAGGTGAAGGGGAGACCTTTGTTTCTCTAGGTTTTATTCTGTCAATGACAATTTCAGAAAAGGAACATTGGAATGTCTGCAGGTTGCTAATTGTGTTTGTGGAGTAACTGTGCAGCAGCACTTCACATCGGAATGTACCCTTCTTTTAAACTTTTTTACAGAGAATGGTAGGAAGTTGTTGCTAGCTTGTGGTGCTTAAATAGACGGGGTCCTGTTTGCTAGGATTTGTAGACTTTGCTTTGTAGTGAGCAGAATTGGTATTTGCAAAGGTTATGTTCTGTGGGCTTGAGTGATACCTCAAACCACGTGGTCAGAAGTGTCAACTTGTGCCACTTGCTGTGTGCTGGAGAGGAATGTGGCTGGCCCACCCATCACATTTGGGGGCACCTCAGTTGATTTGAAGTGCCTATAAGCATGGAAGCTCAAATTAACAGCTCTGGTTTTATCATGAATTGCCTTTTCTCATGTGCTAGAATTGCGTCACAGCAAGTTGAAGAGTGAGGGTAGACTTACTGCTGTGAGTGACAGGAAGAGGAAAATGTACAAATGCATTGCTGAAGTTTCTTATTATTTTTTTCCAGTAATAAATTTAAGGAATGTAAATTTAAAATTCCGTCTCTGTTCTACTCCTCAGATTTTGAAGCAAGTTTTATTCGCCTGATTGACAAAGTGACCAATGGCTCTCGGATTGAAATAAACCAAACAGGTGAGATCTGTTTTCTTCTGCTGCTCTGGTCTTCTGGGCACTATTAGTTGCTGCAATGAAATGAGAGTTTTGGCTTAACAGAGAGGTCAGTGTTTAGACAGCACTGAGTGAGGAGATGAGAAATAACCTAGCTGAGAAGTTTTGTAGTAACTGATTGCATGCAAGGGGATCAGCTCCCAACCACACTGCAGAGAGTTAAGGAATCTGTATTGCCCAAGAATTAAAATTAGGTTTTTTGTTGGGTATGCTGGATTTCACAGTGGGGTAAGGTCCCTTGGAACCAGAAGGGATCTTTGTAGAAGGCAAGGCTTGCCTTCTAGAAGGGCAAACTTCTTGCCTAATCATGCTCCAAAAAGGTGTTGGTTTGAGCAAGAGGTATCCCACATAAAAATCTCATCTGATTCTTGTTCTTTTCTTTCCTTTATTTTTTTCTTTTAAAGATTTTTAAAGATTATGGTTGGTCAGTAAAGCAGATGAACTACCACCAGATATGCTGTGCAGCAATGAACTGATTATCTGGTCCAGATTTAGCTGCCGTGGAGAATAATAATAGCTTGTATCAGCCTTTTGGGGATTGCTAAGAGATCCTTGATTTTTGGGAAGTAAGGGAAAAGGAGAAATTATGTGCAAGGCAGAATGACAAACATTCATGCATGTTGGCCCATTTATTAACTGCAGACATAGAAACAGTGTGCTGGAAGTGCAGCCATCTTCTAGAAGTTATTCTCTCTCCAGTTAGCCTGTATACCTCATTGCAAAGTGTCTTTGGAATGAGGTATGTAGGAATGAGCTGTAGGAATGGCTAGTGTGCTGACAGCCTCTGACTTGGTTTGCTCCACTGGCATCTTCTCCAGGTACTACCTTGTATTATCAGCCTGGTCTTCTGTATGGAGGCTCCTTGGAACATGACTGCAGCCCCAGTCGTAGTATTGGCTACTATTTGGAAAGTCTGCTCTGCTTGGCACCTTTTATGAAGCATCCACTGAAGATTGTCCTGAGGGGAGTAACAAATGATCAAGTAGATCCTTCGGTAAGTGATAAAATTTAAGTACCAGAGGAGGAATTTTTTTTTTTTCCTTAAAAAAAATATAAATTAGGAAGAAGTCTTTAAAACATGTTGCATTTTTATCATCCCTCACATCCAGAAGTATCCAGTGTTACAGCACCTGCCAGCAAACTCTCTGAATCAAACAAGCTTCTGCATCACACTCCAAACTGCAGCTTTTAATCCACCTTTTGCCTTTCAGTTCTGTACTGCCTCTGTCTTCTCCCCTGGAAATTCTCCTTAAAAGCAATGTGAGGCCCTGCCTCTGGTTTTCTTTTCCTGTTCTTTTGGAAATGCAATAAGTTTTCTCTTACACCACACATGTATTTGCTGTGTAGAAAGAGGAAATTGTCATTCACCTAAGTGTGACAAGGAAAGAATCTTTCTCTTCTCTGCTGGACATAGTTATGCTAGGATTGCTGTGAAGGCACCACTGTATTAGAAGTAGAAGTCACATGACAATTATGAAATTACAGTGTGCAATAACTGATTCTTTAGAAAGACACTAGAAGGCGTGGTAGGTCAAGCAATGCCTAAATGCTTGCCGTGATTTCTCCTACTGCCGATTTGCAGTCCTTTGTTTTGACAGTGTTGTTACAAAAATGAGCTATGGATAATGTGGGATTAAAACATTGAAGTAATGGGTATTGGTTATGCTTTTTTTTTTTTCCCAAAAAAACCCCCTGCAAATGTAATGGCTGTTGGTAGAGCAGGACTGCTGTTGGCTTTTCTAATGGTGATTGCCTGTTTTCCTCCAAGCATCTTACAGAAACGCTATCATCTGAAAACCAGTTCAAATGAATACTGATACTTCTAAGTATAATTGCAGATACTAGATGAGCCACTGAGTTCTGCAAGTATTTATGGCTTTTCAACTGTGCTTCTCTTGTCATTTAAAACACTTGTTCTCTTACTTGTGGTCCTGTGAGACACCCACATGTGCCAAAGGATGATTGAAGTGTTGAGAAGGGATGTACACAGAGCTGTCAAAAACAAACAAACAAACAAACAAAAACCCCCACAAGAAAAAACCACCAAAAAGAAAAAAAAAGTAAAATGGGAAATGTTTCACTAACCTTTCAGTCACTGTGTTTAGAAGTACTAGTAGAAATTATAATTAGTGAATCAAAAAAGTCTCTTTTCGTTGACTGCATCTTTTTAATCACAATGGAGAAATTCTTGAAGAATTGGAGACAAAAAGCTGTCCAATCTTGATGGTGCTTTCATGAAACTTTGGATGTTCATCTAAGCAACTCGGTCTTGATTCTGGAAATTACCCCTTTTCAGGCATCAGTCACATGGGCCAACAGGAGCTACACAATTTTAGTTGAAATGTGTGTGGAAGTTTTATCTAGTTAGTTTGTGCCTGAAGGGAGCTTGCACTGTCCAAAACTCGGGCATAGGAGGGTACTGGCATCCATCAGCTGAATCACAGTGTCACCTCACAGCAAGTGGAAATAAAATGCAGATGTGTGTGCTCAGGAATTAAATCTTAAGTTCATTGGGCTGTAGAAGCACAACTGTAATGACTGGCTCAGCTCATGTGCAGTAACATTTTAAGTGTTGATAACGGAATACTGATTCCTAAAACTGCTTTAAGCCTGGTTTATGTTTGTTTTAACTTTCCTGAGTAAGCATTAAATGTAGTAACACCAATAACTACTTGAAGGAGTTTTTCAAGATGTTTTGTATAGCATATGGCTCTGCAGGTTGCTGAGACTAAAAGCACGAGTTTACATGCTACCCTAAATGTTCCATGTGGTTAAGTGAATGGTAACTTGGTTTTAAATTTATTTGGGCTTCTATTTTTCAGTAGACAGAAGATGTTTGGAAACTGGGTGAGCATTTATTACCTTTGCTTGCCCAGAAAGGGATGCTTAAGTTTGTCTATCCATCTGTACTCTTTTTTTGCTATCTAAGGAGGAGGGGTAAAGGCAAACCAATGTAAATACCTTGTGAGTAGTTCAAAATGGGGCAAGGAGTTTTCCTCTCCTGCTCTTCAGGCAAGAATCTGTCCATCTCAACTTGTAGGTACAGTTGGCAAGGCACCTGCTCAGCGTGTTTGAATATCTTTTTATTGTTTTTATTTGTAAAAGGGGTATGGTGTTTTGTAAACACATCTTTATTTAAGAGGTAGATGAACTATATGGGGTGTATACCTGCATGAGCACGTTCAGTGTCTGTCACCTGCAGATACATATAGAAATTCACATATGTGGGTGTGAAAATACATACATACATACACACACGTATACAGACATATGATCCTATAGCACACCCTTTAAGCTTGAAAGGAGGAGGTTGTTCTGCCCATCCTGCTTCCATATCTCCTGCTTTCAGCCACACAATTCTGTGTACTCCAATACCATGGACACTTTCCAGAGTTCTCCCTAAGTTAGTTCCAACTATCTGGCAAAATGGCAGAGAGCTGTACCCCTGCATTTTCTCATGGAGGCATCCACAAGGTAAGGAGCAGGAAGTAAGCAGCCAGAGAAGCTGGATCTTTACTTCATGGTAGCAGCAGGCAGACACACTGGAATTTCTGAAATCCACATTCAGCTCTGAGCTCTTGTCTTTTACACAGCTTCAAAAATACCTGTTGGATGTGATTGCTGTGTTGTAGGTTTAGAGTTGCTCTTTGCCAGAGACAACTGTGTCAGGAGGACAGAAGGAAATGTTGCAGATCTGCTGTGGGGAGAGCAGAAGTGGTCAAGGCAAGGAGAAGGGGGTTTCTGGAGTCTTGTCTTGTGTAAGGAAAGACTTTCAGCTCAGTTCAGTGAGGCATGGGTCAGGCTGTTCCTGCAGTATAAATACTGTGTCTATCTGTTAGCATTTGTTTGTATACATTAGTAATCCTCCAGTGGGGTGCAATGGAAAGCCCTCTGCTAGCTGGCTCCCATGTGGACCGTGGTGATAATAGTGCATGAGCGATGCATCTGCAGTGAGTGAGAGGGATACTGCTTTGCTCACACTTGTCAGGAATAGATGTGGCTGTGGAATAGCAGCCTGCACTGTTCTTTGGCAGCCTACATTTGCTTTACTTTTTTTGTGTGACTACTGGTGAGATCTGACCGTGGGTAGCTTGTGGGACCAGTCACATGGAACTGGCAAGTAGAGTTCCAGAGAGTCTGTATAGAGTCTGTGTCTGGGGGTGTCCCTATTTGGAAAGTGCCTTTTTGAAGGGAATGGAGGTGGCACACAAATTATGGCTCTTATTTTCCTTTCCTTCTCTACATGTTGTTATTCCTAAGTGGTGCTGCAGCAACCTGGGTTTAGAATAATAATTTTTAATATTTGAGTTTGCAAGTGTTGAAGCTGTGGAACTTCCAGCTGAAATTACTTTTATGCTGGCATAAACTAGCATATGATGCTTTGGCTTGGGAGCAGTAATCTTCAGTGTAAATCAAAACTCAACAGCTGTCTGTAATTCCAGGAAAACAAGAAGTTTTTCCTACTGACTTTAACGTCTTTTTTTTTTTTTTTTTTCCCCTTGCTAAACTGGTTTTGCTTTTCCCCACACCAAAGTCTACGTACTTGTCTGCAAAACATAATGCTGTATATACGTCAGGGATTAATGCTGTTTTGTGCAGTGCTAATGGCTGTGCAGGCCACCTGATGCTTGCCCCTTGCCGAAGTAGCCATGTGCTGTACGGTCTCCTGTCTTTTACAGCTTTGCAGTAGCTAAAGGATTCTGCAAACTCCTAAAAGTAATTTTTCTTTTTTGTCCTTTTAATTGCTGTAGATGTCTTTAAAGGAAAAAGGGTTGTACTTACACTACTTTATGAACAAGCAAAGTCTATAGGACTTAGTAAGTTGTTGGCATTTGTGGTAATGTGTGCCCTTGGTTGTATTTGCTTTAGTACAATGTGGACTTGTTGTCTGCTCTGGAGGTGGAATAACTAGCCTTCAGTGGGAGCTGATGCATAGTTTTATGACTGAGTATAAGCAAGAGACTAGAAATATGGCTTTAGGTATTGGTTCTGTTACTGTCTTGTGCTTTCTAGTGCAGTACCTTACCTCTCCTGTGTGAACTCCTACTCATCTGCTAGGCAGAACAGCCTTTTCTACTTCTTCAGATGCTTCCTATTCCCTTCTCTGCTAAGGCTAAAAATTTGGAACAGAGACAGTCTCTTATTGTGTCTGGTACCTGGTAAGTATCATGCCTGGAATTTGTCTGAGGATCAAAATCTATGAAAATTCTTGATGTTTTTGGAAACAGACAAGCCAGGCCCAAAATTGATCCAGCTTCCTAATGCTCACTTAATATGCTTTTTCTGGAGATACAGACTTCAGTCCAGAATTGCAAAAGTGGAATAAGAGGAGGGAAAGGGAGTTCCTAACCTACACAGTTAAGTTTTTCTGGTTTTACTTATATATTTTGTTTCTTAAGAAGGAGGGAGAAATACTGTGTAACTTCAACATGAACCAGATCAGCTTGTTAGAACTTTAACCAGTGGTACTCGTGTCAGTGTGTGCATGTGCATGTAAGTAAAGGTTTTTAGTCTAAAAGTCAAATTTGTGTGATTAATAAGTACTACTGACAGTCCAAATTAAGATAGCCTGGCTGTAAAAAATATAAAATACATAAATATAAAAAATTAGTCATTGACTTAGTGGGGTTTTTTTAACTAAGATACTCAATTATTGATACATACATTAAAAACACCACCAAATGCCTGTCTGTAAGAAAGGAAGTATGTTGGCCAGCAGGATTTTAAGAATCAAAACTGCAGCGTGCACTTACAGCTACTCAGGTAGCTCTTAACAGGTTGTTCACAGCTATGTAGTTCAGGTATGTGCTACTGCTTAGTCAGTGGTTTGCATTCTGTGCAAGGAAGAGAGAATTAAACTCAAGAATTTTGGATTCTGGCTGAAGGCATGGGAAGGAGGCTTCTTTTTGACTGCCTCCTCAATTGCTGTCTAGCACATACCTGTTTCCTTCACCTGAATTTAGTTCTTCTTTGCTGTCCCTGTCCTATGTCTCCTAAGCTGCTTCTCTTGGTAACTGCCTGTGGTGCTGTGCTTCTAAATTTTTGTCTCCTTTGGCAATGCTAGTGAAGTTTCAGCAGAGGGAAAAATACAGTAGTCGCTGCTGTCTTAGGTCACCAGTTAGGAGGAGCAACCACCAGGAAGGTTCTGCTCAGAGCTGGATCTGGCAAGCATCTGACTCAGAAGGAGTACAGGGATGAGTCACCCACTTCAGACTTTTCTGAGTGTTTCAACAGAGGTTACCAAAAAGCTTCTGTTTCTCAGAAACAGGTGAAAAGAAGTTCTTGACAAAGGGATGAGGTTCTTCCTGCCAAGTGAAGGGGCTGCTCCAAAACATAAAGGTTCTTGCAATCATAATTCACTTAGCTGTATAATTTTTTGAGCAATGACAGAAGAATTTGATTTTTGCTATTTCTGTGCTCAGAGAAACCAGAACTATTTTAGCTGAACCATAATAGAAATAAAAATCAGTCTGAGGAAGAATACTTGAATAGGAAATTCCATCTCCTAGTAATTTGTTTTAGCAATTTTTTTAAAGTAATGAGATACTGTGGTAGCCTTAGGAGTAGCTGATGTGCTCAATGCTGTATTCCCATGTCTTCCCATAGAGTCCTTAGTTAGGAGAAGCCTTACCTTTCTTAGTAACCTTGTAATGCATTGACTTTAAATTACTGACTTCTGTAACTTTCAAAAAAGCATCTGGTTTTGTAATTCTGTGGTTTATAGGTTGACGTCCTTAAGGCAGCAGCTCTACCCCTACTGAAGAAGTTTGGAATTGACGGTGAAAGTCTGGAAATCAAGGTAAGACAAATTGTTCCTTTCTTTTCTAGCACATGTTGAAGTTATACTTTTGCACTGCTTCACAGGGCCAGATGCTTGCTGCTGGTTCCTGTCTAGCAGATAATGTAGTTGTAGTTACACACATCCCTAAAATTGCATCTTGCTCTTTGCATGTTTTAAATGGCATACCAGCCTTGCACTGACTGAAGATGTGATAGAAGAGAGGTGCAAAGGCTATGGGTTGAGAGGGTAAGGAGAAAGCAGTGACTTTTCTTAGCCTCTGAGATCTTTGCAAGCCAAGAAACCTTTTTGCTTTTTTTCAGCCTTGGGTTTTGTTTTGATGGTTTGGTTTTGTTTTCCATTGAGAAGCTGTACTCTACTGTACTTCAGAGAGAAGAAAAAAATCAATCCCTTTTTGCTTACAGGTTTGCTGCAAAATCCATTATTGCCTTTAGAAGGTCTTTTTCTCGCCTGTGTTGATGTAATACCCCTGATAACATTTTATTATATGTGAAATAAAAGCTATCATTTTTGAGTGTGTAAGTTCATTCTTTGTGCTCTTAACTAATCTGCTTTTTTCCTCTGTTATTATTTCTAGATCAACCGGAGAGGAATGCCTCCCAAAGGGGGTGGAGAGATTGTGTTTGCTTGCCCAGTGAGAAAGGTCTTGCAGCCTATTCAGTTCACAGACCCTGGCAAAATCAAGCGCATCAGAGGAACTGCGTATCCTTTCTTCTTTAAATGAATTTGTCTTTAAAAAAAAAAATGTCTCCCAACTTAAAGCTGCAGAAGTGCACCCATGTTCTGGGCATGTATCCTGATAATATAAGGTGACATTGCAAAGAGTGATCACACAGCTAGATTTCATTACTGTGTCTTGAAACTGCTGTGTTCAGACCACATACAGAAAGCATCAGTAGATAGGTAAAATACATTTAAAACTGAACAGCACTATTTAAAATATTTTCAGTAGCAAGAAAAAGTTAAAATACCTTCCACTGCATAATGTAGCAGCACTAAAAAGAATGTTACCTTGTGTGTAGATCTAGTAGCAAAAAATGTAGTTTTGTTATGCAGGGAGTAGGCAGCATCTTGGCTATTAATGAGTCTAGCAATATGTTCGATGGGAGCTTAAGTTAGAGATGAGTTTACACCTCACTGCGCACATGTGAACGGAGCTTTTTGTTGTGTTAGAAGTGTGTTAGCTCTTCACTTTCAGTAGTACCATTGGAGATGTAAATAGAGGAGGTCTTTACTTCTGCAGAAAGAACCAAAATATTGTTGTAGGGTACTCACTTTTGCAAATGACTGCACATCTTTTGGGTTTTTGGTGGGGTTTTTTCTCTTGTGGTTTTTTGTTATGGCATCTCAGGAATCTGCTGTCACCGTAGGAGGAAGGCAGAAATCCTTTACAAGCAAAGTATACTAAAGATTGTGTTTCATGAGCTCCTGCTCTCTCTTGAGCATTGGACAACTTGTAGTTTAGTTTGTGATTGTGACAGTCTCAAACATGATCTAGTTTTGATTACTTGAGAGGAGGAATGGGTCAGGTTTCCTTCCAGAGGTGCAGAATTGCAGCCTGTTCCTCCTTTTACTTCATGGCATATGATCACAGTTGAATGTGACAGCGGCACACCTTGACATCTGTTTCCAACTGTGGCATTTGAATGAGTGCAGCATTGTCAAGTGAGAGCAATTTTATTCAGGCATGTGCTGTAGAATAACAAAGGAGGCAACTCAGTGTCTTTTTTATGATCTTGGTCATGGTCTTTCCATGAAAAAAGCGATTTACTTATGCCCCTGTCCACGTCTTTAGTATCTTGATCCTCTGTTTCTGTGTGAAGGAGGGAGCAATGATCATGGCTTCATGCCATCTTTCTAAGTTGACATTAATACACAGTGCCATTCTGTGAACTGCAAGTCATCAGACTTCCACTTTGCCTTAGGTTTTCCTGGGCCTTTTCTCAGGGGTAAAGGTTTGTCTTTAATAAGCATGGTAAGAGGCAGTCTTATTTTAGTTTGGCCGTGAAGTTTTCTAGGCCGTTTAAATGTGCATTTGTGTCCCTTCAAGACTCAGCCAAGCAATTCAGCTTCCTCACAGCTGGGGAGCTTGTGTTGCAGCAGCCTTTTATAGTAATCCAAAAAAATGAGTGCACCAACTGTGCAGGAGTATCAGTTTTTTATTATTATTTACTAGTTTTGCCCTTAAGATCTTCAAGGTTTTGGTAATCCTCAAGAACATGCAATAAAAATTTGTAGAAAAGGAAATTCCCTTTGCCAGCTGGGAGGTTTGAGAGTGAGTTTCTCTCCATTGCTATGTGCGTGTATGTCCAGATGCATGAGACTGTGTTATAGTTAGAATGGAATTTGGAGCACAATGTGCTTTGTACATTTGAAGATCTGTTGGGAATATCACTGAAGCAGCACCTGAGTGAAAGGGCATAAAGGCAATACAACTCTTGTGTACAGTGAGGAGGTGTGTTGGGGTGAGCAGGAAGGTGTTAATTAATTCTTTGGTCCTGTTTGTCTTGAGATGCTGGGTGACTAGAGAACCAGTGAAATTGACAGCCTTACAAAATAATAGTTGGAAAGAGCAAAGATTTTTTTAGCCTTTTAAAATAATTTTTTCTTACAGTAAAACACTTTAATTTAATCTACCCAGCTGATGCCTGATAGAAATAGACAGGATTTCTTGCTGCTAATTCAGAGAAACTTCACCCATCAACACATTTTGATAATATATGAGAAACAGAGTGTGCAGGTCTCCATCATAAGAAAGCATAGGACAGAACAGCAATTTAAAATTATTGAAGGGTATTTTTAAGATAGATGTTTACCAAGTCATAATAAGCTGTTCTGCTTGTGTTTTGTGTACTTCACTTCAAGGTATGTGAGTGAAAAGACTATAGGAAGCACTGATGTACAGGAGAATGGACTGGCACTCATGAATAGTTTATGTAGGACAAAATCACAATTGCAGAAATAATGCATTGAGACTTCCTGGCCACTTTTGTCAGTCTCTGGTTTAAGTTTCTGTTGTGACCATAGTCTGTTCCTTAGCTTGGAAATGTAGATATTCTGTCAGAGTGTCACCACAGATGGCAAACAGAATGGTGGAATCTGCAAGGAGCATCCTGAATAAATTCATCCCGGACATTTACATCTACACAGATCATATGAAGGGGGTCAGCTCTGGAAAGTGAGTATCCTGTATTCACAGGAAACAGAAATGCAGTTCTGCCCTTTTTCATCTGCTACGATATTGTGATCTGTATTTTAGTGAGTTTTAGACCATGATCTTCTATTTTGCTGACTTGAAATAAATACTTCTCACTGGGAAGAAATTGCATTGTTCACTAGATACATTTGTCTTACTTGTGGTGGAGGGATAGAAGGTGTGTGTTTTCTTAAACAAGAAATATTATACGTCATTACTGCCACTAAAGGCAACTTGGAAGTCTCTCCAGTTCTAAACCTGTGCTTTGAAGTGACATTATGATCAGAGGTGCCGTGGTATGTCGTGAAAACTAACATTCAGACTTGACTGTGCACCTTCTGATGGGCAATCGTAGTATTAAGGATGGGATCAAACTGGTTTAGAAAGTATTTTAGCTGTATGGGTTGTCCTCTGCTTTACTGTTACATAAATAGCAGAAATAGTATCCTTGCACTAACACGGACTGGAAATTTGAGGCAATAATTTGCTGTACATGAACAGACCTTGTTTGCCAGCAGAACACAAAAGCGCTGGATGTTATTCAGGCAATTTTACTGTATCTGTGAGCTTTGTTGTCTGTTTTCTTGTCACTTTCTGTTGAGGTTTAAGAAGTTCTGGATAACTCGTTTGATTTTTGTCTGTATGCTTAAATCCAAGCGTGCACATTTTCTTTCACCATCTCTGTATTTTTTAAATATTGCCTTACTAGGTTTGCTAGTTTACGCATGTGTCTGACACCTGTAATGTCTCTCTAAACAGAAACTTCCTGGTCCTGTGCAAATGCTTCTTAATACTGTCTGCACTATCAATACAAAAGGCACTGGATAGTTTTATTTAGGTAGATTGCCTAATTCTACTGAATACTAACAAAATCTGCCAGTGAGTATAGCTATTAAAGGATATTTGTCCAAAAAACAGCATCTTGACACTGTTCTTGTTTTGCTGTCTAGATCCCTATCTCTCTTTCAGAGGAGGGAAAGAAGAAGAAACACACATCTTTAGCATACGTTCTGTGTTGCTTAGCAAATGCAGGCAGTTAAATCTGGGTGGGACCTGCTTGCACCTTTTCATTCCCTCCCTACTTACATGCCTCTGGACAAACCATTGTTTTTCTGGCAGCAGGGGAGTTTGTGTGTATTGGTGTTAGGGGCTTGATTTTTTGTGCATTGTTAATATTGTTGACATTCCTTAGGGTTTAGGGTCAGTAGAACTATTTTAATTAAAAAGTTTGGGTCATTGAGACAGCAGGAGTCCACAACTCTGGAAAGTTAAGTTAACCTTATTTTGAATTATTAGCTATTTGTGCTCTTCCAGAGCCTGTAAGTAAGAGGATCTTGTAACTTTTTTGTCCCTTCCTTAGAACTTCTTTCTCAGCAAGCTGTACTCAGCCATTTGTGATTTTCTTGTAGCAAAAATGTTTCCTAAATCTCACAGTAGCATTTTGTAGAATCCCAACCTCTGAGGAAAATAAGGGAGTTTTGTTTCCTTCTTCAAATTACATGTTCAGAATACTTAGATGGTTGTAATGATTTGGGTGGTATTGAACTGGAAGTGAAAAGAAGTGATTGGAGCTACAAGTAATGTGTATCAGACATTTTTTTATTCTCTTTGATGCAATGGCTATGATCTAATCTTGGTGAAAATTGAAACTTCAAGGGAAAGAGCTCAGTCTCTAAAGAAACTTAGTTTTGGTTTTGAATCTATGAGAGGAACTGTTTTTGACAAGGCGGAGGTTTGCTGAGAGTAGTTCTTGATTAATTTTTGTCCTTAAGTTGAATGCACTTTTTTCCTTTCTTTCAGATCACCAGGTTTTGGCCTGTGCCTTGCTGCAGAAACCGTCAATGGCACTGTTCTTAGCGCTGAGCTAGCTTCAAATCCTCAGGGCCAGGGAGCAGCTGTGCTTCCCGAGGAACTTGGCCAAAATTGTGCCAAGCTGTTGCTTGAGGAGGTCTACAGGGTAAGTGGCCAATATGTTTTGTGTGCATAGCTGTAGGGAAAGAAGGTAATGACATCTTGGTAACGGAAGAGGTGGTTTGGGAACACCCTCAGGCAGGCTCAGATGCAAACAGAGAAATGATTGGATGCTGACAGTGTTGTCTTCATCCAGGTAAGGAATGATTTTAAATGGTTCCATTTACAGTCTTATGGCTTACTGGGCCATTTTATTTCCCATGACCAGGAGACAATACTATGAATCAGTGGAGTGGCAGATTTTTCTTTTGTTGTGTTCTGTCTTTAGCAGAATTAATTTGCCTCCATATAGACAGTTACTTTTTTTAATAAGTTGGAGAGGTAATAGAGCCCAAGTTTTTAATCTGGTGGTTGGAATGGGGCATTAAGAGTGGGAGATCATATAAGGAATAAGGGAAAAAAAAGCAGCTAGCCTCAGTGGTGGATGATTTATGGTGATGATGACAAAGTGAAATGTGCTGAGGTCTGTTGGTTGCATGAGGAATTGACTGAATGGTTTGTTGAAAAGGAGCTGGGACAGTGTTTGCATAGGAATCTTACATGCATCACAATCTTCTGCACCATAATTTTTTTAATTAATTTTTGTTATTTGTGGTAAGACTTTTAGTGGATGACCAGCTTTCAAGTCTTAGAAATTATTTGGCAATAAGCATCATAGTGAGTTTCTGTTTTAATAAAGAACTTACCTGCTCTTGTGTATCTGCAGAAAGGTTAAACTAAGTAGTTAGTATTGACGATACACATTTGGCCTTTAGGAGGCAGTCATCTACAGATTATACTCACTGTTTTAAAAAAATGTAATTGCTCTGAACTGGAATCATCTCATTGGACTTTACAAAGTATTAAAAATGAATGAGATTCTGTATGAAGTAATATAGTAAATTATAAAAATATCCCTTAACCTCATAAATCCACATCCATGCCTGTAGTAGATTGTTCTTCTGTAGCCATGTTATCTTTTCATTTCCCTGCTGGAAACTTGTCATGTCTGAATTGCCAGCTTCCCCACTTGTTTCAGTCTTCTGTTTATATTTTGTCCTTTTTTTATTCAATATATGCACAATAGTGCTAGAGGATTTGCACTTTCTAGCCCAGGGTTCTTATCTCACAGAAGTGCACAAACAAATATTATTCCTGGGTATAGTCCACATCCCTTGCATTTGAAAGTCCAGCATGCATGGAGAATGCAGTCACAAGTAGTGACTGAAACACCTGTCTGTTTCTACAGTTACGTAGTGAAAGATAGCTATTTTTATTTGAGGGGTGAAATGTAAAATCTTTCAGCTTCTTTCCCCCTCCCTTCCAAAAGAACCAAAACAAACCTAAAATTTGGTACATTTGTTGCTTTGTGTAAACCTTTTGGAAAACTTTTTCAGGCAGTCAGGTAGTTGGAAGCATCAAAACTCAAATTTCCACATACTTTTTTTGGTAGGAATAGGTGTTTTTTTCCTATGTAAACCAACTAAAACTTATAGAATAATAGAATCACAGGGGTTGGAAAGGAACCTCTAAAGATCATCGAGTCCAACCCCACTGCTGCAGCAGGAACACCTAAGGCAGATCACACAGGAACACATCCAGATGGGTCTTGAAAGTCTCCAGAGAAGGAGATGTCACAATCTCTCTGGGCAGCCTGTTCCAGTGCTCCATCACCCACACAGTAAAGGAAGTTTCTCTTCATGTTGAGGTGGAACTTCCTGTGTTGTATCTTGGTGCCGTTTCCCCTTGTCCTATCACAGGGCACCACTGAAGAGAGACTGGCCCATTCTTGACATCCACGCTTCAGATATTTATAGACATTAATGAGATCCCTCTCTGTCTTCTGTTCTCAAGACTGAACAGCCCCAGGTGTCTCACCCTTTCCTCATATGACAGATGTTCCAGTCCCTTAATTATCCTTGTAGCTCTCTGTTGGACTCCCTCAAGGAAATCCCTGTCCCTCCTGAACTAGGGAGCCCAAAACTGGACACAGTACTCCAGATGTGGTCTTACAAGGGCAGAGTAGAGGGGGGAGGAGAACCTCCCTTGACCTGCTGGCCACACTGTTCTTAATACATCCCAGGATACCATTGGCTCTCCTGGCCACAAGGGCACATTGCTGTCCTGTAGATAACTTATTGTCAACTAGGACCCCAAGGTCCTTCTCCAGGGGGCTGCTTTCTGGCAGGTCAACCCCTAATCTATATCAGGGCATGGTGTTTTTTCTCCCCAGGTGCAGGACTCTACATTTATTCTTGTTGAACCTCATCAGGTTCCTCTTTGCCCAGCTCGCCAGTCAGCCAATCTTACCAGCTTCGTATCATCAGCAAACTTGCTGAGGATACACTCCATCCCTTCATGCAGGTCACTGATGAAGATGTTGAATAAGACTGGGCCCAATATTGACTCCTGGGGAATACTGCTAGTCACAGGTTTCCAAGTGGACTCTGCACTGTTGATCACAACCCTCTGGGCTCTATTGTTTAGCCAGTTCTCAGTCCATCTCACTGTTGGCTCTTCCAACTGACACTTCCTGAGCTTATCCACAAGGAGCCATAGAATGGTTTGGCTTGGAAGGCACCTTAAAGATCATCTCGTTACAGCCCTTTTGCCATGGGCAGAGATGCCTTGCACTAGACCAGGTTGCTGAAAGCCCTAGCTTGATAGATTGAAACTAGTGAGGGGATGTGTCCAGTTATGATACCTTCTTCAGAGTCAGATGTCAGAGAACTTCCAAAATGAAGAGTGCTGGAGTGGCCTGAACCAGGTAATTTTCTGCTGTAGTGTATTGTAGCTATTTTAATGTGATGAGTCAAATTCTTCCAAGCACCAGGATAGTGAGAATCTAGGAACAACAGAAAAAAAGTGTTTGAGGAGGGAATAGTGCTGCTCAGCACTGTCCTTGTTTGTTAGCATTTTTGGCTATTGTGCTGCTTATCCACTGGACTACTCCAACCTTACTCAATGTTCATTAATTCCTTTCTCCCTCTGTCACAGGCAATATGGTGGGTTTTGTTCTGTAGTTTCCAGAATGCAGACTTTAATATATGACACACATGCTCACCCAGCCCATCTTGCCATATTCGTGCTTAGTGCTTTGCAGTTGATTGTTTTTTTAATTTTGTTTGTTTATTTTTGGGAGGTTTTTTGAGCTTAGGTCAGTTTAACCTAGTGTTGACCCCAGAGAGGATATAGAAACATGTTGCAAAGCACACAATGTTTGCTTAGTTTTTGAGTATTCTTTGCCTAGTTTCACTTTGTATAGTGAAACAGTAAAAATTTGGGAAAGCTGTGTAATGGGGTACAGATACGTTGCTCTGAACAGGCGCTCTCTAAGTCCCACTGTCTTTACACCTCCTCACTGAATACAGGGCTCAAGGAAGGACTTCTCCTCTGTTTAGATCCCCTCTTTATGAGATTGTCTGTCCCTCTATTTCTTTGCCTGTAGGTGCTGTGCTGCAGAAGCCAGGGAAGGTTGACCAGAAAAGGGCATCGTAGGAGCACTGGAGATAATTCTCTGTAGAAGGGTTTTAGCTGGGGGGGGGTCACCCATAAATCTGCTGGAGTCCATTAGTGTTTAAAGGGGCCCTGGGACATTTCCTAAAGTGCTTGTTTAATACTTGCTATTATGTGAACTTTACCACTGAGGAAATTTTAAGGATTTGAGTCTTCCTATGCTCAGTGTGAAATGATCCCTTTTACTAAGCCTTCAAAAAAAGAAATTAAAGAAGCCATGTGATTGTTGGAATCAGTGGAGCTTTTTTAAAGTACATTAGCTGATGGAAAGATGTTGGAGCTAATTGACTAATAATAAGTGGCCCAGTGCTAAATACAGTGGCCCTGGAAGCAGGAACATGGAGTGACTGAGTAGCATTGTCTTCACAAATCCTTGTGCACTTGCCTAAGCTTAAATGATAACATTCAGCAAGGATTTTCCTCTTTGTTTTGAAAGTTATTGGTTATGGGAGCTTTATGTAGCAGGGGACTAGGAGCATGGAAAGGTCTGGATGAACTGGAAAAGGACAATGTTTATATTATTTGTGATAATGAGAAATAGCTATTTAAGGCTGAGTTCTTTAATGAAGAAAAGTCAATTTGTTAGGGGGACTTTTGGGAAGAAAGAGGTGTAAGGCTATTTGTTTTATTTAACTAGAGCTATAACAAATGAGGCATTCCAGCGAAGGCCTTACTTCAGTGTGACTGGGCTCTGCTCCATTCTTCAAAAATAACCAAAACCAAAAAGTTCTGCACGTCATGTAACAAATTTTTTGAGGCACACAAATATGTGCTACACAGGTAAGGGAGGAAAGTGTCTGTATTCCAAAATATAACCAAGACTAAGTCAAAGCTGGGATCAGGCTTAGAAGAATAATCCTCTTTGAAACACTGTTGTCCAATACGCAGAGTTGAAATATTGATATATGCCTGTCAGCTGTGGTGATTGTATAACTTTTCAAAATGGGCAGGATTTTAAGTGGTCTTTGTCTCTAATTGTCACATCCAGCTGGATCTGGCTCTGTTGTCAATGGAAACAGTAGTGAAGAAACTGACAAACTAATACAGAGTAGCAGCTGCATCCTAGATTGGTAAGGAGTGCCAGCTCTTAGGCAACAAATGTCAGAATTTTTGCTCTGACTTTGCTATCCCATTTCTTGTGGGAGGGCTCTTTTTCAGTTTGGACTCTTGAGTAAGCAACAGGTAGATTGAGAGTCTTCTGTCATGGTTAGATTAAAAGCAAATAATTTCATTTCCCTGTCTGGCAACTGCTTATGTAGGAAGGGGCATAGCCGTGCATAGTATGTCAAGGGAGGTTCTCCTCCCCCTCTATTCTGCCCAAGTGAGGCCACATCTGAAATACTGTGTCCAATTCTGGGCTCCCCAGTTCATAAAGGATAAGGAACTACTGGAAAGAGTCCAGCACAGGGCCACAAAGATGATTAGAGGAATGGAGCATCTGGCTTATGAGCAAAGGCTGAGAGGGCTGGGGCTGTTTAGTCTGGAGAAGAGGAGATGGAGTAGGAATCTCATAAACACTTAAAAATATCTGAAGGGTGGGTATCAGGGGGATGGGGTCAGTTTCTATTCTGTGATGTCCAATGACAGGACAAGGGACAGTGGCACAAGCTAGACCATAGGAGGTTCAAGTTAAACATAAGGAAAACTTCTTTACTGTAAGACTAACAGAGCACTGGAACAGGCTGCCCAGAGAGGTTGTCGAGTCTCCTTCTCTGGCGACACTTAAAACCCATCTGGACATCTTCCTGTGTGATCTACTTACTATAGGTGATTCTGCTGTAGCAGGAGGGTTGGACTGGAAGCTCTTCAGAGGTTCTTTCCTATCCTGACCACTCTGTGCTAGTGCACAATGATAGTGGGGACAGCAGACTGTAGGGAGAGAGCTTATGTAAGCAGCTGGGATGCAGATGGGATGCAACGTGCTTTGCCGTAATGTTTAGGATGTGGTTGTCTTCATGCTGAGTGAAGTTTTTGTATAAATTTTATCATAAAAATGTTTTGTAATGTTTTCATCTTTAAAACACAACAAAAAAGATTACTCAGAAAAGGTGAAGTTTTCATCCAGGTGATAAAAGAGCATTTTGAATAATGTACTGAATGACAAACAGAGGAAGTCCTGTGTCAGGAGTCCTCCTTACTGAACTCTAACCTGTTTCTTGTACCTGTTTCAGACTTGCACATACAGCTTGCCAGAGCTCTTGCTCTATATTGCACTAGCAAATCTTGCAAGCACCCTGTTTGCCCAAGACAAAGCACAGTATTTACAGTCCCATAGAAAACATAAGGTTGAATGCATGAAATTCACTTTGTGGCAGGTTCACAGAGATAAAAAGGCAAGGACTGCTGTAAGAGCATGTTACTAGGAGTCAGGTAATGGTAGTGAACATAAAAAACACGTTTCCTTCATTGTGATGTACGTTAGTTTCTAAAGAACAGAGATCAGACTTGTCACACTGAAGCAAGGCCATCTTGAAAATCAAACCTTCAATAACTGCCCTTGGAAAGGTCCTCCTTTCTGTCCTCTCATTGAGTAAATGTGCTGAAGTATCCCATTGTGTGTTTCTGCAGTCTGTGTAGTCCAAAACCTATTTCGCTCGTCCCTTGCCTTTTTGGGTAGTGATGGTATCTCTTAAAGTTATGGTTACTTCTTGCCCACAAAGGTAACTGTGGGCACCTAATTATTGGATAATTTGGTTTTAAAAGGATGAATTTTCAGTTTTGCTCTCTCCAGACAGCCTGTTCAGAGTGTTTAGCATTAGGCCTGATCCAGAAGGAAACCATTCACAGATTTCATGTGGCTGTGCATCAGGATGAATACGAGGACAGTCCAAAATTATGTTAAGCCAGATATTTTTTCTATTTTCAATATGTCTGCACAGTCAGGGTTGGTAAATTCTCTCTATAGCAGTATTCACAAAGGGTATCCCTTTTAATTTATGTCCAAGCTTTGTAAACAAAGCCTTCCAATTCTGATTTACGTATGTGCGCTAGTTAATGCCTTCCACATACAAAACAATTTATCATGCATATATGACTTACTACAAATACATAAAAGAGTATGTGTAGTTCTGCATACATGGCTCTTTCACATAGCAGTGAAAAAAATAATCTCATTTTAAATACAGGGGAAAATGTTTTACAAATGTAAAACCACAAAAGCTAGTAACAAGGGTTTAGGTGGGTGTGCATGAAATAACTTCGAACCTGCTGTTTTGCTTCTGCTAACCCTGAGCTATTTGTGTGAATGTAACTTTTTATAGCTACCATAAAGTGCTGCAATTCATGGTAACATCAAATGCACATGAACTATAATTAATACATGTTTTCCGTGTACTGCAAATAAATTCTCAAGTGTTTACATTCTGTGATGTTAGAACAGGTTGGTAGAGGACACGAGGGATCTTTAATGTGACCTTGCTGCTGGGTTTTGTTTTTGTTCTTTTACTTTCCTAGCCTGCTACATGAAATTAATTTGTCATTGTTACAAATTCTACATTTTTTATCTTTTTGGGCCTTGAAAACGGGGAATAGTAATTCAGCCTTTTAAGTGTATCTTTCTGCTTTGTTACTCTCCTCTCATCTGAATTTCTGGTTTGGACAGAGATTAATTATTAAAACATTTTGGTTTGCAGGGAGGCTGTGTAGATTCAACAAATCAGAGCCTTGCTGTGCTTCTCATGACCCTTGGACAACGAGATGTTTCCAAAGTCCTGTTAGGACCTCTGTCTCCATACACGTAAGTTGTTTTGTTCAGTTTTAGTTACCCAGTCTTGTTTAATTCACTAGTTTTATTGCATGCTATTTTTTGTATATGGAAGACCTTGCCTGTGGCTATGAGTACAACAACTTGTACCCGTCTTCAAACGAGACAGGTGGTGTAAGTTCCCTAGTGTTTATTTCTACACATTAGAAGATTAGTCCTTTACTGTTCTATATTATTGCTGGCTCTAAGGCAATTAGAATTGCACAGTTTATTGATGGTTCTTAGCTTATAGTTGGTTCGTGGTCTTGGATAGTATGTGCGCATCAGTTTGCTTCTTGTTGCCTGGCATACACTGCTGTGTTTTTCTAGTCATCTCTCTGTAGCTGAGTCATTAAATGGCACTTTTCAAATGGCTAGAGAAATGCTAAAGCTGTGATTGTCCATAGGAAACAGCTTTAGCCTTATTGGGCCGCGGACTTCTGTCTAGTCTTCCAGTTTAAAATTTCATTAAAGCTGTGTCTCTGAGGCTGGTTGTGGTTCAGAGGATGGGAAAAAAGCTAAGTTTACTTACATTTGTAGTCACAACACACAGGTTAGAGGAAGGGCATCCAGCATAAAAAATTTGCATTTACTCTATCAGACTGACAAGTGATTGACTAGATCACAGTTCTTCCTAGAGACTGAGTAATTTTTCTTTAATCAAAGGGAGGGAGGGTTGTTTATCTGACAATGGCATCAAATAATAAGACTGTGAACTGTCCTTTTTCGGTTATCATGGTACCGGTGCTGTATACGTGAAAGGTACAGTACTGTGATAACTGAAGAATGGTGGTGCCATCACATGAGAGCTAGAAATTGCCTAACTGCTATTCTTAACCCCTGTTATCTTGGAAACAACATTCATCAGATTTTGAGGGGAAGACAGGGAAGCCTATTGAACAGGGATAAAGTAATTCCCTGTAAAGTAAGTATTCATGTGAAAGGCTTGTAAGGAATAGGTGTCAGTGTTTGAAGTGCACAACTTAGTGTGTGGAACAAAGCAATCACTTGTTGTTGTCCAGTCTTTTTTTGTCTTTCGTTTTTTTGATGCTGTAGAAATCATACAAACACACTAGTTTATTTCACTAGCAGACTGATTTCAAAGGGTTGGGTAGTCATGTCTTCCAAGCTAGGAGTGCGCAGCAGGGATGAAGGTCAGGATCAGGCATCCTGAAGCAGCTTGTGTCACAGGAGATTATAAAAATCTGTGATTCTTTGAGAATCTGTAACATATCCGTCCCACGAGGGTCTATTCAGAGATCACTCAGCTCTGTCTGCAGTATCACATCTGCAGTGCCCTCACTGAGGCAGCTTGTAAGAGGCTGGGAAGTTTTGCTCCAGAGCAACTCATCAGATGCACAGGCTTTTGAAGTAAATTGCAGTACTGTCAGGTTCCACTTCATTGTCCCTCCTTTCCTTTCTTGGGGAGGTGACATCTCTGCATTTAACACTTTGACCCTGCAGAATCTAAAGCTATTTATAAACTTGTCTTATGCCAGGTTGGTTTCCCTGTCCAGCACAATGTAGGGGGAATGTGGCAGTTCAGCATCGTGGTGGTGCTTTGGAATGTGTCCATCAGAAAGAGGAAGTGTCTCCCACATTTAACTGTGTGTTTCCACAGGAGGCATCCTTTGTCCCTGCTAATGGCATGGCCGGGTGGGAAACACTGTGAATGTTCCTAAGTGGTACTGGGGGCACCAGTCCCCAAAGACCACTTGGCCTGCGGCCATCTGGACTGTCTCCTCTCCTCTTATGCTCCAGATTTCACAGGATTAAGCACCTCTTGGTCAAGCTGAGCTGAAAATCATAGAATCATAGAATGGTCTGGGTTGGAAGGGACCTTAAAGATCATCTAGTTCCAACTGACTGACATGCTGGGTGCTGGCCACATTGCCAGCTCACCGGGATCCCCTCCTGGCCCGACGGGGGGCAAGGCCAGCCCAGCTCCCAGTGCCCCCAGCACGGAGCCAGTGCCGCCAGCCCCGCGGGGCTGGGCCCTGCTCAGCTCTCGGGGTCGCCGGACGGCGAAGGCATTGCTGGGGCGTAGGTCTTGTCTCGCACTGACCCGCGAGCTGTCGGGTTTGCCTTGATGATGGTGAGCTGAAACCTGTGAAGCGGTCATGTACCTTCTGGTGTTGCTTAGCAGGCTGCTGGGAGAAGACGGCACTGAGATAAACAGACTTCTTACAATATGTATTTTTTTTTTGGCAATAGAATTGTTTTTTATTTGAAAAGGGTTGGCCCTGAGGAAAAGCTCCCATGTGGTTCATGTAGCTGTTGTTGGGCCTAAGGAAAAGTGTTCAGCTCTGCCTTGCCCTTGCCTAAACACAGAGTCTAAATTTCTGACAAAATTAAACTTCTCTGTATCTCTCACCCCCTCCCTCAGTCTTCTAGTCTGTGCATATATACTTGGTGCTGCCTCCACTATTATTTGGGGTGCAAATGTTTCTACATCTCTATCAGCTTCAAGCTAATACAAACCCAGTTTCTGCTGCACTTCTGTCACATACCCCTGCCGTTTCCCCGTCTTTTCCTCCTGTTTCCAGGGCTCTTACAACTTGCGCTTCTAGTTCTACAAGACAGAGCTGGCCTCTTGCTGCTCCCAGATTCTCCCTGAGTGTCCCTAGGCAGCCTCCCCTTGGCTCCTGCTCCTGTGAGCCTTCCCTGTGTACCTTGGGGCAGTGGCAAAGCCCTCTTGCTGAAAGGAGCAAGAGGTAGAGAAGCATGGTAGTCCACATACGTGCAAAGAGAGGTATGGACTGAACTGGTCCCACTAACAGGTTGCAGAGTTTGCTGATCACCTTTTAGGATTTTCCCTTGAGCCTCCAGCTCCACACTGCCTGTGGCACGTGCCACTCCTGGCACGTTTTGGGCTTGGCTGCTTTCTTGTCATGCTGCCAGGCCTCTGGGAAGGGACAAAGCTAAGGAGGAAGCTGGTTGCCTGTCAGCTTTACTGAAGAATTTGTGCTAGCATATGCCTATTTGCTGATTATTACAACAAATAAACTTTGAAGTTGGGAAGACATGGAAGAAAAGGCACTTTTCTTTCTTTCAACTGTTAATCCATTTGAGAGATGAGAGAGCTGATGTCTGTGCTGAGGCCAGTTACCAGACCAGGAAGGTGCATATAGCATGAGGCAACCCACATACTACAGAAGTATTCAGCTAACTGCCCCAGAGATAACCCTCAGATCTTGCTAAACACAGAGCACTGTAAGTAACAGTAGCCTCTCTTTGTCTGGCTCCTGCTGTTTCCCTCCACCCCATGCCCATGCAGGAGCAGCAGCGTGCCCAACTGAAGTGGATAAGGCAATTCTTGCTCCCATAACTTTCATTTTGCTTATTCACAACTTCTGTGAATAGGAGTTGCTTTCACAGGCCTCAAGATGTTGCAGTCGGGTCAGTCCTGTCCTCTTGGTCGCCTGCTTCCCGTTTTGTATGTACTTTCTCTTGATTTGGCATAATGATGTGTGATTAGCTTGTGATTATGCACTCAGCATGCACAGCAGAGGCTTTTTCCAGATTGCCAGCCAAACAAATGTGTGGACTGGATGTGCACGTTCCCTTTCTTTAAAGGTTAAATTTAACCTAAGAAGGGCACATATCAGTTGCTGCAGGAGATTAAACCTTAGTTCAAGACTGCAGGCTTGCTTGTGGCCAGGAACGGAAGGGACTACGTTTTTGTCAGGAGCAATTACCAGTTTTATGTTTCTAGCCTTTTGGTGTAATGGCTTGTTCCCTGTTTTGGGGAAGCCAATAGGAATGTTTTCTTCCATTTTTGGTTTTGTTCTTTTTTTTGTACTTTTCAGTAGTTTTTCCATTCACTCACCTTCCAGTCAGGGTGTGTTTAGGAGCACTGTGTTCAGTCATGCTTCTTATTCTAAAATGATGAATGTTTTTTTTCTGAAAATCAGAAGAGGAGACAGGAAGAATTCTATGTCTGAATGTGATTCTAATGAAACATTTAACTGAGAAGTGCACAAGTTAGCAGTACAAATCAAACATGTGCTTTAGGATCTAATGTCTCTCTTTTTAAAGTATGTACCCAAGGCCAAGCTCTCAGCTATTCCTTTTATCTTTTATTTCTGCTTTAAACATTGGGGGAGATGGGGAGTACCACCACAGGCTGGTGTGGCATTCATATAGTCCTGATAAAGAGTGACAATCATGAGTAATTGACCTTGCCTGGCTACATCTCTTCTTTCTCCTTTCTTTCATCTTCCCTCACTGTTTTGTCTTGCTGTATTACCAGACATTCTTCCTCTCTCTGCTCATACAGAGAGTGCATTGGTTTCAGCAGGGGACACAGCCACTTCTGCAACACAACTGAGGACAAGCCTGCAGGCTTGTTTGTCTGTACTAAGCAATATTTTAATGTTCTATTCACTGCTGTCATCTCTGGAATCAGCATTAGTAGATAACGTTGATGGGCTTTCTGTTTTGTTTCTCAAACTTTGTGTTTTTTCTCTCCCTCAGAATTGAGTTTCTCCGACACCTGAGAAGCTTCTTCCAGATCATGTTTAAAATTGAAACGAAGACCCCTGAGGAAGAGCACATGGGCGGGGAGAAAGTTTTAATGACATGTGTTGGTATTGGATTTTCCAACCTTAGCAAAACCATAAGATAACATCTGCAGACTTCATGAAATAGGGTGACAAAAACGCTGCAAAGATCTGATAAAATCTGCCTTTCCCTGTGCTTATTCTGGCACAAGGAAACCTGTGACTATTCCAGTGCAGAGGTACGCAAGCTTGCTGCATGTAAACAATGAAACTGGCTTTAGGCTGTTTAGACCTGTGCTTTTTATAAATGTAATGCCAATATTCTGTGCTGCCTGGAATGGCTGGAGTCTCAGCTGATTCAGGACTCTGCACTGTATTCCACCACATGCGATCCAAGTGCCTCTTACATCCCTGTGCCCTGAAGCCTTAATGCAGTGGGTTCCCTAGTTTTGTTATCTACAGACTTCACTCTTTAACTTTTTCTGAAAGGTTTAGATAGAGAAAAACAAGATCGACCAAAATGAGCCTTGCAGTACAAAACAAATGATCACAACAGAAACATTAGATTATTGAGGTAACTGCAGAGGCGATATTGGCATGGAAGTGAAAGTAAATGTGTTGACAAGAATTTTTTGTTTGTACATTGCATGTGTATAGAATTTGTCAAATGCTTCACTCCTGCTTATGTTGACTAAAGTACAGTTTCATAGGAAGAAAAAAAATACCTGTGTTTTCATTGTCCTTAATATTAGAATACTGTAGAGAAGATCACAGCATATAGTGACTTGTTTTAGCCTCCTCTGCAAAGATGAGCATGGGAGGGGAAACTTCCATGACACTTTTTGACTTGCCACATGCATTATTTTTAGGTTTGTTTGGCATTCCACACACTGCAGTTCACAATAATTTGTGAAAGGTAGAAAAAAAAAAAAAAGCTGTAGGCTTTGAGGAAGAAAAATATATTCAGTTATGCTATCACATTTTGTGCATCTGCTTCCTTTTCAAAGAGGGCATAATGGTGTATGGGCACTGCCTAGATTGACAGGTACAAAAAGTTTCTACCAGGGTATAAATATTTGCCCAAGAAAGGCTTTTGTTAGGTTCCAGGCAAACCTGCTGAACTTAATGCTAAACTGACATAAGGAAAGAAATTTATACTTGACTTAAGACTATACTCATTGTGTCTAGAGTAAAATAAAACGATGTCAAATGCTGGTGTATATACAGAGAGAGCAAATTCTAGTGACTGTGTTATAATAGTCTTACAAACTTCATTTGATGCAACTGTAAAGTGAGCGTTACCTCTGTAACATGAAAAATGTGTGTTGGACCCAAAAGGACTTTGACAAAAAGTTTGGTATTTTGTTAGTGTTTTATTAACTATTGCAGGCTGTGTGAGTCATTTTTGTGCTGTACTTTGTTCTTGTTGCAATCTCTCTAAACATGTTTTGGAAAAATAAAGTATTTTTTATCCTAAATAAGGTTTTGTTTACCCTTAAAACAAACAACAACCAAAAAACACCCCAAAACTTTTTCCCCAGCACCTTAAGATGACACTTCAAAGGATAAGTTGCTGTTTTGAACTGACAGATCAAGCAAACCGCTTTGGGAGTTGCCACTGTGGGGGGAGGGGTCAGGGCAAGGCCTATTTTTAAATTTACTGACTTTCCAAAATTGGATTTGCATCTGGGGAAACCTTAAATAAAACAGTAGACTGTGAAGTAAAATTCACTGACTGTATTTTTTTAAATTTCAAGTTAAATTAGGAAAAAATATGTGGGCAAGGAAGAATTTTATATATATATAATGGTAGATTAACTATGCCATAAAATTACCCATGCTTAACCAAACCTCACTGTTAAATTTCCAAGCCTTAACCCTGCTCCACATTGCATAGCACAACTGTTCTTATGACTCAGAAGTGTTTGTTGCTTTACAGAGAAAAAGATATGTATATGAAAAGAGTATGTTTTTGCAGAACAGCTGGTCTCTGGAGAAACAGGAGCAATTCCAGAGAAGGTTTTAGGTAAGTGCTTTCTTAAAATTGTTTTCACATTCTGTGAAAAGTATTTATTAGGAAATCCTGCAGAAAAAAGCTGGGTTTTTATTGGCAGAACAGCAAGTAACACCTGTTTGGTCAGACTGATCCCACAAGCAGTAAGACAGTTCAGTTTTAGAGCTGGACACTGGAAATTAATTTTTAGTGAAGGCAATTCATACTCTTTGTAGCCACAAACTACAGTAAGGATTCTAGTCGCTGGGAGATGCAGCTTTAGTCTCAGTCCATCATAGACTCATAGAATGGTTTGGGTTGGAAGGGACCTTTAAGGTCATCTAGTTCCAACCCCCCCTACATGGGCAGGGACACCTCCCACCTAGATGAGGTTGCTCACAGCCCAGCCAACCTGGGCCTTGAACACTGCAAGGGAGGGGCCATTTCTTCCTAATGTCTAATCTTAAGTCTCCCCTCTTTGAGCTTAAAACCATTACCCTTCATCCTGTGGTTACACACTCTTGTATAAAGCCCCTCCCCAGCTTTTCTGTGGCCCCTTCAGGTACTGCAAGGCCTCTATGAGGTCTCTCCAGTGCCTTCTCCAGGCTTAACAACCCCAATTTCATCAGCCTGTCTTAACAGCAGAGGTGCTCCAGCCCTCTAATCATCTTCGTGGCCTTTCTCTGGACTCTCTCCAAAAGCTCCATGTCCTTTTTATGTTGGGGGCTCCAGAGCTGGACACAGTACTCCAAGTGGGGTCTAATGAGTGTGGAATAGAGGGGTAGTATCAGCTCCTTCATCCTGCTGGCCACTCTTCTTTTGATGCAGCCCAGGATGCGGTTGGTGTTCTGGGCTGCAAGTGCCCATTGCTGGCTCATGTTGAGCTTCTCATGGACCAACACCCCCAGGTCCTTCTCTTCAAGGCTGTTCTCAATCCATTCTCCCCCCAGCCTGTGTTTGTGCCTCGGGTTGTGCCAACCCAGGTGCAGGACCTTGCACTTGGCCTTGTTGAACTTCACGAGGTGGGCACTGGCCCACCCCTCCAGCCTGTCAAGGCCCCCCTGGATGGCATCCCTTCCCTTTTGGGTGTCAGCCACACCACACAGCTTGGTGTCGTCGGCAAACTTGCTGAGAGTGCACTCAATCCCACTGTCCAGGTTACTGACAAAGATGTTAAACAGCACTGGTCCCAGTACCAATCCCTGAGGAACACCACTTGTCACTGGTCTCCATCTGGACACAAAGGTGTTGATCACTACTCTCTGAGTGTGACCATCCAGCCAATTCCTTATCCTCTAAATGACCCACCCATCAAATCAGTATCCTACCAATTTTGAGACCTGGATGTCATGCAGGACAGAGTCTAATGGCTTTGTACAAGTCCAGGTAGATGACGTCAGTTACACTTCCCTTGTCCAACTCCATTATAAAGGCCACCAAATTTGTGAGGCATGATTTGGTGAAGCCATGTTGGTTGCTCCATGATTTCCATGTCCCTTAGAGCCTTCAGGAGGATCTGCTCCATGATCTTGCTGGGCACAGAAGTGAAAACAACTGTCCTGTAGTTCCCTGGGTCTTCTTTTCTTCCCTTTTTGAAAGTGGGAACTGACTAGCTGTGAGTAATCCTGTATTCTTGAGCTATCTATCAGCAATTTAGTTAATCCTGTTGGGTGAATAACTCTGATAATACCCTTCTGTTGTAATTGGAAACTTCTGTTTACAGAAAGCTTGAAGGCTGGACCATAAGGAGATAGAGGTGTGGGAGGGGACTAGTTAACAGAAGTATGTGGAAATGTGCCTTTTCCTTGCAATCATTTTAATACACACACAAAAATAGTTTTGAGGAAAAACAATCAGAACAACTTATTAAATGGAGAATCTCTTCCTTTAAACTGGCCTAACAGGAAAGGCTGCTGCAGTGGGGATGGGAAACATACTTTGCACCTGCTTCCACTTTTCTAATAATCTGTTGTCAAGCTCTTCCATTTCTACACAATGATGGTAACTTGACTGCACCTTCTGTGGTTACATCAGGAAATTCATGTTAACTTGCTTTAGGACAGGTTCTGGAGTAGAAGCGATTATGCTGGAGGTGAAACTGCCAGTGCACTTTACAGAAGGCATGTGGCTAGAAGCCAGAGCAATAACTGGAAAAGCACACTGTACAGGCCAAAGCAGCAAGTACATGGCTGCCTTGGGTAATGTTTTCAAAATGTTGATACTGTTACTCCCAGAGGATAGATACTCTCTCTCTTCTTCCCCTTCCCCACAGGTAATATGACGAGTCACATGGATTGAGTTTCAGGCCACTGAGGCACAATTCTACTTGCTTGCAAGCTCTGATATTCACTCCCGATTTTTCAATCATGCTCTTGAGACAGCGACAGGAGGAAAAAAAAAGACAAAAAAAAGTACAGCTTTCAGGAGGCATACTTTTGCCCATGACTTTCTCATTCTTTTTTTTATTGTATGGACACCTCCACACTTTCATTTTGTATGTCTAATAAAACCATTCCTATTTAGTATAAATCATAGGGGATACCAAGTGAGACATGCAGCTGGGTCAGAGCACCTATAAATAAAAGATGAAAGGAGCATCTTTTACAGTTACTGCTTAGGTCTTGATAAGCTCTGTCTTAAAAGTTCATTATTGGTGGGATATATAGTTATTCTTGTGTCTGATCTAGAAGCAGCACTGACAAGCTCTGAAAACACCTATTGCCTGTTGTTGTTGGGGGTAAAAAGACAGAAGGTCCTGCAGGCGAGACAGTGTGTGGAGTCTCCAGTGACAGCATTCTATGTATAATGAAAGGAAGTCATGCACGGTGTCAGAGCATCACAGTGTCCAGATTGTAATTTTGCTAGGAAAAGTTGTGACATTGTGATAAGACATTTGTTAGGATGTAGTACATCTGCAGCAATAGATGTTAAGTATGAGTGCTCTTTCTCCTGGAACAGTAATATTTATATATGTGCACACTAATAATAGTGCCCAGACCTGGGTGCCACAGAGTATAGAAACAACTGTTTGTGGAGGTTGCAATAAGGACACCCATAGAGAAAATGATTTCTTATAAACTGGTATTGATCAAGGATATAACCACAAGAAAACAGTGGCCAAAAGCAGCTCTTCACATCAGGGTGAGCTGGGGATGGGAGCCTGCCGCTGCTGACAACCCCTCTGTGCAGCTGTCGAGGAGGGGCCCTTCCTGCATCCAGGGGTGGACTGGTGTCTTTGCACATTTGTGCTCATGCTGCATGTCTGCCAGATTGTCCACACTTGCCCCATTCCTCTCTGCCAGTCTGGCCACTCTTCCCTGGCATCCTCCACTGTGCTGCTCACACAACAAACATCAGTACTCCTTCTACAATGAGCTTATGGTGAAAATCTGTAGGGTCCTTGTGGAGACTGATCCATGTGAGGTAGCCAGTACTTAACTATGGATGAGCTAGTAGGATTAAGAGCTTGAGTCCAGTGTTCATCACTATGTGTCAGTGATAAATCCCATTATACAAAATGTGACAAGGCTCACTAGGGCAGCTGTGTTTGCAGGCTGCATTGGAAGACATGCCATTTGAGAACCAATGTCTCGCTCCTTCTTACTTCATTCTAACCTGCAAGCATTCAGCTCCTTCAAAGTGACTTACACCTTTTCCAATCCTAAACTGTCACCATGGATAAAAATGAGTTGCCTTAGCCAGTGATAAACGTGGAACTATTCTGCAGGGTGCGACTGTGGCTCTGAATGGTCATCCCTCAGCATCTTCAGGGCAGACAATTCTCTTCCATGTGTCTGGAAACATAATTTTGATTAGGTATAAAACACTACGCATCTGCAAGCTGGGTCTAGATCAAAATAGGCATGAGTTTTGATTAATTTTGTTGTTGTTTGGTTGGTTGGTTTTTTTTATCATCACTGAAGTGAAAAAAGGAGAGAAAAAACCCCAAAAACGTATGGCTTGGTTGTGTGTCAGGATTCAAAAAGTGCCTGATTCAATAAAGCTTCCTGAAGTACTTGTTTAAGTATGTGTATTTAGAAACATATCTACAGATTCAGAATATGTCTGTGCAAAAGGGTTTCTACTGCAGAGTATTTCTGAGCACTGAATGTAAAAATCTACATCATTCACGCCACAAGCATATTATCCACTATTTTCACCTTGTTCTTTTTGATTTAAATACTGTATTTAATGTAATTTCAAAGAAAACAATAAGACAGCCTAGAAAATATTACTCCCATTTCTTTTGGAAATGTGTCTGTCAGGTTGTTAATAAAAAGTTTTCTCATCCTTCATTTTTAATGTCAGTAGTGAATTTTCCCATGAAACAGTGTCAAGATTTTGTTTCAGTCTTTTCTGAATAATGATGTATGAATTCAAAGTGAAGAAGAGCCGATTTGAGAAGATCTAGCTTTTTCCACAATACATAGAGCATCTTAGAAGAACAGAATATTGCACAACTCACAGGCTCCGTAGCAGCTTCTTAGTCAACAAGAGGGTGATAGGGGGTCAACCTAGAGCTGCACCATCTGGGGCTGGCATTGCCACAGGAAGAATGGGGCAGCCACTTGAATTGTTTTTCCTCTTAATTTTCAGTTTCAAAATACAGAGTGAATTTTCAGCTTGCAGAGTTAAATAAGCATTGTAAGCAGGTGTTTTTAAAACTTGACATTTACAGCAAGAAGCATTTATGAAAAGAGGGTGTAACTAATAGTCAAGGAGCTGGATATTACAGAATCCCATTAGCCTCACAGGTTACTATAGAAAAGAACAATTTGGTCAGAAATTGCAGATCAGCTGTTGAGACATTGTAAGGAAAATAATGAAAATTGTCAAAATCTTCAGTTGCCTGACTGAAACACAGAATAAAAACTATTACTTTTTTATCCATGGAATCTTCTTCACTGACCCAGCTTTCAAAGAAAGAGCTGTTATGAGAGAACTTAACCGAAACTTCTGTTTTCACATCTTTTCAGCTTTCAGTAAAATGCCTCATTGATTTCCTCTGCCTTATGTCTGAGAGGTTAGGATCAAGAGGTGTTGCTAATTACAATGCTAATTGCAGTAATATACCTCCTGTATCTTAGCATGTTCCTCCTCATTCAAGGGAAATGACAATTTTCAGAAGGGCCTAGATCTTCACCAGGAAAACTGAAGCATGGTTATTTCCATTATACAGTTTTGTGAATTTGTTCTGGCATTGAATCATGTGCTGTTTAAAGACAAGTATTTATTTTACTTGGCTAGTTTTCAACTCCTGGTTCTTACAGTGGTAAGAGAGCCCTGTGGGATCCAGTAGGTTTCCACCCCACAAGTAACACATGAAAGACTTCAAAGCAAAAAGATTTCTGCCTTGGGATCAGAAAGCTGTATTTGACACACACAGGAAAAGTAATGGTCTCCTAGTTACATCCTCTGAGTTTTAAAGTGAAGCAAGAAAACAAGCTATTTACTAACCTAAAAATCAAAGATTCTTGCTGATTTGCATTAAAATGCATGGACTGCTTTAAAACCAGTGGCACATCATGCTACTAAATGGACAATAGGCATGTTCGTAAAAGTTCAGGGGCTAGAGGTTGCACAAGAAAATGTCTGTAGCTGTATCTCACCCATTATTGTCATGACAATCCACGCTGCTGGTGTAACTGCAGCTGCTAGCCAAATATTAAACTTGGCAAGCTCTGTGTGTGGTATAATGTGTTAGTTTCAGTTCTGAGGGGAAGCAGAAGATTGGCAGTTCCAAGTAAAAGCAGCCACCTTTGCAATCTTTTCAGCCTGCTTCCTCTGTCATTTGCTGAATGGTAGCCCACCTGTAGATCAGTAGAACGTTTATTTCTGTTGCCTGCTGCAGCATTTCTTCTACACAAACTGGCTCCCATTTTCACAATTTCTGCTGACCAAAAATATCTCCAGCTGGGTTTGCTGGTAGCTCTAGGCTTTCCACCTGTGGCTGACTTAATTGTGTAGCAGCAGAGGAAGCAAGAAGACATTGAAAACCAGGAGGGATGGACACTCGTATCTTAGAGGACTGGGTTTGCTCCCCAGGTCTAGCTGTGTCACAGGCAGTCCAAGGGCTGCAAGGCATCCTTGTGTCTTCTCTGACCTCAGGACTGCCAGATTCAACAGTGCTCAGCATGGCATAGGACATTTAGCAGAAACCACAAAAAACAGCTTTCCTTCAATTCCGTGGATAAGGACTACTTGCACTCCTTCAAGCAATTAGGTAAACACTTGTAATTGGTTTGGTCCTTCACATGAAATTTGCTTTGGGAATGATGTATTTTGAAGCTACTCCCTGTGAGTTTCAAACTGAGTTAACTACTGTTTCTGCCTTATGTACAACTCTTCCAACAATATCTTCTATAATCCCACAGAAGGCACACTGGAAAGCTTGATAGCTAGCGATACAAATCCCTTTGCCTAAGGGAGAACTTTCATGTCTTCTTTTGCATTGTGTCTCAGTGTGAAGGAACACTTGCTGTAAATGCTTATCTAAAAATCATCCTCCTCCAAGAGGAGCTTGTGGAAGCTACTCCTAGATCCTAACACGCTCTCCCTGAGAGATCCAGTATTTGGTTTCATAGAATCATAGAATCATAGAATCTTAGGGGTTGGAAGGGACCTCGAAAGATCATCTAGTCCAACCCCCCCTGCTAGAGCAGGGTCACCTAGAGCACATCACACAAGAACGCATCCAGGTGGGTTTTGAATGTCTCCAGTGAAGGAGACTCCACAACCTCCCTGGGCAGCCTGTTCCAGTGCTCTGTCACTCTCACAGTAAAAAAATTTTTTGTATATTCACCTTGAACCTCCTATGCTCCAATTTCCACCCATTACCCCTTGTCCTATCACTGGTCATCACTGAGAAAAGCCTAACTCCATCTCCCTGACACTCACCCCTTACGTATTTGTAAACATTAATGAGGTCACCCCTCAGTCTCCTTTTCTCCAAGCTAAAGAGACCCAGCTCCCTCAGCCTCTCCTCATAAGGGAGATGTTCTACTCCCTTAATCATCTTTGTAGCTCTGCGCTGGACTCTCTCAAGCAGATCCCTGTCCTTCTTGAACTGAGGGGCCCAGAACTGGACACAATACTCCAGATGCGGCCTCACCAATGCAGAATAAAGAGGTAGGAGAACCTCTCTTGACCTACTAACCACACCCTTTCTAATGCACCCCAGGATGCTGTTGGCCTTCTTGGCCACAAGGGCACATTGCTGGCTCATGGTCATCCTCCTGTCTACCAGGATTCCCAGGTCCCTTTCTCCTACACTGCTCTCCAGCAGGTCAGCCCCCAACCTGTACTGGTGCATGGTGTTTTTCTTCCCCAAATGCAAAACTCTACACTTGCCCTTGTTGAACTTCATCATGTTTCTCCCCGCCCAACTCTCCAGCCTGTCTAAGTCCCTCTGAATGGCAGCACAGCCTTCTGGTGTGTCAGCCACTCCTCCCAGCTTGGTGTCATCAGCAAACTTGCTGAGGGTACATTCTATACCCTCATCCAGGTCGTTGATGAAGATGTTGAACAACACCGGTCCCAGTACCGACCTCTGAGGGACTCCACTAGTCACAGGCCTCCAACTAGATTTTGCCCCATTGACTACAACTCTCTGACTCCTTCCTTTCAACCAGTTCTTGATCCATCTCACTACCTGATCACCAAACCCATACCTGATCAACTTATCTACAAGGATGCTGTGGGAGACAGTGTCAAATGCTTTACTGAAATCAAGGTATACCACATCTACCGCTCTACCATCATCTATCCACCTAGTAATTTCCTCATAGAAGGCTATGAGGTTAGTCAAACATGATTTACCCTTGATAAAACCGTGCTGACTGCTCCTGATGACCCCCATATCCTTGATATGCCTGGAGATAGTGACAAGAACAAATTGTTCCATCACCTTTCCAGGGATGGAGGTGAGGCTGACCGGTCTATAGTTACCCGGGTCCTCCTTCTTGCCCTTCTTGTAGACTGGTGTGACATTTGCTATCCTCCAGTCCTCAGGCACCTCTCCTGTTACCCATGACTTACCAAAGATGATGGAGAGTGGCCTAGCAATGACCTCCGCCAGCTCCCTCAGCACCCTTGGGTGCATTCCATCCGGACCCATCGATTTATGGATGTCCAGATTACTCAACTGATCCCTAACCCAGTCCTCATCTACCATGGCAAACTCCTCCTCTATCTTGACTTCTTCTGGGGCTATATGAATCTGGGGCTCATGGGGAAATCCTGCAGGAGTAAAGACAGAGGCAAAGAAGGCGTTCAGCACCTCTGCCTTCTTTATATCCTCTGTCACCAGGGCTCCCACCTCATTCATCAGAGGGCCAATATTGCCTGTAGTGTTAGATTTGTTAGCTATGTATTTGAAAAAGCCCTTTCTATTATCCTTAACCTGACTTGCAAGGTTAAGTTCCAAAGAGGCCTTAGCTTTCCTAATTGCCTCCCTACATCCTCTGACAACAGACCTATATTCCTCCCAAGTGACCAGCCCCTCCTTCCATGATCTGTAGATTTTCCTCTTCCACTTGAGTTTGCCCAGTAGTTCCTTTTTTAACCATGCAGGTCTCCCAGCTCCCTTACTAGATTTCCTAACCATTGGGATGCTCTGATCCTGTGCTTGCAAGAAGTGGTCCTTGAATGTTGACCAGCTATCTTGAGCCCCTTTACCTTCTAGCACCCTGTCCCATGGGATTTCCCTTAACAGTTGATTAAGGAGGCCAAAGTTTGCCTTGTGGAAGTCCAGGGTTCTGATCCTGCTGGGTATTCTGTTCCTTCCACACAGGATCCTGAACTCCACCATCTCGTGATCACTGCAGCCAAGGCTGCCATTGACCACCACTGCTTCAACAAGGCCCTCCTTGTTAGTTAATACAAGATCCAGCAGCGCTCCTCTTCTAGTTGGCTTGTCCACCATTTGCATTAAGAAGTTATCATCAATGCACTGGAGGAACCTCCTAGACTGTGAAAGGCTGGCTGTGTAAGTCTTCCAGCAGATATTGGGGTAGTTAAAATCTCCCATGAGGACTAGGGCCTGTAGTTGTGAGGCTGCTTTCAACTGCCTGTAGAAAGCCTCATCAACTTCCTCATCTTGATCTGGAGGTCTGTAGTAGACCCCCACAACTGTATCACCCACACCAGCCTGCCCCTTAATTCTTACCCACAGACTTTCAACTTGCCCCTCATCAGCCCCTGCACAAAACTCAATACATTCTAGCTGCTCTCTCACATAAAGAGCTACTCCACCACCTCGCTTCCCCACCCTATCTTTCCTAAAAAGCACATAACCATCCATGACCACATTCCAGTCATGTGAGCTGTCCCACCATGTCTCTGTTATTGCTACCAGATCATAACCCTTAGCCTGTACACAGACCTCTAACTCTTCCTGCTTATTCCCCATACTGCGTGCATTAGCATACAGGCATTTCAGGAAGCAAACAGAGCACTCTGGTGGGACCAGAGCACTCTGGTGGTTTATTTCAATTACATGACAAAAAGTGGAATGAGGAACCAATGTTTTTTAAATTTAATAGTTGCTGTATGCCCCTTTTTTGGAAACAGGAAATGGAAACAGCTGAATTTGATTTCTTGTTTTACTTACAAAGAAAAGACATAACAAGTGTGACTCAAAATCAGAAATAAAGGAGAAAAAGAAGTGGGACTGACACAGGTCTGATGTTGTTTGTACCAATCTCGTTCCAGAGCAACAGTGTATGTAGAGTCTGACTCACAATGAAATGTTACTGCATTGGGTTTCTGTGGCAAGGTTTGGTATCAGGGGACTACAGGGGTGGCTTCTGAGAGAAGCTGCTAGCAGGTTCCCATAGGTCTGACACAGGCAGTTCCAGCCAGCTCCAAGATGGACCCATCGCTGGCCAAGGCCAAACCCACCACTGACAGCTCTGAGTAACACAGCTAAGCAAGGGGAAGAAGATAACTGCACAATTGCAGCTGCAGCGAGGAGAGAATATGCAAGAGAAACAGCCCTGTAGACACCAGGGTCAGTGAAGGAGGGCGAGAAGGTGCTCTGGGCACCGGAGCAGAGCTTCCCCTGCAGCCCATGGTGAAGACCATGGTGAAGCAGGCTGCCCCCCTGCAGGCCACGGCAGTCCATGGTGGAGCAGATCCCCACCTGCAGGCTGTGGAGGGCCACAACAGGAGCAGCTGGATGTGTGCAGGGGACCCTGTGGGAAGCCTGTGCTGGAGCAGGCTCCTGGCAGGACCTGTGCACCCATGGAGTCAGGAACCCACACTGAGCAGATTTGCTGGCAAGACTTGTGACCCCGTGGGGAACCATTGCTGGAGCAGTCTGATCCTGAAGGACTGTGGAAAGGATCCATGCTGGAACAGTTCATGAAGAACTGCAGCCTGTGGCAAGGATCCATGCTCCAGAACTTTGTTGAGGGCTGTTTCTCAAGGGAGGGACCCCATGCTGGAGCAGAAGAGTGTGAGGAGTTCTCCCCCACAGGAAGAAGGAGCAGGAGAGGCAACGTGTGATGGACTGACCACAACCTCCATTCCCCATCCCCTTGTGTGCTGTGGGGGAGGTGGCAATGAAACCAGGAGTGGAGCTGAGGCCAGCAAGAAGGGAGGGGTGGGCAGAAGGTGTTTTTAAGATTAAGTTTTAATTCTCATTATCCTGCTCTGATTTGATGGGTAATAAATCAGGCTGATTTCCCCAAGATGAGTCTGCTTTGCTCACAACAGTAACTGAGTGATCTCTCCCTCTCATGTAATCATAGAATGGTTTGGGTTGGAAGGAACCTTAAGAATCACCTAGTTCCAACCCAATTGTCATGGGAAGGGACACCTCCCGCTAGATGAGGCTGCTCAAAGCCCCAACCTATGACAGTGTCTCACCACCCTCACAGTGAAGAACTCCTTCCTAACGTCTAACCGAAATCTACCCTCTTACCTTGACCCACCAGCCTTTAATTATATTTTCTCTCTCCTGTCCAGCTGAAGAGGGGAGTGACAGAGCAGCTTTGGTGGGCACCTAGCATTCAGCCACAGGTAACCCAGCACAGTTACCCATATGGTGGCCTGTTGGGCAGACCTTTCTCTTTATCAGAAGTGCTTCTTAGCTAGTTTGTACAGGCACCTAGCAGAATACTTTTCTGAATCCAGGCAGGGAAATATACTTATTTGTGAAACCCCCTGTGCTTCTGCTAGTTTTAACTGAAATTGGCCAAAAGATTCAAAAGCAGAACAGATATGTTGTTAAACATACCTAATGTTTTCTTTTTAACCTAAAATGTTTAGAGTTTTGCCAGTGTGCATATTTTATAAGACCATTGTTTCCTGAACTAACTTACTTTTTCAGATATACTGATAAAGCAAGGCATCTCATGCTGACTCTCATTTGAGCAATAACTACTTAGCACTTTTGAAAAATAAGCACAATGTATATTTTTTGTAATTTTATTTCAAACTTAAATTTGTTTCTGATTTTAAATTAAACTCTGCTCCTTCTTCTTCAGGACTGTGAATAAAACCACAACTTGCTATTATTTGTACTAGCAACCAGAAGTAAAACTGAGCAGAAGTAAAAGTGAAACACAGTGTTTTAGCTTAACTGATTAATTCTAAGATGAGAGTACTACATGGAAAAATTAACCACAAGTATATGAAATGTTTCACTTTAAATGTACTGTGAGCAATTTAAAGAATTTTATAAACAGTTTATAAAAGGTTCTTGTTCATATATTTATGTGCGTATTAAAGGTTTTTCTCTTCAAGGTCTCTGGTGTGAATACAGTAGGCACTTAGGAGAATTACAAGATAAGCAGTTCAGTTTTATGATATTAACTTCTACATTGCATTCAAGTAGCCTTGTAATTGTATCATACATTAAAAAAAACACAACAAAATCATTAAGGTTAAGGTCTCCAGAGAGGAAACTCCAAAATTTCAACAGCTGACCTTAAAGGGATTTAGTTACCCCATTCTATTGTTTTTTGTTTTATTTTCTAGCTGTCTCACACTCATATCCTGTCACACTGGCTAAAACTGATTCAATTACATGAACAGATCAAATAATAATAAAAAAACCCAGCAGGATAAGGAACTGCTGACTGAAATGAGTTTATATAAACATTAATTTTTTGATGCTTCCTGACTTTCACAGATAACTGCCACCAAACAACTACAGGAAGGTTAGCTTTCCATAATAATGCAAAGCAAAAGCACCTCGACAGAGCTGCAGTTCATTGCATTCATCAATCTGATATTATTAATCAGTACATATTCAACTTCTAGAAACCTAAGGAAATTGAAAAATCCTTAACAGAAGTTTCCATCTAAATGTCCACAGATATCTTGAAACATAAGAAAAAAATGTAATATATGAACATGTGTGAAAATACTTATTTCAAATAATAAGCTTACATTCCACAAAATTATGCCAGGTCTACCCAAGTTATTCTGCAGCCCTGAACACTGTTGAGGATAAAGTCCTGGAGATGGTATTTACATGATCCGGGGCTGGAATACTGATTTTGCGTTAGAGTAATTCTGGTCAATTTCTGATGCCCTCTAAAAGGTGCACAGCTCCAAGGCTGAAAACAGAAATATTAGTAATGTACTGTTTGTTTCCCATGTTTGGCTAATGCAAAGAAGGCTGAGGTGATTTTGCTTAGATTTCTTCAAGACAAAAAAAAAAAAAAAAAGTAACCCTGGTCCCTCCAAGATCTGTTGCAAGAGGTTTACGTGTAAGTAGAGCTCCCTACTCCCGAGGGTTTTTCAAATATACGTATTTGAGATTTTTAGTCTATTTTCCTGGTGAGAGGTAGACGCAAGAAGGCACAACTTTAGGTCCTCTTTATTATCAATATAAATACATTCAATTTGTATAACAGTATAACCAAAACCCAAATGAAATGACATATCATTCTGTTTAGCCACCAGTTAAACACAGAGGATGTCTGTTCTAAAGATGAAATAGTCTTGGGGGAAAACACAACAAAACAAGACAAAGCCTTTGCAAGCTGCGCTTGTTTGGTTCTGGAATGGTTTCAGTAGCAGCAAGGGGCCCCAGGGCTCCTGTAAGAAGCTGAAAAGCTCCCCAGCTCTTGTGGCCAAGGCCGGGTCGTTACAGAGACAATAGAAAACAGACAGTAATCGCCTCTGCGATTAACGGAAGAAAGAATTGATAGAAGACCTGAAAGCAGAAGGGGAGGAGAAGAGGAGTCGAGATTGAGAGCAGCGGTGAGCGCAGGGCCGGCGTGGAGATCCCGAGGCTGGTGAGGAAGAAAGGGAAGAAGGCGCTCAAGCAGAAGTTTCCCTGCAACCCATGGCGAGATGGCAGCTGTCCCCCTGCACTCATGGAGGAACGTGGTGGAACATTCCCCGAAGGTGCCACGAAGGGCAAATGTGACCCTGCAGCCCATGGGCTCTGATTACGCAGCTTTGGAAGACCCCGGAGCCAGGGGAGGTGGCTGTTCCCGGAGCAGCTGTGACTCTGTGGGAAGCCCAGGCTGGAGCAGCTCCGGACCTCGTGGGCAGGACTCATGAAGGAGAGGTTCGTGGAGGACTCTATCCCATGGGAGGGACCCCGTGGGGAAGGAGGAAAGGACTGTAAGGAATCCTTCTTCCTGAGGAGGAAGGAGCAGCAGGAACCACCAGCCTGTGAACTGACTCTAAACCCCATCCCCTGTCCCCCTGTGCCGCTGGGGGGAAGGAGGGAGAGAAACCGGGAACAGTGGGACCTGGGAAGAAGGGAGGGGTGGGGGTAACATACGCAAGCCCTGCTCTGTGTGTTGTCTGTGTCCTGTGTGTGTTTCATTAGTGTGATTTTTTTTTTTTTTCCCCCCCAAGTTGAGTCTGCTTTGCCTGGGACCCTAAAGGGTGAACGAAAGCCTCCTAGTCCTTTGTCTTGACCCATGAGCTTCTAGTTGGCCCCTGTGCTCCCCATCCCACAGTGTGTGGCGGGGGCTGCTGGGGAGGGTGAGAGCGGCCGTGTGGCTAATTCTTCATTGAGGCCCAAACCCTCGACACAAATCTAAAGTGTCACTCAGTGGAGACCTATACTGGTGGGCTCCAGAAGCACTCACTGGGAGTTTTGGCTACAGAACCATCGGCAAACACTCTACGCTGAGTTTGCAACGTCTACCCTTCAAGGTTTTCCTTCAACTTACGTTGCAGTTTTATTAGTTTCGTTTTGTTTCATTCTGTCTCTAGATTTTGCTAAGAAAAGAGAACCTCACACTTTTCGTACTGACTCTTTTCCTCACTGGGCGGTGCTAGTATATGTATCTATTTATTCTGATACGAAGTAAAAAGCTCTAAAAGTCACAGAGTGACAGTAAATTTGTGGTGCCCTGTAATGCCATTCACACCAAGCCATCTCCCATCAGTGGACTGTATTTCAGATTTTATTTTCAAGACATTGTACAATTGCTTGCACTTACATGCCTGCCTACTTTTTCCAGCTTCATAACTCCTGGCTGCAAGCTAGGTTTTGTCCTATAATAGGAGAAAGGGCCATGGTTCCTTAAAAGGAAATACCATGCTGCTGCTCAGTTGTGACTCAACAAACCTTGGCAAGAAATTAGTTTATTTCATCTCCAGATCAGATCCACACCAACCTGTGCTGAGCCACATGGATGAGCGGGTTCAAAAGCTTGGAACATTTAAGAGCCACAGGCAGGACAGAGATCAGTGCAGGTACTGATATTCATGTGAAGCAATCAACTGCATTAAAGAGTAAATTTTTAAATTACATAATCTTTCTCTTATGCACTACATGTGGTTCAGTTGTGTGTATGCTACAAACATAGGTAAGGAATACAGCAATACCACTCTTTCATCTTTTTTTAATCCAAGTTTTATTGCCATTGCACATCTGGCATACACCCCCAACATATAAACCAGGTATCTTGTCAAGTAGAGCACTATTCCCGTTCACTGCAGGCTATAGAGCAGACTAGCAGACTCCTTCACTCTCTTCTTGTGCTGCCTGGATGGAATCCCAGAGAGCTGTTGGGAAGCTGCAGCTCACCCAGCCCCTGGAGGTGCTATGGAAGGGAGACAAGGCAGTTACAGATACAGAAGAGGTGGGAGAATTATCTGATTTTATTCCTCTCTTATTTTATAAAAGCCCTTGTACTGCTTTAGTCACTGTAGTGTCTGCGTGCTTTTCAGTTGCTCAGCAATTGAACTGATGCCTGTTCTTGCAGAGTTTCTACTTGTGGTGGTTTTTTGGTTTTTGGTGTTTGGTTTTTTTTTTTAACTTTTCTTCTGTGTTCTATGAGGCAGTGTTTTGTACCTGATCAAGAACACAGGGAGCTGTTAAGACAATATAGTGTCAAAGGCATGCATCTTCCACCAAGAGCAGTGTTGGGGCAGAATTCAGTAGCTGGGGAACTACCTCTTGCACCCTGCGGGGTATGCTCCAAAAGCAGTCTTTGCAGAAACACATTGAGGTGTTTTGTTAGGTGCTCTCTACTGCCTCTCAGAGAAACAGTTACCAAGTGAATTTCTACCAGAGGACAAGGTTAAGTTTACCACTGAGACCCTCAAAAGCTACAGGTGGCTTTTAAAATATATATATAATTATTTTTTTTCCCCAAAGTGGATGAATTAGATGTGTGTCCTTTCAGGAGCTGAATCATGCAGACTTGTATTTACAGGTGCTGTTACTATTTTCCCCTCCAGGAAGGAGGTATTCACTCATACCACTCAAGGAAATAGGTTTCACAGAATTGTTATAAATAATTTAAAAAATTATTTCAAAATGATTTTTTGTGCTATACATTTAAAGAAAAGGCATGCTTTTTTAACCGAAATATGTTTTTTCTCCAAGGCTGGGCCTACACAAAGGGAAGAAAAACTATAACATATGTACTTATATTTAAACATTAAGAATCTTACAACCTACTCCAAAAATAGAAGGAAAAGTGAAATACAAGCAGGCACTCTGACTTCACAATTTGACTTAAATGAGTTAACTTCCTTAGACTTGTTCTAACTTGTGAAGGTTTTACAATCACCCCATCCTGAATACAGAAAGTGCTCTGATTTTAATTTCAGCAGGAAATGATAAATCAAAAGCCAGCTATGAGAATTTTTCAAGTAACTAATAAAACAACTAGTTATACAGTTTTATCAGTTCGAATGTGAAAATGAAACAAAACCTATTTCCTGGTCTGTGTGCTTGTCACAGAATTCGCAACACCAAAGAATTCAATAAAGTAAAACTAAGCCTTTTGCACAGATGGTAAGTTTTGTAACTTCCTTTGAAAAGCAAAATAACCCTGAAGGGAAGTTGTTACAACAGCTGTAAAAAGCTAATTTTGTATATAATTAGTGGTATTTTTGTCCATTATTTGGGCGTATGTTTACTAAGTTTGGGGTTTTACATCCCTGTTTAATTTAGGATTCTGTGGTTATGCCTGTGTTACTACGCCCTACATATATTTGTGTTTGACATGATGTGAAAATATGAAATGTGTTAACAGGATGAAGATAAGTGATACTTCAATCCTTTTAAGAGTAAGTTGCCACGTGCCACAGGCTAAACAGTTGTACCAAGGCATCTTAACATGCAAGTGTATGGAGAGGGTGTACAGTCATTTAGCAAAGAAAAAGAAGATGCTTAAAATGGTAACGATGTAAATCTGAGATACCGACAGTTTCTGGGTGCAGATGCCTTTGGAAGGACTTGTTAAAAATTAACAGAGTATCGGGAACACTGTTGAAAGTAAAAAAAAACCCCAAACAGACTAGAGACAAAGAATATTTCATAGGAAAAGAGTGTCCCTTGGTACACTATGCTAAAGTGTGTTCGAACTAATTATTGTAGATGACAAACAAAAGTAAAAATGGCTGGTATTGTTAGATAGGCTGTAATGTTTGGAGTCCTAAGGTAGATTAGACTTCCACGATCTTGTGAACTGATGGTGTGCTTTATCAGTTAAGAGTCTGGCAAGTTTTGCAGGTCCAACTAAACCTGACCCTGACAAAATGTTGATAGTAACACATGGATTTCCCATCTACTTCTGTAGGATTCTTTCCATTTGCAGGGCTCTATCCCCAGAGATCATGATGAGCAGAGTCTTTGATATGCAGTGATCACAGCCAGCATAGTACACTCTTCTCCCAGTCTTTTGAGTGGACTGGATACCAGTGGTGAATCAGGTGATTCTATCTGGGAGGCATCAAAACGATTTTATTTCGCAGTGTGTTTGCTTTCCCTGCTTGTGAGAAGTTTTCAGTATCACTGCTGTACATGCTTGTGTGAGCTTTCCACATTGCAGCTTGGAAAGAGGTATTAATAGCAAAATGCAACGTATTAGAAGATGTAATACCAAAGAAACTCTTGATGAGATCAGGGGCTAGAGATACTAGCATAAAGTCTACTGCAATTGACTTCATACTGACAACACCAGGTACCTTTAAAGTGCATGTTCAAGGAAGCCAAATATGCAAAGCAATGTACACTCTGAGTTAGGTTCTAGTTCTCAGTTGCTCTAGATTTCATTTTCTGTAAGACATTACATGACCTGGATGTGCTTTTCTCCTGCACAGAGTAAACAAACCCCACATACAGCACTGTAGAAATGACAGTGATAAGCTTATCCTTAGAGAATGGTTATTTATTTGACAGTACCAAACTGTTAGATGACAATTAACAGCTTGCTTTGAAATCAGTGGAGGTTATGAGCCTGAATCTGTTGGTAGCTTTGAGACTCATCATCAAACTTCTACACAGCTTTTTAGTTTTTCCCCTGTCCCAACTTCAGGTCTTCCTTAGTCTCCTGGATAAAGATCTCACAGTATGTATTTGTAGACCAAGTCTTCTGACTCTAGTGCTATTCTTTGTGTAACTTGCCATCTCTTCATGTCAGCAGTCAACAAGCTCTTTCTCTGTTTACTCATCTGTAACTGACAATACCGTTCCAGAGCTTTCAGATGAAGCAAGTTTACTGGGCATGAACAAGAAAACAAGGAACAAACTCGTCACTGAAGAAGTTACAGAAAAGGGGTGGGCATTTTGCAATAAATCCTGGGAGCCAGGACAGAACTAGCGCACACACACGCTGCTTAAGAACATACCCTGCCTTTTTCCTTTGGCCCAGCTCACACAAGACGTCTGTCCAGCGAGACCACCGCAGAGAGGCACTGCTGCCGCCTACCCGGCCTGCACAAGGCAAGGCTTGTCCCTCAGGCTGGCACGGGCTCGCCCACGGCCCTTGTCCGCACCTCAGGTTTTACCGCACGGCGGCTCAGGCGGGTGAGGGCAGCAGGCGCGCATTTCTGAGAGACAAGAAGCCCTTGTCCGCACCGGGGGCCGCGCGGCGAGGCTCCCCTTCCCGCGCTGACGCACGCCCGCCGGCCGTGTCCCCCGGGGCCGAGCGAGCCCCGGGGCCGAGCGAGCCCCCGCCGCGCTGCCCAGGGGGGCGCGGGCGCCCCCGCCCGGCACCGCGCCCGCACCCGCACCCCCGCCCCTTGGCGTGATGACGCAGCGGGGGGCGCGGCCCCGGCGCCCCGCCCCGCCCCTCCCCTCCCCTGGGCGGCAGCGGCGGGCACGGCGGCGCGCGCCCCGGGGCCGTGCATGGGGCGGGAGCGGGCGCCCAGCGGCAAGCGGCCTGCGCGCGCCGGGGGGCCCGGCCTGCGCCGCGGTGAGTGCGGGGGGTGCGGGGCGGGGCGGGGCGTGCGGGGCGGGGGCCCGGCCGGCGGTCACACCTCGCGGTGTCCGGCGTCCCGTCCCGCCGGCCCGAGAGGCGGCTGCGGCGGCAGCGCCTGCCCGGGGCCTGCGCGGGGAGGGAGGGGGAGGGCGCTGGGCCCCGCGGCCCCGCGTGGGGCGGCGGGCAGCGCGGCGGGACGGCCGCCCCTCTCTAGGCCGTGCCGCGGGGGGAGCGCGGCAGGCGGGCTCCCGGTCGGCGCGGGAGGCCCTGCGGGTCTGGCCGTGCCCCTCCCGCCGCGGCGGCCCTGCGGCCGGGGGGCTCGCCGGGCGGGGGCGGTGCGGGAGCGGGAGCGGGAGGCCCGCCGGCCCTCCTGCGGGCTGGCCGCCGCTGCTCCGCGGCGGGGCTGTGCTCTGCCGCAGGACTGCCTCGAGAAGGCGTCTGCCGCTAAGCAGTGATGATCGTAACAATAAAAATATCACCTTGCAGAACGAGGGCAAATGGTGACAGAAGCATCTTGTGTTTTTTTCTCTGTGTTGAAGTTGCTTCTGGGTGCGGAAATGTTGCCTTAGGTAGGCGTGATGAATTAATTAATTGTTTTTTTGTTTTGTTTTGTTTTTTAGAAAAGGATTGCGGATAAAACCACTTCAGAATTAATTTTGCTTTTTGTGCGACCGGAGTCTCGTTAGAACCTGCTGATGGTCTTCAGATTTCCCCTCCTCACCTCTGCAGTCTGGAGCAGGTGAGAAAATAATACCTTGCTTTGGTAATTCGTAAATTGTTTGTTCCCAGGGAGACATCGACTAGACTCTTTCAGTTGTTGGGCAGAAAGAAACATAATTGGGAAGATCCTGATGGCTACTGACAGGCTGAAATGTCGTTTTGTTCTTGAGATTAGTTGCTTAATGGTCAGTATTTCTGACATTTTAGCCCTGTTACATCTTCCCAGTTTGTCATCTGCTTCTCCCTTGCTTGTGTTGTTAGTCAAATGTAGTTTAGGTGAGAAAGAAATATTATTGAAGTTTATATCTTTTATGGAAAATCAATATTGAAAGGGATTATAGAAAGATTATGTGCATGGTTAAAAAGGGCTGTTTCAATCAGTTATATGGATTAGCTTTTTTTTTTCTGCTGCCCTGCCCAGTCTCCCTAGTAAATGATACGGGAGTAATATTGTTAGTGATGTTCCTTGGTGATTTCACTGTCTTCTCTATGAGAGTGAATCCCAAGTGACTTGAGTGGTATAAGTGGAGATTTTGTAGTAAACAACTTCAGCATTCTGTGTGAAATGATAGGGATTTGAAGCAGTGGTGTGCTTTCCAGGGAAGCCTTAAATCTGAGCTATTTGCAGTCTTTCGTTTTCGTAAGTGCTGACGACAGCAACATAGGGAAGTTCTGTTTGAAGCTGGGAGCGGAAGTTTTAATGAGCAATAAGTTTACAGAATGGAGAAAATAGTTTGACATTCTTGTTGATCAAATCACAGTGACGGGAACTGCAGAGTGGAAAATGAAAGGAGACTGCTTCTGCTTCTCACATGTAGCTGTTAAGATTGTGGTGATTGGGCTGTTAAAGTTGTAATCTCTGTGGAATAACCATTTCCAGACTACGTGGGGTTAATATTACGCATGACCACAGGATACTAGTAAAGTGAATGTCACTGCCATCCTGTACTAGCAGTGGCATCTTCTTGCTGAAGTTGTAAGAAGAGCAGTTACCGAATGGGGTTGCCTTTTTTCTGTTGGTCTCTTATCTGAGCTCTGGGGCATTTTTGCAGGATGACCTTATGTAAACAAAAGGCTAAGTAATGATGCTTGCAGTTGCAGGAAATAATCTAGCATCTTGGCTGAAAGAACCTTGAGGGAAATAAACAAGATTCAGAAATACAGTAATATTAAACAGATGAATTATGTGGTGTTAGTTATGGAGAAAAGATAACTACTATCAAAAGTTACAAAACTGTCATTAAAAAGCAGGTTAACATAATTAAACATGGAATAATTTAACTAAGTTGTTTTAATGGTGCTTTGAAAAAAAAGCCTGATGGGGAAGAAGGCAACCAAAACCTCGTGGCTTTTTTTGTGAAAATAACTAAAACTTTTAAGTACAAGGTTGAGCTAGATGACCTACTGAGGTGCCTTTCAACCCAAATTATCCTAGCCTAGGGCTATTAGGCTATTCTAGTCTAGCATTTCTAACACCCTGTCTTTTTGACTAGGCTTAAATGTAAATAGTAACACTGTTGTTAGATGATACACAGTTACATGTTTTTCCATTTAACTTAATCAAGCAGCTCTTTCAAAGCCTGTACACTGATTTTGGTGCGTTCCATATGGATTCATATGTCTCCACCCACGAGGTTCTCAGCATGAGCCTAGTAAGATGATTAATAGGAGTAAGACTAGCAAGATCTGAGTCAAAATTTGATCTCATGCTTGCCTTTGTATTTCTTTAACTTGTTTCAGACATGATTTCTCTATCAGAAGGTAAATGAGGAGCTTTCTTGAACTTCTGGGTATGAGATTTTTGCAGATTATTCTATCAGGTAGATATGTCTTCATAGAGACCTGAGAAGAAAACATACATACAATGAAGCTTCTTTGTAGTAGTTCTGCTTGAGGAACTGTAGTCAGTTTTATTTGCCATATACAGATAGGTCCTTTTTGCTTCATATTGTGTTGATCTAGAGACTGCCTTGGTGGCCCGGAAAGCCAGTGGCATCCTGGCTTGTATCAGGAATAGTGTGGCCAGCAGGAGAAGGGATGCAATTCTCCCCTGTACTTAGCACTGGTGAGGCCTTACCTCTAGTTATGTGTGCAGTTCTGGGCCCCTCACTTCAAGAAGGATATTGAGGTGCTGGAGCAGGTCCAGAGGAGAACAACAAGGCTGGTGAAGGGACTAGAGGGAAAGTCTTATAGGGATAGGCTGAGGGAGCTGGGGTTGTTTAGTCTGGAGAAGAGGAGACTCGGGGTGAACCTTATCGCTCTCTTCAACTACCGGAAGGGAGGTTGTAGTCAGGTGGAGACTGGGATCTTTTTCCAGGCAACTAGTGACAGGACAAGAGGGCACGGCCTGAAGCTGCTCCAGGGGAGGTTTAGGTTGGGTTTTAGGAAGCACTTCCTCACGGAGTGGGTGATTAGATGTCAGAAAGGACTTCCCAGGGAAGTGGTGGAGGCACCATCCCTGAAGGTGTTTAAGGAGAGGCTGGATGTGGCACTTAGTTCCATGGTCTAGCCAATGTGGTGATGTTAGGTCATAGGTTGGACTTGATGATCTCAGAGGTCTTTTCCAGCCTCAGTAATGATGTGATTCTGTGATCTCTCACTGAAATGTGTTATACATGTTGTAATACAATGAGAGCTACAAAGCACAAATGTAAGGTATCTTGTTGCTGTTGGTTGCAACCTGTGAGATGCTGGAAGAAAAAAAGATGATGCCTCACTCCAATGTAAGCCCTGTGGGTTATGCAGTACTGAATTCAGAGAGATCTGATTCACATGAACGATGATATAAACCCCTGTGTTATCGTAGCTTTTGAGGTATGGCTGATTTAATGTTTAAAAGTAACTTGTGGCTTGCTTTCTATCCTGTTGCCCTGTACTAGAAAGTAAATATTTGTGGAGGAAAAAAAAATTCCTAAGTACTTCTTGAGTAGACAAGAAGGCTTAGGAATAGATCTTGAGCATTCTCTGGTCTTGTTGAACTGAAGTTAGATTCCTTGGGCTGGGACTTTGAAAGTGCCTGTATGCTTGCATAAATGTGTATAGTGTGGTATTTCTTGCTCTGTGTGCATATTCGTGTAGAAAGTTTTCTGGTATTTACCTCAGTTATTGAACTATGTGTTGTTCCTGATGTAACATTTTTTATTGACAGTGGAGTTACCTTAGCTGATACTCCCTTTATCATGATGCTTACATACTCAAGCAGTTACAGAAGATTTCAGGTATTAAGTCTTCTGCAAGTGTCTTAAATAAATGAATATATTATATATGTTCAAAATGTTATGATTAAAGTTATTTGTATGTATAACAAGAATTAAAAAATGTTTCTTTATGTGACTTTATTGGTCTTAATGAGTTGTCTTTTTGTAGCCTTTAATAAGAATAATTATCAAATCAGCTGAAACCAGTTTGTGAGACTTTTTTTTTGCAGAAACTAAGTAATTCCATTTCCCAAAAACAGAGTTTGGGGACAAGAACTTTGAGATTTTTTTCTTTTTACTGTAGTAAAGGAATATTGTCAACATTTCTTACTCTGTCATTGATATTTTGCATATATAAAATGGGTCTTTAAGACCATGCCTAATATGCTTTAAATTAGTATTTTCTGTCTTTCTTCTCCATTAGTCTTGGTTGACTACTAGGATTTTGTAGTCATGAGCAAAATATTAATCATTCTTTGACGTGTAGTGCTACAACCTGTGTTTCCAGCACTGTGACATATTTTTAAAGCAAGAAAAACTTTGACTTTTAAATGTCTAATCTTGCTACATATAAATATACAGTTAATCTGGTACATATACTTCTGCATTTTTAGAGGCCTCAGTTGTTCCAGTGTATTTAGATTGGGTACTCTGTTAATCTCAACATTAAGTTACAGGATTACCTACCATGGATACAGTTATAGAGATAGGGCTGCAGGTCGTGTCTGAGTTTTACTGAGTATATTAGGTAAAACTTCACTGTGAGGCTATTGAAAGAGTATTTGAGGACAAAGGATATTGGAAAACAACCGTTCATTTCCAATAAAAAAGGGAAGGGGGTGTGAGTTAAAAAGATGCTTTGGGAACCTATTAAGATAGTCAAATAATACAGGAGGCTCTGAGGTTATAGAGACAAAAGCCTCTTAAACTTAAAAACTTTCAAGTAAGGGTTCTTGTTGGAGGATGATGTTCAGAAAAATACATACCTGTGGTATAGTTGGTGCTCAGCATGCTAATGTAGGCAATATAAGCCAGCAAAAATATTCTCTTTTGCAGGATTTCCCAGTTGTGGGGAATTATGATATGATTTAATGTTTGGTGCTGGTTCTGCAACATGTAGCAATACTCTGTTATGTTTGTTCATAAGTTAACTACACTACAGTTACAAGGGACAGCAATCCTCAGCTCTCTCTATACTTCTCTCTGAAGCAGAGGAGCGAAAGGCTGCCAAAATGCAGAGGGCAAACAAAACCACTTATACGTTTGTTGCATCAGGCTGTATGAAGGAGTACTCCTCTGTGCTTGGAAATGAGGAGTTGGGGCCAAATAGCAACTGGTCTGTATGAGAGTGCATTCCTTCAGGGACATGCAGAATAAAAAATATTCTAGTCTGCAAAGGTAGAAAAGGCAAAATGTTATCCTTAGAAAATGAAGAAAGGAAAAGGGTCAAATAAAGTGAGAACTCTTAAAAACCTTTCCTTCTAATTGAAGGAACCAAAATTGAACTCAAACCATTTCCATTTTAGAGGTTGCTTGAAAGCTGCCAAGAGAACTGGTGAACCTGAAAGCTTGCATGTTTTTCAACTTTATTGTTACACTACTAAAGGCGTTTCCTCAGAGTGAAGTGTAACTCACATGGAAAGAACTGCTTCTCATACAAATGGATTTTGGAAATTATAACTGCCATTTCTCATCTTAATCCTGACATTATTTTGTCATACTTTGCAACACTGACAGTACAGGTTCTCTAGATTCTTTTTTATAATAGAATCATAGAATCATTCAGGTTGGAAAAGACCTTTGGGATCACCGAGTCCAACCATTATCCCTACTCTACAAAGTTCTCCCCTAAACTAGATCCACCAACACCACATCCAAACAACCCTTAAACACATCCAGGGATGGTGACTCAACCACCTCCCTGGGCAGCCTATTCCAGTGTCTGACCACTCTTTCTGTGGAATGGTTTGGGTTGAAGGGACCTTAAAGATCATCTGGTTCCAACCCCCCACCAGAGCTGGTTGCTCCAAGCCCCAGTTAGCCTGGCCTTAAATACTTGCAGGGATGGGGCATTCACAACTTCTCTGGGAAACCTGTTCCAGTGTCTCACCATCCTCACAGGAAATAATTTGCTCATAAAGTCTAATCTAAATCTGCTCTCTTCCAGTTTAAAACTGTCACATCTTGTCCTATCACTATAAGCCCTTGCAAACAGTCCCTTCCCAGCTTTCCTGTAGGCCCTCTTCAGGTACTGGAAGGCTGCTGTAAGGTCTCTCTGGAGCCTTCTCTTCTGCAAGCCAAACAGCTGCAACTCTGTCAGCCCGTTCTTATAGGAGAGGTGCTTTTTTGAACCACTAGAAGTTTTTATTTTGGTACAGAATGTATTGCAGTAATGCAATAATATGTACATAGAAGTGTCTTCAGTTTTATTGTCTTATAAAATCAGATTCAAGTGAGTTCTGCAAGATTGTACTCTAATTTTAGAGTCTCAGATTAGTTGTGTGGGATTTGAAAGCTGACTTCTGTGTATGATGATCATTGTTGATACGCAATTTTTGAGCAACAGATTTTTTTTACTCTATTGACAAATGTTCTGAAGTGCATAGTTTTCAGATTTCTGCACTGAGTAAAACAGTGACACTCTCTTGGATTTTAATATTTTGATACCTTGACGTATTACTCTTCTGAGTAGAAGAATGCTGGCTCTGCCTACTTAGCAACTGATGGCTAAGAGACAGGAGAATTCCTAATGTTGGGGAAAACGGATTGGCATCCAAACAGAGAAAGAATTTTGGTCTTTGTGTCAGGAAATATAAATTATGAAGTCCCGGAGATTTAAGAGTAAGGTAGAGGTTGTATTTTTGTTGTGTTAAGTGTCCTCTTACACTGTCTCTGGCACACAAAATGTTTCTTTCCTTAGCCTCTCACACATACTGGATTTTGCTGCTCCCTCAGTTTTGTGAATATGACAACTCTTTGTAGGATTGTGCTGTAAACTGGAACACAACTGTGACCTAAGTTAAAATACTTTTTTGTTTTCTTTTGAAACAACTGGCACGAGGGAAGGGGAATGGATAGGGTAACTTCTTAAGCAGGCTTGCAGTGCCAGAGAAAATGTCATGTAACCACATCCTGGATAACCTCAAATATGGACTGAGCTACAAAATAAATGTTGGGTTCCCAGTGGAATCTAAGGACATGGGATTGCACAAGATCCAAATCCTCAGCTATGGGCAATCAAGCATGTGTCAATCCAACAGCTGGCTCCCAAAAGGTTGAGACTTTGGAACTATTCTAACAACTATGTAAATAAGGGCATGGTTATCTTTTCATTGCTCTATATCTGGGTCTTCATAAACCTATGTAACTATGCTGTCTACCAGGGATTTTGTGAATAAATGCTTCTGTTTGTTTGTATCTTAACCTAGTTTCAGTTAAAGGTGACTTCAAGGTAGCTGGCTAACATTAGGACATTCTATTCCTGTGTGTCTTTTGATCCCTGAAGCTGGAGCCTAACACACTAGAATGGTGTTCTGGGCATTGAAAGGACGGATCATGAAATTGCACTGAATTCCAGTGGGTATTTTGGAGGTTTGCATGCAGAAGTTGGGGAGAAGCATGTTAGAATTAAGTTTGTGGTAATGAGAATGCAGAACTATTAGTTGGACTTAGAGATGCTGTGCAAGATGGGTGTTAAAGATGAGCCGGAATCTTAACTTTGCACTGTTGTGCACTGGCAGACTTAAAAGTGGTGTGACAAAAGAGACTCAGATCAAAGTGGAGAATAATTAAACCAGGTTGTTTATCTGGTTAAGGTTAATGAGTTAAGACTAAAATTCATTAGAACCAAATAAATTTGAAGCTATGTCTGTGATATATGTGTGTGTGTGATTTTAATACACATGGATGTACCTGAACTAGCACATCCTTAAGCAGCTGGAAGCCACAGCAATATAAATTGCACAGGATACTGAAAATTTCATGTTTCTGCTACCCAAGCAGATTCAGGTCTACATATTAACAGTGTTTAGAGGGGTATCTTTAGTCTGCACTTACCATAATTTTCTTGGGCTTTTTTACTTTTCCAAGTCTGTTTTCTAAAATCTCTGCTGCTTGCTCAGAGTGATAGCTTATCAAGATTTTTGCCTGTGAACTCACAAAACTGAGTGTTTATCTTTAGAATGTTAAAATGTTTTAATTTGTTTTATAAAAAAAGATGTAATACTTGTCAATTTTATTGTAGTTCTGTGAGTTTTGTCACAATTTTTTGGAATTCTTGAACCTGAGGTAAAAAATTTTGAGTAAGTTTATAATATATAATGTCTTATTGTTTAAGATACTATCCTGTGATTAGAAGACTGTGCAAGGTGGTGAAATGACATGTCTTACAGTCAGACTTTTTAGAAGGAACTTTAAAGTTTGTCATTACCTGATATGCAGCAAGTTAACGACATGTCATAATATGCCAGAAGACATTGTCTCTCTAGTTTCTTATTCCTGACGTAGCCTTGTGGACTGGCCTACCAACTTCTGTGAAAAATCTTTGAGCAGCTTAATATTTAGATTACTTGAAGCCATATCTGGAAATAGGGAAAAGCTTTACTTTCAAGCAGCATGGTGCTTTGTGTTCATGCATCAAACTACTACTCTCCTTCTGAGGTCTGTCTTGGCTAAGAAACCCAGTATTGTTTAGACTTGTCACAGTGTAGCTGAAGTATTTCTGACTGAGAATGCTGAAGGGATGTGACCTCGAGTGCCCTTTGTCATACTGTTAAAACAATAGGTTAAATATGCGTGGAGCTAGGAAAAGGTGACTTGCAAACAAGAGCATATCATCCCTGATCTTGAGTGGACAAGCAGTTAATAGAGATAAAAAGGATTTCTTTACTGTTTGTTTTAAAGAAAATAATTTGGAAGTCATTATTACAATTCTGCTGAGGCCTAAATTTAGTCAAATAATGTAACTTTTATTTAAATAAAGATGCTGTATTCATAGAATCACAGAATAATTTAGTGTGGAGGGGATCTCAGTAGATTTCTGCTGCAAACCCTTGAGAAAAGCAAAGTCAATAAAGAGATCAGAAGAGATATCAAAGCTGTATCCTGTAAGGTCATAAAAATCTCCAAGGATGGAGGTAGATAACAAATCCAACTGATGGGCTGTCCCCAGGATGACAACTTTCTACTTCCATCCTCTCTGAACCTCTTTTGTTTCAATTTAGGCTTATTGTGTTTTCTCCTGTAAAAAACCTGGCTCTGTCTTTTTCATAACCTCCTTGTTGGTACTGGGGGTTGCTGTTAGATTCCCCAAAGTGTCCAGATGGAACAGGCCCTGCTCTCCAGACTATCCTCACAGGGTCTGTGCCATAGTCCCCAGCTATGTGGTCTCTGCTGTGATCTTGTTCCTGTTTGTCAGTGTTTTTTCTCTACTGGGGGTGTGGGATGGGGCCAAGACATGAAATTTTAAATTCAAATAAGATCTGAATATTGGCAAAGTCCTAAAGAAAAGCCAGGACAGTAGGCAGTCAGAAGCTTTTCAACAACCAAACTGGGCAGATTTTCCTCTTCCAGTTTATGTATAAAAATAATTGAGATCCATTTAGTTTAAACCCTCAAAGGACATTATGACTAGAAAATGCATCCCTTCTTTAATGAATTACTCAGTTTGAAATGTAAAGTGTGTTTTGATAAATTTATTTACTTACATAGCAAAAAGTGTTGTTAGAAGTGTTGTATTTACTAATGTCAACTGTATATTTTTCTTTAGATTTGTATGTGTTTGTGACTTTTTAATTTTCTAATTGCAGCATATCAGAATAAGTTAAAAATTACTGTTTTGAAAACCATAGCCAATGTTGTTAGCATAATGTCATAATTAAAACTCAAAGTCTAGATAGAACACATTAAGTTCTATCGCTTCTTTCACAAAAATGCAACATAGTGTGTCTGTTTAATTAAAAAATAGTAAAAAGAACTATTTGACTACTATGATTAAATGTGTGGAACAACAGCTTAAAAATAAACATGCAAGAGTGATTTATATTAAATGTTCTCTTCAATTTATATAATCACATCAAGAAGCGATTTTAAATCAATTTGAATAAATTAATTTGGCTTGTCCTCACATTGCTGAGTACTTAATTATACGTAGTTTATATGCATATGATACATATTTTTATATTTTACTTGCTTTTTTAATTGTTTGGTTCTGTAAGATCTCCAGTTGGTATAACATTCCATAAAGCTTAAGTACGACTGCCTTTTGTTTTTGTCAAATCATTAAGCTTCAATTAGATGAGACCAAGGCATTCTGTTTTGCTGGAATGTCTTCCAGAGCTAGTTGCAAGGGTATCCCTGTGGGATTTGGTTCTTTTTTCCAAGTTGGATTCTTGAATATGCATTCACAAGTCAAGTTAGTTTTAATGTTTTCCTTTCTTAATAGTTACACCGTAACAAAATTAATGGTGGAATGTAAGTTTCTTCCCTTGAGGAACATAAATGTATGATGAATCAGTATGCCATTTCTTGCATCATTTAATGATATCTAAATTCATTTAATAAGAACTTGTACTACTAGTATTATTTATTCCTAAAATCCTTCTGTTTCTTACTCTCTTGTACTTGAGAAGCTAATTATATATGCATTTGCCTTTTGTTTCCACTTTTTTGTTTTATATTGCTTTTTAAATTTCATGTTTCTGCCTCTATTACCAAATAATGATAAGCTAAAATATGTGGTTGTTTTCTAAGATGAGTTCAAAAGGGGAAAGAAGAAATTCTAATAAATCCCAAATTGTTAAGTGAAGTTTCTTTTGTCTTGATTCTTTTTCTCTCTTTCAGAAATGTATTTGTTCAGAAGCAGTAAGTATGCATGAATTGCCTCTGTGGTGTTACTAGTTGAAACTAGCTTTGCTTATTTCTGGTTCAGAAGTATTTCTTTTAACCATTAGAATTAATTTAGAATACTATCTTTTTCTTGGTGCAGTATCCTTCTCACCTTGACATAATTTCCAGTTACTCACTGAGCCTTTAGAGAAAGAAACAAAGCAAACATGGACATCCTTTTGCTGTCAGGGAAATAAGATGGGATATCATCCTCCCTATTAACACATTAAGGAGAAGAAAGAGAAATATTAAGGGAACAAGAACAATTTAAAAGCAAAAGCACAAAAGATACAGCAATGAAGGTAAATGGACTTGGTAAGCTTACACAGCAGGTAGTAGAAAAATCAAAGTTTTTTTAAATTGCAAAAGTGGACTTTCTAAGGTGAATCATACTGCACCACACACAAGGTAACTATTCTGATGATACAAGTAAAAAAATACATTCTCTGTCAAAGACACAGTAGGGAGACTAAAATGTGTCCTTACTTCTTCTGAATAGCTATGTTTCTTGTTCTATAAAGAAAGGAATTTTCTTACTTTCCCACACCAGATAAAATACTGTTGCTTTCCTTCCTTGCAATAGTGAAGCAGGAGGTGAGTTTAGAGGCAGAAGCAGGAACTCAATAGGATTCTGGAAATAAAATGGCTTAAAGTAAGGAGGGAGCAAGTACCTAAAGAGCTTTGTCTCTTTGTTCCTACAAATGCCTCATTGCCTTCTTACCATCTCTTTTTTTTTTCCACAACTTTTCTGTCTGTTCAGTCACATTTATCCTATTGTGGCTTTGTTGCTTTTTTACATTCCTGCTTGCAGCCATTAGTTGTGTGGTTGTTCTCGGAGTCATGTGGGTTTTAAGATCACTTTCTGTTCTTGATGGTAGTCAAAGTCTGACCTACTTGGAACTAAACTTAAATGCCCAGATCCAGCCAACTATTTAATCTTTCTTTACATTGGTGAAACAACCTTTTGTCCTTCAAGATCCGTTGTTGTCCTCAGATTTGCTATAGCAAACTCTCCAGGCAAGTTTTGAGCACCTTGGAGAACTGTTGCTCATCTTGAAGAGGAAATCAGTTTTGATTTGTTAGTGGAAGAAACAAATTGCTTGTGAAAAAATGTGAGAAGACAGTTTTATTTGCCCACTCACCTCAGTGGGCAAGGGTGTAATATTGTGATTAGAATTTTTTTGAAGTGTGGGGAATGAGAAGAATCAGTATTTATCTGGAAGGAAAATAGATTGTCAGGTGGCTTGGCATAGTCTGGATGAGAACTGATGTTTAGTCTGAAGCAGGGGGATAATGGTAGGAAAGAAAAATGTGTTACGAATGAGGGGAAAAACACATAACCGAGATGGATAAAAAGGGGCAAGAAATTGGGGGTAGATGAGTGGTTCTGTACTGGAAATTGAGACTGCTAAGCTGTGTGTGTGTATTTTTAACCTTAACTGTTAATGTATGTGTTTAATTATTCCAGCAGCTCTAGCTTTTGGAAAGTACTGCGGAATTTCAAATTTCAGTGAGGCTGATGTATTGAGAATAGAGAAGTCCTTTTTTGGTGGTTAGGACTGGATTTTTAAAAATATTTTTTAATTTTATTTTTGTAACCTTAGTATAGATAGTAGATCTAGAAAAAAATTGGTGCTGGTCGGCTTTCAGGGCTTCTGTTCAGGCTGTGTTGAAGTGTCTTGCTCTCTTTTGATTCAGCATGGCTGAGGGCCAGAACATCTGGCTGTATGTGAGCATTAAAGAATTCATCATTTGAACTAAAACTCTCTGTAAAATGAACTATAATTTATTTCCCCAGAAAATGTTGTATCTAACACGTGCATGCACACATTACTTTCACCAGTAGCTTTTTAGTTTCTTAATGGTGGAATGTGCAGAAATATGTATTTCAGACTGTGGTCCTTTCCTTATTTAGACTGTGCGGTGGGATAAAGTAGCAGTCTAACCTTTTTGTTTTCTCACATCTCTGTTTTACTGTCACAGATGACATACAAGATTAGTTTTGCAATCGTAATTAATGATCTTCTCTTTTCCTGTTTGTTCCTACATATTTCAATTTCTTTTTCTTTTATCTATGTAATGGTGAAAACTTTTCAAAGGCATAATTAAATATCAGATCACAGTATTAACGATGGGTAGTGAATTGCTGCATGAGACTAGAACCACTTGAAGTACTGAAACAATTTTATACTCATAAATACGTGATTGTATATGCAATGTTTACAGTAAAAGGTTCTACAACTGTATTTTATTTATGAAAGACAATATGTAGTAGAGTATCACTGCATACATAAACATTTATCACTATGTAAAATTATAACATGCCTCTGTTTTTTGGAACATGGGAGTTAATCCAGGGCGTGAGTAGAAAATTTCATATTCTTTCCAAATGTGATTAGAGCATTGCAAATGTATTATTACTAATGCTACTGTTTCTGCTAGTTTCAAAACATTTGACAAGTATTCTTGGTGTTCAGCGAAGTAGATAATCAAAATGCTACTGTTGGACTAGTTCACACAAAGTCTGGCTTTAGCAAATCTCATTATACGATTATGGCCATACTTAAAGTGTGTAGAAGTAATGAAAGAAATGGCAGGTCAGCGGTGGATTACACAGGCTCTATGTAGAAGTATCAGTTAGTTAATTTGTCTGTGTTTTTGCCTTTGTAACCTGGAAATCCTGGTTGAATGAAGAACATGTTTACTGTCAGGACTGCTGTGATGACCGGATTATTGATTTCTAACAAATGCATGATATGTAGACTCAATAACAGCAACATATCATTTGATGTCTGTGTGTTTCTTGCAGTAGGAGAAAAAAAGTATATGAACATATTAGTTCACTAACAGTGCTGGAACTAATAAAAGTAACACCATAATCTAAACTTGATCCTGGTTTAGTAAAAACAAATTAATTTTAGTACAGGAACTAAGAAAAAAATTGTCAACACTGCCCTTAATGATAGCATAAAAATGAGTTTTCTAGAACTTTTTTCTAGATATACTTTCTGTATAAATGTCTAGGACTTATATAAATTTCTTAGTTAACTTGTTTCCTCATTAGAAGTCAGTCTCTGCGTGCAGCCTGTTTGCTGATAATCCTGTCTTGCAAAGTTCAGTGGTGACATAAATAGCCTGATCAATAACTTATACTTTTAATAGATTATTTCTAATTACTGACTTCACAGCCGTTACACAAGAAGACATTGCAGATTATCAGCTCCAAAAGCAACTTGTATGGTCTTCAGTGATAAGACAGCAAAATACTAGGGAGAGATAGCTGGCTTTTTTGTCTCTACAGAAAGTAGAAAAAAACCCTAACTTCTCAAAAGGGCAGAATGAGTTCCTTTTAGGAGTCCTGCTGCTAGGAAAGGAAGGAGGAAATGGAGAAATGCCCAGAATAAACTAAGGAAAAGGAATTTAAAGTTGGGAACTTTCAGACAATACAGAATGTAAATTAAAGCAGAAAGCACAGAAGAGGCTGTGAGTTTTCTTTTCCCCCTCTCTTCTTTTTCCTCTTTTTTTTTTTTCCTCATGTCTTTTGGAGGGTAGAGAGAGGATTATGATGTGTAAAAGAGAAGGGAAGAATATAAAACCGAGGAAAAAGTTGAAGGGAATTTAGCTGCCAGCATAATTATAGTATTGCTGGATGGGAGGCTCAGCCTGGCAAGTATTTTGGGGCTTTACAGGCCCGGTATAGGCAATATGTTTGGTTTTCTGTGTTAAAGGGAGAAGCATTTAGTCAGAGTCATGCTACCACATTGGAAAAGCTGGTGAAATAAAGGGCCAGTAAAGAGGGTCTTCAGCAGCTGAGCAATGGCAAGACAGAAGGGACTGATTTGAGAGCAACTGCAGCTCTAGGAAGATAGTTGGACTACAGTTGTGACAGCTTTGGATTTGTAAAAGGAAAAAGACATAATGACATTTCAGCTGTTTTGTCCACAGTTGAAAATACACTTTTTTCAGTGAACATGTTGTTTATTCACCAGGATCTGAGCACTGGCATGTGAAGCCTTTGACTGTCAGCTGTATCTCCCATATTAGCGATTGGGCAGAATCCAGTTCTGCCATCTAGTATGTCTGTGACTTACAAATACATAAAAGCAGAGCATGAAGGAGAAAAACAGCACGAGTGTTTATTTTTTTGCTTCTGGAGTAGAATCGATAATAAGGTGAGGTAGACAGCATTGCAGGAAAGAGCTCTGGCAAGGCTGGGATGAGAAGGTGTATGGAAGCTTAGTGTCATTGTTATCAACACTTCCTACAAAAAATCCTGATAAATGTGAGGAACTGAAAGCACCAAGAAGAAAGAAGGGTAAAAAGAGAGAAGGGGTTAAAAGTTTTGAGTACTCACACTTTCTTTCTTGTATGTCAGGGACCTAGCAGACATGTAAGGCCATGCTAATGCAGCTGTTTGTGAAGGGCTTTACAAAATGGGGGTTTCAGTGCTTCAAGGATCCTCTTGTTGGTTGAGTTAAAGGTCAACTGAATTAACACAGATGGAGAATGCTGGTAGGTTTGTATTTGTCATTGATTCGTTTCTAGTACTATTGCTGCAGTGATAAGAGGTGGGCATTAAACTGACAAAATCCTTGCACTTAGATTATAATGTTGCTATAGTGGTTGAAAGAATCCAAAGAAACACTGCTTTGGAGATACATATAGGTGGCTTTCATCCAAACACCAATTCTGTTATTTGATTACATTCAATGTAACATAAGGTTCGTAAACTGTTAAGAACAAAAAAACAATAATAAGTGCATATATGACTGCAGCCATGAAGCAGACAGATTTCAAGGGCGTTTTAAAAAGATCGGCAGCTGGATCATAGCTTTTTGTTCTTGTAGATATAAAAATAACCAAGCACCTCTACTCAAAAGATTTGGTATTATCATTAGAAACCTAGCTTCTGATACTTGCCTAGTTTGAAGTTCCCAGCTCTTTTGGGGCTCAAATTGAAAAATGAAAAATGCATTAGATTAATATGTAAAAAGTAAGTCAATAATCTAGTATATTAGATTTGTTAATCTCACTGAGCTGCAGCTGATTAATTTTATTTCTAATATTTTTGCTGTCAGGATTCAAATACTGTTTCGCTGCTTGAGCTTTCAGTCAAACCCTTATGAAATCAACAAAATTAAATTGAGACCTTAGCCATTTTCATTTTGAGCTATCTGGACATCATGAACAAAAATATTTGAGTAATATGTGACTCAGCTATCAGCTGAGTAAATCTAAGCAGATCTTATGTAGCAAGAGTTTATATTTTATTTAAGGTTGATTTCTGAGTTAATGCTGAGATAATTAAAAAGTTGTTCTGGTAGACAGAAGAGAAGATACAGTGTTTTGGAGGCAACCACCAGTAAATTTAGCACCCAGTACACCTGTTACTTTTGGAAAATTTCTATGTAGCAAATCCTGTTGTTTATTATTAACCTTAGTATATGCTTCACAAGCTTCTGTGTCCCAAATCTTTCTTGTGATACAAGTAAAGTGTTGAGAAGAGGTATGGGAAAGCTCCCATACTCATTTCCACTTGACTTGAAACTTCTAAAGATAAAAGAGAGCTAGGGACAGCCGAATAGACTGTGGACAGCATGAAGCATGTTGTTACTCCTTGCTTGTATTCACTGGCAGTCCAGATTTCAGAGAGAAGAGAATGCAAAGATAAAAAAATGCTTTAATCTTCAAATATTTTACAGTTAGGAGCATCTTCACTAAGATGGATCTTCTCTGAAATGATTTTACTTTATTGACAAATTGAGTATACTTACTTGCTAGCAGATGTAACCATCTCATGACCTCTCCTGGTGGTTTTGAATCCTTTTCTGCTTTTATGTAGAATCCAAAAAGCTACTGTGCATTTTCAGGAATCAGTCTGTGTCTCTGCATTAACTTTTTTTTCCATCTACAGATTGAATTTACGTTAGCCCAATGAAAGTTTGAAACTCAGCCAGTCACTTTTCTGCCATTTGTTTTTGTCGCATAGCAAATTCCCTACCAAAGAGTAGAATCTTGGGTTACTGTTCTTTTTTTCTCATGCAGGTCTTGCAGTTGTTTTACTTTTGCTAGTCAGGAGCTGCTCCTGAAAGTTCAGTAGTGTAGCAAATATGTACAACTTCAACAGTGACAGTGAATGTTTACCATCTTTGCAGATGGTAAAAACTTTACTAAATAGGCTTTAGGCCTGGCATAATTTGAACCTGTTTGAGCACGGGTATTAGACCAAGTGATGACCATAGGTCCCTTCCAGCTACATTAGTCTATAATTTCTTACTATTTTTAATTTATATAAGCTTTTGTCACTTTCACATGTAATAGTTGTCTCTTAGTTTTGTTGCTATATGGCAACACTGTAGTGTCCCAAAGTAAACAAAGTAAATGTTTGCTTGAATTGCACCTGTGTATGAATAATCATAACCCCAAGGTAAACAATCCTGCTTGGCTTTGATTCCCTGTTGATAATTACTCTGAGACTCTAATTGGTTTGTATAACAGCCTCTCTAAAGTATGCTTTTCACTTCTTTCTTGAAGTGGAACTTTATGCAATACTAAGTTGGAACCCTTGCAAAAACTTGTTGAACCTGTACAGATATTTTTAGGTTAACTGAAGTGACTTGTGAAAAAGTATGCTCATGACCTTCTTCCTGTATGAAATGTTCTCAGTTTTGCCTTCAGTCTCTTTCTACGAGAATTTAAGTTTCCAGTCATGAACCAGCATTCACAAGATTTTGTTGGAAATTGCAGTAATGGTAACATTTGTCTCCCCTGCTTTCATGACTTTACCAACTGCTCACTTATTTCAATACTGTAAACTGTGTTGATGATTTCAAAAATACCACTCTTATATAAGAACTTTTTCAGAACTCCAGCTTTTCAGAACTGCCTGCATTCTTCTCATGTTAACAAGATGCCTAACATTTGTATATTAGAATTGGATGAATGTGTTTGTTTGGGTTCAGTTCTTGTGATTAGTCAATTTGTGTGTGTGTTACATATGCATAACTAATATAATTATCTTAAATTAATAATTAACTCTGCTGCTGCTCTACTGCTGTTTTGTTACTCATAGTTGACTCCGTTCCCTGTTCGAGAAGCAGCTTTCCAGTTCATGCAGCTCTCTCTGCTGGTCAGTCTGTATAATCAGATATACCTTAATGAAAGCAGAACTAGGATTTTTCCTTTACTATATGCCTATCTTATTCTACTGCAGTGTCAGGAGGCATCACTGGAGAAGATCAGTTGTCTTCCTTTTCAAGTCCATTCAGGATCTCTGAATACTTAGGTTGTATAATTCTGCCTGTCACCATGTTTTGTTCCTGCATGAGTCATTGTCCTTTCCAAATGGATTTGCGGTCCACATTGAGTCTTGCTGCCACATTCTGTCTTCAGTTGAGAGGGAAATGACCCGCTTTCTTCCCCTGTTTACTCAGTTATTTTAGTGTGAAGTTGTTACTGTCTGTCTTATGTGATGCAAGGACTGCTCCTGGTAGGTATTTTCTTCATGTTTGAAATACATCTGTTAGATGTGCTACTTTTAGTATATTTTCATTACTTGCAAGTTGACTTGCTGAGTGGCTGATAATGATTCTGGGTCTTTCAAGTTAGCAAAGGGATTTGCTTTCCCTTTGGGTCCAAAAAAAAAAATAGCTTGCCTAGTCAGCAGGATGGGAAAGAAACTAGAAAGTGACAAGGAAATATGGAGGCAGGAAGCACTGTATCATCACTGTTTAAAGGCAGATAATAACAATCAGTTCAGTCCCATTCCATTTATTGCATCTTTTTTGTATATTGTAGTTAACTTTTATTTAAATTGTAAGCTATTTGCCAAATGCTGTAGTTCTGTATAGGGAAAATGGATGAAAAAGTTGAACCTGCTTTGCAAATTAGAAGTATCCCAATAGGAGTGTGTTAGCTCTTCTTTTTCCCTGTCTTCATTCTTTGTAAGCAGGAAAACATGTATTTCGAAAACTTAGCAGTGCTTGGATTTGTATTACTAGCCTCAAATAATAATCTGCCTTAGAAATTAGAACTCGGAAAAGGAAAATAAGAGGCAAGGCAGGGCACTGAAATATTGTTAAGGTACTGTAGAAGTAAATGATGTGGCAATTCATATGTGTTGGAACAGAAGTGTTAGTCACCTTAAATGTACATATGAAAATGTCCAGTTCATCTTGGTGTCAGGATTTGTCGCTTAACAGGAAGGCATCTTTGTAAAGTAAAATAATTAAGAGAATGAATTGATTTATATGTGATTCATCCACCAATCTGGTGTATAAACTTAAGACTTAATAAATATACTTACCTAGGAAAAAACAGTAACTTGAGAGTTTCTGCTTTCAAGCAGTTGTATCTGTTCTACAAGACGTCCCTGAGCCTATTAGGAAGCTTTAATTGTGCAGTATTTTTCTGATAATGTATTTCCTAGGTATAATCAATATTTGTGCAGCTTCTGAGAAGCTCTAAACTTGGCTGAGGACTCTGCTGCATATGTGGTATACAAATGGAGGACTGAAAAAATTATCCTGGACTCTACACACAAAACACTGTCTAAGTGTAGTATAGTCAGATGAGGAGTGAAGGCATGGGACCAGTAATGGTCAAATTGGCAGGCAGCACTTCAACAACCTTTTTAGGCATTTTTACGTAACTTTTTTTTGGGTAGGCATTAGAATCTTAAGGTGGAAAGTAAATGTAAATGCATCACTGGTATGATCACGCAGAATCACAGAATCTTAGGGGTTGGAAGAGACCTTGAAAGATCATCTAGTCCAACCCCCCTGCCAGACCAGGATCCCCTAGAGTACATCACACAGGAATGCATCCTGGTGAGTTTTGAATGTCTCCAGTGAAGGAGACTCCACAGCCTCTCTGGGCAGCCTGTTCCAGTGCTCTGTCACTCTCACAGTAAAGAGTTCTTTCTGATGTTTGTATGGAACCTGTGTTCCAGTTTGCACCCACTGCCCCTTGTCCTATCACTAGACATCACTGAAAAAAGCCTGGCTCCATCCTCCTGACACTCCCCCTTAACATATTTGTGAACATTGATGAGGTCACTCCTTAGTCTCCTCTTCTCCAAGCTAAAGAGACCCAGCTCCCTCAGCCTTTCCTCATAAGGGAGATGTTCCACTCCCTTAATCATCTTTGTGGCTCTACCCTGGACTCTTTCAAGCAGTTCCCTGTCATTCTTGAACTGAGGGGCCCAGAACTGGACACAGTATTCCAGATTTGGCCTCACCAAGGCAGAATAGAGGGGGAGGAGAACCTCTCTTGACCTACTAACCACACCCTTTCTAATACACCCCAGGATGCCATTGGCCTTCTTGGCCAGAAGGGCACACTGCTGGCTCATGGTCATCCTCCTGTCCATGGTCAGCCCCCAACCTGTGCTGGTCCATGGGGTTGTTCTTCCCCAAATGCAAGACTCTACACTTGCCCTTGTTGAATTTCATCAAGTTTCTCCCCACCCAACTCTCCAGCCTGTCAAGGTCTCCCTGAATGGCAGCACAGCCTCTGGTGTGTCAGCCACTCCTCCCAGTTCAGTGTCATCAGCAAACTTGCTGAGAGCACACTCTGTTCCCTCATCGAGGTCACTGATGAAAATACTGAACAGCACCGGTCCCAGTACCGACCCCTGAGGGACTCCACTAGTCACAGACCTCTAGCTAGATTCTGTCCCATTGACCACAATTCTCTGATTTCTTCCTTTCAACCAGTTCACGATCCACCTCACTACCTGATCATCAAGACCACAGTTCCTCAGTTTAGCTACAAAGATGCTGTGGGAGACAGTATCAAATGCTTTACTGAAATCAAGATAAACCACATCTACTGCCCTACCATCATCTATCCACCTAGTTACTTCCTCATAGAAGGCTATAAGGTTGGTCAAACATGACTTCCCCTTGGTAAAACCATGTTGGCTGCTCTTAGTGACCCCTCATCCTTGATAGCCTAGAGATAGTGCCAAGAACAAGTTGTTCCATCACTTTTCCAGGGATGGAGGTGAAGCTGACTGGTGTATAGTTGCACCTCTCCTGTTGCCCATGACTCACCAAAGATGATGGAGACTGGCCTAGCAATGACCTCTGCCAGCTCCCTCAGCACCCATGGGTGTATTCCATCCAGACCCATCGATTTATGGATGCCCAGATTGCTTAGCTGATCCCTAACCCATCCTCATCTACCAAAGCAAACTCCTCCTTCATCCTGACTTCTTCTGGGGATTGAGGGATCTGGGGCTCCTGGGGAGAGTCTGCAGTAGTGAAGACAGAGGCAAAGAAGACATTCAGTACCTCTGCCTTCTTTATATCCTCTGTCACCAGGGCACCCACCTCATTCAGCAGTGGGCCTATATTGCCTCTGGTGTTAGCTCTATCTGCAGTGTATTTGAAGAAGCCCCTTCTATTGTCTTTGACCTCACTAGCAAGGTTTAGTTCCAAGGAGGCCTTAGCTTTCCTAGTTGCCTCCCTACATCCTCTGACAACAGTCCTATATTCGTCCAAAGTGGCCAGCCCCTCCTTCCATGATCCATATTTTCTCTGGGATGGATGGTGGATGTTTTATGGAGAGCACCTATTGGCAAATGAAGCAGTATAGAAGAGGTTTATTTCAAACAATAATTGGGACAGGGAGACTGGGTTTTTGCATTGATCTCGTGGGGAATGAATGGGAAACAGAAACTGCCAGCAAAGATGAAAGAGTAGAACAAGAGGAAAGAATGAGCAAGGTCAGAAAATGGAGTGGAATTAGTGGAAATACAGAGATCAAAGGACAGGATCAGACAGTATGTCAATTTGTGACATCATCAAGTAGAGGAAAAGTAGTGAAAGGAAAAAACAGTGAGAAGGGTACAGATGTAAGACCATTTAGCAGTTGTTCACCCAGTGAAGAAATCAGGGCAGAAGAAATAGGCAGGAAAATGGAGTCTGAAATGCAAGTTAAGCAGATGGGGTTCAGTTATGCTGGAGAGAACATCCTTTTCTTAGTGAAGTCACAGTGTTAGAGAAGAATCATAAATACTGCAAATTCAGGCTGGTCAGTTGAAATGTGGTCCTCAGCTTGAGTGGAAACAGAAGCTCTTGGAGATGCTGAAGTGAGATGAAAGAAAGAGTAAAAGCGAATGTGAGAATAGGCAGAATGGAGAGGGCCAGAATAAAGGGCAGAGAGATTCAATAATCATGTGACTAGACTCAGGAAAGAACAGAAAGGAAATAAAATTAAAAGTGGCCAGTGCTAATAGAAATTGTGGAATGTGTGGCAGGTAGAATTGTGGGGCTGAAGACTGTGGAGGAGAGATGCATTATCAGACACCAGAATGTTGTTTGATGGAGGTCCTCTGTGTGTGAGGATTAATACCTCCTTTGGCTCAGCGGGATATAAGACAAAGACAGGAATACAACAAAAACTAGACAAAGTTCAGAAGTTGAAGTTTTCTGGGCTGTGAAATCTAGAGAGACTTGTTTAGGGATGAGGGTATTATGATAAGGAGCTGAAACTTGTGAAAGCTGAGAAGGAGGGAGGATGTGTGTGTTGCGATAGGTGCTGGAGTAGGGCATAGGACATTTTACAGACCATAAAATTCTCATCTCTCTGTAGTAACGAGCCTAGCAGGATGTTAATTTGGTTTGTTTGCATTAACAGTTAGAAATTATTGTATTAACACTTTTGCATAAACATGGGAATTAGAACATTTAGGTATTCACTGTAGACATGGTGTGATTAGGCAGTGCAAATTAGTGTAGTCCTTCGTCTGACAGTGTGAAAATGCATTAACTTACATGAATTTGTTTCAAACATACATTGAAAGTTTTTTTATTATTTTAAAAGTTTTTGAATGTTATAACCAGGTAATATATCCTAGTGCTGATCAGTCACTTTTCACTCAGAACTGATTTAAGAAAATGAAATGCAGTGTAGCTTTATTTCCATGTGCACTATGCCAACATTTTTAAATTTTTCTTTCCCCACTTACTTGCTGCCATTATCTTTCTTCTGCCAAGAAGTTAAAGCTCTTGTTATACAGTTCTGGTCTTGATCAGTGCCCAAAACACTGCTATTGGCTTTTGGCACTGACATGAGAATGATGCTGCTGGGGAGAGGATTAAAGATACAAGGTAGTGTGGTGTTAGAGTAAAATATATGGGAAAAGAGTAAGAACTGAAACCTTCAAATAAAATGCCTTTGATGTAAAAAGTCTGACTGTTTTAAAATCAGGAAAGAAAGAAGGAAGTAGAAAGTGACAAAGCAACCTCTGCGAATGATTAAATAGCATTTTGTCATAATCACAGGTAAGAGATTTTCTGAAGATACAAGGAAGTGTTGAATGTGTTATTAACAAAGACTACAATAGTTGTCCTATAAAGAGCCTGATCAACAAACAAGCGCTTGTTCTACATCTTTTCAGGTGTTGTTTGTAAAGAACACAAATATTTTTTTTGTATTCATCCTGGCATAAGATGTTAGTGAATCTCAAATCCCTGTGAAACTACACCAGGTAAGTACCGTTGTATGTTTGTCCGATTCTTAAGCTCTTTCCTCATCATTCAGTCTTGGCCACTGTTAGAAGAGCTAGCTAGCAGTGCCTTTGGTCTGATCCTGTATGCCTGTTCTGAAGCAAGTGAGCAATCAGAGAGGTTGAAAAAAACCATAATGGGTGAGAATTAACTCTCAAAATCCTGTTTTCCTGTTGTAGTTTAGGTGCAGAATTTTTCTGTAGGCAGATTAAAGCAAAACTAGTCTGAAATCACACAGTGTGTTACGTGAGGCTGGCTGCAATAGTGAGGTTGGCTGAGAAAAGACATCTGCTTTTTGGTATTATAAATTACTCTAAAGCATGCTCACTGGGTCTCTGCTGCTAAGCAAAAGAGCACACTTAGAGCCAAATGCTCAGGAAAGCAAAAAATGACTAAGTATGACTAAGACACTAGTTGCTTCAGCTGAATGCTCTAGAGATACTTCAAAACAGGTTGGATCTACAGGTGTCAAAATGGTTGTTATATAGCAGTTAGAGGAAAAGAGCTGTTTCGTAACTGTTGAGTGTGAAGACTTGAGCCTTTCTTTTGTTCATCATTAGGTGTCATGGCATGTAGATGTTTATTGACTGATGTGCCTTTATTGTAGGAGTAAAAGTAGCACCCAGGACTATGAGGATCCAGAGACATTAAAGACCAGAAAGTGGGGCTTATTTTGAAGGGAGCCAATATAGAGGTCAGCTTTTGAATGAAGAAATACGCCTTTTCTGAGTCTTCAGTGAAAAAGGAAAGGAATGCAGTTAGGCAGTGGCTGTAGTGCAAAATACATGCACCAGGTAGCTTTTTGATGATGTGTCTGTCAAAAAGTATGGGCTGTGTTTTTTACCTTTGTTGCAAAGTTCACATACTTGAAAGTTACCTGGTCATAAGCACTCATTAATTTCTTTCATACTGTCTGTGCTAGTCAAGAATATCAGTCTATTTAACAGAGATTTTGTCAAAAGCTGTTTTATTGTCAGGTATGTCTACAGTGGCCACTGGGCTTCATGCAACCTCTGTAAGCAACATTGAAAGAAGTATTGAGTACTAATAATTAGGAACTCACTAGGCATCGCTCTGCTTGTTTCTTTACCTGTACAGTAGACAGCTGAATCTGAGCAACAGTCAGTAGGAAAGTCATATCACATGCTGGTGATGGAAGGGAAATTGAATTTTTCAAGCTTATCACATTGGTAGTCTAGGGAAACTGTTAATAATAACATCATTTTGTGATGAGCTGTGTCCTGATGTGATATATACTGATCGTTAAACTGATACTTTACTGATCATAAAAACTACATACCATTAATTAAAAAAGCCCCACACTAGTCTTGCAATTTAAGTAAGTGCTTGAAGTAAAAAAGCAGCTGTCATCTTCATTTAAATTCTTTCCAAAGGCTCAAGAAAAGGTACCTATATAATTTTCCATAAATCCACCATGTATATTGTAATAATGGCATGTAAAGCAGTACATTTAATTAACTTTGGCAGCAGCTTCAGTGAACAGATAAAACATACACCATCTGTTGCGGAAAGGTTTGCTGTGTATTGGAGATCATATAACCCTTCTCAAACATAAATGAACAAGGCAGCAGATGAATCAAGCAGTAGAAAAAACAGTGTTAACTTACAGTCTCAAAGTGAGGATCAGCTTATTGCGCTGTCCTTGCTATTATTTTTCTGAACATCCAAGCTTCTTACTTCTCAGTCTGTCTGTGCTTGGACCTATTCATCTTCTGTATGGTTGCAGAGCCTTCAGACTCTTACTACAAACACAGGGTGTGTTTGGGCAACAGCCTTGTAGCAAGAAACCAGGAAATTACAAGCTGCTTCAAAAGTTGGCTGGGAGCTGATAGTCCATCAGGACCACCAGTGAAACTCGTAGTACTGATTACATGTCTGTTTGGCTAAAGAAGAAATTGTCTGACATTGATATATTTTATACATCTTTTCAAGATCTATGTAGAATCAGTAGAATAGTTGACGCACCTTGCTGAAGCCTGTTCGTATTTAAGTGTTTTAAAAGCACCATGGAAAACTGTTATTTCTTGTGTCCAGAAGCAAAACTCATTTATCTGAGTAGAAGTTTGCATAGGCTGCCTGAGAAAAATTTGAACAGCTATGAAATTCACGTATGTAAGCTGATGGACTGTGCAGAACCGCTTCTAGGACTACTACTATTTTGTATGCATTTGGTAGACAGCCAGATGTTTATAATCATGTGTAGTTGGGTTCATTGTATGTTCTATGTGATAAGAAAATAGCACAGCTACTTCCCTACCTCTTTCTTGTGCTTGAGAGTGTTAGATCACTGAGTACCTACCTGAAACCACAGAGGTTAGAGCTGCTTTATTCTTCTGGAGGAGCATGTTGGTACAAACATTAACTGTTCTGGTTTCTTTCAGTAAGACTAGTTGCCTCTGCTGTAGGTAATGTTTGTCAGTAGCTGAAAACATACTTTATTCTGTCATGTCCTCTTGTGGAGTTTATTTAGGAGTAACAGTCACTTTGATGCTATTTTTACACACAGCATAAACAATGAGAAAGTTGAAAAGGTAATTTGGACATGTGTATTACCTTGGTCTTGCTCATGTGCTCTGCTGAAAGACTCCTTAAGCTTTCTCCTTTTTTTTCCTCCCACGTCACCCTGATGTATTTTTGCCTGTTAAGATTTTTTCTCCCACTTTGTCTTATTTTCTGATTAAAATATGTTTTTATAGGTTTCATTTTTCGTGCCTTCATAACAAAAGAAGGTGTGCAACTGTCAGCAACAGTAGAGTGGCACTTGTTATTTTAATGCTCAAAGGCACTGGCTTCCTTTGAGGCATCTCCCATTTACTCCCCATGTTTCAAGAGGAAGAAATCAATTAAATCCTTGGCTTAAGGATCCTAATCACCACCCTCTAAGGCTCAGAAATGTGATCTAATTCTCATCCATCAACTTTTTCCAGCACTCTAAGGGAAAAAGTAAATGTTCAGAAAGTGCTGGAAGAACCAAGCAAATATTTAATAAAGATTAAAAGAATAATTTATTCTTAAAAAAAAAAAAAAAAAGTGTGGGGGGGAGAACCCCACCCAATCACCTGTGGTATATCTTTAACAGCAGTTATTCCTGCTTCTTACTTCTGCTTAATGTCTAGCTATGATTTGAACACAGTGCAAATGGAAAATTAGTTACCTTGTGTTATAGTATGTAGTCCTTACCATAATATTTGTTTTGGTAGCCTGGGCATGCTGGACAGACTCACAGAACCTAAGGGACATGGGAAAGAAGAGCCCTTGGTAGGGAGTCACATAGAATTGGTTTACTTGGGTGAGTTTGGTTCCTGGTGAGGAGAGACTGTATCTGCCAGAGATGAGAGGGGAATGAGAGAGTCCTAGATAAGCTTTCTTGCAAGACAAGAATGTAGAGGTGTAGGAGAAAAAGTAGAACAGATATACACCCTTTTCCTATTTTTCTTTATTTCTGTCCCATATAGGATTCAGTGTGCTGTCTCCATCTTCCAGCTGAACTGAGGCTTCTGCTTTTACTTCACTCCTTTCCCATTGTGGAGTATCTCATCTTTCTGGTTTCTGTCACTGCCTCCCATCAAGTATCACTGTGAAAAGGTATTTTTTTCTGAAGAGTAGTTTAAACTTCTTCCCAAATTTCCATTTGTATTCAATTATTTTTCCAAAGGTTGGCAGACATTGATTGTGGCAGGATGCCTTAATTTCCTTTATTGTTTTGGATTTTCTGGGAATCAAAGGGAGTCCAGACTTTTGATCACGTTCAGTAGTTACTATGTATTTTCCTGTACTTAGGAGGTTCCAACTTGCTAGGCTTTTTTTTCGTTTGCCTATGCACAATCACCTTTTCACCTTGCGTGTATTAAGGTTATGCCTGACTACTTCTTCACTAACTTTTAGTTAGTTTTAAACAATTATAATTATTTTTAATGAATTTCAAACAAGGTGGAGTAAATGCAGTGTAACTGAGGTTACTTCACTTCAGGTTTGCACTTGGTTCTGTACCAAGTTCAGGATGCGAGGACAGAGAATTTTCCTCTATTAGAGAAACTTGAGGAGGAATGGAGATGGGGAAGAACGAAAAGCAGATGTCTTCTGAGATGTTTGGGCTCAGACTTGGCATATTAATGTGTGGTTTTGACCTAATAGCACATTCCAGACTTGAAGACTATTCAAGCAACATCCGGATTTTAGAGTAAGGGATTCTCAATTCTTTGTTGGAGATCTTGTGTTCTGCTGTTAACTGTTAGTTTCTAGTATCTGTCATCTTTTCTTTCTTGATTCTCTCTCTCTCTCTTTCTGCCCCACCTCCTGTCCCCTCCGTCCCACCCTTAGATTTGCTTGTTTTTCATGTTGCCCAGTCTTTCTCTCTGTAAGAGACTGCACAGCACAAAAAATGGGCTGAAGTCTTCAGGTGTGGCTCAGCTGCAGTGCATACATTGCTTAACAGGACTTAGTCTGATAGAGGGAGCTTAGGAAGTTTCCACATCAGATGAGATGGAGTCCTTCACCAGAGGATGGAGCCTTCCATTGAACTGTCTTGCTGTCAACAAAAGCATGTAGCTGGTAAAAGGTGTAGCACAAGGCAAGACTCTGTTATGTTCTACCATTTCTCATTTTATTTTTATTTTAAGGGTTCCCTAACATCCTTCAATGATTGTAAAAGTCATCCAACTACCATAACTTCTTTTCTTAAAAAGAAACTTCTATACCACTTTTTGCACTTCTGACTGTGTCCATCTGAAGTGACTATCAGGATCTGTTCCAGCTTATACCATCCTTATATGTGGTTGTGGTGTTGTATTCTGTTATGCCAGTAGGTTCCTTAAGTCAAATGTTAAGTGGTGATATTGTCTATTAACAGTTTTCACTAGAGTTGGACAGCAAGAATCTCCTAAATGAGATTAACTTAGAATCATCATCCTAGAATGCTTTGGGTTGAAAGGGACCTTAACGACCATCTAGTTCCAACCCCTCTGCATGGGCAGGGACACCTCCCACTGGATCAGGTTTCTCAAAGCTCCATCCAACCTGGCCTTGAACACTTCCAGGGATGGGACATCCACAGCTTCTCTTGGCAACCTGTTCCAGTGTCTCACCACCCTTACAGCAAAGAATTTCATCTTAATGTCTAATCTAAATCTACCTGCTTTCAATTTGAATACCCCTCACTGTATCACTGCACACCCTTGTAAACAGACCCTCCCCAGCTTTCCTGTAGGTTCTTCAGGCACTGGAAGGCCACTGTAAGGACTCTATGAAGCCTTATCTTCTCCATGCTGAACAACCCAGCTCTCTCAGCCTGTCTTCACAGGAGAGGTGTTACAACCTTCTGATCATCTTCATGATCCTTCTTTGGACATGCTCCAACAGCTCCATACCCTTCTTTTTTTGGGGACCCCAGAACTGAACACTTCCTTTAGAACCCGTCAGTTCTAAATGTAGATGGAAGAATAACAAGAGCCCATTTCTTTGAACTTGTTTTATTTGCTGACTGGAATAATGCAGAGGCATTAAGTCTACATAGTAATTACATTTAAACTGGATCAGTACCACAGTGCCACTAAAAATCTTATTTCTGTTGAAGGCATGAGGGATATCTTGTTCACTTGTGAGGTACTGAACTATACACCCGCAGGCTTTGATAGCAATGTTCAGAGTAGTGTCACATTTGTTCCCTAATTCTCTTTTTTACTCATCTCTAAAGAGTAATTGAGAATGGAAACCTGAAACACTTTGCAGAATCATTGTGTTGTGTTACTTTGAGAAGTGTTAATTATACTGCGTTTGTCTTTCCCTCTTAATGCTTTTGTTTTTCCTTGGCATGGTTTGGGTTTTTTTTCATACACATGCCCTTTGTATTGAACTCTGTTTTCAGGAGACTTGCTTCTTCTTTCCCCAGCCTCATGTTTCCTCTATATACTAAAACTGAAAAATAATACTGAGACACTGTGCATGTGGAGAGTTATGGTAAGAGTTGAATTTTAAAATTTATTTCCTTTTGCAGTGTTTAAGCAGTTTGGCAATTTCAACAGCGCTTCCTTTATGGTGTTACTAAATTTTTCAACTGTTTACCTTCCTTGAAAGAAACTATGAGATAGTTCTTTCTTTACAATGAAACTTGTCCTGTTAATTATTTTGTGAAGCAATGGATTGTGTTTATGTGATCTAACAGTGTCTCACAGCAGGAACTTCGGCAAATACTTTAGACAGCGGTACTTGTGTTTCTTCTGGAAAAGGTGACTGTGCTTTATGTACTACGACTGAAGTGCAATACAAACTAAAAATATGAAGATTACTAGGCATAGTTATAGAGTTGTCCACATAGGTAAAGATTGCCTAGAATAGTGGAAATAATCTTCTGGCACTGGGGCTGTTTAGCACTGACTGATCATGTTCTGTCTTCCAAAGGAAAGCTGTATTTGGGGGTGGGGAGGTGTGTTTTAAAATAAATTTGATACCAAAGAATGGTATCAGTGATGTAAAAAATGAAGACCATAGTCTGGCTTCTCCTGTTATTTGGGTGGGGGTATTTTATGTTTTCTTTCTCTCTGTGTGCCAGTCAGAAGGATGTAATTGCTCTGTGACATTATTGGCTTTAACAAAATGAAACTCAGTTCAGTTATTGTTTGGTGAATTGGTAGACAAATAAGATGTGTGGTTTGGATCTAGGTGTGGGTGGACTGTTTCTTGCATGTACTAGTGGTTGAAGTCCTTACTATATACCACTTAAGAAAAAAAACCTATTCGAAAGATAATTTACTGATAGGTGAGCAGATGTGATGATGGTTAAGGTCAGGACGGCATAGAAGCATATCTATTTATAGATTCTGGAATGCCTGATCAGAAGTGGTCCATTCAGACTTTTCTAATTCCTACTTAGGATTTTTAATTTAGTGTGCTAATTGGAATATACATTTAACAAATCTAATGACTAATAGTATTTATAGTAATTTCTGGTTTGTTAGGGTATATCTTCAGGAGTGTAAATCATAAAGAGAGGAGAGACCACGGTCTATTTTAAGCTTACAGTTGGTTTCAATGGGCATCAGCAATTTGTCTTGTGCCTGAAAATGGACACACAAAAACCTCTTAGAGTGACTAGTTCAGTTGGAGACATGTCTTATTTGGTATAGTTTGAAGTTACAAAAGAACTTGGCTATAATACACTGTATTTCACTTGTATTCTAGACTTAGCTCCTTCTTATCTAATTCAAAATAGTTATATTCAATTAAAAAAAATAAAGTGTCAGAGAGTCTGCAATATCTTTAGCAGGCCTTTTTTGGGGGGCCTAGCTGTGTTTTTTGTTGCATTATGGTCATATATTGTTTTTGCCATCTCTTGGTTAGCCACATGTAAAGTAGCATGGGATATTTTTCTGTTTTGCCTTGGGAAGAGGCTAGTGAGTTCCATGGCAGTCTACTCCTTTGCAGCAGCTTGTTCCAACCCCTGGCAGAGTGGTCTGAAATTCCTAGTTTGGCAGAGCTGAGGTGAAGCTGCAAGTATGTATAAGGTACTGAAAAGTTCTGGAGAAAACTGAAGAACTTTGAGAGTTTGAGATTGATCTGGGAAAAAGCCCATCTAGCTCTATTATTTAGAGAACAGAGTATCCTAGATTTTGAACCCATCACCTTATGTAGATTAAATTTTCCATCCAAAAGTGTGTGGGAAAATCACACTGTTAGGCAAGATTGAAACGGTATGATACTATTTCTGACTTGGAGTGGAGTCTAGCAGGAAGAATTGATGTGTCTTGGTTCGCATTACTGAGTGGCTACGTCCACAGAATTTTCTTTGGACCACTGGGAACTGAGATGTAGATGAAAGCCCTAGATTTACAGGCTCAGAGGCAAAGCTTGTGTGGCAATTTGACTTATGTACTGGAAGACCTGAGTGTTGTTGTTTTTTTTTCCAGTTTTCTGTTATTAACCTTTTAAAAATAGTTGAATAACTGTTTGGTGGGAATTTCATAATATAACTTTTCATAAACAACTTATCAGTTAAAAAACGCTATAATGCTATAAATGTTTCATCTTTATTTCATAATGCCTTCTCATGAAAGAACTGATAATAGAACAATCTATAGCAGCACATTTTGAAATCCAGAAAAGAACACTGTATCTTCTTACCTGATCTTCTATATATCATAGAACAGTTACAGTTTGGCTTTCCTCCTCTACCAAGTTCAGTAACATGGGTTTATCTAAAGCCTATTTTGCAACAGTGCATCTATTCTTACTGTTTTAAAATCAAGAAATACAAAATCTTCTGCTTTCTTGATAGTTTGTTCTAGTCATTTTACGTTCTTGTTTCTGAGAGAAAAATTGTTGCCTTTCAAATAGGTGTATATTCTACAGCCACTGTATCCCCCATTTTTGTAATGTTTTGCTTTTTCATTGTTTTTTCTTCTTGAATCAATGTCAGGCGGTCTGCTGGAGCTTCTTGCTCTATTGGGGCACAATTCTCGTGCTCTTGCTTTCTGCAATTTCCTTATGTTTTTTTCAGGATATAGAATCAAGAATAATTAAAGTTCTGTATCATTTTTATTTCAGAACTTGGGAAATACTAAATACTAGTATAGGGAGCTCTTTAAGCTCTTTAATTTTAATTGGGAAAATTTTCTTTCTCTTTAAAAGTACAACAAACGATTGAATTGCATAATCATATGCCAAACAGTTCTGTGAATACTGGACGCATATGATGATAATTTGACCCTTACAGTGGCAGTGGAGGAAGCACCAGTTGTTTGGGTTGTGTGTTTTTTGTGGTTTTTTGTTTGTTTTGTTTTGTTTTTGTTTTGTTTTTTTGGGATAGGGGTTTAATATACAAGAGAACATGACATATTTGAAATGTCACATTGTGAAGATACGGTTGTCTTAATAAAACTTCTCTTTTTCCTTGTAATTTTCAGTAGTGTTTTTCAGAGTCTCCACTAATGGTACATTTTATGACAGACCTTTGTTTACTTTCAGAGCCCTGTGTTTTTTTGCTTTCATTTTTTTTCTGACAATCTGTGTTTATAGAGATAACGTGATCTTGGCAAAGCATGTACTGCTCTATCTTTGCAAAAGCTGGCTGGTTTTTCAGATAGGGAACAAGCGGAGAGCTCTCAGGCCGTTGATGAGTAAGGAAGCATTAAGCAAACTATCAAGCAAGTACCTTTTCCTGAATTATGAAGATAAAATGTCAACATTGCTATCGTAAATTATTCAAGAACATGAAGTATAAAAACAGGGTTTAAAAAAAGAATATATTTCTTTTTAAAAAATACTTCAACCCTTCTATCAAAGACTAACAGAAACTGCAATATCTCTGTGTAAGATAATTGAACTCTGAATCATTTGATATGCTTATTTGTATTGATATGCATTTATATAATTTTGGTTTTTGGAGTCTTAGTGTTTAATTAAACTGTCATTTACAAAAATCACTTGATTTCAAATATTTCTGTGGCACTGTCTCACAGGATTGTTGCTTAGATGTCTCAGATAGTCTTTTTCATGTTTTGTTGTATTACATTATGTGACCAAGCCCTGATTCTGTAGAGGGTTTATGAATGTGATTTAGCTTGTACGCATTTGTAGTCTTGTCGAATCTGTAGAGAATCTAAGTTGAGAAGGGGGGAGTAATGGTTTTGGGGTTGTGGGGTTTTTTTGTTGAGTTTTTAAGACAGGTTTTTACTAGCTTGGTTTTAGAGGTTCACGCTCTAGTCTAGGTTTTAGCTGCTATTGCAATACTGAAGAAAACTTAAATAGAAATGCAAGACATCTTATATAGATTGCATTGTATAAAATTAACATTTTCTACAAAAATATAATTCAAATTAAGCACTTCTAAATCATATGAGTGTTCCAGTTTTCTCTAACAGACATGTCATTGTGAATTTCCTCTGCCAAAATTTTAAGCACTTTTCCAAGAGTGGCTGGAGGAGGAACTACACCAGAATCCTCTAGAAACCTCCCACCTTGAGGAGGGAATTCATACATGATATTTGCATCAGGTCTGGCCTGCCAATACACAATTTCTAAACTGAACCTGGAAAATCAGGGTAGGCTGAAGATGAAGAGAGTCTGAAGGGTCCAAAGGAGACACTGGCATTTATTCTCTTAGCTGTTCAGTCGACTTTGCTGATTCACTCTGACTTAAATGTTACCTGTTTACATGCTGACAGTTATTTCTGCAAAGGCTAATTTGTTGAAGCATGTTTTCAGTTTCCCTTCTGATAGTGTCAAAAGCTGGGTTAGAAGTAAAGGGATAACAGTTTCAATTACTTTGTGTTAGATTTACTAGTCTTTCCTCCCCCACATTTATTACTGAAAAATGTGACAGGAAACAAGGTAATGCATGTTTTTATCATGCAGCATATTACACAATGTTCCTGTTGAAGACCACTCCTCCGTATCTTCTGTCAGGTGCTGAAAACTGGCAGAGGAAAGAAACCAAATAACCCATAAAAGTGGGAAGCAGCAGGGGGGACGTTTTACAATATTGTCAAGAATATGGTGAATCTCTTTCTGTTTTCTGTTTTTGGAGGCTAAAGAAGATGTCTGGGGTTGTTATTATAGTCTCCATAGAACCTTACCCTATATGGTAAAGTGTAAAAGTGTACTTCTGATCTCTAAAGGTAGGGATTCAAAAGTTTGACAGTGTGGTCTCAGTCATTATATTCTGGTTGTTGAAACTGGAGACACCTTTGTATTAGTACAACATAGAGGCATATACCTCACTATACGTAGGTGACTGCGAATTTCGTTACTCAGTTTTCAGGTTTAAGTAATATGTTTTTTTCTTAAACTATTCTGATACTTGGTCAGTAATTGGGAACTTTATATAATTCATGTCTTGTACTCTCTCCCCCAGCCCTGCCCCCCCCCCCATTATTTTGATGCTAATAAAACCAAGCTGTGTTGTAAAAGAATAAGCCACAGAATAAAAGTAATTGGCTTAAGCTGTGGAGGGGAAAGAAGGGTTTTAAGCATTGTTTTGACACTTTTTGTCTTTACTTTATCTCTTCCTCCTTCTGTGTACCTCCTCCTTGCCTACAGGAGACTAGCAGTGTCACTGCCCTTCCTTTACTCCTTTCCCCCCTTTCCCCCCTGCCACGTAATCTTCTACTCCTGGTTCACAGGAAGAACATTCTAGCTCTTCAGCTGTGAGTTTCTGCACACAGTGTAAACAAATATGACAGTTACTTTAGAGGCAGTAGTTCTACTAACCTCTGACTAGGGAAGTTGCCAGACTGGGGAAATGAGATAAGAAGGCAAGAAATGGGAGATGACAGAATTCAGAAGGGAAGTCCAAAGGGGTTCAACTTTTTAAAATCCAGGTCTTGGGAAAAACTTCCTGAACAACTGCAAGCTGCACCGTTTATCCTAATAACCAATGACAACTGGAAAGAAAACCTTGGATTTTCTACCAGGATATGTCTCCACTTGATGAAACTGTTCTGTTGTTATTTGTTCAGAAGATACTTTTTTTTATAGACTCGGAACTTCAGAGCCCTCTCTTAATTGGAGAGGACAACAAACTTTGTTGAAGTTCACAAGCACCAAACTACAGTAACTGGTGGGTCTTGGCTGTTCTTTCCTCCACAGTTAATCTGTTGAGAGCAGACCTTTACCTGAGAAGCTCCTGACTACTACAGGTCTTTGGAGGCTGAGAGAAGAGTAGCAGTTTTGAAACCTTTTCCACTGTGATATGGCTCATATCTGCTGTGCCACTGTTCAGCACTCTAAGACTGCAACATGAAATGTGTTTGTCTTCTGCTGGCTTAGTGTAGTCTGCTTGGTTCTTAGCAGCATCTGCTAAACTGCCATCTGTTTTGCAACTGTTGATTCTACTCCTTGGCCATGCAGTAGTGTAGCAATGACTGTTGGTTCTTGTTTTGACAAACCTCTCTTCAATTATGACAGTGGGGCATTACATTTGGAAAATGATAGCTTGCTTTCTTCAAAACTGTTTTCTAGCATCACTTCCCCACTACCTCAATCTTGCACTGTTTAAGAAAGCCATGCAATTTGACGGAATACTGTGCTGCTGTTGCTGTTATATTTTTTGGTTTTGTTTGTACTTTCAATGTTAATTTTAACATGTAAATAGAGCTATACCTCTCATATATGTTCTCTAGAGGTTGTTGAAGGGATTTTCCCCTAGATGGTGTTTTCAACAAAAATGTCTTTTAATAGAGAAGTATTTCTTCCTGTTTCAGTGGTGAGTTGGAATGTTTTTTCCACTTGGAAATGTGATTTTATTTTTTTTTAACCTTTTAAAATTGTCTCCTGATTTCTTACTAAGTCACTGGTAATTGTTTTTACATAGAAACCAGTGCTTTGATTGTTCAATATAAGACAGTGGTTCTCCATTTTGTAACCAAAAACCACAAGGGAGGATGAGACTAGTAGTGTTCAGTTCTCAGAAACACTTTTTGCTTTTGAGTTAATTTACTCCACGCATGCCTGAGCACTGGTGATTCTTTCCTTAAAAAAATCAAAGAAACAATTAAGGAAGATGTATTCTCTACTAATTAACTCTTGTCTCGTGGTCTGAACTATTAAGCAGAATTCAGTTTTCAGTAGAGTTCATGAAGCAAAGTCTACTACAATGTGGCATGCTTGTGAAAACATAATTTAGTCCTACTTTTGCTGCCATCTTTCATTGCATCACTTTAGGAGAATCTGGGGGAGAGGTCTAAGGGAAACGTGGAAAATTTGTGACATTTTTCACATATGTCATGCAAAAAGTCTTTCTGATCTATTGTTATTTTTCCTATGTTCTCTGTGTATATAAAGCTGTGCAGATAATGGTGGCTCTGAATGGACTAAGGATCCTTAGATGCGACTGTCTGAGGAGATGATCTTTGCCAAAACAATTGTGCAACCATTCGAATTGCTTGGAAATTTTCTGATGAAACAGTGTTTTCCTGAAAATTATCAGCATGGTGAAACTGAAATGTTTTGCAAATATGGACTGACTTTTGCCAAAGTTCTGATGGAATATATGAGACCTATTGCTTGTGGCAGGTCTTTGATTGTTTTTCTAGTAACACCTACTTGGCAGGTTGCTGTGATGCTGAGTCTTCTAAGATGTTCATCCTGCTTTTCTGACAGCACCCCAGGTAGTGTGCTTACTGGGGTTGCCCTAGAGCAAGGGCTTCATTCCCTTGTGAAGAACTTAGAAATCACAATTATTATTTTTTTATTATTACTCCTAATAAGTATGAAAATATTGAAATTCTCCATAATAACAGCTCTTATTCACTTTGTCCTTTTTGTCTTGCAAGAGGATCAGGCCAGGATCATTACTGTTTCCTTTTGCAAGAGTTCACAGACTCTTGTTGAATTGCTGATCTAGACAGTGGTTCGCCAAGTTCTGAAAACTGTAAGCAAATGTTATCTTTGCTTCTCCACTTTTTTTAGCATATGTTTTGTCATTGATATGTTAGTCTGTCATCTTCCTCCTGTATCTGCTTGCTACCATATGCATTCAAATTTGGATATATTAAAAATCCTTGTGTGATATTAGTGTACAGCTTATAAAACAGGAAAATTCCTTTGGAGTCACTTTTTGAAGTTGTTTCTTGTGTGAGCAGTTTTTCCTTATGTCGGTGGCTGTACTTTGTGGCAGGACAACTTCTAGATTCCTCCAACAGGCAGAATATGTTAGAAGACCATCAAGACTGAAGACATACTTTCTCTAAAAAACATCTTTAAACATGTTTTAAGACAGTATTTTATATTTTTGTGAAAGCTGTTTTTAAAGTCAGAACAAATACCACCTGGGAAAAGACCAGTTTTCTTGATGCAGAAGGTGGTGCATTTAAAGCACAGATTAATTTAGCATCTGTTGCCTAAGCAATGGAATAAGTTCTCAGATTTACCAGAGGGCTTAGTATTTTTAAAGGTATTGTTGAATACTTCGATAAAATCAGTCAGAAGAGTGTTTTCTCTTAATATGTGGTGGCAAGTTGTGAATCTTTGCTGAGAATTTTTTGTGAAATACTGGCTGATGTAGTGTGTTCTGCTGAACAAAGACTTCAGAATCTCATGTTGGTCCCTTGAGGACAGCGGCATTTGTGCACATGCTGATGTTTTAAAAATACGATACTTTATTGCATGTCGAAGTAGCATATGCATTTGATTCCTTTAACTTTGCATACTTTTGTATTTAAAAGACCCTACCAAAATAAAGATGCACAAATGAAGCAAAGCAGACCAGATATGCAAGGAATACTGCATGTTGTATGCAAAATATGAATACTGTTATCTTTTTTCAGATTTTAAAATTTTCATAGCGTAACAGGTCATGATAGGTTCATGTTATGAGAAAGTTTAGTCGAGCTACAGTTGTCTGTATATTCAAACTGATCTCTGAAGACTTCAATTAAGTACTAAGTATACATATTAAGTGTAGGCCAAACAAACTAACCAATACAATTACAAGTGGGAAGCTGACTGACTTTTTATATAAACCTGATCTTGGTTTTAGAAATAAAAAAATATTTTGGTGGTCTTGTAAAGGGACACATAATGCCCTTTAGAACTTAACTGATCTTCTCCCATTACTACAGACTAATATAAGACCTCTTAGTGCTTCTGGTGAGAATTTTCTACTCTATTACCTTTACATTAGGCTGCTTTATCCAATTTTTGCATTTCAAGTGCAAACTGTATTGTCACTGAGCTTATTCAAAATATTGCAGCCTTATTGCTCTGGGCTATGCTAGGGAGACAGTTGAAGTGACTCGAGTCCTTAGCTAAACCTTGTTTGTCCCATCAGTTCATCAGCAACTATCTCGTATAGCAAATGATCTTGTGCCATTGAGCTGAAGTTCATGGGAAAACTGCGTAATTACCTACAGTCAGGTAAATCTTCATGCAGTTGTTGCCCACAGTAAAGAGCCCTGCTGGTAATAATGCATGCAAGGCAGTTCTGAGCATGGAACAGTATGTTTAAAATAGAGAATAATTTAGAATACCCAGCGATGCCCTCCATTTGAAACCTGCATGAGCCAGTGGTGGTTCTGTGCTTCATTTGAAGCCAGTGCTCTCACATCTGTGCGTGTAGAAAAAGTGCTCAGTAGGTCAGTGATGGACTCAACTGCTCCATACAGTTTCTCCTCTCCCCATCTGGCACTTGAATATAGGTCTGGAAAACTTGCATTGTCTGTACTGGACTTTGGATCAGATCTTAATTGGCTGGCTAGACAGCATTTGAACTAGAATCCCTGGAGATGAATGCAAAATACACAGCTGTCCAAACAAGGCAAAACCGCCTATCTCTAAAGCCAGTATTTCAAGGGGAGAAACGCTAATCATTACCGTAAGTCTGACTTCTTTGTGGAGAGAGGTTGAATTCACTGCTTACTGAGATGAATTGCTTTTTGTTGAGATATTAATGATAGACTCAGTAGACATCGCACATGATGCTGAGGAAATTGTGTTGATTTGTTTTTCTTCTGTCCTGTCCAGAGTGATTTCTGTCTCATAGTCATTGAATATTAAACTTGAAGAGTTCTCCCATTCTGAATTTTGCCTCCTTTGACCTTCCGTTGTATTTTTTCCCCTCTATTGAGGGGAATGTAACATTTTTACACTGGTGCAGGAAGCTACTGTTGTATTTAAGTGCTTTTCAAATGGTGTTTCGTGCAACCACAGAAATGTGCAAAGAAAGCAAGGGTGGGTGTGCCCTTGTTCTTCCTGCTATGAGACACTCTAGAGTTAACTTCCACATGAGTTGAAATGGGTGGCTGCAGTTTTACAATAGACTTAATTGTTCTGGCTAAAGGGAGTTCCCATATGATAGGAACATATCCTGTCTCTCTTTGTAATTACTTTTTCATTTTCATTTCTCTTCATATTATGCCATCAACAGTTTTTTTAAACTGATGCTGTATTCACAGAAATAAAAAACATGGTAAGTGCAAAAATAACACGGGTAACTATATTTCAAGTCCTATGTCAGTTTCAGTACTCCAGTCTCTAGCTAGAACTGGGAAGCAATCACAGTACCAACTGACATTTTAATTTTTTTTTTTATAACTTTGTATTTAAAAAATCTTTTAAAAGTTCTTTGCAAAGAAGACAGCAATTTGGGCAAATAAGATAGAAGTCACCTATCTGCACCTGATCACCAATTTTAATTCTTAAATAATGTTGTATTATGTATTGTCCAAGGCTGTTAACTTTTTTTTTTCTATTAAGTGTTTCGGGGTTTTTTTAATTGCAGGTCAATTATGTCCCACCACTGCTTGTGTACCCGCTTTCTCTGACTTCCTGTGGATACCAGCAGCAAGTGAGTGTCTTGTGACATGCATATTTAAAGGGCTTCATCACTCTCATGTTTCATACAGAGGTTTCTCAAGTGATTAAAGGTAACTAACAGCCCGGGATTTATCTCTAGTGAGACAGTGCTGATTTTGAACCCCCAAAGTTGTATGTTTGAAGTGGTATGGCTTAAGAACCTAGCACTGGATGTTCCCCTAGAAACTTCCAAAAACCCACAACAAAACAAAACCCCATACAATGAAGGCAGGGGAGGATAATTTTCAATGAGAGAGTTCAGATTATGCAAAACTAGTAGAGCCCATAGCTCAGATTATCTGTAAAAGGAAGACATACTGTTCTGAACGTGGCTTTGAATGCTACATGTTATTAATCATGAAGATTTTGTATATCCTCCACATTTTAATGAAATTTCTTGCATAAATGGTGGTTTTCAGACTCAAGAATTAGTTTCTTCCTGCTTGACTGGAAGAGAACTGTAGGAAATTCGTGCAGGCCAGTGTGGCTAGTAAAATTAATCCTCAGGTGCACTGAAGGTACAAACAGCAATAGAAAATTGCATGTAAGCATGTTGCATTGTAGATGCTGGTGATTGTGGCTAGGGCAATATGGGAAATAATTAATCTGGAAGCCGTTACTGGAAATATTATGCAGATTAGGAACATTAATCCTATTGGTTAAAATCTTCTGTTCATCGCTACTAGAATCAGATCTTTTATAGTTAGTAGCTTTGATCTCCACATCAAAATGTTTATATTTTGTTACACATTCTTGTTACATGGATAAATGGACAGGTATTTTTCACTTTCACTGAATCTTAATTATGTCAGATAGCACTTCCCAATGTGAGTGGACCAGGTACATAGCACCTGTTTGGCAAACAAATATCTCTGTGGTACTGAGAGTAACCTACTTACACAAGTCCTATTCTGGGTATATTAAATCCTTTTATACAGCTGTGGGAGTTCTTTGCACAATAATTTACATTCTTTACACAAACACAGAAGTGCTTTTGAATTATAGTATGGTAACAAATAAAAAATATGTTCTGTCAACTGTCATGGGGGCACCCACAAACACACAGTGGTTTCCTAGGAGTGGATATTTATTCTAATTAACACTGTTTAGCCCTCTGATAAAAAATAATATTCACAGACTTGGATGTTGGTCTTAAATATTAACATACTACAGCACAATTACCTAAGAATTCCTAAGCTTTCTGGACTAGCTTTAACATGGGTGGTAATAACCCCATGTGTGCACACTCACTCAGACAAAGGGAAAGCCTCCCCCTCAGGAACCCGGAATGACTTGCCCAGCAGGGACAAGGCTCACTCAAGGATGTATCTAGGAGAAATACAGAACTCACCAAAAGTGAGGTTGCTCAGTCTTGAGAAGTCTCCTTAGGTGGGGTCCCAGCCTATGGGGTAGGCTCCCTGGCAGACCCACTGCTCCCTCCAAGGGAAAACCCAGCTGGCTTCCCAGTGGGGAGCTCTGTTTTTATAGACTAGGTCAGATCTGACTTCTGGTCGTTCATTTGTTGTTCTGCCTGGGCCAAGACACCCCACTGGCTGGGGACCCTGGTTGCTGTCAGAGCGTCTCACCCTGACAACCCCCAAATTGCCCCAGAAGCCAGGTGCCACTGAGTCTGCTGGCAGTCCCACTGCCCAGCAGGGGGTCAGACCAGAAATGGGTCTCAGCACCACCCAGCCTGACCTAACCAAGGTGGGCCCATCAAGGGGTTCTTTTGCCAGCTCCAGAGAGCTCAACAGGTAGTGAATGTAACAACCTCCACCACCAGTGGCATGAGTCGGGTGGGGGGGGGGCCACGAGTGCTCTGCCACACTGACAGGTGGTTTAATATCTTCCAGTGTATTTAGTCTCAAATTGCTCAACTTTTTACAATGGTTAGAAGTATAGGTCATAGTTTAAATATTCTGGATAAGCAGCCATTTTTATTTTTGCCATGTTAGTATGTCTGTTGTGGTGATGCAGTGGTCTGTGGATGGAGCAAAGAAGGGAAAACCAAGTGTGTCCAGCTGGAGACTTGTCTACTAAAAAATACAAGTGAAAGCCATTTTGTAAATAATGAGATCTTTCCCACCACCATGAGGGGTGACCATGTTGTTTCAATTGCTGCATGTGTGATAGATCTGGTTTACTTGGATGGACAGGAGTAAGAGCAAGAAAATTAATTTTCCTATTTTTCAATGAAGAAACTGATTTAGAGATATTTCTTGCTTTCGTCTGTCTGTTGCATCAGCACCTTGACATAAAAGAAAAATTTGAAAATTATTTACATTGAAGTGGTGACACAGTTACCCAAATAGTATCTGGAGGTTTTTCACACTGTCACGTGAAACTTTTTAAATTAGTGCGACAAGAATTGGAGTAACATATTCTGTCACAGTTTATAATTTACATCTTGTACTGCACTTTGGAGATATTTCACATTCGTAAGTACGATTAGGCAAGGTTTCTGGATTTTTTAAATATAGAAACAAAGAAAGAATGATGAGGGTTTTTTGAAATGGCGAATGTATTTGTAAATACACAAAGCTTATGAAGGAGAGCTAAGCACAAGCATATCTGCTTACTTCACTTTTGAAATTGGCCAGATTTTCACTTGGTTCTATGAAAAAAATTTCCATTCAGTGTTGAATACACATAATAACAAGTGACCAAGATTAAAGGATCTGTCAGTTCAAGTGAAGGCTTATATTCAACAGAGGGTTAATATTACAGTATTTTAGAAAAATTACTGTGGTAATTAAAGAAAGCTTCATCTGGAGATTAAAGCTGTGAATGTTTTGTATAAGCAGGTGGTAGAGTACAAACAGTACTTCTTACATATTATAGACAAAGGTAGTGAGCAATTTTTAAAATACGATGTTTTGAGTGATGTGATGGTTATTTTCTTCTAAGAAACATGGATTTCTTGATGGATTAATAGAAGTGCATTTTTTCCTTAGTTGAACACTTACTTGACATTTGTGTGCTGCATTTGCAGCTGAAAGCCCAAAATTCTCATTTAAAGATGGCTGGCTTAATGAATGATGTACAGGAAATACATATGCCTCCCTAGGAAGGTAATGAGTGACACTTGCACATAGAAATTTGGGTATTTATGTCTGTCATACATTGGCTCTTTGTATTGCTTAGTTTGTGAAATAAAGTGATGCAATTATCTCTTGGTGATTGTGTCTTTTTTCTTTTTTTCTTTCCTTCAGAATTGCCATTATGGTAACATAGTTTCATCCTCCTTTATGTGTAATTTAATATTTTTATCTACCAAATAGCTCATGAAATTACTGAATTTTCCTCCTTAAAGGTCTTTAGCCTTTTTTTCTGCTGACTTAACTCTTGAGATCCTTAGCTTACATAAATATGTAGTCATACACTCACCCTTTCTTCAATAATTGTAGTTAAGAGCAAAAAAGTTGAAAAAATCGTGTTCCAAACATTTTTTTAGTGATAAAGCAACATAGTTAAAAAATAAAAAAGCTTCTGAAACTTGCACTTCAAGAATGTAATACCTATATGCCTATGCAAAACAATAAATTATTTTTTTTTAATTAAACCACTATCATATTCAATATCTTTATTAACTGTTCAGTATCTTCATCAATGGCATACAGTGGGATTGAGTGTAGCAGTCTGGAGATGACATCAATCTGAGTGGTGAAGCAGGTGCTCTGGTGGGAAGGGATGCCATCCAGAAATCTTGACAAATTTAAGAAGTGGGCCAGTGTGAACCTCAAGTTCTACAAGGCTAGGCGCAAGGTCCTGCATGTGGGTTGGACTGAGCCTCAGTATCAGTGTAAAATGGGGGATGAACACCCTGCAGAGGAGGGACTGGGGATATTGATAGATGAAAAATGAGACATGAGTTGACAAGTTGGCACCTGCATCCCAGAAAGCAGATTCTATGATTTAAAGAGAAGCATGGCCAGCAGGGCCATGAAAGGATGTGATTCTTCTCCTCTGCTCTTGTGGCTTTTGGAATATGTTGTCAGGCTTAATTTAAAAAAAAACACAACACAATTGTATCTTCTTTTTTTTTTTTTTTTTTTCAAATATGCCCATGGCTATATATTGAGTTGTTAGAGTCTTCTGTTCTTTGATTACATTTGTCACAGAGGATTTTTAGCTTGAGTTCCAAAAGAGTATTCTTATATGATTGATCCGAAAGGAGGTGGTCTTGGAAGTCCTCCCATTTATAGATACTTCAGCTTACTTAAGAGTCTCACCTCTTAGCACATGGGGTTTTTTTTAAGTGTCTGCTTAAGACTAAAACTCAGCTGAAAGGTCCTGTTTCTACCCTTCTCTTCATCAGTGGCTAGTTGTTGTGTCTTTAAAGTTCTCAATGCAGTTTTTGTATTTAAACTGGGAATATGATGAGTTGCACAGTTGTCATTAAAGGGATCATTTTGGCTTTCAGGTGTAACTAGCATGTTTCAAATGAACAGGTGAGCACACACTGCATAAAATAGATTGAGAGGTAGTAAATCCTCTAGTTGGACTCCCAATTAATGTATCTGTTTTTCCTGTCATAATATCTAATTTTTTTCAGACTGGCTGTGAAGTGAATCAAAGAGAAACTCAACTTTTAGTAAACCTTCTAAGCCACTGTCTTATCCTCAGCTGTTAATGTTTTTAGTGTGTTAGAATAGTACTATCACGAAGTAGAAGTATTACAAGCAAAACCAAATCCAATTAGTCAAGAAAGACTTCTGTTTCTTTTAGGCAAATGCTCTGAACACAACCAAAACGAACAATGGCCTGTCTTACTATGACAAATATGGAAGACACAGGAACTTCTACTGTCCACCAGAATGGTGACATTCGTGGGAATACCAGTGCACCTAAGCAGACAGAACCATTGCTCCAAGTGTACCTTTATCATTCTCCTGGGAAGACAGGAGGAGATTACCTTCAATTTTCAGCTGGAGAATATGTTGCAGAAGAGATTTGCGCTGTTGCCTGTAAAGCTTGTGGTAAGTATATACACAACTATTTTCCTAACAAAATAGTAAGATTCAGCTACCTAAAAGGAAATTGTAGTGAGGTGGGTTTAGGTCTCTTCTCCCTAGTAACAAGTGATAGGATGAGAGGAAATAGCTTCAAATTGTGCCAGGAGAGGTTTGGATTCGCTATTAGAAGAAACTTCTCTGAAAGTTTTCAGGCATTGGAACAGGCTGTCCAGGAAAGTGGTTGAATCACCATTGCTGGCTGGAGGTATTTAAAAGTTGTGTAGATGTGATGCTTAGGGACATGGTGTGGCACCAGATGTATTTTAGCACCAGACTCAGTAGAGTTAGGTTATGGCTTGACTTGATCTTAACTGTCTTTTCCAGACAAAACAATTGTATGTGGTTTCAGGTGTAATGAATTGAAAAGAAAGGCTCGTGCTTCCAAGTCTTTCTTTTCCAGTGGGTCACAAATATGAAACTGCTGGCTGAGTGTACATTTTATTATCTGAAACATCTTATACTTCTGTGATTGTGTCTTTTGAGTACTTGCTGTTTGCAAATACGGTTTTTAATGGCTTTACCTTTTGGAGGAATCTGTAAATTTTTCCTGTGCTCTTGAATGGCTCGTACTGACTGAGTTGCATACTGTGAGTTGGTAATTTTTATGTGTATGTTAGTTTCACAAAAATTCTTGTGGGTTTAAGTTCCAGTGTTCCTTGGAGTTCTTTAGATGTGGCAGAGGCTGACTAGGTCTGAGTTTATACCATTGTATTTCATGTCATGTGAGAGGTTTGGGCAGATAAGGACATACAATGAGTTCAGCAAAATCACTGTCTGGGATTGATTCTAGGAGACCACGAGGAAGTAGTATGGTGTTCAGAGGCTTGCAGAATTTCAGCTGTGTGAGACTTTGCTACTCTATGACCTTTTAGGTCTGAGTTTGACAGAAGGACCTGAAAGTGTTCTCCAATTTAAGGTATCCTTTTGACTTGAATTGAGAACTTCCAGATATCTTCCACTGTGTCCCCAAGGTTCCGTAGTCGCTTTCCTCCATCTGAAGTAAAAAAAAAAGTTTAGTCTCCCTACTTATCAAATATCCCAATACTCATTTCTGCAATAAGGATTGATTTCTTAGCACAGGCACCCCTGTTTTTTGGGCTTCAGTTTTGCCTCTGTGAGGTTTGTCAGTTTGGTTCAGACCTTCAGGTATGTCATTTAAAGGTGTATTAGGCTAGTGGGTGGTAAGTTTCTTTGCTTTCTGAACATTAAAGTGGCATTGAATTTCTATAATATGTAGTAGTTTGGGTCTTTTAATGGAAAGAAATACTGTTGTACCCACAGAGGCTATTGCTGAGCGAGTGAAATAGGGAACAATTTTAATAGATAGTCAGGGGAAAAAATGCTTCTTTGTTTAATCTAGATATTCTTGTACCAAGTTGCCCAACTATTAAACTGATGAGGGCTTGTATAAAATTTTGTATGTACAAAATGACATGGTCTTTGAAAGAATATCCTGCATCATCAACCATGACATTAGGTGTCTTGTTTTGTTTGCTATCTGATGATATTTCTTTTTTCCTTTTTTTTTTTTTTTTTTTTTTTGTGATATGGGAATAACAAGTCATTTGAACACAGTTTTTTTCAGTTATTCTTCTAACTACTCATTTTGTTAAAGCTCACTTTCCTGAAAATCTCTCAACCTAGTCTGAATTCACTGGAATAGAAACTACTGTGGTAGCTTGGTTAGACTCTTCTCCTGTTACTGCCAGTTTGTCCAATTTTTTTTTTCTTCCTTCTCTGGTTTGAATTTTCTTTGCTTTACTTTTCAGATGTTTATTTCTACTCCTTTTCGCATCACCAGCCCTACGGGGATACTTACATACCATAATAACATTATCATAAATTTTATCAAAAACAAGACCTAAAATTTTTTATTTTCCTTAGCTTGAGTGTCATAACTGTTCTAATTTTGTGACTGTCTTCTGCACTGTCTCCAGTTTCCCAGGAAGATGGACAGCATGAGCCATGTATAATACTCTTCTCACACACATCACAAACATTAAAAATCCAATTCCTGCTAATCCACCAACCAATTAGTCTTGTTTCCTTTACGTCATCTGAAGACTTGATACATTATTGCTTGTTCTGTCAGACAGGCCTCACCAATCCTTCTCTAGGCTTCTAGCTTCCTGGGGTACCAGCTCCTGTTTTGCTACTAGAGCAACTAGTACTACTGCTGTTTTGCTACATGGCTCTTGGATGTATCCTTTTATACTTAACTGGTTTAAAAATAATTTTGTATGAATAGTACTCCTTATCTGTTTTTTGTTTGTTTGTTTAAATATTTTTCTGCTGTTTCAGCATTCTGAGTTTCTAAAGTCTATCAATAGTAGTTTATAATTATTTGTATAAATAAAATGGTTTATCATGTTGAGCCTTTATCTTGTAGAGCAGAAGCAGACAAAATCCTCTTGATGAGTGCTTTCTGCCTGGCAGCTGCTATAGCAGTATTATACAGTCTTTTTCCCAAAGGAATTTGTAACTTTGTTTCTTCCTAAATTGGTGGAAAAGGCTGAAGTGGCTACAGGTTTTTGTTTTCTTTTATAACGGTTATTAGTGCTTAAAGCATGGGGTACCACTTCCTATTATTTTGTTTTTTTCTAGGAAGTTTTGTGGTTCTATGGCAGAACATAGGTATACTAAGCCTGTACAGTCAAGTAAAGTTTATGTTGGCAAGACATGCCTTTTGGGAGTTAGCTGTGAAAAGTCCCTGCAATTAATAGTGCTGGAAATAGTTACACAAAAAGAGACAATTCTGGCCTGTCTGCTTTCTTCAGACTTCTATGGACTCTGATAAGGGAATTTGCTCTACTTGTATAGTTGTTAAACTTCTTCAATGTAGCAATTTTATGGCACAAACGCATAGTTCTTAAGGAGAAGCAAAAAAAAAAAGGAAAAAATTTATACCTTATGAAAACTGTGTATAATCTATATGTCAGTGACCACTGGCAGTGAAAGGTGCAATGCTAAAGTATGAGGGATGGATGAATGCACAGTTTACTTTTCATACATAAGAAGACTGCAAAGAGGATTTTTTTGGCTTGTTTGTTTGTTAGTGTCAGCATCACTGATTGGTAGGGGGAATTCCAAAGTCATGTTTCTTGCTTAGTTAAGTTTCAGAATAGCAATGATATGATCCAGATTGAAATGTATGTGGGTTTTGTTTTGGTGTAATTTTTTTGAGACGGGCAGTGATCGTGGTCTTTGTAATGCATTTGATGAAATACTGCAACTTAACATTTGAATTTTAGAATACGCCTCAGAAATTTTTTCTTGTTCAGCATAGGGTTGTTAATTGTTAGAGGAAGCTTATAAGTGAGACTGGGTTTTGCCTTGAATGGTGTTTAGCATCTGGCTGGAATCCTGAAATAGGTTGATGATTCACAGCCATAATACTGTAATTGATCTGAAATTATTTGCGGTACAGACACCTCACAGCCTCAAAACCGTTAACTCAGTTGTTGCTGCTTTACAGATAACTGATGGGTAATGTAATCTAGTTGATTCCACTTTACACATCAAATGAAAACCATGGGATGCATGGGATGGATTTCTTTTGAACTTCATAAAATGGAGTTAATTTGATACTTCTCAAAACACTGATGCATCAAATATGTCTTACTGCATCCTAAATTTGCAATATCATGTTTTGCAGCCAGTCCTTCAGTTACCAACCCTTTCAGGGAAATCCCTTCTTGGTTTTTGTTTGGTTTTGGATTCTCTTTTGTTACTTTACATAATGCTTTCAATTTCTGTAAATTTTTGTAAGTCTATGACTGCTTTTCATAGAAGTCGTGTGTTAGGACCTGTAGTTCTGGTATGTTTTGGTGAACTTTAGTGTCAGATGCCTCTACAATTAGTCTCTAGGTTTCAACAGTTTACTTTGACATCTGCACAATAGACCTCTTGTTCTTAGGCTTACTGGCTCCCTGCAGAGATAAACCCCATTTTTTTAAGGAGTTGAAGCTAGTTATTATTTAAAACATAATTACTTTTTGTTGAGCAAGCTCATGCCATTTTATATGTGGAGTTGATTAGTTGTTTCTAACTGATTGTCTTACATGTGTGTTAGACATGATGAAAGAAACATGGTTACCCAGATGTTGTTTAGAACAAAAATAAAGAAATAAGGGATTTATTTTTTTTCCCCTCCTGGTTTCTTCTTTCATTCAAAATCTTTGGGAAGAGTTGTGGGTGCTTTGCCTTTTCCCAGAACTCTCTTGTCTCTTAATGTAATTTTAAGTTCCTTTAGTCACCTTTATCTGTGATTTTTTTGATAATTTTTGCCTTCTGCCCCTAAAGTGTCTTGCTTTAATGTAAACATAGTTTTCTTTCAGTGTGACCTATTGTGACTTTTACACTGTAATTTTCATCCCACTCTTTGACCTCTATAGACTTATATCTCTCTCTGTCTTCAAAATATGTTTGTCAGTGGTTGGAGTTCATTTTTTGTGTGCTGTCAGTTCTAAGGCATTTAAGCCTAATTGTAGCACTGGCATCACATGGATCCATAACACTGCAGTGCGGTATCTGTCTCGTGTTAGGCTGTACTTTCAGCTGGGAGTCCCAAAGCCAAAGTAAGATTCTGATGCTCCAGAAGAGTTTATGCTCTACTGAACTACATTGTTGGTGATGAAGTAGGATCGCTTGTCAATTCTCATTAGAACAATCCTGAAATATTGATGGAGAAAGGTGTTTTCCAGTTTATTTTAAATTAACAATATGTGTTTGGTTTGGCCTTCAGCTACTAAAATGAAAATGGCAGGTGGTTGTCCTAGTCATGATGACTTTCTTTGGTATTGCTTTACTTCTAATTTTTAATTCATCTAAAATCTTAAAATCAATGCCTACATCTGATTTTGGAAAAGGAAAGGAAAAAGGTGATTACTGTTACTAGCTGTTACTAAACTGAGAGGCTAAGAAGCCACTGTGTTAAATGTCATACAGAGAAAATCTTGCAATTTAACAGTGAAGTATAGGTTAACAGGTGAGCACAGCCTGTAGTCAGAGAACATAAAGGTAGCAATGAGAAAATAAACCAGCAGAAACAGTCTGCAGATTATGGGGTGATGATTGCAGTGCCGTTCACAGTGATAGAGCAGTGCAATGACTAGTTGGAGAACATGTGCCAGTCTGCTACTTTTAACCCGCAATTTATTATTTCTTAAAGATTAATTATTTGTTAAAACAGTTTCCTATAGATGTTTGCTTCTCTGTTTTTTGTTTAGGTATCATTCCAATGTATCATAACATGTTTGCACTCATGAGTGAAGTAGAGAGAATGTGGTATCCCCCAAATCACATCTTCCATGTAGATGAAGCAACCAGACTCAACCTGATTTTCCGGATAAGGTAATCTGAATCAAATGTTATGTACTTTTCATGGTAAAACAAAGTAATTTGAGAAAACAGAGCCAATGAGTTACTTAGTTGAACCATAGTTAGTCTCTAAGAAGTTACAGAGAGCTTGTTGGTGAAATCTGGATAAGAAATAGATAAAAGAATCAAAATTATTGGGTTGGGTTTTAATAACATATTTTATTGGTAGTCTGTATACGAAATGCTTGCCATGTCAGATTGAAGAAACAAACAATAAAAAATTCAGCAGAAGTAAAAATAATATTTTTTCTTTATAGTAATGCATCTCATCTCCTCTGTGTTTGCCTGTTTCAAATTAGTGGCAGTTCTGAAATGCGAAGTAATTAACCTGTGTATTCAAGCTGCTGTTTTCCTTATATAAAAGATTTTGTTTATTTACATTGCGTAATATGGCCTAAGTGTTTCTTTAGGAACTGTCTCAAAGGTAACTGGAAGACAGAAACATCAAATTCTCTATATCCTGGTTGGTGAGGATAACTTTACAGAGCTCCTTATTCCTACCAGTACAGCTTATTGCTCTGCTTGAATGTTGCAGTACATAAAGGCAGTAATAGCTGGATCCAAAGCATTCATTGGACTGTCTGGGACTTCATATTGGTCTTCCAGACCAGTTACATGCCTAGGAAAGCGATAATGACTGGTGTCAGTAAGCTAAAATATCTGTTTATTCTTGTTTTCTTAAACATTTCCTGACAGGTTTTATTTTCCCCACTGGTATTGCAATGGCAGCAGCAGAGCATATCGATACGGCATTCTTCGAGGTGCAGAAAGCCCTGTTCTTGATGATGTTGTCATGTCCTACCTATTTGCACAGGTGTGATTTGTTTGATTATTTTATAATGCAGATTGGTAGAGTTTTTTTGTGTTTACTCCCTTTCACACCTTCTGGTAGTAACTGTGTAGTCTCAAGTGACAGCTTGAACCCCTCTCAAGATGACAAATTTCAGGTTATATTGTGTATTTGGAAAGATTAAGCTCAGAAGACAGTTGTGGGGAGAGCAGCAAGAGTGTAGCTCCTTTCTCGTGCCACTGTGGAAGTCTCAGTGTGAGTTTCATTTTGGGTGGACATGATGTCTAACAGCATGCTCCCCTTTTTGAGATTTTAAACAAAAATATTTGAAAAGAGTGTTTCTAAACATGATGGTAGCTGGTATCTTATAATGAACATGGGCGGCTTTCTGTGGACAAAGGGGTTCATTCAGAAGAATGCAGTTTTTAAAAAAGAAAAAAACAAACAAACAAACAAAAAAGCTTCCACCTCAAAAAACTTTCATTGATGAGCAGTGGTGCTACGGTTTTATTTTGCTTTCTTGTATTCTTCTTTATCAGTGGCGAGATGATTTTTTGGATGGATGGATTCAGATGCCTGTTACTCATGAAACACAAGAAGAATGCCTAGGAATGGCAGTTTTGGATATGATGAGAGTGGCCAAAGAAAAGGACCAAACCCCACTGGCTATTTACAATTCAGTCAGGTGACTCCATACTTAATAACTATGTAACACCTATCTGATATCTAATCCCAATATTTGCTACACATTAGCATCTGGGAGAAGATATTCATTTGTTAGAGATTGATTTCTTTTAACACAGTGACTCCATAAATTTGTGCATTGTGTTAACTAGAAATTAATAGAAAGCTTGTATCATGATGGCCGTTAATGTTTTTAGGTATGTGATTTTGTTCTCTTTATGAGAGGTAAGGCAGCAGCTTCTCAAGTGGGAAAGGATCTAAGCAATAATTTGAGTTGGGAGAGACCTCTCGAAGTTATCAGATCCAACCCCCTGTACAGATTGGAGCCGACTTCAAAGTTGGGTGAAGTTACTGGCCTTGCCCGCCAAGTTCTGAAAATGTCCAGGGATGGAGATTCCACTCTGTCTGTGGGCAGCTCTGTTCTGTGTGTGATCACCCTCATTGAGGAAGATATTCTGTGTATCTAGTCAGTCTTCTCTGTGATACTGATTCTCCCTTGCCTCTTGTCCTTTCTCTGTGCATGTCTCCATAGCCATCTCTTAGTTTTAGACAAGTTGCAGAACACCTTACTCAACCATTTTTTCCAGGCTGAACAAATCAAGCTTCCTTATGACTTTTCTGTCCTGTGATGTGCTCCAGGCTCTTAAACATCTTGGGCAGATCTCTGCTGAACTTTCTTGAGTTTATCAGTTTGCTTTGGTTTATCCACCTAATCTGTTTCCATGACACCTGAGTTAATTCTGTCCCTATGTAGTACTTAATGGCTAATGTTTGTCTTTTAATGAAACCTAGCAGGAGGAGGGAAAAACAGCATGGCCAGCTCATTGCAGGTGACATGCTAGTCTTTATTCCCCTTGTTATAGAATATGTACTCCGATACAGGAAATTCCCTGAGAACCAATCACAGTGTTGTATTCTACTACCTGTATTTATCCAGGAAATCTGCCTTCTTACCTGTGTCATTGCTTCTGTCCTGCAGTATCCTCTTTCCAATACCAAACAAAGCAACTGTGTAACTTTTGCTGCCTTATTTCAGAGCTTCAGTAATTACTAGAACTGACATATATGGATTTTTGGAAAATGCATAATGTAATATACATTGAAGATGAATAAGGGGTGAAATTGGAAGACAGGGCTGAATTTGAAATAACGTATTACAGATTGAAGAAAGGATCCTTGTTATCCTATGGCTTAAAGAGTAAGATTACATTTAGGGGAAAGAGTATTTTCATGTTGACTTGTTTAGCACAGAACTAGTTATCTTTGCTGGATTTAATGGGTAAAAATAATAGGGTTTTTTCCTTGTTATGCATTCACAGCTACAAAATGTTTTTGCCTAAATGTGTGCGAGCAAAAATCCAAGATTACCACATTTTGACACGAAAAAGAATAAGGTACAGGTTCCGCAAATTTATACAGCAGTTTGGCCAATGCAAAGCTACTGCCAGGAACTTGAAGCTTAAATATCTTATAAATCTGGAAACCCTTCAGTCTGCCTTCTACTCAGAGGTTTTTGAAGTAAAGGAACCTGGTGGAGATCCTTCTGGAGAAGAAAGTTTTGCAACCATTGTAATAACTGGAAATGGTGGAATTCAGTGCTCAAGAGGAAAACTTAAAGACTATGAGACACTGGCAGAGCAGGTAATTTTTCATATTATTTTAGTAATTATGCAGTTTATCATGTAACAGACTGATTAGATTATGTTAGAAGCTCAGATTTACCCCAGGTAAATTTGATAGGTAAATTTTACTTCACAGTGATGACACAATTTCCAGATATATGTGGTCCATAGAAATGTATAGACTTAAACTCTGCAGGATATTAAAATTAGGGGGTTTTATTGAAGTACTAGAAGAAGGTCAATACTTGAAAATGTAATATGTCTATATTTGACAAATGGAAAATTTGGTGTTGGACCTCTATTACTGTAAATAAATAAATGTGAAAAACTAATGACCCTGCCCCCAGGTATGGGCAAAATGTACAAATTCCTCAAATTCTGTTTGAAGACAGAGTTTTAAGGATTCAAAAAAAGCCAGGTAAATTTCTCTGTACTTCTTCCCTGTTGCAGTTAGACTTATACCACTGGTGGAGCTAGCTGATTTAAAGTGACATTTTTGAGGCTGTGGAGTCCATTTATTTGTTGTTCAGGAGTTAGATGCCAAATGGTTCCAGTAAGTGCTAGTAATGATGTGGTGTTGCATTTTCTTTTGTGTGTGATTTCTCAGCATGTTGTGATACAAACTCATAGCAGTATACATTGAAAGTGTGGGAGTTTTCCAGAGGTAAAATTAAAGGCAGAGTGGAGCACGTCAGTTAGCCAAAATGATTGCATCTGCTGCGTTTATAGTTTTGATACATAACATAAAACAGTCAAGACCAAATTAAAAAATGTTGTATTCTTACAGTGTGCTATCATAATTTGTAAAACTGCTTAAAAACAAAACAAAACACTTTATAAAAAAGTAACCTGATTACACACCCAGATTTTTTAACCATGTTCTTAGAATATTTGTAGATTTATGTTAGGTCCAAGTACCTTATTCTTAGTTGTTACAATCCAACACTCTGTCTTTCTTAAGTTGCCTGTTAAGTGTCAGTTGCTCTGGCAGAAGATAACATAAACGCTAGATTTTGCAATTTCTAGTTTTAGGTGTACAAAATTTATTAATACTATGCTTTTTGAGCCTGGCAGCCAAGCCTTTAATAAGAGTAGTGTTTAAACTGTTCATATTTCCTATAGAAATTGCCAATTTATTTTTTCATAATTAATCATATCATTTGCCCAGTTATTGATGGAGACATGGTGTGGACTGTGTATATTTTCACTGGCACAGAAACTGTCTATAAAATTGGTTATGAAAACTTAATAATTTAATTAAGCTGCTGGTAAATATCATCATACCTCTCAGCTCAGCAAACCATACTGATCAATCTTTATTAAGATACTGAATTGAAACAAAACTTCTATATTTTTGAAGACAAGAAAGACATGTGTGGAGTAGATTGTGAAGAAATTTGTTTTGCCTGTTCACATTTCCAACAACCAGATGAACAAACAGAGCTTCAGGGACTTCTCTGCATTTGAGCTGACATTCTAGCTGATACCCACCGAGTCTTACAGCCTCAACTGTTACACCAGTTTATGTATTAGAATATGCTTTTAGCCATATAAATATGATATTCTGACTTGAATAAAAATTCTTTGCTTTGGAAGAAAAATTTTAGAGAAATCTACATTTTTTCAAGAGTGTTACTTAGCATTTGAAGTTCTACTGAAAACAAAACAAAGTATGACTTATGTAGAATCATAGCATGGTTTGGGTTGGAAGAGACCTTAGAGACCATATAGATTCCACCGCCCTGCATGGGCAGAGACACCTGCCACTAGACCTGGTTGCTCAGAGCCCAATCTAACCTGCCCTTGAATACTTCCAGGTACAGAGCTTCCACAACTTCCTTCGTAGTTTGGCTGGTGAAAGACTGAAGGAAGTGGTAGTACAGAATATCATAGTATAAAAAAATACATTAAATTGTAGCAAAGGAAAATATATCTTGTATTTCTCATGTAATCAGGATTCCTGCTTCCAGTTAAGTAGTCAGTGATGGCTATGGCTGATGGGAGGAGATTCTCACAGACTCTTCTTCATTCATACTCCCTACACCTCTTTTGTCGCAGCTTGTATCACTCTGAACAAAGCCGTGACATTTTGGTTTCTTAACAGGCTTTCTAAACCTCTTTCATTAGGAAGGTAGTAAGTTATTGGGAAAAAAAAAAGCCACACCAGAGGGTAATCAAAATATTCCATTGTTAATCCTCACAGAATACTACAGAGAAACATGTACAATAAAAAAGACACAACCCATGTTTGCATATTTTGGTTCACCGTTCCTGGAGCTTTGTGCATTTCTTTAATTGATGTTCCTAGTGATGATCCCATAAATGCAAAACTCCCTCCTTTGTTTGTAATGGCATATTTAAGGTTTTGTGATCCTCTTTTGCTAGCTTACAAGTTCAGAGTTGTAGAAACTCTAATTCTGCAAATAGGTGGAGGTTTTTAGTAGCTGTTTATGTTATTACTGACATTATATAACTAACATTTATTGCAGGATTTACAAACATACTGTGATTTTCCTGATATCATTGATGTCAGTATTAAACAAGCAAGCCAAGAAGGCTCCAGTGAGAGAAGAATTGTCACCATTCACAAGCAGGACAGCAAGAATCTGGTCTGTTTACTTTGCTTGCTGTTTTTTGCAAATAGATATTGTTGTGAGCAGACTGTGTGATTGCTGTTTTTATCTAGTAATTGTATAACCAATTACCAGGTTAATTAAGCACAAGGTATAAGTAGTGTATTATAACACCAGAGGTCTTTTGCATTCAAAGCTCTGTGCGTGGAATGAAACAGACATTTATAGCTGAGGGTAATTTCTCATACACAAATTGGTTCTTAATTGGAGTCTTAAACCTGAGTTGGTGGCTTTGGCTGTTCCATGCTGTCACGGTAAGCTGTCTGCCGGTGAACAACAGACTGAAAAAGCTTTTTCTGCCCACCCCTCCCTTCTTGCTGGCCTCAGCTCCACTCCTGGTTTCATTGCCACCTCCCCCACAGCACACAAGGGGATGGGGAATGGAGGCTGTGGTCAGTCCATCACACGTTGCCTCTCCTGCTCCTTCTTCCTGTGGGGGAGAACTCCTCACACTCTTCTGCTCCAGCATGGGGTCCCTCCCTTGAGAAACAGCCCTCAACAAAGTTCTGGAGCATGGATCCTTGCCACAGGCTGCAGTTCTTCATGAACTGTTCCAGCATGGATCCTTTCCACAGCGTGCAGTCCTTCAGGATCAGACTGCTCCAGCAATGGTTCCCCACGGGGTCACAAGTCTTGCCAGCAAATCTGCTCAGTGTGGGTTCCTGACTCCATGGGTGCACAGGTCCTGCCAGGAGCCTGCTCCAGCACAGGCTTCCCACAGGGTCCCCTGCACACATCCAGCTGCTCCTGTTGTGGCCCTCCACAGCCTGCAGGTGGGGATCTGCTCCACCATGGACTGCCGTGGCCTGCAGGGGGGCAGCCTGCTTCACCATGGTCTTCACCATGGGCTGCAGGGGAAGCTCTGCTCCGGTGCCCAGAGCACCTTCTCGCCCTCCTTCACTGACCCTGGTGTCTACAGGGCTGTTTCTCTTGCATATTCTCTCCTCGCTGCAGCTGCAATTGTGCAGTTATCTTCTTCCCCTTGCTTAGCTGTGTTACTCAGAGCTGTCAGTGGTGGGTTTGGCCTTGGCCAGCGATGGGTCCATCTTGGAGCTGGCTGGAACTGCCTGTGTCAGACCTATGGGAACCTGCTAGCAGCTTCTCTCAGAAGCCACCTCTGTAGTCCCCTGATACCAAACCTTGCCACAGAAACCCAATAGCAGTTGTATCTTCCTTTATCTCTGTGACTGATCTGTGGGGCTGTCAGGGCTTCCCATCTTGGCTGTTTGTGTCACTGGAGAGCTTCCTACTCTGTGCACGTGAAGCAGCTTATGTGCTTCTGTAAAAATTTTTTTTTTAATTTATAAAATATTTCAATATAGAGTATTAACTGGTGTTATTGACTCTAATGATGCTTTTTAAAAATAAGCATATCGTTTACTTCCATTTATAATAAAATTGTGGCTTATGTTCATTTCCTGCAATAATGGCACAGAATTAATGGCCTGTTAAAAATCTGAAATTTTTAAAGGCTTTTATTGAAACATAAGGGTAGCTGGAATATCGGTGATCTGCATCTATGATGCTGAGAGCATAATGGTATTTCAGATAGGTGGAGGAAGCTTCCTTAATATTAAGCCAGTAAAATTATCTTTAAAAGTTCTCTGTAGTGTAGTTAGGTGCTTGACTACATACGCTTCTGAAGGCAAAAGTGAGTTTCTAGAACTGATCTAAAAGAGCTATTGAGGAGTAAGGCAGAGTAGGAATAAGTGCAGTAGCTGCTCTGCTGCTTATGATTTCTGTGTGAACACTTTACACACCAGAATTAGCTGATGTGTAAATTACAATTGGTTATTGAGTTTAAACTTTTGCACAGCTAGTAGAGTTCACTATGGGAATGTACTTTCCCCAGTTGTAGGACATATGACTTGATTAAAATGTCTGGATTTTTAGGGGTATTGTTTTTTTGGGTTTTCTGATAATGTAGAAATGTGGAAAAATAGTTGTTTTCAAGTCCTCTTCTAATATGGAGTTTGAAGACTGCAAACAAATTATTGGCGTATGATCAGAAGCACCAGCTTTTTTTATTTATGTCTAGTACAGAACATGCCAAGGAATTGTGTTTGGTCACTAAATGTGTCACCAGAGTCATGGGCACTAGTGTAGCATATACTAAAGCCTGTTTTGTTTGGCTACACTACTGAATGAAATTGAGTGACTCTAGATAGTAGAGTAGCACTTCTCTGTTGATGTGAAGACAGGCTTTAATACTTAATACAAAATATTAAGAAAATATAGATAATTACACAAAAATACACTCTTATTTTCCTTTATTGGCAGTAATAAATATGTTGCTACACAGTAATTTTGCACTGCTTTTATCCTGTTCGATGTGTTCTGCATAGACTTCCACACCTTGATTTCATTTGACCACATTATTTCTCTCTGTTTCCATCCACTGCACCTCTCTTCAGCTTCTATCTATGATACATCTATCAGAATGCCAGTTTTTTATGACTAGTAGCTAAATTTTCAGGCAGATTTTTCTTTGCTACTTGTAAGCAGCCCCGTAAATCTTTGATAAACAAAGCCTTTCCCTTAGGCAAAAAAATAACACTGTGTTGCCAGTGCAGTAGGTGTTTGCCGTGCTGAGTTGCATCTACTCAGTTTTTCTCTTTCAAATGTTTCCTCTTATCAGTGTTCTACTGTTCCTTATATTTAGAGTAAGAGGGTTTTTATGGCAGATTTGTCTGGTTTGGGTTTAATTTTGAACACTGGAGGTTGCTAACAAGTTACTATAAAGGTAGAACTGTACGAACAGTAGTTAATTGGGTTAACATTAAGGTATGGATAGATTCATATCTTTTATACTATTACCATATCCATTAGTTTTGTGTTGTCTATTAAAAATGTAAATGTGCTCTTTCTCTCTCTCCCCCCCTACTCCCCCTTCCCTCCTCTTATTCTCCCCTGGCAATTTAACAGGAGGCTGAATTTCAGTCATTGAGAGAAGCTCTCTCCTTTGTATCACTAATTGATGGATATTACAGATTAACTGCGGATGCCCACCATTATCTCTGTAAAGAAGTGGCACCACCATCAGTTCTTGAAAATATCCAAAGCAACTGCCATGGACCAATTTTGTAAGTAATTTTTTTGCAATTTAACAGGATGATACTATTTTGAAAGATGAACTTGAGTTAGCTGTGAGCCATGCTGCACATCTTAAATTGTGTATTTATTACATTTATGTAACATAAAATATATGGTTTTTTTTTAACTTCGCAAAATACAGTACCTTCTTGACTTAATATAAAAATCCAAATTGAAATATTAAATTTTTGCATAGAATTATTTTTTTTTCTTAAAGAGAGAGGGGCAACAAAGTCATGATGCTGATTTTACAGAATTGTAGCTACTACCATGGAAGCTGCACACAGTGTCATAGATGGACAGTCTGATGCTTTCACTGTAGCTTCTAGCAGCCACATTTTCTGAGCTGCCAAGGGGAAAAAGGCAAATTCAGACAACACTCTATTCAGTATTTCAGCAAGGATTGCAGTAAACACTAGCCATATAAATTAGAGGTTTTGTTTATTTTTAAGGAATATTGCTTTCTTTGTTGGTGGATTGTTGGTTTGGTCTTTTTTTAGATGAAGAGTTTCGTACCTTAATGGATTTTTTTTTTCAACTGTTTTTAATACTTCTTATAGTATTGTTGTTGTTTGCAGAAGCACACACGAGCTTAGGAATGTTGTTAGCTGCAGAAATTTGTTTTAGGTACAGAAAGCTTGAAAGCTGATATTTGCAAGATACATTGCATTAAACTGGTGCTGTCCACTCAGCTAATACAGAATAGTTCTGTAAATTTCCTGATAGCAGGAAGAGGATAAGTGCAATAACCTTCAGAAGAGATGGAGGAGAGCGGTGGAGGCCTACAGTTGTGATTGCATTTCTTGCACTAATGACTAATGCTGTGCATTGACCTTTATTTAGGGCTGTTGAAAAGATGTGCAATGAGTCATTCGATGTCCAAGTCATTCGATGGCACAGCTTGTTTAAGGGGAAGTTGGTTCTAGTATTAACAAACAGTGTTTTATTTTGACTCCTCTTTCTTGTTAGCCCTCTACCAAGTTAAACACCTTTTTCAGCCACACAAATACTTTGCTAAATTTAGCTTGTTAGGCAGTTTTATTACAGCTCCTTCCATAATGAATGTTGGAAGTCATATCATAAGCTTAGGGGAGTATAATTTTTCAGGCTGTAAGATTGCTTATTAGATAAGTAATTGTTTTCAGTATTAGTGTACTATTAATATACTGCACTCCACTTAAACAGCCACTCAATATTGGAAAATGAAGGGACAAAAAGATTAACTTAAAGGAAGCTGTAAAAAATTGAGAGTTTGAACTGTTGTGCTACTAGATGTCTTGTAATTGTTCTCATTTGCCAGTTTCTTATGTTCAAATGATGCAATGTTAAAGATTTCCTTTTTACTATAGCATGGACTTCGCTATCAGTAAACTGAAGAAAGCAGGTAATCAGACCGGTTTCTACGTTCTTCGTTGCAGTCCTAAAGATTTTAAAAAATACTTCCTCACCTTTGCTATAGAGGTTTGTATTCTGCCTTACAAAGTACCTGTATATAGTACTTGTATAATCTAGATTGTGTTATTATAATGAGCCTGGGATGTTCAGTAAATTATTCTGAATTTTCTCTTCAGAATGTTTGTTTGATGTGTATATTCTGTAGCTACTTCTGTCAGATTGGCCAACTTTTAGGGTCTTGTAGGAAGCATCAGAATACTTGTATGGTTAATAATTGCTAGTGACACATAGCAAATGTCTGGCAGAATGAGAGAAGAGGGATTGAGAGTTCTGGAGGTGGGGATGGCTCTTGATGCTGTAGTAAATGTTTGGGTAATGAAACAGTTTGGGGTTTTTTCTTTCTTTAAGGCTTGTTTTTTTTAGTTGGATTTTTTTTTTTCCTGGAATTTCCACATCCCTTCCAACGTCCCCTCAGAATAGGGCTTAGTTAAGCTGAGTATACAGCCCTTGCTGAGCTTAGAGTGTCTCTCCTTCAAAGGTACTTCTGGGTTTGAATCTTGTCCCCATCCAGAGTGCAGGGCCAATCAAATTATCTGGCAGCTGCTACATCAAAACAGATTTGCTGAATATTTAGTGCTAGCTGTAGTGGAAGCCACCCTTGAAATCCTGTAGTTCTCATGCAGCTACAGAACCAGATGTACCTCTCCTCTGTGAGCCTGCAGTTAGTAATAATACAGTACTTTAATACTGCTGTTACATAAGTGCATGATCTTGTTCTAAGGATGGGCTTCTCTTTAATTATATTAACAGAGATATCTTTGGTGTTTTAACTAGGGAAAATAATACATGGGGTTTCCTTCTGTTTTGCAGCAAGCTAGCAAGTCCTCTAAATACTGTTAGAGATGTGCTTTTCTCTGAAAATGACAATATAATGTTGATAGAGAATTAAGTGGCCATTTTAAGATGTTTCACAAAAAATGTCCAGCCAGTGACGTGCATTTGAAAGGGAATTTTTTATACTGAGGTCAGACCCCTCAAGCAAGCTTAGAGAGTCAAGCATGTAAGTTAAGGGTACCATAGAGTGACCTAGCCACACTGTATTTTTTTAACTTGTTTTGGGTCTTTCTGGGCAAGCTGTTAGAAGGCTTTTGAGGTTCAAAATTCATTGGAACATATTCCACAGTGTTGACATGAAGGACCGTGAAAGCACTATTAAGAGCTTCTCTTGTTTAAAAATGTTTAATGGAGTCTTTGATTGTAAAAATAATTCAGTTCATATTGAAAATCTGTGCTAGGAACTTAACTGCTCAGAACTGTACTGTAGACAACAAAAAAAAGAAATACAGCTGAGATTTCCAGATGCCTGCCAAAAGAACACGAGTCTGAATATTTCAGTTATTGCTTCCAACAATTTTTTTTATATTAGTTCATGTGAGGATGAGGAAACTTCCATTACTAGCTCTGGAGGATTTTTATTTGCATGCATTATCTGTTTTCGCGGTTTTATCTTTGCCCATTTCAAAACATTTGTTTTTCTTAGCATTAACCTGCTAATTCCAGTGTTGGGAGTAGAATCACGTCTTCTCAGAATCAATATTACACAGTGAGAAAAAATATCAAATTATGATAGCATTTTGCTGAAGCATTCTTTCTTTAATTAGTTGAGTGCCAAACATTTAAATAGGCTTTATTTTTATTTTCAATGGAAAAAATATCTGCAGCGTGAGAATGCAACTGATTATAAGCACTGCCTAATTACGAAGAATGAAAATGGAGAATATAATCTTAGTGGAACCAAGAGAAGTTTCAGTAATCTTAAGGATCTCTTGACCTGTTACCAGACAGAAACTGTCCGTTCAGACAGCATAATTTTCCAGTTCATCAAATGCTGTCCTCCAAAACCAAAAGGTAAGATAAGATTATTTCTAAGCAGACGGGTTTCCAACTTTGACATTGAAGACTTGAAAATAAGTTAATAGTAAATGACTCTCAGGTAGATAGATATGTTTCTGTGAGTTTTTTTAAATGTCACTGACCTAATTGTTCATCTTTTTGATCATAGTTTTCAGTCCTGGTGTCTGCCAAATTTTACTGTGTTACACAGTGGTCTCTTCCAGAAGGAATAATGGTAGTCAGTTTCATGATTAGAAGCAAAACTGATTTCTTAGTTGTAGTGATTGTATGCAGCTGCATTTCTTCTTCAATCAAGTGTTTTCATGTCTTGTGACAGAAAGAGCTACTAAATGTATCTGTCATTTCTCACTGAGGGTATTTGCATAAGCAGTGGAACCAACCAATGCCAGTGAAATTCTTTCATTGTTGACATCTCAGCTGAATTATGCCAAGCTGGCAGTGTGATTTAAACTTCTTTTTAACACATAAATACGCACAGGGAATAGAGCTTCTGCCTGAGGAATGGATTTTTCTTGAGTTTACATGAAAGGTTTTGTCTAGCTTTCAAACTCGTAACAAATACCTCCTTTATGAATTATAATAAAATCTGTCCTTTTTGATTATTATAAGTAGTACTGCTTCTTATAGTTGATGTAAGTAATTGTCTCATAAAGTCACTACTTAACCAAAAACTTGAGATAACAGAATATTTAATACCACTTTGATCTCTCTCAAATTTGATTCAAATTAGCCAATGGATTCAAAAGCTTGGAGAAGATTTGAAAAGTAAATGCCTGTGCACCTTGCAGAGAATAATTTTGTAACCTTATTTCCATTGAAACAGAAAATGTATATGCACCAGAATTATAAATTATTGAAAAAAATTAATCACACATCTTGCATGCATATACCTACAAACATGTACCTGTCAGCTTTAATTTTACTAACAGACCTGCTTTGCTTTGTGGAGAGCCTTTTTTCAAAATCACTTGAATAATTACTGTGGTAAAAGGAAGGCAAGGATCACTAAAGGATCGCTGAAGTGCTGCTGGAGCAAAAATGCATAAAAGCCCTAGGCATCCAAAAGATACGTAGTTCTTTAACATAATAACTTCATAATATAAGAGAAGGTGACTTGCACCCTCTTCTTCCATTCCTGATTTTTACCCCAAATAAAATGTGAAAGGAGGCAGAAATATTTTCAGAATGTTTGTTAAAAGTAGGAGCATTTAAGAAACTTAGAATAGCTGAGTGAACCAAAACATTTTTGCTCATTGGAAAAAAATCAGACTTTGAATTTGTTTAATGAAATATTGTGTGGCTTTTTTAATAACCTTATCTCAATGTGATATCTTCTTTTTGTTGGATTAACAGCTTATCATTAGTAATCCTTCTGAGATAATATTGGTTTAGTTTTATATTTTACAAATTTTATTTCTTTTTCTCTTCCTCTCTTTCTCTTCCTATTTCTTCTCCCAGATAAATCAAATCTCCTAGTCTTCAGAAGCAATAGTGTTTCTGATGTACCTTCATCACCTACGCTACAGAGACACAATAATGTCAATCAGATGGTCTTTCATAAAATCCGGAATGAGGACTTGATATTTGTAAGTCAGTTAGTTGCTTCTTGCACTGCAGATGGTTGGTTTAATACTAAGTTTTTAAAAGCTCAGTATATGTTTAAAAGAGCCTTACCTGATCTAGGAGATTTTTCTGTAATCTTTATTTAGAGGTGGGAGAGAATTTTATTTTTTTTTTTAATTTACCTTTAATTCAAATAATTTTGGTTTTATTTTGTTTTATTTAATGTGTCCTTTTGACTGCAATAGTGTTTCTTTTCTTTACTCCTAGGGATATCAAAATACGTCTTAATAACAGAAATTTCTTCCTCTGCTTCTTGCAGCGAGTTATTTTCTGAGGTACTTGAGGAGTCAATAAAAAATAAGCAAAGATTTAAGCTGTTCCTGATACAGTTGCAGTCTGACTCTAGAGGTGTGCTAGCTGTAAAGATTACCATATGTGTTACTTAAGGTGGTTGTTAAGGAGATCTTTTGCAAAACAGGAAGAAATTTCTGGGTTTTTTTCTCCATCTGTATCCTGCTTGTTTTTTAGGAGGAGAGTCTTGGACAGGGCACATTTACTAAGATTTTCAAAGGTGTAAGGAAAGAAGTGGGAGACTATGGCCAACTTCATCAAACTGAAGTTCTTTTGAAGGTGCTGGATAAAGTGCATAGAAACTACTCTGAGGTTGGTGTGATTGTTGACTGCTGTATAATGATTGTCCATGTTATGTTGAGCATTACTTTTCATATAGTAAGCAACTTTATTACATGGTAGAGGGTGATATGCTGAACTAAGCTCATGCTTGGCCTTGTGACACTGGGAGGATAGATTTGAGACTTGCTTTGGGAAGTAATTCCCCCATGTGGGAAGCCCTTTATTTCCTCTCTCTCCACCATCCGTCAGAGAATTCAGAGCTACCCACTGAGAGTGGGAGAAAAGCTGCTTTGTGTTGTAAAAGTACCGCAGGAGAAGTGGTATGGCCACAGAATTGCCTTTACCAGTAAATTAGTTATTGACAGATGAGAGGCCAATATTTATAGAAAATTACTCTTTTGGTAGACTATCTTCAGTGGTTTGGAGTTGTATTGATTCTCCAATAAAATCCACCTTTCACATCAAGTCATAAAAAATCAGAAGTATTTCTGTATGAGAAACACTTTCCATATGTATAATCATCAATATTCATTTAGGTATTTTATTGTTTGAATGAAGCTGTGAGCAAACCTGAAATGCCTTTTTGCAGAAATGAATACATTGGTAATTGACCCCAAAATTGTGTGTGAGAATTTAATTTTAAAGAATTTAACAAGATGTGGTAGTGTTTAATGAATTAATGTAACTTTATATGACTGTTTATTGTTCAATTGATTATATAATTGTATCAAGTTCCTAATTAATCTAACTGTATTTACAGCAAGCCAAGATAAATCAGTCCATAGTATAATGAACTTTTCACATAAGACAAATCTGCATGCAAGTGTAAGCGAAAAAGGAGAAGACATTTTGGATAGTCAATATTCATAAGCAATGTAGGCATGCACTTTGGACAGTTGAAAATTATAAAGAAACTATAACCCATAATTTTAATTTTAATTAGCTAGGTAATATACTTGCATTCTAAAGTTAAGTGAAAATCAGTTGTTCAAAGGATTAAGAATACAGAAACACAAGTGTAGTCACCTGAAGGAAAATGTGATAGTTTTCGCAGTGTCATCATAAAAATCACAGTATGGTTTGGGTTAGAAAGGACCTTAAAGATCATTTAGTTCCATCATTCAACCTGCCATGGGCAGGGACACCTCCCACTAGCTCAGGTTGGTCAAATCCACATCCAACCTGGCCTCGAGCACTTCCAGGGATGTGGCAGCCACAGCTTCTCTGGGCAACCTGCTCCAGCGTGTCGCCACCCTCACAGAAAAGAATTTCTTCCTAACGTCTAGCCTAAATCTCCCTTTATCCAGTTTAAAGCCAATTACTTTTTGTCCTATCACTACCAGACCTCAAAACAGTTCCTCCACAACTTTCCTGTAGGCCTCCTTCAGGTACTGGAAAGCCACTATAAAGTCTGCCCAGAGCTGAATAACCCCAGCTTTCTCAGTCTGTCTTCACAGGAGAGGTTCTCCAGCCCTCTGACAACTTTGTGGCCCTCCTCTGGCTTTGCTTCAGCACATCTACATCCTTCTTGTGGGGGGCGGGCTCCAGAACTGGACACCGTACTCCAGGTGGGGTCTCATGAGAGCCAAGTAGAGGGGCAGAATCACCTCCCTTGACCTGCTTGCCACATTTCTTTTGATGCAGCCCAGCACACAGTTGCCTTCCTGGGCTGCAAGTGCACATTGCCAGCGCATTCTGAGCTTCTCATCAATAAACACCCTCAAGTCCCTGTACTCAGGGCTGCTTTCAATCCATTCTCTGCCCAGCCTGGATTTGTGTTTGGGATTGCCCTGACACGTGTCCTCAACGTTGCACTTGGCCTCATTGAACTTCATATGGGGCCCACCTCTCCAGCCTGTCAGGGTATCTCTGCATGGCATCCCTTCCCTCCAGAGTGTCAACCAAACCACACAGCTTGGTGTTATCAGCAGACTTGGGAGGGTGCACTTCATCCCACCATCTGTGTTGCAGACACAGGTGTTAAACAGCCCCAGCCCCAGTTCTGACCCCTGAGGGACTCCACTGAACACTGGTCTCCACTTGGACATTGAGCCATTGACCACACCTCTTCTGAGTGTGACCATCCAGCCAATTCCTTATACACCGAGGGGTCCACCCATCATATGCATCTCTTTCCAATTTAGAGACCAGGATGTCGTGTGGGACAGGGACAAATGCTTTGCACAAGTCCAGGCAGGTGACATCAGTTGCTCTCCTGACCCCTACCTGCTTGGACAACCTCTTTTTACTCCTCCCAGACTGCCTGTCCTTGCTTCCACCCTTTGTAGACTTGATTTTTACATCTAACTGTGTCCAGGAGCTCCTTCTTCATCCATGCAGGTCTCCTGGAATTCTCATTTGCCTTCCTCTCTGTTGGGCTGCATTGCTCCTGGGCTTGGAGGAGTGGATCCTTGAATATTGACCAGCTCTCCTGGGCTCCTCTCCCCTCCAGGGCTTTATTCCATGGTATCCCACCAAGCAGATCCCTGAAGAGGCCAAAGTCTGCTCTCCTGATGTTCAGGGTAGTGAGCTTGCTTTGCATCCTTCTTATTGCTCCAAGGATCCTGAACTTCACTGCTTCATGGTCACTGCTGCCAATGCTGCCCTTGAGCTTCATGTTACTCACCAGCCCCCTTTTTTTTGGTGCAAACAAGATCCAGCATAGCTCCTTTTGTCATTGGTTCCTCTACCAGTTGGAAAAGGAAATTGTCAGTATATTCCAGGAACTTCCTGGATTGTTGATGCCCTGCTATGTTGTCCCTCCAACAGATGTTGAGGTGGTTGAAGTCCCCCCTGAGGGCCAGGGCTTATGAATGTGAGGCTACTCCTATCTGTCTTATGAAGGGCCTCATCTGCTCTGTCTTCCTGGTCAAGTGGCCTGTATCAGACCCCCAGTGTGATATCACCTGCCTCTGAATTTTCTTTGACCCTGACCCGTAAGCTCTTGATCAGCTCCTTACCCGTCCTCAGGCAGTGCTTTATGCACCCCAGTTGTTGATTGATGTTCTCCCCTGCCCGTCCTTCTGAAGAGCTTGTACCTACCGATGCCCACACTCCAGACCTAAGAGCCATCCCACCACATCTCAGTAACACCAATAACATCATAGACCTGGAGGCATGTGCGTGTTTCTGTCTTCTCTTGTTTGTTCCTTGTTGTATGTACATTTGCATAGAGACATCTGAGTTCCTCCTCCATTGAAGCCATCTTGCTGGCTGGGATTACAGTCTCCTGCATTTCAGGTGTTCTGCTGTCCTGTGATCCTTTTCCTGACCTAGGGCATCTATTACAGGCACTGGCTTCAAAGTGGTGGCCATGGGATAGATTGAGGATCCCTTCCTCTGGCAATGCTAGTTTAAAGCCATCTTTACTAGATTTGCAATCTTATGGCTAAAGATGCTCACCCATCTTAGACCATGGTCTAAGCAGCTAAAGGCCTGGCTGTGACACTGTTTTGACCTGTTTTTTTGGCTGAATAATCAGCACACAAACAAGTGTAGTTGGAGATGCCACTGAAGAAAATAAAATACTACTAAAGAAACAGAAGCATCTGAAGGCTTCCTGACAAGGTTAGGTAAGGTCTCACAGTAGTGGATGAGTGATACAATACTTCTTGTCTTTATTAATCTGCTATGCAGTAATAAATTGGAAACCAAGTATGCATTATGAAAGAATGAATTGGAAACTGAATAGTGTGTCATGAATTTGTTGCTTACTTTTTTTAGTAAACTGACGTTGAAGAAACATTCTTTTTAAAATGTGGACATCCACCTGTCTGCAGAAAAAGAGATTGCAAACCTCTGGAATGTGCATTATCAGTTATTTTTTTAAAAAACCCTAAAGCCTAAAATAACCACAAACAATATAAAATATGTTACATAGGGTCTTTGCAATGAGTTGGAATCTGAAATGTTGTTTTAAATGCACATTGTTTTAATAAATTGATTAGAAATCATGTAATGTTTTGGGGTTTTGTTGTCACTGATACTAATTCTCTCTCTTACTCTCTCATTCGTCAAAGTCCTTCTTTGAGGCAGCAAGTATGATGAGCCAGCTTTCTTACAAACATTTGGTGTTAAATTATGGAGTCTGCGTATGTGGAGAGGAGAGTAAGTACAAATTAATTATCTTTTTGTAGTAATTTTGTACAGCTGCCATTAGAATTTATCATTGCTTGTCAGTAAAAGTAGGGGAAAAAAATGCAAACCAACCTATCACACCAGCTGGACAGCCAATACATGTTCACCTTGCAGTAGTATTGGTTTTGGTGTTTGAAATCTAGTTAATACTGTGGTAACAAAGAAAATGAAAAAATTATGTATATACAGCCAGTGTGAACAGTAACCTCTAATTTGCTCAGTCATGTCTGAAAAGAAATGAACTTCCACACTTTGAAGAAGTATAAATAGCATAAGGTATTTGTGACAATGCTTTAAATTTATAGGTAGTTCAACAACAAGGTATCAAAAAAAGAAGCATAGTACTACAGTAATGAATCTGTCCTGAAATTACACTATTTACTGTTGGTTTAAATTGTTACTCTTTTTACCATTTTAAATCAGATATCCTTGTACAAGAATATGTAAAATTTGGATCCTTGGACACATACCTGAAAAAGAACAAAAATGTTATCAATATCTTGTGGAAGCTGGAAGTAGCCAAACAGTTGGCATTAGCCATGCATTTCCTGGTAAGTAGTTTGTTCTTCATTTTTCTTAACAGCTGAATTAAAGTGTTTCAGCTAATACATGTAGAATGCCTGAGCTATTGTTTCCTTACCACTTAAAACTCAGGACGGTATTTGAAAATAAGCTTGGCATATACCAGACAGTGGACAGCCAAGGACAGACCTTTGTATTTTGCACAAAGTGTTATTGAATTTCCCATTCTTTTTTCATGCTTTGTGTTTTAGTGTGAAATAAAAACTCATTTCCAGAAAAAAAAACATTGTGCTGTTGAAACTGCTAGTGTCTTCTTTTTGTGCATTAGGTCACAACCTTACACTCTTTACTTCAACATAAAGCCCATTATTCAAGAAAGTATATATGATTAAATTAATTAGATTAAGCTTCCCCTTAACAGAATTTAAATGTTCTTGTATTCATTTTACATGTCGTACTGATGGTTCAGTATTCTTCCACGTTAATGTACATCAAATAGTTTTAAACTTGAAACTTTAGGTAGCTAATGAAAATTGGCTGGAAACTATGACTCTGAGGGAACTGATGAAATGTCTAAGATTTTAGCAATTTAATCTATGATCATTATTTTCTTTGATGTTTTCCTCATGCTGTAAAGAAATGGATTTAAAATGCCTCTTCAACTGTAAGATTTTTTTGTCAGTATATCGAAGATGTATTTCTGTTCACAGGAGGATAAAGGCCTTGTTCATGGGAATGTCTGCGCAAAAAACATTTTGCTTATCAGAGAGGAAGACAGGAAGTCTGGAAACCTTCCATTTATAAAACTAAGTGATCCTGGCATCAGTATTACAGTTTTACCAAGAGATAGTAAGTCTTATGTGAGCTTTCTTGCTTAATGCTTCTGACCTGAAAAATAAGTTGAGGTTGTTTTTTTTTCCTGACTGCCACCTAAGGTACTTCTGTTATACTAAGTTCCATCATCTATCACTTCAAAATAATCTCTGCAGTCCTAGTCAGCAGTTTTGAGTTTCTTTATCAGCAAATATCTTCTTTATCAGCTACAGAAAGTACAGCCCCAGTTTTCCATTATGTGAAGTTTTTTGCCCTGCTTTTCTCATTTTCAGCTTTGTTGTTTTTTTTTTTCACTGGTAGTACTTTTAGGATGCTGTAATGTACTGTGAGTAAGTAAGTTGTGTTGGCAAGTAGCTGCTGGACTTAGTATCCTATTAGTGATGAAGATTAAATTGGTTGTTATAGCTTTCAGAACTGAAAGTGAATGCTCTTTTAAAAATGCTGCCTGGTAGTTGAAAATCATCTTCAGTGCATTTCTTGGTGAGTTCCTGAAGCCACTTGATGATGCTAAAAATACTGTATTATCATCTGCAATTGAGGCTGTTCTAATGCTTTATAGACAGCACAATTAATTACATGAAAATAAACTAAAAGTACATGCAAGATTGTTACACTAATGAAGCTGAAGTAACCTCACTATTCTTTATCTAGTCTTTTTTATAAGTTTGGAAAAATGGACACACTTTAAACTGGGTAATTTTATACATATCAAAAGAATTAATGCTTCTAAGAGATTATAAGCGATACAGTGTCATTATTTTCCAATGAACTGTTTAAATTCTCCCTTTCTAAATGAGAAGCCTGCATGAATCTTATGAGATCTCATTTTAAGGAGCTTTAAATCTACATTAGTCCAATATAATCTTTTAAGTTGTTACTACAATCAATATGAGAAGATTAAAAATTGAGTAATATGAAAATCCTTGTGGCGTCTTTTACTGTTCTATAATGTGCCAACCACTAGCAAACTACTTTTTACTCTTCGCCATCTAGTTCCTTTGTGGTAGCTGCTAAATCTTTATAACATTGGGGGAAGTACAGAAGTCAGAGTGAAAATACAATGTTGAATGGGTGTTAAGGCAGTTTTGTAACATTGGGCTTATTTTACAATAACACTAATGGTCCTCCACTCTGATTCATAAATATTATTTTTTTACATATTCTGTAGCTTTTTTTTTTTAAGGCAGGAAGAAGAACTTGGAAAGGTACTAAAAGGACATTACTGAATGAAACAGCTGCGTATGGGAAAGTTATTTTTAGTAAATCAAGTATTTTATAGAATGATCTTGTTTTGTATTAATCTTAACCTGATGTTTCCTTTGCGTGATTGCACAGTTCTTCTTGAGCGAATACCATGGGTTCCACCTGAATGTATTGAAAATCCCAAACAATTAAGCCTGGCCACAGATAAATGGAGTTTTGGTACTACTTTGTGGGAAATCTGTAGTGGAGGAGACAAACCTCTGAGTGCACTGGATTCTTCAAGAGTAAGTATTATTGAGTCTGCAATCATAACAATTCTTTGGACATGTCTAATTTGAAGTACCTGCTGTTGTAACCCTATCAGGTTGTAAAGCAGTGTGGCCCATGGCCACTGTAGAGAAAGGACACTTTAATTGGTAGAGAATGATCAGAAGTGAAGATTTGAAGTTTATTTTTATGTTGCTTGTTTTGATTTTTACAGAGACAAAGTGCAGCATTGTCTTATCTTGTTCTTTTCTCTTGCTTTGTTCCAACAGTGTTCACTTTTTTTAAAAAAGTATTCCTAAAAATGTACATGGTTTTAAATTGTCATTAATCTAGCAACCAAACACCTTACATACGTTAAGACTTTGTGTATTGCAGAAAATTCTACTATTTTGGCTAAACCAAAAAAACGAACGTAGTCTCAGCTAGGGGCAAGGGTGGAGGGGAAGCACATTCCATAGAAATACTGTTTCTTCTGTATTTGTCTCCTTAGTTGGAAGCAAAAAAATTATTTCCCTTAGTACACTACAAAAATATTTGTAGTATTGTTTGTGTAAATGGACTCTTGCCTTCCCGCAAAGCCCAATCTGAATTCTCAGACGTTGTAATCAGCTCTCACTATCAGCTCCAAGGTCTACTTACACCTAGGTTATAGATACCTATGTATTTAAAAAATTACCTCTGTCTTCATACTAATTCATATTTTTTCATAATAATAAAGCTTTGCACAACTGGAGTTGCTCACAGGTGGACAGAATTTTCTGATGGACTGATCCAGTTGAGGTTTTGTGAACTTACCAACAAAGAAGACACCTTCTTTCCCATTATCTTTCTCTGTTTTTTTATGTTCCGCCGTAACTGACAGAAAATTTCTGAACTGATTACTCTAGATTATACCAGTCTTGCTGCATTGTCAGCCTTGGCTTTTGGCACAAATTGGTCAGGTGTACATTCAGTGGGATAACAAGTGTAGATCGAGAGCTGTATATTTTAGCTGCTCTGGTGAGAATCTTAAGGCATCTGCAACTCCTCTTGGTTATATATTAAAATGGCTTTTATCTATTTCATTCCAGAAACTACAGTTTTATGAAGACAGGCACCAGCTTCCTGCCCCCAACTGGACAGAACTAGCAAACCTTATAAACAACTGTATGGATTATGAGCCAGATTTCAGGCCCTCATTTAGAGCAATTATACGTGACTTGAATAGTCTGTTCACTCCAGGTGAGCTTCTGATACAACATGAACACACTACACAAAAAGAACTCTGATTCCTCTTGGGTCACTTTTGTATGGTGCCTTCCTTTACGATGTGTTGACTCAAAACCACTTTCCAAAGCTGACCCAGAAACCTAAGTTCCTACGGGTGCTATGTTGCTGCTTTTCAGTTAGTTCTAAAAGAGGATACATTAAAAGTTAACATTATTGTTCAGGGCAATTGTCTGGTTTGATTAATGTCCCAAAACTCTTTGACACAGTAAATTACATTTTTCTTTTTACTCTCAATAAAATATATACCTGTCTTTTTTCCAAGTGGAAGATACCTGCTTTTAAACAAGTCCTTGCGCAGTTTATGTTTCTCCCCTCTGTAGTAGTGGAGTTGTTGCACAATAGTTACTGAATTTGATGTAGAATAGGACTGCAGAAAGGAAGTTGGGAAGCTAAAGCAAGACTCGCTCTGAGTCAAGACATTTAGCTTTTTTTTTTGATACCTCCTTGCCTTTGACTGCAGATTACCATATAGAATTTAAGATGGTTGTTTATATTCTGTGGAGCTTGGTGTATGCCAAGCAAAGGTAGAACATGCCACGATTGTAACAAGTTTCTTTGTTCTCCTATTGCCTGCTCTGTGCCTCCTTTTCCCTTTCTCTCTTTCCTTCTTCCTCCTGCCTTTCAGATTATGAACTACTGACAGAAAGTGATATGTTGCCAAATATGAGAATTGGGGCACTTGGATTTTCAGGTGCTTTTGAAGATCGGGACCCAACACAATTTGAAGAAAGGCATCTGAAGTTTTTACAGCAACTTGGCAAGGTAGGATGTTTTGAAATTCTCTGATTGCCTACAAAAGAACAGTTGTTTTAACTTATCTTTCAATGACCCCATACACATACATTGAAACTTCTGTTATGGAACTTAATAATTTCAGTCATATCTGACCACAATAATGCAGTACCTTCTAGATCTTTTATTTGTTTCACAGTATCATGTGAAGAAAGCTAGCTGTCCTCTTCAATTAATCCAAACACACCAAAAGGCTAAAATCTTAAGGGATGCAGAACCGCATGTGACATAGGTTTGGAGTTGTTTTTATACTTGGTGTTCATTTTAAAACACTCCAGAACAGTGTCACATAGAACTAGTGAGGTTGGGTTTTTCTGTGCATACATACTCTGAGAAGTCTGAATATGCACTCCATGCTGTTTCATGATTGCTGGATGTTCCTTTGATTCCAAGTACTAGTGAAAGCAAACCTGAAAGCCAAGTAGCAGAAGTACTGCTGGCAGATAGTAGTTTGTAGACCATAAATGATAGCATAGCATAGGAAGAGGAACAGAGTGGTGGGTGATGACTGCATAAAAGAAGATAAGGAAAATGCAAACAGAGAAAGAGAAGGCGGCTGAACATTGAAACAAGCAGGGGAAGTACCACCAAGAAATAGAGGACAATTAAGAACCAAGAGAAACCTGAACGTAGGGGTTTTTACAAGTGGAGGAAAAGGAGTATCCCAGCTGACAGTTTGGAAGTGCAAGAGGACATTTGTGAAGGGGAACAAAATGAATAGACATTACCCCCTCTCTTTGTCCTCTTTTACTCTCGTCCAATTTGCTTCCTTATAGAACTGTTGTTACCTTTTCTGTCCTTTTTTGTCAGGGAGGTTTTGTGGCATTCATGTATTTGTGGTCACTGTAATGCTAATACAGTGAGTACTAAAGCAGTACGAACAAGCACTGAGACAATAATGTGTACTTCTTTTTAATTTGATTATTTCCATTTGTGATCTAGGGAAATTTTGGCAGTGTTGAGATGTGCCGGTATGACCCCCTGCAAGATAATACTGGGGAGGTGGTGGCTGTGAAAAAGCTGCAACATAGCACAGAAGAGCACCTTAGGGATTTTGAAAGAGAAATTGAAATACTTAAATCTCTGCAGCATGATAACATTGTTAAATACAAAGGAGTATGCTACAGCGCAGGTATGTGCTATATTGGATACACCTTCTGGTGTTTATTTAAGTACACATTCTGAGAAACACAGAGAGGTGTTTGTGGAAATCACTGAGTTATCCTAACTTGACCAGAACCTAGAGAGTACAAACCACAGGAAATAATATCTCTCATAAACTACTACTCAGTACAATGTGGATGTTTTATTCAGTCAGCTCATTGTATAATTTGAATTACTTAGAGAAAGTACCATCTTGACTAGTTAGCAAGTTTATTGAGCTTAAAGAATAAAAGTCTTCCTAGAAAAGAATATAAGGTTAAGTAGAAAAATGCAGCCATTTTGTAACTCTTGTTGTCTTTGGCTCAATGTAATGCCTCAGAGTGGATATTACCAATTCTTGTACAGCCTATTCAGTAAAAGGCTACACAGGAAGAAATTTCAGATATTGATGTATTTGAGTGAATTGGTGGTGCTATTAAAGCTAATGAATGAAAGCATGGGTTCTGCCCAGGATCTTGGTGTAAAAAGAATGTTGGGTTCAAAATCAGTTTTTAAAGAGGGTAAAATTGCTGACCAATAAATGTCACTTGCCATTTTGAGTTTCGTCTAAGCCATGAGGAGGAATTACATAAGCCATATATACATATGTGGCACTTTTGCTTTGCTTTAACAAGAGTAGCTAAAGTACCAATGAGCTGATCTTCTTTAGTCATACTCTGCATATCAAGCATATCCACATTACTGTTTTGTTTAAATAAATGGTGTTTCCTGGACAAATGCAATTAACTGGTATATGAAAAATTGCATGAGTGATGTTCATACAATAAATCGGGCTTTTTCTATTAGGGCTATTTTCTGTTTGTTTATTCACAGACATTTGTAGAAATTTGTATTTGAAAAACTTATAATTGGAAAATGACTAGAAAAATTCAGTGCATTTTTTTTATTGTTGTAAAAGGTCGTAGGAATCTAAGATTGATTATGGAATATTTGCCATATGGAAGTTTACGAGATTATCTGCAGAAACACAAGGAGAGGCTGGACCACAAGAAGCTTTTGCTGTATGCATCTCAGATATGTAAGGTAAGGAAGTTTCAGATGATTAATAGTTTTCAACAATTTTTTGTCTCTGATCTCATTTATCTCAACAGCCATCATAGGGTGTCTCGGTGTATATTTTGCAATGCTTTTGGGTTGCTACTACCACATAAATCTAAAAACAGTATCAGGACATAGTCATTTACTCAAGAACTGGACAAACTTCTGAGTATCTTAATAGAGGATGCTGAGACTAGCTGATCTGCTGAGGTAGAATATACTCCAGTTATTTTTGTTCACTTGTGTAGTTTATATTTAAATAAGAAAAATTAAAAGCCCTTTTCTCCTTTCTGAAGTAAAATACTCACACAGGCAAACTGTTAATAACGAACTATAACTGATTTTTCAGAACTTGATCATTCAACTCTAAAACCATTGTAACAGTTTGTACATTTTAAATAAATTTACTTTAAATTAGGAACAATATTAGCTTGTTTAACAGAAAGAGCAAAGGTACCTGACTTGAAGAAAGCAGATTTCAGCTGCTTCAGAGATCTGCTTGGTGGGATACCATGGAATAAAGCCCTGGAGGGGAGAGGAGCCCAGGAGAGCTGGTCAATATTCAAGGATCCACTCCTCCAAGCCCAGGAGCAATGCAGCCCAACAGAGAGGAAGGCAAATGAGAATTCCAGGAGACCTGCATGGATGAAGAAGGAGCTCCTGGACACAGTTAGATGTAAAAATCAAGTCTACAAAGGGTGGAAGCAAGGACAGGCAGTCTGGGAGGAGTAAAAAGAGGTTGTCCAAGCAGGTAGGGGTCAGGAGAGCAACTGATGTCACCTGCCTGGACTTGTGCAAAGCATTTGTCCCTGTCCCACACGACATCCTGGTCTCTAAATTGGAAAGAGATGCATATGATGGGTGGACCCCTCGGTGTATAAGGAATTGGCTGGATGGTCACACTCAGAAGAGGTGTGGTCAATGGCTCAATGTCCAAGTGGAGACCAGTGTTCAGTGGAGTCCCTCAGGGGTCAGAACTGGGGCTGGGGCTGTTTAACACCTGTGTCTGCAACACAGATGGTGGGATGAAGTGCACCCTCCCAAGTCTGCTGATAACACCAAGCTGTGTGGTTTGGTTGACACTCTGGAGGGAAGGGGTGCCATGCAGAGATACCCTGACAGGCTGGAGAGTTGGGCCCCATATGAAGTTCAGCGAGGCCAAGTACAATGTCGTGGACGTGTGTCAGCAGAAATCCAGGCTGGGCAGAGAATGGATTGAGAGCAGCCCTCCTGTGAAAATGATGGCAAGGGAGTTGATTCTCCCCCTCCACTCTTGTGAGACCACACCTGAAATACTGCCTACAGCTTTGGAGCCCTCAGCACTGGAAAGATATGGACCTGCTGGAGACGGTCCACAGAAGGGCTACGAAGATGTTCTAGGCACTTAAGTACCTTCTACTATGAAGACAGGCTGAGAGAGCTGGGGTTGCTGAGCCTGGAGAAGAGAAGGCTCCTGATAGCAGCCTTGCAGTACCTGAAGGGGGCCTATAGGAAAGCTGAGGAGGAACTTTTTACAAAGGCTCGTAGTGAGGAGGAATGGTTTCAAACAGAAAGAAGGTAGATTTAGGTTAGGTACTAGGAAGAAATTATTTACTGTGAGGGTGGTGAGGCAGTGGAACAAGTTGCCCAGGAAAGTTGTGGCTACCCCATCCCTGCAAGTGTTCAAGACCAGGTGGAATGGGCCTTTGAGCACCCTGGTCTAGTGGGATGGGGGCTTAGAACTAAATGTTTTTTTGAGGTCCCTTCCAACCCAAATGGTTCTATGATTGTTATTTCAATATGACAGCATAAAGAGTGTACAAGAGCCCCAGGCTGTAACAAAACATTTGCTAGTCTCAGTGGTTGGTACTGAACATCCTTCATAAAGTTCTGAAAAAGAGGTAATTACATCATCTTAACTGTGACATCTCGTTTCCTTAGAAAGAGAGATTATGCCTATCTTCATCCTGTTATTATGCTTTAGTTACCAGACAGTTTGGATTTTGTTGTGTGTTTGGTAGTTTGGGGAAAGAAAAAAAAGTAATTGGTGTGGGGTGAGGAGAGAAAAGAGAAAAAATAAAACACACAACCTTACACCTTCAAGGCATCATAGCATTGTTATGTTTTCATCCCCAATACCTGTATCAAAGACATGGAAAGTAGATTACTTAAAAATAATGAGTATTCTTCAGGGTAGCCCATACATGTTACTATGTCTGGTAGGAGTGTCCCACCGCATTTAAAGCAAAAGATTTTCCTTCTGCTGTGTCTGCAGAAAATGACTTATAAGAATGAGGCAGGAGAGTCTGTGGAAGAGCTGAGATCTTCCCCAGGTATTCAGACTTTCAAATGGTGAACAGAGCTTGATACTTCCTTGCTTGAAATTAGACTGACTCAGTAAACCTTTTAGATACTGAAGCTGGGCCATGAACAGAAGAATGCTTCATTTATCTTTAGCAGCTGAATCTTATTTATTTGTGTGCTTCACTTAAGCAAGGCTCTGTGGGTGTTCTTCAGTAAAACCTCCTTGATGGGCAAACAATGAGGTTGGAAAACAGAAAATGTTCACAAGCCTGTAGCAAGTGTCAGTCTTTTCACAGAGTAAAAGGATTGAACATGTGACCACACACTTGACAAAGGTTAAAAAGCCCTCTGATCTTTGTTTCCAAACCAAGAATTCATTCTGCAGTATCAGGCATAGGAATTATCTCTATTTTTTCTGCAGCAGGATATCTGTTACTGTTGCAGGTAAGTCAGCAGTCTTCCTTCAAGCAGAGAGCTGGGAGAGTTTAATGCTCAGCACCACCTAAGAGGATGATGGTCACAGTGAATCTTTCATAGAGGAAAGATGCAACAGGAATTTTTGAATGTGCAAGGGTTGTAGCCACTGACCTGTATTATTCTGTGGCCATCTCAGCCTACTACCTGAATGGTCATAAGGGTGCCTGCCCTGTTCACTGTCATAAGAAGCTGTGAGGCTTGCATATCTGTCTTGAGGCCTTATCCAAAGCCTGAGAGAACAATAGTGGCAACATATCTCAGGAGCCTGGTTTCTCAGAAGAAATATCTGATAGGGGAGGAGTGAAATGCGGTTTTTGGCAGTGGAAGTAAGGCAGGTAAGTTTGGGAAGGGAATTGTATTCAGAAGGTACAAAGAAAAAGGGGGTTTTTGTGCGTACATACACCTACATAAATGAAACACTGAGGTATTTCGGGTCTTCAGGATGGTGATGAAAAATCAAAATAGGGATTCAGTTACTGCTTCCTAAGTACCAAACACCAGTCAAGAGGAAAGGAGCTAGGATATGCAGATACGTAAGTGGGAAAACATCCTGCTTTCCTGTGACAAAACATGGGCACACACAGTATCAGAACACAGGAAGACCACACATAGGACTTTTTCTTAAAGAAGTGTATTTTCTTCGCTTTTAAGGGAAGCAAAGTCTAGCAATTAGAGTGTATAGATCTTGCTTTGCACTGTTGTTGCTATGCAACCTGCAAAGCAGAAGTTATATTGATCACTTCAAGATTTCACTCTAATCTGCAGCATTACTTGAAAACAATTAAAAACACAGTGAGTGCCTAATATGACAAAAATGGAATCTGAATGCTTTTCCTTCTTCTTTTAGCTGATCACAATTTCCGATTTTCCTTATCTGTTTCTGCTTCTCTTACAATGTTTGCTCTTTCAGCATCTCACATCTCTCTGCAGTGTGTTTCTGTCACTCTGTTATTTTGGGGTTTTTGATTGAAAAAATCCTTCTCCCTGTGCTTTACTGCTCTTCTCTCAAATGTGTGAGAGAGAAATTAAGGCATGCCCATGACTGAGGGTTAACATGAGTGTTTTTGCTTGTTTGCTGTGTTTTGGTTCCTTGCTGCTGTACTGGGAAAGGTTTCCTGACCTCAAGGATATTTTTCTGTGCATACCTCATACTGTGAAAAGCAGCATTTTCAGAGGTGACATTTGGTAGTAGCAATGTTTCTGGAGATGCATCTTAGTGAAGCTGTCATCTGGTGCAGCTTGTGCTATTTGTACAGCTTATCAGGTAGGACTCTCTGTTCAGCTTTAAAGAATCCTTGACAGTAGAATGGCAAACAAGGAAGTTTGTATCTGATGTTTGGGATGGGCTTGTTTGCTCCTTTGGCCGTACCTTATATTGGTGCTGGCTGATAGGAGAAGAGGTTAATTTATTTTTCATCTCTGAATGTTTAATCTGCTTTGTAAGTCCTTGCTGGAGAGCCCAACTTTAATCATAGACATATTTGAAATTACATCATTAAACTCAACTCCATCATTAGAGCAGTGCCACAGAATTATGATTACTACTTAGAATTTGTATGATTTCAGATTGACCTCTCTTAGCTTAGAAAATTCCTATTCTAATAGAAAAATTACTATCCTCAGAGAAACTGGAGGACTGTTTTCAGTATGGTTTGTAGTAGTAATAAAAATTCATAGCATTTCAACAGAAACCCAGGAATCTCACTATGAAAAAGGTAGGTTTGATGGTTTTCAGGATAGCAGTGGATCAGCGGGTAGTGAAGTTAGGGCGTTTTTGAGCGGTTTTGGAATCGTGTGAACAGCGATGCCACCTGGCGGTGCTAGCAGGTAACAAGAGTCTGAGAGGAGGGGTAGACGAGTCAAACTGTTTCTGAGGTTTCTCCCTGAAAAAATAAAAAACGATAAATATTTTTGCATTAAGACTACAGCCTTGATTTTTAAAACTTGAGTTCAACAATGCTCTTAACATAATTTATTTTCGGTTGTGTTGAAGGAGTGAGATGCTTCCTTGTGAAACACTGAAACTGACAGCTTGCTTTGTGTTTCCTCTCATGTATGAGTCAGGTATCTCTTGACATTGTGCAGTGTCAACTTCTGTCCACCATTTTTTGCTGTGTAAGCAACACCACCTTTTTTAATAATGTCACTGGCTTCTTCCACATTTCATTGTTTGCAAAAAGAGTTACATGCACTGATAAGAAGTGATCAACAGCAGCAGCAAAAGACAACGTGGCTTTAGACCAACATTTTGTTATGGCAACCCATGGCAGTATAACTATGTTGGTGAATAATGGTCCACACAGAAAAGAAACAAGACACACAGGTGGAAATACATTCAGAAAATAGCTATCAAATTCAATGAATCAAAATATACATTTTCATAAGTAATCAGGGAAGCAGATGTACCAAAAAAGATTAATTGAAATAAGTAAATAGGATCATCTTCTCATTTGCCCTGTATTGTACAGCTTCGCCCAAATTTTGTGTTCTTTTTGTCTATCACCAGCAAAGTCCATTTGGCCACAGAAAGAAGCTGTACTAGCTATCCAGCTACATAATAAAAAATCCTTGGCTGTCAGAGTTGCTCAGTCTATCTCCCTCCAGTTCAGGGAAGTCACATCCCTTGGAAAAAGTGACTCATCAGAGAAAATGAATGCTCAAGGACACCAGTTTTGGTTACAATCTGTTTGGTTTTAACTTTGCAATTAATTCATCCCTGTAGGGAAAGTGCAGCTACTTCATGGTAACAGTAACTCTTTTTCTGTTGTGTTTGTGAACTTTTCACTTAGGGCATGGAGTATCTGGGTACCAAAAGGTATGTTCACCGAGATTTAGCAACCAGAAATATCTTAGTGGAGAATGAGAACAGAGTTAAAATTGGAGACTTTGGATTGACAAAAGTGTTGCCGCAAGACAAGGAATACTACAAAGTAAAAGAACCTGGTGAAAGCCCTATATTTTGGTAAGTCGTCTTTTGGTAAATGAAAATATGTCAAGTTTTCCATTTTTTGCAATTTCAGCCAATTGTTTTGGATATTGTGGAATTCTTTTAAGTGTAAGTTCAAAGTCAGTTGCCCAGCATGGTGGAAATCAGGTACATGATATTTGACTTTGCAGAAGAGTATGCAATTGTTAGACTTGACTTTTAAGTATATTTTAAAAACAAACAAACAAAAAAACCCAAACAAAAAAACAAACCTAAATATTACTGAATTATTTAAATGAAATAGTATGCAACAGGAAAGATATTCAAAGATATGAGAGATCTTAAAAGGGCCAGTTCCCCAGGGTGCCTTCAAAGTCCTGAACCTTTCAGTTCCCTGAACACTGGTTGCTCATACCTTCAAGCTGAGATCTCTTGGATAGACTTTCTGACCAAGTGGAATTAAATCCCATAGACTGTAGGATTTATGGGATAATGTCCTGGTTTGACTGTTGGGGTAAATGTCTGTATTTGGGCATTGAGCTTCCAGAGAAGATCTAAGGTACTCCAAAATACAGTAATACTCCAATGAGCTGCACTTAATGTGAAATGAGAAGGAACACTGTGTGACTGAAGGAGTATGAAATGAAAATTGATGGACTGTATTCAGGATACAAAAGACGTGCTTCAGTTCTGTTCTATAAATATGTAGAAATACCTTGACTAGATAGAATAACCGGCATAAAAACTATTTTATGTCATGCTAGCAAAAGAAAATGCAATTGCATACATGTGATTTTAGTTTATATTTTAATCTGACTTAGGCACTGTAAAAATGTAATACTTAAAGGCTAAGTAATACAAAGTGGCATCTTAGTAGATATTATTGGAAGCTGTAGAATTTAAGTCCAGAATTACCTGGGACACAGTTCATGGCTTATTGAAAATGATGGAAGGATGCTTACTGGCTATAATTCTTTCTTTCCACATCAAAATGTTGTTTACTTGCATTACAGATAAGAAAAATATCTACAAATTTGTTGAGGAAAAAAAACAACAAACTTGGATATAGTTATGAATAACTGTGTTTGTTTAAAGTGGTTTGTGTTTTCAATGCCAATTAATGATTATAAAATAGTTACTACTAAAGGTAGCAGAAAAAAATGAGAGTGCTAATGCCTATGAAAAACAACACTTATTAATGAAAAAGAATCACTCTTATTATAAGAAATATCTTAAAACCCAAAAAGACACATGCTACACAGAACAATATTCCTTTTACCATCTGTTGCAGGTATGCTCCAGAATCTCTGACAGAAAGCAAATTTTCTGTCGCCTCAGATGTGTGGAGTTTTGGTGTGGTCTTGTATGAACTCTTCACATACATTGACAAGAGCAAAAGCCCACCAGCTGTAAGTATATAGTTAAACATTCTCAGAGGTTTTTTGTTCATACAAATTTTTTAAAACATATAATTGTTCCTCTGCCTAAATAGGTTGTTCTTTACTGATCCTTTTCTGGAGATACCTTAGGGTTTGTGAGGCAGCATCCAATCAGAGGCAACATACTAAAAGGTATTGGTATCACACTGTAAGAAGGAAAGAAGATCTGAAAATTACCTGATAGCTTGTGCAGATTTTATCCATCCTGTAACTCCTAACTGAAACATATTTTTTAATCTCTCATTATAGATTATTCCTTATTATCCTTCATGGAGACTAATCCTAGCTGCAGCTGTTTCATTGCAGTATAACATGTATTTTTAATGCCATTCCAAGTCAAAGACTAAGCCAAACAAATACGTTAACATTAAGTTCATTTAAAGATAGTTTTAAGTTCATTCATAACGTAACTTAAAAGTTATTTTGTAATGTTGCCAGAAGCCAAGTTACTAAGTTATTTGAGTTCAAGAAAGAGTGGTAAGTGGCTTTTTTGCAGACTGTTGACAAACACCTTTGAAGACAAATTTACAGTGGATGGAGAAGAATACAACTTGTATACTGAATAACTATTCTCCAATTGGAAATGAGATTCACAATCTAAATTATACCTAGCAGTCCTCTGTAGACATAACAGAGGATAGTTGAGCCTTACATGTGACTGGAGCTATTCTCACCCTTGGCCAAGGTAGTCCTGGCTAATATAGTTTGCAGAGCTGAACAGTGATGATAGGCAAAAAGATACTTGGAAGATCTCTGCACTAACTTCAGTGGGCTTCTCCTCCTTTACTTACTTCTTAGGGAAGTCTGCTGCCTCCCTGGGGCCCAGGTTAAGGATGTGGCAAGAGAACTTCCTAATATGGTATGGCCCTCCAGTTATTATCCATTAGTGATCTTTCAAGTAGGCAGCGAGGAGGTTGCAACAAGGAGTCTGAGGACAATCAAGGAAGAATTCAGGGCCTTGGATTGACTGCCTAAGGGTAAAGGATCAAGAGCCTAGGTGGTGGTCTCCTCTATCCCTCCAGCTGCAGGGAATGATGAGGGAAGAAATGGGAGGACCCGTCAGATCAGTACCTTCCTCTGAGAGTGGTGTCACCAGCAGGACTTTGAGTTTTTTGATCATGGTTCAGTTTACATGACACCAGGCCTGCTAGCAACAGATGGGGTACACTTGTCTTAAAGGGGGAAGAGGAGTCTTGCACGAGAGTTAGCAGGGATCATCAAAAGAGCTTTCAACTAGTTTTGAAGGGGGAAGGGAATAGAACTGGGTGTGTGAGAGATAAGCCTGGGGGAGGTGTGCCAGTGTTTGTAGGATAGCATGCTAACAAGAACCCAGTGACAATCCACACAAGCCTTTGAGCAGCCAAGCTGGTCCTGCTTGGGGAAGGCAGAGGAAGGTGACCTGTCTTGATTAACAATGTTCTTCCATGGTGGTGGTTCAGGAACACCAGCAACAGCACAGGGAGCAGGAGAGGGCTTGCTGAGGAGCCGTTTTATACTGAGCACCACAGGCAGCAGCACTGTGATTGGTCCATGTGGGTCACCCAACCCACGCTCTCCTCCTTATGAGCCTCAGCTGCTCCCCCCACTGTCACTGCCGCAGCCTGGCAGCTGCTGGGAGGTCGTGAGCACCCTTAGGTCAGTACAGCTGTGGGCAGTTTTCATCCTGGTCCTCTCAAACCAGGACAGAATGGTCAGTCAGGAATGTGGGGTGGCACACCAAGATTTGAGGGGCAGGGTGGTAGCCAGGGCTCTCAGCCTGTTATTGTGAAACGTACAGGGTACACTGCAGCACATCTGAAGTCCTATGGAGATGATCCAGGGGCTTCTGAGGTAATAGGAGTCAGGGAAACATCAGTTAAATACCTCAAAGGAATTCCAGCCACAGCAGCCAGTAAGTCGTCTTCATTGGAGGCCCAGTTTAAATGTCTCTGTGCAAACACACACACCAAGGGAAATAAACAAGAGGAGTTAGATATGTGCATGTGCCTGCAGGGCTATGATCTTATTGGCATGACAGAGACCCCAGAGTGGTGGGATAGCTCCTGTGTGTGTTGGAATGGAAGGATACAGGCTCTTCAGGATGGACAGGAAGGGCACATTAGGAAGGGCTGTCATCTTCTAAGTCAATGACCAGCCAGAGTGCTTGAAGCCCCACCTGAGGATGGATAAGGAGCTGAGGGAGAGTTATGAGTCAAGGTTAAAGAACGGGTAGTGGACATGGTATCTGGGGTCTGCTATAGGCCACCTGACCAGGAAGACAGAGCAGATGAGGCCCTTTATAGACAGACAGGAGTAGCCTCAATTAATAAGCCCTGGTCCTCATGGAGGACTTCAGCCACCCCAATATCTTGTTGGAGGGACAACACATCAGGGCATAAGCAATCCAGGAGGTCCCCAGAATTCATGGAAGATAATTTCCTTCTGCAAGTGATAGAGGAGCCAACAAGGAGAGGTGCTGTGCTGGACAATGTTCTCACCAACAAGGAGGGGCTGGTGAATAACTTGAAGCTCAAGGGCAGCCTTGGCTGCAGTGACCATGAAACGGTGAAGTTCAGGATCTTAGGGCAGCGAGGAAAGCCCACAGCAAGCTTGATAAATGGGACTTCAGGAGAGCTGACTTTGGCCTCTTCAGGGACATGTTTGGTAGAGTACCATGGGATAAAGCCTTGGGGGGAATCAGGAAAACTGTATAATACTCAATGATGACCTTCTGCAAGGTCAGTAGCCATTGTTGCAGCCCAACAAAGAGGAGATCAGGCAAAAATGCCTGGAGGCCTGCATGGATGAACAAGAAGTTACTGGACAAGCTCAAACACAAAAAGGAAGCCTAAAGAGAGTGGAAGCAAGGACAAGCAGTCTGGGAGGAGTACAAAAAGGTTGTCCAAGCAGCCAGGGATCAGGTTAGGAATGCTGAAGCCCTAATAGAAATAAGTCTGGCCAGGGACACCAAGGGTATCAAGAAAAGGTTCTACAGGTATGTCACTGTCATGGACCCTCTCCAGAAGGAAACAGGAGACGTGGTTACCTGGGATATGGGGAAGGCTGAGGTACTCAATGAATGTTTTTTCCTCAGTCTTCACCAGCAAAGGCTCTAGCCACACCAACCAAGTCACAGAAGACAAAGGCAGAGACTGGAAGAATAAAGACCCACCCATAGTAGGGGTAGGCCAGGCTAGAGACCATCTAAGGAACCTGAAGGTACACAAGTCCGTGGGACCTGATGACATACATCTGCAGGTCCTGATGGAACTGGCAGATGAAATTGCTAAGCTGCTGTCCATTATATTGGAGAATTTGTGGCAGTCTGGTGGAGTCCCCAGTGAAACATCACCCCCATTTTTTAAAAAGGGAAGAAAGGAAGACCTGGGGAACTACAGGCCAGTCAGTCTCACCTTTCTGCCTAGCAAGATCATGTAGCAAATCCTCCTGGAAGCTATGCTAAGCCACATGGAAAATGAGGAGATGGTTGGTGGCAACCAGCATGGCTTCATCAAGGGCAAATCCTGTATGACAAAGGTGGTGGCCTTTTACAATGAGGTCGCAGGACTGATGGACTAGAGGAGGGCAACTGGTGTAATCTACCAGGACTTGTGCAAAGCATTTAACCCTGTCCCACACGACATCCTGGTCTCTAAATTGGAAAGAGATGCATATGATGGGTGGACCCCTCGGTGTATAAGGAATTGGCTGGATGGTCACACTCAGAAGAGGTGTGGTCAATGGCTCAATGTCCAAGTGGAGACCAGTGTTCAGTGGAGTCCCTCAGGGGTCAGAACTGGGGCTGGGGCTGTTTAACACCTGTGTCTGCAACACAGATGGTGGGATGAAGTGCACCCTCCCAAGTCTGCTGATAACACCAAGCTGTGTGGTTTGGTTGACACTCTGGAGGGAAGGGGTGCCATGCAGAGATACCCTGACAGGCTGGAGAGGTGGGCCCCATATGAAGTTCAACGAGGCCAAGTGCGATGTTGTGGACGTGTGTCAGGGCAATCCCAAGCACAAACACAGGTTGAGTGGAGCATAGATTGAGAGCAACCCTGAGTACAAGGACTTGGGGTGTTGGTTGATGAGAAGCTCCACATGAGCCAGCCATGTGCACTTGCAGCCCAGGAAGCCAACCATATCCTGAGCTGCATCAAAAGAAGCATGGCCAGCAGGTCAAGGGAGGTGATTCTGCCCCTCTACTTGGCTCTCATGAGACTCCACCTGGAGTACTGTGTTCTGGAGCCCCGCCCCCCCAGGAAGGATGTAGATGTGCTGAAGCAAACCCAGAGGAGGGCCACAAAATTATCAGAGGGCTGGAGCACCTCTCCTGTGAACACAGGCTGAAGGAGTTGGTGTTGTTCAGCCTGGAGAAGAGAAGGATCCAAGGTGACCTTATAGTGACCTGCCATACCTGAAGGGCCTACAGGAAAGCTGGGGAAGGACTTTTTACAAGGGCTTGTAGTAGAGGACAAGATGTAATGGCTTTAAACTAAAAGAGGGTAGATCTGGATTATATATTAGCAAGAAATGCTTTCATGTAAGGGTGGAGAGACTGGAGCAGGTTACCCAGAGAATTTGTGGGTCCCCTATCCCAACCCTGGAAGTGTTCAAAAACAGGTTGGATGGGGCCTTGAGCAACCTGATCTAGTGGGAGGTGTCCCTGCCCATGCAGGGGGGTTGGATCTAGATGATCGTTAAGGACCCTTTCAATCAAACTATTTTATGATATTTTCTGTTTTCTTTATTTTAATGGGATTTTTCAAAGCCTCGTGATCTTGTTCTAATGTTTCAGGGGGCTTTTTAGAATTATCTGTGATACTTACCCTTTTAAAACTAATTATCAGATGACGATCAACATTTTTAAGATTTTTCACTAGTTGCTTTAAGTTGTGTTTGTTTCATCCTATTTTGTTCCACACACACAGGAAGATCTGTATTTATTGCTGTATTCTCTGGACTTGTCATTTATAATTTTACCATGGCTGTATACTGTTCTTTTTAGTATTATTCTTGTTTATTATTCCTGTAAATAACCTCCCTTGGTAATATTGCAGCATCTTTTTTCCTGTAGAAATTATTCACGATAGTGGCCTTCTGTTTCAGGAATTCATGCGCATGATTGGCAATGATAAACAAGGGCAGATGATCGTGTTTCACTTGATAGAGCTTTTGAAGAATAATGGACGACTACCAAGACCAGATGGATGCCCTGATGAGGTGGAGTATGGTCTTAGTATGTTGCTGTAGTCTGAAAGGTGCTCAGTCAGGGTGAGCACCTGGTAAATGCAAGCCTTACATTTCATTCTGCTTAGAGTGCTTGCACAGGCAGAATGGCTGTGCCCTTGTTTTATCAGCTACATGATGAGTATAATCCCATTTTTAATTATTTAAATTGCATTCCCAATGGAGCCTAGAGTGTAATCTTTCAAGTACATGAATTAGGACTATTATGACTGGCAGCTGTAGAGGGGCACTCAGGGTTCTGTTTCAAGAATATACATTTATTAAGGCAATGAGATTAGCATACAGATCTCGTTCCATGGAAATCCCTTATAGAGATTCTTGCTTAAAGCTGTGTACATGGGTTCTTTTGAAGTCTATAACAGTTAGCAGAAGTATCTTAAATACCTATGTAAGATTTTTCACATTTAATTCTGAGATTTAAATAGTTCCTTATCTTGATTATTTTCCTCCTCTTGCTCTTCCCCCCTCAAGCATAGGAATACCCATGTTTGTCATGTGTATTATTCACTGTCAAGCATTCTCAGCCAAGAGCTGCCTGCAGACTGTAGGTACAATTAAGTTTATGAGTGAGATTTTTTAAGTTCAGGGCCTTCGGATTTGTATTCATACTCTTCATAGATACTAAAGTCTATGTGTTTGTAAAGCCATCCTCAGAGCTCACAAATTAATTCAGTGTTTTGTTGGTTGTTTTGTTTTGCTAATACAAATGTTGTTTTAAAATATTTTCATACTGCTTCTAAGTCTTGTAGTTCTGTATTCTTCAGAGCAGGGTGCCCTTCATCTTGACTCAAACTGGTAGGGCTTGAGTAGGTGAATCAGTGGGGAAAGAATACAAGTAAAATAGTTACGCTTTTAAACATATATAACTTCCAGCTTAGATCATATTGGTGCATCCCTTGGCATTCAACAGTTGGCAATAAGTTGAGGAATTATCCATTCAAAACTGGAGACAGAGGAGACATGAGGGTCAAGCAGTCTAGCAAGGAAGAGAAAGAATGGTAAGGGTGGGGCAGGGAAACTATGGAGGAAGAAGGAATAGTCTGCAGAGAATCAAAAGAGAAGTCCCTGAAGTAACCTTTCTTGCATTATATATATGAATATAGCAATCATTGAAATTGCAAAGGTTTGCCAAAAGCCAAAAACGTAGATAACCTGAATGTCATATGTGTAAGATAAGACACAATCTGTTTTACTGAAACTGTATGCAAAATAATTGCAAAGGTTTCAATGTCTGACATTTTTTCAGATAACCAAAACAACACGGAAAGGTCTCTCTCTTGTCAGAAACTGTGTTCTTCTTTTCTTCTTGAAAGGGCAGTCATCACAGATATTAAATCTTCCAGATGTCTGTAGCCTACAAGCTGCTTGAGTCTTGGGTTTAAAGCGGCTTGGTCAATGCAGGAGTTTCAGATTTGCTGAAAAATAAAGAACTTACAGTACTTTATTTCCTGGGAGCTATGCAGGTTGTTCTTAAACAATATGTAAAATTTGTTGTAAGTATGAGAAAATGGTAATAATGATCTGGGTTAAATGAGTGAGATGAGTACAGGTGAGAAGCTCAGCAAGTTGTTTTGTGACCAGGTATCAAGTACACATTTGGGAAAAGAGAAAACTGTTGCCAAATGCCTATTTTAATGAAATCTCTTCCAAAAATAATTTAAATCTACTTCTGCTAGAAGTGGGTCCAGTTTGTACAGTAACATTTCTGCCTTTTTTCTGATTATTTGTGAAGAATAATTTAGAATGTAATATATGAATGTGAAGAAGTGTATGTTACCGTTGCAGGAGAAGCTGAATTTAGAACTGCTGTCTCTGTAAATCTGATTTTTGGTCAGACTTGTAAAGCATTTTTCATTTAAAACATTTTGAACTTTCAAAAAAATCAGAGCAAGCAAGAAGATAAAAACTTTGCAAAATAGCATGAGTCTATTAAAAGTTTCAAAAACTAACCAAGTCAATTTCCATACTCCATTTTTTTAAAGTCTCATTTTACAATAAGGACTTTTGCAGAGCTAACTATCCTCACTTCTTGCTGTCAAAAAGGTCAAGCAGATAAACTGATTGGTATAGCAAGGCTTCCGGCACACTGCTGTGCCGCTGTTGCTTGGAAGCATAAAACTAGGATGTATGTTCTTTGGACCAGTTCAAAGTAACTATTAGTAGCTTCTCTATACCTAATACCAATTATCTATGTTTCTTCTCCAGATCTATGCCATCATGAAAGAATGCTGGAACAATAATGTTTCCCAACGCCCCGCCTTTAGGGATCTTGCTCAGCGAGTGGATCACATAAGGGACAACATGGGTGGATGAGAAAAGTGTCCCTCCTTCAGAGAATGTGTTGCAATGCAGAGCAAAACGTACTTGGTCTGTTTTGTATAATTGACATGTACACATGTGCATCTTACCTTTGCTGGAAGTAAAATCTGTTGTGGCAAATATCCTATCTCAATCTGCATACTGAGGTGTATCCTACTGGTTTTTTTTTTGTCAGGATATATTTGTTACTATGAGAACATACTGAAATTTTAAATAGGGAGAGAAATTATTTTTCTAAACAAAATAACCTAATATATGGTCAGTCTACAGCACCATTATTTGCCTTACTTGGCAATGCAAAAAAAAGTTGACTTAAAATGTGGTAAAACATGGTGAGATGAAGAGATGAAAAGACAGTGTATTTCCTTCTTGAAATGGAGATGCTCAGGAAAGACTTCCAGTCTTTTCTGACTAGGCATATAGTGGCCTGTTTTGTGTGTTGCACAAGGGCTTGTGTTTGTTAGTACAGTTTTATAATTTTTTTCATTGTTGATGCAGAAATGGCTTCTCTCTATAACAAAATAGAAGTGGTTGTGTAACCCAAAAACTTTAAATGTGCCTATCTGAATCAGTTATCAGCTAGCAATATATGCAAAGAGATACAATGGGCTGTGTGACGTACTGTAAGTATTTTGAGGGAAAGGGAGCAAATTGTTAATTTGGAGAGCCAGAAAACCTACTCATCCAGGTTAAAATTTAATTTAAAATTAAAAAGCAAACATGTTATCCAGTTTTCCTCACTCTTCTTTTCCACTTTTGAGCAAGTATTAGATTCCCTTTACATAATTGAAGGTACAGTGATAACAAGTAGAAATTAATCCATTTTATACAAGGCAGTGTCTTCAGTTTTTTTCTGAACATGAAAAAGCTAAACATACTGCTTTTGTACACTGCTCTTTTGTTCTTTCCATCTTTGTAATTTTCATGCAGTCATAGAAGTTTTTTTAAGCAGAATTAAAAATCTAGAAAATGCCCTCCATTTCACAGTTCCTCACTTTGCTGTCAAGATGATGACCTTGTACTTTCCTTTCCATACACAAAAAAAAGAATGCATGTGGCCCAACATTGGATGCTGCCAGTGACAAGCACATCAACTCTATTTTGTAATGAAGTGGCCCAAGTTGCCTTCAGTTTACCTCTGTGGTAACACCCAAAGTAAGTCTACTTGCAAGAAGGAATTACAAGTGCAATTGCTCCATACTCAGCAGGGGGAAAGAACATTCATTATCCCAGCTACTGAGAACTGGAAGGAGATCAGAGCTACCTGAGCAGATTACATATGCTGTATAATTTGGCTTTTTAAATAAGTCTAACAAAAATTGATGGACAAGACAACTCTTCGGTTTTGCCTGCAGGCATAAAACTTGGGGATAATCTCATATCTGAAAGCAGTAAAGTTGTAGATTTTTTATTTTTAGTTCAAGTAATTTTATTTTTTTTTTTTTTTTACTTAAGCATTATTGTTTGCAAAGTACTTTGCTTGTTTTTCTTGGACTTTTGCTGTGAAAGTTCAATTAAGGGGATATACAATTTAGCAAACTGACCTGTCATCCAGGCTTGTATTTAAAATGAAGTGTTTGTTTTTAAAATTTGTGGCAGTGAGTTGGTGAAATAGAGGAGTTACTTGCACTGTAGGGCCTCCTCAAGATTTGTGGTTAACTAAATCCATCTTATAGAAGTTTTAAGTACCTCAACTTAAAAAAAAATATTAAAATTCTTATGTAGTGTAACACAGTGCCAGTATATCAATGTTTTGTACCACTATGAATGTTTCTGTCCCGCCAGTCACTCGTTCAATATTATGATCTTTATAATATGGGAGGTTGCTAAATAGGGAGGGCAGCATCAGCCCTCTTTCTGCCCATTGCATTTAATAATATTTCTATTGGTTTTCTTGCCATTAAGCATTTGCTTTATAATTTTTAGAACTTGTGAAATTTTAATTTTACAATCAGTTTTTAAGCTGCAAAGAACTTCAAAGTGCTTGGTTCAATTAACATGTGTTTTCTCCATTTCTATACATTGCTTTGAAGATTTTGTGCAAAAGTTGTCTTTGCATTTGTAGTCTCCGTTGTATGTATGTATTTTTTGTAACAAAAGAAGATAAAGCTTTAAAGCATTGAAACAGCATTTTAGCTGGTATAATATATGCAGGAATTATGTAAAATTCTCAGTGTATGACACTTAGTAGGTAAGTTGTTTCCAATCTATGGTAGACTAAATATAATTTATGTAAAAATCTCAGGGAAGTTTGTGTAATGCAATTAAGAGATCTTCCAGTCTGCTATTTTTTCAAGTGAATAAAGTCTTTTTCTTGTTCTACTACAGTATGACTCATTACATAGTGTATTTGATTGCATAAATATAGTGTTAAATTCAAGGATAATTTTTAAGTCTCTTGTGGATATTTGTTTTTGTTTTTTTTTACTTCAATACTTTATAATTTTTAGAGGAAGCCGTATGGCTACACTGCAGTAGAATTTTGTGCTATTGGTTGGGACCATGTCATCTTTTGTAACAAGTCTGTTTGTGGACAGGGCTTGATCATTTGGGATGAGTGTTCTTAGCTGGGTGAATTGGACCAAGTAGTGCTTACGACTCTTGGGATGGGTGATCATCTGCAGTGCCGCTGTTTAGGTCCTGGAACAGACCACACGTTTTCCTTAAAAACCTGTCGAGGATGTAAATGCAGTGATTTTGCTGAATTTGATGCTGCCAATCATAGTAACTTTTTTTTTTTAAAAAAAAAGGAAAAACAACCAAAACAAAACAACAAAAAACATTGCATTTTGAAAGCTGTCGTATCTACACTAGCATTGTTTAATGCCGTATTTCATAAAGTCTTTGCATTAACAGACTCCATTCTTTGTTTTAGAAACTTTCTTCAGTTGGCATTGAATTTGTCTTACTTTAGTGTAAGCATTATGTTACCCAAAATGCTGTGACTTTTTTTGTTTATTTTTTTCTTTTTGGAAAAAGTGCAGGTTTATGCATACATGGCTGCTGCTATGATGTAGTGTTAAAATATTAACTACCGTTTGTCACTTACATTTGAAGTGAAAGAATTTTTCTGTAAGTGCGCAATATATTTATAGTTTCTCTGCAAACGAGTATTGTCTAGCATAATATTGGTTTGTTGTCTATCAGTGTAAATATGTTAAGTTTCAAAATAATGTTTTGCAATAGCTGTAATAAGCCAGAGGAGGAATGATTTTTCAGAAAAAGAAACCCGTAAGTCCTGGTATTGATTAAAAGCTTCTGTATTACTAAATGTACAGATGAATGTAACTGTAAAAAGATAATTCTCCACCCCCAAAAAAAAGTAATTCTGGTTTTAATTGTTGCATTGAGTTGAGATGTTGACCAACTGCCTTGAAATGTGTGGGAAAATATGTTGCTGTATGAAGTATGAAAAAGTGCAACTCTTGTGCAAAGAAAGCAAAGCTGTTCAGGAATGTATGATCACAAACACCTGGAGAATAGAGTTTTGAGAGTAATAGTGTAAGTGCAGAGCAACAACAAGACTGATGGGAAAAGGCTGATGTTAAACACTGAAAAAGCTTTCTAAATTGTGACATGCACAATGGTTTATGAAAAATTGATGTCTACTGAAAATGCCATACCATGACAGATATGTGCTAATCTATTTCTAAACTGTGTCTTGTCTGCCTTAAATCTAAAACACTCATGGAGACCTAACTTGGCTGAAAAAGTCAATGACTATACCAAAAGAAACTGTGTAAGATTGGGCCATGCCAGACACAGGAAAGGTGTTTCACTAAGAAGATTTTTCTGAATTTTGTTTTTTTGAATAAGAAGTTTACAATGTTTTATAGTAAAGTTGAAAAAGTCCCTTTAGGGAGGGCTGGGAAAAAAAACAAAACACAACAAAACACCTGTTAGTTATGGTTGAAGAGAACATGAAAGGGATATTTTTTTAAGAAACCTGTGTATTGATACCTGAAGCTTAACTGTGCATTTCTTTTGAGTTTGGATAGTAAAAAATAAAATAACTAAATACAATGAATGGCCCATGCCTGCCAAGATACCTAAATGGTTACTGGTGTTTAAATGGCTACTGAAGAGAGCTGTCCTGTTTAAAGGGGTACAACACAGCACATCCAGTTCTGTGGCCTTTCCAGAATAGCCATATGTAGTGTTTCTTTTGGAAGGAACTTGCATGTACTAACATAAAGGGCTCCTTAAGAATAAGACTGTGGGCTTGTTTGTTTTTTCTTAAGTTTTCATTAAGCTAATTATTTTGGAGTGAAGAAGCACTTCCCTTTGTTTCATTCTAAATTCTGAGAATCTGTGAGACACGAGCCACTAACAGATGGCCTCTTAGGAGACTACAGTTCTTCAGGGTTTCTGACATAAACTCTCAGGAAATCACTTCATGATCTGCATTACTCTGTTGTCTTTTCATGTGACTTTCCTGTAACTTTATATGAAAATTGCCACCACTTACCTTGAACAGGGCTGCTGTTAAAATTTGGGAAGTACAGTAGAAAAATGGAAAATATGCATATAAATACAAGCATGCAAATCTGTACTTAAGTACTCTTAAGTGAAAATTAAGGGGAGTGAAAATTAAGGTAGTTTGGTTACCCCTTCCCACATGTAAGAAGCATCTGAGTCTCAGAGCAGTTTGCCTGAAGATTTTAGTTCTTCTATGTCACAAAATACCATCCCAAAGACATTTTAAGGTTATCATAGATAGCATTTCTGCTGTTCCTCCTGACACCTACTGACAGATTTGAGGGCCTTTAATTGTTCTAGATAAAAAAAATTCTGGGATAATGAAAGAGCCGTCAGTTCATTTTCATGTTATGCAATAGTGCAGTGTTCTGTTTTGTGATAAATAGACTGACTTTAATTAATTCTCAAATAGGTTTAGAAACCTGTCAAACTGCAATCAGACTGATTTAAACATTCTTTGAGAATAGTAATGAGCAAAGGAATAGAAATGTCCAGTATTTGCAAAGATTACCCCAAAATATTACGTCATGAGTTCAGGAAGGATTCAGGAAGGCATTTAAAAGAAGGAAAAAAACCACAAAACAACAAACAAACAAACAAAACCCCAAAACAAACAAAAGGCAAAAAAACCCAACAAAACCCCCCCAACACACTAATTATGTTAATTGTATAAAGCAACAAAGGCAGCAACTACTAGTTCGGATACTTGTCTATTATAACAAAGTACTGACACAGTTGAGTCTGCCCTAGAAATGCAGATATATTAATAAATATTCTCATAATGCTAATCACTAGGAGCAAATGCAGAAACATAAAATATTAAGGTCATAGCTAAGTAATACCAATAAAAGCAGAAGAACAAGGTAAAGCTTCACATACTACGTGGCGAATTGTTTTGAGCCCTGCAGAAACATCCAGGAGTGGAGAGGATTCAAGAACTTGTAGCTACATTAATCCTGCAGCACAGCAAGTACTGGATTCCGATGAGCTGTTTTGCGTTGTGTTTCTTTGTTTGCAGTGTTGGTTTTGTTGTGGGTTTTTTTGCCAGGGAATAAGAAAGACTGAGTAACGTTCTAAACTGAGTTATTACCTTAAACTTCTGCCAGGCTGCACTAGCTAATTTGCTGTGTATATTTTTCTGTGTGTTCAGTTGCATTTTCTGTATGGAGCTGTGCTGTGAAACTTAAGCTCATTGAAGAATTTAAGCTGAAAAAGAAAAAAAAAGCAACTGATGTATAGAAACAACTGCATCATTACCTTTCCTCCAAGTACTTTTCCCTTTCAATTCATAAAGATCTGAAACGTCTAGTGAACATAAGAAAAAAGAACTCATATCCATGTAAGCTCACTAAAAAATGTCAAATAGTCATCTCTGCAACAAAGTAAGATTGCTACTGGAAGTCTGGGTGGTAACAGATTTGTTATTTTAGGATGCAATTTTGACATTTGCATTCTGCCCAGGTCTTACCTGACACATTAATTGTTTATTTATTTTTAATTAAGCAATATACTTCTCTGAGTTACATTATTTCTGTAGAGGAAGATTTAACTCAGTGGAATTCTTTGGTCAATGCAAACTTATTCCACTTGTCAAGTTTATTCTGAGATTCTGTGAAAAGCAGATGAGCACACTGACAGGTTTGAGGCTCTGTATGGCAGTATCTTGTCCTCTTCTGGAGTTCAACCACATCAGGGGGTTGGTTTGGGAAGCTAAGTGCCTGCTTGCAGTGAGTTGCTTTGTGTTCTCCGCAGTTTCTCATCGGAAAGTTATAAAAGGGACTGTGTAGCATGTAAGGAACCAGGTTGGTGCTACAGGCAAAAGCATGATTCCTGTTTGTGTTAATCCCTGTGTTTGTACAGGAGACAGCTGCTCTCGGAAAGCCATACAAGCTCTTTGTCCTTGCACTGTGTATCTGACCTGCACTTGGGTGAGGTGTGTGATACACTGCACAATATTCACCTGAGGAAATAGCAATTTGAAGGCAAACAGCAGCCTAGAATGCAAGAATTCTCATATCAAAGCCGAACAAAATTGGACTGAAAGGTAAAACTTGGGAAAATCCAGTTGTATCATAGTCGATGTACACAATTCACAGGGTTCTGCTGAAGTGAGCAGGTCAAAAGAAACATGACTGGAAGAATTAATTCTGGGAAATGTTGCAGTGAGCAGCAAGATCTGAGACACTGCCCAGTTGTAAGCCAAGACGTTCTGTGGTTTTTTTACTCCTCATTCCTAAATACCGGTTAAATACCGGTTAAACTATGGTGCTGTTTAAATGCCTTCCAAAAAGGCAAATGAGCTGTATCGGAGGTAATGCTAACTCAGAAGCTTGGCAGCATTTGTCAGAAGAAAGGCGAGGCTGAGGAGAGGCCGGGGCAGCTGCCCCCTGGCCCCGCAGCCGCCCCGCACGGCTGCACAGGCGCTGGCCCGCAGCTCTGCCGGCAGTCCCGCCGCGGCAGCAGTGCTGGGGGGCACGGCGGGCCAGAACAGGAGCTGCCGGCTCCGGAGGCATCTCAGGGGGAGTTCTCATCCTTCGCCGTCCCGGTTCAGCGCGGCTGCCTCCAGCCCGAGGCACCGCGGGAGCTGGGAGCAGGGCCCGCAGGGAGCGGTGCGGCAGCAGGGCCCGGCAGGGAGCGGTGCGGGGAGCAGGGCCCGCAGGGAGCGGTGCGGGAGCAGGGTCCCCGAGGCTCCAGGCAGCCGTCTGGCAGCCGGGGAGTAGCAGGGAACCCTTCTGTGCGGCCCTGATGAGCCCTGATCTCAGCCCAGCGCAGCTCTTGGCACCGCGGCAGGGGGCACAGGGAAGTCATTCCTTGTACTGATGTCAGGAACAAGAGATGAACTGATGGAGCTGCACTGCGATTGCTACAGAACATCAGCAACAGCTATAGCAACTGTATCTGAGCTTCTAACCCAAAACTGCAGATCACTGCAGCATCAGCTACAGTTGGATAGCCTAGAACAAATACCTGGAATCATGCTTCCCTACTTCTTGCATCCATGCTCTTGACTAGTACTAGTATTGTTTTCTTAGCAAAAGAAACTAATTATAAATGAAAAGCAGGATGGTATCCAATATTGAAAGGTCTTCTAATCTGTGAAGAAGAATAAATAAAGAATACTTGCACATGGTACTGGGTATACCTGTTGTTTCTCAGGACTAAGCAAGATTTTATTACTTTGCCCTAAGGTATATGACTCTAAGGTTACAAGGAGTTACATATCAACATATGGGGATATCACAGCCTCCTTACAAAGGCTTTAGGGACAGCCCACATTCCAAGTGTCTGGACAGCAGTGCTGTATAAGGAGCAATATGTTGTGGAAGGAAGAGGCTCCCCTTAAGCAGCTTTAGGCCTGTATAGAGTCTGTTGGGCTCTTGGGGACCTGTGGCCTCAGAGCTGGGCAGTCAGCACCTCCCACTAGTGTGCTTGGTTGATAAGTGTACAAGGGTGTGGAGCAGGCCAACCAGGACTGACCATGCTGGCAAAGGTGAAGCCTTGCTTCAGGATGGGAGGGCAGCTGTACACGATCTCACTGTGCTGCTAGGCAGCACCACAGCTTATGGAAGGGGATGTGAAAGTCCAGCAGTGCAGAGAGGCAGGAGGTGGCTGAGGTGGAGCTGCACCACGTTGGACCTGAGCTGTCACTGAAAAGCCCTATTGTGAGGCAGCTGGTGGTCCCCTGAGCTTAACGCTGCTGGCACATGATGGTGATCACTGGCACTGATCTCAGGTGATCACACACGGGCGTGTGAGATCAGTGAGTGAAAAGCCTGTCCTGTGCTTGGTTTGCTTAATTCATTAAGCTGAGCAATGACAAGTGGTTTGATACTACTTACCCTCACCCCAACAGAAGGTCACTGTCCGGTCAGGGTGTTTCCACTACCAAACTCATCCACCAGACTGGGGACTCACTAAGGCAGACCCACCAGGTGCCATGCAGGAAAACAAAGACTTCCCTGGCATTGACTTGGGCTTTGCCATCTGAAACAGCCACCAAACCACCCACTAGTTAAGAGGCCTTAAGGCATCAACAAAAGCCACAGGAATGCATAAACACTTAAGTTATAGGAATATCTGTGGAACCGAGATGCCTCTAAAAATGAAGATTCAACTAAGAACCAGTTTTAAGGATTTTAAGTTTAGAATGAAACAGTTTAAGCACCTTTCCCTTAGGCACGTAGGAAAAACTTTTTGATCTCTCCAAAGCATTTTTTAATTCAAATTATCATCTTTACCATGCCTGTATTTTCAGATGTCCAAATTGCATGGTTGAACTGAGAGGAAGATGACAAACATACTCTGCTTGCATCACAAATGGCAGAATGAAAAATTCAAAATTTTCAGTCTATCTCAGGCCTTGAACTAGTACATCTGTGGAGATAAATCTGATTACATAGACAAGAGAGCTCAAATAATCTGTTTCTCTGTACTAATAAGCAATGATAAGAAGAATGTAATTCTGTCAGATTACTTCAATAAACACATCTGTCACCTTGTAAAAGACCCTCAGAACAACTGGAAACATGAGGATAACCAAAAGCTGGATTAAGTATGCCAGAAGGAAAAAGGATATTATTGCAGAGCTGTATTAGAATTGCTACAGGTCAGACTGCCTAAGCAAGGATAGCAAAAAAATTCTGCTCAAGTTCATTGCGTGATCAGTGTATATTTTGGGTACATAACATCAATTTTAGCTGAGTTGTGTGTGATTGAATGCTGCACGGTGGGAGAAATTTAACATCCTATTTCATTCCTTCTGTAATATAGCAGCCATCACATTACTGATTTCTTAACAAGAAAAAAAATAATCCTGCAAATGTAAAAGCTGCTAGTGATTTTGGCTTTGCCACTGTATTTCTACTGTTTTACCGAACCTGGTTAGCTCATTTTAACTTCAGTCTTGTATATATAAAACAATGTTTGCAGAGTATTTGTAAAACTTTATTAGGAAATCAAATATTAACAAATCAGACACTTAAATTAGTTAAATATATCTGAGTCTAAAGCTTGGAGGTATTGAAATTAATTGAAAATTGCTGTACTTTCCCCTGAACATGAACTCCAGTTAGCAATCATCTAGTGCATTATTGAGGAGATCTAACTTGAACAATGAAACAACAAAAGCTAAAAAATTACACGGAGTTGAATAGATCAGCTATTAAATGTGATTGCTAGATGTGTTGCCTGGGCTGCAGCTGGTTGGGCTCTGATCAGGTCAGTAGGCTTTTCTAACTTTGTCATTAAAAACTCTGAGTCAGGTCACTGTGAGAATAGTATCTTAGGAAAAAGGGATAAGGAATTGATGCAATAATTTCACTAAGCAGTAGTTCCACTGAAGAACACTTTCCAAAGACAATTTTAAGAACTAAGCCAAAGGTAGCCACTGTGCAGTCTCAGCTAAGCAGCTCTTAGTGAACTGCTACTACTAGAAACCCAAGTTACCATGAGCATCATAAAGGTTAGAAATAACAATAAACCAATCACCAACAACACAAATAGAAATACTAGTATGAGGAAAGGTCCATCTTGTCTCCCCCCACATAACTCTAACACATAACCCCACGTAAGACTTACAGCTGAGAAAAACAGCCAGAAAGGCAAAAAGCTTAGAAACTACAAAGATTAAATTAGCTATTTATAAATACAGAAGCAATTAGCAACTTAGAAATACATCTGAAGTTGTGTAGACCAGCATAGCCAAAAGAACACAGAGGAAGATGTCAGTGTCTACAGAGTAAGTTACTTAAAACACATCCAACACTCTTACTTCACAATGGTTGGAAAAAACTGGGGAAGTAAGGTAAATAAAGAATAATAAAGTGTTAATACTTCACCTGCTAACTATTTAAGCCCATCCATGAATATGAGGAAGGACCTGGGCTGCAGGTGTTGTATTGTGGCAAAGTTTCTAGAAAAACAATATAGCATAAAACAAGTCCACCATTTCAAGGAAATGGAAAAAGTGTTTTCAAAATAATCTGCAAGCTGGGTCAGTGTTCAGCAGAGTTTCAGCTGGCAAAATTGTACAGCTTTCTGGCCTTCTGTGCAGCTCTGTACCATGAATTTCATTTCAAGAACTTAACTGGATGTTCTCTCTGTTGACAGAAATAACCATTCGGTAACACTTGGTGTAATTACGCTTTAATGAAACATCGAAGTTCTTCTTAATGTGTTACAAAGATATAATACATTTAAAATATAAGTGTAAAGGCTCAACATCAACATGAAAATACTCAGTAAAAAATACAGATTAAAAGTTATTGCAGCAAAACAAAGTCATTACAATTACACTTGTCAATATATTTTTTTTTAAAGAAAACCAGCAGCATTGACTGGAACATACAGACAAAATAAAATACAGTGAGAGTTTTGCAATGAGCATTGATTTCATGCATTAAGTGCAGAGAATTTTAAACTCTGCATATAGTACTAATTTCAGCTTTTGTACAGCCCCATTTACAACACATTCCTGCCAAACCCAGAGATTCTCGTTTTCTCCTGGGATACCTGGCCCAAAGATAACTGCTTGAGCCCATGGGGCTTGCAATTTCTGTTCCTCCCCTGTCCTTTGGAACAGCTTCCTCTACCTGTTGAACAAGTTCTTTGAAGTCATCTGCCACTGGTACATATTCATTATAGTAGTTTAAACTATACAAGTCCTTCAGCGTCTCCCATCCAAGAAACGGGCTGCTCCTCTGCAGCTGCTCCACTTCATGACCCCAAACTGGTTGCAGCTTGAAGCTTCCCTGTAGATTATTACTTGCTGTTCGTACAGGACCTGTTTTAAAGAGAAGACTGTAAGTTCAGACTGCAGGAGTATCAAAAGGAGCACACAGCTCAAAGAAACTGCAATAAACCCCACTGTTATCTAGGAGATCTGTCAGTACTGCAGAGGCAACACACCATTATTTACTTACAGCTTACCTTTAGGAGAATATTTATGTTTTAAAGGCTATGCTACATTAGACATGGAGAGTACATGGCTACAACTGTGGCTGAGGTACAGACATCCTATCACAAGTGCAGTGTCACTGACCTGGAAGTCTCATTATTGTCTCAACAAAATTGTCATGTAAAGACACATACCAAGGAACCACAGAGAGCTATCTCATGTGCTTCACTAATTACATTTGATCACTCTTCTTCCAGGTACCATCACCATCATCATATGAAGAACAAATGCAGGGGGAACTAAATAAGCAACTACTCAAGTATGTAAACTGCTTCTTATAGACTGTGTTTTGCTATAGCTAGTTTCAGCCGAATCTTCCCATTGATGTCATTTCTCAAGGCACAGCAGAGGCTTGCAGAATTCACTTAGAAACACAGCCTGTCTCATGGACTGGAGTGTTCTCAGAAATCCAGCTCTACTTCCCTTCATCTCTCACTGTTGCCCTTCTTTTTACTTCTGCAAGGCAAGTGGCATTCCTTACTTCAACTAATGTGAAGAAAAGCAGCTCCTTCCACTCCTAAGTTAGAAGAAGTGCTTTTCCTGTGTTCTTAATGCTTTTAATGTGTCTTTTGTTTCCGAAAGCTGAAAGAACATGAGAAATCTTATGAATGTTGTATTTACTTAATGTTGGTAATTAATATATAGAAGCTAACTTTTAGATAAAACAGCTGTCTGGATATTTACAAAAATAAAGTGCTTGTGGCTACTTTACTAATTAGACAGTAACTGCTATTCAGTGTTTTTTTGGGGCAGGGAAGACTTCTAGTTAGACAGCATGCAGCACAGTTTGGGCTCCTCAGCAACTCATACTCTCAAGAAACTACTGTGAATAAAAAGAAAACAAAGTTTGCTGGGAAAGAACACAATCCCCAGCAGAGGCTGCTCGTATCTAATTTGTTAGAATTGCAGAGGTAACTTTGATCTACTACTCAACCTGTCAGAAAAGAATACAAGCAAAAAAATACCTCCCAAGAAGCCCAAAATACTGGTTTCATTAACTGCCTGAGGTCCAATGCTACTTCATTAACAGCATGTTTAAGCCAGAAAAAAATAAGCTCTTCTGTTGCCATTTTTGCCAACTTTTGTCTGCATTAAACCTGCAATCTTCATTATTCAAGATATCAACATAAAGGAGGGGCATCACTTGAAGTTACTGTGTTATATTACCATAGTTGGAGGACACAGCTCAAAAAACACCTGCTTACACTTTCTTAATGTATCAGACTTCTAACACGCGCCAGCAGAATTACCTTAGGAATATTTTACCCATGACGTGTTTTACCAAAGATCCCTAAAGCCGCTCTCTCTGTTGGAATGATAAACTGGAGCACCACTGTCCCATCCACGCTCCAACGTGCGAGCTCTTTTGTCCAGAGCAGCACAAGCAAGTGGAAAAACCCCCCAAACCATTCCACGTCCAAGAAAGCTCCCCAGAAAGCCCAGGAGCACAGCTCTACCGCTCCGGGCAGGGAGGGAATGCGGGAGCCAGGTCCCGGCAACCCCAAGAGCTGCCGAGCTTTGGGAAGGGAGCGAGCCATAGAGAGACGCACTCCCGACGGCTCCCAGGGGTGTGCAACAGCTCCCTGCACGGCCAAGAAGAAAAGAATCGGGACAGTTTATGGCTTTTAAACAGGAGCAGCTCAGCGAGCCTCGGCAGCGGCGGAACGGCTCAGCCCCGCACCGAGCGATGGCTCTGAACAGACCCAGAACTTCGCAGGTTCTCCCGACTCGCAGAGCCGCGGCGGCTGCCGTGTCTGCTCCTCTAAACCTGCCCGTTTCCTCTCAGAAGTCACGGGAAACGCCGGCGGGCTCCGGGAACGAAACGGGTCAGGGATGCTCGCTCCCTCCGGGCGGGAAGCGCGAGAAGCGCCGCGGGACGCTCGCCCCCCCCGCTCCGCCCCACTTCCCGCATCTCCGCACAGGACCGGCCGCGGGGGGAGAGGCCGGCAGCCCCGGGAGCCCCCTCCGCCCGCGGGCCGGGCAGGCAGCGCTGCCGCCGCCCCCAGCCCCTGCCAGGGCCGCCCGGGCTCGCCCCCAGCCCTCCCGCCGCTCGGACACTCACCGGGGGCCGCCTCCGGCTCCCCGGCCAGCAGGGAGAGGCGCTTCCAGCGGGACCCGCCGCAGGTGAAGATGACGGCGCGGATGAACTCCCGCCCGCACAGCTTCACGCCGTACGCCTCCCCTTCGCCCGCGGGCGGCGCGGCGGGCGGCGCGGCGGCCGCCGAGCCCCGGGCGCCGGGCTGCCCCGGTGGGAAGGCGCCGAGCAGCACGGCCAGGGCGCAGAGGAGCGGCAGCTTGGTACCCATGGCGCCGCCGCCCGGCCCGTCCCGGCCCGTCCCGCGCTCCCGGGCGGTCCCGCCGGCCGCCCCGCCGCCCTCTCTTATGCGCGGGGGGCGGTGCGAGCCCCCCCGCCCCGCCCGGGCGCGCCCCGCCAGGCCCGGCCCCGCCCGCTCCCGCAGCAGCCGCGCCGGGCGCCGCCCCCGCACGCCTCGGTCGGGATGCGCTTCACCTGCGGGTCCCGGCCCGGGCTCCGGCTTCTCCTTTCTGCAGTCAGTGCCCTCTGTCGTGGCTCTTCAGAAAAACTCGGGTTCGCCTGCTTTTTCGCTCGCAGGTCTCAAATACACGTAACCACGCTCCTGCATCCTAAAGTTGTTGGCTGAAAGAAAAGGGCATGAGCAAGTAAAAGAAAACAAACACGTCTGCAGAACTGCCGGAGCCGTGGATGCTTGAGGTGGGATCTTAAAGCCTGCATTCCTCCTGAGTTGAATGTGGTGCTCGACACGCACGTTCGGCGGCAGCCGTGGGCACCCAAGCAGCAGGGACACCTCGGCTCCCGCACACCCATCCCGGGGGTGTGGAGCTCCACGCTGGTGTGTCTCACCAGCAGCCCCCAGCAGGCTCCTGCCAACACGGCTGGTGTTCCCTGGACTCACCAACCAGAACTATGCACCCTGTGAAAGTAAACTTTGCTTTTCGTTGTTTTTTGTTTGTTTGCTTGTTTGTTTTTCGGCACAATAGGACAAGAAATGGTTCCTGTCCCCAAAAACGTTCATCTTTCTAAAAATGCAATGAAGCTGTTGCCTAGAGATCCTTTTGCAGGAGGGCTATGCTTTCAGCCCCTTGAGAGACATCCTATACTGTTAGCGTAGGGAGAGAAAAAAATAAATCGAAACTCAGTCTGGAAGGAGAGCACAAAGAAAACATGTGTACACAGCCTAGTGTACAAAAGGAGAATGATTCACCTGTGCTGGCAGAGAAGACATGGACTCCAATTACCCTTTCCAGGAGGGCATGGGTGTTTTGCACTCAGCCAGATCTAGCATGAGGCCGTGCAGGGCTAGCATAGTGAGCAACCTTCCAAGCTGCCCATGCTTGGGTGTTCTTTGGTCCAGTCTTCAACACTCTAGGCAGTGGCATCACTTCAACAGTAGACACTGAACTCCCACCCAGGCTGTTACAGGGATGCAATCTGCCGAAGTGCAGGCTGCCAACCCAGAATTGCTGAAGAATCAGTCCTCGACCTGTTGCTCCCTCAAGTTAAAGGCTTCACTGCTGTTCTGCTACAGACAAGTTGCGCAGGCCTAACCACACCTTGCGTTTTTAAAGAGAGCAGCAGCTTGATCTTGCTGTTATCTTGGACTTTTTCTGACAGTACCCATCACATCAGGTAAATTTACTTGTGGACTGTATGTAGTCTTCTGGGGAAGTGAATTGTTTCCAGGGGCTGGAGAGCTGCAGTCGCATGGAAGAGCACTACCCGGAATACCCGGGCAATGATGAAGGTGCCTCCTCAGTCAGGCAGTGATTAGCCTGGAGTCTTAACTTAGTTTGTAAACTGTTACAATTTATTTCATACCTGCTTTGATACTGATGCCCAATACTGAATCCAGTCTTCAAAAGCAGCAAAACTTCAGATGTCTTTCTCAGAGTTTTTCAACAGGGAATTTTGAGAGAGGTCTTCAAGTAGCAAGCTGGTTTGTCAGTCTAGCTGGAAAACTGATTTTTTGCATGCTTTAGTTCCAAATTTAACTGGACCATAAGTTACTGCGGCGTATCTAACATGCCCTAAGCAAAGGCAAGCACTATGATGGCCACTTGTAGGGCATTTTTTTTCCAAGAGTGTATTTTTTTCAAGTGTCTGAAGCGTGGAACCTCTGGCTACAGCGGCCAAATGCAAGCCTGCAAGAGACTGGAAAACAAATAGTTCAAAGCACTTTTGCTAACCTAACCTGCTTCTTCATCGGGGCTACTGAATGTGAAAGACAATCCTTTCTGCGCTTCCCATTTGCCTGTTGGTAGGTGACAGAGCCTCGGAGCCTCCTCAGGGAAGCCCACACTGCAGTGCCCTCCCTCACGCCTCCTGCTGAAAAGCACAGGCTACCAATGCTCTCTTGCCAGGGCTGAAGAGTGCAACAACAGCAGGGGTTTTATTAACAATCGCATCTGAATGAGCCGGCCATAGTGTGACATTGCCTGATGTTACTGCGCTTGCTGCAGTTTCACTAGCAGGGTGTACTGCTCGGTGTTGTTCCTCTAGCCTTATTTTAGTAACCTTGCCTTTGCATCTAGGACTTTGGACTCCACCTACTGTGACTTGAATTGTAGGTTATAAAGAATGACTAAGAACTTACTGTATTAGTAATATAAGTTTAAATCATACAGGATTTTATTCAGAAAGCACTGACAATCTCCCAGTAACTTGCCATTAATTTAAATCAAGTCAGAGGCAAGGTTCGTTCATCTGTTCATCATAGAAACATTCAAAACAATACATGCCAAAGAAAATAAATTATTTCAGTACAACTGATCTGAAATAACTATCCAACTTCTTACTGTTAGTATTTAAAAGACAGGATGACAGCAGGGTAAAGAAATGAAATTCCATTAGTGATCTGTAGGATCTTGCAAGATAAGTACCTCCACTGTACTTAGTGAAAATACTTTGTATTTTTTAGTTTCCTAAAATAAGGTGAAGATGATTGTACCATTTATCTCCCTTGTACTAAATATTTAATCCACTGGCCAACAGAAATCAAAATTTACAGAGAGTAGAAGATGTTTAATGAAAAGAGATGGCTCAATATAAAAGCAGCTCTTTAACAATACCTTGACAGCCTTGCATACCTTGAATGAAAGGCTTATTCAGATTAAATGTCAGACAATCTACACAAGACGTCAGACTAGGACAGAAATGCACAGACTTCATTAGGGTTTTTTTCAGACTTCATTTCAGATTAATGCAATTCACTGCTGCAGGAACTGCTTAGTTTTTGAAAGTTGTCCAAACATGAATTTAAAATATTTGTTTGCTTAGTACTGACAGGATTCTGCAACAAATGTGATATGCATGTGATTGGTGCCTAAGTATCAGTGTTATCCAGCTATTTGTATGTAGGGCTTCATCAGAGGAAGATGATAATGGGTTTTAGAAGGCCACTCACCTTTAAGAAAGCTAATAGTTAAAAAATGAAGAAATCTAAGGATTTGTATACAGTGAATTCCAAGACTGATTAAGCAACTAAATAGTAATACAGAAACAATATTATTTGTCTATGTCCACATAAGTGCTTTCCCCTTCTACTTTTAAAAGCAGTGATTTGCAGTCATGAAGTACCTGCAAAACACTTAGGAAGGACCTGTAATAACTAACTTCATCAATCATAGGTCTTGGCTCAGATCTTTCATCCAAGGAAGAAAGGGAGGGGTCCAGACCCAACCACACATGGTAGCTTTGCTTGTTTCTTAACAATACTCATGTATACTATCAAAACCAGATTAACAAGAGAACTGCATGGCAGGCAGCTGTGGATCACAAGTATTGGGCACTTTCTGGGATCCTAAATCGGACATACCCAAAATGAGAACACAAAGAGTTTAATTTTGACATCCTAATCATCACTTTGCAGTTTCCTGGAGGAATCCTGCTCTGAGTGACACTGATCCAGGATATATGGCTGTCAGACATTACAACCAGAAAAAAAAAACAACAGAAAAAACACCCTCAAGGCAGAACAAGCTCCCCCTGCATTTATTCTTCTCTTCCCTAGCAATTCATGAAAACAAAGACAGTTGCTGTGCAATATATTCAAGTAACTCTTACAGGTGAAGCCAGCTGAACACTGAGGACAGAAGGGAGCAGGATGCTTTAGGTGCTCCATTTATTTATTTCTGTGAGTATAACTGGTATGATGATGATCTGCAGCTGGTGCTGTGAACATCAGTTTCCCTGAAGGAGGCCCTGACAAAGGGAAGCTTTCTGGCTTGCTTTTGTTCTTCTCTGACGGAAATCACACCTTTTAACCAGGCTTCATTAATTCCTAGTTCACTGTGAACAGGATTAGGGTGGTTTCTAATATTGTAAGATATTTAAGTAAAATTGACTATTAAAACTGCTCTCTTGTAAAAATATCTTTCATAGGATTAAAAGGTGGGTTTAAAAGGCGCTTACACAAATAGCAAACCAAGCTGGTTAATTGCTTTTCTTTCTTGGAAGAGTGTCAATAAATTACAGAGATCAAAACATAAAAGCCTATTACAAGTTCTTCAAACTTAAAGCAAGGTGGACTTCAGAACTTGGAGGAAAGGTAGTAGATGATCTGTTATTCAAAGTGAAATAAGTCAGCAGGGATACATTTGTCCTAAGAGCAGCACATAATACACCAGCAAGCGGTGAGGGATCATGTAACAGGACAGGCAGGAAATGTGGGGTGGTCTTGGGCTGCATCTTGTGTCTCACAGAACATGGGTAGCACCACAGGCTGAGCTGAGGCACACCTTCCCAGGCATGTAAAATCGCTGCCTTAAATTCCAAACAGCTGAAGTGTAGACCAAGCCAGTATAACCAAACAAGCTATTACAACTTATTTCATCACTCTGCACATTAAAATGCATCACATTTGAAAAGTGCTACAGATGGTATGTGTTGTTAATGTGCAGATGACAGAACTAACTGCAGAAGTGATGAATGCAGGAGTGAATACACTTGCAGAAATCAGTCTTGCACAGCTATGAATACTGCTGCACGTTTCTTCTATGTTGAGAAGCTTTTGTTTTATTACATATTAACCTGTCTTACTCTAACAGCATTCTAATTTTAGTCAAGTAGTCTTCAAAAACAGATTCAGGGCATTATCTCCAGCTGGAATTCAATTTTTAACTCAACAATAGTCAATACAGACTTAGGCTTAATTCATTATTTTGAGCATTTGTCTTTCATTCTACAATTAGACTAATGCTAGAAGAGTTTCCATCAAAAACACAGAATAATTTGTTTTTAAACAAGATTTCTAATACAAAAAGATGTGCTTTTTTGTGTTCTTTTTTCTTTTCTTTTTTTCTAAATGTAACATCAGAACACTAAAATATAGTAAAATTATATTTGCAGTATATACCATGTAGAGTAAAAGCATGCAAAAAAATCTCTCAGCTTTTCAGTACTTGTAAGTCTCCTTGGATCTACCCATTACAAAAACATATATTAATAATTTTGCTTACTGTTAGCCTAAGTTAACATTAATCTTAGTAGTGAAACTCTGATTTAATGTAAGCAAATTATCCTGAGTTTCACAACATCAAAAAAAACATGAAAATGACTCAGGAAATAGCAATTTGTTTTCTCTTTTTGAGAAATTATCTCTGGTTGTACTTTAATACGGTTTCTCCTAAGAGTAAAACACACAGTTAGCAAGTGACATGTTTACCTCTGAACCTACTTCTTATAAAAGCTCTTTATTCCAGAATGTGAAGCAGAGATGGTGAATTTACTGCCTAAAGAACAGCAAATTAAAAGTGTCTAATTTGTCAAGGAAGTTGACTGTCTATTCCTGACTACAAACTGTGCATCCTTAAATATATTTCAAAATTATGACCATATTTATACAAATTTGTACCAATTAACTTATTTTGGCTTATTACAGTGAGTTTCGTCATTACCAGACATTTTTACTATAGGTGAAAGTTATTTTCAGCCTCTAGAAGGTGGAAATTCAGCGTTCCACTCTAAACAAGAAAATTATACTACAGTAACAATGGATGTTATCAAGAGATACATGGAATATGAAAATAATTGCTTTAGAAAGTACTGATTTAAAAAAATGAATTCTATTTTGTTTTTATAAAAGCTCATAGTTTTATAAAAATTGTAATGATTCAGTAATGTACAAAACCAATACTAAAATTACATTCCTCATATTAAGCTTTAAAACAACCTCCTATTTTTCTATGAAGAATTTGCTCTGAGATCTTCAGATTTTCTCCAGGTTTTCGTAAGTGAGTAGCCCTTTGTGCAATTCTAGCAAAGTGCTCTGTGTGTCCAATATGTTGTCTGCTTCACCTTAAAAAAATAAAGACATTAAATACATTTTCTCACCCATACTGTAAGGAAGCAAAGGAAGTAAAAAACCTAAACAAACCCCAAACAGTAAAATGAAGAAACTGATTAAGCTGTTCTTGTTTGCTCCAGAACAAAAGAACACCAGGTGACAGCTATGTATTTTACAAATGAGCTGATGGCAATGCAGCATTACAGTTGACTTCAAGGAATTTTGGACTGGTGGGATTATGGTACAAAGCAGTGTTTGGCCAGAACTGAGTATCTGCTGCAGGCTGAATTTGTCTGCAAAAACTTCAACCAAAACAATCAGTGGTGCTATTGTTGCCATTTCTGTTAGTCCCTTTCTCCTAAAAATTACACTGAGTTATAGTAATTTTTCATTTAGATATTACACACATGCATTTGAATGGAGGCATGAAATACAAGCAAGGACTTGGCATCACCATATACTTTGTACCAACCTCATACTGTATCTGACTAATTAGGAGTCTGAGGAGAGGGTGCGTCAGACGTACACATAAAAATGTACATAAGCTTTAACAAGTGAAGTCTACACAGCATCCTAGATGTGCCATATTAGGCAGTTTTTCATCTTGTCTCAGGCTTAGGCTAAAACATGTCAGGCTAAAAGAAGAAAGGGGGTATGACCAGACTTGAAGCACTGGTCAAAGAACACTGTTCACAAAAAGTTTTGCTAAGACAGTTACCTAAACTTGCAGTCTTAACTGCATAGCAGGGAAAAGTTGTAGGGTGCACAAGGCTCTGGGTAAGGCTGGATTGAAAACATGTAGGACAGAGAATCCAAAAAACAAAGATACAGACTGAACATCGTACATCAGTTGTGGTGGTCTGATTGTGATATAAGAAAGGATGAAGATTAGGCAAAGAATGTGTTTATTTTGGCTGACAGTATTTGGTATCATGCCAACCATTTGTTTACCTATGCCTTAACTGCTAGCTTGATGATTGCTATGGCAGTGATTTGAAGCTGTATTTATGTGCAATAAACTTGACTGAATATTGTAATGCAGTTAAGATTGTGGTCATTCTTTAAAACAGGTCTGAATTCGGAAACCTCCAACTGCAATTTTGGTAATATTGCAGTGCTTAGGATCTCCACGCATCAGTGATATTCAAGAAAATTACACTGGTTACTACTCCCAGTAACTGGTAATAACACGGTGTCAGTCAGTTGCATACAGGATCTGATTATGGAATAGCAAGAGATCTCAGGTGACAGAGCGGTGTTACAGACAGTCAAATCTTTATGCCTGTCACTCACATGCACCAGGGCAGATTGCTAAGTCAATGTCCTTCTCACATGGCTCAGGATACAAGCTGTCTAAATCTTGGAAAAAGGTCGCCAGAATTTCACTGCTTCATGGAAAAATTCTGTGCTGGTGGAGGCTGGCTATATAATCCTTCTGTCCTCTAATAATTTTTCTGAAAAACACTGGCAGTATGTCCCTGGACTGGGAGGAAAAGCAGCACAGCAAGGCCAAGAACACAGATAGCAAGTCCATGACTGATTCTTAGTGTCCTCAACCATTCAGAAAAGATACGGTACCTCAGCACTGTTCTATAACCCTGCTCTCCCCAAAAGATTCACTTCTGACACATGGCCCTGGCACACTTAGGGATGGCTTTTCAACAGCACAAGCAGAACTCAAAACAGGTATTTGCTCCTATGTCCTCAGTTTTTGCTTTAATTAGCAGGAGCTATAAAGCTGAAAAAAAAACCCCAACCAAACAACCCTCCAACTTCAATGGAGGAGAATTGGCAAATAATGAGAAAATGTTTGGACAAGTTAGCTAGAGACAGAAGAAAAAGTTAACTATAAGCAAGATCAAAAGACGAAATTCCTGATGAAAGAGAAATAGAGAAACTTTCTGTGGGTATAAACTGATTCCAAAGAATGAAGAACAGCAGATGCAGGGCCATTTGATGAAAGTGGTCCAGATACAAGGAAGATTGTGCAGCACAGAAATAATTGTAGATTAGCCTAGGAGAAGGAACTGGCCATGAGGCTGAAGATGGGCATATCCTGGAGGAGAGAGACCAAGCAAAGAGGGAACACTAAAGGGAATGGGGTATGCATTCAGTATTGCACCACAGAAATGAAGCATCACAATGTAAGGGGAAAGCAGAGAAGTAGTTGAGAAAGTATGTGGGAATGGCCACAGGAATAAGAACAAGCAGTGTGGCTGCAGGTCAATTGTGTCATAACCCCTTCTTTTCATCTGCTTAATTTTAAGCTTAAAATAAGAATGAACTCCTGAACCTGACTTTCATGTAATTATGAACCTTCTTCTGATTTCCAGCCCAGACTCATTCAGGCTAGTCCATTTCCTATCATTCTAGAACTGATACTAGCAATCAGTTTAATTTCCTTCTCTTACTTTCCTTTATCTTATCCTGTAAGAGTGCCCTCTTCAACCTGCACAAGTCCACATTACTACTCTTAACATGAGGCTTGCATTATGATATGCTCACTCCTTCAAAATTCTGAAATGAAAATGACCCTATTATCAACAAATTATTAATCACAGAATCACAGAATGTTAGGGGTTGGGAGGGACCTCTGGAGATCATCAAGTCAAACTGCCCTGCCAGACCAGGACCACCACAGAATCAGAAAGGCATCCAGACAGGTTTTGAAAGTCTCCAGAGAAAGAGATTCCACAATCTCTCTAGAGAGCCTGTTCCAGTGCTCTGTAACCCTTACAATAAAGTTTTATCTCGTGTTGAGGTGGAACTTCCTATGTTCTAGTTTGTCTCCATTGTATGTACTAATCTCATTTTCAATGCTCTTATTTCCAAAAGATACCCAGTTTTTATGCCCTGTGCTTAGATGGTACTTCATATTAAAATCCAAAGAAATTTATTTAGTGGGATTTAGGAAATGTACACAGATATACATTGCTGCATCACCTAGATATATTTGCATCTGTATGCAGCAGGAACTGTCTCACAGTTTGTCTAATTAATCTATCATTATTTTCAATGAAGTACACAGAGTTAGGAAACCTAGCTTTTAGATCTGGAGGCTAACACCAAGAGCTGAAACAAATTTTACTTTTGTTTCAGTCTGAGTCAGTCGCAGACAGCAAAATCAGGCTAGTTAACTAAGATAATTTGTGAAGGAGACAAGCCATGGTCTAATGCTGTCTTCACTTACAGTGAACACTCTCTTAGCATGCTTCCTTCGCTAGGAACCAGAGCCAACATAAATGCACCCCTGTAATCCTCAGCACCCATCACTTAGTCAGATCCACCACTGGCAACTATGAGGCAAGACTCCATTTTCTGGGACTGATCTTCCTTTTTCCATCTAAGCAGGACACTGTGACACCGTGACAAGACAATTAGCTAAACACTGGTCATGAAGATGTAAAGGCGTGATTTCTGCCTGTACTCCATTATCTGTTTTTTATCATTCCTACCCCTTGCCAAAACAGCAGCACCAGGGAGGAACATAGAAGGAAATCACTAAATTTGTGATTTCTCCCAAATATGCAAAGCTTACTTCAGCTGTATTTGTAGCCTCAGAATTTGCATCTTTTTGGAAATGAAAGATGAGAAATCAACAGTCTGAACCGGAGTGACAGGATCTAAAAGTAGAATGAGTACTCTTGACTGGGAAAGTATCTGATTGTATCAAAGCAGAAATTTAAGAGGAATCTTCTGTCCATAAAAAAAAGGAGAAAATATATTTTAAGTGTTCTACCTTTTCTAAGAGAAAAAATATGTTTTCTGAAATACTAAGCTTGGTTCTATATGTGAACAAGACAGACTTACATGCACATACCTTTTATCCTCTGTAACAGTGCCCCATAGCCCGTATCATATTGATAAGCAAATACAAAGCTTAAGGGAACTATTGGCACCAAAACTCCTGGGTTCTTCTTTTTTATGTCTCTGTTTAAACAGAATAAAACTAAGCAAAACAAACAAAACAAAAAAAATCAGTAAAAATAAGATTATTTAGGACACTTAGCTTATCACACTGGTAGGTTAGGTTGACCTTGACTGTCTAGGACTTGTGTATACTTCTACACTCTCTAGTCAGAATCTTAACTTCCTCAGGAGCATTCATCTTCTGGTTGCCTTCATGCTCAACTGTCAACCCAAGGGTATTAAAATAAACACTTCAAGTAACTTTTGAATATGTCTATCAAAAAGTGGATTATCCAACTCATGTAGCATGCATGCACATGAGCGTATATTTGTCCAGCCACATGCAACGTGTAGCAATAAAGATACTACATGCAGCTCCAAATGCATCTGAGTCCACAGAGAATGCATAATGCACAACAAAGTGCATTTAATCTGTACTGTGTACACAAAATCACAAATATTTCCTACAATCTTTGTTACCATGTTATAGCACAAGAAAAACAAACATAAGTCTTATGTGGCAAGCTCCTCCTCTTTATTAGCCAAGTTTTTTTTCCCATGGGTGAGTTTCTTGATTCAAATTTTCAGTGAACAGGTTTCAGACTATATCCACTTGTTCACTGACATATTAAAAAACTCAGATGCTGGAGAATTTGTTGCTCACTAATAGTTAATTTCATTAAATCACAATACAGACAGGAAGACAGCATGGTTTTAAAACAATCTCTCCTCTTCCATGCACAATTTTTATTTCACACCGAGCTTTTGGTACCTCAGCTGTATTTTATGTCCAGATCACATGTCTCTACTTTTGCATAAGTCTGCAGTCCTGGTATAACCAAAACACATCTGGAAGCAGATAGAAATCAGAGTCGCTTTGTCATCTGATCAACCTTTGAGCTAGGTAAAAAAAACTACCCGTTCTGATGCAAAAGGAAGATCCAGCATCATAGAAATATAAATGTGATGCATTTATATTTTCTGTTAAGAAACAAACTTAATACCCAGCTGTTAAACCTACCGCAGCAAGTCCAAAAAATGTGCCAAAATATTTGAGAAATTCCCGTGCCCAAGCAATCTGCATGGCTGTTTGTCTCTCTCTCTCATCTGGTTCTGCATTAGCAGTTGCCTTTCCAGCTAAGGAGGGGAGAGAAGTGAAACAAAATTAACTCATCCATTTATTTTAAAGACTGAATCAATCTCTCACTGGTCTATAAATCCAAAACGTTAGCTGAGAAGGTTTCTTTTCTATTCCTTTACTTTAGTAATTCTTAGATTTTTTTTTTGAGAACAATATTCTTCAGTAATAACTCAGAACAGTTTACATCAAGAAAGCATTTAGGTCAATTAGCAAATGCTTCAATGTAGAATCTTTCTAACGCTGCTTCTCAAGGTCAAGAAAATCAAAATACCAGTGTTAGGTTTTGAGAGCCTGTCAAGTCTCTGCAGCACTCCCTAGATTAAGGTTCTCTGACCTTTGCATTTCCATGGGGATCCAAAGGGTACCACCTAGCTGCTTTCTAATTTATTCTGCTTGATTTTAATTTAGCTGATAGTATCTTTAGAGTAATTCTTGACATCGTCTTTTCCCTTTGAAGATTCCTCTTCTTCATGATGCACCATAAAGTCAATAATTCTTTTGAAAAAACATAGTTTACAAACACAGAAAAAACACTGAAGTTACTAGAACTTTTAAAGGTACCAGAATACATTATCAAAAGTCCATGAGTAAATACCTAGGTAACTAAAATAAGAAACCTATAATGCAAAAAGTACAATCTAGAAAGTATATTCACACATCGAAGTAGAGCTTTCCATGATGCATAAGAATAAAAAAGTAAACTATTTTTTTAATTATATGCCCCATCTAAGCATACTGCTACATTTCCAATAAATAAAGGTAAATGTAGTATTTTTTTAAAGTTCCTTACTACCATAGAGAACACTGAAGAGAACAATGGTCTCTTATCCTTACAGTGATGCCAAAAAATAGGAATAGTCCCCAAAAAATGCAATTTGAAACCAGAGTACAGAAGTAAAGTCAACAGAATAAGAAATCTGCTTCTTCCTATTAATTTTTGTAACTAGTTTTTTTTTTTTTTGGGAAACCAGTGTATTTAGTATGCTTCTCCTAGCTAACGAGTTGCATAAATAGTCCAACAAGGTACAGGAAATAAAATACCATCTGCCTAAAATAGTGACGGCAGAGAAGAAAGAACAAAGAGAGAATTCAGAAAGTTCTCTTCTCATACATCTATAAAAGTGATTAAATATGTTCTTTTCTCCTGCTTTCTAATTCAAGAATAATTTAAAGGATTTGTAATTACTTAAGGTTTCCTCCCATTTATTCATCTCCATTACTATTGATTTAGCCTGAACAGAACAATTTCTGTTAAATTGTTACTAATTATTTCTTCAGACTATGTTGATCTTGCTGTCTTATTTACAAACTCATTCAGTACCCAGATAGGTAGAATTAATTTTTTTTACACAACATAATAAAAAAAGGACAGATCTAATTATTTATAATTGTACACAGTAGGAAAAAACAACATTCATTGTACTCTAACAAAACTGTTTCATCTATTTCTCTTTCCTCAAGACTGACCTAGCAATTGCTGTTCCCACAAAAAATATCAACAGGCTCTACCTTCCTTATATCTATAATTTCAAAATCACTTTTTTCAGAGATAATTATATAATGGCTGAAAACCCACTTAACAAAATATCAACATAATTATATTTTATTTTGTCACCTATGAGACACTTGGAAATTCTAAATAAACAAGCACACTGCCCTTTAATTAGCCTCATTGTGGTCCCCAATATCCTAAGCCTGGCAAACTGCTGAGGGTTGACGTAGCAAGGTAAAGTAATGATATGTAATATCAATTTAATGACCTCTATTTTCCCCCACAATCTGATTATATGTGTAGTTTGCCCACGTGTGAAAAGTATTCAGGGATTCTTTGTTTGCTTGTCAGCAGAGAAAAGAAGCCTGCGCTCCTGAGATGCACGGTATTACCCTAAATGAGCTTCAATGTGAAGAAGTACACGCGGAGGAAGTGGGATATGTGAATGAAATACAGGTCTTGCTAAAAGGAGACTTGATGTAGAAGAAAAACAGACAGTTTAATATGCACAGAGTAGAAAGAAGTAAGCATTGAATAAAAAGAAACATGTAAGTTTAAATTTACATGAGTAAAGTAAAGGAACCTAATAAGATTTCATAAAAAAACCCCAAATATAAAACCAAGAAAACAAACAAACAAAAAACCCAAGCAAACCCCAAAACCCTCACGGAAGTTATACTTTATAGCTCTTTAAAACCCAAGTACTGTACTGAAAATAAAAGATATTGCAAAGTCAGACACTAAGGTCAACACCTTCCTGTAGTAGCCTGTCATATCGAATTTCAGAAGGCCAAGGATACTTTCATGTTTATCTACAAGTAATTTTTATAAATAACTTAGTACAAATGAAAACAATTTGGCTTGTATATTACAAACTTCACCCAGATAACATAATAAAACAATTTTCTAATGACAAATTTTTCTTCTTTTCTAACCAGAAGGATATTTTTTTTTCTTCCCTTAAAAAAAACAACCCCCAACTTTCTACATGGCACCCCATCCAAAAATAAGGGAGGGGAGAAACACACAGAAAAATGCTCTTAATTCCTTTTCTTTTAGTAAACTTCTCTAACATGGATGTAAAATCTTACCTAAATGAAACTCAATACTGTATTCACATTAATTGCTTAAAAAAAAAGATGTGTTGATAGGAGGCTTTAGACTGTTGAATCTTAGAGCATTTTATGTGTACACGGGAAATGTGGCATAGCTAAGAAGAAAAGATTTCAGAGGAATCCTGATGCACAGAGGGCAGTAAAAAGTAGATTTAGTGATGTTTAGCTAAATTAATAATCCAATTCTCGCTATTAATAAAGTTGAATGATATTACATTGAACAGTTTACTATACAGGACCTATTTTGTCCATAAACTTACAATGCAGCCCCAACTGAGATATTTTTAGGGATGCTAAGTAATCTACAGTACTACTGCGTAAGTTTGTTTTTAAATCGATTTTTATTTAGTCATAAGGTCTGCAGAGAACATCTAATAACAAAACAGAAATATCACTAAATGTACTTCAAAATCTCTCTGAACCTATGCAATCTTATGGCCAACTAGGAATACCTGTCCCAGGTCTCAGAAATGCCCTTCGTTCTGTCCTCTCCTTTATTCTCAAAAAAAAAAAAATCCATTCTTCCTTTCCCTGTCCAGGATCACCTTTGTCACTTTGCATAGTTTCGTCTTGCCGGAGCAAAAGACTATAGCGCTGTAGCCTAGGACTGCCGCGGGAATCTGCATAACAATGAGATTTACTCAGAGCGTTCCAGGGCAGTTCCGCATTGAGTTCACTGGATTTCAGGCTGGCCTTACGGAAAGCAGAAGGGAGAACTGACCAACAGTTATGGCCAAAATCCTCCCAAGAACATACTGTTTCATCACACAACCTAAACTTACAGAATAACTGTAGAGAAGACAATCTGGAGGATGCCTGGGCTCCTTCCGGAGAGCACCACAGCCACGGTGTGACATGGGTGACTGCTGCTGCCCTGCTCCACACGTGGGCTCCAGCAACATGTGTGCTCCAGCAAGGAGCACCCCTATGGCAGCCTCTTACAGAGCAGACAGAAGGCAGGGCATCAACCTGCCCTGTGTCACCAAAGACTGCTTTGATATGTCCAGATCCCACATTTGATCAGCTAAATAGGTTTATGTGCAATGTTTGACACTGAAAGAGTATATGCTGTCAAATTAATTTTGGAGGCTCTAAGTTGCAAAATTAAGCACTTACGTGGGCAGTCAAGCAACTCCTATGCACCTCAATCTTTCAAAATTTCAAAAAAATTCAGGGACTGTATCCTTGTGCTTAACCATTTAACACACTGATCTGAATTGAACATCTGGAGCTCTGAGAATTCTGAACGACCAGGATAGCCTGATATGCTAACACTCGCAAACAACCATCATAAGGTGAAGCTATTACATTAAGATTACGTTAACCTTAAGCGAGGAAGGATTTGGAAGCAGATCTATATAAGGGAAGACTTGGGGGTCTACCACAAAAGATGACTCCAAATTAGAAGAAAGACAGAAAACCAAATTGTGGCTTACTGCAGTTCAAATCAATATCCCATTTTCAGCTGTTAATTTCATAGAATTGTTTCTTATTTTCCTCCACATGTGCTCTATTGAAAACGCCAACAACACTAAGGGTAGTGAAAGGGTGAAGAAGACTTTTTACCTATTAACATGTAGATTTTATGACAAAGGCCAAGTCCTACTCCCTTAGGACTTATTTTGCAATGACTTTTAAGATGACTTCCCATTATGGCAGATCAGAAGCAAGAATTAAGAGCAGTAGGTATTCATTTTGCAAACCATAACTTCACACATAGAACATTACAGGTGATAAGATTAAAAAAAAAAAGTGTATCATTTGAACTTACTAGAGGTGCACTGTATCTTATTTAGAATAATCTCACTGATGGGAGAAGTTGTTTATTGAGGGAAGCCACAGGTGCACATCAGACACATCAGGTTCACCATCCAAGGGAATAAAAATCTATTTAATTTAAAATACCTAAACCTCCTATCTATTAACCATAACAAATTTAACAGGGACTATTTACACAACTATGCTTGCATGAAAACAATAGGTAAAGGGTCTCAGGTGCAGATTTACCATGGGATGAAGGGAGATGCATGAGTTTTCCCATCCACATACCTGTGCATGGCACAAGAGACCTGAAGTTGTAATATGGGTGCATGGGTACACATCCAAGCAAGCTTTTCTATTACTGTTAAGAAATCATGTCCCACAACAACCAGAGCATATTTAAAGACACAAACACAAGTCCAGTTAATATAATATTAATAATAAAAACCTATACACATTTCTGCAAGTTTAATTCCATAATGGACAGATTTTCTCAAATGATAGTAGCAACTTCCTTACCTGTAATAAATACTGAATGTGTAATTTTAAAATTTAAGTTTAGTATTTCAATATAAAATGGGTACTAGAAAGTGACATTTTGTATTTTATAACACTCTGAGAAAGACCCAATTAGAAATAACTTTCCCATTTTTTCTTTAAATACAGCTAGTAGTTTCTCAGTATCGTGTGAGAAACTGTAAGGGCTGATTAGCGTTTGAAGTCTGCCACATACTAACTGTTATAGTAAAAGGAAATCAATCTGAAAAAACGAAGGATGACAGATGAAGAGAAGTGAGGCGGTGAGGGAAAATGTCATTACCGTGAAACTGATAATGTTAATAAACTGGTCAGTGGCAACCATCCTTATCACTTCTATTGATTATTCTTCAGGCTGTCATAATGATGTCAATCGACAGAAAAAGGCATTTATACCATCATTGCATTGATTAAAATTAAGTGGGAGGAAATTCTAATCTGAATTAAACAAACTTTTACAACTCAAAAAAACCCAACACTCCTCTCTGGATTACACGCCACATCAGCACTGCTAGATAGATTAGAAATTTCTGGTACTTGAGTCTTGTGTCCTCTCTTTCTTTCAGCCTTTGTGTTTTACATTCAGATGCTGTAGGAACAAGAGATGCTACTCAGGTTTTGTATCAAGGTGGTGCACAAATCAAAACAAATAACAGAATCACAGAAATCACAGAATCTGGTTGGAAAATTCCATTTCAGTGAAGCCACTGAGGCAAGGAACACCAGAGCGAGGGATCCTGCTGGTGGACCCATCTGCAGCAGCTAAACAGCAAGGAAACCCTCGGCAAAACTGAGGAAGAGGAGTGAAAGGGAGAGAGTGGGAGGAAGTCAGTCCCAGCCCCTGTCCTTGGGTGGGGAGTGAGAGCTTCTGGGGAGCAGCAGCTTGGACTCACCGTGGGTGGAGACAAAGGGAAGGCGGCCTGGCCCCCTCAGATAGAAGCAGCCCCTGGGGAGCAGGCAAAACAGGAGCAGGCAAAACAGGAGTGGGCAAACAGGAGTGGGCAAACAGGAGCAGGTGAACAGGAGCAGGCAAACAGAAGTAGGCAAAACCGGACGGGGCAACCAGGGCGTGGCGCTGGCCAGACCCAACCCTCAGGGAGGTATGCTGCTTCCCTGGGACCCGGTTAGTGATGTTACTGAGAAGCTCCCAGGCCTGGTGCAGCCCTCTGGCTACTACCCACTAGTGGTCATGCAGGTGGGCACTGATGAGGTTGCCAAGGCAAGTCCCAGGGCGATGCAACGGGATTTCCGAGAACTAGGCTGAATGCTTGTGAGATCAGGAGCACAGCTGGTCTTTTCCTCAGTGCCTTCAGTGGCAGGAAAAGCTGAAAGGACTAGGAGAACACAAATGATTAATGCATGGCTTAGAGGCTGGTGCCATGGGATGAACTTTGGGGTTTTCAATCGTGGAGATGTCTGCAGGGCACCAGGTGTGCTAGTAAACAATGGCACAGAGCTATCAACAAGGGGGGAAAGGATTCTTGGCCAGGAGTTAGCGGGGCTCATTGAGGGAGCTTTTAACTAGACTTGAGGGGGGTAGGGGACAAAACTCCTGAATGGTTTGGTTTCCAGGACACCTGGCCTGCTGGCATTGGATGGGAAGACCCTGTCCTGCAGGGGACAAAGTCTGCTAGGACAGGAGTTAGCAGGGATTCACAGAGATTTAAACTACATTCATAGTGGGAGGGGGCTGTAGCTGGGTTTGAACTAATGGGGCATTGTTCTAGTATTAATGAAGACCAGAAGGCCTCCCGCCTCCCAAGGGTGCCACCAGCATGCTCAGCTCGCTCCCTGAAATGCCTGCACACCAATGCAGGCAGCATGGGGAATAAACAGGAGGAGTTAGAGGTCTGTGTGCACTCTAAGGGTTATAATCTGGTGTCAATTACAGAGACATGGTGGGACAGCTCACATGACTGGAATGTGGTCATGGATGGCTCTCTCCTTTTTAGGAAAGACAGGTCAGCAAAGCGAGGTGATGGAGTTGCTCTTTATGTGAGAGAGAAACTAGGATGTATTGAGCTCTGTCCAGGGGCCAATGAGGAGCAAGGGGAAAGTCTGTGGGTACAAAATGAGGGGCAGGCTGTCATGGGAGATACAGTTGCGGGGGTCTGTTACAGACCTCCTGATCAGGATGAGGGAGCTGATGAGGCTTTCTACAGGCAACTGAAAGCTGCCTTGCAATTACAGGCCTTGGTCACCATGGGGGATTTTAACCACCCAGATATCTGCTGGAAGGCCTACACAGCCAACCATTCCCAGTCTGGGAGGTTCCTCCAGTGCATTGATGATAACTTCTTGATACAAATGGTGGACAAACCAACTAGAAGAGGAGCGCTGCTGGATCTTGTGCTCACCAACAAGGAGGGACTGGTTGAAGCAGTGACGGTCAATGGCAGCCTTGGCTGCAGTGATCACGAGATGGTGGAGTTCAGGATCCTGTGTGGGAGGAACAGAATACCTAACAGCACCAGAACCCTGGACTTCCACAGGCCCAACTTTGGCTTCTTCAATCAATTGTTAAGAGAAGTCCCATGGGGCAGGGGGTTGTTCTTCCCCAGATGCAAGACTGCTGATACAAGTCAGGATGCTGTTGGCCTTCTTGGCCACCCGGGCACACTGCTGGCTCCTGTTCAGATGGCCATCAACCAACATCTGTAGAGGGCTTTTTAGCGAGCAATGGACATGTGAGCAATCCAGCCTTTACTGTGAACGTCAGGGCCCCTGAGCAAGGACGTTCCCATGGATACCAACTGAAAAAGTGAGCAGGGAAGTAAACAACTTCCGGATGTGCCAAAGCAGGAAGTGAGGCGGGGAGTCATGACTGCGCATGTGCGTGCTAGGAACCAATCACTGTTTAGGTCGTGGCAGGCTTTATGAGAATTGACCAATGGCAAGAGTGGTTTCGGACGCATGTACACAGCAAGGGGCTGTGTAAGAAAGGTTGGTGCGTAAAATAAATTGGCATTCACCTAATCATATTGATTCCTGCGTGTCTGTCCATGAATCCTCCCGCAAACACCCCCAAATGGGATGCAAGGTGGTGTGAAAAGGCTAGACAGAAACGGGAAGATGCGTCAGTGGAAAATGCTCTCTCTTCATTGTTCATGTGTCCTGAAGAAAAATGTTTAATGTGTTTTGTTCAAGTCAATTGTATCTGGAAAGAGGAAGACACAGTAACTACCTCTGTATAAAGACTATTTCAAACCTGACATATTTAATGGCTCTCCTGGCATTCACCAATCCCACTAAAACAACAGACAGGACAAACACCTGGGTTGGCAGTGGTCGTGGCAGTAAACTTATCTGGGAATTGTATTTCATGCCACCAGCACTAAGACATCATTATGCCAAAAGTGTAGTAAACAGATATTCAGACAGAAAAGGAATTAAACTGCCTTAGAAGGAATGATGAGCCACATAAATATACACCATCTCTACTTAAGTTCTGAAACTCACTATCTGAATCTAAGAAAAGAGCAACATAAGAAACTGTTAGAATATCCTTGGACTTTTGTCAAGGCTAATCTCTTGCACATCTGTTATAAGCCACAGCTACTGTGTCTATAATAGAAGATTATTTTCAGTTACAGTTTTTCCAAGATAAGACACTCTGGAAGCATTGTTTAAACAACTAATAACTTCTAACTTTTGAGTACTGAGGCACAATGAAAATAAGGCTTACTTTTAAAAAAATGTGACACTCACATGTAAAAAATCTGCAAATCACTTAGAAAAGCTGGTATGCAGGCCATATAGTAAAGTAACTGCACAAAACCCTTGCAGTAGCAATACATTTGTCATTTCACAAGCAGACAAAAGACTAAAGGCTTATTTTCCTCATCATAGATGTCATCCTTTCTAATCAATGTGCAAAACCAGAAGCTGCTGCAAATGGCACGTTAGCAAAAAATAAATAGAAAATAGAATAGTGATACCTAGGTTTACAACTCCATCGAAAGCCACCAAGAGTGCAATAGAGAGATTATAACTTGTAATAATTATGCAGTGTCTTCTTGTTTCTATGACCAACATGCACACAGAAGTGTCAGGAAATGGGCCTCTAGATCAAAGACTTAAAACAGAATCAAATGTTTTATCCTGCCACATCAAAGCTCATTTGCAAATATTTGTCATATCATGTACAGAGAGCAATTAAAATTATAAGCACTGCAAGAAACTCTCTAAAAAGAAAACTTGATTTTTAGAGCTTCCAAGTGCAAAGACACATCCCTGGATGTGGCTGGAGAGTTGGGCGGGGAGAAACTTAATGAAATTCAACAAGGGCAAGTGTAGAGTTTTGCACTGGGGGAAGAACAACCTCATGGACCAGTACAGGTTGGGGGCTGACCTGCTGGAGAGCAGTGTAGGAGAAAGAGACCTGGGGGTCCTGGTGGACAGGAGGATGACCATGAGCCAGCAATGTGCCCTTGTGGCTAAGAAGGCCAATGGCATCCTGGGGTGCATTAGAAAGGGGGTGATTAGTAGGTCAAGAGAGGTTCTCCTCCCCCTCTATTCTGCCTTGGTGAGGCCGCATCTGGAGTATTGTGTCCAGTTCTGGGCCCCTCAGTTCAAGAAGGACAGGGAACTGCTTGAGAGAGTCCAGTGCAGAGCCACAAGGATGATGAAGGGAGTGGAACATCTCCCTTATGAGGAAAGGCTGAGGGAACTGGGTCTCTTTAGCTTGGAGAAAAGGAGACTGAGGGGTGACCACATCCATGTTTACAAATATGTAAAGGGGGAGTGTCAGGACGATGGAGCCAGGTTCTTCTCAGTGATGTCCGGTGATAGGACAAGGGGAATGGATGCAAAATGGAGCATAAGAGGTTCCTTGTGAATATCAGGAAGAACTTCTTTACTGTGAGAGTGACAGAGCACTGGAACAGGCTGCCCAGAGAGGTTGTGGAGTCTCCTTCTCTGGAGACATTCAAAACCCGCCTGGACGCATTCCTGTGTGATGTGCTCTAGGTGACCCTGCTCTGGCAGGGGGGTTGGATTGGATGATCTTTCGAGGTCCCTTCCAACCCCTAAGATTCTGTGATTCTGTGATTCTATGATCCCAAAGTATTTACCAGCTAAGAGCTACCATAAAAAGAAAGGGGTCTCACAATATTAGCCAGAAGCAAGGATGAAAACTACACTGAAAAAAGTCCTTCGTATTCCTGTTGTCAATAAGTTACTGGAATTATATGCCATATAAAAAGAGAATAACATCAAAAGCACTTAAATCGATTTGACTTTTTAAGCTGCATAAAGGAGAGACTCAATTCAGTAGACTGTAGTCTTAAAGTAAGATTTTTTTTGCAGTAACCTAGCCTTTCCATGCTTCTGCTGTGTGGTCTTTGAGCAACAATCATGCAGCAGGATGAAAGAGAGTCCTCCACTTGCACATAATAATCTTATGTACAGAGCAAGCAAAGTTTTAAGGTACTGTTATTACTGTTTAGAATTCTCAAGAGTTTATACAAGCTCTATAAAGACAAAGCAAAGTTATTGGATAGTCAGTTATATAGAAAAACAGGCATCCATGCTGTAGGAATGGTAGAATAGATCACGTGGCATAAGACAAAGAGTTAACGTTACAATACCAAGTCATTTCACAGTCTGACTTATAATTGAATAGGTAAGTACTCTTCAGTTTCTTATTTCCAGCTGCCAACAATGCCTCTAGGTGTGTTCCTTGTGTGCCCCATAATCCTGTTTTTTGAAAAAGAAATGACTACTCAGAGTATTTAAATAAAAATGAAAACCAGAAGAAATGGCTATAAAACGAAACTGAGGTATGAAAGGGTGTTATAATTCCAACAAAACCTGCAAATATGATGTTACTTCCTATCCATTTCAGATTCTGACTTGTAAAAAAACTGTCTGTCTTTATACCATTTTTGTTAGGGAATGAAAATAGGTATAAGGTCTCTTATCCATTGCACCTCCTGGGCTCTTATGAGTTCTGCTCAATACAGGGCTCCTTCCCTGCCCGCCCCCCCCCCCCCCCCCCCCCCCCCCCATCCCCTCCTGCTTTTTTTTTTAAAAAAACTTTAGCATTCAAGAAATAGTATTTAATAGAAAAACAAATAAATGGCCAGATTCTATTGCAGTGGACTTCACATCAAAAGACTAAACCAGTAGGTTTGCTCTGCTAAGAAGGCAGGAACTATGGAAAATTCATAGTGCTAAAGGAGACAGCTTCAGAAAGGCATTTCATCTTTGAAGTCAGTTAAATGCCCCCAATAAACTAAGCCTACACATGTAAGGGTTAGCTGCAGGTGCACCTCCAAGCAAACCAGAAGTTTTACCTAAGCAAGCTGCATTCACAACAATGTGTACTAGTCACAAATATTCCCCAGCAAAAAGATTGGTAGAGCTGATTCCACTGAACAGATTTAATTAACATTTGTTTCATTACTGATGGAGCACTCTGTTTTTCATCTTTTTGCTGGTAGTTCTTGTGTGTTAGAAATAGAAATACCAAAAACTGCTCTTTGTAAACCACTGTGTTTATTTCTTACAGCGATCAGGCAGAGTACACCATCTCCTAGCTAATACCAACCAAACTGGCTTTTTTCCTGTGAGATAGATTGTTCTAATCTTTCTCAACACAGATATCATTAATCTTGTTCTGTTCCATCTGATGCACAGAAGCTAATAAGGATATAGCATTGTTACCAGGGATAATTTATTTCCTGAATTAAGCGCAGATCACCTAAGGGGGAAAACAATTTTTCTAATGCTTCAGGACAAATGCATTAGCGATGCCGTAAGTGCTACTAGTATCTTGTCAATAGAAAACAGATCTAGCTATTTCCCAACCCAAAGGGAAAAGGATGATAGCAATCAGGAAAGGGAAATCTTGCTTACATTTTACTTCACATGAAATAAAGGGAACAATTGTTTTTATTGTATTAGAACTTAGAAAAATCTTTTTGACTAATTCTCAGTGAAAAATTTAGAGAGGAAAAAGTTAGGGACTTAAAAACCCTGCAGAAAATTATCCAGTGTCTAAGACATTAGGAAAAATTAAATTTTGTTATCATGGAGGTGGCTGGTCCTGTATGAAAAAAATATTTTGGCAAATACCACACAAAGGTCTGTTAAGTCAGGAAGGACACCTAAGCAGAAGCATGTGTCAGTTCTCTTTCTTTTTTAACCAATGAAAGGGTTAAAGCATTAAGTTTTATTGTTTGGAAACTCATTCACTTTTTAACATTACCCATGCTTCTTCCTGCCAAGAGTCAAGACATAGCACATGTATGCCTTTCAACAGCCACCTAATTTTACAATCTACTGATAAATCATCAATAGTATGTTGATTGAGTGATGGATTAATTGAATTTATTAAGACAAAACTCAACAGAATCCCACAACACTACTGACCAACACACTTAGTCTTCAAATAAAACAGATAACCTCACCTGGCCCTTACCATACTTTCCTATACTCTCTTTTCCATTCCTACTTTTAGCTTGTCACTCAAAAAGCATCCTAGGATAAGGGCAGGAATGTGTAAAACATACGGGTCCCCACCGAGGGCAGGCTTATTAAGTCAATTAGTCTTACCTGTCTAAGATGGAGTACTCCTAGTCCACTAGGTATTGAACAGACATTAATATTTCCCTTTTAAAAATTTTGTTTTCTTCTTCTCTGTTTTTCATTAACATTTTGTGTTTGTCTTCAAATTGAATTATTAAACAGAATGTGACCTAATGTCTTGTTTGTTATAGAACTACTACTGATCTATCTTAGAATTGCAGAATGGCTTGTGTTGGAAAGGACCTTAAAGACCATCTAGTTCCAACCCCCCCGTCATGGGCAGGGACACCTCCCAGCAGAGCAGATTGCTCAAAACCCCATCCTACCTGGCCTTGAACACCTCCAGGGATAGGGAATCCACAAGTTCTCTTGGCAACCTGTTCCAGTGCCTCCTACCCCCACAGAAAATAGTTTATTTTTAATATCTAACCTAAATCTACCCTCTTTCAGCTTAAAATAAGTACCTCCGCATGCTATCACTACATGCCCTTTTAAAAAGTCCCTCCACACACAGTACTCCAGGGGAGGGTCTCACAGGAGCAGAGTAGAGGGGGAGAATCACCTCCCTTGACTTGCTGCTCTAAAGTTGGGAAAGAGATACTGCTAAGGAAGAAACAGCAGTAAGTGCAACATAAATCTAGAAGAAAGAGTCTTTACATAGCCAGCCCTCATTACCTTGTCCTGCCTACTCTTCAGGCACTTCAGCTTTTTGTCTTTGCACAGTGATGGGGATAAGGCTAGAAAACATATTCAGAGGTCCTTAAGAGTTAGCCTGAAAGCAGGAAGCTGAGATAGACATTTATTTACCCCAATTAAGATGACCAGTGACAGATTTCACTGCCTTTCTTGGTATGTCTAGAAGAATGTATGAGAAAAAAATGAGTGGATTAAAAAATCCAACAACATACATAAACTTAAAATACATAACAGATGTGTTTATAGCATCAGACAAATATTATTTTTTCATCCTTTCCTCATAGATTCTCATGCCTTCATTATTATTACTGCCATCCTCTGAATTTTTCACAGCTTCTCTGCTCATTAAAGAAGTATCAAGATCTGTTTCCCTGCAAAGCCATCAGTAGTGCAAATTGTGTAATTTTATTCCTTGGTTAATAAATCCACAATTATATTTGCTTTTTACAAAAATCTGTGCTGTTGACTCAGCTTGCGTTTCAGTATGTATACATATACACACACAATAAAAATACACCCACATTTATGCAGAAGTATGTAAAACATAGGTATTTTTTAAAGCTCCTGAAGTCTAATCACTTATGCCAGGTTAATCTATTAAACGTTTTCTTCTTGGATATAATGCTCTGGACTGGTATTTATTCTGTTAACTGTTACTTAATTGCCTATTATTTCAAGCATTTTCCAGTTCATCAAGACAATACAAATACTGAACCCATCTTCCAATCTAAAACTTTACACAAACACCATTTCATTTAACTGTGGCTAGATTTTATTTTGAGAAACTGCCTAGTGTCTGGGTATAAATGGAATGTTACACTCCTTTTCCATCACTTATAATAGGTCTGATCATTCATTCATTCATTTACTATTATTACTTTAATTCACTCAAAAAAATCCAATATAATTTGGTCAGAAGACATGGTCTATTAAGAAGCTTGCTACAGGGTACTTCTATACTTCCATTTCAGATTTAAGGACAAACTGTTGAACATGAAAACTGCCTCATTCCTTTTATTTATTGCCATTCAATGCAAACATCTTAAGGCAATACAACCCTGACAGGAAAGTAATGCAATCATAGAATCATAGAATATCTTCCATTGGAAGGGACCACTAAAGGTCATCTATCTATTCCAACCCCCCTACAATAAGCAGGGACATCTCCAACTTGAAAAGATTGCTCAGAGCTCCATCAAGCCTGACCTTTCATTTCTACAGGGATAGGGGCCTCCACCACCTCTTCAGGCAACCTGTTCCAGTGATCCACCTCCCTCATAGTAAAGAACTTTTTCCCAGTGTCCAACCTAAATCTACCCTTTTCTAGCTTAAAGCCATTACCCCTTGTCCTATCGTTACATACCCGTGTGAACAGGTCTTCCCCAGCCTTCTTGTAGGCCCGCTTTATGTACTGGAAGGCCACTATAAGGTCCCCCAGAGCCTTCTCTCCTTCAGGCTGAACAACCCAACTCCCTCAGCCTGTCTTCATAAGAGAGTCACGCTATGTTTTGGCTCTAACCAAGTGCTGACAGTGTAGAGGAAAGAAAAAAAATATGATATTAAGTTGCATATATCTATGCTCTCACTGAGTTTTTGATAATTTTTTCCAAGTACAAATACTTTTGCCACATATCTTCTATAATATCAAATTGCAGTACAATTAAATTAATGTTTACACATTAATATTCTAATGAATTAATGTTCCAAAGCATATTCTTATGAAAACGGGGGCATTAGAGCCATGTGTAGACATGGAAACACTTAACAGCAGTTTCACATCCAGCTGAATAATGAATGTGAGCACATAGCTCACACATACAGTGTAAAATGTGTGCTTCGTACTGACTTCTTTTTGACCAAAAAGCGTGGAACCTTTTCCATGCCCACAAAGGGAGCAAGTCCATTAACTATCAAAGACTAACTGCTATGAAATCAGGTCTGTGGCTGTTTCCTGGCTATCCAGCATTACCTGGGGAGAAGAATGCACTTTATAGTCTGACATAATAAAATAGGGAGAGAGAAGGCAGACAGGAGAGGGGAGTAAGACTATCCAGAGATTCATATTGCAGATGGGAGGTTATAATAAAATATTTTCATTATGGATAAATACAAGATTTGTCAGAAGTGTATTACTTTCCTAGTCTGTTTATTTTCTCAAAGGTTATGTGGCTCCTATCAAAATTTAATTTGGAGGATTATCTCTGACAATTATGCTTTCCCAAAGAGAAGATTATTCTTTTATCTGATACGGAATTCTCTTGCTGGGAAAAAAAAAACCCAAACTCAACCAGACAAAACTCCAAATCACTTTGAACTGCTATCCCAAGACAACAAAAAATATGTTAGTCACAGAAACAATTATATGCTGTAAGCACAAACCAGTCTCTTTTCTTTCCAGAACTTTCAGTGTTTTTTGGCTTCTCCCTTTTTGCCTTCTCCTAAAACTTAGATTGTTCAAGAATTCCAGTCCTCCAGTCTTCCATTTTTACTAGTCTGATCTGCCCCTTGAAGTCTGGCACAGCTGACCTGCTGTAATCCTAAAGCAAGACTTATGAAACAAGTTTTGTTTAAAAGCTTACAGCTTTTCAGTAGAATTGTTGATTATTTGCTATTGACCAATTTATCTATGTGCTACTGCTAGATACATAATATTAAGCAATGTTGGGGAAATTTACCTGTGAATATAGCAATATATATTACAATATATATTACAAAATTTTCACAATACACAGGAGATTGTACGATTCTTTTTCAAGAAAATTATTCCTACAGAAAATCAGATTTTACTTAGTTTTTGCAATGTGATATGCAGGGCACACAGGCTTTAAACCTGAGTTCCTTTCCTTGTGATCCTACTTCTGTATCAGTATCACTTAAAAATACCTAAAGTCTATCTAACAACTGTCAGTTAAAAGTTAGACCAAGTCACAGCTTGTTTCAACAGATTACTGCTGCACATGTGGTGCTCAGCAGGAGCACAGACATCAAGCAGTAACTTGTCACAATTCTTAGCCTGGGAAAGAGCTGAGGATATCCTACCTTACAGGATCCACAATATACAGTAGGCCACAGTATGTGCCTGCTTCCATGGTGGTCAGGACATCATAGGATAACTCAGGTTGATGGGACCTCAGCAGGTCCTGATCAGAACAGGAGCAGCTATGTAATCAAATTGCTGAGGGCTTTATCCAGTCAGGTCTTAAAACCTGCAAGAATGCATGTTCCATAACTTTTCTGGGCCTCTGCTACTCTGTTAGGCTACACTTGTGGTGGAAAAGGTTTCTCCTTTTCAGTCTGAACTGCTCCTCTCATCCTGTTTCAATGCATACTCACTAGCTCTCACCTTCTTGCAATCCACTGCTGTGAACACCCTGACTCTGCTTTCTTGATAACCTCACAGTTGCTGGGGGGTTGTTGTTGGATCCTGCACCACAGAAGGAATCCCGCTCCAGGCTGCATAAGTCCAGCTCATTTTGCCTCCTATCAAGAGGTGCTCCACCCTTGACCGTCTTGATGGTCCACTGCTAAACTTGCTCCTTTTCATCTACACTTTTACTGGGGAAGCAGAAGGCGGCAAAAATTGAATGCAGCATTTTAATGCATTTTAAAAAAGCAACAAACTGAAGGCAACAGTCATTTTCCTCAACCTACTGGCTGTACTTCTGCTTATGAAGCCCTCATTGTTGGTTCTTTTCACTCTCTTTGCTGCCAGGGCACACAGCCTGCTTATGCTCTGGTTGCTGTCTTCCAGTGTTCCCCTGGGCTATCTCTACAGAGTTGCTCCCCAGTTGTCAGCCCCCAGCCTGTATTTTTGCCAGAGGCTTTGTCTTGCCAGGGACCCTAGGAGGAGGCTGTCCTTTAACATGTCTGCCTTCCTAAATTCCTTTATCCTCCAGAGCTGCCTCCTACGCCATCTCACTTACTAGGTGCCTGAGTAAGACAAAATCTGCTTAGTTCCCTTAGGACTCAGATCTCATCAGCACAACCAAGATTGCCTTTGTTATTATACCCCCAAATCAGTTCTTGCCTGATTGTTAGTAAAAAATAGAGCCGTGCATGAGCCCTGGATAGACCACACAGTATCTGCCTGTGTCAAACAGTTACCCCATATATTTTCAGTTTCGTCAATTGCTTTAATGGTCCTTCCAGAAGATGGTAAGGAGTCTGAAGTCTCCTGAGAATCAAAGTCACTAGTCCAGGGCTCTTTTCAGTTGTTTAAAAGGCTTCACCTACTTCATCACCTTGATCAGTGATCTGCAGCACATGCCCACCAGTGTCATGTTTCGTGGCCGCTCCTCTGACTCTAACCCACAAGCTGCGCCTTCAGCTGATGGGCAGCCCTTCTTGTCTTCCCTACCTGTCCTTCCTAAAGAGATTTAATCTGTTTGATACAGATTTCCAGTTGTTTGAGCTGTCCTACCATATACCAGTTATTCCCATAATGTTGCAGCTTTCTGACCAGAAAAAACTAGCTCCTCCTGCTTGTTTCTTCAGCTGTGTACATGTATACCTGTACATGTAGGGACCTCCTTTCTCCAGAACCACCAGTAATGCAGAACCTTTAACACATTGTCACTCACAAAAGCTTCACAAAAACCAATACATTCTAGACTTGTTTACTCGATATCTGCCATGGCAGCAAAATGCATCTATTGTGCTGCTCTACTAGGAACAATTTTTTAGGGTGGGGTAATGCTATTTGGTTTTTAGTTTAGAGAAAACACAGAGGTTTTTAATTTTCTGTTGTGTTGTTGGTTGTTTTTGTGGTTTGTTTTTTTCTTCTTCTTCTCTGAATTACTGGAGAAAAAGGTTCTTTTTAAAACCTGATCAGTATCACATTTGGCAATTTACCTAAGCTAGGAATCAATCTTTTTCACATTAAACTGTTTAACATCTAGCTACATAATTCTTGCTTTATGAGCTGACCTTCTCTCATTTGCTTCATTAGCCAGTCTCCTCCATAACATTTTTCTCTTCCAATCTCTGACCAAAATTGGTGCTTCTCTTTCTCTTCATTGTTTTTTTGTACAATTTTCACACAACAGTATCTAGGTGAGAACTTCAATAGCGAGACTACATCAAGAGCGTGCTTCATCCCATAAAGACAAAACAAACAAATCAGTCAGATACTGCCTCCACATTTTGGTCATCTCATATTAAATATATATAAATTGGTCATCTCATATAAATATATATAAATATAAATAAATATAAATACATATATATATAACAAAACTATTAACTATCAACTCAGATCTCATTCATGACATTGCACACTAATATGTGAAAGAATAAAAAGGCTAGTTGTTAAAGAACTTGATGTATCACCAATTCTTAGTGGAGTTCAAATGAGAAATTTCTTCTCATTAAGTAAAAAACCTTATACCTTGAGATATAATTGAAACAAGCATTTAAAATGTTACAAGGACTTGAGATTTTTAATTTCACAGGCTAGAATCCACTGTTTACTATGCAGTATTATTCCCCCACATATTGGGATATAGATATCACTGGAGAAATAATCTAAAAGACCTCTTATAAAACAAAATCTCAGCCTCTTTCTCTGATGGCTTACCTTTAATCTAGCTCACTTACAGACAGACTATATACAGGAAACATGGGAATTGACTTTGTTTCCTCTGTATAGATTCTCCCAAGCAAGGCAAAAAAAAGAAACTTTTTGGAGCCAAAAGCAGTATTGCCTCTATAAAAGTAACAAGCAGGGCACAGAGAAAATCTACTCTGCATGGTGTGGGGTATGTGGGTGTGTGTGAGGAGGGAGTGGCATAGTACCACTGGCTGGGTTCCATCCAAAACAAAAGAAACAGGTTTTGATTCCTCTAATGCATGAGAAAGCTTGGCAAAAACTTCACAGGAGAGTTTAGGCTTTTTTTTATGGCTACATCATAAATGAAAAGTCTTTAAGCTGCACTTATAATGCCTTTTACACATCAGCACTGAAATATTCTTCTGTAGTGCACAGTTAATTAGTAAGCTTTGCTCTTATGTACTCCTAGAATAAAAATTGTGAAGATATTAAAATTAAAATTGTAATCTGTACTGTGCCATCACTTTCTACCATAATTTTGCTTCTTAAACTGTTCTAATCCATACTGAGGAATTGTGAACCACAAATATTTATGCATTCTAAGGTGCCAGTTTCAAAATATGTACCTTTTCCCAGGTTGCCTTGTACATCTTAAAGTTACTTTCTTAGTAAATAGTTATTGAAATAGCTCTTTGAAGGTATATATTTGGGTTGTTGAAAAAAATGGCAAGGAATAAAAGCCTAACCTGAACAGAAAGCACAGAACATAGCAATTCAACAGAAGGAATGTACAAAATTCCTGCTTTTAATTGTGATAAGAGCTCCCACACAGATGATGAAAATAAATAATCTTCTATAAAAGCTCTGAGACCTGGAACCTCCTCTTACGCATTCACCCATCCTAAAAGCACTTAGCAAGGCCATGTGCTAGGCTGGAGCTGTAGATCTGCTATGTTAAGTGTTTGGAAAGAATTCTTCAACTTAGACTTTAAGGAACAGGGTTATGATAAAAATGAAGCCTCAACAAACTTTCACCATAAACAGTCTCTGCTTGATACAGACTGGTATTTCATTCTGGGAATGAAATTCCGTATCAAGACAGTACAAACAACAGGCAAGTCCTTCATCATCAAGGCAAACTGACAGCTGAGTTTTTATTATTCTTCAAAAAACATTAAGATAGAGTTTACAAGGCCACAATCCCTTATTTTCAGAATTACATCAAGACTGGTAAGAAAAAAAATATGCATGCAAGTTTACCATATTTTTTAACATTCTCTTATTCTGAAGTAGCTGGGCTATTTTGAGTGTCCAGCATCCAGATCAGAGAGACTCTAAAACTGACTGAGTTTTAGTATGACCAAGGTTTGGGATTTAGAGGGGTCTTTACCAACTTCTGTCATGTTACTTGCTTTCCTATTTTTGCAACAGCCTCCTTCCACCCTACAGACCTCTTCAGAAAATAAGTTGATGCCTGAACAGCTTTGTGTTATCTCTGCATTCAGAGGAGAGCACATACTTTTTTTTTTTTTTTTTTTAAAAGGAAAATAAATGTGTTCTGTCATTGAAACTGATAGCACAAAAAACCTGTTCCAAACAATTTACTGTAACTTTATGACTCCTCTTCATCTACAGTGAGCAGGAGTAGCCTTCAAATTCTTTGTTACCAACAACTGCTGTGTTTTGTCCAGGACAGCCCAAAGTATTGCTACTTCATAAGTGAGCAGTATCACACCATCATTGCTAGCAGGGAGAGCGTTCTAGGAGAAACAATTTGGATGACTTCTTGATCCAACTGGCTTGGAGTGACAGTAGTACCCTATTCCCTGCACGCTGGTGAGGCACTCCAAAGTATATTCAGAAACTATGAAAAGCTTCTAGAGGTTTCAATCCCACACATTGTTTTGGCATAGATTTCTGTTTAAAACAAATCAGCATTTTTAAACATTCCATAGCAAGTACCTCATATTGCTTGAAGTGGAAGCTTCTGTTTTATTAATAAATTGTGGTTTTCAGAGGAAGCTGGGAGAACTGAAAACCCAGTATTTCACCATAAGGTAGTATCAAATGCTTGAAGTTAAACTAATTCATTCTAGTCCTAGCATGACCTAACTTCTCCAGATATTTCTTGTAACAATTTCTAAAGGCAAGTAAATCAGGTTATACTATTTTCCTCAAATAGAGTGAGAGTAGTTTGTCTAACACTAGACTCCAGACACATCATAGATTTTGCTCATGTATGGAAAAGACAACTGGCAGTCTTCTCCCTACACTCTTTCTAAATCAGAGCAGAACTGTTTTCTTCCCATCCCCTTATGAAACAAAATTTAGTCCTCCCCTTGACAACACTGCATCTTCTGCACCTAACGTAACTGCCTACTTTATGCATTTATAAAAGATGCAGGTTTTCTAACACAGTTGGTATGTCTGCAAATCAGATATGATCAGGCATTTGTAGTGTTAGAAAGAAATCTACTATGTGGACTATTGTATCAAAAAGAAGAAATACAACACAGGGTAAGTTTAGTATTTTACAAGGAAGAAGCAGGGCAATAAGTAGAACTACAATCCTGGACTTCCAGAGGGCTAACTTATTACTCTTCAAAGATCTACTTGCAGGAATCCTGTGGGCTAAGACTCTAGAAGGTACGGGGGCCCGAGAGAGTTGGTTAATATTCAAATATCACTTCCTCCAAGCTCAAGATAGGCACATTCCTTTGATTAAAAAATCAGGTAGTGGAGGAAGAAGACCTGCATGGATGAGCAAGGAGCTGCTGGAGAAAGTCTCATGGAAGAAAGAAATTTAAAGTTTGTGAAAGAAGGGACTTGTCACTTGGAATAACTACTGGAACATCGGAAGGGTATGTAGGAAGGCAACAAGGAAGGCCAAAGCCCTCTTAGAACTAAACCTGGCTAAGGAGGTAAAAGAAAACAAGAAGGGCTTCTTCAAATACATCAGTGGTAAAAGGAAGAATAGGGAAAATGTGGGCCCAGAAGTGAATGAGGTGGGAGCCCTGGTAGCAGAGGATGCAGAGAAAGCAGAGTTACTGGATACCTTCTTTGCTTCAGTCTTTACTCCTAAGACCAGCCCCTGTGAATCCGAGACCCTGAATGTAAGAGAGAAAGCCTGGAGGAAGGAAGACCCTCCACTGGTCTTGGGGTTGGAGGATTGGGTTGGAGATCAGTTGGGTAAACTGAACATGCACAGATCCATGGGCCCCAATAGGATGAACACCCATGAGTGTGGAGAGAGCTGGCTGATGTTGCTCTACCATCTGCCCTCATTTTTGAAAGATCATGGCAAACTGGAGAGGTGCCTGAGGACTGGAGGAAAGCCAATGTCACTCCAGTCTTCAAAAAGAGCAAGAAGGAATGCAGGAAACTACAGACCAGTCAGCCTCACCTCCAGCCCTGGAAAAATGATGGAGCAGCTCATTCTAGAAGTCATCACATGGAAGAGAAGAAGATTATCAGGAGTAGTCAGCATGGATTTACCAAGGGGACATCATGGTTGACCAATCTGATAGCCTTCTATGATGGTGTGACTGAATGGGTAGATGCAGGGAGAGCAATGGATGTAGTCTACCTTAACCTTGGCAAGGTTTTGATATTGTCTCCCATAATACTCTCATGAGCAAGCTCAGGAAGTGTGGGGCAGAAGAGTAGATGGTGAGATGGACTGAGAACTGGCTGAACAATAAGTGGTGATCAATGGCATGGAGTCCATCTGGAGACCTGTAAGTAGAGGAGTTCCCCAGGGGTTAGTCCTGGGTCCAGTCCTGTTCAACATCTTCATTGATGACCTGGAGAATGGGTAGGAAACTGAAAGGATTGGCTGATACACCTAAGGCTGTGCAGCCATTCAGCAGGATTTGGACAGACTGGAGAGCTGGGCAAAGAGGAACCTAATGAGGTTCACAAGAGCAAGTGTTGAGTCCTGCACTTAGGAAGGAAAAACATGCACCAGTACAGACTAGAAGCCAGCCTGCTAAAAAGTATCTCCTTGGAGAAGGACCTTGGAGTCCTGGTAGACAACAAGTTATCCATAGGACAACCATGTCCCCTTGTGGTCAAGAAGGCCAATGGTATCCTGGGGTGCATTAAGAAGAGTGTGTACAACAGGTCAAGGGATGTTCTTCTCTCCCCCTACTCTGCCCTAGTGAGACCCCACATGGAGCACTGTGTCCAGTTCTGGGCTCCCCAGTTCAAGAGGGACAGGGATTTACTTGTGAAAGTCCAACAGAGGGCTATGAGGATGGTTGAGGGACTGGAACACCTGCCTTATGAGGAAAGGCTGAGACACCTGGGGCTGTTGAGTCTAGAGAAGAGAAGACTGAGAGGGGATCTTATTAATGTACACAAATATGTGAAGGGTGGGTGTCAAGAAGGCGGAGCCAGTCTCTTTTCAGTCATGGCCTGTGATAGGATGAGGGTCAATGGATGCAAGTTAGAGCACAGGAAGTTCCACCTCAACATAAGGAAGAACTTCTTTACTGTGAGGGTTACAGAGCACTGGAACAGGCTGCCCGGAGAGGCTGTGGAGTCTCCTTCTCTGGAGACTTCCAAGACCGGTCTGGATGCCTTTCTGAGTGAACTGCTATAGATTCTGTGGTGGTCCTGCTCTGGTACAGGGGATTGGACTCAATGATGTCCAGAGGTCCTTTCCAACTCCTAACATTTTGTGATTCTGGGAGTTCCTAAATGGCAACTTGCAAAAATTTTGTATGCAATCTTTAATGTTTTTTTTTTTTTTTTGTAACTGTTCTCAAAGAAGTTTATTGTTTATGTTAGCCTGAGCATCTGGGCTAGAACTAGAGTTGTTAGGCATCTAAGGTCAAGAGGCCAAAGACTATTTGCCATTCAAAGCCCACCTACAAATGCTTGCTTGAATTCAAGCTGTTTCCACAACTGTGTTTCTTTAATCTCATCATCATTTTCTCAAATGGAAAACTTTCCCATTATTTGGATTTCCAAAAACTCCAGGGTGGTAGGAGGCCCCCTGTATAGGGGGAAAAAAACCAAACCTGTTTGTACACAAAATCTGTGGTTCCCTTTGAGAAGCACATAGCACAGAGAGAAAACTATGTTTACAAATCTTGCATAAATGTATTTTCTTTAAAACATTAAGAACTATCCAGTATTTTATTGTATCACCTTTCCTTATGCTGTCTTCCTCCTTCCCAGCCATATTTCCAGGGTGACCTCCAGAGTTCATTTTACATAGGATTCAAAGAAACTTCCTATCAGCACACTGCTTTGAAAACTAAAATGTGCCATCTACTGGCAATTTAATACATTGGAAGTTCATCCATCACTACTTTAAACACCTTAAATTTACCTGCACTCAAACTAAACGCAAAACTAAAAGGAAAAGCTCTAGGTAAGTCCTTCAGATTGCATTCTAGCCTTTAGTGATATAAGAAGTTACAGATCATAAGATACCCAACAACAAACTGGAAAGCTGTAGTTCATGCTGTAAGTTCTGTTCAGCACAACTTTCTGAACCCTAGTCCAACCAGTTTTCCTTCTCTTTCTCTGCAGTTACTATTTTATGGGAGGAAATAAACATACCTTTATGTCCTCTTTAGTCTGAAGTTTCTAGAATGATGAACAGCTGTGTAGTGTGCCCTTAGTAACATGGAATAACGGCAGTTACCAAAGTGAACTGAAAATTTTATGTCGTGGAAGAGTTGAAACATATTTACCTCATATATTTTAAGATAGTAGTATCCGTGGTGTAGTAACCATGCTGTTACTTACTTGCTTTAACATATACACGTTGCTTAACACTGGACTAACCCAGTTGGTGCTTCAGGGTACTGTTCCAGGCAAGTTTCCAAAACTTGACTCATGAATATAAACTCCTGCTGAGCTTTCAGGTTGTCGTTCATGGACTTGGAGAAAATGAAGCCCATGGTGCCCTGGAGCGCAGCAGAGACAAGGCAGGCGAGGCCGCAGCAGCAGGCATCCCGGGCGGTACCGCGGGCGGCCCTTCCCTGCCCGACCCGGTCCCGGAGGAGCCTGCCCAGGGGCAGGCAGGACTTCCAGGAGCCCTTCCCCGCATGAAGCAGATACACAGGCCCTGGCGGGCTCACAACTCCAGCGTGATGCAAGCAGGTGCTAAGTATCAGTTGGCAAAGAAAGGAAGTAAATGTCAAAAATTATGGCAGAATTTATCATGCTGACAATGATATCAATCATTTGTCAATTATGTAAAAAATAAATGACAAAAATTATGCTGTCAGTTGGCTTTTTAAATAATGATACAGATATTGGACAGGGTTCCCAGAACTCATTTGGCACCAAAGAATATCTTATTAAAGCTTGCAACACCAGTCTGTGAGAATACGTAGTACCTCAAACACAACCTCATGGTGGAATTTGACATCTTACCTTACAACAAGAATTAATATTTTTTTCCAGGAAAAGTCTTCCTGGTCAAGATTCAGATTCAGTGAAGGTAATTTTCAAAATACTTATATTTGTTAATGTCTTGGCTTGCAAGTGATTCTTGTTCGTATTAATTCATATTAATATTCTACATTTTGTAGAAGTTGTTTTTTTTTAAAAAAAAATGCCACTGAAGACAGCTATCTTCCAATTTTTCCTCCATCCCCCTTTTTTTAGGCAGCACAGAAAAAAAGGAAGAATAGTAAGAAAAAAAAATATATTTCTATTGTGGAAAATTGCTTCTTATTTTTGCTTCAAGTGTTTCCAATAACTTGGATTTTTATATTTTTTTTTAATATTGAGAAAGTGCCTGTGGCTTTTAAAAGTATTTAATCTCTTGATGATGCATTATTTTAATTTTTAAGGAGGCACAGACTTTAAAAATGTGATGGTAGGATGTATTTTCAGCTCCAGAGGTTTAACATAGTCCATGACAAAATTTGGCTGTCAATTTACAGTATAGAGTAAGTGTTCATTTAACTGCTTCTAGATGTAAGCACTAGCAAGGATGAAGGCATCTGGCCCAAGATTCTGTGTACACCTTGAAAATGGGTGTTTTCCCCAGAGTTCATTGTTTTACTGAAGGTATTATCTTGTTCACTTGAATGATAATAATTTTATATGTTTGGATTATCTAAAATAACTGCCAGTCATAGGAAAGCAACAATGAAAACCCCCTTTCTGGCAAACTTCTCCAGGGTTTGAAATAAAGTTTTATAGCATGGTTTGGGTTGGAAGGATCAATTTGTTCATCAATGCAGTTCTCCTGGCATTCTTGCCTGCCTTCCTCTTTCTTGGGATGCATTGCTTCAGGGCTTGGAGGAGGTAATATGTGAATATTGACCAGCCTTCTTGGGCTCCTCTCCCACCCAGGATTTTATGCCAGGACATCTATCCTATGAAGTGGATCCTTGAAGAGGTTGAAATCTGCTCTCCTGAATTCCAGGGTAGTGAGCTTGCTGTGGACCCTCCTTATTGCCCTGTGGATCCTGAATTCCACAATTTCATGGTCACTGCAGCCAAGGCTGCCCTTAAGCTTCACATTGTCCACCAGGCCATTCTTCCTGGAGAGAACAAGGTCCAGCACGGCACCTTTTCTTATGGGTTCTCCATCGTTTGGAAGAGGAAGTTGTCATCAGTGCATTCCAAGAACTTCCAGGATTGTGGGTGCCTTGTTGTGTTGTCTCTCCAGCAGATATCAGGGTGGTTGAATTCTCCCCATGAAGACCATGGCCTGTGAGCGGGAATGTTTCATAGAACCAAAACATTCTCTGTCATAAAGATACGGTGAATGACTGTAACAACCGAGAAAGGTGGAAACAGGGAAGCTGACACACAAAACAACAATCCAGTGCAGAGAACTGGAGGATACATTTGGACCACCTGTGCTGAATTATAATGGCTTGCAATCCAGTAAGATAGTCAGGTCTTGTGGAAGACACACTGAAGTCAGTTAAACACACAAGTGATGGGTGTTTCTGTAGAATATGAAAAATTGAGATAAGCATAATTATGAGAAGAAATGGGGGGGGGGGGAAGTAGTAAATGGTGGTATACTGAGAAGGAGAGAGAAATGTTGTAAGAAAGTACGAGACCGTGAAAAGGTGGAGTAGGAGAGAAAATAGATTAAATAAAGCACTGATGATCAGACCTGCCCGTCCGTGAGCAGCAGGATCCGTCATCCAAGTGTGTTGGATTAGCGGCTTGTGTGATGAACAGGACGGTGGCACGCAACTCCCAAGGGGTTTTGCCTGCTACTGGTGCAGCGCAGATCCCGGGAGGAAATTTCCTGCTATACTCCAGCTGCGCACGAGATGGCAGTCCTTCTCTGGCAGCCACTGACCGGTATTTCATTAGCTTTCATAAGGAGAATTAACCAGGAGAAATATTTTTAAAAGCAAGAGTTCTTTCTCTTATCTCTATGTGTAGTGCACCTGGATGAATCAGTTTGATTTTTTACAATAATTATTTGAGTGTAAAACAACTTCAATTTCATAACCCAGATTAAGAAGAAAGCAAACCATGCTGGAGATGACCTGCAGAATGAATATTTGGAAAGGAGTTTTATGTCTCTATCAGTCTGCCTGGTTGATTAACATGAACTGGAAAGAGTATCTGCAAAATCAAATTCCGAAATCTAGCAACATTTTCCAAAATTGATCAGAGAATGCTTATTTAGTACCTTGTAACTTTCAAGCTGCTAGGTCAAAACAGTTAAATAGTTTGAGAGAGATGAAAAGCAATGTTCTAAATTCACAGTCCTTAGGAGACCAATTTCCTGGTTTTACCATAGAGAATTTATCTGAGCAAACTAGAAGTGTACTGACTGTAAACATGAATAACTGTAACATTTCTTTAACCCATGATAATTAATTCTGTAAGTTGTGACAATTGAGCTTATTATTATTGTTGTTGTTGTTATTGTTATTATTTTATTTTGGGGATTATTGTTCAGCAAAAAAATAAATTAAATAAAAATTATAATAATCCAGATTTCTACTATCTTGTGTTAATGACAAAAAAAAAATTACATCCTTTTAAGATTTTTGGAGTTTGTTTTGCTATTGGACTTTTGAAAGTACAAAATGTGTGAATACATAGAGATATATGAACTTGACAATTCAAGCACATACACAGAGCAAATACAAACATTTAACTTCGACAATCTTTTGTTTGCAATAAGGGAAGTCCCAGTGTTATCTAATCCTCTTATTTAACTAAAGCATTTATCAGCTTAGCAAAGTTCTTCTTAAATAGGAAGCTTCCTTGTCATTTGGGGAATTTTTTTTTTTTTTTTTTAGTAATTTATTCTTCTTACTGGAAAGAGGCTTCTCAGACTGGTTTGTAACTGTTTTGTCTGGTTTCATGACTGTTTTGTACTTTTATTTTTATATCCACTACCTAGCTATATAAGTAAATTTGCCATTTACAAATGTCATGTTTATTACTAAACAATAATAAGCTTATTAAAATATTAACTGAATTAGTTGTACTGATGTAGCTGTACTTCATGTCTGGCATCAGTTCCCAAGACTAGTGTGCCTCTTATCTGAACTTCCAAGGCAAAATTGGATGGGTAATTTCAATTCCTAGTCATCAAATTCCTGATTTTTTAAAAAGTCAAACTCCAAATTCCATTGCTATTTTAGGGGCAGATATATGCAACTAGAGAGGAACCCACTGCATAACAATGGTGGAATAGATTTGTTACATCCTGTGACTTTGAAGAAGAGATATGCTGCTGCTTAATAATTGCCAGGGATAATGATTGCTCAGCTCATATTTCTTGCTTTGTTTTTCCATTTGGAAAAGGATCCTTTAATCACAAGTGCTCTAAATGCTAACCAGGTGATACCCACTCCCATGATCTGAATAACTTCTTCCTTTCTAGTGGGATTTGATTTAGTGTTTACTAGAAAGCATTTTCTTTGCTGTATGAAATTAAAGAATAGAGAAGTGTTTAACATTTCATTTTTTTTGTTTGTACTGTCCTTCTGTTGCCACATTTTGTTAGTCTAATAGAGGCCTTCAGTATCTGATCAAGCTTGATACCATCAGAGAGGTTCCCTAACACTTCTGGATTATCATTATGGAATCTGTAGAGGTTGCTGTCCTCTCCTCTGTGGTATACTTGGAAGTCACTGGTGCTGTTGCTGGTATCACAGTGGGCTCTGGTTACTCTCAACAGCAGTCCTTGGATTGGGATGTTAGAAGGATTTCCAGAGAACCAAATGTGCTGTGAGGTATGGTCTAGTCAGTATCAGCTGGCTACACCTTTTAGCCTTTCATGTGATGGAGGCAGTGTCACACAGCCAGGTGTTAACTTCAGTCATCGATTGTCTGTTTGATCTGCAGTCTTTAGATCCACAAAATGGTTTAACAAGTGCAGCACTGCATGTAAATACCAAATGTTACCACATATGCTAAGGGTGTAGTCCCAGGGAGCTATTGTTACCACGTAGTCCTGTGATACTGTATCTCCATTCCCAGTAGCAGGCCATAGGCTTTGTACTGAGTTTGCAAGGCCTCAGAGCTGAGGTTTATTAGGCCTGCTCTAAGCCTTTCTTGACTTGCCTCTGGGTTGTCTTGTTTGGCTTGTCTGCAGCAACTTCTCTAACTGGTCAGTTTTCTATGGCTAATTTGTTTTATTTTTGTGATCTATGGTAGCATCATGATTGTATGATTAACATAATGATGGAATTAGTTAAGCAATTCAAGCGCAGGGTTGACTTTAATGTAAGTTTCAGCAATGAAATGAAACCAAACTAGATAGGAGTAGCAGAGCAGGGCATCTTTTAAATTTGGTATAGCCATCAACCATTAAGTGAGTAGACCAACACGAGGAACAAGGTAAAAAGATGAATTCTGTACAGAAAATAATTTTTGTCTGCAACTAGTATTTTTTCAGGTGTAAATTCCAGAGTAAATTTGCAGGTAAGTGCATAAATGTAGTGATTTGCATAAACGTAAATGTTTTGATTGACAACCAGCTGAACATGAACCAGCAGTGTGCCTGGGTGGCCAAGAAGGCCAAAATCATCCTGGCCTGCATCAGGAACAGTGTGATCAGCAGGACCAGGGAGGGGATCCTGCCCCTCTACTCTGTCTTGCTGAGGCTGCACCTCGAGCACTGTGTGCAGTTCTGGGCACCTCAATACAGGAAGGATATGGAAGTGCTGGAGAAGGTGCAGAGAAAGGCAGCTAGGTTGAACAGGGGTTTTGAACAGGTCTTATGAGGAGAGGCTGAGGGAGCTGGGGCTGCTTGGCGTGGAGGAGGCTGAGGAGGGACCTCATTGCTCTCTACAACTACCTGAGAGGAGGTTATGGGGAGGTGGGTGTCAGCCTCTTCTCCCTAGTGACTAGTGATAGGACAAGAGGAAATGGGGTCAAGTTGTGCCAGGGGAGATTCAGATTGGATATCAGGAGAAATTCCATCACAGTAAGACTGGTCAGGCAGCGGAACAGGCTGCCAAGGGTGGTGGTGGAGGCACCATCCCTGGAGGTATTAAACAAGCAGGTGGGTGTGGTGTTTCAGGAGATGTTTTAGTGGTCACAGGGGTGTAGGGCTGATGGATGGATTTGATGGTCTTGAAGGTCTTTTCCAACCTTAATGACTCTATGATTCTATGTTGTTCAGAACATAGAGCAGGCTACAGTAAAGCATTCCAGCTGTTGCATTCCAAATGCAGCTCTGTCTTTTTGTTTTGAAAGGTATCCAGCAAACAAATTGGCAGTTGTCAGCACTGTGATGCTGGCCGAAAGGAACCATTCTGCATGTCAGAGGAATCAGGAAGATCTGGTAGCCTCAGAAAGGTGAGGCTGCCACATACCCATGTCCACAGACCAAATAATTATGAGCTGATCATGTGTTCCCAGTAGGCACATGCACCCAGAACTCGTGCATATCACATTATATACACACACAGCCAGCCCCACAGATGATGGAGATGTATGGAACATTCACACAAACAGCATCATTGGTGTCATCCTAATCCTCTCTCTGAGCAGGGCAGAGCTCTGCTGGTGGGAATATATATATATATATATGCATGTAGTAGGTGCATTCCTTGCACGGCTATGCTCAGATACTTAGTCTGCCCACTAGCTGCCCCTGGATCCCAGTCTCCTAGTCTAGCATCCAGACACAATAGCCCATGGAGTCTGCAGCACTTCTCCAGATGCTGGCACTGACACCTTCCTCACACACATAAAGTCCACATGCATCCTCACCCAGAGCTGGCCAGGACTCCTTGCTCCCCCAGTACCGACAGTGGGTCTCTCCCCAGAGACACCCCCCCCAGACCTCACATTCTCTCTGGCAGCTGTTAGGGAATCTCTTGGTCCCTCTCACAGGGTCAGAGCTCCTCCTGTGATCTCACTTTCAGAGACACCCACCCCTTGCCTGCCAGACTACCACATGTACTCACTGTCTCATCCAGGTGCACATTTACTTGCACTCATCTCCTGCCCCATGGTCCGAGTGTTGCACTCAGGGAACATGGGTCTTTGATATCCCGTCCCAGGGGCTGGCACTTGGTGTCACTCAGGTCTCCCAACCCAGCTGTCATTACCCAGGCACAGGTATCCTCTGGCCTGTGGTCCCAGTGCAGCTGCTGCCACCGTAGACACAGGGACTACTATGGCCAAGGCCTCAATCCAGGTGCCTGCACTGCAGCCCACCCACTCTAGCCTAGTTGCTGCGCCATGGACATGAGTCGTCTAACACAGGCTGTGACTCCACTTGCACACCCCCAGACACACACACCCCCGAAATAAAGAGTTCCTTACCTATGAAAAGAGTCAGCAATTAAACAAGAAGAGGGAACAGACTGTACTAACGGGGCACAGGGCATGGCCAGGCAAGTCTCTGATGGGTTTGTATCTCCCGTAATGGGCCTGGGAGCAGCAAGGACAGGATACTTTTTGCACTGCCCCACCTACCATTGCTTTTCTGTGGGGATGCAGAGGTGCTTTTATCATATAATCTAACATTCCACATCCTCCTTTCTCATGTTAGTGGGCTTGTGTTAGATGATTTTGGAAGCTTTGGACCCAAGTCAGTGAATGAAACCCATCAAGCACCTCCACAGCAATGAGCTGTACCAACAGAAAACCCAGTGGCTTCCAGGTAGGGATCCTGATGCCTTCTCAACCACCTGCTGGCTCATGGCCCATAAAAACGTTAACTGTGTATTACAAATGGCAGAGACCCACACATAGGGCACAGAGGTTTGGGTGTCCCTCCCCTCCTTCTAAACACATCTCTCTCACCTGCATGTCATGGGTTACAGTTTTGAATTTGCTTTGTATGTAGCCCTGTAAATGAGAACGCTTTCTGTTTCCTTTCCTGGAAGCCCGCGGCCTCTAGGGATGCAAGCCCTTCCCGGGAGAGCTCCCTGCCCACTCCGGCTGCAGCGCCGGGAAGGGCGGGGCTGGGGGCGCGGCGGCGCGGCCTCCCGGGCCGGCTTCCCGAGGGATCGGCGGCTGGCCCTGCCTCCCCCCGGCAGGCAGCGCGAAGCCCCGGGCAGGCGCCGGGCGCTGCCGCCGAGGGGCTGCAGGTAGCGGGGGGGCCCGGAGGGTCTCGGCCCCACCGCCCATCCCGGGCCCGCTGCCTGCGAGGGGGGGAGCAGGGGTTTCCCCGTGTCCCGGCCCCTCCGGGCTGGTTCCGGAGCTCAGCCCGGCCAGGGTCGCGGGCAGCCGGCAGCAGGTGCCGCCCGGTTCCGCAAGGACCTCGTCCTGTCGCTGTCTGTCCCTGGCACCGGGGCTGCCGGAGCCCTCCCTGGATCTCACGCTGGCCACGTTTTGCTTAGGACAGGCAAGGCTTCAGATACTTCTCTGGGAGCTCTGTTGCAGAGCAGAGGTAAAACACCCCCCACCCCCAGGTGCAGTATAGCACTATCATGTAAAACGCGTGTGTATTTTGGGGGGGGGGGGGGGTGTACATATATACATACATCCATGTGTGTATATATATATATATATATATATATACACATACACAAACAAAACAGCAACAATAAAAAAAACCCAAACCAAACACAAACCCCCCGACCTGTACTAGTCATTTGTCTCCTACTAAATGCTTACACGGAAAAAGCAACCCTGTGACCTCTAGATATGCATTGAAAAAGAGGAAACTGTATGTGTGACATTGAAGGCTATTTACATCAATGGCTTTTGTGGTCTCACAGCCAGTGTTTTACAAATTTGTTTCAGGTTGTTTTTTTTTTCTTTTTTTTTTTTTTTTTCCCCTGAGAAAATAGAATTAAACCTGTCTTTAAGCACAGAAGCAATTAGTGGAAATTAACCTTCATCAGTCTCAGCTATTGCAGAAATCCACCCCCTCAGCCTCCTAAGGCAGTTTCAGGTTATTAGAACTTAAATGTTACATTCATTTATTTCATATACCACTGTCTCCACGTTCCTCCCACATGTCAGGTAAAAAGGTCAGATCTTGCCAGTTTTGTGCATTATGTTTTTTGCTTCTGTAGCAGGTACTGTGAGTGGGCTGTCAAGCGGAAAGAGGAAAACACTTCCAGAAAACTTCAGCGTTTTAACTCTTGAGAGAATCTTAACCTTCTCATGAAATACGCAAAGACAAAACAAGTGGGTGAACTTACACTGAAACATATGTTTGAAGTTGTTGTGCTGGTGTACTGTTCGTGCTGTTGACCAGGTTACTCCACCACGGTCCACAAGTTCATGTGAGTATGTCTTTTGGCTTCTAATACTTGGTGTTTTGTGGAGGTTTTTTTCTGTATTCTTGAATGACTTCTACTTTTCTGACTTCCTGCATACCCAGTGGCAAGGCAAGAGGTCTTCATTGTGCTCAAATCTTGGGGAGAAAATTATCTGTTCTTACCAGAGAAGGGTAGGCAATGCTCTTCCTATTACTCCAACTTAGGAGCTTTGCTGACCTGAGAAAGTTGTGTAGAAATTGCCAGTCACTATTAGCCCCTGTTTGGCACCATACTGTAGGGACCCTGAGTTTTTGTAGATGGTTGACCTCCTGCTAGTGGTGTTCCAAGGACTGTTCCCATATAGCTTTGATCAGGTGACCTGTTTCTTAAATTGTTTGTGGCGTTTTTTGTGCTAATTTCCCAGCATTTCTGTTTCTGGTTACAGTGCACCACTGTTAGCAATAGAGAATTTTCCCTAGTGGGGAATTCTTCATTAATGGGGAAGTTTTCTGAAAGAAGTAGGTGGAGTTACGTAAACCTTTAAGTACTGTCACGAGAAGTATTTGGGCAAATAGTTTTGTTTAATACAGCAGAGATACCGAAGACCATTTTGCACAGTGAATATCCTTTTGATTTTATAAAACTGTGTTTTCCATAGATGTCAGAAGCCAGCAGATGGAGAGAAGGGGCATTGTGGTAGGTTCTGTAAGAAAAATAGAAGATTGCAGTTTTGGTAAAGATCTTTGGTTGGCATCTAGGTCTTGAACTGATTAAACCAATCCAGTCAGGGGATCCTTCTAGTTAGGGTGAAACTGCAGAAGGGTCTGTAACAATTACTGCAGCGGGCTTTTTCATGCACATCTGGATTTGACTTGGACCTACTTTTTTTCTCTCTGAAAGTGAGTACAGCAGCAGACTTTCTCAGTCTTGAGGAATTCTGTAAGTAATAGCCATACTTTTTTTTTATATAGTAAGATTTGTTTTCCTCTACAGTAGGACAAAGCTTGCAAGTAAAAATTCAGCAATTGCAGGATACAATCATGGAGCTTAGTACCATAAAAGCTTACTTGTTGTCATCCTTCTTGTGGGAGTTAATTGGATCACCTCTCCTGGAGTTCATTCTGACATTGAGATTTCATTACAAAAAAAGTGGGTATAGGTTGCATGCATGGGTATAGGTATCTTTCCTATGACTCCTATGACTGTAGTGCATATGCTCTTTGTTCTGAGCAGTTTCTAAGTTACAGCCTCTTCATTTAAAAAAGCAGCAAGTATTTTGGAGCTGAGTGTGCTACTGCTGTGGTCATTCTGGTATGGGAAGCACAGAGACACCTATACCCCTCAGTCTCAGTGGCTCGCTGTCCTGCAGTCTTGCCTCTAGATGAAGGGTGATCAGAATACACTTGTGAGATCCACATGCCTCAGTCTTGTTTGAGAAGCTTTACCTTAGTCAGTGCTCTGGGCTGCTTGTTACTCAGGCAGAGGCATCCTAACGGAGAGACTCTCATGCATGCATGTCACCAGAAACTCTAAGGTAGACTTAGGATTGTTTTTGTTACTGTTTAACAAAGGCACTGGTGTGAAAATATTCATTAAGTGATTAATTGCCACATGAATTCTCTTCACAATATATGTATCTTCACCAGCACTGTAATGAGTCCTGTAAGACCAGGTGTTACAAAACATGGTATGTTCATACTATGTTAAAGTAAGGCAAACAAGTGGGGAAAAACTAAATTTGGTTTTGTCCATTGAACACATATGGAATGTTCCTCCATTCTCCTCCTGGTTGGAGCAATACTCCCTGCTACAGTTTAGGGGAACAATCAGTATTTGTTTACTAACTGACATATTTTGCCATAACCAAGGCCAAATACCTAAAGCAAATGAAATTAGATGTTCATCCTGGATCCATGCAGGAAGCTTTCTGTCTGATTATCTGCCATAGTTAAAGGTGAAATTTTGTCATGTTTTCAGTTAGAGTGGAACTCAGTGCCTTCTGTCCAGTTCCCTGTGTGGAGTGACTACAAAGTGTATTTTAGAGTGCAAGTTAGAAAATGAGCAGATATTTATATTTGTCTATTATCATTTTAGGTTCTTCATAATGGAAAAGCCTTTGATTTTCTGTCTGTTTTTATTCTACTGGCACTTCTTATATGGTAAGAAGCTAAGTTGTAAGAAGCAGTAGTATGTTTCCTTTCCATTTATCAGCACAGAAATGTTAATTTCTGTTTTCCTTCTGTGGTAGTGTTTGGGTTTTTTTTCCTTAGTGTTTTAAATAAAGAGATCTTAGCATGTTGTTGCATTAAACATTAGACTAGATATGTGTCCTTAATATGTGTGCTTTGACATGGCCATGTTGAAATCCCTGTTGGCAGGACACACATTGGCACCATTTCAGACAGGTACCTTGTACATTACACAGAAAGTTTTATTGGCACTGTCAAACCTGGGAATTGTCATGTGTGTAAAACCAATTGACATGTATATAAACTGAACATTCCCATCGAGGCACTAGCATATGCCTGTTACAGTGGCAGTGATCTGAAAGCAACAGCTGAGGGGCTGTGCACACACATTCATACATTTTAAGTACAGCATCACACTGAGTGTATGCACAAAGCAGGTGTCTGCAGGGATAAGTATCCCAGTTTGTCCCAAACCTGGGCAAGTGAATCCAAAAACTTTACTAAAGAGGGCACATACTTTTGGTCCATAAAACATCCTATGCATATAGCAAGACATTACTGCAAATATTAGGCTTTTAGTCAGAAAATTAAGCTTTCTTCCAAATTTTGTTTTTCAGCTTTGTTCACAGTTGAAGCTCCCCAGTCACTCTACACTGTGGAATATGGGAACAACGTGACCATGGAATGCACATTTCCAGTGCATGGGAAATTAGAGTTTAGAGATTTAAGTGTCATCTGGGAAAAGAAAGATAAGTTAAAGAAGCAGGTTTATGCACTTCTCCAAGGAAAGGAAGACTTCGAAAGTCAGGACAGTGACTTTAAGGGAAGAACAAAATTGTTCAAAGAGAATCTGAACTTGGGACAGTCTCTCCTTCAGATCACTGACGTGAAGCTCAGAGATGCAGGGCTTTACCACTGTCTTATTGGCTACGGGGGAGCCGATTACAAGGCAATCAATCTGAAAGTGAAGGGTGAGCAGGAGCTTCAGTGCTATCTGATACTGTTAAAAGACTTCAGAGGAGTCCTGAAGTAAAACATATCTGGGTCAGCATTTAAAGAAACCTCTGCAGTGACCTGAGCCACCTGATGGCCTTTGCACAGCTGTTAACTTTGTGTTTCTATCTAGGTTGAATCTGTGTTCTGGTCTTTATTTCCTATAATGACATATGAGGAATGGTATTGCAAAAGCTATTTTGTCAGACCAGAAAGTTAATGTGATTTGCTAAACAGCATCAAAACTGTAATAGATTCCGTATCTCCAGTTACTCTGGAGAGACACAATAGTTGTATTTATTTTTCCTGTCAAGAGTATTATTTACAAAATCCAAGCTGATGTACAGAAATTTGGCCCAGGGGCTGGGGGTAAAGAAAAGGGGGTAAAGAAAAGGTATCTTGTCAATATATGCTGTTCTTCTGGCTTCCTACTGGTAATTGTTTCCTTTCATTTGTTTAGCTCCTTATAGATCTATTACCCAAGGAGTGGTGAGCACAGGGGACAACGAATGGAAGTTGACATGTCAGTCAGAAGGATACCCACAAGCTGAAGTGCTGTGGCAAAACAGAGAATATGAGGATTTGACTCATAAAGCAAACACAAGTTATGAAACTGGAAGGGACCAACTGTATCGCGTGACAAGTACCCTTACAATCAAAAGTAGGACTGATGAGATTTTTTTCTGTATTTTCTGGAATAAAGAGCTTCAAGAAAACACATCTGCCATTTTACACATAACAGGTAACACTTCTAAATTTCATTTATACACTTCCAGGTACTATGTCATTTTTTCCTAGTTGAATCAACCATGATTCATTTCTTTCTTATCTAATTTTGAAAAGGCTAACAAGAAATACCTATGTTGCTAAGTTTTGCTATTAGTGTACATTTCCACTATACTAACGTGTTCATCGTGGGTGGGTGGGTGGGATTTGAGGACAGGAATTTTGTGTGAGCTACAGATATGTGAAAATTGAGTCCGAGTGTTAAAAGACGTTCCCTTATTTAAAAAGCATATAGCTCAGACCCTAGAAATTAAACCTCCCAAATAAATTAAACTTAAAGAAATGTTCTGTTTTGCTTATGATAATTGTCAAATACATTTGAACAATATGGTCTTTTCCTGCCACTACACCCTTTGCTTTGAACATATTTAAATTTCACAAATTGTACACTTTTTTTTTTTTTTTTTTTTGGTATTCTTGTAAAGTCTGGATGGAAGGAAGGTGAATTAATAGAGAAGACCAGTGCAGTTTCTCATTAAAGCTTTCAACTGGTCACCACCCCTACTGCTTTTGCTTTTGGTTACTCTTTTAATTTCTGCATCTTACCCTGATACGTGGGCACAAGCTTTCAAGCAGACTTGAGACCTGATCCAGCTCAAAAATAATACTTCTGTTTAACAAACCATTACTTAGTCAAGTAATTTCCCTGGTCCTGTTCATCACACATTTTTAAAACTGCCTGTGTTGGCACACTGAGACTGACAAGCGGCAGGAAAAGGCAGCTGAGAGTGAGAAAGTCATCTTTTCATCAAGTGGTGAGTGGGCGAGTTTGATTTTAACGGGAAATAACTCTGGGATTCAAGGAGTCCACTTACCCTTTGTATTCAGAGCTTTACCAGATGGAAGAGACTCTGTTCTCCTCCTCGATCAGCTCTTTCTTGTAGTCTGGATGGGAAACTAAGGTAGATGTAACACTTTGTACCTTGGTGACAAGCAGGACTTTTGACAGGTTACAACACAGAATGCAGGAAGCAAGGATACATATGTGTGTTCTATCTTCTTTTTCCCTTTATTGGAATGACGAGAGATGGTGAAGTGCACCACCTGACCTTAGACACAATCTAAAATGCTGTTACCGCATCTGGACTGTTCATGGCAAAAATAATACAGTGAAAATGAAGTGAAAAAGGAGACTCTTATGCAATTACATAAAATCTTTCCCCTTTTTGTTTTTCTTGAAGATTCAGTTGATGGTGTTGTACGGACAGAGAGCAGACGCTTTATTGGAGCGATTCTCATTGTGACTGCTTTACTGGGATCAGTGCTTATATTTATGCTCTCCATAAGCAAAGGTATTAAATTTATTTATTTTATCATGTCTCAGTTATTATCAATCTGTTTTCTTAATTCAGCCCCACAGAGGCAGAATGAGGTAATAAACGTCTGCCATAGATCTATGATTCTGAACCTCCTAATTTTTTTGTGATAATATTTATTTCTTTTTCTTTATCTGACTCAGTCAAATGCTAGCAAGTTAGCAGGTTGTCAGCCTTTCACAGATCATTTACCCAAGCATGTCTATTGATTTTTCTCATAGGTAATGCTGTAGAGCAGTAAGGTTAGTGTCTACTTTATTCAAACAGCAAAGAACTGCTTAGGCATCCACTGGAAATGGAAGTTTCCTATTCTGTGCCATCCCTTTTGATCGGTGACCAGAATGTTGGAGCAGACAGGGCACTGGTTGTTTTTTAGGATTTTTTTCCTGCATTCTCTAAAAAAATTTACTGAATGGTGAGCGCATGTTTTTTGAAATTATCTAATTTTTATGAAGTCTAGATATAACTTTTATGAAGTCTAGACATATATTTATTCTGGCTAAAACACCATGAAAAGAGTGGACTGCATATTAAATGATATGTCCAAGGCAAAGTCTGAAATATTTTTTTTCATGAGAGGCAATATTCCCACTGTGCCTTCATATCACTTGATTAATTTCCTTGCAAAGTTTTGATCTTTTTCAATTGACTCCACTGAATTGAACTGGACATTTTTGGCATCATAGTATGTTAAATAGTGAAAGCATTAACATTAATTTGTTTTATCTTGATAGTGAAACAAGGAAAAATCTTGGAGAAATAATTTTTAGGGTATATAAGCTTGAAAAGAGTATTTTTTTGTCCCCAAATTAAAGAAAAAAGGTTTGAAAACTGTTGCTTAACCTTAAAATATGTACTGTTATTGTTTTGGCATGTTTTTTATTCCTGTCGTTGATTATGGGCTTTTTAACTTGGCAGGAAGTTAGGTGTGTTTGAGGATTTTAAATTCAGGGGTATTTTTTAGTCTTCATTTTAATAAATACAGTGAAGTCATGCAGATCTCAGAACATTCACAGGACTTATTTGGAAACATCTAAAGGAAAGCATTTTTGCTGAACATTCTGGTTTTGGCCAGAAGTCTTCCTCTGTATAATGAATTTGTGGATTTCTTTAGCTGATGTGTAGCTACTTATTTTTCTCCAAATAACTTGTTGATTTTTTTTGTCAAGTTGTCTGCAGTGAAGAAGTAGAAGAGGCACTGAGGCTGGTACAAGTACTCTTAGCATTATAATGTCATGTTGGCATGACTCGATACAAATTATTACCAAAATGCTCCAAAAGATATTTGACTAACATTTTTTTTAATTTTGCAGGAGATGTAGATGTGTACAGGTAGCATGAATCTCAGCTGGAACTAATGCAAAGGCATTTTCAAGTGGCATCTCAAAAGCATCCACACTAAGAGGTGTACTTTTGGAGGCAGCATAGCAAAACTGTCTGCCAGCTCTCTCATCCACAGTGAAAACAGAAACAGCCCTAATTTCTGTCTGGAAATTACACAAAGCCATTTATAAGCAAACTCTATACGGGGATTTCATACTTGAGTTCCATTAAATAAATACAAAATAGAACTAAATGTAGATATTCAGTGTTCTGATCACAAACTCATCTCCTGCATCAGTGCTATGGAAACTTCTCCTGTGAGAAGTGTTCATAAGCTTAACAGGCTTGCAGGTGGTAATAAAGACTGCAGAATGGCTATATGAATAAGAATATACTGATACTAAGAATATGATAGGAAATAGGAGCAGAACATAAAAGTGGAAGAGAAGACAGCAAAATCCTTGACTTTTAAGAAGATTTCCATCTGGGGATTTCAGTAAAGGTCAGAAGTTTCCCAGGTTGCTTGAGTAATATTTATTGTTTATGTGCATGCATGACAATGTTTATAGATGTAATGATCTATGTGATTATCATGATTATGTTATATATATGTAGGTGTGTCATAAACTGCAAATTGATTCAGAAGCTGAAATAGTAGCAGCAGTTTATTCTTTCAAAAACTAAGCCGTCCTAGGTGACCAGTTAAGTGGTACTTTCAGAAGGGAACCTCCCTGGAATAGAGGCATTTTTCCTCTCAGAGAGCACTGAGAAGGTGATACTCTTCTTGTTCCCTCTTGCCAAATATATTCAGACTCTGTGTGGAAATACGAATTGGAAAACCGTTTGAACAAGTCTTTTTCAGTGATGTTAGTATATATTATCTATGGGCTTCTGGCTTTGAAACAACAATATAAAATTGGAAAGGAAACTCATAGACATGGGGCACTGAAGAATATATTTTAAAGTCTTTGAAGAACTGGAGTGTTTTGAGAATCAGTGATTACACTACATTAATTGTGCACTTCCCACTTTTACACCTACATCACCCCTAGATCTAAAGTAAATATTCTGTTCTAAATTTTTTTCTCTCTTTCTTTCTTTCAGCTACAGCAAATAAGGACAACAGAACACCTGTGGATAGTTCATCAATAGCAAGTATGTACATGTGGCATGAGATACACACAGCTCCATGTGATTCTTGTGAAAATAATGGCTTGAGAATTTATTTTGTAATACTGACAGCCATGTACATGTTTACATTCAATGTTTGTTTTGCTTTCTACTTTTCATTGTCCAACAACTACAAATTGCAATTGAGACTTCATTACTATGTCAACTTCCTGAAACAAATATAGTTGTTCCAAGAGCAGGTGCAGTCCTTATTTATATGTACAAGAGAAGGAAAAAGTGGTGTCCTGTGTTTTGGAAAGTTGGTGACAGGAGGGGAGATGCTCCCTGCAACATATACCTCAGAATGGCAACACATCCTGGTGTGCAGACATTATGCTGCAGTTTGAGTTGTGTTGCCAAGATCCTGTGTTTTCTCCAGTATTATAGTGTGTATTTCAGGGTCTCTGTCACAATGTTGAGGAAAGAGCGTTTGGCCTCATTGAGAGAACCACAGGAAGAAGGTTTAACTTTCTAGCAGTTTGTTTTCCCTCCTGTTGAGATACTGATGTTATTTTCTACCAGCAAAGCTCAGTGAATGGCAGCTACCATGATGAGAGTGAGAAATGGAGGGAACGAGTCCTAGGAGTTAATATTTACAGTGGAATAGAAAGGATCAAAGTCCTTTAGCTTCCACTCATGATGGCTAATGGTTGGGGTTTTAAAAATTTATTGTATGGTTTTATTTGGAGACCACTTCAAATTAAACAGCTGTGTGATAATTAGTTCATACTGGCAGCTGGGGCTTTTCCTGGGAAAACCTCTCTTCAGAATACTTGCCCAAAATGGACACAGTATTTGTTATTAATCTCTTATTTCAAACTCTATTTAAGTCACATAGTTCCTGGAAGGCCTGAGATAGCAGCTTCTAATGAAGTTTTATCACTATATGAAAAATTGAAGCTATGATGACTGTTGTTATCTGTATATTGTTTGTTTAAAGAGCTGCCAAATGATAAGGATACATGTGACTGCAGATATGCTTCATTTGAAGAGGAAGAGCTGAAATGTAAGTAGAAATAACAAAGGGAAAAACAGTAGCAAATTGCTGCATGGCAGAAATAATCCATGGCCATCAGAACCTTTATTTGTGACTGGTTAATTTAGTCCCTTGTTTCAACAGACAGAGCCTTAAAGAGAAGTAGAGCCTCTTGTTCTGTGTCAGACAAACTTACCAGCATAACTTATTGAGTAATGGGAGGTATACATATATATATAAAATCTGGTTTTAAAAATGAAAAGCCATTCAAAGGAAAGTGTGAGATAGAGGTAATGTAACAACCCAAATGAGTCTTTTATCTAGCTCCCATTTTGCTACAGAAAGAGTTGTGCCAGCACAACTGAAGGAGTGGTGATGGGAATGAAGATGGAGACCTTAACCATCATGGCCACTCAAGCAAGGCTCAAGCTGTGAGATTCTGTCACACAGCAAAGCAAGAAAAAAAATAAGCAAATATCTAAAATCTCCAAAACATATTGTGGTATGGAACAGAAGCGTGAAGTTATTGAGGTTTTTCTTGCATATTCTTGCTGACTCCTAAAATACTTACATTACATACCAAATCCCTCCCTGCTACATTGTACTGTAATAAACAAATGCAAACCTGCTGCCCCTGCAGGTGTAGATCTCCAAATCAAATAGTTAGAGCCTGGGAATAATTCTGCTAAAGATACCAACAGATAGAGCACTGAATGTATTTGAAAGACTTTAACAGAAGTTTTTAAAAGAATGGGGGACCTAAGGCACAAAAATTTCACTGTATTTGGTAAAGAGCACTTCCCACCAGTGTGTTTGAGCTACCGCTTTATTTCATCTTACAATCACAACCTTTTTCTATTTGACCTTTTAATTAATTTAATTTTACATCCTTAATTTTGATAATGAAGGACATTTTTTGGCACCTCTAAACTCCAGGAAAGAGTCCCAAATTCATGAAATGTTCCTTGAATTCATGATTTTGTAGCTTGCAAATTTTTTTTCATCTAATTTTCCTTTTACAGCTATGCAAGTTGAGAAGACCTAGAGAAAGTAAGAGAAGCCTTTTTGCTCTGTGGTGAAGGTCTGACAGCTCAGATGTTCCATGTTCTGTCTTTTAAGGGGGATATTCATTTTTTGTTTTTATTCTGTGATGGCAAACTTATTCCATATTGATGTAATCAGGAAAAACTTCAATTAAATTACTAGAATTACAGCACAAAAAGCCCTTAGATTCAGGCTTCTGTTTATGTGACTAGGTAGGGAGGCATTTATTTAAGTATCCAGGTTCTGTTTTCTCAAGTTTATGCACTTTCAAAGACACATTTAATTTAAAATATCTTTAAAGCAAAGCACTTTAGGTCTATGACCACTATGAATTTCATAGCTAGTTCTTCAATAGGCCATCTTCTGGGTTTTGGTTTTCTTTTTTCCCACCTGAGCTCTCAGATCCCTGGAGAGATTTTGTTTTACAACTTGTGAAGAAAAAGATAAGGATGCAACAAGACAAGACGCCATACAGATGGAGCATTGTCTGTCCTTTCTTAAAATAGCAAATACTCATAGCCAAGCCTGAAATAGATGCTGTAACCATTTTGGGAGCTATGGTTTGGGAATTACTAGGTAATACTGAGCTTCTTCATCTTTTCCTGAAAAGTGATTGGGGATTTAATTAACATAGCTGGCACTACTTGGTTACTACTCATTACTCTTCTGCTTTACCTTTTGGGGATAACACAACTCTTCAGGCAGGAAGAACCCTTGATTTGGACTGCCTTTTTTCCTCATGTTGGGAACAGAAGAAAGAGAACCCTCTTGCTTCTAGGACATGAAATACATCCTAATGTGATTACTTAGGAAATGCTGAAGGAACATACTCCTGGATCCTGTTTCTCAGGCTATTGCTTCGTTAGATTCTGCTAGGTGCATAGCTCTCTTTGGGTCATTCCGAGATTAAAATTATTTATTACAATGCTATTCACAATTATATTTTTTAAATAAAATATATTTTGTCTTGTGTTTTTTCTGCTCTCTTTGACTTGCAAATAAGTAGTGTTAGCACTGCTTGTGCTTTTTCTGGGAAAATCAGGTATCTAAGATTTGGGTGTAAAATGGTGTCTACACCCATGTCGTTTCTCTCATGGCTCCCACAAAGAAGAGATTGTAGAGGTCCGGAATCTCGCTGGGCATTGGTGTTGCTTTTCAGTTTAACATAAATGAGTCTCTTGTGCAGTCCTAAGGATTTGGATGCAGGCCTAGGGCCAGGGCTTTACTGCTGGCAGTAATGCATCTCGCTAATGTTAACTTGTGTTTAATACATCCCAATAAGCCACCCTATATAGTAGGATAAAGAAGTGCATCTCATAACCATAATGGAGCTGGTAGATCTAACTAAAATAGTCACAATAAAGTGATTTTCCAACTTCACTGCAGAGCTTGCATATTCTGATACTGATTCGTGCTGTTTGATTCACCAAAGATGCTACCTGAACTTGAACATCCCTTCCTTCTTCCCAACATTCTTTTTGCAGCCACAGTCCAGGTGACACTGAAAATCATGGTGAATTTATATTTATTCTTGGAGTGCAAGAATGGCTTTAGAAATATTAAGGGCCACTTACAGAAAGAACACTAACCCTCCTCAACACATAAATGTAGTTTCTTATCAGCACATAAATCCCCTTCTAGACAACCTCTTCATTTTCTGCTTCCTCTTTGATGTTGCAATGTTGTAAAAGTTAAAGTTTACTCCTTTTAGTTATTATCAGCCTTTGCAAGGCAGTGCTATTAGTGCATGCTTAGTATCACTGAACAGGAGTTGATGCCTTTATCACACTCCACTGGACTGCAAGACCTGTTAGATTTCTCTTTTCCCAGCAGGAGAATAGAAAAGTTACTGTTGACAGGGCTGTGCATCAGATGAGTAAGATAATTAAATGAGAGGATACTAATATATTTTTTAATTTAGTATCTGAACCTTGCTATCCAAAATGCCAGTGCTTGAATCCCTGAGCTGTTGATAGGAAGCTTAAACTTTTGCTACTTTATTAGAAAAGCAGGGTGTGGAGCAGCATTTTTATAAATTTTCCAATGCCATGAGTGGTTTCAGCACAATTACTTCCCACTCATGACAGAGGGAGAATACACACCTAACAAAAAAAACCAAAACACTTTTAGGTTATGAGAACTAGGTCAGAGAAAATTCTTCCTGATCACACAAAACATAGTTAAAAACTGTATTTCTAACAATATTTTTTCCTTCTGTTAGCCATTTTTGCATGCTACTTTGGTTCTTTTGGATATCTGGAAAAACAAAATACAGCAGGAAGCTAGAGAGTAAGCTCATTTCGCTTCCTAGTGGCCAGGCATTGTTAGATGCCCAGAAGCACTCAGAAAAGCCTGGTCCATGTACGGACCATATATTTGCTTATTAGTATTTGTGTTCAGGACTGAGTAATTTTAAAATGTCATTATAAGCCAGTCTCATGGCCTGATTTGTGATGTGGCATTTAAATTTGTAGAATATGAATACTCCTACTAGTAACAATTACAATTAAGAATAATAAAAGAAAAAGAGATTTCTTGCTAATGCCCTGGAGGGTGTTTAGTAGATCAGCAAGCAAGATGTATGTCCCTGTTCCCTTTTGGCCAAAAATGTAACTTTAATACCCTTGAATGACATGTACCAATGGTGCATCATCCACGCATGTGATAACCAGCCAAAAGGCAGAGTTATCAACAGCGGAACTTCTGCTTTTGCACATGTTAACAATGGGATTTGTGGTTTTGCAGCATCTTCTCCCTGTTTCCTTGTCTCCCTCTCCTTATTCCTCTGGTCCTGCAATCTAGACAATCATCCCAGCCGAGTACTGCTGGCTTTATGAGGTGCCCAAGGCAGATCACTAACTCCTGGACAATTGCACTGAGCTTTCTGTTGCTGTGCCCCGAAACACACAAATAAAATTTATTGTAGCCAGAGCTGGCTCAGAATGAGTAGAAGATGGTGATGGTGAAGTGAATTTGGTTTTATCTTTTCTGTCAGGTGGAAAGAGAGCAAGGAACACTTTTCCTTCCAGAAGAAGTCTCAATACCTGCAGGGAAACTAGACCCTGAAATGCAAAGGATTCCTCAACAAACAAATAAGGAAGTTGTGGATGGGGTAGACAAGCAAAGCATTAATCAGAAAAGGAGGAACATAGCAACCAACAAAGCAAGGCTTCCTTGAGGAAAGTATTGGGAGGTATTCCTGGTATTCTGCAAAGGCATTTGCTGTCAATTGCCATGACTCCAACTGGGACATCCATCTACTCAATGGCAGAATGTTATCTTCTGCCTTTCCCATCTCAAATGCGTATGGGCTCTGCATCCTCACACATAATTAATATTTTTCAGTCTTCTTCTTTGTTTCACCATTAATAAATCCTCTAAAAATGTTACTAATGGTAAGAAGTGTTTGCATAAATACTCCTGAAATAGACAATTTTCTTACTGTGGAAGGCCACTAAGGAAACCAGGCCTTTGAGAGCTGATGGCGGGTGGAGAGGAACTTAAGAGAAACAGTAGGCGTAATCATCAGTAAGGAAGAAATGCCTTAGGAAGATTCAACTTCCCCACTCTCACATACTTACAAAAAGAACACAGATCTCAGTTTGCGGCCATCTTTTCCCCTTGAATTTACTGGAAGTTTTAAGGCATTAGGCAAACTTCATTTTAATTGGAAACTATCGATCAGTCTCAGCTCTGGCCCTGTGGACTTGTCTCTCTCCTTCAACTATCCAATCATCCAAACCATTGACTTTAGACAGTTGCCAAATTGGTCATTGGAGTTTTTCTGGAGGAAGGTCTGGCCACCCAGGAATTACTGTTTTATGTGTTAGGGCTAGGGCTACACAGGAGAAACTTACTGAGGGGAAAAAAACCAATAAAATTATTCTGGATTTTGTTGAGATTAATCACTCTGCACCAGGCAGCAGGAGATATGTTTTCATGGTCTGAGTCAGACTGGAACTGTGAGGCAGGCAGTCACCATACATCCTCCCAAACCAGCCAGAATTCATGTGACTAAAGCCAAAAGCATTATTTGTGTGTAGAGGAACTAAATGGAGAGAAAAGCGTATGTATATCCCAGATGTATCCAAGAACCCTGGAAAGAGACCACTGTATCCTCTTTTTATATCTCTCAATTATGGTGTAGTCATAAATTAAAAGGTAGAATGATGAACTGGAGTATGGAAGTACATAAATAATACCTAGTAGCAGTAAAATTCACAGAGACATCTATTGGTAAGATTGTTTAATAGAATAGAGAATATAGAATAGCTCTGATAGTTGCCTAGTCCAACATTCCACTCAAGGAAGTGGTTCCAGCTTCAGGGGCAATTTAACTTATGTCCAATTTCCCAGGCTTTGTTCTCTCAAGTTTGGTATATTTGTGAGGATGTAGATTCACAGGATCTATGGGCAAAAGTGTTTGACTGCCCTTATTATGATTTTTCTTTTTTAATGATATGGATCTCGATTAAAATTATCAGGAAATGTGTTCTGCAAATTTTAAGTAATCTTTTGAGGAATTCTTTAAAATTACTATAATGAAAATTAAGAAAATGTAACTTGATAGTTTCATGAATCCTAGTAAATGCAGGTTCAGATGCTGAGGCTCTGTACTGCTCTACATTGATATAAATGCAGAAAAAAAAAAAGAATGTAATTAAAAGCAGAATTTGAGCATATAAATTCTACAGAATGCTTTGAAGAAACTTGTATGGATGCTGAACTCAGAGTACAATAACCATGAAGCATCAAAATGAAACTGGAACTGCTCACAAATTCCTAAGAAACTTGGTGGTTTCCTTTCAGCACAGTCACTTCTGTTGTGACAAAAAGCCTAATAAGATCAGCCTATGAGCTGTGCTATTGGTGCATGTTTTAAACTGATCATGAGTGTTGGGTAGTTGCTGCTATCATGCAAGTAGGATAGAGCTACTTGGTAAAACTTCCAAAATCTTAGCTGTTCCATGAACCTGATTCTTCAAATGACTGCATAAAGAGCTGATGTGAGTATCATGCTGCTAAAATGTAAATTTTATTTACTGTATTTCTGACTGATGGGTTGCAATTTTTTTCCCCCTACATTCTTAGGATTTCCTTAAATTATGTTTATTTTCAAATTATTGGACTATGTTTGTGAATGAAGATCAGTGAACTCTGTCTCTGAATGAGAGACAGGGTAAGCTCCAGACCTGAAAACACAGGTCCATATAACTTCAAACCCTGGGGAGTAAAGGGTTTTAGAAGCTGAACCTACCTCGCAACTCAATCTTCTGTCACAGGCAAAGGCAAAGATTGGTGCCAGTGAGCCTCTTCAGCTTATGCATTGGGTTGCTGCTCTTTGTAATTCTTTCAATCTGAACTTCAGGGAAGAGGTGTAAGGAGAAAAAAAAAATCTTTAAATATTCATATCTATATGTTCCTGTTTACTTTCTTTTGTTTGTTATAAAACCCTACCTGCAGATGACAGGTAGTACAGCAAGTCTGGGGACTTTCACCTCCTGCATTCCCAGAAGGAGCATGGGCTAGGCAGAGGAGAACTTCTTGTGCTCTTCTGAGAAGTCCTTCTTTCTGTAGAAGCTGGAGAAATGAAAGACAAACTGCAGTGTGTTGTGCCAAAGTATTAGCCTGTATTGTTCAGTGCTGCTGCTAAGAGCTGAAAAGCAGATGTTCTTTAGAATACACGTAATTTTGACTGTAGTTAATGACATTTTCTGTAACAAATCTTCAACACAATCTTAATATGTATAGAAAAAAATATTAAAAATTGAGTTTGTATTAGAATTATTGCATTTGATGCTGAACAACAACAATAAGAAAGTGACAGTGAAAAAGATACAACAGGTGACAGTGAAACAATGCAGGGAAAGTGAAAATTCACAGCAAGAGTGAGCAAAGAAGGAAGTGAGAAATTGTATCTCTTCACCTGAAAGCCAAAGTGAGACAGAGAGCACACTGAAACGATGCAAATAAGCTGTGACAGGTGATGTGAACATCTGATAAAAAGCAATGGGCCCAACAGAAGACTGACTGAATGATGAGATGGACAGCAAGGCACTTCAATAAAGGTGCAAGAGCAGAGAAGGAATAGCAGGTGAGAGGCTGTGTGGGTGAGGTGGGTTGGAGAGGATGAGGACAGAAGGCTATGTCCACAGGAAAAACTGAGTCAGGCCTGAGAAACAAACTTTGAACAGATGTTCAAATGTTCTCTCTGATAGTGAGCTACAGAACAGATGTCATTTGTATGAAGATCTGCTTCTCTGTTCTTTATTTGCTGATCAAGGATTTCCACCTTTTTTTTTTTTTCTTTTTTTTTTTTTTCTTTTTTTTAACTGGAACCTCCACTGAAAGGGGAATCAGTTTAGTCATTTCATGAGGAGATTGAAATGGTGATATCTTTTTGCACATGTGAGAAGTTTGGAAGGAAACATTTGAATCTGCAAAATGGATGGAAGACAAAGGAGCTTCAGTAACAGAGACAGAAAGCAAACAGTGACTGAGACCCCTGAGTCTCTGCAGTGTACATATGTGTACGAGAAGATTGTCTGTTTTCCAACAAAACAAGCATAGAACTCAGTTTCATACAGGAACACTTGAATTACACCAAAACAAACTAGCTTAGGCACCAGCAGTTGTACAGTCACATGAGCCTGGTATTGCTTTGATGCTTTCTTTGGATCAAAAGGAGCCAAGTAGGATGCCGCATTTGCACAGTTTGATTGCTCCTAGTATTCAGATGAGTTTGTTTTCTGGGGCATTGCATTGCTCTTTGTGCAGGCGCTATCTTTGCAGTGCAAAACCACAAAAGCTGTAGATGAGAAGGAATAGGAAAGGAGGGATCTGTGCTGATGTCTGTAATATGTGTATGGCAGTGGCAGAGCAAAAGTGTTGAATGTAGGAGCGAAACAGCAAGATTGCTGTTTCAAATCTATAACTAAGTCCATCAGCTCTGGATTCTTCTCCAGTCTTTCAGATCACCTGTAATACCTTGTTTCCTGAAGTGCACTTGACAGTTTGTGTGGAGGAGGACATAGGCTACCTGCCCAGCCTGGTGAGGTTACTGTTCTCCTTCCATCTGTGGAATGCAATGTTCCCACTTCCCTCCAGGAACTTTGCAAGTACACCTGTGTTATACCTGCTCCCACTGAGCATGATCATATTGCGTGCGCTGCCAATGCACTAACTTGGTCTGCAGGGAAAAGCAATACAAACAAGGGCCTGTTTAAAATACCTACTTAACTGTAGAAGGACTAAATACCCTTTGCTTGGTCCTTAAATCCTTTGATCTTTCAGAAAGAAGTCTGACCAATTATTGCAAACTTCTGCTCTTTGCTGGGTGAAAAACTGGCTGGATGTCTGGGCCCAAAGACTTGTGGTGAATAGAGTTAAATCCATTTGGCTGCTGGTCACAGTTCTTCCCCACGGCTCAGTGTTGGGGCCAGTTCTCTTTATCAGTGGTCTCAACAAGGGGATCAAGTGCACCCTCAGTAAGTTTACAAATGAGACCAAGTTGGGCAGGAGTGCTGATCTCTTTGAGGGCAGGCATGCTGTGCAGAGGGACGTGGACAGGCTGAGGCAAATCGTACAAGGTTCAACAAGGCCAAGTGCTGGGGTCACAACAACCTCATACAATGCTCCAGGCTTGGGGAAGAGCAGCTGGAAAGTGCCTGGCAGAAAAGAACCTGTGGGTGTTGGTCAACAGCAGCTGAATATGAGCCAGCAGTGTGCCCAGGTGGCCAAGAAGGCCAATGGCATCCTGGCTTGTATCAGAAATAGTGTCATCACCAGAACTGGGTAGGGATCATCCCCCTTCTTTCCACACTGGTGAGGCTGCACCTCGAGTACTGTCTTCAGTTCTGGGCTGGTCTCTACTGGAAGGACATTGAGGTGCTGTAGCGAGTCCAGAGAAGTGCAACCAAGCTGGAGAAGGGTCCAAAGAACAACTGTTCAGAGGGGTAGCTGGGACAATCATAGCAAGGCGGTGGTGCCGGAGGGTCTGTACGAAGGTCAATATTTAATTGTGACCATTCAAGTTTTTAGTCTTGGGACACACATCTTCAATGGAACTGTTACAACTCATAAAAAGTGGTGATGTTTTTTAGATGTCTGTTGCAATGGTTTTCATCACCTTAACACTCAAAGGTTTATTCAGCTTCATTTTCATAATCCCATGGCACTGTATGACAACTTACTTTTTCTTCTGCAGGTTGGTCTGGGAAATGAATTTACTGAGAGGATCTGAATTGCTGTTGAAATGTCATGTGACTTCCTCATGTTTTCAGTTGTGGATTTCAATTCCTGACTTTGCTGCCAGAACCACCAAGTGCTGATTTTTATAGTTCAGTGTTCCTTTGTTACATCCTTACGCAGTTGTAACAGACAGGTAATGAATACTCTTTTAAAATGGCCTTTTGTTTACAGGAAAAAAAAGTGTTGTGCACAAACTTGTTAGGATTGTTGTGTGCAAGGACAAACTTTTTAAAAAAGTCCCATCCCCTATATTATGCAAGATGCATGCTCTGCATTTGCAATGTACCCCAAGGTACACAAAGAGAGCAAACCACCTCAAGTGTCCCACATGAGGCTAATCCAGGGATCTAAACATTGATGTGAAATACCATTCCATTCTTTGTTAATTCTTTCCCTCTATGTCCACCTGCTTCTAGGTTGTCTGAGAGGAGAAGTGAGCATAGCAGGAGATTGAGGACAGTAAATATCTTTGTAGTATTAACTGTGAAACACTGTGGTGGCTTTGTAATGAGTGAAATTTAATCAGGCTGCCAGGGCAGTACAAGATCTTTGTTTCTTTATCCAAGAAATTGTGATAACAATGATGATATGGTTTATTAGCTCCTTTCTCATATAGCTAAAATAATTACAATTTATCACACATCAAGTAGTAGCATCTCAGTCAGTCCTCTGATAAGGTCAACTAGCTTTAACTTACCTGTAATAAGTCTCCTTTCTGCAGTTTGCATAGAGACACATCTATAGCACATAGCTATACACATCTATGTATATAGATCACATCTATAGCAATATAGAAGTCACATTTATCTCTGACATCAGAAGATTAAGGTCTAAATTTTCAGAAAAAGTCCTCTAATTTTGGCTGCTAACTTCGATAAAGATTGAGCCTAACTTTCAGAGGTACCAAGAGCTGAAAAGTGGAAGCCATAAAAAAATGCAGCACCTGAGAAAATCAGAGCCAGAATGGTTCAAACTGAGACGAATAGGGAAGTAAAATTCAAAACCCTGTCCAGTAAGCCTAGTTCTGGGGAAGTTTAAAATTGCTCCATCTCTTCTTTACTTCCTTACACCTATTTCTGGATCTTCTTCAATATTTTTTTCAGATTATATATTAGCGTGCTCTATTAAAAGTAATTCTTCCTTATTATTTATGATGTCATTATTTTTGTTATAAATGTCATCCCTGGTTTTTGTTTTTGTTGTCTTTTTAGTTATGTTGATCTGTATACGAATGTACAAACGATAGTTTACTTGTTACAGGAACAGGAAGATACTTAGACTAAAACTAGACTTTCTCCTTTTGCATTATTTCAGGGCTGTTGGTTTGCTGTCAGTACTGCACATACAGGCATCGTACACGTCAGGCATTGTCACATGCAAAGTGAAGGAAATAGCAGAACTAGGAAGTTTAAGATTCTAATCCATTTGAAGCAAACAATTTACCCACTCCAAAATTTCCAGTGGCTCACACTGAGTTTCAGGTATCGATGGGTCTTGAAGTTAAGAACTCAGATAGTAATTATCCTCAAAAAGATATGGAAGGAGAGGTGAAACAAAATCAGCACTACCCATCTTGCAAACTAGATAGGTGGTAGTGCAAGCATTTAAAAAAGCCTGCTTGTGCATCTTTATGAAGCTCTCCTCCATAAGAGAAGCCAGCTTCAATTGTATTTTATTATTCATGGATCAATGTGAACTTCTTGTTCACACTGAACTTCTTTTAAAAGCACTACCCTCACAGAGTGTTTAAGACTGTGCAAAATACAGACCCTAAAGTCTCAGAGATTAAGTTGTTCACATGATTTTTTTCCCTTCATTGCCACAGGTCAGTGGCTCAGATTACGTGTGTATGTATGGGTTATTTTCATCATGGTTTTCCTTGCTTCTAGTGGTAGTCTAGCTTTATTTTTGCAGATTTTTAGCTGCCATGGCCTTTGAAGGCTAGCATGGCTCCAATCCATCTCACCAGGAGAAGGCAGTTGTAAATTCTGAAGCAACCCTTATTTTGTTTCAGATCAACCTGAGAAAATGTTCCAGATCCTCACAACGCTGTTGCTGGAAGTGCAGCTCTATGCAGTTTCAGGTGAGAGAGAAACTACCTTTCACTTCCACCAGCAGCCACCAGGCAGCAAACACTGCGACCTGGTCAGCGAGCGGGCCCCAGCACCCCCGGTGACCCCCGTGTGAGCAGCCGGGGGAGCCCCTGCTTTGCAGCGCCTTACAGGAGGCACTGGGTGCTAATGCAGCACAGAGCAGGTGTCTGTCACTCTCTGCAGCTGGGCTTCTTTAACACACAATATACTGGCAGCTGAGGGGCCCAGCATCAGCAGCCACAGCTATGAGAGGGAGGATGACCAAAGCAACCTAAGCCAGCTCTAAATTAGAACAACCTCAGTGAGAGACAGAGGGAAGTAAAACCGCATGTACCCCCCTGTCCATGGCTGTAGCTTGAGTAACCCAAAAGGGGCTTGCTTTTTACATATTTTTCATCTCGTTATGGTTGTACTAAAGTGTATAAACAAACATTGCTGAAAGGAATGGAAACTTTCCGGGTAAGTATTTCATAAACACATTAAATAAAAGGAATGCATAAACAGATGCATGAACTTCTCTTTTTAGTGTCACTATAAGTACTTCTAAGTGCTTCTCAGTTAAATCTATCAATGTATGGTACCTCTAATTTAGAAAGTAGTAACAAGGTATATTGAATGATGTGGCCTAAATAACTCTCCCTTATCAAGACACTTGGAAATGGTACACTTTCCATAACAGTATGAATTTCAGATCTACTGAATGACTAAGAAGATTATTTTTATATCCTTTTTGTAGTACTGTTGCATATAGCGGAGAAGACACATGGGATCAAATGATACTCCTATGTTTCCAGGCTTGTGGTGCATAGCAATTCTTCCAAGATACACGTGCTTATCTGTTGCAATTCTATTTGTCCCACAGGAGTTACACTGGATTTCCTCTTTGTTAAAGATAATGAAATTAGATTTACTACTTCCACAATTAGCTGTTGCTTTTACTAAAACCCATGTAAGATACAATCAGAGTTTCATAGAAGTGCTCTCTGTATAATCACTGACTCAGCCTTAAGCTGTTTCTAAAATGTGAAAAAAAAGCCTTTGCTCATTATGTCCTTGTCTTGCAGACTTATCAATACAGACTATAGATTATTTGCTATAAATATTACTGACATGGTAAAAATATTAGTGTGAATAGTAGCCAAAAATGCTTAGAACTTTTAGTCAAACCAGTAACCATACGCCTGACTGTTTGACACCTTTTTGCCCAAGTTATAAGAAAATCAGAACATATCTTATTACAGCAAATGAATCTGTTTTCTTTTCCTGCTGTAGCTTTTTTCACAGTTGACGTTCCTCAGCAGCTATACGTTGTAGAGTATGGGAGCAATGTGACCATGGAATGCAGATTCCCTTGGAACAGCTCGTTAGACCTAGGACTCCTATCTGTTGTTTGGGAGCAAAAAAAGCAGGGCCAATTGACATCCAAAGAGGTGTACACATTCCGCAATGGGAAGGCATTCCCTTCATCTCAACATCAGGACTACATAGGAAGAGCTGCACTTCTGCACAGTGAACTGAAACTGGGACGAGCTATCCTTCAGATTATCAGCGTGAAGATCACAGATGCAGGATCATACTTTTGCCTCATTGGGTACCAGGGCGTGGACTACAAGTACATTACTTTGGAAGTTAAAGGTTAGTGCCTGAACTGGATGTAAGTAATCTATCCAGTGAAGCGTCTAATTACATTTCTATGGGCTTGTAGAGATTGATTTATTTGGAGGAAACTGCTGCTAATTCTCTCACCAAGTCCCTGTGCTCAGCCCCTAGGGGATCCAAAGCAGTTGTTTTACTGCCAGCTAGTCTTCGGTTCAACAGCCAGCTGAGCTTTTCCAGGAGTGGCCTTTGCCAGAGATGAGAATGACTGCTCCCTTTATTCCTTCTCCTTCCCACACCTTCTCCTCCAGTGACTGCAACCACCCCCATCTCTCCTTCGACCCCTTGCCCTGTTGGGTCACCTCTGGCTGTTGCCCAAAAGTTTCTCATTTACTTCTGGGCCATGCTGCAACTACTCAAGTGGCTGGGAACTCCCCGAGTGACTGCAGCTCCCAAAGCAAGGACATGATCTTCGGTGCTTGTTATTGGACATTAGTAATAAAGGTGCACCTTGAAAGACAGCATGATAGACCAGTCCCTTGAAAGGTCTCTGGTGCTTCCCACTGACTGCAGTATGTCCTTGTGATACAAGGCAGCATTCTTTTCCCATCTAGCCATTTAAATACTGAGCTTGGTTAAATGCAAAAATGGATACAGACATTTTTTAAGACCCACTTTGGTTGCTCTGATCTGTTCTCACAGAAATTCTAAGTTCATTTTGTACTAATACAATGAAAATACTATGCTTGTTTATAAGCTATGGGAAAACAAACATTAAAAATGGCTTTTTTTGTGAAGTGGCATATTCAAAAAGTGGAACTAGAGTCCCACTTGCTTTCTCAGTATAAGAGGAAAGGCTGTGTTCAGTGTCACTTGCTGCCTTGTATAAAGAAGTTCTGGCACTGTTGGCACGAGAAGGCGTGAATAACAAATAATTAATTGTTCTACAAAACATCCTTCAACCTTTCCAATAAGTGTACTTCAGATACAGCTGCAGAGAAACTATGGCATTAAAGGTAAGGAAGGAAAGTGAAGTGGGAAAATAGCTATTGCTGCATAAAGTAATTTCACTCTATTTCTTGTATAGCACCCTACAAGAAAATAAACACTCAAGTAATGAGGAAACCAGGTGAAGACAAGTTTGTTTTTACATGCCAGTCAGAAGGTTTTCCCCTGGCAGAAGTTTTCTGGCAAAATGAGAAGAACTTGAGTCTCAGTGGATTTGCAAATACCACCTATATGCTGACTGCAGATGGCCTCTACAACGTCACCAGTGTTGTGACATTCAAACCAAATATGAGTGAGAACTACAGCTGTGTGTTCTGGAATAAAGAGCTGAATAGAGAAACTTCAGCTCACATTTCCGCTTCAGGTTCGTGTCACCTTCACCTTGCATGGGACAGGGAGAGTTTGTACATACATTATATCCTACGACCCATCACTGGAAATTGATTCTAGAAAATTATATAATATTAATGCTCTGGAAAAAAAAAACAAACCAGGTCATTTTTTGGTAACGCTTCTTATAGTAAGTTTGCAGAACAATGTATTCATAAAATGAATATTTTTTGTTACAGTCAGATCAAGACTTTGGAGAATTAGAACTGATAACTTCATAAATGATGTCTGTTTCATAAGTTATGAATTTACTTTCTTTTCATGTTTTTGACAGCTTTAATGAGTACACAGTTCAGTGGACAAAAATCCCTGATCTTATTTATTGTTCCTACATGTGTGGTGGTGGCTGTCCTTTCCTCTGCATTAATAATCTTTAAAAAGAGAAAATCAAACAAGAATGGGCAATCCAAAAAAGGTACATTCTACACCAAATAGTCGATCTTTTCACTTCTTTATTTTCCCTGTGAGCACCTTTATGGAAGCCTTAGTAACTCTAGGTACACTTATGTGACTTTGGACACTTCTTATTTCTAGGTGTTCTCTGTTCTAAAATGAGATCTTAGATAATTTGAGTTGGGTTTTATTTTCCTCACCTTGTACCTTATGTGAAAAAAAGGTATACAGGAAGATAATTTTTTTAAATCTGACTGGCTACTATTCTATAAAGGGCACAAAGTTTGGCTTGGGTACGGAGGGCTGTAAAGGCACAGTTTGAATGCTGTTCTTCTTCACTACTACAAGAACAGTGTAGCTACAGTACGTGACATAGAAGTTTTATTTTCAATCTCCATTAAGGCTATATAACTAAAACTGTATACTGTACTGCACTATTATGAATAGTGTTTCTTTCCTCGATCGCAAACGCAATAGTGGGAAAGTAGTAAAACAAACAGGTTATTATTCTTGTTTTTCTTGCATATGACTAGACTCCAGTAAACTCAGACAAATGCATTCATTAATGAAATCAAAAGCTTGTTGTTAAGGAGTGAGGAATGTGGTTAGAAATTTGTAAAAGAACAGAGTGTAGAGAAGTTTATGTAAACTAGAAGTTTAGTAATATAAAATATATAGTAACAATAGACTATAATGTGATTAAAACTCAGTTTAATAAAAAAGTTTGTTGAATTGCATTGTTTCTTTCAAATCTATAAATGTTTAAGCTAAATTTGTATATATTTAACAGGCAGGAAAAGAAACATGAACCCCAACCTGAAAGAAGAGAACAGTAAGTCACAGGATTTTCTCTATTTATGCTTGCCGCTTTTTCTTTGTTACAGCTAAAATCTTGAAAAATCTGTAGACGGCAACCTAAATTATGTTACATCAAAAGAGAAGTTAGCATTGATTCTAATCTCAATTTTTCTTCAATTTTCTAAAATTGCCGTATCTAACATTCTGATTTCTCACAGCCTTCGTACAGAATTATGAAAGTTTGTTCCCAATCACTGTGGTACATACAGACAGCTTGCACACGCAACTTGGTGTACGCGTCCGTGTGCTGACTGCCATCCTGGCAGCCTCAGCTGAGTTGGATAAGCACAGAAAGCTCATTGTCTTGGAAGGCATCAAGATTTCTGTGGTAATAGTCTGTTACGCTTTTGGCTCAGGTCACAGGTTTTAACAACAAAGAGAATGCTACCTCGTTTATCTGGAATATTAGACAATCCACTGAGCCACTTCTCATCTTACGAGTCTGTGGCTTCCCTAGATATCCAGGAATTTTTACATTGCAGAGAGAAGACAATGCCTAAATATAATCAGGATGCATATAACTGCCCTGTACTACAATAAAACTGAAAAAAGAAAACCGCCATAGAAAACTAAAAAGCAATGATACAAAAGCTCTTAAACCACCTACTCATATGAATTAGTTTTATTACCTATAAATAGAAGTCTGATAGGTTAATTACTATAAGGAGAGAGGCTGTGGCCAGTGCTAGATACAGTGGTACTGGGTACAGCTATATAATTCCTTGATGTCTAAGCAGATCCCAAGACAGACTATTGAGGCCAGAGCTGAGGCTGCCTAGTGTGCTCCAGGAATATGAATAATCATCTCCCAAGTACGAAAATTGGAGCAAAACTGTGATGCAGCTGACCAAGCAGCCTGAAGAAGCAACACTTAGCAGTTTCTGGACACAAAGGCAGCTTTGGGCTTTTCCAAGGACAGGATTTACTTGAGAAGCCACCCGTGTTTCTCACTGCCAAAAAAAACATAACCCCAAAACAACAAACAAGAAGTCTCCAGCTTAAAAAGTAACTTCTGTAGGTGAAATAAAAACTAGGAACTGGATGGAGAGTGCATTAATTCAGTGATTCTTGTATCACCTCAAATAGTAGTGTTTGCATCTGGGCCACAGCTGTCCAACCTAGTTCCATCAGTAGATATTATGTTCAAAATGACACTTAACAGAAAAACACTTCCATCTCTCAGAAATCAGCACTTGCTGTAGCCAAAAGCCTCTTATTTTTCATGTGATGGTGTGAAACTTCAGTGGAATTGTGCCATGTGAAAATTCTTAAAACTCAAGGCAAGCAGCAATCTGGAGGACAGTGTTGGTGCATGCCTGGACATAATTCCAGTGCAAGTTGTCTAAGTACAGCATGGCTTCCCATGGCTTTTTATATGTTGTAGATTTTTTTTTGCTTTGTAGACCCTAGCCTCCTCTGTGCACTTACTGAAATGAAGAAATTAAAGGAGAGGTAGTTTCTTTTTTATGGTTTTGTTCTACTTCTTCATTTTGATATTTCTGCAATATGCAGTAAGTCATATGACAAACATTTATATTTCTCAGCATCATATATTTTGAAGAAACAATGGAAAGAACCTTTTTTCCATGATGAGTAAGTAGTTGAAGCATAAAAGCCACAGATAATTCACCACAGAGGTCTGGAAATGACCCACATATCCCTGGTTACAGGAACAAGGATTGTTCATGTTATCATTTTAATTTACAGCTCATGCTGTATCAGCACTGAAGACGTGGGACTTTTCACCTCATTGCTGAAGTCCCAGTTCTGCAAACTTTTATTCAGATGCACAGATTTTACTGACAAGCTTGGAGGCTATCTAACCAGATTTCAGTTTTGTTATTTCATTTATATGGCTGATAGTCAGTGATAGCTTTGACGTAATAGAAAACTCAGAACTTGGACTACAGATAAGAGAGAGAAAGATAATTCTTCCCTCTGAAAAGATTGTGGCAGGATGTCTTTGCAATTAATAGCAGCTCTGAGGAGCCACTGTGACTTCATCATGGCCCAGAAAAGCTTGCATACAATGATAGGGCTATTTATTTGCTTCAATTATTGCAGATTTAAAAAATAATACTATTCCATTTCTGTTTGTTTGCTTGTTTCTTTAAGGAGATGATTTTAACTCTCAACCTGGTGCTTTATACTTGTCAACTATCAGGGCCTCAAGAGACAGTGGGAGTGTGAGTCTGTGAAAACTCATGTCACATGACATAATTTGCACTTTTTGTGTCTGTTTTATCTAAAGTTACTGCACTTTAGCTTTGAGACCAACAGTGAACTCATGGGGATTTATTGGCACTGCAGCACTGGAAAGCTATCGCTCTTCACACAGAGTATCTTGAAGTTACTGAGAATTATGCTGTCATGAAATGTGGTTTACCATTTTGAAGAGGTTGTCTGAGTGCCTTTGAGACACTTTACTTTTGGACTTACTGTTGCTCAAGGAACTGTTGTGTAAGAATGCCTTTATTAATTGCTCTGGTGTCAGGAATGGTGCTTGGACTCAAACATCTTGTGGGAATTTGAATAAAAGCTGTACATGCTTACTTATGTCTAAACTGTCATCTTTCAGGTTGGGACATCATTACAGGCCTGCATCTCATTTCCAAACTTTCCAAAACATTAAACTGGAAATTTCCCCAAGTACCCAGCCGCATGGCAATATATGGAAGATAATTCATAGCACAAAAGCACCAAAAGGTCAAAGTTAAATCAAAGTGTGGACAAAACCAAAAATAATCCTAACAGCAAGAGTAAATAATCATTATGTCACAGAACAGGATTTCAATGCACAAGCCTATGTAAAACCCCATAAGTAAGTCCAGTAAAAACAAAAACAAATGTACTGTGATGCTGTGCTACATGACAGTAAGAAGTTTTACACTTGAACTGACTACTCAACAGAATTTTGTTTAGGAGAAATTTGGAAGCAAAAGTGAAAATGAAGCTCAGCCAGATATTTCCACTGATTGTGTAATTTTAACTTTTCTCAGAGGAAAAGATTAGTCTTTTACATGCCAGGCACTTGCCTGTTTTACTTCCCATCTCTGGAATACCTAAAAATGCCTCATTCAACTCTGAATACACTGTGTTCTGGGCCTAGCTTCTACATTGCCAGTTTTGAAAAAAATGTGTAACAGGAAACAACTTTGCATCATAGATAGTGGACCTACAGTGCCAGAAAAACAGCATTTACACTCTCTTCTGTTTCACCAGGATAGCTGATTTAAAGGTTGATTTTACTTGTGGAACAGAAAAAATAGTCTCTGTCATCACCTCTGCTTTAATAGCTATGTATTTTTAAATACTCATTTGTAGCCATTGGATTCAGCTGAGACAAACCCATCCTAGGCTTGCTGTGCCCTTGCTAATGAACCAAGACAGACAGATGACAGAAAATCAGAGGCAGCTTCTTGAAGCATTGCTTAACTTCAGACGCAACAGCAGTTTGGGAACTGCCCTGAGTCAGTGCTTAAGGTCAAGCACTGTTCCCCTTGGTGCTCTGCTGGGAATTTTAAGCCCCTTCTATTCAGCCACAGTGAAAAATCTAACCCACTGTTCTCCTGGGAGGACTTCTTCTAGCACTTTTTTTTTCTTCCCCCTCCTATTTTCTTTTTTTTGCCCATAGTAATAAAATGGAAGTAATTGAAACTGAGTTTATGTGGATGAACACAAATAGTACATTACAGCCTTTGAAATTAGGTTATGGTGACTATTATCGCTACTAGCCGAAATGAAAGTCATCCTGACATTTATCTTATGCTGCTGAGTAAATGTTGCCTTGGTTTGGGCAGGGAAGGACAGGTGTGAGCAGCACTTCCAGCCCATTTTACAGGCATAGCAAACACTACCCTGCTTTCCCTCTTAATGGTCTGTATGCTAAAAGGTTTCACTTGGCTTCCGTAGGCAGCCACAGCTCAGCTTTGCACGCAAATCTTATGCTCTATCCACTCCATTTCACATGAAAGGAACAATAGTACTATTTGCTGTGATACCTGTAAGAATATCCAGAAATGCACCTTGGTTTACAAGTTCACATTTTTACCAGCTCTCACTGGGTACTTACAAAGTGTGATATAAACACATTGGAGTGATTGTCACATCTTTGGATGTGAAAGTTAGCTTGTCAGCAGCTTGACCACTCTATATGTGTCCGTGAATTCTTGCATGAGTTGTTTTTCACTGTAAACCATTGAGCATATGATACATGTGTGATATGATGAGTCTGTCCTTTCTGCTTCAGCTGCTGCTTTACAAGCTGTTATCTTGAAACAGCTGAGGTAAGAGTTTTCAGAAACAGATAAACCACTTGTAAAATGAAGGGTTTGGGTCTTGGGGATTTTTTTAGTAGTTTTGAAGTTTGCAGTGAGTCAAGAGCTGATATTATTAGACAATAAAACATTAGTTATTTTTAGATGTAATATAAAAATTAGTCTGTAATGATTGACTTTAAATTTACACTTTCAATGGACATTTTAGAGTGGCATAGTGGATACCTTGCACAAAAATATTCTCTTATCTTTTCTGACATGTAACCTCTCGATTCATCTCCATATATGTATTTCAACTAGGAGTACGTTAGAAGTAAAAGCATGTTAGTGTACTGTTTAAAGGTATGGATTCAGTTAAAATGGGTGGAATGTTTATATGAAAAGATGTGCTAGGAATCTACCTGTTGGTTTATGGTCATCAAAAACATAGCTAATTGAATTTAACAATGACCATTTTTCACAAGCAAGTATAAAAACCCTAGTTTTTAAGTACTGAAATCTTCTTGTCTGGCTAAGGAACAGTACTTTTGCAGTCGTTTGACCTGCTTTACTATGACTGAGAAACCTGCTATTTTAGCATAGCAGCAACTGGCAAATTGATTTATTAGTCTTCCTGCTCATTCCTTACCTCTGCTATTTACCATAGATTTTAAGGGCTTGCAGTAGGTTTATCTGGGCTTTTCTACCATAGCAACTTTTTTTTTTTTGTATCTGTGAGTTTCAGCTTGTTTTGTGATTAGGAGCTCAGAGGAGAGTAAGTTTAGCTCTCATTTGTACCACTTTCACTTTCATACTGGCAACAACCTAAAACCATTCCATTTACTTGATTTCTATTAGCACAGACATGACTGAAAGCAACAGTTAACATTGAGATTGTTAATACCTTTGCAAGAGGGATTTCTAATGGCCAGTTGAAATATAAATCTCACAAAACGTAGGTCTCCATACCAGAAAACTACCAGCTGATTCTGATCATGGCTTACTGGGAGCAGCTGGAAATGCCTTTTAGAGGTTTGGATTGCTAATTGACGAAACCCTATATCTTTCTTAAGAAATGCTGCAGTCAAGATTTTCTTACAGAATTTCTTCCTTCACCTGATAGAAACGTGCTGCTTGCTGCCAAAAACAGTACCTTCCTACTTCACAAAATAGCAAAGGAGAATGGTTCGACAAACCACGTTTATATTGTAAAGTATCACCATTACTGGAACAGATCTAACTTCAAGGTTGGCTTTTCTGTCTGTGTGGATAAGTGTCAACTAAGTCACCCCCAGAAGTCCCTGTCAGCCCCAAGTGACATTTGTTTGTAAATGTGTTGTTCAAATTAACTTCTGTATCCTTTGTAATTATCTGACTTTTATCATACACTGATGAAAGTGTGGTCTGAAAATGTAGTCCCAGATCAATGATTGCCATCTGGTTTGACAAGACATCCTGGTTTTCCTCACCATGTTGTTGAGTGTGCTCTGAAAAACTGTTTTATAGCCAGCGCACTGTAATATCTTACTCAACTTCAATATGCAGCCATATGGTAAAAAGTAGCTGACACAGGTAAGTGCACCATGCAAACATTGTTAAAAGCTGATTTGAAAGAAACATTAATCAAGGTCAGATGTATTTACGTTTGGGTTTTATGTTTACTGTCCTTTTTTCTGCAGCTGAGGTTTGTCTACTCACAACCCTCTTTCCTTAATGGGCTTTTCCAAGTGAGAAGTGAAATGTCTTTTTTGCAAAATCTGTTACATTACATAAGGAAATAAAACAAACCATACGCAGTAGAAATCTGATGTGTGGGTTTAAGTGCACTCCTTTTTCTCATATATTTTTCAAGCAGTGGGGCAAGACAATTCTGTGGTGGTGCAGAGAGGCCTTCTTTGGTAAGGTGGGGACTTTACCTAGTCAGAAATTTAAAGTCCTAATTGCAATGGAAATGTTGCTAGAAATAAGACTACTGTGCTACTGGATGACTGCATTTGTATATGAAAGCCAACTTTTTTTCTGGTGAGATGATGAATATACTCTTCTCAGAGCTCAACTAGACAATTGTGAGCCTTTACAATGCTCCAGCTTGGCAACAGCTATGCCAGCATGCACAAAAGGTGAAATAACTCTTTCCACCTTGTATTCATGAAGCAGTGCAGTAAAACCTGGCAGAACAAAGAAGCCAGATATTGGTGAAAAGGCATATAAACCTGAGAATGTCACTGAGAAAGGCCAAATTTTTTGTTGGAAAAGGGAACAGAGGAAGGTCAACAATTTGTGTGTCAAGAGAGACACAGAATTTTTGTGAGAATTGTGAAGTCAGATAAAGCATTGTGAGTTCAAAGAATTTCCTAGTTCTTATAAGAAGCCATGCACTGCTGAGGGATGCTTCTGTACATCCACAAAATGTCGTGATCCTAGTCAAAGGAGCTGTCTCGGACTGGTGAGAAAATTGAAGCAGCCAGAAAGCTGTGAATTTATTGAAAAACAGCAACATATTTAGACTTCTATGCAAAGTCTTAGATTTCCTGTATATTTGCATGCTCATACTTCATGCACCTAAAGAGCTGTGAAATAAAATGATGGGACAGAGACTATCCTCAGCAAGTTTGCTGATAATAGGAAACTCGGAGGACTGGCTGATGCACTTGAAGGCTATGCAGCCATTCAGCAAGATTTGGACAGGCTGGAGAGCTGGGCAAAGAGGAACCTAATAAGGTTCAAAAAGAGCAAGTGCAGAGTCCTGCACCTGGGAAGGCACAACAAAATGCACCAGTACAGGCTAGGAGGTGATCTGCTTGAGAGCAGTTTATTGGAGAAGGACCTTGGAGTCCTGGTAGACAACAAGTTATCCATGGGACAACAATGTTCCCTTGTGGCCAAGAAGGCCAATGGCATCTTGGGGTGCATTAGGAGGAGTGTGTCCAGCAGATGAAAGGAGGTTCTTCTCCCCCTCTACTTGGCCCTGGTGAGACCTCACTTGGAGTACTGCATCCAGTCCTGGACTCCCTAGTTCAAGAGGGACAGGGATCTACTTGAGAAAGTCCAACAGAGGTCTATGAGGAAGACAAAGGGACTGGAACACCTGCCTTACAAGGAAAGGCCAAGAGACCTGGGACTGTTTAGTTTAGAGGGGAGAAGACTCAGAGGGGACCTAATTAATGTCTATAAATACATGAGGGCTGGGCATCAAGAAGGCAGGGACAACGTGTTTTCACTTGCGCCCTGTGATAGGACGAGGGGCAATGGATTCAAACACGAGCCCAGGAAGTTCCACCTCAAAATGAAGAAGAACTTTACTGTGTGAGTTACACAGGACTGGAACAGGCTCCCCAGAGAGGTTGTGGAATCTTCTTCTCTGGAGACTTTCAAGACCTGTCTGGATGCCTTTCTGAGTGATTTGCTCTAGATTTGGTCCTGCTCTGGCAGGGAGTTGGACTTGATGATCTTTGGAGGTCCCTTCCAGCCCCTAATATTCTGTCATTCTGTGATACTGGTGAAGATGTCTGAATGTGTTAAATGCACAAGGCTAGCAGCAGAATCTGATCCAGCAAACTTAGAGATGGTGAACCTGGTGAATTCCTAGCTGAGAAGCTTATTTACATGAAAGTCTAAACTTCACAGAGTTGAATAAAGATTAATATATGCGGTGAATGGGAACTATTTCCACCTTCTCTTACGTTCTGTTGTTGACATAGGTTTAAAAGTTTAACTTCAGAGGAGACCAATGGATCAGTTGTTTTCATTGCCCCTATGTTACAGTTTATGAAGGAGTCATCAGGTCCTTTATAACAAGCCTCAGACTTCACCTCTACAATCTTGTTGAGTTAGCAAAAACAAAAATCTGAACGACAATTGCTGTAAGATATCAGAAAATGAGAGCCTCAGTTGCTTTCACTGGGAAGAAGTTGGTTGTGTCAGGTATTCCCAGGATTTCCACAGTACTGACTTGTACTGTTGTACCCCACACTGGAGAGGGAAAAGTGCAAAAAGCTCAAGGGTGTGAAACAGCTTCTTGCATCAGTAAAGACAGTCTTGAACCAGACATACTTCAGAAACAATTTCAGGGCAGGAGCCATTACTGCTCAGTTAGTCATTGCCGACCTTGCCCAGTCTCTGATACTTCAGACAAGGGTGACGTTATGCTGGAAGCCAAACTGTGCACTGAGATATCTTAACATTCCTGATGCTTCCTGGCTACAGTCTGAAACATGGACATTTAGTTTTCATCTCGCCTGACAGGAGAACTGCTAATGGGCAGAAGCTGGAAGGTTCTTGACTCAAATAATGAAAGCTATGAAGAATTCTAAGATGTGATTAGCAAGATTAATTGACAGCTGGACTCACAGTTCCACGTAGTGAAGGCCAAGGACTTTCGCAAGTTAAAGGTGATCAACCTATACATCTTCTCTCTGCTGCTACTTGATATAAGTCATACATCCTTTGTTGATGTGCATATTTTCAGCTTCATTCTTTAACTGATCTGCCGCAGGCACCCTGGCAGTCACAGCAGCACAACTGCGTACATAACTTAGCTCCAGGTCTAGGCTACACATATGACTTGCTCATTGATATGTTATTTTAAAACAAGATCATAACTAGAAAATAGAGTTCCTGTTTCCAAGACTGTATAGTTGTCCTTTTTATCATTTCCCTAGAAGTACTCGAGTACTCCTTGGATTTTGCCTCCCTGAGAGGGAAGGAAGGAATGCTGTTAAGAAAAAATCTGATTTAGGTTATTGGAGGAATAGTCCACCAGGACAGAAAGTTGTTTAAAAGGCAATAGAGGCATGGAAACAAAGGTATAAAGTAGCTCTGTACTAAATACAGTGTAGAGATTAGGCTTCTTGAGAGCTTTACAGTAGGTAGGCTCAGAAGTTTTCCATGAAAGTGACAGAGCAAAACCCAAACTTGTTTATAGCTAGAGCTCATGAATTTTGTGGAAGGGATTGCATGACTTGGACTCCTGTCTGAAAGATTACACAAAACCTTTTTATCCCTTGCTGAGGTCTGTACCTGTGAGCACATCACTGTTTTAGTAAAGAAGTTTTGCCCTTTGCCAGACACTTGTTCCAGTCTGGCTTTTTCCCAGAACAAGAACATGTGCACTGCTTCAATATATATTGAAACCTTACTTGTCATGAGAAAGAACTCTCATCTTGCAGTGTCATGAACTTCTGCAAAGTGTACTTCCACTTTATCTGCCATATTTAACTACAGCCCTGCATGTCGCTATTTTCAGATCTTAAAGACTTTTTTTTTGTCAATAGGGAAGCAGAGATGCATAGAGCTATTATATTAATACTCAAATATCACTATCTGTTAACAAAAACTAAAAGTAAATTAACTTCCAGTTGTTCTTCATTGCACAGCAGCACAATTTTTTCCTCAGGAAAACAGGAACAGTCTGAAGCCTGAGCAGAGATTTAGAAAACTCTGAGCAGAAATACAGCTCATGATTCTTGTAGCCACTCAAGTGGACATTTCTCCCTGAAAATATGAAACTAGTCAAGAAACAAAAGGTGTCCCAGCTTCCCTGTTAAGCTCTGTTGAGCTGACCACAATGCTGCTAACATCTTAAGGCAGATTGGTTACATGCTTTAGTGACTTATTCACTTGTCTTTTTTTCAAAGTAAACTTGGTTAAATCTAACAAGATGCCATCTCAGGGTTGCTTCCAACAGCTACATGATGTGACTTCGCAACTTCTCACAATACAGCCGACCAGAAGATCCTTAGGGCTGATAAAATAAGAGCAAGGGCTAGAGACCTTCCTTGCACTAGCTCTGCCTTTACTGAACAACAGTGCTCAGGAAAGGCCTTTTAGCTTAAGGACAGTGTTACACAAGGTATCAGTATGGAGCCAAGTGATTTTCAGTTAAGTCATCAGCTCAAGTACTACAGAAAGACCTGATACCAAACACATTAATGGAGACTTAGAAAAAAGATCTCATAGTAAGATCCCACCATTTACAGGGAAAACAAAAAGGAAAAAAAAAGGAAAAAAAAAAAAAAAAAGGCAAAATGCAAGAAGAAATCAAGTACTAGAAAGACGATGACAGGTGGTAACTATGATACTTCCCTCTCCCCCAAAACAGGGAATAGGCTGCTACAAATCTGAAGCATATTGCACTAAGCAGCCCTGAGGATGTGAAAATAAAATAGTTTCATAGCTAAGCAAATTGTCTTGCTATTCAATTATTCAACCCCTGTCCTGGCTGTTGGCCACATAACCCTGGCATACTGCGTGTCTCAAACAGCAACAGGATTAAAACGGGGGTCTAGAATCAGGAATGATTCAGCAAATTAGTAGAAGTTTCTTCGCAAGTTAGATCAATTGGTTTTGGTCCTATTTTCTGCCTGGTTCTTCTCCCCCTGCACTCCTCTGCACATTTCATACTTCAAATTTCTCTTGAGCAGTATGTGCCAGCAGCATAAGAAAAGGCAAAAAATAAAATGACAACACATTTATTAACATTTTCACCTACACAACTAACACAAACTGAGTCAAAGTACCATAGTCTGGCTGATGTCTCCAATAATCCCTTTTTACTGGTAAGTCTCTATAGGCTTTATTTTACAAATATAGAGACCTGAATATTTTATGCTATTTGACTAAGGTGCCATTTCAACTCAGGCTGTGTAAAAAGAGAAGCTGTCTGATGTCTATGCACTGGGCTCTGCCCAGTGATGTTGAGTGTGTGTAAAGGCTGTTTCTGGATGCCATGAGAAAAACAGCTTGAGTTGCTTCTCCTGGGAACCATTGGGGAAAACCAACAATACTGCTGATAGATCTGTTTTTCTTTCTTCTTCTTCTTCTTCTTCTTCTTCTTCTTCTTCTTTTTAAAGCTATTTACTGTGCACTAGCAGCATGTATGTGTTTTTTGTAACAGAGAGACTTGGAATCCGGCTCTATTGTTCTTCCAGTTTTAATTATACCTTGAACTTGTCAAACAGGCATACCAGTGGCTCCTTCCACTGCTATTGACATGAGAGAGGCCTGTATTTTACCTGTCATTTACTTGTTGAAATACCAGATTGCTAAGTGGTTCTGGCTGTTTCATTAATAATGAAATTATTAAATATTCTGTTCACAGTGCAAAATCCTGTATTTCTGCACCTATTGTATTCTTCTACTGGCAGAAGCTCAGTTTTCAGCCTCTTAATTCAGATTTTCATGTTGCACTTGGAAACTTCTCTCCAGACCTTTACAGTCACATTTGCAAACCAGTGCAGGACTCTGCCTGTACACATGGGCATTTTGGCTTGCCATCTCAGCAACAGGTATCTTATTTTGAAATCCAGTTCTTAGTGGGAGTATAAAGGAAGAAGGGATGGAATGTCAGTATTTAAAGGGCTGTTACAAAACTTGGGGAAGAGGATCACAGGACAGAAGTCTCGTAAGGCCAAGAAGGTCACAGGACTCAAGACAGCATGTGCACATGAACAAGCACTTCTTTTAAATTTAGCTTTTCTCCAGATTTTTCTGAGCAATGGCATACATGGTTTTCCCATGTATACACAGGGCTAAATCCTGAGGGGCACTAAGCTCTTGCAAGTCCCTTTTAGGTTCAACAGAAGCTGCAAAAACTGAGCAGTTTAAAGGATTAAATCTATATACTTCATTTTTATACTTCATTTTTATGCATGTCCTGTGCTTGCTTATAAGCCTTGTAAGCTTGTATTTTTTTTTCCAGCTGAAAAAGCAAAGATTATGAGTTTTTCCTCTGTGCTTTACTATAAGCTCTTGTTGTCTATCAAAGGAATTACACAGGAAATAAAGTTTTGCAAAGCTGTCTATTAAAAATGAATTTGTAATTGTTGAGTCACTGAAGTTCCCTTTTTCCTATCAATATAGATTAACTACTATCTATTTGTATAGGGTTTATCGATAAAATGGTCAAGGAACACATCATGGCACTTTGAAATGTGTTGCCTGAGTAAAAGTTGGAGGAGGATCACTGGATACTGTCAATGAAGCATTAATAATTTTGCCTCATTTGATGCTGGGGACTGCACATGGACTATGTTTTATGCATGAAAAATGGTGTTAACACAGAAGTAACAGAGATTTTGATTCTGGGCATTATGATTTTCATTCTTTATACAATCTTCTTTAAGTTCAAGAAAAAATAGGTACTGGCTAATCCACTGATTTTGGAAAAAATCAGAAAATGGGAAGAAAACATGTTTGCAACCTAACAGCCAACTCAAAAAGTGGACCCACTGATTTATACCTTCTGTTTATTTGATACATATCCAAAGCAAGCTTTATTGAATAATCTCTAGTCTTGTACTAGAAGAGATGTTCATACCATCAAGTTTGACAGGTTTTGCAATGTTTCCCCCACATCTCTTCCTTCCATGATTACCATGCAAAGACAAATCACACTTAGATAAGCATGGACATGCAGGTGGCCTGATCCAGTTCCTCCTCTCTGCCTCCTCCTCCTCCTCTTCCTCAGTCTTGAAGGTTAGTAGTGAAACATACCCATGCCCTCACTCATCTCTCTTACACACACACAGACATTTTCAGTCCTTTTCAGGTCACCCACAGTAATTGTCCACATCCTGTTCACTGCGCTTAACCCTAGGTCAGATCCTTGTCAGCAGCCTGCAGTCCCTCCTCCTTTGATCATTTGTGTTGACCTCAGTGCCCTTGGGTGAGAATAGCTAACAGTGTTCAGGTCACAAGAACACCTTGAACTTATGCACAGATAAAATAATGTTCTTATTACTATCAGTAAAGCAATATTAAGCTGGCATTTGTTAGGGAAAACCATCAATGATTAAAAACATTTTTAAGAACTGGTACTGTAGCCCTGGTTAAGGTAGGAGTACATTAAAAACATGCTTCACTCATTTTCAAACTTGAATGAAAAACTCTCATCTTTAGAGCAGGGCACACTAAAATTACAACTGTTTAATGTATTTAAGTACCACTGAAGCCAGCGTGAGCCACCAAGGCAGTTTAATCACATGCTTGCTAAAAGGGAGTCTTCTGACTGAACATCTTGCTGCATCTGTCCTCTATCAGGCATCCACGCTTCCAGTCACAGAGAGTACTTCAATTTGTTCGGGTTTGCACAGCATTTTTTGTTGACCTATCTAAGTAAAACTGAAAAATAACTCTGGTCATGAAAGTACAGTATTCCTAATAAAACCTAGTAATTATTCTTAGTAAGACTGTAAATATGCCAGTCACTCTGACACCTGTGTTTCCCAGGATAGTTTAAGAGCAGTTGGTGCTACATTTAATAATATGATTCCATAAAGATGAGTAATGGAAACTACTCTGCTTGAGCATTATTTTGCATTAATTTTCCTTTATTTAATATAAGTATTAAGCCAAGTCGTAAAGCAGTATCCAAGCTGGAAAACTGGCATCCAGTCATACGTAACATGCTTACCAAAGCAAGTAAGCGTTGGTGTGCAGGACTGCATTTTATTCTACCAGCATGCCAACCAGTTAGCTTCCCACTTAATAGTTTTCTGGGTATGGTCTGCAGAAGCTGAAATGCTTCTTCTTCCTTATTAAGATTGTATCACTGAATACAAGTGCTTTGATTACATTTAAGAAAATGTCCGTTTAACTCTGTCAAGGAACTGCTGAAAGGTTGACATGGTTCAGTGACTGAAAAAATGTGACTTCTAGAGTGCAGACTAAAAGCAGAATTTCATAGAGTACTTCCCCTTTTATTTTGCTGTTTTGATGCTATCTAATTTACATGTCCAGAAGAACAAGCTCTATAGCTCCACACAGCGTTTACTTACAAACATCAAAACTCTGAACAGGCTACAGGATAGTTAATTTGAGATTTTTCCAAACGTGGATAAAGTCAACCAACTCTGTATCATTTTTCAAATCCATTCTTCTTTAAAGGATTTACTCTTCTGATAGGTTATTTAATATCTGTAAAGTCCATCTAAGAATACACTCATAGAACTCAAACTTATTTTCTGTGTGTATATATTACCAGCAAGTCCCGATATTGCATCTGTTGTCCTTTCAGACCTTCAGCTGAAGTTAAGTACAAGCTTTTTCTTGATAAACAACTTACACTCTGTCTCCTTAACTAGTTTACACATATAACGATTTAATGAGGCACATATTATTAACAAGATTTCAACAGTAAAGACTTAGGTGACTTCCTAGAGACCACACAGATGTCCCTGCATTGTCTCAGAACAGAAGTCAGAACACTTGTCATGTAATTGCCCTCACTGCTCTGAGCCTTCTGGTGGAAAAACATATTTTGTTTGATGTGCAGAGCACAGGCATGAAGAGTGATTTACTCACAAGTACTGTAATGAAAAGGCTCTGCTTTATGCTGATTATATTCTTACATTCAAGGGGTTACAATTTAATTAATTATTTGGGATGAGCAATCAGTTTTGATGTACTTTACCAAGAGATAAATTATATCTGAGTTCTGTCCTGCAGCTGGAAGATATTTTATGGCACAACAGACAGATCATTAGCAAGCAGGAAAAAATGCAGAACTCAAAAAAAAAATATCACTTTACATTGAATAGGAAACAGCTCAAAATATGATGCCTTCTCTGACAGTGACAATCTCAGTTGCACTTGCAGATGTGTTTTAGGGTTGTTGGGACAGATGTACCTCAGTGTCACCTTAGCTCAATCTGATGCAGGGTCCTTATAAATATGGTGATTTTTTTCCTGTGTAGTCACTGATTGCAAAGACTAAAAAAATCACCATTTAATTCAGACAGCCAGATTGCTATAGACAGAGATAAGCTCCTTAGGGGAAGCGAGATGGAAACTGGAATTCCTGTTGCCCACTAATCATCTACAAGCATACCCCTCTATTTTTGTTTTTTCTTTTAATTAGTCCCTTGTATCTGCTCAACAAGATATTTGGCAAATGTGTTTTGCATCTTGACACTTCTAAATGAGGATCCTGCTTCTTGGATACAGATGGTGGCCCACGCTGCAGACCATGTCCAACAGCCTACCAAGTCAGATTGCTGCCTCCAACATGTATGTTCTCCTTTACTATTTGTCTTTGGACTGAAAACATTCTTCAAATTCATTAATGTCTCCACGGATGAGGCCTCTACCACCTCTCTAGGCAACATGTTCCAGCACTTCACCACTATAATTGTAAAGAACTTCTATCTAATATCCAATCTAAATCTACCCTGCTCTAGTTTAAGACCATTGCCCCTCGTCCTATCACTACATACCTTTGTAAACAGCCCCTCCCCAGCTTTCCTGTAGCCCTTCCAAGTACTGGAAGGCCACTATGAGGTCTCATCGCAGCCTTCTCTTCTCTGTGCTAAACAACCCCAAATCTCTCAGCCTGTCTTTGCAGGAGTGCTGCTCCAGCCCTAGATCATCTTTGTGGCCCTTCTCTGGACTTGCTCCAACAACTTCATGTTCCTCTCGTGTTGAGGGCTCCAGAGCTGGACACAGTACTCCAGATGGGGTCTCACCAGGATGGAGCAGAGCAGAATCACCCCTCTTGATCTGCTGGCCATGTTTCTTTTGATGCAGCCCAGGATAAGATTGGCCCTCTGGGCTGCAAGTGCAGAGTGTTTGTTCATGTCCAGCTTTTTGTCCACCAGTACTCCCAAGTCCCTTTCTACAGGGCTGCTCTCTATCACGTCATCCCTCAGCCTGTATTGATAGCGACGGTTGCTCCTACGCAGGTCCAGGACCTTTCACTTGGCTTTTTTGAACTTCATGAGGTTTCATGGGCCCACTTCTCTAGCTTGTCCAGATCCTTCTAGATAATATCCTGTCCCTGTGCAATGTCAACAAACCAGCCAGGTTGGTGTCATCTGCAGTCTTGCTGAGGGTGCCCTTAATCCCACTGTCTGTATCGTTGATGTAGATATTAAATACCACTGGTCCCAATATGGACCCCTGAGTACGGGCCATTTATCACCCCTTTGGACAGTATTTTGGACCCAAATTAACTTGATTTCTAACCTAACAAAATGATAACTATGACTTCGTAGTATTTATATCCACATGTATTTCCATACAAAAATTTACTGGCAAATTTACTAGTTTTATTGCAAATTTTAGCTTTGGGTTCTAGAATGCTTGGTGAAAGCCACTTCTGAACAATATATATATTTTCAAAAATGAGAATAAAACTGTGTTGGTTGTTCAGTTTATCCGCTGAAAAAAGCCCAGAAAGCATTATTGCAAAACCCTACTGCAAAACTCAGGAAATTGAGTTCTAACACACTGGTTTATACTGCCTGTTAGTTATGTAAATTGTCTCGTGAGACACAAAAAATGATATTGTGTGACTTGTGTGAAATGGCATAACTATTTACAGGTAATTAGAGAATGATCTGAAACCAATAATTATTAATTGCATTAAATTAGAAATTATCAAATGGTAAGTAATGTTGCCAAATGATTTTGTGACTATTTAAGAAATTGATTGCTAGCAAAACCAGGTGGAATGTATCCAGTTACTTTTATTACTTGCAAATTCTTTGCTCACAATTAGCTCTTAATTCTATTTAACTGTAGCTGGATTAAAAAAAAAAAAAAAGAAAAAAGAAAATGACAGCAAGTGAGTGTAAATGCCACAATTAATCCAAAAGAACTATGACTGTTCTGTGTGGTAAAATGATGGAGTCTAGTTATTGCAGATGAGCATTGTCCCAGTATTTCAGGTCATATACTGCACAGATGGCTGACTTTTATTTTGCAGTAGCAATAGAACAACTGTTTTTCCTCTTCCTTCTAACACTTTCTACAGGAAAGTCCTTTCATCTTTCTTGGCTGAATTCAGAAAATGTCTGCAATAATCGGAGTGATTTTTCTCTGTGCTTTTTGAAGTCTCCTTGCTTTGCAGCTGGCAAGCATTAGCATTTAACCCACTATTAGCTTGTGTTTCCTTTTGCCTTTAAAATATGTAAGATTTTCCTCTTTTGCTATTTTTTTGCCCTAAAATTCTGCTATTAATATTTGGCATTTCTTCAGATTTCAACTTTAAGAATGGTAATGACCATCATAATTTACCCCCTGAAATAATCTTTATGGATGGTCTGTGGGAAAAAGAGTTGAATATTTGCCCTGCCCCGTTCTGTTTGTATGGATCTATTCTAAATGCAAAGGTCCATTTTTGGTGGGTCAAAACATTACTGAGGGAACAGGCAACTTAGACAACGGGCTAACCTGTGGAAATCTTCACATTTCAGCAGCAAAAATCTGCAAGGTAAATAACTTGTTTGTTCCAAAACCAGTTTTAAGAAGTCAACACGACTTCATAAAGATATTCTGATGTACATTAATACAGATGTTCACACATTTACACACACCTTCTGTGGTTTAAATAACATAGTGTCTGCATCAGTAAACAGCCTGGCAAAAACTTAATGCCATTTACTATGACCATACCTTACTGGCAGTCTTTCTTTCAGCTGGGTTATTTTATTTTATTTTGGCTCTGAGCTATGTTACTGGTAATGATAATGGTGGGGGAGGGGTCTTTATTTATTTATTTTTTAAATTTCATATTCAAGGACTGACTCTCTGTAACTGTCTGCAAACACAACATTAGGTGAGAGCCAGTTCACAGTTACAAATCAATACCAGGAATCTTAACACCGGCAACTGTGCTGAATACCTGCTGCAGCATCTTCATCCTGGATCTACTTTTGTCACGAGCAGTGTTACCTCCTTCCTTTCACTATCCTGCCAACATCAAGACTTAAGATGTCTGTCTAGGTTTACAATGTCCCTGGACATTCCCACCGCTCTACATGAGCTCTTCATTTCCAGCACACAGCTATCTGAGGAGTGCAGTTTCCAAAACAAGATGACTATCACTCAGTATGCAGCTACAAGCAGGTTTTATCTTCAATTAGGTGAACTTGATGACAACCGACAACTGGACCTCTGCGCATAAAGAGCTTTAATAATTCTGTTCAGCTTTGTTATCACAGTCACACTGCTATATCCTGGAATTGTGCCTTGGCAGCCACTGCCAGATCTGTTTAAGTCTCTATGAGCCTGCACGCATTTCACTTCTGCACAGCTTCTGCATGCCATGGTTTTACGAGTTACATTCCCATACAACAACACTGGGAAATATTCTTGTACTGAAGCACAAACAGCCTATGACTAAAAAAAGTTTATTATTACTACTTTACCACTCTAGGCATCTGATTCAGGCCACAAAAATGTACCCAAAATGACACATTTTAACACAGTTTTAACAAACACGGCACCATCATTATTTCTGGTTTCAATTACGATCCTCATGCCTCTACACAGAGAGAGCAACTAGAGCAGGAAGGGAAACATGACAAAGGCTTCAGTCTCTTTTTGCACAACGCACAGCTACAACAAAATCTCACTAGTTGCTATTAGCAGCAGTAACTGTTTCCTTCATTAATGCTGCTCTCAGCACACAACCTGGCACTGCTCTGCCGGGACAGCATCTGCTGGAAGCAGGTTTGCTTCCCGTGTTAGGCTGCTGTAGCAAGAGCTGAGGAAGCTACAAAGAGGTATGAAAGAGACACAGGTCCCTTACTAATTGCTTCAAGGAATTTCTTTCTGAAATTTCTCTGCATCACTTTCATCACGTATGATGAGCTTGGCAAAATGTAATTAATATAAAAGGATTTTTCTTAAAGTTGTACCTGTTTTTCAGGATGTTTTCTGCCATTGACATTATAATGAGGAAAGAAGGGAAATTAAGAAATGAGGTGCTGCTACACTTTTGAACGTTATTTCCATTTTCTCATTTAGAGGCCTGGCCATCAAAGAAGCAGGCCAAAAAGGGTTTAGAGGAGGGTGTTTAAAGCAGAAGCACAGAGTGGCATCTATGTGACAGAAGAGATCTGATGGCAAGGCATTTCCAAGCAGCCCACGTAAGAAGTCCAGAGCACTTGGCACTTTGACCTGTACTACATTTTTCCAGGGTATATGATGGTTTTGTCTGGATATGCACATCCTTATAACTCACTTCTGTGTTTGCATTCAAACAGAAATACTTGAGCTTGAAACTGGTATTCACGTGGTAACAACAATTCACTACCAGAGAGGTATCGGGAGAGAGCAGGCCTTAGGTGTGAGGGCAGACAGATGTTCTTTGAAGAGAAGTGGGTAAATTGTCCCATTCTGAGACACCCATGTCCAGGGTGACTTGTCTAACAAGCAGAGCTGGGGGACTGGTGCATTAAATCTTCCCAGTTATTCCTACCAGTAGTTCTTTCTTTCCAACTCAGATGCTGCCCTTGCAATGCTGTGGACATTTACCTTTAGATCACTCTCTTCTCCTTTGTTTTCCAATCACAAGAGGAGACCAACAAGCCTCATTCACCCCACCTATCTGGGATGAAAAATGACCTAGAAGGAAAAAAAAGTGGTTTTGGCTTTTCGTTTGTTGATTTCTTTTTCCTAGGGTTGTTTGTTTTTTTTTTGTTTTGTTATGTTTTTGTTTTGTTTTTTTGTTGTTGTTTTTTAAGATTAATCAGGTCCTGGATCAGATCTGCGACCGGGGAGCCGCGTGTGACCAGCCCCCGGCAGGACCTCGGTGCCAACCCCACCGCGCTGGGCCCGAGCTCACCCCGTGCCCCAGACACGGCCCCGACGGCCGCTCCTGTGCGGGGCCTCACGGGCCCTGCTCTCCCCGCCTCGTCTTTATCACCTGCAGCCGCTCGCACCGCCACGCACGCCACGGAACAGACTCCGCCTCCTGGGCGGCCGCCTGGGGGCCAGAGGGGCCTACTTGGGGCACGGGCTGTGACGGCACCGAGCCCGGCGCAGGCCCGGGCCTCCCGCGGCGGGGCGGCGGCGGAAGCCGGAGGGCAGGCGGCGGAAGCTGGAGGCCGAGCCCTGGCCGAGCGCCGCAGCCACCCGGCCCGGCTGGCTGCACAGTGCGGAGCGGCCTTCCCCGCCCGGCGGGACGGCGGGGCCGCCCGGACCGACCAGCGCCCGCCGCCGGTGCCGCCCCGCCCCGCTCGCCCGCACGCACGCGCGCGCGCGCGCAGGCCACACCCCCCCGCCCCGGCGCCGCGGATGACGGAGCCTCCCGCGCAGGCGCAGATCGCCTCTCCCCCCACCCCTCCCGCGGCTCATCCCCCTCCCCTTCCCGCCGCGCATGCGCAGACCAGCACAAACGCCCTCCCGCCCCCCCCCGCGCACGCGCGCCGCCGCCCGTGCCCGCCCCGCCCCCGCCCCGGCGCGCGCCTCTCGCTGGCAGCCCCGACACCGGGGCCCTGAGGGGGGGCGGGGCCTCGCCTCCCGACGTCACTTCCGCGCGGCCCCGCCGGCCGGGCCAATGGGCGCCCGCGCGCCCGGCCCCGCCCTGCGCCGCGAGGCCGCAGGGGCGCGCGGGGCCGCGGCGCCGTCGCGGGGGGAGGGGCGGAGCTGAGGGAGATGGCGGCGGGGGCGGCGGCGCCGCGGGCAGCGGGCGGGAGGGGCACCCGGCGGGGCGAGGAGCCGCCGCTGCAGCCGCCACAGCTCCCGCGGGGCCGCGCGCAGCAGTGACGGGCCGCCCCGCTCGCCGCCTCCTGCAGGCCGCGGCCCGCTCGGCTCCCGCCGCTCCCGGACGCGCCGCCGCTGCCGCCTGGCCTGGCCTGGCCTGGCCTCGCGGGGGCCCGGTGGCAGCGCAGCCTGAGCCGCCCCCGCGCGGACGCCGAGGGTCCCGTTGCCCTGCTGGGGATTATGCGTGGTCGGTCCCGGGCCGGTGGTCAGAGCCCTTCGTCCGGAGGCTGTCGAGCGGCAGCCAGCCCTGCTGCATCTCTCTTGCGGCTGATGTCCCCGCCGTCCCCCGCCTAGGCCAGAGAAAGCGGGGAGCCCCCTTCTCGGGAAGAGGGAAGCCACAGCCATGTATTTCCTCAGCGGCTGGCCCAGGAGGCTGTTGTGTCCTCTGGAGTCCCTGGAGAAACCTCTTCACATCCAGACGGATCCCCAGAGAGCTTTCTTCGCGGTGTTGTCCCCATCTCAGCTCAGCATCTGGTACTGCAGAGTGAGTATTCCCCCTCCCCTTAGTCCTCAGACCCTGCTCTCCAGCCTCAGAAGTCTCCTCAGCTGTAAAATGTTTTTCCGTTCCTCTCCCAGGAAGGGTGCTAAAATTTGGGACTAAACCTTACATAATGCTACATTATTTGTGAAAAACGAAGCCTTGATGTGCACTGATAAGCCACAGTGTTTACTGATAGCCACGTAAGCCACCGATGTTTACTGGTCGCGAGGTAGTGTTAAGAAAATACGTAAGACCTGTCTGCTCGGCGCTCACACCTGCCGTTCTTGAAAATGAGCCCCTAACCAACTTTTAATTTTTTTTACTTAAGACTTTAAGTAACGCTTTAGCTTGCTGTGAAGAGTGTTTGTAGCAATGCTTTTCTTTCCAGCTATGCCTCCTGTGTTCTGCCCTTTGTGTAAAAGGGCATACGGACGTAGGAGACATGAAACACTTCTTATATAGCACAGAACAGGCTATTACATTCTCTGTAATGATGTAACACTGAAATTCACCAACTTTTAATTAAAAGTTTAAAAGTTTTGTGGCCCTAAACAGAAGAATTGTCGTCACTTTTACATGGAAGTTGCTGCTCTAGCAGCATCCAGTTTGAGACTAGATGAATAGTTGACATGTAATGTCTTCCCTTAATTCACTTTGAGTTAGTGTGGTGACAAAAATACTGTTTGTCGCTTTGTTTTGATGCAGTCAATGAAACAGCAGTGATACTAGCTTTAAATTTTGATGCTGAATCCTTTCAAGTCCTGCCTAGATTAGACCATAAATCTGTCTATAAATATCTCCAGCTCCTGATAATTTATAGAGTTCCTCTCGGGTTACAGGAGAAATCTAACAACCCAATTTTAGAAAGCTGATACTGAAAGGTATCAAGTGACAGTCATAACCTTAACATCTTATTTTAAATTATGCTGAGATTTCGTCACTTTTCCTTGTGTTACGCTCTGCATGGTGGTTCATTAGTTCCTGGATGGGGTGCTGGTATTTTTTTAACTTACAGAAGTATCCAGCGAGGACCTGTCAGCTCAGTAACTACGCTGTGCAAACATCATCATGTGGCCTTTGTTTTCTTAGCATTCTGGCACGTAGTATAGACAAAATGTATGCTTTTCTAGCTTTTGCCAGTTGTTAAACCTGGAGTTGTAAGCTGTCAAAAGAGCATGACTGATCTTGTTTTCCAAGAAAATACATAGAACAGGCACGTAGAATACTTGTCAAACACCCTGTTCTCTAGGATATAGTTTACTTTATGACCTATTCCTGAGGATGATATTCATTAACTGACATGCTTGGACTTGTTTTGAAATGCTAGATGTTGTATAACTGGCTAAAAGCAGAGCACTAAAAGAACTCTTTTGATGCAGAAAAGCTCAGTAAACTTACAGGGTTTTAAAAAATATTTCTTAAAATACATTTTAATTCACTGTGTAATGGGGGACTTGGAGGAAGGTCCCGACTTTGCCAGGCTAGGTCACACTGACTGACCTTAGACTAAAAAGTATGTTACAATCTCACCACCTCTGGACATCCAACCATTAGCAAAATCCTGCAAGACACGTGTTTCTGTTAAGGGCATGTTTAAAGAGACTCTCTTGCATTATTTTTATGCAGATAGCTGGGATTTTGAGTGTTGTTTTCTTTGGTTTTGTTTTTTGGTTGGGTTTTTTTTGTGTGTTTTGTTATGTTTGGGGTGGGTTTTTTGTTTTTCTTTCATTGTTTTTTTTTTTGTTTTTTGTTTATTTTGGATTATGAAGTTTAAAACCATGTGTTGGACTTTTGTGAAATAAACTAAGACTATTGCATTCAAGAAAATGTTTTCTTTTGTCAGAAGAAGAAACACTTGTTTTTTCTTTGAAACGGGGCTAAGTTCTCATCAAGGTTAAGTAATACTACTTCTTGAAGGAGAAAAGCCTTCAGGCTAATGTTATTGTTAAGACTTATTACTATCTCAGCTATATATTAAATGTTTCATGTAAGATGGAGGTGATGAGGCTGGTGAAGTTCTGTTTTGTGTTTTTCAAGAACAGGGAGCCCTTTGAAATACTTCCAGGTGTGTGAATGTACATTGAGTATCTGTATTTTTCAAGTGAGGTGGTAGTGTTCAAAGCTCCCTTTCCTTATTACTCCTCTGGGTAATAAGAACTAATGGAACTAAGGGAAGTGTATCCCAGACTATGGATTGTGTTCTGATTTGAGAACATTACAGGTGCTAAGATTAGAAACGGGTAAATTGTGTAGGTAAAACCAGATGACTTCTGGTAGTGTTTTTGAGACAGAAAGTCCTTGACAATTTTACAGTTTACTTTTGTAGGGAGAGATTGGATTGTGGATAGAAAAGAACAGTTATCAGGGGTGAAAATTTTTGATCATGCACCAATACTGGTGAAAGATTTTTGAGCACAGTATGTATACATTTATTTTTTTATTATATGCATGCTCTACTGTACTAGTATGCACATCATCAAGCCTATGCTACATAGAAATTAAAAAATAAAGTAAAATAGAGTAGACCATTTCAGTTAGAAGGGACCTGCAGTGATCATCTAGGCCACCTGCCTGACCAGTTCAGGGCTGACTAAAAGTTCAAGCATGTTGTTAAGGACAATGTCCAACTGCCTCTTACATGCTGACAGGCATGGGCATCAACCACCTCTCCAGCAAGCCTGTTGCAGTGTTTGAAAAGAAAAAAAAATAGAGTGAGGTAAAGATTAAATAAACACATTTAAATATATTTATTTATTAATGGTAGAAAAAATATTTTCTTCTTGCACCCCAGTGGATTCTGTTAAGTGCATCCCACTTTGAATGCTGCTGTTCCAAGTATTTCTATAAAATCAAGACATTTTTGGCCTAGGTACCTCAGAAGATTCCTTGACTCTTAAGAGCCAGTGGATCTGTGTTGATTGACAGCATTGGAAAGCTTGTCAGTGTTTTCATTCTGGTAATGATAAGTACTTGGATGCTTGAAATGAGAAGCTTCAATTAATTAAATAAACTTTCTGAAATTCTGAAATGCTAAAATGAAGCAATTGGTATTCAATATATCAATTGTGCAGCTCTAAATGTCCATTATTTTTCCTGCTTTCACCTGTATTTTAGTGGATTTTAGCTGGTTGTTCAGCTTGCTGAACAAATAGAGGCCTGTTTCTTTTTCAGCTCTTGAAGAGATCAAAGGAGTATTGTAGTTGGCTCCTTGAAAGTGTTACTTCTTTAACAGTAGTGACGTAGTGGCTTTTAATTTTGATTTGTTTTGAATAACTCATTAAATAAGAGCTTGAGGCAGCTGTGCAGAGAATTTTAGATATTCACAGGGCTGTAGATATTATGGAAAGACACATGCAACCAAAGAAGGAGATGTGATAAATGAGTGGAGTTTCCCCTGTAAGTTTGAAGAGTGAATTGTGTGCAACAAGAATAGTCTGGTGACGTAGTTGTATGTATAAATATAGTTTGGCATTTCCTTTCTTTAATCTTGAGAAACTTGTGGCGATGACAAGAATAAGTACTGGCCTTGAGTATTTAATGAAAATTCCTGGAGGTTGTTGAACTATCTGCTATGACTCTACTAGTCAAAACCAGTTTTGTCAGCTCTTTGAAGCCAAGAGTAGCTTGCCCCACTACTTATTTTGAGGAGCATTTCTTAGTTACTGAGGTGCTTATCAGCTTATGATTTACATCGACCCTTGTTCTCAAACTTTCTTGGTTCTTTGTGAGAATCTGGTGTTGCAATCAGATCACTCAAATGAACTAAAGGCAAATGGGAAAGCATGCAAGTCAGAATCCTAGATCATCTAATAGTCTGTATTCATCCTAAATGCTGAATAAGATTATGTTCAGTCAGCTGTCACACCTTACTTTTACGTGCTTTTCAGTCTATAGATGTTGCAGATTTAGAGTTGAACTTGGTAAGTGCTCTAAATTTAATCATACAAGTTGTTTAAACATAAAACAGGAGACTGTACTTCTGTTAGAGATGTGATCTGTAATCTGGAATTTTGGCACACTATAAAAGGAGTTACTTGTGACACCTGTTCTTATACTTAATCTGATATGTGAATAAATATATTTTTTTAAATGCAGGTGTATTTGTAATTATTTTTATTTCAGGTGGCCATTAAAAGAAAAAGTTTTCTCTGTGCTCTCAGGATTATGCTTTCATCTCAGAACTGTAGGCAGAATACTTTTCTGAATTATTGTATGTGGCCTTTCCATAGATAGGATTAGATACACTTTCTGTAGTGTTTTTATCTGAAATTTGATTGCAAAATGGAGAATAAATGTCTTGATAATAATTTAGTGTGCTAATGTGTTGTGAACAATATAACATAGCATCAGTGAGAAGCTATTACATCTTGCCTCTTCTGCTCTATTTTTTCCTTAGTAATTTAACACCCTAGATGCCAGCCTCTTACTGGTACCAATCAGACTGTGTCTGAGGAAGCAGACATCAACAACTGTAACAGTTGGGCTGTTGCTTCTGTTACAAAGATACATTTGTGGTTATTTAATTAAAGAAATGAGAAGTACTGGTTAGACTCATGGATTTATCATGTGGAATGTAAAATTTTCACGTGAATATTCAGTAGGCCTTGCCAGGTTTTCAGTGTCTGCTGTATTGATATAAAATAGATGACCCCTGGAAGGTATCTCAGAATTACTTGCCTGAAAAGTGTCCTCAGGTACGAGTTTTGACTATCCAGTTAGTTGCACATAACCGAGTTACTAGCCAGTATGAGATCAGAGATGAGGTTAGAGAGTCTATTCTCCATCACATGCATTTGCATTTAATCCAGGTTTAGGCACTTGCAGTTCATGGGGCTGAGGAGTAGCAAAGATCTACAGAATACAGCCTTTCTTATTATCAACATGTATGAGCAGTAGATTAACTGAAAACTTTCACTTGGGAGAGGTAATGATTGACAGTTTAATGCACTTTTTTTTTTTCTAACTTTCACAGTAGCTTATGTGAAGTACCGTATTTGGAACTGTGTCTTCTGTATTTGTTGGATGGATATTCTGCTGATTCTAAGCCTCTTAGCTGCTGAAATGAAGAAGTTACGTTTTTATAATTAACCCTGCTCTCAAATTATTTTGTCACCCATTTGTATCTCTGTAACTGACAAAAAGGCTTTCTGTGGTCTTTTTGTTTTTTTCTTCTGGTCTTTACTAATAAATCTTCCTCATGCATACATGCTTTTCTTACCTCCATCTAATCTTTCAGGTTTATTAGTTTGTAAACCTACAGAGCATCATCCTTTAAAGTGCAGCGTAGACCATCTGATGACAAAATAAAGTGCACAGTGTCACCAGGCTTCTGTTCTGTTGTCTCCCAGCCTTGTCTTTGTCACTTAGATTGTAAGCTTATCAGAACAATGTGTTTTAGATTTTTGTCTACTGCCTACAACCTAATGAAGTATGTGAGCATTTGTCTTAAAAAGCTAAACAGAACACTTGTGGTTTTGAAAGAAATTGCCTGTCAATGCTAAATGAGATTAATTTTCAATGTCTAGCATACTAAATTGTTAAGGTATGAGAATTAGGATTTTAAAAATTTTCTGTCACCACGTGGGTTCTTGTAATGATGGTACATTAAAAAATGTTGTCAGCTGCTAATACTGTTGCATGCCCTCAGCAAATATAAAAATCTTCTTCCTAGACATAGCAGTTGTGAAAAGACTGCCATCCTCTAGATATTCAGTGTCTGAAGACTAGAAAGTACAAACTGTTCTTAAATATATTTAAAGAGGAAGAAAAAAATGTTTCTATGTATGGGAGCAAGAAAGGATGACTTGCCATTAGGTTTTTGTGTCACAGCTCTCAACTAGTTTTGTGAAAGGGGGTGAAGACTTAGTGCCTATGGTACCTTTGTCTGGGCTATGGTGACCTTAAATCTCTTCTCCATTCCCAGGGGGAAAAGTGCTATATGAGTGCATCTCACTGTATGCAGAATCTTTGCAGCGAAGTGTAGAGGTGGATTTTCTGTCCAATTTCTGGCATCCTGTTCTTGAAGAGATAGAAAATAGATTTCCTGATTATCATTCTTTGTAATGCAGTGGCCTACTTAGTAGAAGCCAATTAAATGGATTGTATCAAATACTCTATAGAATATTTCATAGTAGTTAATTTAACTGTCCTTTTCATTATAGAATTTCATTTTTGAGATGCTTTTGTTCATCTTAACTATCAGTCACCCTTTGTCTAACTCAAAACTACTTCTTTATTCTTTAATGAGTCCTTTTTGGGCAAATGGCATATTTTATTTAAATGTCCTGGGTTTGAAGGAGTGAGATTAGGAACAGAAGTGTGGCAGGAATTCTGCATACATTCCCTTTAAAAGCATTGTTGTGTATTGCGTTGTCCAATATGTGCAGTTTTTAACAGTTGTATGACAATCTAACAAACAGCTCATTTGTTCTAGATATAAGATGTAATTTATTTTTTTTTTCCCTCCAGCCCAGTGTGTTAATAGTAAGCTACAAGGAACTATCAAAAGCAGCTTCTCAGTTTGGACCTTATAAACAAGCAGAATGGCGGCCTGACAGCACCATGATAGCTGTTTCAGTAAGTGGGGATTATACTTCCTACTGTGGTTATACTACTGCTAAGAGAGTTTTGTGCAATTTCTGTGCTTATACAAACTTCCAGATTGTATATATACCTAATTGGTATTTATCTTATGAAAATAAAGAATAGCACAATGTTTTTTTTGGATGATAGACACATTCTTTAGTAGTTTAAATTTATTTTTCCCCTGAACATGAACCACAATTCTTCGTATTAAAATAATGTATTGTCAAGGAGCGATCAGCATCTCATTTCCTTAGTAATCTTGTCACAAGGCAAATTAAAGACATGTGAATGGATGAAATAGTCAAGGAGTTAGGTGACTTAAACATATTGAGCTTGATAAATAGGATTTACAGATATTTCAGGAAGGTGGGTCCTAAGAGGATGAAACTGTGGATTTATTAAGGTGCGGTATCTTTTGGTGATAAAAAAAAAAACTGCAAGACGCTGGGAGCCTAGAAACAAGGGCAATGGTAGGTGATACATAGATTCTTCTGTTAAGAATCTTTCAGTAAAGATGGGGTCTTGTCTCATATGGACATAAAATCTTGTGTTATAGCTGGTACTGTGCTCACAGCAATAAAGTGGACTATATCAGCACCAGCATTTAAAAATTCAATGTGCAAGGTAGTCACAACAAAGACAGGAGTAGAGTTTATAGGTGTCGAAATACAGGATGGTAATCTGGTGACTGTGAGTCAGGTCTTGCGTTAGGACCAGGTCTTAAATTGGGTGAGTTGCTTTTTCTAGCTTTTAAAATCAAGGCTATTGTATCTAAGATTTTTGTGTGAGAAAGTGCAGAATAATAGAATGAAACCATTGAACTTACCTATCAGAAGCTGATTATGTGGAATTACAAACTGGCTAACAGTATTTGTTGGTATGCTGACTTCATCTCTTAATATAAACCATCTTTTGTGCTTAAAATTATGCCTGTAATGCTTTTCTGTTATTAAAGCTATCAGATATTGTTATCTTAGTGGAAGATACCAGATGGTTTATGTAAGAGTTGGTGTCTCTACCAGTATCATGACTAAATCAACTAAACTTCCTGTGCTTTCATTTTCTTGCATGAAATACAGGAGTAGACTTTTCTGGATAGTTAGTTGAGAATGTTTAAATCATCTAAAAGGATCTCATTTACTAAACGCAGTGAAGTATTTCTGTTAGTGTTAGATTATATTTTCAGTTAGCAAATGGTAATAGTTGCCAGGAGAGGCTGAAACGAGATTTCTGTAACATTTGCTATGAATATAAAAGAACTCTTCAACTTTACCATACAGTATATAATCACAAGTAAAATATCCAAACACATTGTAATTATACTGTTTATGCAGTAGTTCAGAAAATATTTAAATTGTTATAGGAAATTACTTTGCATACTGTGTTTTTTTCTGTGATGTCAGGATTCATTTGTTCAAGAGACCTTATGGCTCAGCTGATAGTTTGACTAGCTTTAATTTCTGCCAGTTCAGTTACTGTGCTTTCAAGTTTTTCTGCAGCTAAATGTTCTTTTTGGCAGATGATGTCAGACTAAATTCTCATAAAGTCTCAATTTGTAAACTTCAGTTTTAAAAAATTAAAATCCAAAATGGTCAAACCATTTATAAAATAATGAGTGTCCTGAGGGGTCTAAGATTCTTCATGTTTTTTTTCATTTATATTGCATCTTCCAGCTACTTACAGACAAATAATATAGTCAAGTGTGTTTGTTATGACAGTTTAAACACTGGTTCTGCTTTGCAAGTTTTTTTAATACACTTTTGGAATATATATGAAATTAATTTTGAAACAGTTAATGAATCCTACTGAAAGACCTCGTTTACAAATATTAGTATTTTGTTATAGAGAGACATGGTGGAAAGGCAGTTTTGGGAGCTTAATGAAGAAAGCGTACCTGCTGATGCATGATACTTTTATCCCCAAGTTAAACTGAACATCTTTCTAAGAGAATAAACATTTTCTCACTTCTCTGTGACTTGTTAAGAAGAAAATCAATGAGTACAAATGAAGAGCAATAGCAAAGCAAGTTATTAATTAAAAAAAGAATTATTTGCTCTACTAGCCAAGTGGCACATTCATTTCATCAAATGATACAATGATGGTGAATCTAGTCTAAATATAATGTCCATGAGAGTAGTAATATGCAGTGTTTTTTTGCTTCTGACTACCCGAGTATTCAGAGCATCTGTGAAAATATATAATTTTGCAGCATATGATTGGAGATAATTATTAGTACTGAAGGCTAGAACTTTGTTCTAGCATATAAGGCTTTATAGATTTCTGCCAGCAGCTTTAATGGTATGGAGTTAAACTAACTTCAGCAGTTCTCACGTTGTCATTATCCTCCAACAATTCTAACTCAGTTTACTATTAGCATCTTCTATTCTTGTCTAGATTAGTACATGCACTTGAGGTAGCTAATTCTATTAGTTAAAATTGTGAGTCGGGTCAAGATGCTTCAATACACAGGAATATACATGGCATTTTAGTCCTTCCCCTGTTGCAGGGGAGTCCTGTGATACAGGCTGCTCTTCAGTGTGCATTCCCATAGCAAAGGCAAAGCTTTATTAAACATCGTTGCATACCAGAAATCATGTAGTGAAATCCTTTGCAAGGCACTGTGTGTTTATACTTCTGACTGTCAGAGATAAGAATGAAGAGGGAATGGATGACAGCCATGGCTACTTCAGTAAGTTTCATTGCAACACAGGCATTTCTGAAGGAATGTTGATATCTGTGTGAATGAATATGATCAGTTTGTAGGAAGTGTTTGGTTGAATGCTTCTGCATTTCATCCAGCTGTTCATGGAATTTGAGGTTCTATTTAGAAATGAACCGGTAACAATAGCAACTTTGTGCTTTGAATAGTGTTCAGCAAGTCCCTTTGTACCTTAATATCAGTATAAAGATACTTCACAGTATTGTTTTACTTTTTCTTCCAGGATAAGGTAACTTACAGGTTAAATATTTAATGATGTAATGGAAAGAACCTGTTAAGATGTTAGAAATAAGCACGTTTCCTTACCACATAACACCTGAACATGATATTACTGCGCATAGAGAAGCACGTGTTTATTTTCAGCCTGTCTCAGGCTCACCATTAAGCTTCAGATTTTATTCTTGCATGAGAAAGATACTAACTTTGAATAAGAATAACCATGTTTCTTGGACTTCAAAGCCAAAATACAAATTTATTTCATGGTAAAGCAAAATATTTGACTGGGAAAAGACATAACATCTGTGAACTGATAAACTAAGCTAACAGGGGAGTTACTTTTTCCTTTATTTAAGGAAAGGAAATGAACCATTCAAAACAACCTGAAACCGTGCATTTCAGTGCTTATTTTCTCCAGTAAAAGTGCTTTGGGTACATTCCAAATCCATATTAAAGTTGCTGGATGGCAATGCTGTTTAAGCAAAAAAGATTTTCTGATTTGCCCAAACGATAAATTTCTGCTTTAAACAAATCATACTTCTTTCAACATCCAGCCTTACTGGTCATCTGCCTCTGCTGGGCTTATACAAGCACGAGATCAGCTGGACTCGTACATCAACAGTGGCATTTTTCTATCCACTGAGTGACCTATTCAGTGGGCTTTAAGGGCTAGTATGGATTTTACCTAGAAGGAGTTTGAACACCATGTTTTTTGATCTATCTGAAACTTGATAGGAGTGTATATTCATGTTCAATACGTTACATGTAGAAATCTCAAGAGCCTGTAGACATTTTGCTCAAACAAATAAACTAGATACATATCTAATCACTGTTCCTCTTTCAGACTGCAAATGGATACATCTTATTTTTTGAAATACCGCCAGCAAGAGACAAGTATCTTTATGAGCCAATGTATCCCAAGTAAGTCTTTTAATCTTTCTTCCATACCCACAGTGTAAAGAATGTGACTAGACGAGTCTTAAGCAGATTTTATGATTAAAAAAATAATTCCTTACAAAATATGTTTTAAAACTTGATGAGTATATGAAGCATCATTCCTATGAGTTAGAGTCAGTTCAGAGAAGTTGGTCTAATTGGTTTGCTGTGCTGAGTTTCCTTATGTCCATTTCATAGGATCTCAGTATCCTCCATAGCAGAGTTAAAATTGTCTAATTTTATAATTTGGGGTAGTCTGTTGAATTAATGACCTGTAACAAGCTCTAGTAATTCCTCATGTATAACTCAGTTGAGTAAGTCATGTTTCTTAGGAGCTGTTACCGTGCAAATTTTAATAGATTCCACCCCCAATTTTGTAATAATTTAGAGATTTTTGATACCAGTGGGGAAAAAATTATCAATATTTTGAAAATAATCTGAGTCGTTTTTAGCAAGAAAATACAAGTATTTTAGCTGCAGTTTATGTTGTCTTTATCATCTTACTTTCCTTATTGTGTATGATGGAATACATTTTATGTGTTAAAAATGTGAATGGATGCTTTATGTATGTTACTTTATGTTAGATGTATTTGTGGTTTACTTAATTGACTTTGGATTTGGCAAAACTAGAAAATATTCAGGACAAATTAAAACCTCAAGGCTGTTTTATGTATGTCTTTGTTTCTGTAGTTACTGATTGGATAAAGTTTATCCACGGGAATAATAAACCACTTGATTTCTCCTTGGCTAGAAACTTCTTTCTTGACATATCTTTACATATACCTTCATCATTACCACAATGCTAATCTAATTAGTTTTAAGGGTTTTTTTTCATATACATAAAATGAGTAAAAGTTGATTGGTGAGTGTCTCCAACAGACATCTGTGAGACTTGGATAACCTATGATGTCATGTAAGAGGAAAACATTGATTTTTATAAGCTGTAACTGTTGAATCATGAACATTAAATAATAATAATCAGGTCTTCATGACCAATTAAATTTTATATCTCTGTTCTTCTACAAGGGCATATAGGAAGACATGACTTGCCAAGTAGTAAATTATTTCAAAGTGAATTCTTGCTTCCTTGAGTGGAAATTTTGTGTTACTATTATAATGCATCTTTTGGGCTCTTAAAGAGACTTCAAAGCTCTGGAATTAAATGGAGTTTGCTGTTGCAACTTACTTGTCTGTCTTCCAAAAACTTAAAACTAATGTAGCCGCGTTATATTACTTCAGTTGCCTTTTCTGAGACGTGAGCAGCATTTTTCAACTGACTTTTTCCACAACCAGCATGTTGTTGCATCCTGTTGAAAGAAATAAACGATAGTATATCTTCAGCTGTACATAATGCAAAAGACTAAATAATAATTCACGGTATCTTGTACTTACTGTTCTGTTTGTAAGCTTGGGTTTTTAATTGGAAAAATCTGAAAATACATGGAAATATATATAAAATATGCAGCAAGAGTTTAAAAAAAGCAGCTTTGGAAAGTTTGTTAAACGTTCTACCTGTCTGAAGGTTTGAAAATATCTATTAAGCAGTCAATGACTAATAAGCAGTCTTAACTTTCATGTTGTCAGCCTTAAAGCATGTGTTTTATGAAAACGTCTTGCTGTTAGCTGTGTGTTGACTGGTCAGGATTTTGTGTAGCCCAGAAGGGTAAAGTGCTGGTTCTGCAGATGAATAAGACAAGGTGTCTATTGAGTGTTTATGGTAGGTTGCTTACAATCTCTTAGGACTACTAATGCATGTGCTTAACTTTAAGAATATGAGTGATCTCACTGAATTTACTGGGATTACTAGTTTGTCTGTATTTAGCTCTCAATTTTGAAAACCTACATAAAATTACTATTGTTCTGGTTATACTAGATAAAGACAACTATTTGTGTGTGAATTGTGTCTGCTCTGGTGAACATCAAATTATTCTATAAGCTGTTATAATGGGCTGAACTGTTTTGGTGCAGATATAGTGTACTGCCTGTAGGTAGTTTCATTAATTTGCTTTGTAGATGAAATACTAGAAAAACAAACGACAAAAAACCCAACCCAAAATGAACAAACAGACAGATGAACTAAACCAAAACCCCAGAACGGAAACATTTAACTTTCTTTTGCCACATGTTAATTTTTCAAAGACATTTTTTCATTAAGTGCTTGGATTTCAAACAATACTCAATTAAATATGTTAACTTTGAAGCTGTTAAAAATAATTGAAAAGCCTGGTGTGTGACTTGCCTTGTGCTTGAAAGGGGACATCTCACAGTTTCTCCCACTGTAACAGTGTTCTTGGCTCCTTCCTTTATGTTGGCAGCAGTGATTATGCAGCTGTGACTAAACCTGCCTATCTGCCTTCTTTACCCCTCCCATCCCCTTCCCTGGATTCCAGTAGCTTAGCTTGCGAGTTGGTTTATAACAGGTGACCTTGAAGCAGCACTGACTTGCAGCACTGGGAAGGTCAGCATCATGGAGTGACTGCTCACTGACACTTGTATGATTATTCTCAAAGGATAGTTCATGATAAAGCGATTGTTTGCAACATTTTAACTCTCGTGCAGATACGAATTACAACTTGTCCAGCTCTGTCTTATGTGGCTATTAATTTATGTTAGGCAAAGTGAGTGGGGAGGATGGTGGTTATTGCCACTAGTGGTGTGATAAGACAGCTGCTGGAAACAAGTCAGTAAAAATGTCAGTGAAGTGGATGGACAGCACTTTCAAATGTAGGTGTCCACACTTTGCATGTTTGAGGTAAAAGTTCTTTTGTCTACAGTTCTTTGGACACTTCCACAACTTACCAGAAAGTTAAGAGATGCTGTAGAATATAATCAGTTGTGTGGGGTTTTTTTGTTTGTTTGATGGTTTGGGGTTTTTTTTGTTTGCTTGATTTTGTTTTCTTGTTTTTTTTGGGTTTGGTTTGGTTTTTTTAGCTAGTGAGCACACTTATGTCAGTGTTTCTAATATTTCTGTCTTTTAAATTCTACTTTTAAAAATTATTAATAATTATTAATGCTGATGAACTGTCCATGTCTGGTAACTTTTTGTAAGCACAGTGAAACCTGTTCTCTAGTATCCTTAAAATGTTGCTGTTATTGCTATTGTTGTTGTTGTTGTTATTATTATTATTATTAATAATTATAATTATTAAATATTATTATTAATAATAATAATAATGATGTCTTATTCTGACAGGAATATAACATTTCGATGTAGTGACTGTAAAAATAAAGGCAAATTCTTGTAATACAGCTTCAGCTTGGACAGGATTCTGAAACAGTGCAGGTCAAAGTAACGAGGTGGTTGTGCACTGGGAGTACACACCAGTAATATCTTCAGCTGTGCCAAAATGCTGGTGCAAGATCGTCTAGTTTAGTCAGTATCCTGAGAATAGTTTTGGTCCCATACAAGTGAAAACATTGAGAAAGGTTGCATTCAAATTCTGCTGTCAGCTTAGCTCTCACTTAAATGAAGTATGTATGTTTTACCATAAGTAAAAAAAAGAACATCAGAGAAGTGGATGATAAAGTATATGATCGACAGTTGCTCTCTTGAGTTATTTTTGCAGTCTTCCATATTGGGACAGTCTTAGCTGTGTAAAGTTACAGCTTTATGTGGTATTGGCGTTTTAAAGTAAGTGCTTTAAAATTTGCTTGGTAAGGGTTTAGCCTTGTTTTTTAGAAAAGATCAAAAAAAAAAAAATCACATCTTGTTCTCCATATGGAAGAGGCTTGTTTGTGCAGAAAAAAAAGTACAGTCCTTCCAGTTTTTCATTGTTACTGTGTAGAGTGTTACCATATATGGTTGTTGAGCAAGATGATCCAGAAGAGCTTGCCTGTATTTGATCTGTTAACAGAACAGTTCCAGCTTACAATTACTGTGTAAACATAATTACACTTGCAAAAATTTTTTGCTGGTACAGCTTGAATAAAATATCTCAGGGTAAAAAGAACATGAAACAACCAACAGGTATAGCACCATGAGAAGTGATAGAAACACTTTTGCCATTTATTACCTAGTACACACTGCAGTATATCTATAATCACAGTATGATTATTTTTTTTAAGGCCAAATCTCTTTCTTCTCTCCCAGTCTTATCAACACAGGCTTAGTAGAAGAGCTAAAGCATGAGTTGAGGCTAAGCTTCCATCCTGTTTGAATGCAAGAGTCACTGCTTCCCCTTATCTTTTAGTAGTGTGAAATAAGTAGATGTTGGAAAATAAAGTTGTGAACTCCCCCTGCCCCCCTGCTATTGTTTGTTGAAAACAGACAGTCTAGGAAAATTAATTTCCTGTTTAAAGATGGCTCCAAGCTATGACTTCCTTCTTTTCTTATCAACCGGTGGTCTTTGTATTCTGAAATTCATTGTTTTAGTCAAACTTGCTGTAATTCAGGATTGTCAATGTTTGTGGCTGGAGCCCACAAAACATTTAAGTTTGTTATATCAATATCTGAGAGCATATCTTTTGCAAAACTGAGAACAAAGGAAATGCTTCAAGATGGTTTGAGTGGGAAATTCATTTTTAAATACTAATTATTTTATGCCTTTAGAAGTTTAATCAGTTTAAAATATACTTAAGTAGATACGCTAAGGATTAAGGAACTGACCTATTCAGCATTATGGGCATTTTATGTAAAATCTATTATTAGATTAATATGATAAAACAAGTGCTCATATGATAAGCACAGTATTCTGTAATAAACTCTGAATATTTATATTCATAATATTTAAAAAAAAGCTTTTAAAATTTTTGCTGGATTCATTTGATAGTTGTTTTGTCAAATTGTCATATTTCAGGAACGTTATGAATTGCAGTTGTTCTGTTGAAGGAAGTATTTCAAAGGAAATATTTCAGGTTCTGTTGATACCTGGCTAGGAATTGCTTATCTGTTCTTGGAATGAGCAGTCATTCATGCTCAATGAAAAACTGAAGTATCCTACTTAATTCGTTAGACTGAGATCAGGGAAAAAAACAGTAATTGTGTGTTTTTTGTTTTTTCGTGTTTTTTTTCAACTGTGCCAGAATAGTCTGCAGATTCATTCCAGCTCTTAGAGAGAGACTTTGCCCCAGTTCAAGGCAAAATTGAAAGAGAATCAGTATTGGCCATTAGCCCAGACTCTGGGACACTTTCCTGCTGTCAGCACAAGTACAAAGTTTCGCTCCAATTAGTTCAGTCTAATTTTACCACAATATTACTAAAGCCATTACAAGATAAAATGTGAAGAAAACATATGTATGGTAAGATAATAGAATGGTAAAATAAAATTAATCTCCACCTGCGATACACTTAAGAAAAGTAGGAGGGCATATAAGCAAATTTGTTTCTTTGTAAACTGTGGCAAGGTTCAGTAATATTTTTTTCAAGGAGTTTCCAAAGGAATTGCTGGAGATATTCCTTTGTTTCACAGTAAAGGGGTGGGTAACACCATCACAGTAGAGGTTTCCCTCTACTGAGCTGGTTGTTATCTCCCTTTAGAGTTTTGGCAAGGAGAGTGACTTAGTGTTTGTCACTTGAAGAGACAGCATGTGGTTACTTAATGCTAAGGATACCTTTGCCTTTAGAAAAGACAAAATCTAAAGTACTTTACATGGCTAATAAACTAAACTTGGTAATTGGAGATTGTTTGCCTCAGATTTGTTCATATCCTCAAGTGGAGCCTTTTTGGGGGGTGGAGCTGGGTGGAAGTTTAGAATGAGACCTCAATGCTGTAGATTTTTAAGTCCTTGAAAATGCTTCAGAAATTGAAGTTGTTTTCTCACCAGTATGGGCATGTGAACAAGCTACTTTTTATGTCCTGGTTTACAATGCTGTATTGTTGCTTATATGTCTGGTTACCATATTCATCTCCTCTTTCTGGTATGTTTCAAAGCCTTTTCCTTTTCTATAGCAAGGTGGTTTATAGGTGCCATAAATTACCTCATCAATGGGGATTTTTTTTTCATTATTTGGCGGACTTAAGATTAGTATGTACAAAGTTCTTAAACTTTAAACTTTGTGAGGGTAACTGATGAGGTGTATAGTTAATTACTAAATAATTTTTGTTTGGAATTAAGCTTATGCTAAACTTTAATGGTGTGGTTTACCTTGTAGGTTGCTTTTGGTGTCGGTTGAAAAATGTATTTTTAAAACCAGATGAGTTGTAGAATTTTTATGAACCCTTGTGGCACTTGCTAGGCCTTGATATGGTTCACAAGGTTTAAAATGCCATCAAGAAATTTTTGCAACTGGAATAGTATTTGGTAAACTAGTTAGCTTTTTTAGCTGAGTACTATGCTAGCTAGTTATTTGTCTTCTCAAAGAAACCTGCTAATACTCAATGAGGTAGAAAAGGCAGTACTAAGAATTACTTTTCTAAACCTTATTCATTCTTAATACTTACTTTCATGATTTTCTTTAAAACTTTGTTCAGATCTTGCCAATATGTGGGCATGTAGCTCTGGTTCCAGCTTAAAAAGCATTATGGGTAGTGAGTTGTTAGTGGAGAATCACACATTTAAAGGTGATGATGCAGGTTCTTTAAATCTGGTGTATAAAACAAACAAACAAACCCCAACAAAAACAAACAAGCAAAACAACAACAAATCCCCAGCTCTACAGAGAAGTCAGTAGCTGAGGTCCTCACATGAACCATTTTAAAAACAGTTAAGAAACACTGTGTGACTGTGGTAGTGCAATTATCATAGCTGTTGTCTGTTTACTTTTGTGTCTCCAAATAAAGCAACTGAGAGTTTTCCATGGTGTAAATTTATTTAGAAACATTGTTTGCCCGGTTTTTTTCGCATGTATAATGCTTTTAGTGGTTGAAATATTAAAATGTTGGTTTTGGTTTTGTTTGGTTTGTGTTTTTTTTCCCCAAAAACCTGCTACTGAAGAAACCATTTTAACAGCAACAATTAAGAATATAATAGCCCAAAGTAATATTAATAAAAAAATAATAATATATATACATAAAATTATTTTTTCTGAAGATAGTTACTGATAGGCAAGTCTGGAGTCTTTAATATTGTTTTCAAGAAAATGTCTCCATTACTTCCCAAGCATTGGCAAATTGACTTGTGAGAATGGAGGCTGCTGACTTGTTTGTTGTTTGTGTTTTTAATCAATTAATCTGCCATTAGTCACACTAATTTTTTTAAGCATAGTATTTGTTGACTGTGAGAGCATCTCTGAAGTTTTCTAAACTATTATCCAGCCATAACAGCTGCCTGTATTACCATGATTATCCTAGATAGTAAGAAGGAAATTTAAATCCTAATCTAATGCTATTTCTGCCTCTGGGATAGAATTCTCCCATAATAAGCAGAAGCCATTATTTTGAAAAGCTAGACATTACTTTGAAATACTTAGAACAGATTAAAAATTATGGTGTGTTACATAGGTTAATTGCAAATTAGAAAGTCCTTAAATACATCCCTTCGGATTCTGCCGTAATTAACTTCCTTTGATGTTTGTACCAGCAGTGACTTAATCTGGTAATGGTATTTGTGAGTGAGTTTTGCCCGTGAATCATGCTGCATCGCTTAGCTGCTGCACATCTAGTAGAAGACATAAGAGCAGTACTGCACTGCTAGAAAAAGTAGCTGGCAGGTTTCCACTTTCCTCCTTGGACTCCCCTACCCCTCCTTGCAGATAACAAACTCCAAGGAAATTCTTCCTCCCGGTTCAAGGGAGGCTAGCTGACTATGCTTTTGCATTTGTACTGCCACTTTCTTGAATTTAGCGTGCTTAGGGTTTGTTAGGTTTTTGGGTTCTTTTTTGGTTGTGGGGAGTAAAATGCACTTCTCTGCTTCCTCATTGTTGCATCTTGCATCATACTTTGAGTTTCCAGTTTTTTCTTCTAGCAGAATCAAGTGTTGTTTCCAGAGCCAGCTCTTTCCCTGTAAGAAGATCAAACAAATAAAAACATTCAATAACTTAATGCTAAAAAATGTATTAATTCACTTATTTAGAGGCTCCTTTTTCCTTATGAGAAAGTCAGGTTAGAACTGAATAGCAGAAAGTTTATGCAGGGAAAGCTGGGAGAATTTGAGAAAACTGGCAACCCTTGAGGTAAACTTGTATCTACTATTAATCTTTACCCTTACTTAAAAGGTGATTCATGAGATACTGTTACACAGGCTTTCTACATCTGGGAAATATGTTACTTTGTGTAGTGCTCTGCTTTCTGTTTGCAAGCATATCACTGATATGCTAGAGCAGAGAACGAGCTGGAGATTTAAAAACCACATCTTGATCTTCAAGTCAAGATTTGAAACTCCCCCGTAAGCCTTGAATTTTACCTTTGAAAAAACAGCCTGGCATTCCTAGTCTTCCCATGTTTGGGGTTTTCTTGGATTGCAGATGTAGTGGGAGATTTTGCTCAGTTCTGAGTGATTTTATTCACAGATTTAGTTACATTAACTACAGATAACTGTGCAAATAGAAATGAAGTAATTCTATTTGTTTTGACATGTAACTGGTTGCCCACTGGAATGTGTCCATTCCACTCAATTCTTGTGCAAAAGTGAGTTAAAGTTTGGCTACAACAGTAGCAGATGTTGATGGGGCAATCCAGACCAAACATTCTTTCCTGCTTCTGTCAGCAGTGCACACTCTTCGTTTAAAGGTCAAAGTAACTTGACTAGTCAGACTGACTCATACAGATGTGGACTATGTGAAAGCAGTCTGCTTTTGATTGCACTGCTTTTGCACCCATAGTAAGAGTTTCTTTTTGAATTGATGAATTTGATGTAATCACAGGCAATGAAATAAAATACTGATATTTTGGAGTTTCAGTCATGAGCATAGTGCCTCTGTGGAAAAAGACATATTCTGCAGATGGCAACAAATTTGCCGAAACTAGCTCATGAAACTGAAAATATTCAAATATTCGCACAAGCTATTTTTATCAAAAGTGTTTGAAGTGTTTGTAACTGTTTCTCCAGCCCCAGGATGCTTCATTGCAGATAGTGACGGAAAGATTTGAAGAAGTTAATTTTGTATAATATAATTTTAATCTGTAAAATCCCTGACTCTAAAAGATACCAGGACAAATCAGATGGATTTGGCTTCAGGAACTTGAAGAAATGCAGTCTCAATTACTGTTACAAAAGAAAAACCCCACAATAAAGCCACAATACTAGTATTGACTATTCAACTTCTTTTATTATTATTATTATTATTTTTTAAATTTTATTTTGGGCTGTCTGTCAGTCTATGATGCCTAGCTTAAATGAAGGGCTGTTCTTTCCCAAAATAGCTGTATTTTGTAAATAATTCTTTTGACATGCAAAGCAAACATATTTTTACAAGCTACCCTCTGTGGGTGATAGATTAACTTTACAGTAATTTTCCTCATTTTTCACTATAATCCTTTATGGTCACCATGACTTTGTTCTGGAAAGATGTCTTTTGTCTGCTAACTCCAGAATGTCAAAAGTTGCCTTGGTCTTAGCTAGCATTTTTTTTTAAATCCTTGCTGCGTAAGAAAGGGTGTAGTATCCATCAAGGAATAAGATATATATAATTTTGTGGTTTGCTCTAAAATGGTTATAGAAATAAGGCGCTTGATATCAACTGAGATGCCCAAGTCAGGAAAGAGATTGAAGTGTCCTTATGGTCTCACACTTAGCTAAAACTACAGCTGCTTTGGTTTCTGCCATGTGTTAAGCATTGGCAGTTGCATTGGCTACCCTGGTGTAAAGTAAAATAACTGTTTTTTCAGTTAAAATCCATGTAAAGATTATATAGTTTTGTGTACATATCTATTGTTTCTGACTAATGAAGTCATACTGAACTCTTAACTTGTCTGCAGCACCTGTTTCATGCATCGTTTACTTTGTTTCCTAGCACAATGTTGATGACATGGATGAGCTGAATGACATGTTGCAATACATAGGATTGTAGGTTGTTTTTCATTGGAAAAATGAAAAAGTTAATGAAACACATGGCGCATCTGATAACCTAGGCAAATAGGGAATATTTTTAAATAGTTTTAAAATAACAGCATTTCATTGGAGAATTAAATGTGAAATTTAAAATGAGAAAAATAAAAACTGGAAGCTTGCTACGTCTAGAAGTTGGTATTGGGTAATGGTCAGTTTAAAGGAAGAGAATTAGTGCTCAGTTGTCTCTTTTTTTTTTTTTTTTAGTAGGTCTTAGGTTTATTGTTAATTTACTAAAGGACATATAGTCTCACAAATTACTGTGATAAATGTGGTATTATGCATGTTGAATTAGTAGCATAGTCTTCTGTCTAGCAAGAGGAACTCAAGAAACACGAATGTTTTACGGTCTGTAATATCCATAATGCCTCTTGACAAAGAATTAATTGGAGATACTTAAAAATTCAATATATCTAATTAATGGAAACAGTTAAATATAATTTTATTGAATCAGAATTTGCATTAATATATGCCACTTATTTGGGAATTAGGACACGCTACACAGCTATTGTACTATTGTAATGTTCATTCTCTGTTCATTGTCTTATTTTGCTTACATACTCTTCATAGACATACAGGGTGATATGATAGACTAAACTTTTGGCACTAAAATTGTGTCCTAGATATTAGGTGCTGCTTGTGGCAGGTTGCATGTGAGGATCTGGTGTGTGTGTGTGTGTGTATGTGGAGAAAAAAAAACATGGGAATACAAGTCATAAACTCTTACCTCTTTTGAGGGACATCTTGTTTCAGCTGCAGTATTTCTTTTCAATTTCAGAGGAAGTCCACATCTGAAGGGAACACCACATTATAAGGAAGAACAATGTGCCCCTTCTTTAAATCTAGAAATGAAGAAAGTACTGGACTTGCAAGCCTCTATCACAAGGTATGCTCACTAATTGTGTCTTAAGAATTTATCTGCATATACGGGTTACTTGTTTAAAAGCAAAGGGGAAACTGGATGGAAAAAACCCATCAAGAATGTTTTTAGACATTAATAGACTGATAGTTAAGAGTAATTTACTAATAGTAACTCTAAGGAGGTGAAAATGTAAATTGCTGTTTAAGAATTCTTTCATTCATTGCTTCACTAGACGTGACATTTTTGGCATATAGAAATAAATTGCACATTTTCAGCTGTTCATATCCCAGTTAAGCAATACTCTAACAATACCGACAGGTTAACAAACTGATTCATAGAGAAAAATAGAAACACCTTATTTTGTCAGTTTGATCCCTTGACTGTCTAGAGGACTTAAGCTTTAGGTTTTAAGTCATTTAATGTAACTTCCCAACATACATAGCTGCTGATATAAGAGGCAGTAATATATTGGTGTTTGTTACATTAATTGATTTTCTTGTGACATTGATTTGAGATGCAGTTTTTTAGAGAATGACAAATCCATTTGTTAGTTTGCAGTCCATGTTAGAAGATCTACTTGTTGCAACTGCTGATGGGTTTCTCCATCTTGTTCACTGGGATGGTATGACCAATGGAAGGAAGGCCATCAACCTATGTACAGTTCCATTTTCTGTGGACCTGCAGTCTTCTAGAGGTAGGTTTTGGGTTTTTATTGCTTCTGATAGTTAACTATTGGCAAAATATCGTCTAATATAAAATATTCCCTGTTCTAAAGCAGAGGTGAGAAGAGTGTGCCTTTTGTAAATGTAAACAAAATAGCCTGTTTATTTTTTTCCATGAAATAGTAAGTAAACACCTAAAAAGTCTGTTAGCTTCCAATATCAGCATGTTCACGTATTTTTAAATTACTGTTATTTTCTCAGCAGGTTCATTTTTGGGCTTTGAAGATGTTTACATCAGAGATATGGAATATTGTGCCACACTTGATGGTTTTGCTGTTGTTTTTAATGATGGCAGAGTTGGTTTCATTACACCAATGTCAAGTAGATTCGCTGCTGAGGTATATTTTCCTTAGTATTTCTAGCATGCACTCTATTAATAAATGAGTGTTCCTTGATCTCTGAATTTCAGTTAGCTTTCTACTTTAAATTCCATTCAGCTGCAAAGAAATGAAAATTTAGCAACTGTTCAAGAAACAATGTAAGAACAAGACTGTATTTCACGCCAGAATTTCACCTGCATTCTTGTAGAGCTAGTACTTGTCTGGGAGAGCGTAAGTGATAGTAGATGGATTTTTTTATTTATTGCTTCAAAATGTCATAATAGTTCTGAGGTCTTCTTACTGTCTCTGAGACAAGCTTCCTTTTTCCTAGTTTTAAGTGGGGTGATAAGGAGTGTTTTCTCCCATGGAGAAGTATCATAGGTACTATTACTAGCTTTTAGCTGTAATCTAACTCTTCTCACAGTGACAAGGATACTGAAGAATTTATTTCAAAGGAGTAATTTCCAGATTAGGCATTTCCTTACCTGTGATTCAGCCTACAAGCTGTACTACATTTTGTCATTAGATCCTTCTTTTTAAGTACAGAAAACCCAGAAGGATTTGTGTAGTCTGTCCCCAACTCCCTCACACACTTCACAGTATCTGTGATTTCAGCTCTTGCAGATGGGAATTTGTTTTCCTCTATTTTATTCATCCTTAGTACTATCTTAATTTATATTAAGAAAAGTGAAACCAGTTTTGCTTGTACTGGGTCTTGTTTATCTGAGACGTGCCAGTTAATCTTGTCAATATTGTAAATTTCCTGAGGTGATAAAGGTCAGCTGTAATATGGCTGCATGGGTAGAAGCTGACTGTTATGAATAAAAACACTGTTTAACCAAAAATTCTGTGAATTCCTTTCTTTACAGCAGCTCCATGGTGTTTGGGCACAAGATGTGATTGATGGAACTTGTGTGGCAGTAAATAACAAATACAGGCTAATGGCATTTGGATGTGCCAAGTAAGTTTTGTAAAGCTGGGCCAATGAGGGTGAAAATTATTTTATTATAAAGCTTAAGAACTCGTTTCTTCATATGAAGAGCTGTAAAGATGACAGTGATCAGTTTTCTTAGAGATGGTATGATCTGCTCTTTCCAGAAGTTAGGAGGGAAGAAGAAAGAAATTACTGCCTTCTGGTGTTTTTGATCCTCCACTGCCTTCTGGAATGTATCACATACATTTGTTACATAAAGTTCTTTGAGTGTTTCTTGACACAATGTGTCTGTTCGAGATAAATTTGGTATTGATGAAAAAAAAACAACCAGCTTTTAATAATGTCTTGAAACTGATGAGTAGTCCAAATGGTCTGTAGTCTAAAGCATGTGTAATCTCTTCCAGTGGCTCCGTTCAGGTTTATACGATAGATACCACCACTGGTGCCATGCAGTTTTCTCATAAATTGGAGCTGACACCAAAACAATATCCTGGTGAGCTACTTTTATTGCTAGAATTTTCCAGCTGTTTTTAGGGTATTAAAGAATGTTCTTATCCTTTGCTAGTTAACAACTATTTGCTGTTTGCATTATCCGTGGTAAGTGTTTACTCTTGCATGTTTGTAGTATCTTACTTGTGCACCTTGTTTCTTTTAGCTGCATGCTTTTAACTGACTTTTCTATGTGTTTTATATGTGAGGGTCTAAGGTTGTTTTGGTGTTTTAGTAAATCTGAGTCTGAGTTAGCAGTTCACAGGCAGTGCTGCTTCAGGTTTTTCCTTTTTAAATGCTTCTGTTCTTAATTCCCATATGTAGTCTTGAGATTACTTTTCCGTCACTCACCTGAGAAAATGAGAGATTATTGTAAAAACTGATAATATAATAGAGGTGTGAATTAACTTGAAACAACTGACATGTAGGGTACAGAAAAAAAATTGAGTAGTCTAGTGCCCTGCCTGAACTGCAGTGAACAAAATCTCAGTGGAATTTCTCATGTAGTAATGATGAGTGTTGCAGGCTTGAGAGTGAGGAACATACAAAGTGGGTAAATTGCATCCTTGACTGAAAATGTGTGCCTACTAGGTTTCAACCAAACAACAAAAAAAAATCAGTTAATAACAGTTTTACAGTTACAGGTGCTAAAGCAAGAGGTTTCAAGGGTGAATATAAAATCTTATGTCTAAAAAATCCTTTTACCAGAATTGTGGTTGTGTCATAGCACAGTGTATTTCTAGCCTGTTTTAGTGTATTCTTAGTTTCCTCTAAAACCAAACATGTCGGAAAGAAAACATGAATTCTTCATTTGCTGCTTATTAATTTTGAGATGGTCAGTTTGATGAATGCAGCAAATAAGTTAATTGAAAATGAAACCTTTATTTCCATATATATTTTTTTATATTCTTATGGTGAAAGCAGTTGAAAAACATTTGATGTTTTTCACATGGTATTTTACTATTTTTAAACAGATATTTGGAATAAAACAGGACCTGTTAAACTAATCAGATGGTCACCTGATAGCTGTGTTGTGATGGTGACCTGGGAATATGGAGGCTTGTCCTTATGGAGTGTTTTTGGTGCTCAGCTTATCTGTACTTTAGGAGGTGATTTTGCGTGAGTATCTTCAATGAAATTGTAAAATGTTTTATTATAAAACTTTATTTTTCCTCTTAAAAGTGTTTAATTAGAAACTAATGCACCAAATTTGTTTTTTAAAATATTTTTCCATTATAACTCTTTAGATATTTGAATAATTGAATAATATTTAGGAGGGCATCATTTGGATATAAATGAAGATGTATGATTTTCTTTTTGTAGTGATCTTTTGGGCTGTAAAAGCAAATTATCCTAAAGGCATGCTTTTGCAGGCAAATATTAAAATTTGCTTAGTGCCAGCATATGTTTTCTGAAAATGTGCTAACATCCAGAAATCACAATTCTAATAGTTGACACCAAACATCTTGATGATGTGTGGCCTTTCCCGCAGTGTCACAGAGCAAACAGGCTTTATAGTTCGATATGAGGTTCAATATAGAACCATATGACAATACAAAGGTAGGAAGATAATTTCTTATTTTGATTATTTCTAAACTCGAACTTGTTCTGTTTTTAAGGTATCAGTCTGATGGTGCCAAAAAGGACCCTCTAAAGATCAGTTCCATGGTAAATATTAATATAAAAACACTGTAATAGGATGGCTGTTAGTTCTTAAATGATTTTTAGTCAACAGGTTAACAGAAAATCAAACTAGCTTTCTTTAGCTTTATTACTTCTATAGAATAAGATGCCTTTACTACACTTACTAACTCCAATGTTGTATTGCAGGAAGAGGAAAAAGGGGACAGCTGATGAATTTTATTTTCCATCAGTATGCCTGATGATGAAGTGTTCATGACTTCTTAGCTTTCTTTTTAATATTAGGAATGGACGTTAATCTGGTGCTATATATAAGAGCACAATAAGACAAAGAACACCACTAATTGTAAACTTACATATTTCTCTAAAATTACTAGCTTAACTTTGGCTGTTGAAGTAGCTTAACTCAGAATATGAATTGAAGAGAAACTTGTCTGCTTTTGTTTTAATCCAAACTAATTAACATGAAATGCTGCTAATTTGTCAAATCAGTAGATGTTGGTAAATACCACAGTCTTCAAGTACTCTTTAAAAAACATGATGAATTTTGTACAGTACTTAGAAAACATTTGATTTATGTATCACCTAGTTGCTATTAAAATTGGCAATTTTAAACATGCCTTCCAAGTGGATGCTCATGTCTGCAAAGACAGTACAATGCACCTTTTAAAAATCCCCAAATATTGAAATTCCGATACTGTTTAATGTAATGAGCAATAACCAGTGTAGTACTGGGGATCAGGGTTTTTTCATACCTGATTCTGTTTGTGGAGTTTTTTGTTAGTTGCTTAAGCAGCAAACTAGACAGTCTTCGTTACTTATATAGTATTATAAGTCTTACATAATTACTTTTCATTTAATGAACATTTTTTTAACTTAAAAAAAAAAAAAAAAGAAAAAAGTATCTAGATTCTTACTGTTCCTTGTGGCTTTCATTGCTGTGGGTTACTTACGAATCCTACTATGATACATTTTAAAAAACAAACTGTGGTTTTTTTACCCCGCTTATGTCTATCATAGGATCAGTTACAGTAAGTTTGTGTAGTTCTTTTCTGAGAATACTTAGTGCTGGTTTGGAATTGTTAATATTACTCTTTTACGTTCAGACCTGGGGATCAGAAGGGTATCATTTGTGGGTTATTGATGGAAGTTCTTCAAGCATGAAGCCTGAAAGAGATGGAAATAATGAAACTTGCCAATTTGGTATTCTGCAGTTTCATTTTATCAAGAGTGCACTCACTGTTAACCCTTGTATGGTAAGTCTTTTGTTGGTAAATATATCTTTATTTAAAGCATGTTTTCAGGTGACCTCTGAGTTACTGTCTGAACTGGTATTGAGTCTGCTTTGCAGCCATTAGACTGCTAGTTTGAAAACATATAAAATATTCTTTAGAATGGTAGCTTGATAATATTGATATGCAATACTGTGACATACAACCTATTATTACATCATGATACAAAACATGAGAACTACCTTAATGCTTATTTTTCATATTGTTTATGTAGAACCTGTTAGTATATTGATAATGTGTTTTCCTTTCTTTTCTGTACATGGAGTTCAAGGTTGTTTTTTTGTTGTTCGGTTTTCTTTTTAATGTAGAGTAACCAGGAACAAGTCCTCCTTCAAGGAGAAGATCGCTTATATTTGAACTGTGGGGATGCAACACAGGCGCAGAGTCCCAGGAATACTTCAGTACACTCTGAACACAAGCCTGCCAGGGAAAGAGGCCCTTTTTCAGATGGAAGTTTAGATTCTCAGGGTTTAAGCACTTTACTAGGACACAGGCATTGGCATGTTGTACAGGTAATTGTTGCTGGTAGCCCATATGTGCTCTGTGCTTGCAAGAGTTTTAGGACTGAAATTTGCTGCTGATCTCATCACTCTCTGCTATACCCTTTCCTCTAGTATGAGATTATAGCCTTTTTATTGCTGCTTCTGTTTCCCCTGGTACAACTTTTTCTTGTTGCCAAATGGTAAAGGAGTGTTGGCCATGTCAGCCTTATGGCTATGAGTTTTCATCCTAGCCAACAAAAAAATTTGAGTATCTTTTTTACTTCAGGAAGGACTAGTTACATCATTTTTCTGTGCCCTGAAAGGGAGAGTAAGTGCAGCATACAAGAAATCCTTTAGGGATTTGTTCTGTTATTTGTGCATATTCGGCTAATGAATAGAGCCTTTGTATTTTACCTGTATTTTTAAGCAGTCTTAGATAGTGTCTATTTAAGCGTGTAAATAAAACTCAGCAGTATCAAGCCTGAGAAGAAAGTATTTCTGCAGTAGTAATGGGACAGATTCTGTTTTATCTGAAGAGGAAAAATTAACCTTTAATCTGTAATTCTCGCCTCTGTTCTTCTGTGCTTTAATTGGTAAATATTTTTCTAAATAAAGACTCTTAAGAGGTCCCCAAGATTTTGTTATTCATCTGGCACATGAATTGGTATTCTTAACATTTGACTCCAGGCATGTGTGTCAGGTTCTCAATACTGCTGAATTTCCACTTTAGCTGGCTGGGTATCTCATCTGTGTTCTGAAACCAGCATAAGAGAGGAAGTTCCTCATTCTGTGTAGGAGTAAAACCAACACAGTGGGAATGACTGTGGGGAGCAACATAGCTGTTAGAACAGCCATTGGTTGGGTAATGTAATATCAGACCTGCCTTGTATCAATCCAAGGACTGGAGTTTGAGCCCAGATTTGTATCATGTTGCATGAAGAATCCAGGATCAAGGTTTAATTTGACATACTCCAGTCAAATGCTGTCGTAACAAGGCTTTTGGATGTGTTGCTGTGCTTTTGTGATGGCATAATAAATTTCATTCTAACACAGAAAGTCCCTCCTGAATGCTGTGCTTATCAAAACCTCTGTCTTGCCATGGAAGGTTCTCATGCAGGAGAACTACCTGGTGGGGGGAAGGATAAGAGCAAATTTTTATTATTAACCCATAATGTATTATCAGCTGTTGTGTGTTGTTAATGCATTTTCTGTATTCTATTAAAAACAGACTTAACGTTTAGGCTTCAATAGCTTTCAGGGGAGGTGTGGTAATTGTATTTAAAAAAGAAATCCCAACATTAAAAAACTTCAAGCCAGTGTTGTTTTGCTAAACACGGACATTGTACAGATTCCTTTAGAACATTATAACTAGTCACTAGTTTAATGGTGCTTGGTATGTTACGTGGTTTTTGTTTTGTTTTTTTAGATTCATAGTACATATCTAGAGAGCAACTGGCCTATAAGGGTGAGTTATTTTGAGAATATACAAGATTTCTTGCTTCTTTAAAAGTATTGGGTATTAGGTTTTTATAACTGTCCCTTTCAGGGTTGGATAACCTCTGGTAGACGAAAAAATTGTTTTACCTTACAGAAATGAGAGTATATGTTGGGCAGTAAAGTAGAAAATATGAAGGTGCTTTACAGGTTTTGACTCTGACATTATATTGCCTTGTGTTGATGTACTTTGATAGGATGCATAATCTAAATAAGTTCCCTCCTGAGGTTCAGGGTTGTTTTTTTTTCTTCTGTGAACAGTTTTCAGCTATTGACAAGCTTGGACAGAATGTAGCTGTTGTTGGCAAGTTTGGTTTTGCACATTATTCCTTACTCACCAAAAAATGGAAGCTGTTTGGAAATATTACGCAGGTGAGACTTTATGGTACTTTATTCAGGTGTACTGGGAGGTTGTATTTGTTGAAATATGACTCTTGGAGAAAATGTTTTTTGTTTGTTTGTTTGTTTTTTCCCCAAATAAACCTAGGCACGTTTAGAATTATGGATGCTGGTTTTGCATGTGATTTTCATAAAATGGCTGGAACACTTATGTTTTGGCTTTGGCACAATAATTGGTGTCTGATTATTGAAAGGTTTCCAAATCTGAGTGCATCTAGTCAGACACTTCCATATGTCTTATCTTGGAGTTGGTATAAGATGTAGCTTTGGATGCCAAGCTTGTAAGAAGCAGAAAGCTAATTTGAGAGATTTCAGACATGCCAGTAGCATAAGGAACTGGAGCTGTATTTTGTAAGACAATATTTGTACTTCACAAATTATTTTTTAGTACTTGGGTTTTCTGAAACAACAGAAGCTTCATTTGCCTTTGTTTTTTCTTTTCATTTGCTTGCTTTTTTCTTTTCAGGAGCAAAATATGATGGTAACAGGTGGCTTAGCATGGTGGAATGACTTCATTGTTCTTGCATGTTATAATTTGAATGATCATCAGGAAGAGGTAAGGTGTTTTTCTTCAAAGTATATAAATCCTTTTTGGAATATCTGATCTATTCTATAGTAGTATTATAAATAGGAAAAGCTAGATACATAGGTGGTTTCTGGTCACATTCAGAATTTCTTTGTAAATATGTAAGTAATTATTTGCAGAAAAGTTTACTATTGCTGTTAAAAGCTATTTTCTGCTGACTACCATTAACATACCCATAATTCTGAAAACTTTGACATTTTTCATGTTAGCATGAAGGCAATTTGGAGATGTGTATTTACAGTATTTTTGGGCACTTTTTGTAAGGACTTTTGTAATTAGATAAGCAGAAAAGCTTTAATTACTTTTGTTTTTTAAAAAACTAATGAATAAAACTCCTTATTTTGTTGAGTGCTTCATCTTTTGCTGTACTGTTCTTTATCTACTTTCGATGCAATAATACAACACAATGGAGAAGACATTTGATGAAACAAAATCCCTTTAATGTCTCTTGCTAGAAATCATTGACAGCCATCCCACAAAAAAAAAAAAAAAAAAATTGAATGTGGAATTACAGATCGTTTGTTTGTTGGTGAACAGAACCTGTCTGCAAACTACTGCTTTTTCTTGTAGCTGAGAATCTACCTGCGAACGTCTAATCTTGACAATGCATTTGCACACATCACCAAAGTGCAAGCAGACACGTTACTACTGAGTGTCTTCCGGGACATTGTAATATTGTTCAGAGCAGATTGTTCCATTTGCCTTTACAGTATTGAGAGAAGGCTGGAAGGGTGAGTATCCAGTATTTAAATGTGTTTGCAATAGTGTGCTTGGAAATCTGTTCTCAGTCTTGGTGAATTCTTTTAATATAAAGTTGCTTGTTAACTTGTAGAGTTCAGTGTTTAGTATATAGAGGGGTAAGTGTTGTCTGTATACACAAGTGATAGTTCGTGAGTGTCACTTTGCATGCTTGCAGATTTGCTTGTTAGGTGTGGAGGGAGTGACTGTACAAATGTGGTAGCTGGTAAGAACTTGAAAACTGAATGCAAATAGAAGAAAAAGGTATGAAAAGGCACCCACATATTTGAATAGTTTTAACAAAAAACATCACAAGTTTGAATTGATGAGGATGGTGATGGAGTAGAAATGATTGAGAGGAAAGGTTTTGTCAGTGGCATAGTTGTGGGAAGCTATTTTGTTGCAAAAGAAGTAGCAACATAAAAAACAGGTAGTTTCAGACAGTTAGGATTAGTCAACCTAAGGAGGGGATAAAGATTCTTAGATAATTTTTATGGAGTACCAAAGCAGGTAATTTTTCTTACAGTTACAGCATCTTGGTTTCAGCAAGAAGGGCCCTTTTTTTTTTTTTCTTAGCAGAAAGCAAGCTGTTGACCCACTTCGGAGGAAAGTATTTTTTAGCGCTTTTCAAAGAAAACTCCAACAAAACCCAAACCCTGGATTTGTCTTACTGAAGGGTGAATAGAGTCTTATTCCAAGGATCTGATGTTTTCTGTCCACTTGGAGCTGCATTGCCCAGAACAATCAATCAAGTAGACCAGCTTAGGTTTATTTGGTGACTTCATGTAGATATGTGGGCCTGCAGGATTCCTGGCTGAGCAGAAGTCTTCTTGGTCTGCAGAGTGAACTTTTTGCTGAGGTTAAATTGCTTACGTTTACTTGAAGATACTAATTTTATCTTTAAGACTATTTTAAAATTGCTAAATGTGGTCATCTTTCCTTTCAGTCTTAACCCTACTGCCAGTATCCAAGTTCTTCAAGAAGTGTCTATGTCTCGGTACATTCCTCATCCTTTTCTTGTAGTGTCTGTTACATTGACATCAGTGAGGACAGAGACTGGCATCACCTTGAAGATGCCTCAGCAGGTAACTGATCTGTAGTGCTCAGAACATAAAATGATTAGTGACTGGATTTGTTAGCTTAGTTCTCAAAGGTCATCTGGCTGATATTGAATAATAAATCAGGAGTTCCTCTGTGTGGTAAAATGCAAAATATGTGGGTTTGGATGTATGTATGTATGTATTATAGATGTGAATTGGGAGCAGGGTGGGTGGAAATAAAATCCAGACTCTTCTGTTTCATATCTTCTCTCATCATCTTGTAAAATTTGGGGCAGAATCTTGGATGTCAAATGAAACTTAACTATGTCAAAAGTACATTTCTCTATTGTGTATTAGAAGTTGAACACTGGAGCAATCCATGGCATTAGGAAGTACCTTTCTTGCATCAACAGGTCCATCACTCACAGAATAAACAGAAAAAAGGAAAAGGTGGTGTGTAACTCTTTTTAGGGCTACTTCTAGTCACTACACTAAACACACTACTACACTAAAATAAAGTAAGATAATCTCTCCCACTAGTTGTGTCAAGGGATAGGGCAACAGCTAAATGATGACTAAGATGTGAAGGTGAAGCCCTGTCTTTCTTTGAGGCCACTGAAAGCACAGTGCAAAAAGAACTTGGATTTTTGTAATCCATGGGGTAAACAAATTAAACTTCACTTTACACTGCAGCTACTCAGTTTATTGTGTCAACAGAACAGCTGCCTTAAGACAGTTCACAAGTTGCATTGTCTGTGAGGTAGGATGTGAAGGAGCATATTTTTCTCCACATACCAAAGCCACTGGCAGACAGAAAAATAATAGCACGAATGTAATATCTGAAGGTTTGCAGTTGTTTTCTTCAGCTCATTCTAATTTGGTGCCCCACAATGCTTAACACGTGTCCTAAGACTTTAATGCAGTCTTAGACAAAGGCATAAAAGGTAATGTGATTGTGGTCGTCTGGTCTAGCATTGTTATTTCTGAACTGCCTGACCTGTGGTGTTTCCTCATTTTGAGAAGAAGCTACTGAAACTTTTTAGAGCACTAATAATATTTTAAACTTTGCTTCAGACTGAATCTTAGAATAATATCATAGAATCATAGAATGTTTTGGGTTGGAAGGGACCTTAAAAATGATCTAGTTCCAACCCCTCTGCTGACACCTCCCACTGGCTCAGGTTGCTCAGGACAGGGGCATTCACAACTCCTCTGGGCAACCAGTTCCAGTATCTCACCACCCTCACAGTGAAGAATTTTTCCTAATGCCTAACCTGAATCTCCCCTCTTCAGTTCAAAACCGTTACCCCTTGTTCTCTCACTACAAGCCCTTGTAAAAAGTCCCTCCCCATCTTTCCTATAGGTGTGCTTTGGGCCCTAGAGGGTTGCTATAAGGTCTCCCTGGAGCTTTCTCTTCAGCCTGAACAACCCCAACTGTGTCAGCCTGAACAAATATTCCCCCTTTCCTTTCTAACAAAGAACTCATATCTTCAAACTTTGCCAATCCTCCTGACAAAAAAAAAAAAAGAAATAAAATATAAAACTAATGTTAGCACTGAGTATGACATTGCAATGTAGATGAACTTAGCACAGGCTGTCAGCCTTTTCAGTTGTGTTTCTTTTAGTGACCTTAACCCCTGATGCAGAAACTTATCATACAAGCTCTCTGCCAATGTACTTTAAAGGGAAACTTCACAGCATGATACTAGCTCCAGTGGTTTGTTTTGAAACTAACATGAAACAGTTCTGAAATAAACCTTTAGAAAGAATACTTTGCTTTCTTAATATGCCTAACTAGAAAGATTTCTTTAACTGCAGCTTCTAAAAGTTCAAGATGCTTTACAAGTGTGGCTAAACTCCTTTTGGCTCTACTTTTTTTGAGCTTGTATATCAGTGTTAGTCTTTGCAGTCGGATACTGGCAGTCATATAGTGGTGATACTGAGAAGAATACAAAGCTTTGTTTTTCTTAAGTACTGATGGCTTGCCCATGGCAAGAGTTGCAAAAATTCCGTATCAGATAAGCCCATGGAATGAGTCTAGTGAACAAGAAACCTTGCAGTATTTATTCCTTTGCACATAAACACATCTATTGGTAGGCACTTAGTTCTGCTTGTTTTTTTTGAGTCCTTCTGCGTTGAATTTGGTTGTTAGTCATCTCTGTATAATTTGCTCTTTTATTCTGGATTTGTATTGTGGTTATAGGTGAAATGAATCATTCAAAACACTTGAAAAATTTGCATAATACTCTTGCATCCTTAGGCTTGTGAAGCTGAAAGTATTATGCTGAACTTAGCAGGACAACTCATTATGTTGCAAAGGGATCGATCTGGACCCCAGATACGAGACAAGGATAGTAATCCTAATCAAAGGAAGCATGTGAGTAAAATATATGTGTTATATATGGCTTCAGAGATGTTGTCAGGGCCTGAAGACGTTGTGGAAGGGAGTCGTCCAGGCATAAAGAAAAGACGTCTGTAGCACCAGGCAGTGACTACACTTCCAGGCTGAATTGTTTGCTGGAAGTAAATCACTGTTCTTGAGAATTTATTTTTTTTTTTGGTCTATGAATCTGTGAAACCTAATTGTGTGAATGTCTAACTAAAGTATTTACTACTTGCATTGCAGAGAAGGATATAAGTTTTAAGTGTAAAGGTCCTGTGCAAAATTTGTTATGCACTAATAATGGAAAATTTCCAATCTATCTAAAAGTTTTCTCTGTGAATATTATTAGTATTTTATGCAGAGTATGCTTAAAAGGTTCCTAAAAACAGTAATAATAGAAATCAGTGACTGAACTTTTCAGTTTTTCTGTGCTGATGAAAAACACTCTTACATGAAGAAAGCACTTTGGGAGATTGAGATCTGAAAAGTTTATATGAAGAGTTGTTTGCAGCTGAATCCAACTAGCAAATTTGGTGTTTGTAGTAATTTTTTTTAGTTCTAGGTTAGGCTCTTAGGGTAACTGAAGAAGCAGAGAGCAGTTATTTATTTTCCTCCCATATTCTCACCCCTCTGGCTTCCTGGCTAAGTATAAGGAGGTTAAAAAAATGAAATGTGTCTTTTGAGTTAAGGTAATTAATTAAGTGGTGTTTTCCCAGGTGCTAGGTTGCAGTTAAGGGATAAGCTGATTCTGATTTTTTTTTAATTTATTTATTTTTTTAATAGCTGCCTTTTTGTGCTCCAGTTGTCCTAGCCCAGTCTGTTGAAAATGTATGGACTACTTGCAGGATCAACAAACAGAAACGCCACTTACTGGAGGCACTGTGGCTCAGCTGCGGTGGGGCAGGTATGAAAGTCTGGCTTCCCCTGTTTCCCAGAGATCATCGAAAACCGCATTCCTTTCTGTCAAGACGGATCATGCTGCCTTTTCACATCAACATATACCCACTGGCTGTTTTGTTTGAAGATGCCTTGGTTCTTGGTGCTGTTAATGACACTGTGCTCTATGACTGTTTATACACTCAAACCAGTGCTAGAGAACACTTAGAGGTTCTCTTTCCTTTCTCCATTGTTGAGAGAACTTCTCAGATCTACCTCCATCACATTTTACGCCAGCTCTTGGTTCGGAACCTCGGTGAACAAGCCTTGCTTTTGGCCCACTCTTGTGCCACACTACCATACTTCCCTCACGTACTAGAACTGATGCTTCATGAAGTGCTGGAAGAAGAAGCTACCTCGCGGGAACCCATTCCCGACCCTCTGCTTCCCACTGTGGCAAAGTTCATTACAGAGTTCCCCCTCTTCCTGCAGACAGTTGTTCATTGTGCTAGGAAGACAGAATATGCCCTGTGGAATTACCTTTTTGCTGCTGTCGGAAACCCGAAGGACTTATTTGAAGAGTGCTTAATGGCCCAGGACTTGGACACAGCTGCCTCTTATCTGATTATCCTACAGGTAATGGTACATCATGTATTGCAAGAGACGTGGTATTTACTAATGTTGTATTTAAAAGATACTGTCGTACCAAAGTGACACCTCTCAAACAAATTTTTAATTTAACAGTTTTCTGTTGAGATTATGTGTTTTGGCGTATGTTATGAAAGGGGAGGAATATCATGCAATATAAGGATCCTTATAAGGATATAAGGATAAATATAAGTTTACTGTTAAAAAAAGGAAAATAATAGCTTGAAATTTGCTTCTTCTAATTTCTGGTATACCTGAATGTGACATGATGTGCTTTGGTTTAATAAGACTTTGATTGCTCATTGACAAAAGCAAATGAATTAATTATGCCTTGTTACTTGCAGAATATGGAAGTTCCAGCAGTTAGCAGACAGCATGCTACTCTCCTATTTAATACTGCCTTAGAGCAGGGAAAGTGGGACCTCTGTCGTCATATGATCAGATTTCTTAAAGCCATTGGCTCTGGCGAGACAGAGACACCTCCAGCTACACCAACAACTCAGGTTTGTGATGAGAAAAGTAAATACTATGCATCAAACCTTGCTGTTATAAACTAAGTCTTGCTATTACGTAGCACGTTTGCTCCTTTGACTGTATCTTTGGGTTTTCTTGGTTTTAGGAACCTAGTTCAAGTAGTGGCTTTGAGTTCTTCAGACATCGCAGCATTAGTTTATCCCAATCAGCAGAGAATCTCCATAGCAAATTCAATTTGCCAAAAACACTGAGCATGCCCTCTGGCCCATCAGGAAAAAGGTAACTGGTTATAGTGTCCTCTCCTTCCCCACTTTATTAGGTAATGTACCAACCCTTCCCAAATGAAGTTACAGAAGTACATTATATGATAGATTTTTCCATAGCCTCCCTCCACATCCTTCTGCATTGGTCATTTCCTAGCTCTTGTAATGTCTCTGCTTCTCTCTTACATTCTTGGGAGAATGTATTCTTACACATGTAAATAAATGTGTATGTGTATGTATATATACACAGGCACACTTACATCGGTATCGCTGACCAAAAGCCTCTGAATCCACAGGACGCATATGCAGTAATAGCTAGTGAGACTGCATGAATGTCCTATCACTGAAGGATCTGTTTTTGCTGAAGACACATCTTGAGCATCTCACAGTACTGCATCATGGTAGTAGTATACCTTGTACTGTGACACAGTGCATGCACATCTTGATCTAGCAATGTGTTGCCAAGCCATAAATGGAGCCTTTTTACACCTGGGGGGAATCCCTCCTAGACTGCTGTATACAGAATTTATACTGGTTAATACTAATGTTCAGAAGCAGCACTGACCTGGGATTCACCATTAGCTTGATTTTGGCTTTTTTCCCCCATATAAGACCTTCACACCAGGCTTAGAACAAATTAAAATGCTTTTATTTTGTAATTTTCCATAGAGAGTGCTATCTTAAGGGTTCTGATAGGAAGGCTTTTGTATACTCATACTTATTCTCTAAACTTGTTTCTCAGAAGTCACTTTGCAGTGGCATCTGCCTTTTATCTCATTTTTTCCTGCATTGCTAGTATTTTAATAATCTGTGGACACTGCTGCTATTTTAAGTTCTCTTATTTTACTTACCTGTTGAGGCAGTGGATCTTTTAGAGAACATAAATAGGAAGGAATGGTGGAAACTCCTTCTGTTGGTATGTGGAAAGTTCCCACCACTACTCTGGTCACTCTGTGTACTGTTGTTGTGGGCAACAGCCTGTTACGACTGTTTAACAGCCTTAATGTCACTGTTCACTCTGGTTTGTCTGTAGGTGGAGTAAAGACAGTGACTGTGCTGAGAACATGTACATTGACATGATGCTCTGGCGGCACGCTCGGCGTCTGCTGGAGGAAATCAAGCTGAAAGACCTTGGCTGCTTTGCTGCACAGCTGGGCTTCGAGCTGATCGGCTGGCTCTGCAAGGAGCGAGCCAGAGCGGCCCGCGTGGACGACTTTGTCTTCGCTTTGAAAAAGCTACACAAGGATTTCCTCTGGCCATTTCCCGTCATACCAGCTTCATCCATCAATTCACCTTTCAAGAATGGAAAGTACAAGACAGGTGCTGTAACATCTGAGTTGGTTTCCCTCCTGTAGTTCTATACCCATTACTCTGAATCTATCCTTCCTCAGTTCAGCCAAGCAAAGAATAGGCTGAGGCTTGCCACCCGCACAGCTTTCTCACACAGGGTGTGTTTTTTGAAGGGATTCTGTTCAGCACGGGCAGCATCTCTTGTGTAGTCTGATTACATCATTTCTGTTGAGGTTTCTTGCTTTCTCGGGTGCACTGAACTGGATGGCACTTGGGAGTTACTGTTCTTTGTGGATATTGCCCTTTGATGTAAATTCTGCTACAGAAAATTACTAAAATCGACATTTTTTAGATGAGGTTCTGATTAACCTTTTTATATTTAAAAAAGTACTGTTCCTAGTATTTGAAATGTGCTTTATGTTAAAGTGTAAGAATTATGAGGACTTGCTTAAAACTATATATAAAAAAAAACTATAAAAAAAATACTCCTTTATATTATTAACCTCTCCTCCATTCACTAATTTATCTTCTCAGGGCAAAGCTGGTACTAGCTGCCAAGTCTTCCTCTTTTGTACCATTATTTAGTTACATTGATGCTAAAACTTTTTATCAGCTGATAATTCTTTTGTGCCGATGCTGGCAGAAAAAATGACCAGAAATCCTTGAAATACCTAAACTTGTTGCATTTCCTTACTTTTGGTGATCCCGCAGCAGACTAATTGACTATTGACTGAGAAGTTTTAGCTTCCTGAAATGCCTGGAGAGAATTTTCCAAATATAGTTTTTAATGGTTGCCTGACTTTTTTTGGTGGGTTCTTTTTTCAGCCATGGGGGAGCAGCTGCTAAAATCTCGGTCTGCAGACACCTTTGTAAACATGGAAATGGACACAGGGGTTTCAAACACACCTAGGAGTCGCAGCTGGCTTGGCACTGTGAGCTCCTCTCAGAGAGAGATTGACACAGTTTCATCCCATGGACCACACATGCAAGATGCATTCCTTTCTCCTTTGCTAAGTAAAGGTTAGTCACTCTTCCTTCTGTCTGCTCATTGGAAAAATGCACTTGGAAGTATGTATTTACATTTTTGTATTTGCATGCCACTGCTGTATTGTTGCTTCTCAACTGCTGATAACAGTTATTCAGGAAAAATTGTTGAAAAGTGAACTGAAATTTTTACAACAGAAAGACAATGTCCATGTCATACACCTTTAAGTATCCGAAATAGAACAGGAAATTGGTATTTGGTGAAGTTCCTGTATGTTTTAGTTTTTTTACAGTCTGGCTGAGAAGAGTTTTTTTAGTTTTTTATCTTTGTCTCTGGCACAGGTTGGCCTCTTGCACAGGTTGGCACAGTTCTAATGTATAAACTTTCTGCTTTTGGATTTCTGTAGAAAGAAATTACTAGTCTTTAACATGTTGTGAGCTGGATTCTAATAATAGTAATTTCACAAATAACTACTCCAGCAGTGGTATTTGTGGGCAAGAAGGTAATAAAATAACTTTCTGACTTTATGAGTATTTTCCACAGAAAAGATGATCTACTTTAGCATGGAAACTTTAATATGGAGTCTCATGAGTTCATGATTCACTGCTAGAATGGTTTCAGCTTTGTTATTACTGTTCCTGTGTGTTTTTGTAATTAGTGAAGGTAAAATATTTACATTACCAAGCATTCAGAATCTTCCAGGTTTTGTATGAAGATTTTGCTATTGCATTTTCATTTTTAACGAAGTTTAAGGTTAAAGTGGTATCTCTAAAGAGACTGCAACCCTTCCTACAGAGTTAATTGTAGGACTGTAGTATGTAAGAGGCTGTCACTGTGTTCTTACAGTGATTGGCAACACATCTCCAGGAACTCCTATTGATACTGTTCTGCAGAACTATTTATATTTTATAGAAAAACTATTGCATTCTTGCAGTAATAGTTCTAGCATATAGTGTGACAAGAATGCTGAAATGAGATGGAGGGTATGCCTGTTGTAACTTCTTAGCACTGTGACACACAGGAAAGCATTATGGTGCCATTTGTGAGTTTCTATAGGAAGTAGTTCAGAAATTCTGAGTCTTACTAAAATACGTAGTTTCTTTTTCCCTTATGTTTCTGAGTGTTTTTGATAGGTGATGAATGCAGCATTGGTTCAGCAACAGACCTGACTGAAACAAGTTCCATGGTGGATGGTGACTGGACCATGGTGGATGAAAACTTCTCCAGTCTAAGCTTAACTCAGTCAGAGCTTGAACACATATCTCTAGAAATGGCAAGTAAAGGGCCACACAAGTCACAGGTCCAGCTGCGGTACGTAATACAATCTTTGCTTTTAAAATGTCAAATGACTAGTGTGTGACATTAGCAAACAGAAACACTGTCTACAGAGCCACACTGAGTTTTGTCTTCAGAGTGGAAAAATAAATACGTAGATTCCATATAGGCACTTTCTCCATATAGGTACTTGCTACATATCTTCATGGAAGCAGGCTGTCTGGATTGGTGCATTATCATAGGCCTTATCCTCAGAGAATCTTCAGTGATCAACCAGGTTTTCAGTATAATGCAGTCCTCAGATATTGATCGAGAAATCTGTCAGAATATCAAGACTGGCCTGTATGCTGTTGACAGATGGGCTTCTACAGATTGGTAAGTGTTATTTACCTCCTTCAATTTCCTCCTCCAGTTGTAGAGAATTAGATACGCAAAAATTATTTTGAGTTACTGAAACAATGATTCAAAAGCACTTTTGCAGAAAATTTCAGTCACTTAACACAGTTGTGTTCCAACTGGGGAAAAAAACCAAAACTAACAACAAACCAAACCCAAAACAACCAACTCCCCAACTTCACTGGAGTTTCTGTACAGGAAGTATTATATAAGATACTAATTTATATTAAACATCTCCCAAGAAAAAAATTCAGGCATAGGACAGAAGCACTATTTTCTCTATCACTGATGGTGTTGTGTGTCATTATTTTCCTAGCCCTGGGTACAAGCCATTTCTAAATATCATCAAACCACAGATCCAGAAACTAAGTGAAATAGCAGAAGAGCAGGTACAGCCTGAAGCTTTTCAGCCAGTGAATCCTTCTAAGGTTGCTGAGCAAGCGAACCCCAGAGCTGAGGAAAGCAGGACTTCATCTAGCCATGGCACTAACCCTCAGAGTGATGCTGGGAACAGCAACGCAAGCAGGCATGAAGAGGACAAGTCTAAGACAGAGGATGAGGATTCATTCCAAGAAGGCAGTTATGACTGTATTGTGTCTTAAATGGAAGATGAACAACTTCCCAAGCATCAGGTGTGAATGGAAGCAAACCAGCTCAGACATGCTTCCATGTTTTGCATTTGTACTTCTATTTTTTTTTTTTCTTAAATCTTTAGTGGGGATAACTAAGCAGCAGTTTCATCTAATACTTTCAAAAGGAGGCAATTTCTTTTCATGCGATCTTCAAACTGCAGCTTTAGGTTTTGATACTTAGTAGTGTTGAGAGACAGTACATACATATGGAGGGGGAGACAGGTTCATCAATAACTTTACATCACCAACACTTGTTCTGCAAGCAACTGCTTATCTCTTGCTTGAGTTTAAAAGGCAAAGAGGAGATTAAATGTAAAAACTGTTATCCTTTGCAGCTTGCCTGCCTAAGAAATGTCTGATCAATGCAGTTCAGATTGGTTTGATACTGATGTTTTGTATTAAAGGACTGTAAAATATATTGTATGTTTTTGTGAATACTCTTGTACAAATCCCAAGGCTGTACCATGTTTGAAGGTACCAATATGTATTGTGCATGTTTCTAGATTACTAGTAAAGTTAAAGCAGAGTTGCACTTCTTTCTGGATGAGACGTACTTTACTGACCTAACATCGACACACGGTGGCTTACCTGTTTTTTACTGCCACTTACAGATCTTCTAGTTGGGTTTAAGGGATTGCTGAAAGTTATTTATTTCACTGTAAATTCTTTTTCTGAAAAATGGATTTTTAAAATGTAAATAATCATCATGTACTCTTGCTATGGAAAATTAGTTTAACAGCTCATACTTAAACATTTTTCAAACATTTTATAATATGCATACTTGTAACTAAGACATATTTAACTTTCATACAATCTTATGGAAAGCTGGCTGCAGAAGTCTGTTGCTTTGAGGTACTTATTTTTTCTAGCTGCTGCCCCTATGTAATAACTACCTGTAACAGTATTAATTTAGATATTAGCTTGTTTGTACTGTGCAATCTGAACAAAAAATGCAACATTACTCATTTTATACAAAAAATAAACTAGTTTATTTTTTATAGCATCACTTGATTACTGACATGGACCAAACTAGTCATCATATGGTAGTTACAGCATCTGTTGCTTTTATAGTATAGATACTAAATGCACATCCACTTAAACTCTGAAAATTAAGAATATTCACAATTAAGGTGAAATAAATTGTACTTTTATCATCTTTATTTCCTTTGTAGATAAGATCAAGTGCTTTAAAATGTAAAAATATTAATCTTGCTTTAGAACGGCTTTACTAAGCCAGTACAACCAGTGCAAGTGCAATAATAATTGTGAGTATCACTTGAAAGGCTGGAGATTTTAGTTGAATGAAAGTTGAATTCCCATTTAAGAGCTGAAATTAGTATTAGAGTAAAGAAATCCAGTTCAAGAGTCCCAGGATTAAGCTTAGTCTGCATTGTAGCTACTGGTTACAGATAATGTCTATCATACCTACGAGCCTGTTGTGATCTGACATCAAAAATCCATTATTGTTATAAGGGGATACTTAAAGCTTTTTTTATTATTGAAAACCTGCTTAATCTATGTTGAAAGGAATAAAAACTGTACTTCAAGTTAATATTTTTCTGTGGTTTTGTGGTAATGATGTAAGCCAAGCCCATGCGGATCAGCTTTCTGCTGTTCAGATTTTGGATCTGTACAAGTAAACATTCATGACTGATATACTAACAGTCTTAAATCTTTTTAGTTGTGAACTTTTAGAAGTTTGTACTTCTTTAGTAGTAATTATCTCTATGCAAATCTTATGTAGCAATTCTGTATTTCAGTTTCACTGCTATTATACCTGTAATTAAAAGACAAATGTATTCAACTTTACTTGAAGTTACTCCTGTAGAAAATAACTATTTCTGACTTCAAGCCATTGACAGTAAGTTACCAGAATTCAAGCAGGTTGCCGCAGAGCAACAAAGATCTCAAAGAAGCTACCCAATTAGGATTGTTTTAATTTGCCCCATCATACCCTTATGACCTGTTTTACAGGAGGAAGGTATCAAGCTGCTTACTTTAAAATTACCTTATTAGCGCACCTTTGAAGTTACAACCATCTGTTGTTTTGCAAAGAGGCAGAGTGGTCAGGCACTGGAACAGCCTGCCCTGGGAAGTGGTGGAGTCACCATCCTTGGAGGTATTCAAGAAACATGTAGATGTGGCACTTCAGGGCATTCTGTAGTGAGTGGCTGAAGTTGCTGGGTTTTTTTGTTTGTTTGGGGCTTTTTGTGGGTGCTTTTTGGTGGGATGTGTTGGGGAGTGTGTTTTGGCTTGTGTTGGGTTTCAGTTTTGTGCTTTTTTGTGTGTGTGTTTTGTTGTTTTTTGTGTTGATGTTTGGACTGTGATTTCAGAGGTCCTTTCCAGCCATGATGATTCTCTGATTGTGTGGTAGCAAGGGGGGGCTGCAGGCATGGCCTCGAGTGAAGCCCAAAAGCTGCCTCTGTCAGACACAGCCAGTTCCAACAGACCCACCACTGGCCACAGCTGAACCAGTCAGCCAAGCTGGTGACTCTTCTCTCTAATGTATTTAACAAGGGGTAAAAATATGCTTTGCAGCAGCTATGAGACAGATAACTGAGGGGGAAATAAAAACATGTGAGACCAGTCCTGCAGGCAGCTGCACCAGTAAAGGAGGAGCAGGAGGTGTTCCAGGCATTGGGACAGAGATGCCCTGCAGCCTGCAAATCTGTACAAGTAAACACATGTATTACTGATACATTAACAGTCTTAATTTTAGTAACTTAAAACTGTGCTACTGTTGTTTAGCAGTTAAATCTTTTTCGAGCATGGTGAAACAGGCTGCTCCCTGCAACCCACTGTGGAGCATGTTGGAGCAGACACCACATTGAAGTTTGTAGAGAACTCCACCCCAGGGCAGGTGGCTGAGCCCTGAAGGAAGCTGCAGCACAGGGGGAGCCCACACAGGAGCAGGTTTTCTGGCATGAACAGTGGCCCGTGGGGGATCTATGCTGGAATACTCTGTTCCTGAAGGACTACCCCAGCAAGAAGAGGGAGGCTCCACATTGGAAGACCATCCCATGCGAGGAACCCTATGCTGGAGTAGGGGAACAGTGTGAGGAGGAAGGAGTAGCAGAGATGAACTGTTACAGACTGACTATGACCTGACCATCCTTGATCCCACTGCACCATTGTGGAAGAAGAGGTAGAACAGGAAGCTGAGTCTGGGGAAAAAGGGAAAGTATGGGAAAGGTGTTTTTATTTTTGTTTGTTGCTATCCTACTTCATTGTAATTGGCAATACATTGAATTAGTTTTCCACGAGGCCAGTTTGTTTTGCCTAGTTAGGTAACCAGTGAGTCATTTCCCTGTCTCAATCCATAAGCTTTTTCATCTTATTTTTTCCCTAGTGGCCTACAGAGAAGAGTGTGTGAGAGAACAGCCTCGAGGGCACATGGCAGCCAGCCAAGGTTAACCCACTACAAAAGGTTTATTCTTTTACAAATGTGCACTATTACTTCAGTCTAAACAGTTAATCAGTTAAGGGTAAACATTTTACACGTCATTCCAACTCACTTGTCACCCCTCTGGCTTTGCTTATCCAGCTCACATAAAACTGGTTTGTGCCAGCCTGGCCTATTTAAGCGCTTAGCATTTATGGGCATAAGAAAGATGTCCAAGTTCCTCCTTCACCAACATTTGTGTATCATCAAGTTTTCTCCTTCTGAGTCTCAGCCTGTATAAAAATAATTTCCTCTGAAGAACAGCAACAATGCTGAATTCCTTGCTACTTTAAGAAAGAATCCTCTCACACAGGGCACAGTTGCAAAAGTGCTTGAGTCAAATCACAGTTCTGAGGATAATTTTCACCATGACTTTTGTGAACCAAAGTAAGCAAATTTTTCACTAGTGTGTTTTAGTCAAAATAAACAGTTAAAACAGTGTCTGTAAGCTACAAGGTAAGTAAGTAAACAGAAATAGATTAATGCATGCTGTAACCAGAACCTATACAGAAGAGGTCCCTTCTCAAAGAGGGGGAAAGCTGCCTACAGCTATAATAACGTAATGATATAAAAGATGACAGGTAACTTGGTGAGAGTAATAAGCTGACTTCAACTGAAGGAAGGAGAGCCCTCAAGAAAAATGAAGGCCATGGACCTAACTTATGGTCTCATCACAGTGTCCTATCCCACAGCTGAAAACTGTTGAGATGTTCTAGATGGGCAGCAGAGATGAATGCCAGCTTATGGCAAGTGGCAAAAGTAGTTTCAGTGCTTAAACACAGAAAATCAAGAAGCTTTCTCATACCACCCTGAAAGAAAATACAACTTGCTGAGTTTTCTATGTACCACCTGAAAGAAGTAGGAGCTTCTGACCATAGAGCACTGAAAAGACTACAAAAGCCCACCCTAGAGGGTGAAGCTAGCTAAACAGTTCAGACGTAAGGCACATAACCACTCGTAACTTTTTTCAAATTATTGTTTCTTATCCAAAAAAAGAAACACCCTATCACTACACACAAAAAAAAAAAGCAGCATAAATGAATAAACAATGCATAGGCAGACTTCTAAGACAGTCACTTAAATTCAGCCTTCCGCTTTGTTCCAGTATCTCAGACGAGACTGACAGAATTACTGCTTTCTAGACAAACTACAGCTAACTTTTAAGACTGATTCTTAGACCTTTCTGAAATTGAAATTATATGAAAGCTGTTCTGTTAATGCTTGACACCCTGCTTTATCCTTGGCATGTGCTCAACTGCAATCGCAGCTTTGATAGAACCACGATGTGGCAGAGCCAAACAGAACCTTTTCTGCAGTGAAGAGTGAAATCTGACTAACTTCTAAGACTAATTTTTCTGGTTTGGTGGGTTTTTTGGTAGTGGGGGAGGGGCCCCAGGGTGGGTCCGGTGAGAAGCCTAGAAGCTCCCCCTGCTCCAAACCCAGCCAGGGAGCCATTAGAGGGACAATAGATGCACCTCTGCCATTAACATACGAAATAACACATGTAAGACCTGAGCAGAGAAGGACTTGGGGGAGAAGAGCTGTGCTGGGGAAGGAGAGCAGTGCTGGTGGTTGCCGATGAAGAAGGTGCCCAAGCAGAAGTTTCACTGCCAACCCATGGCGAGATGGCAGCTGTCCCCCTGCACTCATGGAGGAACGTGGTGGAACATTCCCTGGGGGTGCCAGGGGAGGTGGCTGTTCCCAAAGCAGCCGTGACTCTGTGGGAAGCCCAGGCTGGAGCAGCTCCAGACCTCGTGGGAAGGACTCATGAAGGAGAGGTTCATGGATGACTCTCTCCTGTGGGAGGGACCCCGTGGGGAAGCAGGGCAGGACTGTAAGGAATCCTTCTTCCTGAGGAGGAAGGAGCAGCAGAAACCACCTGCCTGTGAACTGACTGTCCCCCTGTGCTGCTGGGGGGAAGGAGGGAGAGAAACTGGGAACAAAATGATTTGGGCCCGGGAAGAAGGCAGAGGTGGGGGTAACATGTGCAAGCCCTGCTCTGTGTGTTGTCTGTGTCCTGTGTGCATCTGATTAATGTCAAAATTATTATTTTTCCTCAAGTTGAGTCTGTTTTGCCTGGGACCTTAATCAGTGAAGAACCCTCCTAGTCCTTTGTCTCAACCCCTGAGCTTTGTCCTCCTCATCCCCAAGTGTGTGTGTGGAAGTGGAGTTGACTGAGTGACCATGGGGCTGTTCTTTTGTTGTCATGTTGGGCCCAAACCACGACACTAAGTTATAGTCTGACAGTGGAACAGATTTTTCATGAAGACTGAGAATCCATGTTCTATCTCCAGAACAGAGTCACACAACTTCACAAGGTCTAACCACACAGTTTTGTGTCAGCACTTAGGATTACTAATTTGGCATGGCTTTTTAACCATCCTTCACTAAGACCACATAACAAGTTCTAAAATGGGTCATCCTCCCAGATTATTATCACGAGCCAAATTAGGTTTAGCCCTCAAGGATTAAAGCAGTGAACAACACTACCATGCAAGGGAACTCTTCAGCAGCTACATCACAGGTACTACAATTAGCTCTGTATAAACTTGTTAGATCTTGTCTATTTGATTAGTTTTTCCAACAGGCTTTTCAACCCAATCTGGATTGACCAGACATCACAGACAGGTCTTGCTAATGTAGAAACACTCCACTCAGCTCAAAAGCCTGTCACTTTGTGCATGATAGCTGAACTTCTCCTGTTCATTGCACCTATCCCATTCTTTAAATGTGTACTTCTGTATGACAGGCAATCTGATCTGAAGATACGATGACACCTAATGCAGCTAGTGCTGCATTAGACTGCATAACCACAACATGTACAAAGCTCTTTTGCAACCACATACTTAAACTGATAAAATACTTATTTCTGAAGCTCTTTTACCTATAGATACCTAACAGAGTACTAAGTATGTTAGTAGAGAATGTAATAGATTCTCAAAGCTATCAAAGTCTGGGGAGAACTCCTTTATTAAGAATCAGGAAAGCAATTTAGAAAAGGAGGCTAGGAATGGAATTTTTTTCAGAGGAACACAGGGAAACTCCAATTAACTGGCTGCTTACTGCCCCCTGTAAGAATAAAGACTTTCTAATCCCATGTCATCCTACCCTTAAAATTATCAGCTGTCTGCTTTTTGTGTGTTACACAGGATAAGACAACACTTTTTATGAGAAAAAATAAACCTTGGTTGCAGACTAATCTTGTACTGAATAGGGAAGCAGACAGTGAAACACTTGGCAAAATTTTCCATCCTGTTTTTCTGCCTGTGATCATCAACAAATTTGCTCCCAACTATAACTTTTGCAAAGAATAATTCACTTCAGTACCAGTGACTGCCGTGGCACATCCTGTTTCAAGAAAAACCTTCCTCTCCAGGCAACCAGCCAGGGCCTGCATTTTAACATTTCTCAGCTAATTTTTACATTTTTCGGCCATGCATCTCTACCACACAGCTCCAATTCTAGCTGTCCAATTCTGAAATGGCTTAGCAGTACTTTCACCTCAAGCTTAAATAAAACATTATTGCAACAAAGAAAAACAACTCAAATATACCTTTAATGATGCTGAAAAATCAAGTTTCACTGATTAAATTTTGCTTTTATTTCCAAAGACAGAAATGTACAACAAATCAGACATCCCTCGTAATTAAATTATTTAATAAAGGTTAAATCCTGAGTTAGCAAAAGTTATTGCTTCACTGAAGTTGCAGAAATTGCTAACAGGCATTTTTATAATTTTGGCTCCCAGTAAAAATTCTTCACACAGCACTCTTTTAAAGCTTTAAATTGGAGGCAAAATGCGAGATGAGAATAAAAAAACTGAGGAAGATGGTAAATATCAGTGCAGTTTTTAGTTAATTAGATATGCATCACCTAAAGTACAGTACAAAACATTTACTGAAATTCAAGACAAGTTATGAACTAAAATTCTACTCTAGAAATAATTAATAGTACTTAAAAAAACCCCACAATTAATGCCTAATACAGGCTTTGTACTTTCAAATCAGATACAATCAAGTGAGTGATGTTTAATGCATGTTAATGGAGAAAGACCCACTAGTTTAAAGATACGGATGGCCAGTTCATTATGATTACAGTAATTATATCTCTTACCCTATTCCATGAGTCAGTTGACAACCTCTGCCAATGTACCTTGCAACAAAAAAAACCTGGCTCTTGCCACTATTGTACACAACTACAGAACAATTTGAAGGAAAAATACCTGATCAGGAAGCTGCGGTTCATCACAGCTCACACAAATTGAACTGTCACAAAATTTTCTTTCACATGCCCTGCAAACTTCCCAGTACTAACATGTTTTTACTTGAAAATGATGATGCATGCACAAAACCTGCTTTGCATGCATCCTGGCAATACTCATGATATGAACAAAATACTAATCTCCATAATGTGCCTTATGATATTGATGTCACAGAACAGTTTATGTAGTTTGGAAAAAAGCATGAAGGAGTTTCTTCAGGTACACAGAATTGTGAATTTGAGAAAATAACATTATGTACTACGCTGCACTGAAAAGAACTGGGACTATAAAAAAAGCTGAAAGCTTGTCAGCTAAAACTGTAAGACATTCTAAGTCACCCACAGTCATTTACAAAACCCATCCTGTGTAAATAAAACAAAAGCAATCCAGAGACATTAGACATCTTTTTAAAGATGACTCTTCTTGGCATTTTTCCTTATGGAAAGCAACCTGTATTTTAAGAAACAGTTAACATACTAGCAAAGTGCAATACTGTCACATTATTACCAAAAGTCTCTCCAGAGGAGATACCAAAAATTTGCCAATTCTAATAAATTAGAAGATAACTTTATATTTCCAGTAGATTAATTCTAAAACACCCACATCAAGGAGTGGGGACCCAGCACTCCTACATACAAGACAGCAAGTCATGTGCTTATATGCAGATACTGAAAGATCCCAACAGGAACAAAACTAAGATAATTTGGTCAAACTTACCCACTCAAGTTGTAACACCGAAGAGACAAGCAAAACAATAGGAACTAAGTTTTTGGCAGAAACATATTATTTGGAAAATATAATCTAGATAAATAATTACCACATTCCATCACAGAATAAATTTTTCTGCACTGTGCATCTGCCAAGGACTGGGAATACAACATACACAAGCATCAAAGCTTTCAGTGCTATTTTCATTACAGAAGTAGTATTTAGAACTTCACCACCTCTGCTCCCCCACCACGTAAACCTTCTTTTAGAGGAAGGTCTTACTTTAACAGGACAGATAGGATTGGCAGGGAACAGTCCCCACACGTACATAAAGTAGTTATATTTTGTGTAATACCTAAATAATTTAACGAGGCCCTTTTGAAACAATTGCCAACATATTATTCTAATGCTACCTCCTCAAATGCAGTTTTCATTTTAAGAAACCCCACTAGTCAACCTGCCATTTCAGTGAAAGGACCAAGGTAAACTGTACTCACATTGACACAAAGTATCCCCAAGAGAGCAGTAGTCTTTAAATAGTCAAACTGCTAAAGAAACACCATTTGTCACCAAAGTACTTTTAATCCTTGTAAAAGTCTCTGGCATCTTGTTAGAATGTATTTGTTGTTGGAATGTGTTTGCTCCAACAACATTCTGCATTGGAGAGGTTACTCAAGGAGTGCTGCATTGCTGTCAACATTAAAGGACAAAAAGGTCATAAGTGCAGGACCAACCAGGAGAAAATGCCCAGTCTGGAAACCTCTCCCGTAAGGCACTGAGTTGAGGTGACTTTTGATCTTCTCCAAAAAAGTAATGTGCTGCTACGGCGACGGAGACTATTCCATCTGAATGCTTTTCTGGGGCCTGAAATTGAGAAAAGGGCAACACAATCTCATGTTTATAGCTTTTAAACATAAGATCAATCCAGGTGTACTTTTTTTTTTCCACAGACTTAGTACCCATGCAAGAAACTTCATCCTGCATCTCTTTGTCCTACATGTTAAAAAATACCTCCTATCTTCAAACACATCAGCCTGATCACATGATGAGTTCCACCTCAACTTATAACTAGGTGTTTCAATGACAGTGCCTCTGACATGTCACGCAGCTTGCACATGCTCTAACTTCAACATCTGTGTTGGTTTTGCTGACAAATGAAGAGATGGACTCCAACAGAGCATTTATGCTGATCCTTCTATTGTCATCCTTAGGATGAAAGGCCTTTTCTGCCTATCTTTGTCACTATCAATCTTGTAAAGCTTGTCACTCTGCAGACTCCTGTCTGGTTTTAACAAGTACCCTCAGAGAATTATTTGGTTAAGTGCTTTCACTGCCTGATCCAGGAAGGAACAAGGGACTTTCTGAACCTCCAAATGCTGTTCAAATATTTACTCAAAGAATAAAACACTGTTAAACATATGATAAAAACATAGCTGCAAGAAGTTTTTCATTGGCAAGTTAATGAGGGCAGGGGGAATAATAAATCCCACTGGAAGAGCAATGCTGGAAGCCTTGCTTCTAACTGTAAAAAGTGCAGAAGAAAATTTAGCAAACAAAGCTTTTACAACTCTGTGCAGCTTCAAGACAGGCAAGTTTCCCACCAAGGACTCCCTGTAATTACCTAAAACCAAGGAAACAAAATACCCAAAAAGGAAACTACTCACAGTAGGAAAAAGACCTCTGAATTACCAGTAATAAAGATAAAACTTCAAGGACTATGATATCCAGACTTACAGCCTAAGACATGGAGATGAGAAAGACATTCTCCCTTGGGCTGTTTGGTAAGTTAGTGGACTAAGCATCAAAAATATGTGAGCTGATATATAAAGCTGAGGGCCAAATTCAAAGAGCAAAACTAGAATCAGGGTATTTCAAATAAAGCAAAGCTTAAGAAAGTTATTATGACATTTTTCACATAAGAATGCCCAGGTGGTGAGAACAAGGCAGACCAAGGGATCTCTGGGTCTCCAGCAGCAGCATACTCACCGTAAGTTCTATCCAGAAGTGCCAGGGTGTAGCCTTGAGCCCGTGGGAGTAAAACACAAAGTAATCTCCTCCTATGCTAGCAACTGGCACCCCATCCCCGAGGGACCAGGTGGACAGAGCTGACCCTTCATGTGGCCGAAGGTACAGAGACATGTGACTTGGACCTGCAGAGACAGGGATACATATCTAGGTGTATCAGCAGGTGGATGCCGAACAACCACCAGTTTTCCTAAATGTAGGATGTTATTTGTGCATTATTACTTGTATCCTCCAAAACATGATAGAACTGTTCTCCCTGGAGAAGACACTTCAATAACTTCAATTATTTCTAAGCAGTGAGATGAGATGATGATGGTGTAGGAGAGGGATAAAGCTATAAAAAATTACTTTAAGAAAGGACTTGCTATAAAAAGATCAAGGCTTGCTCAAAATAGACAAGGTAATCAGTCCTTCAAATAACAGCTGTAACACAACACCTACAGCTTCTAGAGTGTTATGAAACTCAATTAACTCATGCAAATCTCACAAATCTCACCATGTTGGGAACGGCACTAGAACCTGCAGTACCATAGTTAAAACCTGATTTATTATGCACATAAAAACAAACACCAATCACAAACCAGAAGCTTCAGTCACTCACCAGATAGTTCAAAGCTTAACCTCACAGAGTTCCTGGGCATCAGCTCCTTTGACAGAACTCTAAATTGAATGGGGCTTCTTGGAACAATTTCCGGAGCAGGAAGATACCAGTTTTTCCTATTAGAAAAAAAAACCCCATAAACTAAAATCCAAAACCAAACTTATTCTCAATATAACACTCAAAGGTAATAAATAAACCAAGAAGTTTTTATATAGTATAGCTGAGTGTGCTGCTAGTAAATGAAATACTCAAAAGCTACTGATTCTAGCAGAAGGCAGGTAAGATGAGCTGCTTGTGGCCAGACGAATATTTAAAGGGTATATTAATAGAAAAATAGTCACCAGTGTGTCCACTTATTACCTTCATCTTCCTGCATTTACAAAACTATAAAAAAAGTAAGAGCATTTGCATCTTCAAACTGCTACACTTCTGCTCACAAGATTTTTGGATTACAAGAAATAGTCACAGCAGTTAGTTTTCTTCTGTCAAGACCAGCTGCTCTAGACCTCCTCTCCTGCCAGCTGGGGTGAATGGGGGCAGAAGGGAAAACATACATACTCCTACTCTTAGCTGCCCTTTAGAAGCCCTTTAGAAGGCCTTTCCTACACCCCTTTTTTCCACTGGTGCTTACATTGATTTTTCACACTTCAACACTTACAGCTCCAGCAGCAGACCCAACATCTCTTGCAGAGCCTCTGGCAGAAAACACTACACGTAGACAGAAGTTGAAGCATTTTCTCAAGTGGAAGTATTATTTACTTTTAGACCAAGATTAGCCTTACTTTTTCTGCCCTTACACATGCAAGACTGCATAAATGACCAACATGCTTTGGCAGTTAAGTGTTTAAGTGAAGCAGGGTTCACACCAACCGGAACATGAAATGCACTGGCAGAATCCAAGGAAGGCCACAGAAAGGGGCTTGCTCCTCGCATGGAGTTCTTATAGTGTCATTGATTTCAGGTACATGGGGAGTTATGTGAGATATTCCATTATAATCAAATCCATTAATCCATATACCAGAGTCACTTTTAACCACATTTCCAACTAAATCATGAAATCTTCTGCTTGTGTGCTAGAAGAAGAAAACAAAATAGATACCCAGAAAGATTATGGAGCCTGTGCAGGGTGCAAGAGTCAAATATCCTCCATGTCAGTCCTTAAGGTTTAATGCATTTTCAGTATGCACTAAATGCATTTCTGAGTATTTATTAATAGATACAGAGAATTACTCAAATAAGAGAAACACATCAGAAAAACACCTACATTCAGAAGATAATTGTGCCTGTAAATATTCACTCACCTCCCATCACATTCACTTTTAAAAAAATCCTTGCTTACTCAACTCTCCCACTTAAAATTCCCTTAAAAAAACCAAAACCCTGCTCTTTAGACACAGATGAACAGAACACAGAAAGAGGCCAATACTTTCAAATCCATGAATAATCACTGGAGTTTTTAAATCAAGCAACAAAGGAAAAATTACTCTTGTGGGGGCGAGGCAGGGGCCTGGGGGTAGAGCGGGAGGTGGGTTAAGCTTTGAAGAAACCAAACAGCCTGGCAAACAACAGAAGCAACACAACATGCAAGGCTTCTCTTACCTGGAGAAAGACGCGCTTAGGCTTTGGATTAGCTGCATTGGAACTGTAAGGGAAGAAGATTCCACTACACACGAGAATCAGAGTGACTACAAACACAGCAGTTAAAGTTATTAATGTCGCTTTTGTGCTTTTGACAAGGTAAATGAAGTTAATCTAGAGAATAAAAAGACAGCCCCATTACAAAACTGCAAGACTTAAGAAATAAGACACTATTTGTATAAATCCAAAATCCAATTATGGAACAGAAAGTATATTAAAAAGATATCCATCCAAGTACTACCTGACACAAGACACATCTTTGTAATCTCAGCATGTAAAACCAAAAGGAATAAAGTAAGTACTTTCCATAGCTTTAGAAATTTTTAAAGCATTTGCCAAGAAAAACCTAGAACCCTTCTAGCAAGGGCAGCAGAAAATAATTTTTTTTGCATGTAGTATATGTGTTGTTCACCCAAACACTATACTTCACCTAAAATGAATGCCTGTTCAAACTCCAGCATTGAATTGCATATTTTACACCAATCTTTACTACTGTCATGATTTACTAAATCATCACAGAGCAGTTATATTTTTATAACCCCTACTTCAAGAACTTCTCTTTTGAGTCACACTAAACATGGAGTCTCTGGCATGTTCACTAAAGCTTCCTCTAACACTGCAGATTTTGTCAAATTATTATTAAGTTCTAGTATTAATTTAGAAAAGCATTCATGCTAAACTCTAGAGAAAGTTTAGAAGTTTTAAACAACATGTTAAAATTATACTTACAAAATAGGATGACAGAATTATAGTGATGACCACAATAAATCCTGCCAACACCACATCTGGAGGAATTTCTGAACCACTTCGTCCCATGATAGGTGTAAACATTTCAAATACAGTCCAAGTAAGATACATCATATACAGATAAGGAACAAACATTCCCAGCATGTACATCATGACAAACTTCATTGTGGCACCTACAGGGGGCAAGAAAAAAAACCCCAAACCAAAACTGTAACAGGATGTAAACATACAGCTTTACTAATATATCCATATACTTCTGCAGGGAATGGGGATCCCATTCAGCATAGCCAATGCCCATGTAACTCTTTCAAAACTAACACAAAAACTATGCTTCCACTAAAAACGAAATAAATTAAGCAGGTCTTCTGTCCCAAACATTGTTTAAATACTACAGAGAGAATGTTACTCAGTGTATTTTTCTTTTTAGAGCGGTTCTTCATACTTTCAAAGTATCTAGTTCAAGAAGACTTTTTCATGTTATGAAAATGTCACACGTGTTCTCTGACGGTTCAAAATGCAAAGCTTGGGATTTATTTTGCTTAAATATTTAACTGAGGAAAACACCCAATACACAATAGTAGTGACAGAGATTTCGAGACACCACTCCCACTCCTCTCTCCTCCCCCAAATGCATACCTTTTTGGCTGAATTCTTTATGGATGATCAGCTTAGTGAGTAAAGGAAATGCTACCCATAATGTACAAATAAATGCTGAACAAATGCCCCTCTGAGTTATCACAACCAAGGCTACAGACCAAATCATCAATGAAGCATCAAAAAAAATATCTCCCAGATACTGCTCATTCATACTCTGTAACAAAAATAAACAACAAATACACTAATTACCAAACATATTCCATGTATCACATCTCAATAAAACACAAAGAAAAATCCTTATTTCTTGCCTGTAATAGTTTTCCTTGGACAAAACAATTTTGACAGGCACAATCACACCATTCTCTTACCATTTAGAATAATCCATGACAGTATAAGGTTTTTTTATTATTATTGGTTTTTAAATCTGCTCTGACATGGCTTGAAAAAGGCATTACACAGCTTTGGAGGGAGGGAGGAAAGGAATGCACAAATGACAATACTGTGAAGGTGGAGGGCTAATGGTTCAGGTACACAGGCAGATCAGGGCCTTTTTATAAAATGCACTGGTATTTGTGAAGGATATAAAAAAGTTATGTAGTACTCATGTGTGAAAAAGTTACCCATTATCTCCTGAGATTCTAAATCTGGTTTTGAACAGCAATGGTTAATTACACAAGCACTGTTATTAGTGGACAAATATTATAGTGGTGTTCTAATATATCATGCCACAACTTCAGAAGTCTGCTTTTTAAAACATATTATTTGTTTTGAAAAAAAGAAACTAATGGGTCAGATAATAACAGACATGTTTTCAAAAAAGAAGGAAGTTTAACCATCAAAACATGTTTTGTTTTTCTGTAAATTACATGAGCAATGTTGCAGTGTTTCTAGTGCCAGGTTCTTAATTGTGAATTCTGCCAGCATCAAGAAGGATTACTTGCCTGAGCAATGGCTATCAGAAAACACCTAGTTCAGCTTTAGGCTGAGAAAAAAAATTCACAAGAAAAATGAAAGGAGGAGGGCAGAAACATGTATGTTGCCAAACGTATTTCAAAACAAAAAGCTTCTCAATTCACACCAGAAAACACTTAGGTACTGCCTGTGATAGCCACGTAAGAGATTAGCTTCCAAAGATTTATGCAACTTGAAGTACAATGTTAAGTTACAGAAGCAGCATAAACTGCGTGGTGCACTGCAAGCTACAGCATGCAAGAAAATCAAAAGACTCATGGTATCAAGTTGGTTAATCTGCTGATTAGAGGGAAGAAGATCCAGAGCCTGGAATGGCTGAATGGTTAGCAAAAGTATATTCTCCCATCAGCTCTTTCAAAACACTAGAAAACGGTAACACCACACCTATTTTATAAATGGCTTGTCTTTTCCACAGAAGGACAACTCCACATACATATGTTTGCTAACACACACATGCCAGTTAACACTGCCCTTCCTGAAACAATTAAAAAACCCTCTTCCAGATAAAGGTATGACTGATCCACTCAGAACTTTCCATACAATCAAATTCCAGTAATTACCTCACCAAAACAAAACACGTAATAAGAAAAAGTAAGAGAGAAGTGGAATTTCAAGTTTCACAACCAAATGTTAATTATACACTAGATTGAATAAGTAATATGAATATTGAAAGATACATAAGGAGGTGCCATACCAAAAATAAATTTTTAAATTTAGAGAACCTGTCATACAAGTACACATTTGAGTGTAAATGCAGATTCTCTAATTACCAAGAACCCTGAAAGGTATCCAAAATCTAAATTCTCCAGTTCTCGTTCTGATCTCTTATCACTGAAATGATGGCAAGAAGGGAAGGTGCAGACAGAGAAAGAAACTGTTTCTCATTCTGTCTTCTACTAGTCTTTTGACTTTTTTCCTGATACTCCCAAAAGGTCACTAGCAAGGATAAAGCCTTAAGTCACAAAACTCTTAACTCTCTTGAGCTAGTAGGGCAATCCCTATGCTTAGATAATGCAATTTTTACAGCGACATTTTAAACACTCCTGTCCAACACAGAACACTTTTTGTATGTTTTAATGAACTCAACAATTAGGCCTTCCACTGACTAAACACTACATTACCTTTGAACATTAGAAACAAAGTCAAACTTACCTTGTAGAACAACTTCTTGGCTAGCCTATGTACAAGAATGAGCTTAGCTGCAGCTGCAGTTCCATACAGGAACACAGAAACATAGAAATGGGTGTACCAAGAAAGAGACCGTCCAATGACAGAGACAAACACTGCCACAAGAAGGACCATCACCAGCGTGCAGACCCAGCTTAGCAGTGTTAAGCCAAATGCAGTAAAAATTTTCTTCAGGTTATGAATGGCTATGGAAGAAAAAAAAGAATTTTCATTCAACAGTCAGGTATTCCACTTCAGGCCACCATGAAGACTGTAATTACCCCACAGTACAATGGTTGCAACTTTTTCTTTGTCCAAAACTGCTGGATTTTGGGGGAGGAGGGGGAGAGTGGGAAGGGTGTTTGCGTTGATTTTTTGTTTAAAAAGGTAGGTTCCTACACATACCTGAAGAGGTCTAACTAGAAGATTTAAGTTGTTTTACACCCTTTATTAAGTTTTGTTATCCTTTTCCCAATCTGTTGTTTTCCTATTCGCTCCTACCTACGGACAGATTGTTAAAGGATTTTGGAGACCTACCTATGCTAACAAAGTGTTTAATATAGATACTAAGTAATTTTTTTCCCCCCTTTTTCAGGTCCTTACAAGATTTCATTTTAATCTTCATGAAAGGATGAGAGACATAATAATGATTCATAAATGCTACACATCTAGGCCTATCAAAGTCTTTCTTCATCGTAATTATTCACAGTTGAGAGATTTAAACACAAAGCAAATCCTGTGGCATGCCACACACCTAAAATTTATTTCTGAAGTTTATCTAAACAGATACCATAACTGCCTGAATGTTTCTCCATCTATTAATTGTTACTTGTTGAGGAAGGGTGTGTCTTCTTTTTTCTAAGAACTAGACTTACCTCTGGTTTTGGGCTGTAATACTTTCTTGCCTAAATAAAGAAAAGCCATTGCTGCTGTAATATAGTTCATGATGGTGCCAACACGAGCTGGATATGCAAGGACAAATAAGCCGAGTACATCAAAGAACACAACATTTCCATGTCGATACTCAAAAGATTTAGTCAACTTATCTGAAGTTGCCAAGTATTTTAAGACAGCTAGAATATTGTCACCTATTAAAAAAGCAGATACAAAACATAACTACATCAGGGTTCATGAAATAGTACACAGCATTCTTTGAAAGATAAGCATTCTTAAAAATTAAACTGTACTGAAATATCCTCAACGCGGACAGGAATATACAACTGATCATTCTGCAAGAGGTATTTGATGGTATGCACAGCACAGTATTTTCATGAGTTAACTGTAGCTATCACTACAATAACTATACTTGGGAAGCTTCATGCATTTAAACACTGTAGCAATGAAGGGAGCGGTCAAACTTTCAGCCCATACACCCTTTTTCAGATCTGGTAATAAAGCACTGCACTTCAAGGGTAACCCATAGAAGAGTTTATAATCTCCTCATCTTTTTCTTCACACAGCTAGTAACCCCTCCACGTCTCAATGACAATGAATTACCTGCCGTTCTTCCCCTAGATGATTGTACAGTAGGAGACAAGGAGGCTATTTTCCTTTGTAGCCTAAAGGCACCAACCACTTTTTCCTTTCCCACAGTACAGGCAAAACACATATAATCAAATGAGAACAATTGCTTTCAACTTTCATATTCCTTTTACTTTACCTATAAAAGTGCTTACTGACTTGAAAGTTTGTTTTTTTCTTTCGTTTTTTTTGTTTGTTTGTTTTTTTAAAGGTGTGACACATCTAGCAAGAGATGTTCTACATAACCATCACAAGCAGTACAATCACCTACCCAACAGGAATTTACAGGTGTTGCATTTGCACAAGAAAGTGTTTAAAGCTCTTACTCATCCTGGACATCTAGGCTGGCTTCTATATAAACTTAACGGGAAACATCCAAAATCATGAAGGGATGTAGGATTATCTTAGTTTTTCCTGGGAAAATAAGGTTCTTACTCTAATTATCTTTACTTCAGTCTGTCAAACAGCCTGCTGTAAGCACAACCCGTTGGTAGAAAACAAATCCTGTTTATCCACAATCTGTGTGCCACCACAAAAATTTGTATAGGATTCATTCTAAAAGAAAAACCTCTGTTGGCAGATCAGTCTTCAGGTCACCAACTTAACCATAAGCTTCTAATGATGAATGTTACTCAATAAGTGGACTTACTAAGAGAAAAGGAACATAAAAACCTAAAGAGTCAGGTATCAAAGGCTAGATTATACCCTTAATTAAATTCCAGTTACTTCCAAATCAGCATCACTGGATGCTCATAAAATCTGTTTTCGCAAGTTGAACAAATATATTTGCTTTGTATTTTAAAGAAATGCATTCATTAAATTATTTGCTCTTGAGAACATGTCTAGCATATTCTAAACTTCTAATTGAAATTATGAATTTCTTGTGATTGCAGTCTTGCAGCAAAATGAAAAAGCAGCTACAACAGTACTCTTTGGTGAGTTACCAAATTATTGAAATACCAACCGGCTCTCTGGATGGAATCTGTTAAAATTCTGTCTGATGTGTCATATTCTGTGTGATAAATGTAGCCATTTTCAATAAAAGCCAAATCTATTCCTACAGAAAGAGAAAAAGCATGTTTGAATTTATGTTAAACTAAAACCTCAGAGCAAACATATGAAAGCCTCAGATATTATGTTCACACAAAACGTTGCTCTACGTTGTAGCCCACTCACTATCCTGAAAGATGATAAAAATGGTCAGCTTTGTAGAAGAAAGACTAGCTGGGACTCCATGTGTCCTTTAAAAAAGGACATTTAAAATACCTGTCTTCATGTATTGATTTGTATGACATCTGTACACAAACTGATCTCTACTGGACAAGCATGAAAATTTTTTATCATCTCAGCTTCAGAAAAGATGTACAAGGTGCTTTCCAAACATTTGCTACTAAAGCATCAAGAGATCCATGTTGAAATGAAGTAAAAAGCAGTTCTGTGCGTGATTATAACAAAGAAAAAATAATGGAATTGCATAAATTAGTAAGTCACTGTCTTAAAGAAGACAATTTTTGTTTATCCATTAAATATAGACATTTAATTCCTGCAAGCAGGTCATCAGCATCATTAGCAAGATGTTTGAAAACAGAACATTTAATAGTATACTTTTAAATCCTGGAGAGTTTTCCTGATTTTCAGGAATTTTCTACCATGTAGTTTCTTTAATGAAAATAGCAATCTTCCCCAAACCATCCTTAGCAATCTATACAATGGAAGAAATCTAAAGGCTCCTGCCTCAGAAAAAAAGCAGAAAAATTTGCTCCCAAACTGAAAGACAAACCAAATCTGAGAACCTTCACATTAGTGAACTACAGAACAGTCTGCTTACTATAAACTTGAAGACTGCACAAGGCTCATTGACATGTCTTCTGCTGACATACCTGGAACATTGCCAAAGTCCCTGTAGATCCGGAAGTCTGTATCTGCTGGGATAATACCACTCTGAAATATTTCCTGTGCCACCACAGAGGCAAAGGGATGTTTGGCTGCAACTACATATGCTTGTACCAACCAAGGATTCTCAGGTCCTAGTGGAAGGTGAGCAAAAAGTTCACAACAAATACGTTTTTAAACTTTAGTTAAGATTTTATCTTCATGGTTACAAAGAAGTAATAGCAAAGGAACTCACTTGAGTTTTAATGCTGCTGCTCCACAGGGTATATACTATAAGGGCATTTGTGTTTGCTGAATGACTCACACTTCAGAGAATGATTTAGTTACACTTCAGAGGAAGAGAAAAAAAGCAAACCACTGATGCCTCTAGTATTCACTGGCACAGCAGATAAGCCAGCTCACAAAAAAGACCCAGCACTAAGAACACAACACCTTTAGCAGAGTTTCCAATTAAGCATCCATCTACCACACATCAAAGTTGTTGTTTAGAGAAATGTGTCTCCGCTAAAGCATTCCATGCAAGTAAGCAACTAAGCAGCTCCAGCAGTAGAAGGAAGTCTGCAGTCCAACAAGGACGGAGCAAAAGTTGAATTGTAGCCTACAAAACACAGGAGTTTTGCTGCTTCCTGAGCAGATGTCAACATCTCCCTCCAAAGAATCTGAAAGAGCTGCTGTGAAAATTAAATAAAGCATATGAAAGTATAACTGTGCAGAATATAAGAGATGTCCAAATCTGTTTTTCTCCTATTACCTTGACATAAAAGGGAAATACAGATCATGTAACTTTGTACTACACAGGATTCCCACCTATGAGGCAACTTCTGCAGCACTGCTTTAGCCTACATGTATGTAAAGACAGAGAGCAACTTACTTGCTGCATAGGCCTGGGAAAGAGGCACAGAGGTTCTCCTGTCTTTTGCTTATGAGTCACTTTCAACACTCCTTCAAGTCTATATTGTTTATTATCAAATTATTCTGGTGTACAAACTGGACACAGTGCAAGCTCATACCTGTTTGAAAAACAAGTTCTTTTCCTCCTACACCTGCTGCCTCCAGGTTAATAAAAGCTCTAATTGACTTGGCCCACTCATGTTGTGTAATAAAGCCATGACTAGCCTTGATGGGGAAACAAAACAAAACAAAACAATATATAGGTCAAACATTTTCCAGACCAGCCTAAAAGTTATTTTCCTTTATGATCATAACTCAAGATTTGACAAGGCAACCAGACCACTTACAACATATACAGACACAGAAAATCCAAGTCTCTGAATTAAACTGATATTTACAATATTCTTAATCTAAGTATATTTTTCCCTTTGAAATCAAATACATTTTCCTCAGAATGTTAAGACTGACATTTAACTAATATTTCAATAGATTAAACACAAGCTATATTTACAGTTACTCCTTCAACAGAGTTTTAATATACAGCTTTAATGTGTATATCTCATAATTCTGGCTCATTCTCACCTGTAGAATATTTTCTTCTGCACCATTAAATAAGAATATGACAGCATGCTGTAGGGGCTCTGATGATTTTGAAAGTGTGCTAAGTATTTCAAGCATCACTGCACAGCTAACAGCATCATCACTGGCACCTTAAAATAATCAGCAGAATAGTACAGTTTATAACAGACATGCAGAACTTCAACAAAGACCAGAAAAGAAAAAAGCTATATGATATCTCAGTTACTTAATTTAACAGACGCACAGTTATGTCAGGCTTTAGTGTATTTTCTGCTATCGCTTGTACCCTGTGTCTATACTAGTTAAAAGCAACAGCAGAAAGAAAAACAATGCTCAAAAGTTGAGCAAGTGAAGTACAAGGTATCAAATCCAATACTACTCTTCCAGAAAAGTAACTAGCTAGGTTATTAAGCAAAGTGGTATTTATCTATTTTCTAAGAACAATACAAACAAACACGGACAGAACTGTCACTTTCACCCTCACATTTCTAAAAATAAACATTCCTACACAAGTCACTCTATGGCATTCCAAACTGTAACCCATTCAAGTAAGTCGACAAGATCTCAAAGTAATATTAGGCCAAGACTGCAAAATAGGGCAAACAGCAGATTTCATACCTCTAAAACATTCTTAAGATTAAAGTACATACTGTAATACATTATTTTCATTATCACATGCTTTCCATCACCCTTCTTTCCTTGCTAAAACCTCCTTTTGCTCTGAGCTCAGCAGTTTATCTGCTCTCTCTGAGGTCCTCATTCAACACTATTTTAGACTTACTCTCACTTCCTCACACCTCCTCCCATGCCCTGCCATTTTTTATCTTGATTAAGCAGACATATTTTAGTCAAGGTCTTCCCTGCCCCATTTCTCTCACTTCGGTGCAAGCTGTAGCAACACCCAACCCCACTCTAAATAATAAAATCTGAGAGCAAACTGAGAAATGTAACCTCATTCCTTTAAGCCTGGGTTGCACGTATAATGCCGACTTGCACTGAGATGACAGTGTAATCAGCCCTTAGAACACTAACAGGGCAGATGCATTAGCTGCTAAAATTGTTTAATTTACACATTAAAAAGCAGCTTTTTCTAAAGGCATTATCTGCCCTTCCATGAAAGCGGCATATTCCTGATACAAACACAAACATGTCCAAATTTAGCCTTAGCTTATCATATGGAAATACTTCAGAATAAATAAATAAGCCCAAAATCTTTCCAATACACTGTTCTTTAATCTGCCTCTCAGAAAATTTTTTTGCTATGCCAAAAGCTTTCCAAAAGCCCACCCAAAAGATCTGATTTAAAGGCCTGATTATATTGTTACCGGAATCAGCAGTCTACTCTTGGCCCCACAGTTCTTTTATCTAACTTATGCAGTGTTAAAAACTCGGCAGAGAGGTGATTATAGCTTTCAGCGAGATTAATCACCTATCTGCCTCGCTGTGAGACTAAGAAAATAAGAAAGTTACTGGTTTCAACAGACATACAGATTTACATCTGACTAAAGCAGCCATGTAGCCACAGACTATGACACAAGCTCATAGAGCAAGTACCATCCTCAAATACTTCATACACAGCAAAACAAATGGGAGGTTAAAGCAGATGATTTGGCAAATATCAGCAACCTAAGAAAACCACTTTATCCTGTACATCTGCAGTGATAATGTCAAGGATGTTTCTGCCTTCGAGTTTATCAGAAAATAATTAAATAAGCCATATGAACTGAAAATTGGTAAGCAACTGTAAGCAAATAACTTAGAAAAATACAGAAGAACAGAAAAAATAAAGGCTCTTTCTTAGGTTATGCACAGGTTTCACACTAAGGAAACTGCAGTTCCTCACTGCTGTGACACAGGGCTAGGCTGCTTTGTGAGTAAGGGCAAGCATACCAGCCAATTCTGAGCTTCTCCAGAGTACAATCCTATACAAATCACCAATTTTGTTTGGCACTTCTGTGAAAGGTTGGTGAAGTATTTTACTGTCTGAGTAACTGTAAAGAGAGTACTTGATGTAGACATAATCCTGTGCTACAGCGCATAGAACTGGGCAGACAATTCCCACAGGGCATCATTTTAAAGACCCTTCTCAATAATTTCAGTATTATGTTTGTGAAGTGTTCTTTTTAAGTCTAGGCAGCCATACTTAAGACTAAAAATACAGTAATTAACAACTCTGGAGTTCCTAAATCACAGCGCTTAGATGATGATGATGATGACGATAATCATAATATTAACATTTGGAAGCACATCTTGCCCAAATATGATTGAGCAGAAAGAGAAAATCTGTATACTATTTGTTGACAGAAAAAAGGCACAGAGTATAGCAAGTGCTTTGTTTCTCTAGCTAATACCCAGCTGCTTTCCCAATAATGAAGACTATTTACAAGTGTTAAACCCCAGAGGGTTTATCCCCCAAAATAAAATGCTGTGTGGAGCAGAGAAACACAAAGAAACTTCAGTAGAAGCTGTGCTGTTGATGAATACCACGAAATCTGAAGATATTTTTTAACTTAATACTACTGAGATCTGAAGGTATTTCTCAACTGCAGCAACAGGCACACACCAGTGGCTGAGTGTTACAACAAATGTTTTTTTGTGGTTTTCAGCTCCCTACCTTCCTGGCACTGTTAAAACCACGTATTTACAAAGCTGCTTACATGCTTGCTGCAATAATTATTTAACATTATCAGATTTATAATAATGCAGACTGACATGAGTGACAGTGAAAGCAGCAGTGAGAGAGGTACACACTACCAAGGCAGCAGTACCTTAATCTTTGATCACTACAGTCTTTTCAGTGATCTTTGTAGTCTTTTTGAGTGCAGAAAGAAAAGAAATATTGTCAGAGCTTAAGGTTATCACACTATAATCTGAGATAAAGTGCAATACCAGCAAAGGGAGGGGAAAACAGATTGATTAGTGTGGGTGGGAAGAGCCTCTGGCATGAAGCATCCTGTGAGAGGAAAGCCAGGATTAAATCCGTACCAAAGTGTGGAAAGACCTGAACAACAGGTGGAAGCAGTACAAGGTGGAAGCAGTACATGCACTACATGCAGAAGCAATGAACTACAAGGCAGATACAAGCAAACTTTCTAGACATCTAAGTAACCTGCTGCCTACCAGAAAGCAAGAAAGAAATTGTGACTTCAGCAAGCCCTACTTGTCACTCTACATACTGAATCTCACTGAAATCAGACTAGCTGGTACTTGCACTATTCCAGCATGTGGCTATAAGGCTACTTGGTATGAGAACACAGCAAGCTCAGCTCTGTGGCTCACGTAACAGACAGAAAGGCAGAAAGGATGTGTGGACCTACCCGGGCTATTTGGTACGGAATCAAAGTGACAATTGGATAACACTGCGTGCTCAGCTCCATTTCGGGGTTCCAGCTTCACTACAACATTGGTTATGTTTGCATAGTAACTAGTAAAGCCTCCTAAAAAGTCAATGCTGAAGGAGCCTGTGGGCCTCTGTATGTCTACAGATATCTTGTGGGCATCTGTGCTTTCTCTTTCTATTGCCCTAATGTGCTCTAAGAGGTAGTTAACTGCAAGAACTTCATTTTCTGGACTTCCAACTGTCCTGGGCCCAATTGCTGTTATGTTGTCAAGATATCCCCTGTAAGACATAAATTGCACATTCAGCATCAACATGTTCAACATTTAGTATGTAACTTATCTACAGCTGTAACATTTTTGTACATTGTTCTACTTCAAAACTCAGAGTAAGTGGAAGAGACTAAAGATAACTGGATAGTAAGTGTAGTCAAGTGGCCAGAGATCATTACAGCAACAGGCATATTGCTCTGATCATTACTCAGGGCTCCCCGTCCTATCCATCATGGTATGGAAACAAACCACTGGTTTCTGTTTGGACATACCAACCCAAACAGAAACAGAAGGGTGAAGGGAGATGCCAAAGGCTCGACCTTCAGCAGGATTCTGCATACGGATACGTGTCCTTCCCTCAATGTCTGCAAAGCACACTCTTAGCCAGATTACACCAACTAGAGGCTTGCACAGAAGTCTTCCCAGACACGAAGTATATTACAGTACTAAGAGAATTAAATGATGGAGGATGCATTGTCTGATCTGCCCCAAACTGCTGAGACCTGGGGCCCTTGCACGATTTTTACCTACTTTCTGCAAGCTCCCAGGCGAGCTCCGAGCTCTTCCCAGGGCAGGAGAAGGCAAAGCGCCCGGCAAAGGACGGTGACCCGGCGTCTGCGGGGCGCGGCCGGCCCGGGACCCCCGAGCTCACCTCCGCAGCGCCGGCACCAACACCCGGAGGCTGCAGAGCCGGCCCCGGAGGCTGCACGGCCGGGGCACCGCTGCCGGCCTCCCGCAGAGCGGCGGGCCCGCCCGGCGGACTCTGCCCCCGCCCGCCCCGCCCCGCCCCGCCCGCCGTACCTGGCGCGGGGGGCGCTGAAGCGGCGGGGCCCGGCGGGGCTCGGCTGGCTCAGCAGCTGCCGGTGCGAGAGCTGCACCAGGGCCCGCAGCGCCAGCAGGTACAGCAGCACCGCCGCCGCCCCCCGCGCCTCGGGCAGCGCCAGCGCCCGCCGCCGCCGCGGCCCGCCCGCCTGCCGCCCGCCCGCCTCGCGGCCGCCCTCGTCCCGCGCCGGCGGGTGGCGCCGGTCCCGGTCGCGGTCCCGGTCGCGGTCCCGGTGCCCGCCGCCCCGCAGACGCCGCCACGCGGGGCCCGCGCTCCGCTCCATGGGCTGCGCGCTCCGCCTCGGCCGCCGGCGCGAGCTGCCGCCGAGAGGCGCGATACGGGTGCGGCCGAGGCTCAAAAGGCGTCGCGCCCCGCGGCGGGCGGGGGCGTGGCCCCGCGGTCACGTGGGGGGCGGTGCGGCCCGGGCCCGGGGGGCGGGGCCGGGGCCGGGGGGCGGGGCCGGGCCCGGGGGGCGGGGCCGGGCCCGGGGGGCGGGGCCGGGCCCGGGGGGCGGGGCCGGGCCCGGGGGGCGGGGCCGGGCTGTCCCGCCCGCAGGCCGCGGCCTGGCCCCGCCATCCCCCTGCGCCCCGTGGGCAGCAGCGACAGCTCCTCGCTCGGCCGCGTGTGCGCGGCTCCGCGCCTTCCCGCTTCCCTTTGCCGCCGTGGTTTCCTTGTGCGGCGCGGGTGTCACTGAGGCGAAGGAGCGTGCGCGGGGCCGCGCGGGGCCGGGGGGCGGGGCAGCGCGCGGGAGCGGCGGGGCGGGGGGCAGGCCTGGCGGGCACCGGGCGCGCCGTGCCGGGTGTTCTGGCGCCGAGCAGCGGCAGCACCGCGCGGCGCGGAGCTGGGCCCGGGCGGAGCTGCAGGGAGGCCGGGAGGCCCTTGTGAGCCGCGGCCTCCCGTGCGGGTGTGACCGGGCCTGCCGGCCTGGCCGCGCTCCCCTGCCCCGGGCAGGGGGGGAAGGAGGTGCTGCCCGGCCCCGGCGGAGCCAGCGAGCTGCTGCCTGCGCTCACGGGCCGCTTGCTTGGGTGAGGGGACGGAACTGCTGGGAGTTCCCTGTCTTTGCCATACTGCTTTGCAATGCGCCTGGCCGCTCCTAAAGACAGCCTAGCAGATACTTGGTCTCCTGTGCCCTGGGACATAATCTGGAATCAAAATAATGCAATAGCATAATCAAGATATACGGCTGTTTCAATATACCCAGTGTTGCGGGTAAACACTGAACGTGGCTGCTTTCTACCCTGCCGCTTTGTTGCCACATGGGAGTTTTCCAGCGGTTGCAATACCCTTTGGGGTTAGAAGGCCTGAAGGAGCGGTGCACTACAGCGTGACAGCCGTGCTCTCGGTGCACGTCAGCTGCTTTAGTAGATTTCCATATTCTGGCTTAGTGAGTTTTCTTTTGTGTATGAGTGCTGAAGTACTGGAGGCTACCATCCTGAAAAACCCACCCAAGCAGCTTCATGCAAGGGCAGTTCCTCTCCAGGAAAGCATTTTGCTGCATTTCACTTCAGTAATGTCAGGACAGACCTTACATTCTTGATCTGGGGGGTAACAGACAGTTTGAGAAAATGGGAACTACATGTGATTCATTCTGTCTTTATGCTTACTTGGGTATTAGATCTGTAAAATAATCTTACCTTTTTTTTTTTTTTTTCCCTTTCATTCTTTGAGCTACATTTGAACATTAAAACGCAGCACAATTGTGTCAAAACAATTTTTTAATATACTGTCAATTGAAAATTCGGAAGTAATTTGCTGCTTTGGATCAGAAGGACTTCTGATGTTTGAAATGCTGACAGCCCTTTCATGATCTGCTCTGAGCACAGCTGTTGGGAGGGCACTGTGTGATGTGAATTAAGCTGGAAGTTTAGTGCATACACGTCTTGATATGACTGAAATGTCAAGGTCAAATACATCAACAAATACAGTGCTCTTTATTGCCCTGCTAGTCTAGAATGGCCAATTTGAGATAACTTGATCTAATTTCCAAGCAAATTATTTGGTCTAAGTTCAGTTTGACTTTATGTCAAGAAGGCTGATGCTTAACATAGTATCTTGCAATCTGTGCTGCTTCAGCTTGTCAGCTCACAACAGAGGGAAAACCCTTGTTCACTGAGCATGAATTATATTTGTAAACTATGTTTTTAAGCAGAAAAAGTAAAAATTCAGCCTCTCATCCACAGGGACCATGGGCCTGCTTTTTTAACTTAGTAGCAAACCCAAGTTAATTGATGGCAGATAATGTTCTTGCTTAAAAAACAAATACAATTATGAAGGTTTTATAAGTCAGGGCCACCTTGTTTAGGGTAAGAGAACTGTCTTTGGAAAAGCATTTAGTTTTTACTAAAAATAAACAATGATGAAGCATCCATCAAAATTGGTAAATTTTTCCCATAGACAGTCATAAATATCATTCAAATGAGATTTACTTGTTGTATAATTTCCTAGCTTCAGTTTTTCATCCATTGGATCCTATTACATCCTGGACTGGTAAACTGAAATTCTCTTTGTTACAAGATCATACATCATTATTTAGACCCTTTTTGGTAATTTTTAAGCCTGAGGTTTATAGGCGGTTACTTTTCCAGCTCATCCATCCTCCTTCTAGCTGTCCTCTGGTGATTTCCGGTTTTTCAGTAACTTCCCTGCATTGCTGAACCACAAGGAGAAGCAGTATTCCAGCACCTACACTGGTGCCAAATACAAAGGTAAAACAATGGCTGCCCCACAGGGAGGCAGAGATGTTTGTTTTGCTTTAACATAAGCATGTTGTTACACTTTTGAAGTGTCAGTTATTTCCAGCTGCCTTGGGGATCTGTTTCTGTCACTACAGTGTGTTGCAGCTCTCCCCTCAGTGTCCCATAACGTCTGACAGGATCTTCCATATCAGCTTTCAGGGAAATTTGGTCTCATCAGGAAGCAGGAAACCCTGTTCAGGAGGAGAAACCAGATTTTACATCCCGAATTTCCATGGCCTATTGTGTCAAGCCTTTCCTAGTGACGCCTATGGGTTTGGATAAGTCTGGCTTCCCTGTGCTGAAGCCAATGTTGGACCATTCAGCACCTCAGCCCTCCTGCTGCAATGGAGCTAGATCTTCACTCATCCCCCAGGCGTTGGATCCATCTTCTCTTTTATCATATACTTACCAGTCACCTCACTCTCCTATAGCTACAATGCTGTAACTGGAAGCTCATACTGAAACAGTTTTTTCCCTGTCCCCAAGGCTTTTATTAGTCACTACTGCCTACAGTCTAGTCCTCATCTCTTAACTGTGGCCTGTCTCTGATTCTGTATGCTGCAAGCCTGGAAATGTTTGCTGGGCAAACTTGGTAAGCTCTGAATTAACAGGTGTTCTTCTTCATGATCTTTTGCTATCCTAGTCTTAACAGTGAAGCCAGGAAGGGTAGTGTAAGAACTCAGTGCAAGAATCCACGCTTGTAAAAATACAGGGTGATCTTGTGTAGCCTATATTCAGTTCAGCTGATCCTGTGAGAACCCATCTACACAAGGCACACTTCGTGTTGTCAAGGAAGCCTGCATTTCTTCATGGTCTTTATCATGTAACTCCACAATATAGCATCTAGCTTTGGATGGTATTGCACATGGTAGTCTAGTTTAAGAAAATGGCACAGGGAGTCTAATGAGCATACAGCCCTTGATGTCTGTGCTCTCAACTGAATGCTCACAAAAATATTTCCCAGACATCAACCAGAGGACATGTAGGGCTCATTTAGTGAAACAAATCGAGGACAGAAGGATCAACACTCCAGACATACCCAAGAATTGGGCATTTCCATTATCATCTTGTAATTGAAGCAGAATGATTAAACCGTAGTAATTTCAGAACTGGATGTGGAAGAACCACCCATGGATTCTAGATTAACAGGAGACAGATGTGTTGTTGTTTGCATCAGCAGTGCTCTGAGCTATTTTGTTTTGATAAGCTTAAGCAATGCTTTTCCCTCTTCCTTTTTTAGCAGTACTCATTTTCTGTGCTCCCTCTCTTACCCTGTTATTTTGTCATGGGACCTATAATCACAACCAGTAATTACACAGAGAAAATTAACTGATTATTGTTTGTTGAAAAACAAAAAACAACCTTTCTTCAGATACACACCCTCTGCAGCCAATTTAGGTTCCCCGTAACCCTCTTTCCTGTGGATACACTGTCCCTTTTTCCATGCAGGCTCAGCATTCCCTTTGTTATTGAAGGGATGCCAGGGCTTGAAGTTACCCTGGAGAGAGGGGAGGTTGCCAGTCAGCTCCCCCTGCGATGTTTTTTTCTTCTTTTGTTCCTAGCCTGGAAAGATTAATTCAACTCAAACTAATAATAATTTGTTAAACTGATAATAGGATAACCAGAACCCAATCAAAATATGAGCCATTTATTCTTCCTTTATCTATTAAATATCTCACCTTGTACAGTCTGACAGCTTTTGCCAAACCTTAATCACTCAGTCTCTTGATTGCTACCTCTTTCTGCTTGTCAGCCCCTTAAGTATCTGTTAACTATCACTGCCAGCTATCCTATCTCCACAAAACAGGAGCACAGAAATCACCTCCTTCATCAGACTGTCAGCATTATGCAACTGAATCACACCCTTCTCTAATCAAGAGTAGTCTCTCTCTCTCTCTCTCTCTCTCTCTCTTTTTTTTTTTTTTTTTTTTCTTCCCTCCTTCAAGACCTCAGATCTCTCCCATCCTTTCTTTCCCAGTTTGGTTTAGCATCCCTTGTCAGCTCTTCAGCAGTAACATCAGCCTGTTTATTTCTTCTGTAGTAGTTTCCCAGTCCTTTCCCATGCTAATGTGTCTCCTGCACACAGTTCTTAAACAATTCATGTTCAGACTACTCATATTACATTAGCAATCACTTAACACCACAAACCAAGCATAAGTAATTTTGATTCAGTCATTTTGATAAGTATTCTCTTAGTTGAGAAATCATGTCACCTGGCAGTATTTTATCTTGGCTTACTATCTGTTTATATAATGCTTGCAGAAAGCTTTGGTTGGTAAAAAAGAGTGTGTATGTGATCAGAGCTGATAGTTCCAGGTAGAGGGACAGGCATGATCACCACCAAGGACTGCTTAATGTAGGAGGCATGGCTTCATAAGCTGTCTGTCCTTCCACCTGAACACAGCTAAGGAGGCTTTGCCAGGCTCTGTGTGTGTTTGTGGCAGGCTGGCCTTTGTGCAGTTTATTTAAGAACTAGACTCCAGAGACTTTTCCCCCACATCTTATATATACCCCAGTAATAACAATAAAAAGCCAATGAATTCTGCAGGGCAAAATGTGGAGAAAAACAATAGATTATTAGGAAGAAGTACTGTACAAAGTTGCAGGTATAACATGAAGATTCCATACGCTGACAGAAAATTGTGAATATTTTAGCCTGTTCAGCTGAGTAAAAGCTGCTATGCTAGTAATTCATAATAATAGTTCTGGATAAACCAAACTAAATTATATGTCTAAAGATTAAATGTATGTTATTTTTCAACACAAAGGGACTTCATCTCTATTGTGATCAATAAAATCCATTTGGATTGCTGTTTGTCTCCTGATTTACAGCTCTGTGAATGAAAGGTAGCCTTTTTTATCACAGTCACTATCATATGCATATCTGGCCAATAGAGCTTAGTGTCATCAATCTATGCACATACAGTTACCATTCTGTTGTTGTTTTTCACTGTGGGGCTCTGGAAGATAGCATAGGCCTGCAGAGTTAGGAGGGCAAATAAGCTTTTGAAAGGACCAGACCTATTCATCCAGTTTATATGTATCAGGGTGTAAGAAAATCCAGCATAAGGACATCTTTCTGCTTATGCCTTCCCAGATTTTCCAGACACAATCTGAGCAGCATTGCACATAACTCCCTCCAGCGTGGGGAGGAACAAGAAGGGAGACATGCGCAGTGTCAATGCTGACAAGTTACTCTGCAACTTTGTCTTAAAGGAAGTCCACAATTCAGTTTTTGTTCCCCATTGGCACCACTGGAGTCACCACGGGGTGTGTGAATATCGTACTACAATTGCCATACAAATTTAAGCAGCCCTGTTTGCCAAGTTTTGTTCCTGGTCACTTTCTTGTTCTGCGTTTTGAAGACACACAATGAATTTTTCCAAATTGAGGAACTGCCTCATTGTAGTGTTTTGCCCAGCTGGATCAGTTCAGCAGGCTGGTTCACTGCATAAGAGCCCACATGGTGGCAGGAAGGTGAAGAAATTTTGGCAGCAACTTTTCTGTCAGCAGTGCAAATTTAAATACACTTCAAAAGTTATCCCATAATTTTCACTTCCCCAGCCCTACAAAACAGTCCTAGAGAATCCTCCCAGTGAAAGAAAATTACAGTATCACCACACATTTACTTACTTCCCACTTCCAAAAATGAAGAAAAAAAAAAACCACAAAAAAACTATCTCTGTTAGTCATGCAAATCCACTGACCAATCTGTATGTTCACACTCCCCCTTAGCACACACAAATTGTACAGCAATTACTGATTATGTCATAAGGCAAGCACACAAACATGTAAGTCGATCAACTATTACGACAGCAGGCTATAAGCCCCACGAGCCTAGGGCAAGTCAAATGGTTAGGAAACACAATCAGTTACAATAAGTAAGCAGCGAAAGCTGAGAGTTAGAAGCTTTGTGAGAACCTGCAGTATATAAGGATTTGAAGGTCCTCAAAAAACAAATCACACAACAAAAAGAATGATCTGATACAGTGAAAGGCTCTGACTGTCCATGTTGCAGGCTCAGCACCTGGGGAGCATTAGTCAAACTTCCTATAATTTCCATGTTGCTGCAGGCTGTGTGATGCTCAGCTGCAGCAACATCCCCCCCAGTGGCACAATCACACAGCCACAAATGAATTCCATATTTGAAGAAACATTGGATGTAACTGCCCCAGAACACCGGGATTCTGAGGCCAGCTGACACATCTGAACTTTCAAGTTGGCTCTGTAGTGGAGTTCAACAGAATCTGTGGACAGCAGTTCAAGTCTAGGGCAAGTACAGTGCAAATCTATTATAAAATCTGCCTGCCTTCTTTTGTCCCTCCACCTATCCCTGATTTTCTTTCTCTGCTCTCTAGTCAGGACAGAACTTTGTTTTTCTGAGTGTAGGTGGAATCAAATGACTTTTGGGGAGGGAAGGAGGGAATTCTTATAAAATCTGACAGCTTACACATCCTGAATGAGACAGATTGGTTTGTTCAGGTGAGAGTGTGCATACAAGGAACAATGAAGATGAACTGGTGGCTCGTGGCACAACTCAAGAGCCTGCATGTAACTGAAGGGTGAAGGAAGAGCTTCATATCCCACACAAGCCTGGGCTACCCAAACAAGGTAATTTCTTTATCCTCTAATTTATTTTTGTTACTTTAGACTGGCTGCTCAGAGCATTCAGCATCTATTTTCCATTGTGATATACTTTGTCAGTAAAGATCTGTCTGTCATAGATTATAATCATTAGGCTGGCTCCTACTAAAATTATATTTATGAGGTTAGAAAGGAGAATTTAATGAAGAGGTCCTCTTGAATTTGTGTCTGAAGAACAGTAACTATGGCCCTATTGCATTTGAAGCTGTGATGGCATGACAGCATCAACAGAACCAATGTGAGTGTTAGATGAAGACCACAGGTGTGACAAACATAGTAAGTACCTGTTCCCTGGCTGTGTACAAAGGCACATGTGTGAAGGAAGTTTCAGCATAAATGGCAATTTATTTCCGTGTTCTTTCCATCTTTCATCTAATACAACAATTAAAACAAGATTATATTAGTTAATATGTTGCAAATTTGTTAAAGATCTACTTTAATTTAGTTTTATGTAGTTGATTTTGCTGAACAGTTCCTGTTTCAAGGTAGCCTAGTTGGTGGTCCTGTCCCAGATTCAGCCTTTGATAAAAGTAGTTTTGCCTTTTGGTACATCAGTTGTGTTTTTCTAGTGCTAGTAAGTAGCCTCCACTATTAAGTCACATTTCTTCATCTAAGCATGGAAACACTTGCCTTTTTTGTCTTCTTGGGGAACCTGTTCCTTTAAAGTGGTAAACATCACTAGCTCACAGGGTGTCTGCCCAGCCTCTAAGAGGCTGTGAGTGAATATAGTTGTTTCTGGAACTTTATATACAAATTACAAGAAAACAAGAAGACTAGGTTTCATGGCAACAGCAGTATTTTCTTGATTCCACCACCAATTGTTCTGCAGTGTACAGCAAATACATTAAATTAATTTGCTCTTTTGTAAAAAGCAAATTAGAACACAGACCACAATGTAACCGAGTAATGCAAGTGTCAGTCTTCACACGTTTATATGGCACCCTAAAATGCAAGTGCTCAGACAAGCTTTGTATAATTTATTTGTATTCTTGTCTGATAAACTTTCTGAATCATTGACATGAGGAAAAGAAGAAATAGCTTGGAGAACTTGTAGAGCATTAATAGAAGAACACATTAAGTGCCACAAAGTGCCTTTGTCGCTATCCAGCTGCACAGACAAAGGCTGCACTTTTGCCTGCGTGTTCTTGCTGGCAAATCTCGACATCAGGGGAATGATGGCAGAGCTGTCTGCTCTTGCTGATGCACACACCATGCACAGACAACAGCCTTGTGGCTTTCCTGACTGAAGGCCGTGTCTCACAGGACAACCATTCCAGCTGCCATAGGAAGGCTGGAGGTAGGAGGCAGTGGGAGACTAGACAGAATGCTAATGCTTCCAGGCATGGCTTTGCATTCTTTGAGGGTTCTTGTGTGTGTTCAAGCACAACAGAAAAGGCAGTTTCCCTACAGATTTTACCTCCTTTCTTCTTGAATGTTAGTTTCAGGGGCAAGACTAGAAAATGAAGACATTAGGACCTTACCATTTATTATTACTCAGTAGCTAAGAGCACAAAGAGATCTTGGGTGTTTTTTTTCTGATTAGTTTCTCAATTATATGCTTGTAGTAAACTTTCACTTGCAAGTGAAGAATAAAGCAGAGCATGGTGTCAGAAACATGTCCGCCCATTGCAACATCTGCTCTTTCTTCTACTCTGTTCAGCCACTCCAGTAATTCCCTAGAGTGCTTTCAAATCTGTAGGGCTCCTGGGAGATAACTACTTCATTAATTAATCCTGCAGATTAAATAGTAATTTAATTTTGGAGTTGCATGTGACACTGTGACCATGGGAGGCTGAATTCTGAGCTGTGACAGAAAAGATGTATTTGTGGTCAGGAGGAAGAATGTTGTCTATGTCTTGTAAGGAATAGAAATTTATATTCCTCCTAGGGCAGAGTTTGCCTAATGGAGGTGAAGGGTGCTGGGCAGTGTCAGGAAGTAGTAGATGTTATCATCCCTGTTTTAGTCTGGGTGCTGCCAGGTAAGCAGCAGGATTTCTGCTACCTGTCTTGAGGCAGAAGAGACATAATCTCTTGCCCAGGCATGTCCATGCAGAGTGCAGTAATACCAGTAATGCTCTGCATAGGCAGCCTTATTTAGCCTGAGTGTTGCATCTTTTTTAATGTTCTTCAGTGCCTCATAACAAATGATGACCCTGCCACTTGAGCCTAGCAATATAAGTAATGGCTACAGCCTGTTTTAGTTTCTGTACTTTCTTACCGTATCTGAGCATTAATACAAGTATTAACCTTTTCAACCTCACAAAATTCATGACCCTTGAAAGCATCAGCTGCATTTGACAACTGAGAAAACGGAGGCACAACAAGAGCAAACAACTTGCTCAAGGTCACCCAGAAGCTGTGGGAATGAAAACCAGATTCCTTCTTACAGACCTCAACCACAAGGCATTCCTGCCTTTCTTTATGGCTGAGTTTCGAGATTTTCAGGATGTTGGCTGAGACCTTGTGTGATTGATTACTTTGTCTAGCCATGTCATGCAAATGTGTTCAGTGCCATATGTCAGTCCGAAGCCTGAATCGGACATACGGCAGCAGAATGATTTTGCTTCTGATCCCTACAGGGCACTGACAGCTTCTTTCCCCCATCCTGCTGCAATGTTTTAAGTCATTCTGAGATCAGGTACCTCAGTTGGGCAAATAATGGTGCTAGTATGTGCTACTTTGTATTGGATGGCTTCTAGTGGTATGGATTCCCTGAACACTCATCTTTCCAGCTGCAGACAGGGAAGATAAATCTAAGTACAGTATATTTTTAGCTATCTTTAGCTCACATTCTCCCTCTTACAAAAAAACCTGCTTCCTGTGCCATGTCTTTTTTGATCTCCTGTATTATGTACAACACACATGCTCAGAATTTAGTGTCCATGAAGAAACACGAAAAAAGTAGGAATGTTTCTGTTATGCAGCCAGATGCTGTATACTCAGTGCACTGCGTAATTACTCCAAGTTTGTCTCAAAAATTCTGAGGGGAAATACACTTGTTCAGTTTGTGTTTAATAAGATGCACGTGCCTATTCAGATGCCCTCACAAGGAAACATGTCTCCCATTTTGGCAAAATGCTTTGCAGTGCTGGAGCCATGAATGTTTACAAATGTTCAAATGTTGAAGACCTTAAAGTTCTTACACACTGTTCTTTGCAAGTCACGCTACAAAACTTGCTGTATTGGCTGAGGTCAAAAGGACATGTTTAGGATTAAGAACAGACTAAGTATTGAGTGATAGTTCCCAGTTCCTGACTACTTTAAGACTTCCTGAGCCAGGGATCATTTTTAAACATTTGGTAATCCTTTATATTCTCGAGCAGCACAGATTTATCTAATATTTCCATGTAAAGTTTTACTATCTACAGCATTATGTGGCAGGGAGCGCCAGTTTTCTCAGAGTACAAGTAGTATTCAGATATCCAGCACCACATCTAATGCTGGTTCCCTAATGCATTCCTCAGAGGCCAGAGTAACACCCAGTTTCATGCTTGATATTACTTTTGAGATTATACATGGTCTTTTTACACGGGGATAAGCTGGAATTACTAAGAGATTACTCTCATGGTTCTGAATTAGGGTACTGCTTACAACAACAGCAGAGGTTAGTATTAAGTTTATACCTGCCCATACTTCACATGGGACTTTACAGACAAAGCAGAAATGGAATAAACAGGTTTGCAGTGTTCCTGAAACTTATGCAATGACTAAATAAACACTGTCGAGGCTGAGAGTATCCCATAGCCCATACCTTCAACCTGAATTATTTTGTTTTTAAGTGTCATTTTGGTATTTGCCAAGTGGAAGCTGCAACCTTTATTTGACAGTCCGCAATTTCAGAAATGGGAATTCCACTAAGTTCAGACTTCTAGATAAATGAAATACATTCAATTTATTTCCATTTATGTGGATACCCAGAAGACTGATACTAACAGATTTCCTTCCCTTTTAAGCATAGGAATCTTTTCTTTTTTTTTTGTCTCTTATTCTGTCACACTAGCGATACCATTCATAGGAGAACCTTAAAAATAGAATTATGCATTTTCCATACACACAATTATGATGAAAACTGATGGGTACAAACAACTGCCTTGATGCTTTGAAGTTTGTGAAATTGATTGCAATGCCCAGTTGACGCTGGAAAATATAGTATCTTGTCAGACATATAATTTTCTACTTGTTTACTACATTATATTGGCTTGAAAAGTGGGGGGAATACGGTTTTATAACTAAGAAGAATCTGTAGGATTCTGGGCCTATCTTTAAAAATCCTGGTGTCCATGTCATCTCTTTTTCCGTCATGTTCTCTTCTATTTTCACATCTGCATGCTTCTTCTTTTCTGCCTCCCTTACCTGAATATTTTTCATTACTTCATTTTTTAACTTTCTTTGTTTTATTTTCTACTTTGCCGTCTGTCTCTTGGGGCACCTATTTCCCAGGTAATATTTTCAATCAAGCCGCTGAAATGCATATTGTATTTTCACTTCATAATTACATATGTAAGCTTCCCTAGAATCTTTTCATTCATTTCTTCAGCACTGGGCCTTCTACTGATTTGCAGCTCTGTTAAAAATCCTCACCATCATCACTACTACCCCAGAAAAACAAAAACAAAACCAAAACAAACAAACAAACAATCAAACAAAAACCCAACAAAGCAAAACAAAACCAACCTGTGAGAAGATCTGAGAATTAGGAGATGCAGGCCAAAGGGAACAATCCAGCTATGGATGGTGGCTATGGATGGGTTGTTGGTAGATGGTGATGGGCCTCACTGCTGCCATCCTCAAGACTTCTCGTCTAGTCTTTGTTGAAGTCCAGCAGCATTTTGATGAACTTGCAAGCACCACTTCCTGGATCACATCAGTAACAATTGCCCTCTTTCATTTAGGAGGTAGGTAGAAATGCTCCTCTAGCACTTTAATGCCTTAACTACTCTAGAATTTTGAAAAGCTTTCTTAAAAAAAACCCACAAAATGAACATTTGTAAGGACAATACTTCTTTATTCTGTCTCTACAGAAAATTTGCATTAGCTTCCTCTCATAAAAATGCATTGATGCCTCAGACATGGAATGGGTTAATGAGGACTCTGTATATACAGAGGAATCTCTTTGCCTTAAATAACTTAATGTACCTAGACTCATGATTCACTTTCCCTACAGGCGTTGAATCAAACTCTTTGGAGATAATCCCAAGAACTGTGAAGCTTGTTGGATCATGCTCTTAAACCAGATTGTGCAAGTTCACAGTGACTGTAACTTTTTCAAAGTACTTTAAAACATAAGGACTGTGATCCTACCTAGCAGATAAGCCACCTGCTACCAAAGTTCTGACTCTCCATCCTGTTTTCCCCTCACTTTTCCTTTTTGTCATCACCAAGATCTCCCTTCCTTTACATTTATTTTCAGTTTTAGCTCTCCTTTTTCCCTCTTGGAATGATTCCAAGTCATTGATCTAATAGAAAACTCAGCAAATTATAAAAAAACAAACCACTCATAGAGAGCATAAGGATGACAAGACCATGCAAGCCGAGTGTAAGGAAAGAGAGAGTGCACTATCCCAGTCAAAGGGAATGAGCTAGAGGATCAGGTAAAATACCACATCTCACCAAATGGAGGAGGGAAAAATACTAAACATACTGCATTTGGCTCTTAATTTAGTTGTTTACAGAGTCCTTTGTGCCCTTGTAAACTACATGATCATTCACCATTAAGGTGAGGATTCCAAACATGTGCAGGCAGGAACTGCAGAGTATTTGTGAATTCTGCTCTACATACTCTTATATAGATATATGGATGCAATCAATAAGTATCCTTGTGTAATACATGCTATAATAATTTTGTTTGTGAAGGCAGTTGATGGCAAAGACTCTATATAATTAGATGCATCCTACTCAGTTCACACAAATCAGTATTATTGCTTGTAATTGCAGTACTTCCAAAGATCATGAGCAACTGATGTTTCTTGGAAAAATGTATTGAGAAGAAAAAAGAACAGTAGTTCAAAGTAGAAAGATAAAGCAAGTTACGGGATTTTATCAGTTCCGTAAGCTGGTATCCTTGATGCTTGATTTGCCATATTAGAGCTTGTTTCATTCCGATATAAATAATTAATTGAAAAATCCATGAAAAAGCTGATTTTCCACCTTCCTCAGGGACTGCAGAAATGAATAAATGGGAATCTATCAACTTGTTTTCCAAGTTAGACTTATCATTGACCTATTGAATTACTATTGTCATTCAGGCATATGAACATATTGAGGAAAGATAAGCCAACATAGGAAGGTAAAATAATTCACAGTCCTGTGTTAGGTTTTGTTATGTTTCGGTTTTTTTATTGTTTTGGGGTTTTTTTGTGTTTTGTGATTTTTTTTTTTTTTTTTTTAATATGTGATACAGGAATGCATGAAGGACAGAGCAAATATCAAGTATAAGCCAGCAAAATCGTAATTGCCTAGCCAGGTGTGATGCTGTCATACTTCAAAGAAGGCAGCTGTGATTTTCAGCAGAAATTTCTTTTCATCCTTCGAAATTCTTTGCAAATAATTCTCTTTCAGTGAAAACAGCTTGATGGCTAAACATCTCAAAACCCTTCTGTATAGCAGTTCATAATGTCTCATGTCACTAGATAATTTTTCTTATCTTCTCCTGCCTTTGCTTCATTTATAGGAACTGGATGACTTTCTGCCGAAGATCATCTGAGCCTCCCCTTCTTTGAGCAGCTTTCCTGGCCTGGCTTAGTCTTTCTTAGTATGTTCCTCTGGGAAACATTCAGTGTCATTTGGCTCAGTATGAAGGATGATCAGTGAACTGTTATTTTTTACTATTTGGATACTTTCAACAGCAGTTCTGTGTTTTGTGTGGAAGGAGAGCACATGCTTCTACTTTTGGGGTTTGCACCTGTAACAGCTGTTCAATTTACCACAGCAAGGATTCTTCCCATCACACACAGAGGCCTTCTCTTGGTACTCATGTACATCTCCTATCACACCTTTGCATTGTGATTACCATCCCTTTCCGTTTTTTGTAAGTTTTCTGCCTGTTGCCCTTTATCCTTTCAGAATCTGGACCCTACCTATATTCTCCGTTTCCAGTTCTAGCTGCCTCATTTTCAATTTCTGCCTATTTCTTCTTCTTGTGCTTTATAAAGATTTTTTTTTTGTAGTATTTCTGCTCAGACTGCAGATCTTTCTCTTGTCTTTGTGCACTTCCACGATTTCTCTTATTATCCTGAGACTATATATCTCTTCTTTTGTTTATCATATCTGTATGATTCTGCAACTGGATGTGCTTTTATCCTGTCTCATCCCTTGCACTGTGTCTGAATTCCAGTTTAATTTTCACAGGCTTTTCAAATAATTGCATTATTGCTGTAAATGCTCTTAGGGTTTGTATGACTACTCACAGTTGCCTGCTGCCAGACAATGCACATCCTGCAGATTTTGCAGCCACTGATACCTCCCTGCCAGGTTTATATCACTTGTCCTAGCTACCAAATTTTCTTTGGTCTTACCTTACTTAACACAAGTGAATGTTCAACAAACTGCCCCTACAAACTACTGTAATTCCCTTGCTGACTCTTCATTGATCCTCTCTTCATTGTCTCTCCACTTACTTCATTTGATATGGATGGTCCTCATTAACCAAATTTCATTTTACCTGTCAACTCCAGTTTCCAGAATGTCCATAAATTCTAGGGAGCTGGCTCCCTCTTTGCAGTCGGAAACCCCACCGAGAACTGGTGGTGTAGCTGTTCCTTGGGAACCCTCTAGTGGCTGTGGTTGTTTTTAAAAAGTCCTGTACTTGGAGTTTGAAACTATCCCTACAGAACAGAGGGTGCCTTTCCATGACAGGTACAGGCTTGATCTTACCTCTGGATGCTGATGGAAAAACAGCAAGGCAGACTAACTGATCTTTAATTAAGCAAAAATATCCTTAACGTTTCAGGATGGTGACTTCCAGATGGTGACTGGTTTTTGCAGTCACTGCACCGTGTCTGATTGGTACCTGGAGCAACTCTGTTCTCGTGTTGAAGAGGTCCTGCAGTCTACTGAGAGAAACTGTGCCACTGAGATAAAAAATTAAGAAATGAATTGGAAAAATATTACCTCAAAATAAACCTTTATTTTTTGTCAAAACATTTGCAATTCTGTGAACAGATGATTTTGCAAAGCTCTAGAAGATACAGATTACTTTTCTCCAGAAAGTTTTCATGCCACTCACATCAAAAATACACTGTCAGTAATACAATTTTTATAGATTAATCAAGAGATTCTATGGCAAGGGTTTCATTTTCTGCTGAAGTGTTACACAAATTTCTGTCATGTTGCTAGTTGCATCCTTACATGAAACCCAGTAGAACTGTTCTGCAAGGAAGGCACTGAAATGCTCTTTCCCTTGAAAAAAATCTGCATATTTTGAATGTATTTTAAAATCTATGCCCCAGGGACAGTCATTTCCCTATCAGCAGGGATCCAGTTTTAAAATCTCAATTGCCCTGTCCTATCCAGCAGAATTCAGGCTGTTTGAGGCAAGCATTATATGCTTATTTCTCCTCCAAGGGCTTTATTTCATTGTTTGGTCCTGTTGATCCGCTTGATGTTCCTAACTTTTTTGTCTTTTTCCTGTTTTGCTGGTGACCCAGCCCTTATTGCCAGCTCACTACGTGTACGATACACCCATCGGGCAGTTGTGATCACCGGAGGGCTCCTGGCTTTTTCAGGAATGGCACTGGGATTTCTTGGACTCAACATGGTCTGGATGTATGTAACGACTGGTTTCCTACAGGGTATGAATTTATGATTTTTTTCATCAGCAACTTAGACCCCTATTTGCTAATTGTAAGAGTTTTAAAATCTGATTTCTGTTTTGATTTTGTGGGCAATTAGAACCAGCAGCCTTCTTTAAAGGTAATTTCCTTCGTGTCCCACTCTGTAAGTAAGAATTTGCACCAGAAACCTGCAACAACAAAGAAGGTGAATAACTAGATGCTAGTAATTTCTACCTGCTAATTATATGCAACAAGAAAATTAAGTGTACAATTTTTTATTCAGAGCCAAGATCTCTGTGAAAGTTTAAAGAACCCAAAGGGTGCTGAATTACAAGGATAACGAGATTCCAAATGTTGTACTTTCTCTCAAATAATATTTTGTTTTGAACACAGGCCCAGGCTTTCAGTTGATTCCAATTCTTTCCTTTACTCCAGGAGAAAACAGGCCAGAAAGTTGTCCCCAGCAGCCATCAGATTTTCCTGGAACAGAAACCAAAGCTGGCAGGGAATAAAATAAATAATTCCCAGTTCCATGCTGGCTGCCTGAGAAATTGTCTGGAATTTGAGCCCTTTGGCAGTCTGGGGCTGCCAGATAGTTTCTAGGGAGCCATTAAAATCACTGTATCTTAGTGCAGTCAGGCAAGAAAATGAAGAGCAAATGGAGGTAATACACCAGCTTCCCTCACGTCCTCCCTCACCTCCTACCCTGAACACAGCTCAGCTTGATCTGTTGATCTGATCTAACAGTAGCCTTAATTAGGACAGCGTGGACAGTCTGAAGATCTGTCTAGTTTTCACCACATGGCCATGTGATCTCTCATCCAGTGGCAAAATTGTCAAAGCAATTTTTTTAAATTTTATTTCCCCCTGCAGTGAGAATACAGTAGTGTATACTTCATATTCCTGCTTTTTTGCTTGAACATGGAACTTACTCTTACAAAATATATGACACAAATATACTCTTACACATAGTACAGTTGAGCTCATGCTGCTGTTGGGAAAAAAGCTGGTTTTATTTTACCAGTTTTTAGCTTTGCAAATGTGGGAGCCTTGCCTGATGCAATTTCCACCTTCACACAATACCTCAGTAGTGTCTTTGGCCAATGCTATTGCCAGTGCTGGAGAATGTGCCTTTGCATTCACATGTGGGCCATTTTTCCCGTGGTTGGTAAGTCAATATGGATGGAAAGATGCCCTCTTGATCATAGGTGGCATCCAACTCAACATTTGTGTCTATGGAGCACTGATGTGACCTCTGGCAAGCAGCTGTCTCCTTGGGGCTGGCCATTCTGAAATTGAGACATCATCTGGCAGTGGTGCATCTAGGACAGACAAAGAAGAAAACTCTCCCATCACACACGCAACCTTTAACTGGATGATTGTGAGGCAACTGGAGTTTGTACTTTATGCCATTTTTGGCATATTAGCTGCTATGAGGTTTTTTTTGACGTTTCTTTTCACCTTACAGTGCTTGCAGGTGTTGTAGGCATGCCAGATTTTGACAGTGCCCTGGGGCTTTTCATGCTCATTCGAAGCACTGAAGGTTTTGTCGGGCCTCCTCTTGTTGGTAAGTTAAGATGCTACTTTGCCAAATGCTGTTTACAAGAAGAAAGGAGAATGATAACCCAAACTTAATAATCTGGACCTGGACCCAGATTTCCCCCTTTTTTAACTCAGAGGATCTGGACCAAGAAGTATATAGAAACAAAGAGTCAGTTTTATGCCTTTCCAAAATGTCTTGCTCCTTCCCTGTGGTTTTAGAGATACTCGTTCAATAAGGAAGTGGGGAAGAATGGCAGTATTTTCATTGTGGTGTTTCTGCTTCCTGAATTTCACAGAATCCAACTTGGTGGACTCCCACTGTCTTGCTATGAAAGTGTAACTTTGGAGCAAGCAGCAGATCCACACTTTCAGAGAAGAAACCAAAACTGAGTCTAGTAATGTTGCATAGATTCTGGTGTTGTTGGGGGGGTTTCTACAGAAGGTCAAATTGAACAGCTTGAAACTTTAGGCTAGGTGAACCTCAACAAAATATTCACAGAGATGCCTGCTGTTTTCAGGCAGCATTTGAGCTAACTGACACAGAAAATGGAGAAGGCAGCACACAAAAACAGTGGGAAGAGAGAGCAGACAGTGAGACAGCACATGGATTTATGGGTTGGCAATGAGGCCAAGTCATCTTAGAAAAATGAAAGACAAACAAGCTGCAAGCTGTAGGAACTTTACAAAATGACATGGCAGAAAAATGACCAATGTGACTCTCCAAATGTGAATCTGAGTCCTCATCCACAGACCACTGCTCACACACTGCAGTGACTTGTGGCAATGACAGCACTACTAGACTGCAAATTGGTGAGCCTGAATAGTGGAACATTTTAATTCACTTTATAAAATATTGCAATCAGGAAGATTTATAGAGAAGTTGAGACAGAGCAGAATCAAAGGTATATTGGGAATATCTGAATAAAATACAAAGATTGCAAGACATATATATAGTGGCTGGTCACTAGTACTGATTACCTGTGGATCCATGCAACCCCTTTGTGTGTATACAATAAGCTAAAAAGAAGGCATGGAAGAAGCAGGAACCCTAAGTGCTTCTCGAGTTCTCCTCTCCTACTTCAAGAGTGAAGTCTAAAAGAGTTGGATTCAGAGTTCCTTTGCCTAACAGGGCTGATGTTATGTTGGAACAAGGGCTTGGGAATACGATAAATGTTTGCAAACTTCCCATTGTGAGCCCAAGCAGGCAGCCTTCACCAGCCCACAAATGAACCTGCTGTCCAACCCACAGAGCAGCCAGTGCTACCACATGTACTGCTGCAGTACTACTACTATACTACTGCTTTTTCAGTACAGTACTGTACATGATGACATGAGGTATTTTGGTTGGCTTACAGCTACCTAAAAACCAGGATCTTGTCTTTTGTTAACGCATGTGACTCTTTGTAAAATGATCAACAGGAAATCCCATAACACTGCAGGCAATCTCTCCGTCTCCAACAGAGGACTCTCTTTTCCTTATGCTGTACAGTTGTTGTTTCCTTATGCTCTCTCATGCTGTACAGTTGTTGTCCAAAGTACAGCAGCTGATGACAGCTACACCACAGAACACGGGATTACTCATACAAAGCTGCATGACTTGGCTTTTTTCTGCCACTGCCTTCATTGTCTGCCGTATTTTAGGTTGGAAAGCGATTCAACAGTATAGCATTTTTACTAACAATTCTCACATATGAAGTAAATGAGACATGAATTGTGTTTCAAATTTTAAAATGCTATAAGAGGGCAGGCTTCTACATGGCAGGCATTACTCTTGTTCTATCAGCTGGATTTTTAGTTACTTTAGATCAACTCCAACACAGAAAAGAAAGAGGAAGCCACATTAATGCTAAACCAGAAAAGTCAACATTACCCTACCCTTTCCTCCATCTCCTGAAACTTCAAAACAGAAGGTATCAAGTTCATGACATAGTGGTGTGACTACAGTGGACATCTTAACAGCATTCCAGCATGTATGGAACTGTTTTTTCTCCAAACTCAATCATAGCAGGCTTTATAAAATGATGGAAATTTTGGATAGGAATATTTGAAACTGAGGATAAAAGTAATTAGCTTACATTGAAACCATGTCAGTGACCGTTGTCATGTTATTTCAATGTTGAAGTTGCATTTCAACTGTACAAGTTTTCAACACAGTCCCATGGGGCCACGATAAGCAAAGCAGGGAAACGATTGTCTAAATGAAGTTACCATGAAGGATGTATAAATCAGGCAGAAGTTCTCTCCTGAAATACAGACTGCAACCATCACTATCAAATAGAAAGAGGCATCAGCTCACAGACATTTAGCTTGGGGGAGTATTGCTCAGTATTTTTCAGTAAACAAGTTGGATGTGAAAGCAAGAGTACCTGGACATAGTTTGGAGCTAAAGGGCTTGCAGGCACTTCACATAGGATGGCTGGAATCTGATAAATAAACCTGACTAATGGGAAAAGTTACATGATTAATACAATTTACTAGAGAGAAATTCAGTCCTGAATATCAGGAGTAAAATGCAAAATACACACACATAAAATGGGGAAGACCAAAGCCTACAGTGGAGTTAAACCCAAGTAACCCAAATGTAACCCTCTATTAAAACTACCAAATGTCTTTCCGTGCTGTGGTAAGATGGAGGAGATAATGATGTTTTCAAGCCTTGAACTGGGAGAGATATTTAAGTTGCAAAGAATTAACTGGAACAAGAATAAGAAAGGCTAAAACACAGCCTAAAGAAAAAGTATAATAAATAATTTGTCCTGTTTAGAAGATAAAAGATTTTTACCAAGCCTTCAAATCTATAGCAGGTTAAGATCAAGAATTCCTTTCCTTGTTAAGGCAATTAGTAATTTATATAATTTGTAGTAAGGCATATCTTTGCAATAGAAAAAAACCACAACAAAACAACAACAAACCAAAACCACAACTTCATTGTAGCCTGTTAAGCACAGAAACAAACTGTAGGGATAGAGATATCAGATAACAGATAAGACATGAGAGAGAATCTAAATATATTAAACTGTGCTTCAAAACAGTGGGATGGACTAGATGACTTCCCGAGGCCCTCTTTAGTTCCACATTTCAACTATCCTGAGACTTTTTGAGCAAGTACTCGATTTCTGAGAATAAAAAGAGTTTGTATCCAAGTAACTTATTTTTGTAATTTTATTTTACCACAGAGAAAAGAAAATGTAAAAGAAGGAGGAAGGGCTGGATCACGTTTAAAAAGAAACAGTAAAAGAAAAAAACACTTTAAATCTTTCAAACTATTACACATGTCATAGCTGCCCTAGCTATGAACTTCAGAAATGGTTACCATGGAAACACTTTGTGATGCTAAGTTTAACATAAATAATTGATCTAGAATTATTATTTCTTGTCTCATAAGAATAACAATTATTGCAAACATTTAATTTAACATACAGAAAATTAGCTGAATCACTAATAAATCAGCTATCTGCAAGGGCTTTAATGCAGAAAGCACATTAAAGGGCACAACTGGGTGGGCAAAGTCTTGTAAACAAGGCCCTGAAATTTCTGGCAAAACACTTTTCAGTCACGTTCATTTAAAAAAATAGATTTTTCTAGAAAACTTTGTTCTCCAGTCTTCTGCAGTGTTCCAGTATTTAAAATAACCCCTCATTTTCTAAAAGTAAGGGGAAATTGTTGAAGTAGGGAAGGAGCTGGGAGATTTTTATGCAGATTCCACCGCTGTCTTTCTGTTAAAATTCTACATTTTATTTACAAGCCTATCACCAATTTCTGTATTTTGATATGTCCTCACACAGGCAGTAAAGAAGACAAGTGTCATGCTCGGCTGTAAGCACAGGGGCACAGACAATAGATCAAAGGAGGTGATTATTCACCTCTGCTTCATGGTTGTGCAGCCATTTTGGGGCATCAAGTACAGAAAACCTGCATGGTTGAGCAGGGAGCTACTGAATAAGCTCAAGTGGAAGAAAGTCATCTATAGAACATGGAAGAAAGGGCAGACCACTTGGGAAGAATACAGGAATGTTGTCAGAGTATGCAGTGATACAATGAGGAAAGCTAAGGCCTCTTTAGAATTATACCTGGCAAGGGAGGTCAAGGACAACAAGAAAGGTTTCTTCAAGTACATTGGAGGAAAAAGGAAGTCTAAAGGGAATGTGGGCCCACTGCTGAACAAAGTTGGTGCCCTAATGATGGAGCATACAGAGAAGGCAGAGTTACGGAATGCCTTCTTTGCCTCTGTCTTCACTGCTAAGGCTGATCCTCAGGAGTCCCACACCACCAAGGTCACAGAGGCAGTCCAGCAAAAGGAAGACTTGGGTTCAGTTGAAATGGATTGGGTTAGGGATCAGTTAAGTAAATTGAACACTCACAAATCCATGGGTCCTGATGGAATGCACTCACAGGTGCTGAGGGAGCTGGCAGAACTCATTGCTAGGCTGCTCTCCATCATGTTTGAAAAGTCCTGGAGAACAGGAGAGGGGCCTGAGGACTGGAGGAAAGCCAACATCACCCCAATCTTCAAAAAAGGCAAGGGGGAGGGCCCAGGTATCTATAGGCCGGTCAGCCTTATCTCTATCCCTGGTGAAGTGGTAGAACACCTTATTCTTCTCAGAACACACTGAGGGTATTCAGGAGCAGTCACCATGGATTCATGAAGGGAAAGTCATGCTTGAACCAGTCTGATTGCCTTTAATGATGGCATAACTAGGGAGGACAGTTGACACAGTCTGTCTTGACCTCAGCAAGGCATTTGACACTGTCTCCCATGGCATCTTTACAACGTAACATGAGACATATGGATCGGACAATTGGGTAGTGAGATGGATTGGAAACTGGCTGAAGGACAGAGCTCAGAGTTGTGCTCAGTGTGGCTAAGTCCAGCTGGAGGCCTGTAGTGGTGTCCCCCAGGTGTCAGCACTTGATGCAGTCCTGTTCAATATATTAATCAATGACCTGGATGAAGGGGTAGAGTGTGCCATTAGCAAGTTTGCTGATGATAAAAAATCAAGGTGGATTAGCCGACACTTCAGAGGGCTGTGCTGCCAGCCAGCATGACCTGGACATGGTGGGGAGAAGCCTAATGAAGTTCAACAAGGGTAAGTGTAGAGTACTCTGCCTGGGGAAGAGCAACCCCATGTGCCAGTACAAGTTGGGGGCTGACCTGCTGGAAAGCAACTCTGGGGAAAAAGATCTGGGAGTCATGGTGGACACCAGGCTGACCATGAGCCAGCAATGTGCCCTTGCAGCCATGAGGGCCAATGCCATCCTGGGGTGCATTAACAAGAGTGTGGCCAGCAGGTCGAGGGAGGTTCTCCTCCCCTTCTATTCTGCCCTGGTGAGGCCTCATCTGGAGTACTGTGTGCTGTTCTGGGCTCCCCAGTTCAAGAAGGACACGGAACTACCGGGCCACCGAGATGGTGAAGGGACTGGAGCATCTACTGTATGAGTGGAAAGGCTGAGGGAGCTGGGTCTGTTTAGCTTAGAGAAGTGGAGGCTGAGGGGGGATCTCATTAATACTTATCAATATCTAAAGGGTAGGTGTCAGGAGGATGGGGCCAGACTCTTCTTAGTGGTATCCAGTGACAGAACAAGGGGCAATGGTCACAAACTGGTACACAGGCGGTTTAACTGAAATCTAAAGAAGTATTTCTTTAGTCTGAGGGGAACTGAACGCTGGAACAGGCTGCCTGAGGAGGCTGTGCAGTCTCCACCCCTGGAGAGATTCAAAACCAGCCTGGATGTGTTCCTGAGTAATCTGCTCTAGGGGATCCTGCTCTAGCAGGGGGGTTGGACTAGAGGTCCCTTCCAACCCCTACCATTCAGTGATTCTCTGATTCTGTGAAAGAAGTTGATAAACCTGACTGAGTTCAGCCGGGGGCCCATGAGAGGCTGCGGGACCCAGGGAGGTTCAGCCAGGAGAAGGGGCAGCTTTGGGGCACCCAGTAGCATCCCCAGCACTGTGGGAGGGATGGAGGAGATGCAGCTGGGCTCTTTGCAGCGGTGGGTGTGTGGCAGGAGGGTGAGAGGCAGTGGCACAAGCTGAAACATGAGGGGCTCATCCAGAGTCATGAGGACAACCCCACAGTGGAGTCCAGGGAGGCTGGGCCACTTCCATCTTTGGAGTGTTGCATGCCCCAACTGGGTGAAGTCCAGTCTGAGCCCAGAACTGGCTCTTCTCTGGGCAGTGGCTGGAGACTTCCCCAGTTCCCAGCCACAGGTTGCTGGCTATCACAAAAGGCCTGGGTGGCTTTAGAGTTTCTCCCAAGTACTCCTTCTCTTCCATGCTCTTCTCTTCCTGAGAAATTATCTTAAGTAACACCTGTGGAATCCATATGTCAGTTCCAGCGACTTCACTCTTATGAAGTTAGCAGCACCACCTCAGAGATATAAGATCTTATAAAAAAACTGAGATCAGAACCAGGACATGGTGTTTCACCTTCTCATCCATCCAATTCCTCAATAGCAGCTTTGTGCATTTACATACCAGATGGCACCACAGATCCATGGCAGATCTGTTATTTTTTTCCCCCTTCCTTGTCATACTTTTAACAAGAGATTCATTCAGAAAACAAAATATTCCATCAGTTGACATTTCGCCCCTCACACTGCTTGAAGCAAGGAAGGGACAGAGACTGGTTTTGGTATCACATGTATTTTCTGAATGTCTCAGTTTTGACTCTGACAAGAACAAACAGTGCCCTTCAGCTACCATCCCCTCCCAAAGTGAAGCTTTTCTTCAGGAAAACACATGATTTGATAATGAACTTGACAGACTGTGATGGCGTACACTTATTGTTTCACACACGGCTATCTACAGAAAATTTCCCTCCATCTCCTTGCCTCTGAAACACTGAACCATTTGACCAAATGAGCAAATTTATGCTCTTCACTAATGTTAATTCTTTTTCCCCCCTTTATTTTTCCCTACACAAAAAATGTGTTGTTTCAAACTTTAGTGGATCTAGAAGAAACAATTAGATCCTTCTGGTGTTGATCACAGAATGGCTGAGGTTGGAAGTGACCTCTGGGTGTCATCTGGTCTAATCTCCTACTCTAGCAGGGCCACCTGGAGTTCATTGCCCAGAACCGTGGCCAGATGGCTATTTAATATCTCCAAGGATGGAAACACCACAAACTCTCTGGACAGCCTGTGCCAGGGATCAACCCTCACAGTTCAGCTGGAGCCTTGTGTGTTTCAGTCTGTGCTCACGGCCTCTGGTCCTGTCACTGGTCACCACCATGGAAAAATATCCAAAGAAAGCTTAGATTTTATCATTATTAGGCAAAACACAAAAGCAGAAAAATGGTTTCGCTCTTCCCAGCCCTGTACTAGTAAGAATATTGAGGTTAAGACTTTTCATTCAATTTCCTAAGGAAATGGGTGTTGATCTCTGACACTGTATATTCTTTCCTAGTAACTTTTGAGTCTGTCAGCCATTTTCAATCCCATTTAGAGCCAGGTTCACAGCTTGACAGATAAGTGAAAACTTCAACATTTGGAGTTCTTCAAACAAAGAAAAAAATTAAAGTAAATCTGTGGCAGGATGAAGAGGCCCAAATTAATGATTCACTGGGAGAACTGACAAGCAGAATATGGTTCTTAAACCTTTGGGGGTTTTTTTGGCAGTAACTGACATTGCTGGCCCATCACATTATCCACACCTCTGAATTAATCACAGCCTGCCATTTCTTGCCTGTTGTTGTAAATGGAATAACTGCAGCATGAGCACAGCAATTCACACAAAACCATAGGAAAGCACGCTTTGTCAGGTCTGCAGCCCATGGGTCAGACTTTCTTTTTGTTGCTGCTTTTGCTCAACAGTACAGAATCAAACTGTACTTGCCCTAACCTAAGACACTTCTATCAGAGAATCCATATCTGAGTCTTGCTCCAGATACACTGGTTCTCACAGTGTTAAAATGTCCTTTTTACATGCATTCTCTGTCAAAAAGTAATTAACCCTAAACTGAAACATGTTTGAATTTAGAAGCAGGCTGCTCACTCTAGGTGTTTGTACTGGTTAGGCACGTGAAATAGTGTTGAACCATTCCTCAGAGGGTATGTAATAAACAAGGAAATAACAGATTTTTTTGACTTCTTATTAGGAGGGAAGGATGCAGAGGATGTAAGAAGAAAATGAAAAGTTGCCTCCTTCCCTCTTTCACGCTAATTAATGCATTCAGAAGCTGTACTGAAAGGAATTTAAACTCGTGATAGTCATAAGAGAACAGATCAAAGATGAAAAAAACAGAACAAGTCAAGTAAAAGTAAGCTGTGCATGCCTTTCAGTTAACAGACAGAATACAGGTCTGAAGGAGGTAAGATTTGTATTTTTTATTCTACCTAAATTTTTCTGTGTTGCTGCAAAATTATACTTCAGAAGAGACTTGATTTTCTCTAAGCGAACTCTACTTTGTTTCCTTGGCTAGAATTCTCTTCAGTAAAGTAACCGGGTTTTATACTTCACCTGTGTAAGGTAAGTGGATTAGCTTAATACTGTCAAGTAGGAGTTGCTGCTGTGCTGTTCAAATGAGAGAAACATGATTGCTTGTGGATTTTTTCTTCACTATATTTGATCAATTAGATTTTTAACTGTTCAAACTGCTTTTAGTGGAATGATAATTCCCTTAAGACTGAAAATTAAGATTATAACATAAATTCCCTGGACATCCAAGTATAGATTGTCAGAAGACATAAATTAATGTAGCCATCTGAAAACCAACAGATCTCTGAGAGTTTATGCTGATTGTACATGTGGCCCTTGAGCCTTTAACAGGAATAACAGAAATAAAGGAAACAACTACTTGTAAGGACAATATTAGCTTCTCTTCTGAATAGTTTTTCTTGTCCAGGCAAGTTGCCTTTCTTTTTTATTCCTGAGAGATTTTACTTCAGAAATCACATAATACCTTAAGACATCCTGACAAATTCTTCGTTGCTGCTCTCCATTGTAAATACCTGGATGTCAGTGGAGCTACTCAAATGTAGATGAGAGTTACGGTTTTGAGTTTTGCCTTAAATTGAGACAGTTGCATATGTATAAGAACATACTTGATTCTGAAGACAACAGATTGTCCTTCTTCCCTAAAACACTCCCTTAAAAAAAAAAAAAGTTAAAAAAAAAAGTGTATATTATGCTTTAATGTTAACAAATTATATATTGCACTGAGGCACTGTATTTCTATCCTGTAGGTTTGGACAGGACCTAGCTCACAATATGCCCAGAGGAAACCACCATCCAGACAGCAACTTTTTCAGAGGGAAAGGTCACAGCTATCTTGCAGCAGAAGAGTAAGCATAAAGCAAAACTTATGTTAGCATGTAAGCTGGTGAAAAAAATTACATTGAAAGAAATGTTCAAAATAGTATCAGAAAAAATCACCATTATAGATAGTTGGAGTGCGTTTCGGCTATCCGTTAGTTGTCTCTAATGTTTGTTATCGCAGAATCATAAAAAGTCCTCAACAGTTAAGAAGAATCATAATTAAAGAATTCCAGAATCTAGAGTTTGATCATATAATCACAAGTCATTAACCTTTATAAAACGACTAGGTTTATTGAGGTTTGTTTAGAATTTTGTTTGAGGCTGTTGCAAGGTGATGTTTACTGAGTTTTATCTCCAGATTCACATACTGCTGTTCAGAACCTCGACAGGAGATTGTCTCATCCTAAAGAACAATATAAGTGAAAACCCCAGAGAAATGGTAAAACACCACACAAGAGCAGATGGAGACATCAATGCCATACAAATGTGACTCTAAGTAAATTGTTTCTGGGTGAGACTCCACTTAAGGAGAACTAAGCTAATACTTTGTTAGTTAGCAAAGAGTTGGGGTTGTTCAGCCTGGAAAAGAGAAAGCTCCAGGGACACCTTGTTGCAGCTTTTCAGTAACAAAAGAGGGCTTATAACAAAGATGGAGACAAAGGTTTTAGCAGGGCCTGCAGTGATAAGACAAGGGGTAAATGTTTTAAACTAAAAGAGGGTAGATTAAGTCTAGGTATAAGGAAGAAATTGTTTACAGTAAAGGTGGTGAAACACTGGAACAGGTTGCCCAGAGAGCTGATAGATGCTCCATCCTTGGAAACATTCAAGGTCAGGTTGGACGGGGCTGTGAAGAACCTGCTCTAGTTGAAGATGTCCATCATTGCTGCGGCGGGGGGGCTTGACTAGAAGACTTCTAAAGGTCCCTTCCAATTCAAGCCACTCTCAGACTCTATGACTGGTCTTGGGTTCGGTCTTGAACTACTAGAGACACTATCACACTGGTGATGTGTTACTATGGTAGACAAGCATTTCCAACCTGCTTAGTATATCTGTATGTGGAATGTGCTTCTAGTACTGGTTTACTGGCCCTCAAACTTGGTGACTTGTCCCCCACCTCAATATATTGCAAAGTAATTGTATTTCCATGTTTATCCCTGGGCAGAGAGAATAAACAAAGGGGAAGGCTTGCTCAGTCTTTCCAAAGCAGTTCAGTTCAGAAGAGAAAGCTGGCTAGTCATGTTTCAGCACTTAAAACTAAGCACACCCACCTCTAACTGCCATGAATTCCAGGGGCTACAATCATAAGCAGTTTTTCTGGACATGCAAAGGAGCTGACTTGCTGCTTCCAGTGCCAGAAGGAGCACTGAAGATGTAAGCATAGATTCCTAACTGAAGAACTGCAACTTTAACTGGAACTGCAGGAAATTGCATACACACTTTTCATACCAGCCCCTGAAAAGGTAGAGAAGGATTTAGATGGCAAACATGCAGTGGAAACAGACTAACAGGTGGCTAGAACTACAGAGCACATGAAAAGCAGAAAGGAGTCTCAAAATGTAAAGGCAGCAGTTGCTTGGAAAAGTAGTTTCTCCAAGTTTTAACTGTTCTGGGGACAGTAACAAAACAAGTGGATCAAACTCATAACTTTGAAGATCAGCGGCAACATGGCTGCACCAGGAAACAAGTGAATGCTGTGAGCTGTATTATTGGGTTAAACCCATCTTCAGCCAACACAAAGTCTTGAAGGGGCAAGAGCAGCTTCTAAGATTGTGGCACTTGTGGAAAAGAAAATTGCTTTCGCTCCAAGGGTCTTCATGCTGCAAATAGTACATAGGCAAATCAGACATAAAGACAGCCTGTTCTGACACACGCCTGCTTTCATCTTCTTTCAAGCTTCTTATGTCACAAGGAAACACTCCTTCACAAGACTCTGGGTCAGTGAAAGGTCTCTGATAAGTCACACACCCCAGTCCTCAGTCCCAGTGTAAAAGCCTGGTAGTAATAACTGCAGGGCAACTGAATATAAGATACATAAAATATGTTTAAATGGGTTTATCCTGACTTACATGGTAATTTTTTTTCCTGTTCTCTTTATTCTTTAAGTGTTATGCAGACTCTTCTGATCCTGAACAGGCAAAGAAAAAAAAAAAAAAAAAAAAAAAAAAAGGGGAGATGGGCATGGGGGGAGTGTATTCTATGTCTTAACAGGGAGGGTATTAGCACAGGAGGGTTTTTGTGACTAGGAAACCTGCAATTACTTTGTCAGCTTGCTTTGTGACAGATAGCAGAACTGTGCTGCCTCTCCCAAGTCCCCAGTAAGCAGTGGGGACAGCACAGGTTGAAAAGCATACAATTTCCTAGAATTACCCAGTGTCACCAGTATTGTGCCTAGTATGTCATGGAACAAGAACTAAGAATTATAGACCTCTTTATGAGTAAGTCAAACTTTCTGACTTGGTTTTGAGGTTGTGTAGTGGTTTATGTATCAAAAAAAATCCCTTTGTTACCAGCAATTTTTGCAATATGATGTAATTAAGTTACATTTCCCAGTACTTGTTGTCCAGAGAAATTTGACAAATAAACATGAGCTGAGTTTCTGCAGGTATGGTGTTTAATTTATTTCACATCCTTTTCCAATATCACAATGCTGTTTGCTGGATTTACAGGCAGGGATTTCTTTAGAAGCAGTCACTGGTACATTATTATCTTTGAAGCAATATATTCCCTATTTTTAAAATGCTTAAGAACTCAGCAGAGACTTTAATCTACAGAGACTGGATGAAGTTATTGACACTTTTTCTGTTTGCTGAGGTAAATTCTGCTCCATACCCTTCTCTGATAAAAGGATACTGATACAAACTTTAGCTCTAATCTTTCCTGCTCCCAGAAGAATGCATCTAGTTCTGGTTTTAACTCCTTTGTTTTGCTTTCCCAACAGAGCTCTGGGTATTGGACTCTTCATTTTGGTGCTGGCAGTTTTACTTATCTTTGGCTGCTGGTATTACAAAAGACGTAGTGGCTATAAAAGTCTGCGGGTAAGCATGGCAGCTCACATACTAGCAAGCTATTATTTTAACAATATAATAATTTTCATTACACTAACACAGAGAACATTGAATCTGTAATAGGACATCATTATCTCAGGCAATATATGCAGTGACATATACAGAGGTGAAACCACACAATATGAAACACACCTTGCCCTGGAGAACTTTTAAGTCAGGCAAAGTACCAAGAGGAAGCAGAAGCACAGGGAGATTAAGTCGGTTGCCCAACTTCGTACAACACATCAGTGAAAAAACTGATCTCAATGAAGAATTATCTTTAATATTTACAGAAAACCAAGGTGTGTTTGGCACATTTTCATTTACATAAAAATAACATATTTGCTACGTGTAAGACTTATGCCTAAATAAGGGCAGATATGATTAGAGTAAATCTAGGAAGTAGAGAAGAAAAATAACTGTTACAAGTAACTAAGCAAATACTATGTTCGTGTATGAGTGAAGTATGATTTAGTTGTACAGAAGGTGACTTGCAGTTTTAAGATTTCTAAAAAAGCAGGGCAGGTTTGAAGTTTGCTTTCTAAACACTGCTTTTTAAAAAATCTACTTTGTGTCTTCTTAAAAATACTTTTTGAAAAGGTACAAACCTCTTAAGACCTGTTCTTAGAAGACTCAAAGCTTTATCTTTGAAGTTCTGCTCTCTCTCGTATGAAAGTGAGGCAAATTTTATTCTTTTAAAGTGAATATATTATATATTAAACCAGTTATATATATTTTACAGTAAATATATTTTAGTTATATTAGTATTTTAAAAAAAAGATGTGACCATTTGGAATTAAAAAACATACCTCTCATCTAAGTCAGCAAATCCATTTCCTTGCTGTTTCTCATAACTTTGTTGTGTGACATTTCCAGTGATCTATTCCTATACATGTATCAACTGGCAGAATATCTACAACTTGAACTTACATAGTGAAATCTTGCCAAAATGAAGCTAATACTCAAAAAAACCTTCAAAAAGCAAACCGGACTCAAAATTTCTTTTATAATTACTCTCATTGTGGATTGCTGCTTTTTGGTTTTGAAAAACAAATTTCTGTTAGGCTAGGGGATAACTGGTACAGAATGTATACAAAATAAATGGTAGAAATATGGAAAAGAAGAAGGTTGGGGATTAAAAAAATAAATGGTTGGGATAAAATGGAGGATGTGTTCAGGCACGGGAGGTGTCTGTTCCTGCAGCAGTCCCAGACCTAAAACATGTGATCCTCATTTTTCAGGCAATCTAATTGGGTAACACAGCAGAGAGGGCACGTCTCAGCAGAGACAGCAAAAAGTGATCAGTAGATTACCTCTCTCACTTATGTCTGGCCCTAATCCCAGGTCTAATACATGCTGCAAATATGCTGACAAACATTAAATGGATACATAATCTGCTCCAACTACGCATTCTCTTATTTCCTTTAATCTTCCCTGTATTTTTTTATGATCTGTCACAGAGTAAAAGATCTAGTATGGGCACAATACGAACTGTGGTAGGTGAGGGAACAACACTGGACTGCAAAATGTCTCCGCAGGGATATGGAAACTTTAACTCTGTGGTAAGTTGCAACACAGGGTTTCATTTAGTTATAACATAGCGAGACACAGTGAGACAACCTTGGTAAACAGGTACCTGATGTCTTTCTTGGGCTGTGCTCTCTAGATTGGGTCTCCAATGTCTCTATGTTAACTTAAAAAGTAGTATTTTGCACAATTTTTACTGTGAAATGGGTTTTTTAATCTGCTGTTAATAATGCTTCTTTTTTAAAATTATCTTTTTTCACCTACTTTTAGTCTTATATGATCATTATGCAATCTATTAGAATGATGTAATGCTTGAACACTGAGATATACTGAATAAACAAACATTTCCCTAATACATATTCCACCATTTTGATTAACAACAAATGGACTGTGTCTGGTACACTCTACCCTGACAATTCTTGTCAGAAAATGTTAAAAAATGTCAAAGTTTTACCTCCTCTAATCATTATGAAAAGATGAATATTCAATAACTTAATGGATAAATATATGTATGTCAAGTTAGATACATATAGTTAAATAGTTTTAGACTAGGGAAAAGGCTAACTTACAATCAATTTTTAAGAACGCTGGAAACAAGACATTGTATGTGCATCAAAACTCTTAAAGGGAAGTTTCACTATTAGTCTGAATTCTCAATATATTTCTTTTCTTAAAAAAAAATAAAATAAATTCCTTTCCCTAGAACACTGAAAATTCTCTCTTCAGATGAATTATATAAATCAATTTGATCTAACGCAAAATAAAAAAGACATATTGGTGAAAACTAACCTTAAAAAAAATAAAGACATGATGAACGAGCTCAGCTATTTTAAGCTGTAGTACCGTATGATACAAAGGTATATCGCTCACTGCATTTTTAATGTCGTTTTCTTGTACCTTTATTGTTCTTTCAAACTTTCACTCATTTTCCTTACCATAGGTACCGGATGCTCCACCAGCTTATGACAAAATTGCGGCAGATCAGTCACCTCCACCTTATTCACCATGATAACATGAAATCTTAAACTCTAAACATAGATTAAATTTCTTCATGCTCCATCTTATTTTCCTGGTCATGCTTAACTTTTTTAAAGCTAAAATCACTAAAAAAAACAACAAATCACATGTTTCATTAGCAGTTGCTGAAAATTATTCCTGCTTCGTTTACAGAACTGGTTCTTGAAATGCCTCAATAAATCTCAATATGCTTTTAGGATTTTCATTTCCTGTGGTTAGATTAATAAACTATACTCAAGTCTGAGCAACTTGCATCCTTCTTAGATCTACCAAGAGCAAGTACATAGCAGTGCGTATCAACCAGAGTAGAAAGTATTACCACCTTTGTTTTCATCTTTCACACTTACTAAGACTTTCTTTTGCAAAGAAATAGATAAATGACTCCCTAGAATGTGATGTATAAGAATCTTACATAAATGGACAAAACATTTGACACATCATGTTATAAAGGCTAACAATTTTTCCTGTCAGTAGACGTAAAGCAGTTTTTAAACTAACTAGTTGCAAAAAGCAACTGTATTTTACAACAGGATTTTACTTTGCATCACTTGTTCATGTACCTGTAATGAAATAATTCCTCATAAAAAAGAATCCAGGCAACCTAGGCATTTCTGCTTGGAGTCCATGTTGTTTCATACCAGTCAACGGGTACAATGATGATCACTTTTAGTTTCCTTCTAGGAGTTTTGTGAGGAAGCAAAAGAACTTGTTAGATACAGAGCTTCACTTGTCATGTTCCAGCATGATGAAACAGTATGAGAAAAGGTGTGGAGCACTGTTGTGGTTTGGGCCTAACATGACAAAAAAGAACCAGCCTGATGGCCACTCACTCAGCTCTCCTCTTACACCCTCATATCCTCCCTCCCTGTGGGATGGGGAGGACAAAGGGCAACTAGAAGCTCGTGGGTTGAGACAAAGGACAAGGAGGGTTCTTCATTGACTAAGGTCCTGGGCAAAACAGACTCAACTGGGGGAAAAAAGAATACTTTAATTTCACACTAATCAAACACACACAGGACACAGACACACACAGAGCAGGGCTTGCATATGTTATCCCACCCCTCCCTTCTTCCCGGGCCCAAATCACTTTGTTCCTGGTTTCTCTCCCTCCTTCCCCCCAGCGGCACAGGGGGACAGGGGATGGGGTTTAGAGTCAGTTCGCAGGCTGGTGGTTCCTGCTGCTCCTTCCTCCTCAGGAAGAAGGATTCCTTACAGTCCTGCCCTGCTTCCCCATGGGCTCCCTCCCATGGGAGAGAGTCCTCCACGAACCTCTCCTTCATGAGTCCTTCCCACGAGGTCCGGAGCTGCTCCAGCCTGGGCTTCTCACAGAGTCATGGGCTGCTGCGGGAACACCCAACTCCTCTGGCGCCGGGGTCTTCCAAAGCTGTGCAATCAGAGTCCATTGGCAGCAAATCCACCCCTCCTGGCAACCCCAGGGAATGTTCCACCATGTTCCACCACGAGCGCACAGGACAGCTGCCATCTTGCCATGTGGGTTGCAGGGAAACTTCTGCTGCGGCACCTTCTTCCTCACCAGCCACTGGCACAGCTCTGCCTCTCCAGCTCAGCTCTTTCTCTGCTTGCTCTGCTCAGGTCTCATTTCAGTTCTTCCATATGTTAATGGCAGAGGTGCATCTATTGTCCTTCTAATGGATCCTTGGCTGTTTTTTGAGCAGGGGGAGCTTCTCAGCTTCTTCCCAGAGCCAGTCCTGGGGCCCTTCCCCTACTACCAAAAAACTCTGCCAAACTAACAGATCACAAGCACACATTTCTTGAAGAATATGGAAGACAGCAGACTCCAAGGTGATACTTCTTCCAGTTTGCCAGAATACTAGCAGTAATAGAAACACACAGACCAGACCAGGCTGAGTTCACACAGTTCTCCTGGAATTACTGGTGGAGGCTGTGTATACATACTAGTGAAAATTACCTCATACTTGATTTATTTCTTGTTCGTTCCACTAAGTGTTCTCTACTGGTCAATATCGTGAGATAAACACTCAGTCCAAGGTGCAGCTAATACAAGAACTGAATTTCTGTATCAGCCACATCACTTGCACTCCATTTGTAAGAAAGTAAGAAGTAAGAAACGAACTTTCAAATATGGGCTGTTTTTTTTAACAAAAGGTTATGGTTTTGCATTAATTTCTTAGGCTACGCAAGGAGGAAACACTTTAGGACAGGTGTCCCCCAATTCTTGTGTTTGTATGTCCAAGGTCCTTCTAAGATAACTTTGCAGGAAAGCACTCTACAGGCACGAATAGTACTTTGAAGGCATCAGTAACATGTAGTTGAACTGTAGAATGCTGGCCAGACTAGCCTCAAACAAGCTATTGTAATTTTAGTATTGCTAATATTAATTGACAAGGATTTTTATAAATAGATGCAAGCAATTCCTGCTCCCCAGTAGTTAAAATTAAATACGTAAAAAAACCCTGCTTTTTGTAATATGTAAATTGATTCATCATAATTCCACTTTCTTTTTTACAACCAAGACACCCTGTGACTACATAGTAACACCAAATCACTAATCCCTCCTTCATATTCTATTTTACTGCTGCATGTGATTAAAAAAAAGGGAGTGAGCAATGATTCTACAAATACTAGCACATTATGTGGACAGGATCTCAATGTATATGATGGTATGAGCTGCCCATGATCTCTAGATATATGTTTACTAGAAGGAATCAGTATTAATTAAAGAAGCATCCTCTCCAATTTTTATGACATCAATATTGACAAGCAAAGTTTAAAGCCTGAAAATAATTATAAAAATAACAGCTACAGTGGTTCATTTCCAGGGCTAGTTTTCCAGGGCCATTTAATGTGCCACTCAGACTCTTGAAAATAATTTCATTTTCTAATATTTTTTTCTTTTTTATGAAAAGCAAGAATAGGGGAAAATAAAGCAGTAATCTAGTTGTCTAACCTTTAATTATGGATGGGATGTTGGTAGAGGAGTCAGGGAACAAAGATGTTCCTAGTTCTTCCATGTTACTATGACAACACTGTACTTCATTGTCTTCATCTGTAAAAGGTGGAAAATAATATTTATGCATGTTTTAATACACTTTCTCTGTAATAAACTTAATTTCAACAAGTGTCATAGGTAATCAATTACATTTAATTTACTTTGCTTCATTTACCATTTTCATTTCATGTGTTTAGGTCAGCTGAGATTAAAATGAGGATATTTTAACACCACCAACTTCCTCCAGAACTTCTGGATCAATAATACATGAAAACAAGTTTATATCAGACATCCAGGTATGACTGCTTATGAGCAAATTAGGTATTTTGATAAAATAATAGAAAACACGTTTATCAAGATCTTAATGTTCATTTTATGCCACTGTAGTTGTGAGGACAAAATTTAAAATAGAACATAATCTGTGTTATATTTGCAACAGTGGCCTCTTCAACAGGTGCTCAGCAAGTTTTACTTGGGTGCTAATGCATATAAAATTACCCTGCAGCTAATACACACTTAGGCTTGCAGCCTATGCACAAAAATAACGAGACTTAAAAAATCATGGTGTTCAAAGTGACTTTCAGATTTTTAAGTGAGCTAAAACAAAGTAGGAACAGTACAGAGAGGGGAGTGCTAGACTTGCACTGGTTTCAGTTGTCTGGCTTAAAGATCATGTCTTTACAGACATATTCTGCAAGTGGCACAGTCTTATAGGATGAACTTATTTTGACACTGCTGTGTTTAGCACTGTTATTTCTACAAAAAATTAGTACATGGCTAAACAGTAGTCAGAAACCCACCCCCAAAATTTGAAATAATTATGAGAGACAAACCAACATCATACTGCTAAACAGATTTGAAGTGCTTTTAGAACTTGCACTTTTCTGATCCCATATCTCAAGGATGTAGTAAAACTGAAAAAGGTACACACAGCAACAGAATAATAGAATCCTAGAATCAGTAAGGTTGGAAGTTACCTTAAAGATCATCAAGTTCCAGCCCCCGTGCCATGAGCAGAGAACCCCACCACTAGACCAGGTTGCACAAAACCTCATCCAACCTGGCCTTAAAAACCTCCAGAGATGGGGCATCAACAACCTCCCTGGGCAACCCATTCCAGTTCCTCACCAACCTTATAGTGAAGAACTTCTTCCCTAGTATCTAAACTAAATCTCCCCTCTCTGTTTAAATAAGAGCAACTGATTACTTCCATTTAAGAAATAACTGAATTGGCTATGGCTCTTTATTCTAGAAAAGAGACAACCAACATGGCAAAAGTCTGCATAGGCCACATGGAATGATGAATAAAGAGCAAAGGCTTATTGTGTCTTACAATAAAAATACTATTTGCTTCAACTGAAACTAGCAGGTTCAGAAACAAAGAGGAGATGTACTTACATACTGTGTGAAAAACTCTTTACCGCAGGATCTTGTGGATGGTAATAGTTCACATGTGTTCATGAAGAATTCTAGAAAGGATTGGTCAATTTCATCAAGAAAATACACTGAGAGCTATTCAATTTGAAAAAAATAATCACAGCTGTCTCAGGAAGAATCTGGATTACAGATCAGTGTATAATAGAAGAGTATTCAAACCTGTTATTATGCTCTTTTGGACTGCTCCTGTTGACTGCTCCGAGACATGATGCTAGGATAGACAGACCTTTAGTCTGGTACAGCACTACTGATATTTTGAGTGAGTAAACTCACTTCAGATGCAGCTTACAGAGAACAGGCTTACATGAATTTAAGCCTTTGTGAACACCTCCTGCTGTTCTTTTTTAAAGGAAACAGCCTAATAATAACAAACATTCATGCTTTAATAAAAACTATTAATTTACTTTAAGATCCATTTGGACTACTACAAATCTGAACTACTACAAAACTGAAGCAAAACCAGCTATGAAACCAACTCTGTGATGAGGCTATGGACTCCCTTCAAATGCCAACTTCTAGTAATCTTCTGACCTACTTAAATGAGACAAGTAAGTTTCTCTTTACTTATCAGGAGAATTTTTGCTTCATTTTTCACACTGTACTCTTTGCTGCATCACAAAGCAAAATCAGCATGGGTTTGAATGACTTAACAGTGACACACTTGGTTTGAACAGGTACTTCCATGATTCCTAATGCTTGTGAAATTGAATTGCTTCTAGTATGGTAAAGGCAGAATCCCTAGAAGAGAATGGCAGCATGCACACACATGGGTTTGAAAAGTGAGGCAAAATGAATGTAATTTTCTACTCAAAGTCAAGCAAAATTTTGCAGAATATGCCCTTTTAGGTAAATATCAAAGATAGCATAAAAAAGTGGAAGTCATTTATAAACCCAAAGTCTTGTATGTAATACAGTGTCTGAATATCTGTATATAGTATCTGAAGAGGTCTAAAAGCCAGGCATTTTACAAGCTCTGAAAAACTGAACATATTTTCTTCAAAGACTCATTTTTATATAAACTTATTTGTGTAATTATTGTCTTTTTAATTTCAAGTAAAGACACTTCTGCTTTAATTAAAATGAAATCAAAATATGTGGTACAGAGAATCAAGGATATGTAGTTAAATGTCATGGGCTATTTACTTCCATTTGAAAAAGTCTTACTCTGACCAACATTTGTATTATTGGAGAACAGTAATGGGAAGAGGAATTTTATTCACAAAAATGACTAAAATTTGTTTTTACAAAATAATGAATCATGTAAAGCCATTACATAGCAGTCTCAAGCCTTTCTCCTATAGGATATGGAAGATGATCATGTGTTCAGTAGAGACAAAAGTCCATGAAAATTCTAATAAAACTGAATCAAACTTCTCATGTTGCAAAGTATGAAAGTATTCTAAAATATTATCATAGTAATTTAGAAAATGTATAAAAATCAGGTAAGTAGTGTGATGTCTGAGTTTCTCAATTAAGCTCTTCTAACTTTTCTCTCTGTTAGAATTATAGTACAAATCTTTCTACTATATTAGCATGCACAAAAGTGTCATACAAGATTTTTTCTCCATCCAGGCCACTTGCAATATTAGAACCTAGTCTCAAGCTTTCTAAACAATGTAGATAATTTAGTCTACAACAAACATAAATGAAAATTAAAAAGGAAAAACAGCCATTGTAAGAGAAAAATCCCAAGAAAGTCAGTCCCAAGTTTCCATCAATGGAAACTAAGTATGTTGCTTGGTTTAGTCCATGTAAAATGTCCATGAAGAAACGGACATTTCCTGCCAGCTTCCTCTGTTGTAAAAATCACCTACAGCATTCAACTGCAAAACGCAGCCAGATTCAAGGAGCTTTATCCCTGTACACAAGCAGACACCACTTACTACTTGGTACCTTCAAAGCAGATTGCATAACACCTTTAAAAAGAAGTAGAAAAAGTGTAACAAGTAGCTTTTTCTAAAAGAAAAACAAACATTCTCCCATCCCAAAACCAGCAGCTTCCATCTTTCCCAGCCCTGAGATAAAAGAAAATTGCTGATCCAGAAAGAGGCAATTTCCGAATTAAGTTTTTAATTAGTGCAGAAAGGGTAAGTGCCTATGAAAGGCACAAGCCTTTCTTCCCCTCACTGTATCAGAACTCTAGTTAACTAGTTCTTAGATCGCTTTCCAGAACAATATGAAGAGCATTCAACACAGAGGGGGTAAGATGTGGTTTTATACTTCAACCTAACTGCCAAACTCTGTATAGCAAATGGGGAGGGTAAGAAGAAAACTCAGCAAGATGAGAAGCAAAAGCTTAAGCTTTGTCTTGATCAAAATCAGTCCAAGAATGCAGCTAAATACAGACATGTGTGCCTTTATCAGCCTTTGAAGTCACACCTATTAAAAATGCAAATAATTTTCATGAGTTATTCTGAAATATTCCCTTCTAGTTTCTAAATAAACAACCAACAAAAAAATCCTATCCCCCTGCAATGTTCAGTCTAAGACTGTATCTTCCAAGCAGCTAACAGACTGTGACTTCAGATTTTAAAACAACACCTATAAAATAACAATCTTCCATAAAATAAGAGCTACTAGGTAGTAGCCCTTTCATTATATGCTAAGATTCAAAAGATACCAGAAAACTCCTCTGCTTCCATGAACACTGCACTATGTATCTGTGAATCCAGCAGATCTGCAGAAAACAACCCAAGGGTTTTATAAGAACAAAAGCTGAAAATTAGGCAACAAATATTAAATACACTATAAAAAGGGAAGATTTATGTAATATGTTCCCATTCAAAGCAATAATAAGGCCTCCTTTAATAGTGTGTAAGCATTTAACAGTGCTTACAGATAAACAAATTAAAAGCTAAAGAAAAAAGTACATATCTAGAAAGCATGATTAGTGAAAAAAATGGATAGCTTGTTATGGCTAGACAAGAGATTGAAGCTATCAGGTCTGCAGAAAGCCATATGAGGCTGTAAAAAAAAAAAAAAAAATTATGATGAACTGTTCAATAGATCCATGAGATTTATGACAAAACATGGTAGTCCTGAATAGCAACCAGTATGACTTAGACCAGTGTCTGGGAAACCATTTCTTACCACATCACTGGAGATTTTAGGCAATATAACCAAACATTTAATAAGAATGGATGAAGTATGGGTTATCCCCCTTGTATGAAGAGGATCAACAAATTGGCCTTCCTTCCAACTCCTATTAAATCATGTGAAATGTAAATTACAAAGGTAAGCAGAAGAGATTAAATAACTTCATCCTACTATATTCCAAATGCTGAGATATATCTGCATTAAGTAGGAAGATGTGTATATATATATTCTGCCATGGTGTAACAGGTAGATACATTTGTCAACTACCACCCACACAAATAAGTACAGCAACTTGTTTTATTATATGCAGATTCTTCTGCATTGTTGCTAAACAGTACACTGGTCCAAAGTTACTAAAATACTTAAAAAACTATACATATGTAAACAAAACATAAATACGACAGCATAGTTCTTTGTACATACAGTTCAGTACATACTGTTAGTAATTCATGAATATGTACAGTTCTATACCATAGACTGCATTTTGACAATGCATAAATATTTTTTTACAGGACCAAATAAAAAATAAATTTGACAAATAAAAGGGAGATGTATACTGTCATAAACACACTGGCAAACAGTCCCTACTGTAAGATGGATCATGTGCAAAAGGCTACATTTCTCCAAACTAAAATGCTTAATAAACTCCTTGGTCATTACTGACCTTGTTACTAAAGAACTCTCTGAAAACATCTGACAAACTAAATGAATTTTAATTCCTTCTCTTAAGCCCCACAGGGAAATATGAAAGAACCGCAGTCTTAAGCAATTTTGAGTAAATCAACTGTTTCAAACAATGTAAGAAATTATTCAATAGTTACAACTTTTAAAGTCAGAAGAATCCCCAAAAATTTCAAAGTGGCTCATTTGCAGTAAAGTCAGGATGCAGCTTTGTCAGGTTTATCAAGGCAAGATGACTGAGATGCAGGGAAGACAGTGGTAGGATTTCTGCTTGTGGACACAACAACAGGAGGCAGCGATGAAAACACTGAAGAAACTTTTGATGCTGGAGTGTTTATAGCATTCAGAATGGCTCCTTCTGGACTAACCAACAGTTTTTTGATAGATGTGTCTAAGTGAAACACTTTAGTGTTGCTTGGTAAATGGGAGTTTGGAGGGTACGCAGCAGAAACAACAGAAGATGTAGTTATAACGTTAACAGGAGATTTTATCACTGATGACACAGCCGGTGCTGCTGCTGACAGCAGAGTACATGAGCTAACTGGAGTACTAAGTATCTGGGGTGTTGCATATACGATGGGTAAAGCATCTGCAGAACCAAAGGAGTTCACAATTTTTGTAGAACTTTTCAAAGGAAGTTTTGATATTTGCCAACTTAATGAATTACTTGGTGCTAGCATGATTTTTGAGTTTATTGGACTAACAACAGGTATACCTTGAGGCTCTTGACCATGGTTAATACTGGTATTACACGAGAGAAGAAGAACGTGGCTGCCAGCTCCAAGGCCTTGTGGTGGAACAACAAAACGAGTACCATTAATCATCATCTGCGTTCCAGGTGCCAAAGGCATACAGGTGTTAATGACTATTTTCTGTTGAATGCAAGGTTCATTCCACTGACCTCCTGCTTTGCTTGTTAGAGTTGGTGAACTTGCAGACATCTGAACAGCAGAAGCACAAGTGTCAGTATGACTTCGTTTCTCTGTACTGGGAGGCACCTGCTGGCACTGTAGGGAAGAAAAACTGGGAAAACTAATGACTTTACCTGTATTTGGTGACGGAGGGGGCAACACGTTCTGAGGTTTGTGAAGAACTGCATTACTTGGTATAGCAGCCAGAACTCCTGATGTCTGAAACTGAAGCGGTGTGGGCAACTGGCTCTTTTGTACTGGATGAGAAGTTGGAACTGCTGTCAAGCGAGGAACTGTATGTAACAATTTATGGGGGGTGGCTACCACTCCAGGCAAGCTAATGACTGGAAATTGCAAAGCAGATGCCATGTTTTGAAGAGATACTGTTGGTTGTGTTGTTGAAATCAGCACAGATGAAGCAAGATGTCCTGTTTTCACAGTTGATACAGCCACAGTATTTCCACTACTTGATGTACACAGTCGATTACCCAGAACTGGCCTTACTCTTGAGGGATCATTTCCCTTAATCAAGACAGTGGGCCATGTTCCACAAGAAGTCTCACTTGATGTTACTGAAACAGATTCTACACATGCATTTGCTGTTGTTACTCTAGAGGCACTTTCAGCTTTTGTTGCAACACATACAGATTCACTAAATGCAACAGCACTTCGACTCACAAAGCTTGGAACAGGAACTAAAGCACTGCTACTTGTCAAAGTTAGTGCCAAGCCCATGCTCTTTTTGTCTTCTCCTTCAGAAATGGCAGAATGCAATATATTAACTGGTGGAGCCTGTTGTACACTGCCTTTTGTATTTACAATGGTTTGACCTATATTTAGTCCAACTTTGACATCTTTTACTTGAGCAATGGTTGGCGACGAATTTATTCTTATTGGTGCTCCTACTGTAGATGGGATCAGAACCAACTGTGGTTGTTCTGTAGCATTAACAAGGGTTTTGCTTAGGGAAGAAGGAAGGTTATGTTTTAATGCCTCTGCAACTTGACTGGTGGTTGATGGGCCACTGGCAATTTGTGTGTTAATAAAAACCAACTTCTGAGCATTAATAGCAGTGGATGCCAGAGAGGGTATAATACTGACTCCTGATGCCCCACAGGGTGATAAAATAGGTGGACTTGTGACTAATGTAAATTTCTGGACTGGAGTACCACTGATTAAATCTCCATTTGGTGCCGAGTTAGACTCAGACTGTGTAACAGGTTTTATTTTAGTTTTAGTATAACCTTGCTGCTGCACTAAAGAATTTGGAGTTATGACAGTGTTATTTTGTCCAATGCTAGTCACACTAACAGGACTGTTTGGAGTTGCTGACATCAAATTGCTAACTAATGAAACGGAGGATAAAGAAGAGGACATGCAGCAGGAGTTCTCTATTACTCGACCCAAAGTACCCCCAACAACAGGCTGCTGTAATGTAAATTTGGAATTTTTCTCCATTGTCTGGGAAAAATCAGCTGGGAAAGCTGGCATGTTAACAGAAGCAGCTGTTGATGGGGCAAACCCAAAAGATGATGCTTGTCCAATATGTGGGAGACCAGATGTGGCTGTTGCTACAGATGGGGGAGTAGAACATGATAATGCGGTGGTTTTTGGCACAAGAAAAGTCTGAAATTGAGGTGTGTAAGTGAGAACTGAACTAGATGATAAACTACTAGGTGAAATCTGGTCTGGGTTTGTTTGCACTTTTACAATTCCTGTGTTTCCGCCTCGTGTTGTGACCAGAATAGAATGTGATTCTCTTATACACACAGTCTTCAGTTCTTGCCTAGCTTCAAAGGAGTCATTTGTCTGCTGTGATGCAACACTATGACTGGCAGAAGCAGTGTTTGGAGATGCACTTACTGCTGTTGCTGATATCATACACTGACTAGCTGTGGAAGGAGGAGGTGAAGTCAAAGACACAGGTAATGTGGCAGCTGAAACTGTAGTCTTGATTTTGTCAGTCTGGAGCATCTTAATTGATGATAACAAGTTACCTGCTGAAGTTACAGCAAGCATGGATTGTGTACTGTTTATGGGACCGGTCACTTGTGACAATTGGGTAATATTCTTGTTAAAAATTGTACTAAATGACTGAGTGGTAGCACTTGCAGAGCCTGTTACTAGAGGAGGTTTTAAAGAAACACTGACATTTGATATTTCTGGTAAAGCTGTATGTTGCAGTTCTGATGATTCTTGTAGTGACTCGGTGTCCTTGGATACAACTTTTCCTTCCTTCTGCTGAATAAGAAAATTCTTAGGTAAAATAAGAACTTGTTGCATGACTTTTTCTCCAGTTTTAGGGTCAATCACAGGTTGCACTTGAATTTTCACGGAGCTGTTGTGAAGGTCTATTGGTACACAGTCACCACTTGGCATTTTGTATATAATTTGTAAAGGAGTTTTTGAGTTGGTCTGGCAGGGCAATGCTGGTTTTATCAGTGATGATTTCAAAGGTGATAAAACTGGATTTTCAGAAGTAGACACATTTATGCCTTGGGGAGGTACCAGCTGATTTGTTAAGGTCACTTTGTTCCCAGTATTCTTGGCAAGCAAGGCCTGGATGGGTTTGGTCCCTTTCAGAAAGTTTGATACTGATGTTGTAGGTTCTGTCAAGGAAAATGATTCCAGAGTTGACCCTTCAAATTTATTCAGCTCAGCCAAACAACTATCTGGCTGCAGGCTACTTTCTGAACTCTGGGTCACTGCCTCAATACTGCTCAGTTTAGCTTTCTTCCTTGGTGAAAGTTCATTAGTGCTTTGATCCAGACAACTACTTTGCTTGGACTGTCGTTTAACACATTTGGGAAGTGTCTTCTGTATTTCTTTAGAAGTTGATTCTTTTTTCAGAATTCTGTTTTTTCCTGCAGGAAAGTTCATCTCTAACAGTTTTGTTCCATCTGCAAGGATATTAGAACAGAAACTGTGTTTTACATATTTGCAATTTATAACAATTTTACAGCACCTAGCTGAAGGCAAAATGCTAGTTTGCAAGTGTAAGGACATGTGGAAGGAGAATGTCTGCTTCTTTAAGGGTATCTGGTCAAGGAGGTACATAACAAAAGAAGAAAACAATCAATAAGAATATACAGGGACACAAACCCAACTGGCATAGGAGACAAGAAGTAACATCAAGCCTGGTCATTCACACTAATTGATAAAAGCGTGTGAGAGAGTGAGACAGTTTATTCCAGCAAGGTCCTCTCATCAAGGACAGGGTTAATTAGGAAACTGAGGGAAAACGGGGGAAGCCAGAAAAAATAATACAAAGACACAGATCAAACAAACAAGCATGGAGACAAAGACAAGAAGGAACTTCATCAGTCAAAACAACTGATGGGCTATCAAAAGCTGCAGGTGCCCTTTCCAGGATAGTCAACCTGGACTTTGCAACTGATATGATTGTAAGCCAGGGGAGATCCTGGACACTGGGCTGCAAGGGGTGAAGGAATCAGTAAAGTTATACAAACCCAGGACAAGATGTGCAGCAGAAGGGGAAGTTAAAACCAGGGTTACAGCCTGTGTGACTGGTGCCAGCTGTTGGGTGAGTGTCTGTGTCTTCCCCAAACCCAGTGTGTATGGAGGCAGTGTGTATCCACTTGCAAACTTCAAGCCACATTACCTAAGGAGGGGGGTGGCAGGCTGGGGTCTGGGTTGGTGTTATCAGTCAGAATTGTGAGTGTGGGGTGCCTGCAGGACCAGGCTGTGAGTACCACATTTCATACTGTGCAAGCAAGGCATGAAGTGAGTATGAGGGCCCAGGATACAGGCAGGAGTGCCAGGTGGACAGAGGGCCTGCGCTGGGGTTTTGAAAAGGTTTTGGCACTGGAGACCTGCAGAGAAGCCTCTGTCAGGAGAGGCCAGGAGCTGCCCCATGCCAGACACAACTGGGTCCAAACCAGATCCACTGCAGGACATAGCTGAGCCCATCAGACAAGCTGGTAATGCCTCATGGAAAATGCTGTACAGAAAAGTGTGATAGAGAGGAGTGTAGAAAAAACTGTAGGTGAAACAACCCTATAGACACCAAGGTAATTGAGGATGGAGAGAAAACAGGTGCTCCAGGCACTGGAATGGATTCCCCTGCAACCTGTGAAGACCACAGTGAAGCAAGATGATCTCCTCCCATGGAGTAACATGCTGGAGCAGGTATCTACACCAAAGCCTCTTGAGGACCCCATTCCACAGCAGCTGAATATGCCCTAAAGAAAGCTGCTGTGGAATGGAGAGCCCACACTGGAGCAGGCTCCTAAGAGGAACTGTAGCTTCTCAGGGACCCACACTGGAGCAATCTAACCCTGACTCTAGGCTGTGGAGAGGATCCATGCTGGAGCAGTTTGTGAAGGACTGTATCCTATGGGAGGGACCTCAAATTGGAGCAGTGCAAAAGTGTGAAGTAGACACAAAGTGTTATGAACTGACCTCAACACCTAATCTCTAGCCCTCCCTGTGCCAGATAGCAGGGGAGGAGAGCAAAAGAATTGGGAGCAAAGTTGAGACAGGGAAGAAAGTGCAGATGGCGGGGAGGGGGGAAGGTATTCGAGCTTTTGTCTTTCTCACCACCCCACTCTACATTTAAGTGGCAGTAAATCAACTTATTTGTCTGCAAGTGAGTCTGTTTTGCCTGTGACAGTAACTGGTGAGTGATCTTCCTGTCTGTATTTTGATCCATGAGCTTTCCCATCTTATTTCCTCTCCCTGTCTGTGAGGGAAGGCAAATGACACAGTGGCTGTGTGGGCATTTGGCAGCCAGCCAAGGTCAATGCACTATAAACATACATTCTGAGAAGACCTACTATGTTAGTACAGAAATAGTTAAGCAAAAAAAATAGTAAAAACTTGCATTAGTCGGAGTTTTTATCTTGGTCATGTCTGCCCTCCTCTAGTCTACATACGTCGACACACATCACAAGCTATTTCAATATGATCACAGTAGTAGTTAAGGTAAAAAAGCAGGGCACAAGCTCACAGGGAAAAGTTAATGTCCTCAACAAACTTGATTCCACTTCTGTATCATGTTCAAGCTACCAAATTCCAGTAAATGCTTACCAGTTTCTGGGTGATCTTTTTCAGGAACTTTCACATGTTCTACAGACTCTGAAGATTTAGTGCATGCTACTGCAAAAGAATCTTTGCCAGAATCAACTTCACTTTCATCATTACTCCACAATTCTCTGTTAAATTTTTCATGGTCTGGATGTCTTTTAAAGTCGTCATAGTCCTTCTTCAATCTAGACCTTAAAAATAACAAAACTAACTTTACTAAAGAACCAGACTAGTTTTAACATCTTTTTAATCTGTATTTGCTGCCACATAAAAAGTTGTGGCCAAACTGCTTGCGCCACTAAAAAAATTTCACGTAAGTTCTGTCTGCAAGTCTCCAAAACCTAGAAAACTGAATTCCATGTCATTAACTCCCCTAAAATTAGACAAAAAAACTGAATCAAATATGACCATCACCATTTTACTGCATCTATCTTCTGTTTCTGTTGCATTGTGACAAATGTACCTGTACGGACTTCTGTGTTACCTTGTAACATGTCTACTCTTTCCTCTGAAGGCAATCCCCAAGAGGGAATTTGGTAAATCTTTATTTTCTTAAATGCATAATGCTTTTGGCCCAGCTAGGAGACTGTAATGTAACTTTTTCTTTAAGAAAACTTTCTTACCTCTGGGCCATTAGAAGAGCTGCCATTGTCATTTCCATAGGCTTAACACTCCACTAAAGAATGTGCATAGGATGGAAATACATAGCTGCTTTATATATTCCAACACCGTTTACAAACATATCCACTTACCTTGGCACTCTTGAACTGCTACATATTTCCATTGTCCTTTCTTCTAAACAGTTGTTTAGAGAAGACTGATAGGGTATTTTAGTGTACAATACAGTAAACTACAGGATTCAGCTGGTGGTAATTGACACAATATCCGGGAAGATTATTTAGCAAGCAAATAGATTAAAAGAATCAGCATCTTGTGTGGAATAGAATCTAGTCTGAATCTAACACTTAAGACAGTAAGTTCTTAAATTTACCCAGTCTTACATTTTAAAGTAACAGTTTGCACTGAGTGCAGCACTGGCCAGCTGCTCCCTAAGAGATGAATAGAGAAGAGTCAAGCATGATGTCACAGCTGGCAGGACATAAGCCTCACCAGTCAGGATGTCATCCCATTGCATCTGAATGAAGGAGCAGGGCAGGCCTAGGGTTGGCATCTGGGTTCAACAAAGAGTCCAGATCAACAGCCAAGTTCCTGGTGCTGAGGAAGGTCTGAAGTCAAGCTGGGAAGTCAATTTACAGGGTCAGATCAGGATCGAGTCCAGTGATGGCTGCCAAGGTCAGAACTCAGTTGAGTTATTTATGGGCAGCTCCACAGTGATGATGCAGGTCCAAGGTCAGTATGAGGGTCAGTCCAGACGAGCGGGACCCATGGCCAGACAGGGTAACTGATGTAGTTAAGCCAGAAACTGGCAATCCTACAGCAAAGACTGAAGGTGGATGGAGGCCCAGGTGAACCTGGTCAGGGTCAGTAAGACCTAATTGTTTACTCACATCTTTGACACTTACTGAGAGAAGAAAACCTTGAAGTCTATATGAAGATGAAACATGGATGAAACTTCAACTCTGACTTTAAGGCTGATGTCTAGGTGTAAAAGAACTATGGAAGGACACTAGTGAACCACTATCGTACCATAGCTTCTAGATGGGAACTTCCATTTTTTCCTTTGAAGGAACTTCTGCTTTGGGGCCAGTGAACAAATACCATCAGGAGCACAAGTAGTAACCTTTCCTTTTAAATTTTGCTGCTATCCAAATACCACTTAACATTATATGCTGTTGTAACTTTGAAAAGACCAGAGCACCATTGGGAAGGGGAAAAAAAACAAAAACAAACAAAAAAAAGGATTTTTATCATAAATAGTTCTCCTACCAATTAAAGACAACAAAAAAGAAAGGAAAACTCCAGACTCTTACTCCATACTTAGGTCTTGCACAAAAGGAAGGAGACATGCCCAGCTCTTGACAATACAGAGGGTCAATGCTGTCATGCAACCAGATGTCAGCAGCAAGCTGAGACATCCTACAGACACTGTGACTGCAGCTAAGCTTGTGGTGGCACTGTTGTTTACACCAGCATAAGCAACCTTTTACTCAGTTGCTTCTTCCTTTTCACATGACATCTTTCTTCACTACTGTCATTGGTGCTACACAGCTGCCTAAAAGCTGAATAATGAACCTGACCAAGACATTGATCTTGCCTTCCCCCACACCTCTCTCTTTCTTCCCCACAATTTGTAAAGATTGTTTTTCAGCTAGAGCTGTGCTGGTATATTATGAGTCTGTCCAAAGAGTTATATAATGAAAATACTTCAGGTAGCATTGCTAAATAAAATGGAGTTACAGCCTAAAATATACATCCTGAGAAATCTAAATTATCTCAGAAATTAACCTCCACACTAAGTGCTTGCTTCTCTAGCTACTAGCACACATACGTGGCAAGAACTTGGCCACACAGTTCCAGACTAAAATTTACTCATGTATGGTACTTCTACACACTTTATACAACAATTCTACTTTTGTATTCTGTAATCACAGTTAATAAAAGAGAACTAATACTGGGCACCAAACCATTCAACAGCAGAATTTACATAAAGGAAAAACTGGAAACCCCATATACTGGAAGCTGAAATTCTCTCCATTAATATTACTATCTGCCATTTCCAAAAGGGGTCTGAATTGCTACACACAGGAAGACATGAACAGCTGAGGAAAATGAACAGAAGCATGGATAGAAAGGAATAGAAAAAAGCAAAGCTCTTACTTTGATCCATTATTTAAAGCAAAATGGTCAAATTTCCAAATAAGGACTTAATTCATGCATGATATCTATAAAATAAGCTACTAAGAAACCAACTCTTAGTAGTTCTGTTTACTGCCTTTGGTGCTATGATGGTGTTTTTTAAAAATATTACACCTTTTACACTTTTCAGAATTAGTTCTGCACTATGGGACTGTGCAAGTTGCTTCCTTCACACATTTAAGGAGCTGACTGACTTTACCTATTATCTGGCACAGTTCAAGCTTTTAATAATTACTTGTTTTTTAAATGCCTATGTGGCAGAACTAAGGTATGATTATAGCAACAGCTGTATGGCTAACAGACAACACCACCATACTTTAAAACACAATACCCATACCAAATCAATACTCAGTCTTTTCAGGATTTGTAATCTGGGTAGCAACTTCACTGCTACTAACACTGGCCCATACTAGATTTAAATCAGTCACCACTTCACTGATGTTTCTTGACACACATTATTTCAGATGCATTTCAAATTTACAAGGTTACAAAGACCTCAAAAGAATGTGGTTTTTTTGTTTTTTTTTTTTTTTTTTTTTTTTTTTTTTTTTTTTTTTTTTTGTGGAGAATTCATTAACAATCAACTTACATACCTTTTGACAGTAAGCAGTCTGACAAAGTATTCTAAGCAGCACTAGTCTAGTTTTCTACATACAGGTTTTCAGCACATCGAAACCAAATAAATAACAATATAAATCCTAGGTGGACTGTGATACAACTACTGGTAGGGATGCTTAAAGATTCCAGAGCATTTTAAAGGAAAAAAAAGATAAAATTTGGAGATTAGACTCAACTTTATTGAGAGACAGTAAATCTGGAACATAAAATAATGCTTCCAACTCAAGTACTGCCAGTGCCTCACTCCTCAAAGTTTTATTTTCATTTATTTGAGAAGCCAAATTGATTGATTTTTAAAAGGTGAATTTTGTTCTGTTTTCCATCCCATGTACTATTCTTTGAAAAAGAGCAGCTAATTACCTGTTTCTTTGAAATGCTTTCATTAGCTTTGGTTCCCATGGTAGCAGCTCATTAAGCAGTCGTATCAAGGTACCATGCAATTCCTTTACTGCTTGCTTTCGGTGGTACCATCTTCCCTGCAAACATAAATACCATTTTTCATTGCATTAGACCAGAAGCTTGTTATATTGGATTAGTACTACAATAATTCTGGTACACTAATACAGCACATGAGGAGAATAACTGGAAAAAAAATACTAGTAAGTTACAATTACAGCTACCCTTAGCCTATGCAAGACATTAATACTTACACTTTTATACTATGAAGAGAACGTTCTAGCAAAAAAACCCAATACTACAAGGATGTTCATTTTTTACAGGGTGAACTTCAAACCGATGCACAATCCTACAAACACACTATGTGTTTTAAATTACTCAACTGAGTAACTAATGTAGTTAATAATACATTCAGGACAGAGATGCCAACCCTACATGTACACTTGTGACAGACAGCAATTTATACAGAAAAATCTTACCTTAATCTCTTTAACATAAGTGATATAATTTATATTATTATTTGCAAGAACAATTTACTATAATTTTCAGGGATAAAACCACACAGTTTTTGCATTACATTTTTGTATCTTATTCAAATTTCTAGATAAAGACCTTTTTCGAAGAAAAGTTTTGCAAATTGGTAATTTATGAAATAACAGCCTATGCAGCAGTTTTCTAACATAAAAGCTTTTAAGATTTTAACTTAATTAAAATAAAAACTGGCTTTCATTTCCAAACTGATACACATAATGTTATGATTTTCCAGGAAGAATTCATGTTTTAATACATCTGGAAAGGCTGAATGAGGATAAAAGACACTAGGAAAATACAGTCAGCATGTATATATATGCAGCACAACCACAGAGGTCATAATGCTGAAGGCACATTCTTAACACCCTTAGATACCCCTTGTGAATATTTCTTCCCAGCAATTTATTCTCTAGTTTTTTACATATATGTGCATTGCTACATATATGTAGCAATGTACAAAAAGAGATGCGGTGTATTCTAGTATTTCTGCCACTCCAGTAATTCTGTGCATTTTGCGTAACTGAGGATTTTATCTCAACTTGTCAGCAAGGATGTAAGACAGTAAAGACACTATGCTTCTGCAAGAAAAAGAAGTAAGACTTGGGAACTTACTTCTTTCATATGCATGTTTAGCTTTTGATAGAGCTCGTATCCTTCACAGCTTCCTTTGGTCCAGCATACCAAGTAATGTAGAGCAGGAAAAGCTGGACAAATCTTGATACAGCTGCCTTTCCAAAGTCTACAATAGTGATTGTTCTATGGACTTTGGAATAATTCCTTTCCAGACATTTCAGCAGATCTCTTCAATGGACAGCAATATCAGTCAGGCTGAATGCTTCTTTGAAGACCAGGTATATATATTTTTATAGATAATAATTTACAGGTTACATAAGAAAAAAATCGCTACTTCTTCATTCTTCAATTAAAATTAGAAAAGCAAAAATTTTCAGTAGGAAATTCTGCCACATTACCACATAATTGTTAGTGTTGAGCTCACAGACAAGCCAGCGAACTGTACTCTAGCTTCCTTCACTTGTAGCTAGTCATACTTGCACATACAATGCATTGCAGCAGAAAACCTGCCACTGAGCACTGCAAGAGAAAAAAGCCCTTGTGCCTCCTGTAGCCTACCAAGGCTTTTGGTGTTACCTCCCAATGTTATCAGTAAACAGAATTGCTAACAAGAAAGAACACTATGTACACAGATTTATCTCTCTTGTAAGATACACAAAATTTCACAGACAGTTTTGAAAGGATTAATTTATACATTATACAGTATTGTGGATTGTAAGTGGATTGTACCAAAACAAAAATAAAAATGGCAAAAATAATGGCACTACTATCAGCATATAGAAATAAACACAGCATCACAGAATGGTTTTGCTTGGAAGGGACCTTAAAGATCATCTAGTTCCAATCCCTCTGCATTGGCAGGGACACCTTCCATTAGACCAGGTTGCTCAGAGCCCCATCCAACTAGCCCTTGAACATTTTGCCGTTATGAGGCCTCCACAGCTTCTCTGGACAAGGTATTCCAGTGTCTTTCCACCCTTGTAGTGAAAAATTTCCTCCTAAAGTCTAATCTAAATCTCCTCTTTTCAAGTTTTAAGTCATTACCCCTTGTCCTCTTGCTACATGCCCTTGTAAAAAGTCCCTCTCCAGCTTTTCTGCAGGCCTCCTTCAGGTATTAGAAGGTTGCTATGAGTTATCACTGGAGCCTTCTCTTCTCCAGGCTGAACAATCCCAAGTCTCTCTGCCTGTCTTCATAGGACAGATGCTCCAGTCCTCTAATCATTTTTGCAGCCCTCCTCTGGACTTGATCCAGAAGGTCCATTACCTTCCTGTGCTGGCGGATCCAGAACTGGACACAGTAATCCAGGTGGGGTCTCATGAGAGACAAGTAAAGAGGGAGAATCACCTCCCTTGACCTGCTGGCTATGCTTTGTTTTGGGCAGCCCAGGACACAGCTGGCTTTTTGGTCTGCAAGCTCACATGGCTGGCTCATGTAGATACATTTGAAATAGCAAAGAATGTGATGTTGGAAAACAGTATTAAAAACATAAAAAAATACTAAAAAATAAAAACAAAGAAATAATAATTTTCTATCTTTAAATAAAGCTTAAGTAGGAAATAAAAAAAGGATTTATGATGCAGGCAAATATCAGCTGACCACTGAGTAAACTTTGAAGTGATAACTGTATCATGCATTGAATATCCAGACACAAATAGAAGGCTTAGTCAAGAGCAGACTTCAAGACATGGCTGCCTTCGTTAAAACATAAAATAAAAACAAGTCACTTTTCTCCTTGATTACAAAAATGAACAAAAAAATAACCAATTCCCTGCCCTCTAAATTCAAGAGATCTACTTTTTAACAAAAATTGTGTCCTATGAATATAATCACTGGAAAATTCCACATTTGCTTCCAAATAATTTTAGTGCAAATATTACAGTAACATTTAAAAAAAGTAAATTATTTCCCAATAACACGTTCCCAAATTCCCAAATTGTATCCCAATGACATGTTTCTTACTGGTGCTTAAGAGTTGAAAATAAAAACTGTTAGTGGCAACATACACAAATTTAAGCTATGAGAAGAATTTTCTTTCCTCAGAAATAGCTAGGACAGAGAAGAAACACAGGTCAAAAAACACTTAAGGGAAAAAAAAATCCATATCTTGTAAGTTACTGCTGTTAATTTAGTTTTCTATGCCAACAGTTAAGATCTACGCAAAGCCAGATATTACACAAATGATCTTCTATTATTACTTTAATATTAAAATAGTAAAAAGGAACACATTAAAAAAATGTCTATAACCTTAAGACACATCATTACAAAATCTAGCATTACCTTCCCTATGCAATTCCATTTCATTACCTTAGCACAGTCTTGTATTTTTTCTAGGGAAAAAAAATAAATCAATTCAATAATTGATAAAGCTATGATTTAACTCCCTACTTCAGCATTACATAGCTGCCTACTACTTTCTAGAGATCATAATGTTGCCTTTACAAATGTGCAAATGTGTTGCAAACTCTTCTCAGTAATACCGTAATACAGTAATAATACAGGAAAAAAGCTGCAAACTGAGGCTTAGGTGGTTGAGGCTGGACCTTAGAATCACAGAATCACAGGGACCTCCAAAGATCAGGTCCAATCCCCCTGCCAGGTCATGACCAAAACTAGGGCAGATAACTCAGAAGCATCCAGACAGGTCTTGAAAGTCTCCAGGGAAGAAGACTCCACAACCTCTCTGGGGAGCCTGTTCCAGTGCTCTGTCACTCTCACAATTCTTCCTCATGTTGAGGTGGAACTTCCTGTGCTTGAGTTTGAATCCACTGCCCCACATCCTATCACAGGGCACAAGTGAAAAAGAGGTTGTCCCTGCCTGCTTGACACCCAGCCCTCATATATTTTAAGACATTAATTAGATTCCCTCTCAGTCTTCTCCCCTCTAGACTGAAAAGACCCAGGTTTCTTAGCCTTTTCTTGTAAGGCAGATGTTTCAGTCTCTTAATCATCCTCACAGCCCTCCATTGGACTTTCTCAAGTAGATCCCTGTCTCTCTTGAACTGCGGAGCCCAGAACTGGATGCAATACTCCAACGTAAATATATTTTCAACAGAAACATAAGGTATTAGAACAAGCTGGACAGAGAAGCTGTTGAATCTCAGTGCTTGCTTTCTTACTTTCAGAACGTGGCTAGCCAGACTTAGTGTAGCACTGACAAAAGTCCTGTTTCAAGGTAAGGAGACCTTCAAACGTCCCTTTCAACCACTGCACACTAGGTTCTTTACAAAATTAAAAGACAAAATCCTCTGAGAATCACCTATTGTGTTGTGGGAATAACAAATAAATGGAATACAACAACTAATGGCACAGAAGGAACTGACCACAGCAGAGTAGCCATGACTGTTGCACTCAAGGTAACCAAAATATAGCTGTTTAGGAAATTCCATGAGGAGTGGTTTAGTGGAACAGCAGGGTTAATACAAAGGAAAAGCTATTACATCCCTATAGCTCAGTCCTCTTGTCAACAAGGGGTGTGCAGAAACGGAGATCTGGATGCACTGCCTTCTGGTGTTTATGAAATTCAGCAGGATTATATTAGTAGACATGAACAAAAATTATACAATTACATGAACAGAAGACAGTACTTCAGAGGTAAAAACTGTCTTTATCACTGAAGAGAAACAGGTATGTGAAGAAACAGTTCCCCTTCAATTTACCTGAACTAATTCTAAGTTTGATAAATGCTAGCATTCCTAACTGATTCTTTAAAATCCAGTACGTAACTTGGATGTGCACTGAGTTATGTTCTTACGTGATCTGTACTTCACATTGCCAGTACCACTACTTCCATACCTTGGATCTGACTGGTAGTTACCATCAGGTTCCAGGTATTGATAAACAAAACACTGTTTTCTTCTGGAAACACAATGTAGGGTATTAACAGCAGAACAAAAACCAAAAAAGGCCCAGACAAATGACAAGTGTAAAATGTGACTTTCACCTGTGGTAAGTTAGAAGTAAATTAAAAAAATGAAAACATAATTAAAATACATTTCAGAAATGTGCCAAATGATTCCACAGAAAAACTGAGAAACATTCAACACATTCTCAGCTGGAAACTTACCTTTCAAAATAAGGTTTCTGACATCCAGAGCAGCCAGGAAATGCTGACTCCACTCTCCGTGATGCCCCAACATATGCTATTCTGGCATACTCATTATGGAACCCCAAAGCAGATTGGAGCCAGGATACAGATATGGGGTAAGGACTGAACTTTGTAAGGGAGGGGTTTTTTGTTTGTTTTTAAATAAACACACACAACCACAATATTAAGCAGTTTTGTAAGATTTTCTTTAATCTTTACTTTATATCCCAGGGAGATAAAATAAAGAAAATTAGAAATCTTATAAAACCATGTAATATTGTTGAAAAGGGGTGGTGGTGGACGGAGAAAACTTACCTTACCCTTAATAGGCCTGCTCCATTCTGCAACGGGGTTCTGTGGTATGTGTGACATCACCAGTCTAGCGTTTTCTAGTGATGTCACATAGAGAGGGAGTTGGTGATCTGCAGCTGCTTTGGACATCAGATACCTAAAGAGAGAGATCAATAACTTTTTCAATTTAGATATGGATTGATACTGAATGTTCTTATTAGCCAATTTATGGGCCAAATACTAGAATTTCAGACACTTTAATGACAGTTTTGACTGAATTAGAATATATGATATGTATTCATACTGCACAAACTCATCTATAACTGAAAGTGTTTTTTATTTTGAAAATGCTTAGAGTTATATTCTAAAGTAAAAGTTCTTAAAAGTCAGTGTCTTGTATTTTACCTTCAGCAACATCATCCTGAACTCTACAAATATCAACAACTAGCCCCTGATGTTATTTGAAGACTGGGAATGAGTACAGTCAGAAAGAATGACTTGCAGTAAATTATAAACCAAATTAACTCCTAACATCTCTTCATCAGTTTTATCTTTGAGCATTTATGGGCAGCTAATGAAAAGACATACCAGCATTCAAACTTCTTTATTTTAAAAAGGATTCAGCGTGCACTTCCATGCCCTAGATACCTAATTACACCAATCTGTATCCTAAAATGGTATCCCATATTCTCTTATTAAACATTTCAAACAAATTAAGTAAAAAAAAAAAAAGGGGGGAGGGGGTAAGGGGCAAAATTATTACATAAGTATAACAGCATTGATTAATCTACCACATTTATTTCAGATATACAACACAAAAACACAGCAGAAAAAACTACAAAAAACTGAAGACTCGGACAAAAATATTGAAAGCTAGTGAGATAAGCAGATGACACAAACACCAGAGAAGACATAGTAATTATTGTGGAGAAGATTTCAAAATTTTAACCCTAAAATTTGCTTTATCCATTCATATTATACAAGTAAATAGCTGGTTGACAGCTAAATAGCTGATCGCAATTCCAAAAGCTCCACATGCTTAATCTCTCCTCAGAAGTACAGGAAACAGTATGGATGTAAACATGTAAATTTCAGAATCAAAACACAATGTTTTGGGTTCATACTTGTGTTTTCAAAAGATGCAGGCAGGCCAGAGAGAAGCAGTAACTGACCATCTGATTTTACAAATCAAGGTTTTGGGACAAAGAATGGAAAAAAAAAAGATTGTTAGATACATTACAGATTAAGATGAACAGTAACACAGAATCTAAGCTGAATTTAAAAGAAAATGTTTCAACTGCAAGGTGTCAAGCAGGTTAATAAAAATTCTGTTTTCCTAAATATTTATTAAAATAAGAATATTTGAATTTGCAGTTTAAATATGCAAATGTGCGTGCAAACACACACTTATCAGTCTATAGTATTACCTGTTTGCATGCACATTTATGTGAATATAGTAACAGATGAAAACAAGCATAACTGAAAACTCCTTACATGGAAAAAAATCTCTCAAGCACGGTACATACTTCACTGAGGAGGGGAAAGGAGGCCAGGAGAAGAAGGAAGAAAGAATGGGGAGAAGGAAGCCCACCTTCTGCTAAAAAGTGAAGATTCCATTATTAATTCAGTAATATCAAGGATTAATCCAGTAATAATTAAGTTTTAACAGGGCCTAGATGAGAAGACACAGTAAGTTTTTCCACTTTCTTGTTTGTAAAGTTCACTAAAATATTAATAAGGTTTCTAATCTATTTTTGATGGTTACATGAGTTTCTGCTTGAGAAGTACCTGTACTGTCCTGTCTAACGACCATCTCCCTGCCAAACATTTCCAAATATATGGCAGAATTTCCCTTCTTTTTACTGTACACAGAGGACATATTTTATAACTTTTTATTTAGTAAATGAGCCATTTTGCATTAATTTTGCCACATATTAATCTGTTTTTTAAAAAATGTAGCAAATAAATAAAGATCCAGAAAACAGTGTCTTCTCTCAGTTCAGCTACTTCCTAGTAACAAATTTAATAGCAGCTTATTTGCTGTCTCATTCTGCAGACACAGAAAATATTATGTTTCATCCTGGCCCAATATACTCCTTTGGATAGTCTCAATATCCTACAGATTAATTTATGTCTGAGGTTCTAAATATTTCTGACCTGAACCTGTGGTTTTTCTAGCTCCTAATTTTCAGGTGCACTCCAAAATACTTTTTTCTGCAGGTGCTGCAGAAAACCTTAGTTTGCTTTTCAGCCCTTCCGACTCACCTGTTTAAAAGCTATATCCACTTCCAAAGACAAAGACATTCACCTGTCTTGGGAAGTAAAGCTATCTAATTAAAACCTTCAGGAATAAGATTAAAACATGGCAGAATCCAGAACATTTGTAATAAGAGATTTTTACCTTTTTTGTTACTAAATCAAGAACTTCAGTGTGCTACACACCTCTATAAAATAAAATCTTCAATGCATTTTCTCCAAAGCCTAATTAGTCATGAACTTGGCTGGTGTCCTCTGACTAAGTAATTCTCCTTCCCTTCACCTTCATCTGACTTTTTCTGACTTTGCCTTCCCTATAGAGAGAGTGTTGTCTCCTTCTCAGGAAGGTGCTGTCCTCCATCCATTTTCAACCTGTCAACTTAACTGTGGCCATCTTTTGTTCCAGCCTCCTTTCTCACTCCCCAGACAGCTACGCACTTAACAACCAGGCTTGCAGGAGATAATTCAAATTCCATGGTGCTACCAAAATAAAATCTTGCATTTCAGCAAACAAGGAATCTTTCAATATTCATGCTTTCTCCAAGACAATTTACATTTGAACATAATCAGGACAACGTCTAGAATTAACTGTCCTTGTCAAAATCTAGTTCATTTTACAATAAACGTGCTCATTGCAAAGTCAGCTTGCAAAATAACATCTGCAAAAAAAGCAAAAATTTCACTATGTAATAAGTATCTGCAATCCTGTCAGTTTCACATTACACAATGAAAAGAAGGGATTAAAAAAAAAAAGTTATGCTATGATATTAAACAGTTAAATGTATACAACTGATCTACAGAATAGTTTAATTAACAGTTTCCTGCAAAAAAAACCCTGTTTCTTCAGGTGACAAAAGAAGGTGATTACCTGAAAGGCAGTCAAGAGATTTCTATTCTCTCTGCAGCTGCCACTGATTCTACCTGATACAGAAGACTACATGAAAAATGGGATCCAAAATGTCAGAAACTGTTATCTTGCACGCCAATCAGGGTAGAAGGTGCCACTTTACCACCTCTTTTCATAAAATAAATTGTATGTATTAGACAGAAGACATTACGTTATTTCAAATATAATGGCAAAATAGTTTGCTACCACATTTATTTTTCAAAATTATTTTTCCATCAATGCTGCTTCAGGTAGAAGTGGAATTGGGCTACTTTGCTACTACTTCATTGGTTTGCTAGTTACAGCAGATTTCTAAGAGCTCAAATGCAACTGAACTGTGCTGCATATATATAGTCCAAATTTTAAGCAAACCTGAGGTAAAACACAGTAAAACCTCAACAGAGTTTTCAGCCAATACATTCTACTTCAGATTTCTAATTGACTGCTCATTGCTTGCAGCTTCCCCCATATCTTATCTACTTCAGTATAAGCAACAAACCAGAATCTTTACTAAAATTCTTGTTACTGTAAAGTCTGTTTTTTTCTATTAATTCCAGTTTTACTCTACTCTTATAGTCACACTGCTTTGAACTGAAAGGATGTGACATCAAATGTCCTAAGGAATAAATCAATGCTAGAAGATATTCTAGCTTAGACAATCCTTAGGGAGCCATTCTCCATCTGTTCACTAGACAGTGCACAGAGCATTAGAAACAAGTCATCCAAGTTCACTTTCCGCATCTCCCATTTACTCACTTCCAGTCAGGCACTAAAATAAACAGTAAATCAGATTAACTTATTCTGTCCTCTCCCTCTTTAAACATAGTAGGTGTTAAGGAGAGGAACTGTTCATTAGCTGAAGACTTTTTGGAGCACTTGATGGTAATATTATGGACAACTTTACCTGCCACAAAATGGCACTGTTCCTGTCAAAACTAATCCTACTTTCCTTTGCTCCTAGGTGCTCAGTCCTGTCCTTACAACGACTCCCCAAAACCGTGGCAGAACACAAGCACAGGTATTTGTGCAACATGATAAATTGCACCCAAAAACTGATCTGGGTTACAAAAACCTTTCCAGCTGTCAAAAAGTAGTTAGGTTTATTATAGACTAACTCTCCCACCATGCTATCCTCTCTGTGGGGTGGCACAAGAAATAAATCTTACTCTCTGTGTCACTGGCAGCTTTTATTTATTTCACAGCAGTTTTGGCTCATGTCAGTTGAAAGTATGTGAAATTCCTGCCTCACTTCAGAACTATAGCTAGAGTTCAAAAGTGAAGCAGTCCAGGAAAAGATAATATCAAGACAGCATTGAACTTTAAAGGACTGAGGAGAAATTTCTTTTTCTTTCTAAACAGTTAAGGCAAACTAAGACAAATCACACCAGTGTTAAAACCAGCTCACCAGTAATCAAACAAAAGTGCAAGAATTTTTAAATAAAAAAATAATCATCATAGCTAATTCAAAAGAAAATACATGGGTACAAAAGAGTACAGAACCAAACTGTTTCCAGCAACTGAACAGTTTGGGCTAAAAGTGTCTCATATAATTTCTTGGCTCAAGCTGGTGTTCTGAAAAGTATCAGATACAATCAGTCCAACTAACTACAAAAAATATGGGAAAACAGTATGTTTACTCATGTTAAAAATGTCTTAGAGCTCAGATCTCTCATTACATCCTCCAGGATTTCCAAATTCTGAAGATGGAATTCCTTTTACATACTCTAGAATGGTCTCCTAGGAAATAGAAGGCAGTTAAGACTTAAAAAAAGGTTATACTTCAACATCTTTATAAAAATTAGACAGGTTTTATTTTTATTGTACGTTAGTATTTAACATAAGCTTTAAAGCTTGCCATGAGGGTGTCTCTCAGTAGCATGTGCTAACAACTACTAAAACTGGAATTACTGAGTAGGTTAGGCAGGAAGACACAAGATTCCTATGGCTTCACCTTGGTCACTACTACAAACAAAAATAAAGAAAGTTACTAAGAAGTAGTAAGAACACCACCATCTTAGGGTGAAAACAAGAAAGAAGTCTATGAACAGCATAAAAGTTAATACCATGATACTAAAATAAGCTTTCACATTATGTCAAATTTCCACCATCAAATTAGAAAATTTTTTAACTTGATTGAGAAGAGACTTAAGTAAAGCTGAAACAAACTCTTTTCTGGAGGCTTCTGAAATAGCCACTGTCATCTGTGTTCGAGCTGAAGAAGGAAAATCTGCATTTCCTCCAGTTTTTAAAGATACCTGATTACACAAGATGTTATCAAAACTAAAATTATAATTACTTTCCTTGCAAGGAGAAACTTCATTTTAGCAAGTCAAGTTTATTAACTATTAATTGAGTTTAACATCTATTTGTATTTTTAAAAAGTGAATATGAAAATTGCCAAATAATTATTTTTAAAAAATCAATACTTCACTGTTTCCTTATCCTTTCTTCAGCAATTAATCCTAGCCTTCTTTCTTTACATAAAATTTCTAACACAAGTGTTTAGAGACCCAGAATCTCACCTATACTAAGATTACTGATATGCTGATGTGCACTCATTTTTTGGCTTTTTCTTCTATTGTTGACACAGCCTTTCTGATAACCTCTTGATAACCTTATCATAAAACCAACTTTCAATTTTGCCACTACAAAATAGTTTCAAGTTAAGCCTGTTTTTATTTGTTCGAATATTTTAACAACTATTACACTAGGTGTCTTCCCTGAAATTTGTCTTTAGAGTTCTAATGTACATTGCCTCTCGCCTATCATACATCTCTCCTCTATTTAAATAATTTAAGAATAAATTGTTTCTGCAGAAGACTAAAGACGTTCACAGAAGTTAACAGCCTAACTTCTAAGGTACAGAAAAAGATGGTATTTTTAACTACTACTGTTCACAGAAATAACACAGAAATGCCTACCAGAGGTTTAATAAACAAAACTGCAATGGAAAAGAGTAAGTCTTAAGCAGAATTCATTGTATAGGGCCACTTAAATTAGTATCATATATGTATTTAAAACCATCCACCATCTTGATGAGAATCACTGCTTCCTACAGTACCTTAAAATGTTGGATTCTCTTGCCCAACCATTATTACTTCAAGGTTTTCAGCTGCATAAACTGAAAGATGCAGTGTACATGAAAAAAAATTGCATCTCAATATGGTATAAAAAGCCAGATAGTGTGTTTTCCTGTACAACCTACATGACTAAAAATTAAAAAAAAATAATGTTAATAATTTACTTGCAAACAAAAGGAGTTGGGAATCCTAATAAGTAACAAAAGAATTCAGAGAAGATCTGATCAACAATGCATAGGCAGATACAAGAACTCCATCCTCTAAATGCTTATTAGGGAAGAGTTCGTCCTCAGGGAAGAACAGTCACGTGTCTAATAAAAATGAAGTACTCCTTCTAAGGTACTACCACAGTCCACATTTTTTTTTGGCAGTGAAAACTACTAACACAGTTATTAAATTTACTTATAAAACCATTGTGAACAAAGCACTATATACAGAAATATTAAGATTACAGTCTCCAAGTATCAAACTTAAGAGGCTTCATGCAGGTACTGAACACGCATAAAATCCTCAGTTGACAGGCCTCAACAAGTAACTGGCACCATTTTATACCCATACAAGAGAAAGCTTTTAATGTCACGTACCGATTTCTTTTTAATGTCCTCCAGATCTTTGAGTTCATTCTCAATCTTTGTGATTAATTCCCTGAGTTCATCAAGATTAGTGCAAATAAGCTAAAAAACAAATGAACACAAACACTTGGTAATGTGGGACCTGGAAAATGTATAAAAAAGTTAAATAAAATCTAAAAGCACATGTTACTACTTAGTGCCACAATTTGATTTTTATTTTCTTACAGCATTTTTAATGTAAAAAATAGGACTTTCTGGAAAGAAAAAAGCTAATAAGAAAATACTTCACTCTTCAGACATAAGCCGTATCTCTGCCTGTAAGCTTCCATTAAAAAAATGTAGGTATTTTCTTAAACCTTCTGTGAAAGGCAACTACATTTGTCTCAAGTATAGTAATGAGTTGGAACAGGTTTGAGTACTAAACAACTCCCTGGTGAACTGAGGAGTACTAGCTTCGGGCTATGCTGTGTTTATAACATAAATACACTTGTTTCAATTTTTTCCTGAAGATAACTTCATATGTTTACACACACTATTCCTGAAAGATAACCTAGCCATGTGTACAAAATCTACCTGGCTTTCTATCTTTTGAAACAGTATTAAATTATTCTTTTTTTCTGTCTTTAGAAAATGTTTTTTTACATTGTTTTTCCTTTCAGAATATGGATGCTATCTTCTTGAAAAACATTCAAACAAAACTAATCTGTATGTTTTGGCTTACCAAAACTTAAGGCAATTAAAGACTTAATAAATTGGAAACTATCAAGCTATTAGGTTCTTTCAGGTTATCATATGTTAAGACTTGCTTCTTCCGCAACACCCTTGGGTGGAAATGTTTTCCATTTACTACCAAAAAGATGTTGAAATAATTGTTGAAACAGAAAAAAAAGCTGCAAAAATGCAACTGCTATTTTTCCCTCCCTCAGTCAATAATTTGTAACTTTATATTTTTAGTTCAATTATACACGAAGCATTAGATTTGCACCAAATTCCTATTAAGAAAACTTTGTGTCATTATTAAAAGCACAGAACTGACACTTTCAGCAAAATACATACATTTCAAAAATCTCTAAGACACACATGCTGTTATTTTCATAATGCTTGTGTACATTTGAGAGCTTTGGGGAACCGGAGTGACAAACTAAGATTTACAATGTTCACATGTCAAGTTTAAAATAGCATGCGAATAAGGAAATTGGCACTATCTTGCTGTACACAATGTATGCAAACTTAAAGTTCTCTCTTAACCCAGGAAATAGTATTATTATGTGTCACTTGCCTAGGTTCAATATGCGCTCTATCCTGTGCTTAACAGAGTTCCAAATACATAAGATGCAAACCGAAAGCCAAATGGCTTCTCTTCTACCTAGGCTACAAAGAAATGTATGGTACTGTATTATACAAAAAGGTGCAAGTTTTTCACATTAAATCATTGACAAAAGTCAATAAAGGCATGGATAAAGATTTCCCCTATGCAATTATAATCTACTCCTTTTGACTATATACATGATAGGCTGGTTTTTAATTTTTATTACTGTCTTTTATCTTCTCCTATGAGACACATTTAATTCACTTTACCATTGATCAAAGATAAAGAACTATGAACCAAAGAAAGATACTGTTTTAGTTTGCTAGATTTGGGTGAATTTCTCTCTAGGAAGTCACTTTTAGAATGGCAAGAGTTTCCAAGGAGACGAGTGATTTCAGTATCGGTATTTGAATGCTGTCCTGGAAATACTAACTCTACTTTTTACTCTAACATAAAAAGCTCCTACATGTTATCAGACAATTCATGCAGGCAAACTTTTCACAGTTCTGTTTCTCATTTTCAGAATAGTCACTTGAGACATAGGGATCAGATCTGCAAAATTGTTATACAATGCTGCAAAATACATAAATGGGAAAACCCATGCAAATAGATAAAGTTTAATTGTCTTGCGGCTGGAGGTGACAGGGAGAGTAATCAAATCTCTAGGTCCCTATTTTCATCAGAGGAAGTGTACATTTGAGGCTTATATCTGTGCGACAGTTACACCCAACGGAAAAACAAGGAAGGTAACAGCAGCTTAGGTCAGAGGATTCACTGCCACAATGAGTTTAGTATTTTAAATACTCCAATAATATTCTGAAAACCACTATAAAAAGGTTCAAGAAGAAATGTATATTGGTTCATTTATAGTAAGGTTCAATATGTAGCATTAAAGATGCACACTAATTGGGAAGAACCTGTTTCTGAAACTTCTCTCATTTGTGTGAGCATTTCCCACGTTAGAGAATGAAGACAGCACCGTGAAGCAAAGATTAAAAGAACAGTAACCAAAATGCAGTGATTTTGTATGACCATTTTGATACGGCTGCTGTTTCTCATAATGACACTCTAATGTATGTTTCAGTGTTCCTTGCTCATGGTTGTTAATTGGCTGAATTTAGCAATTCAGTTTTCTGCAAACAACAGTGCCTTTCTAAATTGATTTGTGTGTTCTAGCAGGTAAGTTAACGTGAAGGCAATAAAGAAAGACAATATTACAATCTAATTCTGTCACATTTTTATAGCTCACTGGTAGTTTTACATTCTGTTCTTGAAGAACATGATTTCTAATCATCATCATGAGAAAGAATCTGAAGAGAAAAATATGTTTCTCTTATGATTTACCAAACGTAGTGGAAGATTAGTCCTTGTTTTCTAGAACACTGCATGGTGGCTTAAACATTCAGACTGTAAACATTTCCATTAATGTACAAATCATGTAATTAGACATATTCACATCAGGCACAGTACTTATTACATACGGGCTTAATTTTCCTAGGCAATAAACATGCTGTTTTTCACCTGAATACAATGAAACTTTCAGGTATTTTTAGGATTCCAGTAAATTTTCAAATTCCATGTACATGTTTCCTGTTGGGATACGATCTCAGATCTCAGTAATCGGTCAGACTCCCACTGACTCCTAGAACTTCAAGTGGGTAAAGTGGGTAAAAACAATTTTTTGTAAGGAAAGACAGAAGGACCAAGCTCTAGTCCAACTTTGGACTCTTCTGTGATCCATTTCTCAGCATTTATAAATTAATTTATTTATCTTTACAAAAACCAATCTAATCTGTGGATCTATTATTGAATACAAACCTAATTTGTTCCCCCAAATCACTGATGTTCCCTCCTTGCACACCTTCAGCCAATCTTTTAGCAAAATGTTTACTCAATTCAACGGGTCTTAACTGCTTAACTTCAGGTTATGTTTGTACTGATCACAGAGTCACAGGATAGTTTGGGTTGGAAGGGACTCTTAAAGGTCATCTAGTCCAACCCGCCCTGCAGTGAGCAAGGATATCTTCAACTAGATCAGGTTGCTCAGAGCCCTGTCCAATCTGACCTTGAATGTGTCCAGGGATGGAACATCTACCAACATACTGGGCAACTTGTCCCAGTGTTTCACCACACTCCCTGTAAAAAATTTCTTCCTTGTGTTTAGCCTAAACCCACTGTCTTTTGGTTAAAATTACTACCCTTGTCCTGCCACAACAGGCCCTGATAAAAAGTTTGTCCCCATACTTCTTACAGGATTGTAATTATTACTGTAAGTTACAGTTTTATTTCCTATGAACCTGCTATTTTATTGTTGCCTTCTCCATGTGGGGAATGTCCAGATAGCCCTCTTTCAAGATATGTATTTAATATAGACTACAGCTGATAAAACTGAAACTGTTAAGCAGAAAAGCTGAAGTTAGCTCAGTTCTCTAAAATGGGGGAAGGAGGGAAGAGTTAGACAAAGCACTTGTTACCAAATCTAAATGTACTTTATAACTGGAAGAGAAACCAAAGAAAAAATCAGTGTCCCTTCTGCACAGCAATATAATTACTGTTATTTGTTTTAAACATTAATAAGCAACAGTAATAATAGGGTTGGAACTCGGAATTTCTTTTAAAAGGAAACACGCAACAGACAACTAACAGAGCTGTAAACTCTGCCCTCCAGTATTTTTCAAAATATTAAAAACAGGACATGTTTTGTGTGTGTTTTTATTTGCCAAAGATAATTTAATTTGTATCTGCTTTTGTTTTGGATTTGTTTTCTGTTTTGTTTGTATTTTGAGTTGTTTTTTTCAGAGCAGCCTCAAGCTAAAAAATTATTCTAAGGACTGAAACCACATACAAGGAAGGAGTGAGGTTCACACCTATGCTTACACTGCTTTGTCCATGACATTCAAACTATGATAGAGAGCAGAAAATATGTGCAGTATGTTCCTCAAAAGGTTGTTTAAAAATGGCATTATGTTAGAATTAATTAGTACAATTATGTCCTGGTATTTTTTTTGTTAGTAATTGATTTTAATTTATTATTTGGGTCACTATACACATTAGAAGATTTATTCAGACTAATTTTCTCAGTTTTAATGTCAAGATTTTCAGGTAAATGATCTATACTTAAGTACAGGATCTAGTCTTACGAAATGAAGTGCCTTATGGCATGTTTTGTTTGGTTTGGTTTTTACATTTGTAGGCTAGATGTAAAGCATCTTACACATTTTCACCAGAAGAACTGACATTTGGATAGAAATAGCAATATTCTGCTTATGCCCTCCCTGGAATACTTCACAGGGCCTGTATACACCTAAGATGTCTTACCAGATACTAAAAAATATACTCTTACTTTCAAACAGTTACATAAATTCATTATGTTTGGCCACCCATCTATGTGGAGCAGAGTACCTTTAAGCATACTTTACTAGGCTTTAGAAGTCTTACTAGCATTCTAAATATGTTTCAATATTTGCAAATACTTTAATATTTTTAATATTTTAAAAATACTTTTTTAATATTGCAAATACAACAGTCATACTACTCCTGCCTGTCTTCTTGAAAAAGGCAGGTTAAATTGTTAAGAAGTTCTCTGGTAAGATTAAAATGCTCATACTAAATGATCTTAATGTCACCTAAAACAGAGAAAAAGCTTAGCTTTGATCAAAAGAGCAAGTAATTATTTTGTTACGTTAAATTAACATTTTACATAGTTGTAAGTAATTATGATAATTTTACACTTAGATCTATACATGTACAGTTTACCTTGGCTAGATAAAAAGTTGGGCTAAGTTTTCAAAAATGTTTTAGACAGACTATTAAATGCAGTAGTTTAATACTGTAAAAAATTATTTCTAACCTAACTGTACACCCGTGGCATGGAGGCAATATCCTGGGAAAAATAAAATTTTAATACACTGTCCCTATTTTTTTAATCTGATATAAATATATATATATATACACACACATCAACCTTTTCTCAATATTGACCAACCAATTTGATCATCAGAAATTCTATTAACTCTGTGTAAAACACATCATCATCATGGACTAACATTATTCAGTGTGAGGATTTTACAGAACAGCTATGATTTAATGTGAGACCACTGCTCAGAGCAGCATAGACTGCTTTCAGAAAAAAAAAAAATTATAGCCAAAGGACAACTACAATCCAAGTAGGCATGTGACTTAGAACTGAAGTACTCTAACGCTTCTACTACAGTACCGTAACACCATACTATAATTAGCACTCTTTTCTTACTGCTCTCTGGTCTAAAGGTCTTGTGCAGACAAAAGTTACAAACAAGATGAGAACAGGAGCTTACATTTTTTTCCCCTTCAGTAATCAGGCTAGAATTCAGTTCAAGACCACAGTGTCACACCTCATACAAAATCTATGTCATTTTAGCCCAGAAAATTTTATCTACCTTAAAAATTCCAAAAAGAACTACTTTTCACAGGTTTAAACCTGTAACGGATTTATCTGAGATCTCAACCAATACTGTGAAAAACCATGTAAACTGCAAACAATAAAAAATGCTAGAACATTCTCCAAGAAAAGGGGAAATGCGCTTTTAAAAACACTACCAGATTAAAGCATTTGAACTAGAAGAAGGAAAATAATCTTTGAATAGCATTTCCAAGGTCTCTATCAGAAATGAAAATACTTTTTTACAGACATTCAGATTTCAAGTGCTTAAAACAAAAATTAAAATAATTTACCTGAAATTCTGGTATGGTAGACTTTGTGACACCTTTCCTCTTCTTTGGGATTGCTTTTTTAGATACCGATTTTTTTCCTTGCAAGATTAAAAGAGAAAAGCTTCATAATGCTGTTTGCTGTACTTCATTAATAAAACCAAATTACATACAGACTTGAAAGTTAAACTATAACTAACAGATGACTGACAGTAAGTCACATAAACATGATGAATCAGAACTAGACTCAGCAAGAGCAAACATTAAACTACAAGTATCTGTGTGAGGCAGTCTTTTTGGAGGGGAAAAAATGGAAAAGAAAAAACAACATTACAATGTTCAAAATATATCACCTAAAAATTCTTAAAAGAAACATTCACACCACTGCTCTTAAAGGAGTGAAACCCGCAACTTCTGTCAAAAACTTATGAAATATAGCACCTTACCTGCAAGATTTTTTCTGACAGTGTAAAGTTGACCACACATTAGGGTCTAGGACCTCTGCATCTTTCAATATAAAATACCCTTAAAGCACAACCAATATCAAGAAACTCCAAATAAATATACTGAATTTACCAATGAAATCAGATTACTGATTTGTTTTTTCTGGCTGTGGCAAAACCTAACATTTCAGAAGAAAGCAAACATCTTCCTATAATGCCCTATACACAACTATGCTATATAAGAACATGGATGCAACTAAAAATCTCCTTAAAGGTAAGGCAAGTGCTTTTCTGCCTATAGTATCAGGGTTTACAAGCCATATACATTTCTCAGATTAAGAAGTTATATCACTAAGCCATGTCTGCAAGATAATGGAGCTTCTTACATGTTTATCTCTACAGCCACATGGTAAATTGAAACAAGCACACTTTTGACCTGTTCATTCAGGCCAAAGCCATTCCTCTTAACTTTGAATGCTCACATTCAGGAGTTACAATAATTGAAAACCTTTAAAAAAATAAATAATACAAAGTATGTGGAATGCAAAGTATGTGGAATTCGTTGTCAAACAGAATCATTACAGCCACTTGGTAGTAACACAAATACATGCAGTTTGATATTTATATTAATGACACTATTGGCAGGAATTCAATTTAATTTTGTCCTAATAGATGCTTGTGTGTGCAAATGCATAAACATACACCTATTCAAAGATGCCTAGGCATCTACATTTTCAGTTTATTACACTATCCTATTATAGTTTATCACACTGTGAGTCTCCTGAACATCTTACCTGAATCTGAAATAAAACACACTTAAGAGACAGGGCATAGGGCTTGAAGGATCTAGATTTGAAACTCCACACACTGAACACATAACAAAACTTTAGAAGTCCTTAACTACTAAATATAAACCACACAGATATCACATTACAGAATAAGTGATAAAACAGAGAGAAATGTTTATTAGAACAATGACCTGAAAGTTTTGACAAGGGGCAAAAAAGTCAGCACTTTTGTAAGGTACTTCATTAATCCAGCTGCACTAAAACCTAATTGTTACTACTGAAAAAAATGCTGTCCATTGAATAAAATAAGAAAACCTCTTATACAAGCTTTCATGACAAACTGACTCAAAAAGAAGTCTTGTTGCTTCCTTGTTACAGCCCTGTAAAATAATGTTATCTGGGAAGAACATGGGGCAGCTAGACTGTTTCGCTTATTTACAAACCCAAAGGTTCCAATATTATTAAAGTAAAAATTTTAATTTTATTTTCAATAAATATTTTCAAAAAATATTTTCAATAGCTCTTTTGGCAAATATTTAATATTTTCAGCATTAAGTGCTGTATGATGCAGTGTACTTCAAAAAATAGAAGTATTGGGGAAAAACAGCATGTGTCTGTTTTCTGAAAAAGGGGAAAAAATTGTTAGCAATAATTATAAAATAAATGACAAAATTAAAAGAAAGTAAATGTTTCTTCCTTCGCAGCAGCATCCAAAAAAGCATGCATTGGGGAAAACATGAGATAACAGACCGAACAAGTATTTAAAAAGATTTACTAGAAGCACAAGGAAAATGAGCCTTACCTTCTGTGTAAACTGAATCAAGCAAAACAAAGTCTTTGAAAATAGAACATGACATGGGTCATCATAAAGCATGCCTACTAGAATATATGTACCATAAGACTTACACAGTTCCCAGGCTGCCATCTGCCATGAACTGAGAATGTATCTGTAGAGAGCAGCACCATAGCCTCTTTTCCACTTTATGCCTATACACATCAGAAAGCCTATGGTGCAGGCACACATCACATAGCAAAAAGTAAGATGACACGACTTACATTTGCACAATGGGAGAGAATTAATATATACAGCAAACTAATTTTGAAAAAGTCATCTTCTACCTTAATATCATCCTTATAAAACTGAAATTCAAAAGAAATTATAGCAATAGTACTGATAACCTCTCTCTTTTTTAAAATAATAACCTCTCTGGGTTTAAAAAAATAGTATTTTTTGTTTGCCAAGTTTTAAAAGAAACATTTTCTTTCTCAGCTTTTCAAGGAAAAACACAAAGAATGCTACAGAAAACTTCCATTTAGTTTTCTTAAGACAATATAGCTGCACCTGTGTTAAGTTTCTGAATTTGCTACGGAAAAGTATTCCAATTCACTTACCTTCAATGCAGAAAAATATTTGGAAAAAATTAACCAAGGATCAGATTTCCACAATAAAAACCTACTGAGATCTGCTAGTTTAGATTCTCAAACTGCAAGCTGACACGTTCAGCAAAGCCAACAACAACGGTAAGGGGATGTCAGCCTCTACCAATTATCCACTACTGGCCCTGTCGCGCATAACATAACCACGTGAATATTTTAGCCATGCCACCACAGAGCTTCAGCTGCCAGGCTAAGGTAGGTATAGATTCAGTATGAAAAATAAAATCACTAAGGGACTGAACAGCCACCTGGTGCGAGTGGCAGCTCCTCAAACCACTCCATGCCGTGGTCTGCTAGAGCTTCTTTGCCCATAGTCTTAGATAGACCACTTAAAATCTTCTGACATTACTTACTTCAGCAGATGAAGTAACGTTTCTGACAACAGTCAGATTAGTACCTTTTGGAGCATATTTAGTGTACAAATATATTTAATTGCTGACTGAAAGCATAAGAATTAGAAAAACACACCTAAGTACTTCTAATAAGAAAGTTCTTCAGGTCACCTATTCCAATTCAAGGCACCCTACTTGCTTCCCACCTCTCAGTCCCCAGGTTTTACTGGTCATAATTTATAAACCACTTCACAAGAGTTCTACACACAGACAAAACAGTCATTTCAGCACAAAAAATTCTCAGAGGGGCAAGAGGAACAGTGGCTTAATAAATACATTTCTATCTTTAGACATCTTCAAGCCACAGCTGACCTGGTCTAGTATTTGTGACAGTCCTGCTTCACACAGGGAGTCATAATAGGTGATGTCCAGGTGTTCCTTGCAAGCAGCTTTTCTATGGCTCTGTGACTCTTTAAATGACTGCGTTGCACAGTATTAGTGCCAAATACGTAAGAATCACTAACTCAGAACTGTACTACACAAAAGGAAGACAGCTATCAATGGTTTTGTCCAAACAATTTCTTTACACTTTTCCCAGATCATGTAAGAATGAAATCTGAAAAAAAACCACACTTCATGAAAAAAAAAAAAAAAAGGTAAGAGTTTCCCAGACTAAAATAGGAAGTCCAAAGAAAATAAAGATCTTGAAAAAGCTGAAGAGGCCACCTTCTCCAACAGTTGCAACTACATAGGCCTGTTGTTAAGCCTACCATCTTGTGGCACTAACAGTGGCCTCCCTACAGAGCAACAGCTACAACACTAGATTTTTTTTTTTGTGGAGTAGAGAAATACTTACTTGGACAAATGCTTTGTAAATATTGATAAATATTTATTTTTATTTTCTCTCCCTCCCCACCCCATAGGGCAATACTTGTAATAAAGACAAAAGTTTTACTTCCTTTTGATACAAAGCTCAATTTCAAATATAGTCAATACTTCTTTGGGAAGCAAAAAAAAGAGCTTTCTTGCCCCTTACTAGAATCATAAAATAGCATTACAGAATAAAAAAACCTTTATTTGTAGTCAAATATATACACATTAATTACACATATATATACAAAACCTACTTTGGTGCAAATTGAACTGTTCTAAAGCTAGGAAATGTCACCCTGTATTATTCCTGTGTAACCTTACATTCATCCACTATGATGATTTCACTGTGCCACACTTACTGATTATGTCTCCACATTGCCTTTTCCAATAGACTCCACATCTTAGTTGCACTTCAGTTCAGAGGGGAAAAGAGTACAATTCATTTTACCTTGGGCAGAAGTTCTAACTACCATCTCTTTTCCACTCCTATGCTGCAGCCACTTCCAATGGCAATGGTTTGAAGCTTAAAGAGGGGGAATTCAGGCTGGACACTAGGAAAAAAGTTATTTCCTGTGAGGGTGCTGAAACACTGGAACAGGTTGCCCAAGGAAGTTGTGAATGCCCCATCCCTGGAAGGGTTCAACGCCAGGTTGGATGGGGCCTGGAGCAACCTGGAGGTTGGAAGGGAGGTCCCTTCCAACCCTATCTATTCTATTCTTACTCTATTCTATTCTTACTCTATCCCTATTCTATTCTTACTCTATCCCTATTCTATTCTTACTCTATCCCTATTCTATTCTTACTCTATCCCTATTCTATTCTTACTCTATTCTAGCTAAACCATTCCTGGGATGGGATTAGGGAGGAGACAACTACAGACAACTAAGGCAAGAGCACTCCTATGTTTTGTGAATGAACCAGGAGTGTGCAACAAAGTCCTTTTCATTCTCTACCAGAAAATAAAGAGAAAACACAAAATCACTTTATTCTTCAAGCAAACTACAATAAATCTTATCCTAAATTAAACTATAATTCTGTTATCTGTGGATATAAAACAAAGCTCTCTATCGATTTGAGGTAATATTTCTCTCCAATAACATGCTACTAACTATACCTAGAGCTGGAAGCATCAGAAGCTCAATGTGCACATTTAATGACTTTACCTGCTGAAACAAATCATGTGGATACTAAATCGAAACATGTGCAGTTGTGTAACATTTTACCGTGCCACTGTTTTTTTCTGAATGAAAACAAATCTTGGAGCAGAAATGCAGTAATATACGTGTTTTCCACAGTAAACTTAGCTGATAAAGCCCTTACTCATGTTCCAAAAAAGCTGGAAGTTGCATTAAGTGGATTCCACAGATGTTATCTCTTAATAGATGTGCAGGCTAACTAACAAGGTAACATAACGACTACTTTTGAGCATTCAAAAAACCCACTGGAGAGATAAAATGAAAGTAAAACAGCAGTCATCTTAAGTTGGTCTTGCCATCTGAGGGCAAAGAAGGGGGAATAAATACATAAATTATATTTAAGATCTCTTCTAGTCTTACTTTAGAGACATAGAAAGGTGCAAAATAAACCACTAAGCCACAGAAATGCTCCTGAAATTTGTAAACTACCTCAGCAACGACAACATAACCTGTTTATAACTTAACATAAACCATTCTGACTTGAAAACAGGAACATTTTTAGAGATCTACTGAAACATTTTTCTATGAACTATGGTGTTTGAGTCCTTGTGGCTTCTTCTTGAGTCACAAAACCACTGTCAATCCATGCTTCAAATTATAAAGTGACAACACAGAGCAATTTTAATAAAAAGTACATTTTTTTAATAAAAATGAAATTTTGCAGCATATGTAGCAGAGCCTCATTTCCCACAGATGTGTGTCACATCAAACACTAACTCAACAGTAATTGCTATGGTAAAATGAAGTTAAGTTAGCCTCCTCCAACTGCAAGAACTCCTGTTTTCTTCTTAAATTCTAGCACCAACTGCACTGTTTTCAAATTGAAAAAAACAACCTGAATTTTCCTGTTATGAATTTGTAAGACATATTTCATGCCTTTCAAACATTAATGCCTTTCAAACAAGGAAACGTGCTATGGAGGACCTTATTCTCAGGAACAGAGTTGGGCTGGTTGATGATCAGTAAAATGTATTGAGCGACTAGGCTGCAGTGACCATGACGTGGTTGAACAGAGGATCCTTGGGGTAGCAAGGAAAGAGAAAAGCAAGCTCACTACCCTCAATTTCAAAAGAGCAGACTTAATTCTCCTCAAGGATCTGCTTGGTAGGGTACCGCGGGACAAAGCCCCAGAGGGCAGGAGAGCCCAGGAAAGCTGGTCTGTATCCAAGGATCACCTCCTCCATGCCCAGGAGCAAGGTATTCCAACAAAGAGTAAGGCAGGCAGGAGTGCCAGGAGGCATGTGTTCATGAGCAAGGTGCCCCTGGCCACAGTTAAATGTAAAAACAAGATTTATGGAGAGTGTAAGCAGGGATAGGTATCCTGGGAGAAAAGCAGACAAATTGTCAGAGAAGTAAGGGACTAGATTAAGGAAAGCAAAAGCACAGAGACTAGTGGATCTGGCCAGGAATGTTAAGGGTAACATGAAAAATTTCAACAGGTATGTCAACAATAAGAGGAATATGAGGGGAAAATGTGGATCCACTCCAGTAGGAAGCTGGAGACCTGGCCATGCAGGATATAGAGAAGGCTGAGGTACTCAAGGACTACTTTGCCTCAGTCTTTACCCACAAGGGCTCTGGTCACACCCTCCCGGTTATAGAAGGCAAAGGCAGGGACTGGGAAAAGATCCCCCCACTGTAGGAGAAAAGCAGGTTTAAGACCACCTGAAGGCACTCAAGTCCATAGGACCTGAGGGGATTCATCCAAGGCTCCTGAAGGAACTGGCTAAGGAAGTTGCAAAGCCACTGTCCATCACATGTGAAAAGTCTTGGCAGTCTGGCAAATTTCCCACTGACTGGAAAAGGGGAAACATCATCCCTGCTTCAAAAAGGGAAAAAAGGAAGACCCGAGGAACTATAGGCCAGTCAGTCTCACTTCTGTGCCCAACAAGATCATGGAGCAGATCCTTCTGAAGGCTCTGCTAAGGCACATGGAAAACAGAGGGTGAGGGGTGACAGCAAACACAGCTTCAAATCACAGCAAATCCTGCCTAAGTTGGGGACCTTCTACGATGGGGTCACAACATTGGTGGACAAAGGAAAAGCAACTGACATGGTCAACCTCGAGCTGTGCAAAGCTTCTGACAATGTCCCACATGACATCCTGTTTTCTGAACTAGAATAATATGGATTCAATGGAACTGGCTGGATGGTCATACTCCAAGAGTTGTCATCAATGGCTCTATGTCCAGACGGAGACCACTGACAAGTGGTGTTGCTCAAGGGTTGTTACTGGGACTGATGCTGTTTAACATCTTTGTCAGACACAGACAGTGGCATTGAGCGCACCCTCAGCAAGTTTGCCAACAACGCCGAACTGTGTGGAGAGGTCAACATGCTGGCGGGAAAGCTTGAGAGGTAGGCTCATACAAAATGCAAAAAGTTTAACAAAGCCAAATGCAAAGTTATGCCCCTAGGTCAGGGCAACCCCAAGCACAAATACAGACTGGGTGGAGAATGGATTGAAAACAGTCCAGAGAAGAAGGACTTGGTGGTGATGGTGGATGAACACCTCAACATGAGTCAGCAATGTGCACTTACAGCCCAGAAAGCCAACTGTGTCCCTGGCTGCATCAAAAGAAGCATGGCCAGCAGGTCAAGCAAGGTGATTCTGCCACTCTACTCTGCAATTGTGAGATTTCACCTGGAGTACTGTGTCCAGCTCTGGAGCCTTCAGCACAGAAAGGACATGGAGCTGCTGGAGTGAGTCCACGAGGATGATAAGAGGGCTGAAGCACCTCTCCTATGAAGACAGGCAGAGAGAGCTGGGTTTGTTCAGCCTGGAGAAGACAAGGCTCAGAGGGAGACCTCATAGCAGCCTTCCAGTATCTCAAGGGGGCCTACAGGAAAGCTGGGAAGGGGTTTTTTACAAGAGCCTGTAGTGAGAGGACAATGGATAATGGCTTAAAACTTGAAAAGGGGAAATTTAGACACTAGGAGGAATTTTTTCACTATGAGGGCGGTGAGACACTGGAACTGGTTGCCCAAGGAAGTTGTGAAAGCCCATCCCTGGAAGTGTTCAAGGGCAGGCTGGATGGGGCTCTGAGCAACCTGATCTAGTGGGAGGCATCCCTGCACATGCAGGGTGTTTGGATCTAGAGGATCTTTAAGGTCCCTTTCACCACTAGCCATTCTATGATTTTGTGATTCTATGATTTGGCAACTAGTGAGCATGTCTTGTTTTTTCTTTATACTCTTTTAGAGTATAGTTCCTCTTTTAGAAAACATAATATGCAATAATCTGGAAGATGGAGTGTTACTATAGACTTTCAGAGGTTCCATGCTGACACAGCATATGCTTAGATATAATCAGAACAGCAAAGCAGGTCTTAACAAGAGCCTTAATAATGCTGATTTATGTAACAAGTATGTAAACAAATAAAACCACAGAGTTATCCATTCTGAATATAGTGACAGTAATGCTTAAGGCATTGAATACATTGTTACAACTGTAAAGAACAACTTATTTCATGTTTTCAAGATGGTTTAAGGGGCTATTCCAGAGCTAGAGGCTAGACAACACTACAATGAAGTTCTTAAAACTGAAGACAAAATAGAAGGTTGAACTCCCAAGAGCACTACACCAGGAATTAAAAAACTGCTGCCATTCTGTTAAATTAATTTCCTCACATTAAAGCAATGCTTGATTTCATACAAAAAATGTAATTGTACTCTAGAGAGCAGACACTATGAAACAGAATTTAGGCAGGTGGATTGCTAGGAATATTTCAGAGGACAAGTATAGGGTATAAAATTCATGTTGAGGTTCTTCTCAAGGTGTTTTCTACATCAATTGGAAAAAAGGATTCAACCTACACTTGCTACGTTCTCTGCTTCAGACACATCACTTATTTTAAGCCTCTGGTTGCTCCTATTTTCTCAACCTATGGATGTCCTGGATTTCATACAATCCCTGTTTCAACCACACCACCATATAATTCTCATGCTTTTGAACTGTGTCTTGCACTGTAAACTTTGTGGTTCTCCATGCTTTACTTCAGCATTGCTTTGTTAGTCTAGCTTCAACAAGCTATCACACTGTCACAGTCTAATTCAAGAATGTATAGGCTAATTATCTAACTCCAGTAATAAAATAACCTTTAAAATGAATGTGTAGCATGAAAAGTGCTTACAGAACTATTCTCTCTAATTCTGTATTTCATAGAATGGTTTGGGTTGGAAAGGACCTTACAGATTATCTAGTTCCAAGCCCCCTATTTGGACAGGGACACCTCCCACGAGATCAGGTTGCTCAAAGCACCATCCAGCCTCACCTTGAACACTTCCAAGGGGGGGAAATCACAACTTCTCTAGGCAACTTGGTTCAGTTTCTTACCACCTTCATAGTGAAAAATTTCTTCCTAATATCAATCTAAATCTAGTCTTTCAGTTTGAAACCATCATCTTTCATCCTACCACTACAAGCCCTCTTAAAAAGTTCCTCCACAGCTTTCCTGTAGGCCCCCTCCAGGTACTGGAAAGCCACTATAAGGCCCCTCTGGAACCTTCTCCAGGCTGAACAACCCCAACTCTTGCAGCCCGTTGAGCTGCTCATCAACCAACACTCCCAAGTCCTCTCCTCAGGCTGTTCTCAATCCATTCTCCACCCAATCTGTATTTGTGCTTGGGACTACCCCAAACCAGGTGCAGAACCTGCACTTGGCCTTATTGAATCTCATGAAGTTTGCAAGGGCCCACCTCTCCAGCCCGTCAAGGTCCCACTGGGCATCATCCCTTCCCCCAGCTCTTTGAGTGCTAATATCCCACCAATTCCTTATCCACTGACTGGTCCATCCATCAAGTCCACATGTCTTCAATATAGAACAAGGACACTGTGCAGGACTTTGCATAAGTCCAGGCAGACAACATCAGTTCCTCTTCCCTTAACCACCAATGACATATATGACTGTGTCATATAAGGCCACCAAATCCATTATATTCAGTACTACCCTTTCAAGAAAAGTGACAGAACACTGTCACAGTAATAACCACCATCTTGTTTCGGAGACACAGATTCAATAAAACTGTTAGATGTTCCTTCTCATTACTTGTAAGAAAACCTCATAACTATCGCATGACATGGCTGTGTTTTGTTCCCAATAGTTCTGGAAAGTTTTCAGCTAAAAATATTTCATCATCAGTCTACATTTGCGAACAGTATCTTTTGCGTACTATTGCTGCAGCAAGTCAGAAATATGCAAATCATCGAAACATGAACTGTGACCCAAAGTAATATTTAGCTGCCTTAGAGAACCAACAGCAGAAAAAAATAAATCATCTTGTTAAAAAAATAAAAAGGAACGGTACTAATCACTTTTACATTCCTGATGCTCTCTTCTAATCACTGTACTTTTGAACTACATTGTAAAGAGTGATTTTGACAATTACCAGGTTTAAATCCAGGGGTTTGGTGAATTCAGAACAAGTTTTAGCAAATCTCTTTCTCTGCTCTACATCAGAAGATTATCTTTAAACAGATGACTGAGTTTCAGAAGAGCTCTGAGAAATCCTATTTAGCCTTAAACATTATGAACATTACAAAGCAATAAGGCATTAGCATGAATCCTATCCAATCCTATCAGTTTCAGTCTAACAGCTACAGCACTAACACTTAAACATAGAAAGAAAAGCTTGTTATTGTAATACTGTAATGTTTTAGGAAAATTTTCTCCAGAGAAGTAAAATTTGCAATGAAGTAATCAGAATAAGAAGGGAAATGCTTCAATGTATTAAGAGGAATTTCCATGATTTCTTATTGAGTAGACACACATGACATTTCCACGTGCACTCAGAGTTGCAAAATGGCGCTAACAACAATAGAATGCGTGACAGAAAACTGTTACGCATTTTTTGATTTCCACCTGCAATGACATTTCCTTCCCCTCTGAAACTGACAATTAAAGGGAGTAAAACTAATCTGTGGTGTTCTCTGATGACAAAAATATATATAAAACCTAAATTCAGATGATTAATGGCATTAAGTACTGGTCTACAGTTACAGATACATATTCTTAACAAAACTACACACTAATTACTTTCTATACTACCTTACTTCTGATAATGTTAAGCTCTACAATGTAACATGGAACTGGAAAAACAGAGGTATTTGACATTCTAATGTTGAATTTAATGTTCAGTTATGTAAAACCAAAAATTACAACTGAAAGAATGGCTGTTTCAACTGCCATCTTTTTAGTGGTATGGAACACTAGCTTGGTTTTATCATACACTTGCGAAACATACTTGGGTCCTAAAATGCATTCCAATAAAACTCAGCATAAAGCACATAAGGATAGTAATGGGATAAATAATCTCCATTATAATGCTGTATCAGATCAGCATTAGATGAGTCTTGGTATTAAGATATTACAAAACCAACTTTTTTTTAGCACTCCAGAAAACAAAAAAGATTTATTGCAAGAAATGCAGATCAAATAATAGTTATACAAGTCAACATATATGTGAGATAATAGGAATAACAAAAAGTCAGGGACTTCTGTTTCACTATAGCATCCAGGCACCATATGCAGGATACAGAAAGGAAACTGCCTGAAGGAAAGCTCTCTTGTAATACTAGTTTTATTACAGTTAGAGCTTAATTTCTGCTGTGTCAATTAAAAGAAAGGAATTTAAAACAAAAATAACTGTCTGTATTTAGGTATTGTGATTGAATATATTACAGTAAGCATTACAGTTTCCAGTAACAGTGCAGAATTTAGTCTGGGACCTACTCAAGACCAAAAAATATTCAATGTTAAAGTCTAAAAATTAGAAATTAAAAATATGAGGATTTTCACCAGCCATTCTGTGATAGCTGCTCATGATGCATTTATTTTTAAAAGTTTAAACTTGCATGCCAGTATTTACAGTACTTCTAAAAGCACTTTAAAATTTGTCTCTTCTCATCTTTAAAAACATAAGAGAGTGTCACTATAAAAAACCCAACCTTCTAATGTGCTATTAAGGAAAATGGGCACTTTTGGTTTTTTCATGATGCATACAAGAAAAGCAGTTATCACAGTAAATATCATCTCTACCAATTAACTTAAAAAGCCACTTTTGAAGAATGAAAACAATGATACATTTGGAGAGGTAGTAGTCACAAAAGTGAATATAAAATACATTACTTTTGCTAAAAACTACATATATGAACTTCAACTATAACTCTTAAAACTTATGTTTACGTGTGGCATTGGAGGGAAGAGTTCTATCATTTATATAGCAAGACAGTTCTTTGGATATTCTGCACAAATACTTGTTGCCGGTTGCTCCAAAACATTTCATGTTTTGAGCAGTCGGCTAAAATCTGGAAGATTGCTTAGCCCATGACTCAAGAGGGTAGCAAACAGAGCTTTACAGTGCTTAGTATGATGAAAATTATACAATTACCTGACAATTTGAACAGACTTAAGGACTTTGTAACTGGGCTGTTTTAAAATATTCCACCAAGTCAACTGAAATCTCAATCATATACCACCTACCTGAAATACTCAACTAGATGTTGCCCACTTCTTTAATAAATATGCGATCTGCATAAATTCTGTGTGTCAATTGTTGGACTAAAAAGAATGTGATCATGCCTGCAGTCAAAGCAGTACTGTTTGGTCCTGTAAGACCACACATTTCCAGCAGGAATTATTTTAGGTTCATGATCTCATGTAATTACTTTGTGTTTCTTTGTAACTTGGGTAAGGCAGTATAATCAGAAAGAAGAGAAGTATTTCCACACTGCTATGACGTAAAACAGCGTAATACAGGCCATATTTTCTGATGCTAACCAGATTCCTTGTCTTAAATATTTTTGTAACGAAATCTTCCAGTGAATTATGTTGTCTAAAGATACATTCTGCAAATGAATCATGGTTCAATCAGCTGACGAGACTTTTATGTGGTTGTGTTATTAAATGGGAAACTTCCACACCAAAATTAACAACAGAAAAGTTTAATGCAATGAGACTGTTTTGTTTCACAAAATAAAATGTAGACTAATCAGCTAAGAAAATAATTTTTTTTAAAAACTGGTATCCTAACTTTTACTACAGGTAAAAATGTCAACTTACCAGACTTGTGTTTCTTGTGTTTTGCTTTCTTTTTAATTATAAATAACTTATTTTGGATCTCAGATTTGTAAGATTTGAATGGATGAAGATGAAACTCGCGCTTTCTTTGCAAGTCATCAAGTTTTCGCTGTAGATTTTCATTTAGAATATCCTTCAACTTCTTTTTTTTCTTTTTCTTCTTTTTTGCTCGCAACTTATATAGTTTATTATTTTGGAGTGAGTTCTCTAGCATTGCTTCTTTAGTAGATTCATGGTAATTCATGTCTTGGTTGTCATTATGAGTGCCATTTACATGCATTTGGCAAGGTTTCAGTGTGTTCTCCTTGAATGGATTAATTGCAGCTTTCACTCCAGCCATTTCAACGGCACAACCTTGTCCATTCTCCACCACCCTTATTTCTCCTGAATGAGGGTGACCACCTATACCAACAATCTCTCTTGAACTCATCAACTTCTTCAAGATGTCTTTAGAGCAACCAGTTTTTTTGATGTTGCAGACTCCCGAGGTCTCTGTTTCACAATTAATTTCAATCTTCTCTGTAGTCACTCTGGAGCTATCTAAATGCATTTTTTTTTCTGGACAGATAACAATATCCATACTTTTCTCTACTTGTGTCTTAGAACGAGTTAGCAGCTCTTCTCTACTGTCAGAACTGACCTCCCCGTTGCTTTTGTTTACATATTCATGTTTTATTTTCTCCAACTTTACACGTGACACTTTTCTAATTTTGATGGGAGGAGATGGGAATTCAGGAGCCTGAAAAGGTTTTTGTTTGTAAATCCGAACATCTGCACCACAAAACTGTGGAAAGTGAACATAGGCATTCTCCAAGTAGTCATAACCAAGAATTACTTCCCTGCATTCATGGATAGGCTGACCTAGCACTGCATCCTGAACATCCTTTTGTGTTTCATACACAAAATCACAGAGACCTTTAAGCAGCCACACTTTTTGGTAGAATGGTAGCTCATGAAATCGTTTTTCCTCCAAGGGATTAACTTCTCCAAGGACTTTGAAAAACTGGGGACACAATCCAAGTTTTTCTGCAGAGCTATTAGGATTATCAGTCTGCCCTACAACAGTATACCAGTGTTTTACTTTCTGTCTGAGTGCTGCTTCCCAAGTCCTGTAAGAAAGTGTAGGCCTGCGATGTAATGTAGATCTGCGATGAGGAGGACTTAACAAAGAAGTCATTATTTTAGATAAAAAAGCATTACACTGAGGCATCAGAAGACAACGTTCCAATTCATAGAATACTATTTCAGGTAAATTTAAAATCTGCTGAGCTAAACAAAGAAAATGACCAATAGCTGGAATCTCCCACATTGTCTCCATCTTTGTAGGTGCCGCTTGAGCTAAAAGTGACTTTTCCCATTCTTCTATTTCTTTCTGGCTAGCTTCTTCTGCTTCTTTTCTTTCTTGCTCTCTCAGCCTATGAAAAGAAAATTCAAGAAAATTCAGATACCAGGTGAACAAGAAGAAACCAGGGACAAAAAAAAGTCAGAACTACAGAACGAAAAACGTAATTATCATGAGGTAGTAAATAACATAGTACATAAAGTTTTAATTCAGTTTATGTTACTTGGGATTACACAATGCATCACTGCATCAAAACAGGAAATTATAGTCCTCTATTCCTATCACAAGTAGTTTAAAAAAGGGGAAAAGACTAAGAGAAAACCTGGTAGATATCAGCAGTTTGGGTGGTTTAGATATTTTTTAAAAATGTATTACCTTCCCCAGTCCCTTAAGTACTTCCAACAAACTATCCACATGAACAAACTGCAGATAAGTCTTGCTTGTGTCACCTAATTTGCAGGTCACTTTCTCAGTACACAAGTACACATGCCTAACTATTAAGTGCTTTACTCACATACAAAATAAATTCTCCCTCCCACCCATAGGCATGTTACTAGTGGGCTTGCAATAGTGGTCAAAAAGGAAACAAATAGCAGGATGCATGAAAAATGTGATGGAAAATAACACCAGAAATAAAATGTCATTACATTAATAAATGGTTTGCCCTCACCTGAAAAACTGTATTCAGTTCTGGTCCCCCTATCTAAAAAAAGGATAGAGCAGAAATAGTGGGTATGCAGAGAAAGAGGTTATCAGTAATCAGAGGCCTGTAAAAACTTCTGAAAAATCTGGGACTCTACGCAAAATGCTAGCAACAGGAAAGTGACAACATAATACACTAATATGATAGATTGGGAACTTGTATTTACTTTCATTTGTAAATTCATTGTTAAACTTAAAGGCAACAAGTTCAAGAGGAAGAAATGCTTCCATTTCAGAGAATCAATCACTCACAGCTTACCCATTAACTTACTAAAGCACAGGATATGTTAATTTAGTTTCTAAATGAAAAAATTACATCTGCATGAATTGTAGACATGGCACTTCAGGACATATTCTAGAGCACATGCTGGGAGTTATTGAAATGTTGTTTCTTTTGTTGTTTTCTGCTTTTTCCTCCTGGGTGGATGGTTGGACTCAGATCTTAAGAGGTCTTTGTCAACCATGATGATTCTGTGATTTTCTGCATCACAAGAATATCAAGGGTAACTAGTAACAGAAGGGATTTATGCTTAATGTTGCAATGGTAAATTATCTGCTAGAAAATAATCACTTGTGTGTATCACTAATGTAACCTGTAACTGGAATTTACATGTCCTTATTTCCAGATTGCTAACCTCCAATTACATGTCTTTGTACACAAGTAGTAAATAAATGCCACGTATCCATTCAAAGCAACAATGCTTTCCAAATTCAGCTAAAGGGTAATGGTATGTTAAAATACTTCTTTTGACAACATGAAGCTAAATAGTGGCTTCTAGAATGAAGAATGTGTATTTGAAGCATTGACTAGATATCTCAGTAACGTAAAAAATATGACAAACGTAGCTCAGCCCACATTTTAGTATCAACACAGGAGAAACTTGTCATGGCCACAAATTTAAGGTTTGCATCCTCTGAGTACACAAAATTACATCAATATACATAAGATTCCACTGAATGCCTTACCTTACATAACTAAATAAAATTGCAAGTGACTTGTTACCATAACTGGAACATAACTTTTTAATAGCACATGCATACATTCTTGTTATTTATGTACTTGTCAAATGCAGAAGGACAGATTCATGTAAAATATAAAATAGAAAAAGCAAACAGGTCAGTTCTCAGCTCCACTTTCACAATGCAGCATTAATTCAACTGTAGAGTGGATGGGGTCTAAAGAAAAATCTCACTTTGCAGCACTAATTTAAACATATAATTAATGTGGTCTAATGACAAAATCCTACTTGCCATTTTAAGTGAATAAACCAACATAAATAAACTCCACAATAACGCTTGCACAGGTTAAATGAGGAATTTTAAGATTCTGACTTTTGCTCTAGTTCCATGTTTAATATTGCATTAATAAATAAAAATAAAAATGAATAATCGTCATAATCATCATCACATTTAATACCTTACAAGTGGGGCAGAGGAAGAAACAATAGTAAGAAGTGTTCAAAATAATAAATTTCAAAGCACTTCTGAATTCCACTCCCTCCTCTGTCCTAACTGTAAAAGTTATTTCCAAATAACCTGCTGCCTTCAAAAGGTGTGAAGTCTTTACAAATAGTATGGAAATAAGCTTAATTATGAATAGACAGACAATGAGATAGAACATTTTTTAAAACAACCACATTTCAGTATCACTTAAAAATACAGGCTCTAGATGACCAAAAAATATCATGTTTGCAAGCAGTTTCAACTTACCATCACTAATTTAAACTAAGGCAGATTTCTCAAAATAAATACAATACCATGGATTCACCTAACTTGTACTTCACAAAATTACAATCATAATGCTATTGCAAAGATGAAAAACTTGCAAAATGTTTGCCTTGTCTTTTTTAAGGCTATCATTTTATCACAGTATCTGTAGTCAATTCTATCTTCAGTAGAGAAAATGTAATAGCAGCACACTTTACTATCTTCATTATTGAGGTCTTTCTAGTAGCTGCCCATCTTTTTGAGGGCACAGCTTATTCCTAGGGTTTTTTGTTGAGATGGAGGAGAAAGAAGGGGGGAGAGGAGGTGGGGTGAGTGAGCAGGGGTGAAGGGGGAGAGAGAAAAAGAATTGATATTCAGCCGGACAAATATCCTGACACTGAGAAATTCTCTGGACAAACAAATTTGGCTTTTAAGCTGACAGTGACTGTAAAAAACCAGATGTTTCATACTTCCATTTAAACTTATCAGTAAAATCTTTGCAGACATGTATTGTTTTCACAATAATAACTCAAAACTATTCTAAGGTCAAGCTGACATTTCCAGGCTAACAAAGGAGAAACACATTCCTAGTACATGTCTGCAGCAGTTCTTTTGCAGCTCTCGAGTGGATACAACTAAAGCAACTGACCTTAAAACTCGGTAGACATGCTGCCCAAGTAGAGATATCAACTAAACCACAGTCTGGACATAACTCTTCACTTTTCTTACAATTTTCTCCCTTAAGACAGCAAACAAATCTCACCAGCTAATTCCTTGTCACTTGAAGAAGAGAGGAAGCAGAGACTAGATTGTGCTTTTTGCCTCCCAATTACCACTTCTAACCTACTTAAGTGTTTTCACTGGTAAAAGGTAAGGCACCGGAATGCTGATGACAAGCTACAGACAACTGTTTTAATTCTACAATAACTTATTTTTACAAACTTTCTTTTAAAATATACACTAAAAAGCTACATACAAAATAGCAATATAGCACATTATTCTAAAATAAATGAAGATGTAATAGTAAAAATGAATTACATTCAGAGATGCCCATGTGACCTTAAGTCTTCATCTGTAATGTCTTACATTATGACATACTCTAGGGTCTATATAGGCTATATGACATATTATACAAGACCCAGTTCATTCCATGCTCACAACATCCTCATAAAGGGCAAACCTGATGTATAAGTGTATCTCATTCCACAATTTGCTAATTTCAATTACTAACTTGCAAATGGAATTGAATTATGAAACTTCTCAGGATGATGTTTCCCAAGATGGTAACGACATAGCGCTACCTAGAATAATTTTCAAAAAAAACAAGTTGTACAGACACTTAATTCCCATTGTAATCAACCAGATAATTACGTGTCATTCACTGGTGGTTTAAAAAATTTCTGTAGGAATCTACCTCTACATTTAGGTGCTTAAATGCCTCTAAACAGGCAAATACTTCCAATTACATAGCAATTTAAAAAATATTTAATGTAATTAATACCTAAGTTAGTATGCATATTGATATGTTACTTCACTAGCATGTAACCAACAAGCTGAGCAGAACCTGATGGAAATGTAACTAATATAATCCATATTCTGATAATTAGAACAACGGAACAAAAGGAAAGCTTATAAACAAGACTGACAAGTACAGTAAATTTGACATTGTTTTAAATTTATACTTGTGGGGGTGAAAAGTGCTTTTGGCACTGCACAGAAACTATTAGCTACCAAATAATGAAACCAGTTTTGCCAAGAAAGCTTCTCATTTTGAACTACAATGAATGCATCACTTGAGGAGGTTAAAAATATTAAATAAATAAAACAAGAAATAAATTGTGCAAGTAATGAATAAACTACAGGAAAGAAAAAGAGAACCCTCTGCAAAGGACACCTAAACAACAAAAATAATGCAAGGCTTTGCAGTAGGATTTCCATGGAGTTAACTACAGAAAAGATGATAAAAACCAGACTTCAGGATATTCTTCAAAAATACACAGTTGAAAAATCAATTTCAAGGATTTTGGAAAAAAAACAAGAAAACTATTTTAAAGATTAAATTTACTACATCGTAAGATGCCTGTGCCTTACATAAGTATGTAAATATCTAAAGCACAGGATTAGATATTAACTTGAAGTTCAACAAGCAATTTCTTTAGGTATGAGGCTAAGTTCTGTAGAAAGACACTTGCATTTGCATCTTTATTTATCTGGGCCTGATAATATGTAACTGCTAGTGAAGTGGCTAAAAAGTCTGAACTAAAGCACATATATGCTGCATGGTCAGATGGATGGTCAAAAAGTGAGTGCTTTTTAATGCTCCTGATAACTCATCTGCAAGTTTGGTGAACAGCAGGTGCTACCTATCAACAAATAAATTATTTGCCAGCACTCAAATTACACTACCATATCACACAAAATTTACGGGGAAGAACAGCAGAGAGCAAGACCAGGAGGAATACAATGTTCAGTACAGAAGAAATTAAAATCCTTAGGAGTTTACCCACTCATTTAAGTTGACCATCACAGGTATTCATAGTTATACTCTGACACAGGACCATCTGTTTTATGGCAACAGATTTGGAAACTCATTCTTTTAGAACAGTGATGAAAAACTAAGTGAAACAATCAATAATAATAAACAAAATAATCTGTATCCACTAACATAGCACTTAACTTCTGAGATTATAGTTTATAACATGAATTCTACTGGGATACATTAAAATAAATAGGAATTCTGCATTAACATTTTGGGGCCTGTTAAGTATGTGGGTAACTGTCCAGAATCACCTGTTTTACTTGAATATTCCTTGCAGATTTAGTAGCAGCTTTAAACAGATATAAATGCAATTTCAGTTTAGCAAACTTCATGTTTATTTCAAAAATATTAAGAGTGAAAACCAAGTTCAGTAAAGAAAACATGTATATGCCAATGAACCAAAGCTGTAGCTCTAATGTCTAACATGACATTAACAAAGGATGGCATGGTGCACACCAATCAAACTACCCGAGTCTGCAATCCTGCATATAGTTCTGAAAGTATCTGTTCTGTGCCAACCCCAACATGCCAGATTTGTAAAAAAAAACAGCATCTGAATAATAATTTTATTTTCTTAACATAACTACATATTCAACATCATATTCAAACACTTGGAAAATTTATAGATACTGTATCAGATGCTCTTCACTGGTAATGTATTACTAAATTTATAAGCTTTCGGATTTCCAAGACTTTTTCGTAAAATACCTCTACCAAGTACCTTAGGAACATTGCATTTTGGTGAGTTGAGAAAGAATTGGCATTCAGAGGTCCAAGTTACCTTGAAAACATGATGGATCCATTAGAAAATAAGACAAGATATCTGAAGCATGATTGTTTGAGATCAACAAAGAAATATTCAAGCAGCTATATAGTGACACATTTTTATTGTTTCCTATTACGTGACAAGAGATCACTGGTTGTGATCTTTTTCTGTTATTGTAGAACATTCCGTAGAATCAACCACCACGGACTATCCTTTGCACAGGATCTGGGACTTTTGAGTATATCCAGGTACATTGCTTTATCTGCTAATTTCTACAGGTTTGCAGAACATGCTTAGAACAGGTGTATAAAAGCAAAATCTCTATTTGATCAGGTAATATATTCTATTGACTCCATGTATTAAAACCCAATCAAAATTTCCTTTATCGTAACATTGTTATCAAGTTCAGAGATCTAGAATGCAGACTGGCAAATGAAGAGAATTTACCATGGAAACAATAACCCTAGTGATCTTTCCTTTTTTTTTTTTTTTTTGCCAAGGATGAGGTGGATTAGGAGAAGAAAAGTTCACTAATTTCTACAACAGTAGTGGCTAACACTCAAGTCAGCCAAAACTGTATGGCTCCAAATCTATGGGAAAATAAGGTGACCTGCAAAACGACAGTGAACTGGCTATACATGGAAAAAATCTCCAAAACCATAAACTTTGAAAATAATCAGGAAATATTTTGCTTCCTAAAGCTAATACTGTCTTATCATCATGCTCCATGTTCAGACACAGCCTCTCAAGTTACTTTTAAAGTATACAAGTTTACAAGCTTCATTTTTGAAACGTAACACGATCCACATTGAATGCTGTCTGGAATGATATACCTCTGAAATAAATGAAAAGCACAAAATCCCACAGAGTTAATTCCATACAGATTCTAAATTTGTTACCTAACTGTCAAGCTGAAATGCCACATCAGTGAGGTAACTGGAGTGGTACTGGAAGAGATAATCTGCTTCTGGCTATCAGTAAGAGAAGCAGTGACAACATCACAGAACTAGACTGTAGTTAAGCATTCTGCTACTCTCAATCTCATTGCTTCATGGAAAACAGTTCAATAAGAGGTATGACACACCATGACTTAGCTAACAGGAAATTACTACGGATACTTTCAGTTACTATTAAAAGGTTCACAATCCTAAGGTAACAGCAGCCTCGATTTATTTTAAAGTTTATATGACTTTTATTTAATACCTTCTTGAAAAATTGCTAAAAACAGATTTCTTGCTTTGTGGGTGCACTGCATTGAAGTCCTAGATTAATGAATGAAGACAAGAAGGACCTCATTTATTTACCTAAAAAAAGCCTCAAGAAGCTAACCCTGTAGAGAACTAGAAAGACAAAATTATTTAAAACCACAACATTTTTTCCTATTACCTCTTTTCCTCTTTTGCTCTCAGCTGTTCCTCTTGTCTTAGAGCCTGAACCACCACAGACTCAAACATGCCTGTTGACAAGCATACTAAATGGCGAGTTGTGGAACGACGTCTTGTTGAAATGCATGCGGTTCCTTTCTCATCTTCCAGCCCATGGCATCCTCTAGATGTTACAGCTATTGAAGTTTTTTCTCTTAAATGCCTAGGAGAAAAATGCAAGCCAATTCACAACTACAGTTTCCATTACTAGCGGCACTTTAATACACTACACACCACAGACCAGGCATATTTACTCGGAAAAAACAGTTATTTTTCACCTCTCAATTTTTCCACTTTCAAAGTTGCTTTACAAATTTTAATGCTAGAACCAATGTGCTACAATGAACTATGCTTTCACATCTGTGGATATTCATCTTAAGTAACCAAATATTATTGAGAGATTTAACTTCCTATATTAATTCATAAATACTTGGAAAGAAAATACTTCCAACAAAACCTGAGATAAGAAACTAATTTTTAAAACCCAACCTGCACTCAAAGCAACTTTGGTTCTAGGGTAATTTTCTCTGGTTTGTAATACTCGGGAATCATACAACCAACACTGATTGCTTTCCTCAAGTCACTTGATGAGGATCATTGACCTAATACTTTTTTGCAATGAAGCAAGAATGGCTATTTGAAGAAGCAGTTCTTGAATTTAATTCTATTAAGTGTTTAACAGCTAAATTTGTTAAGTCTGTCTGATCAAGAACTTTAAAAGAACTTCAAGACTTCCAGACTCCATAGTCCTTTCTATATATAGTTCTTAGAAACTTTAACCAAACTAATATACAGAGACATACTGAAACTTTTTTACAAATCTCTGAAGAGTTAATGTAAGAAATATTCACTATATATTGAGGTAGGATAATTTTCAGCCAGTTTAATATTTCTTAATATTCATTTGAACCAAGACGTGCATTTGTGGAACAATGACAACTGCAACTGAGGTGTGTTTTTTCAGCAAATACATACATTGCTATTTAATCATACAGTACATGAACTGATGTTACTTTCTGGTGGAGTTCATAATAAAAAGGCATTGAACATTCTCGGGTCCTACCAAATCTGCTCAGTATTCACATTATCCAACTAAGAGCCTTCAACAAAAGGTCCTTTAATCCAATACAGCTGAGGTATTACAGTCACAAAACATACAGAAATTAACTTGGCACAATTCTTCCAAACTGCATTTGGTTTTCTATTTATTGGCCAGTAGTAACTCGCTTAAGCCAGGAATTCTGATTAATTTCTTTAAAATCAAATTTTGCTCAAGCAAGTTAGCAACACTTACGCCCCTCCAGATTCAGCTCCTTCGTTCTATTCCAAACTTGTCACAGAACTGTTGCTATGCAAAGGGAGTTTCAAATACAGTGTTGCTACTCCAACACAGAATACACTCACTCCAGCTTATTCAGTTGAGTTCTGCACTACACTCAGGTGTTCCCACTACACAAGCAAGGCTCTTCTCACCAGCTGGCAGCTAGCAAGTTTAAGGTTGATAGACATGTACAGCTTTACATGTTTCCTAACACTGTTGCTTCTTCACCTTCAACATTTGCCAAAAAACTCTTGTTTTTTACACGGAAAATACCATGTCACTCAGAAAACTGCTGGACCTTTCACTCTAACAAGCTCCCACAGTTTTCTGATGGACTAAACTAAGCCAATCTCAAACTCATGAGAAAGCGTGTATTTTAGCTGTGATCTAAACTGGGCTTCCTACTATACAGCCTGGCAGCCTTCTATGCTTCAGCTGCTCTGGCTGATAAACAAGTTCCCACTAGGAACTTATTTCAACACATCACAATTCCCATCTTGCCACTTAACACACATATGCCAAGTATTATCTTTCATTTTATGACTATGAAAAATTATGCCATTTTAAAGAAGGTGCTTCAGCTCAAGATTTTGTTCCTACTTATTTTCAAAACAGTAAATTTTTACAGATAAAAAGCAAAATTGTAGAGTCAGCTGCTCATACAAAGTTTGGGTAATTTAATTTGCTTCTGACAGCATAAAGGAGTATTTGACACCTTGTCTAAACAAGTGGACCTCCATGCTCACAAAAGGCTTCCTTCAGAAGGAAATCTTAGCCAGGAAAAGCAGTGCCCTACTTTACATTTTGGTATTTTCAGGTTTGGAAGCACCAAAGCATTTGGAATTAAGATTTTAACAGCTCCCAGCAGGAAACGTTCCTCTTTGTGGAAGAAATGAGAACTCAAGTGTTTCTTTCTGGGGTTTCAAAATCTATTCAAACGGTATTTTTTACACAACGGAACGCACCCCTCCGTTCTACTTTATATAAGCCGCATCCCGCAGGGCCCCTACAGAGTCTTCTACACCTACCGGGACAGCAGTGCCAGCTTCTGTTCCAGCATCATCTCCAGCTTCTGGGCCTGTTTGGAGAGCCAGTGATCTATACCATACAGTCGGTAACATGTCTCCAGCATTAGCCGGAAGTCACCCACGAAATCTGCTATCCCCGTGTACTGGCCATTGGAAAATTTCTCTTCCATCTTCAAGAGCCACATTCCAGCTGGCGACTGCTGAAAGGAGTGATTGCTGTTATGGCCCGAGAGGGAGCCAGCTCTTTCTTCACTGGCGAATGCCTCATCCGCGAGGGGCTTCAAAAACGGTGCCGTCAGAGGTCGGTACTTCTCCATGAGAAACTCACGCAAGATGCGGTATCCCTGCTGCAGCTCGGGATTCAGGCTCTGCTCCCAGGAGCAGCCACCGCTCTTCCCTCCCGCATCATCTCCCTCCTTGTCTGGCTCCTCCTCCCCGCACCGAAGGCGGCTAGCGGCGGGCCGATCAGCCGAAAGGTCTCCACCCGTGGGCTCTGCCGAGTCCATGTCTCCCACCCCGCGCACGTACAGGGCCTCCCCGGCTCCAGAAGGGCTGCCAGCCCCGAGCCGGCTCTTCTGCATCAGCTACGGACCGCCGCGCTCCCCCTGGCCCAGCCGGCGAATCGACATCGGGCTAACCTACGCACAGAGACACGATTCAGTTCCTTGACACGCTCCCCCGCGTCGGCCTCAGCCCTGCCCCAGCCAAGGCGGGCGGGTGGCAGGGGCCGCGGCTGCCGGGCAGGAGGGAGGCAGCGGCCGGCCACCGGCCTGGCCCGCCTCTCCCCGGAGCCAGTCTCCTCCGGCGGGCCTCCATACGGCCCCGCCCGCCCCCCGGCGACAGCGCCGGCTCCCGCGGCCCCAGGGGCCGCCCCCGGCGGCGGCGGCCAGCGGCGTCAGTCTCCTCCCGCATCCCGCGGCCTCGCCGCGCCCCCCTCCCCGCCCGCCCCCCGCCCCTGCCGGCTTGCGGCCCCCTCCTGGAGAGAGGAGGAGCGGGCGGGCGGGCGGCCAGGGCTCTCTCCGCGCCGGCAGCCCCCAGCCAGCCCGTGCCTGCGCGACAAGCGCTTCCCCTCCCCTCCTCGCCTCGCCTCGCCTCGCAGCGCGGCGCGGCGGGGCCGGTCCGGCGGCGGGCGCGGCCGGGCGGTGTCGGTTAACGGCCGGCGGGAGGGGGGGCGGCCCGCGCGGGGCGGCAGGAGCGACGCGGCGCCTCGCTTCGCCTCGCCTCGTGCGCACGCGCCCGAGCGGCTGAGGCGGCGTCATCAGAGCGCGCCTGGCTTCGGGGTGGGGGGGGCGGCTGGTGCGCGTGCGCGGGCGCGGCGGGAGAGGGTTCAGCGAAGGAAAAGAAGTGTCAGTAAAACTTGAGTTCGTCCTGCCTCAAACCAGGGCAGTATTGTTGTTCCTCTTCATCGCCATTTGGTCACAGCCAGCTTTCACGGCTGCTGATGAGCTGTTTTTGGGGAGGAAGCTTGACCAGAGGCCTCAGGTGTGGTACCCTGCTCCTGGTGCTGTGCCTACAGGACAGAAGTCTGGGACCCGTCAGGTTAGCAAAACCCACTTCTAGCCTCTTCCCCTGCCCCATTCCACAAAGCCCCAGTGCAGCCTGTACGCAAAGGTTGATCCCTCAGGTTCTGTCATCTCTTGATCACTTACGGATACTATGGGTACCTTATTTTATCCTCCCAAGCCTCCTTTTGAATTGCAGACTCCAAGGAAATTAGGGTGTGGTACTGGAGCAGGGGCTGCTGTGGGCCTCTGCATCGGAGGGAGAGGATCCTGCCCGGAGGAACGTGTATTGAGACCTTAGTGATCCACTGTTGTCAGCCGATGCTGTCACAGAGGCAGTCAGGATGTTTCCGTGGCTTCCCCCTGCAATTTGGAGGGGTTTTTAAATGAACCCAAAGGCACACCCATTGCACTCACCTCTCACAGAGGAATGACCACTGCGGGACCATATTTTAGAGCGGAGATTAGAATACCACCCTCACCACGCTCACAAATCGTTACTGAGACCAATGTTTACTAATTAGCTCGTTTATTAAGAGTTAACACAAACTGAGGGGAAAATGTAAAAATGGCAAATGGCTACAAGGGGTATATCAAGAAAGTAATGCAGTAGTACTGTGTCCTTCAGGGAAGTAATGCAAAAGTGCCCTTAAGATGTTGTCTCCGAGAGAGGGTTGCGGATCAAAGGACAGAGAGGGAGGAAGCTCAACACAGTCCTCCTCAAAGAAGTCGCGCTGTGTGTGCAAGTATGGGGAGAGGGAGAGGGGGTTGTATGGAGTCGTGACCCTCCCGCATCGAGGAGGTTCCCCTCCAGCAGCTGGGTCTGGGAGGGGGTGCAGCCCCAGTGCAGTCCCCAGCGTCTTCTTCCCCAGCGGCAGAGGCGGCAGTGGGTGCCCCCTCTCAGCAGCAGTGGCGGCTGCTCTCCTTGCCAGGCAGCTACGGCAGGGTCCCCAAGTCCGTGGTGTCGGGGGACAGCAGCAGCGGTTTGGTTTCCCCAGCAACCAGCAGCAAAACGGGGGGACTCCAGCCCTGACCCCGACAGCTGTGGGAAGGCCCCGGTGCTCCAGGGATCAGAACCCGGCACACCCACCGTCAGGGCTCAGGCTGGATCCCCGGGCAGGTCATCAGGCAGAGCCCGCACCAGGCTCCGCAGCAGGCAGGCCCCAGGAGCAGCAGGGGTTGTCCCTGAGCAGCCCCGCTCACCTGCTGAACCCACCCCTTTACACCCCAGTGACCCCCTGTCCAGTCAGTGTCACTGCTGCAATGCATGAAGATACTGATGTCCAGAGCCAATTAGCATCCTAGAGCCCCAAGTTGGGGCAGTGACTATTAGGGGCGATTCATAACTTGTTGCCCATCCTTCTGCCTTGTACCACACCTGTTGTTTTGCTTTCATTTGTCCTTGAGCAGCTGGCTTGGTTTTGCTCCATTAGCTGGGTATAATAAGGCCTTTGCTGACTTAAAAGACATTTTGTTAGACTTATGTGGGGAAGAACAGTTTCCCACATCCACACAACAGTTAATGTGAGCATAGCCACATGCAGGATAATGTTCAGACCTGTGTCATGCCGTACATATCCCATCACCACAGGATAAGCTCAGGTAGCAAACTGTTAGAGGAGCTGGCGGGGAGCTCCCATGTTTTGCTGGCATCTACACCACCTCCATGGCCTTTCCTCTCACTGAAAGTGCAGCAAGAAGTTATATGAATATCATTTTTGTTTTACAGAAATTATGAATAGAGTTGTTTTCTTGTAAGAAAACCCTCCACTAGTTTGAATGACAATGATGGGGCAGCCCTTCCACAGATGGGGTCTTCATGGAGTGAAGACCGATCAGAGGCCCATTTGATGCTGCACTGCTCATGGTTCACAGTGAGATAACAGTTCTCTCTTTCTTTATGGTGTTAACCCTAATAAACTGCATTTGAAATTATGATTTGCAGCATCTGAATGCCCTTCTTACTGGGACCATAATGGACGAACATGTCCTCGTACAAAACAGGTGGAATCCTGTCTTGTCTTTTCTTTGATAACCTATCTCAGGAAGAATGTTCAGCTTGTCTAATTCCCACTCCAAGCTGAAGGTGGAGGCTCAGCATCAGGGGGAGAGAAGTGGTAGAGAGCAACATCAGTAAACATTAAATCAGCTGTAGAGAAAGTGAGGTTGTAGGTAGTGGAAAGCAACCAACCAAGTTACGGTGGGAGTTTCTAGTATAAATTAAATAAAAATAGATCAGACTGGCAGCTCTTTTAGCTGCTTTGTGGCTTTTGCTTGTTTGGCCAGCAACACTTGTTTACTGGTACTTCTGGGTCAATCAGATGGGGAGGTGTGTCCAAGCAGGACTCTTGGGCCTCTTCCCACAGGATACTCAAGCAGTGGCTTCCCTCCTCCCTTCAATGATTGGCCTAATGACATGTAAGGCTATGGTTTTTCACAAGTCTTGAGATCAGGATTAACAAGGATCAGGTCTCCAACAATTTTCAAAATAAGGCTTTTCTTTCTTCAGGAATTTGAATGTCCTTCTCCTGTACTCCAGCCCTGTTGAGATTTGTGTTGCTTGCAACCTCTCTGCTGTGGGACTTGCCAGCAGCCAGATGCTTTGCAAGAAATCTGTTAGCCATGGGAAATGGCAGAGTGAAAGAAAGCTTAGCAAGATTATACAGTTCAGTTGTTTCTGTTGGACCAAACACCTAACCACTGGAGGAGGGGGAGAATGACAAGTCCTGTTGTTCTTGCTTGAGTACTGTAGTACTGCAGCTCTTGTTAGTGAGGTCTCTGCCCTGTGACCCTTGCTGTGCCTCTCCTCCTGGCTAACCTTCTGCTCCTGACACATTATACTGATCTACATCTGCTTCTAGTTGCCCAAAATTAGGTCTGCTCCAAAGGGCTTCATTCTCCCTGAAATACAACTTCACAAGGACTAGAAATGGCAACAGTAAAGTTCATTTGACTTGTGTTAGCTAACCAGTTACCATGTGTCAAGCTGCCTAACAGCTCTTGGTGTACGTGTGTCTTACTATGATTTTTTTGAAGTGGCTGACTTATTAATGAGAGAAAAATAAATTGTATCCTCTGGCTTATTCTGCTTTGTGATGGGGAGAGAGACTAAAATTAACTACAAAGCCAGAATCTGTTTACCACTTTTTTGTATTCCATAAATTTAGGATTTTAGTTCAGTGCTCCTTTGAAAGCATTCTGTAGGTCTCCCCTGCAAGTCGGGGCTGGGATAACATGGATGATTATATTATATGCTGCATATCTAAGTAAATAAGAACAGTTGTTCTCAATGTGTGTTTAGCTTTGAGCTGCACTTTTTTTTTAAGAAAGGCTTGCTTGCCTAGAAGCTCATTTATACTTTCTTCAACAATAGCAAGTGGCTTAATAAAAGTTCTTACTCCTTGCTATACATCTGGCCTTGCCTTGAGGCCACAAGAACTTGTAGTCAGAATTCTGCATACAATTCATACAGTACTATCTTAGAAGTCACAAAATGTCACATCTGTAGGTTTTGGTGTGATGTCATCTGTTGTGCCTTAACCCCAGCCAGCAACTAAGCCTCTCATGACCACTTGCTCACTTCCCTTTGATTGGATGGGGGGAGAATTGGAAGAGTGTTGTGAGCTGATGCCATGGGCTATCGGCTCTCAGGCGCTTCTGCAACTCCCCCCCGCCCCGATATGGAGGGGTTTGTGAATGACCCTGAGGGCTCACACGTGGCATTCGCCTCTCCAGAGGAACGGCCGCTGCGGGACCGTGTTTTAGAGTATTTTAGAATACCCCTCCTCACCACAATCACAAATTGTTACTGAGTCCAATGTTTAGTTTACGAATCAACCGGTTTATTAAGGGTTAATACAAACTGAGGGACTGAGGTTCAGGAGAGGTAGACTAGGTATATATCAGAATCCTGGTTTGAACCAGAGTGAAGCCAATTTTCCTTTTACTGATTTTTTTTTTTCCTTCAGTGAGCTTTCTTTTCACTAGTAGCAGAGTGTTCCAACTAAGACTGATAATGGTGGAATGTTTTTCTAACTGCTGGATCTTCAAGATCACATCTTTACTCTGTCGGCTCAGACAATACAGGGAGATCTATGACCCCCCTGTAGGAGGCTGAGTTAGACAGACAGCAAAGTTGGCCAGAGATATTCCATTCCATATCTCTACGTAAGCTCAGAGGAAGGTCAGAGATCACAGAAGACAACTTCCTTCCTTCTTCTTCCCTTCTCTTCCATCCATGGCCAGTGTCCGGGGAGGACTCTGTCCATCCAGCACTGTCAACCCTTAGGCTCGAGCTCTCCTGACCCCCATCACTCTGTTCTCTCTCCAGCAGCTCCAGGAATTTTTGGGAGAGTGCTGTGGGAGTTGCTGGGGTGGGGGAAGGCGAGGGGCTTTTGCACATATCTGAATATGTTTGTACAGAATTATGTAGATTTTCTTTTATCATTGGTGTTTAATTAGAGCTGTGTAGTTTAGTTTTCAATCCAGCCAAATCTCTCTCTTTTTCTCTCTCTCCTTTTCTACCTGGATGGAAGGGGGAGGGGATCAAGAGCTTTGTTGTTGGACCTGAGTCAAACCATCCACTGTTAACAGTTTTAGTTGGAACACTCTGCTACTAGTTAAAAGAAAGCTTGCTGAAGGAAAAAAAAATAAGTAAAAGGAAAATTGGCTTCATCCTGGCTTAAACCAAGACAATCAGGAAAATAATTCAAAGGTACTATGGTCTTATTAAATGAACAGTCCGAGGGAGAGGTGTGGAATCAATGGAGTAAAAGGGTAGGAGTTGAGCCCGGCAGGAAAGTTAAAGAGAGTGCGTGTGTGTGTGTGCGCGTTCACCCTTCCGTAGCGTGTGGCTCCTGGGATGCGACTTCTTTTCCAGCGGGCAGGGCTCGGCAGCAGGTCCTTGGGAGCGGCTTCCCGGTACCGGGTGCGACCCCCCAGCAGCAGCGGGGGACGCGGCTCCTCCGTGAGCCTCGGCGAGCTCCAGTCCCGGGGCAGAGCGGCAGGCGGACCGGGCAGGCAGCGGCGGGCTCCGGTCCGGTTTGGCTCCGGCTCCGGTGTCAGGCTCGGGCAGCTCCAGCCGGGCAGGATCCCGCCGGGCAGGCTCTGTTGGACAACAGTCCCTCGGGAGCGGGCTGGCTCCCCGCGGAGCGGGAGCGGGCGGCCCCGCCTCGGCTTCTCCGGGCAGCGGTTGCGGGGCCGCCCTCCCTGCCCTCTCGGCTCCTCCGGACAGCGGTGCTGGGGCTGCAGGGGCTTCTGGGGCTGCAGCAGGGTCTCCTCCCGGGCAGGCAGACAGAGCAGAGCCTGCAGAACTTGCCCTCTTTTATAGATCAGAGATCACTGAATGAGGTACCACTGTTCAAATTAGCCAGTTAGCGCTGGCCGGGTACATACACTGTCAGAGGCATCTTTAACCTATTGTTCATTTTTTCTGCCAGTTATCATAACGCTTATGCACTTTTCTTGCTGTGGACTTATCTGGTAGAATAGGGGGACTGTTCCAGTCCGTCCTTGGCTAAATCAGCAAAAAGATGCCACTCTTGCTTTGCTGCCTTGAAAGGCATTTTGTTTAGTCTTACGTGGGGGGAAGTTCCCCAGAAAGGGTAAAAGTGAGGAAACTAGAGGGTTGAAGTAAGGCCAGTTTATTGGGTAAAGCAAAAGCTATGCATGCAAGTAAAGCAAAACAATGGATTCATTCACCACCTCCCATCAGCAGGCAGGTGTTCAGGCATCTCCAGGAAAGCAGGGCTCTATCCCATGTAACAGTTACTTGGGAAGACAAACACCATCCCTCCAAATGTCTCCCCTTCTTTATGCAGCTTTTATTGCCAAGCATGTGATGATATGGTATGGAGTATCCCTTTGGTCAGTTTGGGTCAGCAGTGCTGGCTATGCTCCCTCGGAGCTTCTTGTGCATCTGCACACTAGCCAAGTATGGGAAGTTGAACAGTCCTTGATTTCTCAGCAAAACTAAAAACATCAGTGTTTTTATCAATATTCTTCTCATATCAAATCCCATACTAAATCCAAAACACAATGCTATTCTAGCTCCTAAGAAAATTAGCTCTATCCCAAGTAAAATTAGGATAACATCTCAGCTGTATTCAAGTCTGCCTTCAAAAACAGGTCTTTAAGTCTGTTGTGATGAAAGAAATACATATATCAAGATTACACTCTGGAATTAAATTTACAGTAAAGAATGGGGCCACATATGACAAATCAAAGTAATACCCTTTATTGGGCACTGTGACTTATATATCCAAAATATCTGAAATATTTTTTTCCTAGATATTTAATCAAAGTAATCTGGAAAAATAACTCAGAAATTTGGAATTATGTGGTTATTTTGTGTAAGATGTACTCTGTATATATATACAAGTTCAAACTGCAGTCAGAGAGGCACACAATTAGTACCACAGCCAGCACTGAGCGAGGACATCCTGCAATAACTCGTCCTTGAAGAAGGCAATTAATCAAGAGTTCTAGAGAGTGTCTTTTGTAAATCACCAACTTGGCAGAGAAGACTTGAGGTTTATATGGATAATTGGACCTAAGAATACAGGAAGTGTTAAGGAAGAACCTTGATCAAGAAAATTGACAGCTAACCAGTCTTGGGCAGTGGGAGCTGTAGGAGTTGCGATCTTGTGTCCTCCAGGTTAACTTAGCTCATTATAATGTCATTATAATACTAAAATCATAGCCCTAGGTCGAAAAGACCCCTGTCCAGGTGAAGACCCTTCCCCTGAACATGTGTGATAATAGAAATAGTGATGTAACTGTATTATAATTAGATAAATCCCTAGCTAATCACTGTAAGGAGAATGGGCGTGGAAGCTTACTAACTTTGTAGGTTTGTGTATAAATATGTAATGGGAAATCTCATTTGATGTGCTTGGTTTGTGGGAAGGTACCAAGCACCCAGCATTGTATAAACCTGCAATAAATATGAATGTCTCCTTCCTAACTGCACTCTCTTTGTCTGCTTTTTGGGAGCTACCTTAAAACGGTAACAGCAGGATGAAAGAATAATAATAAAAAAGTACGTGAAATTAATTACACTGGAGAATAGATAATCGTATCTACGCACAATGCATTATTATAACTTCTCTAATGAAAAAATTGTGTTTAACTAATCCTGCAATATGCTATCTATGTACTTTCTCAGTATTGCCACACGAGTGCACTGTTGAATAAAAGCTGTACCCCATTCCTGCTTTAAGTTAAAGGCAGTACTCCATTCCGAAGTAACGAAGATATAACTACTGGAGCAAAAGCAAACAAACTTTAGAAAATACATCACAGGGATAAAAAGGAGTTGTCTTTTACTACATTCAGTATTAACAATAGAAGCTATGACACACATATCAGAAAAAATACTGTTCAGAATAAATAAAGTTGATAAATTTAACACTTCAGTAAGGCTTACTCTAGTTGCTCTCCATAGATCTGAATTTTGTATACAATCCTTGTAAAATATCATTATATAGATTGACATCTTTTCTAAAAATAAAAAATAATTGCCGGTGTGGATCTGCACGATCTTCTCTGAGACAGCATGTTACTCTGAATGAGCCCCTCTGTTTTCATGTTATCACAAAGATGGCAAGAAATGTGTTTTCCACAGTGACTGAGGTGATGTGGAAGAAGTGCAAATATTAAGCACATAAAGATAGAACATGAGGGAGAAATAAGAGATATAATACTACCTATACTGTTCAGAAAGGACAGGGTCATCTTTTAAATCAATAGAGACAACCATCAAACATGCCCAGAATCCTCCATCTCTGATATGATTGTTGGGTGAGGGAACCTTGACAGGTGGTAGAGGTCAAATTCAGGGATCTAAAGTTAAGAAGTTTAGGGTGACCGTGAAAGCCCCCACAACTTCTACAGACATCTGCTGACAAGGTAGATACTTAGTCTCTTTTTGAAACTCCATTTGAATATTATTATTATTTATTTTATAGTGTACCTTAACCTGATACTTTGCCTTTACATTTACTCTCAAACTGAAGTCAGTGTTATTAGATCATGAATGAGCAGCTAGTGGCTACAAGTATTATGGCAAGTAAGATGAAGTGCTAGGCAAACCCTGAAAGTTTTAGCTCCCTGAGCTACTTGTGGCCATTGCCTATATTTAATAACAGATTATATGTCCATTATCTGAGATTTATATGTTATTCTCAGAAAATATTTAAAATACTTTAGAAAAAACTACTCAAAGCCTCTTAAATCCAAAGACCCTGCAGCTCAAGTTGTTGTCATTCTCAAACTTTTCAAGAGGACTACAGCATTTTTGTGCAGGAAGATACCACTGTTCCACCACCCTCAAAGAATCACTTAGGATGGCAGAATTATATGTGTACTAGGACACTGGAAGGTTGTGTCCTAACAGGTCAGAAGCTGCCTGTTTCAGGGTGTGGGATGAAGAAAGAAGCATGATCTCTGCAGTAGCAGTACAGAAAGTGTTTAGGAAAAAGAGTTAAATTATCTGTTTCTTTCAGTGAAGCCCTTAACTTTCTGAACCTTGAAATAATGTTACCTCTTTGCTTCTGGAGCAGTACAGGGAGATCAAAAACAATCTTCCACTGTCAACTGCAGGTTATGCTCCACATATCAGAAAAAAATCTGTTTGTTATGTAACACACAGCCATGCAATGTATAATTTTATTCTTCTGGCAGTATCATAAATGGTGTCTGATTAGCTTACTATTGCCTTAATTCAGCTTTGTTTAGTTCATACATTAATTGTATTTGATTTTTATTAATATGATGTTTAATTAATATGATGTTCCCCTCCTATCACCAGACAGAAGGAGGGAACTCAATGGACAGGGAGGAATGGAAGGAATTCCCTTCTCAGAGAGGCAAGCAAAAACCCTCACAGCCCCCCCCCCCCCCCCTCTCAGTTGCCCTTGAAAAATAGGTGTGAGGCTTTGGAACTTCAGGGCCAGGCAAATGAAGATGGAGAGGAAGATTAATCCAGTGAGTCACCTAGGGCTTCTCACTCACCCCCATGCTTTAGGACTTCTTCAACTAAGAAGAAAAGGAGAGTAATTGTGGTGGGTGACTCCCTTCTGACAGGAGCAGAAGGGCCCATTTGTTGACCAGACGCATCCCACAGGGAAGTCTGCTGCCTCCATGAGGCTCAGATTAGAGATATTAAAAGGAAACTCTCTGAGCTGGTGCAGCCCTCTGACTACTATCCACTGCCAGTTTTTCAGGTTGGCCGTGGTGAAACTGTTACAAGGAGTCCAAGGGCAATGAAGAGAGACTTCAGGGCCCTGGGACAGCTGGTTACGGGGTCTGGAGGACAAGTAGTGTTTGCCTTCATTCCTGCTGCAAGAAAAGATGAAGACATGAACAGGAGTCTGAAGATCAATGCATGGCTGTGTGACTGGTGCCATAGGCAGGGCTTTGGGTTTTTCACGGGCTGCTATACAAGACATCTGGCCTGCTGGTGGCAGGTGGGATGCACCTGTCCCAGAGGGGCAAAAGGCTGTTGGCTCAGGCATTAGCAGGGCTCATTGACAGGGCTTTAAACTAGATATGAAGGGGGAAGGGGAGATAACTGGGCCTGTTAGGAACAAACCCAAGAGAAACGTGCCAGGGGTTGAAGGATGGTGAACTAGTGAGGATTCTCAGTCTGTTGTTTCATTTGAGAGAAAGGATAGATGTTTAGAAATCATGGAAGTGCCTGAGAAGGATCTGGTAGGAAATGGAACCCACAGTGGAAAAAAGGTGTTGGAATCATTAGCTCATCTGAAGTGCATCTATACCAATGCACGCAGTATGAGCAACAAACAAGGGGAGCTTGAAGCCATGATAGACCAGGAAAACTATGACATAGTGGCTATCACAGAAACGTGATGGATTGTATCACATGACTGGAGTGCCACAATCGATGGCTGCAAGCTCTTCAGGACGGATAGGAAGGGAAGGAGAGGGGGTGGAGTGGCCCTGTATGTTAGAGAATGTTATGAGAGCTTGGAAATCAAGCATAGTCATGATGAGGCTGAGAGTGTTTGGATTAGGTTAAGGGCCAATAAAGCTGATATCACTGTGGAAGTCTGCTACAGACCTCCCAGCCAAAGCAGTGGGGTGGATGAAGCTTTCTATAAGCAGTTGGGAGAAATCTCCCAGTCAATTTTTGTTGTTCTTGTGGGGGACTTTAACCTTGCAGACATCTGCTGGGAATACAGTACAGCAGAGAGGGAACATTACAAGAGGCTTCTGGAATGTTTGGAAGATAACTTCCTCACACAGTTGATAAGTGAGCTGACCAGGGAGGGTGCCCTCCTGGACCTGCTTCTTGTGAACAAGGAAGATCTTGTGGGGGAAGTAAAAGTTGGAGGCTGTCTAGGGCACAGGGATCATGAGATGATTGAGTTTTTGATCCCTGAAGAAACAAGGAGAGGGGTTAGTAAAACTGCCATCTTAGACTTCCAGAGGGCAAACTTTGACGTGCTCAGAAGATGGATTGACAAAGTCCCTTGGGAGGCTGCCTTGAAGGGTAGAGGAGTCCAGGAAGGCTGGACATACTTCAAGAAAGAACTTTTAAAGGCACAGGAGCAGGCTGTCCCTGTGTGCTGGAAAACCAGTAAGCAGGGTAGGAGACCAGCCTGGCTAAATAGGGACCTTTGGCTGGACCTTAAGAACAAAAGCAGAGTCTATGACCTTTGGAAGAGGGGACAGGTCACTCATGAAGTCTATAAAGATGAAGTGAACCTATGCAGGGTGAAAATTAGGAGAGCCAAAGCACAGCTAGGACTCAAACTAGCTACAGCTGTTAGGGATAAAAAAAATGTTTCTATAAGTTCATTAACAACAAAAGGAGGAATAGGGAAAATCTCCATCCTTTATTGCATGCAAAAGGAACCTTAGTAACAAAGGATGAGGAAAAGGCTGAGGTGCTCAACACCTACTTTGCTTCAGTCTTTAGCAGTGGAACTAGCTGTTCCATGGATACTCAGCTACATGAGCTAGGAGACAGGGAGGGGATGCAGAATGAGGTCATCACAATTAAGGAGGAAGTGGTCAGAGATCTACTACACCACTTAGATGCACACAAGTCTATGGGACCAGAAGGGGTTACATCCAAGGGTGATGAAAGAGTTGGCAGACGTGATTGCCAAGACACTTTCCATTATTTACCTGAAGCCCTGGCTAACTGGGGAGGTCCCAACGGACTGGAGGGTAGCAAATGTAACACCCATCTTTAAGAAAGGCAGAAAGGAGGATCCGGGGAACTACAGACCTGTCAGTCTGACTCAGGACCAGGGAAGGTCATGGAGCAGATCATCTTGAGTGTTTTTAGAAGACATATAGAGGATAACCAGGGGATCAGGCCCAGTCAGCATGGGTTTGTGAAAAGAAGGTCCTGCTGGATGAACCTGATCTCTTTCTATGTCAAGATGGCCCACCTGCTCAATGAGGGAAAGGCTGGGGATGTTGTCTACCTGGACTTCCATAAAGCCTTTGACACTGTCTTCCACTGCAGTCTGATGAAAAAATCTGGCTGCTCATGGCTTGGGAGAGCATGCTCTCTTCTGGGTAAAGCACTGGCTGGATGGCTGGGAGCAGAGAGTGGTGGTAAATGGAGTTAAATCTAGCTGGTGGCTGGTCACAAGTGTTGCTCCTCAGGGCTCAGTGTTGGGACCACTAATTTTTAACAACTTTATCAGTGATCTTGATGAGAAGATAGAATGCATGCTCAGTAAGTTTGCAGACAACATCAAGTTGGGAGGGAGTGTTGATCTGCCCAATGGCAGGGAGGCTCTACAAAGACTTGGACAGACTAGATTGATGGGCCAAGGTCAATTGAATGAAGTTCAACAAGGCCCAGTGCCAGGTCCTGCACTCAGGCCACAACAACCCCATGCAGCGCTACAGGCTTAGGGAAGAGTGGCTGGAAAGTGTCTGGCAGAAAAGGACCTAGGGGTTCTGATTTATAGGCACTGAATATGAGCCAGCAGTGTGCCCAGGTGGCCAAGATGGCCCATGGCATCCTGGTCTGTATTAGGAATACTGTGGCAAGCTGCACCAGGGGAGGTTTAGACTAAACATTAGGAAGAACTTTGTCACTGAAAGGGTTTTCATGCATTGGAACAGGCTGCCCAGGGAGGTGGTTGAGTCACCATCCCTGAATGTGTTTAAAATTCATCTAGATGTGGCACTTGGGAATATGACTTAGTGCTGGGCTTGGTAGAGTAGGGTTAACAGTTGGACTCAGTAGTCTTAAAGGTTTTTTCCAACCTAAGTGATTCTATGATTCTGTGATAAAAGGTGGCATATAATGGCTGCACATTGAGGTGGTTATGAATATATGCAACTGGTCTTTACACACTGGCTGTAAACTTTAGTAATGTGTGAATAAAATAAAAGTAGCATGTTCTGAACCCTCCAATTAATAAAGAGACAAAATCATCAGTTAGAAGGCAGATCATGCATTGTGCTTCTGCATGTGAATTATCTGGATTTAGAAAATGGAGGGCTTGTGCCTCTGAAAAGGAGAGCTTGCTGCAAAAAGAAGGGTACCTGAATAGAAGTGGTCTCAGTAAGAGGCAAGGGGCTCAGAAAGAGAAAGATAAAATCCTGGCTGAAGGAAAGATCCTGGAAATCAGAGACCTGTGTGGAGATGAATGCTGTGGGATTCCCAGTAGTTTTGGCCAGTAACACCCAAGACTGGAGGCTGCAGAAGGTGGCACAGGAGGAACCAACATGATTTTCTGCCTGACCATTCCAAGATCAGCAGGGATCTTCCTGCAGTGGAATCAAGTTGAGACCTAGGAAAGCGACAAAAATGAGTAATTGTGCCAGATAATTGGGTAAGGTAAAAGCTCTAATTTATTTTATTCTGATATAAACTACAGTGTTCAGATCCACTGTGGGTTGTCATTTGCTCTGTTACACCCAGACAGATGGACAGCCAGTACGTACAGGCTGATGACTCAGGCTTTAACCAAAGAGAAAGGATAATTATTGAGATCAGGTTATAGTTTTTCATTCAACAGTGTATGCCAGGCTGTCCACTACTCAGCTGCTGATATTCACAAAACTTGGAAGAATGTGTATTTATTTCAGCTAAGCTTCCTCTTTCCATGTCCTCACCAAATTTGGTCAAAGTTATCCAGCAGTTTCAAGAGTGGTTGGAAATGACAGACACAATTGCATATGCTTCAGTTCCTTAGAAAATCAGGGTAAGTGTAACTTGGTAATTTCCAATATTGTACATTTTTACTCTTCTGTCTATAGTTGTGCAACACAAGGAATGCAACCACAAAATTGCTTCATACACACTTAAGATTTATTTATGTTGAAGATTTTGCAATTATACTATACTGTGTCTAATTGCAGATCTGAAAATTGTTTTTCATTGTACAGTAATTATAGAATTGGCAGTCATTTCCCTTTCCTATTGCTGAGGAGTGGAGAAAGATTTTGAGAGAGGCTAGATATGGACATTAAAAGTACTCAGAGAGGCATTGTTTAGATTACTAAAACATTTGCTCCGTTCACTGCCCACTGTTCCTTTATAATCATTAACTGCAAAAACCGTGTTCTACAGTATCTGAGAAGACATAGTCACCCATACATGAATGTCTGCTTCTGAAAGGGAAGAAGAGAACTCTTTTGAATATTGTCCTGGTTTGAGAGGTCCAGGATGAAAATTGCCCACAGCTGTACTAACCTGAGGGCACCCAGGACCTCCCAGCAGCTGCCAGGCTGTGGCAGTGACAGTGACAGTGGGGGGAGCAGCTGAGGCTCATAAGGAGGAGAGTGTGGGTTGGGTGACCCACATGGACCAATCACAGTGCTGCTGCCTGTGGTGCTCAGCATAAAATGGCTCCTCAGCAAACCCTCTTCTGCTCCCTGTGCTGTTGCTGGTGTTCCTGAACCACCACCATGGAAGAACATTGTTAATCAAGACAGGTCACCTTCCCCTGCCTTCCCCAAGCTTGGCTGTTCAAAGGCTTTTGTGGATTGTCACTGGGACTCTGGACTCAGGTACCCCCACATGTTGCCAAGTCCTGTTTGGGACCTTTTTGGGTGGGAAATAAATACCAACTCAGGAGTGTGGGTTCCATATTTATGTATTTGTATATATTTGTGCTACAATTTATTATTTCACTAACGGTATTCTAGATTTTTTTTTTTCTAACCATGAAATTTCTCTCCCTTATTCCCATTTATTATCTTCCCCCAGGGAGGTACTGGGGGAGTAGCAGAGAGCCTTTGTCACCCTGTTATTGGCTAAAACCATGATGGTATGTTCACATTATCAACAAATTTACAGTATGCATTGTATGTCACTGTGCCTGGTCACTTGTGTCAAATAAAAGCTGTGGCAGTGCTTAGTCATCTTACACATTGAACATGTATAAGATAACACTTGTATCTTACTGTACTGGTCAGTCAATGAAGAATAATGGAAAGACTGGGCAACACTTGAAAAGCATATATTAAAAGGAGGATCTGTATTTCTGAATAACGAAAAATACTGGTGTGTGTTCTGGAGTGATTAAAAATAATTGTAGGAATCCATCACTAGAATTTGGTCACAATGTGACAGTTTTCAGTCTTATCCAACCACATCTCTTCTGTACATCTGTTTTGACCCTACATTCAAGGAAAAACCTCAATTATTTCCAAATGGGAGATTTAGAAAAGTTGGAGTACAATAATGAATCAATATAAATAGCTGGGTTTTTTCTTAATATTAATTTCACAGAATCACAAAGGTGAGGTTGAAACTGACCTCTGGAGGTCTGTTGCCTCCATGCTTAAAGCAGGGCCAACTAGAAGGGCCTGATCTGGGCCTTGTTCAGTTGTTTTTTGAGTATCTTCACAGATGGAGATGCCAAAACCTCTCCAGACAAACTCTTCCAGATCTGTCAAGCTGCTTTCCAGTCAGTCATCCCCAAGATTATGCTGGTGTGGGGTATCATTCCTTCCCAGGTGCAGCATTTTGTATTTCCCTTTGTGAACTTCATTGAGTTCCTGTCAGCCCTTTCATTTATCCAGTTTGTCAAAGTCCTGAGTGGCAGAATCTGTTGTTAACCATCCCATGTATCAACCGCTCCTCCTAAATCAGCACTGTTTGCAAACTTCCTGAGGGAGGACTCTGCCCCATTATCATTAAGGAAGATCTTTAAAAGTTCTAGTCCCTGTATCAACCCTGAGGTACACCGTGAGTGACTGGCCTCTGCCGTGGGCTTCATGCTATGGATTACAATTCTCTAAGCCTGGCAATAGTTTTGTCCAAAATCTTACTAAAGTCAAGATAAAAATGTTCCACTGGTTTCCTGTTGTCAGGTTGGTCAAGCATGAGTCACTCTTCATGTATGCATGCTGACTGCTTTCAACCACCTTCTTGTCCTTTGTACAGTGTAGAAGTGATTTCTAGTGTTACTTGTTTCATCTTCTCTGGGATCAAGGTGAGTACGACTGGTCAGTGCTCCCCGTGATCCTTCTTCCCATCTTGCTTCGAAACAGGAGGGGTCTTTGCTGTCTTCCAGTTCTCAGGAAACTATCCCAATTGCCATGACTTTCAGAGTGGCCTCACAATAACATTGCCCAGTGCCTTCAGCACTTAGGAGTGCATGGCGTTAAGTCCAAAGCTTGTTTACATCCAGTTTGTTTAAAAGTTCTCCAACTGGATCCTCTTATCCTTGAGGATAAGATCTCATTGTGCCTCATTGAAAATCTCCATTGAATCAAGACAACTAAAGAAAAATACAAGAACTGATCTCTTTTTAAAGGTGCAGCATGGCCACCCTTTGTGTAACTTTTAATATGAAAATGTAAATTTCTGGAATGTCCCTTAGTGAGACTCACTCTCTTTTGAAGTAAACTCTACTCCCCTTTGGAGCAAAAGGGCTAAAGGCAAAGTTCATGTGACTCAATTTTGCATGTAAGAAAGAGAAGCTACTGTATTCCAAAGAAACAGCCTATCAACCTCCAGGATTTCCCCTATATCATAGAATCATAGAATCCTAGGGGTTGGAAGGGACCTCGAAAGATCATCTAGTCCAAGCCCCCTGCCAGAGCAGGGTCACCTAGAGTACATCACATAGGAAGGCGTCCAGGTGGGTTTTGAATGTCTCCAGAGAAGGAGACTCCACAACCTCTCTGGGCAGCCTGTTCCAGTGCTCTGTCACTCTCACAGTAAAAATTTTTTTTCTGATATTCACCTTAAACCTCCTATGCTCCAATTTGTATCCATTACTCCTTGTCCTATCACTGGTCATCACTGAAAAAAGCTTAACTCCATCTTCTTGACACTCACCCTTTACGTATTTGTAAACATGGATGAGGTCACGCCTCAGTCTCCTTTTCTCCAAACTAAAAAGACCCAGCTCTCTCAGCCTTTCCTCGTAAGGGAGATGTTCCACTCCCTTAATCATCTTTGTGGCAATAAAAGCATATGGCTTATAACACCACTGGGTATTGCAGCTATGATAAGTGGATCACTTTTGCTGAACCCCTTCTGTAGGGCTGTGCGTCCTCAAGTGAGTTGAAACAGCACATCTTTTGTGATCTCAAGCTCAACAGATGTCATCCTTCTGTTATTCCTGGCAGCAGCAAACCATAACAAGTAAAAAACAATTGCAGTAACATTCAGTGTAGGCTTTGATAAATATATTTAAAAACAGTACAATGATACCAAAGCAGAAATATCTTCCATTTATACAGCACGTTTTTTCACTGTTGTATGTTTTTAAGAACAGAGGCTGCTCAAAAAATGGTAGACTTTGAGCATAGGCATTACTAAGTCATTAGTAGGCTTAAATAAGTCCCTGCTGCTTTGAATAGCAGAAAGCTTCACTGTACACTAGAACATAATTAGTTAATGACAGTTTGGATGTACTGGAAACAATAGATAGGCTACAGTGGCCTCAGCTTAGTCCTATAAATGTATTTGGCATGTCATGCAAACAGGATGTGAAGGAAGATAAAATGGACTGTTACATGCTTTTGTTAAAATGTTCTCAGAATATTAAATAGCCCTACAGTTTCCAAGAAAAAAAGTATTGATAGATTACCATGTCAGCTTTTTTCAGTAAGATGCTAAATATATTTGTATCTTCATACCTTTAGGGGAGAAAGACTTCAACGTGAAGAAGCAGATGAACTTCTCAAACAAAAATTACTATATGTTCTGGTGTAATGAAAATATAACCTGCATTCCCTAAGAGTAAGTAACTGAATATTAGAATAGAAATTCTGTATTCAAAACTAGGGCAAGTATTTTTGACCTGACATCTCCAAAATCTGAAAATCCTCTCTTTCATGTCTGTTTCATTTTTTTCCATCACTTCCATGGAAAAGGTTTTTGGTTCTGGTTTGGCTTCTTTTTTTGTTGGGTTTTTCTTCCACTGAAAAGCCTTTCTTAAGAATACTAATGTTGGTTACCAGACTTTTCCCCAGTGTAAATCTGGCAATAGACTAGAGTCAGAATTAGAAATAATCTGTTTTCTGGTACGGGACATAGGCTATGTTTCAGTTTTCTTCCAGCTTGCAAGATTTTGAATTAGGTCTCCTGCAAATTCTTTGCAAACTAGCTGATAAGACATAGTTGCTGATATTCACTGTATGCTCAATATTATTCATGCAATAGCATGCAGCAACAGGAACTTTTTTCCTTCTCATTACTGCAAATATTACTGCAAATATTGACTTTTTGCAGATGAATTTCCTTTTACCTTGAAATACCAAAACAAACCTAACCAGTTTTAGGCAGTTGTTTTCCTTGTTACTTTCCATGCCAATAATTATACTGACATTAATTTTATAGTAATTTTGATGACATTTTTCTCAATATGACTGTTTTCTAAAGCCTATTTCCTTTCAAGATAATTTAATAAGAGATAAGAACTTGAATTAGAAGAAAAATTTGAAGATATGTCCAGTGATGGATTTGACCTACTGCTGTAACTGCAGGGATGTGGGGTCTGCAGCTGATGAAATATTTTTACTCTAATGGTGAAAGCAGGAAAAAAAAATTATTAGATAGATAGATAGATAGATAGATAGATAGATAGATAGATAGATAGATAGATAAAAACCCACCCACAAAAAAACCCCTAAACCACAACCAAGAAAGAAGAGTGAGAGACAGAGGGACAGAAAGGGAAAGGGAGACAGGGGCCAAGATGGAGAGAGAAAGGGAGATGTACGTGGAGGACAGGGAAGGAGGGAGAGACAGAAAGAGTGGACGCTTGCCAGTGGCCAGCCAGGGAGAGAAGTGTGCAGGGCTGCCCAGATGAGTGTCCTCCCCTGATTCCCTTCCAGTGGAGCTGGTGGTCCCTCAGTAGTATTTTTCCCATAATACCTTGGTATTTTTCAACAGAACCTGCACAAGCTCCCCATTGGTTATTCCTGCTGTCAATGCTGTCATTGCTGATAGGAGCATGGGTTGATCAGGGAAGGTGATGCATGGTGTGCTCATTGCTGAGCTTTCTACCAATGCTAAACTTTGGGATACTTAAACTAATACCTCTGTTTATTGTTGAAGACTACTACTGATCTGGAAAGCCTCTTCAGATGCAGAAATGCTCGATACATAGTAAATTACAGTCTAAGGAACAACAATGTTTAAAATAAAAGGCTAATATGAAAGGCTGGCTGCAAAGTGGATGCATCCTCGGTATATACAGACCTTAACCTACCCAGATTGTCTCAATTACACTTAGTTTAAGGTTGTTACTTTTGGGGCTGCTGATGGCCTATGTTATAATTTAGCTATTCTACCTATTGTTGGGTAGTGTATTATAATGTTTAGACAGCTGGTAATTTAAAATTAAAAATTGGTTTGTGCTGGGGCTGTAGCAACCACAAACATTTAAACCTGGAATTTTACCTCATGACCCAGGAACAGGTACAGCTTGTGATGACAGACCATGTGACATGCCATCTGCATCTTGCAACCTAGATCAATCTGTTCCTTATCAAAAAATGCAGCTGCTGCAGAGGCATTAGATATTGACCCTTATGTAGCCTCTGAAGAACTGTGTTAGGAAAAAAAACCAAAATGTTTTTTTGCTGTGTCATACCTTTTTCATTGCATTTGTCCTATACTGAAATGACAGTCTTAGGTCATGACATCAAGGGTCCTTCACACATTTTTCAGTCTCCTTGAATAATAGCCAGAAACTTGAGATTTCAAAGTTTCACATTACTTTGCCTTTAAATATATGTCCTAACAAAGTCTTTCTATTGACTGGAGGTATTGGCAGAGTCCAGTGAGGGCTTAAGGAACTAAAAAAGACCTTCCTAAACCAGACACAGGTAAAATATAGAACTTTCTTAACATAGCATACAAATCTTAGATAAAAGCAGTAGCTCCTTGATTTTAAGAAAACTCTGGCTTAAAAAAAAAAAATTTTAAAAAAAATGGAGTTGTAGTTGTTTTTAGAGGAGCTTCATTATTTCAGTGAGGTATAAAGAAGTGTGACTTGCTCCTTTAAAAATGCAAGGTTCCCTTATAAAACAAATTTAGTGTGTATGAATAGAGAGGACTGATTGGTGAGTAAAACGTTAGGAATGTACACAGGTAGATAGATAAAGCCAACTGAACATTCCAAATGCGATAATGAAAAATCTAGTTATTGTGTGATAAAAAGCATTATCTGGACACATCCACTTTAAACTTTAAACAAGTTCACTCGTGTTAGAAGCAGTCCAACTGTTGTTATTGCAACATCTGCAAAGCCCATGTAATAGCTGGGTAAATGTTTAAGCAGCTGACTTGTTTCAAGCTCTCTGTATCAGGGACTGCACTCCTACTTTTAATATTACCATAAACTCAGAACATGCCCTTGAATCAGCCTTGGAAGGAATGACAGATAGCAAGAATAATACCAGTCACATATTAGAATAGTGTTTAGGAGTATTTTCAGTTATTGTACAGAACTACTGGCTAAAAATTTGCATGCAGTTCCAGGTAAGACAGCTTCTGTGGTGTCTTAGAGAAACAGTTATTTAGAAGTTTGTTCTTACTATTCCCAACACTCCTGGAATCCCAGCAGCAGTTTGAGCCAGGAGAATATTGATGTAAATGAGCGAATGTAGAGATGTAAAAGATTAGGTTCACGTCAGACTTTTCTTTTATTTAGAGGTTTGGCTTCCTGCCATGTGTTCAGGCAATAAATTGGCTGTAACAGAGCTGCTTCTAGCATTCTGCTGAGTAGAAGTATCCCAGCAGAGACAATAGCAAGCAAAATAAGGTAAGCAAGAGTGGAAGATTACAACAGGGTTTTAAATACACTTCAGTTTAAGATTATTTTATCAGAATGCATTTTCAGTTTCTAAAAATAATGATTTTTTTCAGTTGACTTTAAAGTTTCCCTCTAAAATCTCTTCCTTAGTCTAGTTTATGTCTATTTTAATGTATTCCTATAGTTAGTCTAGAGTATCAATTTTGTAAATTCTGTCTGAAATGAAAGAGATTATAATCTCATTATTTATTAGCTATGGGATTCAAAAAGTTCTTTTCACGCCACAGTAAATTGTAGGAAACTTGGAGGATTTTCTTTTTTTCTTTGGAAGCAAGACTGTCAGCTGCAACCCAGTACACTTGACAAAAACAGTTCTGAGCTTTTAACTGTTTTAGAGATAACTTGTTATGAATGTACCAATATAGTCTGAAATAGTATTTGGATTGCATTACTGTGTGAATTAACTCAAAAATCTTAAAATCTGTTTTCTTGTGCTGAATTTGATTTCATTTTATGATCAGATGTGTCTGGGGGTTAAGTGGAAGAGAGAACGATAGCTAAAACCAAATGAGATTACTAAGGGGGCAAGAAAAGCTATGTAACAGATTTTCTTTGCTGCCTTCATTCACATGGTCTATGTAGCAGGAAAAATTTTCAAGCTCCCTTTCCTTTTGGGGCAATCTTTTTGCTATTGGTCACAAAGGTGCTTAAGTATATTTGATTTCAGCATTTTAAAGAGCTATAGCTCACGTTTTCTGCTTCCCCTGTACTTAGATTAGATGCAATCCAAAAAAAACCAAACAGCCCTAAGTTTTCAAAACAGTGGTTGACTAGGTCTGCAGCCAAGAACAGTATCCAGCGCTTCCTAGCCCTGTTCAAGCAGGATACACCTTACAGAAGAGATAAAGTAACAGAAGAAATGGGCATGAATGACATGGAAAAAAAAGAAACAGAGAAAAGAGAGAGACACACATTTAAAAATGTCAGTAAGAATGACAAAAATGGAAAAAAGTGGAACATGGCATGCAAAGAAAGGCTTATTCAAATGGGATTATTTAAATGTCATTCAATCTTAAGGGGCATTTGAGGAAATCCGAGCTATAGAACCTTTTGTTATTTCTTGAAGAGAGCTTTATTTGTTCTAGAGAGCTAGCAGAGGTGAAGTTCTAACGTAGACTTTTACATTTTTTAATTGGTCAAATGAGCCAAAGTAATTAAAGTTAAGTACATTTTTTCAGAACTGTGGGTTCTTTCTCCATAGAAAGTTTCCTAAGAATTTATCAACTTCCTAAATATGCTTCTGAAATTTTCTTTGAAGTGGCCTGCCCTCTTCATGAATTCTTCAGAATATTGGCTTGTAATAATACTCTTTTCTTACAGTGATCAGTGTAAATAACACAGATGCAAGATGGTTTGCATAGTATCGTGCTGTTTTTCTAAATACATGAATAAATAAATATATCATTAAGCATTTAGGACTAACTCAACATGAATTTGCATTAATAACTGCTGTACATGAAGGGCAAATCCAGCAGAAGACAATTCCCTGAAAGCTTCACTAAATATAAAAATCAGGACTTGGAATCTTCAGAACTTCTGATCAAGTGCAGCCAAACTAGAATGGCACTTACATTTTCAGTAGAAATGTTCTGTAACGGATTAAATGTCTGTTTTTGAACACCCTAAATCTGACAAAGTCTTGATGTTTTATTAATATTTAATAACTAGCACACTAATGCCTCTCAAGATCTACAAGCTGGTATTACTGCCCACATACTCTGCAGACCCTAATTCAGTTAGATATTTGCAGAGGTCAGGTCCCAGTTAGGACTTAGTGGAAAATCACAAAGGGTTTTCTCTTTTGTTTAACATGCTCAGTAAGAAAGCAATTTTGCAAGATGAAAAATACCCAGCCTTTACTTTCTACATGTCTACAAGTTATCAGACATTTAAAATATGAGACAACTTTACTACAAAGAGTAAGTAAATTATTTCCAATGAATGTTTGACTTTTCAGTAGCCTGAATGTTTACTTATAGCTAAGTTACTATATATAAAGAGCCAAAGAGAATGAAAAGGGCCTTAATTAGCATTCATCATTATGTGTTAAGACAGTTGCCAGGGATTGAAGTCTTTAATTTCCACCATTTCACATAAATATTTAATGTCAATTTCTGCATCAGCGAACTGAACCAAACCACAAGACAGAACTCCCTTACTCTGGGTGAATTCAATCATTATATTAGTGTTAGAGCCATGATCTCTGATCTAACTGATAATTTTTTTCTGAGCAAAGCTGCGTAGGGTTAAAATTATACCCATCTTCTCTTGGTTCATTGGCTTGAATGCCACACAAAATTGAAGCTTGTTGTTTATTTTGGTCTGCATTTGCCATAAACAGTTGTCATAAACAGCTGACTTTAGAAGAGCAGTAGTCTTGAGAATTCCAGCTTCTCTTTCTTCAAACCAAACTAAGGCCCTTAGGTTTTCTGAAATGCAGTGAATTAAGCTGCATCCTCAGGATATCTTATTAGCTGCTTGGATGTTTCCTCAGTCAATGTAATTCCCAGTCTTAGACATCAACCTCTCCTTAGGGTACCTGGCCAAAGTAAGCTTAAATCCTTTTATCCATCTAGCCTTCAAAAACTGAAAAGCATTATTTTTTTATAAATATTGTCACACATATAATTTGAAAAATTACTAAATTGTAAAGGAAATATTAATCATTTGAAAATATGAATGGTTGCTAATGGTAGAAGATTAAATTTTTTACTCGTCACTTTTGGTATTTATTAGTATTTCTAATATACTCCTCGAGTTTCCAAACTCCAGTCCTCATTCCTGAGGTATCAAGGCACGTTTCCTGAACCTTGGTTTAGAATTGTGATATGGTTGCATGTCTTTAATGATTATGCTGTGTTGAAGTTAGCATAATTTTCAGACACATATTAATACTTTGAAAATAACCTTAGATTGTATTCTGAAGGACAAAGCAATACAATTTTTCAATCCAGCTAGCAAAATGTAGCTAGCTTCCTATAGTTGAGAAGCATAAATAAATTTTATGTCACATAAACTGCTTATAATTATTTCTAGGAGGAAGTGTTTTAGCATATATTCCTTCAGCACAACTGCACCTATTATAACCTGCATTTTAGTGGAATTACAGATACATAACTGATTTGCCATCGCTGGAAACATACCATTTTGGCTTTGCAAGAAACAAGCTTGGATCAAGCAAGCAGTCAAATATTTATTGAGTTTATCCTGCTTCCTTTAACCATCATTTATCAAAATTATACTCTTTGCAAACTCATTTCTCAAATAAAATGTGAAGTGTTGTGACAAATTCTAACTCTAACTTTAGGAACAGAAAAAAGAAGCAACCAAGGCTGTTAGGATTTCTGGACAACTTCTGCAATGCTGCTCCGCTCAGGCCGCGTAAAGCCATATGAAGTGTCTTGCTGTGGAAGACAGTTTCGTAAGAGAAGTCTACGGATAACTGCAAATTCAGCTTCCGAAAAGCCAGGTAACTCTTTCCTGAGTGACAGGTATGGTTTTAATCTTGGGAAGATTATTCCAATCCAAGGCAGAATCCAAGCAAATTGAGTATCTGAAACAGCTCATCTATAATACGGTCAAAAATAAAAATTCTGAAGGACTGAAAAAAGGAAAGCTGCCTTTAAAATAACCAGTACAGAAATACTCTTCAAAATAGCAATATCAGATTTTTCACACCACCAAATTCAGACCAGTAATTCCTAAAGTACATCTATACCTACTTGGAAAAGCCTGAATGACATTGCAGGCCTGCCAACCATTTTATTTTGGGAACAGTACTGGTTCTTGCCATTATAGCTGGGAGTAGTATTCTTGCACTACAACAATTATTTTTTTATATTATATACTATTATATATTATATATACTACTATATATTATATACTATGTTATATACTATAACAAATATTTTTTTTTTTTTTAAGTTCGCTCTATTAATTATTGTTGTTGTTGTCCTGTTGTTTTTTAGAATGACCCATATTTTTCCTGGAAGCCTGATAGCTCTAGATGCCTTTGCCCAGGCATAGATCAGCTATACATGTGCCAAAGGTCCAACACAGGACCTGTCAGACATACTGTTTCTGAAGGGTGCGACTTGGGCTGTCAGTGTGTGCATTGTGTCTCTCTTTCTTGATTGTATTCACATAATTTATGCACAGTCTAAACAGGGTGGAATTAAAGCATCTCGTAAACAACCCTATTTTTTTTTCCAAACTGTCTCATTAAATACAGATGTTCCAGAGGAGGTGCATCAGTATAAAATGAATCATAAAGTTTTTGGTAAAGTCAAGCATTCCCAGAACATTATGTTGCTGTTGGCTCATTTCGAGTATCCTGTTATTTTACTTGCCTATTTTTTCTGGCAAGGAAAAGACTGTTAATCTTGCAGCATACTGTGGAGGTCTGTGTGGTCTTAAAAGTGTCTTAAATGAGTTTGACAGTATCAATCCCTTTCCAGTAAGATGATGTTCAGTCTTACATAATCAAAACTGTGATTTATAGCATTATTCTGTAGGTGTCTGACACCCAGTTGGCTGAATCTACATCCTTCTACAATACGGAACAGCACTGTTATGTTCAGTAGTGACAGAGAACAATTTCCCTCAGATACCTTTTAGCTACAGAGAAGACCTGTCACGTTTTCAGTAAGAGATGGCAGGTCCCCCAAATAAATGCTGCTATTTTAGCTATACGTATGCACTCTAATCTTGAAACTCTTGTCTATCCTCAGATCCACTTTTCAAAGTGCGAGCTTCAAAAGCAGGCAAGTACTTATCTATGAAATAAAGGAAACTAGTGTAGAAACAGGATACTGGAGAGATAGTTTCCCTAATTCACCTCTTCTTCAGAATGAAAACTTATAACTTTGTTTATCACATCTCTCTGTGTGGAGGCTGCTGTGCACATCCATACCCTGGCTGTGGCTTTGGCTCTGCACAGGGCTTGCCCCTCCCTCCCAAGAGTAATCCTTCTACCAGCCAACTGCTAATCTAGGCCCCCTCTTTCATCTTTATATTCCTCCTGTCCCCATTAGCCTTTTTCAATGCAGCTATCTGCAAGTTGTCCACAATCACCCTTCTTACACTATCTCTCAGGCTCTTGGGTTGGAAGCTATTTTTGAAGCTCAAGTTACTGCATCTGCTAACTCTCTAAATGGTCCAGCATACATCCCTTCTTCTCACTGAGATAATTTTCCAAGCAAAGAAATCTTTGTTTTCCTTCTTCACACCACCGTCAAGCCACAAACCCAGCCCTGCTTAGGGCCACTGTGTAATGTCTACTGTATGTTGGCTACACTGCTCATAGTTCAAATGTAGATAGATTGTCAAGAAAATATTGCTACAAAATACAATTGATCTTTTTGTGGAATTTAACATTTTTTTGTTGTTAGTAAAATTAATTGCAACTCATTTTTCGTTAGGCTTTAGTCTGAGAAAAACACAGAAATGCTATATACTGACTGAAGACTCAAAAACAGTGCATTTCGACATAGATGAACATGGTCATCATGAAATATCAACCAAGGATTCACAATCCCGTGAAGGTAGTGTGCTTTTTATACCAAAACTTACACACCGTGTTTTACTATGCGTAAATTTTTAATGTACTATTATGTTTAATGTGTTCAGTTCTGGGCCTCTCACTACAAGAAGGACATTGAGGTGCTGGAGTAAGTCCAGAGAAGGGCAACAGGGCTGGTGAAGGGTCTGGAGAAAAATCCTGTGAGGAGCAGCTGAGGGGACTGGGGTTGTTTAGCCTGGAGAAAAGGAGGCTGAGGGGAGACCCTGTCACTCTGTACAAATACCTGAAAGCAGGTTGAAGTGATGTGGGGGTCAGTCTCTTCACCCAAGCAGCAAGTGATAGGATGAGCTTCAAGTTGTGCCAAGGAAGGTTTAGACTGCATAACAGGAAAAATTTATTGACTGAAGGGGTTGTCAACACTGGAACACGATGCCCAGTGGACAGGTGTAGTCACAATTCCTGAAGCTATTTAAAAGATACGCTTAGTGGTGGATTTGGCAGTGTTAGGTTACCTTAGTGTGTGGACACGGTGATCTTAAGAGTCTTGTCCAACCTAACTGATTCTGTGATTCTATGTTTTCTGTATATGTAACATTATATTGCATCTTTATGAATACTGATAGTGATATGAAACCCCGTTTATTCCAGCTTACAGTAGGTACATAATATACTTAAATGAAAAAAATATTTTGTTCCCTTCCATTTGAGTTGATAGGAGGTCTAGATGCTTATCTGTTAAGAGACTGAAAGCAAAAATAATCCTCAGAGACTAGTGAAAAACTGAGAAAAACAGATAAGATTTTGAAATTTGTGCAATTCTTTTATTTTTTATGACTCTTACCTCCAATGGGGTTTCTCTAATCGATACCAAAAATTATATTACAACTAACATCACAGAAGTAGTTGTTAGTGGGTATTTTTTTGGTAGAGAAGAGGCAAATAACAGCAAATTAAATTATTCTAGAATTACACATTTTCCAGAGATGTGAAAGTAAGGAGAAAAAACAGTAAACCAAATTTATAACTGAAATACAGGAAAAAGTTGAAATCTGTAAGATAGCTATCAGGTTACTGAAACAGTATTTCTTTAAATCCAGCTTTTAAAGGAATCAGAAATCCATTGTATATGGTTCAGATGAAGACATAGAAAGGCTTGTCTGAAATATTTATAAACTGTTATTTTTATTCTATTAAATTGTGAATAATGCATTGCATTGATAAGGGATTTAAGTGTGCTTTGTATCTTTTGAAGTATCTTTTACTTGGTAACTTAATAGGACTTTGAAGTAACTCATACAACTAGTATTGCTACTTCATGAGCAGAACCAAAACCTGTATAGGTACACAATACAAGCAGTTTATGAATAGACTCATAGTGTGACAGTTCAGATGTAGAAGATACTAATGTTCCTAGAAGAAAAGAGGAAATGCTAAGTGATATTCTTGTATATGTAAAAACAAGCACCACAAACATACATTCATGATGATATAGTTGAGACAAGATCATATTAGGAACTAGATGTAGCCTGGATGTTTGTGACCTGGATCTGAAGGGGGTGATGCCATCCTCAGAGAGCTGGTTATGTGATTTAGGCTGTTAGAAACCCTCTGCTATTTCTACCTGCTCCTTTCCAGTCTTGTACATTTTGTGTTATGGGTCCTCACATCTGCTGCCAAAGCCTTTCAGGCTTATCTTTTATAACAATTAGGCATTACATTTCATAACTGAATTTTATCTTCTCAGGTGCATTATCTTTGCAAAATTTAAATAATCAATCAATATATTTACTAGACTCAGAGTTCAGACCTCAGTGTATCTGTTACAAGTCAAACTGTACAGTCTGTACACTACTGAACAGAGTTATGTGAATTCAGAGACCTGCAGGAAATGAACTCTAATGGCTATTGTTATTACTTGTTTTCTCAGATTGTATTTTAAAGCAATTCTTTAAATTGTTTTTGATGTCTCTAAATGTGAAGAATGTAACATATTTGTTAAATATCTTCTATTTTAGATATTGCATGGTTAGGTTTGTTCACAAGGAATGAACCACCTGTTACTGGTAAGGTTCCTGTGGGAATAAAAGGCATAATTCTCTTTGTTAGTGTCTGGTTTTGCAGAGGTGTTTGAGAATAGGAAAATAAGTTAGTTGTGTTTTATACACAGATTTGTCATTAGAAGTAACGTATTATACTATATTTTCATTTAGGACAGGTTGCTGGACAAGTCTAAAGAGGAAAGAGCCATTCTGTGTTCCATAAGAAGAAATCTTCAAAGTCACAAAATTTGCCTTAGCAAGTTATGAGTAATAGCTTGGACAGAAGACAAATGTATATGAGGAAATAATATGTATACAAGCTAGAAAATCCTATTTTTTTAAAAAGAAAATAGTGTTTGCTTTATTGCAGGTCTATCAAAGACCTCTTGTAACAGGAGACTAAAAACAAAAAGAAAATAGTATGAAGAAAGAGGAGACAAAGTTTTGGAACTTGTTAGCATAAGAAATGATTGGTTAAATCAAAGACATATTAGTTCCAGGTATTCCAGTAGGAGAGAAATTTATTCCAATTTAAACCATAAAGAGCTGCTGTAATAGATGAGAGCAAATATCCATCTGTTTCAGGACTGCACATTGAACTTTGGCCAAATGAAAATTTCTAGGTAACAGGACAAAATATTTATACTCTCCCAAATCCCAGTGCTTTGCATTTCAGGGACAACTGTAGCAAGAAGTAGTTTCTTGTATTTAGTAAATTTCCAATAATTTACTTTGCATGAATTTGTCAAATTTCCTCTTAGACCCTGGTAAGGTTTTGGTAACCAGAGAGGCTAAGTAGTTCAATCAAAGGCCATCAGAGAATGAGAGTATCACAAAAAATCAGTATTATCTCAAAAGGAAGTAAATCCAATGCACCCACAATTATGATAATGGAAAAAAATTTTATCTAGACAGCATGCAGAAAATAAAAGAGAAAAAATCCTGCATTTTCCATAGTGATGTATACAGGGTCAGGTATATTGCATAAACAGGTATATTGCATATATATATTAAGTACTAATAAGTATCTGATTTTGTAGTTCAGATTATATATGTATGTATATATATAAATATATATAACTGATATTCCATACATTAACTATAAATAAAGAAAACCTATATATATGTAAAGCATCATAAAGCTATAAACTTGAAATATGTCACGGAAGAGAATGGTATAAAGAGTAATTATATTAATAGCCATAGGAAGAGAAATAAATATAAGGAGTATGTCAATGTTATCTCTTTACAAAGTATTTTCAGCTATGCTTCATTTTACAAAATGGTACACATTTTATGACAGTATTCTCCTCTATCTAAAACAGAATCTAAAAATTTCGTGATACTCACACAGAGATCAAAACTTAATGAATTTGTTCTGTTGTGCAAGGGTAAGGAGGAGCTCGCTCTGAAGGTAAGAAGTTTATTTCTTTTGTAACTTATAGGTGCTCTTTCTTACTATTACACAATTTCCTCCATAGACCTTTTCAAATTCATTTGCCTTTACTCACCACTTTCATATGTCACAGCTTCTCCCTACCTCCCTCTATTCTGTCTGGTGAAATATTTAAAGTAGGTTATTGCAAAAATCATTGGGTTAGGTAGCTGACTACTGTCACTGTAAGACAGTTGGGCATGTTGACTGTCAGTCCCTGTGAAGGGAGAGGAAGCTTCTTAAGCAGAAAACACACAGGAAATAAAAGAGGAGGAAGAAGCAGGAATGCTGCCTTGTAAAGAGAGTTGAAGAGGGAAATTGGATTCTGCTAATCCATCTGAATTACAAGATAAGGAATGTGGTGAAAAGAAAATACAGCTGGACATAGTATTCTGTTTTAAACATTTACCACCTGTTGTTAGAGCATTCTCATTTTCTCCAGTCTTGTGAAGGCTTGTTTGTGGTAGGAAGAGCAGTCAAGGATTGTTTTTCCTATTGGAGGGTTAGAACCTTTACTAAAATCTCTCTGAGGAAGAAGGATGTATTGGGATTTACCCTCTAAACCAGGGCAAAGGTCTAAGAAGTTCTGTTTACACAGGTTATGTTGAGATAAAGAATCATCCTTCATCTAATGCTGGCCGTGCACAATGTCTTAAGTGGCCAAATGCTTCCTCAGATTAAGTATTTGATATATTTCATTTGTTTTTAATTCACGGATAACTTTCCATAAAATCTCTCTCCTGAAATTATCTGAGGAATTCAATGTTGCAAAACATATTCATTATATTTATAGCCTATTCTCTCACTGGCATTTTTCTTTCTCTCCTTGAAAGAGCAACTATTTTAAGAGGATTTTTCTGGTTCAGAGATCACCTTTTCATAAAATAATTGTTTGCAAGGTGTTGCACCAAATCAGGGAACTAAGCGTTGTGTCCTAATGGATTTTACTTCCTAAACACCTCTTTTAAAGTAACAGGTTATCCCAGATTATGTTTTTTTATATTATTAAAAGCAGTTCTTATCTGAAAATGAGGTAAGATATACTTAGTATCTCCCAAATATGTAAAAAACTTAGAAAGACCACGGACCTTTCTGTTTCCATCAAAATACAAATACTTTTCTTTATCTCCACCAGAATTCTAATACAGAGGATGACAAAGCTCCTTATCTGTGATGAAGTTTTGGTTTTCTATTACAACATGGTTCAGTCTTGGCTGCAATGCAAAATAGAATTTGGACATTAAACAGTCTGAATGACTGTCTTTGGTATTTGCTTTGGTATTTGCAAGCCAATTCATTTTGTATTGCAAATGGTAAGAGAAATACATTCATGGAAGTGTTTTGACAACTTATCAACTTATTAATCTTGGATAACTTGAACATAATCTTTAATGGGCTTTATAAAAGAAGAAGAATTTTCTTCAGAAATAATACTTCTTTTGGTGGATTAAAATAATGAAATATAAAGACAAAATTACCAATCTGGGTGGTTGTAAACACAGGTCTTAAAAGCATCCGGTTCAGAGCCAGACTGTTCTTCAGTGGGAAAATGCAACATGGAAACACGCAACCATGACGATCCTGACTTCAAACAGGTACATAATTACAAACAAACAAGTAAAAGCCTGTGTGTGAGAGAGTGTGTATGCAAACATAGGTGTAAAAAAAGGTGCAGCTATATGCATCCTGCTATTACTCATTAAGTGATTAATTTTTTACATTCCTACTTCAGCTGTTTTTTAGTATTTTCCTCAGAAAAAGGAAAATATACATTTTTTACTTGAATGGTGTGTATGTTTTCATCCTTCAATCTACAAGCAAACTATCTCACTTGCAATTAACACATGAAAGATGGAGCTGTTTCCCATATTATGCTTACAGAAAATGCAGGGACATACACAGTAGTTTTCTCCTGGTACAAATTCTTAGACAAGATCTAGAAAATCTGGATGAGTGTATTAGCATACCTAGAAGGGTCAGATTACAAGAGTAATGATGTTTCTAAGAAACAGTGAGTCTGTCATTGAAAAACTTCTGGGAAGTAATAAACCCTTAAATTTTATACATATACTTCAATAAAATTGGAAATAGGTAATCCCTACTTTCAGACTGAATTCTGTATCAGCAGATGACTATAAATTGGGAGTAATGCACTGTGTATAGAAATATAGGTAGCCAGCTGGTTTCTTAACACATGTTTGTGACCAAAGCTTGATTTTGTTGCCTCTTCTCTAGATGGAAATTATAAAACATTGTGAACAACTAACTACTTCAGTTTTCTGTAAGGTAACTTAGACAGACATTTTAACCTACAGAAAATGAAAAACTAAGGACATGTAGTCAATAATAATTTTTGTTAAGAATGTAGGCCTGTGAAATTACACTGGGGGGGAGTGAAAAGACCATCTTTCTAATTCAATGAGCAAAATTAAAGCTATTTAGGATTAGACAGCTTTTAGAACTTCATAATAGTGAATGTGAAACACTGAAAACCTAAAATTCCCAGTGTAATATTTCTAACATTGCTAACATTTCTCCTAAATGAGAAAGGAATTTTGGTAATTTGAAATTATAAGAGTTTCTTGTTTGAAGTCATTTGGAAATGGTCTTTCAGAGGTATAAGCTACAGGGTTTTTTTATTTTTATTTTTAAAAAATATATATATAATTAATGAACAAACATGTTTCTTGCATATTGGGCTTGGAAAATCCAAGCGTGTCCTTCAGTTTAAATTCCTGCTGAGGTACTTATTTGCCTCAGATGTTACTTGGCTTTACATAGAGGGAGAAAGTGTTGAAGCCTAGGAAATTTATAAGGCAAATTCTAGTCCCCTCCTTGTATGATATAAATGATCATAGTCATATCCCATTCTTCTAACATGTATTTCATATGCTTTTTAATAGAAAAATCTATGCCTTTTTCTGTGGAAAAAGAGGAATGAATTAGGCAAAATAATTAGTGTCCTGATGGCTGCAAGCTTTGGCGGACAGCAGGAAAGAAGTGCTGTAACAGTTGCTTGTAGAAATGTATTAATCACTCTTGGTTTCCTAACAAAAAATTTAAATGAAAAACTAGTTTTGAGAATCCAATAATTAAGTAACAAGATAGATAGCAATTGTCTGTTGTGGTTTCTAGCTGATACCATCTCACAGGAGAAAAATATGTTGCTCATTCATGCAAGAAGAAAGCAGCAGCCTGCACTTGAACCATCTTGTTAGTCCAGTAAGCCTTGAAGACAGATATTTTCCTTCTTTTATTGGAAGACTGCCGGTAGAATTACCAGCAGGAAGAGTTGCATATAGTGTTATAAATCTTCATTTTGTAACCAAGACTTATGGAAATACAGTTCACAATCAATATTTATTGAAACATCATTTAATAATTAGGCTGTTATTGTCACAATAAAAGAATAACAGCCTGTAACAGTAAATAATAGTTTATAGTAACATCTTATTCCGATAGGGGTCTAAGTCAGGAAGGTGTCACAGATCACAACCAACATTTATTGCAACACCATGCTGGTAAGAGTGGAAAACAGTTTGCAGTGTGCATGCAGTTACTGCCTCATGTGTGCACAGTTGAGACCACTCGGCTCGAGCAGCAGCAGAGAGGCCAGCCCCAGCGGTTCACTCAGGAGCAGGCTTACATTTACATATAACTGTAATTATTTTAACTCTATAATAAAGCATGCTTATCATAATTAATAATATCATAAAAGCAAAGCCAGTTAACCATGCAACAGGATAAATCAAGACATACAGAACCATGTTGCCCTGTAGCTCCACCACAGAAAAGGTTTTCCCATCTACCCACGACATGCTGACAATGATGGGATGTTTCCCATCCCTTATATATAGTTCTCTCACTAGCAAATATAGCCTCTTTTGGCACAAATAAGATTACATTTACAAAATTTGTCACCTGATATAGTCCACACACAGGCAAGTGTTTATTCCAGGCATTTCTGAGAAAAAAAACAACTGCTTACAGCTTTGATGTTGGAAGAAGTTTTACTTAGCATTCACTGTTGACGTTAATCCCTTGATTTGGCCTGGAGTTCTTAAGTAGACTCATGCTGTTTCATGCCCATGCAGGCTGTCTCATGAATTAGCAATTGCTTTAGAAGTCTTGGCCAAAATTATGCAGCCATGTAGTATCAGAGCTGGGTCTGTATCCTTGGCACACAAGCACTTAAACAGATCGTAGGAGGAGGGGGTGCAGGGGGAAAAAGTAGCAGAAGGGGGAATTACCAAGGAGACTTGGTCACATCCTGTGTTGTTACATGTATGTATAGGTTTTAATGTTCTCATTTTACCATTTTCTTTAATTATATATAAATGTTCACTCCTCCAAAAATGCAGGGTTTAGTGACTGGTTATCAGAGATGTACACACCTCCTTTAGAACATATCTGTAGTATCTTCTCTCAGTGTTATTTCTGTTCTGGTTCAACCATAATATTTTACTATTCCTAATACAGTACCACCCTCAGACCTCTGCATATATGTATTTTACCCTCTCAGGTCTTAATAAGTACTAACAGCACTTAGTTATCCCTCAGTTTCAAACCTTCCTTTCTCTTTCCTTTCTCAGTTGATATCATTCTTAAATGCCTTCTTGACTTAACACATTTGCTCAAAGGATTACTGAAGTCAGCCATTCTATCACTAGATCCATCTGCTACTCTTCAAGTTATTAGATTATTATAAATGTACAGCATTTTCCCAGAACTTGGACAAGAATTCCCCAGCTTCGGTGGGCTAAGGTCTGAAAGGCTGCAACTCTCAAAGCTCCATCAAGACCTGTCAAAATTTTTATTCTAGGATCCTCTCTACTTTAGTTAGATGAAGTTAAACAAGACAGGGGCATATTAAGTTAGAGGTTGGCTATGGCATCATGAAAGTTGTTACTGTGGGACTTACTCTTTACTCCAGTTAAACAGGTCAAAATAAAGAAACTAAATTAATTCCAAACAGGCAAAATCTGGCAACTGAGTTCCACAGAATTGTCTTGGTTCAGAACTTTTGACATTATCAGTAATGACAATTACATGTTTACTGTGCTTGGCTGCTGGATGGAGTCAAACCACAAGGCCTGAGCGTTGTGGAATTTTTTCTCCAGAAGTTGATTCATCTGTTGGAGAGCCAAGGAGCGATCAGCAAGGTTCCCTCACCCTTCAGCAGTCCCATATGGCCAGTGTGAAAGTCTGATGGAGGGTGGAAGGGAACACTAGAGTATTCTGGTCTGAACAAAGTAATGCCACCACTGAGTCTTGGTGTATCAGATGTCCTGGAGCTCTGATATGAATGGGAGTCAAATGTGGTAGATTGTTTGTCTCAACTGATACAGCTGAAACATTTTTCTTCATCCCTTTGGCAGCAGAGTGCAGGCCAGTTTGCCTTCATGTGGAATGATGTCCACTACATCTGGAACTGACTGTCCCAGGGCTGGAAGCTGAGAACTACCATTTTTTAGGACAGGACAAGCTGTGAGAAAAAAAACACTGAGTTGTGCTGGCCACAGCCAGCAGCCAAGCCTCCACATAGCAACTCACTCAATCCCACTGCCCACCAGTAAGACAGGGGAGAGAACAGCAAGAGCAAAAGTGAGAAAACTTTTGAGTCAAGTTAAAGACAGGGAAAATAACACATGAAGGACAGTAAAAACCGCAAGTAATGCAAAAGTACTTACCTCCTCCCAGCAGGTCAATGCCCAGACACCTCAGAAGAAAAAAAACCCAACAACCCACCTTCTTCTTCCTCTACTCCAGTCTTTATGGGTGACCATGACATTATATGGCATGGAGTATCCCTTTGGCCAGTCTGGGACACCTGTCCCAGCTGTGTCCCCTCCCAGCTTCTCGCCTACTCCTAGTCCAATCCCTTGGTCAGAGTGGGAAAAAGATGTGCATGCACTGCTCAGCAGTAGCCAAAACACTGGTATGTCATTGATGCTGTTTCAGTCACAAAACCAAAGTGAAAGTGCCATATAATTAATTTGTATTACATTCCAAAGTCCATAGCTTCTTTGATGTAATTAAGGTGGCAGATCAATGTTACTAGTTTGCTTATAGTTAATGTACAACTCATGCAGATTTTGATCATGTGCTCATTACCTGAGTCAAAATGTAAAGTGTACTGTGCCCTATACTCCTTTGTGTAACACGGCTTGACAATGGAAGATTATTTGTTCTGTTTCAGCTGGCCTTCACATCCATTTTTTCTTATCTTTTTGCCACTTCCTGTTTTAGAGTGCAGCAGTCAAACTTAGCCTGGGGTTATGTTCATTGTGCCCTATTCACACTGACTTTAAATAATTTTAAGTCTATTTATCTTAAAACTTGGATATTACACTCACATCTTTCTCTGTAGCTTCCATCACTGACATGTAATTCCATAAGGTAATGTTTTTTTATTTAATATATGGAGACAACATTTGTAGCATTTTTCTAATGTGAGTATAGATATGCTATTGCAAGGGCATTATGAACCACCTGTGGGACACAGAAACATAGAATGGTTAAGGTTGGAAGGGACCTTAAAGATCATCAGGTTCCAACCTCCCTGCTGTGAGCAGGGACACCTCACACAAGACCAGGCTGCACAAGCCTCATCCAACCTGGCCCTGAACACCTCCAGGGAGGAGGCTTCCACAACATCTCTGGGCAACCTATTCCAGCACCTTACCACCCTCATGGTGAAGAATTTCTTCCTGATGTCAAACCTAAATCTCCCCTCTTCCAGTTTAAAACCATTACCCCTTGTCCTATCACTACCCTCTCTGATGAAAAGCCCCTCCCCAGCTTTCCTGTGGGTCCTTCAGGTACTGGAAGGCCGCTATAAGGTCTCCCCGGAGCCTTCTCTTCTCCAGACTGAACAGCCCCAACTCCCTCAGTCTGTCTTCACAGCAGAGCTGCTCCAGCCCTTTGATCATCTTGGTGGCCCTTCTCTGGACCCTCTCCAACAGCTCCCTATCTTTCATGTGCTGAGGGCACCAGAGCTGGACACAGTATTCCAGGTGGCTCTGACCAGAGCAGAGTAGAGGGGCAGAATCCCCTCCCTGGCCCTGCTGGCCACACTTCTTTTGATGCAGCCCACGGTGTGTTTGGCTCTCTGGGCTCCAGCACACACTGGCGGCTCATATCCAGCTTCTCATCTACTGCCATCCCCAAGTCCTTCTCAGGGCTGCTCTCCAGCCATTCTCCCCCCAGCCTGTATTTGTGCCTGGTGTTGTGCTGACCCAGGTGCAGGACCTTGCACTTGGCCTTGTTGAACTTCATGAGGTTGGCACTGGCCCACCCTTCCAGCCTGTCAAGGTCTCTCTGGATGGCATCCCTTCCCAAGCTGATGACACACCTTGGTGTCATCAGCAAACTTGCTGAGGATACACTCAATCCCACTGTCCATGTCTCCAACAAAGGTGTTAAACAGCACTGGTCCCAGTACTGACCCCTAAGGCAGACCACTCATCACCTGCCTCCATTTGGACATTGAGCCATTGACCACAACTCTCTGGGTGCGGCCATCTAGCCAATTTCTTATCCACCAAGTGGTCCATCATGCCTTGTCAGTTTGGATACCAGGATGTCATGTGGGACAGTGTCAGACACCTTGCACATATCCAGGTAGATGTTGCTCTGCCACCATCCACCATCTCTGTAGCCTTGTTGTAGAAGGCCACCAGATTGGTCAGACTTGACTTGCCCTTAGTGAAGCCATGTTGGCTGTCACCAATCACCTCCTTATTTTCCATGTGTCTCAGCAGACTTTCCAGGAGGATATGTTCCATTGTCTTGCCAGGCACAGAGGTGAGACTGACTGGCCTGTAGTTCCTGGGTCTTCATTTTTTCTCTTTTTTAAAAATAGGGGCTATGTTCCCTTTTTTCCAATTGGTGGGAACCTCACCAGACTGCCATATCCTGTCAAATATGATGGACAGAGGCTTAACAACTGCATCCATCAGCTCCCTCAGGACCCATGGATGGATCCCATCAGGTTCCATAGACTTGCACACCTTCAGGTTCTTTGGATGGTCATGAACCTGCTCTTCTCCTACATGGGGGTTACTTCATTCTCAAAGTCCCTGCTTTCACCTGCTGTGACCTTTGCAACGAGGCTGGAGCACTTTCCAGAGAAGACTTATGCAAAGAAGTCATTGAGAACCTCAGCCTTCTTAATATCTTGTGTAGCTAGGTCTCCTTTTACCTTCAGAAAAGGGCCTACATTTTCCTTGGTTGTCCTTTTATATCCAACATAGCTATAGAAGCTTTTCTTATTGCTCTTTGCATCCCCGGCAAAATTTAATTCCATCTGGGATTTGGTACTCATTATGTGATCCCTAGCTGCTTGGACAACCTCTCTGTAATCCTCCCAGGATACCTGCCCTAGTTTCCACCCTCTTTATGCTTCCTGCTGAAGGTTGAGCTCTTCTAGGAGCTGCCTTTTTTGTAACTAAATGTGAAACCTAACCTGAAAATTAGTTCTTCATTTTCTTGCAATGGCAAAAAAACAGTGAGATTATAACTGAAAACCTTTTTTTAAATTTTAACTTCTGAATGACCTCTTGATCAGGATGAACTTGATCAGACAGTAGTCCATCATATTCCCCAGGTTGCCTTATCAGCCGTCTTAACAGGCCATAATAGAAATTTAATTATGTCATTATTTATTGCAAAACACATTGTTCTTCAATGACCTACTGCAAGTCTCAGCCCTGGCAGTGCTTGGATACTTGGCTCCTACTCCCAGCTCCTCTTTATTTTCTCCTCTCATCATTCCCCAAATCATCTTCCTGTGATGGCTCTCTAGCTATTTTTCCATCATTTCACAGAGATACAACAGGTATTTTAAAGTTTTGCATCTTTGTCTGCATTTGCAAGCACTTAATTTTGGCTTCACATTTACCAGATCTCACTGGAGGCTCCCTTCTTCTAGGGTGGATTTCTACATTGTACACATTAATCCCTCTTCTCACTACTGCAGGATTATTTTTTTTCCCCTGATGTTACTAGATTTTCTTATTCCATTATGTTTTTTTGAGTCCCTAGAAGATATTTATATCCTAAAGACAAGTTGTCTTCAACTTTCTCAGTACAATTTTTTTAAAAACAGGTTTGTTTGGGGTTTTCTTATTGAAGCTTCAGATACTCTGCTGTTAACTGGCTTGATCAGGACAGAATGCTTCAGCTGATTCTCATTATAGCTTTGCTAATACAGGAAGTGTAGTGTCTAATTTCTTTCATGTACCCTGCAACAGCTGCAGGACATTTTCCTTCCATCCACTGTTGACATATGGACTGAAAGGACACATTCCTCCTTACATGGAAAGGTGCTTATTACCAATGTTATAATGTCCAGCATAGCTGGGACCCTTTAAGGAAATTATCTGTCCTCCTGCTCTTCCCCAAGCATTCAGTTTCATTTTAGTGGTGCACAATGATAACATGCCAGACTGGTCATAGTTATAGAACTGTCATGTGGGTTGGATGAGTGTTCAAACAGATCACTCAAAAGATGAAACAGTTTGATTATGATGTGCTCATTTACCATCTCAGTCTTCCCCAAAATATTTTATAAATTTCCTGCTACCTGACAAGAGGTTGAGTTGGGTGAAACACAAATCTAAACCTTTTATTAATTAAGCTTTTACTATTACCAGCAGATAACTATTCACACAGTCTTCTCAGTTACTCCCTCACTCATTGTACACACTCAGAAGCCAGTGCTCATACCACGCTCAAGGGGTCTGCAAGCAGCTGTACGCGGTCACACATGGGGTCCCTCATTTCAGCAGATCTGCTCACATATCCTGCCCTGCGTATGCACACTCTGTCCACCTACAGCAGCCGCTGCCTTCTTGGACGTGGTGTGGGTTACATAAGTCATTGTGGGGGACAGTGTGTGCTGGAAGCTTTGGGCAGGTTCAGCAGCTCCTTGGTCTCCTGAGTTTATCAGTTTTTGCTTTTAACAGGGCTACTAGTCTTCAAGGCTTATGGATTCAGAGGCTACCTCTCAGCACATACTCTTAATCTCTGGCATGGTGTTTTCTGGTAACTATTTCTCCGTTCTCACCATGCAGTGCCTAGAGAGCCCAGACAATACACACATACACACACACAGGGACTATTTTGACAATAGCCATTCCTCCTAAGATAGATGTTTAATAAAGTGTATGAAACTGAAGATGTACAGAGAATCACAGGTAATAGCATAGTTGTTTAAGAGTAATGGGTACTGTGACATTCTAATTTTACTCCAAAACAGGCATGAAAAATTGTGGGTTGACGTTTTGTTGCTAGCTGCACTTGGCAATGTAGATCTGTGGTAAGAAAATAACCAGATGAAAATCCTGAATTATCACTGTAACAGGTATACTGCAGAGGAAAAATGTGCTGGTCTTTTTGTGAAGCAAAGATATGCAGATATGGGTCAGAAATACTCAGTCCTTTGAGGGAGACAGGTATTATTTAATTCATTGTTATCACAGAATCTGTGCCAAAATTATTAGGTGTTGCCAAAGATTTATCTATAAATTGGTAAATATGTGTCACTGAGGAAAACTCTTCAAAATACTACAAGCCAGCAACACACAAGAATTTTTTGTCACAGGAAATCCTAAAGAAAGGCTTGAAAAATATAATTAATGTTCTTTACTTTGTGTATTTTCATAGCTGAGTGGAGATAATAACTTTTTCATCATGCATTACCAAGGAGATTCAGTGCAGTTCCAATGCTATGAAGACAGAAGATACTACCTGTGTGTGAATGACGACTCACTTGATATTCGCAAGCTGGAAAACAAACAACCCAACCAAGACAAAAATTTTTACTTCAAGGTGTCATATTTAGAGGAAAAGTAGCTTGTCAACATTTCAGTGGCCTAAGTGTCCACACAACTCCTATAATAAGCTAACATAAGAGAAGGAAGGTTGAGATCAATTAATTTCCTTTTTTTTGTAATTTCTTGAGTCACCATTTTGCATGAGTAACATCCTTTATTTCTGTACTTTCTATAGGAAAAGAGAAAGGCTAAGCTTGAAAAACATATTGAGTGATTAGTCTCTTTGTGTCTGACCCACACAATTATGGATTTAAGGAGCTGAATTTCCTGGAAGGGAAAAAATATATTTGGAAATTATATTTTGGGGATATTTTGAAGACAGGAGAAAAAATAAGGAAGCCTACATGGATATGAAATGCAAAGCACAGTTCACCATTTGGTAAACATTTTACTTTTATGAGCTCACCTGACCTTGAGGAGAAAACAATAAATTTTGAAATGCGTATGTGCATGTCCTAACTGACTGACTTTGGAAAAGGAGTGGAAGAGGTTCTTCTCACTGCCCCTGCAAGGCAAAAGCCATCCAAAATATGAGAGGAAACTAACAAAGAGTGTACACAGGATCACTGGGTGTTAAAGAACTGTTACTCCACTGCTGTGCATGGAATCTCACTGTGATTTAGTGATAATTTTTTTGCATCCCAGTTGTTTGGGAATGTATGTGTATAAATTACAGATATTATGCACCTATGCCAAGATGTTGATGCTTAGTTGCAATAGAACAGCCTACATGTTCTACAGCACTTGCAGGAATTGCTCTGTGTAAATATAATAAACCATGCATGTCTGAAATAGGAATTCTAAAGTCAGTCAATCACAACAATGCACATTACAATAAGGAAATTATCTGTAGCAGACCAAACTCCAAAGGTCTATGAGACCTTAAAAGTTTATTTTTTTTCCTCCTTCCTAGCAGTGTGGAGTTTCACTGCTGGGCTTCTTCAAATAGTGAAAATCATTTTGACATTTCCAATGCTGACCGAACAGAAGAGTGCTTTTGAGTATTCCCTAAATAGTACTTACAGCTTCTGGACCTGTTAAAAGTTCAGTGAAGTCAGTGGGAAGAAGAAAACCCCACATTACAGACATTGCCTTCAGCATACATCACACTAAAATAAAATTATTTTAGCACTATCTATTATGTTGCACAATAAATAAATACAATTATATATATATGGTAAAATAATTTCACTAATTGATACACTAATACTTCATAGTGATGTATTTATTATTGGTAAGGGGATTACCGTACTAAATTACAGAACATGCTTTCTAGATGGTAAGTGGATTAAATGACAGCTCATCAAAAAGCTTATACAAAGCATACTAATGAAATCAGCATTGCTGATGTAAGCAAAAAAGTATCACTGACCTCAGTGAATTTTGAATCTATTTTATAGTGTAAACTTAAATTATGGTTATATGCAGAATTTTGTACTTGTACCATCTGCCATAAAAATAAGTGTTTAAAATAACAAACAAACAAACTCCAAACCAACCAACCAACCAAAACAACAACAAAGACAAACCAAACACACACACACACACAAAACCCCACACCACAACAATTTAAGGTACAAAAGCCCTTATGGAAAGCAGTAGTGGTGATTTTGTAAAGATTCAGACTTGAGATACAAGATAGAAATGCAATTTGACAATTATTCTCAGAAAACACAATAAATACAGCCATCTTTGTAACTATAGTTGTAGACAGAAAAACAAGTTAACATTTTCTGGATTCTAATTTATCCTAGATTCTTATTTTGCTCATACAAACTACTAAAACTGGCAGATAGTTTTTTGTTTTGTGAGGTGGACAGCATGCAGAAATGTTATTTAAAATCAGAAAATGAAAGCCACAAGGCTTTTAGAAAAATATAGCCTCTAACACTTTACAATACAAAATATATTTATCCAATATGTCAAACAGTTGACTATGAAAATAATTATTATTTTGCAGCTTATCTTCAAAATAGTACTAATATTCTTTAACTTGTGCTTAGCAGATGTGATACTTATTAAAATGGTATAACCAATACTTTACACTTTTTTTTCCTCCTCTTCAAAGGCTGTGCCTTAAATAAAATACTGTGTTCTATTTGCTGCAGTACAATTTAAAGCAAGTATTCTTCCTGTATGACTTCTAGTACTCTGACCATATTTGTGACTTGTTAGAATAAACTTGTGAGAAGAACATCAATAAATACAAAGAATGTGATCCTTCTTTATCTGAAAAAAGCTAATCAAAATAGTATATGTAAATGAGGGGACCATATCCTCTTAGGACCTATGTGCTAATTTTTTTCAGGAAACCAAAGTTCTTTCAATCATGGGGGAGGGAATGGTCATTTACAGAAAAAAAAAATAAAAAAACCCCACAAACAAACAGTTAAAAAACCTGACTGCAGTAAAGTGTGAGTTTAGGAAAATTAGTCATACCTTAAAGCAAGAGGTTAGCAGCCAGCCTTGTCAGCTCTGAAATACATAACTCATATACATTCTATTACACACCACCTTCATTATAGTTAGCATAAAACCTGGAAATTATAATTAGAAATCGTTAGACTAATGAATGCTTTTAAAGTCTAAACAAAATATAACAATCTAGCATTAGTGCAATTGCAACATTATTAAAACTTTAAAGTAATCCAAATCATGCAGCTTCTATTAAGGATCTTTAGAAATATAAGACTTCAATAGATGAAGATTCTTTTATGCCTCTTCCCTGGTCTGAAGTCCTCGTCTTTCCAGTTGCTCACAGTCTGAAGTCAAGGGCCAGGGTTTTTTTAGATATGATCATGTGATAATGTTGCCATTACAACAGATACAATAGTGACTCCCAGCACAAATACAGACTGAGTGGAGCATGGTTTGAGAGCAGCCCTGAGGAGAAGGACTCGGAGTGTTGGTTGGTGAGAAGCTCAACATGACCAGCCAGGTGCACCTGCAGCCCAGAAAGCCAACCACGTCCTGGGCTGCATCAAAGAAGCATGGCCGGCAGGTCAAGGGAGGTGATTCTCCCCCTTTATCTGGCTTTTGTGAGAACCCACCTGGAGTACTGTGTCCATGTTCTGGAGGCCCCAACGTACGAACATGGACCTGCTGGAACGAGTCCAGAGGAGGGCCAAGAAGACGACCAGGGAGCTGGAGCACCTCTCCTGTGAAGACAGGCAGAGAGAGTCAGGGTTGTTCAGCCTGGAGAAGAGAAGGCTCCTGGGAGACCTCATAGCAACCAGCCTTTCAGTTCCTGAAGGGCTTACAGGAAAGCTGGGGAGGGACTTCCTACAAGGGCCTGCAGTGATAGGGTGAGGGGTAACTGTTGTAAACTGAAAAGGGATAGATGTAGATTAGATATTGAATGTTGCTGGTTTTCAATTTATGTGGCATGGATTTTGTAGTAGAAGATGTGTATAAACAGAGATTTTCTAAATGTCATATTGTTTTTCAATCGATTTGTCCATAATTAGTGTAACCAAAGAAGGCAGGCTAAATTCCTCAGATGTTTGAGTGTTTTAAATGCAACTCCTCATATTCCTTATATAAATGAATAGCAGCAGAGATTCTCTATCTGCTCCTGTGTTCATTGGTTCTGGCAAATCAGCTGGGCTAACTAATCCCGAGGATGAAAGGCAGTAGCTGTTAACATTCAGCTATGTTCACGCACCATTCATAGAAGCCTTTCTCCTCCAGCACCATCTCGTGGACTTCAGGTGAACGGTAGAAACCTTGTATCCAAATTTTACATCTGCAAGCTACAAAAATGCTCTTGGCAGCTGAAAACAAAAAATTTTTCTTTTTCCAACTTCCAACTGATATAGGGCCTAGATCTCCTGTGTTTGCAAGGTCTGAAGGGGACAGACAAGCAGGTCAAGTGACAAAATCTTTTGCCTCTATTTGGCATTTGCAAGGCTGTATCTGCTGATCTTTTCAAGGCCCTGCCACAATCTTCCTTACAGAGACATTAAAAAATATTTGTGTTATTATAAAACATGTAGTTGATGAAATCAAAGCATGTTTAATTAGCTTTGTCTTATTACACATATTTCTATTTCTTTAATCTTTTTTTGCTTTAATTTTAGCCATAGGGTTTAACTTACATATATTTGTCTCTAAGTCTGTGTCCTTTTAAATGGGTAAAAAAAATCAGAAAAAAAAAAGAGGTAACTTTATGCAGTTTTCCTCTTGACTACTCAAAATACATACAAGGCTTTGATAGCTTTGAACTGACAATTTAGAAATACAGACACACCATGTCTTCATTACAAGCCATCTGCAAACCTAAGTGGCAGTATATCTTGGGTTTCGATTCTGTTGTCTTTAAGGCAGGGCAGGGTCCAGTATTTTTACAAGAAAACAGACAATATGACAATGCTATCTTTTGTCTTTCAGTCATCTCTTTAATTTCCTGCTTTTATTCATGATGACGAACTAGTTTTTTCATTTTCAACCTAAGATTAATGTCAATATATTTGTAATAATTTTTCAGCTTCCATATGTAATATTCTAAACCTACTAGTACTGAAACTGAACTTCATAGTGCCAGGAATTTACCACAAACTGCTGAAACTTATGAACTAGCTGTGTAAATACAAGACAACCATGGAAATGGAAGGGGCTAGCTGAGTCATAAAGCCTGGTTGTGAAATTAAAGGCATAACAGACATTTAGTTTGTAGCCATTTAATCCAAAACGACTTTTACCCCTTATGCTTCCTGTTAAATCACAAAATTAATTACCATCCACAAAAAGTATGATGTTCTACAGGGGGCTACTTTGTGGACAACTCTGTAGTGCTAATGCACAGAATAGCCACTGTATATCTAGTAAGTTGCTGATATGAAAATCTACAGACATTAGTGTATTTCCAATGTTAAACTCAATTATACACCTTATCACAGTGGGATATGCATTTGGCAAACAGATTGTTGGCTGTAAACTGAAAATCTAATTTATAAATGGCCGATATTATTACATAAATCTATTCTATGTGTGACTTAACTGCCGATGAAGGCAGAAGGCATTCTGATGAAGGCATTTTTTGGAGTGAAGGCAGACGTATTGTGACATGAGCGATAACCTGAGATGTCAACACTGGCACTTGTGATGTTTTTTAGCCAGATCACACCTCCTTGGGGCACAGAGCACCATTCTTTTCTGTGGTTATGGTGCCCACACTGTTGCTGGCATTTGGACTGCTTCTGTGTTCAGCACAATGAAAATAAAGATATTGCCAAGGTGAGTAATGGTAAAGATGTAGTGGTAATTAACTCCATGCTTCACATGGAAGAGCTGCCCCTGAGTTCTCTGCATTCCATTGCTGAACTGTAAAGTTCAGCTGCATTTAAAGATGCCAAATACAACTGAATACAACTGTACTGAATGCAGTGGCACTGCCACCATCAGACTCCTTGGGTTTGAATGTTATGCCTCAGCTTGTGTTAGAGCACTTTTTTTTTTTTTTTTTTTTTCCCACACTGCTCTTGCTTTGGCCAAAACCAGGCAAAATCACCAATCATAAATTATAAAAAGTGGTGCATACTGGTCATGCACAAGTGCCTGAGGTAAATAAAAAAAAAATCAAATCAGTGCCTGGGCCAGGCATACCAGGGTGGGGTGGCAAGCCTGAGGGGTTGGCATTAAGAGCACAGTGGCTCCAAGGTCTTTCATTTGGAACCTGCTGGTGCTGGCAGTGGCAGTCTCTTAAAAGGCTCTAGGGCTGAGGTGAATCAGATTTCCTACTCCCAGTTCAGTCTCTTGAACACTTGCCATTTAAGTTGCACAATAAAGTCTTGTATTTCAGTCTGCTTCTGTTTGAATAACAGAAAGAGAATAGTCCGCTTTAAAAATTAAAATTCGGTGCTAAACCCTCATATCTGGCAGTAGAATGTCAGAGGCAGATGTACAATTTGGAAGTAATTTTAACTCGTCTTTTGAAATCAATTTACTTTGAAAATAGGTTCCTAACTGGGCTATTATTTCATGGGATCAAAATTTAATCTCAGAAATAAAGTGTCTTTTTCTCAAGGTGCACTATGAAAATGCTTTGTATTCTCAAGTAACTGATAAGTTCAGCAAACAGCAGAAGTAAATATAACTTGGTGCTGCCCATAATCAAAGTCTAGAGAAAGTTCTGCTATTCTTCCTAACTGTTAACAACTCTATGGGAAGATGATAAAAACCTGAATCCCTAGATGTAAAGATTTTTACTTTTTATTTTTACTTTTTAAACTAATTTATTTTACTACAGAATCTGGAAGCTCATAAGTCTCTTATGGGTCTAAAAACAAACAAACAAGCAAATAAATAAATGTAAAATAATTACATTTTTACTTCTTTGTATTAGATGCTGAAAGAGATTATAAGATTTTACGTTCTCCTCTAGCAGTTTACTCTCTATAGAGGAGTTGCTCATATAGTTGCTATGAATCCTATAGCATAGTGATATATTTCTAACAGTAAAAATAAGCTATTGAAATACATTCCATAATAGAACAGTCATTTTAGATTGCATATTTTGTTTATCAGCTCCACCATGGAAAATGATTACATATTCTTAAATTACCATTTTAAAAATCCCTGTTATTACATTCTTATGTCAGACTTCACTGCCCCAAAATCTTTACAAACAGATCTGAGAAGAATACATTTTGTATTATTTTCTCTCACTTCTACTGGAAATCAATACAGAAAGTCTATTTGTTGATCTTTCCTCCTCCAACATACGAAAAAGTCCAGCATTGGCAAGAAACTGTATTATTCTAGACAATACTAAATGAATGAGTGAATAAAATAAAATAAAATAAAATAAAATAATAGAAAGAGAAAAACAAGAAGTAAGGAGGCCAAGAGAACATGAGAACAGAGAAAGCACCATTTTCTATCTGGTTTTATTTAGCAGGAAATGTGGCATGCAGTGTATACTATATCACACCTTGTATCTCATAGCAGCATGAATTGTTTTGCCAGCATTAAGTAAATTATCAAACTCTCCCTTTTAACTAAATATATTTTATTTACAATTTCTTGATATCTGCTTCTAAAAGTAGTTATTTGCAGCTAATAAATTTTAAGACAGCCTAAACCGGAATTTATTGGACTGACAGAAAAGAATGACAAAATAAAATGGCACTGTTTTATTTCCAAGACAGAACTGGACTTTCTGTGACATAGGTATGTGAAATATGGTCACTGTGCACCACATTTAAAGATGTGCTGGACTTAAAGTGTAGTTAGGCAATTATGGGAGGCAGTTCCTGGAACAGAGGTTCCTGATACATTACTTTCTACCTCACTTTGTTTAAATGAGAGAATTCAGCACAGGACTGCATTTGTACACCTCTGAATCAACACATGCCCAACTTTGTCCAAATGCAATCCATGCCTATTGCAACAACAATTATGAAGGTATTGCTCTTCCTGATCAAAGGGATCAGCCTACATACTGCGGTTTCCTTACAGAAATGCAGTTTCTAGTTTGAACTTGTGGAATACCAGCAAACCACCTGAGCTGGACATGCAATTAATTTGGTGGTCATGTAAAGAACAGGGACAAAATGCACTTATGAGCAGTACCTGCTCAGTTTTGTTACCAGCTAACCTTTGCTAAACTAGAGGACAGTATAAAGTTGAAAGTATAAAGTTTCTTCTGCAATACATGATTTTCAAGTACTTCAGTTTCTCAATGAAAATAAATTATTATTATTAGCATAAACATACAAAGAATTATCAAAGCTAGTCCTTCTTGCTCTATGAAATACAAAATTACTGTATTTTGGAATGCAACAGCAGCAAACACAAACTAAAGGAGTGGTGCTCCAAAAGTAGTCCAGGAATAGCCAGGCTTTTATTTGTCTAACAGGCAAATTGCATAGGCATTGTATGACAAAAATCACAGGAGGAACTTGCTGACCAAACTGATGAAAGGCTTAGCAATGCTGTCAGCCAGAGCTACAGTTCACATTAAGAAATGATACCCTGTAATTCTCAACTTTGTACATATGTTTGTTTTAGACCTGCAAGAGACTTATGAGCTTCCAGATTCTGTAGTAAAATAAACAAGTTTAAAAGAGTAATTCAAACATCCCAAAAGCTCTCAATTTTTAATAGCAAAAAGACAGTGATGTGGCAAATAACACTACTTACATTTCTTATTGTATTCATAGGATAAGAAAATTAAATTTCATTAACATAATCTTGATATATATTTAAGTTAATTGTGGGACTAGATAGAGTATTTGATATTGTAACCTGGCTAAATTCGGAGGGGTTTTTGTGTACTTACCTAGATACTCGTTAAGATTATCTACAATTATTTTGCTTACACTTTAGTAAAATGTGAATCAAAAAAGTACTCCTTTAAACTTGAACTTTCCTGAGATAAAAAAGTTAAGGACAGGCTTACTTCATAAACTACACTTAATGTTGTGTGAGGTGAGCTTCAGCAAAAGATCCTTTTGTGATGACTTTTTAATGGTGATCATAAGAGGAAGGTGCCTCAGAGGAGCATACTGCTCAGGAAGGAAAAAAAATTGAAACTCATCTCCTATTTGAGCTCAGTTCTTCTTACCTTTTCAGTTACCAGTTGCTCAGTTGCATGTTTTGCTCACTTTATTATTTTATCTAACATTATAACAAGTCAAGCAATTCTTTGCCAAGAAACGAAGTCAAGTGTTTTTACTGAAGATCAATCCTTGATCAAGTTTTGATCAGTAAGAATGACAGGGGAAAACCACATGCTAGGTTATTTGGAACAAATATAAATCTTGATTTCCTTTTCAATTAACATTTCTTCAAGCTTAGGAAAGACTGGAAATTTCTCCTTACTCCTTAAGCTATATTCTAAAGTTTTCTGGATTGCAAGATCCTCTGCTGCTTGAGCATTAAAAGTCATACTTTCTATTTCCTGTCAATTTACTCTGGTAAGTGAAAAAATAATATATAAATCATACATAAATCATCTGTAAGAATCTTTGAAAAGTATCTAAATAAATATCTCATGAAAACTTGGGAACCCTTTAAATTCAGTTAAAATATCACACACTTAAAACTAAAAACATTAGGATTAAACTGTACTTCAATATAGAAATAAAAGGGAAAAATTAATAACTTCCCACCTCATTCATTTTTATGTGGCACTTCCCATTATATAAACTGAAACAGAAAAAAGGAGCTTGTTGTTCAGAGTTTAACTGAATGAGTATTCTAGAAAATGCAACTCCATATCCTGGTCTTAAAAACTTTCACGTTTTGGGGAAAATGAATTATTTAAAATAAACAAAAAAATAATAAATAAAGGAATTTGGCCTCTAATATTAAAAGCAGATTTTGGACAAAAGCACAAGACTCAACCTCTTGCAAACAAAACGGCAGAAAAAAAAAAAAAAAATTTAATTTAAAGATTTAATTCCTTCTCTTGGCTGTGTGTTTCACAGCCGTCCACGGGAGGGCTCCCGTAGCACCTCCGTGAGCGCAGTGCTGCCGCCGCGCAAGGGCACCCGGCCCGCTCCGCTGCCTGCGCTGGGTAACTGAAAATGCATCTCTGTTCGTGGTGCGCAGGTTTGCAAGTGAAGGTGTCTTACCCAAACAATTCACTTCAGCTTCCTGTACAAAAGAGTGGATGATAATCTGTGAGAGTAAAAGACAGTGGGAACACTATACAGAAAAAAAACCCAACACAAAACATCCCAAAACCCACGGAGTGTAGTGGCAAAAAAAAAACCAAACAGAATTAACGGGGTTAGATTTTGGCACTTCTATCCTCTCCTAGTGCAGTAAAGCAAGTGACAGGCATAGTCACCCTAAGGCTAAGTAATCCGCCCTCCTTAGAAAACTTGTAAAGACAATACGGGAAACAAAACTCAGGAACAGAAGCGTGTTGAAAATGCTTGGCTTCGGGAGTGAAGAACGGTGAAAACAAGAGGTGGCAGGTAGTGCGCACTTCGGTCCTTGCGGACGGTCCAGTGTGCAGCTGTGGGTTCACATTACTTTTAACAGCAGGTGAACCCTAACCCAGGCAGCCCTGCGCACTTCCTTCTGTTAGATCCAGCAGCGGTGCCGACGCAGGGTGTCTCAAACCAAAGTGCTGATGGCGCGGAATTTTTCTGGTGTATTGTTTTCAGATCGGACAGTAAAATCTGTGATTCTACCACCTCCACAATTTAACAGAAGGGTCTTGTTGCGGCCTGAGTTCGACCCGGGCTAGAAAACTCGAGCTGAATCACGGATCGCCCCCCCGCCTCGCCTAGAGGAGGCACAGCCCCGGCCGGCTGCCTTCACCGCCCCGCTGCGCCCGGCCCTGAGCACCGGGAGGAGCAGCGCCCGCTGGGGCTGCGGCGGGAGCTGCCCCGGGGCTGCGGGGCTGGGACGCGGCGGGAGCCGCGGCGGGAGCTCGGGAGCGCGGCGGCAGCTGCCGCTTCAGGAGCGCTTGCTGACGGAGGCTTTGGGGAGGGAGGAGTGATCCCAGGTTTTCTGGTGTGCTCCAGCTCCCTTCTGTCTCTTCGGCTCCGTTTATGTAGCTCCTCGGCGAGCAGGCTCCGCGAGAGAAAGCAGGGACAAGCTCCCTCTTCCCAGGCACAGAAAGGCTCCCTTTTATCTGGTCTCCTATCCCGCTGTCTCCTGTCTTCTTTTACTTCTCTCTCCTTTGTTCCAGCAGCAGCGGACAAGAGGCGGCAACGACCCTTTATGGCCCTTAAGGACCGTTTGATCGATCTTTTTTCCCACTCAGCTCCCAGCCCCGGGGTGCGGTTCTTGCAAGACCTGGGTCCTGCCTGCAAACACAGCAAGGTGGGGCTGGCTGTCCCCGGCCTTCATTATGTGAGCCCCCGCCCGCAATCCCTTCCCCCTCCTCCTCTGTTCAAGTCTCTCCATCAGTTTGGTTGAGAGACTTCGTGGAGGCCGGTTCTCCACAGTCTTTAATTATCATAGGCTAAGTGTAACACAAATCCACATTCTCTCTTGAAGAGCTAAAGCCCTTTTCATTCATCTCGTTTTCCATTTGGTTGGATCTTTAGCAGTATTCCTAAAGAGATTTTATTGCACAGTCAATTACCGATAAAATTACCTACATGAGTTATAAAATTCCCGAAGGTCTCTGAAAAAAAAATTCAAAAAAGTGTTAGATTTTTAGTCTATATCCCACAGAGAAGCATGAAATGACTTAACTCTTCCTTTTGGCCTCAAGGAATTCCCTTAAATATCAGACCACTACAGAACATTTTAAAATAAGACGTCACAAAAATAACAGAGATAACAAGCTGATTTTGTCACCACTTAGAGATTCATATTCTTGGGAAACCATCTCATATCCTTTATTCACTATGCTGGTTTTGGCTGGCATAGAGGTAGTTATAGTAGCTCTTATGGGGTGATGTTTTGGATTTGTGCTGCAAACAGTGCTGTTAACACTGAGATGTTTTAATTACTGCTGAGCAGTCCTTACACAGAGCCAAGGCCTTTTCTGCTTCTCACCCCACCCCACCAGCGAGTAGACTGGGGGTGCAGAGGAAGATGAGGAGGGGCACAGCTGTGACAGCTGACCCCAACTGACCAAAGGGGTATCCCATACTATCTGACGTCATGCTCAGTACATAAAGCTGGTAGAAGAAAGAAGGGGAGACATTTGGAGGGGTGATGTTTGTCTTCCCAGGTAGCTGTTACATGTGATGGAACCCCGCTTTCCTGGAGATGCCTGAACACCTGCCTGCTGATGGGAGGTAGTGAATGAATCCATTGTTTTGCTTTGCTTGCAAGCTTGGCTTTTGCCTTACCTCAACCCTCGAGTTTTCTCACTTTTACCCTTCCAATTCTCTCCTTCATCCGACCAGAGAAGAGTTGTCAAGTTGCTGTGTGGGGCTTAGTTGCTGTCTGAGGTTAAACCACAACATTCATATAAAACTTCACTGATGCCCAAGAACTATTTCACTGAATATTGTAGTGTCACTATAGCACTCAGCCTTTTTTTTTTTTTTAAGTCTTAATCGTTTTAATACATTATAGTTACTACCTGATATGTTGACTGTGTCAGTCTGTGTGTGTTGAATGTAATGAACACATGTAATATGCACTGTGGGGATTTAAAAAATGTGATGTTTTTAGTTTTGTTTTGCTTTGTTATTTTTTCAGAGATAAAACATGGCAGCTATGGGGTACATAGAGCTGATAGTTGCATACCACACTGGATCTATACATGCTCAGAATGTCATCACTGCAAAGCAAAATCACCATGACTTATGCCAGGTCAATTAACCAGCTGGAAGAACTGTCTTACTTGTCTTTAGAAAGTGATACCTTACTGTACCTTATTTTAGTTGAAGAAACTATTTATTGCGAACTGCCAGATTCCACAAAAAAAAAAAATACGGTAAGAGCTCCCTGAACAGTTAGCTCAGCTACAGGGTTGGGCTGAGCCTAGTTTATAACTTGTGCTTTAACAGAGCAGATTACTTATAGAATGAAATAAGCTAACTGGAGATGGAAACAGAGAATCAATGTTATAAATAGAGGCAAAATCTTGCCTACTTGCCTACAGCTGCGTCAAAGCATATTTTCTATAGCAGGAAGTATCTATGACCCTATAATAAAACACAGCATAAAAGGGTGTGAGTCTGCAAGATGGGTGGTGAAGGCCTTCCCATTGAGTCATGAGGTTCAGACTGGACCCCTTGCTTTCTAAACTCCTTTTCAGAAAGCTGTCTAGGTATAGGGAGAGCCAATCCTAGTCCCAGATTTGGTCGCCAGTTTATGTCTAAAGGATTATGTGTGTGTAGCCACCTATCTGAGTCAACATTTGCCTTCTCAGAGGCCTCAAATGACTTGGACTGGGAGAGCTGAGCAAAGTTGAAAAACAACATGGCCTTTTTGAAAGCTGCAAAAGAGCTTGCACTGATACAGATGCACAATGTTGTAAAGAAAGATAATTTATTATGGTGACCAACATAACAGGTTCAGAATTGCTGTTGATAAATGCACTTACTGCACAGATTCAAGCTCCAGTTGGCAATTCCCGGGTAAACATCCCACAGGGAGAGAGTGCAAATCTTAACAAAGAGGCATCTGTCCCTGTTTGGGGTGAGGGGAAAGGGGGATTCAGGCCCATCAGCCCATCCAGATAGTTGGCATTTTCTTCCTCCCCAACACAGAAAATTCTAAAGGACAATATTACACCTATTGACAAGGTGGGACTAGGTCATATAAGTTGTGTGCTAGTTAGTTCTTAGCAGGCTAATGATGCTTAATAACTAAGAAACAGGGGGGGAAGAGCCAGTGTTTGCTACAGATGCAAACTCCTCTGGTTTTATTGATACAGCCTTTGACTATGAGGCCTTGTCTCCAGCCTTTTTAACACAACCTCAGGCCATGAGGCTTTTGCTCCATTCCAGCTGTCTTGCTACTCACTGATGGTAAAACTTGCAGTCAAGGTAATTGTCAAGCCCAGTTGCTGTAGTTGACAGAACATAAAACATCCAACATCTGTGTTGTGTCTTGGCCAGACAAGCAAGTTGCTCATCCCTGCACCCCTACTCGTGGTCAGGTAAAAGTGCACTAAATTAGCCTGCACTCTTGTCCAAGGCTGGTACAAGATAAACACAATAGTTGGCTTGAATGAACAAAGAAATCTGTGTTCCCACAAAGGGCTAAAAAAGTTATATGTCAGGAGAGTCCTAGGCACAGAATGACAGAGGAATCCTCAGGTTATAAGCAACACACCAGTCTATTACTGGCCATTAAAAGAGAGCTGCCTTGGGAGCTGGGTAAAACCAGCCTTACTGGAAACAGACCAAAGAACAAGTGTGCAACATGTGTAAACCACATCTTATAGTAACTTTTTATCTACCCTGAGTTGCAGTCTGATGAAGAAAGAACAATGTATAAAATATGCAAACAAGCATATAACAGTGATTCCAAAGAGACCCTAGAGTGATGAGAAATAAATAATCAGCAGTAGTATTTTACTCCTGCTAGCAAGGAGGAGGAAGAAACCCCACCATCAATATAATGTTCCTTCTAGTGACGGACTCCAGACATAGCTCAAAATATGAAGTAATTAATTTTTCATATTCAGAGGATCAGTGAAAAGGTTAGCACACAATCGAAGAAAGGGGTAGATACTAGAAAGTTTGCTTGTATCAGTTTCAGCTGTATCTAGTCTGAACTGTAAGTGGTGATATACATTTAAAGGGACTAATATTAATTCTTGATTAAAAATTCACTTGGACTATTAAGATTTTACTTAGACTAATGATAGATTCTTGGTTTGGCATACAAAGTATGTTTTTTTGCTCACAACTGCAAAATTTGTGCAACTAAATGAGGGAGATTCAAACTGGTCTGTAACTTGGGTGCAACAAACTGGTAATACAATACCTATACATATGAACAGATATAAAAACACATCTGCTCCAGGAAATTTCACCTTGCAAAAGACAGCTTAGAAGAATGGAATTGGTAGCAAAAGCATCCCTTTCCATCCTAATATAACCTTGATTTTTTTCTGTTAAAAAAGTGAACTTTGTCTGTATCTTTGAAAGAAAATAAATATGCCTTTGTTTTTAGAAGTTGGTTCCAGTAACTAAGTGAATTCATGTGAGCTACCTGAACGCATGCAGTTATTATTTTCTCTTTTTGTTCACCTATTGTGTTCAGCCCTGAAAAAGTCAACCCTTCTAGTCTTCTAAGATAGGTCTTCTGTTTGTAGAAGCCATTTTCTGTACCCGTTCCTCGTAAAACTAAGCTGTCCTAACAACGGTAAAACTTATTTTAGATAAAGTGTTGTTGAAGAATGGCTTGAGCAGCAGGGCCATGGGCCCTTGCTATCTCCTCGAGAGGCCTTGAGAGTGTGACACAAATAGCAGCTGTACAAGCAATCTCTTTTTTTAGCCTAACATAAGTATAAACAATCTCTCTGTTAGCTTAAACTAACTCAAGGACAAGGTAGAGAAGAAGAATAATAGAAAACAAGGAAGAACCCTGGAACTCAGATGTGTGTTACTATCCAGTAAAGTCACTGCAAGTAGTTACCATCCAGTGAAATCACTACAAGTAGTTACTATCCAATAAATTCACTACATGTAGGTTCGGAAAAGGGGTATAAAAGTAACACTGTGTATTCAATAAATCAAAGCTTGCTTTATCAATCACATTGATTCTGGACTGCTTGCTTCCCTCGCTGCCGGCAAAGTGTCATACAGCATTTGCACAAATAGGGTTCCCATTTGAGTCCTTTTTCATGTATGGAAAAATAGCTCTAATAGAAAAAATAAGATTTATGTGGAAAAATAGGCCTTCCCAAATTCTGGAAACTTCTCCTCAGGGGTGTGAGTGCCAAGGCTTCCACACATCTTTTTTGGTTAAGGTAACTATGGAAAAGATTATTTTCCTTTTTTAAATTTACACACACTTTAAAAACAGAAATGTATTTCCACATTTCAGCCAACTCACTAACTAAAATGCAGTTAATCATAGAGTGCTGAAGGTGAGAAGAGGGTTTTATATTGGCTATACAAGAGTTGAATAGCATGCCTGGAGATTTCAGAAGCATGAAAAAGACCATGAAAGGTTTTGAGTAATAATTTCCATTCCGTTTTGCAAGATGTAGTTCTTTAATCTAAACTTAGATTAAATCAATTGGGAAACTGAAGATGAAACTCCTGCATGATCTACATGATTCACGTATAATAAATAAATCTAGTGTAAAAGTTCTACTTCCTGAATCCAACCTTACTGAAATGAAAGATTAACTACACATTTCCCCTTCTGAAAATGAAATATGAATGCTCCACTGATTTCAAGGAGTAATTTTACAAAATGCTTAGTCAAGACAGCTTTATAAATGTTCTACTACTTTTAAATGGACTTTTCTAGAAGGCTTGGTTCAGATGCAATACAAATTAGAAGACTTGATTTACTATATCTTTATGAAATTTACATGAGCAGCTTCCAGTTCCTAAGGCTTCAGATTCAGCTATGATATCACAACAGTGTCTCTTACACTTGTGCAATGCCTACAGGAGTAGCATGTAGACTTCTGGTACTTCCAGATGCTCACTTGAGGTAAGAAATGTAGTAGAGCAGTATCATTTGATTATGTGAATCATACAGGTTCAGATGGGAATAATTTGGATTATAAAGGAAACTAATGTTTTTTATAAATTCTGCATTTGAACCGTAGCTTACACTAAAGTTCAATTTTTAGTCATGTCAGGACTCTATTAATTGCTATCAGACTTGTTTACTTATTTTGCTAGCCTGAGCTAACACATAAGATCACCAGCTAAGAATTCAAACATCTTTACTTCTCACCAACTATAGAGTAATATTATTTGGAAGCAAGGCAATCTAACTCCAGTCCTACCACAAAAAAGTCTATAGCTTCAGAAAAGGTTTCTGATTTTTTCTTTGTAAAATTTTGTAACTTTGGGAAGTAATGCATCACATGGAGAAAAAATTAAGAAAATATAATGAAGAAGTGTAAAAAAATTATCTCTCAAATCTAAAACCATTGAGAGAAAACATACAGACTTCTAAAGAAACCCAAGGTTGTCTTCCTCCTAATTAAGTCAAGTTTTGAGGAGTGATATGACTCTAGGATGAGAATGTGTTTACACCATTGCCTTTTACAGAGAAATACCCACATGCATAAACATAATGGCACCATGGAAAGCATTAAATGGCCCCATACACGTCATCCTTTCATATCCTCTCAAGTATTTTGATGCTCAAATTTAGAGACAGCAACTCCTGAGAAAGAGAAAGAATAGACAGTAGGATGTAGACTAAATACACCTCTCTCCTTCTACATAACAAAATGTGAGTATTTCTGACCAGGTCTACTTTTGATTTTCTAACTTCTATGCTTACATAATGAGTTGTGAGTTCACCCTTAATACCTACAAAATTCTCAATTGCCCAAGTAAGCATTAATAGCATTACTTGACATTTAAATTTCTCAAGTAGTTCTCAAATAATTTAACATTAATCTGCCTCACTACAGAAGACTGCTTTTATAATAGACAAAATATTTATCTATATTATAACTAGAAACTGTAGAGCTATAAGTACTACATTCAAAACCATAGTTTTATTTTTAAGTCAAGCATCTTCTTAGAAGAATGCACATAGAGAATGCAATATGGATAGATCTGGATGTAATACCATAGAAATTCTAAATAAAAACTTGAAAGAAAACATAGTGACTTATCACTCATTTCAATAATGTAGGATTTGCAACACAATTATAATGCAATAATTATAGATAAAATCACTACATTTTCATTGAAAAATCCACTGCTCTTACATGTTGTAACATGTCATATTGATTACCTAAATTGAAATGAACAATTCAAACTGATAAAAAAACCTCATCATATACAGTCAAGAGGCTGTAATCTCATGAAGTGTTACTTTTCCCTGTAAAAACTGCTGAAATTGTCTGAAATAATTAAGGATTACTGCCTTACTAGCATGAATTAGCTAGCTTTTAAAAGACAAATGCATATACTGAGAAAAATTCTTACAGCACTTTGCTAGAATTGGCGTATAGCATGGACTTTTGACTTAGCTCTGGTTGGAGATTATTAGAATTACGCAATTTCCTTATATTTATGTCTTTTTAGCTTTTTCACAGTAGAAATTGTATGAAATAATGTAAATACAAATTATATACATTATAATTTAAGGCTCACTTTACTTCACTGAGCTTTAAGAACACCACTCCATGAACAGGTAAAACACATTAAAGAAATGGGCAGCATCAGCTCCAGGCTGTATGGTCATCAGCACAGGCACTTTTCGCACTGTATATAAAAACAGACTTCTGTGATTTCTCAGTCAGTGCAAAACACTCATTGTCCTGTTGCCCAGAATTCTTATTCTGCTTAAGTAAGCCTCTTCTCCTTCCAGCTGCCCTAGAACTCACACTTTCTAACATCCCAACCCTTTGGGCATAAGAAAGAAGTCCAGAGGAGGGGCATGAAAATGATAAGAGGCAAAGAGAGTTGGGGTTGTTCTGCCTGCAGAAGAGGAGGTTCATGGGAGACCTTATTGCAGCCTTTCAGTTCCTGAAGGGCCTACATAAAAGCTGGAGAGGAACTTTTTAAAAGGCCATGGAGCAATGGGACAAAGGGTAAGGGTTTCAAACTGGAAGAGGGTAGATTTAGGATTGACATTGGGCAGAAATTCTTCGCTATGAGGGCGGTAACACAGTACAGCAGGTTGCCCAGGGATGCCCCCTCCCTAGACGTGTTCAAGGACAGTTTGGAGGGGGCTTTGAGCAATCCAGTCTAGTGGGAGGTGTCCCTGCCCATGGCACAGGGGTTGGAACTAGATGATCTTCAAGGTCCTTTCCAATCCAAACCATTCTATTATTTTATTACACCATTCTTACACATGCTTGCTGCATTATCTGCAACAATTATACTGCAATTGCTTTTGCTCTCTTGATCAAATGTAAATAAGATTAATTAAGTCAGTTTTCTCTCCCAACACGTTAATGCTGTAGTCAGTCACACTGACTTCATGGGAGTTAAGTAACACCTTTCTGCTAAGTTTAGGTAGTGAACAATTTCAATTTACTTGTCTTCCTCTTCTACACTGGAAGACACATGAGGAAATCTAAGCAAAACAGTAGCAAAACACCTACACCAGCTATTACGTTGCCTACAGGTCATTAAAAGGCTCTCAGTTATAGGAAAATAAGTCTGCAAAAATATTTCCCATCTTTACTTCTTGGCTTGCTGTTCCTGTTGCACAGCTCGTCCTTGAAACTCAGTGGCATGCATTTCACTCTTCTGCTGCATTCTTTCTGCTTCCTTCACTTTGCATAACGCTTCCACTCTTCCACCACTTGTCTCTTTGTCAAGCTCACCTCTGGCATCCTCTGTCTACCTCCATGACTTTATACACATTAGCGTCATTCAATCAAGAGGTCTCCTGCTGACAAACATAAAATATGTAATACAATCTCCCTAATTTTTAAGAATTCAGACAGAATTTCAAATACCAGAGAAAACACAATCTCAAGCAAGTACTTACCTTGATTTACACATTAAAGCAAAGTACCCATTGAAAATGCCTACACATGCTCAGGCCCCATTCTAGTAGCTCTTACACTTCACCTCATAATTTTAAATCTGAGATTATTCACACACACACACAAACAAACAAACAAAAAACACAAAAAGAAAAAAAATGTCATTGGTTTGCTTTTTGAACACAATAATTAAAAAATGCTTACTGTTATAAAATTCTCAATTTATTTAATTTTTATTTAGATTCTAATTCTTGTTCTATAGTTTTCCTCTATAAAAACTAGCATTGTCTCATCTCCTAAAGTCTCATTTCAAATTTTCCTTTCTATGCATTTATGCTTTTTTGTCACTAATTTCTGCTTTTGTCTCCAAATAGATCTTTGCACTTTCTTCAGTACTCCCATATTATACTTCCATATTCTTGTTTCCTTTCCTCTCTGTCCTGCTCATTCTTGTAATTTTTCTGCTGAAATCACCCCAGCCCATCACTTATACTCTTCTGCTCAGTCAGTTTCTCCTTTAGCATTACCTGATATCCTCATCAGGATAAACATATCCCAAAAAAGCCTTCAAAATAGGTAGCTTTCTTTTCCTCTGACCTCCTCAATAACTGTCCCTTTTCACATCCTCTTTCAGACTACAGCTGAGAATTTTTACATACTTTTTTCACTTGATATTCTAGCCTCCAGTCAACACGGCACATTATTAAACAGGACACCTATAACCACTCCATAGCAAAGTGCTCTTTCTAATCAGTAACTCCTGTGCCAGCAAACTGATCTGCTTTTCTTTACAATCCCAGCTAGACAATGTATTTCCAGATACAATGTCATAACAAACTGATTCTCTTTCATTTTCTTTCTCCACACACCAAAAAATGCTTTCTGTTCTAGGAAGTCCATCCTGCACTCTCCATAATCTTACTAGCACAAAATGATGCTGTTCTCCCTAATGTGGTAAAACATACCCCATTTCAGAGTTTTTTCAGATCTTTTCTCCCTGTTGCAAGAGACAGACACAGTATACTGTTTGTTTCAACAGGAAGGCTGTAATTCTTAAATGGGATTATAATGAGACTCTTGCTACTTTTACTGTAGAGGTGGAGTGTAACTATGATAAAGCTTAATTTATCCTTTTATTTTTATGCAGGACTATTAAAGCACATTCTTACTGTACTCTTCCATGTTAAATAATCATTGAATGTTTCAGTGAACCCATGAAGGCTGAGGCTGAAAGATCGTAACATGTCACATGCACTTCAGCCTTTGAGTCTGAGCCAGTGTTACAACCAATGAACTGAATACCAAATTCTGAATTTGTGTAAATGGCAATCTGGTGATGCACTGTGACAGTAGCAGTAAAGAAAGTTGTGTGCTATCATAAGAACAGAGATAGATGAACAAGGATGAAGAGGAAAGGAGCACATTTGCAGAATAATTAAGAAATTTCTCATCTTTCAGATGCCTTTGCACATGCTCAATATCCCAAAATCTAGCCTTAAATAACTCACTCAAAACTTCTCAGACCTGAAAGTATAAGATGGGAATCTTTGCTACCATACTGTGTCATAAAAATTGTGTTTGTGCTAGTGGGCTTTATAGGCAACTTTGTGTATGGATGGGGAAATAGTTACCAGGCAACAGCAGGACAAAGAGACGAAAAGCACATGCTGGAAGAGAGTTGAAAGCCTCCCAAGAGCTCACAATGGTCATGGACCAAAAATTCATAAACTCAGGAGACCAAGGAGCTGCTGAACCTGCCCAGAGCTTCAAGCACACACTGTCCCCCACAATGAGTCATGTAACCCACACTAAATCCATGAAGGCAGCTGTAGGTGGACAGAGTGTGCATACGCAGGGCAGGATATGTGAGCAGATCTGCTGAAATGAGGGACCCCATGTGTGACCATGTACAGCTGCTTGCAGACCCCTCGAGCGTGGTATGAGCACTGGCTTCTGAGTGCACCTCTGGGGCTTGCCTCTCTGCGGCTGTTCCAGCTGGGCAACAACTGCAGGAGGCAGCATGATGCAAACAGTTATCTGCTATTAAAAATAAGTCTAATTAATAAACAGTGTTCTATCAGCTGTTGGTTGTGATGTTTCTTTCATTGACTCAATACCGTATCAGTGATGTTTACAACACATGGTGCAAAAAAAGTCAGAAAAGTCCATAGGTGTCACGTAAACCTGTATTTTAGTTCAGCTGCCAAAGTCTTACACGATAAAGCTGTTCAGAATTCCTCCCAAAGGCATCCATTGTTGCATGTCTTGGTTTGTAGCGAGTCCTGTATCGGAGAGGTATTTATAGCATTTTACTATCTTCTCTTATTCATGTGTAACTGGGTTTGACTGGGATGGAGTGAATTTTCTTCATAGCAGCTGGTATGGTGCTGTTTTGGATTTGTGACCAAAAAGGTGTTCATAGCACAGAGATCTGTCTGCTATTGCTGAGCAGTGGAGGATCAAGGATATGAGTTTTCCACACTGCCCAGCCAGCAAGTAGGCTGTAGGTGGGCAAGAAGATGTGAGGGGACCCAGATGGGACAGCTGGCCTCCGTGGTACCCCAGGCTGTGACAATGAAAGCCGTGAAAGCTGAGGAAAGGAGTAGGAAGCATGAGACATTAGGGATTTTGGTGCTTGTCTTCCAAAGTAACCTTTACATGTGATGAACCTCTGTTTTCCATAAAATGGCTAAACATTTGAAGTACTGAATTAGTTCCTTCTTTTGGTCTGCTTGCCTGCACAGCTTTTGCTTCATCTACTGAACTGCTCCCGTCTCGACTTGCTTTTCTTACTTTTGCCCCTCTGATTGTCTTCGACACTCAAGGGAGGTGCAGGGCTCAGCTGACTACCAGGGCCAGCCAACAACAGCATGGAAAACCCAGGATTTCTGATGTTAGTTTGCAGAATTACACAGTTTAGCAAAACACAGGAAGCTAAACCCACACCAGATTTGAAGCAGGTTTGTCTTTTCTTGTCCTGTTTTTACCTATCCAATACGACAGGCGCGGCCAGGCTACACCCGTCCTTTTCAGGTAGCGCCAGAACTGGCGGGGTTGCGATTCAAGGTCTCCGGAAGCGCTGGGCCCGGGTTATACCACCGGAGATCGCCCTCCGCCCTGCCGAGGGATGCTCAGCCGTTCTCCGGCCCGGCCCGCGCCGCAGCTCCTGCGGGCCCCGGGGACGCGGCCCGGGCTGGGAGGCGGGGGCGCCCTCCCGCTCGGCCGCCATAGGGCGCGAACGGAGACCGCGGGGCCGGGCGCGCGGCTGGGGCTGCGGGCCCGGGCGGCGGGAGCGGCCCTCCCCCCGCCGGCCTCCCCCTCCCCTCCGCCCGCCCCCCGCCCGCGGCGGGTGTTGTTGTCTCTTGCCGGCCGCGGCCGGCGGCTCTCGCGAGATCCGCGTTGGCGCCGTGACCTCCATGTGAGAGCGGCGGAGCCTGGTAAACACTCCCCGGGGCAGGGAGATGGCTCCCGGCGGGCCCCGCTAGCCCCGGCCGCCGCGCGTCCCGCCGGACTCCGCCTCGCCTTCTGCCGCCTCGGGGGCTGGCGGCGCGGGGCGTCGGGCAGCGCTGGGGGCATCGGCTCCGCTCTGCGTCCCTCTCGGCGCCCCTCTGAGCGAGGTCGGCGGCCCGGCGGGCGGGGAGGCTGGCGTCTGTTCCGCGGGATTTGAAAATCCTGCCCCACTGAGCCAAACAAAGAGCGGGGGAAGCGCCCGGCTACCCCTCCCCTTCTCCCTCGCACGCCGCAGAAGCGCACCCGGGGAGCGGACCCCTCTTCCAGCCGTCTGCCCTAGACCTGCCTGCCCACCCCGCGGCTGGCCCAGCGAGTGGCCGGGCGCGCACCATGTGGATCCAGGTCCGCACCATAGACGGCACCGAGACCCAGACCATCGACGACCTGAGCCGCCTCACCAAGATCGAGTGCCTGCGGGAGAAGATCCAGGAGACCTTCCGCGTGAGCCCCGACCGCCAGCGCCTCTTCTACCGGGGCAAGCAGGTGAGGCGGAAACGCCGCTGCCCGGGCGGCAGGGCTGGGGGCGGGCGGGGGCTTCCCCCGTCTCCTGCCCCCTCTCGGGCACGGCTCTTTGTGCGGCGCGGCGCTGAGGTTCCCCCTCCCCACCCCTGGGTCCTGCTCTGCCTCCCGCGTTGGTGCCCTCCCGTCCCGTCGGGCCCAGAGGGGAGGGAAGGGGTAGGAGGCCTGACAGGAGGCTCGGGTACCCCGCGCGGGTTTTCTCCTGCCCGCCTTTTTCCGCGGCAGCCAGCGGGTGCCGGAGAGGCCCCTTTGTGTGTTTGTTTTCCCACCTGAAACGCGGGAGGCTCCTCCCCTCGTCCCTGCCTCTATCGCACCGAAGTGACAGGGCGGCCGGAGAGGTGAGAGGGAGCAGAAGCCCCTCCTCTCTCTTCTCCTCGCAGGCGCCAGGAGCGGGGTGCCGGGGTCGTGCTTTACGCGTCTCCCTGTGCCCGCACAGCCCTGCGTGCCGGGCCGGCCGGCCGGCTGTCCTTCCGCGGCCGCTTTCCACGCCGGAACGTGGCCCCGGGGGCCCGCCCGTGGCGCGGGGCGAGAGGCGGTGTCACGGCAGTTCTGGCTGCGGGCCCGGCCCGGCCCGTTCCCGGCGGAATGACGGTCTCGGGGCCTGCTGGCGGTGAGCTCCTCCTGCCTCCCCGCGGGAGGCAGCGCCCGGGCCGGGTGCGGTGGCGGCTGTGCGGGACTGCTGGAGCGCGCACAGGTGGTGCCCTGGCCCTGCTCGGCGCGGGTCGGGGCGGTGCTGTGCCGCGGGTGGGATCGGGGCCGCTGCTGACCGTCCGAAGAGGTGCCTCTTGCTCCCCCGGGACCAGTGTTACTGGGGTGGGGGACTGGGTATCTGGTGACTTTCTGTGAGCCGGTATGTCGCTGCTCTCCGGTGCCAGATTTGTCTTGATTCAAATACATTGCCTCAGGCAGTGTCTTTTGAAGGGTGTAACCTTCAAGCTGCGTTACATGAACTATGAGGTGTACGCAGTGCTTGAATCGTTCAGTGAGGCACAGCTGTTGCCCGACGAGGAAGGGCACTGGTGTGTGGCGTATTTCCGAGTGTTGCTCTTACGGTGCACCTTCTCCCGACATAGGAGTGTTGCAACGGTGACCTAAACAGAGTAATGCAGGGCAGTGAGATTTCCACCTCAAAAGAGATGCAATATGCATCTTTACAAAGAAGAGGTAAAAAAAAATGAGAAATAGAAGTTTAACTGAGGCCAGGAGGTAAGCGTTAGTGATGAGATGCTAAGCCTAGATTGTGAGCCTAGAAGTAGATTTGTGAGTAGTTTGGTGAGAGTGAGCACTTGTGAGGATGTGTCAGTCCAGACCATTGTGGGCAATTGAACATTCTCAAGGAACATCAGTCTTGAAGTTGTGTAGCCTGTTCAGCTTTGTGCTGTGCCAGCACATCTTTCAGTGCAGAGTTTGGTGTGGAATACAAGGTTTACCCAAGAAGTCAGGAAGAGGAGCCTGTATAGTGAGTTGTGCTGTTCCATGTAGTCTGTCAGTGGCCAGACCCATTAGCTGGAACCTTTCTGTTAACAGATGTCTTGCTCAAGAGAGCAGAATAGTGAAATACTATGGCTGAAGCTGCCTCCATGAGCAGCATTGGTGAGTTTAGAAGTTAGTTTATCCAGTTTAGGATACAGTTGGGATCATGTTCAGTGAAGAGTTAGGGAGTTCTTCTTATAACTTCACTTGCCGTTTGTGTCTGTTTTCTTGCAATTACCATAATTAATTCTGAAATTTCCTTAATGGTTGTGGATTGCTTTTTCGATCCCATGGTGCTAGTAAGTACAGGTCAGAAGGTTGCTTTTGTGCAAGTAAAACTGGATGTTGAGAGACATGAGCAAAGGAAACTGTAAACAACTTCAGCTGTCTTAGGGCTGTGGTAAAAAAAAAAAAGTGCATTTCAGTTAAATGTGAGGTGAATAGAAAGCAGAATACTGAATTGAAGACATGGAAAATCTGAAGATTCTTGCCTGAGTTGGAGAAAACATTATCTAGTCTAAACTGTTTTCCTGTTTTCTCTGTTTTGCGCTCTATTAAATCTATACAGTCTGCTATTAGAACTGTGATGTTGCTACTGAGTACTGCTTATTGTAGTCCCTCTGAGAACTTCCAGAAATACTGGAAGTATTGCAAATGGTGGGTACCCGAAGAGCGGCTAAATAATCTCCTTTATTCTGAAAATGGACGTGTTTGAGTTACAGAAAGGTGAGTCACTGTTTCTGGGCTGAATTTCAGTAGTTTCATCTTTTTAGGTTGCCGTAGGGAATGGCTTCAACCAACGCTTTGAGCTAGAGCTGTTACTTTGCGTTTTTTTGTTTGTTTTTTTTTTTTTAGGAGTGTCCATGTCCAATTAATGTAGTTTATATGGTATAGTGTAATCTGTCGTTGTCTGACGTTCAGACACAAATGCAAGACTTGACACTGCTGTTCTCAACAGCTAAAATAGCTAGGACCACTGGGTAAAACCTAGTGTTGTAATTAATGTAGTGCATTGTATTTTTATATTTTTCTTGTAAAACCAGGAAAAGCAGTAGTTGGTTGAACAGACTGGTTTATGTTTTTTAACTCATATTTGCTTTCACATGTGGCAGTGAAGACTGAGCAAGATAGTATTACTCTGTAACAGTCTGATCTGTGAGGACATCCTGGCGTCTCTGGGAGCCTGCATTTCTGCAGAGCTGAATAGCTGTCAGTCAGAGAAGTCAAGACACTCTGCAGATGGAGGTAGAGTGCTCTGAGGAAAGGGAGTAGTAGTGTATGCACGGTCCTTTACTGTGGTGCCATAATTTAGTCTGCAGTTAGCCAGAGAAGTCCATTGAACATAGAAACCCACAGTGATGTCTCTTACTTTCTTTGTTGAAGCAACTGGATCATTGGCTGGAAGGAGTTTCTTGGAGGGACACAAATGCGTTGTTATGCTGGAAAAAACAGTATCTTAACCTTGCGCCAGTGTAGACTACTCCTATCTAATACTTTATCGGTGTTGTTATTTGTCAACTCTGGCTAAACTCATAAATTACAATCCACTGTGTGGAGTTCCTGTAAAGTTCAGAAAAGCAAGACAAGACAATTTTTCTTCTGTCCTAATTGGAAAATCTGTGTAGCACTTCTTGATGAACGTCTTAGCTTCATACATAGAAGTGGTACTATAGAAGAAAAATTCTTGGCTTCTTGACCTATCAGAGCAGATTTTCTATAGGACCAAACTATAGTCATTGTGGGATTTCTACTTTTCACTTACAGTGCTGGAAAAATTGAGCAGTAAAAATATGCTGAAGTTAATTTAAGTTTGAAAACTTGCCAGAGACCTTTAAGGTTATCCAGAAGACTGTAGGCGTATTAATACTAACTTATGTTTCACATAGAACTAAATGCACACACTGTTGTGTTTCAGCAATATTAATTGTTTATGGAATATAAAATTTAATCTTGTGTTGGCTTCTTCCATCTTCCTCTCTGAATCTGCTTGAAATATGAATTCAGCGAAAACCTGTAAATGGCTGTAGTTAAAGAAACTTTGCCACTCAAGTGTCATTTCTGTAGTGCTTACCAGAGTCAGTGAAGAAGGACATCAGACATTTATTCCCAGTATATGCAAGAGGCAGTGACTGAAATGCTTTTGAAGTTGTTAATCTTATTGGTGAGGAAGATGCTCCAGAGCTGTTTCTTGGGAGACTGAAGCCAGCAGTTGGAAGGGAGATTATTGAAGACATTTATTTACTTAATATGAAAGCTGTTGCAAGTCAGGATTTCTTCCTAAGGAGAAACTCAGCTCTGCTTTTATGCACAAAAAATACGCATCATGCGACTTAGCTGTGCAAGTTGACTCTTAAGTATACTTGTCAAGCCCGTGTTGTAATGCTGAAGTGTTTAGGGTTTTGTTTCTTCAAATTTATCTGAAACAGTAGAGAGTTCAGAGGAGTGGAGGAGCTTCAGTTTTGCATGAGAGCGTCCTTGTGATAAAGCAGCCTCAATAAAACACACAGTTACAAATCTGGCAGTAGGATGTTTCTTGTTTTACCTACATACAGCCTTTCTTGAACAAGACCTCTTCATCTTTTGCTGACCTGGGTTAGCATTTGCGCCGTGGTTAGAATCTTGTGTGACTTTGAGCTTCTAAGTCCCAGGTTTGTAAACTGTATGTTTAAGGCTTCTTAAATATTACAGATTGGGTGAATTTCCAGAAGGACAGAAAAGTATTATTTTTGGAGTAATTCCCTGAAGAACAGGAGTGCTAAACTTATTCATAGAACAATTAAGTTTCTTAAGGCAGTCTCTTCCCAGCTTTATTTTGTTTGGAATATTGTAAACATTTTTGGCTGAAGCTGTCCAAACCTCATCTGCTTGAGGCAGAATCTGAATGTGAGAAATTTTCAGCTGGAGCAGTTAAGTTTTGTATCTTGGAGAAATAGTTTGAAGAAGTCCTAGAAAGGAAGTGATTACCGTTCTTTGATGAACCTGGTAGCAAGTAACTCTGTAGCTTGATCAGAGAAAGTCATCTGGAGTTTTCAGGGCAGATGCTGTCATACTGCATTCTGAAATTCCCAAGACATTAGTGGAGTATACTTGAAACTCATTTGGCAGTAGGTATGGTAGCCCTATTGGCAAGTTTTTTATATGATTGCAGAAGTTGTTTACTGAAATCAGCCTATTGCTGAATTCTTACTGTAGCTCTACTAATGCAATTTACTATTCCTTAGTACTATTTTCTTTGTTTTTCAGAGCAAACTGAATTAAAAGGTCAAGCATATATGAAAACAAAATGCTTAATACTAATTTGTATGTATGACTTCAGCATTAGGAAGTTGGAAAAAACATAACACAACCAGTAAGAAATTGCAGCCAGCTTTAAGGCTACATTTTGTGGCATGTGTATTTGCAACTAGATGATGAGGATTTCCAGTGATGAAATGTGATCAATTGTTAATACAATTTATATTGCTGAGGTTATTATTCTCTTTAAGAGCTGTTAACTGAATCTCTATTCCTAATCATTTAACTGTTATGTTAACATAACTACCCTGATACAGAGTAGTCTACTCGGCTATTGTGTTTGCTTATTTTTTTAAACTTTTGTTCTTGATTATGCAAGGTTCAGATAACAATCAGTTCTATATTACAGGTATCCTTACAAGCTGCAGATAGTCATTTGCTCTCCCTGGCATCAGTGTTGCTGAACTTCAGTTGCCTGTGCTAAAGAAGTCCATGCCATCATACAGGAGGTACTTAACCACTCCCATCTAATCAGCACAGAGATGGATGAGTCTTCCCGTGCTTCTAAGGATTTCAGTGCAGCTTTATATTTTAACATACTAATAAAAAACAACAAAAAAAAATCAGGTAATTGTAAATATCAGCAATAAGACGCTGTGAACTTCTTTTTACCTAATGAGAAGCTTCTTGAGAACTGCAAAAGAAGATAAACCTTGGTGCTTTACCTTCATCTTTCAGCTAGAAGTTAATGAGCAGATGTTCCTTTAATTGGATTTAGAGTTGCATCGAAGAACATTTAGAGAACATCGAAGAAAGTCATATCTAAATTAAGGGTGTTTTTCTATATCTTGCCCAGTGATAAAAGAAGAAATAATCTTCATAATCTGAACTTCTTTTAAAAAGCTTAACTTGGAAGAGCTGCAGACGAACCCTGTAGAAGGCACTGGTTGAGACAGAGAATGGCTGCTTTCACCTTGATCTTCTGATTAAGTCAAGAAGTTTTCTCACAGCTCTTGGCACTAATCTTGTACACTGGAATCTTTTGTGTATTATAGTTAGTCCAAATCAAAAGGTAAAATGTGTTGGTACCACCTGTACATTTTGCAAATAATTTTGTGGTAATGGTGTAAAACACACTGTTTGTTGGAGAATATCACCTGAAAATAAATACAGAGTTATGCACTTAGTTACAGAGCTTCTGGAAAAATTTGAATTTCTTCTTAGAGAAAGCTAGTCCTGTTGATAGAGTACACAGATGACTAACGTACATTTATCATTGTGTTCTCACTGAGATTGATGTGTAGTTACAAGCAGTGTCAGAAACAAGATTCTGTAATTTCTTCCGAGGTTGTATTGCTTTGTGTAGCATGCCAGGCTTCCTCTTTGTGCAGACAGTTGAAGCAGAGCATATTGGCATTGTGCTGTGATAAACTTGTTGGCTATCATTATAATGTAGAAAAGCCTTTCTCTGGTAATGGAAGTGTTCTGTATTCTTTCTTCTATAGGAGTTCCGCTTGCTGCATGCTTTCTGCTGAGTACTGTAGAGTCTGTGTAAGACTGATACCTATCTACACTATGATTTATTGAGAGTAAACCATTTTAGACTGTCCAGTGTTACAGCTACCTTTTTTCTTGAGTCCAGGGTGGATCATTAGCTGTTGTGTAATGCACATAAACAGCCAAAAGAGAACATACGGATAAAAACACTGATTTGTGTTACCTTTGATGGTGGAATTTGGTGGCATAACTCATGTGTTCAAACATTCCTGTAGGCTGTTGTGAAATGTGAATCTCATTGCAGAAAACTGACAGAACTGAGTCTAATTTGGACCGTATTCCCCAGACTCTTAACAGCTTTTTTTATTACTGTTTTTTAAGGTGTTATGATCTATCTGTATTATTTTCTGGAGGGATATGGATCTAGAGCCTGTCAGAGAACTTCATTGTCCAGATGTTTCACCTACTCATTTTTCATTATGATTTCATCACTCTAAGAGTATTAAGAGGGTGAATAAGATTTTTATTTTTTTAATTGAGTAAATTCTCTTACTTGAAGTGAGGGCATGACCTATTACTTGCCTAGTTTTTTGTTTTAACACTGTTAAGAAATTATTAAGAAATAAAAAATTAATTAGCATCTTGATGAACAGTGTCAGTGCTAGGACTTAATAAAAGAGAGTAAATGAAAGTGCTTCTAGTGGTAAGCAAAAAACATGTCTTTAAAGTCTCCGTGTGTTTCTGTATGGTCTTTGCTTTCGTTGAGGAGCTTGTTACAGAGTGAAGGTGGGAAAACACTAGTAAGGGTGACCTAGAGCTTCTTTATTATTCCTCTCCAAGCAAGATTTAAGTTATTTCCCATTTAGGAAGGTAAACCTTTATTCTAATGAGATTTGGATGAGACTGTTAGGTGTTGCTGTTTAGTTTTTATTAGGATCTTTGCTAAAAATGCCAGCAGCAATGTGGAAGGCAGAGTTAGGAGAAAGCATTCAGGAGTGCAAAGGTGAACACAGTGTGAACAAGGTGTCTTTATGACTGCACGGTACATATGCAAAAACCTAATTTAAAATGTGGAGATAGTGTAATGAAGCCCACAGTTCAGAAAAGCTCTTCTGTAGGCATGTGAGAAAGAGCCAAGTAAACCTCATAGGTGTGCTGCTTTAACCTAAAGATGTTTAGGTGTGGTTACTTTCCTTCTTGTTCTCTTACTATAATGGATTGTCTGTCTGAAGTTTTATTGTGCAGGAGAATCCTTTTGGATTCAACAATTAGTGATATATCACCCAAAAAATGTCACTGGTAGCAGCAGAACTGTCCCATGTGCAAGAGGATGGGATTTTCTAGTAGGATGATCTCCAAACATTGCTTTCTGAAAGAGCAGCTGGTACGGGAGCTGCAAGAAGTGCTGTTGAACCTATGGAAGTGATCTTCTGGAGTTGAAAACACTTTTAAGACAGCATATATTAAATATTCCAATTCATACAAAGACAGTAACTTGGCTTATGTGGTTTGATACTAAACTTTTTTATTTTGCTCTTCTCTGTTGCAATTGAGACAACAGTACGTCCTTGGGAAACAGTTCCAGTACAGAGTTATTGTAAAAACCTGACTATGCATGCTACTTTGAATGTGGCTACTTTATGAATTTAAAAAGTCTCAGAATCTTGAAATACTCTCTTTAGATGCCAAGTAATCCAGGTGTAGGCTACAGTTTTCCATGTGGGGAAAAAAAAATACTGTTTGGGTTCTCTTTTAGCTTTGAAAGTGTAAGCAAACCAAGTATGGTTCTTGAGTGACAGAAATCATATGAGTCAAATGTCATGTAGTAAAGATTATTGAAAATCTCCTGAAGTCTGTTGGTTCCCTTGATCCAAAACTCAGTTTTATATTCTTAAAAGCTGATTTTGAATTCACAGTTCTGCTTTTCTTTACGAGGTGCTGGTTGGAGATGTTTGAATGCTTCTGTAAAAGTATTAAGTGGTAGTCACAAATCCTACAGTGTTCTTGGAGGCAGAAAAAGTTAGATTTGTACATCAGTCTTGAGATGAATACTAGAAATTCTAGGATTCCCTTTTGCTTGCTTTCAGTGAATATTCGGGTAGAAGTTACAGGTTCTTGGTTTCTTCAGACTAACTTTGGTAACTGCTGTAAGCCACTCTTAATTGAGTTTTTCTACTGAACTTGAGCTTGAAGCTACTTACCCATATATATGTTCTGTTAAATTTGTAGGGTTCATGTTATGCCAGTGCAGAATAAAAAGTTGCTTAACTTTTCATTGTGTTATTTATGTTAATTAAAGAGCTCTTCTTTATTAGAGTTTCTTTGATCCTTATTGCTAGATGTAGGCACTCCTCTAGTTCTTCGAAAAGAAAACCTCAGAAGATGCTCAAAGGCACACTATCATAAACTGATTAAGTGGAGTGGCTGGATTAAGGTGACCCAGGAACTTTCCCTCTTGGATCACATGTTAAAATAAAACCAACAGGTTACATGTTCTTACAGGAGTGATTGTGTGCTTTCTAGGTCTCTGTACATTGCTGGTAACCCCTGTTGAGCTGTTCTGCTGGGACTTGTAGACAAGTTATTAAGTTCATAATTGGTGAATTACTTGTCAGGCATTTTTTTTTTTTTCCCAAGTAATGTAGTATACTGCGCTCTGCATGATCATGTTTGTGTAAGTGCAGCTTCTTTGTGCTTTTATAGTAGTTTGTGGCTTGATGTTACAAGACAATTCTTCTAACAGTGGTAGTAGGTAGGTATCAATTCCAGTATTGCATTGCTACATCTACTCTTGTGTAGTAGTGTTGTCTTATCTTTAAATATTTATAAGAATCTTCTGGAGAACTATTTTGAAATTGATTGTTTTTATACAACATGATCTATGAAAATACATTTGAAAGGTGTAATCTGTTTCTCTACTTATGGATATTTTGTATAGTGAAAGAGTGTTAGATACAGTAAATCTGGCTCCTCTTTGGTGTCACTATCTGCCCTAAAGGCTTTTGAAGTGTGCCAGTCATTAAGAGAGACAAAAACTGAAAGTGTAATCTCATACTAAGGCAACAAATGTCTTTTTTTTTACTGACAGTAAGATGAGTGAGTGAAATTTCGTAAATGAAACTGCCTGTTCAGTTATTTTTCCTTTAGTATGTGTTCTAATTACTCATTAGGAAATCATAACTGACTTGAATGAGATACAGCTTGATTATTTGGTATGTGCCTGATTACTTTTGTTTCTGGTTCGCATGTATAAACCTGTCAATGAAAAGTATCCTTAAATGCTTGCTGAGTAGATAAATGTGTAGTGTTTTGGGTTTTGTTTGTTTGTTTTTAACACACTCTCCAGGCAAGCGTATTCTCGGGGTATCATCTTAGTATGTTCACGCAGCAGAATGGGGTAAAATTGTTTCTATATTTATATAAGTAACCCTTATAGAAGCAAGCATGCTGTAAAACTGACTGCAGGACTGGTCAGCACCAATCCCCACAAATTGCCAGACTGTTTTTATGAAGTTCTCTGCCTTTCTGGGTAGAATATTTAACTTTCCTGTGAGGTTATTTGAGATGCAATTCAGTAATGCTTTAATGAATTTTTATGATATAGCAAGGCAGTGTTTGCTTTGAAATAAGAGGAGGGGTGTTGTCTGGGATTTTTTGAGGGTGGTTTTGGCTTTTTTGTGGGGTTGTGGGTTTTTTGTTTTGTTTTGTTGGTTGGTTTTATGTATTTGTGGTTTTAGGTAAGAAATTCTGTATTCCAGGATGGGTTTAAAATGCTGCCTCTCTGTAGGAATGATACTTTTTCTCCTACTGCTTGTTAATATTCAGGCATAGTGAAAAGTTCTGAATTCTCTGCCTTTGATACTGCTTTAATAATATAATTTGAGAACTTACCTTTAAGACCTTGGCTGACGTGGAACATTGTAGGAGATACTACTCTGTCTGGAGGGGCAGATACAATTTAAAGTGATGTACTGCATTACGGTTTTCTTACTCTAGTAGTCTGTGAAGTTACAGTCTTACTGGCCAAGATCTCGTTGTTATATTAACAGCAGTACAGTGTCAGTAATTAAAGAAATAATATTTTACATTTCTTTTCTCCTTCCATGGTGGAATGGAGTTCTTTAAACACTGCTTGTTTTCCAGCTTTGTTCCTCCAAGAATTTAAGTCATCAGTTATGCTGGGTATAGGTTTACTTGTAGATACAATTATTAGAGTCATAGAGTTGCCAGGGTTGATTCTTGTCAGTAAAATAGCGGGTGAACTTTATTTTACTAGTTGAGTTTTTGTGTTTCATTACTTTTTTACCAGAAGCAGGCCATGTTGCAGAGTCACTGACTTGATCTAAATTTATACAGTTGCTAATACTCTTGGAACATTTTATATTTGCTCTTACTATAATCAGGTCCTCTTTTTATATCGCATTACTAAACACTATCCTGCCACGTTTGAAGTGTGCCTATAGTAATGCTGTCTCTGTTACTGTGCTTTCAGACTTAAGCATGACATCATTAGTCATAGAGTGATCTGCAGTAATAAAAAATTCCTGCAAAGAATACTGATTATATAAAAGCATAAAAACCCCACCCAAAACCACTTGGGCAGAGGACAGAATACTAAATCATTATAAATTAATACTGTAAAGTAGACAGTGTTGCAGTCACCATATTACTTTGCTGACCATTTAGTTCATGTTCATCAAAGCTGACTTCTTTGATTCCTGATGAGAAATGCCTATCCGAGGTATTTCTTGATTTGAATGTGTTAAATATAACCAATCCTGGACATAAAACATTTTTTAAGTCTTCCCTTTTTTTTTCTTCCTTCTCATGCTATTAGGTTTAATTTCTAAATTGAAAATAAAACTTCCTCTGCAGTCATAACTGATCAGAAAGACTAGACACAAGACATATTTTAATTGAGTGTTAACATTGATTACCTAGTGATAGTAGATAATTCAGACTGTTCTTCACTGAATTGGCTTTAAACTTTAGACCTCGAAATACTTTACTGTCAGCCTCCTCTTGGCATGTCCTGAAAGGGAATTAAGACAGTATTTCTTTGCTCTGACCTATGTGTTGCCTACATACTTTCAGTCTACCAGGAGAAAGGTTATCCTTTTCCCTCCACTGAATTCATTTTCAGAAGACTTCCTCATGCCATAGGATTTTAGAAATTGCACACTGGAACCTCTTCCATATCTTTTCCAGTCCAATTAGAACAGAAAAAGGGAGCAGTAGATTTGTTGTTTCAAATAACATCCAATTTATTAATTATTTCAGAAATGTTCTATTTTGCAGATATACTGCTGAATTTTTTTAAACACTTGGCTACAAAAAAAAAAATCACTTGGTGGGGGTTGAATCTTCAAAGTGGGCTTGAAGTAGTGCTCAGAAGCAGTAGCAACTCCTGAAATGTGTATCTTCTTTGTAGTACTCTTCCAAAGGCATTATTGCAAGATAACTGTTTGTTATGGGTTTATTTATACTTTGAATCTAAGAATAGTTGTTTTTAAACTACTTTAATAATTTTATGGGTGACAATACAAACTTACTGTGATATGAAAAGCCTCCAAGTCTGTATTATCATGGGGCTGCAAGAACACTTCTCTCCCCTTCATTAAAGAGTTGTCAAAAGTGAGAAAGGTTACTTAACTTGCATAAGGAGCTTGCTGCAGAGTGCAAAGCCCAGGCCTAAAGCTTCAGGCATATGATGCATTGTTTGCAGTCACATATAGATAACAGTTTCTGGAGAATTTAATTTTAAGTTTTGTGTTCATTTATAGTTGCAGTATCAAAATCTTTAGTACAGTTTTATCTGCTATGTGCTGAACTGGTTTGAAAACAGCTGAACAGGGGTTGTTCCCATTAGCTGTTGTCCAGACAGCTGGGTCAGCTTCAATTACATTGAAACCACCTATGAGTACTCATTTTAACACATCCCATCTGTGGTGAAGTAGTTCTCAGCGGTACGCAGAGTAATTTGTTCTACACAGATCTTAAATTCTTGGAAGAAAGGATTAATTTCTTGACTGTCAGCCTATGCCCTTGACTGGCCTCAGCCCTTTTCGAATTTTGAGAGCAGAGGGGATGAAGGAAGAAACGTGCATTAAAACTAGAATAGTGGGAAGGTGTAGAATTACTCCCCACTTCTTTATTTTTTCTGTTCTTTCCTCCTCCCTGCTTTTTCTTGTTGTATTGATACTGTCCATAAGCTCATGCAAACAGATTCCTGAAACAGTGATGCTGAAAATCTATTCTGGCAAAAGGTAATGTATTTTTTATTGCAAAAGTAGCTAGAAAACAGGTGTGAGTTTTCTTAGTCAGGTATGCTTTTCTCCTACTGAAATGTGAAATAAAATTTAACTACTGAAATTCTAGTTTCGCTGTACCAAGGCAATGCCTTATACTTTTAGATAAATTTAATCTCCATTTCAAAGATGTGTTACATCATTAAGAGTGTTTAACTGAGCAGTGCATCAGTGGTCACTACTCCCTGTTTTTCTTCTGTCCTGGCATACAGCTTGACATTTCTTGGTGCGAGTTTCTTAGTGTAATTGTAGGTAGGCAAGATTATCAGGTAAAATAAAGATAATAACAGGTGTCTTAATGCTGTGCAGAGTGGGGGCCAAAATAACATTTAGTAAATGTGTGCTATATATGATTAAAACGTTTACTTCTAATTATATTCTGGTGTTCAACAGGGTCTGATTGCACCTGGAATATAGTGGGGCCTGATGTACAAAGTTACTTGAGGGAGTGCTACACAGTGCATGTTTCTTCAGTTTTATAATAGCTTTTAAAGTGACCAGTTAGGAGACTTGACTTTGAGTGAATAATCTAGATTTTGGGGTGGGAGGCTGTGGAACAGGGAGGCTGGCTACATCTGGAATAAAAATGTTTTTGAATGCTGCCCATTTAGTAGGATTTTCTTTCATAAACTTAAAGACCCAGTATGTGTTGCTTCCCTTGAAGTGTAGTTGCTCTTGCAGAATGCTTTCAAATCTTACAGTTTTGAGAAGTAAATGGAGTTGTATACGTATGACGTTTTTTATATCTAGATGTCTTATTTAGTTAGGAGTTTGCAAAATCTTAAAGAAGTGTGAGGTACTGCCTTGTTTTCTAGAAAAGACTGAGAAAGAGCAAATAGTGAAATTATGTACACAACCCGACAGGTATTTATGGTTATTGCGTACCTTATGTAAGTGGCAACACAGATCCTTGATTAGCAGATCACCATATTATCTTGGATGTTGATGCATAATTAAAAGCTTCAAAGTTTGTGAATATTTATATTTCTAATTTTAAGCCTTTCCTTGATTTTCACTGGATGAAACTGTCGCTGCAAGTAACTAGATGAGGGTTTGGTTTTGCATATACTCAAGATATAGGGTTTTATTACCGGAAATACTGTCTGTAAAAGGAAGATTTGGAAATTCTCTGTTTATCTCAAGGTTGAACTTTTCAAGTATACCTTTTCTTTTGACAGCTAGAAGATGGACACACGTTATTTGACTACAATGTTGGACTAAATGACATTGTTCAGCTTTTGATACGTTCTGGATCTGAAGCTCCTACCGCCGCATCTGTGACAAATCGGGATGGAGAAGTCAGTCCCCGTGCTGTTTCCAACTGCAAGAACAAAGTTAAAAAAACAAATAGTGGATCACCCAGCCAGCCATCTACATCATCTCGCTCATTTCTTATTGATCCTGGCATTGGATTGTACAAGGTATGTACAAATTTTAAAAGCTGGAAAGTTGCCTCATCATAATGAGTTTAATTTTATTGTTAAAAGAATTTGTTTTATTATATGAAAGTGTGTGTCCTCATTGCTTTCTTTAATGATTTGACATAGTTCCTCAATCTGAAATAAGTCAAATTGACTTAATTTAAGGTGAGTCTTGCAGAGTCATGTGTCTCTATACCAGGTTCACTGGTATTGCAGGTTTCCATAGAGTTCACAAACTGTGACACACTGTTTTCCAAAACATGTTTTTCAAAAAGTTTAGAGTACCTTTGAAATGGAAATACTATCTGTGAATGGAAGAAGTTAGTAAAAAAAAATCTGTGGGAGAGTCTTGCATTTCCCCTACTTTTTTTTTTTTTTCTAGCTTGCCAGATATTTAATACTGATGTTTCAGTGCTGCATTAAACTAGATTAAGCTACAGAAATACACAGTTCCTTAAGTTATATGTAGTGTAATGATTGCTGTGTTGCTATAGCTTTTTTAGGAATTGCATATATCATATTCACATATTTATTGTTAGTTTTGTACCTCAGTGAATTTTTCAATATTGTCGTGTATGATTACACCGGAGTACCAGAAGTTTATTATAAACAAAAAGTGGGCAGTTTACAGATTGTTTGTTCATTGGGTATTTAGTAGGATGTGTCTATATAAGGAGTGGTGGCATTTTACGTTGTTACGATCTTTCTCTTACAAAAGAAATATCCATAACATACAATTATTTTACTTGAAAATGTCCAAAATTACAGAGGAAGAAAAGAAGGTTGAGGCTGCCGTATGTATACAAATTAATTTCAGTTAGAGGAATCTTGTTACTTAGACTTGTTATCCTGATGGAAGCTGTCATAGTTTTATGTAGACTGTTACATAATGTTCAGGTGAGGACAAGTGGAAAGTTACTCTGTGCTCCTGTAGCATTCTGTGATGTTACTTACTCTACATTATGAATAGTCTCAGCCTCTGTGCCCTCCTTTCTTTTTCCAGTTTCAACTACCAAAAGGAAAGGTAGCCAGTACAGAACCTGTAATTTAAAAAAACAACAACAAATGTGATGGAACTGATCTTTGAACTAAAAGATGATGATGATGATAATAATAATAGTAATAATAATAATGTTGTTAAAATAGTGATTTAAACGGAGTTCCTCTGTGTGGTCATTGTATATTATGTAAATCACAATGCCTTAGATTGTTTTATATTCCACTTGTACGTGAAACCTGGTATTTACATGGTCTGAAAGACTGTTACGGGGTGGAATTATATTGCACTCTTGTTACTTGTTACTAAGACTGGGAAATGTTAGAGGTGTCTGGTTTAAGAACTGGGGGTCCATTCCAGGGTTGACTTAGCCTCTGTGAAAGGCATGACCTTGGCTAAGCAGGGTACCCATGGCTGAACTCCAGTGCCAGACAGAGGAATACAAGACAGGTCATGAGTGGAGTTAGAGTAACACTGGTAGGGCAATCAGGAGTGATGTTAGAAAAAACAAAGCTCAGTCTGAAGTTTTTGTACGTCATTTTAAGATGGTGAATGAAATGAGTAAAATAAGAAGTCTTGCTTTCTTGGAATAAACTTGTTAGCTCAAACTTCTCCTGTCAGTTGCACTTTGAGATACCTAGGGTCTGTGTCACTTTAAATACTGAGAATTATTGAGCCTTCTTTTTACTTGCTTTTGTGAAAATATAGTATGATCAGTTTATAGAAACTAGCCTTTGGTGCTAGTAAGAGTGTATATCTGTCTGCCACTATGCTGGTATTTGAGAGAGGCTGCAGCTTAAACCAAGTAGAATCATGTAATCATAGAATGGTTTGGGTGGTGTAATGAGCTGATATTGGGGGTTTGATCCAACCAAGACAAGGTTGCTCAAAGCCCCATCCAAACTGATAGTCAGTACTTCGGGGAGGGGGCAGACACAGCTTATCTGGGCAGCCTGTTCCAGTGTCTCACCACTCCCACACTAAAGAATTTCTTCCTAATATTTAATCTGAATGTGTCCTCTTCCAGTTTGAAACTGCTACATGTTGTCCTGTCCCTCCATGCCTTTGCAGGAAGCCCCTCCCCAGCTTTCCTGTAGGCCCTTCAGGTACTGGAATTCTGCAGTAAGATTTCCCCTAGAGCCTTCTCTAGGCTGAACAATCCCAACTCTCTCAGCCTGTCATAGGAGAGGTGCTCCATCCCTCTGATCGTCTTCGTGGTCCTCCTCTGGACCTGCGTCAGCAGGTCCTTGTCCTTGTGTTGGTGACCCCAGAACTGGACACAGTACTCCAGGTGAGGTTTCATCACAGCACAGGAGAGGGGCAGAATTGTCTTCCTTGACCCGCTGGCCATGCTTCTTTTGATGCAGCCCAGGACACATGCTGAGCTTTTAATTAACCAACAACCCCAAATCCTTTTTGTCAGGGTTGCTCTCTACCTGTACTCCTCCTAGCCTGTGTTTGTGCTTGCGATTGCTGTGAGCTAGGTGCAGGACTTGCACTTGATCTTGTTGACTTCCACGTGGCTTGCATGGGCCCACCTCTCAAACCTGTCAAGGTCCTTCTGGATGGCCTCCCTTCCCCATAGTGTGTGGAACACACCATATATCTCGGCATTGTCAGCAAACTTGGAAGGGGGCACTCAATCCCCACTGTTCATGTTGCCAACAAAGATGCTAAAGCAGGGCTGGTCCCCAGTACTGACCCCTGAGGAAAATAACTTGCCACTGGATATCAAGCTGTTGACCACAACTCTTTAAGACCATCCAGCCAATTTCTTACCCACCAAGTGGTCCACCTGTCAAGTCCATGTCTCCAGTTTACAGGCAAGAATGTCATGTGGGATGGTGTTGAATGCTTTGCGGAAGTCCAGGCAGATGACGTCAGTTGCTCTTGGCTTATCCACCAGCACTGTAGACTCCTCACAGGAGGCCACCAAATACGTCAGGCAGGATTTGCCCTTAGAGAAGCCATGTTTGTTGTCACTAGTGACCTCCTTATTTTCTGTGTGCCTTAGCATAATTTCCAGGAGGGTCTGCTCCATGAACCTGCCAGGCACAGAGGTGAGTCTCACTGGCCTGTAGTTCCTTGGGTCTTCCTTTTTGTCCTTTTTGAAAATGGGAGTGATGTTTCCTGCTATCCAGTCAGTGGGAACTTAACTGGACTGCTACAGTTTCTCCCATATAATGGATAGTGGCTTAGCGACATCATCTGTCAGTTCCTTCAGGGCCTGTGGATATATGTCATCAGATACCATAGACCTACACACCTTCAGGTTCCTTAGGTGGTCTCACCTGATCTACCCCTGGTTCTTCATTCTCCCAGTTCCTTCCTTTGCCTTCTGTGACTTGGACGGTGTGGCTTGAGTGCTTGCTGGTGGAGACAGAGGCAAAGAAGTCATTGAGTACCTCAGCCTTCTGCATATTCCAGGTAACCAGGTCTCCCACTTCCTTCTGCAGAGGGCCCACATTTTCTTTACTCTCCTCTTGTCATCAGCATACCTAGAGAAGCTGTTCTTGTTGCCCCTGATGTCTCTGGTCAGATTTACTTCTACCAGGACTTTAGCTTTCCTAACCTAATCTCTGGCTATTCAGACAGTTTCTCTGTGTCTCCCAGGTTACCTGTCCTTGCTTCCACCCTTTATAGGCTTACTTTTTGTGTCTCAGTTTTTCCAGGAGCTCCTTGTTCATGCAGTCCTCCTGGCATTTTTACCTGACGACTTCTTTGTTGGGATGTAATGCTTCTGAGCTTGGAGGTGATCCTTGAATATTAACCAGTTTTCTTGGGCTCCTTTTCCCTCCAGGGCTTTATCCCATGATCCTCTATCAAGCCAAAGTCTGTTTTCCTGAAATCCTGGGTAGCGAGCTTGCTGTGGGCCCTTTCATGGTTACCGCAGCCAGGGCTGCCCTTAAGCTTCATGTTCCTCACCAATCCCTCCTTGTTGGTGAGAGCCAGGTCCAGCATAGCACCTCTCCTTGTTGGCTCCTCTTATCAACTTGGAGAAGAAAGTTATTGCTGTTTTGTCCCTCAAACAGATACTGAAGTGGTTGAAGTCCCCCATGAGGACCAGGGCTTGTGAATGTGAGGCTACTCCTGTCTCTCTATAACTTGTCTGTGCTGTCTTCCTGGTCAGGTGGCCTGTAGCAAACACCCAGTATAATGTCACCTGCCCTCACTTGTACCCTGGCCCATGAGCTCTCCCTCAGCTCCTCGTCTATCCTGGGGTGAGGCTTCAAGCACTCTGGCTGGTCATTGACTTAGAGGGTGACAGCCCTTCCTAATGTGCCCTTCCTGTCCATCCTGAAGAGCCTGTATCCTTCCATTCCAACACGCACAGGAGTCATCGCAACACTCTGGGGTCTCTGTCATGCCAATAAGATCATAGCCAAGCAGGCACATGCACATATCTAACTCCTCTTGTTTATCTCCCTTTGTGTGTGTGTTTGCACAGAGACATTTAAGTTGGGCCCCCAGTCAAGGTGACTTTATTGGTTGTTGTGGCTGGAATTCCTTTGAGATATTTCTCCACTGCTTCCCTTTTGGCTCCTATTAGCTCAGGAGCCCCTGGCTTATCTATGTAAGACTTCAGATGTGCTGCATTGTGCCCAGCTGTCCTGGTTTGAGCCAGGATGAAGCCAATTTCCATTTTTACTGATTTTTTTTTCCTTCAGTGAGCTTTCTTTTAACTAACAACACTCCGTTCTAGCTAGGCTGATAAGACATTGGAATGTTTTTCTAACTGCTGAGCCTTCAAGGTCGCACCTTCACTCTGCCGGCTCAGACACTACGGGGAGATCTGTGACCCCCCGTGGGAGGCTGAATTAGACAGACAGCAAAACTGGCCAGAGATATTCCATTCCATATACCTACGTAAGCTCAGAGGAAGGTCAGAGATCACAGAAGACAACTTCCTTCCCGCTTCTTCTTCCCTTCTCTTCTGTCCATGGCCAGCGTCCAGGGAGAACTCCATCCATCCATCACCACCAACCCTTAGGCTCGAGCTCTCCTGACCATCATCACTCTGTGCTCTCTCCAGCAGCAGCTCCGGGATTTCTCGGGACTGTTCCAGCTCAGGGGAGTGTGGTGGGAGTTGCTGGGGTGGGGGGAGGCAAGAGGCTCTTGCACATACCTGAACATATCTGTATATAATTGTATATATTTTCTTATATCATTAGTGTTTAATTAAAGCTGTGTAGTTTAGTTTTCAATCCAGCCAAGTCTCTCTTTTTCTCTCTCCTTCCCTACCTGGTTGGGAGGAGGAGGGGACTGAGTGCATTGTTGTCGGACCTGAGTCAAACGCTGACACCAGCACATCTCTGAGTTACAGGCTGAGGGTCCTCCCTAGCACCCCATCCTTGTATGCATATTTTAGCCATAAAGGACAATTTGCGAAGCAAAAGGAAGGGATAATGGAAGAGAGAGAGCTGATTTTCAGGTTTGGAGGGGGGGAAAAAGGGAACTCTATCTTTGCTTTTAAAATTACATGCAGATTATATTAATATTAGAGTTTAATGAGAGAAGAGTAATAAAATACTGAAAGTGCAATGTGCATGTTCTTGAACTTGCTGAAACTCAGCTAGTTACTAGAGCTGATTGTTTTACTGATAAAATTAAGCAGTAGCATAGTAAGTTGTTGTGTTTTTCTTCATTGAGATTATATAAAATAAGAATTAATTCACTATCAATTTTCCTTTTAGATAAATGAATTGGTGGATGCCCGTGATGTCAGCATTGGAGCCTGGTTTGAAGCTCATATAGAAAATGTTACTCGAGTGACAAAGGGACGTAAGAATGGTAAAGCTCAAGGAAAGAGTGGTAACACTTACAAAAGGACTAATGGAAACTTAAGTCAAGATCATTCTAGAGCAAATGCAAATAATTTGGACAGTGCTCCATCCACATCTTACTCAGACTGTATGGACACTGATGAAGAAGCTATTTATCATATCAAGTACGATGAGTAAGTGCTCATGATACTATTTTGAGGACATCACATATTGTTAATTGGTTTGTATAAATCAAGAATTTTTTGAAGAAGCTCGGAATCAAAGAAAGCAAGTTCAATATTGCAACCAAGAAAAAAAGTTATTAAAAAATTCTAATGCTTTTCAGTTAGATATAGTCAATCCATTGAGAGTAATACTTTTCATGCCTAAATACTTGTCAAGAATTTGTTTTTATGAAACTTAAGTCCATCACTCCTTCATAAGAAAAAGAAGCTATGTAACTGAATTCTTACTAAGGTTTTTTCCTAAGTTTAGTATTTTAATTTTTTTTAACTCTGTCCTTCTATACTCAGTTCTTTTCATTGGAACTGAAGAAGAACTCATGGAGCATGGGTTGTGGATCCACGGGTTGTGGATTTTTTGTTTGCTTATTTCTGTAGTAAAAACAGGTTGTAGAGCCTGCAGTGTGTGGATTGGAAACCATAAGTTTGGAAGGATTTGTTGTTCCTGAACAAGTTTTGTAGCACTTGATTTGGTTGAAAAGTTGGTCATGATTTCATTTTAATAATCTCTGTTAAAACATTAAGTTTCTGAACAAATATAACTTGAAATTAGTTGAGGGTTTTTGGCATTTGTTGCTAAGATTATAAAAATACTCTAGTTTGTGCAATGTAAGATGAAGGCAGAAGGATGCAAAGCATATTCAGTATTAATTAAAGGTACATTTTGAGAATGTGTTTTTAGAGCAGCTATTTCAGCTTTAGTTATTTAGATAGTTATCTGTGAATCTGACATATAAAGAACATTTTTTTGTTGCTCTTGCTAGTTGCAGGTACAGTTTAATGCATTCTGATGACTATATTCTGTGTCTGCAATTGTGTAAGTTTTCTACTTAAAATGTTAGAGAATTATAAAGGTGGAAGTAGAAAAATATTTCATTGAAACACATGACAATAACTTAGTAAACCAATATTATTAAAATGAAAACATGTTCTCTTGATATTACATGTCTGTCATGGTGTGATTTCAATGATACGGTTATAAGATTACCCAGTTTTACAATACTGTGTATTTATGTAAGTTAAAAGTGAGTTAAAAGTGCAGAAGTAGAAAATGTTACTCTACAGGTCTGACATACTCATATTAAAGTCAACAGGAGTTTACCCTCTGTGTATGTCAGGATCTAGCCGTTACCTTTAGCAGGTGGACACAGTCTTTCTAATCTTACCCTGAGATGCTGTTTAGCAGTTGTATATTCTTAGCCAGCAAAATTAGGTAAGGCACAGAGACACAGTGTTTCAACACAGTCACTGAAGTCACAGCTATGTAACTGATCCAGTTAAGAAGTTGGAAGTTTGAACCTGTGGAAAGAAAAAACAGAAGGCTTTCTTTGAAGTGAGACTTGTTTGTTCATCAGTGATTGAGTTTTTGATGTTACTGATAGAAATCTTTCAAGGTCTCACCTGTCATGCATGTTAATACAGTAGCTAGGTGTGTACTCATACCACTCTGTTTTCATATAGTAGTGTTTACCTCTTTGGTTTCTGTAGGTCATACATATATCATGCCACTAAATGTTTGATGTGGATAAATAAGGAGATCATGGTGTGCTTTACCACACAGTTGTTCTCTGCTCCAGAAATCTAATGTGTATTTCACTGCTGTTCTTCAGGGTTCGTATTTTGCTGCTAGTACTGTCTTCGGACAGTTAAGTAGTGTTCCTGGGTGTTTTGCTCTTCACGTTTGGACTGTGCGTTTGTTTCCATTTGTACTAGACATTTTCTAGTCTGTCCTTGGTGTGCTGTTTTGGAGAAGCTCTTTTTTCTTTTATCTTCTAAAGATTATTTCCTTGGGAGGTGTAATTTCAGCTCTGCCTTGTCTACAACAGGAATATTGTTACAAGACATGAAAATACTTGGTTTTATCTAAAACAGAACACAAAACACAAATGGCTTTCAAATGGATAACATAAGCCTGCTGCCTGTAAAGCCATCAAAATTACTTAAATACATTAGAAGAATTATGTATCAGAGCTGGACACAGGTACACAACTACTCAAATTGTCACTGATGCTCAGTTCCCAGACTGATTCTCCCGCTCTGGTTGTTATATCCTTCCATTTTGGAAAAAAAAATTCAGCAGTGATTACTGCTGAGGGATAGGTCACCTGTAGTGCATTGAATTGGTCTAATCCAGCCGCCTGGACTCTGATCTAAGGCTTCACTGGGATGGATAGTAAATATAATTTATCACTTTCTACGGCTGACTTACTCTGACCCTCCACAAAAAAAAAGTTCCGAGTGGTAGCCTTATTTTTTTCTTCTTTTTTCTTTTTTTCCTCTTGATGGCTGGAACCAGTGTTTAGTGCAGTAGCAGGGTATACATAGGAGATACTGGAAGTCTGTGGAACCCCATCTCAGGAGCAGGGCTTCCATTGTAATAGGCCCAGTTCTTGCAGCAGAGTCCTTTGAGGCAGGGCTGTCTCACCCTTCGTCTCTGAAACACACAGATCTGTGTCTTGAGTCAGATGAAGGCCTGAAACTGTTCTTTCCTTTTCCTGCTTTCCTTTCTTTTCTTAGCTGTCCCATGGGTACTTACAGTGTATCCATGGATTCAGGACTGAGTTAAGTGTAGTTTGACACCATCTACCTCAGAACTCTGTAGCTGAGAATTCTATCCAAAAGTGAAGCTTCAAGTCCGTAATTGTCTCTTAGGCTGTGCTTGTCAGTAAATCTCACCTGTAGCCTTAATTGCCTTATGGTTTTATACTGGAGAACACTTCTCTCTGCTGTGAAGTTTCTGGTGGTGGTAAGAAAATTTGTCAAAAAGCATGAAGAACTAGTTAAGAATTTTCATTCAAAGTGTGTCCAGAAATTGTGGTGGTTTTATGCTCCCTTCACCAGTTTCAGTAAGGGCTAACACTGTTAGAGCCAGTGGTTCTGTGTAGTCCTGCGTCTGTGCATCAGGGAGGCTGGGTTCCTACTGGCTTGCTTCTGTGTTCCACCCGTGATTCTTTGAAAGTAGTTAGGAAAACGTCAACAGATCTGAAGTTCGTCTGGCGCTGGTTTTCTAGTGGGAAGCATTTGACAGTCCCATCATGTGAAGAAGAGAACCAATCAGTAGTTCTTTCTGAACAAAGTTACTTTTAGGTCACCATGTTCTATGAGAAGCTCTGAAGCAGCTCTTGCCTTTCCGTTAAGCCTGAAGGCCAGTTTTAGCAGCAGTGCTGCTAGACTTGTATGTCAGAAGTAATTTGCAAGACTTAAATACATTGTTTTGCTGTTTTAGGTTTGTTAAAACTGACTTTCTTCTAATCCTTTGTTTCATAAGATTGTACCTCCTTTGAGAGACTGAGTTTTCATTTGTTTCTCTGTTCTTTCTGCTTCTTGTTTAAATGGAGTAGTTACAGTGAATATGAAAGAGAAAAATATGGCAGAGCTCTTCTAGCAGAGTATGATTAAGAGTAATTAATTTTTCTGGGAAAGAGTGTCATTATAGTAATTTCAGAGGGTTAACTACATCGTGGCTAAACAGAGCTTTTTTGCCAGCTGTTGGTGGTATTACTTACTCCTCCTTGATTTCATTGTAAGGAACAGGATAGCTGAGGCTGTATGCCTGCCATGATTGCTGCAATAGTTGTAAGGCCCACGTATTTCTGTAGAGAGAAATATCTCGAGAGAGATAAAAAACCAAGGGCCATTCAGAGGAACGGAACTTCTCAGTTCTGGATTAAACTGGGGTCACTGTTCATAATAAGCTCAAAGATGTAAAAGGCTTACGGTGCTTCTTCAAAAGTCCTGTTTTCATCAGTAAGGAAGAGACCAAAATATCTTTGCCTTGCCAGTTCCAATTCTCTTGGCATCTAATTAGCTTTTGCCTGACAGTCCATTTTCTGTCTTCAGTTTTGAATGCAGCGTTTTCCCTGGAGGCAGCATCGTTTACAGGTGTGTTCCTGTCTCTACCAGTGTCAGCTTCCTGCTCTTCGACCTCTTTAGTGTATTTCTATTTCACCTTTGTAGTTGTTGGTATCACAAAGAGCTGTTAAAGACTGAAGTCAAGGGTGTGCTATCAGGCTTCATATTGTGCTTCATACATTCTCTTCTGCTCTGAGCAACTATGTTTTAATACAGAAGGAGCTGTGAACCTGTCTTGAACAGAAGAAAGCTGAATCCTTGGTTGAAAGGAGTCATCAGGAATCCAACAAATACTTAGATCCTGAAGTTAACTGAGATAACTTTAGGCAGTCTTCACCACAGCTTACATAAATACTTCAAAATCAAGAGCAGGCCACTTCAGTAGCTTAATGTGGCACCATAAGGACATGTCCTACAGTGTTGTGTAATACAAAAGTTTTCCCTTTTCTATGCCATATTTGTTTCTTGAGCAGCACTGGATATTGTCAACTTCATTTCAGGGAGATGGTTCTCTTGAAAAACTGCATTTACAGAAAAATGCTGTCTTTTTCTTCCCTTCCATGTTAAAGGCATTTGTAATGAGGGCCTTTCATTTAAGAAGACTCAACAGTGGTCACAGAAAGGCTGGGTGTTTCTGCAGCCTGATAAATGTCAGTATGCCTACCTGTGTGCAAGTATGGATGTAATTTGGCTCAAGTGCAAGTAACTCCTCAGGGCCATCATATTTCTCTGATGATTCTCCTCTCAAGTTTTATATCAATCAACAGAGAAGTTTAAAGTAAATTGTGAGACCATGTCTGCATGATATGTTAAGTTCACTGTGCTTATTTATTCTGGTTAACCAGATACATCAGCAAGAGGCATCATCTGTTTACTTTGGTCCTTAATATGAGCTGTGTAGTGACACCCTCTGAACTCTTTCAGGTCTGGAAGTACTCAGAGGTCTCTTTGTTTTTCAGTCTAAGAGATTATAGTAAAGTCTGTCTCGGTTTCATGTAAGAAGTGTGTTGGATATATGTATGATCTATAAAAATTGACAAGGATGTAATTTCTTTGATGCTGTGGTATCTGAAAAGCAATGTGAGGTAGGATGGGTTGTGAGTTGCATTCCCAGCCTGGTTATAGCAATTTAAATAGTCAGATGGCCATTACTGTTAGTGAGGATTCCTTAAAGCTGTACCAAGTTTCTGGATCTGTGCAGGCAGAAGTTAAGAGTATTTCTAACAGTAGATTTAGTAAGAGTACATTTTATTTCTTTCATTTTACTGTTTAATGTTTCATTATACTAAAATTGGTCTTTGTCATTATTGGTGAAAAGAAAGACTTTAACCTGATGGACTCCAGTTTCCAAGTACATTAGGGTTCTTGCTCATTAGTGTCTCTGTCAAAGAGCTTCTCTTTGGTTGGTAGTTTTGTTTGTCTGATGGTTCTTGAAGATTAATATATTAGTCCTTGCTTCCATACGAGTGCAATGTCTTTCAATGGGTTTCCTACACTTTTCTCCTTGCACTTCAATAAAGGTAATGTTTCTTCTGGGTTTGATGAGACCACTGCAGTCTCTGATGGGTCTTTATCATTAATGGATTAGAAAATTTCTAGTTGACAGTATCCTTCAGAGCCTGTGGAAAGCAGCTCGCTACTTCTGTTCTTCATCAGGATGACTTTAATGATTTCACTTTTTTGGGTTTCTTTTTTATATTGCAGGATTTCTTTTGGGATCTAGTCTGGGTTTTGGCTGAAGCTAAGATTCAACCTGCCTTTGATTTTTGTTAGAAAACTATTTTTCCTATGCTCTTCTTAAGCTGTGTAGCTTTGTAAGTTGGACAGAATAGGTGCTGTTCAACTTGCTTGGGACCACCTGCTTCAGACGGTCCCTTTAAGTCTGTGCAGCTAGCTGGAAGATCAAAGGATACAGAAGTTTTAGAGACAGTCTCAGTGGATGCTGCTAATTTGAAAATCTCTTGCTAGACTCCTAAGGCAGAACTTAAGTTGTAACTTGTAACTGACATTATTAAAGAAAGCCACCATTCTGGGTATCTGAAGAATATTTGTACTGACAATTACATCTATTTAGAAACCGAGCGGTCCTTGGATGCAATCTTAAGTAACTACTGTGTTACAAAGAAACTGGAAACCGAGTCCGTCTAAACTGTGGGTGTGGGGAGCTGCTGACTGTGTCTGTAGACAGATGTGTTGATTATTGTGAGGGGTCCTTAAGAGAAACGTTTCTCTGAGGTACCATTTCTGTGTGTGTTTATCACTTACCTGTCCTGGAATCTATGCTCGTAAGGTTTTGAAGCTGACTAGAACCAGTAACTGTTTTTGTGGACAAGTCATCTTTGAATGGGTGAACTTTGCACATAGTCTGACAAAGGAGGCATCATCATGAGTGTGGCTTTCCTGTGGTGACACTCTCATTTGCACTCTGGGTGTGCAGAGCCTGTTTCTTGTGGAGAACTCAGTTACATCTTTGTTACTAGTGATGTTTTTGCACGCAGTCCCTGTACCAAAAATACAGGGTAGGAGAAATGAGAAGAGAATGTGTGCAGATCTGTGCCTGTTACAGAGGCAATTTTGTTGACAGAATAAACCTGAGTAATGCGTTTCTAAGAAATAAAATTACTGATGGGAAGTAGTCTGCACACTACTGCTTTTAATTTCAAGAAGTTGACTACTTGTCCTCTTTGCAGGCAAATTCCTAACTGCATAATCTGTGTATTATACTCTCAAAGTGTTTGCATGTATGAGTGTTTGGGTTTTTGACAAGTGGCATTAACTTGAAGTCTTTGATTTCTAAGGATGTAGACAGTTTCTGCAAACTGAAAAGGATATAATTTGAAGAGAAAATCCAGGTGCTTCTTGTGCCTGTTCAGAAAGCATGTGAAGTAAATGGAGGGAAGATTTGCTGTCCTAGTAGTTGTTTGAGAGAACAACTGAAATGTCAACAGTTACCCTTTTTTTTTTTTCTTTTAGAATGGGATACTTGGCTGAAAAAAAAGTAGTAATTGAGAATGTGGTACAACTCTTCCTACTTCTTATTTGACTTGATTGGCTGTAAGTGTTCCTGCACAGTCATAGGATTGAACACCTGAGGAAAAGTTATTAAAAAAATAAGTCTTTTAGTAATTGCATAACTTATCATCTTGTGTGCCAGCTAGTGAAGTCAATCTGTTTTATGACATTCACAGTATTTAAACTTACTGTCCAACAATTTCATACTAAAAATGCAACTTTTTATGTATTTCTTACAGCTTTTGATCTTCTGTTTTTGTATTCTGCTTCCAGTTTTGTCCTCTTTCAGAGTATCTGTGTTGCCCCCACAGTGCCGTGGTGTAAGTCTAGAAGTAAATTTTCTTAATACTCAAAACTAAAATAATGAAGAAAGTAAGATGCTTCTCTTCAGGTTATTGACACAATTTCTCAGTGATAAAGGTGCTTAATTCTAGAATTGTTAGTTGATAGGTAAGGTTTTAAAGATCTTGTATATGTTCCATATGACTGATTTTTTATCTTTATTTATCTTAATTGTTCCTTCCAGACTGACTTTTGAAATGTGTTACTTTTTCTTGTAATAACAAATTATCGGACCTACTGGTCGTCTTTTGGAAGTGCAAACACATAGCTTTATTATCCCAGTGTTTTTTGTTATTTTTCATTTGTAATTGTGGCTTACATGCTCTTCCAGTATATAGTGTCATTTGCTGTCTCAAAATACTACAGCAAAATTATGCTAGTTCCTTCCTTGGGTAGCAGATTATTAGCGGGTAATAATGCTGTGAATGTAGTTTTTATTCAGGTTTACTTTCTTAATCAGATTCACCTCCTCCATGAGTTCATGTCTTTTTCTTCTTTTATTTATGCCACTCTATGCCTTCATTTCTGGGTGTGTACTGGATGGCTCTTTTCTGAGTTTGTTGACTGGGAAAGTAAATTATACTTTTATTCCATTTATATTGTAAAATAACTATTCAAGAAACTGCACATCTGTACTGACTAGTGTGGAGAGGGGATGGAGAAGTTTAACTTCTGTTTCAATAATTTCATCTTTCCAGTTCCAGTTTTTCTGGTAACAGTTTGGAAAAGTGTTAAGGATCTCAGTATTTTGATAGGACATGTGTATATTCTAATATAGAACTCATATATTTTTTGAGTGTTTGAGCATTTTAGGGACAAACAGATACTGGCCATAGTCAGGAAACACTGGATTTTTTTACTTGATGGATAATTCATTTCTATGGAAAATGTCTACGATAGGATATCTTAAGGAATCCTTGTACTGGTGTTGTGTTTACAGTTAGAAGTATTACAAGGAAAAATAAATTACAAGGAAATAGAGGTTTATAATGAACATGAGACTTCTTCTGGGTGATATTAATGAAACTGTTATGATTATGCTTATTGTGATTATATATGCTTTTTTCAACCTTACGTGCCAAGTGTCATGGAGAATATTAATTGAAAACCAAGAAAATGTCTATAATTGTTTTACATTTAAAGGTTGATATGTGTCCTATTTTCATTTCAACTGTACCAAACATGTTGGTCTACATAGAACACTTGTGTGAAAATGTTTCTATTGTCTTTTGGGGGTCATCTTAGGATTTTAAAAGTAATAAAAAAAAATAATTTGCAGTAAACATTCATGTCTAACAGTAGTCCTTTATTATAGATTTCTGCAGTGGGGTTTTCAGTTAATTCTGAAGACTTTAAAAAAGATAATATTTGTTCTCTTCATGTTTTGGTTTATCTTCCTAGGTTCACTTATTCCCATTTTGTGAGACTGTATTTTCATATTACTCTTGCATATTTAAGAGATTAGGCTTTAAGTTAATATGTGATTTTTACAAGTAACATGTTAAACTTCAGAAAAACAAGCGTGGAGCTAGTAGCATTTTCTAATGTGAGTATGTTGGGGTTTTTTCCATGCTTTCTCGAGTAAACTGTGGCATTAGCTACATTTGAGGGTGCAAGTTGACTGTGAAAGTACTGTTTACTTTTTAATTGGGTCAGCATAATGTGCGCGTGTGATTTTGAGCCAAATTCCAAAGGTCGTGACAAATGCTATTTCTGCTGTACTGCCTGGGATGTTCGTTAATGGACAAATTTGAGTGGCTACGTATCTGCTAGCATTCACTGATGTCCACAAATGCATATTTCTACTTGTGAAGCCACAGCAGCAAAACTTAAAATGTCTGAAACCTCATGTAGAAGAAAGGTGAATTCTGACATATTACATCTCAAGTGTTTGAAAGCTATCTGCTTTCCAAGTTTCCAAGCTTAAGTTTCTGACAAGCCAGTAGTAGGAAAAATCGCTTACTGAAGAGTCTGCCTTCCTTTTATTTCTTTGAAAAGCAGTTTCTTTCTGTCTGTAAAGAGGGCCTTTGGGTGTGTCTTTTGCTAAGTGATCTTATGCTAGTCATGCTGATAAGCAGTCTCAGTTGTTTGGATTCTGTAGTCAGATGCTTTAGAGATAGAGGTGAAGCCATTGTTAACAATTACAGTCTTCTAAGTTCCTCACAGGTACAGTAGGTAATTTTTTGTTCTGAGATGCGTAGGGGTGGGAAGGATGGCACAAATCTGAATTTGGGAACAATATATTTCATAATCATTAAGTGAAAAACGTACTTGTCCAAAGTTCTCCCAGGAAAAACAGGACCTGAAGCGATTTTAATCTTAGAAGAGAATAGATTTTTCAGATGGAATTTAAGTTTCCATGAATGTAAACTGTTTCTAAGTCAGTCTGGGTTTTTTGATCATGACACTGGAACTTTTTAAATCGGAATTGGTTGTTTTTATAATCCCACCAATCTAGTATGTACTTCTCACTTAATACTTCCACTGTATAAATAAACAATGTCAATATTTTATCTACATTTAGTTTCCTGGTATTTTAGGCGTATTTTCATTTTAGAGTTGAAGTAAACTGAATCTTCATTTACTGTATGCTACTTGCCATCTTCCCCAAACTTAAGGAAGGGTTTATTGTAAGATGATTGGAACTGACTAGTAGCTCAAACATTAAGATTTCAGTAGCCTGTTGTACTACAGTGCAATGTCATTATTCAGGCACTCAATAAAATAAAAATTATCTCTATAGTTGCTTTTTGCTTTGTCTCATTACTTGTAGATGAATATGTCTTACTGTTGTTGTAGCTATGACAGTTACAAAATTAATAATTGCTGTAGTAGGATTGTGTAATAGTTCTTTTAAGGGACAGCTGTGTGACATAAGGACACAACACAGATGTTAGCTTTCTAGTGTACACTCAAATTGGAAATAAAAACAAATAAAAAATTGAGAAACTGTGGAGAGTTACATCACAGGAGACTGTCATCTGGATAATGGCTCAGTCCTAAGCATTTGTCTTTGTATGATGTAACTATTGTCATGCAGATTTCTATAATTAGGATCTGAAATTGTTGGGGAAAGAACACTCTTTGGTTTTAACTTACGTAAGTAGTTAAGTATTTATTATTTTTTACTTGGCTTTCAGTTTATCTAAAGGTATAGCCACTTTTAAACTGATGTGGTTCAGGTTTCTTTAAAGAAAACAAAAAAAAAAAGAGTCTTCCCACAGATTTATGACACATTCTAGATATCTGCATGGTAGAGGAAAAACAAATGCTTGGAGATAGAATGCAAGTCTAGCTCACCCCTTCTGCCTTTATCCATGGTAGCAAACTGGTCTGTTAGATTTAATAGAAGGCATAAACCAAATCAAAATTAACTTGTTTAAAACATCTCCAATTACATCAGTGGACTTTCAATCAACTGTTTAGAAATAGATATCCTGATTTCAGTCTGTAGCCTATGGGACACTCATGCTGTTAATTACAGTAGTTTTATTATTTCTTTATTTAGTAATGTAGTAAGTTACAATGTGTGATTTCCCCAAGATCTTGACATGGTCTTGTTCACCACAGGGAGGCTTGCTGGAAAGTAACAGAGCCATACTTTTATTAATAAGAGTAGGATTTTGCCATTGCAATTTAACAGTGATGTTTGATTAACTGTAAAGCAAGAGTGCTCCTGCTAAAGTGCCAATAGTTGATGGAAATGTAATTTAAGATGTATCCTCCTCGGCAGTGTTCGTTAAGAAGGAAGAAAGAAAACTATTAATAGCAGTCATTTTCAGGCAGTAGACATATTTTAATTTTCTCTGTGACCTCATGTAGTATTAGTTAAATGATGAAAGATTCTTTTTTTTCTGTATATGTGGTATCAGAAAGGTACATCACAGTTTTTAGTCTAGCATCTTACTTTTTCGATTTTGGAACAATCCAGCTTTTTTTCTGCAAGCACTGTTTTCATCATGTCCATGTTGTACTATTTTTGCAATGTGTGCAAGCTATACAGGCTGTAGTGTAATTGAATAAGTCCTTCCTACAGAGGATTTAAGAAGGCTGTGGTGTAAAACTGAAAAGTTAACATCTCAGATCTTAAAAGCTTTTGTTCTTGCATTGGGATTCCAGATGTAGGACAGTCAAATGTAACTATCTTAATTCTGCTAAATGCATTTTTCTCAACTTCAAAAAGAATTGGAACTCTTCAGAAATTATTGTTTAGACTGATCTTTGTATATGTGCTGTGATGCCATAACCAACACAGAAAGAATAAAGCAATCTTATAAACCCTAGTGTAAATAGTCACCAAGTTTCAGTCAAAAATAAATAAATCACAATTTCCTAATTCTGATTTAGTGAACCATTAATTTATCTTAGTATTGCATTCCTAACTGCATTATGCCAAGAGAAGTGCGTTGTCAAGAGAAGGAATGATTCACACATATATCTTTATAAAAGGAGAAACATTTCTATTTCATTAGTTCATGTATCTCATTGAGAGACTTAGTTCTGTTTCTCACTACATTTTGTAGTAAGATTTTTTCTTAAACATAGTGCATGGAATGTGAACTTGGACTATATTCACATTATTTTGATATGCTGTGTTGGTAGGGCCAGATTTTTAAAAAGAACTGTTCTAAATGTGTTATATTTGAAGTTAGTGGAAATGTAACAAATGCATGAAAGTGAAGCTAAATTTGAAATGTGCTGAGTTGAAAAATCTGGTTTTGATCTTCATTGCTTAGTTACTGTCATTTTAATTGGAATACTGACTTTACTGGGAGCAAACTGAGGCCATGTGTGTGCCAAAACCTTGAACTTGAATGCATTCCAAGCAAACATTGTCCTGTGTTTATAGATTTATTTAATTATTTTTTTAAGAGAGAGCTCATGGAGGCTGTTTTTTCTGTGTGAGAGTCAAATTCCTGGTCTGTATCTAGGTGAAAAATAAACTTTCAAAAGGGTTTTAGGTCAGATTTTTGTACTGTATTTATTCTAAATGTGCCCAAACCACATTTAAAAACTCACAGTTTTAAAAAATGTTGTCTGTGACTTACTTCTCACTGTTGCAGGAGTTGTAATTGTTACTGTTGTTCGTTTTACTTTTCAAGGTACCCAGAGAATGGCATCATAGAAATGGACACCACTAATCTTCGACCCCGAGCAAGAACCATTCTGAAGTGGAGCGAACTGAAAGTGGGTGATGTAGTGATGGTTAACTACAATGTTGAGACTCCAGAAGAAAGAGGATTTTGGTTTGATGCAGAAATTACCTCTTTGAGAGAAATCTCAAGGACTAACAAAGAGGTTCATGCTAAAATTCTTCTGGGGTAAGATTTGTTTGACCAACTCATAAAATCTTGGTATATAATATAAAGTATGTTTGTTGGTTTTTATCATCTTCTAGTCATCACTAGATTAAAATTAATTTCATACTTTGATTCCACAGCTGTCTGAGTCATGGAATTACAGTACATGTTTTCTACAGTGTGCAGACTTAGCTATGAGTCTGAGTTTTTACATTTCTTGAGACTGCTGGAGGCAACTATAAGGTTTCATGTATTAGCTGTTATTTCAATTGATTCGAGTGTGGTTATGTTTATATTCCTTTATATTTATATGTTATATATTTATAAATTTATGTTAATGCATATGTATATTATATGTTCAAATCTGGTGAAAGCTGAACATTTTCAGGAATTTTTGAGATAATTGGGAACACCTAGGTCTCACTGAGTATTAGTCATCTCTGAAATTTGAGTAAATCTCTGAACTGGCTAACAAAATTTTTAAAGAATAAAATAATTATGTGGGCATTATAGCTTCTCTAAGTAAAATGTGGATCTGTGGGCTGTGGGAATCAAGAGTTTTCATGTGACTGAAGTCACCTGAGTATCTTTGCTTTGTTTTCCTATTTCATTTAAGAATCTATATATAGTTCTTTAAGAACAGTGTTTTCTGCAGAAATCCATACAGTGTTACTATCAGTTATCTGTGTGATTGCCATCTTAGGGATGAATAGATGCCAGTCTTTACTGGCAGTCTTGCCAAGTCGTCCTTTTCTTCATTCCTTTAACATCATTCTTTCTGACACAGAAGAACAAAGACCAAATGGATCCAGTCTGCCACTGTCATCCTTGCAGAAGAAGGGGGTGTTTAGGGGGCTGTATGGGTACTTACATGTTAGGAGTGAAACCGATTTTAAAATTAAATTGGAACTGGAGTGAAATTTCTCTTTATTTAAAAAATTACTGATCTAATGTTGTCATTTACTCAATGAGTAGCAGTGTTGTTCTGAGAGTATATTCCTTAAACTGAATACACTATTCATGTATTAGTGTACTTTTCATTATGAGAAAGGAGAATTCTTTTATGAAGACTTACAGTGTAGGACATGGTTAATTGAAAGAGACATGCAGAAGACTTATGATAAGATGCAAGTCAGTGTTTTCTGGAAAAAATGCAATCATACCTAGTAGTGGGAAATAGGAAATGCATTGACTTGGTAAGTTGTGCAAGTCAGTGAAAATCTGTTTTGTGGATGTTTTTTAATTTTAGAATGACAGGAGTTTTATTAGACAATCTCAATGTATAATGGCTGGTATGTATTAATAGAGAAGACATATGAGCTTATGTTGTAGACAAAGCAGAAAAATCCCACGTCTTTAAATGTTAAGCAAGAAGAAATTGAGTAGGTAGTTAGAATTACTAAGTTGGAAGGGAGAAGAGATTAAGAAATGGAGGTCAGTCCAGAGATACGAGGAGATGAACTTCATGGCCTTCTACAATCAGAACTGTTTAGGTATCAGTTTACATTAAGTTCAAATGCCTATTGATGACATTATTCAAAACTCTTGTCTGCCTGGATTCTTTTAGTTTTTCCCATTTATGAAAATGTGTTTGTCAAAATATGTTTATTGACAAACCAAGCATGTGGTGGGTAATAAAATATACTGCTCATGCTGGTTGGAACTATAGCATAAGCTCACAGTTAGGCTTCAAATTTGAAGTTGGTCACTTCAAATACTATGGGTACTGTTGCAAGTACCATGGAGTTGCCCATAGTATGAACAACTAACATCCTTGAAAAGGAGTTTGGGGAAAAAAGGCACAGTTGACAAATGTGTTGTTGTAAGTTGGTGAATTTAAGTCCATTTTTCAAATGGAATCTTATTTCAGTGGATTTTCTTCCTAAGAATTTAGGCTTAATTTACATGTTGATAAATTTTATGTGCAGTAATTAACTAGTTTGCAGAAAACAAGGTTTCCAGAGTCCTGCCATTTCTGATACTTGTCAAGGAATAATTCTGTACCACCTGTGCTAGCTAAGTCATTCCTCACATTTAGAAATACAAGATAAATCCGTTAATATTAATAAACTTGTGTAAGGAGCATTCTGCTGCAGCAGGAATCCCTTTACATTTCAGATAGGTTTACTTACAAAATAAAAACCAATCTCTTAGTGTGTCAGTGTTTATTAAAAATAATAATATAGTAATGTAATATAAATACACTAAAAGACATTGATATAAATTAATTTAGAATTAGAATACAATTATGTTACAGGAGTGTTTTAGTCTATAATAATTAATGTACAACTATTCCATAATTTAATATATTATTGTTACATTATCATGAATTCTTACTATAATATTAGCATTAGATAATTTTGTTTAAATAAAGGTGAAATCTGCTTTGAATGCCTTTTGAGCATGTGTTAGCTAGTGACTATTTGTTTACTACTTAAGAACAACCTTAGCAGGCAGTAAAGGGAGGCAGAGTTCTTAGGGTTGCTTCAGATGTGTTAATGGTTTGGACTTTTTTCCCTTTCCAGTATTACTTCCAAGAGGCTTTGTGTAAAACTGTTTTGTATGCAGTACATGAATCTTTGATTTATTGATGTTGGTTGCTTTTGACAAAGATTTTGTGAAGCTGTTGGTAAAATAATTAGAAGTAATCATCACAGAATCACAGAATGTTAGGGGTTGGGAGAGACCTCTGGAGATTATCGAGTCCAACACCACTGCCAGAGCAGGACTGCCTAGGGCAGGTCACACAGAAGCACAACCAGATGGGTCTTGAAAGTGTCCAGAGAAGATACCACAACCTCTCTGGGCAGCCTGTTCCAGTGCTCTGTCACCCTCAAAGTAAAGAAGTTTTTCCTCATGTTGAGGTGGAACTTCTGTGTTTGTATCCATTGCCCCTTGTGCAGTCACAGGGCACGACTGAAAAGAGACTGGCTCCTCCTTCTTGACACCCACCCTTCAGATATTTGTGTACGTTAATAAGGTCCCCTCTTAGTCTTCTCAAGACTAAACAGCCCTAGGTCTCTCAGCCTTTCCTCGTATGGGAGATGTTCCAGTCCCTTAATCATCCTCATAGTCCTCTGTTGGACTCTCTCAAGTAGATCCCTGTCCCTCTTGAACTGGGGAGACCAGAACTGAACACAGTACTGCAGATGTGGTCTCACTAGGGCAGAGTAGAGTGGGAGGAGAATCTTCCTTGATCTGTTGGATACACTCCTCCCAACGCACCCCAGGATACCATTGGCCTTCTTGGCCACAAGGGCACATTACTGCACCAAGGATAACTTGTTGTCCACCAGGACTCCAAGGTCCTTCTCCACGGGGCTGCTTTGTCGCAGGTCAGCTCCTAATCTGTGAATGGTGTTATTCCTTCCCAGGTGCAGGATTCTACACTTACTCTTGTTGACCCTCATTGGGTTCCTCCTTGCCCAGCTCTCCAGTCTGTCCAAATCTTCCTGAATGGCTGCACAGCTGGTGAATCAGCCAGTCCTCCCAGTTTCCTATGGTCAGCAAACTTGCTGAGGATACACTCTGTCCCCTTCTCCAGGTCGTTGATGAAGATGTTGAACAGGACTGAACCCAGCAGTGACCCCTGGGGGAACTCTCACTAGTTACAGGTCTCCAGATGGACTCCACACCATTGACAACCACTTACTGTTTAGCCAGTTCTCAGTCCATCTCACTGTCTACTCCTCTACATCACACTTCCTGAGCTTGCTCATGAGGATATTATGGGAGACAGTGTCAAAAGCCTTGCCAAGATCAAGGTAGACTACATCCATTGCTCTCCCTGCATCTACCCATTCAGTCACACCATCATAGAAGGCTATCAGATTAGTCAACCATGATGTCCCCTTGATAAATCCATGCTGACTACTCCTGATAATCTTCTTCTCTTCCGTGTGCTTAGAGATGGTCTCTAGAATGAGCTGTTCCATCATTTTTCCAGGGCTGGAGGTGAGGCTGACTGGTCTGTAGTTTCCTGCATTCCTTCTTGCCCTTTTTGAAGACTGGAGTGACATTGGCTTTCCTCCAGTCCTCAGGCACCTCTCCAGTTTGCCATGATCTTTCAAAAATGAGGGCAGCTCTCTCCACACTCATGGGTGCATCCCATTGGGGCCCATGGATTTGTGTATGTTCAGGTTACCCAACTGATCTCCAACCCAATCCTTATTGACCAGTGGAGGGTCTTCCTTCCTCCAGGCTTTCTCTCTTACATTCAGGGTCTGGGATTCACAGGGGCTGGTCTTAGGAGTAAAGACCGAATTAAATAAGGTATTCAGTAACTCTCCCTTCTCTGCATCCTCTGCTACCAGGGCTCCCACCTCATTCTCTTCTGGGCCCACATGTTCCCTGGTCTTCCTTTTACCACTGATGTATTTGTTCTCTTTTAGTTCCTTAGCCAGGTTTAGTTCTTAGTGGACTTTGGCCTTGTTGCCTTCCTACACACCCTGACAGTGTTCCCATAGTTCTCCCAAGAGACAAGTCCCTTCTTCCTCAAACCGTGAACTTCTTTATTCCATGTCACTTTTTACAGGAGTTCCTTGCTCATCCATGCAGGTCTCCTTCCTCCTCTACCTCATATTTTAGTCAAAGGAATGCACTTGTCTTGAGCTTGGAGGAAGTGATGTTTGAAAATTAACCAGTTCTCTTGGGCCCCCCTACCTTCCAGAGTCGTAGCCCACGGGATTCGTGTGAGTAGATCATTGAAGAGTGCAAAGTTAGCCCTCCAGAAATTCAGGGTTGCAATCCTACTTATTGCCCTGCTTCTTCCTTGTAAAACACTAAACTCTGCCATGCCATGATCACTGTTACCAAGGCTGTCCTCAACCTTAATGTGTCCAAGCAGACCTTCTTTATTTATTAATAGAAGGTGTCCAGCAGTGTACTTCTCCTTGACTCTGCATCAGGAAGTTACCATTGATGCACTGCGAGAGCCTTCTGGACTGAATATGCCTGGCTGGGTGGGCTTTCCAACAAATACCAGGGTGATTGAAGTCACCCATGAGCCCTGAGGCATGGGATCTAGAGGTTAGTGTCTTTGGGGGCCTCATTAACATAATCTTCCTGGTTTGGTGGTCTATACTAGACACCCACAACAGTGTCACCCACATTTGTGTGTCCCTTAATTCTAACCCACAAGTTTTCAACACTTTCTTCCTCCCACCCTGTGTAGAGCTCAGTGCATTCCAGTTGCGCTGGCACATAAAGAGCAACTCCACCACCTCCACCAACAACCTGTGTTGTTCTGTCTTTCCTAAAGAGCACACAGCCATCTGTGGCGACATTCCAGTCATGTGAGCTGTCCCACCTTTTTTCAGTAGTTGCAATTATATCTTAACCCTGCGACCTAATGCAGATCTCCAACTCCTCCTGCTTATTCCCAATCCTCTGTGCACTGGTGCATAAGCATTTCAGAGAGGGAGTTGAGCACTTAGTTTTCAGTCTTGAGGGGTAATGTAGGCCTTCTGAGTCTCAAAAATACTAGCACACTGCCCCACAGATGCTTGGCTGTTACACCCAGGGGCCTCATTCGCATGTCCAGTTACATTCCCCTCGAACCTAATTTAAAGCCTGTCAATCAGCCCCTCAATCTCTGTGCAAAGATCCTCTTCCCCCTTTGAGAAAGGTGTTTTCCATTAGGTGCCAGCAATCCTGGTGCTGTATAGGCCATGCCATTGTCAAAAAATCCAAAATTGTTTTGATCACACCACCTACAAAGCCACCTATTAACAGACTGAATTTTTCTGTTGATTCCAGTGTCATTGCCTGCAACTGGAAGAAGAGAAGTAAAGATAACCTGTGCCCCAGAATCCTTCACCACCCGTCCCAGTGCTCTAAAGTCTCCTTTAATTGTGCTTAGACTACAAGTTTCAGTTTGCTCTCCTCCTATGTGGAAGATCAGTAGTGGATAATAGTCTGAGGACTGTACTAAACTAGAAAGTTTCCTAGTGATGTTCTTAACCCAGGCTCCAGGGAGGCAGCAGACTTCTCTGTGAGAAAGGTCTATCCAGCATATCAGACCCTCTGTTCCACTCTGAACAGAGTCGCCTACAACTGTAACCCTTCTTACTTGCTGATGTCATTGTAATGTCGGTGGTAGGTCTTTCTGACTGAACATGCAGAGTTTGTAGTAACGCCTTTGAGCTAGTTGTACATGTTGTGAATACTTCTTTACTGGATCTCTTGATGTGTGTTCATTAGGTGTTACTTTTGCTCTTCTCTCAGGCATAACCCTAAGGAAATGTCTTGTATAGTCTGTCATCATTAGTTCATCTCTTGGGACACTGATATGGATAGAGAGTATTATCAAAGAACAAAGTGAGGCTGAGCATGGGAGAAAGACATGATTAGACGGAAGAATTCACCACATAGTAACAATTCTAATTTGCATTTGCAACTGGAATTTTTAATTGCAGGGTGTCTAAAACCTATCCAAACTGGACTTACTATGTCTCAGATAAAAATACTATGGAAAAAACAGTGCTTTGACCATGGACTTAGTATCACAGGTCTTTTATGACTGTGTGTGCATACTTAGAGTTCATAATGTTTTCTCTGTGTGTTACCTCTGAACTGATTTTAACTAAATTTGCAAAGTGTGCCTTTATTTTTTAATATTCTCTAGTTTTCTTTTTCCAGAGTATTTTCTGTTTCCTGATGAACGCAGTTATTTGTAAGCCACAATAATATGACTTGTCTTTTCTGCACTTTAAATGGCATTCATCAGATGCCTGTTTCTGGTGGGTTGTTGTGAGTCATGCAGAATGTTTACCATTTATTTTTAACATTGGAGCTGGCTGACATGATTAAAGTCACCACACCAAACCAAAGTAGTTCAAATGGTGTTTCGTGTTTTCTCCTTCCTAGATCTCAAGATAAATGGAGACAAAAGCTTCTCTTATTTTTCTTCAGTCAGCCTTTGAAAGTGTGAGTTTAGCAAGGACCTCCAAAAAGCATTTGACACGGTTCCCCATAGAACTCTCATAAAAAAACCTGGCTGCTCACGGCCTGGATGAGCAGATGATCTGTTGGATGCAGCACTGGCTGGACAGTCGAGCCCAAAGAGTGGTGGTCAATGGAGACAAATCCAGCTGGGGCTAGTCACAAGTGGTGTTCCTCAGGGCTCAGTGTTGGGACTGTTTCTGTTTAACATCTTTAATTATGATCTTGATAAGGACATAGAATGTATTATCAGTAAGTTTGCAGATGACACCAAGCTAGGCAGGAGTGTTGATCTGCATGAGGACAGGGAGGCTCTACAGAGAGACTTGGATAGGTTAGATTGTTGGGCTAATGTTAATGGTGTGGGCTTCAACAAGGCCCAGGGCCAGGTCCTGCACTTTGGCCATGACAACCCCAGGCCATGAGAACCCCTACAGGCTTGGGAAAGTGTGGCTGGAAAGTGTCTGGCAGAAAAGGACCTGGGGGTTCTCATTGACAAATGGCTGAATATGAGCCAGCAGGGTGCCCAGGTGGCCAAGAAAGCCAGTGGCATCCTGGCTTGTCTTAGAAATAGTGTGACCAGCAGAAGGAGAGAGGTGATTGTCCCCCTCTACTCAGCACTGGTGAGGCCACACCTGGAGTATTGTGTCCATTTTTGGGCACCTCAATTCAAGTGAGATATCGAGGTGCTGGAGTGAGTACAGAGGAGGGCAATGAAGCTCTTGAAGGGCCAAGAGAATAAATCTTGTGAAGAATGCTTGAAGGAGCTGGGAATGTTTAGTATGAGGAAGAGGAAGCTGAGGGGAGACATCATCAGTCTCTACAACTACCTGGAAGGTCATTGTAGAGAGGTTGGCGCTGGTCTCTTCTCACAGGTAATTAGTGACAGAACAAGAGGGAATGGCTTCAAGCTGCAACAGGGGAGGTTTAGACTGGAAATTAGGAAATTTTTTTTCACAGAAAGCGGGTTTAGACACTGGAATAGGCTGCCCAGGGAGGTGGTTGAGTCACCATCCCTGGATGTGTTTAACGGTCGTTTGGATGTGGTGTTGGTCGATATGGTTTAGGGGAGAACTTTATAGAGTAGGGATGATGGTTGGATTCGGTGATCCCAAGGGTCTTTTCCAACCTGAATAGTCTATAATCCTATAAAAATGGCATATTTCTTCTAGGCAACAAATCTTCTGAAAGGATGAATTTGTTTTTTCCTCTTTCCTCTTCTTATGACTTCAGTGGAGCTGGTCACCTCCTTTGAAGAAGAGACCTCCTTTTGAATCAACACAACTGTTTCAAATCAAGATAAATTTTGGTTGTCCAAGAAGCCTGAGATTTTTCATGGTGATTGTGTAGAAGTGATACCTAGAACTTCTTAAGCACTTCCGTGAACTGCTTTTTCCTAGTCTCTACAGCTAGAGATGGCTGTTTTCATTATATGCAGCCTTAGGTAATAATCTTGAATTCTTAACAGGAAGGGTATTTTTGATCCCACTTAATTATTCTGCAGGACAAAAGAACTCATGTTGGGGGGTGGGAGTGGTGTGTGAAAAGAATTATCTGGTTGAACTTAATTGAAGTTTGCTGAAAACAAACTTTATTTTCAAATTTCAGATTAGGTTTTTGATCTTGCTTCAGTTGTGATTTCATTCTTGAGGAAAAACTTGAGAATTAGAAGTTATAATGGTCATGAGGACAGAATCTTGTTAAACAGACTTTTGAGTAGCATACAGTGCCTGGTCTTGCAGAAAAAAAAGGAGTCTGGGATGCAGGACAAACTGCCCAGAAGGTATTGGAACATTCTGTCAGCTACTGGGACTGGAGAAAGGTTGGTGTCCACAATGTGTTGTTTTGGTCAAATGTGAGAGACAGAAGAACCATATATGACTGAGAATAATTAATGAACACTTACTGATGTAATTGTCCTCTCCTCCAAGGTCACAAATGAGATACAGTACCTTGGTTCAGCAAGTTTGAAATCAAAACCAGCAAGTTGAGAAAGAACTGAGAGAGTACATTTTGAAGGGTACTTGACTCATTTGTTATTACAGATTAACCTTTTAATGTTTCCTCCTTTTTTTTTTTCCCTTCTTTTTTAGACAAAAATATCCATTTTACGAACACTTTCTGAATAGTTACAATAGTTCTGAATAGTTACAACAGCCAGGTTCTGCACAGATCATAGCTAGTTCTCCATATGTTTTGTTTTCCTGCTTTAAAAAAAATGAATCTTCAGGAGGTTCCATGGTGCAGAGAGGAGTGGAAGGATTACAGTTTTAAGATTGCTTACCTGTAGTTATTTCTCTTACATGGAAGAAATATTTTCTCTCTTGATATTCTTCTCTTCCTGATTCTTGAAGAGAGAACATAAAAAAGTAGTTTATTTGTCCTTCATGCCATTGCCCTGCACATAACCTATTCTTAACTGGCAATATGGAGAAACTAATACTTGAGTTTTTCAGTTTGCTTTCCCAAAATAGAGGGAAGGTAGATTAGCTGCTTGTAATTATTGTTGAGTCTTTTTAAGCTGTGAATGTACTGTTCTTTTATATTGAAATTTTAAAAATTGAGTTGCAAGGTCTACCTAACTAGAGATAGTGTTACCTCTCGAGCTACATAAACCAGTTATGTAAAAGCTTTCCAGTCCTGCGAGTGAGAGGTTAAGACTTTTGAGTACAAATCCTTCCAAGGGAAAGGAGCAGGCAAACCCTGTGGATCAAAGCCTAGTTAATTGCACAGCTCATGTCAATAGGCATTTGGCTTTTAGCACCATGGGGTTCATAATTGAGTTCCCGTCTGTCTCTGAAAGTCTTGATCCTTAAGTGGGACAAGAGCATCTGTGCCAACAGGCTGGCCAACCTGGTGAGTAGAGCTTTGGGTGATGAAGGGACATTATGACCCATAGTTAAGGGAAGTGTTGCCATGTGCATGAAAAACAAAGGGCACAGGATGGTGGGAACAAGGGGGATCTTGGGACTGGTCAAAGAGAGATACCCATCTCAAGTGTGTGTATGTAAATACATACAGCCAGAGAAACAAGCAGGAGGAGTTAGTTCTGCATATAGTCACAGAACTGTGACATTGCTGGTATAGTGGTGGCATGATGAGACAGCTCACTTGACTAAAATGAGAGAGGAATGGATTAAAACTTATCAAGAAAGGCAAAGATAAAGAGGGTATGGCTGCCATGATGTGAAGAAGTTGGATGTAGGGACCTCCTCAGTAGGATGACAACAGTCTTTTTGAGAGATTGTGGATGAGGATGGGAAAGGCCAAAAAGGATGATGTAGTGTGGTGGTAGTTCACACCATCAGACTGAGGAAGAGAACAAAGACATCTTTACAAGTCTCCGAATCACAGGCACTGAATTTCATGGAGAACTCAAATTTCCTGACATCTTCTTGCTGAATAACACTGGAACACAAGCAGTCATGATGGTCTCTGGAGGACGGCAGGGATAACTTCATAGGATAGGTACAGGATAGGTCAGCAGCATCTGCTGTTCTTATCGACAGCCACTTGGGAATCAGATGACCAATGGTAGACTTGGCTATGCTGACTGAAGTTGATACAAAGATCCTCATGGAAGTGAGGAAGGAGAGTAGCAGAGCATAGACTCTGGAATTTAGTAGAGCAGACTTCAGTTTCATTCAGGGACCTGGTTGATGGGATCCCATAGGAAGCAACTGTGAAGAGTAAAGGAGCTCACAGGTGCTTAAGGACAACCTTCTCCAAATGGAAAGACGCCTCATCCTGATAATCCAGAAACTAATAAATACATCAGGAGACTGGCAAGGCTGAAGAAGAAACTCATTACTTAGCTCTAATGCAAAAAGTCAGTATACAGGGGTTGGAAGCAGCGGCAATAGAAAAAGAAGGAATTTTGAACATAAAAGGTTGCTGTTAGAGCCATGGCCCATCCAGAGCTGATGCTTGTGAGGGACATCAAGGGCAATGCAACATTTACTATGGCGTTGGCAGTAGAAAGCTGAATGAGGAAAATACGCCTCTATTGATGAAAAAGACAGGTGATTCAGTATCAACAGACACTGTCTTCATTGCCTTATTTTTCACTAACAAGTTTTCTCTGGTAACTGTGACTACGGAGGACATTCATGAGAGTCCTCAGCAGTGAATGAGGACTGAATTAAGGAGTGCTTGCAAGAACTTCAATGCCAGTCCATAATGGAGACCAGATGGGTTGCATCCAAGTATGCCAAGGGAACTGGCTGACAGTGTAGTGATGCTTGTCTGTACTGTATTTGAAAATTCATGGAGATTAGGGAGGTCCCTGACAACTGCAGAGGGGTGAATTTTACATCCATCTTCAAAGACCAGTCAGGCTTATTTCAGTCTGAAGAAGATCACAGTAGAGTCCTGGCCATGTGAACTTGGTTTGGAATAGCAAGGGTGGATGTTTTTCCAAGACCAAATAATGCCTTACAAGGCTGGCTCCTTCTGAGGTAAAATTATTAGCTCTTTGGCCAAGGGGAGAGCAACAAATGTAATTTACTTCAACTTGTAACATGTCTTTTGACTGTGTCCCATAATATACTGTCCCAATTACAATGTTATGATCTGGGTGGATGGGCAACCAAACGTGTTTAAAAAAAGGTAAGATGGAATGATCAAGCTCAGGGGATAGTGGTTAATGAGTTGTACAGTACCTGGAAAGTGATAATGAGCAGAGAGTACACTACATGGCAAGCAGACCAGAGATGGTGGGACATTAAAAAGAGGGGAGAACATTCGTTCTTTTGATTTCATTCAGTAGCTTAACTTTGAATTACTTAATTGTTACATGTTATTTTTATAATAAAAATTGGTAATTGTTCATTAACTTAGTTCAGAAATGTAGTTTCTTGTGTTTCAAAGGCAAAGATAAGTGTTTTTAAAAAACAGTACTTTATTTGAAAAGTGGCTTTTGAGTAAGTCAGGATACAAGTTCATGCAGCTGTAAAATGTGAAGCCTAAAGCTTAAAGACACAATGAAATACTGTTGATACTCTAGTGGCTTCCAAACTTTTAGTCACTTCCAAAGAGATGATGTAAAAGTTCTAACAAGCATTTGGATGGTAATATTGAAAAGATTGTTTGTGTATTTCTGAAGTTGTCCAACTCTGGTTTGTTGATGTGGGAGAAAAAAAAGAGTTGCTGGATGAAAGCTTTGCAAAAGCAGAGTAGAGACTGAATGATCGTAATGGGATGTAAACGAAGTAGTGGATTTAAAAGATAGATACTCAAAGTAGTAGTAAATTTGGTCTTGATTTTTATATTGTCAACTGAATTAATACATTCGGAGGGTGTAGCCAACATTCTCTTCTGTTAAGTTTTTTTCTGATTGTGTCTGTTTCTCTGTAGACCTGGACAGTACCCTTTGACAGTAACCATAGAATCGGACAAATTATTTAGTTGTCTGTAGTAAACTTAGTGTAAGTAAAATTTTGCTCTTAGGAGGCCTAAAGATAAATTATCACTAGACACTTTTTCTTATAATTTATGTGAATATAGTTTTTGTGTATATTTTTTAAATAATAAATTTTCTCCTCTTCTTACTCAATGTTGTATTTTGACTCTTAGTGCATGTTGAAATATTTTGTTCTAATTTCAGAATGGTAAAGTGATAAAATCAGAAGATTTCAGACAAATATCTGGCCATTGTAACACAATCTCTCAGACTATAAGAACTGATACAATTTTCAGTGTGGTAGTTGTCATCTAGCAGCTTTTCTTTTTTTGAAAGTTGACCTTTGAAACATCCAGGATAATGCCCAGTTGTTGCCATACTTCTAGTCAGCTGTGGTTATGTATATCTAGAGTGTTTTTCAACCTGAAGGCTTAAAAAAAAGAAGTGTGGGGGAAAAAAGTACGGATATGAGAAGGTTAATTTGAAGGTTTATATTTGGCTATGACTAACCTATCTGAAAGGAAAGCTTGTATTAGGAATTCTGTTATATTGAAGGGTCTGGCTCTGTTTTGGAACTTAATTTCTTTAAAGGATTTTGTATACTTACATGAAATACAAATGCCTTCCCGTTTACTATGTGTAGTGTGTAACTCGAGATTTCTTTTTAATCTTATTTTTTAGATGCTAAAGTGAAGAAATGAAGAAAGGTGCTATTTCATGTGTATGTTTGACAGAATAACCATAATTTCATAAGAGAACCATAATTTTAAAGACAAATGATGTGTACATTTTTACATTGTTACAGCTATTGCATGTGTAGTGTGGCATAAGAGTTCATCTTTTAAGATGAACTAGCTGAGCAGAGATTTTTAGTCTTGGTAAGGCTTAACCATTTATTATTAGCCATAATTTGTCACAGTGGTAGTTGATATTCCCCTGTAGATCTGGATGTGTAGCTGCAGCATTTATTGGAACGTACCAGCTTTGTAAAGTTATTTGATATTATTTGCATGTTCTTTATCTAACTCATAGCAGGAAAGAAAATGTTTTCTCTGGTTCAAATACTGTTGGTTTTTTTTATGGCCTTTTCTTCTTAGATATGTTCACATTTGAATTAGAATTTTAGTAAACACAAAGAAATTATAGTAAGAGGAGGTGAAAACCTTTACATTTATTATTTTTTAACCCTTCTCTTCAAGTCGTTCAGAGTTAGTGTTGTTAAGTCTTGGAGTATTGGTGATGGTGAACACTTTTTGCACTGAAACCTGGCACTAACAGGACTACTTGTACATAATTTCAGTATTGCACATATCTTTGCAGGATTGGGGGTTAGGTTTTCAAAACATTTAGAAGTCATAGAGGAGTTTTTGAAGCTTTCTGTTCATTTTCTGACTCTGTGGGTTCCAAGTAGCATCTGTTGTTGTTTGTTGTAAGTTATATTTCTGGTTAATTTCTGATACTATGCTGTTATGATGATTTTTGATATGCTGTATTTGAGAGTATGTGATTTTTGTCTGGTCTGCTGTGTTCAGGCAAAAAAAAACCCAACATCAGAGGTTTTAGAAGTCATACAGCAAAGTTATTCATGGCTGCAAATAAGAGCATACTGTTGGGTCTGGTAGTTGGAGGGTAATGGAGTATTTTTTTTCTTTATACAAGTTTTAAATATGTGTTTTGGTTTGCTTTGAAGTTACACTGCTAGATTTAATTTTGTGTGTGAATTGAAATGAAGCCTTCTATCAATGATGACAAAAGAGCAGCTAGTTAGTCTTATCTCATTGCTTAGGACTCATAAGGTATAGAATGTAGGTCTGAGGAACTAAGTCGAATGTATTTTTTATTTTCTGTTTTTCAGAGGCCCAGAAGACACAATAAATGATTGTAAAATCCTTTTTATAGAGGAAATGTACAAGATTGAAAAGCCAGGAGCCTATCCATTGACATTTGGGGATGGAGATTTCAAAAGTATGCTTTTAAAAATTATTTGAATAGACGTACAAATTGAACTATGTTTGTTTAAAAAAAATAAAAGGATCAGCATGCAGCAGTAATAATTGTTTTTTGTGTTCAGGAAAGTAATAACATAGAATAACTTAAAGATATCTATTCTAAAAGTATGTTTACTTTGTGGCTCTATTGTTTGACATTTATAAACTGATACAATTTTAGTGCTACCAGTCATTAGCAGTGGAAAAGGGGAACAGCTGATAGCTTTCTAAATGAGCTGTGCAGAATGAATTAATTGTTTCAGTCAAGTTCCTGGACAAGTGTCCAGGTCACCAAAACTGCTGTTGCAATTGACATGTCATCGAAATTTTTAATACATTAACAAATGGCAAAGACTGAATCAGTCTACACTTTAACCCTGTCATTTTGTCAGAATTAAAAAAAAAATAAAATTTTGAAGACTTTTGTGCCAAAGCTGCTTGTACCATGAAAAAATGGATAGTGAGTCTTTGGATTATTATTTGGCCTTGCACTACCTTTTAAAAAAATAATTATGCCATATCTCCTCATCCTGCCTACAACAACAACAAGGAGTTAGTGGCAGCTTATCTGAGAAGTAGGCATTTTTTCCTAAGTTTCAAATATATTGAAGTTAGGAGTGCTAAGTATTTGTGGAAACAACACTGCGAGATTGGACTGTGACTCTACTAATAAGTATTAGATATTATTATATATTAGACTCCTGACTCCAGGGCAACATTTTAGAACCTTTGTATGTAGCTAGCTCTCTGTGCACAAGAACTAGTCTGCTTGCTGTTTGCCATCACCTAAAAAAATCACTGTTTTTCAAAGGAGCAAATGCCATTTGCCGTGGTGTTCTTAAAAGTGGGAATATTAATTTCTGTAATTAACTTATCACAAATCTTACATTAATTGTTATTTACTTTCCTCAGATTGCTAAAAAAAGTAATAATTAATTCTGTTTATTGAAGAGCTTTTGCAATATCTTTAATCATGTTTTTATTTTATAATGAGAAATTTAAAAGTCTACAGATACTGCTTTGCATTTACATGCTGACTTACTTTGCAGATCTAATTTTTTATGAAACTTTTTAAAAGCATGTATAATTATTACAGTTCATTTAGGTCTTCGTGCAGCAGCTATTATGTAGTGAATTAATTTTTGAAATTATATGTGTGATAAAGGAATTTTGCTGACTGCAAAATTGTGTACAGTGGCACTGTTTGCTCTGACATGAGTATTTATTTATTATGGAATCAATTATATTGAAAAAGAACTTTAAAATCATTGAGTCCAACCATATAACTATCACTGCTAAGTCTAGCTCTAAATCATGTCTCTAATCCACATTGTCTTCTAAATACCTCCAGGGATGGTGACTCCACTTCTCCCTTGGGCAGCCTATTTCAGTGCCTGACAACCCTCTCAGTGAAGAAATTTTTCCTAATATCCAATCTAAACCTCCCCTGGCACAACTAGAGGCCGTTTCCTCTTGTCCTGTAGCTTGTTAGTTGGAAGAAGAGACCCAACACCCACCTCAGTACACCTACCTCTTTTCAGGTAGTTGTAAAGAGTGTTAAGGTCTCCCTTCACCCTCCTTGTCTCCAGGTTTAATAAGCCCAATTACCTCAGACACTCCTCCTAAGACTTGTTCTCCAGACTCTTTGCTATCTTTGTTGCCCTTCTCTGGAATATCTCCAGAGCCTCAATGTCTTTCTTGTTGTGGTGGGCCCAAAATTGAGCACAGCACTTGTGGTGTGGCCTCACCATTCTGTACTTCCTGCACTGGTTGTCACCTTTATTATTTCCAAGTCAAGATCATTATTTTCAACTTAGAGCTCTTTCCCTCCTATATTGACAGCAGCTTTCCTCTTTGTAACCTCTTTGCTTAAACTACTCAGATGTTGTCTCCTGTGTTACATAAATAAATGTGTGTTCATAAATGAATGTGACACAGAAATATGACCTTAAAAAATGTAACCTTGAAAACTTAATTGATCTAGCAGTTTAGCCCTATTTCTTGTTTTGAGCTGTGCTTTTTCTTGAGTCCAGCTTTATCACCACACTGCCCTTTTCATTTTTGTTCATATCATTCTGATTTTTTTAATCAGCTGTCTTGCCTTTGTTCACGTATGCACAGTGCACATCAGTTGAGCTCACTTTTGTAAGCAGTATGCTGTTTAACCCTGGACTGTACTTACATCCCTGTTTGTGTATTTAAAATTACAAAAGACAGAATGCCTATTTTGGAAATCATCTTCATCAGATAAACAACAATGGCTGCCTCTGTAGAAAAATGGTTATTCCTGTAGCATGGCCATACATTAGTTAGGTTTTATATGCGGAAATGCGATAAAAATGTGTATGACATGTCAGTATACATCTAGCAGTTACAGTTAAAAAGAAGATATTAAAATTATTTAATGGAAATTTAAATTCTGCAGTCCAAGAAAAGTTTAGGGCTAAATTTATTAGAAAATTATATTAGAAAATTGGAAAACTAAGCCACAGCATGCTTATCAATACATTTCAAATATTTATATGCAGAATGGAAGAAAGACCTGAATATCAACATATATTATTTCTGTCAGAATCCAAATTTGTCCTGTGAACATGATAGAACTGTTCCTGCAAAAGAAGAGAATATGAAATTATGTATGCAGCTCAACTCTGCAGTGGTGGAAGGATTGAACAGACCTGTCTTTGTGTGACCAATAGTGAACATATAATTAATACATGTGACTTACTTACATAGTTAAAGCAGAAATCTGAAAAATTAGTGTCCTGAAAATAACAGTTTATAATTTGTTTGCATGTTGGGTAAAGCTGAAAACTCCCAAGTATTGATTAACTAAAGTGTGGAGATGTTTTTTGCTTTTTTCTCTTGAAAAAAAATAATAAAATAATTAACCTTTAACCTAAGAAACTCATTAACTGAAAACCGTCAGTTACATAGGTCTAAACAATCTGTGGTGGTAAGAGATACTTAAAAATACGCAGTTTCTTTTTGCCTGTTATTTATTGGATAAGGTAGACTAGTGAGATTCTTTAGGGAATGCTCAGTCATAATTTTAAATATTTTTTTTTTTATGGAATACTAGTTACCTGAAATTTCTGTAGTCTGACTTGACTTTTCTTGGTGTTGACACCAGACAGTGAGTTTTGCCTAGCTGTGCTGGAAAATCCACAGAGTTGTTTGACAGAACTCTGACAATGTTTCCTTTCTCTTCAAATGAACCTGGGAGAGAAGTCTTAAACTACAAGACTACTACCATTTGGACAGTAGACAGATAAGTCTTCTATGCTAGACTTTTATAGAAGCAGTACACTGAGATATTTTGGCTCTCTTTTTAAGTGTATCTGAGCTTTGCTTTTGAGGCTTTGTAAAATTACCACTGCTGGCAGCCTGACACGTTCGCTTCTCATGTTTTCCAATCAGTAGATCTCACTAGACTTTCTATTTATAACTGGTAATTTTCACTCTTCAGTGATTCTCTTATGTTCTTCAGCTTTTTATGTTTTTTCTTTTCTAAAAAAATGAAACTTCAGTGTACTAGCACTTCTTATCATAGAATGCTTTGAGTTGAAAGGGTCCTTTAAAGATCATTAAATACTTCTTCCTTGTATCCAATCTAAATCTATCCGCTTTCAATTTAAAACTGTTCCTCCTTACCTGTCACTTTAGGCCCTGTTAAAACGTCTTTTCCTGTCTTTCTTACAAGCCCCCTTTAACTATTGAAAGGCCACAATAAGGCCTCACCAGAGCCTTCTCTTCTCCAGGCTGAACAATCCCAGTTCTCTCAGCCTTTCTTTATAGGAGAGTTGTTCCAGCCCTCTGATAATTTTCTTGGCCCTCCTCTGGACTTGCTTTGTCAGGTCCAAGTCTTTCTTGTACTGGAGACTACAGAGCTGGACACAGTACTCTAGGTGGTGTCTCACAAGATCAGGGGAGGGAGGGAGAATCCTGAGCCTTGACCTCCTGGCCACACTTCTTTTTTATGTGGCCCAAGATACAACTGGCTTTCTGAGCTGCAAGTCCACATTTCTGGTTTATACCAATTTTTTTGTCCCCCAGTATCCCCAGGTCCTTTTCTGCAGGGCTGCTCTCAAGCCCTATGTCCCTCCACCTGTACTGATACTGGGGGTTGCTCCAAGCCAGTCCTCCTTTTAACCCTTTGTCAAAATGAGCATGATGTTTCCCTTTTCCAGGGATTTCACCTGACTGCCATGACTTTTCAGGTATGTTGGAGAGTAGCTTGGCAACTACATCAGCCAGTTCCCTCAGGACCTTGGGATGCATCTCATTGGTCCCATGAACATGTGTATGTTCATGTTCCTCACATGGTTCCAACATGATCTTCTCCTACAATCGGAAGATTTTCATTCTGCCAGTCCCTGCCTTGAAGTTCAGGAGTTTGAGAGATGTGGGAAGAGTGTTTATCAGTGAAAACTGAGGCAAGTTGTTGAGTGCATCATCTGTCACCTTGTTGGTTGTCACTAGTTTGGGGGATGTACATTTTTTTAATCTTCCTTTTCTAAGCAATGTACCTGTAGAAGTCCTTCTTATTATTCTTTGCATGCCTTGCCAAATCCAGCTCCAGCTGGGCCTTAGCTTTCCCCATCCCATCCCTACACATTAGGCAGTGTGCCTGTGTCCTTCCCAGAATACATGTCCCTGGTTCCACTGCCTGTATGTTTCTTTCTTATGCTTCAGTGTGACCAGGAGGTTCTTACTCAGTCATGCTGGTCTCCTGCCTTCCTTGCCTGATTGCTTACCCATGGGAACCGAGAGCTCTTGTGCTCTAAGAAAGATCACCTTAAAGAGCTGCCAGCTCCTTTCTGCTCAGGGATAAATCCGTGAGGGTAGTTTCCCAACAGTTCTAATCCTGTAGTTCTCTAAACAACTGGAATTTCACTCTTCTAAAACTTGGGGTCTTGACTTTACTCTTCACTGGCCCATATCCCTTGAAACTGTGAATTCCACCAGGGCATGACCACTTCAGCCAAGGCTGCTGCTGACCTTGATCTCTCCAATTAGTTAGTCGATGTTGGTAACCAACAGGTCCAGTAATGCTTCTCCTCTGGTTGGGCTGTCTGTCACCTGGGTTAAGAAATGGTACTCTGTGCTTTCCAGGAGTCTCCTGAATTACTTACAACTTGCAGTGCTGCTTTTCCAGCATATGTCAGGGTGACTGAAGTCCCACAGCTGGATCAGAGCCTGCCAGTCTGATGCTTCCTGCAGTTGGAGTAAGAATGCTTAATCAGCAGGCTTTTCTCAATTGGGTGACCAGTAGTGAACACCAGCCATGAGGTTTCCTTTGTTGGCTTGGCCTCTGATTTTTACCCATAACCTTGACCTGTTAATGGCTGCTTTTCAAAGACAGCTCTGTGCACTCAGTCCATAGAGGGTAGATCACCCACCCCTCCTTCCTGGCCTGAACAGTTTTCAGCCATTGATTGCAGTGCTCAAGTCATGTAATTTGACTCACCAAGCTTCAGTCATAGTGACTAGATCATAGCTTTCCAGCAGTTGCTTTCAGTTCCTCCTGCTTTTTATCCATGCTTCATGCATTGTTTAGAGACTTTTCAGTTGGGCTATCAACCATGTTGACCACAGGAAAAAACCCTAATTCCTTTAAGGCATTTCACAGATGTTTTCCTATTGGTTCCTAATACATGAGTAATTTCCTGCTCTTTGTTACTTAAAACTCCATCCTCTTCCCTCTCTTGAGTCTAGTTGCTTTCATCTTTGAATCACAGGATCATAGAATACTGGGTTGGAGGGGACCTCAAGGATCATCTGGTCCAAATTCCTGTTGCAAAAAGCTCAGTCTAGACAAGATGGCCCGTCACACTGTCCATTAAAAGTGGCCAATGTTAGAGAACACCACTACCCTTAAGAGGTTATTCCAATGACTTAATTTTTGCATTGTAAAAACTTTTCCTCTTGTGTCCAGCCAGGATCTCCCCAGGGGTAACTTGCACCTATTACCCCTCATCTTTTCCATGTGACTTCTTGTAAAAAGGGAGTCTACTTTGTAACCTCCCTTTGACTACTGGAGCGTGGTGATGAGGTCTCCCCTAAACTGTCTCAAGACTGAACAAAACCAGTTCTCTCAGCCTTTCCTCATATGGCAGGTCTTCCAGGCCTTTGATCATCCTGGTGGCTCTTCTCTGGACCGTCTCCAGCTTCTCCACATCTTTTTTGTGTGGTAGGGACCAGAACTGAACTCTGAAGACAAAAGTATTCTTTGAGATCCTTCAGAAAGACTGCTTATACAGCACAACACTTCACATTCCACTCCCCCTTTCTAAGAAGACTTTGATTCTGGAGTTTCTCTGCACGGAGATTTTACACTGATATCTTATCCATGTAGAAGAAAATTTCTGTAAAGTCTAATCAATTGGGAGGGCAAATTTTTTTCTGATCAGGAAGGTGGTGGAATTTCTGCAAACACTTACTCATTCCTTTCCTTCTCAGTACACTTAGGATAAATATAGAATCATAGAATGTTTTGGATTGGAAGGGACCTTTAAAGGTCATCTAGTCAAACCCCCTATCAATAAGCAGGGGCATCTCCAACTAGAACTGATTGCTCAGAGCCCCATCAAGCCTGACTTTGAATGTCTCCAGGGATGGGGCCTCCACCACCTCTCTAGGCAACCTGTTCCAGTGATCAACCTCCCTCATAGTAAAGAACTTTTTCCTAATGTAAAGCCTAAATCTTCCCTTTTCTAGCTTAAAACCATTACCCTTTGTCCTATTGTTACATACTATTGCAAACATCAAAGTATCTGTAACTCCTTTGGATACATTGGGGATCCACCTCATCTTTCTATTCAAGAATCAGCTCTGAAAATAAATATTTACTTTGATTGCTTATGGTACCCAAGCAAACACACTTACAAGAAACTGCTGGTAAGCTATACAGCTTCTGAAGGCAGCAACTTATTGACTCATGGTAAAGATAAAAGAAAAATAAACCTAAGAGAAGATGGACGCTTGTCCCTGAATATTTTTCTCTCATTCTAGTCAGAGAAACCTGAGTAGGTCTCCATGGTTGGGGTTTGACAGATTCTAGTCTCTCCTAAAAATGTGTCAGAAAAGCAGCAGTCCAAAAGTATGAAAAAAAAAAAATCGGTGTTTTCTGGAGGGTTTAATCTTTCATGGGAACAGGCAGTGTTTTATTAAATATTATTATTTGTTACTTGTGCCCCTTTTGTCTTGTATTGTGTCTGCCTAGCACCTGCTAAGTGGACGAATCCGATGTTCATGCTGCCCCTGAAGGGCTTTAGGAGGGTCTAGGGGGTTGTTTTCGTTTTTGCAGTGGGGCTGCTCTTCAGATTCCTTATTAATTAACTTGCTTGTGGAATCATGGAACTCAGTAAGGTTTTGTCCAGAGAAATGCAAGTGTTATTTTTTGTACAACTGATGACTTTTGGGTATATTTGGCAAAGATAATGACAGGAATAAATTTTCTGTCCTTATCACACTGTCTTTCTGGAAGGTCTAATTGCCCCTGGGCATGGATATTGTCAAACGGTTCAGAAGTTTGCCAGATAATTTGCCTATGGACTTAAAAGAGAAGTGTTACTCAAGTGTTAGTTTTCCAGCTGTTTTAGTTTCTGAACTTCTGTAACCTGTCTTTGTTTTTTGCTTCCAGAATGGTACTTGGAAAAAAAAATGTTCTGGTCCATGCTAAACTTTAAGAAAAATGTTCTCTCTATTATCTCATGTATTCAGGTTCTCCAGCTTCCTGCTTCCAACTCCAGACTCTCAAATAGTTTTTCTACTCTTCATCTTGTCATTCAAATCCAATGACTTCTTTGCAATAAAATACTACTTTCAGAGAGGATAGGATGTACTCTTATTCATTATTCTATTAGACTAGTTTAAGCTCACATTTCTAGATGACTTTTGCAGACAACATATAGATGATTTATTTTTTTTCTTCTAATGTTTAAAAACTTTAGGCTATGATTAAGTTATCTTCTGAAGTATTTTCTCATTTTCCTGGAACTTCTACATGTTTCAAACATTTATCCTCTAAGTGTTAATTCTACTACAAGTCTTAAGTGTTGCTTTTCTCTTCCCTTTCGGATCTTGTTTAGGCTTCTGAATTTTTTTCTCATATATAAAAAGCCCATTTTTTTCCTGATAGATGAACCAGTGCCAATGGTATTGTTTCGTAATGGGCTTCCTGGGTCCAAATTTCCAACTAAGCTGAAACAGAAAGTTAGTGTTTATTTGTGTTTAAACTAAACTGTTGCTGTGGAACAACTGGTGATTTGAGGTTGTCTGTGGTCTCAGACTACTAATTTTTTCGTTCAACTGTAAATATAATTTAAAGGGAAGAGAGCTTTTCCAAATTGTAGTTTCATCTTCCTTTGACTGTTACAAGTTTTATCTAATTGAAATTTCTTCATGGCTGTATTTGAGAAGATTCCAGCTAGAGATTGTGCAAAGAATCACAGACTCGTATAATGGTTCAGTTTGGAAGGGGCCTTTAAAGGTCATCTAGTCCAAACCCCTGGCAGTGAGGAGGAGCAATGCTGGGAATGGGTGGGGAGAAAACAAGAGAAGCTGCTTATTTTCTTTACTGCTTGTTTATACAGCAGAAGAAATCCCATTCGTCTAGATAGTCACATACTGTATTGTGAGAAAAAAAATATATTTTCAAGAGGGCAGTGGTCATGTGCAGAAGTATTTTTTTCCTGTAGATACAGTAATGCACTTTTCTAAGATACATGGCATTTGACTTTTCTTTGTTTTTGACAGGAAAAAGTGGCCCTGAATGCAAGCACTGTAGGGCTGATCCAGATAAGGAGTGCCGTTTTTGTTCATGTTATTTGTGTGGTGGAAAACAGGATGCTCACATGCAACTCCTGTGTGATGAATGTAATATGGCTTATCATATATACTGCCTGAACCCTCCCTTAAGCAAGATACCAGAAGATGAGGACTGGTAAATATACAAGGATGATTTACTTATCTATATTGCCATTCTATACATGGTATCTTTTTGTTATTTGCACGTCATGACAGACAATACTGAAGATTTTTTTTTTTTTAATTCTGCTGTGTTTTTCATCCATCTGCTTAGTATAAGCCTTATGTTTCCTGGCAAGGTAATTCTTCTAAGTAATTCACAAGGGATTAGTAGTAAGCTTTTATGCTAATTATGAAGTTTCAAAACTAGTATGTTCAGTTTTTTCTTTATGATCAATATGATCTTCTGTGACATTATCTGATCTGATTGTGTTTATCAATAGTGGTTGTTCCCCAACCTTTTAATTCTGTTCAAGCTTCGCTACTTGAACAGTTCTCTTACACCTAGCCTTCTCTTTCCCTTCAGCCTCTTTCCCTGTTGCTACCCCTGTGCTCTTTCTGTGTCTTCTTGTTGCCTTTACTTCATTTCTCCTGCTGTCGGAGGACCACCTTGCTGCTCTTCATTTCTGCTGTCCCTGTTTCTGCCAGCAGGAAAGCCAAGCTAACTGGCACTGTTAAATGAAGATAATTGGATTTTAAGTGAATCTGCATAGACCCATTAGCAGCCCATTAAGTTACCTTTGGCTCTGTCCCATTTCTTGTCTTGATTAGCTATCTACAATTAGCACTGTTCATATTTAACACCTGTCTGTGACTTACCTGAGATGCTAATCCTTTATAAATAAGGAATAAATATAATTTTATTCTAATGAAGTTTTCCACTACATAGACATCAATAAATGTCTAGAATGCCTATGGATACATTTTATGGACTCTCTTTGGACCCTGTGATTAAATTTTACATAATAATCAGTGCAAGTACTTTCAAAGTTTTAACATTCTCCGTAAATAAGTAACTCAAGCTCTTATACCATAGTTGATGCCATAGTAGGTTTTATTTTTGGTCAGTGCCTAATGGTCTGTGTGTTTTCTGGGGCATTGCTTTTTTTCTAGTCTCCTTCTCTGTTTATGCCAATGTGTAATTTAGCAGTTGAGACCGTTAACACTGACAGGTGTTTCTCGTCTTCTCAGTGACTGTGTTTGGCCACAGAGATACTGTTGTTCGAAGCTGATCTTTTTCCCATGAAGTTTCTGCACTGGCAACAGTTGTAGTCACTGTTTTGGAGGAACTGCTGGCTTGAAACACTATCTGAAAATATTTTCAGTACTTACTAGAAACACCTGTAGGTCCTTGGAACTAAAAATAGCATTTATTTGGATATTGTTTGTGTGCCTTCCACTTCTTGCATGTGCAAAATTATTACAGTGTTTATTCAGCAGTGTTTATTACACAGCATGTTAGCCTGAACTATACCAAATTTTTCTGCTGTCAAGGCAGACTAGTCTTCTGTGCATGACATCTTCTTGCTTCCTACTACTTGTCCACATAAATGAGTTGATGTCATGTTTTGGAAACAATTCTCAGTTGATTACCTACTGCAGTCCATAAGCAGTATTCTTACCTGTTTGCACCTGACCGTTGGATATAGCAGCTGAGAAGTTCTTTTTTAACTCCCTTGGTTCAGGATATTCAATGAGACCATCTGTTTGGAAGTGCACATCTGTGCAGTTCATCCATTCTTCAGTTGCCCCTTACTCAAAACCAGCTGAAATCCAGTATTCCAACAACAGGAAAGTCCATTTTCCAGTACTAGTCACAGGGAAGTTTCTGATAAGTCAAGTGACCACCTACCACAAAGCCCTCAAATCCTTTGTTCTGCCCTGAAAACAGCTTACTTTTTCTCATTTCTTCTACACCCTCCCATGCATAGAGAGCACATCATTGCATTGATAGGTGTGTCAGGATACTGACACTGAAATCTTGACAGCTGTCAGTGTCTCTTTGGTTTAGGTCTAAGATGTGCTAAGATGTGCTAAGATTATCTGGAGCTGCTGGGTGCTTCAAGTGATTTTTCAGATTAGGTATTATTGTTCTGGTCTTCACTGGCACTTACTCTTTTTCGAAAGCCACTTATGAAACATTCTTAGGAGATACTCTACTTCTATTTCAGAGGGCTGCAGAGAAAGTCTAAAGAATATAATTTTTTTTCTAAATGGAGCCATTACTGCTCGTATCTCCCTACCTTCTTCCAATAACAGCACTTTAAATACAGTGCATAGGTGCCCAAGATGATTTTCCTCCATGCAGAAGATTTGGTGCTCTGTGGAAACCACTAAATAATCAAATTGACAGACAACACGGTCATAAGTGTCCCTCAGATCAATGTTAACTGCACTTTTAAACTTTTCATCTTAGGTGTCTGGCCAAAAAATTATGAATTTCCCTAAGTGGCAAAAGTTTAATTCATATAAATAAAATGTCCTGAAAAATGGCTACAAGCTTTTTAACTGGTTTTAATTTGCTGTGGAGTGATACGAATCTTAAGATTTATTTATGTAAGTAGATAACCTGCATCTGTGGATGAAGTCACTGGGTTGTAGAGGTACTGTAATGGATCTGGCTTGTGACAGTTAATTTTGGGATAATTGGTGATGCCAGCCCTGTGCACTCTTAATGTTTAGTTCCATGTAGAAGGAGTGCAGTTCATAGAATCATAGAATGGTTTGGGTTGTAAGGGACCTTGAAGATGATCTCATTCTGACTCCCCTGCCATGGGCAGGGACAACCTTCCACCAGACCAGGTTGCTCAAACCCTGTGCAACCTGCCCTTGAACATTTCCAGGGAGGAGGCAGCCACAGCTTCCCTGGGCAAACCTGCTCCAGTGTCTCACCACCCTCACACTAAAGAATTTCTTCCTAATACCTAATCTAAAGCTGTGCTCTGTCAGTTTGAAACCATTACACCTATTTCTGTGACTACATGCCCTCGTAAGAAGTCCCTCACCAGCTTTCTGGTAACAACTTTCAGCTACTGGAAGGCTGCCCAGTTGGACTGGGCAAGTCAGTGTCTTCTAGCAGAGAAGAGGTCTGTGTTTTCCCTTCTTCTTGCATATTAGGAGAGAATCATGTCTATCTGATCATTAATTCCTGGACAGATTTTGTTTGGTTTAGAAGTGGAAAAATTTCCATTTAGTATTTTTATAGTGTAAAATTTGGCAAACTCTCAGCAGGAGCTAAGTCTGCACCTTGGAATGGTAAGTTTCTCTTGCAGACATTAAGACACACTATATGCAAAACAGTTTTTAATATTCCATACAAAACTCAGTTTAAAAGTTATTAAGGTAATATGGTTACTGTATCAAGAAGCAAAGAATGCCATAGTTAATTCACCTTATGAATTTGCATTTTTAATGTTCCTTCTTTTAATTGGTCATTGCATACTCTTTTTTTTAAACAATTGTAATATCATATCAAAACCAACTGTAGGCAATCCTGCTTCAGCAGGGGATTTGGACTAGATGATCTCCAGAAGTGCTTTCCAACCCCTACCATTCCATGATTCATTCAAAGTCTTACTGTTACACAATTTCAGGATCTTGCATTATTTTTAATTTTTACATAGCTTCATAGTCTTGATGGTTCAAGACCTTTATTGACATAGGGAAGTCTGTTCCTGTGGACATTAATCATTAATTCTTCTATTCATATCCACCTACAAAAGTTAATAAATCCAAAACAGTAGGAGTAGTACTACTACTAGTGGTATTTAAACTAAACTAGGTTATCAACATAAGTGTAGATCAGGCTTCTCATGGGCCAAACCCAGCCCATAGGAACCAGAAACATGGGCAATTGGTATTCTTGGAGTGGGATCAAAATGTTATTAAAAGCAGCAAAAGGACCAGTGTAAGTCCTTTCTCTCTCTTCTTTAGTCACTGTACATTATTATCTCCTGTTTTCCTACCAGGATGGCTTTGTGTTGGCTGGAACGAATCTTGGTGCTAGATTCCAAGTGACCTCAGTCATGTGGAGTGAATGAGTGTGTGGATGTGTGCGTGTGTATGTGTGCTGGCACACATAATGTGATACTTTGGCTCTGTTTGACATTCACTGTCTGCAGTGAAATTTATTGCACTAGAAGCAAAAAAAAAAAAGGGAGAAGTGGACAGGACATAGAAACAAACAATAAGTACTAGTTAGCAGTGTTCTCTAGTCTCAGCTGTCCTGTCCTTTGCATTATCTGAAGGAAAGAAGACAGAATGAAGAGAGAACAGAGGCGACATGTGGACCTCTCAAATGCCATGTGAGAAAGAATAGTTCCATGTTTTCCTTCTAGCACTCTGCCTTCAAAGATACTGGAATGCCCTTTTTGAAAGTTGACAGTACTTGTTCATGTTGGGTTCATTTTTTAAGCCATAGTCTTCAGCTGCTGAAGACTGGTGTATGTGTGCTAGCTTGAAATATTCAGTCAAGATAAACAAATTGACACTATTTTGGATACAAGAAATGTATTGCCATTATTATGAAGTAATTGAGAATTTACCAAAACCTTTTTTTAGGTATTGTCCTTCCTGCAAAAATGATTCTAATGAAGTTGTAAAGGCTGGAGAAAAGCTCAAACAGAGTAAAAAGAAGGCGAAGATGCCATCTGCCAGTACTGAAAGCCAGAGAGACTGGGGCAAGGTACAGTGTATTTTAGAAACAGCTGTTACTTTGATCGTTCATGTATGTGCTACATCTATAATTCTACTTACATATGCACTACTCAAAACTCCTACTGGATTGCACAGACAGTGCTTAATCCTGCCCACTATCTACTGGCAGTCAAAGCAGTGGAAGAATTATTAAAGTGACTAGAGGTAAAAATCAACCCCTGGTCCCTGCCCCAAACCTGTGAACACATATATTTAATTAACATTCCTTTTAACACTTGTTAACATATTTTAAAGTATGTATTTGTTAAAATTATTTGATTTCTTGATATCTGCATTAAATTTGAAAATAGTTTTCAATATTATACTACTAATACATTTTGTCTGATGTATTTTTAGGGCATGGCCTGTGTTGGTCGAACTAAGGAATGCACTATTGTTCCTTCAAATCATTATGGACCTATACCTGGTGTTCCTGTTGGGACAACCTGGAAATTCAGAGTTCAGGTATGTTATTTCAGTATTAGCTGTAGTTGAAGTGAGTAAGAATAATAGTGACTGGGCTGAGCACTAAAATAAGTTTAGATTGACAATTGCCATTTTCACCGAGATTAAATATAGCAAATACACTATGATTGTATTATTGGGAGTGATGCCAATAGTAGTGGAGCTTGAAGTATAGTGATTTTACAGAATAGGAAGTCTGTTGTCATTGCGGAAAAACAAATTTAATGTTAAAGTTATAAGTGGGATACTTAGTGATTAGAGTCAAGTATTTTCTGAAGTGTGCTTTACATGAATTGATTATCCCACTTAAAAGACACAGACTGTAGATTTTGAAAAAGTTAAAGGATATCACTCTAAATTGACTCCCTGTTGGTTTTTTAATGGATGTTCAAATCATCTTTAGGGTGGTAAACATCTTAAACTAGTGTAAGCCTATACTACGACTGAAAGGTGTTCATTCAGCCTTTGCTGTTTCTTTCACCGTCTTATTTTCTGTTGCAAGTATTTCTTAGGATTTATGGTAAACTAGATTGGCAAAAAGCCTGTTAGAAAAATAATCCCATTTGGGGTAGAAGGGTGTCACTGATTGACTCGGGTTTGACAACAACACTCTCAGTCCCCTTTTCCCTCCCACCCAGGTAGGAAAGGAGAGAGAGAAAAAGAGAGAGACTTGGCTGGATTGAAAACTAAACTACACAGCTTTAATTAAACACCAATGATAAAGAAAATATATACAATTCTATATGAATATGTTCAAATATGTGCAAAAACCTCTTGCCTCCCTCCACCCCCAGCAACTCCCACAGCACTCTCCTTAGCTGCAAACAGTCCCCAAAAATCCCAGAGCTGCCACAGAAAGCACAGAGTGATGAGGGTCAGGAGAGCTCGAGCCTGGGGGTCGATGGTGATGGATGGACAGAGTCCTCCCTGGCCACTGGCCGTGGATGGAAGAGAAGGGAAGCAGAAGCAGGAAGGAAGTTGTCTTCTGTGATCTCTGACCTTCCTCTGAGCTTAGGTAGATATATGGAATGGAATATCTCTGGCCAACTTTGCTGTCTGTCTAACTCAGCCTCCTACAGGGGGTCATAGATCTCCCCGTGGTGTCTGAGCTGGCAGAGTAAAGGTGTGACCTTGAAGACCCAGCAGTTAGAAAAACATTCCACTCTTATCAGGTCTTAGCTGGAATGCTCTGGTGCTAGTTAAAAGAAAGCTTACTGAAGGAAAAAAAAAATTAGTAAAAGGAAAATTGGCATTTTGTTTATATAAGCACAGTGCCAATATTCAAAGGGGCAGGAAGAAACAAAACAGGGAGGATGGTACACCTTCATTTTGTGCCAATACAGATTTTATGTGGTTTCAAAGTATACAGAAAACTGCAGACTTCCTTTCTTTTAACCCAGCCTTATCTGATAGCATTTATGTTTGGTTTATCTTTGGGGTTGGTTTTTTTTGTTCTTATTTTTAGTCAGGAAAATAAATACTTCTTTATATTAAAAATCTGTTATTATTTTTATCTTGCATGTGTAAAGGTTTGTAACTAAACATTTTCCATCATTTTTGGAAGAATACAGACAGTTGTTTTTTTAAACTGCTTGAGGAGGGCAAGCCTAGAATCAAAAACCTCTTCTGATTTGTTTCCTGAACTTTTCATCACCTACTTTCTCATGGGATGAAAACAGATGTTTTCTTATTCAATTGGTAGAAGAGAATACTTAGCAGGCAGTTTTCCTCTGGTGGTGGTGTCTTCCAGTACTGTGTGAAGAATTCTGGACTTGGAAAGCCAATGCAAGTTTTAAGGCTGATACAGTTAGCATCAGACAGTTTCCTCTTGGCAACAGTTTTCAGTTTCTCTCCTTGACAGAAATCAGAGAAGCGGTTGAAACCTAAACTAGTTCTTTTGATCCTTTCTCACCTTGATGTCCATCAACACTAACATCAATACAAACCTTAGATGAAGCAAATTACATTTGTCAAATTATGCTGTTCATCATACTAGTGATCTTATATAAAATTACTTAAGAGAAAAATTCGGTTTCGATTGTTTGAGATGTTTTGTTGACCTCTCTTGTATTTTGAAGAACTTTTTTGTGAAAGTAATTAAAATAAGTAGTTAATTTTTTGTTGGTTTCCAGATGAGGTAAAGGCTTGTAAGTAAAAGAAGTTTCTAAAGTCACTTATGCAAACTTAAAAACAAATTTTGTTTTTAACTGCTCCAACAATAATTGAAATTATTACTTCACCTTTTTGTTAGGAATTCCATTGGTAACAGAAAAATCTTTCCAGTTCTGGTAGGAAAAAGGAGCAGAATTACAGCACTGCTGTTGTCATAATATTAAGCAGAGAATTGTAATTTTTGTATATGTCTGGGGGTTAGACATCAAAAGGAAATTACCATTTCTACAGAATTATTAAGTTTGGGGTACAAATGTCATAATTTGTCCTTTTTTTATACGATTGAAATATTTTCTACATAAAATTTAAATTACACTTCAGTTTCTCGTATGACTATTCTGTTGTATGAGAAATAATTTTGTCTCAGCAAAACTCTGTGAGAATTTAGAGACTATGTTTTCTTTAGTTCTGATTTGTGTAGTTCTTTGTGACACAAACGTTGTCCTTCCATTTTTTGGGTGCCAGTACTTTTGGCTTTTCTTCCTTGAAAAAAATTGAATTCTCGCCTTTAATGACAGTATTACACTGTCATTACTACTTACACAGACACCTCTGCATAATGTTTTATCCAGAAGGTTGATTATTGAAGTTGATTGTAGATGGCTGGTTGTTTGAAAAATATACTAGAAACTGGCTTTTTCTTTTGCCAGGTGAGTGAAGCAGGTGTTCACAGACCACATGTGGGTGGAATCCATGGACGCAGTAATGATGGAGCTTATTCACTTGTATTAGCTGGAGGATTTGAAGATGAAGTGGTATGTCATTTTTGCGAGCAATGGTTTTGCTGTTCCTATGTATCAATGTTTGTAAAGATAGAGTTATATTTGCTGTTCATCCTAAAACTGATGCTTATGCAAATATGCCCATGAATAACTACTGCTGATAACAAACTGAATAGTTTTTAGTTTTTTGCAGATAAATATGTTAAGCAAATGTTTCTGCGTAAGCGAAGCATTCTTTAATGCTCATGCTCAGGCAAAGTATGTTGATTACAGATGGATTTTACATTGTTTAGGATAGTTACATTTCTGTATACTTTTGAATTCTGCATTTAGCATTATTTAAACTTTGATAGTGTAATTCTGTGCAAATAATATGTTTTATGTTCTAGTTTGCTTAAGACTTTTATTGCTTTAAGACACATCAGTGCCTCTTCCTTTCTGTTTCTTGTGTTTCTAAATATGTGATACGGCAGTTTTCTTAATAAAGTGTGAATAAAAAGGGACATGTTACTTCATTCTGAAGGTTCTTAACTTACTGATGAGCCCTTTCAGAACTTAGGGAAGTGTCAGTATTTTATACTGTGATCCCCAAAGGCACTGGAAAAAGATTCTCTTTGATGTTAGTGTCTTAAGTATAGCAAGCAAAGCAGTTGTTCTGTTAAACAAAACAGCAGCTGCATCCAACTTTCATCTCATGTTCACCAACATTAATTAATTTATTTATTATTAGATTACTGTTTTCTGCAATTAAATAATGTTTACACAGGGTACATCCCTTTCTGCAGTTCTCCTTCATTAGGTGAAATTTTGGATCACGCATCAGGTGAAGGATAAAGCTGTAAGCAGTCTTTTCTTAAAACGTGCATACCTGTCAATTATAAGGAAAAAGGCCAGAATGTATTGTGTTCTTTGCTAACAGCACCTACCAGCTGCTGCTGCTGAGTATTGCCTTTGAAGGAATCTGTATCTCTTTTTGAACATGTCAGATGAAGAGGCTGGGGCACATTACTACATTCTCAGAGGCAATTCCAACCCAAACTGTTGAGCCCTTAGCCAGTGGATCATAAGAACCCTGTTGCTCAGTGTTGTACCTGCTATGTTGGGATGATTTGGATCTCTTTTTCTTTTAGGTGGTGATAATGATGGCTTCTTAGTTCTGCTGCTGTAGTTATTAAATTAAAAATATTTTAAAAAATTAATTGGATCCTTTGCATATCTTTTCCAGTTCACTTAAGTGATGTTGTCATCATGGTTTTTTGTGGACACCTAAATACTGTCATAGTTTATATGTAGTTTGAAGTAGTCATAGCTGGGGAGAAATACTGCAGAAGGTACCCTAGAATTTGTATGAATGTCAGCTTTTTTGCAATTCCCTGAGCTAAGCCTACAAAGAGGATTTTATTTTTCTTTTCCAGGTGCATTTTTTAAATTAGTTTTTCTTTGGTTCTTTTTTTATATACCACATTTTCTTTCTCAAAGTAACTCAGTTTTCCCTGTTTTTTGGAAAAGGTTGAAACTAAATTCCTATAAGAATTAAAAAAATAGTATTAAATTCTGTACTTATAATTATCCTAAGTACATTTTGGAAAACTGTTTTGCTGAAGTGTATAGACTTTATGCACTATGATGCACACTGCTGACATGTACCATCTTAATGCTGTTCTTACGGCTTTAACAGTTCACTGTTGGGGTAAAATAGTTGAGTAAATGTATTGCAAGAAATAGTACTCAGTGTCTAGCTTCCAGGCCATGCCACTTTTTTTGTTGTGCCTTTGGAAACTTACAGTCCTGCAGACCCAAACTTGTCTGTGACTTGGCTCAATTTGGGATGTTTGGGATGTATTAGAGTGCTGAGTAATGAGTTCTGTCAGTACAGGATCTGCCCTGAAGGTGAGAAGGGGTACTGTCATAGTTTAAATAATTAGCATTGGGTGAAATTGTTTCCATCTGAAGCTTAACCTCATTCTTAATTACATGCATATAAAATGCTTGCACATTAAACTCACTCCTGTAATTGTTTAACGTTGAATTCTAGCAACAAGTTACATGGCTACCTATCTAAGATACAAAGTCTTCGGAGTTTTGAATATGTTAATATTGCTGGTGTCCTGGTCTGGCTTCTGATAGTAAACATAATAGGAGCATCATCTGAAGACACTGAGAAGTATTTCAGAAATGTAAAATCTAAGCATTAATTCAGGATAGACTAATGCTTAAAAATTAGATGCTAGACATTCACAGTGATTATGCAGCAGTGTTCACGTAAAAGTATTTTTACTTTTATGTTTATCAGATCAAGTAACTGAAGGAATTTCACTTTTGTGTTGAAAAATTGTCCTCATCTCTTGTGTCATTGTTTTTATCTATCAGGGTTAAAACTGCTACTTATTTTCAAAAGTTTGAAGATCTGCATTTCTGCTGGGATAATGTAGTGTTGTAAAGGTGGTATATTCATTGTGTGGTGTGCTTAGTTTAATCTGAACAGAGATTGTTTTTTCCTTTAAGTGCTTTTTCATATAGGATCATACAGGAAATCTCTGAATTCAGGTTTAGTATGTCTTGGAGAATACTATCTGCCGTGATGGTTCATATCCTCTAGTAAAAGATTCTGAGAGTGTAAAAGAGAATAAAATTTCTAGTGTCTCAAAGGGGATGCCAGGCAAATACACTAATTATTTATGTTCTTTGATATTTAATGCAAAACCCATTCAGTGCCTGAACAAACCACTTCATGAAATGGCTTGCTGTCTATTTTGAATTAGTCTTGTGTGTAGGTATTCGTTTCCAAGATGTCAGTACAACTGTTATTACTCTTGTTTGAAATAGTCTGATTGAAAATAAACGTGTTTAGCTCACTAGATTTACCTGAGCCCTGTGATGAGGATAAAGTCTTTCAGAACCTCTGCCTGTTGTGCGTTGCACTGTGAAAGCACTTGCTCAGTTCCAGCAGTGCCAGAGGTGCAGTGGCAGCACTGTAGTGAATTGCTGACTTAAGTGGCTTTAAATCCAAAGCAAGCAGCATTAGGAGCCTCATGTCTAAGTCAAAGTAGTTTATCTCCAAAGACCATTGTGACTTGCAGTTTACCTAAATATGAATGTATGAGCTGCTGCTTTATTGACCAGTCTACCTGGGTCATCTGTATCTAGTGTGAACCCTGGTACAGAAGAGATGGAGTATCCTACATAAACTTTCTAAATTATCATGCCATGCTGACTGTGTTACCAAGAGAACAGTTCCTTTGCAATTTTCCCTCCTCTGTTTTATAGTAGTGAGAATCCAATATAACAGGTTCACTCCAGCCATTATGCTGAGAGTCTCTCTATTGAGAGTCACCTGAACTGATTATGTAGCTGAAAATATGAGGCTTGACACTCTGAAACTTGCTGTTTTCAAAAGTTGTCATTGCCAATGTCTTAAGTGCCCTGCTGGTTTGAGACCTGCTTGGAGCTCCAAAGTAATGTGGAAAAATAAGAGTAACTCACTATACAATAGCTACCAAATATTCTTTTTCACTCAGGTATGTTACTTGTTCACTCTTGTTACCTCCAGTACTAAGGACATATGTGATATAATATGTAGGGCAGTACCTTTATTACTTATTGTTAGCTATCAATTCATACAGGATGCTAATTAATAGAAAAACAAGGCTTTTCAGAATGTGAAAGTAATTCTGAATATAATGCAGGTACAGAGGAGACAATGAAATACAGAAAATAATGCAAGGATTAAGAAAAACAACACAAAGTGGTACACATGCAGTCCAGTACTTTCATTTGGGACTTATTTGTCAAAATGTTGACTTACTTCCATCAGTAGTTGGCCTCCTACTGTTTCCTGCTTGGAAGCTATCTTACTGTTCAGAGATTCAGACTGGCTAACAGTGAAAGTGTTAAATACTTTTATCATAGTTGAATAGGCCACCATACCGTCAGGTTCTTTCTGTCAAGGGCCATTGCAAGGAAAGCTCAGAAACATCGATTATGATATATCAAAGCTCTGCACTTAATGCAAGGGGGTTTCTATTGATTTATAGATTAAATATATAACTGAGCCCTTCCTCTTTAATTGGCATCTTTTACTGCAGCTCTAAACCGAGAAATTACCAAAAATAAACCAGAGAAGTGGGCAGATACACCGATTCTGTCAGAACTTAAATGCATATAGTCTTATGAGACTTTAATGGAGATGAATGATGACATGATTTAGTTTCAGGTACCTCTACTACTAGGAAAGAATATCCTTTCAAATGTAATTGTCTGATAGTTAATATATGTCTTGAGTTTAATATCTTAATTTAAGAAGGCTTAGTGCTTTTTTATTTTGCTTTGTCATAATAATAAAAATCTCAGCCTTTATTCATCATGTTTTACTGAGGTGAAGCTCATGAATCTAAGGATAGATTAATTTTAATTTTGAAGTCCCTTGTATCAAAAAAGCTAGTAAGACTTTTTTTTTGTTCAGACTGAAGGCTGAATCTCATTTAGAAAATCTGTTTGTGTTCATAGTAATATATTTCACTAACTAGTAAATGGAACTTTTGAGTATATATTGGGACCAAATTTTGAAATCTGAGCATACATACTGGAGGTGTTCATGGAAAGAGAAAATTATTAAGAGCTATTTTTAGGTAGCTGATATTCCAGTAACTTGAAGTAGCAAATACTCCTGTCAGCTGCTGCGTAAAAGCAGCCCATAGAAGTAATGTGGTAGAATGCTTAGCTGGCATGTAAAATCTTACTGGTTTTCATTCTCCATTTTATCTGTATTAGACTTACAACTTGTTACGTAACAACACTGGAATAGCAGAGTATGATTTAATACAGCTGGCCATCTGCTTATGTTGTGTGTCTGAGGCTGGCTGGCTTGTAGTACTAGAGCTTCGGGCTCATCTTCCACTCAAATGCCTAAATATGAGATGCTGGGTCAGTGCTACTGTGGCTGCAGTTCATTTGCTGTATAACATAATCAAGCTTTACAAACAGGACAGTTAAATAACTTTATGGAGACAACATAAGAAAAAGAGACATACTGAAGGCATTAAGAGAAGACAGTAACAAAGTTCTTACTATCTGTTAAAAGAAAGTTCTGGTGCAAGGAACTTGAATTAAGCTGTGGAAAGCAGAAGAGAAATGGCAGAATTACGTATTTTAAGGTAAGAAAATGGGGAAAAGGTAGGAAGAAGGAAGAGAAGAGAAAGGAAAATATAAGATGGTTTAAATAGCTGTTTTGACATTTTTTTTTTCTTAAGGAAAAACATTCAGACGAATAATTTATTTTGCAAAATGTATTCTTTAATGTTGAATGCAGAATTTACAGCACTATCAGTATCTTAAGTGCTGCTTTCTGATCCTCTTAAGAGAAAAACAGCTTTCCATCTTTACTGGTCATAGGACAACAGTTGAACATGGTTACAGGTGGTACGAATATCCTGCACTGTCTGTAGGGAGTCAGAACTCAGAGCTGTTGAGGAATTATTTTAAAGAGTCATTACTCCTGGAAAGATCCCAAATCATAAGCTGTGTAAATATTCCTGGCATACTCCACTTTCGAAGTAAAACACCATAACCATGATGGAAGTAGGTTCTGTAGGTCACCCTATAGGTCTCCACACTACCAGTATCTCTATGTCACTTCTACTTGTCATGGACTGTATTCATACTCACATTTATTCCACCTTAAGGACTCTGTGAATCACTTTCTCTTGCCATTCTAGATTTTCTCTCTCTACAAGCACTTACATTATATTCTCCTGAGCCTTCTTCCTCTTCTTGCTCAGGATTTGCACCAGTATCAGAGATTCAAATGTCATCCTATTTCTCCTCCTCCAGTCCAGATCAGTTTTTAGCCCTTTTAACATTTAACCCATTTTCCTTAGAAGTATTTTCCAGTAGGTAACTAGATACTGTTGCCTTTATGCCTTTTCGCTTTAGGTTTGGGGGTTTTTTTTGGCTGAAGTCTATGGCAATTTGTCCTCGATTTACATTTGTCTCTTCTGCCCAAAAAAGTCTATTCAGTACTTCCTTCCCCGGAAGATTGGTGTACCTAGCTTGGCAAAACAGTTTGCCAAGGACCTGTCCTGTCTTGTAAATATTTTTTTCCATCTTGCTCTCGTGTAGCTTTTTTGTCTTTCCTCTATTTTTTTCTTATAAATATGTTATTTCAAAATTTGTCTAAAGGTTACATTAAAAAAGAGGGAAACATCACCTTCCAGTTTTGGTTTATTTCTGCTTTCATGTCAAAAACCTGCCCAGGAGTTTCCCCCACTCTGCTGCACCATGAACATGTGTTTCCTTTTTTCTTTGTTATGAAACCCCAGTCATTCTGGATTCCTTACTTTGGAAGATACATATTTCTGGTTTTCTGAACTTGGCACAAGCATCTTATTCAGTGTTAAATATAATTTGTTTGCACAGGACTGATTCAAGTAAATCCGTCTTTAATTCATATTACTGTTACCATGATCATCTTTGTTTGCCTGGACAATCATTAGAAATTAAGTAGAACTCAATTCTGTGATACCTTATTTTATGCAATTTATTTTATGCCCCATCTTAGTAAATAGCTCTTGGCTTGCTGGTCTTTCATTCAGTTGTTTCATATATTGTCTTCATCGTTCTAATTGTGTTATTTTTTACAGATTCAATGAGCAGAATAAGTAGACTCTTTTAAGACAGGATATACCAGAGTTTATACATGCCTTTGTTTTAAGTATGTTTTTCAACTTCACACATTTGCTTGTTATTACATCTAGATAAATTTTGAATGAGAAATACTGTAATACTGCAGCTGAATTTCTGTTGGGTTTTCCCTACACAGAATAAAATAAACATAATTTCTATAATTAATCTATGGCCTTGTTCAACCAGCATTTCTCTCTCTAACTTTCTCTTTTTCTGCTGTTGTCAGTCATGAAATATCTGTAACAGTCTTGCACTGGATCCTTAATTATGTCAGACTTTTAATAGTGGTAAGAAATTGACTGAATTTTACTACTGAGTACAAGTATGTTCAGATTTTTGTACAAGTATGTTCAGATTTTTGCTATAAAAATTCAGACAAACATGTTCCTATTAAATATTTATCTTCTACTATTGCTTCATGCTTTATGGCAAAATAATATCATACTAAATGTATTTGTAGAACATGTATATATTTCTAGAAATACTTGAATTTGCCAGGAGTAGTATTAATTTCTATCACATATCTCCTGAAGTATACAATAATACTGGCTTTACTTACGTGTATGTAGATTTTGACTATGTTTCCAGTTCATGGCCAAAGATTTTAACAACCTTCCTTTAAAGAACATTGTATGTAGGAAATATACCACAGAATTATATCAACTTACAAAATGTGAATCCAGATGAATTGAAACTCTTAATAGTTCAGAAGAGCTGGGATTATTATTGCATTAAAGCACCTGGCTTGTATGTAAGGCAGAGCTGTTTGTACTTGCTGGTGTTCAGCCCCTTGCATAAGCTGAAGTGGTCCATCCAAGGTATTACATAATTTACAAACATGAGATTCTTGTAAACTAAATGAAAGCTCTGGAGCAAGTAACCACTTGCTAGAGTGTGATTGTTCTCTTCCTCAGAATTTTTTTTTTTATTTCTTTTAAAAAAACTGCTCTTTAGAAGATGCAAAATTCCAATTTTTAAATAAGAATATTCTGGTGAATATGTTGCATCCAGATCAGTGCCTTTGTGTTGGCACAACTGCTGTGCACAGAAAGTGATGCTGAGATTGAAAACACATATTTCCGTGCCTTGAATTATAGTTTTTCTCCATCTGAGCAAACAAAACAAATTAAGTTGCTTTTTGTTTGTTTGTTGTGTTTTTTTTTTAATTGAGTTGCTTTCCTTTGGAGTGTTAAAATGAAGGATAATCTTCTTGCACAGGATCGAGGAGATGAATTCACTTACACTGGGAGTGGAGGTAGAGATCTTTCTGGCAATAAAAGGATTGGAGAACATTCATTTGATCAGACATTAACACACATGAATAGGTAAGTTTTGAAGATAAAATTTCAGTATTCCCAAACAAAGAGCTGAGTTTTATCTCAGTGTAGTGTTTTACCTGAAAAAGTAGCATTTTGCTAGATGCAGTTATGCCTGTACCTGCTACTTTTTTAAACAGTGGTGCTTCTTGCTGCTAAGACTCATTTCATGAAGCATTACGATTTTTATGATTTAAAGAAACACACACCTCAATGAAATATGCTGCTGTATTGCTGATGCAGCTAATAGTCATGTCTCTGGTTGAAATTGTCATACAGTATCCTTCAGAGGACCGTTTTCATGTAATGAGAAGCTTTAAAAAATCTTGGGTGGAAGTTTTCTGTGGTTTTAGGTTTCTTCTTCAAGGGTTAAATCAATTATGAAATTGAAGTACAAAGAAAGCATGTTCATTTTCATGTTCAAAGAAATTTTCCCTTTTTGGTAGCCTTTTCTCCCTTCATAGGTTTTTATGAAAATAAAAGAATTAGGGTGTTGCTTTATCAAAAGCATGTACTTAAAACCACTTAAAACCTGTGAGGTGCTAAGATCAACTGAGACATTTTTTTTGCCAGCAGTGCTTTAAGATATCATAGAATCATAGAATCATTAAGGTTGGAAGGGACCTTAAAGATCATCAAGTTCCAGTCCCCCTGCCACGAGCAGAGAGCCCTACCGCTAGACCAGGTTGCACAAAACCTTATGCAGCCTGGCCTTAAAAGCCTCCAGGGATGAGGCATCAACAACCTCCCTGGGCAACCCATTCCAGTTCCTCACCACCCTTATATTGAAGAATTTCTTCCTAATATCTAACCTAAATCTCCCCTCCCTCAGTTTAAAACCATTACCCCTTGTCCTATCACTGTCTTCTCTGACGAAAAGCCCCTCCCCAGCTTTCCTGTAGGCCCCTTCAGGTACTGGAGGGCCACTGTAAGGTCTCCCCAGAGCCTTCCCTTATCTAGGCTGAACAGCCCCAACTCTCTCAGCCTGTCTTCATAGCAGAGGTGCTCCAGGCCTTTGATCATCAAAATCATATCTGTTGCTGTCAGATTGGAGAGAGATTCTTTCAGACTTTTCAATAGTACTTAGAGGAGAGGGGAAAGTCTGACTTGGCTGCTGAGAGAGGGGAGAAGAGACGTGATGTGAACACAAAGCATAAGGGAAGGAAGATGGATGTAGGTTTAAGCAATAGGTTTACAAGCACATTTAGTGAATTAACTTGCTTTGAAAACCAGAATTAAGAGCTGGACTGTTAGGTCTCAGCATTTGCCTGCTCTTAGCCAATGAGAAGTCCACTGGCGAAGCTTTGTCTTCTAGCTTTGCAAGTGTTAGAGCCCTTGGTGCAGCTTCCAGTTATAGAAGTTTTCAAGCACTTTGATACTGAAGATGATGAGGATTCCATGTACGTAAATCAGTATTAGTTTGCTTGTCCAAGAATTTTTCCTTTTTAAGTTAAGCTTTTATGTAGGAGACATTTTTGATGTCGGATTTGTATGCCTGTGTCTTACTGATGACTTACAGTGTGGATTTTATGCTTGTTCCATGTGTGTTTATAACACTTATTATTTCTTCCATTCTAAAATCTGTGATTTGGTTTCAATGTGATTCTGAAGGGTTTTCCATCCCTGGTCAAATTGGCTGTGGCAGTAGAAATATTATTCATTATAGCAGCCTGGTGTAGTAGGTATTCATCCTGTCTTGCTCCAGCTTTCAAGAAGAGGTTCTTCATGTAGTTAATGGGGTTTGCTTGTTCTTGAGGTAGCTACTATTATTTAACTCCTGCTCTGAGGCAATTTATGTGTGAGATTTCAGTTACTTAAAGTTTTTTTGATAGTTACTATGTATTTTTTTCTTTACAGTGTTCTTCATCATACTCTTTACTTTTATACACATACTTTTAAATAGCCTTAAAATCTGGAGTTAATGGGGAATAGAGATAGGAAAAGTTTGCCTTTTGTTATTATTTTTTTTAAAATCCCTCAATGCTATTGAGGAAGGGATTGTTTTTAAAAACAAAGAATATTACATTTTGAATTATTGGTTTGTTTCATTTAGCAATTTCAGCTGAATTTTCATCTGGAACCTTGACAACAAAGTATTTTGCATTCCCATTGTTTTTTTCTTACCATACCTGACAGCATGGATCTCATTGCTTCCCGCAGTTCTGCAGTGGTTAAAGAATATACTGAAAAGCTCTGTGCTGCTTGTTAAAGCATAATTAGGCAAGGGAAATAGATATGTCATAATTACATTATTTATGAAGATTTTAAATCTCTTTCTAGGGCATTGGCCCTTAACTGTGATGCCCCATTGGATGACAAAAATGGAGCAGAGTCTAAGAATTGGAGAGCTGGTAAGCCAGTCAGAGTAGTGCGCAGCTCGAAAGGACGGCGAATCAGCAAATATGCCCCAGAGGAAGGCAACAGATATGATGGCATTTACAAGGTATTCTGATTTCAACTGGGTGCAACCTAACTTTTTTTTTTTCGGCTGTTTTAAAGAAGTCTCATATGGGTTACATTGCAAATTTTTCATTATTACTTAAATAAAGTTGTTGGGTTTTTTCTCCGTGATAGCTTTTTAGCCTTAGCTTATTCTGCAAGGAACTGCAATTAAATTATTCAGAGCTATAATAATAGAACATAATTCATTATAGAATATATAAAATGGAATATGTAAGCTACTTTATATGTGCTTACTGAGTCATATTAATCTCTGGAAATCAAAGTATTTCCTCATTTTTTCCTAGCTTTTTTTGCTTTTAATGACTTCTTAGCATCAGCATCTGAAATAAATGTGTGTGCCATTTAATAGCACTACTAAAATTTCACACCCAAGCGTAGATCTGCTGTAAAATAGTAATGTATAATTTAGTTTTCTCATTTCTTCTTGAACAGTTAAAGTATGACTATTTGCATGTGTTTGGCTTGTGATAAAATAACGACAATCGTTTTATGTTGTTCTTTAGGTGGTGAAATATTGGCCAGAAATTGGAAAGTGTGGGTTTTTAGTTTGGCGCTATCTTCTGAGAAGAGATGACATTGAGCCTGCACCTTGGACTTCAGAAGGAATGGAGCGGTCAAAGAAGCTGGGTCTGAGCGTACAGGTTCGATTCAGGACTCACACATTTGGTCTTATTCTTGGTTCTTATACTTTGCTGTGGCAGGATTTAATGCCAAAAACCACTGCAGTTTATCTGCAGACTAAAAGAATCATGTAATAGTTAGTGACACAGTAGAAGGAACAGTGGTTGAACCTTTCTGCCTCAGCAACCGATTGCTTTGCATATATGAGCCAGAAAATTAAGAGTTTGAATCCAGTTCTGTGATTCTCAGGCTGGGAAGAATTTCTGCACGTGCCTGTTGTTATAGCTGAGTCTGTCTGAGAAACTGAAAAACCTGTGCATTTTAATGTATTTTTCTCTTTGTGTGACTGAGGAGTTTGTATAGATAGAGCATTTCAGGCACAGGATTAAACTGACCATAAGGACTTGGGCATTGCAGCATCCATGAAAGATGAAAGAATTAACATGCAGTTTCTTTTCTCACCAAGGTAATGGTATATCTTGCAGCATACCATCATCTTCAGCTTTGCATACCTGATTTGTATTGTTGTAAGGGCATAGATATGGATATCGGGTTGCTTTTAATACAGTCCAGTGTGAGTTAGATTCTTTGACTTGACTACACTTTCTTGATAATAGTTAATAATGTAAATGTTTTCTCCATCATGTAGGGTTTTAAAAATTATTTTGGAGGTATATAGTTACAGGGTTTTAATGTCTTTTACAACTTAGTCTTGTTGGTATTTGGCAATTCCAATATGCCAGGGGGTTTTGTTTTAAATCCCTGCTTTTGTTTTGTTTGTTTTGTTTTGTTAGTATCCAGAAGGTTATTTGGAAGCCATGGCTAGTAAGGAGAAGAAAGACAGGGTTAAAAAGCAAACGGTGAAACAGGAGCCAACCAGCCAGAGTAACGGAAATCAGAAAAGGACAATTGATGATGGTATTGCTTTTTACTCTTTTAGCATTCATTAGCAAATTCTGTCATGTTACATTTATTAAGCCAGTAGCATGAAAACTTTGCAGAAATGTGAAGTTTTTTGGAAAACTAATGCAAACTGATAAGTACATGTTCTGTATTTAAGTAGTAGCGTAGGGATCTTTAAGGTCTGTGGAAAAATTGAGAGTCTTGTGTGCAACAGTTCAGTGCTGAACAGTATGACTTTGAGTAGGGATTTGACTGCTGCATTTCTTGAGTGTAATCAATGTTTTACCCTTTTAGAAACAGTTTTATCTTCCCCTTTTATAGTTCAGACTAACACTGCTGTTACTGCTTTTGATGGTCATAATCTTAAGCAGGTATAGAGGAACCTACGAATACACCTAAAGCCATGAGGATGGGAGATGGAGGGAAAGGAGAGGCTTTCCAGCTGACCCAAGAGCAGCAATGGCTCATTAGAGAAGACTGTATGAACCAGAAACTGTGGGATGAAGTACTAGCTTCTCTTAAGGAAGGACCAGTATGTTTGCTGCATGCATACTTTTTCATGTTTACCTTTTCCTTAGCCTGTCAGGAGAAATCTTGAGTATCTCTTAAAACCTAATTTGCTAAAGAATATAGACTGTGTCTAGCATTGTTCTTATTTGTAAGACTTTGATTTCAAGCACATAATCCTCACTTGGACAATTTGCTATTGATGGCTCAGTTCATACCTGTATAATAGACATATATCTTGCTTTAAAATATTTTTAAGTCAGAGGTGGCTTTTTTTTTCCTTTTCATTTTTGAAGGGAGCGTGTTTTCTCTGAAATTATAAAAGTATTTTAGTGTACTGCTGATGTGAGAAACCAGATACGAAGCAAGATGGTTCTGGTTACTACTTTTTGTTTAGACAGAAAAGAATGGCTTACTTTATTTAAGAAGACAGAAGTACTGTCATCTTCAAATTTAGATATGAAATGAAAAAATTGTGATCCAAATCTAGATTATCTGACTTTTTAAGTATCTTTAAGAAACCTAAAGTAAGAGAGAAAATACTTTCTTCCCTCTAAATGTGAAGAAAATAGCAAGAATAGCTCAAGATTGAAGAGACTATAGTCACTATTATTAAAAAAGTCCACAAAAGGAGTATTTTTAAAATACTTTATCTTCTGGCATAATTAGTCTTACCAATGTCAATTTAATAGTTATTTCAGTTGTTTTGCACAAGACATCAAGGCACTAAGAAGTTAAAATAACTCAATAAAACTCAACTCAGTGAAAATCAAACCATTGGTTAGAAAATTGATATACATAATTACTTCATTTGAGAATTTTATGGCTGTTAATGGTGCTTCTGTAACAGGAAAAGCATCTGTAACTCCCTGTTCTTCACAGTTTTTGCTATAATACTGCTGCAGTTGTCTTGGTGTAGGAACTGTGTAAAGTTATTCCTGTTACCTGTCTCCTATCCAGTGTCTGTAATGGCCAGAAGGAATTTCAGCTCTCAAAGTTGTGCCTGATTACAGAAAATAGAGATACGTGTTCTAGAAAGGAGAAAATAGTAATTTAAAAGTGGTTGAGTTTCTGAGAAGTCCTTTTTCTACAGATTCCTGCCCATAAGAGTTCCATTTGGTTGCCACTAAAGGCAATGGTAGCTTTGGATTGCTGCTGTGAAAATGTGTATAGTTGTGCTTGAAATAACCACCTTCCCTTTTTACTAAATGAAATATGGTTTGAGATAAATCTGGTTTTTTAAAAATAATTACAAAGAACTGTATTTTGATAACCTATAGATCTGCTTTTTTTTTTCTTTTTTCTATAGCCAAGCTTGTATTCTTGAGATATTTGGAGATGACTGACATGCCAGAGATAAACATGCTTGTGTGTGTAATACAGCTGATACAAATTCATCTTGAGATTCCTCAGAGATGACTTTAGAAGATTTAAGAACCAGGGAGGTTGATTTAGACACTCCAGAGAATTTGGCTTGAGAAGAAACCATAAGGCTAGCCATAATTCGTAATCAGAGGAAGAGGTGCAGAAGTGGCTTTCTTAGCAGAAGCTCCCTTGCCAGAGAAGTGGAGATCTTCCAGGCACATGCAAATTTCTCGCAGCAGTTAAAACCACAATTGCTAAGTTTTCTGACCTTTGCTAGGAACCAGGCATGAGTGGCCCTCTGCTCTGCTTAGTTTTATTTGTAACAATACTCAGGCAAACAAGTGAATAATCTTTAAAACATTAGTTGTCTGAATTATGGAAGAGCAGGGAAATTAACCAGTTCTGGACCTTCTCTGTGATCACTTTTAGAATGCTGCACTCATGAATATGGAGGACTTAGGAACTTTTGGAAATGTATCATATTTATATAATGAGTTACATTTACAAGAACAGTAATAGAGTTTGTCTTTGTTTATTCCTTTGCCCTACACTAGAATTTTCTGAAGAAACTGGAACAGTCCTTTATGTGTGTCTGCTGCCAGGAGCTGGTTTACCAGCCAGTGACAACAGAGTGCCTCCACAACGTCTGTAAAGTAAGAATAAACCCAGTCTTGCCTTAGGCTGTTGCCTTGGCTCTGAGACACCAAACACCAAAGCCATATGTATTTTAGAAAGACAGTAATTATTGCCTAACATACTGAACAAAAACATGCAACAAGTTTGCATTCAGTGATTGCTGTGTAAGCTTAATTTTCTGTAATAAAGAGTGGAAGTAGGTTCAGTATAGTCCTGATAGACATAATGAGTACAGTTTACCATCACTGTCATTCCTTTGTGGCTAGTGGAATTACATAAGGAACTGCTTTGGTCCAAGAGCTAGATGCTGGTACAGTAACAACAATTTAATGTTACATAGTTAAGGAATTAAACCAGATTTTATTATTGTGTAACACTTCTAATAAGAGTTACTGAAAGGATGCAGGGTAAATGCATGAAATTGTTTTTTTTCCCTTATTTGGAGTAGGTTATGTAATCTTATTATTCTTGGCATTATTTTTGTTTGGTAGGAGGGTCACAGAACTCCATTTGTAACTCATGTATCTTAAAATCTTGATCAGTTGGATATAATGTTAGGAGATTGTACTGGAGTTAATGTCTGTAGCACAGAATCATGTGCTGAATTGTGTGTATTTGAACCATGCCTGTCTTACCTGGTATTTCTGCCAAAGAGCCTAAAAGCATTCAGGATATTACCATCCTAGTACAGTATTTGATAATGTAAGTTTAATGTTGAAGGAACTATATCACTCCAGTAAAAATCACTGTGTTGTCATGCGTGGCCGGCATGCACAGGATGATTATGGCTCCTTAAACAGCATAAAAAGTATGATGAAGGGGTGAACATTCAGAATTATGGAAATTGGAAGGAGATGGAGAAGAGAAATCTGAATGGCAATAAACTCAGAAAGCATAGAATGTGGTCAGTAAGTATTTGTGAATGCAAAATAACATCCAGTTAAAGCTGCAAGGAATAGTCTGATGGCAAGGTGCTATTCCTGTTTGGGCACAGATCTGCACTGATAACTTTCTGATACTCAGCTCACCTGCTTGGGCTATCTGCAGCCTGTGGTAACATAGCAAGGATGGCAGAACTGATAATAGTATGTTAGTGTTACTCTACCTAAGTCTTGAAGGCTTAACTGAATCTCATCTGCTGAGGCAGATGAAGATTGTTACATTAACAACATACCTGGTGTGCTCTAGCAGGGTGGATGGACTAGATGATCTTCAGAGGTCCCTTCCAACCCCCTTGACTCTGTGACTGTTACTCACCTTCCTCTTGAAATGAAGGTCTGGAAAGCTGTAGCAATCTAACTGTGGGCCTAGGAGGATGCTGCAGACGTGGCTGTGATTCACAGGAAGACACTGGTGGAAATGAAGGGTGAATCTCAGTAGTGATTTGGTTTAATTCCTCCCAAGCTTAGTGTTTCACATCCCAGCCCAGAGCAGAATTCCTTACTTTAGGACACTTTCATCACAGAGGCAGAGGTACACACCAGAGTGCTTGGTAATGATGTCCTTTTTTCCAGTAGTACAGCAGATTGCATCTTTTTCATTCCTTAGTTTTTGCTGGTTAAGGTGTCAGTCTGAAACAAAGTTCTCACAGTTTTACTTCTCTGTCTGTGTATGTCCTAGAGTTGTTTACAGCGCTCCTTCAGAGCTGAAGTCTTCAGCTGCCCTGCCTGCCGCTATGACCTGGGAAAGGGCTACACCATGGTTCCCAACAAGATCCTGCAGACACTGCTGGACCAGTTCTTCCCTGGTTACAGTAAAGGACGATGATGTGCTTGGCTCCTTCCGTACTTCTCCCAGTGACTTTATAGACAGTAAAGGAGAATGAGCATGGGAAGTTCAACAGCGGACCAGCCAGCTTGATGGGACTCAATACATGTCACATTCTGAAGCCGCTAACCCTCTTCCCCTCATAGCCATCTTTTTTGGTGTAGCGAGAACTCCAATTCTCAGCGTTTAACATCAAGGGTAGTTTTGGCCAGTAACAAGTAGTTTTTAAAGGAAAAGAAAAAAGAAAAAGAAAAAGAAAGAAAAAGAAGAATAGAAAAGCCTCAGCTCTTACTGGCCTCGCTGATACTTAATTTATGATTTTTTTTTTTTTGTAACTACCTCAGGATAGAGGAAAATAAATTATGGGGATGAAAAACAGTTAGTGAAGTTTTAGCTACACACTGCCTCCTGAATATTAGGTTGTGCCTGGTCCATATGGTTTGATTTACAAAAAAAAACCCACAAAAAACAACAAACAGAACAAAAAAAACCAAACCAAATCAAAACCCCACAAAAAAACAGCAAGAAAAAAACCCGGAAAAAGCACTTAAGCCAGTTGGATTAAGGAACAGCAAATTCTGTGGTGTGCATAATCCTTTTTTTGTCTTTTTCTTCTATTATGCTGTATTTTTTTGCAAGAACAGGCTGATTTTTAGTCTATTTTTGTGAGCTTCATTGTGCTTTTCTTGTATCTTATGCAAGTTGACTACTAATGACTAATGAGAACAATATGAATGCATTGTTGCTGCATTAGTGTAAAGTGATCTGTGTTTTTTGCACTTAAAGAGGGTATTCAAGACACTCTAGTTGTGTAAAAAATATTTCATATAAAAAAGCCACTTCTGTATTAGTTAAACTGTATGCTTTTAGTAGGTCTTGTATCAGTGGCAATACATCTACACAGCATTGAAGGCAGTGCTAGCTTGGAGAGGGTTCAAATTGCTTCATATTGTGATCTGAGATTTTATATACAATATATCCCCCCTCAAAATATACCTTATTAAATATTTTATGATTCAGAAAAGTTGCTAATTTTGTTTTTACTGCTAGCTACATATTTAAATAATAACTTTTTCTTCTTTTTTTTTTCTCAGATTACTAAATGCTTTCTTTAGGTGGGCTTTGTATTTTTAGTTAGTGCTGGATCCATGTCCTGGAGTCAGAGGGGACCCTTCCTGCCCTGCAGGCAGCTGGGTGCAGCTGGGAGCTGCGGGTGCCCCACGCAGCAGCAATTAGTCAGAGATGGTCAGCACAGGCATGGGGCAGCACTGACAGCCTGTAGCCTGCCAAGTAGCCCACAGAAGTATATATGGAAGTATATATGTAATTCTCAGTAATCTAAGATCTTGCCCTTACTATGGTGTGGTAATGAACCAGTCGTTGAGGTGCACGCAGCAGTGCAGGTTTTTTTGGGTGACAGTTTGATGGCTTAATGGCTTATTCGCTTCATCCAAAGTAATTAACCTCTCTCTCTCCACTCTCCCCCATATTCTGCTTAGGATTTAATTTGCATCCAAAATATATAATGCTGGTACTATCTCTCCAGTCTTATTAAAAAAAAAACAGTTGTTACAGAGCATTTGTAAAAGATTTAACTCCTCAGCTTTTTCTGTGCTCGTTAGAATGAAGGTTCAGCCTTTTTTTGTTAGGTGAATCAGTGTTAGTGTTAAGTATACAGTTTAAAAGAGCTGTAGACAGATTTTTTTTAGAAAATTTTAGGTCAGTATTTCATGGGGAAAACAGATGTAATTTAACTTCTGTAACAATCACTGCATTTGTGCAGCAAGCACATAAGACTTGTGACTTTATAGCCAAGTGCTGTGAAACATGTTAGACGTTTTAATGCCTTTTTCTGTGGGATAGCTTTTAGCAATTAATTGATGAGATAAATTTGTCAGTCTGAGGTCAGCAACGGGATGGTCTCTGCTTAATACAAAAATATGCACATCAGTTTTTTAATATATCTTTTCAGTGACAGTCACAATCAAGCAACACGAACCTGCCTTTAGCAGACATTGAAGTAGCTTGACCTGACTTTGTGGACCTAAGCTGGCAACACAGAAAGACTGTCCTTTCCTCACAAGTTTGGAGTGTTTTTTCATGGTTTTTTATATCCTTAGTGCTGTGTCTGTAGCTACTGAAAGACGCCCTTTCCAATAGTAAATTCTAGAGCATAAAATTTATTTTCTTCACTATGTATTTAGACCATTTAGGACCTCGATGCAGCTTTGCCCATCAAAATTGCTTTCTGGGCTAACCTTCTTTTAATGAAATCCATTCCTGTCTCCTGTCACCTGCAGTCTCTTTGTGTAGTTAAAGGCCCCACTGAAGTTATAAGGTAGGTAATGAAGAAGCTGCAGTCCCAAAACTTTTCACTATAAAGGACACAGAAGCACAGTACGTAAAATAGTGTGAACACTAGCCTCTTTTGTGGCACTTCAGAGAAAGCTCCCTGGCATGAGTGTGCACATAGACCTTGAAGAAGAGGTTAAGTAATTGCTGGTCATAAGGTGCAAAACTCTGCAGTCCTTTCCCCAGTCTGAACATTACCCTGTTACCTGCTTCCTCATTCACCAAAGTCCTGCTTCATGTGGCTGCATGAATTTTTCTCTACAGAGGTGCTCACTTGTAGCAAACACAAATGAATCTGCACAGATCCCCTCTCAGGTTCCTTTCAAATGTTCTCATAACATGCACGGTCTGTCTGTGTGACTGGTGAGAGGATTACTTTTATATAATTTGACTGGGAACAGATTAGAAGAGGCTCCTGTTTAAGGTCTGCTTTCTGGCTGCTGAGTAATTAATTGCATGTGGCATTGTGTGTGTCGCAGTAGGGCTCTTGTCCTGAGGTGTTGTTGGTATGGTCGGAGGGCCAGAGGTAGAGCTGTGAATCAGTTTTTACACAAGCTGTAGACTTGGATGACAAAACAAAGCAGTTTGAGTGCACTGTATAAACCAAAGCCAGTATCTAACATTGAGAGATTTGAGAAAATGCGGAAAGAGAATACTTTGTTAGATGAGATCCAACTCATAATTAGCAGCTCACAGTCTGTTAGAAAAGGTATTTCATGCCTTCTCCAGAATAAGAAGAGGGGATTAGATGAAACTACAAGGAAAAATTTATGTCAAATAGAAAAATGGTTGTTTGTTACTGCTCAGTAAAACTGATCATTCTAGCTCATTAAAAAATCAGATTTATTTCAGTATTTATCTCTGCCAGTGTTTTGCTTTCTGTAGAAGCTGTTACTGCTGTGGCAATTCTGACAAACCAGAACTTAAGCTTCATAATTTCATACTGGGTAAATCCCGCTGAAAAGTTATGATCCAGAACATGAAAACACTTAAAATTCTGAGCGTTTTTATTACGTAACTAACATTGGTAAGTAAAAAAAGGCAGTACGAAATATTAACACTAGCAATGCTAGTGGTAATATATGTGAAGTAAATTAAACAATCTACTTCATCTTTTTTTACAAAATATAAACAATTACTCCTGCAGTTAATATTCATTACTATTGCCTTATGCATCTGCATCTTTTCTACTTTTTTAACTGTATCTTCCATGTTACTTTGCAAATTAGGTGTTAATTGTTAATCTTTTAGCACAGACAAAATTGTGAGTCAAGGCAACTTCAACATCTACTGCTTGTGAAAGAAACACATTTCGTTTACATCTGATGAATTGATTGTATTTACATTTTAACTATCAGTGATTCAATTAACAAACATGGTGATTATCCAAAATATACACAGTATATAAATCCCCTATCAGGTCTGTGAGGAAAAGGCCATTCTGATGGACTCAGAAGTCCAGGCAGCTAGAAGCAGTCTTAAGAAGATGCTCTTTTCTGTTCAGAAAAGGGAGATTCATAGGCTTCCATTGGTGGGCAGGTACAAACCAGATGCTGATCTCCATAGATATCATCAATGCGAGCAATTGTGGGCCAAAACTTGCTTTCGGGCTTCACAAATGGCTAAGGAGAGAAGAAAAGACAAGTATTTAATTTTTACACCAAGCAAATCTACATTATTTTAATAGACATTAGAAGTTTTAAGAAAGACAAATGCTGAAAAAGTGCATTTTTTTAAGCAAAGTCATACTTCAAATCTATTTGCAGTCCCTGACATTTAAAAAGCATGTATAATACAGTTGGCAGTCAAACGAACAGATTTTCAAAGAAGTGTAACCATGTCCTCTTAATAAATGCTTGACAAGAAACAGCTGTCATGGGATAAAAGGAAACTGTGACCCTTGGGAGTAACTGACTAACAGATAGGAACCAAAGAAAAGACTACCAAGACCTGCGCTATTCAATATAGTTATAATATATAAAACAAGGTGGCAAACATCAGGTGCAGTTAAATTCTTCCTCTTTGAAACAGCACATACCAATAAAATAGATGCAGTTCATTTTCAGGTGAGAAGAATTAGTTACACATATATTTAACTGTTAAGATTTTAGAAGTAGTTTTATGTACTGCTCTGAAAAAGTCTGATATATCCAGCTCCAACTGGAGCTTTATTTGTATCAGGCTCACACTGGTGTGGCTTGCCCCACACTGACTGTGCATCTTGTCAAACCCTCATCCAAGGTCTCTGGAGCAGGGTGTTGAGCATCAGGACATGGGACTGTGTTTTGGGAACCCCTGGAACCATATGTTAGAATTGAAAAAACTGTTTCCAACAGGAATACCCAATACTGAAGTGCTGAGATTTAGAAAACCAAGTTTGAACTTCATGTGTATAGACTTTTTTTCCTTGTCTCTGAAAACAAAATTAATGGAACTACTGTAGAGCTCACACAGAGAAGTATCAAGCAACAGCAAAAAAGGCCCTGAAGTTACTATTCTTAGCAGTTTACTTGATCTCCACTAGCCAGAAAACCAAAGAGCAGAAAGCACGTTTCTGTATTACCACACCACTAGGATCCCATTATTTACTTACCAGTGGGAATGCTGCCACTTCTCTGGAATAAGGACGATCCCACTTGGAAGAAGTGACACAGTTCAGTGTATGTGGTGACATCTACAAGCAAAAAGACATGTTTAGGACATGGAATTACTGAATTCAGTTTACTTTATCAGCATGAACCCTCCCTCAAGTTCACATTACTATATACAAATAATTACTGTCTAGGAGAGTCTCTTGAGAATAGCACTTATCTGGGGAAAAAAAGGCAGATTTAAACCAGGCAGCAAGTCAGTATCTGATTTTTTTTTTTCAGTTAGCCTGAAGATACTACCCAATGTTTGAATATGCTTCCAGCTTTTCACTAAATCCCCTCAGTATTCAAAAAGTCAGTACAAAATTACAGCAGAACTTGAGCCTATAACAATCTTGTGCTGCACTTGCTAAAATAATAATTCAATCTTTATTTTACTTTTAGTAAAAAACAGATAAATGAGCATCTCTCCATAATTTTGAGATCGCCTCAAAAATTACCGTGTGCCTGTGTAAATAACTTTCCTTGATCCGTCAGCAATGGCCAGACTTCAGATTAGAAACAGCTAAAATTCAAATTTGAAAAAGTTTAAAGGTTTCTAAAGTCAAATTTCAAGTTCATGTGTTCAGTGTTGCACACAGTTATATTTAAGAGTACTGGAAGACCAGGAAGCAGGCTTCTGTAGCGTCAAGTAAGTCTCAAGGGTTAAGCTGATGCTGGTAACTTGCTCTACATGCCATCTTACCTTTAGTGGGTTAATTTGGGGGTCCATCCTGCCCTCCTCTATTTCAGCAATTTCCTGCCTAATACTGATCATTGCATCACAAAATCTGTCCAGCTCTGCCTTGTCTTCAGACTCTGTTGGTTCAATCATAAGTGTCCCTGCCACTGGCCAGGACATGGTTGGAGCATGAAAACCTGATAAAGAAGAAATCAGTCACTGCCAATAGAAGACATCAGTTCCTGACAATAGGTTATGAGTTAATACATGCATTAGCTGGCAAATGAATCACAAATCCAGCCCTTTCTTTACAGGACTGAAATATTTGGTAGTGTTGGCGGACTTTTCAAGTACCTTAGTTTTTAACACTGAAAGGTAATGCCATTGTATTATTTACAATAGTGTTACACACTGATTTAATGAAATACTCTTAAAACCTGCTCCTTTGGTATATTACTTTTCAACCCAAAAGTATATTGCTTTTTTATCTGGTTATTTCTGTTCCTGCTGCTCACTTCAGTAGAAGTGTTTTGCCACCCTACCTTCTTATGACAGAATTAATGGCAAAATGAGACACATACAGATTTCTGCACTGGTAAACAGTAAAAAGAGAAAGTAGTCTCTCATCATTCCTTTCCTGCACTACTGCTAATTACACCCTTATAATGCTTTTCTTTCAACTGCAGAGGATTGAACTTTACTAATTTCATCCATGTAGCTAACCTATACCTACTGAAAAGTCTATTAAAAGTGGTGCATGCCATTTCAGGCCATAGCAGCGCATTAAAAAGCAGAAAGGGTGGTTGTGGTTGGGGTTTTTTTTTGTATCACAGCTGCATTTTGGATTATCTCACTGACAAGGTATTACCAGTTAGGATTTTGACAGCTTTTATGCATTTTCTGTTAAGAGGCACAGTTGCATAGGAGCAAGCAGTTCAATGGGTCATCTTGCCTGGCAGCCAAAGACTAGCCACGATCAGATTCTTCAGAGCACATGTACCTGGTCGAGAGTCATGTAATTGCAGATTTGAAGGGGCAGTCCACAAAACCAGGGAGGTAGCAGGACACCTGTCAGTAGCTACTAAACATCAATTGATGCAAGTATCTCTCTCTCTAAGCCCTTAATGTACGTGAGGAGATCTGAAATGACTGTGACAGACTGACGATTGATATGTGCAGGACTAGAATGTTTCGGCTTCCCTTTAGAAGAGATGTAGGAATTTCTCACTTAGGTTGCTGTTTTTTGTTTAAAAAAAGACTTACCATAATCCTGAAGTCTCTTAGCAAGATCTACTGCTTCAATGTTTGCTGTTTTTTTGAAAGGTCTCGTATCCAAAATGAATTCATGGGCTACATAACCTGTAAAGAAAAAAGTGCACACTAGGTTTACTTACTAGGAGAACAATTAAATCTACCAACCAGATTATTCTGATTGGTTCTCTGGAGAACATGGCAAAAAGTCAAATTAAAAAAATAACCATTTGGGCAAAAACTCAAACCTGAGAATTTATCAGGTGAGACACAAAGACACTGGCCCTCTGGATCCCATGTCACATTAAGAAGAGGCCTCATTTCTAAGATCAGAATGAGGAAAGGGTTGTGTAAGTATAATTTATGTGTAGCCTGACAAATACCTGGATGTGTCAATGGCCCATTTAGGTCTTAGGCTGTTTCAAATAAGCCATTGTTATGCTGGAGAAAAGCTCAAATCTGGTGTTAAAGAGAGTCTGAAGACATAAGTTATCTAAATGTATATCCATGATCCTGGAGAACCCAGCTAAATTTTTCAAAATTTGCAACTTCCATTCACTGCAATCTGCAGGTTTAGCCAAGGTGTACTCCATTAAATGTAAGACCTCTATTTTGAAAGGCATACATATTGAACTCAGATGTTCTTTGGTGACATTAACAAGCAAAACAACACTCTCTGATAGGTTAGTTACACTTCTTTCACCTGTTTTCATTACTTCTGTCCTGCTGCAAGACCAGAGAGTTATAGCAGGGAAACAGAATGTAGCCAAAGTATTTTGCATTGCCAAGGGGATTCTCCCTCATCTCCCAAGGAGAATAAGGAGTGGAAATGAGAGAAATTTGGAGTTCTTTTTCAAAGGAAATGTACAAGGGAAAGTACAGGTCCAAAAAACTGCGTCCAGTTCTTAAATGGTTGTGCCAATGCTTCTCCTTCTTGTACTGCTTGTTAATCTACTACTAGACTTAAAGGAGAACAATCTGATGCCAAGCTTTACACCATCTTTTGTCATCTTTTAGTCTAAGTAAAAGCAGGCATTTTTTCTTCTATTTCCAAGTATCATTTTCACTGCAATACCTCCACAGAAGCATGTAGCTGGTTATTTCTCTGTGAGGAACATCAAGAAAAATCTGAGATGAAGCTGTCACATTGTATTAAAAAAGAACCAAACTGCATGCCAACTTCTATACTATGAAAAGGAAAGTGAGCTTGGTAGAAGGAAACAAATTGTCCAATACTTGCCTTTTGCTCCTCTGAAGAGGATTTTGTAGTGCTTCTCTAGCCTCTTCGCCATGTAGTTTGCATTTAGTATAGCAATCTCAGAAGCATGTTTCAGACCCTTTGCTCCCATTGTCTGGAACAGGAATAACATAAAGAAACAGATTTAAAAACATTCCCAAGCAACTATGTTCTTGTACTGGCTAGCATGATAGACAAAAGCACTTTAATGTACCTAGCTAGTTTTAGGGCAGTCACATTGCTATTACACTTTTTTACACTACACTAACAGAAAAGCAGTGGGTATTATTTGAGAGCAACTTTGGTATGCATACCTTATGAGACTGCTTACTGTACAAGTGTTTTTGTTGAAGTCAGTAACAACCCAAACCTTTCCCAAAACAGAAGCTCAGAAGCAAGAAGAAAAAAAGTGAGCAGAACTCAGAAGTGTCATCTGCACACAATGGCTGTTACCATCCTTACCCTAAGGAGAGAGTGTCTAGAGAGCTTCCCAAAAAATCTATGTGTGCTGTCTCATCTTTGCTGTCATGTCACAGGTAATACTGTGCATTAACAAAGACCAGAGCCAAATGAACACCGATGAACTTGCTTCTCTGCTAAAGTGCTGCTAAAGGACAGTGCTAGAATTGAACTGTGGCTGAATTTTTTCACGCTGCACTTAGGAGTTAAGTTGGCAAAGGAGAAAGGCAAACAGCCTTCAGGGTAGCACCTTGAGACAGAACAGTGTAAACAATGACACCTTGTACTGTAGAGAAATATCTTCCTTTAAAAGTCTACTACAGGTTAACTATTCCGTAAGAGGAACCAGCTTACAGTCACAAGTCATTTTCCCCACAGCTGAAAACCCCCCAGGGAAGGTGTACCAGCTCATATTAGCTCATTTGGAATTCCAGAAGAGCTGGTTTCCCCAGGACTGGAAGTTTCCAACGTTAAAGAGTATCAGACTGGCTACACGGTTCACTGTTCCAGCAATTTCTCTCACTGAAAGCTTTAAATGTTGCTCAGAGTTCCAGCACACCCTCTTCTCAGGCAGAATTTGAATCTACACTCAGCCCTGTTGGCTGAATAATTCCATATATGTAACCAAGTATTTGCATGCTTATCACTAAATTGTAAGGCATTAAAAAATTACATAGGTCATCACCAAGTTGGCACACATCCAAAGCCAAAATCAAGTTCAGTTTTCAAATTCAGTAAAATCCCCTAGAATTCAAGTTCTTATTAAACAAATTTCAGGAAGTTAAATGTTACGTACTGGTCAACTATACCAATGCTGCAGCATACAACCAAATATGTTCTTGGAATATCAGTAATTACCAAGCAACTTTCAAATGTGAAAACTTGAAGGTGCCAAGACTAATGGCAGCTTTCTGCCTTTTGTTCATTTGTCGCAAGAATTATTATAGAAAAGAGAAGAATTAAACAGGCTGCATAGATACAGCTGTTGTCCTGCCACCCTTTTCTTTTGCAACAGGTGGCAATAGGCTGTTCCATTGTCCTACCTGGAAAGCAGAATTAGGAAAACAAGGAGGTTCAAAGGATGTAAATAACCTATGACCATGCTGCAGCCACGTGCACTTCAGTCTACACAAACATCTTGTGATGAGTTGCTCTTAAACCTGTCCATGCAGTTCCAGTGGTCCCCAGAATTGCTGAAACAGAAACAGACCCTCAGCTGATACTCCTTACAAAAGTGTACACACCTTGATATACACCCAGGAAATTGGCAATATAGCACTGGAACCCCACGGTGCAGCACTGACAGTACCCAAAGGACATGCATCCTTATCCAGCTGCATTTTGATGACAGGGTGGGTAGGCAAGTATGGAGCCAAATGTTTCTTCCTAAAACAAAAACATTGATTTTAGAACTTCAGTGTGTGTTATTCTGTTCAGAAGTATCTCCTCTTCACCGTCCTTTCAAATGCAGTCCTCCAGGAAGTCTGTTTTCTTCAACAGAAAGTTTATAACATAACTGGTGAAAATGTAGGATGGCACTCAGTTTTCAAGCTATCACAAGATATTAATGCAGCTATCCAAATCAGAATGATCTTTTAAAGGATTATGACTGCGCTACAAGGTTAGATTCATGTACTTCATGAACCAGTTCTGTATTCTGGACTGTGTTCAGCCCTCAAAGTCCACAGATCATCTCTGCATTTACTGACAAAACTGACTGCTGAGCAAGGTCTTCTATATACACTAAAGGGTCAACATGAAAGGCAGGGTCTGGGAACACATAAACCTCATCATTCATGACAACAGCACATGGAGTATCCCAGAGAAGGACAAAAGTTCACAAACAACAGTACACCTTTCCCATTCATGGCTCTGTACTTAAATGAACAGCCAACTAAGATTCACTAAGAGATTTTTTCTTTTTTTTTAAGAAAAAGCTAAAAAAAGAGATACCCACACTCCAATTGGTCCCATTCCTGGTCCTCCTCCTCCATGGGGAATGCAAAAGGTTTTGTGAAGGTTTAAGTGAGAGACATCAGAGCCATAATCTCCAGGACGACACAGACCCACCTGTGAAGGGAATACTCTGTCTCAAAGTATTCTTTACATGCTATTTTAAGACCTATTGCTTTGTTCAAGAAAAATAAGTTGAAAAAGGTATATGTTTTACCATTTTTCATTAACGTGACACATCATAAACATGGATGCAAACAATTGTTTTGCTTTAGGATTTCCTGCTCAAGTCTGTAAAAACTGTCATTGACAAAGCTTAGGCAGACGAAGCCCATTTCAGTGAAAAACTCATACATCTTATAACACATTTCAGGGCTAAATTGGATAAAAGATACTTACTTTCACAATCTAATTTTTATTACTATACTTGGAAACCTCACCTTTTCCCCAAAACACTGCAATCTTTGAGGAAGCTGTGTTATGGTCTGAGCTGAGTACTACTGTGCTATTTTTATTTCAAGGAAATGTACACTCCCAGTTGTAACAAATGTACCTAGGAGATTTTCTACCTGGGCATTCATGTTTGCTCCATCTAAGTAAACTTGGCCTCCATGTTTGTGAATCAGGTTACACACATCTCCAATCTCCTCTTCAAACACACCATTGGTGGAAGGGTATGTGATCATGATGGCTGCCAAGTTCTCTTTGTGTTTGTCAACCTAGTGGCAGAGAGGGAGAGAGAAAAAGAGGTAATTGAGGCTCCTACAGCTTTTTAAGAGCAGATTTTTTACAAAAACATGACACTAAGGTCATCAGGAGTTCTACAGGTGAGAAACAAGCCTATCAGCAGGTAATCATCTACAGTCAGCAAAAGATACTGGGCTCTTTCCTTCAACAATACCTGTGGAAAAAGACTGTTTTCTCCGTTTATCAGAACTTTAAATCAGGGAAGAATACATGGTGTTAAAAGATGTATGTATAATAGTCACTTCTGGGACCTTAAGACAAGCCAAGTGAAACACCTGGCCTTCAATGTAATGTGATCTAATGACCATTCCTCTCAGAAACACAGTTCTATGAGTACCATAAAAGCCTGCTCAGATATGTATTTTTGGAATTGTGTCCTTCTAATCCCTTGGATTCCCAAGTTTCACCTGAAACCAATCTACTCAAAAAAGTGAAAAGTTTTCTAGCAACACCTTATGCAACAGAGGTGGACATGAAGTTTGCTAAGCGAAGGTTAAAGTGCAGTTTCAAATGCTTCACTCTCATGAACATGCTTCATTAATTTCAAATACTAGATATAGACGAAAAAGGCCTGCTGCAAAAGAGCCTACTGTGTAGAAAGATCCTCTGAGCCATTCCTGCACCAAAGATCCTCAAATTAAAGGAAATCTCACAAGTATCACATGGATAGTTTCTAGGTGAGCAAAGAAAGGAATTAACCTTTTCAATCATGTATCCACTGCTATTGCCCTGTTCTCTCCCAAAGAAAAACCTGGTTCAACTGCCAGCACTATTACCTGTAGAGAAGAGGGCATGTTCCTGCCTCGAAAATTAAAGATAATGGAATACTCACCATTGCTTTTAAATGGGCAGTATCAATGCTCCCATTTTTGTCCACTTCAATTGGCTGAATCTTCATCCCTGCCATCTGTGCACTTGCTGGGTTTGTACCATGAGCAGATTTAGGAATAAGGCAAACCTGAGAAGGGAAAAAGAAGCAGGGGCTAAAGTATAACTAGTTTAAAAAAAAATCTTAAAAGCATGATGGCCTGTGCTCAGCTACAACTCATTATCCAAGTTTTCAAAAAGGGATCGTGAAGGATTGTTGACCAGCAAATTGCCTCTCGTACTGAAAGATGCAACTCAATTTTCTTTGAAGAAAATCCATTCAAGTATCACAATCTAAATTCTCATTTGGAAAATTAAGCTTCATTTGCTACAAAAATAATATTTAAGACTGCAGTTCCACAATATTATTTCAGATACTCACATCTAAAATCCTGTCCTGTCGACCCCTTTTTTAAAAAAAAAAGAATTTTTTTTACAGTAATCAGTCTTCCCATATACAATGACTTCAAAGGAAAAACTATCTAGTTCCAACTTTTCATTATATCCTCAGCTGACTTCCAAAGCATTTTGTTCTGTATTCTATTCAAAACAAAAAGTTAGACTGAAATATTTTGGCTATAGCTAAGAAGTTTCAGACAGCTTCCAGACATTTGCTAGGAACTCCACCCCTTCTAAAGACAAAGAATACACCTCCTCTAAAAAAAAAAAATAAATAAAAAAAATTCCTTTGCTTCTATTCAACGAAGCTATTAAAACATTCATCTATTGTGATTCTCTTGGAAGGACTGATTTAAGTAACTTTATTAAGTAAGTTACTCAAACTTAGCTGCATTTAATAACTGACAGTAGTAGGGCACTGTGTTTTCATGACAAAATGCATGATGGTCTCGACTTCATCTTCCATGGAGATGCTGAGACAAATGTTAATGACTTTAAAAGCTATTCCAAGGAACTAACCCGTCTGTCTCAGCACCTGGATATTCGCTCTTCTTGCAGTGAACTGTCAGTGTTTGTGCTGCTGTGCTGAATGGAAGCACCGGGATCCCAGCCCCAGTGCTGGGACACGCCGTGGCTCTTCTGTAACCATTTTAGCTGCGAGGCAGATACATAAAGTGAGTCTAGATTGCCACCCAGACTTGCTGGGCTGCATCTGCAGCTGCTGGGTACAGAAGTGATTGATTAGGCGACAAAGGGAACAGATGTGAGCTGTCGGTTAATGTCGATACTTTTTTCCCACGAGAGGGCACCAAATCCAAACGATGCCGACTGCAAGAATCTTGGTCTGCTGGTCAACATACTTCCTCCAGCCAGGGATAAAAGGTCACTTCAGTTCAAAGGCCAACATTTGCTGGGCTTCTTTTCTTTCCACACCCCCTCCCCCGCCTTTTTCCATAGTTATCTTGATTTTACTAAAAAAATTGAAATCTGTAACATGTGAGTAACTGGAAGTAGCTCTCACGTTCTCTCTTCCGTGCAGCTAAACCTCCAGTTGTTTCTAAGCACAGAAGGGCCACAGACATTCACCGAAGCCAAAGGATCTTCACAGCAAAGCTTATGTGGATAATCAGAAGATAACTGTCTAATTGAATAAAATTTCAACCTAATTTCACTTTCTACTGAGTTTAACTACTCACAAAATAAAGCTTGCAATTGGAAAGAATAGCTGATTTCCCAGAGGTTTGGGGTGATCTGGGTGCAACAAAGGAACAAGACAACACTATTGTATTTTAGGTAGTTTCCTCACACAGATGTCAAAGTTCCCATGAGGTCAGGACAACGACACTTCCATTTTCAGAAGGCAAATGAGTTCCAAAGCCAAACTAGGTTCAGAAAATACAGATGTTGTTGCACTGAGGACTTTTTTCCCTACCCTTTAAAACCAACTCTGTAAGTGTGAGAAAAAGGAAGATTAACCGTATCTCAGATTTCTAATAATTTTTTAATGTGGTCCCAAAAACTGTTCCTAAAGTAATTTTCAGTGGGTAAGTGGGAACATTTACAATGATAAATATTTCATGAAAACACAGGAAAGAAACATAGATAGTCAGTTTTCATAGTAGAGAAGGGTAATCTCAATAAAACATTGTAATTATCTATCCTGGTTTCCTAGCATTTCAACTTATAATTGGTTTATAAAGGAGACAAACACTCTGGTAACACAAAATCATCCAGGTCACTAAAATAACTGATGGCATAATTCAAAAAAGAACCCATGATACAAAATAATAGCATCTAAAACACAATATATTTGAGTCAGAGAGATCTAGAATACTACACGATAAACCATTTCTTAATGAGACACAACTGGGATTGTAGTTTTGAACCTATCACCGCTCAAAAGACTGTGCAGTGTTGGGGGAGAGAGGGAAAGCAACTGCATTAAAAAATAGAAAGGAGCTAGAGAACAAAGAAAAATGAACACAGAAGCTCTGAGGATAACCAAAGCTATGAGATGGGTTTTTTTTTTAGAAGGATGGACAAATAACTGGAATCCAACTAAGAGGAAATTAATGAAGACAGATAAGGATATAATAAACATCTACAGGATAAGCCAGCTGTGAACAGAGAAGAACTGTTCATCAGCTTTCAAGAGTGACAGTGTATTAGATGAAATTGTAAGATGACAAGTTCAAAATATAAGATGAAGCATTTCTTATGAAGAAATATAATTATATGATACTGGGTGATGAAGCCACAAAGCATTTCCTCCAAGATACTGTAAGTATCAGAAGCTCTGTCATAAGAGGTCAAGGAACCAGATTTAATTGCAGAAAAATGCATAAGCAGTGCCTTTGAATTCCTTTGGATCAGGAAATTCTCAAACCACAGATATGTAGAAGCTGGGGCCATGTGCTGGGTAAGCATCATTGTATGCTTGCTTTGTCCTGGTACTCCTCAATGTAAGAGGAGTCAATCAGTCTGCTGTTGACCACTGTGAGACTGGATGCTGAAACGGAGAGAATTTTGGTCTGGGCTGATCTGGATATTCTATCACAAACATGCAATCAACTCTCCAAAGTGAAACCTGCTACCACCAACTTCTCACATTTTTGTATTTCAACCAATTTCACTTCCAATCAAGCTTCCACCTAACACCTGCAATTAGCACAGCTTTTCCTCCAGGCATCACAGATTGTTCAGAGAGCACCTAAAGAAGCAATCTTATTTTCACATTTTTCAGCTATAATGGCTTCCTATTAGATGGAAAGAATTATCTCAAAAAGAAAATTAGAATTCAAAAGGCTGTTACACACTGTTCTAATATGAACTGATTCCTCTTTGGGACTAACTACGGTGGTATCAGTTCACAGGTTTACATAAACTCTCTTTTGTCAACTAAGAGTGGTACAGCTGAGGAGTGCCTCCTTGAGGTCAAAGTTTCAGCTAGTTGGTATAGAAGAGAATACAAATCAAGCCTTTAGATTCTAGCATTACCAATGGAAGATGATCCTCAGTGACTCAAAACTGATTTGCATTATTCATCTACAGTTTTTGCAGCCCTTGTGAAGCAAAGTTACACCCATATATCCTACAGAAATTTATTTGAAACAGTTTGAATGGGCAAAAACTGGATGAACCTACAAAGGAATACCAGAGGCTTGTCTGATTATCCTGTCAGGACTGGCAATACTGGGAACCAAATGATGTTATAAGCAGCATAAATCTGGATAATTAGCTCCTGTCTTCTTTGAGAAAGTTGAAGAGGGAGTCTTGTACCACCTTGAAAAAGCAAAAACATGTAATTGCCCATTTTCTTTCAAGGCATGGACATCTGGGCCTAGATCTGCCTCACTGAAAATCTCTATCACTGTTTGCATTCATAGGTAGCCTGTGTGATGGCTTCAATGGTCAAGCGCACCCCTTGGTCATGAGCTCTTCTGTAAGTTTTAGGTTTCTCCCTAAATGTCCTGATGTTTCATGGGCCCACTGAGCTATGAATAACTCATTCCTAAGTTTCCAGACCAGGTCTACCTGAGTTACAGCAATTCTGGCAGCATGGTCTACCTGCTTGTTGTTTCAGTGTTCTTCAGTGGTGCTAGCCTTCAGCTTGTGAGCATCTGTATGACATGTACCCTTACAGCAATGCCTTCTACTTGGGCAGCAACATCTTGCCAGAAGGCAGCAATCCAGATGGATTTACCTCTGTGCTGCCAACTGGTCTGTTTCCAAAGACACCACCACTCTCACAGGGCATTTGTCACTATCTATGAGTCAGTATTATCATACAGTAATGGCTGCTTCTCTCAGTCAGCTGTCTCTAGGGCCAGCTTCTGCCAACTGGTTTGACTAGCATTCTCCCTGATAGCTCTGACAACCTGTCATGTACAACTCTACATAGCAGCCTTGCACTTCCAATGGCTTCTTACAACACAACAGGATCCACTGGTAAACAGGCCATACTTTTTTTCACCTTCTGATAACTCATTATATGGTGGCATTTCCTTTACATGAGCCATCTCTATTCGAGTGATTATCTGAAATTTGTGCCTTCCAAAGAGTTCATGATCTCTTCCAGGATTCCTGGGTGGATGGGGTTCCCCATCCAAGCCTGTTGCATGACCCACGCACTCCGTTGAACACCCAGAACAGCACAGGCAACCATGACACCAAAAGGAACTGTGCTTCTGTACCAACAACTTCTGAAGCAGCTCAACATCCCCCATACAGTGCTAGTACCTCTTTTTTTCAGTCAGAGTGTAATGAGCCTTGGATCCTCAATACCCCCAGCTCCAAAACACTGAAGGATGACCTTGTATTTCTTCAGATGTCTTCTGTCAGAGGCTCCAGTTGAGGCTGTGTGCTCCTCAGCAGCAGTATAGAGTTTGTTTTTCACAGCTGGTCTCCTCTGGGTGGTCTGTATGGGCTACTGTATGAACTATGCAGCTGCCCAGGACCTCACTCAAAATAGGTCCTCACTCAAAATGAGACTATTTAAAGGCTATTAAGATTTGTTTATCACTCCTTGGCTCTCCCATAGATGAATCAACTTATGGATGGTAACAAGTGATTTTCAGCTGGTGCGACACTGCCACTAGGGCACCATCATGGTAGCAACCACCAACTGCTGTTCTTTGCCATGCAGCAACCCTACAACAGAGAAGCCAGGCAAAGTGAACAGCTGTTGAATCTTTTTGTCTACTGTGGCTACCACAGGCTCAGCAGCACCTTCCTGGGCGCTTGAAATACTCTATCCTGCAGCAGTCTATACCAAGGACACAGCGATATGATGCTTCTGCCATTTGCTCCCCAGTAGGCTCATCTCTGTCTCCAACACAGACAATTGTTGCCATCCCTCTGTCTCTCCACAAATCCACATGGGTCCTGCCCTCTCTCACCCAGGTGACATTAAGGTATGATGTGTACCAGCATCCACCAATGCCTTATACCCCCATGGATCTGATGTACCAGGCCACTGAATCCATACAGCATTTAAACTTCATCATCCCCTTCCTTCACCTAGCCAGAGGAAGAGATCCTTTACTCCTGGTTGTAGTATTCACTCTCTGATTCCTGTGATGTTAGACCAGATGTCCCTTCACCAAACGCAGGAGAGGCATTTTCAGCCCTTATTCTGTGTCTGGGGGACTGCTGATTGCTTTCCACTGTCTTGGCAACAACTGATGTGGCAGCCTTCTTGGTTCCCTCTCAGTGGCTGTCTTCTCCTGCTGTTCAGGTACACAGGCTTCTAGCTTTGAGGTGAGTGTACTGTTCCTCTTCCTTGTGTCCTAACCAAGCCATGCAGGAAGAACCAGAGGGGTGGTGCCATGTGCTGTGCACCTGGAGCACCCTTTACCTCTGGCAGAGGAAGGCTGACTCCGTAGGGCAACACTGACAGACAGTACACTGCCTGTGGGGATAAGAAGTTGAGGGTTTCTCTTTGAAACACCCTAGAGCCGGTAAGACACTCTCTCCACAGTTGGTATGTCAAGATGGGGCCAGTTCTGCATCACCAGTGAGCTGTCGTATGACACTGACACATTTTCCACAGATCTCCTCTACACAGATCATGCACACTAGATGTCATGCAGATCTGTGGAGATGTGTTTGTTGTCCAGGTTACTGCAGACCACCTCCACCATTGGATTCACCACTGCATTCACCAGGGGCAACTTGTGCTTGACAAACCTGAACACCTTCCACAACAAAGTAACCCCCTCAGTTGATGCAGGGCAAGCGGTGGACATTGTCTAGCTGGATTTCTCCAAGGCACAGTCCCCCACAGCCTCTTCCTGGAGAAAATTACTTGTTATGGCCTTAACAAGTGGCCTATGCAGTGGGTGGGGAACTGGCTGACAGACCCTACCCAGAGGGTGACAGTAAATAGTTCTTTTTCAGACTGGCAACTGGTCACAAGTGGGGTCCCCCAGGGATTGATATTTGGCTCAATGTTATTTAACATATTCATAAGTGACCTGGATGTTGGGATCAAGAGCACACTGATGAAGTTTGCAGATGACACTACAATGAGTGGAGAGGAGGACACTCCAGAAGGGAAAGACACCCTCCAGGATAACCTAGACCGGCTGGAGGATTGGGCTAACAAGAACCTTATGAAGTTCAAGGGGGACAAGTGTAAGGTAATACACCTGGCAATACATAACCCAGGAGTGCAGTTCAGACTGGGATCCACGTGGCTGTAGAGCAGCTCTGTGGAAAGGGACCTGGGGGACTTGGTAGATAACAGGCTCAAGATGAGTGAAGAGTGTGCTGGAGGGGCAAAGAAAGCCAACAGGATGCTGGGCTGTATCAACAAGGGCATCACCAGCAGGAAGTCATCATCCTGCTCTATTCAGTGCTGGTCAGACCGCACCTGGAACACTGTGTTAAGTTCTGCTGAGATACAAAAAAGAGGCAGATGATTTGGACAGAGGGTTCAGAGAAGGGCCACAAGGATGATCAGAGGACTGGAGGACCTGCCATATGAGGAAAAGCTGAGAGAACTGGGTTTGTTCAGCCTTAAGAAAAGAAGGCTTAGGGGAGACCTTATTACCACATACCACATAAAGTGTGGCTACCAAGAAGATGGAGACTTCCTATTTACAAGGAATTACATGGAAAGGACACAAGTAATGGGTGCAAGTTACTCCTGGGGAGACTCTGATTGGACTCCAGTAGAAATTTTTTCACCATGAGAACAGTTAGACATTGGAATAATCTCCCAAGGGAAGCGGTAGATTCCCCTACACTGGACAGTTTTAAGACTCAGCTTGACAGGGTGCTCAGCTATCTCATCTAAACTATGATTTCCTAGAAAGGGTGAACCAGATGATCTTTAAGGTTCCTTCCAACCTGGCATTATATGATTCTGTGATTCAACACTGCTAATTCTCTTAGATGCTGAACACTTTTCTCAGCAGGAATTCAATTGCCTCAGTAATTGACAAGATCAGCCTTGGAGGGAAACCTCACACTCAACAGGAAGCACTGGCAGAGGCTGCAGTTTGTCAGCTCTGTTCTGGTTTCCCTGTTGATTTCCTGGCACCTACCAAGGGATCCTGGCTGCTGGGTTTTCCTGCCCTCAATTCCTAACTATCCCCTCCCACATCCCAGCATCTGAGCAACAGTGCAGCAGTAATTTTTCCACCTATCCTGGGAGCTTGCTCAGGGTTAGGGATGGAAGAGTTTCTACCTCTTGGATGACTTCTATGACTTCCAAAAGACTGGCTTCCTGATCAGACCCCTCCTCCTTCTCCTCCTTTGCTAACTGATGGTCTTGCTGATCTCCACTGCTAGTGCTTCTTTTTTACTGCTGGGACAATCACTGTGGTTGAGGTTTGTGTCCCAGTCTCAACCATTGTGTCCTTTGAGGTCGAGGCCCACCTTCCCCTGCTGCTGTCATGGTGCTAGACAGAGGCCCAACAGGCACGGGCCAAGCCCCAGAACAGTGCTAGGAGCTCCTGGGCCTCACTGTAGTAGGGAAGACACCCTTCCTTCAAGTTGTGTGCCAATTCAATGGAATTGCATGCCTGTTCAGATGTAAAATCTGAAGTTGTAGGAGGTGATAACAGTCTTAGGCATCTACCTAAATCCTCCTACACACCCTGACATGAAGGCATGAACTGCCTCAGGGCATGTATTTCTGTCAGCTCAACAACAAGTTTTTTACAGAATCACAGACTCACAGAATCATTTTAGTTGGAAAAGACCTTTAAGATAATTGAGTCCAACCATAAGCTAACTCTACAATGTCCAGTACCTTAAACCATGCTGTTAAGCATCATATCTGTATGTCTCTTAAACACCTCCAGGGATGGAAACTCAACCACTTCCCTGGGCAGCCTATTCCAGTGCTTAATTATCCTCTCAGCGAAGAGTTTTTTTCTGGTATCTAATCTAAATCTCCCCTGACACAACCTGAGCCCACTTTCTCTTGTTCCCTTGCTTGTTACTACGGAGAAGTAACCAACTCCCACCACATTCCAACCTCCTTTCAGGTAGTTGTAAAGAACAGTAAGATCTCCTCTCAACCTCCTTTTCTCCAGACTAAACAATCCCAGTTCCTTCAGATGTTCCTCACAGGGCTTGCACTCCAGACCCTCACCAGCTTTGTTGCCCTTCTCTGGACTTACTCCAGCAAGTTTACTCTTACACCAGGACCAAACCAGGTTCCACACACTCAACAACCAGCAAAGAATACTAGACAATAGGATGAAACGTCTTTCATAACGATGTACAAAAAATTCAGGAGCCCAAACAACAGAGCTGAGCACATCAACCTCAGAGAAGGGAGAGACATAATCCCTTGCTCTCTCCACCAGGTAGCTCATGCAGCACAGGAATGGCATCACAGCCACCACACACAAGGAGCCTGCCAATTTTAGCACCGAGTACTAAAAAGGACTGTGAAGAGTTGAGGTGGCCAACAGCCAAACATGCACACAGCTGCTCACTCACTACTGTTTTCCACAGAACAAGAGAAAAGAGAACGTGAGAAGACTCATGGATTGAGAGAATGACAGTTTAATAGGGAAAACAAAAGCCATGTGTGCAAGGAAAGTAGTAACACAAATTAATTCATTACTTCCTGTGACCAGGCAGATGTCCAGCCACTTCCTGGAAAGCAGGGCCTCAGCACATACAATGGTTGTTTGGGAAGAAAAATGCCATAACTATGACCTTCCCTGCTTTGTCTTCCTTTCCCTGAGCTTTTACTGCTAAGCATGTCATTAAATGGCATAAAACATCCCTTTGGTTAGTTTGGGTCTGGTGTCCTGACTGTCTCTCTCCCAGCCTCTTGCCCACCCCAACCTAGTCCCTGTGGGGAGGGTGGGAGGTGGCAGGGCAGGGCAGAGAAAGCCTTTACACATTGCAAGCAAGCACTATTCAGCAACAGCCAAAACATCCCTGTGTTATCAACACTGCTTTAGTCACAGAACTGAAGTGCATGCACCATATGGGCTGCTATGGAAAAAGTTTATTAACTCCAACCCAGTCAAACCCAGTACAATCACCTTTTGAGGAAGTCCCCTTTCCTCATTCCCACCGTCTACAAAGTAAACAAAGACTTTTAAGATGGTACCCGTGATCCACGAGGGAAGAAGGGAATACTGAAAACCTGTCACAGATGAGGGTACAAAACCTAGTGTCTCTCTAGGTGAGTCCCAGCTGCTGAGCTCTTTCTCCATGTCCCACCCAAACTTCTTCCCCACATGAGTGTTGGCACTTACGGTTCTGTGATGCTCTCCTTTTGCATTCAAATAAGCTCTGATTGCAGCCAAACCTGCATACTCTCCTTGGGCTCCACTGCAAGAGGAACACAAACCCTGTTACACAAGCACACAAACCATAAAGTTCCAGCTCTCCACAGAACCTTCTAAGTTGTCCAGACCTAATGCTTTTCAATAGCTTTAAGCAAGGGCCAGCAAATTAAAAGAAGCACATTCCATGGATCAAATTACAAATGGACACACATTAATTAACAGCTTTTGCTTCTGTTGCAAAAAAATGGATGAAAAAAGTTATGCCTATTTATTTGCTTAAACTATGATGCAGAATGCTTTTGGTGATGAAGCTGATCCACATTTCTGCACCTAGCATGGGACTGTGTGCCCAACTACAGAGAGGCAAACTAATAGTGAAATACACACTAAAGTGTACACAGTGAAACATGAGAACTCCTTCAGTGACATCCCAAATGTAGAGTAAGTCCTTGCTGCTCATTTTGTATCAAAACTCCTGAAGGACATAAACAGGCTGCAGCAGCATCATTCAAGTTCTACTTTATTTATTTCAGTGAGCATGGAGAACCAAGGCATCTGTCAGTCAAGTCTAGTATTACCTAGTGCATCAAACATCAGTTTCAACAATTACATAGTTGCCAGCTCATATAGCTTATTCTTATTCCAAATCCTTAATTTTCACTTACAGAAGGAAATCAGTAACATCATTTTAAGCAAGCAAGGGTGGAGAAACCAGCCCTTATAGAGATGAAAACATGGGGAAAAAGATAAAAGACTAAATCAATAAACTTTGGAGACAAAATAAGTTTCTGCAGTTTTGAAAAAACAAATCTTATTTTCATAACCTTGCATTCAAGGCTTCTCTTTGTCAAACTTAATTTTAGAAACTCCTTCCATTTTTGACTTGCACACTTTCCTTAGAGTTAAGTTTCTGGAATCCTGTAAAGGAGCAAATGGTCATTAAAAAAATCCTACCTGTTTGGTTGGAAGGAGATTTTATCATAGCCAGTAATCTCACATAGGTCCTTCTCTAAATCCTTGAAAAGCTGCTGGTATCCTTCAGCTTGTTCCAGTGGCACAAAAGGGTGGATATTGGCAAATTCTTTCCATGAAATAGGCTATTTAAAAACAAACAAACAAACAAACAAACAGAATTAAAAAAACCAAACGTGTAACAATTTTTTTTTACTGTAACAAGAAATTCTGCAGAAAACTCTGTTTTGTTGTTAAACTCCATGAAGGAAGAAGCTGCCCTGTGTTCAAATAAAAATCAAACATTTATTGTGCAGCAAGACAAGTTTCCAGCCTCTCTGCATGATGTGGCCTAGCTGAACAGAGAGCTTTGGCTGCAAGTCAGGAATAAAAGAGTTTATGACCCCTGGAAGAAGAGGCAAGCAACTCAGGGGGACAACAAAGATGTTGTTAGGCTATGCAGGAATTAAAAATAGAAGGGCCAAAGCCCAAGTAGAACTAAAATCTCGCTGCTGCTGTCAAATAAAATTTAAAATGTTTCTATAATGACATTAGCAACAAAAGGAAGACCATGATAATATCCATCCATTATTGGATACCAAGGGGACACATTGTGACAAAGAATGAGTAAAAGGCTGAGGCACTTAATGTCTTCTTTGCCTTAGTCTTTAATAGCAAGACCAGTTGTTCTTCGGCTACTCAGCCCCTGAACTGCAAGACAGCGATGGGGAGCAGACTGAAGCCCTTATAGTCCAAGAGAAGATGGTTAGTGACCTGCTACACCACTCAGACATATGCAAGTCTATGGGGATCCAGCCAAGGGTACAGAGGGAACTGGCAGAAGTGCTCATCAGACACTTCCCATTATATACCAGCAGTCCTGGCTAACCAGGGAGGTGCCAGTTGAATGGAGATTGGCAAATGTGCTGCCCATCTACAAGAAGAGCCAGTAGGAGGATCCTGGGAACTACAGGTCTGTCAGCCTGACCTTGGTGCCAGGAAAGGTTATGAAGCAGACAACTTTCAGTGCCATCACGTGGCACATACAGGACAACCAGGTGATCAGGCTGAGTCAGTATGGCTTTATGAAAGGTAGGTGTCACCCAATGAACTTTATCTCCTTCTATGACAAGGCGACCTGCTTAGTGGATGAGGAAAAGGCTGTGGGTGTTGTCTACCTAGACTTTAGTAAAGCCTTTGACACAGTTTCCCACAGCATCCTGGGGAAACTGACTGCTCATGGCTTGGACAGGCATATGCTTTGCTGAGTTAGAAATTGGCAGGACAGCTGGGCACAAAGAGTAGTAGTGAATGGAGTTAAATCCAGCTGGTAGCCAGTCACAAGTGGTGTTCCCCAGGGCTCAGTGTTGGGGCAAGTTCTCTTTAACGTCTTTATCAATGATCTGGATGAGGGGACCAAGTGAACCCTCAGTAAGTTTGCAGATGACACTAAGTGAGGAGGAAGTGTTGATCTACTTGAGGGAAGGAAGGCTCTACAGAGGGTTCTGGACAGGCTGGATTGATGGGCTGAAAACATTTGCATGAGGTTCAAGAAGACAAACTACCGGGTCCTGCACTTCAGGCACAACAACCCCACGCAATGTTACAGCCTTGGGGAAGAGAGGCTGCAAAGCTGCCCAGCAGAAAAGGACCTGGGGTGTTGGTTGAGAGCCAGCTGAATATGAGCCAGCAGTGTGCCCAGGTGGCTAAGAGGGTCACAAGTACGCAGCATTGGTGAGGCTGCACTTCAAACACTGTGTTCAGTTTTAGGCCCCTCACTAAAAGAAGGACCTTGAGCATGTCTAGAAAAGGGCAACAAAACTGGTGAAGGGTCCAAAGCACAAATCTTATGAGAAGCAGCTGAGGGAACCAGGGTTGTTTAGTCTGGAGAAAAGGAGACTGAGAGGGACCTTATCACTCTCTACAATATCTGCAGTGAGGTGGGGGATGGGTCTCGTCTCGCAAGTAACAATTGATAGCACAAGTGGAAATGACTTCAAATTGTCCCAGGGGAGGTTTAGCTTAGATATTAGGAAAAAATTCTTCACTGAAACGATTGTCAAGCCTTGGAACAAGCTGCCCAGGGAAGTGGTGTACTCACCAACGCTGGGTTTAAAAGACATGTAGATGTGGCACCAAAGGGACCCGGTTTAGTGGTGGACTTGTCAGTGTTAGGCTTATGGTTAGACTTAAAGATCTTTTGCAACCTAAATGATTATATGAGTGCATGATCCTATGATTTTTATTAACAGTTTTTTTTAACACTCAGAAGATGCTTAAAAGTCCTTAGTTTTTCCTTCTAGGTCACCTGCTCCTATATAGAAGTGTGGGATCGTAGGGTAAACCAAGAGGAGTGGAATACTACATAACACTCAGTTTCTTTCACACTGTTTTGTTGCTATCCATTTTAATTAGGAGGGAAAATACAAGGCAGAAAACAGTGAAGGAAGAAAACATACTGAAGGCAGTGAGAGACATGGTACAAAGGAAACAGTGAAAGATCAAAGCAAGAAGTCAATACAGAGAGAACAGAGGAAGCTCATTCAGAGTCATTTTGGCTCCTGACCCTGGGTAAGGTTCTGCTTCATTTGCCACCAGACAGAAAAATAAACATGTCTAGGGACTCCAGTTCCTCAATGGGGGAAAAGCAATGTTATCCTAAGAAACATCAAACTGACAAAGAAGCAGGAATTGCCTGAGATTATTTCCTTATTTCTGAGGAGGTGACTGCAAGATTTGTAAAGCGCCTAGAAGGTAGGTACTGCAACATCACATGAGGGAACAGGGCTGTGATACCTAATTTCACAAATTATTTTCATAATTTTTTTCAGAATGGAGCCTTCAAAGCCACTCACTCTCCTGCTGTTTTTGCACTCTTACTGTGCTCTTTGGAGTTTTTTTCCTAGCAGAAAAGGGAATTGATGGCTTTGGCTGCTTCTGAAACTTACTCCTCAGCAGAGTGCTAGACCAAACATATTCTTTACTTCTCTACAATAACACTGGCTAAATAGTTTACCCACGTGGGTCTCAAATAAGACAGTATTATTGTAACTTACTGTAAGTTCAGCTGAACTATTGAGCTTCATGGTGCAGGACCCCTAAAAATACAAACACATTTGTCAGTATTTAATGAAATAAATATAAATATGTATGTAAGTACCTATTTTTTTCTCTTTTTGGTAAATACCTACCAAAGGAATCATGCTGTGAACAAGTGAAATATCTTTGTTTTCTAATCTCTTCATGTACCGCACGATATTTGTCTCGGAGTGATAGCTGGAGAACACAAAATGTGGTGTTAAGGCAATCAGATTAGCTGTACCAACTAGCTGATCTGTGCTCTAACATAGGAAAAAACATAATTTAGACTGAGGATGATTTTTAATGTATAATAGGTACTTCTTTCAAAATCAGTAACATTTATGCTTGCTAATAGCAATGTGGATGAAAAATGCCTATTATCATTCGCTCAGAATTGCTACCAGTAAATATGAAATCTAAGGGCTCTAGTAAGTCTGCTGATACTAAGTCATCAAAAAGCAGCCTGGACACTGTAGCAGAAAACTGAAAAACACACTCCCCATGTGACTATGAATATTGCTTTGCTCATTTTAAATGTGAAAGATATAAAAAAATACCACTAAATAGATTATTTCAGAGTAACAAGTGAAAGCGAAAATACAGCTGTCCTCAACTGACCACTTTTTAAAGGAGATACTTTCAGATCCCATTAAAACATCAAATTACTGCTATTTCACAAACCTGTTGAAAACCTGATGTGTCAAGAATTTGGATGTTCTCTTGAATGGCGTGCTAGGGATGCCTTTGGTTTCCTCACCCATACCCTCAGCAATGAGCTCCTTTGACACACACAAAAAAATAGAGTCAAATACTTTCACAGAAATTTCTCTTTTCATAGTTAATTCCCATCAGAACTAGCTTACACTACAAGCTGACCTAAAGATTTAATCAGCTCTTAGGCTTAAATTAAAAGAAAAAAAAAATATTACCATATGTACCTGCATATAACTAACATATTAAAACAGGGTACAGATATCTCAGTAGTCCTCATCTTGGACGTACAGCTGCTAATCACTAATGACATGCAACAAAATTTCTAGTGGGAGAGAAATAACTGACCACTATGTCCTAACTCTCAAAAAACAAGTAACAGCCTGAATGCAAGGTGTCCAAATTAACCCAAAGGACTGAGTGTCACAATCAAAAAATGGCATTACTCAATTACATAAATAACTTTTATCTCATAATCACCTTTTTTCTTTGAGAGAGTATTTGAAATTCTCAGTATTTAACAAATGTTCATCATACACACAACCAACAGTCCCAAGAGTAGTTTTGTTTTTCACTAAACTTCTGAAACAATCATATAATTTAATCTGTATGATCTATCATCTACTTACAGCTGAAGACTCACAACCAAAAATCCACAGTATGTCATCCAGGTCTTTCTCATTTACAGTTTCATCAAGTGACACTCCAAGCTATGGATAAAAGCAACAGTACTTAATCAAAGCTCTTAATTCCAGAGGCATAATGTATTTGCTCTGGTCAGGAAAAAAAATATTCCAGAAACACAGGAGGTAAAAAAAGAAATCTACCCAACAGTATGTAAATGTGTTTTCATTTTATGTAACAGATACATACATTTATTTTATTTCCATAACATTTTCCAATTCCTACCTTTCCCCTGCTAAGCCACCCAAGCCAGATGGCTCACAAGCTTCCAGACTTGTGACCTCATTTTGAATGTTTTTAGGTGTTTTCCATTTAATAGGAAAATTGTCCATTTTGCTAGACCATCCCCTCCCCCATCCCATTTTACTGAACATATTAGATTTACCCAAAAGTCCTTAGAGCCTCAACCACATCAAAATGTGGTTTTGTCTTCAGTCTTTACACCCTGCCACAGGACCTGAATTCTGGAGGCCACCTTGCATTTAACATGAAGCAATTAGATAATCCTCTTTAAGTAGGCATAAAATGAAATCACAGTTATTATTTCTGGAAGTTCTGTTCATCACTTCATTCTTTGTATTATATTTCTAATCTACTGACATATTTAAACAAATTACAAGAAGTTGTAAATAATTTTGTTCTACTTAGCACATGTAATAAATAGAAACTTAATGGAGAAAAAAGCCATGCCACAAAATTTATGAAAGGTTTAGGTAGTTTCTTACTCTGCTGTCACCATAAATGCGAAAATTTATCTTTCTAAGAGCTGCTCTGTCCAAAACCTCTTTGACTGAGCATCCACACGTGATCGTCAAGGTATCAAAGAACACATCGTGATGTACTTTATGACCAGCTCGCCTGAGACCTATAAATACCAGTAAATTCTATTAGGTGCATGCTGTAGTGCTTGTTCACACAGTACGTGCATAGCAACACTATTAATATTCTAAGTAAATGCTTTTACATAATAAAACAAAATATTGCCTTTGTGTACAGAGAAGCAAAATCACCAGCTTTTTAGTAAAATTTCACTACACATTAAATGCATTTAACTCAGACTCAGACCTAATTAACAATGCAGATTAAGTCTACTGAACATCCTTTTGATACATGAAATTTTTAATATATACAGTAGCACTACTGGTATATGAATACAGTAAGGACAAAAATAAAAGATTGGAAAGAAAAAAAAATATATATATAAATGGGTATTGATCATCATGGAGCTTGCCATAACTAAGTTTAGATTCTTACTGCTTTTCACAGCAGCAAAAGGAATCTTCCAGCTAAGCTGTCAAATAAATCACTGGTAATTGTGGCAAGCATTCACCAATTCGCAGTGTTCCGGTTCTGCACATAAGCTCCTTCTGACAGCAATGGTAGTCCTGTCAGTGAGAAAAACCTACCACACTACACAGTCCAGCTGCACTCATTATTTTCTGCTACAGATTCTGTGCTTTTGGTCACCTTTTAAGCTGGAATTTCAGTGTTCACAGCAGGTACGGTACTCCATGCAACTTAACTGAAATACTACTGTTTCTTTAATCTTATCTGTTAATTATTTTTGCTGTGTTGTTAATACTCGGTTCAGATTCTGAATCTAAAAAACTAGGATGATCCAGTAAGTGAAGTATCTGGAAAACAGTATTTGAATGTTATCATCTGGAGACTCGCTGTGTAGACTTCTGTTAGTTTTCCAAGGAAACAAGTCATGCTTGCAGGGTCATATTACACAGATATCTAATTCTTGAATGTCATTATCAGAAGTATACAAAAACATTAGCTATGAATTTTGTATCAAAATGTTCTCTCTGGAGTAGAGACAACACAAATCAGCTAGTAAAAAAACCCTTAAACTTATTTTAAAAAGCTGTGTTATTTAAGAAGGTGAAAGGATTTAAGAACAGCTCTGCAAACACTTAATACTCACCTTCAGCCAAGATCAGGGTAGCATTGTGTACTCGTCTTGCAATATGCCTTAATCCTTCAGACCCATGATATATACCAAACATGGCTGCCATGTTAGCCAGAAGAGCCTAGGATCCAAATACAGTTCAGGATATCATTACCATTATCATCAAAGATTCTTTCATGTTAGTTTAATGGAAAGTTTCTTTGGTACCCAGGAACAACCACATATCCCCAGCTGATGTTATACTTGATTACATCTTGCCTACAAAATAAAAGGTGGGAAAGGCAAAATACTTCTATGAAACTGTAAGCACATGGATTATGAATTCAATGCTCTTTGAAATGTAACTGTGTCAGAAATTAAAGTGAACTGAAATTCAACTTCTGCAACAAAGATGGCTGAAGCCTCTCAAGTAAAGCTAGTCTCATAGCAAACTCATTGTTTAGGATTGGTACAAAAACATTTCTGGAAATAGGTCATGAATACTAAGTAATTAAGCTTGGTTTAATATTAATGATCTCTCCTCACAATCTGGCACTACATTAAGAGCATCACCAAAGCATTGAGAGGAGCAGAAAAAATTAGGAACTTCTCTAGCTAAAGATGGAGGCATGATGAAGATAACTATTCTGAATAACTACTTATTTAATCATTATATTTTCCTGTAAAGATAGATCTTTGGCAATGTAATATTTTTCATCGAATCACACCAATAAAAATGTAAGTTGTGACAATCTGAACAAGTAGTTTCAGAATTTTAAAATGTTTTGGGGTTTTTTTGCCTTCCACCAGGCAACTTCAGATCATTAGAATTTCCTTCCATTTTATTAAGAAATTGGTCTAATCTAAAACAAACAAAGCACTAGTCAGTGGCATTCACCCTTTGAGTGTGATGGACTCATGACGCTGTATGAATTCAGGGTTAAAGTCTTTATTAAAAAAAATGTATTAACACCTTCTCAAGCAGGGTTCCCTCTTTCAAAGGGCTCAAAACAAATGCACAAACACCAAAATACATCAATTTTACTCATTTTTCTAGCAAAAATTATCACAAATAAAGCTAACTCAACTTGCTGTGATGTTAGAACTATAACCTTACAGCTTAATTTGTGTATTTCTACTGCTGAAAATAAAGCATAGCAAGTTACCTGTGCTGTGCAGATGTTGCTGGTAGCTTTATCCCTCCTGATATGCTGCTCTCGTGTTTGCAAGGCAAGTCGGTACACTTCCTTTCCATTTGCATCTCTAAGTCACAAGCAAAAATGTTGCTTCTTTTACTTTAAAATTGCAGTAATTTAAGACATGGGGCTCTATGCGTGCTAACCTGAAACTAGTTGTCTGTCTTCAGAGAAGGAAAGGTGCTTGCAAGAATAAAACGTAAGTCAGGACAGCTGTGATACCAAACTGAGAGACTAAAGTCTCTAGAATTTTATTTACATCATGAGTGGCACACAAGACCAGTCAGTCAAAGCACACAGTGAGTCTTTGAAGCATACAACATCAAAGCTTTGGTATTTGCCTTAAAATGCTACAGATTATTCTGTTTCAACTGCACAGTAATCCAGAACTTAATTTGAACTAACTCCGAGAAGGCAGCATCTTCTCTAATGATATCAAGTAAGAGAGTGTTAAGTTTTTATATAAAAAAACCCTGTCCAACAAGATTGTATGAGACAACTGAAGGGGCTCTGGCCAATCCATCCTTTAGGAGGTCCTTTTGTAGGGTTCCTAACATGTTAGAAGTGGAGAAGTAAGAGCCAATCTAATAGCCTTTAAAACTAAGAAAACCTTCACAACAGCCACCAAAATAAATGAACAAACTGTGTACACACATATATAAATATATATGTGCCTGTAGGGCACATATATACATATACTTGCCCCAAGTACTTGTGTACCAGTTTTGTAATATTTAAGTAAGTTTTACTCTACCATTTGTTTGGGGATTTGGCTATACCGCTTAGTTTATTATCAGTTCTTCCAGAGGGACTTTGACAGGCTGGAGAAATGCGTTGACAGAAACCTCACGAATTTCAACATGGTGAAGTGCAAAGTGATGCACCTGATGAAGAACCCCATGCTCCAGTAGATGCTGGGGGCTACCGAGCTGGAAAGCAGCTTGGCAGATAAGACTCCAGGGGGGACTGGAGGACACCAAGTTAAACACAAGTCAGCAATGTGCCCAAGCAGCAAAGGCGGAGAATGGTATCCTGGGCTGTATTAGACAAAGCTTTGCCAAAAAGTCAAGAGGGGTGATCCTTGCCCTCTCCTCCAGCACTGGTGAGAACAAACCTGGAGAGCTGTGTCCAATTTGGGGCTCCCCATCTCTCCTCAGGGATAGACAGCGACTGGAGACAATCCAGCAATGGGCCAGTAGGACACTGAAGGGACTGGAGAACATCTCATATGAAGAAAGGCTGACAGCTGGGATTGCCAGCTGTCAGGACCTCCTCAGGGTACAGAAATATCTGAAGGGAGGGTGCAAAGTAGACAGAGGCAGGCTTTTATCAGCAGTGCCCAGTGACAGGACCAGAGACAATGGGTGCAGACTTAAACACAGGAGGTTCCTCCTGAACATGAGGAATCACTTTTGCACTGTAAGGTTGACTACACACTAGCACAGGCCGCTCAGAGAAAATGTGGATTCTCCTTCCTTGGAGGTCCTCAAAAAACATCTGGAATAGTTCTGCACTACTGGCCCTAGGTCACTCTGCTTGATCAGTGGGGTAGGACCAGATGACCTCCAGAGATCTCCTCCAACTTCAATTGTTCCTTGTTTCTGTGATAAAAAACTTGAAAACATCACCCGCCTGGACGCCTTCCTGTGTGATGTGCTCTAGGTGACCCTGCTCTGGTGGGGGGGTTGGACTAGATGATCTTTCGAGGTCCCTTCCAACCCCTGTGATTCTATGATTCTATGATTCTATGATCCATGGCTGAAAGCTGCATTGAGAAAGAACCGTAGCTTTCTCCACTGCAACGTGTTCTTTTCAGTCTTTCTTGAGATGCAGAAAGATGCAAATACATTAAAAATATTAAACTAGTTGTAGTCACAGAATAGAAGTAGCATGACCTGGATACATAAAATTACTGTTCTTTTGTAAAAGATCATACGAGACTTCTGATTGAAATCTGAATTAAGGATCAGATTTCAGAACCATGAGTAAAGCCTAAGGATACCCTTAGAATAAGCAAGACTATTTAAAAATGTATTTGAGAGAATATTACTATTCAGATGAAGTATTTATAAGCTTGTTCATAATGGTTAATGTCATTAGTTCTTTTGGCTACTGAAATACATCTAAATAGCTTCTGTGTCAAAGATACGCAGGCTTTCCAGTGATGATTGCTTCACATTTCTAATACACCCAGTTAGACCTCTTGTCAAAATTCAAAATGGGACACTTTTATTCTCCCAGTTTTCAAGAAAAAAGGTCTTCCATACATCACCATAGTCAGCTGTTATTCATGAAGGCTGCATAAGATGGTCATAATGTGTCACATTTTCATTTTCCCTGCAGACACCAACAGCTGAGGGAGCTCTTACCTCGTAACACCCACCATTCTGCCTGGCATCATTCTCACTAGATTTTCCTTGACAGCGAAGAATGCTGCATGGGGTCCCCCATAGCAGAGAGGCACGCCAAACCTCTGGGAGCTCCCCAGGACAACATCTGCCCCAAACTCTCCAGGAGGCTTCAGAATACAGAGAGCCAGAAGATCAGTAGCACAGCAGGCAAGAGTCTGAGAAGAGAAGTGCACAGAGCAGTCAGCCTCTTTTCTGAATGAACAGTGTTTGCACGGGAACTAAGCTGGAACAAGATGCAGCTTCAAGCAGTTTTGTATTGTATGCACAGAGCTGAGGTGCAATGGTTGTAATGCTTTTCATCTGCATGTAGCTGGAGAGGAATACTTTTGATTGTATCTCATACAACGCCTAGTTTCTATGACAATAGTTGTTTGATGCATCAGATTTAAATCTGTGAGATCAATAAAATTTCTTTTACCCCATTGTGATGAGCTCTTTCAACAAGTTCAGAGAAGTCTTCCACCTTCCCTTCAGTGTCTGGATACTGAAATAATACTCCACTGACATCTTTTCCACTGAAATCCATCTCATGGGGTAATTTGAGCTCAGTAATAACACCCGTATAACTGGAAAACAAAAACATGTGGAAGACAACATATTCAAACCACTTCCTGCCTTGGAGTGATACCTAATATGATGTTTTAATGGACTTGGATATTACTTTTTTATTTAACATACAGAGAGATGAGCCTGCTTTGCAGCACTATACTTTGAGGAAGTTTCAGGTCCTGGTATATAGTACTAAAGAATAATTGCATTTGATACCATCATCAGAAATATAGAGCAATGCAGAGCACAGGATGCATAAGCTGCTTGCTATCAACATTTTGCTGCTTTAGCATGTTTGAGAACCAATTTGTACTTTTAGAAGATGGTTAAACTGTTAACTTAAAATGGATATAGCTTTCATTAAAAGAGAAGTTCTCCTGTTCTAGGGTAGAATAGTTAAAAGAAATGACCAGACTGCATTAAATAACTAAATGTATGTATTTGTGCAAAAAGCTTAAGGCAGAAATTAAATATTTTCTTTTTATCAGATGTTTATTTTCTTTTTAATCATCTTTAATTACAATGCAGTTACATTTTAATGGAAAAGTAGAAGCACCACCTAATATTAACAGATTTCTGCCTCTATTTTGCAAAGAAAGCATAATCCTGTATTCAAAAATGACAGGTATATGGTGAGGAGCCACAGATGAAAAATTACTCTGTGCAAGTGAAAAGATATGGAGGAAAATGGAGAAAAGCATTACTTTGCTCTAGTTTGGACCACTGCTATAGTTTGAGGGTGGCATCGGGCATCTACATAGAACTTCCTTCTTTTGTTGTGTCTGTTAGGAAAAAAGGAAAAAAAGAAGTGTTACATATGAAAAATATAATGTTTTCCACTGGAATGATATTAACTGCTTTTTCCAAATGTAACTTTTCCTATGTTAAAAGCCAGTTGTAAATTTTGTTTATCATAACCAAATTAAGTGTAAGACTGAATAAAGGTCTGGTCCATTGAAAATAAGAAAGTTCATTTCAGGCACTCAGACAAGATTTATACGTGACAAAAATTAAAACAGACTATGAAACAGAGCAAGCAGCCAATTGATGAAGATGCAGGAATGCTTCCACACACACACAAACAGAGTCTTTTAAAGAAATATAACTGTGGTATCCAGTGCAGATTTTCAGTGTTGTCCTGGATAACAAAACATCAGTCATCAAAGAAGTAAAATAAAGACTAAGACAGTTGCCTAGTTTTCTCTGGTAAACATGAATGCATGACAGACTGATCCTTTGAACATCTGAATAGTTACAACACAGTCACTGCTGTGTAATCTTCTTCCTGATACACAGTGACCTTCAGTCATCTCTCAGATTTCATTTGCAGATCCCTTTCAAATCACTCTACAACATAGATCAGGACTGACGTACTTAATCAGTTTTTAAAGCTGCTTTTAACCACTGCTGGGAAAAAACAATTCACATCTTCAGTGCTCATGAACACAAGAGATTCATGCTATGGACTGTTAGGTTATATGATAAAAGCACCTCTGCATCTCCTCAGAGATGCAAGGGCAGGTGGGGCAGTGCAAGCAATACCCTGTCCTTGCTGCTCCCAGGCCCATCACAGGAGATACCAGCCCATCAGAGACCCCACTCCACGAGCACAGAAGAGCACAAAGGCCCCAAGGCAGGTGGAAACTCAATTAATTAACCCGGACAGAGACTGTCTAGGCCCTCCCTGGGGTGGAGAGATTATGGGATGCAGAGGAAGATCATTCTGGTATTTCAAGGACTTATTATGAGATGCTTAGGAGAAAAGGGACACGGCTAAGTGGTTCTGGGAGGAACAAGTGTAAGAAAATAGAGTGGTAATGGGGTAAGCAGGGTCAATCATATAAATCATATATAAATAATTGCTGGTTGATGCACTTGCACCCAACTAGTCCAGTCTGCCCTCTCTTCCTGTTAAATTCATTTATTATTCCTTTAATGGGTGAGAGGACTGTATTCTGGGAGGAGTGTAAATGGTTGTTCAGATGTCAGCAACCGCTGTCAGACTATGGAGGATCCACACGTCCATGATGCAGCAACTGGAGTAGCCCAGAGTGTGAAGATTTCAGTAACAGCAACTAGAGCAGCACCTCAGTCACAGGGGCCTGGGTATCAGCTGCAGCACATATGTGTCTGAGTGCCAGCAGCTGGGCTGGTACCATGGGCAGGACAACTAGACTCTCTCCAGTATGTCCATGTCTCTCTCCTGCTGAGAACCCCAAACTGGACACAGCATTCCTGGTGTGGCCTCAACAGTGCTGAAAAGAGGGCAAGGATGACCTACCTTGACCTGCTGGCAACACTCCACCTAATGCAGCCCAGGACACCATGTGCCTTCTTTGCCACCAGTGCACATTGCTGACTTGTGTTCAGCTTGGTGTTGCCCAGAACACCCAAAGGCCTGTTCTGCAAAATTGCCTTCTGGCTTGTCAGCCCCCACTATGTACCCTGGATGCCTGGGGTTGTTCCTCCCCAGGTGCAGCACTTTGACCTTCCCCTTTTTGAGCTTCACTAGGTTCATGTCAGGCCATTTCTCCAGCCTGTCCAGGTCTCTCTGGATGTCAGCACAACCCTCTGGTGTACCAGCTGCTCCTTCCAGTTTTGTGTCATTAGCAAGTCTGCTGAGGATACACTGCCCCATCATCTAAATCTTCATTTGGCCCACTGTTGCCCCTGGGGCTAGCCATTAGTAACAGGCCTCCAACTAGATTTCATTTCACTGATCACCACCCCCTGGACCCAGTCATCCAGCCACTTTTCAATCCACCTCACTCTCACTTCATCCAGCTCTAACTTCTTCATCTTCTCTGTGAGGATTTAAGGGAGAATGTATGAATCCATGCTGGTGACTCCTGATAATGTTAATGTCCTTCACATACCTGGAAATGGTTTCCAGAACTAGCAGTTGTTCCATTATCTTTGAGGGACTGAGGTGAGGCTGCACCAGCAAATATTTCCCTGCATCCTCATCCCTGCCCTTCCTGAAGACAGTGGCGACATTTGCTTTTCTCCAGTGAAGTACCTCTGCCAGTTGCCAGAATTTTTCAAAGATAATCAAGAGCAGCCTTACAATGACATCAGGCAGCTCCCTAAGCACTCATGGGTGCATCGCATAAGGGCCCACAGACTTCTGTATCTCCAGATTCCTTAAGTATTCTCTAACCTGACCCTCCTTCACCAATAGCATGTCTTCTTTGCTCTAGATTTTCCCCTGGTCCCTATGTTCTTAAGGCCCTAAATGTCTGAGTTACACATTTAATTCAACTTTTGGAACTTCTTTGGGACTTAATAGCATGGGCTATAGCTATTTAGTCTTCTGCTCACAGTGAAAAGGCCACACTCAACTTCAACGCACTCACCTATCCATGCCTACAAAGGACAGATGCCTTTCAAACTCCAAAATTCCTTCCTGCTGTGATTTAACCATGTTTAAATGTAGTACCTGTGACATAATTGCATGGCTTCTGCAGCAGCTGTCCCCTCATCCAGCAAAGATGCATTTGCCACATCCATTCCTGTGATATCACAAACCATAGTCTGGTAATTCAGCAGGCTCTCCAGCCTGCCCTGGGAGACCTCAGGTTGGTAAGGAGTATACTGGGTAACCCTGCAATAAAAGAATTTTGAGTTTGGATCTAGGAAAATAAATGTGTAACAGAATTATGCCAATATGTAACTGAGCTATGTCATAGGAAAAATAAATTGCAAAGCATAATTCTCTAACATGAAAATTTGTTTAGAAAACAGTTATTTTTAGATGGCTCTAATTTATTACTGTTGTGGAGGCTTGAGAATATTTCCTCTTCTGGTATTGACTTTGCTTTTTACAGAAGAATAATGGTTTTCCACCTTTAAAAAATAAGAGGAATTACTTAAAACAGAGGTGTGAGTGTATCCTGGGGAAGGGAGAGGGGAATCGGGTGCTAGGTGTGGGCGAATTGAGTCAGGTGACAATATACAAATGAGAATGTCTACTTCAATCATATCTACGTATTGCCATTATCTTTCAATACTGTTTCTAAAGCCCTTTACTTGCCAAGTGTTGGGGTATTTTTTTGGCTTATGGGAGAAAAGGAATTTGGCATTTCACAGTATCAACCTCAGGAACACACACCTTCTTGTGAAACGACATTTTCCATACATGTTAGTGAAGTGAGACTGATTTGAATTTTATCTGTTGTCATTCAGAGAAAAAAACAGTAGAGGCAACAAAAGCAATTACTCAGAAAAGGCAATAATCCAAGGGAAAGACTTGATTACAACAGTCCAGAAAAAAAAAAAGCAGCATGGCTCAGGGATAAAAGGCAGGAACAGAGATCAGAGTCTCCTTTCACTGCTGTAGATTTGGGTACTGGATTCCACACTAGTTCAGGACAGATTTTACATCAGTTTGAGTTCAGAGTATTAGACAGAACAAGCAATAAGCGGGAACACTCACATACTCTGTTTACTAGCAACAGAAGAAAACAACAGTTTGTTTCTTGAAAGCGGGATAGTAAGCCCTAGACATTACAAAAATGCTTACGGGTGAAAATATAATCTTTAAAAAGATACTAAAGTATTTGGAAGCTCAAGTCTGGCCAACAATAGAAGGTGAGCAACAAATATTTTTAAAGACAATACTGCAGAACCTTTGGTACAGAGCAAGATGAAAGGCACAATAAAATAGAAATCCAAAAGAGAAGGTAGGAAAACACTCCTGAAAAAGAGAATGGAAGAGCTAGAAAGAAGAACGTACAAAATAAGTGAACTCAAAGTGTAATATATGATGCTAATGTATTTACTGTCTATATGATACATCCGAGCAAACTTGCCAAACGTACTATTCAGTAGTGACAGAAAGCAGTAAATCAAATTAAATAAATAATTATTATTTTCCCTAATAGTGAAGGTTTTTTCCTGCTTTTTAGCCAAGTCTAACACTAAACTACTTATCATGATATACTTGACTATGTAGTTCACAAGACCTTGTCCTGGGCTGCATGGAATTTTTTTTCTCCACTGCTGCTGAACACAGATTTTAATTTGCCAGATAAGCTTTCAGCATAGGAGTATCAGGATTTGTTTCATGAATGGTCCCCCTGCCCACCCAGTTCTCACCAATAAACAGGATTATTCCCAATTTCTTTGCGTAAACAATTTTCTCACTTAATTAAAAAAAAAATCCTCTGCAACTGAAGTTAACAGTCTTACTTTCTTGTTTCATTTCAGCTAAAGGGTTTGTTTTGCATTATAACTTGTAAGAGGAACAACTAGAATAATAGGAATTGAATTATTAAGATTAACTGAAATGTATCAGAAAAAGACATAATGCAAGAGAAGAAAAATAAAATCAAGAATAATTGGTTAGTAACTGCCAGAACACCCAGTGAAGAGAAGTGAGATTTTAATTAAAGTTGAGTATACTGGCTTTACTGTTCAACAAATACATTCTTTTGTTAAACCATTATTAATTAGGGACTGATGCAAAATGAGAAAGGTACTTTGCTAAAGGGTCTTAAAGTTGTAGCAGTGCAGATGGTGCAAAATCCTCTATTTTGTTTTCAAAGACAAAGTATCTTTTAAGATGCAAGTAATGTTCACAACTCCTTACGTGATGAGAACCCCCTTTCTTAAGATTTTATCTTATATAATAATTAGACTTTGCAATGAATGCTTCAAGGCAGACCATCCAAACCAGCTACTCAGAAACCTTTAAAAAAACAAAACCATGAACTTCCACTTGTAGTTGACACTCAAATGATTTTTAAATGAAGTTTTTCTATCATGTAAAATGAAAAAAAAAAAAAAAATTTAAAAGCTTTTCTTAAACTGCTGCTAAGTAGCTGCTAATTTGATGGTTCTCTTTAATAACCTCAATCCTACCCTGCATAGTTGGAATAGTACACTATACTACAAAACTGAATCAGTGAGGCTTTATGATTTGATGTTGTGCTTTTGAATGAATAAAACCAGTTGAAGTTAAACCAATCAATTTTAGAAAAGATAGAAAAAATTCAACCAAGGAACCAACTGCAGATTACAGTGCCTAAAATTTAACAGCTTTACAGGTAAAAATCACCTTTTACAACATAAAAATACCTATTTAAAAACTCTTCTTTTTGGTTTGGTTTTTGTTGGGATTTTGGTTTTTTTGGTTTGGTTTGGTTTTGGTTTTTAAGGTTGTTTGGCACTGACTAAGCATCTAAAACTTTTAATGTAATAGTTCTCTACAATTTATTCAAATGAAATAGTTGGCTTTAGTCTGCACTTGGACTTTGGCTTGAATCTACACTACATGTTAAATGACTCTTTAAAGTAATTTAAAAAGAAGCTTGTCAAAAGTAGAAGTAATTTCTAAAGTCAACTTTTATATAAGTCAAATCTCTAAAAAGCACACTAAACCTTCTCTCATTCAAAACTCCCCTCTCTTCTGCTTAGATTTGTTCATGTGGCTATTCAGCACATCATTTAAGTCCAGTACCAATGACATTAAAATGAAATAATTCCCATTGTGGCAAGGAACACAACTACAAACTGCCTCTTGTTCAATCAAGCTGGAGGAAAACACTATCTCTAGTCAAGGTCTCTTCTGATCAAAAATAATTCCGCAGGAAAACAGATCCCAAGCTAGTTAAGGCAGACAGGTCATGGCACTAAAGAAACCTTCCATAAGAAGTCTGTGGCATCCTTCTTGAGCCAGTGTCTGACCTCCAGGAGTTAACTAGTAAGTGGCTTCAGTTTTTGTAGCTTTTGTAACTCCGCTTTAGTTTACTGTTTCACCCTTTGTCTCATACTACTCTCTCAAAAAAACTTGTATGAATACCAACTTTAAGACTCAGATGAAGGTTTCAAAAGAAAACTTTACATTGAGGCCGGAACTATCTCGGAAGCATGATTGCAGACAAAAGGTAGGCCACTCATCAAATGACCTGGCTTATGAGAAAGCAAGAGCTTTCATACAAGGGAGTTGAGTTTGTTCCAGGTTTAGCAGCAGCAAAACAAGTAGATGATACATTAACTGCAAGATTTAGAATTATGTCTTCTTTATACTAAAGTTAGCTCTTCCTTCAAATATAGATTCAGAAAACTCCACTATCAAGCAAATTAAATGAACTAGTTCTTGATTAGTATTGGCAGGTGTATAACCAATAAGATCTAAGATTAAGCCTAATTTATTTATTAATGTACAAGTAAGTTCTAGCAAACCAGTTCACCATGTACCTTCCTTAGTTATTTTTTTTCTAAACTTTGGTTGAATCCCTGGAAATTTACTGTATTAATCAACACGATACTTCTATATTGTTACAAATTATGTTATTGCAGCTTTACACAACTGCAAGACTGATCTCATGCAACGGCATGAGCTAGAATTCATTTGGATTGTCAGATATACAGAGTATTCTTTTTGAGATATGGTAATAAGATGAAATTAACCTGAAGAAAGAACAGAATATATACATACATGAGCCACAGAAAAAAGATAATTCATGCATCTGACAACACCAGGAAACCAAGATATAGTGACAAACAGTCACGAATACATGAGATGTTTTAATTATCTGGCTTTTATGGACTGAATATCCTCTAACTTCCAAGACTAAATCAGATCCTTCATGTAGAAGACTGGAATTTTAATTTCAGCATTTCAGATCCACAACAGAAATTTTTCTGCTTGTTTAACTTTCAAAGTGTTCTTTGTATAAAAAGCTACCTAAAAAATATCTACCCCCAGTGTTTTGGAACAGCTTCTTTCACAAATACAGAAGTACTTAAAGTGGGATTCAGATTTAAAATAAAAGGACGCCTATGCCTTTCTAAAGCTAGTAGTACAAAAAGTTCCTGAATGCTGACTTCTCAAGCATTTATTAGTGCATAGTTCTTGTCAGACAGTTTTATCTCATAGTAATTAAGCAATTCAGCCTTTATTGTGAACATATATTTTATAGATAATTATCCAAATGCTTCAAAAATTTTTGAAATTCCAGTAGTGTTGAGTATTCTCTTACCAGAATCTCAAGATTTGGAAAGACTGTCGTGGTAATCTTCTAAAGAACACAGTGTGGGTCAGTTCTCTCATTTTCAGCTGAAAATACGTTTTGTTTTAAACCGTTTCTACCTCAGAAGTGTCCTAAATACTGTGAAGTCCTTCACTTTCATGGTCACAGACTTCTGTGAATAATTTTAGAAGCTTACAATGCAAGCCTTGCTCTAATGAATATCAAGCAATGAGAAACTACCAGTCATGTGAGAGAGGCAGAACTGATCAGAAACAACAAGCCTGCATATGTAGCATTTCCATTGAAGCTACAATGTGAAGACTGTTAGCATGCAAAGTGTTACACACTCAGTAGATGTATGGAGAGGTTTGACTTCTTGAATAGCTTCCATAAAGTCTATAGTTGCTTTGGCACACATTTACAGGCACCTACAATCTCTCCTCAGGAAACATTTTAGCCTTCACTTCAACCATGTAATAGTTCAGCTTTTAGCCATCTAGTTTGACTTTACTGGACACTCCAAGAAGAGATTTCTGGATAGAGTCTCCTAGCTGTTTCATAAACAATGTACTAAAATATCCAGATTGCATACGTTGCAAGGAGTGGGCAGGGATAAGGCCAAATAAAACTTTGTACAGAAGTACTGCATAGATCCCTTGAGTCCAAACAGTGCAACTTTTTCACCAGTTCAAAAGTTTGCTATGCAAATAGAGCAGACAAATCTAAAAACACATGGACTTGAAGGTTTACAGATACATAGACGCATTGATAGCAACAAAGTACAAAAAATATAGCATATAAGTAACAATGGCTTTTTACACTAAATATTTAATACATATAAAACCTTTACATATTTATTTTATTAAAATAAAAACTACTCAGTAATAAAGATGGCATTTATTATTTTAATACAGTACAAAAAAAGGATGTTACTTACTAGAGATAAGAGAACTGCTAAACCAAACGAGACAACGCATGGTATCACTGTTACTCAGTCTGCTAAGTAAAACTCCACATTAGTTTTTCTCTTGCATACTTTCTGACTTATAGTCCTTTAGAGAAATGTCAATGCTAAATGAGTATTTATAAACAAGTCTTAGTGCCTTTGTCAGGAAAAGTCCATCAAGAGACAAAACCCCATTATTATTTAGATTTATGCTGTTCATAAGGTATAAATCAATGCATTAAAATATTTTCCTTTTTACATTTAAGTAAAAAAAACCAAACCAAAACAACAACAAAAAAACCTAAACAAATCACATTCACATTCAAGTCTGTCAGACAGGCTATTCTTCTGGTTGTTCAAAAAAAACCAAAATATCAGCTGGGTGATGAGAACAAAGTACAATATTCTCAGCCTCTTCTTATATGAATTACCAAGTATTGCCATCTACCTGTTTTCAGGCACCAGTGAATTACTTGCTCATACAAGAACCTCTTTTAAGGATTCACAGTCAAACTTTTGGAACGCCTCTGGTTTAAAAAAAAAAATCAAGAAAGAAATACCAAGATAACAGTTTTTCATTTTTTCAACTCTTCTCACTTCCTCGTAAGAAAACCATTATCAGAGTATATCAAAGTATTTAACTATCTCCATCCAAATCTACATACACCAATGGAGAAGAGAGAATGGTAACATTTAGGCAGAAGTTGGGAAATAATTACTTTCATTTAGGTCAGTATACTTCCTTAAAGCAAACAAGTATTCTTGTTTTAGTCCGTAATAAGTAGAAGCTGTGAACAGAAGTAACAAAAATCAATAAAATATTTTACAGAAAAAGTATAAAGTCAAAAGTATTATTTTTTCCTCTCCAGCTTCGGCATAAACAACACAGTTCCTGCATTTACACATCAGTATCAAATATATGAAAGCCTTAGTCAGAAAAACAGGTTTGGGGTATATTTGTCTATGCTAATTCATAAGATGAATTTCAAATGTATATTTATACATATGCATTTAAAAAGAAAATGTGGTACATTACCATCCTGCATTCTCCAACAAATTCCGTGCAATGGGCTGCGGCACTGAGCAGTTGTAATAACCCATGCCTATATACGACCTCCAAATCTTGTTCTTGCTTGCAATACTGTATAGAGTTTCAAGGATTTCATTTTCACCTAATTAAAAATAAATTATTTCAGAAAACTACAGTAACATACAGTGCTAACAATTCTTAACTGAAATGCCTTGTGCCTCTGTCTAAAAAACAAAACAAACCAAATAACATTAGTGATGCAAGTACAAGCAGTAGCAAAATAAAGCACAAAACAAGAACAGTAAAGATAAAATAATAAGCTGGTAACATATTCTGGGAAAGTTTAGATTCTGCCAAAATACTGGAAATGCAACAACTGAGTAATAACAACTGAATAATACTTTGGTTTCAATTAGTATTGACACAATAGTGAGAGGAACAGCTGTAGGCAAAAGGCTTTATTGTGATAATGCAATGCCCATTATGGGTCTCTTGCACATGCATTAAAATTGATCTCCGAATGCACCTTTTATTAGCTAAAACTTGCCAAATTAGCACTGCATAGCAAAAGGCATCCTCAGCTATGATTTAGTTCTTCTAACAGAGCCCTGTTTCCACAAAAAGGGCTTACACCAAACACTCAGGAGTAATTTCTTAGTATTAAATAACTTTATTACATTTTCCTTACTTCTAATTCAATATTACTATTCTTCACCAGTTTATTAAAAAACTAAACAAAACAAAACAAAAAAATTAAAACATTATTTCTAACTTTAAGATTAACTTTTAAAAGGGTCTGCTAACCTATCTTAGAGAGATTACAACAGAACACTTTTGAAGTACTCAGAAGGCATTTGCACACCCTCCCTCCTCCTCCTCAGTTTAGTCTTTGGTTTTGCTTTTACATACTTCTCAGTGTCCTGAAGGCTGTGCAAAAATCACATGTAGTCAACCTTTTCTAGTAGTCAATTAATAATGCTATCCAACTTGGCCAAAGGGAAAGATTTACAAAGTATTTTAGTACCTGAAGATATAGAAAGATGGTCAGTCTAAGACCTAAGGCTGTCTAAAACTACACAGAGAGACAGGTCTGACCAACCTAGCAGACCTGAGCAGAACTGGGTAATTGTACACCAACCCTCCCAGATGAGGGGAGCAGATCTTAATTTATTTTTCCCCAGCACTTCAGTCTGACCTTGGAAACTGTTGTACTGGGGCAATATACCAAGTTCTGCTCATTCTGCACTGCAACTTGAAAAGCAGAGTTTGGAGTTTAAGGCTGCAAATCACTGAAGCAGACTAGCTTGTACCCTGGATGTCTCAAAACCTGTTTCCTCTCTGTAAGTTACACCAGCAGGAGATATCAAGTCAAAACAGTTAATGCTCTGGAATCTGGTGGCAAATAATTATCTAGGTTTTGAATTAATTTATTCTGCAGCCATAAACAAGGATCTTACAGCTTTTGCTCTGATTTCAAAACACAACTCTCCCCTTTCTTTTACTCTAAGTGCTCCTATTGCATTCCATGTATAAAGAATGATTTTTTAAAAATCTTCTGTTTTTCAATTAATTTCTCCTACAGTCATATTATACCTTCCACTAAGGCATTTTTCACTGATCCTCAGTTCTCATTTCAAAGTTTGTTTCTTCTCTGCTTTTTACTCAGTGTTACTATTAGATCTAATGTATAAAGATTAATTTCTTTTCATTAAACTGCGATTTTTTCTAGATACTCAGGAGTCATGTTTATTATACTTAAACTCAGCAATATCCAGGGCAAAGTTTCCGAATTGTAGTGAGCAGCTCCATGCCTCAGTGTTCCTCCCACACTGCTTATTTCAGACAGATGCACTTGGTTGTTTATTTTAAGTGAGAGTTTTAGCACTGTAGAGATCCTCCTCTACCACTTGCAAACCAGAAGTTTAGTGAAAAACAGTTTGGGTGCAATTTGAGAGGGAGGACTGCATTTTCACAGAATTCAATCATCAATGCTTTTTTTGAAAATGGTAATGAACTTGCTTGTTTAACTCCAAATGCAGCTGAAGGCAGAAGCTGGCTATCATTTAACTTGCTCACTAGCCCAATGTCACACACAAAAAAGCATTAAGAGCACAATCTCTGCAGAAAACACATACCACAAATACTGTGCTATGTGCCAGACAGCACTTCCTTTGTTTGCCTGACTGGATGTTTCTTCTAGGGAGTAATTTCTCAGCAAATATAGCTAACAACTACCACATGAAGACACTAAACTTCTGCTATAACACACTGAAATAAACCAGTTTCCAAACTTATTCAAGGTATAAAGCAAAAAGTGAAACTGTAAGCAGGTTACCAAGCAATTAAGCTTAAACAGAGAAACACAACCTACCTAGAACAGCACTGCTAGATGCCTGCATTGAATATGTTTTTAATTATTACATTTTTATGAGTTACCTGTGAAGACAGTTGCCCTACTGGTTTTAATCAGGGTAGCAAAACACTAGCGAGAACACTGCCAACACTTCTGCTTCACCTCACTTACCATGTTCCTTTGGTCAGCAGAAAGGCAACTGCAGCAATACAGCTCAACACCACAACTCCCACATCTGGCATGTCTCTCTGAAGAGACCTGGGATAGACACTCCCTCCACCTATGCCTTACACTGTCTTGAAGTAATTCAACACAGCATGTCATTAAGAAGACAACACATACGGAACTGCACCCCTGCATCATGGAAGTAAATAGCTGCTGATTTGCCTGTACAGCCTGGCTCACCTAAGACCAAACATAAATCCATGTAGATTTATAATTATTTAATTTTTGCTAATTCAGTGTTTGCTTCACACTGATAAGGTTCTGAATTCAAGCAAAATTGATGTAAACCAGAGTGAGAAAAACTAATACATATGCTGGTGTACAAGGACTGGCAGGTAAAGGAATGAAACCATTCCTAATAGCATTCCCAGCACTGACAGGAAGGATTGAAGAGATGCAACCAGGCTACTCACAGTGGAGGCAGGTGGTGTGGCAGGAAGGTGAGAGGCAGCAGCACAAGCTGAAACATGAGGCTCGGCCTTTGGAGGAGAAGCCTTTTCACCATGAGCCCAGCATAGTGCTAGTCGCCATCCTTGAGGGTTTCATGCCCCAAGAGGATGAAGCCCTGAGCAGCCCAGTGTGATTCCACAACTGGCTCCGCTCTTTGCAGGGGCTGGAGACTTTCCCAGGTCCTCACCATCCTGAACAGGATCCCATGTCTCCATCAATAGTTCCGTTTCCCATCCCACCCAGCCTAGCTTTTAACAGTGTATTCCCATAATATGACTTGTAAAAGGGGTTTAACACTTTATTGGAGACTGTAAATAACACTAGGATAAGAGCAGAGGAATCTTAACCACAAGAGTGATTTAATCTATGCTTAAAAGCTAATTTTCAAACTGAAAATGAAATTGCTTAGTTTCCAGTATAGTCAACATTAGTGTCACCAAACCCAGAAAATTACACAGACTTTTTCAGCTGTATAAAGCATATACCTTGAAGTTTATGTAGTGGAAAGCAGTGCATTCTCGTAAAGATTTAGTTATTTCTAGAAAGCAGAAACATATTAAGACTAAGATTTTGGCAAATTTCAATGCATATTGGTTGAAAAAACACAGCTTGCAAGATGTTGTACTGGGTTACAATTACCATTTTTTTTTCTTAATTCTCCCCAGCAACAGGTGAGATATAGAAGCAATATCCCAAATGGGGAAACAAAACAAAATTTTAAAAAACCCACAACAAACTATAATTAAGAAATGGTTAAAAACTGGCCATCACACTCAGCTGTTTGTTTCCGGTTTTCTAAGACAACATGGATGGAATACCTTTATCTTGAAATAATTTTATCTGGTGTACACTGTAAGCTCTTTAAGAACCTTGTTCAGAAAAAAAAAAAAAAAAAGCGCGCCAGCTAAATCACTGCAGTTGGTCTTTATTCCCCTAATCAAGTCATTAGTTAATATGAGTGAAGACAGGGCCCAGAATAAAGTTAATTAATCTTGCAGTACTGCTATCTTAGAACAGTGGAGAAAAATTCACTGAGGATCCCAGTAGTATTTCTGTTGAGGACATGGCATGACTGCTACACCCATAGGTAGAAAAACCAAAATACATAATAAAAATAGTAGGAGAGAGTGAATTATCAGATAATAAATTGATAATACTGTTAGTTCTGCTAGTGGTTTTGTGGTTAGAACAGTTAATTTGCTTTGAAGTTGTGAGACACCTGCATAGTAATATGGTACCCAAAAAAGTGAGAGAAATCAAGACAGTGAGAGGGATTTGAGTTAAAACTTAATTAAAACTTACAACACAAAAGGGAGGAGACTATTTGATATGATTTTGTTCACAACATGTCAGGTTTAAAAAAAATAATTAAAAAATCTAACTTCTGAGATCAACAAAGCAACATCTTCAGCGCAACTCTTAAAAGAAAAAGGGGATTAATTTATTTTTCTGGCTTTAGAAATTAACTTGATGTCTGCTTATAAACAAGTCAAATTATATTAAAGCAAAACAGTTTCAAAGCACTGTCAGACCTGTAATAGAGCTGCAGGACAGCACAAGAAAAATACTGCTGATCTAAGCAGCAACTTCCCAAGAGATGGGCATCATCTGTTGCCCCTGCCTACTCCATTCATTCTGGCCACCTGCACTCACCCAGCCTGCCTGGGCAGTAGAAGCAACTTGAGGATGCTGCGAGGAGTGGAAAGTACACAGGGGCTGAGAGCCAGCAACATGCCTGCCTTTCTCCACCGACCCTCACAGGATGCCACCTTCAGAAAGAGAAGCAGCAGCTCTGAAGTGCCAGGAGGAGCAAAGTGCCACCGGTGGTAATGCAGGGTCCTGCATGGCTTATGGCAACACCCTGGAGGATGACAATGACCCCTGCTATAGGTGTCCAAAGCATACATGACGCCAAGCAGCAAGGAATCTGAAATTACTAAATCAGGTCTAAAAATCTCATGTGACATGAGGAGCTGATTAAAACCTCCTCCGAAATTAATTTTTACGTGGCATTTTAAACACGAATCATAGCTAGGGTAGATTTAAACGCATGCAAAGCAGTTAAATTTGAAGATACAAGTAGTCTTTGTTACAACACCACTGCCTCTGAGCAATGCTGCTTCTAAAAATGTTTAGACGAGTCCCATTTGGTTTCTTAGAGAGATTTTTCTTAAGCTAAGGTTTATAAACTAAAATTTTAGAATGTAACTGGGAGTATTTTTGGAAAAAAAATAATGGCAGAGTTTGTAGACTTATTTTTTTTTTATTCAAACCCTGAATAAAGTATCAGAAATACATAATACATGTACAAAGCCTACCCATTACATAAAATGGACATACATCGCAGGGATAACTAAGACACATACAGACAGCGGGTTTGCCACGACAAAACAACATCTTGTGTAAGATGGCCTGTTCTTTTACTTCAAACGGGTCAAACACTACATACCTGCTAAAGCACCTTCAATATCTAAGAAAAAATGTTGATTGTTAAAGTTTATTTACTGCAACAGTGAGAAAAAAGCTGTGCAATACCAGCTGATCACAATTAAGTATCAAACAGATGCCTTGTCTTGTAAATATTGACTAAACAGAAGTTGCATGCCAAAATAACATTTTCCTTTAACTATATCTGCAGAAAAAAGCTGACTGTAAAGAACTCCTGTTCCAGGATCAGTTGAGCTACAGGACTGCAAGGACTACTAGAGGCAGCTGAGGAAACTGGGGTTGTTTAGTTTGGAGGAGGCTGAGGGGAGACCTCATTGCCCTCTACAACTACCTGAAAGGAGGTTGTAGGGAGGTCGGTGTTGGCCTCTTCTTCCAAGTGAATAATGACAGAACCAAAGGAAATGGCCTGAAGTTGCAGTAGGGGAGGTTTAGACCAGATACTACAAAGAATTTCTTTACTGAAAGAGTGGTCAGGCACTGAAACAGGGTGCCCAGGGAGATGGTGGAGTCGCCATCCTTGGAGGTATTCAAGAAACATGTAGATGAGAAACTCCAGGGCATGCCCTTGTGGCTAAGATTGTAAATTGTGTGTTGTGGGGTTTTTTGTGGTGTGGTTTTGTGGAGTTTTGTGGTGTGTTTTTTTTTGCTGCTTTGTTTTTTCCTTTGTTGGACTTGATGACATCAGAAGTCCTTTCCAACCACGACTATTCTGTGATTCTGTGAACTACTGTTAAGTGAAATCAGACATTTTGCTGTTTCAACTCTACTGGCTTTCAGAGGCATATTCAGGTAGGGTCTGAATAGCACTATCAGTAGGCTCATGGCAATGGGCATTTTCAAAATGGCTTTTTTTGTCAGAAAATGGACACAGATACTTCTGTGATACTGAATATCAAAGGAACCAACTCATTTCAGAAACCTCTTACCACAAGCTACATTCCTTCTCTCCATCAGTGACCATGTCTGCACAGGAAGAGATCTACCAGTACAGGAACACTAATAAGTATTGAAAAAGGATTTCTAGCATGGATGCACTTGTACCAGCAAAGCTTAGCATTTACCAGAATAGCTTTTCCAGTTATACACAAGCAAAACAAATGTCCAGTTAAGGCTAGAGGGTTTCTCTCTCAAAATAATATGTCCTCCAGGGAAGTAATAAAGCTTCATTCTTTCTCCTGCCACACCTAATCAAAATTTGAAGATATGTATACACATCAACTGTATACAACTGATATGAGGCCTAAAGCTATAAAAGTTTTAAAAAACACATCAAAATAACTGCAGAGAACTATGATACTCACAAATACGTACTTTTTATGGTTATGCATGGTTTCCTTGAACTGTATATCTAATTCTAGCTGTAAGCATTGACTTCAACAAGACTTCAGTGCAACTGACTTGTTCAAAAAACCCGCAGCCACTTTCAGTTTTTTAACTGAAGTTATACAGAAAACTGGAAATGTATATTTTAACTACTAGTTATTGCCAGACTTGAAATTATATAAATGCTGAAGTTGAGCAATAGATTTTTAATGCCTCACTGTGTTCTCTTCCTGCACGTATGAGTTTGGGGGACGGTGGGAGCAAAACTGTCTTCAGACAAATGAAAAGAACATGTTTAAAATAGATACTGATCTCAAGGCACTTCCCCAGTTTTGCTCTCCCTTGTATTAAAGGGAAATATGACAAAGAAATATTACACCATACTTATATAAGAAATCCCACACTGGTGACTAGAAAGCTAGTGTTCTCTCTAATGGTTCACTAATGACGAAGGAAGTTTTACTCAGATTGCAGTGTCCTACAACCAAGATGTTCAATCTGATGTTTCATAACTTTAAGCAGAGGCTTTCAACTTCTCTTTTACAATTTCTCTGCTACCGATGCAGTAGGAAAACTACTGATGAAAACCTACATATTATATTACAAAATACAGTTAGTTTATCACACTGGCTGCAGAAGAAAAAGCAGCAGTGTGCAAAAAAAAAAAAAAAAGTTTCTGTACCTCATGCTAGCATCTCTTTTCAAAACTCACTACTGCATGCTGTGCAATGTGAGGCTCTGCATCGCAGTCACATTCTTTAAAAGTTTACTCTAAGGGAACAAGAGCAGCATAGCAAGTGGAGCAAAATGCCAGTGAACTAAATACACTGTGAGCTAACAAGGTCCTGCTGCACAGTGAGAACTCACACACAACAACTCATGCACAGCAACGCAGGACACATCCACTTCAAAATTGCTCTGCAAGTCTCAAAAAAATGCATTAAGATTTAAACTTAGGTTGACATCACCAGTTTAGTTTTCAACAATGTGCAATTATTTTAATGCCTATCTGTACTACGTATCACTTTTCTGTCTCTTTTAGTAATGTAAAACTTGGTAAGAGTATCATATGCTAGATACAAAAAAAGCTGAAGGATTTCTGAGAAGTAGTTATTAGTGACAATCTACATTTAACCCCTCTAACAGACCTAAAAATACAATAATCTAAAAAGTTATGTTCTCTGAGTGTAAGTGAAAATCACTCATCAGACAGAGAGTACCTTGATTAAAATATGTTAACCATAGGAAAATATGCCAAGCAATACTTTCAGCAGTTATAGAGACAGAAGGTGGTGATTAAATTCCAGTTCTCTACCCCCACTTCACATTTTAACAGGACGGGAAGTTACCAAAAAATAAAATACCACTGTACTAATAAAACATTTTAAAAGTAGGAACTTCCAGTCAATACTGTATCCTGCCTGGCTAGGACCTGTCTTTTCAGGCTCCAGTTATCCTGGCTGTTAGTCCATTGTGGCGCTGCCTCTCACGCGTGATGTCATCGCAGAGTAACCAGATTGAACTGGCCGGGAACCTCACCGGGGCTGCAGGCCTGAAGTTTACACTCAAATTACAGCTCACGGGTGAGCAATGAGAAAAAGCCAGCTAGAGAGATCAGATTTTCTACAAATCAGGCAAAGGATCCTGACACAAACATAAAGATAATTCTGATGTAACTGACCCCACTATCTGCATGGCCACTGAGCTTCCTTAGTTTCACTGGAAGTGTTTAGCTAGGTTCCTTTTAGTTCCTTCCACTCAGGATTTAAAGCATGATGTTCACAAATACCTATCAAGACTGCAGTTACATATGGAAGTTTTGTGCTGTGATTACTAACTTTCGGAAACACTAATATCTAAAAACTCATAAACGCACATCAAGTTTTCAACAGCAATTTGCTGTATTGCTGCAGTGCCACAATTGCTGGCCCTGACTGATGTTCTGTATTTCTGCATCTTCCTCGATCACAAAGATCCCACATGCCAGCCATTAGTCTACCATGTATCCATTATACAGAGATGCATGTTTTGCATGTTATTAGAAAATGCAGGTCACTACCGAGGAGGGGCTGGGAAACAAAAGAAATTCAGCGGAACCTAAGAGCCAACAAAAGACAGCGGCCCGTTTGAAGCTTCAGTCCACACTGAGGGGACGATTTTTGGCCACTCTTTCCCCCCCGTATCTGACTTCTTGTGACGAAAGGGATTTTCCGGCACCCCCTCTCTGGCGCGCGTTTTCGTACCGATTTCGGAACATAAGAACCAGAAACGCAGCAGCCGAACGGATCTACGGAGTTAGGTCTGTGAGGATCAAACTGTCGGTGACGGCACTGCTACGCTTACTTAAGCCTTATCCTGCACTCCAGCAAGGAGGTGTCCGTGACACATTTCGGAGGGGACATTCGTGGGGCGGAGGGGGGCAGCACCCCAAGCCCTCCCCGGGGGCGTCAGCCGCCGGGAGCCCCGCGGCAAGAGCCAGGCGGGGAGAGCAGCGGGGGGGTCCGACAGCACCCAGGGCCGTGCGGGCACTTACAGACGTGGTCATCCATCCTCAGCGGCCTCCGCAGACGGATGCTGGCCGGGATGGTTTTATCCATCAGGTCCTCGACACTCTGCGAAGAGACGACGGCATGCCGCGGTTAGCACCGCCCGCACCGGCAGGACACTGGCCGCGCCGCCTCCTCCGCCCCGCACAGCCCCGCACGGCGCGGGCTCCTACCTGCACCCCGACGGTTCGCAGCATCTCCTGCTTCTCCAGGTCGCGCGGCCCGATGTGCCGCCGGGAGAAGTCATCGTGCCTCGGCAGGAGCTGCTCGATGCACCGCGCCGCCTCCCCGCCGCCCCAGCGCCGCTGGCCGCCCCCGCCCGCCGCGGCCCGCAGGTGCCGCCACGCCCCGCGGCCCGCCAGCCGCCCCCACCAGCGCCCGCAGCTCTGCATGGCCCCGGCGCGGCCCCTCCACCGCCCCCGCCGCCGGGCAGCCCCGCTTTGAGCGCGGGGGGCGGTGCGGCGCGGCCCCCCGCGGCCGGCGCCAATGGGGCCCGGGGGCGGCACCGCCCTGGCCCCGCCTCCCCCCACCTGCCCGCCCGGCCCCCGGCCGCCCCTCTGACCCTGACCCGGCTCCGCGAGGCCCGCCGAGCATCCCCGCGGAGCGGCGTCCCGGCGGCGCTCCCGGTTGGCTCGGGCAGGGCGAGCAGCCAGGTGGTGATTTTACTAGGGGAGAGGGTTTTCCTCCTCATAAGCCCTGCTGGGATGGCTGGAAAAAAGGTTTCTGTGTTTCTGCAGCAGAGCGTGCAGCTGCTTTCAAGTTACTAGCTTTCGGAGGAATGCTACGTGCCCCTTTTTTCTCCAGCTGTGACTGGGAAGGGGGGTAATCAACTTTAGTCATTACTGGTTTAACTTCTGGTGATGTTAGTCTTGGGGAGCAGAGAGATTAACTGGAACCTACTTTTACCCTTTTCGGTTCCGCGTCTCAGAGGATAATATCGGCATAGTTACAAACTTGTATCTTTTATATCAAGATCACGAAGTATAGCAACATTGAGGACATGATTTGCAGCAATGTTTAAGTAGAGTAACAATGAAAGATAAAAACTTATTCCCAACAGACACGCTGATTTAATATTAATTGTATCACAGATTTACTGCCTGTCTAAAGAATTTACTAGTCACTACTTCTGAATCTAAAAATACTCTTCACACCAAAGATCACTGTCTCATGCAAGCTCTCTATTTCTGTAGTAAACATGGAATTGCTTGCTCCTCTGATATAACCTGAGTTATCATTTGCTGGTATCTGCTCACATAACTTATATGCATGTGTATCTGGAGTAATGACTTAAGTCCCTGGTTTCTGTATGATAAGGCCCCAGATTACACACTAAGCTGAGATGAAGCACAGTTCAAGCAGCAAAGGTGTTTTTTTTGCAAGGGTTTGCAATATGAATCTAACACTGAATTTAAATTATTGCTATTCAAATATATTTTTTTTTCCTGTTTCTTTTCTGATATTTGCTTCTTTACAAATACAACAGTATCAGGAAGGAAATTAAAAACTTTTAACTTGAGATAATGTGACATTAGTGAATAGAGATATTTGGAAAATATATTAAAACCATTATAGTAATGACTTAATTCCTCTTACGAATTCATGCTTAAATTATTTTTTAAAGATATTCCAAAACTTTTCAAAAGAATTTTCATATTTAGTCCAAATGTTGCAGAATTTGTCCAAATGATGTGTTATTGCAAGATTCCGTTCAGTTCACTTCTATCACCCCAAGCTAAAAGTTGAAGCTTCTGCATCACCCTCTCACAGAGCATAAAGACTAGGTTAGACTATATTCTTGCTTATAACAGCCTATTTCTGACACTAGCTAATTTCATCTACCTACGGAGGAATATAAGACTAGGAAAAAAAAAATGTACTCATACCATCCTGCAATATTTCTGCATTCAGTCAGCAACCTGGGATTTCTGCTTTTAGGAGTTCTCAACATGCTTTCCTCCACCCTCCCAAATTTGTTCAGCTGCCAACTGAACCCATGTAAACCATTAATGGAGCAAGCATAACAGCTTACTATTCAAAAGCAGTCACTTTATAATCCTTTCTTTCCCAATATGCTGTTCCTTAAGGCCAAGAAGAGCACTCACAATGTTGAGGACATAGTGACTAGTGACACAAAACATACTGTGCCGTTACCAGGACAGGCTGACTCCAACATATGCTGACTGCTGTTCCGATGTAAGATTTTATTCTGTTGAAATTCCTTGACAGAAATAAAAGTTTTAGCAGTTTAAATTACCACCTTTGCTGCCTTTTCTAAGAAAATTACTAGTCATCAGTGTTTTCAAAACTCTCTAGCAGATCAGGTGAGGAACGCCTGCCAAAGGGTCTCTTAAAGGCCAGGCTGATTTTAAGTGTCAATCCAGATAGAAAACCCTCATTAATACTTTTGTTTTCTTATAATGAAATAATCTTAAATTGCAGGGGCACAAGAGATGCTGTGTCTATTTCAGTTTAGCTGTATCTAATTCAATACTGAAGATTATCGGAATTTCTACTGATACTGGTTTGGAGGGTGTTTTAATAAGCATATAAATAGACCCTTAAATATGAAAATGAGAACAGACCATGAACATATTTTTATTAATATTTTATACATATGCTTGTTATAAACAAATGGTACAATATGTAGTTTTTCCTTCTTTTGGGTTTGCACTGGAAACATTTCTACCTTTTAATTTGAGACATCTTCATCACAGGTTTTCTCTTAATGAAATATTTAATCTGTAAAATAATTTATTGCTTAAAATAAGATTTGAGAATCACTATGGCTGTCATTACATGCAGAGCAATACAGATGTTTATGTAATATATCAAGCCAGGAATGACTTAAATTTATCCCTGAATTTACTACTCAAGTGAAGTAGCAATACATCATACTTCCAAAAGCAATTGCTACTAGTGGGAGTAATTACTTCTCTCCAGTGCATCTGTATATGTCAGTATTTTCTGAGTGAGGGCTGAATTTGGTTTTTGGATCCCCTTACAACAGCAGAATTTAAGAGCTCCACAAATTGCATCCAATATGGACACAGGAAAGAGATTTTCAGGTCCCTAAATTTAATAGAATAGTTTCACAACATGTCTTTTGACACCAAAGTGTCAGAATGTGCAATAGGATAGGCAATGATGTGTTGAGGGTAGATAACCAGTCAGTTACATATTCCTGAATCCATAATAGCTTGATGCTACCACTATTGCCAAAGGGCCTGCAGCCATTTTTGCAGTTTTTGCCCACTACTGTTTTTCATGGACCACAGCTGGATCATAAAATAGTATATAAGTTAGGTATACATAAGATAACACTGCTTAACATAGTGGATTTCCCATGGATCATAATACTTTGGGTTTAGGGCTGCCACCCTCTGTAAAAGACCAGGCAACATTATGACACCAGATAACACAGCATCATGTTTCTTCTTTAGGACCCATAGTGAGATGTTTGCTATGTAAATATCTTAATGTTAGAGTAATATGTATTCAAGCTTTTAAGTGTATCTTCTTTAACTGTCAGTACCTTATTTAACTGACAGTCCCCAAGTCATACAGTCTTTTATTTGTTCTGAACTCAGAAGTATCCCTGCACCTTGATTAGAGCTGACACTTCACGTAATGTCAGGTCTTGTTTGCTTTCAGTTGACAAACTGGAACTACAGTGAAACTGAACTGTGCTTCCTCCCAGGGAAGTTTTTTTACTCACATACACATGCATACCTGCAGCATCTTCAGGGTGCAGCTTTCATTTTAGTTGTGGTGTTGGAAATAAAATCTTTAACAAATCTGCTATGTTCCACACTTGCTAAGTCAATAAAGCAAGCAAAACCACCTTGGCTCTGTATGTATTTCTCAGAGATACATGTACAGATGCAGCTGGATATATAATCTACTATGTTTCCTATAGATGTTTAAATCTTAAAATATATGTTTCTTTTTCTTGTCAAGTAAATTAATGGTATGGTCTCTCTAACAAGGAGAATGACACAGAGAGAACCAGTAAGGAAGTCCTGGGCTGTGGAGAAATGAAGGAAAGGGGAAGGAAAAGAAATATTAAAAATCTCTAAGACTTCAGAAGAACGGGCATGTGAAAGATATCATCATGTAAGTATCCTTGAATGTTAACCTTGGAGCAAAGTCCTTTCAACCCCACTTCTTGTGTGAGCAAATGATTGAAGGAGGCAAGTGTCTGAAGGTTTTTAAGATACTAGGCATTAGCATGATTTATCTGTTTCTTTTGTCAGGGATCTGCAAGGGCCTGCTGTTTCCTCAGAGCAGGTGCTGCAGGTGTAAAGGGTGATCTCAGAGCAGGCAAACTTGTCCCTGGCAGACCATGGTCCCACTGGGCCTGGTCATAGCAGGGTAAGCCAGGTGCCAGTAGCAGGAACCATTGACAGTCCCAGGCAAGTGATGAACCAGGTCCATTCAGGAACCCCAAGCAGGAGCAAATGGAAGTGAGACCAGAGGTAGAACTAAAGACAAGGTTTCAGCTTGAATCTTAGGTCCATTCGCCAGACAGGGCTAGAGACAGTGGAAAACATTTAAGGGACCCCAGGAGACAAGCTAGCTCCCATGTAGCTTTGAGGTCAATCCAGGCAGCAGGAGACCAGCACTCCAGAAAGATAGCTGAGGGCCTTGGGCTGAGGTGAAATCGAGACTCCAGGTTCACGATCAGTAGGTCCTTCAGGTGCAGCTTGGGCCCTGACTGTTTTCTGTAATGACTGAAATAACTGTGTGTGGTTAGGTAAGGACTCTCTGTAGGCTGTCTTTGCCCACAGGCTTTTAGGTTATTTTAGAAACTCCTGAGTTATTCCAGTCCTCTGGCCAACAAAGTCTCTTAACCCTTCACACAAGTTAACCTTTTCTCCTTTTATGTTTGGAGTTGGGAATATCTATAGGGGAGGTAATGAGAATTAACTCCAAACATCACTGGTTTGTTCTTCATCTGTCACCTCCCTCCCTCATGCTGTGACTAACTGAACTGCCAGACATCTCTGTGACACATGGCTAAACAGGGCAACAACTGCTGCACCTCCATGGCAAACATCTTTTCTTTCTGACAACTGTAGGATTAAAATTGAATTTGTGAGGTTTTCTTTTTTCCTTGTTACCACTGCCATGTCTAACAGATGTATTTGTCAAAATATACTGTCAGGATGTATTTGTCAAAACCTATTGTCAGTCCTTACAAACACCTACCACTGTCCTCTGTTAACCTTCCAGAAGAGAAGGCCAGTAGGATCTACACTGGGTTTCTTACAAGTCAGAATTTGCTGCTAGTGGGTGATTTTCTAGACCTTATTTTTGTCACTTGCTCTTTTTTAACTTGGTTCAAAGGTAAGCTTGATTAGACTTTGAATGCAAATTCAGTTACTGAACAGTGAATAGGTTAAACCTCTTATCACGTTATTTGTGTCCATTGGCTTATAAATACTGAATATGGCTATATGATTAGAGCACTGCCTCTGCAAATACTTTATATCAGTAGATGTTATCTATTATGAATACCTATGCAATAGACAGTGTATTGCAAGAATTTCTCTTGCCCAATCCAGTTTTATTGGGCAATAAAAACATTCTGCCACGGAGGGAACTGTATACTGCTGACCCTAACAGTTGTATCATGACGACAAGGTATGAGATATTCTCTGGGAAATAAACAGCTGTCCTCTCTCATTCTTATCTAGGAGTTAAAGTTACTCTGTTGCATAAATTATGCAACAGAGTACTCAGAATTTGAAAATTCAGGAGGTCTAAAATGTGGGGGTTCAGAAAACTTGCTTTTGCAAAAGCATAAGGTTTTGTTTCATTATTTTTCTTTAGAAATTGAAAGATAACCTTTGTTTGTACTTTAGGTAGCACACCAATACAAACTGCTGAGATGACACCTTCAACAAAAAGCTCAACTTTTATTTAAAAAAAAAAAATCTCACACCCCAGATGTCTGTTTGGATTTTCAGTTCAACAGGTATTGATGAAGCTAAACATTATCTTGAAAAACATTTAATAAAAATCTGCCCCCCTTTGTAAGATCAGATCAGGTCACAGCTCCTCAGCTTTCACTGTTTTTGTCTTTTCCAGAGTTTGAACAAAATCCCTTAGCAAATCAGTTACAAAGCCAGTTTCTTCTGCCCTGTATCAGGTAAATGTTTATGAAGTCCTCTTTATAAATCCCAGAAGCTCCAATAAAGCCATACCTCTTTCATCTCTGCAGCTCAAAGCAAAACATTTGGGAAAAGGAATACTGCAGTTCCTTACACTGCAAAGCTTCTAGGGGAGTTTCTGAGTCCTCATCTACTTAAAAAAGGCTTCGAGAGCTATAATGATTTATGATTTTAAGAGATTGCTTATACCAGTTGTGCAAATGAACTAAGTGATCATAATTTCCACCAGGTTCTAGGTGGCCTATAAGCAATTATGGCTTTTGTTTGTTTGTTTGGGTTTTTTTTGTTTGTTTGTTCATAGTCTGACTACATATACATATGCCTACATATACATAGATTTGCCCATGTAACAAATGCAGATGATGTTTACTTTTCTGGTTGAATCCAACCAAGATATCACTGTGCCAAGTCCAGCTTCAAAAGGAAAATGCTTTTCTTGACACAGTAAGTTTAGCTGGCCTGCTGAAAGATTCCTGAAGGTGAATATCACAGTGAGTAAAAGGTAGGAAATAGGAGTACATGACTGCACACCGGGAGATAGGAGTGAAAGAAATGGAACTAGTTCTTCTGATAACCAACCAGGAGCTGTTAAGGTTGGTTCAGCTATCGTCTTTAAGTGCATTTGCAATCGATTAGAGCACGTGACATTTTACAAACTTTTAATAAACACAGCTGTGTGAGCTCTTAAACAGACCAAGATTGAATCAGCACTGAAGCATCTGTCTCTAAAATCAAAACTGAATACATACTTTAATGTTACATAATATCTTAGTTAACATATAACTTAGAAAAGGCTTGAGATGTTGCAATGGCCTCGTCCTGGCATTAGAAATCTTTTCGCTGCTCCTGTTAATAAAATGGAAAGTAAAACTACCAAACATGGCTAAAATATAAGCTTTTAAAATAATCAGTTCACATACACTTACTAAAAGCTTTTCAGAACTCAACCATATCTTCTCTAAACATCCCAGCTAGCGTAAATATGCTTTACCTTGGGATGGCATGATCTGACCATGACTTACCATTCACTTATGCTCCCTGAATCCCTCAGGAATTGCACATGATTTGTACAGCCATGATTCTGCAGCTCTGAGCAAAGAGTCAGGTAATAATGCCGGTTCACTGCAGTGCTCTTGACAGAGCATAATGGTAAGTCTCTTCAACATGATGAAAAGTCTCAGCTCATTCAGAAATTTGTTACTTTGTGCAGTATAGTGAGGTCAAATCCTGACAGGTGGAGAAGGAACGATGCTCAGACATGGGGAGCAACTGGAAAGGCAGACTGCAGCAAAAACTGAAAGATGCAGCTTGGGATATCTATTTTACAGACTACAGGTGATAGGACATGCTGGTGACTGTTGAAATGGTTTATGTGGGAAGACGGTAATGGAATAAGCCACTGGTGAGCATAGAGATTGAGATGGGATTGACCAGTGGTGAAGAATAAAAAAAATTAAGGTAGGGTTAGTAATAATAGTAAGTGTAGAGCTGAGGAAAAAAAAAAAATCAAATAACTACATATTTGCTAAATAAGGTATATGTCCTAGGGAGACAACATTGGCTTAAAATATTTTAAAATATATTCTAATATATATGTATAGGAATTCCTAAATTTCTCATTATTGTCAATGTCTCATTTTCTTTGGATGTAAAATACAGCAAATAGTTCATAATCTGTAATTAAAACAGAATGGCAGTACACAACAATAAGGGAGACTGAGAAATCTCAGATGCTACTAACAATACCTTTGCTCTGTTTTAATGTAATGATGACCTAGACAGGACCCACTGTTTAATATAATTTTCTCATTACAGCCATTCTCTCAAAGAATGGCAAAATATTAACTAATAATGAAACAAGACTGAGTTGGAATTTCCATAGTACTAGCATCTGAAAATGTCATCTTTTCATATTATGCCTGCTCTTACAGAACGCTATGCCAGTTACCTTTGGATTAACCTGAAATATATATCTTGTTTTTCCAAGGGGCACTGAGTTAATTAAGAGCAGTTTGTCAATGTATTGCTGTAGTGATGAGAACATTAGAGATCACCATCATCTAACAGTGCTATTATATTAGTCTGCCTAAGTGCAAATATTTAAAATGTGTCTTCTCTGTGCTTACGTTTACCAATTGCAAAATAGCATTATGCAACTCTGTCTTGGGCAATCTTTTTAAAAAGCTGAAATGAAGAATAGGATCAGCTTACCTTTACTTTTAACTTGATTAAAGTTAACCAAGCTGGTTCCTGACTTACCAAGTTATTTGTGTGGATTTGCTGCCCTATAAAATATTTAGTAAATTATTCACTAGCAAATAATGTGAAACAGGTAAGTTCTCATTAATAAGATTATTAACAACCTTTTTGCTTAAGAAAGACCCAATAGAGGCCAACATACTGTCAGTCATATGACCGCATTTAGCAGAGAACTTTACACAGAACTCTTAACAAGAATAAAAAAGTTAACAAAAATTCTAATCTCCTTTCTGTTCCCCCATACTTGTTCCCCTGTGTCTGTGTCCACCCACCCCCTCAATGATCCAGTCACATTTCACCATGTGTTCTTCTGTCCTGCTGAACCTGGTGAATTTGTTTTGATGGTGACTTAGAAGCAGAATGCTGTTGGGTTGTAAACTATTGCATTGCGTGCTTGTTACAGGTTGAATAAATTCTAACCCTCTTCCTGACCCTTGCCTTCTTATAAATCTAAGTATTCCTCTTTGCCAATTTTAGAGACCTTCAGGAGCTGAAGGGCCATGGAAAGGCCATTGGGATGAAGCCAGAGATGGCTTTTGGTGGGAGGGGATCTGCCAGCTTCCCTGGTAAGTAAATATTATGAGTGTGTACTAGGGCTTGTGAAAGAACAGAATGTTACATTTGAGTGTCACTGTGCATTGATTTAGAGATAAATACAAATAGTTTACAGAGTGTAATGGATACCATGCCAGTTTTAAAAATAACAATAAACAGTGTGATAAACACTTGTTTCATAGCTGGTTTTAGAAATGGCAACAATGAAAAGCGCTATTTTAATTCTGACCAACTTTCAAACCTGGTCAATTTTCTTCTGAATTGTGGCCAATATTTTGCACTGTTGGTTTATCTTGGCTTGTTGAGTGACTCCAATTTTTTGTTACATAGATACAGAGTTAGTATTTAGTAGGGTGTACAAATATTTCTATTTTTAAGTGAAAATAGAAAAGTGAGAAGAAAGAAAGTGAGGTTTTCTTTTAGCTCTCTACTCCACAACAATCTCTGAAAAGGGAATATTTACCATTTTATCTTCCATCACTCAGATGCTTTTTTCAATTACTCATATTTTAACAGTCATTTCACTCCCATGCTGTAAGAGACTGAACTGTTGTTACACCTCAACATTGTTCTGAAACAAACCACAGGGCTTCTGTATGTAGTACATTCTGAAGCAAACTGCAAGGCTAGAGCCAACTTTGTATACAGTTTTAATCAAAGGCTATTTCACTAGCAAGCAAAAAAAGACAGAATGAGCTGGGCCTGTCAGCTACGGTATTCGCCAGGTGTGTATCCTCTCAGAGCACATGCACTGAAGACAAGAGGTAAAGGCCAGTTACAGTAAAAAGGAATCAAAGAAGGTAAAAGCAAGCTGTGAGAGACCCCCCGGTGGCCCTGCAGAGACCCCCTGGCAGCCCAGGACATGCATGCTGGAGGGAGGAGATAATGCAGATCAGTTCCAGGTACCTCCATGCCCTTTTGGAGAAGAGGCAGAGACATCAATCATAAAAAGAGCTATGGCCTGACAGCACGCTGAAGATCTTCTCCACTGACTGTAGTTGCCAGACCTTCAGGACACCACTGGATCCTTCATATTTCTGCTACCTTCTTGACTTTCCTTTTGTCTTCCTATCCTATCTGCATGTGACATTGTTGTTATGTAACTAATACATTTTGGCGTGTATGTGACATTTGACTTCACCTGTGTCTTAATTTTGCCACTGGGATCATTTTGAATCTCTCTCAATCTGATAATGGCTCGAGACACATGCTAATTAAAGTACTGTCCACACTATCATTGCTTTTTACTTTGTATGGAATAGAATATATTTCTCTTTGTTATCAACTTTTTTTTCCACCACAAAAAAAAAAGAAGCTGAGTATCTCGTTCCCATGATGGTCTCATGTGCCAAGTGCAACTTGCTTCCCATGCTTTTATCCTTCATATTCATCTGTAATGGACATAGTTATGTTGTCTTTCTTCTCTTTAGCCCTTTAGATCACTTGGTACTAGAACCCAACAAAACAAAAGTGTTTCCAACTTTTCACAACTCAAGAGTGTTTGCTATCAGAATATATAGTTGTCTATCCATGCAAAATGAAAAGTTATTATTTTTTCCTTAAAGGTGGCATTTTTTTATCTAACAATGATCATAACTTTTGGTGAAACATATGTACCTATTAAATGGACTTGATTACTGCAAAGTTTGTTGAGCTTATGATGAAAAAAAACCAACACAAAACCAGCCAGAAAAATTGTTAAAAATTACTGTGAGTTAAAAACAGGTAATGGGAAGAGGTGGAGAAATGAACTGGCAAGAAAGGGATTTAGTATTTGTACATTTCTACCCAGGATAAGAGGAAGGATAACATTTTTTAATTTTTTAAATCCTTCTTTCTTCTGGCATCAACTTTGCCAAACAGGGAATAAACTTACTTGCTGTAATGGCAACCTTTTCCTAAAATTAGTGTTTTTGTGCAGGAATAGCAGATTGGCACTCCGTTCTCCAAACTGTGTTCAGGCTTACAATCAGAAGCTATACTACGTGGCAGTAGGCAGGATCCTAGAAATTTGATGATTTTAAAAACTTGCCTTCCATGCTTCAGCCTGGAAAACAAATATGCCTGCATTTCAGATAGTCTATCTTCTACAAATTATAATTAGCCTCATCTTGGGTTTTTTTCATTTCCCCCCTTATATATCTTTCCTTTTTCTGCTTCTTTTGGTTTCTCAGTTCTGTTGTGCTTTCCCTTTTGTTTTCTTCAAAGTTTTATTCCAGGGAAGCTTTTCTCTTCTTATTTCCTTTGCTTAATTACTTTTCTCTTCTTTCCTCCTTCTTGTAGGTAGAAAGAGCAGCCTGAGACTGCACTAAGCACAATCATGAACTCTATTTACGTTTCATTTTCTGTTTTTATACACCTTTACATATAAAGTGTTTACTAGCTTCCATTTTTCTATTGTAATTCTTTGGATCAAAATAATGGTACTGATTAAGCCACCTTGTTTTCTTCATAGGCATGATTTTTAAGGCACATGGTTCTCTAGAGAAACATGACATATTATTGAAATATAATATATTAATATAAATAATAATAAGATATTGTAGAAAACTGTAATATTTGCTTTAAAAAAAACCCTTATATAATAAGTAATACCTATGAAGACTAGTTATGGTTGATATGTTCCTCTTCTGCTACTTCTGGTGTATTTCACTAGTACTCTGTCATTTGGAAAAACAAAGTTTTAGTGTCCTACTGTAACATAATATTGTATTTATTACTATTTACATATACATAATTCAGCTTTACTACTTTTTTTTTAAGTTAACCATGTTATTTGTTGGTAAGATGTGAATAGTATTATCTCTAGCACTGCAGTAACTCAGTGTTTTCAATAAAGAGGAAACTTTAACTTTCTTTTTTTCCCATTTCTTCTGTTCTCATTTGTGTGTTTCCTTCTTCTCGCTTGGATGATGAACCATTTAGTCTTGCTAATCATACAAGAAACCACCCTCCTTTTTCTGGATTATTTTTCTGCTTAATTAATGAGTTCTTATCAGCTAACAAGGAAGTCCAGTAGTGGTGGGAGTATCTCAAAGGGAGAGATGGAGAAGTGGCAGCAACAAACTTTTAGACACAGAAGTTCTTTATTGAAACTGCAGTCTTACTCTTAGGATTTCCATTTACTCAGAAACTTGTATAGAGTTGTAACTTAAAATGCTGTTTGTTAGCTTGCCTTTGTTGTTTTGTTTTGTTTGCTTGTTTGTTTTTTCTTTTCTTTGTTTTTTTTTTCCTGGCTTACCAAGTTCTTTGTATGGATGCAACTGCAAAACAAGCAGCAATGTGGCAAGGCACAGTAACTGTTATTACACAGGTGTTAACAGCAATTTGACAGGCTAAGGATGATGGCACTGTAGGATGTTCGGGAAGATGGAAATCTCATGGAAGCTCATTTAATTTCTGTATAAATTCAAAATATATTAATGTGATACATCTTTCAGCAAGAATACCAAAACATGAAAAGAAAAAAGGTATTTCTATTGACAGCCAGATACTGTTAGCAGTACTGAAGAATGTAGGAATTTCCAGAATGCCTTTTCAACTAGAAAGCAGAGAAGCACAGCCCACCAGCATGACAGGACTCATCTTCCTTTTATTCTGTTGTATTTGTAGGGTATAAGGCTCTTTTCATTATTCAGACTTCTTAAACAGTATCTCCTATATTGTTGAGGCAGCTTAACTCCTTGAATTTGAAGATAAATTAATCAGAAAAGTGTTATTTTAAAATTTATTTTCAAACAGTGGAAAAGGAGTTTAAGAGACATACAAATGAAGAGCTGTACTAATAAAAGGATGCAACTAAGAACCAGTGGACAATGAGAACCGCTTAACCAGTGTTGGCCTGAACTGATCAATACTGAAAATGAGAGATTGCACATACTCTTCTGTTCACACCGGCTGCTTAGTGCTTTTGTGACACCTATGTGCACTGAAAGGCCTTTTCTATCTACTGATTCAGCCTCCTAACTGATCAGATTTATTTATTTTTTCTGTTCCTTAAATCACTTGATTAATAAGCTGAGACTGCTTAGATGGGGTGTCTAGGAAGCTCCAGAGCTGATGTAAGGTGACAGGAGCAAGTGCGTGGGGTTGTGTGTGTGTGTCAGGGTGTGTGTGAAAGAAATGCAATCTCATATAAACAGTATGAACAGGAGCAAGCTGCTGGATTGACCTAAGCAGCTTCAGGAGAAATACCTTGTATTCAAAACAAGTATCATCTACTGCCCTCTGTGCTCAGAAGCAGACAGCAAAAGACGACACTGTACACAGTAAAAAAGCTCATCTTCTGTTTAGCTATGCCTTTGAAATGCATAGAATGTCATGCTTCATTATCAAGCTACATTTTGGAAAGCACAATATTTGGGTGCAGCCCAGCATCAGGACTTGCATGTGTGTTTTAGTAACCTTACTGTTTTATTCTAACTGGGTTACTGCACCAGTGCTACGATTAATTTAAGCACACAGTTCCCTCCCCATCTTCTTCCCCCAGGTTAATACTTTTCACACTGTTAGCCATGGGCCAAAAGAATACTTTAGGATGTTTACTGCTGTACCATATACCACTTCTCATATCTGTCATCCTTACTAACATTGTTTCCTTGCCCATGGCTCACTGTTTCCTTCCCCTTTTTCTTGCTTCTAAAGTATCCTAGTCAAGTACATTAGATCATCTTTTTGGAGCACGCACTCTTCTTGTACATGCTGTAGCTGTCTGATTTAGCTTTATTTCCAGTATTTGTAAAGGATTTATCACTGTGTAAAACCGTGGGTAAATGATTCCTTGTTGTTATTCTGTTTTAATATAAATGAAGCCAATTAATACATCTGTGGAAGGACAATTTGGCTCACTGCCTTTCGCTTTTAGCTGTTAAGAGCCATTCCTTATTTCCGGCACAATGATTAACCCAAAAGAAAGTGGTTGCACAGAATACACCAGAAACTGGAAAACGGGGATTAGCTGGCGCCACAGCTCACAAAAGAATTAACAGGACAACATTGCATGACCCAAAACATTTCACCCATCTGTAGTTGGTAACACAGGGAAATCACTGGGGTCACAGAAGGAAAAAAAGAATAAAAGGCATGTTAGATGTGGCTCAGTTGGAAAAGAGCACTGCTTTTAACAATATGAGATCAAGTAATGGATTTGCTCCTTTTAAAACGGAAAGAAAAGATCTGAGCACAGTAGTAGTATCTGAGCAGTGTATGTTTTCAAAAATCTGCATAGCCAGCCGGCTTACTCATTTTAACTGAAGTTCTAATTTGAGATTCTGGTCCTATAATTAATTCTATACTGTCCTAAGATTCTGATCTGGTTAAAAAAAACAGAAGTTATGCCAGCTGTGCAAACCCCCATAAAATGGGCTTGTCAGGAAAAATAAATAAATAAATAAATTCACACTACTCTTTGTTCTTGTTTGAATATTTGTCTTCACCTTGTCATTGTTCTGAGATGGTATTTTATGTACATAAAACTTAACAAAGCTCAGTGATGTCACATGGGTGCTGCATGAGCATGTGCTTAAAACTTTGTGGTCTTAGAATCTCTTCTCAAAGGGTAATTCCAGAAGTAATCCAGCATTTTGCCAGGGCTTTTATTTATATCCATGATAGAGGGACCTGTATTCTGCTTTGAATACACCACACTAGGCAGCAAATGGGAATTTAGAGCTAAATTGGCATATTGCACATTTGAGAGAAAAGGTAGAAATGGAAGAGAATTAAGCTGACTAAATACTTATATTTTTGTGGAACTTCTGACCCTTTCTTATCTTTCCTTGGGTAACTTCTGGATTGGAGCCATCACTGATGTTATTCAAGTTAAATACCTTGGACTATTGTCTCTTAAAATGTCATTGTTACTCTGGGCTGACATTTGAAAGTCCTATTATGTCTTATAAGACAAGGCAGAAAAAATAATAATCAAGAACTTGCTCTTTAGAAACATATTTTAATATATGCTATGTCAACATTGAGCAGGTTAGTATATGTACTCCCACCATTGCACAGTGGGGTGGAAAAACAGCAACAGGAAAACCCCATGCTCCACCCCCCATCCCAATTTACTGTCCTTAGAGAAACCTGTCCTATTGCAGTACTAAATTGGCACAGGAGGGTTCATAATACCTTATCATGATTAGGAGTTCACATGGGAAAGAAGAGTAATGTGGGTATATAAAAAAAGAATAATGAAAAGCAATCAACATAAGAAGCTCAATTTTTAGATGTTATTAGAAAGACAAGAAAAAAATAAATTCAGGAGTCTTCATATCCTATTTGGAAATCAGTATTCACTATGTCCCCTTCTATTGGATGTGTTTCCCTTCATAACTTGTAGAGCACACGTCAGCCTGTATCTAGTATTTCCTCCATGACTGATTTTAACCTTTTCCATTTCACAAAGTCACTTTGTGCATCTTTAATGAACTCAAAATGTACTAACATGAGATTAATATTCTTCATGTCAGAAACGTTACTAGTTTAATCCTTGTTTGATCACAGTCCAGCAAGTGCTATTCTTCATTGGTTTACACATAGAAAAAACAACATTAAAAAAAATGTCAGGTGAAGTCGGTAAGAATATTTTTGGACTTCTTCACATACTCTGATGTTGTAGGTATTATCATAGCACTGTTAATGGGATGGATAGCTGAGTCTAGGAACAACAAAGTCTGTATGAAATCACATGTGTGTGGCAGAAACATACTAATCTTCAAGAGTAGCTTGGTTGATACATTGCAAGATCTTCAAGGGTTCTGAATCCATTTTGCTTCTCAGAGCTTTGATGGCATCAGTGCTTTCAATTTCATTAAAATAAATTTTAAAATCCTGTAAAGAGTTGTGTAGACTTCTAAATTAAAAACAAAGTAATCAAAAAATGGAGTATTGTTATTTCAGAATTTAGTTATATTACAGTAAGTGTCAAAATGATCAGGCTTTAAAACATCAACTGTGAGAAGATTTATCTATTTAATGCTCATTCTGACTGCTTATAAATCACAACGTGTTTACTAAGGGATCCTGCGTATGTAAGCTGAACTTAGTGAAAAGTTTTACTATTTAAGACAAATTATGTTATGTTTGAAACAAGATTTCAAAATAAGATTCCTAGCTTTGTATTTGTTTCTCCTACAAATGCTTACCTTTTATGTCTCCCTATAAGATACTACAATTTAGAATTTAAATGAGCAATTAGAAGTTTGGCGACTCCTGGTTAGTACAAGTTGCATTTAATTTCCAGTTTCTCAATGATTTAAAACCCGGAGGAAATTCTAGAAAATAGTATTCTGAGACAGTGCTTTTGACTGTATACACTTGATTATGTTTTTTTCCTCTGTACTTGTTCCATGCAGTGAACTGAAGGTGAAGTCATTTCAGCTACTTCCTGTACTATCAAAGATGCTACAATAAAAAATGTAGGTTTTGCAATCATGGGAGCACTAAACTTTTCTTCAGGCTAACTTTTCTTGTTAATCAACTTGTGGCAGAGTCCAGGTCCATCACACTTTGGGGCTTCCTCAACTTGAAAAAGCCAAGTTTGATGACTGTTTCCTGCATCAGGCCTATAGATGCCTTCTTTTGACTGGAGAAAGCTGCCAAACCATTAGTTTCTGCACCACCTTTGGAAAAAATACAGTGGTTCACCTAAATCAATTTATCTTCATGGTTTCAAATAACTTAGAGCAATCACACAGTCTATTTTAGACTTCAAGCTCTTTCATGATATGCAGTCACTACTTGCCCAGTTAATGTCTAGTGTTTTCACCCACCTCATGTGCTATTTTTCCTGGGCAGAGAAACACTCTTCAAGCCAAAAGTGAAAAATACCTCCCCCTGCTCTGTTAAAAAGCAGAGAATGCATCTGTGGATGAGGGCTTTATCAAGCAATCTAATTAATTCTTCTCACTTCAGCCTGCAAATCAGCCAACTGCAAAAAAGGACAGTGATGTTTAAACGTCACTTGTTTGCGGGCTCACCTTTGTCAGAGTCTGGGTGGAGGTTAAATTTATGTTTTACGTGCAAGCAGTTAGATTACTGACAGAGCCAAGCTTTACTGGCTTTCTGTTTCAGTCTAAGCAGATCAGTCACTCCTTAAGTGGAAGAATAGAGATGCTAACTGCTTGCGGACAAGAAAAAAAATAAAAATAAAAAAGATAAAGACTGCCACCTATTGCTTCCTTAAATAAAAGACAATCTAATGACAACAAAACAACCAGGGTGGAACTTTATCTTCTAGGGGCAGTTTAATGCACTAAAATAGTTATTTACTTCTGGCTGTTCTCAGTTAAGTGCTCCAGACACCTTTCTCACTTTTCCAATAAAAAGATTTTAATTTATCTAAAATACAGCTTTTTAACTAATCAGGATGTCTCGACTCTGCCTAATTTATAAATTAAAAAACTTTCCTTTCCTATATTTCAATGGATACAGGCATCAATGAATCAAATTCATACTATGTATAAAGTAGCTAGGTGAGCTCTTTAATTACAGGAGGTATTTGCTTCCTTTTTAGGGTAAAGTTACATATATGAATTATTTTATTTATTTACACTGAAGAAAATAAAAAATTCTGCCTTTTCTGTCCTTGTTTGAGTATGCATCTTCACCTTGTCATTATCCTGGGATAGTTATGCATAAAAAGCTCTCAAAGCTCAGTGAATTCACATGGGTGCTGCAGAGAAAATGGGCAGATGTTGTGAGAACTTTGACCCAGAACACTATTAAAAATAGGTCAGACAACTAACTGTACTGGAAGGAACACAACTTTGCTGTCACAGAGGGGAGGGGAGGCAAGTTGACCCAATTATGCACTGTTACTTTTTCATCCCTTTCATTCAACAGTTCAATCAAGATTCTTGACCATCTGTCCAGTACTAGTGGAAATAAGCATTACATTTTTCATAAAACAGACAAGCGCAGGATAAACGAAAAATCTAATGCTACCAAATAAGGCAATGTTATTTAACATTTGTTCTTAGACACTAAAGAGACTTGGACTGCTCTGAAACTAACCTGAACTGGCTGGGAGACCAGAACGTAGGCCCCTGAGACTGGACTCTTGAGGAGCCTTGCAATGCACTGTTCCAGAACTATTGCACTGCAGAACCCATGGGCATCCTTCAACCAATATGGCACAGTTTCTGAATTATACACTAGCAATTTTTGAGAAAAAAAAGCTACTGATTGAAAGGAACAGTGTCTGGATAGGTAAGCTTTTAAACAAAAGTTATAGTTATTAAATACGATAAGGTCTCACAAATTTTTAATATAAAATTTCAAGAATAAATACAATAAAAATAAATACTTAATGCGAATTCTTAACTTAGAAGCTGTATTTTTGATTATCTCATCTGGCCTTTGTAACAGGTGCAGAGATATTCTGGGAGTTTCTGCATCAAGCCAATGACTTCTCTCTGAGTCTGAGCACTCAAAATACTTTTGATCTTGATATGAAAACATTAACAGAAGGATACTCCCTTCCAACTATACATCTATATAAACTAATTTTCTACTTGTACTGTTACTGTTTTTACTGTACATCATTCCCCATTTAAATATGCTTAACCTCATGTCACTGAAATGTTTAACAGCTACAAAGTTCTGTAAGGGAATGAATTTCCAGAACACTAAGAGATTCAAGCTTGCATATTGCTATCAGCATTTTTAGGATGAAGACAGGATGACAAAGATGTACAATTGACAGAAGATACAAAGGTAAAAAAAAAAAGTTTTCTCTGTAGTCTATGCAACATATGCTATGTAACACTGCTAAATTGGATATTATTATTTAAACAGGCAGGCTACAGAAATTTTCAATCAGGATTACTTTTGAATTGTTACCACCCTCGCTCTGATTTATAACTCAGTGCAAAATACAGAAAGTGCAGCAACCTGCGCAGGCCAAACAGTATCAGGAAAGTGACAAAACCTGCCTCGTTGCCAGCAGCGTCTCTACAGCGGCCCAGCAGCGCTTTCCTTCTGGTGTTTGCTGCCATCTCATGAGTATCCCGCGGTATTGCAGAGGAATGCTACTTCCTTCCTCAAAAGTCCCTTTGTATTAGACAGCGATGCTAGTGCTACTTTTGGCAAACAGCTTCCTTAAAATTGTGAAAAAGACTTCTTAGTATAACTGCTACACAATGTGGAAGTAACCTACTTTTAAAATTAAAATAAATAAATAAATTATATTCTGCACCAACTTGGTGGAAACACTATGCCCTGTCCAGTTTTCAGCTTCCCAGTGTAAGAAAGACATTATTATGCTTAAGTAGAGTCCGCTGGAAGGCCACTAGATTGTCAGGGGTTGGAGGACATGAGATATACGGCATGGCTGATGGATTTGGGTTTGTTAAGGACAACACTTCTGGGTGATCTTACTGCTGTCCACCGTTACCTAGTGAGAGGGCACAGAAAAGTTAAGAGACTCTGTGGAAGCACATAGTCATAGGATATGACAAACATATAAACTGCAATATAGGAAATTCAGATTATATTAAATTCAAAAGCATTCACTATGACTGGTACAGTATTGAAACAGAGATCCAGAGGTGTCATGGAAGACAAACTCTTAAGTCACTTAAGCAGACATCGACTCTGCAGCCAGGAGTGGTTCCTGACCTCTGTGAAGGGGCGTGAAAGAGAAAAGATACATTATTACCACAGAACTGAAAGATAAATTTTTTTTCTTTTTTTTTGGTTGGAAGCTTGTGCTGCCTAGGTACTGCATCAGCAACTTAAAAAATAGGTAAGGGAATTTGTGGGTTACATTCTTTCTCCTTCGTGCCTGTGGTCATGTGAGCAAGGGTTTTGTCCCTGGCCAATCCTGACCTAAAGGCACAGCCCGAAGCGTGGAAAACAGGAAGTGCAGAAAAGCTTACTTTTTGAGATGAACCCACTGAAAAAAGAGAAAGGGGATCAGGGAGTACTGAAAGCACTGTGCCAGATTAGTTTAATAAAGCTAAAATAGTGATCTATTGACCCTTCACAGATGCATAAGTACTCTGAAGAAGGTCAGTGTCCATCCTTCCACCTAGCAAGTGAAAGGTGCCAAGCCACTGGCTCCATGAAGGGTGTCAAGGCCGAGCTTTCCATAGCTGCAGCATGACGAGCATTGATGCCCTCAAACTTCTTACTTGCACCCCCAGCCCATCACTTGGGAGGGCTCAGCCAGTGGCACCAAAGGGCTTGTGCCTTGGCAACAGTGTAACACACTCCTGGCACGGAACGAGAGACTTGTAACCAGGAAGACCAGGTGCTGACTCCAGACTTGGAGCAGGCCCCGTGGTACTTGCTCTCCAACTACTCAGCGTGAATCTTAGAGACCATATTCAAAATCAGTGCTAGAGTCATAGTTCAATCAATGAGAAGAACAAACGGAACGAGAAACTGCATTTAGCTGCACCGTTTTCCTGCAAGCTTTAAATAAACATTCTCTTCGTCCTCCCCAAAGGCTTGAGGAGAGCGGCAAGCAACTGCCTCTGTTTCTCCCACTTACTCTCAGTGAAATAAAATTCCTTTTCTTGGGCAGATAAGGGAGACTAATCTTAGGCGATGCTGGATATTATGGTGCCATAGAGGTTTGGGTGAGTTTTCTTGGGACTGAAGCTGCCCTGTGCGCAGTACTACCATGGAACACAGCGTCCTGTGTCCAAATCACTAGACAAAATGGAAGTCGCTGGGCACAGCCAGGTCACAGCATTAAAGATGTTCCTTTTAAAAAAAATATCCTGTATTTTCAGGTTCAATTGGTGCTGAAAAACGTCTTCGTCACTCAAATTCAAGCGTAAAGTAGGACTTCTTTTAAGGTAATAGGTATGCTTGAAGAAGCACACAGGAAAAGGATTTGTCCCTCAGTTATCTCCTGATCATTTTGCACGATGTTCTGGAACACAGCGGCCAGGAACGAGAGACGAACAGAGGTCACTGCTTGAAAAGACAAATCGAGGCGTAACGCCGGTTTACTTCGGCAGCCACCTGAGCAGCGGGGATCGCCCCGCGCTGCGGAGCCCGGGCAGGCAACCGCACGGCCTGGAGCACGGCGGGGCCCCCGCACGGCGACATGACGAGCTGGGAACGACCCCGCCCGCCGGGAGCAGCGCGGGCCGCCGGGCACGGGCACCGGCACCGGGACCACCGCCCGGGGCGCGCTCCCACGTGACCGCCCGCGGCCCCGCCCCGCCCCGCCCCCTCCCGGCACGTGACGAGGGCAGCTGCTCCGTCACGTGCTCTCCCGCGCCCCCCCGCGCGTGTTTGCGCCGCGCGCGTGCGCACCCGCCGCTGTCAGCGCGGGGAGGGGGCGTCCCGGGCGGGGCGGGAAACCCCGCGGGGAGCGGGGCGGGGCGGGGCGGGGCGGGGCGGGGCGGGGCGGGGCGGGGCGGGGCGGGGCGGGGCGGGGCGGGGGTGGTGCTGCCGCCGCTCCCTCCCTCCCTGCCTCCCCCCTCCGGCCTTCCTGCGGCTGCGGCTGCCCGCGGAACTCTGCCCGGGACAGGTGTGCGGCGAGCTCCGAGCCGGGCCGGGCCGGGGGGCGGGCGGCGAGCTTGCGGGGAGGAGGAGCTGTTGGGAGGGAGGGAGGGAGGGTGCGGGGTGCGCCTGGGCCGGGGGCAAGCGGGAGAACCGGGGGAAGGCCGGGGCTGGCCCGGGGGTGCCGGGGCTGAGGCGGCGCGGTGGCGCGGGGCCGGGGCGGGCGGGGTCGGGCGGAGCGGGAGCGCCGAGCCGCGGCCCGTGCGGGAGGCGGGGAGCGCTGCGGGGCCGGGCGTGGCTGCCCTGCCTCCGGGCTGCCCTGCCGCGGGGCAGCGCGCTGCTGGGGGGCCGGAGAGGTCGGGACCCCCGCCGCCGTCGGGAGGGACGGGGTCCGGAGCTCGGCCTTGAGATCAGTGCGTGGATGGCGGCGGGGACCGGGTTGCGGAAATGAAACCGGCAGGTGTGGGGAAAGCACGTCTCGTGTTCCCGTTTGTGGCCGGCGATTCTGGGTCAGGGCAGGCGGGGGAAGCTCTCCGAGAGATCCGGCGATTTCCCCGGGGGTAGAGCGGAAGGCAGCGTTACCCCTCTCCCTGTCTTTCTGCGGGCTGGTGAGATTTCCATGGGCTTTCCAAGCAGCCTCTCTTCCTTACAAAGTACGGCAGCCGTGACATAGCACTTTCGTTTCTGCGTGTCGTTAAAATGCTCCGGAAAGTTAGCAGTCTTTAAGTGTTTGAAGAAGACGTTAAAGTTGTCCTGTAGTAGAATCCTCAGTTAAGCAGCGGTTCCACATCTGTCTGTGGTTACAGTGCTCCATGCTTTCAGAGCCCGTCCTGGGACCAAGGCTTTATGCCAGATTAATCGTCTTCTATTAAGGAGCAGTCTCTCTTCTGAAGTTGATTTTACTGATGATCTGAAATGAAAAGTGTATCCAAATTTTTTTTTTTTTTTTTTTTTTTCCCTCTAGGTTAGCTCTATTAGGAGAAATACTAGGTATCTGCCTCTTTTTTTTAAAGATTCCTACCAGCTGAGGGCATAAACGGTGTTCATTTATTACTAAACTGCAGATTCTTTGCACTCTTTCTGGGACATTAGCAACAGCAGCAACAGAAGTTAGCTGCTAGCTGCTAAACTTGAAGTTTTTAAGCTGAAGCATTTTCCACAAGAAGGAAACTTACTGGTGGCTGAATGCAGTCTATTTTTTTTGTCACTCTGAAGTGTATTTTTTTGTCCACAGTCTCAATGAACCAAGAATGTGGAAATGACTGTCATGGTTTAATGCTGGGTTGGCAGTCAAATGACAGATGCTCACAGTCTGGGAGGTTCCTCCAATGCGTCGATGATAACTTCTTGATACAAATGGTGGACAAACCAACTAGGAGAGGAGCGCTGCTGGATCTTGTGCTCACCAACAAGGAGGGTCTGGTTGAAGCAGTGACGGTCAATGGCAGCCTTGGCTGCAGTGATCACGAGATGGTGGAGTTCAGGATCCTGTGTGGGAGGAACAGAATACCTAACAGCATTAGAACCCTGGACTTCCGCAGGGCCAACTTTGGCCTCCTCACTCAATTATTAAGAGAAGTCCCATGGGGCAGGGTACTAGATGGTAAAGGGGCTCAAGATAGTTGGTCAACATTCAAGGACCACTTCTCCCAGGCTCAGGATCAGAGCATCCCAATGGGTAGGAAATCAAGTAAGGGAGCAAGGAGACCCCCATGGTTAAACAAGGAACTGCTGGGCAAACTCAAGTGGAAAAAGAGAATCTATGGATCATGGAAGGAGTGGCTGGCCACTTGGGAGGAATATAGGACTGTTGTCAGAGAATGTAGGGAGGCAATTAGGAAAGCTAAGGCCTCCTTGGAACTTAACCTTGCAAGTGAGATCAAAGACAATACAAAGGGCTTCTTCAAATACACTGCAGATAGAACTAACTCTAGAGGCAATATAGGCCCACTGCTGAATGAGGTGGGTGCCCTAGAGACAGAGGATACAAAGAAAGCAGAGGTACTGATGCCTTCTTTGCCTCTGTCTTTGCTACTGCAGACTCTCCCCAGGAGCCCCAGATCCCTCAATCCCCAGAAGAAGTCAGGATGAAGGAGGAGTTTGCTTTGGTAGTTTGGGTTAGGGATCCGTTAAGCAATCTGGACATCCATAAATCGATGGGTCCAGATGGAACACGCCTGCGGATGCTGAGGAAACTGACAGAGGTCATTGCTAGGCCACTCTCCATCATCTTTCATGAGTCATGGGCAACAGGAGAGGTGCCTGAGGACTGGAGGATAGCAAATGTCACTCCAGTCTACAAGAAAGAACGGCAAGAAGGAGGACCCGGGTAACTATAGACCGGTCAGCATCACCTCCATCACTAAAAGGGTGATGGAACAACTTGTTCTTGGCACTATGTCTAGTGCCCCATCAAGGATGGGGGGGTCATTAAGAGCAGTCAGCATGGTTTTACCAAGGGGGAGTCATGTTTGACCCAACTTTGTATCCTTCTATGAGGAAGCAACTAGGTGGATAGATGATGGTAGGGTGGTAGATGTGGTTTATCTTTATTTCAGTAAAGCATTTGACACTGTCTCCCACAGCATCCTTGTAGATAAAACTGAGGAAGTGCGGTCTTGATGCTCAGGTAGTGAGGTGGATCATGAACTGGTTGCAAGGAAGAAGTCAGAGAGTAGTGGTCAATGGGACAGAATCTAGTTGGAGGTCTGTGACTAGTAGAGACCCTCAGGGGTCGGTACTGGGACTGGTACTATTCAGTATTTTCATCAACGACCTGGATGAGGGAACAGAGTGTGCCTTCAGCAAGCTGGCTGATGACACTGAACTGGAAAGAGCAGCTGACACACCAGAGGCTGTGCTGCCATTCAGCGAGACCTAGACAGGCTGGAGAGTTGGGCAGGGAGAAACTTGATGAAATTCAACAAGGGCAAGTGTAGAGTCTTGCATCTGGGGAAGAACAACCCCATGGACCAGTACAGGTTGGGGACTGAACTGCTGGAGAGCAGTGTAGGAGAAAGGGCCCTGGGGGTCCTGGTGGACAGGAGGATGACCATGAGCCAGCAATGTACCCTTGTGGCTAAGAAGGCCAATGGCATCCTGGGGTGCATTAGAAAGGGTGTGGTTAGTAGGTCAAGGGAGGTTCTCCTCCCCCTCTATTCTGCCTTGGTGAGGCCACATCTGGAATATTGTGTCCAGTTCTGGGCCCCTCAGTTCAAGAAGGACAGGGAACTGCTTGAAAGAGTCCAGCACAGAGCCACAAAGATGATGAAGGCAGTGGAACATCTCCCCTATGAGGAAAGGCTGAGGGAGGTGGGTCTCTTTGGCTTGGAGAAGAGGAGACTGAGGGCCACCTCATCAGTGTTTACAAATATGTTAAGGACAAGGTTCAGGAGGATGGAGCCAGGCTTTTTTCAGTGATGTCTAGTATATGGGACAAGAGGCAGTGGGTGCGAACTGGAACATAGGAGGTTCCACGTAAACATCAGAAGAGAGAGTGACAGAGCACTGGAACAGGCTGCCCAGAGAGGTTGCGGAGTTTCCTTCTCTGGACACATTCAAAACCCGCCTGGACATATTCCTGTTGTGATGTGCTCTGGGTGACCCTGCTCTGGCAGGGGGTTGGACTGGATGTTCCCTCGAGGTCCCTTCCAACCCCTAGGATTCTGTGGTAACTTCCCCTTTGGTCATAAATCCAAGTTTCGTTTTCCTGGGACTGTTCATATTCCATTGTCTTTTAAAAAACTGAGATGCAGGCCAAACTGATTTTTAGTCCCCGGAGGAACTACACCCAAATTTGAGAATATTACACCACTGCATAAATCTTGAGTAGTGCTTACAGTTTTGGTTCACCTTTCTCCTGACTAAAACTAATGCACTGGAACTGGTAAAGATCCAGAAATGGGTTGCAATTACAATCAAAAACATGGAATGGCATTTCTGTAAAGCAAAAGTTGTATTCTGTGGGAGTCTTCAGCTTAGAGAAGAGATGACTGTGGAGACCATAATAGAGATCTGTAATTCATGTGTGGTCTGAAAGTAAGTATGAGCAGATAGGTAACTGTTCCCAGTGTGCACATGAGGTATCGGATGAATCTTAAGTGTGAAATAGTCAAAAGTTATGAAAGAAGATATATCACTTAGCATGTTATTGATTGTGGAATACTTTTTCCTGAGATGTTTTGGATATTAAAGGCCTATGAAGGTTCAAAATTATGAGGAAAAAAAATGCTGTCAAAGCCCACAGAATTCAGTAATATCCTTTGTTTAAGGATTCTTTGATCTGTACATTGCTGAAGACTGAGGTGGTATTCTGGAGAAGTATTATTTTAAGCTACCCCTACACTTAGTTTTTTCTAGATATCTGCTTTTAGTACCTGTGGAAACTTGGTAGGTCTGACTTGCTATTGCTGTTGCTGAAGGTTAGGAATATGGATTTCATGCCTGTGTTTTCATTAAAAAGAAAGTAAAAGCACTTTAACCATGGGTTGCACATAAAAATGAGAAAAATGCATATATATATGTGCATATATATATATTTACTTTCTTATCTTGAAGTAACTCATCTAGGACAAAGGATAATGTTTTTGCATGTTGTGAGTCTAGTGTGGGAGAGAAATGTCTGTGAAATTCCTGGTTTCTTAAATTTATATAATCAATTAGATATTAACTACTCCTAACATTTTTAAACTTAATCCATTCTTCCTGATGACTGCGGTATGTCTGATGAATACATGCCTACCCATGAGGTTAGTCTTGTAGATGCCTCATATCACAAATACAAAACACTGTGACCCATACACTTATTTAAACAGATAATATGATCATAATACATAAATCAGATACGGAAATCCTGATAAATAGGATCTTTTCCTTTTTCTAAGCCCCATGAACTAGGCAGACATAATTTCCATGGATATCTACTGTCATTAAAGGAACAATTAAAACATAAATGTAAAAAAACAAGTTACATTAAAAATTAACTCTTTGTATTCTCAGTAATAGTTTGACATGGAAACTATGCTTTTATGTTTTCAAGTCAATCCTGTAGCTACTTACGAACTGTGCACTATTGCAGATTCTTACATCTATGAGTTTGCTTTAGCAAGCAATATAGGTAAGGCTAATTAGGCTAAAGGCTTTTAAAAATTTATATAGGAAAATGCAGAAGTGAATCTACCCGTGTCTGTGATTAAAGTAAATTACTGGATTACTTTATGGAGTTTTTACTTATGTTGTAAATAAAATAGCTGTTTAGACTATTAAAGATTAAGACCTGTTTTTCTACTGCTTGTTTCTTTTCCAGCTCTTGCAGAGCTGATTGTACAAATTCTATTTATTTATTTATTTTCCCCAAAACAGACTCTACAAATAGGAGGTTTGTGGAAAAAAACAGTTATTTTCCTTGAGTTTTGTCAATAAAAATTTTACTGAATTTGTAAGGAATGGTGGCTAGTACTTTGTGATGTGAACACTGTCTTGTCTTTTTAGAGAGAAAACTTTGTCTGACATCTGTTGTTATAAATAGGTTTTTTTGTGTTTCTTTCAGATCAGTCTCAACAAAATGCTTTGACTTTTTGTGTGTGCCTTTCTCTGGACAAGTTTAGTTTTCTTCTTATTAGTTACTGGAAAAAAAAATTCTCAGGATGAATGAGTTCTTCCTGAAATGTTTGTTGTCCTGTAGTTGGTGTGAGTAAAAATTTTCAAGAAAAGAAGGAAAAATGTGTGTTGTGGCTAATTTGGTAATTAATTCTTCCCATATCTGGCCTTAGTTACTAATGTCAAAGCATGCAGAAAGTAATTACTTTATTTCTTCCTCTCTTTTCTATTTCTTTTGGCAGCCAGTCAGAAGTTTATTGTAGTCTTTTCTGATCTCCTCCCCCCTTCCCCCCCCGGAAATGTAGATAACAAAGTATCAAGTTTGTTACGTTTGTGAAAGCTATGCAGTTTATACCTTGCCTTACAGGATTAGTTTAAAAAGTACTTAACGCTCTCATCAGAATTCTTAAAGTGCATTTGCATCTTGGATTATGTAAATACTGGTCGTATTACTAAGATTTTGTCTTGCTGTTAGAATATGAGGTTTTTTAGTGTCCTACTTTGACGTTTTGAATTAGGTTCATTAGGTTTCTCAGGCCACATACTGACATAGATGTTGATGATTAAACTTCCCTAGTCTCACATTTCCACTTCTGTAGTATTAAGACAAAATTAGCATTAATATACTCCTGGCTGATGATTTGAGGGTTTTTTGACTGGATCTGATAATGGCTATTCTCTTTATAAAAAGAGAATGAGATTCTTTAACCCAGCTATTGGCTCTTTAGCTGGCAACTTTGGACGACTTACATGCTTGCACTTACTCAAATTCTGCATTGTTCAACTACACATGTTGCATAGGTGTAGACAAGCTTCTTGGTCTCTAAGAGACTTGAGCTTTATAGGCAGGCTTTGCAGTGTATTGGATCAGGCTTATAGCTTGAGCTTGTTTGATTAGGTAAAAAGCTTTCTTTAAGTGTTATGCAAAGTACTAATGTGTGCTAATTTGGGTGGAGTATGTCTTCTCATTCATTCCAGATGCCATCTGCTTTTCTAGATTGTCATGGGCAGCCTTGTCAACATGCTGTACTGTCTTGCAAGAGGGAGAGAAGATGGCTAATTACTATGTTGATATTAGAGATTTTAAATAACTGGATATTCCTGTATATATATTGTCTTACTATTTTGTAATGTGCTGCCTAAATAGGCATACTGCCCTTGTGTTGGCACTTTCCCACACCTTGTTACTATAACTTTGTATTTACTAATGTCATGCATGTTTGCATTGGCATCTGGAAAGGTATTAAATAACTAAGAAAACATAACATGAATAGCATTATCAAATAAAAAGTGTATGAAGTACTACATAGCCTATATGATCTGCCTCCTAAACTGCAGGGGTTATATAGTAGAATCTGCTCGAGGAGTGTTCTTACAAATGTGCTTGTCAAAGAGCTGTTTTACCCAGTAAGTGAAGAAGTTGTCTTTTACTGAGAAAGAAAGATGGCACAGGAACATGGATCGGACAGTTTATTTCCACCAAAAGTAACAGAGCTATCTTGTCTATGATGTCATTGAGTTGGGAATTCAACTCTAAGATGCATGGAAGCAAGTAGAAAAAAGATCCGGTGAAAGAAAGGATTTCTATTTTTCACACTTTAGTGAAGCTGTGCAAAAGTTCTGCCTGTCCACTGCTGTACACATCTTCATGATTAGTTGAAAGTTACTAACTCTGTTTGCGATACAGATTCAGGTTCATCACAGTGCAATTTGATTATAGGCTTGAGCCTTATCTTCATTCCAGACATGTAAAATAATAATATAGTTAGTATCTTTAGTGTGTTTTGCAAACAGTGTTGTAGGAAACCAGTAGTCAGGCAAGCATGCTGTGTGTGATTGTAGAAGCTAGCGTGAGTTAATAGCCATTTATTAGTTTTAACAGTTACTTAAATTAGTGAATTTCTTCTTTGTGGCTAAGTGCTAGGGTATATTAAATTCATTTGGTAATTACATGTTTGCTTGGTACATTGCTGTTTTTAAAGCAGGTCAGGTGATGAAACTGATATGTTTTGGTGAGATGTCTGAGAAGAATTTTTTTCATACCAATTTTTGCAATAATTAGTTTTTTGTGCTTCTTGTTTCGAGTCAGACACTGGCCAAAATAATCCTGCAGCATTTTCCTCACAGCTGAGTCACATGGGTATGGCTTTTTCTTGTCTCCTTACCCCTTCTCATAAGAAATGTAAGAGATAATTTATCTTTCAAACTTAGACCCCTTCACCTTAGACAGATTTAATTACAAAACTACGGAAGACAAACATCAGGTTTGTAGGAAAACACATGAGCACTGTACTTGTGTATATTTTGTGCCTACAAACAAAAGAAGAATAAAAAGGTTGATACTAGATTTTCTTTTGAATCGAGCTTTCCATATGAATGGTATTATTTAATATGTTTACATATAAGCTGGTTAAGCTAATTGTTAAATCAATTTATATAGATGATTTTTATATAAAAGCCTTCTGTGATGTAGGGGAAGGTAATGTAGGTGATGTGTGGCACTGTGCACGTGTATGAGTTGTCAGAGTAATTCATAACTGTAAATTTGGCTTTGGGTATTTAGCTGTGCAGCTGCAGTGTTTAACTTACAGCAGTAGGTAGGACTAGCTCAGAATTGGAGAACTGTGGATGTTGGAAGGGACCTTGGAAGGTTGTGTGCTCCAGTCTCCCTGCAGAAAGCAGGCTTAGCTGCAATGGATCTCTCAGACAGTGTTGAATTGGCTTTTGAAAAGTGTGGACACTCCACAGCCTGTATTTTGAATTGTGCCTCCTGCCACTTACGTTACCACTAGGTACCACTGGGAAGAGTCTGTCTTTATAGCCACAGAAGGATAAGATCACAGAGTAGTCTTGAGTATATGCAGCCCAACCACACTGCTCAAGCAGGCTCAGCTAGAATAGGTTGATCGGCACTGTGCCTGGTGCTTAGCATATCTCCAAGGACAGAGACTCTGCAGCCTCTCTGAGCTCTTTCTTCCAGTGTTTGACCACCCTCACAATGAGAATTCCTGAAGTTGGGATGGAATTTCCTGTGTTTCAGTTTGTGCCCTTGCCATTTGTCTTGTCACTGGGCATCACTGAAAAAAAACTATCTCCCTCCTCTTTATTCCATTTCTGGGTGTTTATGCTCATAGATATGAGACTTTTATTCTCTAGGATGACTTACTCAGCTCTCTCAGCCTTCCTTCATGAGAGAGATGCTCCAGTCTCTTAATTGTCCTAGTGGCCATTTGCAGGACAGCCTTCCAGAAGTTTCATATTTTTCTTGTCTTCGGGAGCCCAGAACTGGGCACAGACTCCAGATGTGGCCTCAACAGTGCTGAATAAAAGAGGAGAATCACCTCCCTGGATCTGCTGGCAGCATTCCTCCTAGAGCAGCCCAGGATACTGTTAGCTAGCTTTGCTGCATGGGAAGGTCACTGGTTTGTGTTTGTCTTGGTGTTGCCCAGAACACCCAAAGGCTTATTCTGCAAAGCTGCTTTCCAGCTCGTCAGCACCCATCATGTACCCCATATGCCTGGGGTTGTTCCTCCTTAGGTGGAGCACTTTGCTATTCCCCTTGTTGAGCTTCATGAGGTAGGTTCCTGTTGGAACCTGCATTTCCCCAGCCTGTCAAGGTCCCTCTAAACAGTAGCACAACCCTCTGGTGTATCAGCTGATCCTCCCAGTTTTGTGTTGTCTACAAATACCACATTGAACTAAGCAGAAATATTTGCTCGGCTTTGGTTTCCTTTTGTCCTGTCATTCACTTGAGAGAAGAGACCAGCTCCCACCTCCCTACAGCCTCCTTTCAGGTAGTCATAGAAAGCAATGAGGTCTCCCCTCAGCCTTCTCTTCTTCAAACTAAACAATCCCTGTTCCCTCAGCTGCTCTGCATAGGGCTTATTCTCCAGACCCTTTACCAGCTTGGTAGCTCATCTCTGGACATGCTCCAGCAACTCGACATTGTGTTGAGTTAAATAGTGAGATGTTAAGTAGTGAGACAATTGTCTCACAGTCATTGGTTACCTTAGTGCAATTCAGACTACTCTTTGTTCCAGCATGCCATGCCTTCCCCAGTTAAAGGTAGTGCTTTAGGAGTGCTTGACTTGGTTTGGGAATGCTGGACTCGGTACTGGGCAGGTAGATGGATAAAACACCCTTCTCAGAAGTTCCTCTCTATCCATTAAAGGGAAGAATACTAGTCATGTGAAAGAAAAAATTGTAAGTGGATGCTGAAGTCACTTGCCTACTAAAAAGAAACCAACCAAAGAATGAATCAACTCTTCCCTCTTGCTTGCTCTCTCTCCTCATCCCCTCCAAAGCAATCCAAAACTGCACTGACCGTGTCAGAGAATACTGGGATAGTTGAGGGAAGGATATTAATCTTTATGCTATGGTGAAATAGCTACTCACTGCTGGGTGTCTTGTATACAGTCAGTGGACTGAATTGAAAGGTGTAAAATGATAATGGTAGACTATTAAATTTTTTTCCTAGTGAAGAAATAGAAGAGAGTTTGTTTTTCAGAGGTAGGGATTGTGTGTGTATATATATATATGTGTGTGTATGTGTATTTCACTAGTGTATATACTTATTTAACACATTTAAAGGTGAAAGCCTAAAAATCGATTTTATATGGAGAAATAAAATATCCTGTTTGAGTGTATGTCCAGTGTCAATTTACTGTCAGTGAAGCATTATGAATAGTAAACACTGTGTGTTGAACTTTGATATGAAAGGAAGTATAACTTTCTTAATGTGCTGCTATTCAGCGAGACCTGGACAGGCTGAAGAGTTGGGCAGGGAGAAACTCAATGAAATTCAACAAGGGCAAGTGTAGAGTCTTGCATCTGGGGAAGAACAACCCCATGGACCAGTACAGGTTGGGGACTGAACTGCTGGAGAGCAGTGTAGGAGAAAGGGCCCTGGGGGTCCTGGTGGACAGGAGGATGACCATGAGCCAGCAATGTACCCTTGTGGCTAAGAAGGCCAATGGCATCCTGGGGTGCATTAGAAAGGGTGTGGTTAGTAGGTCAAGGGAGGTTCTCCTCCCCCTCTATTCTGCCTTGGTGAGGCCACATCTGGAATATTGTGTCCAGTTCTGGGCCCCTCAGTTCAAGAAGGACAGGGAACTGCTTGAAAGAGTCCAGCACAGAGCCACAAAGATGATGAAGGCAGTGGAACATCTCCCCTATGAGGAAAGGCTGAGGGAGGTGGGTCTCTTTGGCTTGGAGAAGAGGAGACTGAGGGCGACCTCATCAGTGTTTACAAATATGTTAAGGACAAGGTTCAGGAGGATGGAGCCAGGCTTTTTTCAGTGATGTCTAGTATATGGGACAAGAGGCAGTGGGTGCGAACTGGAACATAGGAGGTTCCACGTAAACATCAGAAGAGAGAGTGACAGAGCACTGGAACAGGCTGCCCAGAGAGGTTGCGGAGTCTCCTTCATTGGAGACATTCAAAACCCGCCTGGACATGTTCCTGTTGTGATGTGCTCTAGGTGATCCTACTCTGGCAGGGGGGTTGGACTGGATGTTCCTTCGAGGTCCCTTCCAACCCCTAGGATTCTGTGGTAACTTCCCCTTTGGTCATAAATCCAAGTCTAATTTTTCCAGGACTGTTCATACTAGCAAGATTATATGTGGAACTTTAATGGATGGGAATAAATGAATGGTGTATTATAAACCAACCAGCTGTTTACTGCTAAGGGAAGGTAATACACTTGTACATTATGAGGTGTGTTGCCTATATGGACTTTATATTTTAAATGCAAAAATATCCCCAAATTTAAGTGTTACTGACTTTCAGATTGGGAGAGTTGCAGAAATCTAGTTAATTTCAATTCAAATAGGGATGGAAGGTAGTGTAGGGAGGGGAATAAGACAGTAGTGAATGCAGGAGCATAGAAAAAGAAATTAAGTGCTGAGTAAAGTGGTGAGGCAAAATGAGAGGAAATATAAGGACACAGAAGGCAGGCTAAGTGTTAGAATACCAGTAGGAGAGTGAAATGTGAAAAGCAATCTTCCACATGCAGATTTTCTGTGCAGTGATTCACGGCAAGCTAGACGCTAATCAAATTAGTGGTTAATACACAAACATACAAGGAAGACTTACGGTGACACTGTGTGACATAAAAAACATGGTTGCATGCATTTTGCAGATGGAGAAAATGAGGAATGCATTAAATTACATGCTCAGGAGAGCTGAATTACCAAAAACCTCGTTACAGTTCAGTTAATTGTATTCTGGGATGACTTTTATTTTTGGTATTAAGGAAGAATTTTGTGAGCAATGGATGCACGTGGTGATGTATAGTTGGAAACTTACAACACCTGCTCAAGCTAATATACATCTGTCAGTTGCCTAAAGATCAGTCCTTTAATGAAAAATGTATCTTGGTTTTAAATAGAAATACAGTTTTGATTTTAGACACCCTCAGTGTAGGAATGGAAATAAGAGGAAACACCCGTTGTCTTCATGTTTATCACTTGTTTCTGTTGAGGAGGTTTCAGAGAATGAGAGATAATACAGTCCTGTTGTTAAGCTGCTGAAGTGGGAGTTAGGAAATCCAGGTGCTCTTTGAGTTTGCAGTGAGTGGAATAAGAGTAATCAGTTTTCTCCATATACCAATTGGAAGTAGTTACATTTTTTCAAATGTGTAAATGTGAATCTCCAGATAGAGAAATGCAGCAACATGCAAGTGGATTGATACAGGAAGATGCTACTATGATGCCAAAGGTTAACTTGAGAAAATCTGCCATATAAACAGAAGTATGGACTGGACTGTATAAATGTCACTCATTATAGTGTTCGTGCTGAGTACTTTTAAAGAAGTAAGGAGAAAAAATAAGCATTTGTTTTCTGCCTTTTGTACTACAGAATGACAGGATTTCAGAAGCTTTTCTCCTTTTGAACACATGTATGTCAAATCTCAGAATTAGTTTTAAAGATCATTCTCTTAACTGCAATTTATTGTTTTTTTTTTTTAAAGCTGGATTGAAAGTGAACCACAATGGCTGGTGTCATCTCAGACAGTCCTCCAAACCCAAGCTGCAAAATCATGACTTTCAGGCCTTCGATGGATGAATTCAAGGACTTCAACAAATACTTAGCCTACATGGAATCACAAGGTGCTCATAGGGCTGGAGTTGCAAAGGTAAACATCTGTAATGTAGAATGAGTATTGTTTCTAATACCTATTTTAACAGTGTTTGTGTTTTGCTGATTGCAAAACTGACCTTTTTAGTGTTTTAACATCTTTTTTCCAAATGATTTTCAATGAATAGACACTGTTCTGTTATTGCTTTAAGAAAGAACTTTTTGGTGTGTCTGATGTTTCATTCCAGCTAATGAAGGTGATGTATACTGTTGTCTCTCTAACCATCACTTGTTTCCATGTTTACAATTGCAAAAGAGGATCGAGTTGTAAGGCAGATTTAAACTAATTTTTGGCAAGTCAGAAAAAAATAGGGAATTCATAGAATAAATTGTTAAGTCCTGATCTACCAGATGTTGAACTTGGTCTTTTAGGGTTGTGACTGAAGCGAATTATCACACCACAGTCAGTAGGTGTATCGGTGAAGACAGTGAGGCACTGTTTGAATGAAAATAGTTTTCTTTTTAATGGTAGTCGTGTTACCTTTTTGTTAATGGGAATTTGAGATACACTAACTACCATTGTATTGCCCATTGAAGCGTGATATATCCAGGATTTTATGGCAGGTGTTACTCCACTAGTGGAGAGTGATTGTAAGAGATTAATGTGTGATGCAGTTTAGTGCTATGTTATGTAAGTATTTATGCTGAATCTGTTTTGCTGCTTTTCAAACCAGCAGGAAATGGTGCAGGTCTAGAAATCCTAGCCTAGCTATTTTAAGTAGTTAGTGGGAATAGCAGTCTTCATCACTTTTTTTTTGGAAGCTATTATTGTAAAGTCAAGACATTTAAAAATTGAAAGGAGAAAAATAAAACCCTAAGTTTTTTGTTTCCCACTCCCTCTTCCACGTTTCCCATAAAACAAAGCAAAGCTGATCTCCTCACACTTTGAAAACTTTGTAGTTTATTTGCTTTCTGATTTTGGAGGGTCGGATACATATAGGTCATATTTTCAAACTCCTCTCTGCAAAAAGGAGTAGAAATGTGATAAATAGACAACAGATGAAACCCTGAGCTGAATTTTCACATACTCAGCTATATTATGGAACCTATTTCTGTGGGGCTGAACTACTGCAGTCATCTCATATTAAACAGTGAACAGCAAATTCATCATAGTGACATCTTCTGCTCAACAGGTTTAAGCCATTAACGGATCTGTGAGCAGGAAATTCTATCTACGTATCATTCTGTGGATTATGTACATTGAATTAATATTAAAAAACAATTTCACAGTGTTTCTACAAATAGCATTACTTTTGCTGTTGGTAGTTTCTAGTCCTGTTTCATGGGGATATAGGCAAAGAAAGTGCCTTATGACCAGCCACTGAGACGATACAATTTTTTTTCTATTTAAATTTGTTTATTAATTTAAGTGATTGCTTTCTTTGGTATGTTATGTATAAAACAAAGACAGGTATGCATATCCATGCTTTCTTTGGCTGTATGAGGGAGCTATTGTATGAGCTCTTAGCGTGTAATGTGTTGGGGAAAAAAAACAAACAAGTGAACTAGTTTTGTTAAAAATAATATTTGTGATATGCTCTTTATCATGGCTATATCTATCCTGGGCTGCAGCTAGACTTTTGATTCACAACCAGAAGCTTATTAATTTGGAAATAAACAAACCAAACCAGCTACCTTATATTTAATTTTCCTTTAGAAACCGTATATCTGCTTATTCCTTTTACAATTCTCAGGGGGTGTATCATCAAGTGTAACGCTGTCATTCTTAAACAACCTATGCAAAATTCTTTCCTTGTTGCTGAGACATTAATAATAAAAAAGAGCTTCAGTTACTCTCCACCAGTTTTATTTTGTGCTGCTTCTTTTCTGTTGGGGATTGAAGCAGCTGGGAACACTGATCAGTGACTTCCTGGTACATGATGCTTAGGTGCCCCTCTGAGGCTGCTGGTGTACCTAAGATTAACTGTCGGACTAAAATAAAAATTGAGTCCAGTATACTAGTAATTTGTGTGTGTGAACTTTATGATATATGGAACAGACTTTTCTTTGTCTTGGCATTCTTGTTTGCGGAATCTCAGCCTGTTAGAAGTGTAAAGAGAAAATGAATTTGTCTTACTGGAAATATTATTCAGATTTTTTTGAGATGTGAATATGTCTTCAGTCATCATTCTGTTTTGGCTCTTGGTTCTTGTTATGGTTCCTTTTCTGCCATCCAGCAATTAAACCTCCATGTGCAGCCAGTGTAGAAGAAAAGGGCAGAGCCATTGAGGATGACCTGAGGAGAGAGCTGCAAACATACTAACTTTAGAAAAGAATGTGGAAGAAAATAATGTGAAACAGTTTTATCTTAATTTAAAATTACTTTTGTTGTAGCTTGACACTCTTTCTGTCTTTCTCTCTTTCTGCTTCTCTGTGTCTGTAGTGAACTCTTTAAGGAGATATCTTTGTGAAGATTCTGGATAGAGATAATTTTCTGTAGTAGCAAAGTACAAGATGAATTCTTGCATGTATGAAATATTTGTGATTTCAATATTCACTTGTTACTGAAAGGCAAGAATTACGTAATACCAATAAAATATACTAATGCTGTAATTTTAAAAAGAGTGGTACTTAACTTTAATATATAAACTTTGTAATGGGCCAAAGTAGTAGTAATCTCTTTCCCTTAGAGGCACATGAATATGTGAAACTAATTGTTAAAAAATACTAGATGCAAGAGCGATATCTACCAGGTGTTTCAGTATTTTCCAGAGTATAATGCAGATGTTGGCTGTGGAATGGATGCAGGCGTATATTGTATTTAATTTACTTTAACACTAATCTGTTAAAAAAATCAGTCTCTAAAATGGTGATCATGGCAAGGCTGTAGTATATACACCACGGTGTGTTGCTGCAAGATGTATATTAGAATCCTGTAACTGAGTGGAAGATGAGTAGGGAGTCCATTTTAGTAATTTAAGTGACACTCAAAGTGCTTCATGATATGACGGCCTTCAGGATTAGTATGAGAAGTGGATAGTAAATTTTAGGTGCATATCCCGAGTGAACACTATTTGAATGACATTACGTTTTAATTTTTCAAGCAACGTTTTATTTCAAAATAAGTAATGAAATCCAAGTTAAAACCACTTTCTTCCGTGATGAAATCACTAGCTGCTTCCTTGAGGAAGAATCTTTAAGTGTTGTTACCATTATGGAAGTATATATTTTGTAGTTTTACCTGGACTGTATTTTTTTTTTAAAAGGGAATGATATTTTTTCCTGATTCTTTCATTAACATCATCTCTCAATCTGATGCTTATTAGATATCATTATCTGGTAATATGGATGGAAAAATTTGGCTACAGATTTTTTTTTTTTTCTCACAAATTGTATGCATACATGCAATTAATAGAAACTGGAAATTTGTGGAGTCTTAAAAAAAGTGCCAAAATTTGATTTATATAGATATTCACTTCTCTTATAGCACTTGGAGTTTTCTACTGTTTCTGTTAAGTCACTAAAGCTGAACATATCTGATAAAGACAGAATTTGGCCTTATAGTCAGGGATTTGTGATATTTTGTGTGGTATGATTTGGCTTGTTTGAACTTAATATCTCCATGCTTATATGATTAAAAGTGTGCATGTCTCCACTTCTGGCCATACTCATAGGGTTTAATTGCCATTCCATCTATCACATTTCAGAAGTATGTGGGAAGCTCTTGTCCATGTACGGATTGTTTGCCTGTGCTAGTCCCAGGTGCACAAAAAATATTTTTCTATATATCTGTATTTATATGTTCATGGGATATCTGCTGACCTGGGTTTACAGAACACCTGGAATAATATCTATACTACAAGAAAGCATAACAACACATTTTAAAAATTATTAATTGTGTTAGTCATGTTTCAGTTGTAGTGTAACTAAGGATGGCCCCTTCTAATCTACTTTCCCCTTCTGCTTGATGCTAGAATAGCAGTTAAAGCATCACTAGCTGTTTTCAGCCTGTTGGTTAGTTGTTACATATTACTTGTCTTGACACTTTTTATATTCTAATTGTTATTATTTTTGTTAAGTCTCAAAAAAAATGTCTCTATAAAAATTATCTTATTTTTAAAAACAATCTTTTCATGTCAGTAATTCATACTGCAAAAGTTTTAAGAAACATTTTCTGAGTTTTGGAAATTGGATTTAAAATAACAGAAATTATTTTTTTTGTCTTTTGATAGTAATGGAAAATGAACTTGCATAGGACCTAGTTTGTATTAAACCTAGGATATACAGACGAGTATGAATGCCAAAAGAGAAAAGACTAGCAGAGGAGCTTTATGCATATGCAGAAACAGTAATTTCACCTCTAAACAGAGATCATAAGCAGAGTGTACTTACCCAACATTTCAGGTTAAATGTGAAAGTATAAGGGCAGGAGTCCTCTTATCTTTGTAGAAGAGTGTGTTTATGTAAATGGGGATAAAATGACCTTCAGGCTTGCATATATTGTGGCAGTGGGAAGTGCCGGCAATGCAATGTTTTTTAAAAGAAGAAAGTTCCTAGTGCTATTCCTGAAACAAATTATTAAGGTACCAGACAATATTAACCATTTCCAGAGCAGGTAATATGCCGTGGCATCCCTCGAGGACATTGGCTAAAAAATTTCCACTCGGCTGGAATGAGCTGTAGGCATGGATGATCTATTTTAGTCTTACTGTTACAGAGGACTCTATACTTCAAAAAAGAAAATAAGTGAAAGCAGTCAAACAAATGAAAAACAAGGCACACTGATAGATTAGTTGCTCTTTAATAAGAAGTGTTCTGGAGATTCAATCTGTATTGCAAGATAGTTAAACTAATTTGCAGTTTCACTGACAAGTAGAAAAGTAATTTTGGAGCATGTTACTGAAAATAGAGGTGGGCAAGTACAAGAAAAACAGTTTTCAGAAAAGTTGGAGCAGAAGCAGCTACATAGAAATAGTAGCCAATGTCATTTAGAATCAAATGTAGAATAGATTACCAGTATATCAAAGAGGTTTTGACAGAAATGTGTGCACTTTGAAAAAAACCTCAGTTGTACTAATGTGCATCCTTCATGGAGGAGACTGAGTGGTGTAACTATGACATCTTTATCTAAAACTGACTTTATATCACAGTAAATAACACTAGACAGTGTTTATATGCTCAGGATATTTTTTATATAAATACACAGATATATATTTATTTATGTATGCATAGGTATGTGTGTATGAGAGATCCTTGTCTCAGGATTTTCCATTTTTATATTTGTGCATTGAACAGCTTGGCTAATGAATGTGATTTAGGTTGCTTCCATTGAGTAAACCTGACTTTGAAGAGGTAATTTTTGCTAAGGGGAATGTGAAGTGGCTTCAATGGGATAGGTCAGTGGTGAAAACTCCGAGACCTATGCATTATTTCCGGGTCTGATAATGACTAGCTGTGTGTCACTTTGGATGTGATGTTTTAACATCTCAAGTCCTTGTCCTGACCTTTGTTAGAAAATGCAATTTCTTTTTATTTTTTTGTAAAATGTTGCTTAACATAACAGTCCCCACAGAATTAACTTGTCTGAAATGTACTCCAATGACAACAATAAAAATGTGCTCTGGTTAGATAGAAGGAGATATTTTGAACCTGTGTTCACGAAAATATTTTTATTGCTGAAAACATGCTGACCTTGAATTAAAAAGGATAATGCAAATTTTACTTTTCAGTATTCATATATTTGAGCCAAACCTGCCAGTTCATGCTTAATAATCATGAAAGTGGAAATCTCTATGCACATATTTGACTTTGATGCATATATTTTGAATGCATGACTTCTCTGCTTTCAAACTGACATTCTGTATTTTGTTGTTGTCCTGATTTGAGCCAGGATGAAGCCATTTTTCCTACCACTTATTTTTTTTAATTCAGTAAGGAAATACAATTTAAGACTGGTGTGAAAGAAATAAGTAGGAATCGCAAGATGATTAGCTTATTTTTTTTCTCTAAAAGCAAACAACGCTGAAACATTCTAGTCCCTGTAAAAGAAGTCCTGCGGAAGCTCTGAAGGAAAAATGATAGTTGCATCTGTGTAAAAACTGGATAAAAATGCCTGTTTATATGTAAAATTAAAATATTAGGTATGGAAGTACATTACTATCTGATAACATTTCTTCAGCTTGATCTTTCTGTTTTAGTGTATACTTGCTAGTTTGAATTGTCTTGATCGGATTTCTTTGAGTTAGCATTACCATTTGCCCATTTGTGATTGTTTTCCAAAGGTAGCAAATGATTTTTTACTTTGTTGGAGTGATGTAATAGCAAAATCTGTAACTGACAATATTGTGTGGAATCCTAAAATGCTTGTTAGAGGAACAGCTTAGTTAGTCTAGTGTAAGATATGAATTAATTTTTCAAGTAATGTAATTCTTACATGGTAGATGCATGCGTATGAAAGTCATCCTGCTTTGTTGTATGTTACTTTAAAAGTTTGCAAGCCAATGCTTGTGAAATCTTGATTTGAGCACCATATAAAAGAATGAATATAATGAGCGGATCAAAGAAAATATCATTGAGCCTTTGGGCAAGCAGAAGTTCAAAACCAAAACAAAACCATATATTAAAAATGTCTGTTGTTGTTTGAAAGCTGTTACATTTTCAAATATAGAGATTTTTCTTTTTTTAGATAAAATAATGCATTCAAAGAATGCTCAGAATTACACAGCACGCTAATGAACACTGATATGACTACAGGCTTCTTTGAAATTCCCAATGACTTCATTGCTAGCACTTTAGAATCTTCTGAGGGATTTTCATAGACTTTAGGCAATTCTGTAGTATTTTAAATAAAAGTGTTAAGTTTACAATTGGTTAATCTGCATGTAGCTTTAATCTTTAATTATGAGGTTTAAATTATGTTAAAACCAGTATATCTAAATTAGTGCAAACTCTTAGAGTAATAGAATTATGCCCTGCAATTTTATTAGGAAGTTAAATAGACTAAAAAATCTAAAACTCTGTAAAATAGTTGTATTTTTCCCATTTTAAAGTCCAGAATAAACTTATTCATACTGTTTACACCAAATAACAGTGGACTGTCAATCTTTTTTTGTTGTTGTTGTGATTGAAGATAATTTTATATCATGGACTATAAAGTTTTTATGAAATATTTTTTACTATTTCGTGAATTGGTATTTCAACTGTATGTGTCCTATTTTTTCTTTCTGAATTTAAAGGTTATCCCACCAAAGGAGTGGAAGCCAAGAAAACATTATGATGATATTGAAGATTTGTTGATCCCGGCTCCAATTCAACAGATGGTCACAGGCCAGTCGGGGCTCTTCACACAGTACAACATTCAGAAAAAACCAATGACAGTGAAAGAGTTCAGGCAGCTGGCAAACAGTGACAAGTATGTCTATGGATAGAGAGACAAGTATTTCTTTGTTCCTATATAATAATTTATTGGGATTGTTCTAGACAGCTTGTGATTCCTTCTCTTACTTAGCAGATCTCTTAAGTCGTGGAAGGGTAACACAATGTGAATCTTGTTTGTGTTTCTGTTGTTGAAAGTATCTGTCACTGTGGCATCACAGATTCACAGAATCTTAGGGGTTGGAAGGGATCCTGAAAGACCATCCAGTCCAACCCCCCTGCCAGAGCAGTATCACTGAGAGCACATCACACAGGAACGCATCCAGACGGGTTTTAAATGTCTCCAGTGAAGGAGACTCCACAACTTCTCTGGGCAGCCTGTTCCAGTGCTCTGTCACTCTCACAGTAAAGAAGATTTTCCTCCTATTTATGTGGAACCTTCTATGCTCCAGTTTGCATCCATTGCCCCTTGTCCTATCACTGGACATCACTGAGAAGAAGCTGGCTCCATCCTCCTGACACTCCCCCTTAACATATTTGTGAAAGTTGATGAGGTCGCCCCTCAGTCTCCTCCAAGCCAAAGAGACCCAGCTCCCTCAGCCTTTCCTCATAAGGGAGATGTTCCACTGCCTTCATCATCTTTGTGGCTCTGCACTGGACTCTTCTCAAGCAGTTCCCTGTCCTTCTTGAACTGAGGGGCCCAGAACTGGACACAATATTCCAGATGTGGCCTCACCAAGGCAGAATAGAGGGGGAGGAGAACCTCCCTTGACCTACTAACCACACCCTTTCTAATGCACTCCAGGATGCCATTGGCCTTCTTGGCCACAAGGGTACATTGCTGGCTCATGGTCATCCTCCTGTCCACCAGGACCCCCAGGTCCCTTTCTCCTACACTGCTCTCCAGCAGGTCAGCCCCCAACCTGTACTGGTCCATGGGGTTGTTCTTCCCCAAATGCAAGACTCTACACTTGCCCTTGTTAAATTAAATTGAGTTTCTCCCTGCCCAAGTCTCCAGCCTGTCTAGGTCTTGCTGAATAGCAGCACAGCCTCTGGTGTGTCAGCTGCTCTTTCCAATTCAGTGTCATCAGCAAACTTGCTGAGGGCACACTCTGTTCCCTCATCCAGGTTGTTGATGAAACTATTGAACAGTACCGGTCCCAGTACCGACCCCTGAGGGTCTCTACTAGTCACAGACCTCCAACTAGATTCTTTCCTGTTGACCACTACTCTCTGACTTCTTCCCTCCAACCAATTCACAATCCACCTCTCCAACCGATCATCCAGATCACACTTCTTCAGTTTAGCTATGAGAATGCTGGAAGCAAGAAGGCATTTGGAAAACTGGAGACGTGATGCTTTCTGTCTGCCTTTTTTCTTTGTATTCTAAAATGCTTATATTGAAAATAATGAAGATGGTGCAGACTCATATGTGAGTTTTATTTTGAGTACACTTAATAATGTTAAATATTGAAATTTTTTTTTGGCCTAGATACTAGAATGGCCTATCATAATGAAAACTGAATGGGAATAGTTTCTGGAAGTTGAGTCAAAGGATCCTAGAGAACAGATACTTGCATGTAATGAAGGAAGGTAACACTGCCCTAGTTTGAAGGAAAGGTTCTCACATAAGTTAATTTAAGAAATTGAGAAGGTTATCAAGATCAGAAAAAAACTAGGCTGTGAACAGCTTTTAAACAGGCTCCTCAGTAAATGTTCCATAATGTCCATGCCTTTGTTGAAATGCAAAAGGGATCTCTGTTTTTCAGTTAATAAGGATAGATATGTTTCTGCCCATGTATTACTAGTGAAAAATTGACGTTATCGCACTTAAATTTTTATTTCTCTGTTAAGTGGGAATGGGAACTTATTTTGTTATGCTTAAAATTACTCCTTCATTAAATATAAGAGGGGAGAATAAAATACAAAACCTGTATGATATCTGATGCAATTTTCTATGTTATCTGTTCATACATGTTGGAAGTCTACATTTGATTAACCCATGATAAAATGAGAGACTAGTTTCTTAAAATAGTTACATGATGCAAAAATACTGTGTTTTAATATGTATCATGATGTTAGTATAATTTATTATATTCCTTATCTTAGAAGGCATTTTGGAATTGTTCCTGATTTCAGTTTTCATATTTTTTGCTGAAATAAGTTGACAACTCCATAGGTACAGTTAAGAGTAGTTGGGAGGGCTTCTTGTCTATTACTAGCTGTGGGTCTTCCTAAATACTCATTACTGGTCTTGAGAAAATGTGTCATAAAACCTCCCATAACACTCCTAATGCAGTCTATAGTTCTTTAAACTGTAAAGTACCTGAGAGTCCTTATTATCCCATAAAAATAATATTGTTTCTTAATGAAGAAGACTTCTCTGTTAAAGATTATTTTCTTGAGTATTGCAATGTTATCTATTTCCTTTAGGAAAAGAGAAGGGCCATTCATATCTAAATTGAATCATAGCTGCCTTTTAAAGGATTGCATGTGCTTGTTATGGTGCATTGCATCTTTTATTTACTTAGTCATTTGCAATTCACCATTGAACCAAGTTACTTCTCCAACTTGATCTCTTGGAAATACAGGCATACCTGCATCCCATACTCAAGATACTTGCCATGGCAACTGAGTTAATGTGTCCATATTGCTCAGTGCCAAGCAGAAATGCTGATTTCTGGAACCTTACAATGAGAAGCAACCTTTCTTTTCTAAGGCCTCAATGTGGGAGAACAGAGGCCTCACAAAGGATCGTGAGGCAAAAGCTATTGATGGTTGTTTTCTATGGTAGTGCACATGTTGTTTCCATGAGATTTTACATGAGATTTAAACCTTCCAAAATATATGCGTAAGTATGTTTACACATATAAAAGTATGGTTCCTTGTGCTACAGTGAAGGAGTAAAAAGAAAAATTCCCTTAAATATATAATTTTTTTTTACTACGTAGGGTAATTTTTGGTATTAGCTGTTTGAAACATTGTGCCTTTTCTCAAAAGGTTTTTCTGGGGAAAGAAAAAGAGAAGAAAATCCTTTTTTGCTTGGCAGGGCTGTTACTTGGCAGAATTAGTACATTTGATTTGTTCTAAGACAGGCTTGTAGAGCACCTGCCTCTGAGTCTTTGCAGAGCTGGAAGTGAGGCAGGAAAATAACAAATATTAGTAATTTAGTGGCCTTTCCATGTATCTCTTTTTATGGAAGAGAAACAAAAGGGAGGGCATCAGCCTGAGTGTAGTCAGTAGATGAGCTGTTTAGCTGCTGGAGCCTGAAGAAGATATTACATGGGTAGGTGTATAATTTGTTACTGTAGCCTTCAGGTAGGAGGTTACAGGGTCTGCAGAATTGTGAAATGGAGAATTCAGGACAACTAATAATTCCTCTATTTCAGTGAATTTGAAATGAAGTCCTCTGTTACAATTCAGTTTGCAGGGTCAGAGATACAGTCCGTTGTGAAGGTGGTTGTTGAAAAACTGCACTGAACTTTTGCCTATCTCTTCCTCTGCAGATACTGCACCCCAAGATATGTAGATTATGAAGATCTGGAGCGTAAATACTGGAAGAACTTGACTTTTGTGGCACCAATTTATGGAGCAGATATCAATGGGAGCATTTATGATGAAGTATGCATAGCTTTTTATGAAGTTTATCTGTTCCAGCCCTCCTTTAAAGGGTACTGTACTTAGAGGATACATTCTTGCTTTGTGACTGACAATCTGTCTTTCCTATGAAATCATTGTGTTACTCACTTTAAAGACTCCAAGTAAGGCTGAAATCAATTCTGCATCTGCAAGAGTCAAACGGTTCTCTCCTTAGACAGTAGAATATTGCTACTGTTCCTGATGATAAGACTCTTTCTTGATTTTGAACTCTGCATCTTCAGAACTTTGAGATTCCTTTTTTTCATTTATTTGTTTATTAACATGTCAGTATGTGTGTTTTCTGTGTAACTCTGTGGAAATTTAGTGATACTTCAAATAACTTTAACATTTAAAGATTAAATACTATATTTCTTTCTCTTCTGAGGAAGATTGTTAGGTTCCATGCTTGGAATGCCTGTGGTTTCCTGAAAATGTGCTTGCAATTACTGTGTATCTCTGAATTAAAACAGACTAAATGGAAACTTTCGAAAGAAATGAATTTTGCTGGTTACTTGCCAAGATCTCCACAAATAAAAAGGGACTCTTAACACTGATCTCATTATCCAAAGAATTACAGAATATCCATTTATACCAGTGAGGCTATGCAAATAGCTATAGGAACTGGATTTCGAAAGGATTATTTAAGAAATGAGACTAAAAGAAGAAATGTTAGCATTTCAAAAAAAACAGTGTTCTATGTAACTGCCTCTCCAATTAGTCAATCAATTAAAAAATAAAATAAAAGATTAGAATTTCCCTGTGACAAGTCGTCTGAGGCTCTACTAATGTTTCATATTTCTTCATAGATGACAGATTACTTGAAGACTCTGTCCAAAGATAAATATGGTCAGCGAAGATGCAATTCAATTTTTTACACTGGATTATGTGATCTTCAGAAGATAGCTATAAATGTCCAGTGGTCTATTGTTTAGAGAAAGCAGCAAGACTCGATTATTTGGTTTGTCTAACAGTTGTGTAAAATTTTTTTGGAAAATAAATGGGGATTCTGATTTGGCCTGTTCTTGTGAAGAGACATTCTAGATATTTGTTGCTTTGTGGAGACAAAATGGGGCCCAGGAAAGCTGTGTTTCTTTCGAAAAATAGAAGCTTGGTCTTTTTCTTTGGTATTTTTTTCTGTAATGTTTGCAGTTAATGCCTTCTGGTGTAGCTTTTTACAGATGTACACTTTGCTTTTTATTCTCTTTTCTTTGGTCTTTAGTATGTTAAGGCTACAGTTTCATGAGCAATATTTCCAAAGAAAAGAAAATGGAGTAATACCCAATTTGAAGTGCTGACTGGTCAAAGAGGATGTCAGAGATTTCCTTCTCATGGAATTGCACTCATTAAATTGGGAGGCTGAGGAAGCGGGATCAAAAAAGAAAGGTGAAGCGAGAAGCGCAGAATTCAGCAATCCTAACTCAGATGTTAGGTGAATAGGAAGGGGAGACAAAGTACAGAAACTTGCAGGGCGTCTGAAATAAAGGAGTGTGAAAGAACATAGTAGTAGATAGAATTAAAAGAAAACAAATAAACAACCTTAATGGCTATGATTAAATGGGTATTGAAAGTAAACCAAGAACAAAGGAGAAATGGTGAAAAGGAGTGTTCACTGAAGAAAGTGTGAACAGACTGAGCAGTTAGTGTGAAAGCCATGTCACGGTGTACAGCCCAGTGGGGTTTATAGGAAAATAAGGAAAAACCCTTGGTACCAAACTGTTGGTGAGGAAGTTACGGATGCCACTGATGAAAGTATTTTCTCTTAGAATATTTTTGCTGAAGTTAATTTTTGGCCAGCAGATGGTGTACTTGTACAACTAATATTTTTCATGTCTTACACTTGAAGATGGTGCTAAGAAATAATGCTTGGATTCTGTTTGGAATTAGAGGTTATTCTTATGTAATTTATTTTGCTTCAGGATTGTCATTATTGGGGGAAAGGAGATGAATAGATGGAGCTGACATTTGGGGCAATATGCGGCAAAAAGGGGATGGCTGGATTAATTTGTCATAGCAGCCTATTTGCAATAAAAACCCCAAATGCCTACTTTTTACAAAATGCATTTAAAGAAAACAGTGTGTTATACATGTTACCTTTAATATAGAACTCCAGGCAGAACTTATGTCAGAACTTCAGGTAGAAAACCACCAGGAACTTAGCAAAGGTGCAATGTCCACGTGTACTTGGGCCATCAAAATCAGTAAGAAATGTTGCTCTGCTGGAAGTTCTTATTCTTAATTTTACATATTTACCAATTACATTTTCTTTTCCACATGATAACGTTCAATTTTACATTGAGACATCTCTATGTGAAACACGATGAAGCCTCTATTTTTGGTGTTTATAATATTCAAGAAACAGCATGTTGTTATTTGTGGAATCCAGCACCTTGCTGGCATTAAACCAGAGAGATGTAGATCTTGTAGTATTGTTAGCTTGTCTTATGTAAGCAGGTGGCAGATTCTGAGGGATTTGGAAGGCAGGGCAAAGTTTTAAAGCCTGTGTTATATGGAAGAGCCAATATAACCCAACAACAAAACCAGGAACAAAGCTATCAATGTATGCTTTGAAATTTGACAACTGCCATAAATGATTCAAAGTTTACCCTTGCGATGTTTGAGTTATTCCAGAGTCTGTATTTGTATTGTTATTTGATAGTTTTGAACCTGTATGAAGTCATTATGAATAAGGGGATAAACTGAGAATAAGTGTTCTGTATGCTGTATAGAGCTTTATAGAAAATAAATTTAAGATAGTTGAATATTTGCTTGAAAGGTTATTCTCTGTATGCATTTTAATTTCTGTTACATTTAATTACAGTGCTTTTTAGGAGAATGGTAGTGTAGATGACTCAAGAAAAAGCATTGCACTAAGGAAGAGATTGTAAGGTTTGTTATTTGTGTTATGTTTATGAACACTACTAGATAAAAGTTCAGGGTTATGTCTATTTGTTGTTACAAGGTCATCTGGACTTGAATGAAAATTAACATTCCTGGAAAAGTTTATAATATCAAGCACCAGTCTCAATACCTGCAGTTGTTAAACTGATTAATGAATTGAATATGAACACCCAGGAGTTTTGGTTGTTTAGGAAGTTTAATTGAGAAGTGATTATTAATTTTTTATTATGTTATTACAGGAAAGCTGTCTTCCTTGTGAGTTAGCATGAATATAATGCCAACTTGAGCCAGCCTGTGAAATAGTTGCAAAAAGTTACTCTTTCTTTTTGGAAGGGAAAGGAATAGCAGTATTTTGGTTTCAATACCATATATTTATGAACTTTATTAACCTTCTATTAACTTACGTGGCAGTTGTACCTGTGACTAAATTGAAGAGTTCAACTTACCTACTTTTTCTGTTCAATCCCAGTACTGGTAAACTCGTTAGGCATTCCACTTCCATGCCCCTTCTGACTGTTGTTTGAATCAAATCACCATTCACTGTGGCCACAATTTTTTTCCTTGTTGTATGAGATACAAGGTTCTCAAATCAACTGTTTCTGCTTCCCAGGCTTTTTATTTCTTTTAGTTAATTTGAAATTGTCTTTGTATGGACTGATGAGGAAGATGTATGAAACCCCTGTGTGGACTGATCTAGCAATTAGGGGTAATAAATCTGTGGTTTCAAAACAACTTCCAAAGAAAAGTGACTGATGGAATGTTCATAACGTGTCATAAAACACAGCTGACTTCAGTGCTGTCAATCTCATTTGCTATTCAATAGAGAAAAGACAAGGTTTGAAGAAGCATGTGTAATTATTGTCTTGTTTCTCTACTCTTTTTCTGTTCTTGAGAGAACAGCTAACTTGATTTTAAGGTAGCATCTGGACATTACATGTGGAGTTTGGATTTAACCATGAAATGAGTTAGGAATGGCATCTGAGTTGTAACTTAAGCTAAAGCTGCAGGACAGCAGCAGGTTTATGCAATCCAAGAGTCTGCAGACAGGATCACTAACAGCTTGCTGATCAAAGTTGTCTGCTGCACCTCATACTCGCAAACAAGGAAGGACTTGCTGCAGATGAGAAGGTAGAAGGTAGCCTTGACTGTAGTGACCATGAGATGGTGGGGTTCAGGATCTTGAGAGGAGGTGTCAAAAGAGAAAGCAGGTCCACAACCTTGGCTTAGTGGTCTTCTTGGAAGGTGCTTGAGGGGTAAGGCCCAAGAAAGCTGGCTGATATTCACCTCTTCTAATCTAAGGAGTGGTCCATCCTAATGAGCAGGAAGTGAGACAAAAAATGCCAGGGGTCTGCATGGATGTGCAATGAGCTTCTAATGAAACTCAAGCATAAACAGGAAATACACAGAAGGTGGAAGTAGCGATGTGTAACCTGGGAAGAATATAGAAACACTGTCCAAGTATGCAGAAGTGCAATTGGGAATGTCAAAGCCTACCTGAAATTGAATCTGAGAGATGTTGAGGGCAAAGGGAACAACTTTTATAAATGTACTGCAGGGATAAATGCTGGGTCCAGTCCTGTTTAACATCTTCAGTAATGATTTGTTTAACTTGGGTTTTGCCAGGAAACTTTAGATTGGATATTAGAAGAGATTCTTCACTGGAAGGGTTATCAAGCATTGGAACAGGCTGCCCAGGGAAATGATGTAGCCACCATCTCAGGAGGTATTTAAAAAATGTGTAGGTGTGGTGCTTAGAGACATGGTTTAGTGGTGCAGTTGACAGTGTAACAGTCAGACTCGATCTTCAGGGTTTTTTCCAACATAAATGATTCTGTGATTCTATGTGAGATATGCTTAAGTGTTTGCATCTAATGTGCATTTCCAAAAAGGGTCTACTTGCTTCTGTTTTTACCTGCCCTTCAAAAGGGTGCTATAAAGCAGTGGTCATATTGGAAAAGATACTGAGAAGAAAATACAGATCAAATGGGGGAGATTTATTTCAAAATCTGTATGTTTATGGTGCAGAGATTCTGTTCATAGCGTTTTTTTGTTTGCACTTTAAGGAAGCAATAAAAGCTTTGCAAGTTTTTTATTGTGTTCATTGATGTGAGTGAGTGTTGGGAGAGAGCAGTGGGTGACCAGGCATGAATCCTTATCTGTGTTTTTCCTGCTCCATGTCACTCTGTATTTTAATTAGTGTTTTTTAAAATTTATTTAATTTTTTAATTCCTATTTAGTATTTGAGCTGTTACAGTCAGACATAGGGTCTTTTTAATCCTGGTTGTAGAGCAGATACTGTGTTTGCCAGGTTAATATTGAAATGATTCTACGAGATTATCACAGGAAAAATAAACACTGAAAAACAATTGTGTGTATTATGTATACCTACAGAAATCCTGTTCGTAAGCATAGAATAGATCCCACTGGCTGATGTGTTGAAGTAAGTGAAAAGGTAGTATCATGTTAGTATTGTAGGTACTTTGAAAAAACGGAATTAAGAAAAAATAATTTCATTGGGAGCCTGTATGATTTTAATCTGCCAAGAGGTCACTGTGTACAACCATGAGCTTCTCTTTTTACAAATCTAGTGAAAGCTACATTTTTCTTCATGTCTTTGAGAAAGAATGGGTCAGCTGCTTCTGTAAACTGTTCAGATATTTGAGTACTGCTTATGAAGTGGCCAATTTTATCTCCACATTGCATTAAAAGCTAGTTCAAAGGCTCTTGAAAGAATAATTAGAATTCTTGATAGTATCTACAGTAAGTAAGTTTGAATCATGTACAGAATTAGTGAAGATTGGAATAGCAGTCTTTATGTAAACTACTATGTACTTTACAATATTTCTCTGAAGAAATACAAGGTATGTCTAATATGCGTAGCAATGACCATAGATAGTAAGATGTTTCAAGCTTGTATTTCTTTCTTATAGGAGAGAGAGAAAATTATGCTATTTTTCAGCTTTTTTCTTGATGTTTGTGTGGTACAATTGTCAAAGATGACAATTATTCTTTAAAGAATTTGCCATCAAAAGTGTGGATAAATTAGAAATACTGTATTTACACATTTCCTTGAAATGATGATACTGTAATGTTGTGATATTCTGAGCAGAATAAATATTTGATATTTCCCTAACATTGAATAGATTATAGTGCCTAGTTAAGGTTTTGTATTTTAAGAAATTAGCAGCTACATCTCATGGTCAAGTGATGTGTACTGGCCTTCTACTAATGAGCATAACCTGCAAGTACGTAATTGACTTCTGAGAAGTATCGTTATGTATTGACCTGTTACACTATTCTTTTAGAGCTCCTGTCATCTGTTTACATTTTCTCAATTGTAAAGTTTAAGAACAGTTATGTAACTATTGGAAAATGGAAATTATATTTTACTTAAAAATTCATATAAGCATTTTACATAAGGTTTTGGAAAGGACATGTATGTGAGGGGAAGTAACAGCTTTAATAATAATTTGTAGCATTTCAGCAAACATCTCCTTTTGAGCTAAGACTACTTGTCCAAAATAATTTTTAGGAAAAGAAAATGGCTATGCATCTTGCATGTAGAGGTTGTGGGTTGTGTGTTTGGTATCTCTGATATTTTGAAGCAAGCTTTATCTCCTGGGATTGTTTTCTGTGGGAGTATTTGCTTTTGTTTTAGGGGAGATTATTGGTGACTTGACTTAACAGAGGATGGAAAGATCAGATGTGGTTTAAAAAAACCACGAGATAATTTATTCTCATAACTATCACTTAATTCTTAGAAAGACATGAGTAAGATTTCAGGATGTTATGGTTGCTAAAAGCTTACAGGGGTTAAAGAAGGTGACTGGACAAATAAATTGGTAGAAGCCCATGGGGTACTGTTAAGTAGAAGGATAAGACGCCTGTCTGGAGAAACATTCAAGCTGCAAATTAATGTGAGCTGGAAGTCTATTCTAGGGAAGTAACTGCTTTGCTTACACTGTTTCTAGTCTGCTTTTGGCCACTGTCAGGTGGGGTATACTGCCTAACTTGACAGCTAAATATTATCTGGTGTATTTATTGCTGTTTTTTAACTCTGTATGTGTCTCTGTGCCTACATGGTGGAGTCGTTGCTCTTATTTTGCTGTGTTAGTTTGCTTCTCCAAGTTGAATGCACAATTTATGATAAATTTTACTTTGATTAAAGAAAAGAAAATCTGTAAATTAATTTGAGGGATAATAAGTTAAAATTGCTTCTTAAATTTTATTTTTTACAGCTTTACTACCTTGCTGATCATTATGGTTTTTAGATTTGAAACTGCAATTTTTACCAGTGTTAGCTATCATATTGGTGTTTAGTTTTTTCTTTGTTAATGGTAATAAAATTATTTTAATTTTTTTAATATATTTTAAATGCCTGTCACATAGGTACATCTAAGCCAAATCTTCCATTTTAAAGAATAAAATTTGCTGTCTTGAATTAACTAATTCTGTAAAATGCTTTACTCCTTTGTAGATGTTCCAGATAACTTACAGATAGTTTTTCTTACTAAGTGAAATACTCCTAGGAGACAGCCAGAAGTGCTTGTTCAACGAGAAGGTTGAATTTCACACAGAACATACCATCTTGTTTATCAGTTCTAATTCCTGCATAAGTAACATGCTTGACAAAAAATCTCAGGAAGTGAAAAGTGAGAGAGTATTAAATGTTCATTACTTCTTACTTTAACATGTATTCTTACTTTACCACCTGCCCAATTATTGGATGTCACCATGTTTCTTGGTCCTAATCAGCTGCATCAGAACTGCAGTCTGCCATCAATTCATTCCCCAGATTTGAGTAAGACTACCAGAACTGTACAGAGTTCAATGATGGGGAGTGCAGAGCGGGTCATTGTTAAGGGTATATTTAGAGGCTGTCTTCTGAACAAAGAAACTTGCTTGAATAGAGTTTATAATAATTCTGAGTATATTTTTTCTTTCTCTGACTGAGAGAAATGGTGCCTGAGCACCGTTTAATGTCTTCCCTGGAGGTGCTAATAATTGCTGTTATAATGAAGTCTAATGTCTTTCTCTTCAGTTTTGTAGCTTTGATCTTGGTTATACTGACTCTTAGGTTCTGTATTACCTGAAGTTAGAATTGCGCTTTGTGCATGAATCTGAAGTAAAACAAAAAATGACTTTTTGAATCACTTTCTGAATGGCTTTTAATATGCAACTTTTATAGGCAATAATGCAAGGAAACAGCTGAAATCCCATGAAGTCAATAGATTTCTTCTGTGGTATATTTCTTATGCAGTACAACATTATGGTTAGAAATACCTCTGAAGTGATGTAATGGTTTTAGTTTATACTTTTCAGAGAAATGGTAAATTTCTGCATGAAAATTAAATTCTTAAATAATGTTTCTTACTACTAGTATTACTTTGTAAGTAATTAAAAAGCAGAGAGAGGCTCAGTGAAACTTAGTGGTTTCCAGCTATGATCTCATGAAAGATTTTACTGACAGCTGTTATTTCCATTGTGTCTGGTGTGTCAATCCATGTTAGATTTGATGTATTATGTGTTAAGCAGATAAGAACTTCCTTACGTTGTCTGCTCTGAACATCTCAGACTTAGAACCTGGTCTAAATCTTACAAAGGTCAAGATAATTTTTTTTCAAGTAACTTCAACTGTCTTTTGAGAGTGCTTATGAGTTTGTAGTAATAGAAAGTCTTTTGAAGGGCTAGATCATGTGTCTATCTCTAGGGTGAGACTATTGCATAAAATTTCATTGTGTTATACATTTATTAATGCATTTATTATGTATGTTTTTCAGGGTATTGAGGAATGGAATATTGCCCATCTTAATACAATATTGGATGTTGTAGGAGAAGACTGTGGAATATCTATTGAGGGTGTAAATACACCGTATCTATATTTTGGCATGTGGAAAACAACATTTGCATGGCACACTGAAGATATGGATCTCTACAGTATTAATTACCTCCATTTTGGAGAGCCAAAGTCATGGCAAGTTTAAATTTTTATGAAAGACTATTTCATTTATCTGTTTGTTTCAGCTGACTAAATGAAACAGATGGGATACCGTTGCTTCACAGTGATAAGTTTTACTGAAAAGCTAAGATAGGAGTTCTGTTTTTTCTTTTTAAATTGAGTATGCTATAGACATTGCAATAATACATTATTTTATTTTGAAGGAAAGACTAGTAAGGAAATAAGGCTTATTTGAGTTCAACAGAAAAAGACTGCAATGAAGGAATATGAGAGATAACAGGAATTGGGAACCCCAAGACCGAAGGAACTTCTGTAAGGCCTCTTTTAAATAAGCTTTTTTAATTCAGTTGTCCTTGGGGACTGCCTAACATGTTTTGTATTAAACATGCATTTATCGCTTTTTTGAAAGAGCTGTATTCTAAACTCAGTAGGCCCAGTAGGAGATAAGATTCTGTACTAAAGGTACTTCCTAGATACGAAGCTTCTGTAATCTTTTCTCCATAATCTTGGAGCCTTAACAGAGAGGCGAGTAGGGTTAATGTTGTGTGTACAGATTGTGGCATACTTGTATTTTAAAACAGATGAGAAAAATATTTTCCTTTTGATAATAAAATCTTACTTTTAAAAAATGCTTGTGAAGATAACCAAATAATTAAAAAGCTACATAAAATATATGTTATGCTTGGATCGGTTTTTGCAGTTTCTAGTAATCCAAACTTAGAGACAAATATTGCAGCTGGTAAATCTGTAAAACATCAGAGAGAGAAGGTAAACTATTGTAGTAAGCAGCTGAGGAAACTACAGTTGTTTAGTCTGGAGAAAAGGAGGCTGAGGCAGGACCTTATTGGTGTCTATAACTACCTGAAAGGAGGTTGTAGAGAGGTGGGGGTTGGTCTTTGTTCCTGAGTAGCCAGGGGAGGGTTAGATTTGGTATTAGGAAAAATTTCTTCACTGAAAGGGTTATCAAACACTGGAACAGACTTCTCAGGGAAGTTGTATAGTCAGTATTCCTAAAGGTATCTAAAAGGTCAGTGGATGTGGCACTTAGGATGTGATTTAGTGGTGGACTTGTCAGTATTAGGTTAACTGTTGAACTTAATGTTTTTAAAGTTCTTTTACAACTAAAATGCTTCTATTGTTCGTAATAAAACTGAACTTTAGTAAAATCCTTATTTGTTTTTTCTGGATTTTGTACTGGATTCTCTTTTCTTTGCTATGCAAGGTAAAACTTAAGTTTTAGTCAAAGTCCAACAAAGTTGGTGGCCATTTTGTAATGTAAGCTGAAAAGAAGCTGGACACAAGATTATGAAAAAATATGGTCCTAAAAGGTTTTAAATATGCTGAAATTCTCCTATTAGCTAGCTAGTTCACCAAGAGTGAATATTTTTTTCCTCTTAGTGATCTGAGTTTTGGAGTTTTCATGTTTAATTTGCTGTGCAATAGGCCAAGGATCCAGTCAGAGTCATAGTTATCATAGTATCACAATATCGTTCTGGTTGGAAAAGACCTTAAAGATCATCTAGTCCAACCACTACCCTAACTCTGCTGCATCCACCACTAAAACCTGTCCCCTGGCACCACATCTGTCTTTTTAGATGTCTCAAGGGCTAGTGGCTCAACCACCTCCTCAGACAGCCTGGGTTACCAAGTCCAACTCCCGCTCCAGAAGAGGACAACCCCAAAGTTCGCACCATGTCCCCGAGGTTGTTGTCCAAACACTTCTTAAATATTGTCAGGCTCGGTGCCATTACTGCTTCCCTGGGGAGCCTATTCCAATGCTCCGCCACCCTCTGGGTGAAGAACCTCTTCCTAATGTCCAACCTAACCTCCCTCTGCACATCTTCCTACCATTCCCTTGGGTCTTATTGTTGGTCACCAGAGAGAAGAGGTCAGTGTTTACTCCTCCTCCTTCCCTTAATGAGGAAGCAGTAAGCTGCAATGAGGTCTCCCCTCAGTCTTCTCTTCTCCAGGCTGAACAGACCAAGTGCCTTTAGCCGCTCCTCATTCAACATCCCCTCTAAACCCTTCACCAACCTTGTGGCCCTTCTCTGGACACTCTCTAGTAGCTGGACACTCTCTAGTAGCGTCATATCCTTTTTGTACTGCTGTGTCACTGGAATTTGGCTGGTATTCAAGACAGATGAATTTGTGTTAAAAACCCTCAGTGTTCTAATAAATTGTGTTAGAAACCCAGTCTGAAGATCCTGGAGACAGACTTTGGGGCTCCTAATGTCTGATACCACAAAGATGGTATCCTTTTATTGGTTCATTTCTTATCTTTGAGACAAGATTTGTGGCAACAGTGGGAAGAAATAAAGGATTGGGGAGTAGATGTTACTACAGACCTTGGCTGAATGCAATGATGAAAAGTGCCATTTTGTCTTGAATTAAACATTTCTTGGTAATTTTAGATTAGCTAAATAAAATGACATAACCCAGTTAAATTGTGTAACATCTTTTTGAGAGGTATATTGAGAACTGAGTTGTCCAGTTTTGCATTTTTTGTAATACTGATAAGTACTTACATATTTATGTGTAGAAATGGTAGCACATGGCTGCAGGTTATCACAAAAATGTGGTTACTTGTACTTTTGGAAGAGTAACTTTTTAGGAAGTTACCATTCCAGTTAGAGACAGTTAAAGCAAAGAAGTCTCTAGTTTGAGTTTTTGTTAGTCTTAAGCACTCTCTGTTCATGTTTTACTTTATGAAGTTGTGTATTTAATGACAAACAGTACAGTATAAAATGGTATACATGGCGTTTGTCTCTGGTAGGATGTGAAGGATGTAAACATATAGTTTAGATTACTATTTATATGCTGATGGATGTGTAATACGGAGTTGAGAACAGTCACAAACACATTGAAAATACAAATGGAGAGGAAAAAAATGTATTTTTGTAAAACTGAAATTCTGATTAAAACTGCAAATATTGAGCATAGTCAAGCTGAAACTTTGTTTAACACCATTTGCAGTGGCTTGTCAGTAGGAATGGGTTTTGTCACTGTCACAGTTTGACTCATCTTAGAGCACACATTTCTGAGGTGCAGAGGGTCTTCCTTCTATGCAGCAGTTTCAGTTGTAATAGAACAAAAATGTTTGTGCAGATGAGAGCTTGAAGTAGGGGGATGTTGATTTGTTGTGCAAAATGAGGGGCCTAGGGTCCTTCACTTGTTTTTCTGAGTGAATTGTCATGTGAGATGAAAGACATATGTGTTTACAGGGTAGTAAAAGAAAAAAAAGCAGTATGTGGATTTGGACTATGTTATACAGCTAAATGTGCCTTTTTGCGACACTGAAGCAGTTAAAATCAATAATAAAACATGACTAATACCTACAGTATATCAATGAAGTGCAGTAAAAAAGCTTTCAGAAAAGCAGAATGAAATTACAGGTTTTCAAGTTTTTTAACTCTGATAAACATTAAAAATAATATAAGGTTAATTTCATCTCTTTTTATATTGTTACTTACTTGTTATAGATAGCCTAAGGAATCTTAAAAAAATAATTTATTGTAAAAACATAGTGATTCCAAGGTACATATAATTATTTAGTTTAAAGAAAGTGTATTTCTTCATTAATTTTCTATCTCTAATTGTAACATTTTTACAATGACAATCCTTTTATTTCACAGCATTGTCTATAGGAAAAAAAGAGAAGTGTTTAATGCTTGTATTTTTCTGTTGAACTCTTGTGTGTTATGAAGCACAGTAGAATTCAAAGAAATTAAACCTGTGTAACTTATGTGTTTTTATTTAATTTGGAAACTGAAAGTATATGTGTCTTTTTTAACTGGAGTGGTGTAATTGCATCAATACTGTCAACATGCATGATTTTAAATTGTGATATGATATTCTTGAAGTACATATTACAAAATTTAAAGCTAAAATGTTCTCAAAAAAATCCTATTTTTTTGTCATGAAATGGTATAATTTTTTCTATATAATGTGTTGGTCTTCCATCTTTTTTGGCTTCTGTATTTTAGATATTTATCATACAGGAAGCATGGTTTGTGTAGTAAGTATTTTTTTTAGCTTTTAATCCTTTTCTTTATGTAAATTTTAGGTATGCTGTTCCTCCAGAGCATGGGAAAAGGCTTGAAAGACTAGCTCAAGGTAATATTTTCAATATTTCCATATGTAAGATCTTTGAAGGGCAAATTTCCAGCAAAGTGAAAGACATTGTCCTTGTCTTACCTACTGTGTTTTGTTACTTAATATTGTGTGACTTTTATCTGTCTATGGTATGATTTCAAGCAAGGAACACTTTCTAGTACTCTGAGGAATTCTTAAGAAAGAAAATAGTCTTTTTCTTCCCCCTTAGAACTTTATTTTGTGATGGAATTTTTAGGTTGCTTAAACTTATGAAAATGAGGCTTAGTATTTTGTTGTTCATTAGATTTTCTTTGCTAGGTTCTTTTCTTCCCCTGTGCCCTTGCTTTTTTCTTGTCACACTTTCCTTTTGTTGGTAACTTTTGAATCTCAGCCAAATTTGATACAAAGCTAGAAAAATTGGAGACAGTTGAGTTTCCAGAAGTTTCATGAATGGTAATGGCTGGGATAAAGGATGGAAACCTGGTCAGTACCCTTGGGAAGGGGCAAGCAGACAAAACGTATGAATGCTAAATCCTATTTTTAGCATCCTACAGGCCAGTGAGCAAGCATATGAATGCAGGAATAATTAGGCATGTTTCTTGGCCTGGCAGTCCATGTTTTATGGCCTGCTACTAACCATATTATATAAGGAATGCTATTGAAAGTTGATAATTATATACCTTGTATCAGGGTCAAATTCTGAAAGTTTTTGTAGATATGCTTTTTGTATCCATTTTATGTGCATATAGGTGCATGACTTTTTGTGATTTATTTTTAAACTCTTGCTGAGAATAGTAAGAGGGCACGTTATCACTGACATGTGAAAGTAAAGATATATAAACTTGCAGTCTTAAAAGTGTTTCTCAGATAGATTTAAATGTGGATAATTACGTTGACTTCTATATTTTCCCATACTTTTAATTGAGAAAGTTGCTTTCCAGATTATTTTTCCAACTTGCGAGGTATAGAACTCTTCATACACATACCTTGAAGTTTTTGCTTTTTACTGGTAACAAATTGATACATGTGGTAGACTGGGCAAGTGGCACTGACTTACGATAGGATCATCCAAATTTATTTTTAAGAGTTATGGGAAGTGAGCAAGGGGTAAATTGGAAAAGGTGCTGAGAGGGCCACTAAGACTGGTGGAAAAATTGCCTTTTGTTTCAATAATTGTTGGTAACCTCTAACTTTTGAATCTGAAAAAGTGTCAAATAAAGGAAAGGGGATATGATAAAGACCTGTGATGACTAGCATTGAAGTAGTAACTGGAGAGTGATTGGTCACTGCATCTTCCAGTACAGCTAGAGACTGTGAATGAAGAGCCTTAACAGGTTTGATAGAATCACAGAATCATAGAATCTTGGGAAGGTTAGGGTTGAAGGGAACCTTAAAGATCATCTAGATCCAACCCCACTCCGTGGGCAGGACACCTCCCACTAGATCAAGTTGCTTAGAGCCCCATCCAGCCTGGCCTTGAATACTGCTGGGGAAGGGGCTTCCACAGTCTCCCTGGGCAACCTGTTCCAGTGCCTTACCACCCTCATAGTAAAGAATTTCCTGCTAATATCTAAGAGGTGCTACGCTGGATCTTGTCCTCACCAACAAGGAAGGGCTAGTGAGGGACATTAAGCTCAAGGGCAGCCTAGGTTGTCGTGTCCTTCAGGGGTCAGTACTGGGACCAGTGCTGTTTAACATCTTTGTTGGAGATATGGACAGTGGGGTTGAGTGTATCCTCGGCAAGTTTGCTGATGATACCAAGCTGGTGGTGTGGTTGGCACCCAAGAGGGAAGGGATGCCATCCATAGGGACCTTGACAGGCTGAAGAACTGGGCCGATGCTAACCTCATGAAGTTCAACAAGGCCAAGTGCAAGGCCCTGCACCTGGGTCAGCACAACCCCAGGCATAAATACAGGCTGGGGGGAGAATGGCTGGAGAGCAGTTCTGAGGAAAGGACTTGGGCGTGGTAGTAGATGAGAAGCTCAACATGAACTGCTGGAGCCCAGAGAGCCAAACACACTGTGGGCTGCATCAAAAGAAGTGTGGCCAGCAGCGCCAGGGAGGGGGTTCTTCCCCTCTACTCTGCTCTGGTCAGACCCCACCTGGAGCACTGTGTCCAGTTCTGGTGCCCTCAGCACGAGAAAGATAACGGAGCTGTTGGAGAGGGTCCAGAGAAGGGCCACAAAGATGATCAAAGGCCTGGAGCAGCTCTGCTATGAAGACAGGCTGGAGAGTTGGGGCTGTTCAGCCTAGAGAAGAGACAGCTCCAGGAAGACCTTATAGTGGCCTTCCAGTACCTGAAGGGGGCCTACAGGAAAGCTGGGGAAGGGCTTGTCATCAGAGAAGACAGTGACAGGACAAGGGGTAATGGTTTTAAACTGAGAGGAGATTTAGGTTAGATAGGAAGAAGTTTTTCACTGTAAGAGTGGTGAGGAACTGGAATGGGTTGCCCAGGGAGGTTGTTGATGTCCCATCCCTGGAGGTTTTTAAGGCCAGGTTGGACGAGGTTTTGTGCAACCTGGTCTAGTGGTAGGGTTCCCTGGTCTAGTGGTGCGATTCCCTGCTCATGGCATTGGGGTTGGAACTTGATGATCTTTAAGGTCCCTTCCAACCTCAATGATTCTATGATTCTATAATCTAAATCTCTCTTCTTCAAGTTTTAAACTGTTGCCCCTTGTCCTCTCACTACATGGCAGTTAAAAAGTCCTGCCCCAGCTGTCTTGTAGACCCCCTTCAGCTGTTGGAAAGCCGCTATAAGATCACTGCGGAGCCTCCTCTTCTACAGACTGAACAACACCAACTTCCTCAGCCTGTCTTCATAGCAGAGGTACTCCAGTGCTCTCATCTTTTTTGTCGCCCTCCCCTGGACTTGCTCAAGGACCTCTATGTCCTTCTTGTGTTGGGGGCTGCAGATCTGGACACAGTACTCCAAGTGGGGTCTCAAAAGAGCAGAGCAGAGGGGCGGAATCACCTCCCTCAGCTGGCTGGCCAGACTTCTTTTGATGCAGCCCAGGACAAAGTTGGCTTTCTGGTCTGCAAGTGCACATTGCTGGCTCATGTTAAGCTTCTCATCCACCATCACTCCCAAGTCCTTCTCCGCAGGGCTGCCCTCAATCCGTTCTCCTCCCAGCCAGTATTCATGCATGGGACTGCGTCGACCCAGGTGCAGAACCTTGCACTTGGCCTTGTTGAACTTCATGCAGTTTGCACAAACCCAGTTCTCGAGCCTGTCAAGGTCCCTCTGGATTGCCACCCTTCTCTCCAGCGTGTTGACTTCACCACACAGTTTGGTGCCATCAGTGAACTTGCTGAGGGTGCAATTGATACCACTGTCCATGTCGGTGACAAAGGTGTTAAACAGTACTGGCCCAATACAAACAGAAGGAGATGGTTCTGTTCAAAGTATGAACTCCTCACTCTTCATGGTAGACTGAGCAACACTGGCAAAAAAATCTGTTAGGGAAGCATAGGAACTTTTTGATCAGCAACTTCTTGGAAGTAGATTAGTCGGAGTAAGCAAAGATTTCATGCTATATTTAAACAGTCTGTACATCCACTTTCAACATTTGCTGGGAACAAGATCTGTGGGTAGATAGCTTTTCATTTTATGTGGTATGGCTGCTCTGGCATTTGCTACTGATGTCATGTTGGTTAGTTTTCACTGTGCAGTGTTTTAAAACTGTTCAGATTTAAATGTTCTGCAGTGGATATCAACTGTTTTTTTTTGAGAATGAGTTAAGAGAATTGGCAGTTTCAGCATATAAACTTGCATATATTGAGAAAGTATTATGTTTGAAAATAGTGACCTGAATGTGCTTAGGCCTCTTATTGCTGATAATGGTGGCCTAATACACTAAGAGGAATGGAACATAAAGCATGGGGAGAAGTGGGAATCTTAAAAATCACTGTCAGAATCTCATAAGTTATACTGGGAGAACAGTGTCTTAATATCAGAATGTCAGAATCAGGATTGGCTAGTAGGCTAAATGGGACTTAATAGTTTCAGTGTCACGCAGCATAATAGTTCATAGTTCCAGAACTGCTGGAAGAAGGTAGGAAAGAAAGGGATCTTGCTTCAGGTACACTGGGACCAGAACCCAGTTCCTTGGTCCTTACTGATCATTGTATTTAAAGAAGTTGTCCAGGCATGTCACTCAGCCTTGGTCTGTGCATATCTGTGTGGAGGTTGTCTACTAGTACTGTTAATTATATATAAGTACAAGTTAGAAAAATCTGTGTGGTGAATGGAAAACTTCTTTATTTGATGAATCATGTGTATGATCAAAATTTAATTGCTTTTATTTTAGAACTGTGTTTTGAATAATAGCAAATAAAATACAGAATCAAATACTGAACAGTTAAGATTAGATTGCAAATAGTTGTTTATTCTATTATATTCAGTAGAAAACTACATATACATAGAGAGATGTTTATTTTAACAGCAGTAAGAGATAGGTGAGTTAGTTTCACAGACAATTCTCTCTGACATTTCTTAGAATCTTAGTATTTTACTCTTCTGGAATGTTTTTCTGTTTGTAGGTTGTTTTTGTGATTTTTTTTTTTTTTGGTCCAGCTAAACCAGTAGGTTGTTGTTTTTTTTTAAATAAAAATACCCAAGCAAACATTTCTGATTATTTCTATGCTGTGGAGATTAAGACCTCTTTGATCTTCTACTTTGCAACTGCTGCATGGTAAAATAAAGCCTGAGTTTTAAGGTATCTTGAAAAGGTGAAAATGTAGATGTCACGGTCCGACGGTGTTAGTAACAGATTGCTGGAGGCCAGGATGTTTCCGTGATGTTTGTCCATAAGCTGCAAGACTGCAAGTCACTAATAGTAAAAAAATACTAAAACATAGTAGTGCCAGTACTGCTAAGAAAACTACTTCATAAGAAATGCTTCTTTTATGTCCTTCTTTTATGTCCAGCAGACATATGTTGACTTGTTAATTGTCTACCACCATGTGTTTTCACTAGCTTAGTAGGTAAACCTTGCAGACTAGTATTGATATCTCCTTAGATTGGTTGGCCTTAGACTTTTGACTTGTACTGTGAAGCAGCTATAGCTCTTGACAATATGGTTATTAAAAATGTGGCTGCAGTTCTGTGGCTGTTCAGATACCATATTTTTAATCCTATTTTTTCATGAGTGCAACATCGGAGGTAAAAAACAGTAGTTTATTCAAGAAGGTTAGCTCTGATGGCCAGATGCCTACTGAATGGATTAAAGGCTCCTAATTAATTAAAAAAAAATAATGAAATAATGTATTAAATGTGATAGATTATCTAAATCAAGGCAGCAGTTGATACGTAAAATTAAAGAAAGGCTAGAATATTTCCTGTTTTCTTGCCTGCACATCACAGTTACCACACATGCCTTTTGTGCATGAGTGCTTGCATTTTTGCTTTCCACTGAAATCTTGATTGACTGTGGCACCTGCAAATTCTTTATCTGAAAGACATTAGACTTGCATCTAATAAATGTCATAGTTTGATTTTGCCTTTCAGCTGCTTTCTCATTTATGTAGGTTTTTTTAATTTTATGTAGACATAAATGTATTAAAAATCTGAAGTGAGCTGTTAACTGCAATTTTTATACTTGTTGTTTATGTTATTCTGTAATAGCATGGTTTTCATAAGGATTTTTGGTACCACAAAATGGTTTAGAAAATAAGTAGAATAGAAACAGAGTGGCAAACCAGAAATGACAGTTTGAAGGATTTTCAAGATCTTTTAATGGTTCTTTTAACTACAGAAACTATTTTAGAGAGGTGATGACATCTATCTATGGTGTTCAATCATGTTAAAGAAGAAATTGAAGTACAGTTTAAAACGTCAGTGTGTAGGGGTGCTATAAAAAGCATTGTATGGTGTATAGTATTAATTTATTTAATGCAGACCTTTATCTGTTACATATGAGAACAAGTGTAAATAGTTTTTGGAATTAAATGTGATGTAGCACTTGCATAACTTCTAATGGCTTCTGTATGTGAAAACTTGAGCAGCTGAAGGTTTGAAGTATGTCTCAATTGATGGTTATTTGACTCAAGTTAGTCACCCTCCTAATTTCTCTAATGTGCATTACAGAAAGTTAACCCAAAGTAATTCAAATCACTGCAAGTTAATTTAAAAAATATATGAATTTGTATTTCATAGAATCAGAGAATCTTAGAATCATAGTACTATTCAGGTTGGAAAAGACCCTTGGGATCACGAAGTCCAACCATCATCCCTACTCTGCAAAGTTCTCCCCTAAACCATATCTACAAACACAACACCCAAATGACCCTTAAACACATCCAGGGATGGTAACTCAACCACCTCCCTGGGCAGCCTATTCCAGTGTCTAATCACTCTTTTTGTGAAAAAAGTTTTCCTAATGTCCAGTCTAAACCTCCCCTGTTGCAGCTTGAAGCCATTCCCTCCTGTTCTTTTTCTAATTACCTGTGAGAAGAGAACAGCACCAACCTCTCTACAATGACCTTCCAGGTAGTTGTAGAGACTGATGAGGTCTCCCCTCAGCCTCCTCTTCCTCAAACTAAACATTCCCAGCTCCTTCAAGTGTTCTTCATAAGATTTATTCTCTAGGCCCATCACCAGCTTCGTTGCCCTCCTCTGTACTCGCTCCAGCACCTCGATACCTCTCTTGAATTGAGGTGCCCAAAACTGGACGCAATACTCCAGGTGTGGCCTCAGCAGTGCTGAGTACAGGGGGACAGTCACCTCTCTGCTTCTGCTGGTCAGACTACTTCTAACACAAGCCAGGATGCCATTGGCTTTCTTGGCCACCTGGGCACACTGCTGGCTCATATTCAGCACAGGGTTTTTAAAAAGCTTGAGTAGGACTTGCAGTTTGGTGGATACATGCATTCTACCTGTAGTTTATGAGGTTATACCCAAATATTATGCTACCAAGTGCCCAATCACATACTCACCTTGTGTACTGTTCTATATCTGCTATAGGTGTTGCGAATGTCAGTGTTTCTTTAAATCATGGGTTGGAGAATTTTCAACTGGATGGTCTATTTCTCATGGATGTAAATCAGTGAGAAACCTAGTTCTGTTTTACCCTTATTTTGATATTCCACATCAGGTCCTATGAAGTAACTGTTTTGAATTGTCATTTTGTGTTCTGTGTAATCTCTTCCAAGAAGATAGTGTGCAGATGGCTAAGTACTGAGAAGAGTTGTAGAAGAGGCCTACCATGGCTCAACGGACCATCTGAGAAGCTGAGATTGCATGCAAATTCTCACAAAGTACCTGCTTTTGTAGAACTGATTTAAAGTTAATAGATTACTATTAATGGATTAAATTAAGATTTCATGTGTCTCATAAAAGCATGACTGTGCTACAGAACTTGACCAGGAGTTAAGATTTTAAATAGATTTTAGGTGTGGGTTTTATTTTAATTTTGGATGTAAGATTTCACGGAATATCCATAATTAACTGTTTGTAAAATAATATTTATAACATCAGCTTGGTGTTGTTTGAGAATGTTTCTGTTGTTTTTCAGGCATGTCTTGAATTGGCTTGCATTTAATGTATTTGCAAGGGTTTTGGGATGTTTCTAATGCAGTGTCCTCTCTATTCATTGTGCTATAAGGTATTTTTTACATCTGCCAGCCGATTTTCTCACAGGTATTTTCTTTCCTGAAGGAAGAGCTTGTGTGACCTTAAGTTTAGGCTGGTCATAACAAATGGCTATCTGATAAGCAGTCTTGTAATGAGGAAATGAAACCTTTTTTTCTTCCCTTGTTCATTGAAGGGGAGTGCTTGTGAAATGAGACTGGAAAATCTGAGTGTGTGTAAGTGTAGACTTTGACAGAGTCAAAGGTGTTTTGCAATGATACAAAATGTGTAGGCTGCACTTGGATTTCACTATGAGGGCTCTGTAGCCACAACAAATATTTTGTAAATTCCTCTTAATGGATTTTGAGCAGGTTGTGTTCTACTACTCTTTTGTTTGTAACTTCCTTAGGACTGAGCAACAAGATTGCCTTCTGGTTGGAGTTGTCACAACTGTCAATTTTTTTTTTGAGCTGTAGTGCTACAACTTAAGTTTTGGATATCTGCCCATCATTTGCAGTAGCAGTATTTGTTAAAAAATCTGTTTTCTCAGGAAAAAAGAAGTCAGTGAAACTCACCCTGATATTAGAAATTCAGTTTTTTTGCTACTTTTCATTCCTGTTATTTCCTCAGTCTCAAGTAGCTCTTTCCATCACTTTTTCCACTGCATGTTCCAATATATTCCTATATATTATATATTCCTGTGGTTATTAGAATAGTGTTATAGGCATCAATTGTACCAAAATGGTTGAAATTTATTTAATGGAGCCCACTAATTGTGAGCTATTTTGTTATAACTCTCTTCTTGTCAGTGAAGCCAAACATGTATGATAAAACAGTACCTACCAAGTACTATTTTTTGAAACTTAGGTTCTAACATTATTTGCAATTCCAGAAGAGAGTGAATAATTCTGTGCCTTTTGATAGAGAGTAAAAAAGAAGGTCGAGAAATTTGAGTAAAGTTTCATCTCAGAGCATCTTACGAGAGTTCCTAATACGTTGATCACCATAAGTGTACATTACACCTTTCTTGGTAGTGTGGTACTTAACCTTATATCTGAGAAATTAGAAAAAAATTGCACTCCCAGGACAGAGGAGTGTGCTAGAAAAAAATGTAACAATAATAATGTGATCACCTTTAAGTTTTCTTGGAATTGTAGGGTGGTTAGTGGATATCAAAGAGAAAAAAATAAATCTGACATTACAGATAAAGCTAATATATTATGGCAAATTATTGATATTTCATCTTTTTTTTTTCCTCAAGTCATTAAGGATATTTAGATGGTTAGTTGATTGAAAGTGTTGTTGTGGGTTTTTGTTTGTTTCTTTACTTTTTTTTTAATAATAGAGAACTCCTTGCTCCAAAAATGAAACTGCTTCTGTGAAAGGCAAACTAAAATTTACATCAGAGAAATACAACAATTTGTGCAAATACAGTAAAGAGATGACAGAAGGCCTTTTTACTAGATAAATGTCCTTTTGGCTAATTTTGTGTCCACTAAGCCACATTTTTGTAGTGTTTGTCTAGTCATTTCTGAGCGAGCTCTTACTGCTTTCATGTAACTACCAGGTTTTTCCATCAAAACAATTACCACAAAACAGTTACAGCTTGGTAAAAAACTGAGTTATGTTCTTGGTTAATGCATTCATTTTGAAAAAACATTTACACTTTGGATAGTACTAGGTAGTCTGTCAGTCTTGATCTCTGTCAAAGATCTTTTGTATTCTTGAGGCTTAATATCTCATTTTATGCATAAATGAATTAAACCTGTCTTTTCTGAATCAGTATTATTGCATCATTAAGGACACCTTTTCATCATGAAGACCTGGCATTGTATCTTCTGCAGTATCAAGTTGCTATGCAAGATAATAGATTAAATATATATTTTTTTAATACTATTTGCTTCGCTTTCATTTCTGTCTATGTTTCTCAGTTTTCCTGCTTAAAAATAGAACTATATATGTTTTCCTTGTACCCAGAAAAAAGTAATAATTCTTACATATATTTGGGTTTTCTTATAATATGAATTTGACCTAGATTTATAATAAAAATGAAAATAATTTTAGTCAGTCCTTTTTTACTCATGTCATTATCATAGACTTTCTTTTTAAAGTAGAGTAAGGCTAATTCCTACTGCACCAGTTAAAAACTTAGAATTCACCTTCTTCTGTATATTTTAAGAGAGGGCTAGGAGGTCAGAATGGACTAAGCTAGTGATGTTTTGGAAACTTTTCCCTTCTTCTTCTTATCTTCTTCCATTTTCCCTGTAACATACAGGTTTCTTCCCATAGGATAGTTAGGTTGAAGGGAAAAGAACCAGATGCTTTCTTTTTGGAGAAGGAAAGATGGGGTAGCTCATTTGCATTGTAGTTGATGTGCTCTTCACATGCTGTTTGGAAGGCCAGATACTGGAGTTTAATAAACATAAAAACAAGCAAAAAAATCCTAAACCCCTGCAACCTCTCCCCCTGAAAATCAGTTTAAAAACTTAGGAGATACATTTGATTTTTATACAAATCTCTGAGTGGCACAATAAAAGAATTATAGAAAAAGTTTAAGCAGTATTATGTGTTGAAAAGTATTACAGAAATTTACTACTTATTTTAATTAAAAGGTACTATTTTTTTCTTATCTTGCCTTATTAGGATTCTTCCCAAGCAGTTCTCAAGGATGTGATGCTTTTCTTCGGCACAAGATGACTCTTATTTCTCCATCTATATTGAAAAAATATGGAATTCCTTTTGACAAGGTAAATTAATACTTCTTTTTAAATTGTGCATTTGGGTGTTGAATTAGATTGTGTTTACTATAATTGTTGCCTCTTACAGCGCGAAATCTTCCGGCCGCCGGACCCTAACTACCCACAATAATAACTGCTTATATTTAAACGTGAGGCAATTGAAAACAAATGCTTGTAGTATTAGGACTTTTTCATGGTTTAGCTTGTAATTTTGTAGCAGAAAACATTTGTAGCCATCATAATCTTTATGCTAAAAGTTTATATGATTTTTAAAACAATACCAATATTTTAAATTTTTATTTTATTTCTATCCAAGCTTGCAGGAGATTTTTGTTGACTGAAACATTTATTAACTATCTGTATTGATATACATTGTGTACCTAAATATTTAAATTTTTTTTATGTCTGTATGTTGCTTTTCTGATGCAATTAAATAGGAGTGTATCAATATTATGATCTAAAATGTTTCAGGTGGTATAAAACCTAAAGAACTGCTGTTCAGTATGAAAAGTACTTTAAAATCTCTAATTTTGTAGAAAAAGAGTAAATTATTATTTTGTGCTGCTAGGTTGTGGCAGACTGAACATTTGGTAAGAGCATTTTATAAAGAGAAAGTGGGAAAAAAGCTGACTTTCTTATTTGTGGATGAATTTGATACATAGTTGCTTTCAAACCCATCTGAATTGTTCGTTTTCTTCGACTTTCTTGCAAGATTTTTTACCTTCCGCTTTGAACTTCACACAGGTTACAGCTAAAAAATATTTCTATTGCATTGCTTTTTCTTTAAGCATATTTTTTATCTATACCAAATGCTTTTCAAATTCTCAGTTTCTAAATTGAAGAGCTTTTTAAGCCTACTCAGAAGAGTAGACCTTGATATAGAACATCCCCTGCCTAAACATCAGTGTATGTTATACTTAGTTTTTAAAAGCCTTTTGATCATTAAGGTTTCCCACTGCATAGGCCATTTTAAGGTGTTCAGAAGAACTAGTATATACTTCTCACTTTGTTCCTGCTGCAATATAATGCTGTAAACTGTCCCTGTCACACTGCTTTTTTATTACTGCATTTTCTGTTTTAGTGTAGGTGCTATTTATTTACTGGTATAGTGTGGACCTCTGTATACACATTTAGCTTATGATGTTCTCTGGACTAGAGTATAGGATAATGTAGTGCTTTCTGTCTATTTTAGTTGATATTTTTATAGCAGAATGAAGAGTTGCCCCTAGAAATAATACTAATGAAGTGAACTTTTTGGGTATAGTATTGTCATGATTTAACCCCAGCTGCCACCTAAGCCCTACACATGCATTCACTCAATGTCCCCTAGTGGGATGGGGAGAGAATCAGAGGGGTAAAAATGAGAAAATTTGTGGGTGGGGTTTGGGACAGTTTAATAGGTAAAGAAGCAAAACTGTTCACACAAGCAAAGCAAACCAAGGAATTAATTCACTACCTCCCATCAGCAGGCAGGTGTTCAGCCATCTCCAGGAAAACAGGGCTCCGTCATGTGTAACAGTTATTTGGGAATACAAACACCATCATTCCCAATCTCTCCCCTTCTTCCCTCAGTCTTTATTACTGAGTATGACATCATATGGTCTGGGATACCCTTTTGGTCAGTTGGGGTCAGCTGTCACAGCTGTGCCCCTTCTCAGCTTCTTGTGCACCCACAGCCTACTTGCTGGTGGGGTGGTGTGAGAACTGGAAAAGGCCTTGACTCTGTGTAAACACTGCTCAGCAGTAATTAAAACATCTCGCTGCTAACAGCACTGCAGCTCAGGCGGGCTGAAGCCACTGATTTGTTATTTGCCTTTTGGAATATATCTTCACTTTTTCATGCTTAAAATAACCTGTGTATAAAATTGAAGAAATGTAGGTGTTTAAAATGATACTACCTGCCTTGGAAAGCAAGCTTTTTTTGAATAAATTACTCATAGAAGACCTAGTTTGTTTTCAGAATGATATATTATCATATGGAAATGAAGTTGCTGAGTTCACATTTTCTAATATATAGGTAAATCCTGATTCCCTTCATAGCCTTATGTTTATCGTGAAGTGTCAGATGAAACCTTTCACACTGGAAGGTTTTATAACTAGATTTATAGTTTTGGGTTTGCAGAACATTACTCTGAACAGTATAATTTTCAGTGGTTGGTGTTTACGCTGTCATATTGCAGAAGGTTTGTTTTCAGTGCCGCACATTTGACGTGGGTAAGGGAATTGATTATTGCTGTAATCTAAAAAAAAAAAAAGTGTTCGAAATAGTTAAATATTTAAGTTTGGTTCTGTCACCTAGTCTTTGGAGGAAGCAGACTGTACCCAAGTGTAATTGTAATTAATGGGATTCAGTGAGAAAGTGAATAGAGAGAACCAGGCTGTGATCTGTCATGGCTCAAAGTGATAGAAGTGGAAATGTGCTGAATGCTGATAAGGCAGCCTACGTCTACCAGGTGGCAGCTGTACTGCTGCTTGTTGCAATAGAACACCTGCTAAACTGTCAGCAGTGGGAGGGTGTATTGAGATAAATTTTTGGAATTGTTAATATTGAGAATAATCATTCTTAAACATTCCCACAGTGATTGTTGGAGTGCTACAGTAGCAGTTACAATATATGCACCTGAATGTGCATTTGTTTGTAATACTAAATATGAATCCAGAAAAAAATTAACCTTGCAAAGTGCCGATGTAAAATATAAGATCCCATTTTATTCTTTAGCTTTCTTAGCTAAGTATGCTTTTCTTGTTTTTCTCTCTTCCCTTTGTGTCATAATACAATCAGAAATCCAAATATTGAATTGGTATCCCGGTGTGTTTATTCTTGCAATGAACAAAAAAAACCAGAACATAAAGAATGCATAAAGTTACGAGGTGAAATTTTTAAGGATAAAAAGGGGGAGATTCTAAAAGTGGAAACAATGTAAGACAACTGAAAACCTGATATTTTAAAAATGACATATTAATAAGAAAAATATTTGGATTTGTGAGTTTTAATTTTGGTGATTGTTTAAAATGTAACTCTTCCTTCTTGCAATTTCAAATCATAAGTGTGTTTCCCTAAAAAGAGTCATATTTTCCTTCCAATTTTTCTTACTGTATGGCTTTTGCAAGGCATTGTCATACAATGAAAAGAGCCTATTCAATCTCTAAGGAAGTCTCTTTATTTTCCTGTAATCAGCAAATACATCTTGTTGAACAGTCATCAGTCATTGCTCAGATTATTTGCTTCATTTAAATGGATCTCTTTGATTTTCAGTGGGCCTGCTGTCTGATGTGTTAGATGCAAACAGGCATATCAGACAATACAGGGAATCTCTTTTAACTCTTTCCTTCTGAATCTTCTAGTTAATTGGTTAATTCTTATCAGATGGTTCAGAAGACTGTGTGCCATTTCTAGTCTCTAACTAGCCTGTCCATGATACACCTTCTGGTGGTCTGACTTTAAGAGATTAAGCCTGTATCTGAGGGAATATTAGTGACTGACAAGTGTTGTGTCTCCTTTTCTTCATGTCCAGAGGAGAGCAGCAGTCTATCCAAATAGAAGGAGACTACATTTCTCTCTTGAAAGAGAATACCCTGACCATTTATTTGTTTATTGTGCCTAACTTTATTTTTTTTTTTTGTAAGAAGCCTTTTATATCTGATATCTCTTTCACAATGACTAGGCATTTGGTTTCCTTTTGGCTATACAAAACATAATTATTATGGAAATTGTTTTAGTGTTGATTTTTTACTTTTTTTTAATGCTTTCTATAATTTTTTGTTGAATCAGTGGCCTCAGCACTTTTCTTTTGATTGTTTTTTGCTGTACATGTAAAGAACAGAGCAGATCTTTGGAACTACCCTTTCTCATTGTCTAAAGCAATATTAGAGTTTAGTCAAACTTCTCTTTGAGAATCTTCTTCCAGGCCCCTTGTGCTTTGGTGTTTGGAGTTTTCCTTATAAGTACATCCAGATTCATATCCTTCTCTTAAATTGTGCTTAATGAGAGAGGACACAGATTGAAATTTGTTTTAATGTAATGTCTAAAGTGGTGTTTTAATGGCCTTACTTTGGGACATTCTTCGTGGTATTTCATTGCCAGGTGTTAGCAGCTGTAAGGCTGAAGAATTGGTGCACAGCTATTTTTGATAATTCTTCCTTTCCTATCCAAGTGATTTAAAGATATTTCTTAAGTGGATCCAGATATATCCAGTGTTTTCCTTTGGGATGAACACCATTGTTTCCTTTAACTCCTACAGCTCGTTAACTTAGAGTTTTTTTCCTACTTCATGCTTGATCATCACTAGTAAGTAGCTTAAAAGGCAAATCAGGCCCTTAGTCATAGGTCTTCAAATCGTAATTTTTTAAAAGCATGAGTATGGGAGCGAAGGGTGTGATTAAGATCTCTCTCCTGTCTTCTCAGGAAAAGTTTCGGTGTGTTTCTAGGGAAACATCTTCAGGGTGGCAGACAGAATGATTTCTTCAACAATTTTTTACTAGTATATAGGAATGATTAATTGTGGTTGTTTTTCTGCGCTGCTTTTCTGTCAGGAATATGGTTGTGATCTCTGCGCTGTGTCTTCTAGCTCCCTATACTTCCAGGTTTTGTTATTAGTGAACCTCTGCTCCAAGATTAGCTTTTTTGAAAGTACTTTCTGAATTCATAATGTAATACATGTAGCTATGTATTTTATAGTAAGCAACATTATCTCAAGTATACTATATGTTTGCATTAAATCGCGATGTGTGCAAGTTGAAAAAAATAAGTCTTTCTTTCTAGGTAGCTCCAAAGGCAAATACAGTTTTGCTTCAGGAGCAGGACTGCTTTTGTAATGTGTTTCACTTTGAGGTTTTTTTTTTTTTGTTCTGTTTTGGTTTTATGCTGTAGGTTACACAAGAAGCAGGAGAATTTATGATTACGTTCCCATATGGATACCATGCAGGATTTAACCATGGGTTTAACTGTGCTGAGTCAACAAACTTTGCCTCCATCCGATGGATTGATTATGGAAAAGCAGCAAAATTAGTAAGTCATATTGCAAAAAATTGTTGTGTAAGGAAATCTTTCCTGTGGTTATTTCTTTGCGAGAATCTATGGAAGCTGGTGACAAAGGGAGGACTATTAATTGGGTAGTACCTTATACTTCCGTTGAAATTCTGTTGATAGGTGTTCTTTTTGTAGTGGGTATTATACTTTGCTAATGGGTGTTCCCTCTCAGTAATGAATTTTGTTTGCAGCTTAATGTGTATGTTTTTCTTCACAGCCAGTTCTATTTATGGATCTTTTTCAGTTGAATCTATGTATACTGATGTTAGTGTATATGATGACAACTGACTTCTGCTCCTAAACCTTCTTTAAACTCTACCATTTGTGAAAGCACTTTATTTAAACTAGAAATTTTTATACCTTAAAAGAAATATAAATAATTAAAATTTAAACAAAGTTTAAAGTATCAAGTTCAGTATTTCTCATCTATGATGTTATCGTATATCTTATAGTATGAGATAATAAAGGAATAGTGAACTCAGAGTAAGTATTTTCAGGTTTTAAAATGAGGTGAGGTTCACTGAAGGTATTTTAAACTTTTAGACTGTGGCAATATTTTTTGCTTCGTGTACACCATGTAAGAAAACATACAAAATTGAGAAAGTGCAAGTTGTTCAGCAGAAATTTGTTACTGTTTTTCAATATTCAGTGATTCTTCTCAGAGTATTTCTCTCATAGTCTTTGTTTAATGTGCTTCCCAAAATGTTTCTTAGAGGCAGTTTCTGCATTGACTCGTTCTTTATTGTGAAAAACCATTTCAATAGTTATTGAATTAATGTATTAGCTAAAAAGATGATGTGGAAACAAAGCACAAAATGCAGGTTTAACAATTAAGTAGTGATAGTGAACTCTCATTAAACACTCGGAAGTGGAAGACCATAATGAGAAACTTCTCCAATAGTGGAAATGTATTATTCTAGTGACTGTTGATTATTACTGTTAATGAGATTGAATATGCTTCAAAGGTAAGAAGTTTATAAATATTTTTCCCATGTGTTCTCTGTGCACACACTAACAGTAGTGGAAGTATTGAAAACATCAATATGCATCTTACATATTCAGAGTGGTCTTTACCTTTAGTGGGAAAGTTACGTTTTTAATAGCCAACAAAAGGTGTTGTCTGTAAAGCTAATTAAAATGAAAATAATATCTATGTGTTTGATAGTTTGCAATTTCTACAGATAAGTACAATGAAACAAAGTTGAGAGGAGTATGGGCATGGACATGGGTTATGGGCCTATGAGAGTTAATTGCAGCAGGTAAAACTGTCCTGGGTTTTAAAAGTTTAGAGCTGCAGCTCTAAAATTTTTTCAACTGAGCTTTAGTAATGGAAACTTTATCTCCAGATACAGGAAAGCTGAGGTAATGATACATGCAGCTACATACCTTGCAGTGTACAGGCTTCATATTTCTTGTGTTTTAAAAAAATGTTTTACCATTTGGTGTGTGACTGCTCCAGTTCAAACTATTAAATATTTTATGCCTACAGTGTGCCTCTCAATTATTGTATTATACTGTAAACTTTATCTCATGTTTAAATTCAGTGGCATTAGAAGATATTTTTTTCAAAGTTAATGAAATTTTGTTCCTTTCCACCACTCCAAAAGTGTTTCTGAAATTCTGCATTTTTGCTAGGAAATCTTGGCATATAAATTCTAAATACAGCTTTATTTAGTTAAAATTCTCTAGCATATAGAAAAATCTTACATCTATTGTCAAAATATTAAATTGTGTACTCTGTTCTTATTGCACATAGGAACAGTGTTGTGCATATACAGTATAAGAAATTAAAGTACTTCTGTATTATCTGCAGTTGAATTTAAAAGTCTGAAAGTTTTAAAGTTTCAGCTGAAGCAGTAATGACTGCTCTCCCTCTATAAAGGCATCTTCGATAACATTGTCAAATGTGAACTCCTGTTTCTTTGGCGAATTACCAGAGTGCTTAATATTACTTGCTTATTTTTTATTACTTATTACCGCAAGAATGAAAATTAAGGAGTATTATCTTAATAAATGAAAAAGAACATACTTGGAAGTTGTAGGATTTTTTAAATTTTTTTTTAATGGAACTGTGTAAGAAGATAAGAACTAATGGAAAGGTGATGGTGTAATTCTTCGTAATACTTGCATTTGCTCATGCTGCACAAATAAGATAAACAAGTCAAACAGAGAAAGTATTATAACTGGTTATCTGTTCTTAAATTCTAATTATGTGACCCTTTGAAAGCTCACACAGAAGTTAATGCAAATTGGGTACTCTTTTAATTAGGGTGTTTCTTTATGAAAACATGAGGATAGCTATGATTAGCTTTATCACAACCTCAGGAAACTTCCTGAAATTAATTAAAAAGGTAAGAATGCTATGTGCCCAAAGAATACTGATATTTTAGTAAGTTTTAATTGCAGCTCTGGTATTTTAATTAAAAGAAAAAAACCTACACCATATAACCTTGCATTCCCATTTGTCATTCTTCAGAGTACTGATGCTTGTTTGACTTAGATGTGCTTTCTGTGTGTGATATATATACGAATGTTAATTGGAAAAAAAAAGTGGATTCCCTAGTTCACCTGTATTGTACTCCAGAAATTGCATCAGCAATATCTAGGTTAGTTTGTTGCTATATTCTCCCTAGACAATATTGTATACTGATGACTGGTTATTTGTCTTTATACAGGAACGCTTTTATTTTTATAGAATAGTTTCTAATTGCTTAGAGGTGCATTTCTTCCTTGGGAAAAAAAATAATGACCTGAAGTACAGTTAGTATTTATTCTTCATTAGTTTCAGGGAGAAAAAAAAAAAAAAAAAAGAGGCAAAATTTTCCATTTAAGTTGTCGTAAATATTTAGGCTGTGTGATAATACTGCTTTCTGGCATGAAATGAGATGGTGTTAAATACTGTGTGAAATCAATTGCAAATGTTAAATCGAAGTTCATTTAAACCCCTAGTAATTGAAACTTTGGTTAAGCAGAGACTATGGATGCTAATTTTCTGTCTTTAAAAACACTAAACTTGTGATCTTGGTTTTACTATGTGTACCATACTTAGCTGTGGTAGTTGGATGTACCCTCCATCTTGTTTTCTAGAGTTTGTGTAAGACTTTCAGTCAGGGAGTGATATATGGAAAGTAGTACCAGGCGGCATCTCCAGTGTACTCTTTGCAACAGCTCAGCTGCTGCTTTGACATGTGTTCTCACTTTGGGAGAGAGTGAAATTGGACAGAATTAAGCAGAAGTAAAAGCTGATTTAAGAATTAAAAAAAAAAAAAAAAAAAAAAAAGCCACAGATGGAGAAATAACAGATACACAAAAAATCTCCAGCTCCAGGGGAGAGATTGTTTTTGCTGTCTTTTACCACTGTCAAGAACACACAGGAAGAGAACTGGGAGATACTGGAAAAGAACAGAACAAGTCATATTCTGCTGATGGTGGGTGTGGTGCACAGCGATGTTGGTGTAGGGCTGATACTAGGTAATGGCAGCACTTTATGAATCAAAGAGAGGTAGTGCTCAACTCATAAGTACTTCAGTTGTTTGTTACATTCTTTGAAGACGAAGGGCACTCTGAGCTTTAGGTATCCTGTAACTTTTAATTGTTGGATGCTATTTATTTTTGAAAAAAAAATGATATAAAATATGGACAGATAGGATAATTTTTCAGGCTTCAGTGAATTTTATAATTTTCCTGGTGAAGCTACATTTATTTGAGTAATGTGGAATTGTGTAGTTTCATGAAGGACATTTTGAGTTTCCTTACTCCAGTGCATTTTTTCACTATTGGTAATGCAGATGAGCCAGTGGCAATTAGCTTGTATGTTTTGTAGGAACCCACTTTGATTTGTACTGAGTAAGTAACTTGTTTGCTGAACAAGGAATGGTGTTCAGTTGCTAGAACTTGTGTCCACGAGGTGGGTGATTTGAGCAGGTTTAGTCAGGGTTTAAGTCTAATTCTTCCTTATGCAGTAGTGATTATATTAGTTTCTTTCCTTCTGTTTTCCTCCTGTTACTGTTTAAGTCCCCACATTCCTCTGCTTGTTGCTTTTCCAAATACTTTTGGTAGACTCTCTCATAACTTTCCTTTGCCCTTTGCCTAAATGTGTACCTGCACTTTCAAAAGCTTTCAGAGAAGACACTGACATTTCTGCTCTCATTGCACACTGTGTCTGTTTTGTGGCATGATTTGGAGACTTTCACTCGGTATAAATTTATGTAAATTTTACTGCCTTCCATCAGGGATGGAGTCACACTAGGTGATTTTACTCATCATTATAATGATTCTTTTTGTATTGCAGCTCCTTTTAAGACGTGATTTGTTTTCAGATCTTGGTGTTGGAAAGCTTTTTGTAGTTTAGCTGATATGTAGAACCTGAGGAGAGAAGTCTACCATCCTTTCCTACTTGAAACATAATACTTAAGTATTATTGCTTTCTTTCTTAAAATTAAGACAGCAATTACTCATGCATTCTTCAGTGGTAGCTGCTTAGCAACGTGCTTTCTGTGGATAGGTTAGATCAAAGTGCTGGCCTGCAGGTTGTATTTTTCCCTTTGGTGGCATGAAGTGCAGTTGTTTTGATGTTAGGTTTGATGGATTTGTTTGCCACTGCATTCATTAGCTTCACATCAAAAAACTGACAGGCTGTTAAATGAAACTTTGGGTTAGATTTTCAGCTTCACTGTTTGGAGACCTTTGTGAAGATATTTTGTTTTTGTGCTGCAGCTGCCTCAAGCAGTTATGACTGTTTCAAAGGGAAGAAAAGTTATTTAGTGTCCTGATTTCTTTGGGTAAAAGAGAGTCATGTCTTGAGGATAGCCATGTCCAGCTTAAGCTATCCAAACAATATTTTTATTAAGAAATATGTATCGAGAGACAATATGTATGACTTAAATAATTTTATCAGGGAAGAAATTGTCACACAAAACCACTTTCTCACCTCTCATAATTTATTGAGGTAATGTTTTTTTTTCAATGAGGATTATGTTTAGGTTGATTTTGTACAATAAAATATTAGTTGTCAGTTCAAAAAAAGAAATAAAAATTGTACTTGTTGTACTGTTACTGGGGGTTTTTTGTGTTTTTTTGTTTGTTTGTTTTTTTTAATGTGGGTGAATGATTGAAGGGCCTAGGATTAAAAGATATCTTGTACTCCTACAGCAGTGTTTTACTATTAAATGTCAGACATAGCTATATACATAAGCTCATGAGTGATTCTCGTATCACCCTATATTATTTGTTTGAATTAGGTACTGCTGTGGAGGAAAATTTTTAAAACACTTCTTGTTGATACATTTGGTGCCAGTCTGGAATGGTATTGGCTTAATTCTAGATGTATGAATTTGTGTTTTATTTGCTGGAATTCATAATTAGCCATCTTATATTGTTGGCTTGGCTGCGAACGAAGTTCTACAAGGATTCAGAACCAGAGGTGCTTTCCATTTCTGGTACTGGTGTTAGTACACCACTTCAGAGCAAATTCTGTGCATTCAGCAGTCTGACATTGCACTTCATAATCATGGTGCCACTCTCAGCTTTATAGTTGTTGCAAAATGTCCTTTTTAATATTTTCTTTGTTTATTTCTTTTGTCTTGACCTCTTCTGTTTTTTAAAAAAAATTTTGCCCATCTTACTGCTTTCATCTACTGCCTCTGCTTGCTTCTTAGGTCACAAACTCAGCATTTCCTGAGAGCAACAGCTATTAAAATTTATCACTCTAAAATCTATTGCTGTAATGGAGAGATTGTCAGTCTCCCAGTGGGCAGTAACTTCCATATTTCTAGATTTCTAGAATGGTGATATCTTGAAATTCAAATAGTAGTGGATTTAGGAATAGAAAACAATACTAACAATTGAAATATATTTACCTATAAATGCAAGAGAGATTTATGTTCTATTTATTTTTGTACCTTCCCATTTTGGTACAGTAACTGGTTGCAAGTTCATAATCTGAAACTTCGTATGATTGTGTTTTTATATATTCACAGTTGGTGCTGTGCTATATGCAAACACTTCTGTTACCTGTGAGTAGTGTATTTGGTAGTTCTGAAGTTCAGAGTGGATTCTCATGATATTTTTATATTTGCACCTAGCCTACCTTTTTTTGTGTGCAATGCTACAGTACATGTGACTAAAGTTACACATGCATGTTTCTGACACAGGGCTGTACTTCTTAATTACATAAGAATGAAACGAACACTGCAATCAGATTTTTTCAAAGTTCAGTCTTGAATAAGCAAGGGGAAGAGAACGCCTTAAAATAAGATTTTAAATACCTGAGTACATTCTGACAACTGTGAGTGTGGAGAAAGGATGGAATCTAATTTTCCTTTCCCCCTCCCCCCCCCCTTTTTTTTTTCCCTTTTTTTTTTTCTTTTTTTCCCCTAAGTGGTGTTCTGGAAGTTCCATTTATTGAAGTAACAAATGTACTGAACTGGCATACTTGTTGGATGTTTAGAAATTTTTGTTTTACAGCTGCTTTCATGAAATGAGGTGATTTTTTTCATAGAAAAAGTCAATAGTTTAAAATAAACTTGCCTTTTCAGAATATTGTTTATATGAAATGTTTAGTAAATCAATACAGTCTGTCATTCTTTACTTTTCATCAGGATGCTGACTATTATTATCCTTGCTTTACTAAGCAAAAACTATTGTCACTATGTGCTAGACTTTGCCTATATATATTACTGTCACAGCCTGTAAAGAGAGATTATTTAATTCCAGGTTTTTCAAGGAAGAATTTGAACTAAGCAATTATTTTTTGTAAATTTGAGGTTCAGAAAATAGACTCCCTGGGCTTGAATCAACTGTTGAAACACAGGTGTTCAGCACCATTTAAGATAGCTTAAGATAGTGTCTTACTCTGTCTAGCAGAAGAGTGCCAAGCTGCATGAATGCAGTGTAGTATTTAGAACTCAGGCAGATGTCACAGATACCAGAAAGTAGTTCAGGTGTCAGTGCATTGAAATGAGCCGTCTGTCATTATTTTCTCTTATGTATACATTTGCATAAGAACAACTCAGTCTGAAAAATTACTGCGTTCTCCTACTCCAAGAGGAATGTGATTCTTTAGACTTGGTAGAGTAATTCTATATTTCTGTATTTCAACCCTGGAAGGTGACATGTCTGGATGGGAAAAAAAAGACTATTTAACTGTTAAGGTTCAGTTCTTTTAAAACCACAACTCCCAGCCTTTCTTCTTGTACAGCTAGCCCTTCCCCAACTAAATACTGCTATTCTTGTAATTATTTATATTATTTTGCAACTACATTGACTCTTGAGTTCATGCCTTCACAGTTTGGCAGGGAATTCTAATGTTAGGTATTGTTGATAAGAAATGTCCTCCAGGTGGACTAGTGCTGGAAGAGTAAGATATGGTTCTATTTCAAGGATTTCATAGTAAATTGCTGCTGCTAGAAAGAAGTATGGTCTCAGGATATGATAAACTGCTGCTGTTCTTCCATGTGGCTTCTCTTGGTGTCTGACATAGTCTAGAACTTGGATATTTATGTAGGTTTTTGATTTTGGTGTTGTTTTTTGTTGTTGTTTTTGTGTGTGCGCTTTTGTCTCTTTTTGTCCATTTCCCCTCTTTACTAAGAGGTGAAGCTTTTTATGAAGATGATTTTCACTCATTTAATCTGTATCTTCTACTGGGACCTTCTACAGGTTTCACCTCTGCTGGTGGTGAATCGCTCCTGCAGTTGGAACTAGACTTACTCATTTGTCTCAGGCCAAACATACTGTGGAGATAAGCACATACTTGCAGTTTTCTCCCTGTTTTTCTGAGAGTCTGTGGAATATTATTTAAAAATGGAAAAAAAGCTTTAAAAGCAATACCACAGACTTGAAACACAAATGGCTTATTTGCTTCCTTCATTTGAAATAAAATGCTATATATATAAATCCACATTTTGAATTCCTGGGCTTAGTCCGAGCAGTGGACAAGGCTTGTATGAATGAAGAAGAATAAATTATATACCCATATCCTGAAGTAATTACACCAGGGCATATAAAGAGTAGGTGTTACTTTTAGCACAAATGAGCTTATGTAGTATCCTAGCAGATACATGAAACAGGAGCTGAACATGAGAAGATACCTCAGCTGTAGGCTTAGTGTCCTCCCTGTACTGACTGCTTGAGGGAGTACAGCTTGTTGATGCACTACTAGTTGAAAAGTCTTAAGGTTTGAAATTCTTAAAAAGCATTTTAAATGAACTTGTATGACCATACAATACATTTCTGTTTTTACAAAAAGAAGGTTACTGAAGTATAGAAATAATTTAATGAGATGTTTTATGACAAAAAAAGCTGAATTAAGACCTCTGTTCTTGTGTGGTTGTATTAAGTTTTTAAGATTTGTCCTTCTGACTGAAGCATTAGCCACTTTCAATTTGTTGGCAGAAAAGGTAGAACTAATCACTTGAAGGTGTCATCTCTCTCCAAGGATATATATAGTCACCTCTTAACTCAGTTACAATATTAACACCAAAGAAAAGGAAGTATTAAGTTTTAGATAAAGTGCACTTCTGTATGTTTCATTACAAGACCTTACATACATTCTTACAGTGAAATAAGTTGCTTCATCTTTTTGTATACTAAGTATAATATATAATGTATAATAATTTATAATATTATAAGCAATATAACCAAATAACTTCTGTTAAGATTGTCTGTTCTCTGTATGTAACATGGTCTCATATATTCAGCAACCTCATCAAATCAATTACTAACTTTTTAGATCTTAACAACAATATTACTTGATCTTACCTTGGACATGTGACATCCCACACAATAGGGATTATGGGGGAAAATTTTTCACCTGAAGTTTGTCTTGCAAATAAGTATCTATGTATCTAAATATAAGAAGGGTTGCTCTAGGGAGCTCAAAGAGGATCTGCTTCTCGGGAGCAGTCTAGTTGGAAATACCCAGCAAACACAAGTGAAAAATAAGCACTGTCAAGGTGCTTAAGGCTGAATTTTCCAATTTATTCCAATGAAATTATTTCAGTTACTTTTTCTGAATACCTTAATACAGGACAGTAATTACTATATATTTTACGGCCTTTTCAAACTACTTTAAAAACAATTACAGAATGTAAGAAAGACAGGGCTAAGTATTTTGGTGTGTTATTGTGAGTGCTCTGGGGATAAATCTGTATATGTATATATAGAGAAGAAATACAGTAGAGGAGAAATTTAGTTTTCTTTAGTACTGCCGTTTTGTTTTGTTTCTTTTTCATGCCTTTTTAATTGTATTTGTTTCCAGTGACTCTAGGGAGACTAAAATTTTACTCAAAAAGATGGAAGATACCATCAAAAACCCTTCTCTGTGTTTTTCTCCCTTTTTTTATGTAGATGATGACAAGGTGTTGATACACTTGTCCTAGTGTATCCGTAATTAATTTATTAATCAGGATGTAAGAATGTATCTTAGAATCTAAGAATGGACAAAATTAAAAAAAAAATCCAGATAGCATTTAGCACATCTGTTGATTGTCTTTGAAACAGACTGTAAGGTAATTAGTTGGCAAATTTGTTTGAAGTTAAAAATAATTCTACTACAGTATTGTAAATCAGGTGATGTTTTAGTTTCTCTATGCTGTAGATGTATGTATGAACGAAATATTTGAATTAGTCAGTTTTAAAGGAGTTTTATTAATGGAATTAAAACTACAGTGTAATAAGAAAGCTGGGTGATGCTGCTGATTTTCTGTGAACATTATTGGAAAGCTATCAGAGTGGGTAGTGGGACTCAGGGGAGTGTAGACAAAATATCTTTTGGCAAAAGTCTTCACAGAGAATCCTGATTAAATAAAATCTAAAATTTATGTATGATCTTTGAAAGTGGAAAACTTAAGGAAAGAAAAAAAAAAGAGGAAAAAAACTTCAGTACTTATAGTTCGTTTGTGTAAGTGAGATATCTGAGTAGATGTGGCTTCATATTGTGTTGTAGTTTTGCTGAAGAAATTCCCTGTATTAAGAAGCAGTAAAGAGTGCTGCCTTAGCCTGTTTAATTAAGCAAGTCTTATGTCTGTTCTTGCTTCATCTCCAGTTCCCTCTAAGGTACGAGTATAGTTGTAAAGGGGTGATAAGAAAAGGATAAAGAAATAATGTGCCAGAGCTTGTTGCCTCTAAGAGGAAGCGTGTTTTCAGTTAGAGGGGACAAAAGAATAAGGGGTGTCTCTCAGGGTTACTGTATTTTATATTACTTTCATGCTGGGTAGAGGAAAGAGGCTGTTGTTTACTTCAGCAAGGCAAAGTCTAATAATTGCTAGAAAATCCTGAAGAAAGACAGTGAAACAACCACAGAAACTGACTTCGCGTTTGCACATCACAGAGCTGCCTATTTTATCTATGATTGTAAAGCAAGTTACTTGGAGGTGACTGAATTATTGAAATGCTTTTGTCATGAAAGAAAGAGTGAAAGAAATAGTAATGGCATTATGAGAAATGTCAGACTTTGGAAAATATTTGTTAGTTTTCTGAAAATAAATGATTGGTTAAATTTCTAGCAGTTGCAACATCAGGGTGACAATAAACAATAATGAACAGTAAAAAATCTAAGTGTTGAAATAAGACACCCTGCATGGGATATAGCTGCAAAGAGATAGTAAGAAAAATATGAAAACCCACCATGTTCTGGAGTTTGCAGGGAGTAAAAGGAAGATAATTTTCTTTTTATTTTATCTGATACAGGCATTTGTATTCTGAGTTGATTTTGGAGCAACACCCGTTTAACTGAAAGCAGGCTTTTTCAATTAATTTCCAGAAAAAGTGACACAGGATTTTATTTTTAGATTTTTATTCTAATTCAGTTAAATCATGATTTTGGTTAAATTTTGGATTTTGAGATAGGGAATATACTATCCACTTAAGATGGAGGAGCTTCTAATAGTGGTAAGACAATATTAAGTGACTTGGTAAGAATTAATCTATAAAACAGCAACTATACTCAACTCAGTTTCAGACATTCCTCTGCCTAAAACAGAGTGTTTGGCAGAGTGTTTGTGGAAAAGTCATGAGGACAGTGAAGAAAAAAATCAGAGTGCTGAGGCACTCTTCCTTCCTAGGGAAGGGTTTAGTATCAAAGTACCTGCCTGCAATCTACATGGAGTGGTCACGAATGTTGTTTAATACTCTGAACAAAAATAAGTAGGGTATTAAAAGCGGTATATTTTAATTGGTGTAAAATTATAATAATTTTATTGGAAATAAATCAGTAAAAGGACAAGATTTTTAAGTTTTGGGCTGGACTTCAGTACAGTAATGGCAAATTCTAAACAAGCCAGTTACTTTTCCATTTGAGTTGTATACAATCCTGCAAGTTTGATACTCTCAGATAGGGGTTAGGACTTTTAATCGCAGATACGCTTACAGGGCTTTTCTCATAATGCTCTTTGCAATAGGTTTTAATAATGATATGTTTTTTACTTGCCACTATTTGAAGTTTATAAATTGCCTCAGGAGCATTTTAATTGAATTCTTTCTTTTAAAAGTAGTTTTCTTTTAAGAATAATTGATTTATTCATATTGTTATCAAGAACTTCACTGACATCTGTTTAAAAAATTAAATGCAGTATGTTAGTGTTAAACTCTTTCATGCATGTATAGGTAGAATAGTTAGCCGTCAGAAGCTCCTCATATGGCTCCGTTGTGTGGTGGTATTGTTTTAGATATAGGAAAGTTGCATGATTTTTCTCTTAATGATCTCTAAATCCCAAACATTTCATAAAATAAACAGTTTTAGGCGTCTTGTAAAAGTTAGTATAGAACACGACTGTCTTTTTAGGAAATTGTTGCATATTTGTATTTTTTTTTCCTCTCTGCTTACAAAATGATCTGAGTCAGAATTAATCAGTATATCTGAATAAAGAGGTGGTGTGTAGTCTGTAAATTAGAGGATTCCAGTAAAGAATATTTAATTGTAATAACTGCAATATTAGCAGCAGAACAGGTAGATGGTTTGCATTGCCATATTTTCCATATGGAGAGTGAAATGGATTTTTCTTCCTCTGGCTTTGTTGCTAAACTCTAGCATGCGACAGAATCAGTATTTTGTTTCATAAAAATGGTATTATTGGCACATAATATTTTATTTAGGATAATGTGAAATTTTATTGACTGCTGTGTTACTTTTAACATTGTTACAAAACAGTTTGAGTTGGAAAGTCTTTGACTCCAAAGAGAATAAATGTAATATGAAAGACTTTAATTAAATTTTACTTAATTTAAATAAAGTAATTTGTATTGATTATACTGCTGCAGTTTGTTCGGACTTTTATTTTTAATTAAGGTTCAGTAATCTTGTTTTACCTTCCAGAGCTATTCATAACATGACTGTGAAGAAAATTAATGTTAATTAAATTAACACTTGTATACATTTATTAAAAAAAATCAGGCCATAGCTTATTTATTTATTTATTTATTTATATCCGCCCCCCCCCCCCCCCCCCCCTTGGTAAATGCTTGTACCTTGACACTGGACTGGAAAACTGAAGATACTGACCTAGTTGTGTTCACTGAGGTCTTAGTGAATACTTGTGCAAGACAAAAATTTTTCTAAGTGGTAGCCTCAGACACCAGTTTTTGAACTTTGGTTAACAGTTTACCTAAATTTGGTCAGAAAGACTGAACTATTGTTGACTCACTAAGTAAGGATCTTGTAGAGATAATTACTTTAGATACAGGTAACACAGTGGTATTATGTCAATCCTGACATACCAGAGCAGCAGCTTAAAAATGTTGAGCTAATTGCACCTTAGTGTTTTAGCTGGAAGCAAAGTTATACGGGATGTTGACAAACTAGACAGAAATCCATAGCAGTTTGTGTCCTGAGGTTGATGTGCTTTCTGGGGTCTCACATGTCTGGTCATTCTATCTCCTCTCAGTATGTTTATGATTGGATGATTGATAGCTTTTATCATTCTTCGTGATAAAATCGTAGCAGCAAACAAGTGTGTGAATTGTCCCATCAGTTCTTTCTGCAATTAGGACAAAGCTTGCCTGGATGCATAGACTGGAAAGATAGTTGACAGTAAATGGCCTGGTGGCCTTCTATGATGGAGTGACTACCTCAATGGACAAGGGAAGAGCTGCAGATATTATCTATCTGGGCTTCTGTAAGGCCTTTGACATGGTCCCCTACAACATCCTTCTCTAGAAATTGGAGAGGTATGGATTTGATGGGGGTAAGAAGTTGGTTGGATGGTCACTTCCAGAGACTAGTAGCTAGTGATGGCTCAATGTCCGTATGGAGACTGGTGGTAAGTTGTGTCACTCAGGAGTCTGTCTGTACTGGGACCTGTACGGTTTAACTGTCTTCATCAATGACATAGGCAGTGGGACTGAGTGCACCCTCAGACAAGCTCGCATATGATACTAGACTGACTGCTGTAGTTTATATGCTTGAGGAACAAGATGGCAACCAGAGGAACTTGGGCCAAGCATGAGAAGTTGACCTATGTGAACACCATGAAGTTTGACAAGGCCAAGTGCAAGGTCCTGCGCCTGGGTCTGGGCAGTCCTCAGTATCAATACAGGCTGGAGGATGAAGGGATTGAGAGCAGCCCTGCAGAAAAGGACTTGGGGGTACTGGTAGAAAAGCTGGGCATGAGCCGGCAAGGTGTACTTGCAGCTCAGAAGGCTGACTGTATCCTGGTCTGCATCAAAAGAAGTGTGTCCAGCAGGTCAAGGGAAGTGATCCTGCCCTTCTCGGCTCTCATGAAGTCTCACCTGGAGTGCTGAGTCGAGTTCTGGGGTCCTCAGCACAAGGAGGAAATGGAACTGTTGGAGCAAGTTAAGAGGAGGGCCATGAAGATAATCAGAGGGCTGGAGCACCTCCTATGAAGACAGACTGAGAGAGCTGGGTTTGTTCAGACTTGAGAAGGGAGGGCTCTGGGGAGACTTACAGTAGCCTTCTAGTACCTGAAGTAGGTCTATAAGAAAGAGCAGGACAAACTTTTTAGTAGGGCCTGTAGTGATAGAAAAAAGGGTAATGGTTTTAAATTGAAAGAAGGTAGATTAAGATTAGAATGACATATTAGAGAGGAATTATTTAGTGTGATGGTGCTGAGACACTGGAACAGGTTGCCCAGAGACATGGTAGAAGTCCTATCCCTGGAAACATTACAGGTCAAATTGGACTAGGCTTTGAGCAACCTAATCTGGTGAACATGTCCCTGCTAATTGCAGGGTGGCTGGACTAAATGACCTTTAAAGGCCCCTTCCAATCTCAACCATTCTGTGATAAATGAGTCTTCCTTTCTAGTGATTTCTTTGGTACCTTTGTATATGTGGGCACACCTTTATGTCTTTGCCTAGCCTGTGGTTCAGTGGTTATCCTTTTTTCAAGCTCATGCCTGATTAAGCATTTTCAAAATCATTAACAATATTGTGTAGTGGCATTGTGAAGCCACATACTGGCCTTTTTGCTATGTTTATTTATCTCTTACTTCCTTAGGTAATGTGTAGTGAGACTCCTGGTTATTAGTGTAAATTGTTATTTGTACATATTTCTTTGTTTTTCTTGAGTGTTCTGCAACCAAGATAGAACAAGAAATGAATACAAGGAGCTGTCTCTAACGTATTATCTAGGTGTACTATAAACTGTAATTTTTAATAAGGCTACTTTTTACTGAAGAATAACAAAATTGAATCTTTTGCATAAATCACCTGCAAGTGTTTATGTTCGAAGTATAATTCATAATGCAAATTCCTTGGTTTGCTTTGCTTTATTTTCTCTCTTTACACAATTTATAAATTAATTGGTTAGTTAATGTAGTGTTTGAACTGCTTTGCATTGCTGTCTGTGTTTTTGTCTCCAGTTGTGAATAGTTGAAAACAGATTAATATATGGTAGAAAAACTGAAGGAGTAATCAGATGGCCAGATTTGACTGTGCTGATATTGTGAGTCTCCAGAAATAAGACACAAGAAGTTTATTGATAGTTCTTAACCTTATTAATGGGACTTTTGAAAGCAAGTTAGGATTGATGTAGTTGTTTTCTTAGAGCTAGTTGTAAATGAGAATGCTGACAATTGGCCAATTATGATTTTTTTAAAAATGCTTCTTAATTTTTGCAGTGTTTTAATTTAATCCTTGATATTAGTTGTTGACTTTTTTGCATTGATATTAGGTCATAGATGTTATAGCTGAATAAGGCAGGTGTGTGCAAATTTAGCACATGAACTGTTTGCTTTAGTACATCCAAAAAGGGAAGGCTCTTGATTTAGGCAAACGGGATTCATATCACGTTTGTTATCTTCCTATGTTGATAACTGTAGTGACCACAGAGATAAATGTAAATCTTTTAATATCATCTCCATCATTGTTTGACTGGGAGCTCTAAAATAATTCCTAGGGATAAACTGTGCAGAATCTGAAAGACTCTGATAAATAGCTTGTCAGAGAAAGAATATGAAGCCAGGTGGCACACAGAATTTCCTGAGGGCTTCCCTAGGGTGTAAGGCTTACTACAGGCAAAAACTGAATACACGTTGTTTGCTGGGCACAAATGCATTGTTTATAGTTATTGCAGGTAAGAATAATTGATTTAGTGGTATTATTTAATTTAATCTTAGAAGGAATATGCCTATATGGAGTGTAGTTTTATGGACAGTTTAACAGTTTCAGAACTTCCTGGACCAAGGAACCATTTAGATTCTTTAGAATTTTTTAGTTACCCAGTGTGGTTTGCTGGATACCAGAGGGTGTTGCAGAAGTGTCAGTTGGTATGATGATGAAAAAGCTGCAGTGTATTGGAGCTGTGTTATACCTACTGAGATACGTCGATTGGGTGATTCCTCTACCTCCAAAAAAAAATCTTTATTGAATTAGTAGCTCTCTCATTGAAAGGCAAACAATTTTAAATGTTTTTTGTTTGTTTGTTTTTTGGTAATGATCACAAAGGAATCACTCATACAATAAAGGCAAATAGTGCAACAGATACTTTAGCCAATACTTTTGCATCCTGGTTGAATTTGTGGTCATGGTTACTTTGTCACCCTGTCACTTTTATAAATTACTTACTTTCATTTAGTCTGATACAGAGGGAAACTTTGTCATAAACTGAATTGCTGCTCCATGTTTTTTTTTGTTTGCTCTTTGTTATTCCCATATTGACTTTTTATTTGCGTTCCTGATAGTGAGGAAAGAAGACTGTTATACTTTATATATGTGTATGACCTTTCCTGTAATTGTGAAAATGACTTTTCGTGTTGTTTAATCACTGAAGTGACTACTCAGCAGTACTACTTTACTGCAATAAAAAAAATGTGCACACAGCCTTTTTTAAAATTAATGGTAATATGAGCAGCAACCAGAGACCCTCTATTAGGCAAATTCTAAACATAATCTGCATTCTTTTTTTCAATTCCGAAAATACATTTTTATTTTCTATGTGGGTGAGCATTGGTAGATGAACATTGGTGAATGAACATTGCTGTGTTCCATCTTCGAGCTTTTGTGCAGAGTTTATTCTCTTAACATTCAATGTCTTCAAGTGTTTTTCTGGCAGGCTTAGGAGTTTAGCACAGTGAATGAGTCTAGATACCAGAAAAGATTAATGACTTCTTGGGCATTCTTAATTCTTTTTTAATTTCCTGGGAAAACAAGTACAGAAAGATTCTAATTCTAGCTTCAGGAAATACCTAGTTTAAAATTTCATAGTATAATGTATTTCATTAAGGTTACCATCCAAAAAGCAATTTTCGAAGTTTGCAATAATGAAGACAAGTGAGAAAGTGATTCTAATAAGCCATGGGTGAAATTGGTGCAACCTGGCCAGGAACCTTAATACAAGCTCAAAGATGGGAGAAGTTCAGTGAGCAACTGCTTAATTTTATCTTAGAGTATTACTAGTTTATCATGTAATTTTTGGGCTTTAAAATAAAGGTTACTTCCATTATTGTTTCCTTTGCACCTTCTTTGGGCTAGGACTACTTTCGTAATCATATAAATTCCCTGATTATCACTTCAATTTAAGAGAATAACCTATGTTTTTAACACTCTGGTTTCAAAAAATACTGTTCTCCAGGCAGAGGAGGCTCCAGGGAGACCTTATAGCAGACCTAGTATGTTGTTATATGAAAGCGTTATATACCATCTGTGTGGGAGCAAGATAAAAATTAAAGAAAATCACAAGTTAAATAGTGTGCACTTTTCTGTCATCCTAAACTTCAGTTTTAGTGAAGCTGGCTTTTAAAACAGAAAGAATGAAGAATTCATATTAAGAAGAACACAACTCTCTTTCATTAGAATAAATTGTAGGTACGGTTCTCTTTTATTTCCCCATTTGATCTCCTACATGAACTCTTGTGGTTTTAAAAAAAAGGCAAAAAAGCATTATGAAAACATCCTATTGAAAAAAAAGAAGATAGTTATTTGTGTGCTGGGTCAACATAATGCCTTTTTTCCAAGGGGGTGATGGTATTTTTTGTGTCGTGCTAATTATATTTTGAGAAGAGTGTAAGGAAATTAGAGGCCTTTATACATTAGCCTTAAGTATGTGACATGAGATGAAATTACTAGTGTGAGCTAGTTACATCATAAAGTTTCAGTTAAGGCAAAGCATTTGTGCACAAGAAATTAGACGCTGCAAATGAGTTTAGTCTGTAATTTGGTTTATTTGAGACTTTCAGAATATGTTCAACTGTATCTACCTTGTTGCTGTTTATTTGAACTAATTTTATTAAATATTTTAGTGTAGAAAAGGTCAAAGCTAGAATAAGCAACACCTGTTGTAGACTCTTCCAATATAAAGTGCTGAATTAGGTGACTCTCACAGCTCTCCCTGGCTACAGCAAGTCTTAATGACACATCAGCATTATCAGCAGTAAGCTGTAGTGTTTGAAATTTTTTTAAAAGGCAGCAAGAATTTCTTCTAATCAGTGTTTAAAATATTTTAAAATGTAAAGCTAATGAGAGATGAGATTAGGAAGCTATATAAGAGCATGCTGTTTCATTTGTAATCTGAGTATCTATTAAATCATTGCACAGTCTATATAGACTGGATGTAACGTTCTTTCCTAACCCCTGTTACATAGGTTCTTTTTAAAACTTGCCTTTGAACATAAGTGTGTAGTCAATCGTGTTGCTTATTGTTAAATAAGGTATCATTTCATATCCCTTTCAAGGAAAAAACTGTTGCTAGTAGTGTGAAACTTGATTGAACCAACATGATGTGGTAAGTAATTTAAAGCAGGATCATGAAGGTAAATTTATTTTTGAGTTAAATAAAATTAGCAAAGTTTCTTTTTTCATCTCTTGGATCAGAAGAAAACCTACAATTGCATGTTTTCTTTTCTTCAGATCTCTTTTATATTACTCTACTGACAATACTTTGGAAAACAGAAATGTCCAATTTTAGCTGTTCATCAGCAGAGGGCAATATAACTTTGTACATTTCATTGAAAGGATTTAATTTGTTGATCTTTTTATTTCTAGTTTTAACTAAAAGAACACCTACTTGTAAATACTGAGAAAACACGTGAACATACTATGAAAAAGCAATGAGCTGTGCTATCAGTATTCTTTCTGCACTTTTATAAGGCTGTATAAACTTGCTAGTAGCTATATGCTATGGGAGGTTGTCTCTAAGTTCATAAGCAGGTAGGTAATGTCCCGACTTTATGGCAAAACATTTTACTTTTTACTGGATTAGCTGATGCACCCTTACAGTATTGTGGGTTTTTTCCCCCACGGTGTTTTTTGTTTTTGGTGTTTTTTTTTCTTTTTTTTTTTTTTCTCCTTTTTTTTTTTTTCTCCCTTGGTGAAGACTTGCAATGTTTGGGAGATTTTCTGTACTTTCTCTTTACATCTGATTTGGCTTTATTGTGGGATTAAATCCCTTATGAAGAGCTTGTATTACTTCACAGACTATGATTACGTGTTTTGTAAGTTAAGTGTAGTGAGAAGCTGTATTATGATAATTAAGAAAAAGTAGATTCAGGTCTTCATTATGACTCATTTATTCTGTGTGTTGTGACAAGAAGAGTTTTGTTTTATGGCTAGGGTGTTAAAATGAGCCTTTACAGTTTTTAGAAAGTGTGGGTACCATAACCTTTTAGTGAACAACATGTTAATACTAATTTGCTATGATATTTCTTTGACTTTTATGTTGCCATTTAAATTTTCACATACTTCTTTCAGAACATATCAAGATTCCTAAAATGTTTATTCATGTGTGGCACATTTTTATTTGGGAAATACACTTCTGTATTCTTCATGCTTTTGAGGCATATTCAGAAAGACTTCAGAGATACAGTTTCTTGTTTTTTGTCTTCTCCTTTGGGCATCACAAATTCAATGAGTCTATTTTAGTGTCAGAGCATAAATACAATTCCTACTAACAGCCTGGGACAGGCAGTATTTACCAGTGTTAAAACATGAGGCTCGGATAAAAAGATTTTGAGTTTTAGCTCTGCACTTGACTGAATGACCTTGGGCAGTTGCATACATCTTTTTACTTTTGTTCAAATGCATTTGCTAGTTTTGGTCTTCCTCTATTACCCAGAATTGTTTTGAAGATCAATTTGTCACTGTTTAAGCTGTGATATTTAAAACACAAAGAAGAATGCAACTCCTTTAAGTACTGTGTACAGATAAGAATGGTGGAGCAGATAATGAAGAATGTATACATTTGGTATAAAGTAGCTTTTGCGTTTTATTTTTTCACCGGGTGCTTGTGCTCATGTTTTGTATTCTAGTCCAGATCTGCTCCTAATTGTAGGATTTTAGTAAATCATTCAGTTGAAATGACTATCATTCTGTTGCAAAATGGGAACAATTTCAAATAAACTTCAGCAGGTATTGAAACCTTAGGCTGGGAAACATACATGCAAATAATAATTATTATGGATTTAAAATTTTGATTTAGGACAAAATCAGAATTTTCATCCATAAATATAGTGCTGGTAATACGGTTATATCTCACAGTACATGCAAATGATTGACTAAATACAGCATTGTTAGATGGTTAAAATGAGCATAGTGTGCATATGCAAATGTAACTAGCAGCGTGTATACTAGGTAAGTAGTTTAGAAATCACCTTTCTAACATCTTAAACTTCTGATTTCCTTTACGCTAATAAGATTGTTTCATTTTAAACAAACCATTAATTGGAGTGAATACAAAGACAGTTTTACAGACATCTCATTCCAGTTGGTGACTTTATTATCCGTTATAATAAGCTTAAGTGGGGAAAAAAAAGTTAACACAATAAACTGGATAATTTGCAGAGCTAAACCATTTTCATTCTCTATGCTATATCCAGGCATATGTATGTGAACTTTTATTGTGTTTTGATAGAGAGATGGTAACTTCTTAAAAGTGTACTAACTAGGTATGTTTAATTATCCTACCGTAGCCTTAGATACTTGACTTTAAGCCATGTTCTAGGACAAAGGGGAGTGTTTTTTTCACATATTTTTGGTTTTAAAACATCCTTGCTACTAAAATGCTCTTAATAAACAAATACATATGTCACTGCTGTTTGATAATTATTTTACTTTGAAGACTTTAGGACAAGTTGAGACATAACTAATTTTATTTGGGCACATAGTATACAACTAACACAGTGATTGGTGACTAATGAATTTAGTGGAGATGTTGGGAAATAATGAGCAAAGTAAGCTTTCAACAGACATTGCTCAAATTCCCTCTGCATCAGACACTTCACAGTATTAGAGAATATGAGTTGTGAAGGAACTTGGTAAACTAGTAATCAATAGATATATCTGTAGCTTCTTGTCTATTAAAACCTGCTTTCAAACTGAACGAATGATGTGGCAAGCTTGTTTACAGAATATATTTTGATCTAGTGCTTCTATAATGTTTTGGTTTAGATAATTCTATTTAAAATAGTAATATTTTAATTATGAAAAGATAAAGGGTTTTTAACTTCATGACTCAAACTCAATTTTTTATATAATTTTACTGTTTTTTGGGCAATATTAGTGCAAAGAAAGCAGAAGTACAGCTACATGTGTGGCTGTGGTTTTTTTTGGAATCCATTTTTAGTCTTGATCTTGCAATACAAAAAATGTACTTTGGGATTATGACTTATTTAGGTGACAGCACTTGGACACTTGCTTTTTGCCAGCTGGTTACAATTTGAGTCAACACTTGGTCAGCTGTGCCGTTGGGCACTGAAAGGAAAGATAAAATTTTGCTTTCACCTGCTCAGATATAGGGTGTACAGTTTGAGATAGGTGTTTTCTTAGGTGCAGTGAAGTGCTTGAATACCTCTGTTTGATTATTATCCCAGATAATACACCCTTACTCTTGGAAGAAGCCAGAGAAGGAATTAATCTTAAAGAAAATAAATATTTCCTTCTTACATGTTTGACAGTTTTTCCTCTTTTTTTGCTTGCTTTGCATTTCTTTGCACTTAAATTAGTGTATTAATTTGCACATCAGAAAGTATATACAAGCTGAAACATACTGCTTTTGTGACATATTTGTAGAAAGTGACACTGTCCTAATCATTTTACGTAAAATCCGTTCTTAAAGGAAGCCGAAACATTCTGTACAATGCTAAGAGGGAAAGTATGAGAAAAGATGACAGTCCAAACCAGGGTAAGGGAAGTACCTTTTCCTAGTTTCTGCAGAGAGAAATGTTGCTTGGGCCTTAAGTATCCATTCTCTTACAGCACCTTGTTCTAGGGCGTGCTCTACCAAATGGCTGTATTTCCTGCATGGTGTGCTGTTGAATACCTGTTACATTTTACCATTGTCTTTATTGCTGATTTCGGGTCTGGTATGTAGATACTAATGTGGTATATTGATTTTTGACATGTACTTGAAAAAAATGAAAGGCTGAATCAGAGCTATATATGTGTATTTTATAGATTCCCAGTAAGGGCCATTATAGTGAATAATGAGAGGAATATAGTCGTCCACTACCAGTTTCGTGTTAGTCTGTAGTACCAAGTACCATATTATGAGGAATATATAATCCAGAATGCCTTCTAAAAATGAAATGAAATCTTATCCCTCATATGAGGACAAGGATGAAGTCCTGTGCAAGTCAGTTTAAATGCATGTGGCCTGTGGTGTTCCCAAAGCCATGAAGGGCAGTATTTTTTTTGTAGTGAAATTGAATTTTGTTTTTCTACCAGGGTTTCTGTCTGTTATACATTATTGGTCTGCTCATCTTCAGAGTTGGAACTTCCTTCACAAGCATGTCTTTTATTGTATTTATTTTTAAATGGGTTTTATATATGGACTTTTCTCCTAAAACACAATTGTTTAATGCATTTCAATATTTTTTGTTTGTTACTGAAAGCATAGATGATGGACACGACTAGATAAAACTTAACATGAAGTTATTTTTTTTCATATTTCTAATTGTATACTATTTAAAATAAGTTCTTTTTGAACTTTTACCTTAACATAATTTAAGTGTTTGCTGACTATTGTGTTTCCTTCCTGCTTGCCTTCCTGCCTGCCTTCCTGCCTACCTCCCCTTCCCTCCTCTTCCCTCCTCTTCCTTTCATCCTTCCATATTCTTTGAGACTTAAGCTTAAAATGGATTAAGTTGTATCATGTATGTCACATCAATGATGTCCATGTTTTGTGACAGCTCACAATTAATTTCCAAATAAAATTCTCTTCTCTGTCTGAATCTAATAGAGCATGTTAAGGAAGTGCTTTTTGATGCATGTACTCTTGAGGTTATAGTCAGATGGGTTTTTTTGTTGTTTTTTTTCCATTCAGTTTTGCTGCCTTAATGGAATTAATCTGAGCATTGCTTGATTCCTTGGCAGATTTTTAAGCGAGCAGATGCTTGGTAGAAAATGGATGGTCTTTCATTTTTTTATTCTAGTACCTAGGAGAGGTGAGGCCTACTAATGAATTTCTTGGAAAGAAAAGTTTTGGAAAAAAATCCCGAAGTTTTACATTTCTGGAAACCAGACTACTATATTTTAAGTCTTGATCACCAAATCACAGAATTTTTGAAGTTGGAAGAGACCTTAAAGATCATCTAGTTCCAACTCCCCTGCATGGGCAGGGTCACCTCCCACTAGAACAGGCTGCTCAGAGCCCCATCCAACCTGCCCTTGAACACCTCCAGGGATGGAGCCCCCACAACATCTCTGGGCAGCCTATTCCCGTGTCTCACCGCCCTTACACTGAAATATTTACACCTGATAATGTGTTCAATGTTATTTTAAAACACTATTTTTATGACAAGAGAATACAAATGGCTATTAAACATAGCAATGGTTTAAAGGCAATTGCAGTTATTTTTTTTTTAAGATCAATCAAAAGGACATACCTAGTATCCCATATTTCTTCCTTTAATTAGGAAGGTTTATTATGTATCAGTCAAGTACAGCTTCAAATTTCTATTCTTTATATTTGGTGTTTCTTTAAATCAAAATCAAGTAGTGAGGGGTGGTTCAAATGGTTCACCAGGTGAAAACTACCAGTATAATTTGATCACAGTCCTGTGGGAGGTAAGATATTTTAAAAACAAAAGGAAGATACTAATGAGAACAGAAGACCTGCCCATGAACCATATTTCAAGAAAAACTGTATGTCGAGCAGCTGTAAACTTTTTCCACACACTCCAAATCAAAATGTTGATCACATTCCAGAAATCTTTCTGGGAATATCATTATTCCTACAATGAATGTTGCAAAGTGCAGAAGAATGTTGTTGATGATTTGCTCTTCATCTTGGAATTTCATGCGAGATAATTGCATCAACAATCTATGCAAGGCATTGTGCTTTCCTTCATTTAAGAAACTGCATATAGCTATAAAACAGATAAGACCTTGTGTGTTATAAGAGGAAAATAATGCTCTTGATTATTTTTCTTTCAGCAATCTAAATACCATATTTCTGAGCTTAAAATAACTAACAGGATTAGCATTGGAAGTATGTGTATAAAGAAAAAAAGTAATATTTCTATGCATAAGATGCACTGCAGTTTTCAACAGTGTGAAGTGAAATGAGGTAATGAGTATAAAGACAAAAAAGAAAATTTCTAAGATACTTAGATACTTTCTAAGATATTTCTCCTTCGCTGGAGACATTCAAAACCCGCCTGGACGCCTTCCTGTGTGATGTACTCTAGGTGACCCTGCTCTGGCAGGGGGGTTGGACTAGATGATCTTTCGAGGTCCCTTCCAACCCCTATGATTCTATGATTCTATGATTCAGAGAAGGAGACTCCACAACCTCTCTGGGCAGCCTGTTCCAGTGCTCTGTCACTCTCACAGTAAAAAAATTTTTTCTGATATTTACCTTAAACCTCCTATGCTCCAATTTGTATCCATTACTCCTTGTCCTATCACTGGTCATCACTGAAAAAAGCTTAACTCCATCTTCTTGACACTCACCCTTTACGTATTTGTAAACATTGATGAGGTCACCCCTCAGTCTCCTTTTCTCCAAACTAAAGAGACCCAGCTCCCTCAGCCTTTCCTCATAAGGGAGATGTTCCACTCCCTTAATCATCTTTGTGGCTCTGCGTTGGACTCTTTCAAGCAATGCAATTTCTCTCTTCTTTGAAAAAGTTAAACAATGCCCATGGCACAGCTCAAACCAAGAGTATTCATAAAGTTCTGACACCTAAATAAGAGCAGAAATAGTGTATAAAAATATTTTGCATTTCTTTGACATAAACAATTAATTAACTAATTAAAACTTCTCATATTTTTGTCACTTGGGCAGCTCTACCAGCCTTTACTGACAGGAACAGCTTGGTTTACATGGCCTGTCTGATTTCCAAACATCCTTGTCACCTTCTTTAAGTTCTGGTTTACCATACACTGGTGTATGTTGTTAGATGATTCAGTTCATTGTTTTCCTACAAAATGAGATTGTGACAGCTTAATTATGGGTTTTGCTAGGGATTTCTAAGCCTACGAGCATGAGCTGTTCTGGTTTAACAGAATGTCTGGGACTGTAACCTAGTGAACGTCTGCATGATGAAAGGAGCTGATTAGTTGTATGGTAGCAGTGAGTGACCATACTCAGCAGTAGATGACAGACAGCATGGGGAATAAACAAGAGGAGTTAGAGATGTACAAGTGCCTGCAGGGCTATGATATTATTGGCATCATGGAGACATGGTGGGGTGGCTCCTAGGACTGGAGTGTTTGAATTGAAGAATACAGGCTCTTCAGGCAGGGCAGACAAGGAAGGACTGTTACCTGCTACGTCTGTGATCAGCTGATATCCATGGAGCTTATCCTGGTGATGAATGAGGAGCTGACCAAGAGCTTATTTGTCAGGGCTAAAGCGAGGTCAGGGACAGGGGACATTGTAGTAGAGGCAGAAACATGCAACCGAAATTGGTACATGCTGCTGTAGACAAAGCCTTATGTGTTGCATGAAGTTGCTGGAGTATAACGTACATTCTCTTCTTTGCCACTTACCTTCAGCAGCAGTAGGAAGAAATAAAAGGAATGGAAAAGGAGAAGAATAACTATAAAACATTAAAATTAAAAGATAGAGGAAAAGAGATAATTTATGAGAAAAATGTGGGAAATACAATGAATACAGTGGAGATGACAAGAGGGGAAGTTGTTAAAGAAGAATCCATTCTTTCAAAGGACATACTTGTGTGAGAGGAGGTTGGAATTTTTATTTTGTTCTGTAACTTTTTGTGATGTAACTGTTAATATGCATGGGTAGCTGCAGTTTTAATAAATGCTTAGTGAAATTCGCATGGTCTGTTTAAATAGCAGCAGTCATGCTGACTTTGGCTGGAGTGCTGCGTATTTCTGTCCATTTTCCTTTTTGCACTCTATAGACAGTGAGCTTGTTGAACTTCATTACATCGTGGTGTTTGACAGTCTTGCTCTTCTGTTTCATCCATTACTGCTCTTTCATTGCAAGGAAGCACATTGTGTCTCAGTGAACATTAGAAAGCATTTTTATTTTATTCTGGCATTGTGTTCTTTACTTGCCCTGCTTATTCTTATTTTTGGCTGTCAGTCAAGAGTCTGCTCTGAGCTGGTGAGTGAGACCTTTAAAAAATCTTTATTTGTCACCAATCAGTAAGAAATGGATTCTACTTGAAATTTGCCAAATCATCCACTATCATAGCTGCTGGAGCTCATTTTTATTTTAGATCCAAATTATTTATAACTGTTTTGTTTGTATTTTTAAAGAGAAAAATCAGTTTGTCCAATTTGTCTAAACATCTAAGTGAGAAAATACTTCCTTTCTGTTATTGCCATTTAACAACTTAAGCAATAGAAAGCTTGTGTAAAAAGGCTGAAAGAAGCATAGTCATTTGAGTGCTGAATTTTAATCCTAAGTATCGTGTGTGCTGAACTTACATGGTTTTTTATATGGCTTTGTTTAATGCGAGCTTATTGGTGTAAAAAGTTCTTGTGGAATACAGTTTCACAATTCAGTGAAGACAACAGTAAAATCTGGGGCCTGCACACTCTTGTCAGAATTTGCTCAGAGCAGTTTCAAAAGCTGTCATTTCCACACAAAGAACTCCATACTGGTGTGGGGGGGAAAAGAGTGCAAATCTGCTGATTTATTTATAGACATTTTTTGAATGAGGTGTTTTTTTTAATATGACTCACAAAGATGAGGCTGTTGTCAAGGTCTGTTGGTGCTGCTACTAATGAAGATGCTGTTTTGAGGAATTATTTACAGGAAGCAAGAAAGGAGGTGTGAAAGAGCACTAGCAAGGAAGCAAAATTAAAAGTCATGCTGAGGAGAAGAGAGAAGCGGAAAGTAAATATATCTTTCCTACATTACATTACTTAGCCTGGGATATAATAGGCAACCAATGGCAGGGATCTAAGTAGTGATAAAAAGAATGTAAGGCATATCTTTAGTGAATGTGCATTTAAATTTTTTTATTTTTTTTTTTTTCTGGAAGGATGACACTATTCTTGGTCCAACAGAAAGTTGATTTTTTGCTCAATGTGAATAAAATTTTTAATAGTAAAGTGAAATTAAGGTTTCAAACATATTTGACCAAAAGGATTAGAGGCAGGCCAATATGGGTTCATTTGCAATAGTAGGTTTCTGGGATTATTTTTTTTTCCCTTTAATTGCTATTACAACTGTGAAAAATGTATGTGAAATGATTCACTAAAATTTCAGAAAACATTTAGTGTTAAACGAGTTTCATACTTCACTTTTAACATTGCTATATTGAAATCCGTATCCTATGATTGATTTCCCAGTTTTTAGGAAAGTTACAGACAATTCTTTTTAGTTTATTTTGTCAACAAGGGTGCTATTCATCTTTCAGCTTCACCTGTGACAACTTTCAGGTATGAAAAAGTAGCAGTATCTGGCTACTTACATATTCAGTCTTATTTTTGTAATTTTGTTAGAGATACAGGCAGTAAAAAAAAAACCCATACTGCTAGGCAGAATATGTTCCTTTTAACAGTGTAAAATATGCATAAAGGAAAAGGACACTGAAAATCAAAGATCTTTTGATGTCTGTAATTGTTTACAATATTTTGCTTTCTGCTGTAGTAGCTTGCTAATAGTATTGAACCATAGGACTTATATCAGTTTTTATGGAAATACTTTGTAAAAAATGTAACAGGAGCAAAGTCACTGTGCATTTTTAAAGAAGTTTTATTATCATCAGAGTGCTAAAAAATAAATAAATAAAGGATTCTTGAGGGCATGTGGGATGGGAAAAATCATCCTGCCTGTGACTGTTAGAAATTAACAGAATAAGTGTGTCTTAGGTGCCTTAGGGAAGCCAGTGTTTACTTATTACAGTGCTCTGATATGGTAATCCACAGTCATCTTTCAAACAGCTACTGACTTCTGCCGTGCAAAGAAAATGCAGCCTCTTGTATTATGGGAAAAGATACTTACTGATGGGATGTTGAGGTCTTCTTTTGGCCAATGACGATGGAGCTTTTGTGAATTAGGTTCCTATATGCTTCTGGAAATGCCAGAATACCTGTCTGCATATTTAGGTGTATAAGTACTTTTAAAAATTAATCTTCAGGAAAACTTATGCATCAGATTGTACATACAAATTTAAATCACTATGTTCTTGTATTTTAAAACATTCCAGTTGCTCAAATTACTTCAACATAAGGAAAAAGAATTTGGAAACAAAGATACTAAATCTCTCATTTGAAGTTAACTTGAAACTGAAACTTCATTAATGGAGTTAAGCTTTCTTAGTTACGTATCTGTGATATAAATGCCTGAATTAGCACACTGAGTTCTGAGTGCATTGATGACAACTTCTTAATGCAAAAGGTGGAAAAGCCGACTAGAAGAGGAGCGCTGCTGGATCTTGTGCTCACCAACAAGGAGGGCCTTGTTGAAGCAGTAGTGGTCAATGGCAGCCTCGGCTGCAGTGACCACGAGATGGTGGAGTTCAGGATCCTGTGTGGGAGGAACAGAATACCCAGCAGGACCAGAACCCTGGACTTCCACAGAGCAAACTTCGGCCTCCTCAATCAATTGTTAAGGGAAGTCCCATGGGACAGAGTGCTAGAAGGTAAAGGGGCTCAAGATAGCTGGACAACATTCAAGGACCACTTCTTGCAAGCACAGGATCAGTGTGTCCCAATGGGTAGAAAATCTAGTAAGGGAGCTAGGAGACCAGCATGGTTAAAAAAGGAACTGCTGGGCAAACTCAAATGGAAAAGGAAAATCTATAGATCATGGAAGGAGGGGCTGGTTACTTGGGAGGAATATAGGACTGTTGTCAGAGAATGTAGGGAGGCAACTAGGAAAGCTAAGGCCTCCTTGGAACTTAACCTTGCAAGTCGGGTTAAGGACAATAGAAAGGGCTTTTTCAAAAATACATAGCCAACAAAACTAATACCAGAGGCAATATAGGCCCACTGCTGAATGAGGTGGGTGCCCTGGTGACAGAGGATATAAAGAAGGCAGAGGTGCTGAATGCCTTCTTTGCCTCTGTCTTTACTCCTGCAGGCTTTCCCCATGAGCCCCAGTTTCATATAGCCCCAGCAGAAGTCAAGATAAAGGAGGAGTTTGCCCAGGTAGATGAGGATTGGGTTAGGGATCAGTTGCGTAATCTGGACATCCATAAATGGATGGGTCCAGATGAAATGCATCCAAGGGTGCTGAGGGAGCTGGCAGAGGTCATTGCTAGGCCACTCTCCATCATCTTTGGTAAGTCATGGGTAACAGGAGAGGTGCCTGAGGACTGGAGGATAGCAAATGTCACTCCAGTCTACAAGAAGGGCAAGAAGGAGGACCCGGGTAACTATAGACCGGTCAGCCTCACCTCCATCCCTGGAAAGGTGATGGAACAACTTGTCGTTGGCACTATTTCTAGACATATGAAGGATCAGGGGGTCATCAAGAGCAGTCAACATGGTTTTACCAAGGGTAAGTCATGTTTGACTAACCTCATAGCCTTCTATGAGGAAATGACTAGGTGGATAGATGATGGTAGAGCGGTGGATGTGGTCTATCTTGATTTCAGTAAAGCATTTGACACGGTCTCCCACAGCATCCTTGTAGATAAGTTGATCAAGTATGGGTTTGATGATCAGGCAGTGAGGTGGATCAAGAACTGGTTGAAAGGAAGAAGTCAGAGAGTTGTAGTCAATGGGGCAGAATCTAGTTGGAGGCCTGTGACTAGTGGAGTCCCTCAGGGGTCGGTACTGGGACCGGTGTTGTTCAACATCTTCATCAATGAGCTGGGTGAGGGTACAGAATGTACCCTCAGCAAGTTTGCTGATGACACCAAGCTGGGAGGAGTGGCTGACACACCAGAAGGCTGTGCTGCCATTCAGAGAGACTTAGACAGGCTGGAGACTTGGGCGGGGAAAAACCTGATGAAGTTTAACAAGGGCAAGTGTAGAGTTTTGCATTTGGGGAAGAAAAAAGTCATGCACCAGTACAGGTTGGGGGCTGACCTGCTGGAGAGCAGTGTGGGTAAGAGGGATCTGGGGGTCCTGGTAGACAGGAGGATGACCATGAGCCAGCAATGTGCCCTTGTGGCTAAGAAGGCCAATGGCATCCTGGGGTGTATTAGAAAGGGTGTGGTTAGTAGGTCAAGAGAGGTTCTCCTCCCCCTCTATTCTGCCTTGGTGAGGCCGCATCTGGAGTATTGTGTCCAGTTCTGGGCCCCTCAGTTCAAGAAGGACAGGGAACTGCTTGAAAGAGTCCAACGCAGAGCCACAAAGATGATTAAGGGAGTGGAACATCTCCCTTATGAGGAAAGGCTGAGGGAGCTGGGTCTCTTTAGTTTGGAGAAAAGGAGACTGAGGGGTGACCTCATCAATGTTTACAAATACGTAAAGGGTGAGTGTTAAGAAGATGGAGTTAAGCTTTTTTCAGTGATGACCAGTGATAGGACAAGGAGTAATGGATACAAATTGGAGCATAGGAGGTTTAAAGTGAATATCAGAAAATTTTTTTTTACTGTGAGAGTGACAGAGCACTGGAACAGGCTGCCCAGAGAGGTTGTGGAGTCTCCTTCTCTGGAGACATTCAAAACCCGCCTGGTCGCCTTCCTGTGTGATGTGCTCTAGGTGACCCTGCTCTGGTGGGGGGGTTGGACTAGATGATCTTTCGAGGTCCCTTCCAACCCCTATGATTCTATGATTCTGTGATTCTCTACAGACACAGTAGAATCCCTGGGGAGCAGTTTAGACTATTTACATGCAAAAAAATTTAATTCAGTCATCTAAATGCGATATGTAAAGCCTGTAAGTTTAGCTTTTAAGGTTAGATGTATTTGAAACTACTTCTCTATAGTGAAATCTCTAACACTAGTCCTCTGTAATCTTCCAGCAAAAAGAAAGTTTGTCATAGTTTTTTCCTCAAGGTATGCTTTGATAGTCCTGCCATTAAAAATTAAATAGGAATACACTTATAGTAGAGTTAAAAACTGGAACCTAAACTGTTCTAATGTCTTAAGATTTTTGAAAAAAGTTTACTTTTTCTGTCATAGAATACTTAAGAATAGAGTAGTACTTACCTTTCTTCTCTAGCAATGTATCTAGGGGCTAGAAACATATGTGGTGTGTCACACACTATACAGTGCCAGAGAAATACAGCCAAGTAAAATGTGTTGGTTTGTGGCTTTAGTTTTTTGAGGGCTTTTCCCCCTATTTTTATTCTGTTTATGAGTGTGTGTTGTTATTTATTTGTGGGGTTTTTTTATTGTTTGTTTTTTTTTAGGTCTTCCACTGTCTTATTTTTATGTTTTGCAGACCTAAACTCTACTTGCATTTAGCTGAGCTGCTTCAGTTCCACGAGTTCAGTTAAGTTAGAGCCTTAGAGATTATCTGGGAGTAGATTTGTCATCTGTATCACAGACTCTTCTAAGTCTTCATTTGCTATTAAAATATTTTATCCAGGTAGACTTCAGAGTCTTCCAGCAAGTGTCAAAATTCATATGCAAGAGCTGCAAATTTTATTGTGGAAATCTGAAGTGACCTGAAGGTGTCATGAATGTTGTGCATGTGCTGATCAGTGGTCAGTGATCCTGATGAACTTGATGTTCCCTGTCCATATGCTACATGTGCACGCATTTCTGTTTGAGACATTGAAGTTAGAAATGTAAAAACACCCTTACTTTTACAGCACACTAAATTTAATATTTCTTGAAATAATTCCATAGTAAAATACTGCTTGGTGTCAACTCAGTAGGTCCTTTTCAGTCAGCTGTAACTATATCTGTAATCAGCTTGGTAATTACAGATTATTTTTTAAAAGTGCTTATGCAAATGGTTGAATGTCTTTAAAAGTCACTACTAGCATTCAGAAGTGTTGAAGATATTTCAGAGTATTTGGCAAATGTGTCATAGTTCACAGTTGTAAGATGTTAGTCTTTACATTTTCGTTGAGGTGCTTTACCTTTGAGATTAGCAGATTGATTTGCAATTTTATTGCAGTTTTTTTCTTGTAAGTAGGTTGGTTCACAAAGAGCATATCATACTAATAACAAGTCAAATGAATCTTAACACAGTGTTTCACAGACAGGTGCTTGGAAAATGTCAGCCTAAAGTTTTTAAGACAGTTCCTGTATTTTTATTTGTCTGCATAGCAGGAAGATCTAGAGGACACTAATACTGAACAGTTAACATCTTAGTAGGTCATTATGTCATTCTTATGCTGATCAAGAAACTGTGCCTAAAAAAACAAGTGTTACAAAATAAAGTATTGAAAAACTAGTATATCAACACTAAGTGGGTAGTTCCACTTTAATTCACCCTGTTGTGTTAATATGTAATCTTTAATTTTATGAGCACATGTAGATTTTTCCACGGGATTCTACTCAGTTAACAAAATTCACTTATTCAGTATTCCTTTATCAGAGAATATAATGTGTAGTCATACTTTCCGTTATTCAAACGAGGCACCAAAAATAAAGAAAATTTCATCTAGATGTTTTTGTAATACTTTCATCACTGCATCTGTAAACTTTGTAACAAGTAATTTAACATCACATTACTTCTGTGAATTAGTTCATTCTCTGCATTTTACAGCTGGGGAACTTTAAGTTCAAAAGGTATAAAGGCAGAAATATTTTTTTGATTTAAAGTGTCCAATATGAGGTGCCAATTACTTCAATTTTAAATGTTTGCATTTTATTATAGCACTTTGAACCACAGTTTAGCTGACTTAAACCGCAGATGTGGTAGCTCATCACTTTTGCAGCTTCCTTTTGTAATATTTTATTTGCTGCTTCTCATGAAAAATTGGATTTTGTGGTTAACCTGCCATCACACAGGAACTCCATGACTGAGTAAAGGAAAGAATCAGTTTCTTCTGGTAGGTGTGCTCTTTCCTTAAGTAGTGAGATTTACACTCTTTACATTACTTTACTCTCAAGTCCCTGCAGACATGTGCAACACTAGCAATTAAAAAAATTCTTATTCTGTCCCAGGCCATACTTGTCCTGAACATTTAGTGAAAAATACTCATTTTGAATGAAGTGTGGTCTTTTGATTAAAAAACATACATAATGGAATAGGTCAAAGATGCTCATGTTTATTTTGATCCTAGTGGTTCCAATGTGAGTTTAAAATGTTATTCTTTATGTTCTTCCTTTAGCTTAAGATTCAAATGTATTTAAAAGCATTGGAATCAGAAATTTTATCATTTATGATTTACAGTGGGACTTGGGCTTTTATATTATCAGTATATATGTTAGAGCTAATAGTGATTTCTAGCTGTTGCAGGTTTCATTTTTAAAAAAATAATACTACAAATTCTTACCAAGACTCTTATATGGGATTTCACCGGAACAATGTAGCTTCATTGTTTTACCTGAAATTTTTGCAGTTTCAAAGAAATCTTGTTATATTGTTACATTAGACAGTAATCAGCTATTTTGTTTTCTTTTGTGGAAGTTCTCACAATGCTGGTGGGACCTAAACTTCTACAAGATTTTTTTTTTTTTTTTTTTTTTCCATTTAAAAATCTTTTTTATTAGGAGTGTGCTAAGACCTTTTCAAACAGAGTTAAGATACCTCTCCCTTTGGAGCTAGTTACATTAATGTTGAAGGCTGTGTACCTCATAGGAGTTGGTTTCAAACAGTTGGCATGCATCCCCAGTGCACAACTCACTGTGACTAATTATACTTCCTGGGATACTTTCTCCCCTCTAGTAGTATGAGGAATGAAAGACAAATTTGAAACTCAAGTCATTTAGCTAATTTTTACTTTGTCTAAAAAAAAGAAGTTTAGTGGTGCTTCAAGCCCAGAACAAAATTGCTGTTTTTCTTTATCTTTGTTGGGATGCTCTTTGGTAAGCCTGGTTTAAAATATCTCTTGAGCTGAGACATGAATCAAACTAGACTGTGACTCAAAACAGAATCCAGCAAAATTTAAAACCCAGAAATGAACTTGATAGGCCAAATGTCAAATGGCCTATTCTGGTTGTTTGTAGTGCCAAGATGATAATTTCTGATGCTGACAGCAAAGGGTATGGTAAGTAATTGTATTTCATACTCTTTCACATGATTGGAAAGCTCTGTGCAAGACATTGTAGGAGGAGAAGGTGATTTTAAAAAACGTTTAACAGAATCAATTTTATTCCCATGCATTTGTTTGTAGATTTTGCTCAGTCACATTGTCATGCTCATACTCTCCTGTTGACATGCTCATCTTTCCTGAGGTACCCCAACAGTTTGGTTAGGATTAGTTATTGAAGTATGGCAGACAAGGGAACATGGAGTTTTGCATTCTTATCACAGATTTTGGTTTCTTTGTGACTGCTGATGATTCTCCATGATTTCTGCAGGCTCTGTGCTCAGGCCTGGTTTAGTTCTGTGATGTCATTGCTGCTTCTTTGCCTTCTGTGCTGGTGCAATAGATATGGTGTGGCCTGGATGCAGTCAGTGCTCCACCCAGCCACCTGCCATTTCTTGCTTCATCAGGATTTTTCCTTTTATTTAAAGCTGCTCTGTTCATTATGATTTGCTCTACGTAATTTTTTTTTTTTTTCAAGCCTCATCTGTTGTTTTGACTGGTGCCTTTATACACTTATGCTGTCATTTGCACTGTGTGCATAAGTGTAGTGTTGCCTCTGGTTAGCTCAGTGCTGCATCCAGGATAGAAGATTGAATGTTAAATAAGGAAATGGCAATGGGAAAATATATATCGAGACCTAGAAATTGAGACATACCTATGATTTATAATGCAAGACAAGTATGTATCCTAAAACACCCCAATGAAACTTGAAATATTTTTTTTCAAGAAAAGGTATCTTTTAATAAAGGCAGCTATTAATATACTTATAAAATATTAATTACTTCCTTTATTTTGTCAAATCGCTATATGAGTAACAGATCATTATCTTAGTATGAATTGACTAAGGCACCTGAGGTGGAAAGACTTCTGTTTGGTTACATATAATTATATTTATAATTGCATTTTGTTTATGTCTGAAGTATTTGTTTATTGCTCCCTCTCATTACACAGCTCTGCAAACAGCAATATTTTAATTGCATCTGAGTAATTTCACTCTCTTTGCCTCTATGAAGTTTCTGTTTGAACTGTATTAAAAATCCAGGACTTGCCTGTGGTGTCCATGTGCTGTCATGAGAAGCATCACATTTGTTAATCACTGGAAATATGTGTTTTAATATCTGCACAATATGCCTTTAGGGGAACACCAGGGACAGGTTTTAATTTTGAATGGTGTCTACTGTATTTGGTAAATAAAAATTGGCCAAATAAAAAGCCTATTTACATTTGATTTAAATAAATGTTTAGCATTTACTTAAATTTAATGTCAGAGGTTAGATCTCAATGCCGGAGGTATCAGAAACATGTGATTTTCCATATAAGTAAAAAATTGCATTCAAATTTTATGGCAAGATAAAATATAGTATCTTTATATACAGCAAATCCTTTTTTCTCTAAGCAGTTCCATCGTTCTATTTAAGATTACATTGACAAAATCACCTTGTAACTTCAGTAGTAATAAAAAAAAAATGGCTCAACCTAAAAAGTCTTTAAAAGTATTTGCGGGTCAAAAATATGGATATTAATTAAAAATCACTTTAAAAATTATGATGCAGGTACTAAATATTTATAGAAATACACCACTGTTTTTTGTGAAATTTCTGACTTTATTAAAAACATCTTGTCTTCTGGTTGTATCCGACATTCTCAGCAGAAGTTATCACACAACTGTATTACATTAAGACAGAGCCTTGTGACCAGGAATTAAAAGATGGTGTTCAGCCACCCAAAGATTAATGCATTAATATTGTGTAGTTTAGAATGTGAATATGTAAGTCCTTTACCTTGTCATAAAGTATAATATATTTAAATGTCGGTAAAAATAATTAGTACATATATGAAATAGCCAGATAGGTAAATTAGTATTAAGTGTTTAGTTTAGTGTTTGAATTTCAGTCTTGTGGGAATTTTAAGCCAAGACACGTAAGAGCACGTAGAAATGAGATAAGCTCTTTGAGAAACTGTAATAAACAACAGTTCCTGATGTCATAAAACTTCACTGTACAGGTTGTATGGTATTGTAAAACTACTATGCTTTAAAATTGAATTTACAGTCTTTTGTGGTAAATGTTAAAAGAATTTCTGAAATTTTACGTTTGCCTATAACTATGCATCTTAAAAAGCAGCATTCCTGATTATTGCTTTCCTCCTGCTGCAAATGATTATGAGATTTACATATTATGCATGGTATCAATAAAGTGCCAAATATGATTTTGAAATTCAGAAGACGGATGAGTACAGAAATTGTTCTTGCAGTATTTCTGGTTAGTGAATCAGGTAGTCAATGCAAGTGATGATGGTAATTGTTAGATCTTGTCTAGCAAGACAAGATTCTTGTCTAATGTTTTTAAAAAGATAACTAATTAGAACAAGTGCTGAAGGCTTTTCGTGTCTATGAGCAGGTAGGAAGAGGGTGCTTTTTGGCAACTCACTAAAGTGTATTTTGAAGTATCTAGAATTGACAGTGGGTAAGCTGTTTGAAACTAGAAGTTGCAGTTTTTTCAGTAGCGGGTTTCAGGGGAGTATGTTATGACTTGCATACTAATGTTGAAAAGTAGCATCAGCTTTTCACTAGATGATTTTAAAATGCTCCAGATTTGCAGTTTTTCCTGCTTATGATTAAACTGTGACTTTTAATATTCTTATGCACACTGTAAGTCTTATTGGAGATTGTTTTGGTGGTGATGTCTCTGTTTCAGGCATCAACATTATATAAAAATTCTTTTGCCATGTAAGCTTTCCCTGAAAACAAAAAAAAGACTAAACTTTAACAATTTTATACACTGGATAATTTTAGATGTCTGCGATAAAAATTCTTTCTTTCTTTCTTTCCTGACTCTTTTTTCTGCCTTGCGTTTCATCACTAGGGTTTTGTATTTCTAAGTGTATTAATCTATGTCTCTGAATTAAACAGGTCCATAGTGTAATATGAATATAGTCACTAAAATAATATATCTTATTTACAGTATATAAACAGAAATCTTTTTATACAGGGTAAATAGATTCCAAGATTTAAAATTGACCCAGTAAGTTAATGGCATTAGCAAACAAAGCCTGCTGTAATATTGAGATAAAGGCTATAAGTGACTTTATTTTCCCCTAGCTTTTATTTTGTGGTGTTTCGTCTTTCACCTGTGCCTTGAGTAAACCCCAGTGTTGTTCTCCTGCATAAGACCAACTCTTAATTATTCCACTGTGTGATAAGGCTCATTATAAGATGTGAGAACTGGCTAGATAAGAGAGGATTTCTTTAGTTTGTGTTGGGATTTCCACCCACTGGAGACAAATTTATACTGTATGGCTATGTTTGCTTTTAGAAAATGAGACAATTGTAATGATTGTAAGCAGAGTAGCTCAGCTGGGGTTTACTTCTGAAAATCATTTCTAGGTCATACACTTAGTTCAGGCTGCCTTTAAATATCTGTTTCTAAATAGCGATTTTTAAAAAGTTTAAAAATACATTTTCTACAGCTGAGAAAAGAACATGCTTCTTTTTGTTTAGTTTTTAAAAAATAAATGAGAAAATCCATATTTTTTCAACCTGTTTGAATTACTGATCTGTTATTTTGCTGCTTTGATCCCAACTGACAACAAGGTTACCTTCTTACAGTTTGCACTTTCTACAGTTCTGCACTTCCTGAATGAGTGTGGAGTAAAATGCTTCTATTTTCAAGAGCAGAATCACAAAAATAAGAGGGTTGGAAACTTGCTTTCATGTTACATAGTAGAACTTGAACTCCATGTTTTATATTTTCGTTTACAAGTCTCCAGGTATTGTTCTCTTTCCTCTCAAGGATTTAGGCTATTTAAATACAGAGATTGTTTCAGAATAGAAGAGACCTGAAAAAAATGAATCGAGGAGTCAGCAGGATTACCTCTATTGAGACGTCAGCTGTCCTGTTTTATTGAGACATGACTGCAATTTTTGCCTGACAGTTCTATCTCCTTCCCTGCCAAGGCAAGCGTGCTCAAAGCTTTCCCCTTGTTCTTTTTGCTTTTTTTAATATGGCATGTAAAAGGCTGGAAGGTGAAATGAAAACATTAATGTGTAATGTTAGATCATTTGTCACATCAACAGCAGGATGATATGTACTCCATGGGTCTAAGCTGTTCAAAACATGCAAGAAGTTCTAATGTTGTAGCATAATGTATTGACTGGGAAGGCATCCCCTGCTGTGGCTGCTGGGAAGATGATGATGAACCAAGCACCCATAGATGCTTGGATTTCTTGTCCTTACTCTGTCAGCACTCCTCATGCTACTCTTTTGAATTTGGAGGTTGTAGAAGTCCTTTCTAGCACCCCAGGCAACTTTAGTGTCTTTCCTGTATGTCACTGTTCCATGGAAAATTCTTTTCAGTTCCCAGGTTCATATTTGGTGTCTTTTCCTAAAAGAGGAAGAAATGGCTCGCACTACAAAATACTTGCTATGTTAAAAGTTTTAAAAATTGTTCTCCGTGGCAGTTTTTTTTAAAAAAAGCATTATAGTGGAGTCTTTTTTTCAAAATATTGACATAATATATGCAGGGAGAAAATTTATTCTCTGTGGTTTTTTTGTCTTTTGTTTATGCATTTTGTTTTCACATTAACCTGAGATACTGTGATGTGACTGTGAGCAACTTCCATGTTTATTGAGAAAGCATTTTTCGTGTGTAGAAATTAGACTCATATAAATTAACTTTTATCTTAAAGGCTACACAGTCTTCCTTTTAGGAGTAAGTGTGTTTACAACTTTTGTTGTTCAGCACTATAAAACACTGTAGCAGGGATAAGGTCAGCACTACAAACCAAAGCCTTATCTAAGGTTTTGGGGTTTTTTGAGCTTTTCTAATTAACTGTGTAGAATACTTTCTTAAACTCAGATCTGTTACTACATACTGCCAAACAATGTTTAACCTATTTAAAAGGCTAGTAGTAGGGTCAGTTATAGTCCGAATGGGTAATTACCCACTTAGCACTTTGTGGGTAAAAAAGTGGTATATTTTCCATTGATTGTGAATTTGGTTTACTTGTTATTGTCTGACAGTCTTTGAAGTGGCTGCAAAACAATCTTACTTTTGCCTTATTTTAATATTAACATTCTAAAATGTAGCTCTAATCTTCTTTTAAATGTCTTCAAGTACTCCTAAACAATGCAGTCTTTATTACTAAAGGAAGGATTTGTTGAAGAAAATAATGAAAACAAATGTAATTTCACATTTATGATTCATGGAGAAATTCAGTGCTGCACAGTCATAATTAATGACAGAAATGTCGCAATTAATGCACAGTGCATTAAAAAGAGATGTTTTGTTGCTTTCTGGTACAGAAATTGGAATTATATATTTGTGGGGTTTTTTTTGGTGTTTTTTGTTTGTTTGGTTTGTTTGTTTGTCATTTGCTTATTTGTTTTTCCCTTTCTTTCTTCCCCTAATGCATTTGTTTATGTGGCTTTGCTTTTATTTTATAAGGGACGCATTTAAATATTCGAGGGAAGACAATCAAACAAGGTCTTTTAAATTACATCCTGTCAGTGATCATCTGTTAGTTTTTCTGGCATTGTATTTTCTATTAACAGGCTTATTTCAAGTAAACTAGTGAGCAACATCCTTCCCTCTTGCCACCCCGAAATAAGCTAAAAATCTAATCTGCCTCTGTGAATCAGCTGATCTAATGAAATACTAAGACTTTGCTGTCTTTATGTTGTCCTTTCAAAACATACTTTTGCCAGTATTTGTGTAGAACTTATAAAAATAAATGGATCTTTTGAGATTTATGTGTCCACATTAATACAGTCTGAGCTCAGGCATGCCAGTACACCAAGAAACTCAAAAGAAGCATGAAGGCATTCAGCACCTTCTGGAGCAGTGGAGAATTTAGCTGGATCCAACTCTAATTGCATTTTAATGTTCTTTCTCTAACAGTGCTATACATCACTGTTGGATATTCCAGTAGTGTGATCTGAAAACCAAATGGTTTTCTTTAAGCTTACACAAGCTGCTTTATAAGCTACTAAAACAAAACTACTTTGAAAGTAATTGAAACTAGTTATTGAAGCTGAGCTCCCTCTTGGAACATGTTCATGTTAATAACTTGGATTTGTTTTTTGGATCGTGTTTGCCTCCATACCTTCTGTAAGAATGGGTGGAGAGATAAACAGGAAGAGTTTACTTATCAATGAATGGCTACGAGACTGGTGCCAAAGGCAGGGCTTTGGTTTTTTTGATCATGGGCTGCTCTATGAGACACCTGGCCTGATGGTGGCAGGTGGGATGCACCTGTCCCAGAGGGGGAAAAGGCTTTTGGGGCAGGACTTAGCAGGGCTCATTGAGAGAGCTTTAAACTAGATGTGAAGGGGGAAGGGGAGAAAACTGGGTCTGTTAGGGACAAGCCCAAGAGAAACATACCAGGGCCTGAAGGGGGGTGGTCTAAGGAGGATTTGGTCCCACCAGTGTGCTCTCCTTGCTTCCTGAAATGCCTGTACACCAATGCACGCAGCGTGGGGAATAAACAGGAAGAGTTAGAGGTCTGTGTGCGGTCTAAGGGTTATGATCTGGTAGCAATAACAGAGACATGGTGGAACAGCTCACACGACTGGAATGTGGCCATGGATGGCTATGTGCTTTTTAGGAAAGATAGGTCGGTGGAGCGAGGTGGTAGAGTTGCTCTTTATGTGAGAGAGCAGCTAGAATGTATCGAGTTTTGTGCAGGGGCTGATGAGGGGCAAGTTGAAAGTCTGTGGGTAAGAATTAAAGGGTGGTATGGGTGATACAGTTGTGGGGGTCTACTGCAGACCTCCAGATCAAGATGAGGAAGTTGATGAGGCTTTCTACAGGCAGCTGAAAGCAGCCTCACAATTACAGTCCTTGGTCCTCATGGGAGATTTTAACTACCCCGATATCTGCTGAAAGACTTATACAGCCAGCCTTTCACAGTCTAGGAGGTTCCTCCAGTGCATTGATGACAACTTTTTAATGCAAATGGTGGATAAGCTGACTAGAAGAGGAGTGCTGCTGGATCTTGTGCTCACCAACAAGGAGGGCCTTGTTGAAGCAGTGGTGGTCAATGGCAGCCTTGGCTGCAGTGACCACGAGATGGTGGAGTTCAGGATCCTGTGTGGGAGGAACAGAATACCCAGCAGGACCAGAACCCTGGACTTCCACAAGGCAAACTTTGGCCTCCTCAATCAATTGTTAAGGGAAGTCCCATGGGACAGAGTGCTAGAAGAAAAGGGGCTCAAGATAGTTGGACAACATTCAAGGACCACTTCTTGCAAGCACAGGATCAGTGTGTCCCAATGGGTAGAAAATCTAGTAAGGGAGCTAGGAGACCAGCATGGTTAAAAAAGGAACTGCTGGGCAAACTCAAATGGAAAAGGAAAATCTATAGATCATGGAAGGAGGGGCTGGTTACTTGGGAGGAATATAGGACTGTTGTCAGAGAATGTAGGGAGGCAACTAGGAAAGCTAAGGCCTCCTTGGAACTTAACCTTGCAAGTCGGGTTAAGGACAATAGAAAGGGCTTTTTCAAAAATACATAGCCAACAAAACTAATACCAGAGGCAATATAGGCCCACTGCTGAATGAGGTGGGTGCCCTGGTGACAGAGGATATAAAGAAGGCAGAGGTGCTGAATGCCTTCTTTGCCTCTGTCTTTACTCCTGCAGGCTTTCCCCATGAGCCCCAGTTTCATATAGCCCCAGCAGAAGTCAAGATAAAGGAGGAGTTTGCCCAGGTAGATGAGGATTGGGTTAGGGATCAGTTGCGTAATCTGGACATCCATAAATGGATGGGTCCAGATGAAATGCATCCAAGGGTGCTGAGGGAGCTGGCGGAGGTCATTGCTAGGCCACTCTCCATCATCTTTGGTAAGTCATGGGTAACAGGAGAGGTGCCTGAGGACTGGAGGATAGCAAATGTCACTCCAGTCTACAAGAAGGGCAAGAAGGAGGACCCGGGTAACTATAGACCGGTCAGCCTCACCTCCATCCCTGGAAAGGTGATGGAACAACTTGTCGTTGGCACTATTTCTAGACATATGAAGGATCAGGGGGTCATCAAGAGCAGTCAACATGGTTTTACCAAGGGTAAGTCATGTTTGACTAACCTCATAGCCTTCTATGAGGAAATGACTAGGTGGATAGATGATGGTAGAGCGGTGGATGTGGTCTATCTTGATTTCAGTAAAGCATTTGACACGGTCTCCCACAGCATCCTTGTAGATAAGTTGATCAAGTATGGGTTTGATGATCAGGCAGTGAGATGGATCAAGAACTGGTTGAAAGGAAGAAGTCAGAGAGTTGTAGTCAATGGGGCAGAATCTAGTTGGAGGCCTGTGACTAGTGGAGTCCCTCAGGGGTCGGTACTGGGACCGGTGTTGTTCAACATCTTCATCAATGAGCTGGGTGAGGGTACAGAATGTACCCTCAGCAAGTTTGCTGATGACACCAAGCTGGGAGGAGTGGCTGACACACCAGAAGGCTGTGCTGCCATTCAGAGAGACTTAGACAGGCTGGAGACTTGGGCGGGGAAAAACCTGATGAAGTTTAACAAGGGCAAGTGTAGAGTTTTGCATTTGGGGAAGAAAAAAGTCATGCACCAGTACAGGTTGGGGGCTGACCTGCTGGAGAGCAGTGTGGGTAAGAGGGATCTGGGGGTCCTGGTAGACAGGAGGATGACCATGAGCCAGCAATGTGCCCTTGTGGCTAAGAAGGCCAATGGCATCCTGGGGTGTATTAGAAAGGGTGTGGTTAGTAGGTCAAGAGAGGTTCTCCTCCCCCTCTATTCTGCCTTGGTGAGGCCGCATCTGGAGTATTGTGTCCAGTTCTGGGCCCCTCAGTTCAAGAAGGACAGGGAACTGCTTGAAAGAGTCCAACGCAGAGCCACAAAGATGATTAAGGGAGTGGAACATCTCCCTTATGAGGAAAGGCTGAGGGAGCTGGGTCTCTTTAGTTTGGAGAAAAGGAGACTGAGGGGTGACCTCATCAATGTTTACAAATACGTAAAGGGTGAGTGTTAAGAAGATGGAGTTAAGCTTTTTTCAGTGATGACCAGTGATAGGACAAGGAGTAATGGATACAAATTGGAGCATAGGAGGTTTAAGGTGAATATCAGAAAAAATTTTTTTACTGTGAGAGTGACAGAGCACTGGAACAGGCTGCCCAGAGAGGTTGTGGAGTCTCCTTCTCTGGAGACATTCAAAACCCGCCTGGTCGCCTTCCTGTGTGATGTGCTCTAGGTGACCCTGCTCTGGTGGGGGGGTTGGACGAGATGATCTTTCGAGGTCCCTTCCAACCCCTATGATTCTATGATTCTATGATTGTTCACATGCTTACTAGAAAACAGTAGTTAAAATGCTATATATTGAAAAATAAAATCACTAAATGCTAATAGTTTTGAGCAATGTTGTGATTCATACCTAGAGCTTTTGTTTTCTTTTTTCCTCCCTCTTTTGAGTGAACATACAGCATCGAAGTTTCTGCCAGATCCTATAGCCTTGAGTGTTGTGACGAGTAGCTGATGTTTCAGTATTAGTGATATTCTTAGGCTGCTAGACTGATGCAGTCAATCCTGAAGATTGGTTTAGCTTTAGAGAACATACATATATAAGTGACAGACAATGGAGCTCTTTAAGAGTTTGCCATGATGCAATGAGGAAAGCTGCAGAAATATATACTCTTAAGTTCTCAATGACCAGTTTTGAGGTTCCTTTCTCTGAACATTTCTGTAGATAAATCTACACCATCATAAGAACTGTTTTCAAACTTTGTTTTCCTGAGTTTCGAAAACTGTTTCTGAAACCTTTCCCCCTGAATGTTTAGATGGAGAAGTTGATAAACCTTAATGATATATTACTATATCCATGTTGTTAAATATATATTCATTATTGCAATTAAGGTAATGGGTCATATCACAGGTTAGAAGGAAGTCCAGGTACTTCACCAGTTGCAGATTTTTACGTAAGAGTCCTTGGATGATGTGGAATCACTGCAGTAGACTGTTGATCCTGTATTTCTCACTTGGTAAGACACATGTGGCAAAAGACTAGAGACTCTCAATTCTGTAGGTTCCTACTGGTGACAGCTCTCTGAAGCTGTGTTGTAGCAGAAGGAGAAACAGCCTAAAGAGTATAGTACTTTGTATTATTCTGCAGCTGGCCTGCAGCTAGAGACAAAAGAAAGGAAAATGTGCAGGGAATAGTGGTGATTGGAAACCACTTCATCTCCTGATTTCCTCTGAATCTTTCATGCAGAGTAGAATCTAGGCCAGTGCATTAACACTCTTTTGTATTTACTTGCATACAATTTCATGGTTGTCTGATTATTTTCCCAACTTAACTGTTTAACATTATAATATGCAAAGAATATGCCTTTTGCATCTTACTGGACAGGACATCCAGTGATCTTCCATCAGCTTCATTCTGAGGACACAGGAATTACGGGATTTGTAAGCCAGTTAGGATAGACACCAATTGCTATGGTTAGAAGATAAAGCAGGCTTCATTATAAATAAACGATACCTACATATACATTTGCAGAATATAAGTCTGCTAAAAGAATATTCTGGTTGCAAGGGAAACATTTAAAATTAGGATATAGCATGTATCCCTTTAAACTGATCAGTAATGTGACTTCTTGCCTTGTTGCATTACAGGTGAAACTGAGCTGCAGGGCTAATGCCATTACATGGTATCTGAAGGCTTTTTTAATGTTTGCTTGACAATTATTTCCCAAAATAACCTTAATTGCTCAGCTTTTCTGCTCACCTGTTTTTTTACTCTAGATTTTTTCCCTAGAATGAGGTGATCTCCTTCCTATAGTAGGGTCATAAGGGAAAAGAATGGGTTTTAACCATTGTTTTAAAATAAAATTTTCTTTTTCCTAACAGCAGATGACTTTGCCAGCTTCTCATTTTGCAGGAGCTAGTGTGCAGTTGGCATGCGCTGCTGGTTTTGGCTATTAGATGAAGGAAAGTTTCTGTAGCAGATTCCCTTCTGCAGTTGCTACGATAGGTTCTACTGTTGGGTGTGTAGTAGTGAAGATAGTGCTGAGACTTTGGCACTGGTGCCAAGATAATCGTGTTCTTATTTTTAGCTGCCATAATTTTTCTGAGGAAATGCAAAGAGGACTAAACAGATTTTTCTGGGAAAAAGGAATAGGAGTTCCCTAGTTTTCGAGCATTTGCAAATTGTGAATTTCCTAAATAAATGATCACAAGGATCCTTTGTGATGGAACAGTTAGCTGTTTCAGAACTGACAAGTAATTTTCAATGCAGAATAAACAGAATATGAAATTCCCCAGCTGGAGTATGGTTACCACTCCTGTGTGAAAGTCACTTTTGTGTGACACCTTTACTCAAACAGATGCAAGTAAAAACCAAACACATGTATCTGTTTGATCTGATAGATAGCAAATAGTGGTGGATTTATTTGTCCATCAGAATTTGTTTCCAAGAGATTATGAGCTATGAAACCAGGAAAGTGAGCAGAATTTCGAAAACCTGGGCATGTATGTAAATGCATGCACTCTCACTGAAAGTTCTGTATGAGAAATTTGTGATGTTGATAGCAGGTTGATAGTATTGATCAGATTTTTTTTTTATTCTGGAGCCAGGAAGTACAGAGCCATGTGACAGCAAAGACACAAAGCATATTGATGGGTTAAAAAGCAAAGAAGCATCTGCGAATGTCTAGGTAGAAATTTGTGCTTCTTTCCCTGGACCAGCAGCCCAACTGAAGTCTGTATGCATCAGTGCACACAGCATGGGCAGCAAACAAGAGGAGCTGGAAGCCATTGTGCAGGTGGAAAACTTATTACATAGTTACCATCACAGGAACATGGTGGGATGACTTGCACAACTGGAGAGTTGCAATGGCTGGCTGTACGCACTTTAGAAAGTATCAGCAGAACACGAGAGATGGTGGGGTGGCCCTGTCTACTAGGGAGTGTTTCGATTGTCTAGAGCTAAATGATGGTGACAATAAGGTTGAGTGTTTATGGGTAAGGATCAGGGGGAAGGCAAAAAAGGGAAATATCATGGTGCAAGTCTGTTATAGACCACCCAGCCAGGATGAAAAGGCAGATGAAATATTCCGTTAGCAGCTGGCAGAAGTCTTAAGATCACTAGCCCTTGTTTGCATGAGGGACTTTAGCTTGCCGGATGTCTCCTGGAAAAACAATACAGTGGAGCTGAAACAGCCTGTGAAATTCCTGGAGTGTGTGGAAGACAATTTCCTCACACAGCTGTTGAGTGAGCCAACTAGGGAAGTTGCCCTGCTGTACCTGTGGCTTGCAAACAGAGAAGCAGAATCATAGAATCATTAAGTTTGGAAGAGATCTTAAAGATCATCAAGTTCCAACCCCCTGCCATGAGCAGAGAACCCTACCACTAGACCAGGTTGCACAAAACCTCGTCCAACCTGGCCTTAAAAACCTCCAGGGATGGGGCATCAGCAGCCTCCCTGGGCAACCCATTCCAGTTCCTCACTACCCTTATAGTGAAGAATTTCTTCCTAATATCTAACCTACATCTCCCCTCTCTCAGTTTAAAACCATTACCCCATGTCCTGTCACTATCTCCTCTGATGAAAAGCCCCTCCCCAACTTTCCTGTGGGCCCCTTCAGCTACTGGAAAGGTGCTATAAGGTCTCCCTGAAGCCTTCTCTTCTCTAGGCTGAACAGCCCCAACTCTCTCAGCCTGTCTTCATAGCAGAGCTGCTCCAGGCCTTTGATCATCTTGGTGGCCCCTATATACTTGTGGGTGATGAGATGGTTGAAGGCTGTGTTGGGCATACAAGTCAAGGATGTTATTAGGTTATTGTCCCTAATGGGGTGAGGTAGCAGATGAGATGTCTATGCACAGAACAAGATTTATTGCAAACATGACTGAGATCTTAAGAATAGAACTAAAAAAGGCACAAGCACAACCAGGTTGTGTGGGGTATTAGGGTAGCAGAACAGAACGTTAAAGCAATAATGCAAAAAGATATCTTAATATTTAAATGCACAACTAATAGTCAGTTAGTTGGCAAAGGTTAACCATTTAAATGCTAGCAACTTAGTTATTAATAGGTCTTAGACTGGATCTAGAATAATGATTAATAATACCTGGCCAGGTAATAAGAAAATAAGTGCACTTTTTTAAAGCATCTTGTGGTTTTAAAATTTTAAAACTTAATAATGAAAGATTTCTTAATATTAAAACTAAGTAAAAAAGACATATAGGAAGTTGATATCTCTCAACCTCTTACAGCCACAGCTCAGTGTCCCTTACTTAATTTCTTGACTCCTGAGGAAACGTTCGTGCTGGAGAGGAGAAGGTCCAGCACACTTCCTGGAAAAGTGTGCGGGAGTCTCTGTGATCGAAGATGAAACCAGGCTTTTCTAGAATAAAGTGGATTGACTGTTGCCATGTAACTAACCTCCAAAATCTCTCATTGGAGAATAAAAGGAAAACAGTGGAAAAACCCAAGAAGGCCCTTTTCTCACCAAGTGAACTCTTTTGTTTATCTGTTAATTCTTGTTTTGTCTCTGTTTCAAGCCTAGTTGTGGTTAGGTTGGGCTCCATGTTCTTCAACATTTGAAAGCAGCTGGTGTTATTGTCATGGTTTGACTCAGGACTGACAATTAAACCCCTAACAACAATGCTTTTGATCCTCTCCCCCTCCCACCACGGAGGGGAAAGAGAGAATTAAGAGAGAGAGACTTTATGGATTGAAAACTGAGCAAGACAGATTTAATTAAATCCTTATGATAAAGAAAATATGTACAATTATATACAAATGTGTTCAGTCCCTATCACCTTCACCCCCACCCCCAGCAGCTCCAGGACATTTCAGAGCTGCTCACAGCTCTGGAGATGCCATGGGAGCTGCTGGAGAGAGCGGCAGAGCAGACAGGAGCTGAGGGGAGAGTTGTAAAGGTCAGGAAAGCACAAGTCTGGGATCAACAGTGATAGATAGGTGGAATCCTGCCTGCACAGTGGCCATGGATGGAAGAGAAGACAAGAAGAAACAGGAAGGAAGAGGCTTAAGTTCTGTGAGCTACATAGATATATGGAATGGTATACTTTGGTCAGTTTTGCTGTCTGTCTAGTCCACTCATCCCTACAGGGGGGCTGCAGATACAACTGTTTTGCTTATTTAGCATCTGAGGCAACAGATTGAAAAAGCAGAGCAAAGCATCCTTCATGTCTGGCAGCAACATAAACATTCCAGTGTTATCAGTCTGTTACATAGAAAACTTGCTGCTACTTAGAAGGGAGCTTACTGAAGAAGAAATGAAAAGAATCAGTAAGAAGAAACTGCTTCATCCTGGCTCAAACCAGGACAGTTATGAACATGAACTTGGCCCTCTGTTTGTACTTTCAAGGTTGTTACCAGCTCGGAGCTTGCTAGGCCCTTTCCATTCCCATGGAATCTTTCCACTCCAGGCCTGGGCCAGTAAAACTGAGACAGAAAGCAATTGAATCATAAAGGGCAACTGAGGCAGGCAAACTGAGAGATGGAGAGTCCTGCTACAGTTATGCAGGGTGAAAATTAAAAATGTGAAAGCCCAACTAGAACATAATATGCAGCTGCTGTAAAAGACAACAAAAAATGCTTCATCAACAAAAGAGGGCAAAGGATAACCTCCACCTGTGTTTTACTTTTCTAGTTCTATTCTTTCTTTACGCTCATATGACAAGACCATATTTAAGATTCTTCTTATGATAAATCCTCAGTTTTGTTGTTATTTGCCTTCTCCTAAATTTGTGTTTCAAGTTAGCTTCCTGATTAAAGTTTCATTTTATGTTATCCCTCTGTTTTTTTTCTGTTTTTTTTTTTGGTGGATTATTATTTTTTTTGTGGTGGTTTCTTTGTTCGTATTGTTTTAGGACCTGCTATTTTGACTGCTTAATGCTGTAATGTAGCTGGACTGACTTTAGCCATCCTCAGTGTGTACAGCTGAGCTAGTCACCAGAAATTCTTGTAATGTCAGCAGAGAGAAATAAGCATTTGCAGATTGTATTTTCTGTAGCAAGAGACTTCAGGCATGTTTTAGGCAAGATGCGATGTGTGCTAAATTCCATTGACTATATTGAGAAATTTGCTCCTGGCTGCAAATGTAGTTTAGGGTGACTATACTAAATATAGGGGTTTACATTTATTCTTATGATTGTTGTTCCATGACTTTTATGATTCTTTTGTGAAATGCTGTGAAATACATCTTTCTTGAACTGTTTTGTTTTGGTATTATGAAAGATTAGAGGAATACTCACTTGTCTTCAACAAACAGTTTAGCAGAATTGTCAGATATATATATATTAAAATATCATTATTTTTTAGAACACTTTACAGAAATGAACAGGTTTTAGTCTAGTGTCTCTGTATCAAGCCTTTTTTTCACATCTCATGCAGTAATATTAACATTGTGTTGTTTCTTTATGTGTTTTAGCGTTAAAGCATTTTTTCAGGTGTTGTGCAGTGTTATGTTTTAGGTTGTAACAGTACTTCTGTGAGTACCTTACAAAATGTGATTGCTGCGTAGTCAAAATCTTTCTTCCATACACAGACTTTTATGGTCTTTAAGACTGTTGAACACTTGCTGAGAATCCAGCTTGGTTTTCATTGCTGTGGAAAGATCAGACAAATTGGTCTGTGAAAATAATGTGTTACAGCACATTTTCTAACGCTAGTTCTTGAAAGAGGGACTGGTACAGAGTAAATGTCAACCTAGATTAAAAACTTTATTTACTGTGTTCTAAGAAAACTACATATGTTATGATTTTGTTTGTTTGTTGTTTTTTTTGTTTGTTTGTTTTGGTTTGGTTTGTTTTTTTAAACATAGTAGATATAAAGTGGATTCTCATCTGTTTATGTTGGTCATGACCAAATGTACAAAACTCTGTTTGGACTGATGCTACTTGCTCATCCAGACTAAAATGAATGAAACACTCAATTTATTAATTACAAATTATAAAATTGTATCACTTCCCAATATTGTTCAGGAGGCCTATTGCAAGGCATGGTTCATAGGTGCTGAAATGCAACCCACTTGTTGCACGCATTTTATTATGCGTGTTCCTGTTAGTTAAAAAAATAACTAGTCAAGTTACTTTTCTTAGTACTAAGTAGGTCTGTTTCTTTGCTGCTCCATCTCATAGGAGTGATGATTAGTATGATCAGTAGCTGCATATGCCTGATACTCTTTAGCTCGGGCTTTTTAGGGGAGGGAGGGTAAGACTTTGGCACTTTATTTATAATGCTTTGAAAACATACGTGAAAGCTGCCTGGCACATGGATGCTTAAGTGCATGATGCCCTACATAATGCATTCAGGAGTTTCCTCATAGACGCTGCAAAAGTATTATTGCTCTCTATGGAATATCCAGCCTACTAGGTGTTTCGGTTTCGTTGTGTTTTTTTTGTTTTGTTTTGTTTTGTTTTTTAATTCATTTTTTCATATTTTTTTGCCAAAAGCTCATTTTGTGTTTTCTTTTTGGAGTCTTGTCTGTGCTAGCGTGTTTACTCTGAAATTTGCACCCAGCGTTATCGTTGGTTCAGCTTTACAGCTGGCAGGAGGAATGAGAGCTGCAGCGTATGCAGGGTGCTGAAAGCTTTTGGCAGCTTTGCCTCATTGCTTTATAAATCTGCCATGGGCAAAGTTTGTACAATGGAAATTTGGCTCTGTCATTGTTTACATCACTGCATCTTCTGGTGGCTGCAGTCTGGTACTAATAAGAATAGGAAAATTCTTTAATAAAGTTTTAGTGTAAAAATAGCGTGGGTTTTCTGCATAGCTGTTGGAGCTCAGTGGTAATCCTTCTGTGCCTTATGTCATGGTTGCCAAGGAGGATTGGATATGGCTTCTTTCATAGCTTTCAATAATGCAGTTGTCAACAGTGCTTAATTGGATAAGGAGATTGTTGAAGAGTCAAGTGAGACAGTGCCTCTCAAAAAAAGGTGTGAGATGAGTGAGTTCTGATGAACAACTTTTCTATTATGATTAAGAAAAATAAGATAGTAGGGTTTTTTAAGCAATCTTTAATTTGAGAAGCTGTAAAAGCCTAGTGCTTTGCCTGGGAGAAAGACATGTCTTTGGAGAGGAGAGCTTGTAGAATTATCACAAATTGAATGATCATCAGAAAACTACTGATTTTATGGAAATGAAAGGTAAACAAACTTAGATATTGTAGCTTTTTAGGATGTGTGAGTGATTGTAGTTGGAGAAAACTACAGTTGGAACCCACTAAGATTGACTCTTGAGCATAAAATAAGGCAGGTCCTTCTAAGATGCAGATATTTTACAGTTTTAAAGGATAGAATCCAACTAACCAAACAAGATGGAGTCACCATCCCTGGATGTGTCTAAAGGTCATTTACATGTGGTGTTGGTGGACATGTTTTAGGGGACAACTTTGTAGAGTAGGGATGATGGTTGGACTCAGTGATCCCAAGGGTCTTTTCCAAACTGAATGGTTCTATGATTCTAAAAGATAACATTAAAATAAAGGGCCAAAGCATTTCATAATAGCAGCAATAGCAGTGTTAGTAATACAGCTAGTTCAAATGATCAGTTTTTCTAGCAGCATTAATTTGACCGTAACAGAACATTTGATTTATAGGTTAAAACTGAGATTTCTTCATGGTAAATCCTTTTGTCTTGAGTCAGCTATGTACGGTTTTTACTGTGTCTTTCGCCAATGAAACTTAGATTTCTGCATGGCATGTGTATCTTCATTAAGTGTAGTACTATATGTTAATACACGTCACAGGCGTAATAGAGCAATGCATTTTTGAAAGGTTACCTAAAAAGCTGCTTTCCTATGGAGGATGAAATAGTAAACTGTCAACTACAATATTGGAAATTTTTTCCAGTATCTTGGGAGTTGTAAGATTGTGCGGCTTACTAAGAGTTTTACCACTATGACTGCTATACTTACATTTTTTTGCAAGTAAAATCACTTCCTTACAATATTATTTGGTGTTGGAGAGAAACAGTACAGTGCCTTTGTCATTGTATAATTAATTTCCCTCTTCCAACTTACCCCATTGTCATGGATTAGCCTTAGCTAAGGGACAAACATCCACCCTGCCACTCACTCCATGGAGGCCACTCCTGCAGCTTCCCCCTGCCAACACCTTGCCATGGGCACTCACTGCTATCATTTATACCATTTGGACAGTGTTCAGTTTTTGCTTTTATTCTAATTTTAATCTTAAAACAAAGGTTAATCATCTAGGAATTGTTAAGAAATGACATTTTCATGAAGGTGATTAATTTTGTGGTCCGTATCCATTTGCTGTAGTGCTTCAAAATCCCTGCATCTGTGATTTGGACTTAGGCTGTATTATGCTGCTGCTGAGACTCAGATAAGCTTGAACCCTTGGAGAATTCACTGTTGTTTGAATTGTATTGGCTTTGCTAATCTCTCAGCTATATTTCATTTTGGAATTTGTCTTTTTTTAAATGTTTCAGTCAGATTTACATTGAAAAATGTTGTATTACAGCTATGCTGCTTTTGGCTTTGAGTCTTACTGTACTAGGGATTCAAGATATGCTTTTCTATCCATAGAGACAAATGAAGTATAACCCCAATTTTGTGGATACCATAGCTGATTATTAAAGAACAGCAGTTTCTGTGGGATAAACAGTGTCACTTCATGGGCTTACTTGTTCCCTAGTGAGGTTTGAGGTGTGGAGTTTATTAAATTTGACCGACATTAGCTAGTAACACACGTCAAACTGCAAAATGAAAGTTAGTTGTTGCCTGTGCAAGCACATATATACTTACTTAAGTGATGTTGTGTTTCAGTGATTTTAAAATGTCTAAAAAATGAGAGTGTTTGTTTTCTGGTAACTGTGGATAGATGTACTGGTTTCTAACTAGTGTTATATCTTAAGGTATGTTATCTCTTCCTCCCCTCTTTTTTTTTCATTTTAAGCTGTGTTTATGCATGAAGGCAAGTATAGATATGGTCACATAAGCTGCCATTGTACCTTCTTTTTCTTTTATAATCACACAAAAGCTCCTGGCTTATGCTATTAAAAAAATCTTTCATATGAAAATACGTGTTTTGGTATTAATTGCAATCCTAGGCAACACCTTTTGTAAGCTATTTCGAAGCTAACTGTCTTAAGATTCAATGGTGAGGGAAAGAATAGAAATACACACACACACATACATGTATGTATGTATGTTTTTTCCCCTTGAATGCTTTCTATTTATTACTGTGTTCTCCAAGTTTGGTGAGACTTTCAAAATCACTGTGAAATGAAAAAGTGCTCTTCATAAAATTTCTATTACTGAGGTGACTGAGGAAAAATGTGAAATGTAATTTTTTGTATATTTTGCAGCTAAACATTGTTTAAGGGATTTTGGATTTCCATGTAAAACATCTCTGGCTCTACATAAGAGACACCCAGATTCAGACCCCATGCTTTTTAGAAAGATACAGCATTAGATGTGAGGAGTCTGGTTTATGATAGTTGTTTATTCTCCAGAAACCCATTCAACAAACTTTGTGAGGCTGGAGCTGAAAGTAAGTGCTGTGTACAAAGATTATAATTGGAGAAGGGATCTGCCTTTTTTTTTTTTTTCCTTCTTTTTTTTTTTTACTCTGATATTTCCTGTTTCTTGTTCTCACTTTCACTTAAAACAAACTTCTCGTTCAGCCAGTTGCACAAATGGTTCTTTGGACCTTGTATCATGACTGCAGAGCTGCAGAATATATTCAAATCAACCCCAGTGTTCTCAGTGTGCATCTGTAGCCGTGATAAACGTGGTACTGCATCATTTCACTAATTTTGATAGAAGTCCTACGCACAAATAAATTTACATAGGCTAATTTTGCTATTGGAAAGGATTGTAAGTCGCCTGAAGTTTGAGCAAATTCTTAATGGTAGATGGAATATCTTGGGTCATCTTTACCCCACCATACTACAGAAAGGAATGCAATGGTTTTGTACTGTGTCTTTTTGCTAAATTACATTGTATTACCACTGTCTTCCCTTCATCTCTTGCTGTAATCTCTTACAATTATTTCTTCCCGTTTACAGGCTAGTCTGCCTGCTTAACTTCTGTCTGGACAGTGAGTGCAAAAAGGGCATCTGCTGTACCATCTCTGCCAACATGCTGCTGCCTCAGTTCTGAGGCTTCACACTAGGTCAGAAGTACAGCATGCCATATAGCCAGTCACCAGCTGCCATGATTCATTCAGATGTCTATGAAAGCAGGGATGTAACTCCATAACATGGTGAATCACTGTATTATTCATCCCTTCATGGAATTTTGTATCTGAGTGTGGATGCATTCATGCTCTTGTCTTCAGTGTTTTTTCTAAAAAAACACCCTAGACATATGTTTCTTAGTAGCAAGGGGCTACATTTCTCTGAATAGCCATGAAGTCTTAGTGAGGAATAAGAAAGCTTAAATATATCTGGGAAAACTCCCTTATCAATAGGCAGCTTGCTTATGGTGTATGACTGAAGGTTTAACTTGAATATTAAGTATGAGACTAAATAGTCATTAAAAATGTGATCAAATTAAAATTTTCTGTTAGTATTAAGTACAAAAAATGAAGACATGAGAATAATAAGTATTCCATATAGGAGAAAAGATTAGTTTACTGTAACTTCACTCAAATGCATGCAAACCAGTGTGGTTAAGCAGTTGAAATTTCCTCAGGTTCAGCATTGTTAGGTTTTAAATTACTTCAGGAGAAATGCTCAATCCTGTTACTCAGAGGTCAAGCAAATTTTTTTAACTAGGCCTGTTGAGCTATCTTGTGTAGTGATTTTTTAAAAAAATATTCAGTGATATGACACTTTATCAGGATTATAGGAAAAGTATTTCCTACTTCTCCCTCCCAGAAGAATATGCAACTCTTTATGGATTTGTTAAGCTGTCATTCTTGGATTTTACCTCTGAATACAACTGATTTGCCCACTCTTGCTAACTAGTGGCATTTTTAAATGTGTATCGTAACTAAAGAGTTTAAAAATTCACCATCCATAATCACTTGTGGGGGAAATGCTCTGGCTGTTACACCATGTAGAAGTTATCCTTTTCAATGTATGTTTACTGTCTTCAGGCACTGGCATAAGCCTGGTGTGCAAAGATCTGTAGAGGGAGTTGTCAACTCTTCTTTATGTTTCACAGAATAATTCAATGCCCTCACTCCATTGCCTGACTGTCCTCATGAGGAACAACATTCCTCCTTAGCTCCAGTCTGCATCTCTTGTATTTCAATTAATGCCCAGTGTCTCTCACCTTCCTATGATCCACCACTCTGGCGGTGTTGTCTTGGTAATCTCATAGGTACTGGTGGCCTGCTGGTGGTGCCCCTCTGTAAGCACCTTAGCCCTTCTCTAGGCTAAAAAAGCTCATCTCAGCCTCCTCATATTTTTGTCCCTCAGTGCCTTGATGAACCTCTGCTGAACTCCTTTATATCTACAGTTTTCAGAAGGGGTGGGAACTGAACACACTATCTAGGTGTGGTCTGATGAGTGCTGAACAGGAAGTGATAGTCACTTCTCTTAACCTGCTGGCTACCCTACTGTTTGTAGAACTATTGGAAGTCTAGATACCAAAGTTGAGGTGAATAAAATCCATTGACAACCACAAATATGGTCTTTTTGTCAGACCAGGCAATCAAGCTGTTTAGGCATGATTCACCCTTGGTGCCCAGAAGGGTATTCCAAGATGACTCCTTTAATGTTTTTTCTCTTAAGACCTAGGAAGGCTAGCTGGTCTGCAGTTTCTAGACTACCCTTTTGACCTGCTTTTGAAGATGTGTGCAAAGTGTGGTGATGTCCAGTCACCAGTTCTTTCCCCTGACATCTCCACATTTCAAACATGACAGAAAACAGTCTCAATATGATATTGGCCAGTTGTTTGGATGCAGCCCATCAGCTGCATGGAGTTGGGTTTGTTAAGTTTTGGCAGCAATTAATGACTTGGCTCTCATCCACTGCTGGTAGTTCATAATCTTCTTGTGCTCTATCACTAAGCATGAAAGGAGGAGGGATCTTGTTAAGACTGGAATGAAGAAAGCATCTCATCCATGTTTGTGCCTCCTGTCACTCTATCCACTCTCCGTTGAGCACCAAGCACATACTTGAATTGCTTGTCTTTTTATTACTAGAGCAGACGTGGCAGCTCTTCTTGTTGCTGTTTGATATCCCTCACAAGTATCAACGCTAGATGAGCTTTAGCTCTGAATACCTACATCCCTACATGTCTGATGAGGTTTTTCTTTTGTAGGCTTTCCCTGCCTCCATCTTGCATATGCTGCCTTGCTGCATTGGAGCTTAGGCTTGCTAAGCGAGCTTCTGCTACATTTAGACATTCTGTTTTTTCTGAATATCACGATAAACCATCCATAGACTTAGAGAATGTTTTCCTTAAATGCATGCTAGCTTTCCTGAACTTCTTTATCCTTTGGGGCTGCCTCGTTTGGCATCCCATCTACCAGTTCCTTCACTAAAGCTGAAATCTGTTCTCTTGAAATCTAGGGTCTGTGCTATGCTGCTTTCCTTCCTCATTCATGAGGAAAGGAAGTATGGTAACAGTGCAGTTACATAAAAAGTAATGTATTTCAATAAAGACTTGAAGTCCAAAGCAGAGCTAATCTCATACTCTGTAGCTGATAGTAAAATTCCACTTACTTGGCACTACCAGGATATTTATTTGACTAATAAATTATGGCTGTAGGGCATCTATTTTGTAAGTTGTTTTCTCACATAAAATTTTTCACTGAGACGTGCAGTCTGTTAATTGATACTTTTCGGTAATGACAGAGAAAGTGGCTGTTCATCGATGGTCTTAAACACAGAGCTTGATTTTGTGTATTTGAGATAGTAATGAGACCTCTATTTTCTGTATTATATGTATTACTTTTGTGAAGGTTTAAGACACCCTAGTCAAAAGAATTCAGCCTTTCAAAATTATGTGAATGGTGCTGTTTGTATATAATTTTTTTTGGGTAGATGGTGGTGACTATTTTTTCTTTTGTTTTGGTTTATTTGACAGGTGACTTTAACTTGGGTTAGTAAAGCATCCAAGGTACCATGTTGTATTTTGCCAGTCTGTGTGTTAACTATCAAACTATAACAGTGTCTGTTAAAAGTTTTGTTATGCCCCTGTGAAACTAGATGAGTATAATGTAAGATATGCAATTTCTGGGAATTCAGACAAACACTGCATGTTAGTAACTGTTCCTCAATTTATTGCCAGTATTTCCTAGTGTATCTTCAACTATGTCATTGTTGTACACTAACTGAAATTAGGAAAAATAGCATTCTTCCATATTTGAATAGGTGATCAACTTTTATTATATTTTCAATAGTAACTGTTTATATTACCTCAATACAGTTGACAAAGTTACAAATAATTGTTAAGAGTGATTAAAAAAAAAATACTGTCTGAGCAGCACTGGCTTGGCTGAATAGAAAGCTTTGTTTGAAACTCAGGAAAAAAAGGAGAATTAATGGACTTTGGATGAAGGCAGGCAACTCAGGGGGAGTACAAAGATGCCATTAGATTATGCAGGTAGAAAAATAGAAAAGTCAAAGCCCAAATATGGCAGCTGCTGTAGAAGACAATAAAAAATGCTTCTGTAGATACATCATCAACGAAAGAAGGCAAAGAATAATCTCCGTCTGTTATTGGATGTGGTTGGAAACAGTGACAAAGGATGAGGAAGAGGCTGAGGTACTCAATGCCTTCTTTGCATTGATCATTAGTAGTAAGACCAGTAGTTCTCGGGGTACCCAGCTCCCTAAGCTGTAAGACAGGGATGGGGAACAGAATGAAGCTGCCATAATCAAGAGCAAATGGATAGTGAGCTGCTGTGCTGCTTAGACACATGGGATTCTAAGGGGCTAGATGGGATCCAACCAAGGATACTGAGGAAGCTGGCAGAAGTGCTCATTGAGCCACTTTCTGTCATGTACCAGCAGTCCTGGCTCATTTTGGAGGTGCCAGTTGACTGGAGATTGGCAAATGTGCTGCTGCCCATCTACAAGAAGAGCCTGAAGGAGGATCTGGTGAAGTAGAGGCCTGGCAGCCTGACCTTCATGCTGGGAAGTTATGGAGTGGAACATGTTGAGTGCCATCATGTGGCCCATACAGAACAACCAAGTGATCAGGCCCAGCTAGCATGGTTTAATGAAAGGCAGGTCCTGCTTGAATAACTCCAGCTTGGACTTCCCACCATTCACGGGCTGCTTCAGGAACAGTCTTCTTCCCTGGCGCCTGGGTCTTCCACAGCTGCATAATTCGTGTCCACCGGCAGCAAATCTGAGTCCATTGGCCACAAAATCCAAGTCCACTGGCCAAGTTCACCCCTCCTGGCACCTTCAGGGAGTGTTCCACCACTTTCCTTCATGAATGGGAAACAGCCTGCCATCTTGCCATGGGTTGCAGGGAAACTTCGGCTTGGACACCTTCTTCCCCTTCTTTCTTGCCAGCCACTGGGATCTTCAGCCCAGCACTGCCTTTCACCTCTCCAGCTCAGCTCTTCTTTCAGTGCTCCTCTTCTTTCAGTGCTCGCTCTGCTCGGGTGTTATCTCGGTTCTTTCATATGTTAATGGCAGAGGCGCATCTATTGTCCCTCTAATGGCTCCTTGGCTGGTTTTGGAGCAGGTGGAGCTTCTCAGCTTCTTAAAGGAGCCACTCCTGCGGCACTTTGCCCACAAGAAAAAAATCCCACCAAACCAAACCAGCACATTTAGCCTGGAGAAAAGGAAGCTGAGGGCATCCTTTACCACCCTCTCCAACTACCTGACAAGAGGTTTTAGCAAGGTGGGGATTGGTCTCTTCTCCCAGGTAAGTGGTAGAACAAGAGGAAATGGCCACAAATAGCACCAGGGAAGGTTTAGAATTGATATGAGGAAAAATTTCTTCACTAAAATGGTTATCAAGCAGTGGATCAGGCTGACTAGTGCAGTGATAGAGTCATCATCCCTGGGAGGTGTTTAAAAGATGGGTAGATGTGGTGCTTAGGGTTTAACTGTTGGAGTTTGCAGTGCAAGGTTAATGGTTGGACTTAAAGGTCTTTTCCAAACTAAATGACTCTCTGGTTCCCTGCATAAGTAAGATGGCATGTTCTTTGTTCAAACTGAAGAGGAAACTGGTTTATCATATGTTTATATTTAGATTCCCTTGCTTGATGGTGTGATAAGCACTGATGATTTCTTGAAATAGAAAATATTACCTGGAAACTTTTAAGGAACTTTAATAAGCCTGACTATTCAAGGCTGGAGAGAAGTGAGATGTCTTTGGTCTATGCTTTAAGATCAGTCTTCCACATCTCTCTCTTCCCTTTTTTAAGCACATCTTTATAGTTGGAGTTTAAACAAGTTCTTGGCCATACCTTCAGTCAAGCTGGGTACCTTTAGAGATGTCAGTGATAACAGAAGATTCGACTGCCAATTGTAACTAAGTCACAATTACATTGAGCTGTTTTCTGAATCTTTGAAAAGTTGCAAAATTGGAGCATGAAAGCCAAAGAAAATAAAAATCTCTAATGAGAATTTGACTGTGGGGTGGTAGCATTTTCTTTTGTGATTTTTCTTCTGAGCCAAATTGAATATCACATTTAAAAATATTGAATTATAATTTCCCTTTTATACTATGTTCTGTTTCAGTACAAATTACATAATGTCAGATTTTTCTGTGCCAGTTAATTGTCTGATTCACAGTGATGTCATTCATACCTCCTGGTGCAGGTTACCTCTGTTTTCTCACTTTCTTCTATATATAGGACCCTGGGTTAAAGTAAAGAGATATTGTAGGTGAGTTTTTAAGAAAGTAATTGGTTCTAGTATTTTAGAGTGCATTTTCATTTTTAAAAATCAATTAACAGTTAATTACTATAATTAAAAAAGACCTGTCTTGACAGAAAGTATTCTTTATATTATTGAGAATGTATTGTATTTAAATACACATCACCTTTACTTCCTGGTTTGTTTGTTTTTTTCTAAATCTGGATTTTATTTCAAAATTGCCATCAAAGTTATATGGAGGCAATTAATTGATCTGTGCAGGGGCTACTATTTTGTATTGAAATTACAGAAACTAACTGGTGTTTTTGAAGAGTAGGTTGCAAAACATAACTTCTACATGTGAAAACAAGGTAAATATGGAAGTCTTCCCATCACCTGTAACTGTAGTGCTGTATATGTTGTCCACTTGCACCTTGTGCTTTTTACGTGAGGAGATAAGAAAGCGTTTTGCATTGTACTGTGTGGTTTGGGAGCAGGAGTGGCTTTACTTTGTGTTTGAACTGAGGCCTGTAAAGCATGCAGAGCAGCTCAGTACCAGGGTATGAGACCTGGTTTTGAAGCAAGGAAAAGATTGTCCCATGACTGTGTTGGAGATGTGCTGCGTACACAGTATTGTAATTCAGTTGCATGTCTGTTAAAGAAGCTACCATGAGGCTGTTTTGATGATTAAGTAACTAAATCTCCTAGTTGTCAGGCTAAGAAACAATGCACACATTTTTAATTGAAAAAGCATTTCTTCCAAGTCTAGCTCATAATGATGTATTTGCTTGCAGTGGTTTGGAGATGTTAATTCAGACAACTGAAATGTTCAAAAAGTATTGGTGTCTGGAAAAGGTTTGAGATTTATTTGCAGAAAAACAGACAGTTGTAGAGATTGAGACTGTACGCTTGATGTGAGGCAATTGGGCTGAGCTTTTGGAAAACAAATATACATGGACAATGTTTCATTCTTTAAACATACTTCATTTAGAGTTATTGGTTCCTTCAAGACTAAAGCCTTCTTTGGTTTAAAAGAGCTGTGAAAGGCTTTTTGAATTACTAGTCATAGATTCTGAAACCAAGACTTGCAGACAGGCCAACATAGTTTTGAGCCCAGTTACAGATTTCAGCAGCATCTCCTCTGTTGGCTAGCAGGCTGTGAGAATCATGAACTTTCAGGATGCATCAGAGAAAGAGTCCTGTTAGATGAAGGTGAAAAATCTGAGACAGATTCCTTTGCCCATTACTCTACTCTCTCATTGTATTAAAATGTAAAATAGTTGCTACTTTTCCAAGTAGCAAATTCTGTTTCCCAGATACCTAGAAATGCAAGTTGAGCAAATTAGATTTTTTGAGTAACAGGGTTGCGAACAAAGTCAGCTGGAAGGGTAAGAAACCTTGAGCACAAGTGATTAAGTCATGAATAAAATCTGGGCTGAAGAAGGTGTGGAGTAGTGGGACTGCCTCATTGGTAATTTTTTTTCACTTTTCATGGATATTTTGAGATGATTATTATATTATGTTCGATGAAGAAATTGATCATTACTGTTTTAAAATGCTTTTCACTTGAGGGAGAGGCTTTTCACTAAGTTGTTATCTTGCAATTGTGAAATCATGTCACAACCCTAGTATGTTTATCTTCTCCAGTGTGGAGAAAAATGTCTCTTAGTCCTAAGTGATCTTGTTGCAGAATTAAGAGAGAATTCTCATATGAAAGCAAATTAAGAAAACTTGGTTTATTGACTAGAGCAGAGTTGAACAGATAGCACAGGCACTACAGTGGTATTGAGAACCAAGTTACAATTTTATGTATAACTGCATTTTAGCTTTCAGGTTTTGTCCCTATAGGCATAGCCTCAAGTGGGCACATGCTAGCCACCACAGTGTCAAACACTGCAATTTAATTTGCTTGTTTAGTGGTTTAAAAATATGGTCCTGTTCAGTGTAAGTAAGAGGAATGGGGGCTGGCAGCTGGGACCTGGTCAATGATTAAGTACCACCAAAACGTTATGACTGCTTAGCTGATAGCTGTGAGAACCCTACAGGATGTTATTGGATAAAATAAATGCAATTGTAGATAGTATCAGCAGCAACAACAGGTTTGCTTTTGTTGTTGTTTGTTTGTTTTTGTCTTTGTTTTGGTTTTTTCTACTAGTGGTATGAAAGTATTACTGCGATTGTAGAAGACCATAGTAGAAGTCATCTTAAAGACTATGCAGTTCTGATCACTTATGTTCAAGGAAAGTTAATTCACAAAGTTATTGAAAAGAGAGGATTCTTATATGAAAGCAAATTAAGAAAACTCGGTTTATTGACTGGGGCAGAGTTGAACAGATAGCACAAGCACTAACATGGTATTGAGAAATAAATTACAGTTTTATGTATAACTGTATTTTACCATTCAGGTTTTCTCCCTATAGGCATAATTTTTATGTCTGTTGGATGGATTCAGGACAGCAATTGAGATGTGGGTAACCAAATACTCTGGTTCTTTGACAGATTTGCTGGGTTTAGAAACCTTGTCCTTGCAAGTATGAAAATGTTCACTCCAGTACAAATATGAACAAATCACAATGAAATTTTTATGCCTGGTGGAAGTGAAGTGCCAGATTGGGGTCATGTAAAAATAGTTTAGAAAAACATAACAAAACACTTTTTTCTTTTCTTAGTATTAAAGTGGGCAGCCTGGTAGGGCAAGTCAGGAAAAAGACGAGTAGTGTAGGTGTAATTCTGTGGACGTTAACCAGAACTGCAAAAGCATATGAGAGGAATAGGCTTATTTTTTTCCAGAGATAAATACTGAGCTGCAGAGGAGGAGAACAAGAAAGTAAAAAAAAAAATGTTACCTTTTTCTTGTGCAATAGAAATAACCATCTTGATTCTGCTTTCATTTTGTCATTAGAACCACTTGGTCTTACTTCTTTTAAACTGCAGAATTGCTTGTTATGATCCTCAGAAAGGAAGCCGTAGTAAAATCCCAACCTACCTAAAAGCTGTTCTTAAAAAATAGCAAAAGGAGCTTGTGTGTTTTTAAATAGGTGGCTTTTAGTACTTACAGTATACTGCTTGGTATATCTTTTTTCCTTTTTTTTATCCAATTTCCCCTATAATCAGCCTGAAAGACATAAACACTAGAAGGAAATAATCCTCATGATCCAGACCTCAATTGGTAGGTGCCTATTAAAATAAGTTAGTTCTGGGAATTTCTGTGGTAATTACACTTTTGTTAGGTGATTTGTTTAATTGTGCTTGTTACTATAAGAAGAATGTGAACTTTGGTAGAGCTTTTTAGCAGTTCTCTTTACTGCAGCTGACATGTTCCTTCAGAATGTTATCACTGAAAAAGAAGACATAGCATACAATGAATCAGTCACAGTTCTTTCGGTATTTGTTTGTATGCAATACAGAAGAAGTTGGAAGTGGTCATTTTGCCTTTTTAGAGTGTACAGGGTAGAAGATGTGGTGTTTGGTAAGTAAATGGTATGCAGAAAAAAGATTTTAAGGTGTGCATCTTGCTACTCTTTTTTCCTGTAGCAAACATTTAATACATTCTTGTGATAAATTTTGATAATAACACCAGTGTTTCTGACCCTGGTTGCAATCTTTATTTATAATAGCTTTTAACTCAATTTTTCTTCTGTTTGTGTCTCTCTGTAGGCCAGTTTTACTTGCCTCTTCTCCACCAAATTCACAAAGCTTTTGACTCTGCAAGGCATGGTGCATCCTCAGCTTCCAGTGAAGTCAACAGAAGCTGAAGAAACTTTGCATTTTCTCAAAAGATAGATAAGCTTAGAGGCAACTTATCAAAGAATATAATTTGCAGCCCCTCTATCTTCCCTGCTTGACTTCCTGATTGTACAGGTCTTGAATTTAAATTGCTACTTCTTTTCCAATAGGGTTGGTTACAGTTGAAAAGAACATCAAGTAGTGTTCCCCTTTTTGTGTCACGTCCTTCACAGTGGCAAGTTTAGCGTGCACTGCATGTGTCTATTAAGAATTAATTCTTTAACTGTATTTTAGTGAGAGAGCACAATATGGTATGTTCCAGTGCAAGAACCTTAATTCCTTACGCAGACATATGGCACAGAATTATCTACTTAAAGATGGAACAATCTGATAATAATTTGGTAGAGTGACATCTGCACAATAAAATAAGATGCTGATCACACTGGAAAAGTAAACGCAAAAGTTCTATTCTAACTATTCTGACATCATCAGAAAGCCATTATCATTCCTCCATGGAATGTTAAAATTTAATTAACTAATTCGGTCTTATCACATGCAATATAAATAAAAAATAACCCTATTAAGTATTCAGAGACCCATGCTGAACACAAAACTTTTAAGTACTATTTTCTAGAATTTGGATTTAAAGCACTTACAGATGTTTAACAGGGAATAAGGAGAAAGTATTAGGAGAAAAATAAAAATTCTGTTGTCATTTCCATCCTGTACTGAAGATGTTTACACATCCTGTTCTATTCTCCATAGTTTAGTTTAATGTCCTGTTGGTCCTGCCATCAAGATATGTAATTTAACATCAGTCTTTACTTTTGGGAGAAACTGAGTTAACACAAGGGCAAAATTACAGCCTTTGCCTGGATAAAATGAGGGTGATTTTTACATTCACATGACTAAACATCAAGATGGTAGGTCTTCTATCTTATGCTTCACTATGAATTTCACCTCCATCATAAATTCTTCAAAATGTAATGGAAATGCCCAGAAATTTGAGTTCTGCATTGAAATTGAACTAATTTGTATTTGTGGAGTTGGGATTCTTAATTAGCATTATTATAGAATGTAAACTGTTATTTTATTTAATTGAAATATCAGAAGTTTTTTATATATGCAGCAAGCAAGGAAAATTTATATTAAAAATTATGGACATCAGTAATGAATTCTCATTCTTCTGCTTTAAGTTAGGTACTACATTAAGGTAGTTCTCTTTGGTAGGAATGATTTAACTGATGTCACAGAGAGAACTTTTTTAGTGCAAGTGTTTGTGGGCAGAGTAGGGGTTTGAGTTGGCCTCCTTATTTCAGTTTTGCAATACTAAATCTATAAAAAATGTATTTAATGTAGAATTACAATAGTCAGTACTATTTCATATTGATCTTTTTTTTTCTCTTCCTTTAAACCTAGTTTTACCATTGTGTCAAACAGCCAGGAAAAATGGCTTTTGCATTTCTTACTGGAAAGCTCTTGCTGTTCACATGTTTTTTCTCCTTCTTTTTTCCTCCTTTTTTCCTCCTGATTTTTTCTTCCTTTTCCCTGAAGAACATATATATGAAAGTAGAACATACTCATGTAGGTTTTCTTCTTTACAATAATAGATCACAATGGTAAGGCTTTTTTGGGCACATAAATAAAATAACTACATATAGTGATTTTTTTTTTTAACACATCTATAGTTACAGTCTTTTTTTTCTGGTGTCACTGTATAGAACATACAGATGTGGTGTTTTTTGACATCAGAAATACAGTTGGCTGGAATGAATTTGAATTATCTTAGGCTGGTGTTTACTGCATGCCAGCATATGGAACTGATACCAGTTTTTTAATGATAAATTTCAGGCTAGCTGCATGTGGGGATAGAACATCTCATAGAAATGTATGGGACTGTTGGAAGTTAATACAGAGTTGATGCAGAAATTTCTTTCACTCTTCTGATGTGTTCTGTCTGACTAATAGACTTTTCACAGATTAAAAAGCAACTGGGATATCATACAGAACCATTCGTTCAGCCTTATCATTTCTCTCTCTGCCAAATACAAGCCTCCTGTAATGCTTCTCAGAGGAAAAGGCATGTAGCACAATATTCTTTTGCATGAAATGCAGACTAGATATTTTTATTAAGGTAAATTAAATTCCAATAGCAGTTTTATTTATTTCAGGTGGAATGAAAGTCTTTTATATGGACTGAAAATCAGTAAAAGAATATATTTTATGTTTTTTAGATAACCATAGTAATGTGAACTCTGCATAGTCTTTTGTCTACCTGATTAAACCAAATATTCTTAAAGATATGACAGCATGAGAAATGCAGTATTTAGGTTTTTATGCTCACCCAAAATACATAGTTAAAAATATTCCTATTTAACATCTTAGATGAACTGATTGTGAGGAGGTAAAGCTGACTTCTCAATTATCTTTAAAATGCAAACACCTGCTCTTAATGAACTGTTTATCCTAAATTTTGGGTCCAATCTGTAGGAAGGTAGCCATGTTTTTGTTTTGCTTATAGAAGCTTAATTAGTTTATATTAGACTTCATGACTGGAGAAATTCTTTATCTCCCTGCAGTGTTGTGGGAAAATATCTCCTAGTAATTTAGCAGAAAAATTTAATAAGCAGCACATCACAGTAGCACTCTCTCACAGGCAGAATCCTGATCTATTGTCAAAACATAAGGAGCAATTGGCTGGTGGCAGTGATGATCAATTTAGATGGTAGTTACTGAAAGAAGGCATAGAGATCTTAAATGATCCCTTTTTTCTTCTACAGGTACAAAAAAATGAATACTGACAAAATGGCACGTTCTGTATTGCATTCTCTTTAATAGAAAAAGGAAAAAGAAACAACTGAAGCAAGCATACTTTTTGATAAGAGCAAAGTTGTCATGACAGTGTGCTGCCTCTTGAATCTACTTGATACAAATGATCAGCATTTGGTAACATTTTTGTCAAGTTCCTCTTACTTCATCATAACCCTCACTAAAGAAGTTTCTAAATCTTCTGTCTTCACTTACACAGCCCTTTGCCTTACTCACAAGAAGGATGTGTGCTTGTTGAAGCGTGTCCAGAGGAGGGCAGCAAAAATGATCAGAGGGCTGGAGCCCCTCTCTTATGAAGACAGGCTGAGGGAATTAGGGTTGTTCAGCCTGAAGAAGAGAAGGAGGACCTTAGAGCAACCTTCCAGTAGCTGAAAGGGGCCTATAAGAAGGCTGGGGAAGACCTTTTCACTAGGGCATATAAGAACAGGACAAGGGGTAATGGTTTTAAGCTAGAAAAGGGTAGATTTAAGTTGGATGTTAGGAAAAAGTTCTTTACTATGAGGGAGGTGGATCACTGGAACAGGTTGCCTAGAGAGGTGGTGGAGGCCCCATCCCTGGAGACATTCAAGGTCAGGCTTGATAGGGCTCTGGTCAGTCTGTTCTAGTGTCAGATGTCCCTGCTTATTGTAGGGGGGTTGGACTTAGACGACGTTTAGAGATCCCTTCCAACCCATTACATTCTATGATTCTATATTAGAAGTGTTTTTAAGTTTCCCAGGGAGCACGTGTGTATAATCTTATGCAGATTTTAAAATACTAAAGTACAGTAAAGAGGCACACTTGTCGTGTCAAGAATCATCTACGACTACTTACTGATGAAGGCAAAAGTGCTTTGAACATGCTTCTCTACAATCTCCTAATGCCCAGGAGTTGTGGTGGTGTACAATGTAAGTTGGTATAAACAGGTTAATACTGCAGTCACCTATCCTGGAGAGTAATGATGCTTTTATGCTTTGCAACCACACAGATCTCTGGTCATACTGCCTTCCAAGCTTCAGAGGATGGCTTGAGGGTCTTGTGTGCATGTACGAGTGTGTGAGACCATGGCTGTATCTGGCTGTCTGTTCTTTTACACAGATGAACAGGTTCGGGTTCTGAAGTTCTTTTAGTGTTCAGTCCTATATGGTAATGATGTTCTGCAATACCAAACTTTTTTCATTCTCTATTTCCTCTGCAGCAAAACACGGTCCTACCTAATGCATCACAAATTAAATCTCAGAATAAAATGAGAAAAAATGTTTTTTTAAATGTGTGCATTTTTTATTGTCTGTACAGTCAGGTACTGACTACGAGGTATTTCTTGAATCAAGTTGACCATCTAGCCTAATTCTCAATTGGCTAATGACAAGTCAGTGTTTTTATTCTAAGTAATACTGATACTTGCAGATATTAGCTACACTAGGTTTTTGTAAGACAAAGAGCTAATGAACTGAGAGCAGTCCTGTCATAGACAGCTTTAATAAAATGTGTTGAACCAAAGATAAGGCAAGTAATTCTAATACCTTAGTAAATGATTTTAAATTTCTTATCTAATAATGAACATGCATGTTCCATGCTGACCTCCATGTATCAGCTTCATATTAATTATTATCTATTTTAAAACCTGGTGATATTTAGTTTGCTTAAACTCTCATTCTCTTTTATGGGCTCATTAACATATAAACAAATTGTATCTGATATAGCTACAGAGTTAGTGTGTTTTGCTTCCGATGTTTTCTAAAATGCTTGACCACCACTAGATCGAAATTATTAGTCCTTTTTCAGGCAAGTTCCTGCCTTATATCCCTAGTTGTCAACATAGGAACCATGATAACTGCAGCAATATAACTACTTCAGTGAATAGTGAAGTAATGTTTATTTTCCCAACTCTAGGGCAAGGTAAATTATCTGAGGCATCAGATCATCATCTTCTGTCAAGTCCTTCATTCGATTATCATTCTTTTAGAAACTATAAGCCAGAAAGGCTTATTGTCAACATGATTGTTCCTTCTCTTTTTTTTTTTTTTTTTTCTTCACTTGAGTGGAAGGAAATTCCATTGCTTTGAATAGTCTGTAATTTTTTTAAATTAGGTGTTTAAATGGAATGCAGTCTCTGTTTACACTGAGCTTTTCTGTTTGTCTGTCATAATTGTTAGCTGGAAACACATATCTTCTAGGAACGGGTTCAATTTTCCATAACTATTGACAGATGTTTCTGTAGGATCTTCAGTGACAATGATGTATTTGTTGATAACCCAGTGCTTGCTAGAAGGGCTTTGCTTCGCTTCAGTGAATCTATTCTTTGGTGTAAGAGCTTTAGTCAACAGAAACATTCTATTTCTTCAAAAAATGTCTTGGGGTAGTTTCGCTCTATTCTGAATGCATACTTCATGCAATAGATTTTCTTTTGGTTCAGCTACTCTTTCCTGTTTGCAGCAGGTGAAATACATAGTGATCTGGTTCCACTCTCTTGATTCACATTTTTGCAAGTTATGTATTTGAGTAATTTTAATAGTTGAGCCCAGTGTTCCGAGATAGTACTGTAGGAGATTTCTGCGTGGCTTTAATTCTTTTAGTGTTCTACTGTTCTTTGTACTTATCTTACTACTTCAGTACCCTGGTAGGAACATTTGAAGGGTTTGGTTCATAGGCCTGTAAGATGGCTTAAAACCTGAGTTTGTCAGTGTCTGAAAGGAAAACTTTTGATGGGTTTTCCATACACATTTTATTTAATAGAGTAAAAAGTCCTAGAGAATTCTCCTGTTTCTGTCTTAGCAGGCAATTTCTCTTACTTTCTCATCCTCTTTTATTCTTCCAAACCTTGACAACTTGTGTCACAAAGCCTCTGTTAGTAAGGTGTCAGCACAGTATTGTTTTCAGTTCTACTTAACAATGAGAAAAAAAATCTTCCTTTTGAAGTTCAGATTTTGCTCTTTGTTTTTGCTTTTGTGTGTATGTTTTGTTGTGTTTTGTTTGGGTTTTTTTTAATATCACAATTCCTCATTCCTTGCTTAGTTTGAATTTAAATAGTGGTACAACATTGTATAGCTACAGCTAGATTATTACATAGCTGCAGAATATTTGAAATTTCTGGGGTTTTACCTTTTAAAATATATCATAAAACCGTATAATTATTTCACTAATATTTTTCTGCCCCTCTTTCTTTTTTCTCTCTGTAATAGAATTGGAATAGGAGGAGAGCTTTGGAAAAAAAAAAAAAGTTATTTTAAGAACTGAGAAAATAATTATCTTTTCCTCTGTTCAGTTTAGAAAAAAGATCTAATATCTGGAGCAAGGAACTGAAAATCAAATATATTTTAGTCTCAGTTCTGACTGTGACTTGCCTTGTGACCTTGACAAACCAGCCTTTCTGTGATCTGGTTTCTTCCTCTGTTATCAGAAGAAACACTAATATTTGCAGCATGTTCTCAGATTCCTGAAGTGAAGGTGTATAGAACTTCAGGTTTTTTCATCATGTATTGGAAGGTATAGAAGTTTTTAATAATACTTTTCTGCTTTACTAAGCAACAGTACAAATAGTAAGTGTCTTTGGGAGACATAAACTCAATTTATGAGTCATGTCAGCCAAAAAATGATTCAGTAGACTGACAATCTTGAATAAATCTGTTGGGTGTTAGGTTTTGTAGTTCTTATCCTCTGTGAATTTTCAGTTTAGAATAACACTTTACAATTGGAGCAGTGAAGTTATTGATACATAAAAAAACAGTGGTTGACTCAGCCTGCTGTTTGAGTCAGTATTTACAGAAGCTACAAGATGCATGTGAGTAATGAATTTTGGGCATCTAAGTCTTGAAAAACTGAGCCAAGCTTTAGCAAGAATTTGTCTGCCTTAGAGAAACAATGCATATGATAGTTTTTTACATTCTTCATGTGAGAATTGGCCACTGCTTTCCCCTGTGATTAGAATTTCATTGTTGCCCTCTCCCTCCCCCAAAGAGAAGTCTTTATGTACTGTCGTTCACCATTGAAAACATTAATTTGGCTGGGTTTAACATCCCCTAATATAATGTGCTAGATGCTAAAAGGTGAAACCTGAGAAAAATGTATTATGGAAATTTAGAACATCTTCCAAATGTTTAGAAAAAAAGTATTTCTGAACTTAAAAAAGTAATTTATAATTTTAATAATATAAGAGCAAGTAGATACTCCATTTGCAGTGGTGTGCTTCAGAAGCAACACTGAGGAATGCTCAACAGTTTTAAGGCTTTAGATGAGTTTTAACAGCATTTATTTTTCAACCTGATCTGTTTGTGAGCATTATCAAGTGTAAACATGGCCATAATTATTAATAGTGGCAGCTAGGTTTGCATGTCTATAAAATTCAAGTTGTTTTGGAAAAAAAATATGTCTATACTAATTTGGTTATATTACTGGCAATCTTCTATAATTGTTGAATCTGAACCTGAATTTAAAAAAGACTTCTGAAAGTCCTGACAATAATTTGACTTGCTTGACTAACTAGCAGTAGTATTAGTGATACGCAGATATGTTAATTGTTCCAGAAAATGGAACAATGGAGGTAAGAGTTTATTTTAGCCATTAAACAATGCTCCAAAACAACAGAAAGAGTTCTTGTTCCTCAGCCCATTTACTTATACCAGGTGTGTATCTCTGTCTTCTCAGAGACACATTTGATCTGCAATATGTGGCATTCTAATTTGAGGTTTTTCCAAGCTGGCATATTGGAATACAACTTTCCAATTGACAACCTATCAGTTTTTATTTGAATTTATTAGGAATAGAGAAGGAAAGTTTCCTCATTAGATTTCTGGTTGTATCGACTTCGTATCTGCAATGTATTAAAACTGTCCCTTTGCTGTAATTCATGAGCTAAGGATTTATGTAATTGTTTGGAATTGCCGTACTTGAGTAGTTTGTGAATTGCTTTTTTGTGCTTGGTGGCAGTAAACATTCTATAAGTTAATACATGATAATGACTGTGGCATTTGTATAATCTAGATGAGGAATGATATGGTAATGGGACCACGTTAAGTACTGCACAAATACAAGTTATTCTTCATAATTATATATATATGTATTCTTCATATATATATATATAAAAATATAAATATATATATATATATGTATTATTGCACAGAGAGTTTCCTTACTTCAGGAGGGACTTTGGAATTGGTTAATTTTGATCTGCTGCAGGTGTAGATTAATTTCTTTACAAAAAATGATACCTTCCTATGTTCAGAATCCTTCCATTTTAAAATACAGGAATTTAACAGTTTAAGACAGTTTAAGTTTAAGACAGAAGCCTTCATTTTCTAGGTCTGATGAAATGCTGTCTGAAGGTACTAAGAAAGGAAACAATGCAGAGCCAAGAGGAGGATGGAGCAAGGGTAGCTGGCACACAGTGGAGAGATAAGGACTCTAGGCAAAAGGTTTCTGTGTAGGCATCAGGGGTGGGTGGAGAAATGAATGTGAGTGAAGGAGGAGAAGAATTTGGGCTGGAAATATGGAATAAATGAAGAATTAAGAGAAAAAAGTTCAGAACTAATGATTAAATCTTCAAAGAGGTAAGAGTAGTGCTAGGAAAGATACCAATAAGGGATTTGTGGTAATAGGACACATAAGGGTAGTATAGTTCTGAAAACTCAAGGAATTGTTTTCAAGATACACAAAAAAGAACCACCCAGACAACCCCCAAACCAGAAGCAAACATTAAATGGTTGCATCACAGAAGTAACCATTTAGTGTTTTCAGCTGTTTTACTTGCACTCAAGAGGGTTGAACTTTGTTGGCAGTGACAGTTTGCACTGCATCAAACATGGCAGCATATATTGCAACCATTCTGCTCACCCCCCACCCTTAAAATAATTTCTCTCTTCTTGCTCTGCATAGAAATTTCCTTCTGTCCTCATCTATACTTGTCTCCAGCAAGTTCCTTGGCTTATAGGCTGATGTCTAGTTTCCATTTTGAGTTTCATCAGTTGTCTTGTCTGCGGGCCTAACATGAGTGAAGAAAGAGTATAATCAAAAAGACATAAGAGACACTAAAATAAAGAGAAGAAAGGGCTGAGAGGTAGAACATTCCAGAAAAGATGGACTTTTTTTCAGCTCTGCTCTGTCACACAGCTTCTATTGGCCGAGTTTCAAAGTAATTGGAGAAAACAGCCACCTTTTTGCAACGGCATGTGATGCTAATAGAATCACTTCTACATAATATGAATGAAGTCTTTTTTTCTGTAAGGATGTGTAGGTGCCATGATGTGTAAGACTAAAATAAAGTGGAAATAGGATTAAAGAAAAACACCACATATTTTGTACTGTACTATTTAACTATTGAGTTATATTTAAAATATCGCAGACTGTTTATGCATATATGAATACAAATGATGAATATATTAGAAATATTTTTCTATTACTCATCCAGAACATCACAGAATGTGTATAAACAGAACTTTAAAAAAGAATGGTGCTTTAAATTTGTATTTTTGTTATTTGTGACTGGTAGTGTCAGGGGAAAGTGAGAGTACTCTCTGTGACTTACTAGAGGAAGGCTTGCTTTATTGAAGCTTGCAGAGGTGGCTAACTGATACCAAAGCTTTCTTGCAACACTGCCTACAAGTTGCCAGAAGGTCAGTGTGAAAATGTATCACTGCCCGTTTTCATAGCAAAGAACAGTTACTGTTAGCAGGACTTACAAATCCTGTTGTCCTATCGACCAGTAGCTATAAAGCACTCCTACAGGTAGTCCACAAGAAGCAGTTCCAGTTGCAGCAATTTCAAAGTGTTGTTTATCAAAACATGTTTTTTGCATTGTTTGAACGTGATTAATTTAAAGTATTACAAGAAGAGTGGAATACAGCAGGTGAAATAGTCTGTTAAATGCAGTTGAAGTTGGTAAGAAGAATCTAAATTATTTAAATATCTTTCCAATAAATGTATCATTGCCACTGTACCATGAAGAAAGCTTTAATAATTTTAAATAGTTAGGAAGGTGTACTAGGAAGGATTAGATAATTTTTACAGTATGCTTTGAGAATTGAGACTTATATACTATATAAAGAAGCTTAGCAGCCTATTACTTGCCTCACTCAGCTAGTTTGTTGTTTTGTTATATGTTTTGCAAAAATCCATTCTTGCTTACAAAGAAGAGAACTTTTCATGGTTTTCTTTGGCTGTTATTCTCACACGTGGTATTCCACACTGAAATGATTATGCAAAGTTAAAACGAAAATTTAGCCTAGTGAAGTACTAGGCTAAATTCTTCTTCTTAAAATTACTTTGGAAGAATTTTAACTAAAGTAGATTTCGCATATAGTGAAATTAATAAAATCCAGTACTGACTGCAAAATGACCAGCATCTTCTATTTGAAGCTTAATGTGTTAAATATTGTAACACTGTAGTATAGTAACTGATGTTAATATTGAGAATATATTTTTTTTGTTCGTAAAGACATAATTCTACATCTTAGAAGGTACATAATCACATACAGTATACATTGAACTAAAAGAGAAGTATGCAAATCAAAAAGACTTGACCCTGGATAGGTATTTCTATGCTTAGAACTGTGGTACTAAGAAATATTACTCCCCTTCTAACAGTCAAATAATAAGATAAACTGTCTACTTACTTTTTGTTGCAGCAAAATATAAATCTCTTTAGAGTGAATATTTTTGTTTTAATTTTAAAAATTGAGTGATTCTGTTTGATGAAAGAGTTTATTATTAATGATGGAGTATTAGAAAGACCCTTAAGACATGTACTTGATTCTTAATGATATAAAATGTTTTTCAACAGCTGTTCCTAGGTACTAGCATAGATGTTAGTAGGTCAATATTCTGCTGATGAAAGCAAGGATTCTGCAAGGACCTCAGTGAGAGCAATTAGTAGAAAAATGCCCCTACTTTAAAATGTTATTAAATATGTGTCTCACTCTCATATTCCTAAGTCTAGAAGCTTGTTGTATTCCTTTTCATTAATTGGAGTGCAAAATGAGAAGATTTTTTTTGTTAGTGTAAAATAATTACTCTTTTTTCCATTCAAAGATAGCAAGTATTTTAAAAAGATCTTTTGCCTCAGTGTCTCTTCTAGCCAATATTACCAGATTACAAATATATCTCACATTTAGTTAAAGTTGCTGAAACATTTTTCTTCCAATTCATTGATATGAAGATCTGCAGCTACTAATAAATGGGGCTTTTAATTGCTTACCTCCAAGCTGTATCTTTATGGTATGATAAATAGTAATAGTAATGGTGATGTTGATTCTGTTAATAGTAATATGAAAGAATTGTAGATAGTTCTGTTCCCTTAAGGATTCTGATCATCATACTAATCTTTGATTGAAGAATATGTATCAGACTAATTCTACCGCATATAGAAAATAATTATTTCCAGTGCAAAGGTTGCAGTGTTTATCTGTGGCAACATTAGCTGTATTTCATGTGTTGATCCAACAACTTGACTTTGCATTTATTTTTAAATTATTAAAAGATGCTTAAAAATTATTATGATCCATTAAAGTATCACTGTAAGTATTTTAGCAGACAGTGGCATGTCTCTTTTTTGTCTGTCCCTAGAGGCTTCTTCAACATGATGACATTTAGTTTTGCTTTAGAATCTTTCAGTCACTTTTTCATCTTGGGAGCAGGAAGCCATATAACTGTCAGCTACAAGTCAGTCAAATGGGAAACGAAGAAAAAATATTAAAAAACATCCCAGCCATCACCAAGAACAAAAATTCTTCCAGATTAGTTATCAAAACAACAGACTTTTTTTCTTGGCTTATTTTAGGGAATATGAGTAGACATGGTTTTCAGAACATACCTGCTGTCATTGTCTGATATGATGCTTAGCAAAATTTCCACCCCTTAGTGCGTAGAAGCTTGTCTTCTGTTTTTTTTTCAGGCAAACAGTGATACTGTTGTGCCTTATGTTTCTCTGTTATTATTTTTTTTTCCTCAGAAGTATGTGTTTTTAAAAGTTTTAAAACATCTGAAGAGTGCTATGATATTTCTAATACCTGCATGAATTTTTTGCAGTGGTGCTATTAAAATCTTGTGAAAACTAACTGATCAAAGATTGCTAAAAGAAGGAATTTCTGTGACTCACTTAGACATAGTTTATTTTGAGTCTTATAATTTGTTACTACAATTTCATCATAGATTCAGTTCTATTTCTTGATGTATTTTCTTCAATACTTCAATGCTGACTTAAATAATTATTTTCTTCTAAACCACTGGAAGTCTTGGCAAGAACAAGAGTGCTAAAAGTTGGGTTTTTTTTGCTTTAACAACCATTTATAATTAATATGTAGCAGCATAGCTTGAATATGAAAGGATTTTTTTGTGTAAGTGGAGAGAAAATTGGTTACCTTTATTTTACAAGTTTAATTTTTAAAAGTGGATCATCATTGTGCTTTTCCAGTATACAGAAATAACTTAATTGCTTTTCTGTTACTGTTCATTGTGACTTATCAAGGACCCTCTGAATGATGCACATTCTTTTACAAAATCTGTGCATATTTATGTATATCCATGTCGGCTGAAGAAGGCAAATTCCACTCATATTTTGGGTTAAATCGATCATTAAAGACTGCTGCATAAAATCAATTTCTATTCTGAAGTTTTTTTTCATTTACCAGTAGAGGGCAGTGTTGTGAATATACGGCATATTGAGGTTGACATTGAGAGGGAATAGAGCATTTTAATATATCTTGTGTTCCTTCTTTTCATTATATATCTTAGAATTTTCAAGAGGAATAAGGGTGAGCTAGAAATGATAGATGGAAATAGATGACAAAGAAATTTGCATCTGTAACACGGAAAGCTAGCTAGTGCAAAAGTTATATTCAGTCCTTTATGTGTTTCAATTTATCTATGCTTAAACATCCTCCTTGTTCAAAAGGGGTGGTAAAAGTAGCTGCAGCAAACCAGAAATCCAGGCCATGCATTTACGTGCTGCTTTTAATATACCTCTTTTTATCTGAAGGAAAATAATCTCACTTTTGTCCTTTAACAGAGTCACTTAGTTATAAAACAAACTTTTAAAGATCTTTTTACCATTTGAGACTATGTTTTAGCCAATCAGTTATTTAAAATCTCAATAATTGCACTGGTTTTATGTGGCAAGGTTTTGGCAGTGGTGGGGAGCTTCATTGGTGGCTTTTGTGAGAATTGATCAGGAGCTGCCCTGTGTCAAACAGAGCCACGTCCAGCTGGCTCAAAAGGAAGCTGCTGCTGCCCAAAGCTGAGCCCATCAGCAGCTCTGGTGGCATAGAATCAGAATCATCCTGGTTGGAAGGGAACTTGAGGATCATCAAGTCCAACCATAACCTGAATCCACCTCCCATAACCTAATTTACTTGTTCAGTGATTAAACCATGTTGCTACACACTATATAGTTATTTTAAATACATCCAAGGACGGTGACTCCACCACCTCCTTGGGCAGGCTGTTCCAATGTCTGCTCACTCTTTCAGTAGAGAAATTCTTCCTTATGTCCAATCTAAATGTCCCCTGGCGCAGCTTCAGGCCATTTCCTCTTGTCCTGTCATTATTCACTTGAGAGAAGAGGCCAACACCCACCTCCCTACAACCTCCTTTCAGTAGTGGTACAGAGCGATGGGGTCCTTTCCCCAGCCTCCTTTTCTTCTAACTAAACAATCCCAGTTCCCTCAGCCTCTCCTCATAGGGCTTATTCTCCAGACCCTTCACCAGCCTTGTTGCTCTCCTCTGGACCTGCTCCAGCACCTCAATATCGTTCTTGTAGTGAGGGGCCCAGAACTGCACACAGTACTTGAGGTGTGGCCTCCCCAGTGCTGAGTACAGGGGCATGATCACCTCTCTCCTCCTGCTGGCCACACTCTTCCTGATGCAGGCCAGGATAGGGTTGACATCTCTGGGCTGCAGTGGGCCTGCTGCCATCCTCCCCTGGGGCTGCAGCCGGCGGGAGGATGGAGCAGGGGCTGTTGGCCATCACCTTCTACTGCGCGCCTGCTGCTGACCCCACAGCTGCCACCTGCACCATGGAGCCTGAGCAGCAGCTTGCAAATGGGGAGAGAGGGTCTGAGAATGAGGAGCTGGGTGTCATAGGAAAGAAGAAGAAAATTTCAAGGAGGGTTATTCATTTTGGAAGTGGAGAAACAAAGGAAGAATATAGCATGGATGAAGAAGAAGATGAACAAGACCTGTTGCCATCTGCATATCCTACAACACTCTCACGAGGACCCTACTTGTGGTTTCACATGTTGCAAGTTACCACATCAACTGTATGAGTTTGTGATTTCCTTGGGGAAAAGATTGGATCAGTTCGGGGAATAAGCACACTAAAATACCAATATGCCGTTGATGAGTATTACAGAATGAAGAGAGAGGAGGAACAGGAAAAGAAAATGTCAGAAGAAGCAGAAAGACAGCATCAGGAACAGCAGAACAAGCCACAAGCAGAAGCTCCTGTCCAGACAGACCAGCCTGAAGCAACAGCATGTTTAAGAAAGTGTAAAAACCACTGTGCAGCAGCTGTGAGAGCTGTCTACCCCTGTCCTTCCGAGGAGGGTGAAGGAGAGTTTGTGGACACCTGGCAGCTAGCCAAGGTTAACCTATCCACAATAGTTTGTGCTGCAGGCATATTGATTTACTTATTGTAGTCTCCTAATATATACTAAGTGTTTTAGAGCATTAGTTATAGTAACTTTAGTCTGAAAATTGTCTCAGCATCTACAGTATTCCAGGTGAAGACTTCTCTGCATTTTCATGATCATCACTAAGGGTTTATTAAAATAAATCAGATATTCTGCTAATACGCATAATTTTTGAAGAAAAGCAATGCAGAATTCTTTAGGGGACTAAAATAAGGGACTAGAGCAATGCTGATAAGGAAAGTAGTGCATGAGATTTTAGGGTTTGCATTGCACAAAAGATTGCCTGTTAGTAACGCACTCTTCTATACTTGAAACATAATATTCGCCTCTCTTGCTTGTTTCTTCCTCTGTGTAGAAAAACCTGGGCAAAATTTTAACTTTGTAAGGTAATTCTATGCATTTGTAGAGTTAACAGCTATGACTGTATATGCCTGTGAAGACTTTCGGCTCAGTTGGAGGTCCAGATTAGTTTTTTAAAAAGAAAATATGTATTCTCTGAATTCAACATGGTATTATGCTTAAAGCTTATGAAGAGAGCTAATAGATCAAAAAGAAATGGTATAGTTTCTTTTCGATCTTCACCTGTAGGAGTTAATCGAAAAGTGGTGTGTCTGTAAGTACCTTTGTGGAATACTAGTGTGTTACATTTCTTCAGATAGAATTTTCTTTTGAAACATCATTACCCTCCAAAGAAGTAAGGAAGAGGCAAAAAAGGAAAATTTGGATTAGAACTGGGTTTCACATGTGGGATTTTTATTTTGGACTCTCTTTACTGCAAACCTGTAGCATATTCCATTACCTGTCACTTGTAAATTCTTGTCTTTTCTTGCAGTGTACCTGTAGGAGAGACATGGTGACAATATCAATGGACATCTTTGTGAGGAAGTTTCAACCAGACAGATACCAGCTGTGGAAACAAGGCAAGGATATATACACCATTGATCATACAAAACCGACTCCGGAATCGACACCTGAAGTAAAGACCTGGCTGCAGAGAAGGAAGAAAATAAAGCACTTTCCCAAATGGTATTTATGTTTCTTTATTCCCCATTTAATTGTCTTCAATATGATGTCAGTTTCCTTTTTTTTTTTTTTTTTCCCCCTCACTTTCTCTTATGTTTTATTGGAACTCATTTACTTTAGACAAAGTTTTCTCCTTTCTGTGTTAAGATCAATATGGGGACACACAAGTCTTTTCTGCAGACTGACTGTGAAAAACTAATTCAATTTACAAGTTTTGTGTATAGCTGAAGTTAATTATTATGGAAAACATCAATATGCATTCCAGTGTAGTATTTAGACTCTTTTCCTTAGTAGTCAGTATTTCATCAAAATTTCCAAGGAATGGATTGTCCTTGTTTCTAGTGACATCTGCAAAGAAAATACAACTCTCCTGAGAGGTGAGGTAAAGATTAAATCGGAAAAAACTTATCATGAAACCGTGGCAGAATCACCAAAACTGTTTAAAATCTGTAGCAATAGTCTTAGCCCTCGCTGCCATCTAGCTCCAAGGAGGCATCTATGCCTGTTTGGCACACACTGACAGTGTGAGAGCTGAAATCTGTCTACCACAGGTCAATCATGGATCATGGAAAGCCTAAATCTCAGTTACATGTAATGACTACATGTAAACAGTAGTAATATTTGCTGCTGTATTGTAATGTGAACTGACATGCGTCTCATACTTTGGCAAATTTTCTGTAAATTACTATTTTATAGAGAAACTATTGGAAGATTTACACTGGTTGACATAAGGTAAAATGTAAGGGGTAGCAAAATATTTTCTGGAGTTGTGTGGTCTAAGATGCAAGACCTTTATAAAACTCCTGGTTTTCATGGACTTTTTGGACTTTCATCACTAGTGTGTTACAAGTTTTGAAACGTGGTATGTGATGAAACACATTAAAATCTCGTCTCATATCACATAGTCGAATTTGAAGCTGGACTAGTCTATTACTTTTATCCAGAGCACATAAATTACAAACAATTTTGTGATGAAATGTGCTTTAACTGCAAAGACTTATGCTGAAGAGATAATTTCTACTTTTTTTGTTTTTACACAGCAATATGAAATACAGTGATCAATATTGTAGGTATTAAAAATATTTGCTGATCAGAAATTTTCCTGCTTTATGATGGCTTGTGTTAAAATGCATATAAAAACTTCTAAGATATCTAAAGAGATCTGACTTTACAATGGTATTCGGACTACTAGTTTTTTAGCATTGGAGTTTGAAAATAGATTATTTTAGTGCAACTAAGAATATTTTGTCTCTATTACTTTTATAAGGGATATTCTTTTTCAGGTTCAAAAGAATTATTCATTAAAAAGCTAGTTTGGATACTGGTTAAGTAATAGTAACTTAAGGTTATTTCACTTTTACAGTTTAATAACTTTGCCATAGAATGGTGATAAAAGATTAGCAGGTTAAATCCAATCAATTGCTAATCTGTCATGTCATAAATTGTAAACACTATCTCAGTACAAAGAAATGAAAAATTGTCATTTTTTTACCACTTTAAGCAGGTGAAAGGGACATATATATTGGTAGATATTTTATCTTATCCAAGACAGACATGCTCCTCTGACAGCAATATCTCTTATAGCAGCTTCCAGCACACTAGATCTCGATCTAAAAAGCTTAAAACTCCAGAGGACAGCAGAGTATCTGCTATGGTAACTGATGCAGAAATCATAATGACTGAAGCAGCTACTGATGGCTTCAAGGTCAATGAAGAACCTGAAAAAAAAATGAGACTGGTAAACACAGGAGTGCCTTCTGGGGAAGGAAACAGTAGTAGAATGCAGCTGGATCAACATTTATTGGATAATGTCGAGATTGCAGGTGAGATAAGGACTGATTAGATTTCACATGTAAGTTCTATGCTGTTGATACTCTAATCCCCCAAATCAGTGGATGTTGAAGCAGAGTATTATCCTAAGTAGCATACTAAAATACTTATAAAGTTATGCAGAGAAGATTGATATGCAGTAAGAATGAAAAAAATACTAAATTAATATTCTAAGCTGACAGTAATATCACCTACATTGTTATAATGAAGTGTTTTTTAAGGGTGCAAAAAAGATGAGATTTTGTAAATTATAATCTTCAATAGACTGTTAGGTTTTACAGCAGATTTTTTTGATATGGAAATTACATGGAATTTCTTAACACTTAATGGTAACAGTACAGAACACATATGCTCATGGTATGCTACATGTAATTGCATGAAGAATGCTGCATATTAGAAGTCGTCTATTCTTATGCACAAAAATGCTGTATTTTGACACTGTGGATTTCTGATCATTTCCTTTTGAGCTATCTGACAAAACAACTTATAAAGGCCTTATCAAGCAAAAGATTGTTCTTTCTAGTACTAGTTTGTACTATTAGACTTGTTCTATTCTGGGCTTAATTTCTTCTATTTCACATTTCATTGCAGTTCAGGTGTAGTTTCACATTCCTGTTCAGAACAGAAAACTGCAGTTTTAACTTTTAAGTTCCATGCAGTTCTCTTGGCTTTATATTGATAATGAAAATTTACTTGCAAATTGCATATAGAAAGTATGTCCCTGATTGTGCATATTAATGATTATGTAAATGGTAATTGGAGGTGGTAAGCACTAGGATTGGTCCACAGTTGGTCTTCTGCATCACTGAAATATAACATTATGCTAATTGTTGAAATATAAATATCTGCTAATTGCTTTTCAATTTTAGACCAGTGATGTTGTTTTCAAAATATTGTTGGTACCTATTTGAAATAGGTTTTCCTAATTGTAAGCCATTAGTCTCTGTTTATTTTTGTTATGGAAGCAGGCATAATAGGTATAAATGCAGGGTGCAAAGTTCAGTTACGAATGTTTTTATGTTATTTTTTCCAACTAATCAAAGCTATTGTGGGCTGTCAGAGTAAAACAGCTACATGAATACTGATTTTGAAGATTTGTAGTAACTCAAAACCAAAATGCTTAAAACTTTTATCCGAACTCCAAACTCAAAACGTTTACATTTAATTTGTTCTTTGATCAAATGTATGCTTCACATTTATGTGTGTCCTTCTACCAAATGCTTTTTTGTGTGATTTGGTAAATGATGAACCATGCTTTGAATTCGAATAACTCAGCTTGTTGTAAAATGAAATGCAATTACATGACATCAGTTTTATTAACAAAACATATTCTTGACCTATAGGAAGCATCCATTCAGACTAATTTTTGAACCTTGTTCCTGTATTAGAGAAAACAAAATTGGAAAATGAGGACAGGACAGATTCCAGCCATCCTCTCATTACTTGTGAAGATTCTCTGGCCTACATGCCTGCGTCTGATAGCTGTAGAAAGGAAGACAATTTGAAATCTCTGAATCAGTGCGTTTCATCTCTACCATACCACAAGTCAGAGGAGCATGCTTCTAAAGCAGAAAACCCAGATAAAGAGGAAAATGTCTCAACAGAGGATGATGTCAGTGGTGATCTAGAAATCTGTGGAAGTAGCCTGGAACATGGAGAAGTGGCCATTGTAAAAAATTGTGAAGATGGCATGGAAACATCCAGTGTATGTAAAGCAAATTCCAGCATTATAATAATATATCTGTGATTTAATTAAATGAGAGTAAATGTGTCTCTAATGAGACCTGATATCCGTATTAAAGCCCTTAAGAATATGCATGATTTCATCAGATGTTAATATCAGAAAGTTTTCAGGAGTTCAGGCAAGAGCCAGAATTTGGATCCAAAAGCATGATGTTTCTGGAGCTTGCTTGCTGACTTATTTCCCTTTGATTTTAGATACCTAGTAACTTCTTGTGTCTCTGAATCTGAATTGTCACCAGCTTCTCTCAGGCGATTCCTGTGTTTGCTACCTGCCTATAGGTACAAGGCTATCAGCTTGAATTATTGCTATTGGCATGAAATGGAGATAATTAGAGCTGACTCCTGTATTTGATATAATGTATTTATATTTCAAAAAATAGCTATATTGACTGAGTCATAGAAATGATTAACAGTATGCTGGTAAAATGTGAGCAGAATTGGTTGTTTCTGAGAGACTTACTGTCCAAGGGTAGAACATAACTGTGTGGAAGCAAGCGATAAATTATTTTTGGACTGAAAGTTAATGAAATGTTGCAGACCTTCTGAAAGGTGGTTGTAGGGAGGTGCATGTTGGCCTCTTCTCCAGTTGAATACTGACAGGACCAGAGGAGATGGTCTGAAGTTGCAGCAGGGGAGATTTAGAATGGACATTAGGAAGAATTTCTATACAGAAGGAGTGGTCAGGCACTGGAACAAGCTGACCAAGGGAGGTGGTGGAGTCACCATACTTGGAGGAACTCAAGAAATGTGTAGATGTGAAACTTCAGAGCATGAACTAGTGGCCGAGATTGTAGACGTTTTTTTGTGGGTGTTATTTGGTGGAGCGTGTGTGATGTTTGTGTTTGTTTGGGGTTTTGTGTGTGAAGGGTTTTTTTGGGTGGTGTGTTGCGTGGTGAGATTTTTTGTTTGTTTTGGTTTTGCTTGTTTGTTTGTTTTGGGATGATGGTTGGACTTGATGATCTCAGATGACCTTTCCAGCCATGACTATTCTGTGATTATGTGACTCTTGCTTTAGTTGAAACTGTGTCCATAGTACTGAAGGTGGAGAAAGTGAATCATCAAGACTTGGCTTTTTTCACTCCTGCTAATCTGATATGAAGGGTGGGCAACTTTGACTTTGGAAAGCATAGTAAAAGGTTAAGCTGTGATGGCAGTTGAAGCAGCTTTCAGAGTTGTGAGTTCAATCCCAGTTTGGCAGAGAGCAGGGAATCCACTGCCAGGTTGCCAGATTTAGTGGGAAATATATTTTAGAAGCCAAAGTAAAATCATGCTGACCCTTTCACAGACATGAACTGTGCAAGATTTTTTTTTTTGCAGTGAGTTTTATAACCTTAGCTCCAGCCCTTCCAGTGTAATAATAAACCACACTGTGAACATCAGTGTTTTAATCATCATGTATTAGAGATAATATTTATCTCTTTCTGTGCCTTTCAGCCATTTATATATGAGGTTTCAGATATTCTCCAGTATAATTGCATACTCTCTCTTTTATTCTAAGTGAAGAGGCACATTACACAGATGCAATCAAAAAGTCTGATCTTCTTTCTCTTTTCATTTAGTTAAGTAATTCACTTAACTTTTTCTAGATCATAAACCTGTCCTGTGCTTTAACCACATCTTCCTCCCTCTGCTTAGCACAGTAAATATAATGTTTTGTAATTTACTACCCATTTTATAGTAGTAATTTTCAACCCTCAAATCAGTCAAGGGGCATGTGTGTTACTTGCTAGGTTAGATTGTGCTTCATCTGCTCCTCAGCCTCTAGATACTGTCAGCAGCTGATTTACTTCATGATTCCCCCACTGGCACTCAAATCTAGAGTTGTGAAAGCTGCACTTCTAGAGTTTGTAGTGTTAGCTGTTGTTCTTGAAGCCTGGATAACTTCAAGCTGAATGTACATAAAGGTACTTGAGGTAGGAAATAATCTCCTCATATCCCAAATCAACATGTTAATTACATATGAGGACGCTTTAATTTCTTATCTCAGATCCAGGTAGTATTTTTACTTCCTCAGGAATTTTTCACTCTTTCACAAATTAAGTCAGCGGATTTCTGCCTCATTTTCCCTGTCATGATTAGTGGCGGTATTGTACTTCTGGTTCTGCAGAATTTTTTTGCTGTTCTTCCTCTCAAACATCATCTGAGCAAACCACGAGTTAGATTTTGTAATTTGGGAAGGACTGTAGTAACTTGTATTTCAAGCCTTTTATGTTTGACAAGGGTTGCTCTCTTTTAATTATGAAAGATAAATGTTTTATTGGTACACTAAAGGTGCTTCAAATACCCAGGTAGTACTTACAGAATCAACATCAGTGCTTGTTTACAGAATAATGTTTATTGTTCATCAAAATTAACTCTGCAGAATTCCTTACTAAATTATTTGAGTTTTTTTTCCTTTTCAGTCAATGGAGGTTGAAAGAAAGAAAGTATCTAAGAGTTGGCGTCATCCACTAAATAAACCCCCGGCTAGATCTCCAATGACTTTGGTTAAGCAGCAAGCAGCTAGTGATGAAGGTGAGTGTATTATTTAATACATTTTTCTGGTTATATTTTTCTTTCTTTATGAGACTATATATATAAGCATTTGCAAAAAAACCCCAAGATTAAATAATTTATTTCTGCATGGAAAATGTAAATAGGGAGGCCTCTGAAACCACAGACAGATTATTTACTTCTTTCCTGTTTTCACTCAAATTCTTAAAACAGTGGGTCTGACTGCTTAAAGCTCTGAACAATAAGATGTCATTTAAAACAAGTACATTCACCAACCAAGTATTCCTTACTAGAACTCAAAGCAGTTGTCCGTAATAGTATTTATTTATTTGTGTAAACATAAATAAGTGTACTAATCCTTTGAATATGGATCTTACGTATAAGCCGTAGTACCCTATACTGCTTTGAAAGTACTTTTCTATCTCTATATATGCTTCTAACAGTATCTAATACTGTGCAGGTTTGCGAGTAGTGCAGAGTGGGCAAGACGTTAAATGTCAGTTCTATATTTTTAGAAACATAAAAAGAGGTGGAAAAACCTAGTTCTATTTTTAGACATAATGAAAATAACCTTTGTGTATTTTAAAGCAGAAAAAGGTTTCCTCTCTATTTCCCCAGCTGAATAATTGAGAAATTTTCTTAGAGCAGTTTTCTGCTTACTTTTGAGTGGCACAAAGCAGCCGAATGCAGGGTAAAAGGCCTTCCTTGGAGTGTTTTCGACTGGGCTTCTGATTTAGTGTTTTAAGTAATGTTTATGATTATTGTTTTAATACTGAATAAGGACCACAAAATTGCATTGTTTAACTTAACTGCATAAGTAAGTAGCATAATGTTAGCCAATCACTTTGAATACACTTGTGCAGATCTTAAGTATAGATTGCAGATATGCATGTTATTGTGTACTGTATGGTACCTTCAGGCACTTCAAGTGATAGAGTGAAGCAGAAATTAAGAAGAAGAAGCATGTTCATAATTAATGATGATCAACGACGATGTATAGAAGAGAGTTCGGTACAAAATAAAGAAGTAAATAATTCTGCAGCCACAAAATTTAGTGCTCAGTAACGGGGTGCCACAGTGATCAAGGAAGTTAAAATAATACTCAGAACTTCTCAGATGTTCTTTTTGAAAGCTTACTTGAGTGCCTTAACTTTAGAGAGCCACCATCATGTGCAGACAGGAAACAAAAGCTAAGAAATATACCAAAGATAGAAATTTACTAAACTGAAGTTTATAGAATAAGTAAATCTGCTTTATCCATCCATCACATACACAGTCAACCAAAGCTGGAGAATAAAACTGCTTTATTCTGTCAGATATGGCTTGTGAAGCCTTATCAGACTGTATCAAAACTACCTATCAAAAAGGAAAATAAATGCATTCCTTTTTGCTTTAGCCTTTCCTTTGCCTTAGCATTTTTGTCCTGTAAAACACAGGTTTTTCAAATACTGTTCTCCAGAATCTCATCAGTTACCAAAACTGGAGATTAGTCCTCACACTTCCTTAGATGCTTTGATGCTCTGTGTAGTGCAGAATGGAGCTGAGACGGTGCCTGTGGGTGCAGGTCTGATAAAGGCATTGCTGTACACTTCAGTGCTTACCTGTGCATTGTAACTGCATTTTTCTTGCAGCTCCTGTTTTGTACTTCAAGTAATATAAGAGTGTTGCTGGACTTCCTGATCTTTTTTATTCCTCAGTTATCACCTTCAGTCAACAGTAGTTTTTTCTTACAGTTACAGATAAACTTCAGAGGGAGGCAGTGTGGCTTTTAATTGATTCTTATTCTTGTAACTAGGAGATGCTATGCTTTCAGTTAGCACCAATTTAGGTATTGTTGCGCTGGTTGCTGTAAGTTTAACTGATGCCTCATCAATACATCTCCCACTTTGTTCCCAGCCTAAAGCTGTTATCTTCTTCTATCTCACTATTTTGAGAAAGCCGTAGTCTGTCTTTATCTGAGCCTCTCTTTTGCCAGGCATGATACTTCAATTAGTTGTTAAGCATCTTTCTGAAAATTGGAGACAGCTTAGGCCTATGATCTCTATCATATGTGAATATGTTTGGATACCTTGAGGGCTAGACAGAGCGTATTTCAGAAAATGTTATGGTAATTTGCACAAAAAAGATGATAATAATATTAAGATTCAGCTAGTAAAGTAATTAAATATTTAAATATGTGGTTGGTTGCAGTGAAATTGCTCTTTTTAAATTAGAGATTGTATTCCTTTTGCCTGCTGATACTTTTTCAACATTAGAGTTAAAACATAGTATGTATAGTATGTATTTAAGCAAGGATTATATATGATATTATATGGTTAGATGATGACGTGGTGACACTGATTTGTTAATCTCAAGAATTCTGCTCTTCGTTTGCCGTTTTATAATGGTGTATGTAATGATGTACACTGTAGGCTGTATTTTTGTTATGAATGAAAATGTTTTCTCAGAATAATTCCAAGTAGCTATTACGCACTTGTCTGCTTACTGATTGAAGGAAGTAATTAAGAGTTTTATTGGACATGGCAGTTACTGGTATTTCTTAGCTGGAACTGAAGTTTGGTATTATTTTCATGTTTCTGTTTCTCATTGTTATTTGATTTATCAGCATTCTTGGGAGAAGTAGTCCTTGAATTTTGAACAACTATCTTGAGCCCCTTTACCATCTAGTACCATGTCCCATGGGATTTCCCCTAACAATTGCTTGAAGAAGCCAAGGTTGGCTGCAGAAGTCCAGGGTCCAGCTGGGTGTTCTGTTCCTCCCACACAGGATCCTGCATTCCACCATCTCATGATCATGTTTCTTTGTGGTTTGTTGATGTTAGATTTTCTTTTAACTCTTCCTGAAGTATTTCCCTATGTATGTTTGACTTCAGAATCTCCCTTACTATGATTGTTTTTGTGGAATTTAATGCCTAAAGGAATGAGCAATGAAAATAGTGGGAACTGGGGAGTCAATCCCAGATGTTACAGCTGAGGCTGCCCGTTTAGAAAAATAAGTGCAGCAGTACATTGTGAGGTGTATGTTACACTCAGAATACTAATAATTTTTATGTAATGAACTTTGATCTTATGTTCAGTGTGGTGTATTAGCTTGTAGTAATATTATTCTTTTGTATTTAATGCAGTTGTAGTTCTGCTCACTTAAGCAACAAAAAAGCAAATTCAGCAGAAGGAGAAAAAGCATACTGACTTTGGATGCACGTTAATTGGTCCCAGAGATTTCTTTCTAGCAATATTAGGACATGCAACATTAGAAACTGTTTTTAGATCCAAGTCAACTAAAATTTCCCATTGCTCTAAACTGAACTCTGTATTGGTTTCTTTGTACATGGTTTTTAGTGTTTTAAATAGGATTAGGAAGTTCAAAGTAATTCTGCTTTTGTTCCTTTGTAAAGATAATGAAACAGAGAAAACTACTGTGAATCAAGAGTGGCTTGGACAAGAGTTTGATTAGTGAAAAATCATTAGTTTTACAGCTATAGTTTTCCTTCTGCTATGACATAAAATAAAGCTGCTTTGGTATGTATGTTTGCTCTCTGCATCCTCTTGAGATGTGCTTGAGCTGATAGTAGTAGTCAAGCCACATAGGGCATGCTCAGTAGTATCATAAATAGGTTAAGCATACTGAAATAGGAGAAAATTTCACTTGTAGAGGCAATTTGATTCTTTTTCTTCAGGGCTTAAGATGCCAGATTCTGCTTGGAGATTCTTATTTATTTCAGAAATAAATGTTAACACTTTTTAATAGTATTATTTAGGGAACAGAGAAGAATTGTTAACCAGTATATAGACATGTTTATTTTTGCCACATCAGTGTTACAATTTGCAGTATTGCTTTCACTCCCATACTGTATTGATCTGATTTTTCAGTGGATTTTTACTTCTTTAAAAATGCTTTGCCTCCTGTGTGAGTATGAGTTATTAGATTATATATTTACATTTTTCATACTTTATTAACTAGTAATGGAAGAGACTAACACTTATCTACCACTTGCAATTGTGTCACTATCCTAGGAAAAGGTGTTTTCTCTGCTTTCCTCTGGTCATTACTTTCCTTCTGTGTTTAAATTGAATTTTCAGTATTTGTTTATCATAATTAATGAAAAGTTTTAGCACTTGCGTAGTATATCACAGAATGAATAGTCATGGTTGGAAGGGACCTCTGAGATCAGTGAGTTCAACCATAAAAAAACAAAACAAAACTAAAATAAGAAAAATTCCCAAAAAACAAAACCCCAAACCAAAATACCACACACGCACAACCTACAACCTCAGCCACTAGCCCTGAAGTTCCACATCTACACATTTCTTGAATACATGCAGGGATGGTGACTCCACCACCTCCTTGGGCAGGCTGTTCCAATGTCTGCTCACTCTTTCAGTAGAGAAATTCTTCCTTATGTCCAATCTAAATGTCCCCTGGCGCAGCTTCAGGCCATTTCCTCTTGTCCTGTCATTATTCACTTGAGAGAAGAGGCCAACACCCACCTCCCTACAACCTCCTTTCAGTAGTGGTACAGAGCGATGGGGTCCTTTCCCCAGCCTCCTTTTCTTCTAACTAAACAATCCCAGTTCCCTCAGCCTCTCCTCATAGGGCTTATTCTCCAGACCCTTCACCAGCCTTGTTGCTCTCCTCTGGACCTGCTCCAGCACCTCAATATCGTTCTTGTAGTGAGGGGCCCAGAACTGCACACAGTACTTGAGGTGTGGCCTCCCCAGTGCTGAGTACAGGGGCATGATCACCTCTCTCCTCCTGCTGGCCACACTCTTCCTGATGCAGGCCAGGATAGGGTTGGCCTAACTGGCCACCTGGGCACACTGCTGGCTCATGTTAAACTGGGCTGTCAACCAGTGCCTCCAGGTCCCTCTCTGCTGGGCAGTGACTCCAGCCACTCCTCTCCCCAAGCCTGTAGTGTTGTTTCCTGAGGTTGTTGTGACCGAAATGCAGGACCTGCCTCTTGGCCTTGTTGAACCTCATACAACAAGCCTTGGCACATCAATCCAGCCTATCCAGGTCCCTCTGTAGAGCCTTCCTACCCTCTGGAGGTTGACACTCCCACCCAATTTGGTCTCATCTGTAGGCTTACTGAGGGTGCACTCTATCCTCTCATCCAGATAACTGATAAAGAAGTTGAGGAAGACTGGTCCCAAAAGTGGGCTCAGAGGGACACCACTGGTGACCAGCCACCAACTAGATTTTACCCCATTTACATCTCTCTGGGAACGACCATTGAGTCAGTTTTTTACCCAGTGAAGAGTACTTTGGTCTATGCCATGGTTCACCAGCTTCTCCAGGAGAATGCTGTGGGTGACAGTGTCAACGGCCTCACCAGAGTCTATGTAGGCAACATCCACAGCCTTTCCCTCATCCAAAACGCAGGTCACATGGTCATAGAAAGAGATCAGGTTGGTCAAGCAAGACCTCCCTTTCATAAACCCATGCTGGCTGGCCGTGATGCCTTGACTGCCCTACACTTGCCGTGTAAGCTCACTCAAGATGAGCCTCTCCATGATTTTTCCTAGTATCAAGGTCAGGCTGACAGGCCTGCAGTTCCCCAGATCCTTCTTCTTGCCCTTCTTGTAGATGGGCATCAGGATATGGTATCCTGAAGACTAAAAAGAACTTTGCAAAATTATGGTTGAATCTTTAGCAGGTACTTAGAAAAGGAAGGTGTTGAAAGATCAACTTGTTACGTTTTGAGGGGGCATAGGCTAATTTGATGTTAGTAATACAAGGACCTAGGGAGAGGGTGTTGTTTAGGACCCTGAGTGATCCAGGGGGATCCCTTCTATTTTCTGCCATACCCTAAAACAGCCAGAAGCGTGGGAAAGTCCACCCCTTCCTTCTTCCTTCCTCCCCTTGCTGATCTGTGGAGGTCTTGGCAAGAGGCTTCTGCTCTTTGTCCTCAGCTTGTCCGAAACTCGACAGGACCTTACTCCACTGGGTGCTGGGAAGAGCCCCGAACACCTTTTCCCAAGTTGGGTCTGCCAACAGGGACTTTCAGACACATCAGCGACCACTGAAATCCAGCTTTGTATATACTTGTATATTTTTCATAATTATCCCATGTATTTCAGTCACTTCCCTGTCTTATTAAGTCTCTTTTCCTTATTCCCCTTTGATCTTTCCCTGAGAGGGTGGGGAGGAATAACTGAGAGCAATTCTGTTCTCTGGGTTTTGGGTTGCGCTGACTACTAAATGGATCTGTAAGCTTTTTCTCAATGTCCAGTACTGTAGTCAGGATTGTGAGCTAGCAGCTCTTCTTCAGAAATGACAGGAAGTGGTGACTTTGATTATTGCCACTACTGGTTCTTGTCCTTTGACATCTTTCACAAGCAGCTCTTAGCTGCCTTAGAGTGGACAGTACAAATTCTAAGACCTAAGCATAGCCATTATCTTGATTCAAGAGGAGAGTACAAATTAATTTCTCTAACATTTATGTCTCATATTCTGGGCAATGGTATATGTAGTGATCATTAAGAGTCATTGGCCGCTAGGTGAACCTTACAACTCTAATTGTGCAGCTCTCTTAGCTTTAAAATGTAACATCTTACCTCTTAAAGGAGTGGAAAGAACTACAGTTTTAGATATAGAGGCATTTACAATTTCTCATTATCAAGTGTATAAAAATGAAGATGGTGTTCCTACTGAATTAATGCCGCCTCTCAGTAGCCATCACAAGGGTGGCGGTGGAGTTAGTAAGCAAAGTGATTATGACATTTGACATAGAGACAGACTAGCAACAAGACAAAAGGGCATGGCCTCAAGCTGCTCCAGGGGAGGATTATGTTGGATATTAAGAAGTACTTCCTCACGGAGAGGGTGATTAGACATTGAAATGGACTTTCCAGGGAAGTGGTGGAGGCCCTATCCCTGGAGATGTTCAAGGAAAGGCTGGATGTGGCGCTTAGTGCCATGTTCTAGCCAGTGTGGTGGTATTAGGTAATAGACTGGACTTGATGAAGAAATTGATCCTTGAGGGAGGTTGAATACAATTATTGTATAGTGTAAAAAGTGTTTATGGGTTATTTTTAATAGGAATTTGTACAGGAACTGTAGCCTGAAGCTAATAAATTTTAATTCTAATCCAGAAACTGATTTGTCATGTGAATTTGGACCTGTGATTGAATCTTTCCTTTTTTCATCTTCCATACGTAATTTATGAGGATAAGTAACTACTTGAGGCCTTGGTTCAGTGAAGAACTTCAGCACAATCTTAACTGTAAGCATTCAAGTTTCCTGGTTCCTCAAAATTTCACTTGGGTTTTTGCCCAGAGGCGCTAATGCTGTAATTGTGTATTGACATAGGTTAGTTTTGTGTTGTCTGAGAGATACAAAGTAGCCAGAAAATATGTTTTCTTCACCTGGCACCTGTGGTTTTCTGTCCAGTGAAGAAAAATGGGAGGTTGTTGGTGAATTGGCTCTGTAATCTTTCTAAAGCACTCCAGCTGCTTTAAATACTTTGTGTAGTACTCAGCAGTATAGTCAATGAAGATAAATTTTAATTTCAGGAGTAAGGAATAAGTACCAAATAATTCTGTCATAACTCAGTGACCATTTGTATTAATGTTGTCTGAACACTCTATTTTTACACTTTCTGACAGATACACATACTGACAAGTAGGTTGGACAAGTATTGTAGAGTGTTCCAGAAAATAATCAGTGCTGTTAGCATGTGTATTTCATTGAATACTTTACAATACACTTATTTTCTGGACATCATATGTACTACATACTGGGATAAATATATACATGATCAGACTTTCAGGTTTAAGTAATCCTTAATTATGTGAAATAAATGTAAATTGAAAACGCATTCTACATTTGGAGTTGATGTCTCTTGAAACTGTATGGCAAACTATGTTGTTTCATTAGTGCATCAGTGAGAATGTGTGTGGATGGCTATAGCAGTTCCTAAAAATTCCAATCTAATTTTAGGTAGTCACCAAACCTTTTAGCAAATTGAATTGGAAAGCAAAGTAAAAAAAAAATTAAGAATTATGTGGGGGGAGTGTGGAATGGAGAAAGCAGCTGGTAATAAGTCTTTAATGATGTTGTGAATTAAAGCTTTTCAAGAGAGCAAATATGTGCCAGTCTTCAGCTTGTAGTCTGTTCTTGTAATGGTTTTGCACTGACAGCTATATTTTTTGCTGATAGACTATGCCATAAATTCTAGCAAGTTTTCGTTTGTTCCCATTTCAATTTGATAAGATGTCTTTTTGAACAAAATTATAAATACAGTGGCTATTCTTTAAACTTCCACAATGTAAAGATGAACGAAATTACTGGATTTGCTATAATGTACACATATATAAAAATGGAAATTGTAACACCAATATGCTACATATATTTCATGTTGGCAGTTCTTACAGATACAAGAACCTCTCCCTTTCTGTGGTCTCATGTCCACATTTAAACACAGTTGCTTCACTAGGGGGTCACGTTTGAGCTTGGATTTTGGACATGAGTATATGTATTTCTGGAGTCTCGACGTGGTTCATGTTTTTTAGAATCAGTAAGAATTTGTAGCTTGTGCTTCAGCTTAGGTAACCAAAACTAGTAGGCATCTTTGAGAATTTGAGCCTTAACTAGTAGGGCTCAGTTTTTCATTCCATATTCACAAAAAATCCGTGCAGCTATTTAGGAACTTTAATGGATGAAAGATCAATATTTACCCTTTACATTTATCAGGTACTTTTTATGGCCCACTGTTTGAAGAATGATTTTGTTGCAAGAGTTATTAAGAAAAATAAATTGGTAGTTTAAAGAATATCAACACTGTAGTCCTGTAAGACTAGTTTTACAATTATGTAAATGTAAACTGGTTTTCTACACTATGAGTCCTCAGATCTTTCTCAAAGTTATTTAATCAGCAGCATTGCAATGTAAATCAAATAGATTTTAGTTACGTTGCCATTTTCTAGAGAAAAAATTTGGGGTCCAGTAGAGTCTGACAGAGTCATTTTAGATATTCCACATATGAAAAATTCAGTGCATAACAGAAACTTACTTAAAGTCAGTTAATTTACATGGGATTTTGATTTAGCAGAATGATATGGTGTGCACTCAAATCACGATACAACTATAAACTACGTTTAAGAGCGTGTAACAATTGCAATATCTATTTCAGTCATAATACAAATGTGGATTTTATTACTGGTGTGTAGTAGCATGCTCACTGTCTTGATACTGGGTATTTCCAGTCTCACAGAAACAGTATGTGGGTTGCAACCTGTTCAGGCCCATTGCTTTCTTTAGTTGTTTGTTTTTTGCCATCAGAGCAAATACTTTCATTATACTTTATTCTCATGTGTCATGTGAATCATCATCCTGAAAAGGCTCAGTAATCAAGCCAATTATCTTTCCTTGTCCTTGATATGTATGGTGGCTATCACTCGAATGTGGTCTATTTCAGTAGACTATAATAAATGATCCCTATGTGTATGGGCATCATATATGATTTGAAGCTGCAACTTTGAGTCTAATAACTTATTCTGATTCTCTGTGTACATTGCTTATGCATTATGTTATCTTTTATAACTGATTCTCTTTCTTGTTCTAGCATGCTATGTGTCCATTTCTTATCTTCTAACTTCTGCACTACTACTGACAAGTAAATAACCTGCAAAGCTCTGCTTTTCTCTCTTTACTTCAACATGTTAGAACCTCTCAGTTTTTCAAATTCATTCTTCATGTCAATGGGATCAGTGTTTTGATCTGGTAGCCATGAAAGATTCTGGTTATGGATTTCCTATCTCTTCTTCTGTAAGTTACTGGTGAGATTTTTCCAGCCTTTGCTAGTATTTATTCTGTCTCCTCTTTTAAATGGTAGTGATCCTGTCTGTAGCAATTCTTATAATTACCTGCTCGTAATCACAATGCAGGTTTTCTGTACTGCATTCTTATTTGTGACTAACACCAAATCAAAAAGCATTTTTTTGCCAAAGTAATCATTACTGCTTTAATGGGTACTGCTCACTCTTGGTAATACCCGGCCAACTATGCCACTTAGTGTCAGAGTATAATGAACTCTGACCAGGTTCTTTTAGATATTCCACATGTGGAGGGTTTGATGAATAACTGGAAAATTTCTTATTTGAATTTAGTGGAAGTAGTGTGGGATTTTAATATAGCAGAGTGATACAGCAATGCACTTAAATCACAATGGAAGTACGAATTACATTTAGCACAGTATAGCAATTGTAATACACAGTTCAATCACAATACAAGTGCAAATTACATTTAGAAGAGTGCAGCGATTGGAATGCACCATTCCATCACAAAGCAAACATGAATTTCATTACAGGATTCTAATGATATGCTCAAGAAAAATCAGGAGTATCCCAGTATCTAAATGCATCTTTCAGTTCTGTCCATTTTTTTTTTTAACTCGCGATTTTTCCTAGCTCCAGAGTTCATTTTCAGTATCAGTCTTTATGTACAATATTGAAGAGGACTGAAGTGTTAATTGATAGTTCAGCAATTAGAGTCTCTGAACCAAAAATGTATACCTACCAGACAGTACTGTTACTGTACAGTACCCTACAATAAATTAAATTTCTTGTACAATGCAAGAAATTAAAAAGTTTACATTTTCATATTTTGCTATGAAATACATGCTTTTGTTGCTGAGGAAAAGAAACACATTTTCTGTAACTGAGTTTGCTTATATACTGCAGGAACAGTGAAGTTTTGAAGTTGCAAGTCTTTTTCACTAACTTACTAACTGATTTTTTTTTCTTTTCTTTTTTTCTTTTTTTCTTTTTTTTTAATTATTATAATTTCCTCCAGGACATTTGAAACCATAGATAATGCCTCCCAGGGCAGAGATTATGTTCAGCTACCTGAAAAATAACAGATGCTGCTATGCTCTTCATAGCAGAGAATGCTGCTGTACAAAGCCAGGAAACATCAGTGGAATGTAACCCCAAGCAGCAAAATCACTGTTGAGATTGGCAAAAGCAAATTGTACTGTATTAGTGTCTATGGCTTTTCACATCTGCTGGGTTAAATCAGCAAATACTGGCAACAGCCCATTCTGCAAATGGCCCAAATGTTTTCCATCTGAGAATCTGAGTTTAACTTTGTAAGCAAAAAATGTTCAAAGCAATAGTACTGAGTGTTGGAGGAAGCTTGCCACAAATCATTAAACCAATAACATTTGTGAAAACATTTTTCATTCAATTACCTACTTGGAAGGCAGCACAGTAACTGTTTATAAGTACTTTCTTATAGCAGGATTTTCCTTTGTAACAAAATGGATTCTGGGCTGTAACTTTCTTTTTGACTCAACAGTCTGTTTTAATGAGTTGTTCCACTTTTCTTAACTTTGTAAAGGGATACAAATGCGTATAAATAAAGGCATAAATGAGAAGCTTTATATCTGAAATTGCATTACATATATTAATTAATTCTATATGAATGTTATATTCCGGTACAAATATGATAGTAGGAAATAATATGAAATTTGGCATTGAAGTATCAGTACCACAATGGCTGAATTATTCTATGATGCCATAAGGTTTATAACAACTATTATGCATTTATTTTAAGTTATTAATTGCCTCATAAGTGTTTCTGCTTTTCTTTGGGATAAGAAGAGCGCTTCCTCTATTCCCTTAGGAAAAAAAAAAAAAATTAACCTCATTATGCATTGTATCTGGTAAAATAATTTTACAACAAAGCATTACATTTGCAGTGAAGTAAAAAGACTCTGGTGGTTCCTGAAAAGTTAAGATCTGTGGACACTGCTAGGGGTGGGGCTAAGGAGAGATTTTTAAATGCATAGGAATATCTTGCATTGTTAAACTACCCTTTAATACTTTTTTGCGGACTGATATTGATATGTTTTAGACTTCAGCATGAAGTTACAGCCAGAAATGCAACAGAAGTTTCAGGAGACAGGCTTCATTCACATTAAAGTTTTATAAAAATGTGCATACTGACAAACTTGCATGATATGCTCCCTTGGGAGTCTTGTAAGAGGCAGAAATGTCACTCATTGGGTGAAGGTCACACTACATAGTTCTCACCAAAGCATACAAAGATCAGTGATATATTTAATGATGTATCCATAAGATGTTTCAATCCAAGTAGGATATATTGTTAAAGTCTATCCAGTGAAGGGTCTTTGAATTTGATTTAAAGGTGTGCTTCAGCTTTGAAAGTTTGCGTCTTGTCCAGGAAATTTCTGGCTGCTTTAAACTGTAATGCTGAACACACTAGCAGAACTCAAGTAATTCTTTTTACTTTTCTAAAGAACTGAATTCTCTGTTCCTTGTGCCACACTCCAGTGCTCTCTGACCCAGTTCTTTTAGATGTCCTATGTGAAAAATATTTAAGATTCAATACCAAATTTACTGGAAGATCCTTAATATTACACAGGATTTTGCATTAGCAGAATGATATAACAATGTACTGAAATTACAATACAGGCACAAGGGAGGAATGGGGTAATACAGTTGAATCACAATGTGATTGCCATTATTGATCTATATATGTTCATTGTCACAGTGCTGGTTGTCACCATTTGCTGGGAAGGAATATGTGGGCTGAAGTTGGCTCAAACCTGTTGACCTCTTCAAAGTTCTTTTTGTTCAATGTTCAGTTTTTATATTCTATGTTGGACTGAGCCATATACCCACTTCCCATTTTCTGGTCTGGCTGGCTCAGGAAGACCTTCTCAATCTTCTGATTAACTTGGGGAAAAACATTTATAGTACCAGCTGATCCATTCAGCTAGTACACCTATTTGTCTAAAACAGAGACCACACTCTGTTCTCCTTTTACTTTGAGATAAATTAGTCTTCCTGTGCAACAGCTGTGGGCTGTCATTCCCAAAGTTCTTCCTGAGATTTAGAAACACAGAGTTTTGTAAGTCCTCTGAGTCATCTTCAGTTTCAGGTATTTATTGATAAGTCACATGCATGGAACACTGAAGTGTTAATTAGAGGAACAGTGCCCTGATTTACATACAAAAGATACCTCCAACATCAAGAAAGTTTTCAGGAGAATGCTAGTGTCTTTTAGACAGAACAAAGGAGTGTCTGCTTAATAACAGATCCTCTTCTACATATGGGCTGCCTAAGATTTCTTCTTTGGCCCTAGAAAATAGTAATTAAGCATGGATTTCCTCATAAGTTGTTTAAAGATAAAATCACCTTGGTTTTTTTTTGTTGTAGTTGTTTCTTTCTCTGGCATCAGGGGATTCTTGAAACTGAATGATAATTTCACAATTGTTTCCATTGAGTAACATATCCTTGTTAATGAACGAAATCTTAAAAGGCCCCTTTGGCTTGTACATATTACATGAGGGTGATGTGAAAATTAATTTTCAGTTGCAAAGATAGGGGCTGGTTTGAAATTACGAGTTTAACTTACAGTGTTTACAGCCATGTTTTGAACTTTATAAAGATGAGAGGTTGCACAAGTTCTGTGATATTTAATTTTGTTTCCTGATTCTGATTGATCTGCCTTAGCTATGATTTTCTGGGGTCATGTCTATGTAGATGTTTCCAATGGTGCAAGTACCAGCCCTTATTTTTCTTTCCTACACAGTTCTGATTTTTTAATTAATCTTTTTATTAATTTAGTTTAATTGAATTTTTACATGGTGCAAGGTGTTGTGTAGTCAGTTCTTCTTGATGTTAAAATGGTTCATTTTAGTGTAGGTTATTTAAATTTTTATTTTTATTAAATATAGTTCCATGTCACCTTCCAGATAGTAAAGTCTTCATGTGCTAACCAGAGGATTTTCATTTTTGCAGTTAAAGAAACCCTCTACTGTATTTTTACAGTTACAGAATTTTAATGCATCCTGAGAAAGTGTGCTTGATCATCCTTCTCATAGTTTTACTTCAGTGCAGGGAGTGAGCACATAAATAGTTAGCTTCTGAGCATGTTGTCTTATCTACTGAAGTTGTGTGGAGACAAATGGTCTCAGGAAAAGAGTGAGAAAGTGAATCAGGTAATTATAGTTCTATTGCATTATTAAGGCCATTGGCAGTTACTCCTAGAGCCAGGCCAGTTAATTTGAAGAAGGTTTCACTGAATAATGGCTCATATAATGGACTGTTGTTGGTTGGCAGCATTGCATAAATGACTGTTCTTCTAAGTGACTGTCACTAATAAGTGACTGTTGCTCTACCAGAACTGAGACAACATTCCCAGGCTCTTTCAGAAAACTGCCAATATATAGGCTTTTTATGGTCATAGTGCTTCATAACTCATTATATACTGGTCTTGTAAAGTAGCTGTGTAATTTTTGGATGAATCTTTCTCACTGTGTGAACTGATCCTACTCCATGGTTTTTGCAGGTCTTGAGTACTGGGAAATGGCACTGATGGTAGTTGAAGTAGTAACTATACCTGCTTAGGACAGGGGAGCTTCTGAGACTTTTCACTCAGTATGGACACCACAAATTATTCTCCATTATTAGTCTGAGAATCCTCAGTTTAGGTGGATTTTCAGTGAAGACAACTGGAAGTTGCAGTTGCCTTGTGCCCTTTACATCATTGCATAGATGCAGACAAAGTACTGAGCACTTCTGTACTTCTTACAGATGTATCTGCTCAAAAAACACTGATCTCAGGTGAGGCACCTGAATGTCTGCCTTGAAACGACACACACCAATGTCAGTCAGAAAAGTAAATTCATTTTAGGCTAAGTCACTGAATTATCTTCAGTTATGTAGCAAATAATGAAAGGAGTCATTAAAAAGAGTAAGAAGAAGTGAGAAGTACTTCATAAATAGAAAAAAAAATAATTCTACAAAAGCTACAAATTAATTCTACAAAAGTATTTGTTACATCAAGTGATTTTATAATCTGTGCCATCTCTCAAACAGTTTGAGAGTTTTTATTTCAGTTACCCGTTTTGGATAACCAGATACTCAGTTTTTATTACACAGAGTCACAGAATATTAGGGCTTGGAAGGGACCTCAAAAGATCATCTAGTCCAAACCCCTTGCCAGAGCAGGGTCACCTAGAGCCTGGCTCCATCCTCCCTTAACTTATTTGTAAACATTGATGAGGTCACCCCTCAGTCTCCTCCAGGCTAAAGAGACCCAACTCCCTCAGCCTTTCCTCGTAAGGGAGGTGTTCCACTGCCTTCATCATCTTTGTGGCTCTGTGCTGGACTCTTTCAAGCAGTTCCCTGTCCTTCTGAAACTGAGGGGCCCAGAACTGGACACAATATTCCAGATGTGGCCTCACCAAGGCAGAATAGAGGGGGAGGAGAACCTCCCTTGACCTGGTTTCTTTGTCAGGCACAATCCAGCCCTGAATTCCCTGTGAGGTCACTCCTGTAATGCAAATATTTAAAACAAGGGCAGAATAAGCTCCTGAAAGAAAATAATGTCAGAGAAGATTTCAGAAAATAAGTTAGCAAAGATTAAGCCACTTGTGACACCATTGTGTACAGGAAAATTTAAATAGATAGAACTAAAGCATAGATTTCAGAGCTATTTATTTTACAGTTTTGGAAACCTGCACACAATAGAAGAAACCTACTGGACAGAATGTTTAAAAATAACAGCTTAGTTAAGCTTATAGCTTAAAAATAAGTAATTCAGAAAACTATAAAAAGTGATGCTGGCATTTTGTATTTTCTTCTGTTCCATGTTTTCAGCTGTTTCTTCACTGATACTCTCTTACAAGCTATGTTATTCACCATAAAGCTCTCCTGCTGAACACTGACTTGATGACAGTTTATTTGCAAATTATTTTTTTTCCTTCTACCTGGATTAATTGCAAGTGTTTATTGAATTAATACTTGTTCTCTTTGGACAAAACTATAAGAAATGAAATAAAATTCAAGTGCAGGATATATAAATTTATACATTTGGCTTGCTTGCAGACAAAAAAAGATTAATCTGTATTTTATTCAACACTGAAAAAAATGCTATCATCTTTACATGCTTTTGTATCAATGTGTGACAATTTATCATAGAGGGCGACCTGAGCCTTCACTTTTTTGTGAAGTCAATGGAGGCAGTCATGGGCTGAAGGAATGTGATGATTCAGCTTAGTGTACTTCATTAAACATTACTCTGTTGTTGAAATTTTTACTTCTGAAATAATTTTTCTTAAATATATAATTAGAAAAGAACTGTATGTTACAGACCTATTTTTGCTATCTGAAAGTTCTGTTCAATAACTTTCCACATTTTCCTTCCCACAGTCACATAATTTTAATTATTCTAGTTGACACCTACATGCCTTTTCATTGATCACGAAAGATTTCATAGGCACTGTCCATTTGAATCAACAGAACTGCAGACCTCCTTATTCATCAGAGTGGTGTATAAAGACCCAATTCAGAAAAATACACTTAACATGTCCTGTCTATACTGCTTTCCTTTCCAGAATAAAAAAAACATTTCCCTTCTTATTATCTGTATATTTCACAGCTGGCAAAGTCACTAGGTTGATTGTAAGATACCTTCAGGTTTGCAGCCAGCTCAAACTCATAATTAGGCTGAAATCCTGGTGTTAACAACTGGATCATGAATAATTATGCTGTTGATTTCACTGGGGTAAGGGTTTTACACCCAGTCCCTTTTTCAGAGCTTTCCCTTTTCTGTAGTTTTCTCAATAGCAAATTATTACATTTTTAGATTATTCTTATTGAATAAGCTATTTCTTTTTGAGTTTCAGTCAGAATTTATTCCCCAACTTCTCTAGAGGCTTTTAATTTCATAAAGTCACCTTTATGGAGTCCTAGACAGAAATGGGGCTAATAAGTAAACCAAACTTTTACAACATCCAGAACAGAGAACTGATACTACCAAATAATTTTTCCCATAGTGTAGTCCTGTCTACACGTCCAACTGTGTCTTAGATCTGATTGTTCCCCATTACTCCCTGGCCATAACATCTGTCTGGTTTTGCCTTTGAAAAATGAGTGTCAGTTTGTGTAAAGAGTTTAGGGCAGAGTGCGTGGAGGGGTGGGGGGTAGAGGTTGGAGGAATTAAGGAATAGGCTAGTGAGATGTCATGTTGTAGATATGAATACAGATTGTAAACAGTAGAGCTAGTGACATACTTTCTTATGCGCTGTGTGGCACAGTCAGCTCATGACACCTGTGAAAGCACTTTTTTTGTGGTCTTGTCCTGATGAACAATTCTGTTAGACTTCTGCAGTTACATGGACATGTTGGAGCTAGCCAGGGGAGGGCCACAAAGATGATCAGAAAGCTGGAGTACCTCTCCTATAAAGAGAGGCTGAGAAAGTTGGGGTTGTTTGGTCTGGAGAAGAGAAGGCTCATGGGGAGACTTTATAGCAGCCTCCCAGCACCCGAAAGTGGCCTACAAGTAAGCTGATGAGGGACTTTTTACAAGGACGTGTAGCAACAGGACAAAGGGGAATGGTTTTAAGCTGAAACAAAGTAGATCCAGATTAGATATTTGGAAGAAAGTTTTTCCTGTGAGGATGGTGAGACATTGGACCAAGTAACCTAGGGAAGTTGTGGATGGCCCATCCCTTGAAGTGTTTAAGATTGTATTCACACAGCATTCCTTCATCTTCCTTGTTGGCATGCTTAGCAAAATTGTTGTTTGTCTTCATTCCAGGATTGCAGTGTAACCAAGTGTTGTTTTTTTTCTTTAAGAGCTGCCTGACACTACTCTGATTGAAGAGGAAGTTCAAGAGACGGAGACATGGGCCAGGCCTCTGGTCTACCTTTGGCAGACTAGAGTACCCAGTTTCAATGCTGAAAAAGAATATAATGCAGCTTGCGCAAAAAAGGAACCACACTGTGCCGTTTGCACTCTTCTCATGCCATACTACAAGGTAAGCAAGAGTCTAACAGCTCAGTCTTTGTGTGAAGCATGAAATAGCTGCCACTTACTTCCAGTAAATTAGACTAGGATAAGCTTATGCATTTGATTTGTATGAGAAGTAAATAAACTCACAATTGTTTAAATTAAGCTGCATTCACTTGTGTCTATCTTTGGTTACAGACAATGTATGCCTTCTGCTAGGGTGTATGTAAGATTGATGTCAAGTGTATGTGTGCTTGCCCTTAAAGTTACACTTTTGGAGGTGGTGAATCCACATAGATTTGTGTGTTTTCACTATTTTCTTATATGTCCATATTCAAAGGCTTTTTATCAGAGCCTCTTCTATGTCTTCTTCCCACAATGTTGAAAAAGTAACTGTTTTCACAGTACTTGGGCCTTCTTGGGAACAATAGTCCTATAAAAACAGTCTAATGCAGAGCACTGTTTGATACTGGCTTCTGGAATTCCTGTGTCAAATGTCAGCTAAAATGCTGTCATAAAACTATGGTATTAATTCTGAAGCTGTTAAACTTGAAACTCCTCAGCATGGGAACTAGGAAGAAAATTCATATTTCACTGGACCAAAAGGGCTCGAAGGGAGGCAGAGTATCACTGAACACAGCTGCAGTAACACTAGTTTGCAGGCTGTGTGCAATGCTAGATTTCACACTTACTTGAATGATCAGGGAAGTATAGAATGACTGTGATAGACACATAGAAACAGCACATATTCTTGCAAAGCTCTTACATTTTTAATGCAATAGCTGGGAGGGGAGAATTCATTTCATCATTGTCAAAAGCAAGAATAAGACAGACTCTCCTTTCTTTTACTTAAATATAAATTTTGTTTATTTTCTAGCCAGACAATCATGATGAAGAAAGTCCTACTTTTGGGGAAGCAAACTCAGCAGAAACATTGATGGATGAAAATGAAAAGACTAAACCTCTTATTCCAGAGATGTGTTTTATTTATAGTGAAGAAAACACTGAAAACTATCCATCAAATGCCTTTATCGAAGAAGATGGGACAAGTCTTCTAATTTCCTGTACAAAGTGTTGTGTACGGGTTCATGCAAGTAAATAAACTAATTGTTTAGTTTGCAGAAAGTGATCTCAAATTTTGTTTTATTGATAAATAATAACTAGGATTTTAGTCTGTCTTTAAAAGTACTTGAAGAACATTTCCATATGTAATGCTTCAATCACAGAATTTTTTTAAAAACTATGTTTTCATTTACTTGTTAATGATTGTTGTGAAAATAGTGAAGAGTTAACTTTTCTGTAAACTTTCAATAATCACAAACTTCTGATTCTGGTTTCAATTCTGAGCTGTTTAATTCCTCTTTTACTTCTGATATTTTCAAACATTGTATGATGTTAGTATGTCCTTATTAGTAGTCAACGTGAAATCATGCTGAATTTGAGGATTGTGAATATTGCTATTGACTTTAGGAATGCAATAATTTCCTTCACCTTGCAATCCTTTTATTTCAAAAGTGACTGCTGAATGCATGGATTTTTCTGCAGTATCGTCCACAGACACTAGGAATTGAATAGTTAACTGTAAGAAGTCCATGTGAAATTCTTACATGGAAGTGCAGTATAATTGTATAGAATAAATGTCAGTACATTAATTAGAAGTGTTCATTTTTTAATGCAGGAGAATTGATGATAATGATATTGCACTGATAGAAAATAAGAAATTCCCTGGGGCTTGATTTCTTTGGGCTTTAGGGATTTTGGTCTTGTTGCTTTGATTTTTTGTTTGATTTGGTGAATTGGTTTGTGGTTGCTTTGCTGGATTTTTTATTTTATTTTTTTTATTTTTTATTTGCTGGGGTTTTTTTGTTTGGCTGGGTGTTTTTGTTTTTTGTTGTTTTTTTTTTAACCTGTGTCTAGTCTATTTATTTCATCGAGTATAGAATTAACAGTAAGCCTAGACTGGAAAGTCTCCTTGGTCACAATAGATGTTTTACTAGTGTTTATATGGAGTTGAATTGTATGGCATGGTGGATAGAAAGGCAGGATATATTAATCAGTACAGCTCTTCTATTCTAGGTTGCTACGGTGTTCCTTCTCATGAAATCCATAGTGAATGGTTGTGTTCTCGATGCAGAAAAGAAGCCTGGACTGCTGTAAGTTTCACACATTGCTTTGTTCTCTAACACATAAGAGATTAAGGGGAGGGAAAAAAAAAAAGCCAGAGGCACGATTGCATGTGGAATGTAGTCTGTGTTTTTTGTCTGAACAGACACTTCCTGGAGAAAATGCAATTAGATTCCACTGTAAAATATAATAGGATTTTAATAGACAGAGTACTCAAGAAAATGACTGGCTAACAGAATATCGTTGTGTCTAAGAATGGTTCAAGGAAACTGAAATTTTAAATACATATAGGAGAGAGAAAAAATGATATTTCCTCTAAATATTTTAGGCACTTTGGTGTGTACGTATGGGCAGCTGGAGAACAGAGAAATGGAAAGAAAATAATAAATTACAGTCAAGAATGAAATTGTTCTTTTAAAACATGTAAGGTTCACTGTGCTGTATTAACAGAAAAACGTTTCTATTGTGAAGTTCCTAAATACCTATTATTTTATTTTTTTAAAAGTATAAAATAATTTTATACAGCAAGGAATTAATAGACAAGCACCTAGTAATTCATAGAACCCATAAAAATATACTCATTTTCAAGAAGCAGTTTAAAATTTTGCTTTCCACCAATTTATCAGTTTCCCTGCTAAGTCATCTAGTATTTGTTTTTCTTATCAGTTTGAGGAAATGTGATGATACATTTTGATGGCAACATAGCTTTTCTTCATTCCGTTGTTGAATTAAAAGCAGATATTTTAGGTGCCTTAAAAATATAAATTCTTAAATGAAATAGTAAAATTTTTAGACATGTTGAAAAAGAAATGAGCATTCAAACTACAGGAAAGTGCAGTGTCTCTTTATCAAACATCACGTCTTGCAGTTATGTCACCTGTAAGGAATCCGCAGTTGTAGCATTAGCAAACTGAAAGTAACATTAGATATAAACAATTTGATTTTTCTTTTGTGCACTGTCAACATTTTAAGGTTCTTTTGTGAATGCTAAGAGGAAATGAAATGAAATGAAACGAAACGAAATGAAATTAAATTAAATGTAATTGAATTGAATTGGAACTGGTATTTATAATCCAGATATTGCATAATCTGAGGAAAACAAAAGGAAAAATGTGACTTAGAACTACTCATAACAAAAATATGGCCCAGATCGAACGTTCAGTCCTGTGTTCCCTCAATGAGTAGATATTAAAATACTCATTGAATTAATTTCTGTTTCTGTAGTGTGTTCTCATTTTAGTAGGAAAGGTATTCTTACTAGTTAAAATCCAATTTTCATATTTTTTTGGTAACTAGAAAACCTTGTTTGGTTCCTTACCAAACAGTTATGAGTTTTGGATGTCCTTAAATACTTTTTTGACTATGGTTCTAGAATCAGGGTGAGGTTGGGGGAAGAAGCATAAATCTGTTCTAGCAAGTGAGATATTGCCATTAACTTAGGAGCTAATCATAAGTTAAACAGGGTTAGAAAGTCCCATTGCTCTAATAAAAAACTTTTGTTAATTTATTTTCAGGAGAGCTATGTTTTACGGAGAACATTCTTATTCATAAAATACTGTGTGTGGCAGCAATAGGACTGAATCAGATGTTTTTGTTGAAAGCACTAAAAATTTAGAACACTGCCTTGGAATCTGATGTTAACGACAATATAACAGTAACATATTTGAGGGGAAATTTGGAGAGAGTCTTTGTCTTTTGATGATAGTTCATTTTTTTAAAAAATCATGTCACTGAAAAACAGTAAAAAAAATCAGGTCTTATAATTTGTTAATGCTGCACTGTAGAAAGGATTCTAAAATTTTTCTAGGGTTTTAAGTTTATTTTACATGTCTTCTTGAACTGAAGAAGAGGACATTCAGGTAATACAACAGTAGGTGAAAGAGAAGATCTGAAGTATATGACGGGCTTGACTCATGTTCACTATGGGCCAATAAAGGGGGAACTGTGTAATATAATAGAAAAAGGAAATTGTTGGGGAGAACACTAAAGCTTAACTCGACTGGGATTCTTCTTTGACAAACTTTTAGGGAAAAAAGTTGCATCCAAGGCCAGGATTAATTTGAGAATAATTATGCACTTTTTACTGAATAGGTTTAGTTTTATTCTGTTATGATGCATTAGGTACCTGATAAAAAGGAAGAGCTGATTTTTTAGGGGAAGTACTTTTTGACCAAAAATACGAGGAGATGAGATGAAGTAGTTGAAGAGATACCAAAACGTAAAGCAAAGAACTGAATGTAAATCTTATGTGAAGAGGTTTTAGTATTGGATTTTTGTAAAAGCACTCTCTGGGTACTAGAGAGTAGACTCAATACTGATTACTGGAATTTTATGTGTTAGGCAACAAGAAGTCGATAGGAGTGAAATGGAGCTCCATTTTCACTGTGCAAAGGCTAGATAGATAGTATGTGCTGCCCATTTTGTCAATTTATATAAGCTTTAGCTATTATGTATTTAATGGAATAGTGATTTGTATTTTTATTGAATACCATACCTTTAAGTAGTTAATGCTGACAGCTTTGTCTTTCTGTAGCTCTGATTTGGTGACCTGAGCAAAATGAACTTAGGCCCCAAGAGAGGTCTTCATTTGGTTCAGTTTGTGGAACAAAATTCACATTCTGAATGGCCTAAGTTGTCATTTTGTTGAGAAGTGTTAATGAAGTGTTGATGATCGAATAGACCTCACTAGTATTAAACTTACTTACAACCTGTCCTGTATAGTCTGCTATCTTGTAGTTTTTGTTATTAAATGTCTTTCACATGTCAATGTGAGCTGTTCATTGTGAGCTGAAAAATGTGAAAGTGACAGATAGTAGGCATCTGCTACACGGTTAAATAGCAAAAATCCAACAGTTTCACTGACGTGACTTATGTTCTGCTAGTTACTCATACTTGAATGATACCACATTCACTTTTTCCTTTTTAATACTAGAGTCTTTCAAAACTTTTGAAATGCTGAAGCAATCTCAGAACTATTAAAGATTATCTCTGAGAGTTTGCAGAGCTTAGGTGAGGTGCCAGCAGCCTGGAAAACTTAATGGTGCTTTTTATAAAGGCAGGAAATGGATGACCCAAAGAATTATATGCCAGTCAACCTATCTTGGATTCCAGAAGAAATACTGAACAAAAGATGAATCTATCAATTTCTAAACACCTAGACAATAACAGAGTACAAAAAGATATGTATTTAAGAGCAACTAATTTTTTTTGCTGTGACATCTCATGCGAATAAAGAATAAGAAAAATACTTTGTGCATCCGTTCACAGGCCTTTGATAGTGTTTTGAATGCAAGCAACAGAAGAGATATGATGTAAGCCAATAGCTGCCAAACATGCAGAAATATGGCTTTGCTTTCAACCCTCAGTATCTCAAGTCTCCAGAGCCATCACTCTTACTGGACTCTTGTAATCACTAAGAGAGTGATTACATTACGTGCATCATTTACTGATTACTTTTCATATCCTTATGGAACATACATGGAAATCTAAATTGGTCTGCTTCTGGTTGTTTAAGGTGCTTGAACAGGAGGTAGGAGAGTACATTGCATGTGAACCTACCATGGCATTAAAATTACAGAATACTCAAGGGTTTTTTCAAAACTGTCAGGTGTGTTTTGGATATTATTATTTTATTCACTTCTTTCAATGAAGTGAAAGAATAAATAAGAAGCATTCCTGATGCATTTTCTGTAAGAGCCTTGGGCATTTTGTATGCTGAGGTTTACTAATTTGGGTTAAGATTACTCTTTTGGATGGATCAAATTACTGTTTTGGATTGGATCCTACTGTTTTGTTGGACAATAGTAATGTTACTATGTTGAAGGAATGGTGTAAAATATTCTGAATGGAATTCAACAGAGATGGGTACAATAATTAGAGAGGAGTTGTTAGTTATGGGCAGAGAAGGTGAGAGTGTCTACCTAAGCAGTAGCTCCTGCTGCCAACTGTGGTAGTGACCACTCTGGTCCCAAACTTAACATAAGTCAACAGATTAAACAAATCACAGAATCACGGATGTTAGGGGCTGGAAAGGACCTTTGGATGTCATCTAGTCCCACCCTCCTGCTAAAGCAGGTTCATCTAGAGCATATGACACAGGTTCATGTCCAGGTGGCTTTTGAGTATATCCAGAGAAGGAGACCCACAGCTTCTCTGAGCAGCCTGTGCCAGTGCTCTGTAATCTGCAGAGTGAAAAAGTTTTTCCTCATGTTCAGATGAGAGACACCACTGAAAAGCATCTGTCTCCATCCTCTTGATACCTGCCCTTTTGATATTTGTAAGCTTTGATAAGATCCCCTCTCAGTCTTTTCCAGGCTTTATTCTTCCCAAGTGGTCAGTCCCTTTGTCCATATTTTGTAAACTTCTTTCTCCCATTTGAGTTTTTCCAGAAGCTCCTTGGCTGTCCATGCAGGTCTCCTGCCTGATTTACTTGATTTCTTACTCATCAGGGTGCACCATTTTTGAGCTTGGACGAAGTGGTGTTTGAATATTAGCTCTCTTGGATGCCCCTACCTTTTAGAGCCCTAATCTATGGGATTCCTCCAAGCAGATCTTTGAAGAGACTGGAGCTCTCCTGAAGACCAGGGTTGCAATCCTACTTACTGCCCTGCTTCTTCCATGCAGGATCCTGAACTCCACCATCTCATGGTCACTGCAGCTAAAGCTGCTACCAGTCTTCACATCCCTAACCATTTCTTCTTTGTTAGTACAAGATCCAGGAGCACATCTCTCCTTCCTGGCTCCTCCACCATCTGTGGCACAAAGTTATCATCAATGCTCTGCAGGAAACTCCTGGACAGTGCATGTCTAGCTTTGTTGCTTTTCTAGCAAATATCAGGGTCTTTGAAGTCCCCCATGAGAACCAAGTCCTGTGGTCTTGAGGCTACTTTAAGCTCTCTGTGGATGGCCTGTAATAAACACCCACAGCAGTGCCACCCATATTAGCCCGCCCCTTAATTCTAACCCATAAGTTCTTGACTCGTTTTCTTCATCCACCCCTAGGCAGAGCTCAATAAATTCCATTTGCTCTCTCACATAAAGAGCAACTCCACCACCTTGCCTTGCTGGCCTGTCTTTCCTAAGAAGTATGTAGCATCCATTACAGCATTTGCTTTACTCGAGCTACCCCACCATGTCTCTGTAACTGCAGTGAGATCCTGGCCCTGTGACAGCCACAGATCTCTATTTCTTCCTGTTTATTCCCCATACTGCATGTGCTGATGGTCTTCAGGCATTGCAGAGAGATAATCGAGCATGCAGGTTTCCCTGGAGGGGGGCAAAAGGATCCACCATGGGCACCCCGGAGGTGTTTGGCCTTCTGGTTCTCATCTTGAAAGGCAGCTAAGGAAGATTTGTCACAGCTGTGGTTGGCCTGGCTTATTCTCCAGTTGAGTGTGATGGCACAAGCATTGCCATTTTGGACCCTGCCCCCTGAGTTTTTCAGTTTATAGCTGGCCTCACCACATTAGGCAGCGTGCTGTTAAAGATTTCCTTGCCTCTTCTAGACAGGTGGATTCCATCCCTCCCTAATGGGTTACAGTCACCAAGGAGTGTCCTGTTGTCATGAAAGCTAAAACCCTTAACATGGCGGCACCAGCCACATAGGCAGAAATTGATATGCAATGTATGTCTATTTCTGGCTGCCACCTTTTCTTGAAATGGAGGAAAAGATAACCTGGACACCAGTATTTTTCACTTGCACCCCTAGGGCTTTATAGTCTCCCTTGATTCTGCCCAGGTTCTGGCTTGTGGTGTAGTTCATGCCCACATGAAACAGTAACAGTGGATAGTAGTCTGTGCTCTTGAAAGTTGTGGCACACACTTGGCAATGTCTTGGCCCTTAGCACTCAGAAAACAACATGCTTCTCGTGATGTTGGCAGATGGGCTCCTCAGTGCCCTTTAAAAGAGGATCAACCACTATGAGCACTCATCGTTTCTTTTTACCATATGTACTGTGTGCTGCTGATATAGGTTCTCCTTGCAGACCTTGCTTTTGATTGTTTCCATCTGTTAAAACTTTTTACTCGTTTTTGGTTGTGGTGCTGGAGGGTGGAGACTGAAGTGGAGTCCTAGTTTTGCGGGACACCTGAGGTGCCTATTTCTCAGTGGTGTTCACAGGAAGAAGGTGGTGAAAACCCCTATCTATCACCATCTTGACGCCTCTAATACTGGGAAGCCTTTTAACTCTTTCTTGCAACTTGGCCACCTGACATAACAGATAGCCAGCTGTGTGTACCTCATGCAAGTACTTACTTTTTCAACAGGACAGGTGTTGGGGAACTCGCTGCAGCCCACCTCCTGTACTGAACTCTCCTTCCTCACGAATTCCATTTGGGCGAGTGCATCGGAAATCTTAGGAACTTTCTCTGTAGGAACAATGGTTTTAGCTCTTGAGGTGAGTGCTCACCATTTTGGCAGAGACATAGAGCACTTCCCTGGGCTGTGGACCTACAAGCAGGTTGCAGGGCCCTCTCTGTTCCCCTTCCACGCCAACTGCTGCACCAGACTTTGTCTGCCCACCCTGTGGGAAGTGCTCCAGGCTGCTGTATAACTCTTCTGCAGTTGCTGCTGGCAGCGCCCAGGCCATACCAGTCCTTGTCATGAAAGCTGCTAGCTCCTGGCAGGTCACTCACTCTTCCTCAGCTTTCCCTGGCCCCAGGAAACCTCCCTGTCTGCCTCAGTCTAGCTTTCAGCTACAGAATGTACAGAATTGCCATTCTCTCATTTTAGGGACAAGATGACTTGTAGCAGCTTTAAGCTGCTTTACATTTCAGTTTACATTACTTCCAGGAAGTTTTGGAAATTTCTGTTTCCAAAAATAGTGAACTAGGGGAATAGCATATATATGGATTTTGTAGAATCTACTCCTAATGTTTTTAAAAACATTAGACACACATTTGTCAGTAACAGCTGAAGAAAGCTTGATCATGTCTTGAGGCAGCAGGATAAAATAGACACTGAGGTTTCTTTTTTCTGTGGTCCTGTTTGGCCTGTTTGAGTAGTCTTATTCATTGCAAAGCAATGTGACTGTAGTTCTCTTTTTGAGAAAAAAAGTATCTGTTTGATGTACAACTTAAATTTATTAGTGTATTTTAGCTTGTATGGAACATCATGGCTGACATCAGCATGAATTACTGGTAGTTATTTGGGTCCTATTTGTCATTTTAGGATCATGTTTTTGTCTCTTCAGAGTTTGGACAACAGCTTTCAATTATCAGCTTTCACTTCAAAATAGTACTTCTATCTAATCCTAGCATTATACTTAAGATAAGTGTGGTTCTCTTTTAACCAATCTTGTGTATGTCTATTCAAAAAGACAACTTAATTGAGTATACTTCTGCCCAGGGTACTACTTTTCCTTTAAAAAATCTGCAATTCATTAGTCATGCAAACTGACTGAAAATTTATGCTACCTTGGAAGTATATGCTTATATGTCTTTTATGAGTCAGTTTTAAAATTTGTTTGGATTTTTTATATCTTTTATTAAACACGTGATATTTTAATTGTATTTCGAACTGCTGTTGAGTACTATAAGTTTTTCTGGAGAGGGAGACATAATTAAGAAAGCTACTGATTTTGCACAACCTGTTTTTTACTGAATTTGAGTGTATCTTGTGTTTCAGTTAGCACAGTTCAGACTTTAATTTCCTACATGAAACAAATTTAAAAAATTGTATTAATCTAAATTCTTGTTGAGGATAAGTATTCCTAAAAACTACAGCTGTTGCAAAAGTGAAACTGAGATGTGAAACTGACTGTGGGAATGATATATCCAAATGCCTTCAAAGATCTCTTCTTACATCAGAAGAGTGCACAAAGTAAGATTTAATTATCAGAAAATACCTATTTCCTGAAACACCAACTTCCTGAATGTCTGGAATTGTTTTCCTTCCTCTTCACATTGATTCCCAGAAGGAGATTTATCTGAGGAAGACGTCTGAGGAATCCTCTTGTGGGTAATTCTTTAACTCCTGAAGGAAAGATTGATTGGAAAAAAAGGAGAAGGAAAAGCTTTGTGCAGTGGAAAATAGAATGGACGTTGTGAAACACTGGTACAAAGTTTAGAATTCATTGCCTAGGAGGCAAAGTTCCTTCTCATTGCTCTGCTTATACAATTAAGTATTTTTTTTTTTAGTTCTTCTAAATGATACTTCCTGGCAATTATGTTAACTTTATGGAAAATTTGGTCTCTGCTAGGTTTTTGAGAATAAGTATGATTTTGGAAAGCACTGAAGGATGAGAACTGTATTAATAGCTAAATGGAGCTGTATTATATGTGAATCCCAACTATGAACATCATTAAAATATGGAAATATAAAAATACCTAAGAGAACTCATATTTACAGAGCCAAACTTTTTTTTAATGGAGATTAAATTTTGTGTTATTAGGTGAAACTGCTTTTGAGATTCAGAAGTATACTATTTTCTAGCAGTTGCAGCATCTCTAAGTAGCTGAAGTAATATACCTTACAATATTTTATGTAAAATTTTCACTTTCCAGGATGTGGTTGGGTACATCTTTGTGTTCTACTAGGCACTATATCCTGTTTGATAATGATTATTGACAAAAAATGAAGAGTGATACTGACTTTGTCTATGCTATAGGACAAAAAATAGCCATAAATCAATCCCCCAAAACAATTAGAAAACCAAATAAAATTAAATAAATCATCTGCATGGCTCCTGAAAGTGTAACTGCATTCATACAAAGTGCCTTGATTGCGAAAAAACGCCTCATTAATCTGAAATGCTTCAGCTAAAGAAAGCTAGTGAAGTCAGGAAGAATAATGACTGGCATTATGGAGAATGCAATGTACTATACAATGTGCAAGGATGTGGTCACCTAGTAGCTATAGTACATAAATATAAGTACCTTTGTTATTTAGAGGACAAAAGGATTTGGGGCAGGAAAGAGAAGAGCAACTAAGGAAATGGGTAAATGCACTTCAGTGCCCTACTGCACAGTAAGATGGCTGTTAATCATGCTACTGGGGAAGTTGCATGACTGCACATGTTATTCTAACCCTCCATAGCACTACAGAAATAGTACCTAATCTGGTCAGTTGGCACTGATTTTTGAGAACAGATCCAATGTTCAATAGTGTGTTCTGCAGCATAGCAGAATACTTTTTCTGTACATGAACTCTTTCTTGTTTTATGTTTTACTACTGATACTAAAACTTTATGTTTTGTTTCATTTTCTGTTTAGAGTAGTCATTGCATCAAGTAGAAGGATATTTTTTTTTCTTATTTTTTTCCAAGGCATCAGAAAAATGGCACATAAGAGCTTTCCGCATCCCAGCTCAGAAACTTCTCTGTTTCACCCTGCTGAAAATAGTTGTGTTGAACAGTATTTTTTTTAGTTTTGCCCTTCTCACTGATACAGTATGAGCATTTAAATTATAAATTCCTGTTTTCAGAGCCTGGTAACTGCCAAGATTAAATCACTATGTGCGAACTGGTATACAGTGTCTTAATTTTCAGATGGAATTTGCTACCAGACTTTAAAAGCATTTGGATATTTTCCCAAACCTCTGCAGAAGGTGACTAACTAGGAGAATTCCTTATAGATGCTGATGGTAAACGTATGTTGACTTGGATATGGGGAGCATGATATTTCTTTCTCGTTTTGGTATTAGTCTAGTAACAGGATATGCATGGCTTGTAAAAATCAGTCTTTAATGCAACATATTTTAAAAGGTTTGTAAATACTGAGTTTCCACGGTGCTATCACAGAAACTGAATGACTATTAAACCTGGAAAACATTTTTTGCCATAATCTATGTGCCATAATGGTCAATTCTAAAGTCCATTTTGATCTTGGATTCCCTTCATTGCAGCTCACTATGTCAACCTTTGCCACTCCTATCCATGTGAAAAGGCTTGATAGCTTTGGGCATCTCCATGTGTGGGAGTGTTCTTATTTTACCAAGGAAGGGGTTGTCCATTCCCTGCAAGGTGAAGCAGGATTTCTGTCAGATGCAGCTCAGAAGCCCTGATTAGAGCTGGAATTGAACCAGAGAACCACCGGCAACTTCTTCCAATCTAAAACTGTCCTCAAAGAATGTATTTGATCTCCAGGAGTACTGCTGAAAAATCACTGAGGGGAAAATAAATGTCGATATAGCCAGTAAGAGGATATCGTGCCCTGCCCAGCTGGTGCTAGGCTGCTTTCATAGAATCATAAAATCATAGAATCATAGGGGTTGGAAGGGACCTCGAAAGATCATCTAGTCCAACCCCTCTGCCAGAGCAGGGTCACCTAGAGTACATCACACAGGAATGCATCCAGGCGGGTTTTGAATGTCTCCAGTGAAGAAGACTCCACAACCTCTCTGGGCAGCCTGTTCCAGTGCTCTGTCACTCTCACAGTAAAAAATTTTTTTCTGATATTCACCTTAAACCTCCTATGCTCCAATTTGTATCCATTACTCCTTGTCCTATCACTGGTCATCACTGAAAAAAGCTTAACTCCATCTTCTTGAGACTCACTCTTTACGTATTTGTAAACATTGATGAGGTCACCCCTCAGTCTTGAAGATACAGATTTTCACCTAAAGCTTTTCAGATGTAAATGTAATATTTACTGTCACTTTTAATGCTTACCGTCATTCAGTTTTAGTTTGTGTGTTTGCTAAGCATTTAGCTTTAGTGTTATCCTCTGGCAGTGATTTTCATGATCTCATATTTTGCAGGAAGAATGCTCAAGTTTGTATTTTGTAACTAATTTCAGTACTTTTTCTTTAAAACAGCTAATCTCAGTCGCTTTTACTTCTCTTCAAAGGGGAAGTTGGCTATAATCTTTCTTGTTTGGATGCTTGGGAACAGTTGCTTTTCCTGCTGTAAATATTTTCTAAAACTGAGTGACCAGCAACCACTATTGCAGAAAGTATTGCTTATTTAGCAATTTAGCAGTCTCCATTTTATACTTTATCTGTCTTTTTTGCTTCAGATATGCACATTCTTGAGTGAAAGGACACACAAACCCCCTGCCAAGTGTGGGAGTTATTTTTACTTTAGTTACCTGTAATGAGTATTTTGATTCCTTTTATATTCTCATCTCTGCCAGTTCTCCATTCCTTCTCTGGCTGCAGAATTCTCTCCCTACTCCCATTGCCCATCTGACCTCTTTTCCTTGGTTTTTTCCACATCTTCTTATCCCAACCAATACTCTCCTGCTTTTTGCATTCTTGCAGATCACTGTTCCCAATAGTTCTATGTCATGGACAGCACAGAAAGACTGCTTGCCCTGTATACTGTTGCCTCAGCCTAGCATGACCTGGGAGCTGCAATTGTAAGGAATTTTCTGGCCATCCCTGAATCAAAGGCAGGGTATTAGGCTGCTAACATGGATATTCAGTAGCTGATGATGCGTAAACTTTAAATTCCCAAAGGTAGATATCTTGAACAGATTTGAATGCATATGAAAAAGTGTTTGTCCATAGCAGAAGTGCAGCCACCTTCAATTTTCAAGAACCTATTTTAAACTTGCAGCCAAAGATGTGCTTTCATACTAAATAAATATTACCCTGTAGTGGACTTCTCTTTTTTCATTTCTGTTTCACTCAGCCTCCTCAATCACCATGAACTTCAAGTATCTACAAAATGCTGAAAGAATTGATAATGGTTTATTCTTTTGGACAGAGTAAGATTTTCTGTAACATTTTCTAAATAAAATAAAATAAAAAAAAAATTACATGCTTTTCTCAAAATTCCCATTATTAATAAAAATTGTGGCATTGTTAAGGCAGATGATGGTGGAAGTTTTGCAGCATTTATATACAACTGAAGATTGTGAGTTAAAGTGGTAACACCTAGCAACTCTGTTAAGAAGTCGTGCTCCCAGACAGGCAAGTGGATCCTTTTAGTAGACAACTGTCAATTTGTCTGTAATTTATTATTTTTAGAAACACCTTGCCTCTAAAATAACGAAACTTGTCTCTGAAAAGCCAATTGTAAGGTAATACCTTTAAGTGGGTAGAGTACTCGTCTCTGTATTGAAATTAAATAATATCAAAAGCTATTTTCTCTGTTAAAATTAGTGCCCTGGTGTGGAAAGATTAAAAGATTCATTAATGGACCATTTCTGAAAATGGCATTTTCAAAGGTGTTAAGAGAAACACCAACTCTTTTCTCTTTACTCAGGATAAATATAGACACAAACATAAATAAGCTGGGGAAATGAAATACCTGCAAAGTCAGCAATGCCATATCCAAATGCACATCTGTGGTAATACTGTTAGGAAGTATGATTTGGGCATTACAAAGCAAATTCAGAGAGAAGGTGAAAGACTAACAGTATCTGTTTTCAGTTCAAAGATTCCCCTCTAAAAAGCCCTCCAGAGTAGCTTGAAGAAAATGTATGATGTTTATCAGCCTTAGCCATAAAATCTGTATCTGTTTGACTTAGCTGTGGCAGAGTTCAAAATTAGATGTCTGATTTAATTAGTTACGGTTTTCTATGAACCAGCTACTTTCAAATGAAACTAAAAAGTCAGCATTATTGTGACACAGCTTTGTAGCATTTTACTCTTAAAACTGAAAACATCTGTTCTGACCTCTTTTTGGAAATATTTGGAAAAAAACCTTGTCCTAACCATTTTTCTAAGATTTTTGAGTAGTTTTATATGTTAGTCAGAATCAACAGACAGAAGGAAAAGAGCTGATTAAAGGAAAGTATAAAAGTGTTGTCAATTGGACAGTGTCCTACTTAGTGCTGCAGACTTTATCAACAATGCTTCAAACTGCTAGCAAAATATATACCTACTTGAAGTGATTAATTCTGGTATCACTGCTAAGTAAAGCTGTGATTAAAAGTTAACACGATACTAATAAAGTACTAATATCCCAACACTGATATAATGAAGTTTAGTGGATGCATTCAGTTTGGTTTTCAGAATCGCAAACCTTACCAACACATGAAAATGAAATAGAATGTATATTTCTTATAATGTATATTGCAGTGTATCCTTAGTAGTGCCAAGTAACAGGGATTTCCTAATATCTAGGAATCTTTTCTAAAACATTTCAAAAGGTATTTTTTTAAGCTTTAAAGTGACAGGTTAGATAGAATAGTAAGATCTGCCATAATTAATTCAACTGAAGTCTATTGTAGCCTGTTATACTTTCTCTAGTACAACCAGAAATTAATACCTGGGGAGGAATTTAAGTCCTGGACAAGGATTCCCTAATGCTCTCTCTATCTCCTACACTATGCAAATAAGAAAATGCCTTAGCAAAAGGCTGTATCTTTGTATTTACTAAGTAAAAGGTAACCTTTGTTAGATTTCTCTTTGATTACTTTAGCCAGCTGCTTCTTCCAGTGGTGTGAAATCTTACCAGCCACAGCTGGCAAACAGTCATATAGTATGTGAAGAACATTGTTGTTTGTTTCTTTTGAATCTGCTGCTTTCTTTTTTCCTTCAATAGCAACCACCTAGTTATTTTGTTGGAGTACTTAGTCAAGCACTTTTCCAAGTCTTTCATGGCATCTCTTAAACACCATACTCTAACCTCTTTACTGGCCTGACCAACTACAGCCTTGTGCAAAAGCTGTTGCAGCTGATGTTAGCTGAATACAAGGTGTGTTTTGTTGATTTTTTTGTTTGATTTTGGCTTGAGTTATTTTGGGGGGGGGGGGGGGGGGGGGAACACTGTAGTGGTTTGGTTTTGTTTTGTGGGTTTTTATGAGGCCTGTGACATTATGTTAACAAAAAACAGAACAAGACCTTTGTGAATTATTGAGATATTCTGGAAAGTAGGATGTAATTCAACAGGGAGAAGTGCTAGATGCTGAAGCTAGAATACAGACAAAGGAATAAGGAGCAATGGTACCAGCCACTGCTGTGAAAGAGGTCTTCAAGGTTACAGTGCATGAGCTTAGCAAGTCACTGTGGGCCTAAGGTGAACACTATCTCAACACATCTTCCTAGATGTGGGATATGAGTTGTATCAACTAAACATGTTTTGCCTGACATCACTGAGCATTTGCTCTAATTTCATTTCAGAGGAGAAAATACGGGCCTAGGACAGTAGGTGAAAAAGTTGCGGTTACTTAACCTACTAAGGGGCTTTAGACGGAAAATGGCAAAAAGGCGGAGGAACAATCTGTTTTTTTGTGTTTATGATGCTTAAAGTAAAAAGGCTTAAGCTACAGCAAGGAATCTTCAGCTTAGCTGTTAAGAAAAATTTCCTAATGCCAGGGGATGCCAAAGAGCTGGAAGAGATTGTTAGGTTTATTATGGATATTACATTTTATAAGGAAGTTTTTGAAAATATGTAATACAAAATTAGTTAGGAATAACATATATTTCATTTTACCCTGTCTTCATGTACCAATATAAGTTTCATTTAACGGGATAAATACAGTTCTTTGGAGATGCCATTGTAGTTTACAGTGTTTTAGAGGAAAGGAGAAACAACAGTTTAACAACAAAGGGGATGATACGGATTATGTTCCTAGTTGTCTGTGAGAATGTTAGATGACTTAATATACATCACTCTGCTATGGCCTGGCTGAACTCTGTTGACTTGCTGTGTCAGAGAGTATCCTGTCTCATACAGAATGATATTGCTGATGAAGTAAGTATGCAAATATTGAATTGTAGCAATGCTTTTTGATAAGCATTACTGTCAGTATGATTTTGAATTTTGGCAGTGTAAAAAATACCACAAGAAAAACAAATGCATTAATTTTAAAATGTAAATGAGTGTGATCAGTCTTGGGTTTTGTATAGGATTTATCCATACAACAACTATTGATATGCAGCTATGCCTGAGTAGTGGCATATTATTCTGAGAAACGGTGATCTATCTTTTGGATAAATTTAGCAAAGAAAGCATTGTTAATCCACATGGACATCAGGCTTTTGCAGTGGTTGAAACAGAGAAATGAAAAATAAACTAGATTAGGAATTCTGGTTGCAAGATTCAGTTTCGTTGTAAGGAAGGGGAATTGGCTAGTCCAGAAGCTGTGGATATGGTCTGTAATGTTTTGGGGAAAAACAAAACAAAACAAAACAAAAACAAACAAACAAACAAAACTAACAAAAAAACATTGTCTCCACTAAAAAGCTAAAAGAGGAAAAGAATGTTAGTGTGTTAAAGGTGTAATTTATATGGAGGTGTCTTACTTTATACAGATACTGGAAGAGGGAATTTTCTTTTTTAATTCTAGAATGTTATGGAGATTTTTTAAGCAGATGAGCAATTTAAAATGTTCTAAGATTTAATTTAGATAAGTGTAAAATAATATGCTTAAGAAATTGTTATATAATGGAAATACAAATGACAAAACTACTTATTTGAAGGATTAGCAAAGTAATAGTGAATCAGATCAGATATGTTCCGAGGTGGTGCTCTTTAAGGAATCCTGATTTTTATACATAAGCTGACAACAGACTGTTGCCAGTATACTTTTATTAGGAATATTAGTCTTTCTAAATATTAGATCACCTGTGTTTTCATTGCTTGCAGGGTGTTGAGACTGGAGGTAAAGTAATAGCTATGCCACATGGATATTGAGAATTATATTACAATGCTGGCATCATTTACAAAATTGATTGAATGGGTCTTAAGCCTATGTCCTTCCCATCCAGTTTTCCTGTGACCACTGGTCCAATTTCCTTTCTCCCATTAGCCTAAGTTGTTACAGCCTGTATCCAGCAGACAGTGAGCAGTTATTACCCACCACCATTGTCTACTCACCACTTGGTGGTTTTTGAGAAGGGATCAAATTTGGTTTCTATATGTCCTTCATAGGGGAAATTTTTTCTTGCTGGTAATGCAGATGTTTACGAACACTTTCTCTTTTCTCCGGGCTGCCTTTCCACCATCACCCCCCACACGCACCCTTTTTAATTTTTCTCTTTTTATTTATTTATCTATTTATTTATTTATTTATTTAACCTAATGTTAATGCTCTGCAATTACTAAGTGGTTAAGAAACAGTAAACTTTCAGAAGTTTGTCAGCAGCATCTTCTTATTTAAAGTCTCTTCCTGGGATATTTTAGCTTAATTTATTTGTGGAACTTCTTTAGGCCTTCACTCTCTAGTAGCATTAATAAGTTACACAGCAGATGATCAGATTAAAGTGTTGGGTTTTTTTAAATAAAAAAATTATTAGAAGCAGGAAAAGTTAATAATTATTCAAGAAATGAATTTCACAGTAAGCTGGCATAAGAACATCAGAACTCATAAAAAAGCTCAAACCCACTGGTGTTTTGCAAATCAGAAATGCAGTTAAAGGATTGCTATGGCATATAGAAAGAAAGTGCTTCAATTTAAAAAAAAAATAATAATAAAAGAAGAAGAAGGATCCACAGGTGGCACAGGTGGAGGATCCATTGAAATTTTAACGTGGAGAATGAGGCTTTCCATCCCCCCAGCCTGTCCCCCAGCTCATCCCAGAGATTGATACTGAGTCAGACTTCTGGGCTCTTCTTCAGTCAGCAGATGATATTCTACCTCTACACTGTAAACTTCATGCTCCTGCATAACTGTGAGTTTGGGATTAGATCATTGTTGTGGTTTGGGCCCAACATGACAACAAAAGAACAACCCCATGGCCGCTCACTCAACTCCCCTTCTCACTTCCACACACACACTCTGGGATGAGGAGGACAAAGCTCATGGGGTGAGACAAAGGACAAGGAGGCTTCTTCACTGATTAAGGTCCCAGGCAAAACAGACTCAACTTGGGGAAAAAATAATCATTTAATTTCATGCTAATCAAACACACACAGGACACAGACACACACAGAGCAGGGCTTGCGTATGTTACCCCAGCCCTCCCTTCTTCCCGGGCCCAAATCCCTTTGTTCCCGGTTTCTCTCCCTCCTTCCCCCCAGCGGCACAGGGGGACAGGGGATGGGATTTAGAGTCAGTTCTCAGGCTGGTGGTTCCTGCTGCTCCTTCCTCCTCAGGAAGAAGGATTCCTTACAGTCCTTTCCTCCTTCCCCACAAGGTCCCTCCCATGGTAGAGAATGTCCTCCACGAATCTCTCCTTCATGAGTCCTTCCCACGAGGTCCGGAGCTGCTCCAGCCTGGGCTTCCCACAGAGTCACAGCTGCTTCGGCAACAGCCAATTCCCCTGGCACTGGAGTCTTCCAAAGCTGCATAATCAGAGTCCACTGGCAGCAAATCCACTGGCCACAAAATCCAAGACCACTGGCCAAGTTCACCCCTCCTGGTACCTTCAAGGAATGTTCCACCACGTTCCTCCACGAGTGCAGGGGGACAGCTGCCATCTCGCCATGGGTTGCAGGGAAACTTCTGCTTCAGCACCTTCTTCCCTTTCTTCCTCAACAACCATTGGCACGGCTCTCCTTCCGCAGCACAGATCTTCTCCCTTCAAGTGCTTCTCTGCCCAGGTGTTCTTTCGTGGCTTCTTGGCTGGGTTTGGAGCAGGGGGAGCTTCTCAGTTTCTTACCAAAAAACCCACCAAACCAAAACCAGAACAATAATCAAAAAGTCCTCAACTGCTCCTCTTTTAGGAGATCATGGGGTTTGCCTCTTGTTCCATTTTGAGTATTATTTTCTATATTGCTTGGCTCATTTCTTCTGTTACTCTTGTGGTCATGGAGATTTCTGCCCATCTACTTTTACAAATTTTTTTTGTGCACCTCCAACTGTCATATATAAAACTGACTGGGCCCATTATGTTGTTCAGAATCTTATAATGATGCTGGCCAAGCTCTGTTGATAAACAACAGTGATAGCAGAAAAGATGACCCATGCACTGAAAATGTCAAAATCAGTCAAAGGAGGAGCTGAAGAAATAGATCTTTCCTCTGCTGATTTTTACACAAGATTCTAGACAAAACAAATTGAAGGGGATATATGCTGGAGGAGTATTCTGTGGTTCTACAAAGGTAGTCCCTGTTTGGTTTAAAGAGCTGGAGATTGTTTTGTGCTATAATGTTCACCTATTAGTGCTTGGCTTCAAGAACTGAATGCCAATGCAAACTTCCCATGACTGTTTTGGTACTTCACTGGAAACAGTGCACTGTTCCCATTTTTGTGGTATTATTTCAAAATATTACCAGCATAGAATCATAGAACAGTTTGGGTGGGAAGGGACCTGAAAGATCATCCAGTCCCACCCCCTGCATGGGCAGGAACACCTCCCACCAGCCCAGGTTGCTCCAAGCCCCATCCAACCTGCCCTTCAACACTGCCAGGGATGGGGCAGCCACAGCTTCCCTGGGCAGCCTGGGCCAGGGTATCACCACCCTCACACCCAAGAATTTCCTCCTCATGTCCAACCTCTGTCTCTTCTCTGCCAGTTTTAATCCATCCCCCCTTGTCCTCTCCCTCCCTGCCCTTGTCCCAAGCCTGATGAATTAGTGTGTATAAAGCCTTAATAACAGGCAAGTATTTACCTCACACCAATGTAGTTTAGTAAATTTTCCAACTGTGTGATTTTTTTGAAACCAAAGTACACTCAGGATAAGAAAGCTTGTGATGGTCCTTCACATAGCTTGAGAGTATACCTGTGTGGATCTCAGCACCTTGTTTTCCTGATGAAATGCAAAGGACAACAGAGAGAATGTGAAGATTATTTTGATCACTTTAATGATCGGTTAAGAGAATTTAATACAAATAGCCTGGCAAGAAATATATCCAGAGGTTAGGATATCATAAGAATCTACAAATACTTGGAAGATAATTACATATAGGAAGAAAGGAATGGTTATGAAAGGCTGAGAGAGCTGGGTCTCTTTAGTTTGGAGAAAAGGAGACTGAGGGGTGACCTCATCAATGTTTACAAATACGTAAAGGGTGAGTCTCAAGAAGATGGAGTTAAGCTTTTTTCAGTGATGACCAGTGATAGGACAAGGAGTAATGGATACAAACTGGAGCATAAGAGGTTTAAGGTGAATATCAGAAAAAATTTTTTTACTGTGAGAGTGACAGAGCACTGGAACAGGCTGCCCAGAGAGGTTGTGGAGTCTTCTTCACTGGAGACATTCAAAACCCACCTGGACGCCTTCCTGTGTGATGTGCTCTAGGTGACCCTGCTCTGGCAGGGGGGGTTGGACTAGGTGATCTTTCGAGGTCCCTTCCAACCCCTATGATTCTATGATTTTATGATTCTATGATTCTATGTATAGTGGTTGAACAGCCATTGCAAAGGATAATGATTTCAAACTAAAATAGAAGGTGGTACATTATATGAAATTTAGCATGTAAATTTAGAGTGGCATAAAGTTTTTTGATGTGATCTCTCTTTGACAGAGAAGTGAAAGACTAAAGAGTATTACGAGTAATTCAGGTTCCTGCCTTTTTTGCTGTACTTTCAGGAGTGCAGGCATTTGAAGGAGAAAGGGAAGACATAACCTTCCATCCCTCTTGCCCTCCATGCCTCTCCCCCTCCATCGCTCTCTCCTTCCATCTCTGCCCTTTTCCGTGCCTTTCTCCATGTCTCCCTCCATCCTGTTACCTGTTCTTCATGATTTTGGTAGGTAAGGGAACAAGTTATGTGCCTGAATTGCAAAGAAGATTCATTTGTCATGAGGAAGTATTTTTTACTTAGGAAAGGTTTTTCTCATAGGAAATGTAATAAATTAGATTTCTGGCAGACATTGATAATCTTTATTATGGGAGGTTTAAGATGAGATCAGACTGGAGCGTTACGTGACAATACATAGGTTGGATTTTTTTGGTGTTTGTTTGTTTTTTCCCCTGTAAAGGGAAACTGAAATTAAGAGGTTGAGGAGACAAGCTCTCTTTCTGTGTACAGATATACAGTCACAGGGTATCTTGATTTCATTTTGTGCATTTGATTCTTGGTAGAGACCAGCAAAATGGAGGCAGGAACCAACACTGAAACACTTTCTCATCTGTCTCTGTGAAGGAAAAAAAAAGAAAAAAAAAAGGGGGGGGGGGGAAGGAGAGGAAAGATACAGAGAAGAAGAAAACTGAAGGACGAGAGTAAAGTTGGAAAGCAGAAAAGCCTGTGTGTCTGTTCAAAGGCCCAGTTTACTACAGGCAGGAAAAACCCTGTTTGTTTGGCGTATTATCTAGGAACCACTGAAGTACGCCTTACTAAGTGCCCTGAAAACAGTTGAAATTGTACTGAAGATCAAGGCAGTGAAAGTGTACTGGTTAAAGGAACATCTGCAAAATGCATAACCTGCTTCTTTGGTAGGTTTATAAGCAGGTTTTCAAAGTATTTGAGTTGTATCAGTGGCTTCTCGGTTAGTTTCTCATTAACTTCTATAAAACTAACTGTGTATCATTTTAATTTGTTTTGCCTTAGTAAGCTGCATGATAATTCCAGCCTTTCTGTGGCAGGACTGTTTAAATGCCTGCATATTTGTTATCACTTTAGAAGTAATTGTGGACTTTGTTTAAGACTAGTACTCAAAATTTATTTTTCTTCAGCTCTTTTGAGTAGTTTCTTTTTTTTTTTTTTACTGTATTGTATTTTTCCTGGAAGGAAATGCAGTGGGTATAAGTGGCAGGTAGTAATCCATTAATTACTTACACTAGCAGTTTACATATCCTTAAGATCAGCTGAATAAAACTGGTTTGAATCCATGCACTAAAGCTCACTTGTTTTTCTACACTATTTTTATTTTTAGGAATGTTGTCTCTGCAATTTGAGAGGTGGTGCATTAAAGCAAACTACCGACAAGAAGTAAGTAGTATATGCTTTGGGATTGTATGTGGTTGTTTTAAACTCTATTCCCAATCCATTCCCATGTACAAGGCATTTTTAAACATCATTTGTGGTGTCCCTTTAAGATTAATTGCTGCAGAGTTAAAATTACACTTAGTGAAATAAGCCACTGGCATTTTGGGAAATAGATGCAAAAATGTACATTTGTTTTACTGTTTGCACTTGTTTTACTGTTTTACTTGTTTACACTTACTTGTTCCAAATTCTATTCCTCTTGCCTTTGTGTAAAGAAAGTAAATGAGAGCTCATTTGTCATTATTTGCATGGGCAAGTCTTATCAAACAGCAAAGTGTGTTTTCTTCTTTGGTCCTGGACATTTGTCATTACAGAATTCAATACAGTACCTTTGAACTTTTAGAAACAATTTTAATTAATAAATTAAATTGAACAATAGTTAACTAATTTTAGATTTTGAAATGTTTTTTAAAAATAAACTTCAATTATACACTGTCAAAAATACTATAATTGCTGGCATAATACTACTAACAGCATCAGTGTTTTTCCCTGTATTTGGATGATAGAAAGTTATAACCATTTTAATGAAGGTTTTGGCTTACACATGAAAATATTCAGCTGCTTTTTAGTTCTGTTTTAAACTTGCCTAAATTTGCTACTTCCTTTTCTTCGCAATACAGAAAAAAACAACAAGCAAAAGATGCAAAAAAAGTGTAAACAAAAAAGACAGAAGTGTTATCTCAGTTGAATTTACACGCCATTTTGTTATTTGCTTCATAGATATTATAAGTCACATCTTTCAAAATATGTACACGATTTTTTTGTAGATTAATTAAAATGTTTGAGAAATGCTTCATAAGATTTGTTTCTAAGAAAAAAGTCCACAGAGGTTTGCAGAAAGTGACTTTCTCTGCATAACCATACCTAAAGTTTTTGGTTTTGCATTATATCCCCCTGTAGGTTTCTGTGATGTATTTATGGAATGAGAGGTCTCTAAAAATAATCAAACTCTTGTGTTACTGTTTTCATAGCACCTTACAGTTGCTATCCATTGTTGAGTGCTTCATCTATCGTTAAACATTAGTTGCCATTTCAAAGTTTTCTGTTTTTATAAAAGTATATTCCCGTTATGTCTTTTTATTCCAGAAAGTTTAATATCCAACATATGCATTCCCTCCTTCTTTCCCTCTCACATACTGATTAGAGATGTAAGATGAGCCTTACTAAGATGTAAAAGCTAATGAATCAAACATGGGGGTGGTAACAATTTGCTGCCATATAGGAGAGCTGGGATTCTTTCTTTTCAGCAGTAATTGTTTTAAGTCCTGTTAGGTTGAAAGATGAAGAAATATAAATCTTTGAGTGAAGATTTATTGAAGAAGCATTTTATTTGTAACATTTCTGTCCCATAAAGCTTCAGTGTTAAGACAGTGTAGTTTTGCAGGTGGGCAAGAAGCAACAAAAAGAAAAAGGGTATTATTAGAATGTCAAAAGAAAAAATAAAGACTTTTTTCTCTAAGTTAGAACATGAACAAAACTGTCACCATAATAAGGTGTTAGATCTGCAGGCTTTATCTGCCTTCATTTGAAGTGAACTTTATAATTTGCTAATTGATATGTCAGCTTTACGTAAAGCTCTTATTTCACTTTGGCTGATACAACTTTAACATCACATGACAGTGGTTTGTTTAGTTCCTATATATTGTATTGTACTTTACCAGATATTTTTGTCAAAAATGAGTTATTTAAAAAGCACCACTTTAATGCAGGGAGGAGAAATTATTTATATTCTGGTCCATCACCCATCTTTTTTAGCTCTAGCCCACATTTCTGTTAATCTGCTAAAATGCTCATATAATGTTTGTCTAGATCTACAGAAAGTGTATTGAGGCAAGCATTCAGGGCTTAAAAAAACAGCAGATGGGATAAATGAGACAAAATACACAATGAATGACTGAGAACATAGCAACTGTGAGTCAAGGAATGGAAATATTTTTCTTTCTTCAAATTTCCTAGTTGTCTGCCTCAAAGAAGATTTTATAAATAGTTTCAGAAGGCTACTCTTGGGTGATGAAAATGTCATAAAATTCTCATCTACTTCATATAATATGCACTTTTAATATTAATTTCAAACTTTGAAAAATTTCAATTAGCCTGTCTTATTTTGAGATTTATTTATTGAACCAGCATTTGGAGGATGTAGCAATGCTTTCTGATGAATATAGGAAATACATAGCATCATCCTGACTGATCTGACATGTTTCCTGAAGTTGCACTGAAGTCTTACAGGTAGCACGGGTTCTGGGCACTTGACAGGTGCTTTCAGTGCTAAAGGGGATCCAGTTCATGCTGGCTGGGCTTTCTAGTGACAGCCTGATCAGTTTGTCACTTCTATGCCTTGTGTCTGTAAACTGAAGGTCTTGGTAGTATACTTTGTTTTACACTTAGATATAGTTATGACTGATTGTGATCATGTGTGCTGCCTAAGAATACTTATGCAGGTCTGAACAATGCAAATTCAAGATGTTGTAGGTGATAAACTGCGCATGAATCAAGTGTCTTTACATCTTTACATAGGCACCTGTATAGCACAACCACAAAACCTTTGCACTTAAACATTACATTTGTTGCAGTAACACACCAGTCTGAAAAAATGCTTACACAAAGTTCTAGTCTTGTAAGGTTTGTTACAGATGTTTCAAAGAAGCTCAGGAAATCCTAATAAGGAAGTAACCAGAGAGCATTGCCTTAAAAATCCAAAACAAAACAAAAAGCCAACACACAGCAGCTAACAAATCATCTTAAACACTTGTATTTCTATGGGTTTTTTTGGTGGTATTCTTGACTTGCCACTTTTCACAGGTGGGCACATGTAGTATGTGCAATTGCCATCCCAGAAGTCAGATTTGGTAATGTCACAGAACGTACACCGATAGACACTAGCAGAATACCTTTGCAAAGATTAAAATTGGTGAGTAGTATATTCATATACGCTTCATATATTATTTGCTATTAAGGTGTTCCAATATTTGAAATGTGTTAAAAATCTGAATTGTGATTATTATTGCTAGATACAGAGCAGTAAACTATGTTTAAGGTAAAGAATAAATAGCCAGGGTTTTCTCCAAATGGGCTTGTTGAAATATAATGCAATTCATTAACAGACTTTGGTATTTGATTGAAAAAAGTTTGTACCTTCCCTTCCACAGAAGAATAACAAATTCGACCAGTGTCAACCATGAAAGTGTTGAAACCCAAACAGAGTAGGAGTATCACACAGTACATGTTTATGAGGTCTTTTTATTATGTATTTTTGTCTCAAGGAATTATTTATGAAGATTAAAGGATGTATGATCAGTTTGTTACGTGGTATTTCTATCATCTGTGCATTGAAATATGTATCCCAAACAGATCACACATTATATTAGATGAACAAAACCCCGTTTCCTGGGAAATTTCAAAAACTAGTGGAATACATAAAGTGCGTCAGCTACTGAAAATTACACCCTGTGTTACGTCTAGAATAACATTGTAATTCAAGACAATTGCTGCACATAAGCAGAAGATATGTATAAATGCAATATAAGACCATTTTCCTTGATGTGTTACACAATAATTACTTAGTTTGTCAACCTGTACATCACTGTCACATAATCTGATAGACAATGATTAGCGGCCCATTCAAAGTCTTAGGGAAAAGATACCTTAAAAGAAAAGATAGGTTTTTTTTAATCTGTCCTGCACTATTTCCAAAGTAGTTCTTGGTTTACCTGACCTTATACTTGTTAATTTTAAACTATTAATCTTTTAATTACATTTTCATCTCATTCGTTATTTCTTGTCTTTTAAATGAATTTCTAAATGGGGACATGCAGCATTGAAGGGTTTAAATTGATAGTCTGTCCTTCAAATGGTAGTCTGTTCTAAATTTTTGCTTAGAATTTTAAAATGTTGTTTTTCACATGTCTTTTTAAACACAAAAACCATATTTCTTAGGAGTATAAATAACTTATTATAAAAAAGTGTTCTTCCTAATCTGAAAGTAAAACCAGTAGAAGCATTGGGAATTAATTTAATATGTTCAGTCTTATTTTTTGAGGATCTTAAACAGTCACAGACACGTTTGGTCGGAAATTGTTAATTCTCTGGTTGAAAACACAGAAATGTTTGATTTGCTAGATATTGAAATTCTCAGGGCTGTCCCTTACTTCAACTGTGTGAGAGTGACAGGATTCTTTTGGAGAACACTTGAATTAATTGTAAGCTATTGTTTATGACAGTATGGAGCCAAAATTTGTGAAGTGACATAATTTACAGTTCATGTGTCATTTGTAGCTAAGAACTGTTTCTTCAGTTCTTTCCTTCAGTGAAGTTTGAATATTTGCATGGAATGAAAGTTGTGCTGAAGGAACTCAGCTGAATACAGTAGGGCAGGGTACTTTATGACAGCCGTGAGTAGAGTGTTGCTGTAAGTAGTGGACGAGCCTTACTGTGAGGGTAGGAAGCACAAAAACCTGGTTTGGCTCATTAAACCTTATGTTTCCAAGACTTAGTTTCTGACATTGTATTTAAAGTGAAATAGCTAGTCTTGTACTAATTTAAGGGAAGTAGGCAGTCTGACCATTTCAAAAGTTTCTATAATAATTTAATGTCAATAGATGAACATAATACTGGTCCTTGGGTAGAACATAATAGTAGTCCTTGAGTAAAGAAGCAGAGAAAAAAATGCTCTAAAACCACCCCAAGTCTGCCTGCTTTTAAATTTTGGATTTTGTTGCAAATACATTGCTGTATCTGATGGTTTTATATTGCTCTGTTTCACTCATGTATACCCTAGCTAAACTAAGTCTCCTCAATAACATAGTAGTATTCTGTATTTTTTATTTTTTTAAATATATAATTAGATGGAATTTAATGGATGTTTGATATTTTCTCTAAAGTCCTGTGCATTAGAAACTATGTGTAAATTATTTCTCATTTCCTGAAACATGGGGATCCTAGTTCTCTAAAGAGGTGGCTGTCATTAGCTTTGTGTATATATGCCACATCATTCTCAAATCAAATGTGATCCTTACTTTGGTCTTTCCTTCCTGATGAAGGTACAGAATAACAGTTATGCTCTTATACCAACTGACACTGGGTTCTTTGCTGTGGAGGAACCCCAGGAATTATATCCAAATTAACTCTGTTTCTTTCTCTAGGAATTCCCATTCCTTCTTGGCCCCCATTCTTATCTTACATTCATCCCCTTTAGCATGGACACTGTACTTTGAAGTAGAGAGCTGATACAATTTGTCTTCTTGTTAACTTCTTTAAAAGCATAATGAGTGATTCACCCTTTGACTTTAAGTCTGAGAACCTGTGAGTAATTCATTTGGGCCTGTCTTCCCCTTTGAAATTGTAGGGATCACCTGTACTCTTCAGCAGCCAACTCCTGATTCACACCCATGGTGTTTGTTAAGTTAAGGGTATTTTTGTTCATCAGTCGTCATCATTCAAAGCTAGAGTGTCTTCATTGTATAAGCAAAGACAAGGTTTGTAGGTTGTTGATATTTAGCCTTCATGAGCAATACAGTTTTTTAAAATACAGTTTTGGGCCTATCTTTATAGTGCTCTTTATGTTAAAGCATGGAATAGCTAATAAATGTGGACATTTCCTACTACACCCATGTCTCCCTTATAACATTTGGGATGTAATATGTTGATTTTGATTAAATAAGTGGAAAACAATGGAAAATAAAATATAAAAGCATAGATTACATTCTAGCATCCAACCAAAATGGAACTTGATCTTAAAATGTAGCAGCAGATAGTTCAAGTTATATTAAACTTCTCTCTTTCTATGGCCATCCTCCCCCACCCTCCCTCCTCTTCCCTTTTCCTCCTTCCCCCCTTCACAGAATCACAGAATCCTAGGGCTTGGAAGGGACCTCAAAAGATCATCTAGTCCAAACCCCCTGTCAGAGCAGGGTCACCTAGAGTACATCACTCAGGAACTTGTCCAGGTGGGTTTTGAGTGTCTCCAGTGAAGGAGACTCCACAGCCTCTCTGGGCAGCCTGTTCCAGTGCTCTGTCACTCTCACAGTAAAGATTTTTTTTTTTCACGTCTCTCTCTGAAATAGTATGAAACCCAAATAAGCAGAACATCTACTTTCTTCAGAGATCTGTAGAGGCTGAGATGACATTTTGCTTAATGTAGCATCTACAAAGGAATATAAAAGGAAATAAATAGTGTTTTAAGAAATTAAGAAACATCTGTGCAAACATGAACATACTGGTAAGCTGTTTTTTATTGCTTAGCTAGTAAGTATACTGGTTGCTGTTAAGTAGCTTTAATTCAGTAGATATTCTGGGTTGGAATCAGTGTGTTTCCCCAATCTTTCCATTATTAAATATTCAGTATATACTAATTTCCTCCAGAGCAAAAATAAGTGTTTGTATTATGCTTATACTGGCTCATAATTTAAAGTAGTTTTATGCAACTGTTTCATGGTTACAACTTCAGTTTTTGTAGAATGCCAAATTATTTTCATATTTGCTTATCCTTTTTTCAATGGGTTATGTGCTACGTTTCATTATTGCTGAAAATGTACATGACACAGTGAAATGTTCGTTAAAAATTAGTTCTCTTGAAAAAAAATCCTTAATGCTAGTGGATGAAAAAATAATATTTTGTGCTTTGTCTTTCATAGGAGAATGTAAAAGAAAGGAATATTGTACATGCTGTGTTGAAATAAGACAGGTTGTGTGATCTCCTAGATTTTAGTGGTGTGCACTTATAATACTGATAGACTCTAGTTGTATTTTAATGTGAAAGCAAATGGTCTTCCAGGCAACCTCAGTGTAGAGAGCATCCCACAAAGGTGCTATAACCTTTAGTTTCTTCTCTTCACCTCTTTGTGATTATGCCTTTTCTGTCTCTCTCTCTCTCTCTCTCTGTTTTGTTGTTTTGTTTTTTTTTTTTCAAATGGGAAAATGAGATCGTCTCTTGTCAGAGAGTCGAGTTTCTTCTTTTATTTTAAATTCAGCATGGATGGTTGCAACTATCAGACACTTTGAGTTCAAATAGCCATGCGGAATGACAAGTTGTGACTAGCAAGCTAGGAAACAAATTTGTTGAACTCATACGTTTATGCACAGTTGCTAAAATGAAATGGCTGGAGGGACACACCTTGCCATCTCACAGATTTTGAAACAGTATTTTACATAAACTGCAGTATGTGTAGCTGCTTTAAAAACACTTAGTTCAGATGGCCTCTGTTCCAGTGGTCTCCAAGTTTAACAGCAGACATATGAGTAAGTGTGAAAAAAACAAGAAATACACAAATGCCAACTCAAATACTGTTTAATCACAGTGAAAATGTTAGGAGCAGATAGAAGGAGACAAAATTGGCTAGAAGTGATGGTATGGAGTGGGATCACATATGCGGAGTTTCAGCTGGGGACAACTTGGAAAAAATTGTGTGTGATTTGGAGGGAAGTTTAGTTTAGTTTCATCACACATGAATGAGTGTGATGTAAGCTTAGGTCCCAATACAGTTTAACGGCAGCTATCAGTTTACCAAAAGCAGATAAAGCTTAGGCTTCTAGCTGAGTTTAGCTGTATTTATTTTATTTATTTATTTTATTTTTGCCTTGTTCCATTTGTCCCTAAGTCTCCTAGAGAAGCTTGAGTGTAAACTTCTTTTGAATACATGTTTTCCTTGACTATTTATAAGCATGAGGCTTTGGGTCATAGAAGATGGACCGTGGATTCCTTTGTCTGTCAAAGTCATTGATAAAACTCAGTTTTGCTTTGGGAAGGGAAAAGCTTTTACCAAGTACCTATGTAGTCTGTTTTCAAAAGAGTGTTAATTACTCAGCTCTCATTATAAATATAAGCTATAGCTGCATAAAAAGTCTCTATAGATGACAGACTGACCTCTCAATCATAAATTCAGCCTTTAAAAGAAAGAATAAGTACTCCCTTATCTTTCATTCTGTTTTAACAAATCTTGGGACGTAAAATAGAATTAAATAAAATCACTTACTATTATATGGGAAAGGAATCCTAGCCAACAGGAATATTGAGCCTCATGTAGTTTACCCTTGTACGACATGTGACATAATAAGCAGTAGACATTGTATATGAGAGTGTTTAAATGTTTCATATGTTAAAAAAGCAGCATTAAACAGAATCATTAGCATCTGATTCTTAACCTGAATATCTAAGTTGTTACTCTAAACTTGTATCACAAGGAGAATACATTTAAACTCAATAACAAAATATATTATCTGCTTTTGCTATATTTTCTGCTTTAAAGTGCTTGAGCATTGGATTTACTTTGTTCTTACAGGCAAAGCTGTACAGAGACATGCATGTAATATACCTTTGTTTTCTTATCTGTAACATTTTCTGTAATTTTTACATTTGAAATCCTTTTTCTTCAACAAGTAGAGGTAGAAAATGAGTTCTGGAATAGCTGAAGTTGCCCTTAAGCTTTTGCTGACCTCATATTTGTATTTGACAAGTGAACAAAGTATAAGCACAAGTGTATTTGGAGTGAGGAACATTATTTTGAAAATAAATTTACACTGTGATGATGACTGATCTATGAGCCTTTCAATATCTGGCTAAACCCATGAAGTTCCTTTTAGGAGCGTATACACTTTAAAATTTGCACCTGAAGGCAAATAATAGTGAGCTTGAAAACCAAAGATTATAGTTTTGAAAGGTACATCAATTCTGAAAATACATATGTTTCTCTGTGGAGTGCCACTGAAGAGTAGAATGAAAGCAAAAATGTATATGAGCTTTTAAAAGAATGAGTCAATATTCTTGTGCCTGTCATTCTGTTTTAGTGGTAAGTGAAACCTAAAAAAGGATTAAAGACATTTGAGGACACTGCTTATCTTATGTGTTCTAATTTGTAATGAAATTTATTTGTTAAACTAGAGGAGAGTAGTGGAATTATTGCAGCTGTGTTTGTGAAAGAGTAAGAAAACACTTCCAGTGATGTATATGACTGCTACTATGCATTTCTGGTAATACAAAGAGGTATTGATTACATGAAATCATGCATTAAATAACTCACTGCACACATTCACAGGCAATGGGAGCAAAAGAGGCAGAATTCTTGAGACAGACTTAAAAAAAAAATATTAAAAAAGTTAATGCAATAGTTGATTACTGCAATGAATGAGTTAAAAATGTAGTGGCTTGTTGGGGTTGTGTACAAAATGCAACTCAATGTATATGCTTTTGGGAGAGTGTTTGCAAGGTTTTTGATAAGTATGTTACGAGAATATACACTGCTTGCTGGATAGTTCTTACTCAGAATAGTTTGCTACAATGAGCACATCCTATTGCAAACTGTCAAATTTGAGTCTTGTAGTGGTGACATACTATAAAATCTATTGAAAAATGTGGAAAATGATGGATGTGTGGGACTATAAAAACAGTCTGAAGACATGGACATGTCTACAATAATGAAATCAGAGTGTTTAAAATACTAACCAGTCCTCTGAGTTTCTTTTTCTTGCAAACAGAGAGGATTTTATGAGCAAGAAAATTTTTTCTATAAAAGTCTTTTGAATTTTTAAAAGTTATGAATGATTAACAGTGCACATTAAGATATGTAGATCTGATAGAGTCAGGTTTATGTAATTTTTCTCTATACAACATGTATTTGTGTATAGGTGAGGTAATGTATGTGGGTACTTTTGGGCCCCCAAACAAATGGACAGTACTACAGCAAGTATATAAGAAAGGTAACTCGTAAGTTAAACAGGTAGATGTCCAGAGGTGAATGTCATTGAAGAGCTAAATTAAATACTGAGTTTTGAATTGAATAATACAGTTGAGAGTGAAGAATCATATAATTTCATAGGGAATATTGTACATTGTCATGCATGGAGTAACTCAGAGCTCTTAATCATTTGATGTCAGCAAAGTAGCAACTGCATAACATGAAGATCACAAGTTACTACATGGTTTTACTTCACATCAGTAAAAAAAATTAAAACATTCTACCTTTTTAAAAATTGCAAAACTGCTGAGTTTATTTACTTCTATTTTGTCTTACATTTCTATAAATCTCCTGATAAGGTTTTCAGAAGTGCTTGCAGGCTTTAAAGATCAGAGTCCACTTTCAAAAATGGTTTAAGTATTTGGGGTATCACGATCCAGTATTTGGATACATGGCAATTTTTTACGATCTTGCCAGGACAAAACAAAGATAACACAACATCGGGTGCACAAAGAGGCACTGGGGCTGCTGTGCAGTCTTAAGAGAGATGGGGCAGAACCCCCTTGCTTTCCAACACTCCTCACTGCAGTGGGAGGCTGGTGCAGCTGGACTCTGCCTTCCCTCCCCTGGGATGAGCCTCACGGCAGCTGCTCCCGTTGTTGTCCGGAAGGACCTGAGAAGAAGTTTAAAGGTGATCCCAAATGGTGAAATGAAGACCCAAATGAGGTCAGATGTCACACACACAACAAACTTTTATTAGAGTAACACAACAAAGTCCCTAGACCGGATAGGACAGGGAGGAAAATAGAGACAGGAAAGAAAGGAGAAAGCAGAAACACAGAGGACAGCAAGCGATAGAATAGTTACCACCACGGTCCAGCGATGTCATTGGTGGGGAAGTGGTTCCTGGTGGGGAAGTGGTTACCTGCACCCATAGTGTCCCAGATTTTTACACGGTTCTTGCCCACTGCACCCCCACTTTTCTCCCTGAATAAGGAAAAAAAAATCCTTCTATCTTCTCTGTGCTCCTCCGAGATAGGAGGGGGGTAGGTATGGCTCCAGGGCTATGTCCTGCAGATAGTCTTTGTTTGGCTAAGTGTTAAGACCAGCCATTTCAAAGAGGAGGTTGAGACAACTGGCACCACAGGATTAGTTTATTGCAGTGGAGTTTTGGTCCTAGGAAGTGGCTTGAGACCGGCACTCTGTCCTGTCCTGCTAAGTCGGTGGTTTTCGTGAGATATCAAGGCTTGGTTATCACTGGATATTCTGCTCCCAGTGCCAGCTGTAGAACTCCTTTGTCTCCAATCTCAGCATGTCCCAAACTAAACTCCCTAGTTCTCAGGTACTCGTCGCAGGAGGGGAAGCAAAAGGGTTGGGTAGGTTGCTGAGACATCTCTTTAGTCCATCAACAAATGTTTAACTCTCAGATGCCACAAGACAGACAACAGATATCCTGAGTGCCTGGGTACACCACTTATCTCTTGAATTGTTCGAGACAAGCACTATACATCCTGAATGCCACATGGGGACAATACTTTTTATCCAAAAGATCAAAAGGGCTTGTGATTGTATTTCATTCAAAGCTTAATTTTTTTAGTGGTAATCCTTTGAAACGTCTTATTGAACTGATTAGCTAGCAGATCCTGTCAGGATCTCCTTCTGTGGTTATTAATTTGAAATTTACAGACGCTGTAATATTTGAAAAGTCACTTTATGCCTTAGTTTACCTTGCTGTTTATCAGTATGGGTGTCACTATATTGCTAACAAAAATATTGCCTAGTAGCTGTGTAAGATTTTGAAAATACAGACTTCAATTAAGTTGTGAAGAGTTACTTTTTCTCTCTAGGAATATTAATGATGGGAGCTGGTAGACATTGGATTTATTTATGCATTGACATTTAGGCTGTGGTTTATTGAACCTTATTTTTTTGTTTTAATTGCATATCTTCTATAGAAAGCCATTTAATTTAGAAAATCAGACATCATATATAAGAGGAAAAGTGTGAGAATTTAAACAGCCAGGAAAGGGACAGAAACATGTCTGGTGACTTAAGTGTAATAACTACCAAGGATTAAATGTGTCCAGTGTATGCAGAATTTAAGTAAGGTTTCAGAAAAGAGGGAGAAAACTGACAGCAGGATTGTATCTGTAAGAAAAGACTTCACAGAAAACATAACCTGGGAAAGCTTCTCTCTCATCACCACATGCAGAAGGAATAGAGGCAGTTTTATTGGTTTTGGTTTTGTTGTTTTTATAGTGATGGAATACACGTCAAACCAAGGTATTTTTAAATGTACGTTTAAAAGAGAAAAAATATCTTCCATAATCTTGCACCATATCTATGTGCAGGGTAAGCTATTTGAAACTGGAGAGTACTGCAATTATTACAAGTTTGATTTATGACACCATAAATATGTATTGTTAGTTATCTAGAAATGTACAGTACATCTGTAAGCGTCAGACCGTTTTTAATAACTTTTTCTGTGTTACTGATTATATACACCTTACATACATTTAAAAAACCCGCCGCTCTTCACCAACATGGGTGGGGGCTTATATGTCACTCTTTAATAGTTTCATTCCTTTAAAGTCCCTACTGGTTTATGTCCTCTAAAATCATAGAACAGTTTGGGTTAGAAGGGACCTTGAAAGATCACCTAGTCCAGTCCCCCTGCCATGAACAGGGACATTTTTCAGTAGGTGAGGTCGCTTAAAGCCCCATCCAGTCTGAACTTAAAGACTTCCAGGAAGGGAGCAGCCACAGCTTCTCTGAGCAATGTGTTCTGGTATAATCACTCCATGCTCATTGTAAAAATTTCTTTCTTAATATCCAATCTAAATCTACTCCCTTTCAGATTAAAAATGTTGCTCCTTGTCTTACTACAAGACCCTGGTAAGAAGTCTCTCCTTGTCTTTCTTATAAGTCCTCTTTAAGTATTGAACGGCCACAATAAGGTCTCCCAGCAGCCTTCTCTTCTCCAGGCTAAACATCTCCAGCCTTCTCAGCTTTCCTCATAGGAGAGGTGCTCCAGCCCTCTGATCATTTTTGTTTTGGACTCACTGTAACAGCTCCATGTAATTCTTTTTCATTGGGACCCCAGAGCTTGTCACAGCACTCCAGGTGGGAATATTCTCACGAGTGAGGACTAGAGGGGGAGAATTCCCTTACTTGAACTGCTGGACATGATGCTTTTGATGCAGCCCAGGACGTGATTGGCTTTCTGTGCTGCAAGTACACATTGCTGGCTCATGCCCAATTTTTCATCCACCAGTACCCTCAAATCCTTCTCTACAGGGCTGTTTTCAATCTCTTAATCCTCCAGCCTGTATTGATATTGACGGTTATCTTGAATCATGTGCAGGACCTTGCACTTTGCCATGGTGAGCTTCATGAGGTTCACACAAGGTGCACATCAAGAGTGAAAGTAAGTGCTCAACTCCCTCTCTGAAATGCTTATACACCAGTGCACAGAGAATGGGGAATAAGCAGGAGGAGCTGGGGATCTGAGTTAGGTTGCAGGACTATGATATAATTCCAACTATTGAGACAAGGTGGGACAGTTCCCATGACTGGAATGTTGCCATGGGTGGCTGCATGCTCTTTAGGAAAGACAGAACAACATAGCGAGGTAGTGGAGTTGCTCTTTATGTGCCAGAGCAACTGGAATGCATTGAGCTCTACACAGGGTAGGAGGAAGAACATGCTGAAAGCTTGTGGGTTAGAATTAAGGGACACACAAATGTGGATGACACTGTTGTGGGTGTCTACTATAGACCACCAAACCAGGAAGATTATGTTGATGAGGTCCCCAAAGACACTAACCTCTAGATCCCATGCCTTAGGGCTCATGGGTGACTTCAATCACCCTGGTATTTGTTGGAAAGCCCACCCAGCCGGGCATATTCAGTCCAGAAGGCTCTCGCAGTGCATCAATGGTGACTTCCTGATGCAGAGCCAAGGAGGAGAAGTACACTGCTGCACCTTGTATTAACAAATAAAGAAGGTCTGGTTGGAGACGTTAAGGTTGAGGACAGCCTTGGTGACAGTGATCATGACATGGCAGAGTTTAATGTTTTACAAGGAAGAAGCAGGACAATAAGTAGGATTGCAACCCTGAACTTCTGGAGGGCTAACTTTGTAGTCTTCAATGATCTACTTGTCAGAATCCTGTTGCCTATGACTCTGAAAGATAAGAGGGGGCCAAGAGAGCTGGTGAATATGCAGATGTCACTTCCTCTAAGCTCAAGAAATTCCTTTGAGAAAAAAAATCTGGTAGAGGAGGAAGGAAACCTGCACAGATGAGCAAGGAACTCCTGTAAAAAGTCACATGGAAGAAAGAAATTAATATTTCGTGGAAGAAGGGTGTTGTCGCTTGGGAAAACTACAGAAACGTCAGAATATGTAGGAAGGCAACAAGGAAGGCCAAAGCCTTCTTAGAACTAAACCTGGCTAAGGAGGTAAAAGAGAACAAGAAGGGCTTCTTCAAATACATCAGTGATTAAAGGAAGAATACGGAAAATGTGGGCCCAAACATGAATTAGGTGGGAGCCCTGGTAGCAGAGGATGCAGAGAAGGGAGAGTTACTGAATACCTTCTTTGCTTCAGTCTTTACTCCTAATACCAGTCCTCATGATTCCCAGACTATGGAGATAAATGAGAAAGCCTGGAGGAAGGAAGACCCTCCACTGGTCAATGAGGACTGGGTTAGAGATCATTTGGGTAAACTGAATACACACAAATCCATGGGCCCCAATGGGGTGCACCCATGAGTTTTGAGAGAGCTGGCTGTTGCCCTACCACCCTCCACCATTTTTGAAAGTTCATGGCAAAACAGATGCCTGAGGACTGGAGGAAAGCCAATGTCACTCCAGTCTTCAAAGAAGGCAGAAAGGATGATCCAGGAAACTACAGACCAGCCAGCCTCACCTCCATTCCTGGAAAAACAGCTCATTCTGGAGGTCATCACTAAGCATATGGAAGAGAAGAAGGTTATCAGGAGTAGCCAGCATTGAAATCATGCTTGACTAATCTGATAGCCTTTTATGATGGTGTGACTGAATGGGTTGATGCCGGGAGAGCAATGGGTGTAGTCTACCTTGACCTTGGCAAGGCTTTTGACATAGTCTCCCATAAGATCTGTGTGAGCAAACTCAGGAAGTGTGAGGTAGAAGAGTGGGCAGTGAGATGGATTGAGAACAGTCTGAACAATAGAACCCAGAGGGTGGTGATCAGTGGTGTAGAGTCCATCTGGAGACCTGTAACTAGTGGAGTTCCCCAGAGGTCAGTGCTGGGTCCAGTCCTGTTCAACATCTTCATCAACAACCTGGAGGAGGGGACAGAGTGTATCCTCAGCAAGTTTGCTGATCATAGGAAACTGCTGATTAACTGGAAGGTTGTGCAGCCATTCAGCAAGATGTGAACAGACTGGAGAGCTGGGCAAAGAGGAACATAATGAGGGTCAACAAGAATAAGTGTAGAATCCTGCACCTAGGGAGAAATAACAACATGCACCAGTACAGATTAGGGTTAAGAAATGGTACTCTCTGCTCTCCAGGAGTCTCCTGAATTACTTACAGCTTGCAGTGCTGCTTTTCCAAAAGATGTCAGGGTGACTGAAGTCCCACAGCTGGATCAGAGCCTGCCAGTCTGATGCTTCCTGCAGTTGGAGTAAGAATGCTTCATCAATTGGGTGACCAGTAATGAACACCAGCCATGAGGTTTCCTTTGTTGGCTTGGCCTCCGATTTTTACCCATAACCTCTCAACCTGTTAATGGCTGCTTTTCAAAGACAGCTCTGTGCACTCAGTCATTTTTTTTACATAGAGAGAAATCTCTCAATGCCTCTTTCCTTATCTTTCCTGAACACTTTATAACCATTGATTTTAGCGCTACAGTCATGACATTTTTCTCACCAGGCTTCAGCGACAGCAATTACAACATAGCTTTCTAGCTGTGCAGTTGCTTCCAGCTACTCCTGCCTTTTTTCTTAAGCTACATGCTGCTTTATGGATTTGATGTGTTTTAAGGATAGAATGATGAATAATTGCTAAATGAATTATTTGGACATAACTTAAAATAGTTGTAAACTCAGTTCAGTGAGAATATTTATCTTTCAGAGGTTAAGGTTTAAGAGGTATTTGTACTTTAGGCCACTTTTTTCATGTCATTTTCTTCTTCAAAGTTTTGTGTCACAAGGCATTGCTGTGGTGTTCCTTGGAACATTATTGCCAGAGCTGTTCCCTGAACTTAAAAAGGTCCAGTTCAGGTTTTAAGCTTGAGAACATGTCTACAGGAGCAGGTTTTAATTTTCCTTTAAGAAGCTGACTGCTATTTGAAATAATATTTGTAAGGAGCTGCTAAAGAAACTAGTATGTTGAGTCGAGCAGCAAATTCTGGGGACTCAAAGTAGTTCAAGTTAATGTTCATTTTAAAGGGTAAAGAACAGCTGCTGAACTGCTGCCAGGAATTATCTCTTTCCATGAGTTGAAGTCGCTCTCTGTACGTGCACTTTCATAGAATCGTAAGATGGTTAAAGTTGGAAGAGACCTTAAAGATCATGAGGTTCCAATCTTCCTTCTGTGAGCAGGGATACCAGGAAAACGAATGAGGTACCTGTTTTTTATAAGTTTTATTACTGTAAAAATGGCAGATTCTTTTAGTGATCAATGATATGCCCCCCTTTGTTTACAATGTGCGCTTTTAACAGTCATTTATTTCATCCTGCTCTTTCATTTTGCATCGCATTCTTATCAGAAGAAGGTGTGGTCTCTTAGATTGCCACAGATTGAACTAGATATGAGTGCCTTCAATTACCCCAAATGACAGAGAACAGCTTTCTATCTCTGGAGGAGTGGCACATTTTCTGCTATATACAAAGTGGTGCAAGATCGTTTGCTAGCCACATTCAGTATATTTAACTGTGTGGTCTTCAGGAATGGCTGTACATTGTTTTCATTACCAGCAAGCATTACATCTGTCTTGTCAGCTCTGAACTTTAGCAGCTTACTTATTCCTTGCACCTTATCACAGCAGGGCACTTGGCAAGCTTGAGAGACTACACTGTCCAAGTCTGACAAATATAAGTCATAAATCGATGTCAACATCGTAATGATGGCACTGCAGCGTACATCATCTTCCAATTTCTCCAGCAGCCTATATGTTAGAATGACATTGTATGACAGATAGTTCTCTTGGTGGAAAGCCAGTGTTACTGTCTGTTTTTTCAGCAGAGAAGGTGGGGTGTCCCAAGGTGCCATAACAAAATCACACATAAATTTACATAAGATTCATTATATAAGTAATGAGTGTGTTAACTTCATATGGCATGAAATTTAATTTTGTGAAACTGGGGAGACACAAGGGTGTATGAACACAAGTAGAGGCTGTCCCAAATAAACTAGATTTAAAAAATGGTATATTCCTTTGCTTTTTGGACATCAGAGCAATAGTAGGAAATGTGATTTTGTGCAAGTGTAACTCAACAGGGCTGTAAATAAAGACGCCATTGCAAATAGAATATTTGTTTTAAAGATTTAAAGTTAATACTCAGGCACTTCTAGTATTTTGCATGATGTGTCATTTTTGTCATCCCTTTAACAGAATTGTAGCTGTCTACCTTATCTTTCAGTGTTAAGTCAACATGTTAGCCATAGAAATAATGGCTGGAGGGAGTGAAACAAATAGAAAATTCTTATTTTATGACTCTCTACGAGTATCAGGTCTATAGTTTGTTTGTTTTCTTCTGCAATATTAATTATCAGTTCCTTAATGACAGAGGAACCAGAGTCTAACACCTAGGCAGCAGCTAAGTGATTCTGGGACAGCCAAAGCTCTTTCAAGTAATAAGACTTGTCCTATATTGCATATGTTGTGTTTTTGGGGACTCTTATTTTTAGACCATCATGGAAGAGTATTTCTATCCCTGTGAGAGGTCTTTTCTTTTTCTAACTGAAATCTGTTTGCTGGCTAATTAATGTTGCTGCTGTAGTGCAACTTGCAGTGTAGACTGATGGTTATCAAAGCTGCCTATAATGTACATTTTCCAGTTCAGCATCAGCATTTTAAGACACACCATTTATCTGAAAAAGACTGTGGTCACTGTGAAGATTGCCTTTAGAGATAAGTGTTATGCAAGTCAGTTTTACCCTTAGGAATTTTATATTTGCAGTAATTCCATCTACTTATTAGTAGTCATGGTAGAAAACTATCTCATTATAGCAAGTAGAAATTAGATAGCTTCGGAACAAAAATTGAAAATTTGCAACTTTCTGCTGAATGTGCCTTGTTAAGTTAATGGGAAACATATACTTGTAGAAGCTAAAAGTTTACTGTGTAATAATACAGATCTCCTCTCCCTAAGTTTTACTTTGAATGTTCATTTTCCCCCATGTGAGCTCACACATATAGTTGCCTTGCTTTTACATGCATATACATGCACACATATATTTTTATACATAGAGTAAAGGAAGCTTAAGAAAATAAAATTCCTTTGATAAATGTATTTGTCCAACTCACACAGAGGTGGGAGCAACTGTTTGACATGTATTTACATTATACTTTGTGGGTTTTTCTGAGATTTATCGGATTATATGAGACTAGAAAGAGTTGATTAATTTCTATGTTTCACACAGAGACTAAATGTTTGAATGATCCAGGGCCATTTTTTAATGTCAGTAACTTCTTGTTTTTCTACAGTGTAAATAGAAGGTTTTTTTGCTCCAGGGAGCCTTTGGTAACTATTGTCTAATTCCCATGTTTCTGCCATTTAATTTTAATATTATTTTTTTACCCACTCTGGTCAGTTTAGTGATTTGAGGTGTCCTAACCTTCCATTCTGATTTAAAGCTTTTCTTTGTGACATTACCATATTGTAATCTCATTTGTACAAATGTCCTTTAAACTTTTGACTTCAAAATTTTTAGATCTTTTTCTTCATCTCAAAGAAAAGACATACTCTCTTTGCAAAAGGCAAAAGGGCTTTGGTCACTTGCTGTCACTTTAACAGATTTGCTGTTGACTGGAAAAATGCACAAAAAGCTATTACAAGAGTTCAGTTGTTTTTATACATTTGAATGTGAATATGCAGTACAAAATTTATTCTGTGTTATATGTATTGTGATTCCTGCTTTACAGCAGTATTGTAAGTTTTATTCAAACATACACGTATATATATTTAAATATAAACATCCCTTGACTATACCAGTGCAGGTTATGGGTTGTTGTGGTTTTTTTGTTTGTTGTTTGGTTGGTTTGTTGTTGTTTTTTTTTAATGTTAGAGAGACCTTACATGACTGTTTATAAAAGGAAGTTTGTTTTACTTAAATGATTGTTTCCAAAGTCAATGACAGCAGAAGAGAAAGGCAGCCAGGAGGTTTTCTGCTACTGCATTACTGTATTGATTTACTGTAAATGAATGATACAACCGTAACACTTTCTTTTTTTCTTTTTTTCATGTATTGTGATTTGTTTTTTTTTTAAGGGCTGTCTTTAAGCTAGTTTGGGTGACAATGCCTGAGAATACACAAAGTTTGCAAGGATCACTAATGTGTTACTTTAAAGTGGCAATAAACACTGCAAATCATTGTTCACTGGGTGATATTTGCAACTACTACTTTTTAACTTTCCTTCCTTGTTTATATAGTTGTGTAATTGTGACTAGCATGCAAGCAGGTGTCACATGAAAACTTGCTTGCCAAACATTGTATAATTCAGAGCTTTGTGCTATCTTGGCTCCTAGTCAATTACAAACATTTGTTTAAAATGGCTAAATATATGTGATTCAGACCTATTTTGTAATTCTTTTCAAAATAAGTGGAGCAAAGTAAAAGCATAGGGATTACAAGAGCAGGTAAACGACACAGAAATAAGGGAGATATATTAGATATATATTGCTTGCTAAGAGGTTACTTTCAATAGGAAGATTAAGACCAAAATTCTTGTCAAATTGAACATGATGAAGTGGTTAGTGAGCAGTCAATTGCATTACCGATGAGATTTAATAAACTTTCAGTATATCTCATCTGTAAGAAAGGGGGGTTTGTACAGCAAACTGATTTCTGATTTTCTCCCCATATTTTTTTTTTTTTTAAATTTAATTAAAGGTCAAAAAGCAGGGATTGAGCCATCTTTCAATATGTAATCTTGAACTGTAGAGTGCTTTGTAAGCAAAGCAGCTAATGGCTAAATATTTTAGACCTTTATAATTTGAAAGAAAAGAAAGATTTAAAGTGCAAGTGAAAGAAGATGCATGTTCTAAAGCTATTGAGAGTGCTGATTACTGCCCATGTAGTTCATTTGGGAAGTCTGCTACATAATTTTAGTGTTTTAGTTGCTATTTTTTTTTTTCTGCAGTGCAGCAAAATCTGAGCATAAAATGTCTGTACCAAAAATTTTTTTCAGATCTTAAATCAGTATCACAACTTGAGCTACACAGGCAGTGGAAGCAGGGACAAGTATTCTGGGAAGAGTATAGGGATGTTGCCTGGTTGTGCAGGGACAAGGTCTGGAAGGCCAGGGTGCAGCTGGAGCTGAACTTGTCAAAGGATGTAAAGAAAAACAAGAAGGGCTTCAACAGGTATGTAAACCACAAAAGGAGGATTAAAGAAATTTGTAACCCCCTGATAAACAGAAGTGGTGAACTACTAACAACAGACAAGGAGAAAGGCTGAGATTATCTGCAACTTTTTGCCTTAGTCTTCGCTGGCAACCGCTCTCGTCATGGCTCTCAAGTTGATGGCCCATAAGACAGAGATCAGGGAGACAATGTCCCTCCCAGCAAAGACAAGGTTTGTGACCATCTGAGGAATCTGAACATACACAAGTCCATGGGACCTGATGAGGTGCATTCTAGGGATGCATTCCTAAGGGAATTGGCTGATGTAGTTGCCAAGCCACTAGAGTGATATACAAGAGAGTGATATACAAATATCACTCTCCATGATATTTGAAAAGTCATGGCAGTCAGGTGAAGTCCCTAGTGACTGGAAGAAGGGAAATATTACACCTGGTTTTCAAAAAGGTAGAACGGAGGACCCTGGGAACTACTGACCTGTCAGCCTCACCCCTGTGCCTGGGAAGATCATGGAACAGATCCTTCTAGAAGACATGCTAAGGCACATGGAGGGCAGGGATGTGATTCAGGACAGCCAGCATGGCTTTACTAGGGGAAAATCCTGCCTGACCATCTTTGTGGCTTTTTACAGTGGAGTGACTGTATCACCCTCTGAGTGTTGCTTTCATACACTGTTCAGTCTTTCTGTGCCATTTTCCATGGGACAGCAAAATGCTCTCATGGCCAGAAGGGCCAGTGGTATCCTGGGGTACATTAAGAAAAGTGTATCCAGCAGGTCTAGGGAGGTTCTCCTGCTCCCTCTCTACTCTGCCCTGGTGAGACCACACCTGGAGTACTGTGTCCAGTGCTGGGTTCCCCCATTCAAGAGAGACGGGGTTTTACTGGAGAGAGTCTCTGGAACTTTCCTGAAGAATCTGTTAAAATGCTTCTTCTCTAAGAAGCTGTATTAATTAATACTTATTTGAGACTGAAGAATATACAGCACATTGCTACTTTATAGCAAGAGTAGTCTTATAGGAGTTGTCATCTTTACTTGCAGTTCAGCGAAGTAAATGTTTAATATTTACATCTGAAGGAGAGTAAAACCAGTATTTTGCAGTCTTCTAAGAGGGTAGCTGGGTTCATATTATAAATGAGGTATTTCAAATCTATTGAAACAAACACCAACAAAAAGACTGGAAATTGTACCCAAGTGACATGCTCACTACATTTTGTTCATTTCAATATCATTGTTTTGGTTCAGCAATGATACTAAAATAATTTAAAATTACTGGTAAAAAAACCTGAAAGACTGTAATTCACTTTTGTAGTTCAGCTAACACTGTGATTTAGTGTCAATACAATATTATATTTTATGTGATTCTGTGAAAAAAGCAGTAGACATGTTGCTCTATTAGAGAAGGGATTTTTTAAAGATTCTGAAATATCTGTTACTTATATCCTTAGACCATCATGGCTATATGTATTGGGTGCAGGTGTTAAAGATTTTGACAGCAGAGCAGGCTGTGGGTGAGCTCAGAGGTAAGAGGCCAGGGGCTGCCCTGTGTGTGACATAGCTGAGTTAAGATGGCTCAGATGGACCCAACAGAGGACACAGCTGCTCCCAGCAGCCATGCTGGTCATGCCTCTGGAAAACAGCTTTGGGAAAGGGGAAAACAACACTGCACAGCATCTATGAGAGAGGAGAGAAAGAAAAAAATGTGTGAGAAACAACCTTGCAGACACCAAGGTCACAGAAGAAGGAAGGGAAGGAGGTGCTCTTGGTGCCAGAGCAGTGATTCCCCTGCAGCCTGTGAAGAAGACCATGTGAAACACATTGTCCCCATGTGGTCCATGGAGAGCCACACCAGAGCAGATATCCACACAGCAGACCATGAAGGACCTCATTCTAGAGCAGGTTGTTATGCCTTAAAGAAGCTGCAGCTTGTGGAGAGTGCATGCAGGAGCAGCCTCCTGCAGGAACTGTTGCCTGCAGAGATGAGTCCACAGAAGAGCAGGTTTTCTAGCAGGAACTGTGGCCCATGGGGTCATATGTAGTAGCCTCTCTGGGAAGACAAAGGAAAAAGGAGGAGGAAAAAGCCCATGTAGATGACAGCCCTTACTGGTGCAGCTCATAGAAGATTGTATCCCATGGAAAAGACCCCATGCTGAAGCAGGGTAGAAGTGTGAGGCAGAAGGAGCGACAGAAAGGAGCTGCTATGGACTGACCTCAATACTCCAATTCCCCATCCCCTTGCACTGCATGGTGGTGGTGAGAGTGTTGTCCCAAAAGCAGAGTCCATCCCCTGGAGTGCAGTAAGCCAATCCACACACAGATTTGAGATATTTGCTCTAATATCCAGTTCTGCGAAGAACAGGGTGGTATTCCACGAGCCAGCTCAGCTTCTCGAAACAAAATGCTACTTTTATAATGAAAAATGTGAGAAAGAACATTATTTCTAACATTATTCTATCACTTGCATGTGACTGGTTAACTTATTCCTCGCTTCCATTTAAAGTGCCAATGCTCAAAAATTTCAGTATGCATCATCAAAGAGTAGGGGCCTTTTTATTAGTAGGGGCCCTTACAAACTATGGGTAGGTATTTTTGTATGCTAATAGCTCATTAATGATATAGTAATACGGTGAATCCAGTTAGTCAATGTTTTCTACCAAGTGCTCAAGGCCGTAACCAAGGTAGATTGTGGGGAGTGCTCCTTTCCATCCCATTGGTCTGTCTTGCAGGCCTGTCTCAAGGCTGGGCTGTTGATGGGTTGGGACTTGGTTTTCTTTAATTGGAGTATGTTTTTTTTCTAGTTCTTGCTGTTTCACTGTTATGAAAGCTCTATTTTTATTCTGCCTGTCCCTTTTGTTCTATTTTACATTATTTTTTACCAAAAATGATTAATTCCCCCAAATTTCCCTTATTTCAATTAATTACTGACAACAAGCAGAGGTAGGGGATCCAGGAATAAAAAAGTGAAGTTGAGCCTGGGAAGAAAAGGAGTATATGGGGGAAGTGGTTTTAATTTTGTCTTTGTTTCTCACCATCCTACCCTGGTTTTTATTTGCAATAAATGAAAGTAGTTTTCCCCAATTTAAGTCTTTTTGCCCATTGTAATTGTTCAGTGATTTCCCTCTCTTTACCTCGACCCATAAGCTTTTCCACCTTATTTTCTCCCCTGTCTTTTTAAGGGAGGGGCATGAGAGAGCAGCTGGGTGGGCATCTGACAGCCAGCGAAAGTCAACCCACCATACTGAAGCAATGTACCTCCTGTAGTCCACATGATTTATTAGGCAGCAGTAAACTACGATGTGCGTTTTGTGAGAGAAGAGTTTTCAAAACCTGAATACCGCAGTAATTTGATTATTTAGATATATATTTTAAAATTGGAAGGTCATATTCCTGGCCTGCCTACATGCTTCCTGTGTCTTTGTTTTTCCTTACTTTTCTTTCACTCTCTTAAAAGCTGGTATTGTTATGCTGTTTGTTATCTTCAGACTGAATACAAAGCTAAAGCATTAGCATTATTACGATTCATTACTTCTTATATATCCACAATGCATATATTATTGTTATTATTCTCTTAAATGGAGATTGCTGTTTGCAAGTATTTTAGTTTTGCACAGTAAAATTTTCCCAGATTCTTAGGATTATTGCAATCCTTAAAATTCCATCAAGAAAGAAAAGGAGAACCTTCCGTGTGTAACGTAAGACATTTAGTAACAAAACCATTTAAAAATACAGAGATCAGACAAGCCAGTCTGAAGGAGAACCTCATAAAAATGTATGGACGTGAGTTACTGCTTCACTACAGTAATTCGGGCCCCTGAAGACAAATCTATTAAAAAGTTCTGTCTCAGTGCTGAGAAAAATGGATTTCAAGTCATAATTTGAAACTGAAATACGCAGTGAAGTAAGCTGTGATGCCAGGCAGCAGTCACATTCAGCTTATTACTACTTCAAAATATCCCTTCTGATTTGTAATGGACATTTATAATAGACTGCTATTGTCACCTGAGAAGCGTGTTTGCGATGTCCATGCAACTCACAGAAATCGTCAAAACCTCGATGATACTTAGTAAGTGTAATTTGGTAGAATAATAGCTGTGTTGCTGTCGTGGGCCGGTATTGGGGGGCTACCGGCTGTGAGGATGTTTCCGCGACTTCCCCCCCCAGTGTGGAGAGGTTTGTGAATGAGGCCTCTCACAGAGGAACAGCCGCTGTGAGACCGTGTTTTAGAGGGTAGATTAGAATATCCTCCCACCACACTCAAAAATTGTCACTGAGACCAATGTTTAGTTTATGAATTAGTCGGTTTATTAAGGGTCAACACAAATTAAGGGGTCAAGGTTCAGGAGAGGTTGTCTAGGTGTATATTGGAAAAGGGATTCAAAGGTACTATGGTCTTATCAAATGCACACGCCGAGGATGAGTGTAAAATCAATGGAGTGAAAGGGTAGGAGTTGAGCCCGGCAGGAGAGTTAGAGAGAGAGTGTTTGTGTGTCTGTGTCTGTGTGTCTGTGTGTGTTGGAAGGCTCGGCAGGAGATCCGTGGGGGGGCCGGCTTCCCGGGAACCGAGGCGAGCCCTCCCAGCAGCAGCAGCTGCGGCAAGCACGGCTTTGGTCCCGAAGTAGGTGGCGAATGCAGGCTGGGCAAGCTCCTACTTTGGTCCGGTTTGGTTTAGGCTGGGCAGGCAGGGTCCCCGGGGAGCGGGCATGATCCCCACGCAGCAGGCACAGGCAGACCCCCCCCCTTTCCGCTTGTCCGGGCAGCGGTCGCGGGGCAGCCCCCCCTTCCCTCTCAGCTCCTCCGAACAGCGAGGCTGGTGTTCCAGGCAGGTTCAGGTGCTGCAGCAGGGTCTCGTCCCGGTCAGGCAGACAGCACCAGCCTGCAGATCTTGCCCACTTTTATAGATTAGAAATCACTGTTCGAGAAAGTACCACTGTTTAAATTAGCCAATTAGCACTGGCCAGGTACATAGTTTGTCAGAGGCAGTCTTTAACCTAGTGTCCGTTTTTCTGCCAGTTATTGTAACCCTTATACTGTTTTCTTGCTATGGAGTTATCTGGTAGAGCAAGGGGGCTGTTCCATTCTGTCCTTGGCTAAATCAGTAAAAAGACGCCACTCTTGCTTTGCTGCTTGAAAGGCATTTTGTTTAGTCTTATGTGGGGGGAGAGAAGATGGACCGTTCCCCACAGTTGCCTTGGCTGTGAGTTAAAACAATGGTTCTTAGGAATTGCATGCCTTTTTACCTCGAAAAATAAACTGTCCTTGATGATATAAATTGAACCTGCATACAAGTAGAATTCTCACAAATGCAAACCTGACATTCCCTCACAGCTAACCAGAAATTGGAATGTGATGCATCTTATAGCTGTCTTGGCTTTACAAGAATTATTGCAGTATGATTCTAAAACTCTTCACTTGATCATCTGCATGATAATGCTAAATTGTCCAGTGTTCTGGCCACCACATTTATGTGGTTTCCTTCCGTTGTGTGAAATCCTGAGTTTGAGCATCTCTCAAATTTCTTGGTTTTGCCATGGAATTGAATGTGCAGTTGGCAGAGGTAATGCTGGAGAATTTTTCAGCTTCAACAATCTGTGCAACCTATCTTACTGAATTATGAGAAGGAAGTATCGCTGTAGATAATTTTTGTGCCATACAGTTCATAATTCCCCAAGAGAATTATCATATCATACAGTTTCAATTATTAGATGAGGGCAAAAGGCTTAACTGACATAATTGTTGTTTATATTTGTAAAAGAAACCAGCAAAATAAAGCCAGTAAAAGAACAGTATCAAATAATAAAAGTACATACCATGGATGAAACACAGAAGAGCTATAAATATTGGAGTTACTGAAAATTCTTGGCACTATTCACAGAACATTCACCTTCAAATACTACACAAAATATAGCTTGTAACACTCAGCTCTGTCAGCATTACCAAAATTATCCTGAAAAGGTCATTTTGAAGGAATATTTTTTTAATAACTATTTGGTGTTGTTTCAGTTAGGAATAACCTTTTGAAATTTTGACCTCAAGAGAGATCAAGGTCTTAGCCTGCAGGCCTCTTTGTGATGAGCGCACCAGATGTGCACTCCCTGGAAGCTCAGGTTGATGTGAGGGTAAGCACACTGCTAAAAGACTTTTGTCTGCATTATATTTCCTCTGTAGAGTTTAAAAGCCTGGATGAGCACTAGCATTAGACTACCATGAGGAACTCCAGATGCTGAAGAACAGAGTGTAGGAGACCCCATGAAGGACAGGTCCACCCAGGTAGTGGTACTGACACTTCTCTTGACTTGTTGACCCCAAGATGAAGGCCTGGTTTCTGGGACAGCTGCATGCAGCATTAAGAGACAGAACTTAAAAAGAGCAAGCTGGGGGAGACCCCCTGCTCTTTACTGATGAATGTCTCAAACACTCACAGAAGCTTTTCCCTGAAATGAATCCTCTTGGAAAGGAGTGAACTGAAATAAAGGGCAGATTTTTGAGGAATACTAGAAGCCATTAATGTCCTGCAGAGGAACCTTGGGAGATAACAAGGGAAATATTGTGCCACAAGGCATGAAAACAACAAAACCTGCAATAACTGGTGAGAAGACAGCAGGGAGATATTGTGAACACCTACCCTTGGAAAGTCCTAAGAAACTCTCCACATAATAAGTGTGGGCAGGGAGAGCTGCGAAGGACTCAAGGAATACCAACTCTCTTCCTGGTGAAGTACAGGTGAGAAGAGCTGGGAAGTGACCTCTCAGCAATAAGCCAGGAAAGGTTCGAGCATTTGCAAAATATGGACAGATTTTTCAATGCTTGACTGCTACTCTGTAAAGGTCCCAAGGGATGCCAACTCTCTATGTTATGAGTATGGGCAGGGACAGCCAGGAAGCAACCTCCCAGCAACAAGTGGGGGAGGTCTGAGCAGTGGCAAGCCATGGAGTTCCGGGAAATCTCTGTGCTTGATTGCTCCCTGATTCTTGAAAAATTGAAGGAATATAAAGTGTGCCCTTCCCCACCACGAATGGCACAGACTCAAAATAGCTGGCATGATATAAAGGTTGTAGCAGATAGAATTACAACACTTAGGAAAGACAAAAAAATGTGACCAGGAAAAGTAAAAAACACAGTATTTGCTGTGTTAAGGGCACCATTAGTAGTGTCCCAGAAGAAAAATGAATGATGAAAAAATTCACTCTTTGCAAGCTATCAAAGAACTTGCATCAGCAGGCAGGGCAGTGAGCCTCTCTGACTGGTGAGTGTTAGTTTTACAGTGTCTCACAGCCAAATGCAATGAACTCATAATCTCTGTTCCAGTAGGAGTAAACAAGATTTGTGTAAATTTCCTTATTGACATGGGACACAAATGTAAATGATTAGAAGAAAAACAGCAGAAGACTTAAACATAAAACTCAGTTGCAGGAAAGTGAGCTATGCAGGAATTGATGGGGTCACAAAAGAACGTCCCACAGCAAAAATTGCTTTACGGCTGCCTGACAAGTAGAAACTAACCCACAGAGCTTTTGCAACTTTCCCTTATGGTTGTTGATCAGTGTCATGCCAGTATTTAGCCTTAGAATTTACCTGCTTTGGGTTGTATTCCCAAGCAACAACTGCAAGAAACCCCTGGGCTCATGCTGAAGCATTGGTAGGTGCTACTAATACTAATGTCTTAGGGTTTGACTTGCTGTGTGGTAAGTCATGGAAACTTCCCAATGATACAGTTTGGAGTTTTGCCAGGAAGGGTGAAAGATCATGGGCAGACTTAGGTGTGATATGGGCTGATAAGACTGCAATTAAGCTTACAGATTTGGTAAAGTTGTCTATGCCTCCACCGCTGTCAAAACTTAAAAATGTAAAGCAGTACCCTCTGCTGTCTTCTGCAAGTTCAGGCATTGACAGATTGGTAGCAGACTTTGAAGAAAGACTTATCACTCGCACACACTCTCCCTGTAATTCTCCTGTCTGTCAGGTTAGAAGGCCAAATGGCCAGTCGCAGCTTACACCTGATTACAGGCAGCTGAATGCCAAAATCACCTTTAACTGCTGAAGTGCCAAATGTCTCAGAACTGGTAACTCACAGTCAGGGTACATCCCACTCATGGGTAGCAACCCTACATGTAAAAGACTTGTTTTTTATTATTCCAGTCCAGGAACTGACAAGTTCAAAAATAGTTTTCAAAATATTATCTCTAGGTTTCTGATGCATCTTCTTTGTGTCATTGCCTTTAGAATGCCTCTTTTTATTTGGTTTAGCACAAGGAAACTTTTGAGAAGGCTTTCACAGTCTATGGACATGTAGAAAAGACATAATATTTTTTTCTCTAGAAAGAGCTCTGGAGCATCATATGGTGGGCTGCCCCAAAAGGTGTCCAGTTTATTTCTTACTGTAAACCCATTGCTAAAACCAAAATTAGCTAATTTAATGTTCATACCTGCATGTTGCAACAGACTTTCAGCAGTGTCTGCTTTTGAATATGTTTATCTTTTTCAAGATACCAAGAAGTTTGCTTACTTTTTAGCTGATGTTATCAGCCCCTCTTGGGCAGTAATATATGTTTTTTTGATTATTGTTGTGTTTGTTCTTCTGTTTTACTAGGGAATTGTGGAACAGATGCAAGATACAGCCCTAACCATCTGCCACAATGCTAAGACTGTAGCTGCTTAGTCCTTGTTACTTTTGCATTTCTGCCTAGTGATGCTGTGTTCACTTCTCAGTATTCCTGAGGGTGGGGGAGAGACACTGGGAACTGGGCTTTAAACTGTGTTGGAGCAAGCAGAACAGAGGAAGGGTTGACTTTTCCACAAAATTCAGGCAGTGTTCCTTTAACTGGAATGCCATGTAGGAGCAAGAGGTTGCTATTACTCTTCTACTGGTTTTGTGAAAAATAGCTTAGCAAGAGGTTGCTATGCTTATTAGCATTTTCAGAACTATTCCAATCAAAATAATTTGAAGTGTAATGCTAGTTTGTAAAATGCCACTCAAGAGCAGGAGGTTGCTATTTTGTCTCTGTGCAGTCTCGACTATGGGGGATGCCTTATGTTATGCACGTACTGAAACTGTGTGAGCACTTTGAGGGATGTGCCCCAGCCTTGTGGATGGATACTTCTAATCCTAATCTCTGGTGGCATTGTTTGTCATCCCCTCTAATCCCATCCATTTGATCCATATTGCACCAGTCCATGAATTTTACCTCTGGCAGCACGGCAAGAATGCCTCTGGCCATCCCTCCAGTCATTGTTTGTCTTTATCTTAGCATTGCTTGTCTGATTTTATTAGGCCTATTTTGTTTCTTCATGAGAGAAAGAAATGCTTCTATAACTGATAATCTGAACGATGTCCTTTTACCACTTAAAAAAGTCTTTTTAAAGTTCATTCAAGTTTGTCATTCTTCATGGTAGGGTGTTTTTTTTGTGTGTATGACTTTCTTTTTTGTCTCTGGAAAAAAAAAAACAGACTTTTGCAATCTGCATATGCTGATCTTCATCAAAAGTTTCATTCTGTGGACCAGAGTCAGTGGTGTTAGAGTATCTATAATGACTAGATTCACTAACATTTGGTGTTACAGAAGTTGAACTACTAGCTTTGTGGAACTACCACACAGCACCCAACCTTGCTCAGTGTTGGAATAAAACATCGTCTTAGCTCTGAACATTTACTTGGCTCAGTGCACACTGTGTGACGGATCCCAGATTTGGGAGAACATTTTTGGTGGCCCAAATGGGATAGCACTGCCAGCCTCTACTGGTTCATCTTGCTGCATCTAACAGAGAAGAGGGACTGGAGTGGACTCCAGTTCACACCAACCTGTTGATGAGGGACTCCCTCAGCTCCTCTCCCTTGCTGGGTGGTAAGCAACACAAAGGTGCAATGCTTGAATTATTGTTGCAATTATAGGATGATTAAAGGTAAGGGAAGATGATTGGTATCCCAGTTTGTATTGTGTGTATTTAACTTTTGAGTAAATAGTATGGGATCCAGTTCCTGTACTGAAATACCCCTTGTGCCCCTTTTGGGTGCATCCTGAACCATTAGGGCAGATTTGGAGGGGATCCTCTAAAATAAATGGGGATCCTAAAAATAAATGATGAAACAATACTGTAATCAGGGGTGGCCACAGTATCAATTGGAAGATAGTGAAAATAGCCTGAAAATGTGTCTTTAAAGTCAGAATAATGATGGGGAATTTCTATTGTAATAATTGTGATGCTGTTTTCTGTGAATTTCCCATTTTCATTGGGCATTGTGATGCTATTTTGATTTTAGTGTGAGGTTTGAAAAGATTGTTCTTGTTTTCTTGTTTGTTTAGGTTTTTTATTCCTTCAATTCTGGTTGTTTGGGTTGTTGGGTTTTTTTTTGTTCATTTCTGCCATTCACCCTATACTGCACTTAGTCTAAATGCACAGTCCCATATCATACAATCATAGAATTGTAGAATCATAGAATCATTTAGGTTGGAAAAGATCTTTAAGATTGTTGAGTCCAACCTTTATCCTTACTCTACCATGTTCACCCCTAAACCATATTCCCAAACACTACCTCTATGTATATGACTATATATATGACTTTGTTGCAGACAGGACAGATCAGCAGACAAGATGTATATGCACAGATCAAGATTTATTATGTGTAACATTGGGGTCTTAACTTTTTAAAGTGGGAGGCACAAGTACAGCAAAAGTGCAGGGGAACTGGGAGGTCAGAACAGAAGCTGAAGTCTGAATGCAAAGGGTATCTTAACAGTGAATTTTACTACTTATAGTTAGATCAATCAATAAAGGTTAACCATTAAAATGCTAGCAACTTACTTATTAGCCAGTTTTATACTAGGCATAGAACAGTAATTATCAATCTTAAAGAATTCTATAATCTTTAAGCTTAATAATAAAAATTACTTAATGTTAAGTTTGCTAATAAAGACAGTGAAAGAGTTAATATTTCTCACCCTTGCCCAGCTGCAGCTGGGTGTCCCTGGGTGGATTGTAATTCTCAAGAATTAGTCTCCCTGGCAGGCATCCCTGCTGGAGGAGAGAAGGTCCAGCAACCTTCTGGGAAGGTGTACAAGAAATCCCCCTGATCAAAGATGGGACCAGGCTTTTATGGAATAAACTGAATTGACTGCTGTCGTCATTTAACCTTTTAGCCATACCTCCAAAATCACTTACTGGACAAAGAAAGGAAAATAGTAGAAAAAAAACCATGAAGGCCCTGTTCTCACCAAGCAAAATCTTTTATTTATCTGCTAATTCTTAATTTATCTCAGTTTCAAGCCTAGTTGTGGCTGGGTTGGGCTCCGTGTTCTTCAACACCAGAGAGCAGCTGGTGTTATGAACATCAGCTTGGCCTCTCAATTTATCTTTCAAGGTTGTTACCAACGCAAGAGTTTGGTAGGGCTTCTTTTCTCATGGGAATCTTTCCACTCCAGGCCTGGGCCTGCAAAACTGAGAGACAAGAGCAGTTGAATCATAGAGGGAAACTGAGGCAAGCATCCTGACTGGTGCAGTCTCCTGCTACAGACTTTTAAACACATCCAGGAATGGGTGTGTTCTTGTCTGTTGTCTTTCAGAGTTGCCCAATCCCTAGTTCTTTATGCAGATAATATAAGTGTACTGTCTAAAATTTTCAAGAGCCCTGTTTTTTTAAAGAATAGCATTTTGCACTTCAGAGATAATGAACCCCTTCATATATGGTTTATATTCCATTCACACACTTACTGATTTTTTATTGTGCTGTTGTTCCTAACAGTTGCCATTGAGTTTGCTTTCAAAACTGTCCATAGTGAAATGCTTCCTTTATTTTAAGAAGCTTTTAAATTTCGTACTTGTGGTAAGAAAATAAAAAGGTAGATTGGTTCTTCAAACCATCAAATACAGTCAGTCATCCTTTAAAAAGAAGTTACGTATATTGATGGATAAATTTTGCTTTTGTTTAATATTGCAATGTTATTGAAAATATAACTCTCTTAGCTCTATTACAGCGTGTTAATTAGAGATTTGGGCATGAAGTAAAAATTATTAGTCATAAAAATTGCCTCATTTAATAAATCTGAGATCTCTTAAACCACATGTATTTCATGTCCTGTGAGGTGCTACAGTAGCATGATTGTAGAATAGAATTAAGAGTTTTTTGAAGGTAGGACTATGAGAAAATACCATTGGATTTCTCTAAGAATTATATATTTTTGTAAGTTACATATATTTCATACGTTCTGTAATTAGTATGGTAAAGGAGAGAAATCCTATTTAGCCTATCGCACAAATTCTTAGGAACAGCTTTGCTAGTTTCTGGCCATCCAAACATAAAAAATAAATTTAATTTACTGGGGTACACAGTGCACAGAAGTCTGCTTTCCTCAAATTCACTTTGCAAGTCAGTAGCATATACTTCAAATCAGTGAACAACCAATTTTGAATAACAGCGCTTCTCAAACTGGAGCACATTGAGATAGAGGAGTTATTTGCATTGTATCATGTATCTATTATGTCAATATCACAATTGCTTGATGTTGTGTCTAATTCTTAATGGCTCTTGCAAATTATAAGTCAGAGTAGGTAAATCTTCTCTTTCGTATTTTAGAGGGAAGAAGAAGGAGAGGAATCAGAATGGAAACAGTAAGGGACTTCTGCTGAAATAGAATCATAGAATCATAGAATAAATTATAGAATCATAGAATCATAGGGGTTGGAAGGGACCTCTGAAGATCATTGAGTCTAACACCCCTGCTGCAGCAGGAACACCTAGGACAGACCACACAGGAACGTGTCACAAAGGGGTCTTGAGAGTCTCCAGAGAAGAAGACTCCACAATCTCTCTGGGCAGCCTGTTCCAGTGCTCCACCACCCTCACAGTAGAGAAGTGTTTCCTCATATTGAGGTGGAATTTCCTGTATTGCAACTTGGTGCCATTTCCACTTGTCCTATCACAGGACACCACTGAAAAGAGACTGGCCCATTCTTGATATCCACACTTCAGATATTTATAGACATTAATAGGGTCTCCTCTTAAGTCTTCTTTTCTCATGACTAAACAGCCCAGGTCTCTTAGCCTTTCCTTGTATGACAGATGTTCCTGTCTCTTAATCATCCTCGTAGCTCTCTGTTGGACCCTTTCCAGCATATCTCTGTACCTCTTGAACTGGGGAACACTAGTTACAGGGTTCCAGGTGGACTCTGCACCATTGATCACAACCCTCTGAGCTCTGTTGTTTAGCCAGTTCTCGATCTGTGTCACTGTCTGCTCTTCTACCCCACACTTCCTGAGCTTTTCCCACAAGGATGTTATGTGAGACAGTGTCAAAAGCCTTGCTAAAGTGGAGGAGGACAACATCCACTGTTCTCCCTGCATCTATAAATTTTGTCACACCATCACAGAAGGCTATCTCATTAGCCAAACATGATTTCCCCTTGGTAAATCCATGCTGACTACTCTTGACAACCTTCTTCTCTTCCATGTGTCAGACATGACCTCCAGAATAAGCTGCTCTATCACCTTTCCAGGGATGGAGGTGAGGTTAACCAGTCTGTAGTTACCTGCGTGTTGTTTCTTGCCCTTCTTGAAGACTGAAATGACGTTAGCTTTCCTCCAGTCCTCAAGCACCTCTCCCATTTTCCAGGACTTTTCAAAGATGATGGTGACCAGCCTAGCAATGAATTCTGCCAGCTCCCTCAGCACACATGGGTGCATCCTATCAGGGCCCATGGGTTTGTAGATACCCAGTTTCCTCAACTGATCATTAACCCAATCTTCTTCAGTGAAGGTAAAGTCTTCCTCACTCCTGAGTTCTTCTGTGGTCTGGAAGGTTTGGGAATCCTGAGGGTTGGCCTTAGCAGTAAAGTCTTGGGCAAAGGAGACATTAAGTTATTCCACCTTCTCCATATCCTCTGTCATCAGGACACTTGCTTCGTTCAGCAGTGGGTCTACATTTCCTCTGGTCTTCCTTTTACCTCCAATGTACTTGAAGAAGCCTTTCTTGTTGTCCTTGACTTCCCTTGCTAGTTTTAATTCTAAGTAGGCCTTATCTTTCATTGTTGCATCCCTACACCATCTGACCACGTTCTTGTATTCATCCCAAATGGTCAACCCCCTTCTTCCATGATCTATAAACTTCTTTCTCTCACTTAAGTTTTTTCAGTAGTTCTCTGCTTAACCAAGCAGGTCTCCTGGCTTTCTTACGTAATTTCTTACTCTTCAGGCCACTTGGATCTTGAGCTTGGATGAGGTGGTGCTTGAATATTAACCAACTGTCTTGGGCCCCTTTTCCTTCCAGCACCCTATCCCATTGGATTTCTCCAAGCAGTTGCTTGAAAAGGTTAAAGTTAGCTCTTCTGAAATCCAGGGTTTTGACTCTCCTAGATGCTTGGTACTTGCTGCACATGATTCTGAACTCTATCATCTTGTGGTCGCTACAACCAAGGCTGCCCCCAACCTTAATGTCTTCTACCAGTGTCTCTTTTTAAATACTGAGTCTAGTAGTACACCTCTCCTTGTTGGTTCCTCCACCACCTGAGTCAAAAGTTATCATCAGTGCACTGGAGGAAACTCCTAGGCTGTACCTGCCTGGCTGTGTGGTCTTCCCAGCCCATCAGGGTGGTTGAAGTTCCCCATAAGGACCAAGGCCTGTGACTGTGAAGCAACTCTCAGCTGTTTATAGAAGGCCTCATCAACATCCCCATCCTGATCTGGTGACCTGTAATAAACAAGCACAATGGTGTCCCTCAAATTAGCCTGCCCCTTAATCTTTACCCGTAAGCTCTCAACCTGCTCTTCATCTGCCCCTAGGGACAGCTCAATACATTCCAGTTGCTCTCTCACAGAAAGAGCAATACCAGCACCTTGGCTTGCTGGCCTTTATCTTTCCTAAAAAGGATGTACACATCCATGGAAACATTCCAGTCACCTGAGCTATCTCACCATGTCTCAGTGATTGCAATGATGTCATGGCTGTGCGACTGGACACAGATCTCTAGTTCTTCCTGTTTATTCCCCATGCTGCGTGCATTAGTGTATCATCATTTCAGAGAAGGAAAAATACTGACATGCTGCCCCACTTGGGCTGAGCCACAACACCCAGACACCTCTCTAGCAAGCCCATTTGTATCACCATCCCCCTTTGAATCTGGTTTAAAGCTCTCTGGATGACCCCTGGTAACTCTTGTCCTCCTGTTGCCTCCCCAGCACCTCCATCTTCCCCCCCTACCAGGGTCTAGGTTTTGTCCCCTACCTCCTTCCAACCTAGTTTAAAGCTCTCTCAATGAGCCCTGGTAACTCCTGGCAAAGAATCCTTTCCCCCCTTGTTGATAGTTCTACATCGTTTTTAGCTAGCAGACCCAGTGCCCTGTAAACATCTCCATGATCAAAAAACCCAAAGTTCATCTGATGGCACCAGCCTCTAAGCCATTTGTTAATGAGCAGTGTTTTCCTAATCCTTTCAGCTTTTCCTGCCACTGAAGGAACTGAGGAAAAGCTTTTTGTAAGGTGTGAAATAAGACCTCTAAGTTTCCTGGGGATGACTAGAATAAGAGTTTCTTAGCTCTGATCTTTAAATTGAAGCTGAAGTAACTGCCTCTAAAATAGAAGAATGCATATAAAATTTGTTTGGATTCAAGCCAATAATGCAGTGAAAGCAATCTATAAATTAGGACTTGGGTGTTGGTATGTATTTATAAGGAGGTCAAATACCCTGAGGGCAGCTGGTCTCACTATTAAAGATGGAGGCAAAGAAGGCATCAAGTATTTCAGCCTTTTCTTCATCCCTGGTTGCCATGTTCCCCTCCTCGTCCAATAAGGAATGGAGATTCTCCCTGGTTCTCTTTTTGCTGTTAATGAGTTTGTAAAACCTTCTTTTATTGTCTTTTATGGTAGTGTCCAGATTGAGCTCCAGCTGTGCTTTTGCCTTTCTAATTTTCTCCCTGTATGTCCTCACGAGCTCCCTGTACTCATCTTGAGTTTTCTGCCCTTCCTTCCAAAGGTGTTAGACTCTCCTTTTCTCCCTGAGTCCCAGCAAAAGTTCCCTGTTCAGCCAGGTTGGTCGTCTTCCCCGACAGTTCATTTTATGACACATGGGGACAGCTGCTCCTGTGCTTTTAAGACTCCATTCCTGAAGAGCATCCAGCCTTCCCGGACCCCTTCACCCCTAAGAACTGACTCCCAAGGGACTCTGTTAACCAGTGTTCTAAACAGGCTGAAGTCTACCCTCTGGAAGTCCATAGTGAAGGTTTTGGTGACCCCTCTCCTTATTTCACTAAGTATAAAGAATATAATTTTTTCATGGTTCCTAAGCCCAAGACAGCCTCTGACCTCCACATCCCCCACCACTCCTTCCCTGTTAGTGAACAGCAGGTCCAGTAAGGCACCTCCTCTGGTAGGCTTGCTTACCAGCTGTGTTAGAATCATAGAATCATAGAACCATTAACGTTGGAAGGGACCTTAGACATCATCAAGTTCCAACCCCCCGCTGCCATGAGCAGGGAAACCTACCAAAACCTCATCCAACCTGGCCTTAAAAACCTCCAGGTGTAGGACATCTGCAATCTCCCTGGGCAACCCATTCCAGTTCCTCACCACCCTTATAGTGAAGAACTTTTTCCTGATATGTAACCTAAATCTCCCCTCTCTCAGTTTAAAACCATTACCCCTTGTCCTATCACTGTCTTCCTGTAGGCCCTTCAGGTACTGCAAGGCCATTATAAGGTCTCCCTGGAGCCTTCTCTTCTCTAGGCTGAACAGCCCCAATTCTCTCAGTCTGTCTTCACAGCAGAGCTGCTCCAGGCCTTTGATCATCTTTGTGGCCCTTCTCTGGACCCTCTCCAACAGGTCCATATCTTTCTCGTGCTGAGGCCACCAGAACTGGACACAGTGCTCCAGGTGGGGTCTGACCAGAGCAGAGCAGAGGGGCAGAATCCCCTCCCTGGCCCTGCTGGCCACACTTCTTCTGATGCAGCCCAGGATGTGTTTGGCTCTTTGGGCTCCAGCACACACTGGCGGCTCATGTCAAGCTCTCATCAACTACCACCCCCAAGTCCTTCTCCTCAGGGCTGCTCTCCAGCCATTCTCCCCCCAGCCTGTATTTGTACCTGGGGTTGTGCTGACCCAGGTGCAGGACCTTGCACTTGGCCTTGTTTAACTTCATGAGGTTGGCACTGACTGGCCCACCTCTCCAGCGTGTCAGGGCCCCTGTGGGTGGTGTTCCTTCCCTCCAGGGTGTCAACTACACCACATATCTTGTTATCATCAGGAAACTTGCTGAGGATACACTCAGTCCCACTGTCCATGTCTCCAACAAAGGTGTTAAACAGCACTGGTCCCAATACTGGCCCCTGAGGGACTCCACTCGTCACCTGCCTCTATTTGGACACTGAGCCATTGACCACAACTCTCTGGGTGCGGCCATCCAGGCAATTTCTTATCCACCAAGTGGTTCATCTGTCAAATCCATGCCTTGTCAGTTTGGAGACCAGGATGTTGTGTGGGACAGTGTCAGACACCTTGCACATATCCAGGTAGATGTTTCTCTGCCACCATCCACCATCCCTGTAGCCTTGTTGTAGAAGGCCATCAGATTGGTCAGGCATGACTTGGCCTTAATGAAACCATGTTGGCTGTCACCAATCACCTCTTTATTTTCCATGTGCCTTAGCAGAATTTCCAGGAGGATCTGCTCCATGACCTTGCCTGGCACAGAGGTGAGACTGACCAGCCTGTAGTTCTATGGTCTTCCTTTTTCCCCTTTTTAAAAACAGGAGCTGTGTTCTCTTTTTTCCAATCTGCAGGAATCTCACCAGACCACCATGACCTCTCAAATATGATGGACAGAAGCTTAGCAATCACATCTGCCAGCTCCCTCAGGACCCGTGGGTGAATCCCATCACCTCATAGATTTTTGTACCTTCAGGTTCTTTAGATGGTCACAAACCTGCTCTACTCCTACAGTGGGGGTTAACTGACTCTCAGTCCCTGCTTTCACCTGTTGAGGCCCTTGTGTTTAGGCTGGAGCACTTGCCAGAGAAGACTGATGAAAAGAAGTAATTGAGGACCTCAACCTTCTCAATATCCTATGTTGCTATATCACCTGTTTCCTTCTGGAGAGGGCATACATTCTCTTTGGTTGTCCTTTTCTCCGCAACATACCTATAGAAGCTTTTCTTATTGTTCTTAACAGCCCTGGAGAGATTTAATTCTAGCAAGGATTTAGCTCTCCTCACCTGATCCCTAGCTGCTCAGACAACCTCTCTGTAATCCTCCCAGGATACCTGCCCTAGTTTCCACCCCCTGTATGCTTCTTTACTCAGTTTGAGCTTTTCTAGGAGCTGCTTGCTTATCCATGCTGGCCTCCTGGAGTTTCTACCTGACTTCCTCTTAGTTGGGATGCAAGTTGTCTTCTATGCAATCAAGGAACCTCCTGTTTGTGGCTGAGTTATTGTTCCGGCAGATGTCCAGTAGGTTAAAGTCCCCCACCAGAACTAGGGCTGGCGATTTTGATACTTCTGCCAGCCACCTGAAAAATGTTTCATCTGCTTCCTCATCCTGGTTGGATGGCCTGTCGCAGACTCCCAATAGGTTATCCCCCTTATTTGCCTTCCCCTCATCTTTACCCACAAACACTCCATATTGTCATCACTATCACTGAGCTCTATACAATCAAAGCACTCCTTGATGCATAGAGCCACCCCACCTCCTCTCTTTCCTTGCCTATCCTTTCTGAAGAGCTTGTAACCATCTATTGAAGCATTCCAGTCCTGAGTTCCATCCCACCATGTTTCTGTGATGGCAATTAGGTTGCAGTTATCTTGCTGAACAAGAGCTTCCAGGTCTTCCTGTTCATTTTCCATGCTGCTTGCATTGGTGTGAAAGCACTTGAGCTGGGTTATGAGTTTCATCCCTGATATGGGCACATGTCACAAGCCAATGCCAAAGAGGCTACTTACAGTCAGGATGCTTCTGCGACCTCCTCCCCCCCCCCCCCCCCCCCCCCCCCCCCCCAGTTTGGAGGGTTTTTAAAACGAAACCAAGGGCTCACATGTGGCTCTCACCTCTCACAGAGGAATGGCCACTGTGGGACCATATTTTAGAGTGAAGATTAGAATACCACCCTCACCACGCTCACAAATCGTTACTGAGACCAATGTTTATTTTACGAATTAACTGGTTTATTAAGGATTAACACAAACCGAGGGATAAGGTTTCGGAAAAAAATGTAAAAATGGCAAATGGCTACAAGGGGTATATCAAGAAAGTAATGCAGTAGTACTGTGTCCTTCAGGGAAGTAATGCAAAAGTGCCCTTAAGATGTTGTCTCCGAGAGAGGGTTGCGGATCAAAGGACAGAGAGGGAGGAAGCTCAACACAGTCCTCCTCAAAGAAGTCGCGCTGTGTGTGCAAGTATGGGGAGAGGGAGAGGGGGTTGTATGGAGTCGTGACCCTCCCGCATCGAGGAGGTTCCCCTCCAGCAGCTGGGTTTGGGAGGGGGTGCAGCCCCAGTGCAGTCCCCAGCGTCTTCTTCCCCAGCGGCAGAGGCGGCAGTGGGTGCCCCCTCTCAGCAGCAGTGGCGGCTGCTCTCCTTGCCAGGCAGCTACGGCAGGGTCCCCAAGTCCGTGGTGTCGGGGGACAGCAGCAGCGGTTTGGTTTCCCCAGCAACCAGCAGCAAAACGGGGGGACTCCAGCCCTGACCCCGACAGCTGTGGGAAGGCCCCGGTGCTCCAGGGATCAGAACCCGGCGCACCCACCGTCAGGGCTCAGGCTGGATCCCCGGGCAGGTCATCAGGCAGAGCCCGCACCAGGCTCCGCAGCAGGCAGGCCCCAGGAGCAGCAGGGGTTGTCCCTGAGCAGCCCCTCTCACCTGCTGAACCCACCCCTTTACACCCCAGTGACCCCCTGTCCAGTCAGTGTCACTGCTGCAATGCATGAAGATACTGATGTCCAGAGCCAATTAGCATCCTTGAGCCCCAAGTTGGAGCAGTGACTATTAGGGGAGATTCATAACTTGTTGCCCATCCTTCTGCCTTGTACCACACCTGTTGTTTTGCTTTCATTTGTCCTTGAGCAGCTGGCTTGGTTTTGCTCCATTAGCTGGGTATAGTAAGGCCTTTGCTGACTTAAAAGACATTTTGTTAGACTTATGTGGGGAAGAAGAACCATTTCCCACAGCACACCACCTCTAGGCTCATATCCAGATCTTGATTTCTGGGCTGAGGGACAGTACAAATTCATATACCTTAACTACCAGACTTGATATTCTTCTAAACATTTCATAGAGACAGCAATTCTTCTAGAACACAAGTAGAAATGTGTGAAGTGTCCGTATGAGGAATGTCCCAGATAGCTATAGCTCAGCTAAGAGTAACAGTGCTTAGCATGTGATTGCGTAGGTGAAGTAAAAGCCAGCACAAACTTCATTTCTGATGAATGGAAAGATTTCACAAAGTACTAAACACTTTTTTGTGAGGGACAATTATATTCGCTGACCTGGGTCTTGTGGATTCTCTTCCTGTTCTTGGATATGCAAAAACAGAGCATGTCTGAACCTGAAGCAGACATTTTTCTTTTCTATTATGCCACATTTTATGCTGTGGAAAATCTTACAAAGAAGTAGGTTGTCCCAAGATAAAATACTGCCGGCCTTACTATTTACTCAGCTGTTAATGAACATTAGAAATTTCTTATGTATGTATTTGCATACCTGCATTTTTAAATTGTTGAAAAGATCAAAAGCTGAATTTTAGATTTCATTTTGTATTATAAATATAATTCTGGTTATTGGGAAAATTTGTGTTTAATCTTCTAAAAACAAAATGAGCCTTGAATTGTCACAGTTTGTGTTTAAACCTGGGAACCGGTGCATCTTTCCAAACTCAGTGTCCAAGTGTGCTCTGCAGCTACTTTTCTACTAATCTGGAACAAACCTCCTTTGTTTTGGAAATACCTGTGTAAACATGGACTATAAGAGGACTTGTGACATCCGCTGTCCAGGCCGCTGTAATACATGATTGTGAAAACAGCATCCAGGGTGGGTTGTCATGTACTTTTATTCCCCCAGAAATAGTTATAACATTCATTTCTATGATATTGCAATCTATTTGAGAAAGCTGTGCATGTCAATCAGTGAAATCAGCCTGTTGCTCTCCAGAATAGAAAATTTACAGAATATATACCTAGAAAAACTGACTGATTTACCAAATATAGGAACTTTTAATTTTTTTTTTTTATTTATTTTTTTTTCATTTTCACTGGAGACTTACAGGGACATTTAACTAGTTAAAGTTTGAAAATATTTTCCTAGTATGGAAAAAGTCAATGTGAAATTTGCATTCATTAATTAAGACAACAAATTAAGAGACAAATATGAAAACACATAATAGTTGCTGAAAAAAATCTTGCTAAAGCAAAAGCAGCATCTTCCTTTCTTTCAATATTCTGTTCAAAGGATTCTGTTTTTAAAAAACGCTGTTTTGCTAGTAATTCAATGTGGCGGAAAACAACATTATGCATTTGAGCAGATGCACTGGCTCACTGCATTAAAGATGGACACCTGGGGTCCTGCATTATACTTAAGAGAGAATATGGAAATATTGCAGAGGAAAACAGATAGGTAGAAAGTAGATGAGTGTGCATTTTCAGATTCTCCAATTAACAAACTTTTGGTTATATGAATAGGTGGCTCTTCACAGTCTCTTGACATACTGGTTAAAACGTAGAGATTCTTTTTGTTTCAATGCACAGCTCTGTAGGGACCTGAAAACTTAATTTTTACCTTAGAGGTCTTGCTGAAGACCTCTGGTATCTGTACTGCCGATAACAAGCACCTGTGAGGCAGGAATCTGGAGTAGTTAATCCATTTTGATCTGATACTTCTGGTCTTATCTTTTATTATCTTTTGCTTTGTCCTAGCTCAAAGCACAGATAAGGTTATTCATTACCATATGCATTGTCAAAATTATTAGTTATTACGTTGTTTCTGCATATTGACAATAACTTGAAAGTAATAATTATGGATGCTCTTGTTTGAAACTCCACACTCCAAACAAGCTCATGGTGGTTTTCTGTGTGGATTTATTTTTTTTTAAATCTTTTACCCTACTATGTAATTTAAAGCAAACACTGTGGCAAAATGAAGTGTTTCAGATTGCACGTGCTGATTATGGGAGGGTCTGAATAATTTGCCTTACAAATTAATAATAAGTTATTAGTGCTAAGGCAGTGTCGGTATGAGCAAAAGAAACATCATGAGATGTTAGCAGTGAACTGTGACAATAGTACATTTTGAGGTTGATACTCTGCCCTAATGAAGATCTTTGGTTTGTGCCAAACAGAAGTGTCTTGGATTAGATTTCAGATGTGCTGGCTGAATTCCATGAAAAACGTGTATTGGAGAAGTCAGGAGACACTGCAGGTGCACAAAGTCCTCTCTCAAGACTCAGACTTCACATGCCTGCTCTAACACTTGCCAGACTGCTTAAAAGCAGGTGCTGGTTTGTTGCTTGTTGTAAGATCCGGGCAAGTGTACCTCTGCCATTTATGGAGATGCCTGAGATGGAGCCACTAAGCAAATAGAATCTGCCCAAGTTGCGTTTAGGGACCTCTCTTCTGCCTGCTGCATATTAGAAAAGTATCTGGTAAAACATACCCCTTTTCTTGAAAAAATCCTGTTCTCTTTCCAAGTCACCACACTGATTCTACTGCAGTAAATGTGTCTGAGCGATTTTAGGGAGTGTATTTGAAGGAAGGAGTAGACATTCAGTTTTGAAAAATGCAGTTCACAACAAATTACAGAGGTCATTAAGTCCAAAGAAAATTATTACTAGTTTTTCTCATATTGCTGTTGATAGTTGTTGGAAAAGAAATGGTCAAGAGAGGAATCTTCTGTGAAAGCAAAGATTCTCTCAACTCTGAAATATGCTAGGTCTATCCTCATAGACCGAGTGACACAGATTAAGACTGAGATGACCTCAGTTAATGAAAGCAGTAGAGTACAGATGAAAATCAGCAAGGAACATCTATGGAAATTATCACAGTGAACATCATGACCTTAAATATGTTATTTCAAAAGTATGTTAAACAAAATTAAGTAAGCTAATGACTGAAACGCATTTGCAAACCACTCTGTAAACTCCACCAATTCACTGTGCAAAGTGTACTGTACTAAATACATGTGATTAGATTATGGGAGTTCTGCCTGTTTTCAGTGCAATGAGAGTTCACATTGTCACAATTTCTGGCAATGGAAATGCAGTGACAGCAGTGATAGTAGAAGTTTCCAAGAAGTCTCAACTGGTTTTGTACAGTGCAACACCATGATCCCAGAATGCATGTTTTAGGGCCCCACTGAAATTTTCAGTGAACTAATTTTGTTCAAAACAGTTGTTTGCCTGATTACTGATAGCTAAATTCATGATCACTTATTTGTCATTTATTTTCACCTCTAGATCACACAGTGCTTTATATCCAGTATCTCCGGGGCAAAGAGGACTTATAGGGGATTCACATAGAGTTTCTGCTTCTACTGAGCTTTTCCATCAATTAAAAGAGGATAACTATTTTAAAGAATAAATGAATGAAGATGAGTATGATAAAATTTGTAAAACTTCACTTTAGGAGAAAATACTCTTCCTTTTTAATGTTTTATGGTCTTAGCCTTTTCTGACTTACTGATAAATATTTCTGAGAAGTCAGTGTGATCTTTCACTACCTGTTTCTCCAAGCAAACTTCCTGAAAGCTTAAAAACCGTAAGTAAAGAATGAGTAAAGTAATGAAGTAAAATGAGTAAAGTAAAAAAATCAGTCAGTGAAGCAGTGAAAGCAGTAAACCAAACATTTCAAATCCTAAGTATAATGAAGATTCTGTGTTCCTGTCTGTTGTGCTAGAAATAGTTATGTAAAAAGTTAAAAACCAACTGTGTTAAAATGTGATTTACTAATGTGGCCTCCTCACTGTTGAAGCTGCTATTTGTAATGAGGTTGTAAATGAAAGGTGAACTGTCCTTAATGAAGATTTATGTCAACCACATCAGTGTGGTTTAGGGAAGAAACACGTCATTTGTGGAGTTGACTGTTCTACGGGAATTTCCAAGAATCAGAGAGGCTCTCTTCACTTTTGCTTCCCGTGATTTTTTTTTTCTTTCCTGTGGGACACAGATGCTCAGTGTTGCCTGCTCTGCAATCTCAGGATATGGCGAGAAAGCTCAGAAAGGGACAGGAAGCTTTTCTAAATGTCCTGAGCCTAATACGCTGTATAGGAATGTTTGTACCATGTGTACTCCCACCAGAAATAAATGACAGAACTTTATTAATCTTAAGATAACAAAGACCTGTGCAAATGAATATGTAAATTATTATTGGTTTCCTAAAGAGCTTGGATATCATGAGTGCCTCTTATCAACTATGTTAGCCCTATTTTACTGTGAGACTTCAGAAATTCAAATACCCATGTCATTCCTTCTCTTGTGCAGAGACATTATGTTCTGTATAGCAAATGGAGAATATATGGAGTGGGGGAACTTTTTGTGAATCTGTCTCATTTCCAGCACAAGCATTTAGAAATTTCTAGAGATCACACATAGATTTACTGGTTCATTAAAAGGGTATTTAGGAGTGAAAGCAGCTAAATTATGCTTTGAAATATTATACTTGTCTGCTTCAATAATTCATCAAGATGCTTAGATATCTGAATGATATGTTCAAATCAGTGTCAGAAGTTCAAGTCAGATTACAGTTTAATAAATGCTTTAAATGAATTCTGAACAAGTTGTGAAAAATCTTTTCATCAGTAGACAAGTTTTGAAAAATCTTTTCAACAATAGACAAGTTTTTAAAAAAACACTCATTACTTGGCAGTGCTATATTAGCAAATTGTTGTTATATTTCTTTCTGGATATATCAGCTGTGGCCTTTTATATGACATATCTTTACACTGAGAGGTGTAATTCCTTCCTTCACTTGACTTTTATAATATATTATGCCATTAAGACACAATGAAGCATCTTTTAATGGTCCATTAACACAAGAGTTGGATGCACTGTGTAGAGAGAATATCTTCCAAAAGTAACTAGTGAAAAGGAAGTTTTGAAAATTAATATCAAAAGTCAAACTATATGCTGGAAGTTCTTCCTGTTCTTTGACTTATTAAATATTGAGCTCTTTTACTTTTCTACATATTGTTGCTGATACAGCATTTGGTAGGGAACTTTAAAAAATTGCAATTCAATTAAATCTGTAGTTAGCAATTAATTTCCCTGTCAATGAGTTCCACATTAAATGAAAGGTTTTTCTCAAAAATATAACATGGACAACTGGGTTCATGGGCCCATAGGCTGAGGCTTCGTAATATATTGAAATTTTGTTTGCAGTGAGAGAGTATACTTTCTGGGAAACAAATGTATGCAGCCAGATGGCAAATGCTTAAAACTGAACAAAATAGTATGTATGGTAAATGAATCCACCTAGACAAAATAGATGGGTTAGTCTGCACATTGGACAGGTAAAATAGATTTTTAATAATTTTCTTTTAGTAATATAGTTTTATTGGGCTGGGCCTCACAGTAGAAGAGGGTACAGCTTGTCCTTCAATAGCAGTGCTGGCTAAACACTAACACTAAGGAAATCAATTGCATGTCCATCAAGGATGTGAAGCATTTTCCAAAGGTGGAAATTAGAAAATGAAAAATGTCAAAGATAAAGATGTGACAGAAGTCTAACCTACTTTAGGCCTAATTACTGTGCCTGGAAAGCTGGGTAAAGAAGACAACTTACTGAGTAAATTAAAAATATAAAAATTAAACATATGTATTTCCATATGAAGCAAAATTTCAGCTGCATACAGGAAATAGGCATACAAAACATAATAATATGTTATCCATGGGTGGTGCTTTTGTTGACAATAACTAAGACACATTTCTTTTTATTCAGATTCTCTTTGAACTGCATTGTTTAACTTCTCCATTTGCTTTTAAAATAGTATCTTACAATCCAGTAAGTAAATAGGATTCAAAGCCTCACTATATATGGATTTAGAACTGATACTGCAGAAACAATCAGTAATTACAGACCTTTGTAATGTTTGCTCATTATTCTGCTATAAAATAATTGTGTGGTTTTGTGTAAATTTCCATGCAGTCCTTGATCACTGAAGTTTGATATCTATGTGTAAAGTATGTTTGGTCCTTAAGCTACTTTTCTAAGCTAACTATGGAATGATCAAAGTTCAAAGTAGTAGGACAAAACCTATATATGTATAAGTTTGTCACAATCATATCTTTGGAGCCATAGGAATCTTGGGAACAATTATTTGCAGTGCATTACTATGTCCTTTATGCCATCTCCATTGCTATGTCTTGGGCTCCAATAGCATCTATGACAATAAGACACTCTGCATTAACTTAGTACTTGATCTATTGCATTCTTCACCTTGAATGTGTATGGCATAATTTCCTAAGTATGTAAAGGTAACTATGCCTCATGTTTGAAAAATACCTAGAATCTGAGTCCCTAGGAAAAAATAATTTAAATCTACGTGTATTTAATGCAGTAATTAAAAAGTATTTATTTTCTGAAGACTATAAAGATAAAATCAAAACCAGTTAAAACCATCTGCAAGTGTAGCTGGTGTTGTGGTATATTTATTTTTAATGAGCAAAAAATGCATTGTCTGTGAAATTTAACTTAACAGGTAATAATTTATGTAAAAAGCTGTTATGTTACTCCTTTCCCAGACTTTCCTCCATTTTTCCCTTCCTTCTCCTTCTTTTCCCTCTTACCTTATTCCCCCCTTTTGCCCTTTTCTTCCTTTCCTCCCCGTTTTTAACTTGCCCTTATCCCATTTCCCCCCCCTTCTCCTCCCCTCTCTTTCTCTCTCTCACTCTGCCTTTTTGTATAAATATGAAAAATTTTCAGTCTCTTCCCATGTCTCAGCAAGATAAATTAACTAATTTAAAATATTTTCCATGCCTCATCTGTCCACTCCACAAACTGTCAGTGAGCTTGGATTGTGAGCTTTCATGCCAATGGTCCACAGTGAGCGGTTGTATTATTTTGAAATAAAAATGTTGTTTCCATGGCAAACATGGAGTGCTTTGAAACTGTGCTGACATCATACTTCTGCTTTTATGCAAGAAAGATGATTCTTTATGAGATTCTTTTAAGTAAAACATCATTTGCCTACTTGTCCAAGATAAAGCAGTCCTGTTGTTTTTTTTGGGTTTTTTTGTGTGTTGTTTGTTGGGTTTTTTTAATCTTTTGAGAGAAAAGAAACAGAGGAAAGAAAAAAAGAAAAAATATGGAGAAAAATCTCATTTTAAACATGCTATAATGTTATTTTTTGCTTCTGTACTTTTTCCAGCAGCCATTTTAACCCAGTAAGTATATAAATATCCAATGGGTTTCAATTTAGAGGGAGCAAATGTTTGCCATATTTTTATAATGACTGACTAATCCAAGACACTGCTCACTCTCTTCTGCCATGCAGATCATTCTATTTACTTAATGAAGTTAGTACAGGACTTAGAAATGCAGAAAACCTTTAGAAATAACTTGCTGTTTCTGAGACACTACAAGCTGATTCATTTTAGATTGTGGAATTTTTTTAACTTCTTATACTTAATACATTTTAATATGTCTTAAAGAATGTCAGTTTTTCTGTAATGCCTTATCACTTTGCCTGTTCAAATGACAGTATTTTCTGGCTAGGTATGATGTTAACATGAAGCCTGCTGAAAATTAGATTTTGGCTTTTGGCTGAAAGCTTCAGAAATAATCTTTCCTTTGTAAGCTATGCAGTCCCCCAGGCTTTTCAGAATTGAAAAAAAAAACAACTCTGTGATGCAGAGCATGTTTAAGTTCTGTGTGCTTTGACCCGTTTCTAAAATTTAACCAAAACAAAACAAAAAAACACAAACCAAAAAAAAAACCCAACCCCCCAACGCCAACCCTTCCCCCAAAATACCCAGTATTCCAGCCTGGAATAACCCTTTATTTCCAGTTTTGACTGTATTAGCAGCTGGAAATAGTGTGACTCATATTTGCTTAATTTACTGTAGGGGTGCCAGGTGGTTCCAGGCCAGTGGTGTAACTAGACTAAATGGGTTTACTTATCCTTCTTTCCTAATAGGGTATTATGTCCTCAACAGCTTTTTTTTTTTTTTTTTTTCCTTTTAATGGGAAACAATGGACAAACAGCTATGTCCTCATTCAATATACTTCACTAGTACAATATTTTACTTCCCGGAGGTACAATGCATTCACCTACATAATTGGCCATGTCCTCTTCTTGCCCAGAGGACATATACTGAAGTCCATTACCATTTTCTAATTCTTTAAGGCATAAAGTGGCACATTCCTATCATGCTAGTAGGAAGGTGAAGTTTTGATATGTGTGCTCATATTGTCGTCAGAGGTTTCTGTTTAAGCTTCACAAGATTCTTGTTTCTAAATACTTTAACGTGCATGTCTTAAATGCTATATGCGTATCTCTTTACTAATTATGTTTTCTTTGGGTAGTGTGTGGAAATGCCTTTTTAGTTTGTTGGTATCACCTTATCAACTAGCCGTTCTCAGAAGGGTAGAGAGTTTATTAGATAAGAGATAGTAGTATCTTTATTTTTATAAAGAACATCTTTGCATTTTTTCATTTCGGTAAATTGCTTGCAGGATATTGCTAAAAATATAATCCTTTCAGTGCTGCATCTCAGTGTTCTAATTTCATCTGCTCTCTTACAAAAATGTTCTTTGTATGTCTTAGAATGAAGAATTATAAAATAATTATTATAAAATAGTTTCACAGTGTACTAAGTATAAATAATGGTATTACTTTTCAGAGTAGTGCTTTGCATTAAATGACAACTCATGTAGGAGTGGAGCCTGAAATGGCAGTGCAGTCTCTTAGGGTTCTGCATTAGTTGTCTGGTAAGGAATCTTCTGAGTTAGCAAATTCTAGATGTCTTCTCTAACTACTTCACGTAGTTATGCTCTGCTTTAGCTGGGCACCTGTCTTTTTCGAAACCTGGTAATACAGAGTCTGCCACTAGAATTTCTCTTGATTGGCTTTGCAGAAAAGGACCTGGGGATCATTGTGGAGAAGTAGTTAAACTTGAATCAGCAGTATGCCTTTGCAGCAAAGAAGGCCAACTGCATCTTGGGCTTGATTTGTAAAACTGCAGCAGGCAGGCCCAGGAACTTGATCCATCCTTCCCTTTTATTTTGCAATTTTAAAGCTGTATCTGGTCTCCCCATTATAGCAAAGACATTGACATATGGGAGCAAGTACAATTGAAAAGCCACTGAGATGGTCAAGGCTTGAGCACTGAGATGGTCAGGGCTGGAGCACAAGATGTGTGTGGAGAGACTGGAGAAACTTGAGTCTGTTCAGCCTGGGAAAGAGACACCTTCTTGCAGAGAACTTACTGCTATTTATAATTAGGTAATCAAAGGGTGAAGGGAAAATGGAGCTGGATGCTTTCTTGAGGAGCATGGTGATAGGTTGAGAGGCAAAGAACACAAATTGGAACACAGAAAAGTCCCAGTGTTGTGTAAATAGTTTACTTGCTATAAAACCTGAGAGTCAAACACTTGACCAGTTGCCCAGAAAAGTTCAAGGATCTGTCTTGGACACGTTCAAAACTCAGCTGGACAGGTCTTCTGCAACCTGATTTAGGGATTCTTTGGCAAGGTGTTGGACTACATGACCTCTGGAGGTCTCCTCCATCCTCCCTTTTACTTCGACTGTGTGGAAGCAGTTTAGGTCAAATTTTGCCTCTGTCATCTCATTTTGTTATTTTACCACTGCACTAGGTATTTGGGTTAAGAATTATGTAGTTGTGACTGGATTACTAGAATGCAGAGAAGAATCTAAAGGTGACAATTCCCTTTAATTTCCAGTAATGCGTATAGCAGTCAGCTGGAAAGGGTCCAGTTAGAATAGAATAGACTATTTCAGTTGGAAGGGACCTACAACTATCATCTAACCCAACTACCTCACCACTTCACATGACTCAAAGTTGTTAAGGGCATTGTTCAAAGTCTCAGGGCATTGACCACCTCTCCAGGAAACTTGTTCTAGTGTTTGGCCATCCTTTCAGTAAATAAACGTATTCTCATGTCCAGTCTGAGCCTCATGTGGTGCAGCTTTGAACCATTCCCCGGTGTCCTGTCACGACACCAGGGAGAAGAGACCAGCCTTCTACCTCTCCACCTCCTCAGTAAGATGTAGAGATCAGTGACATCCCCCTCACCCTGACTAGACAAACCCTTAGTCCTTAGCTGCTCCTCACAGGACATGCCTTCCAGCCTTTTCACCAGCTCTGTTGCTCTTCTCTGAGTGCATTCCAAGGCCTTCACATCCCAGAATGGCACACAGCACTCAAGATAAGGCCGCACCAACACTGAACGCAGCAAGATAATTCCATCCCATCATGTGCTGGCTATGCTGTGTTGGATGCACCCCAGGATGTGGGTTGTCCTCTTGGATGCCAGGACATGTGGCTGACTCAAACTGAGCCTGCTGTCAACCAGCACCTCCAGATCCCTTTTGCAGGGCTGCTCTCCAGTCACTCCTCTCCCAATTTAGACCTGAGCCAGGTGTTAATCTGTCCCAGGTGCAGGCATTTTGACTTGTTGAATTTCGTCTCAGTTACAGTGAGGCAGTGAACTGATGCGTTATGACATTTTCAGCCTAAATGGCCTTTCACAGCTTGTCAGGTATCTTAGCCTGTGTGTAAACGGCAAATTTAAACTAGTTTATGGAAATCTGAAGCAAAGTTATAATAAACATGCTTTCTTCCTGGAGAACAAAGAAAAGGAGATTCTTTCCAACCTCTCACATTCAACTTCCTGGAACTTTGATCCTCCAATACTAGTGTAATCCTTTTTTTTTTTTTTTTTTTTTTTTTTCATTTCAGAATGTCTGAAAGATTATTTTATGATTCTATGCACTGAATACATGCACAATGCTTCTGTAAAATTAAATTTTTGAGCATTTAATTGTTTATATGGTGCAATGTAGAAACTAAGAGGTGAAAATTATGGGAAAACAAAAAGATATAACATTTCAAAGCTACAGAGGATGAGGACTTGTTTTGTCCTTTAATAAAAACTCTTTTGAAAAAGTATATCAAAACATAAACACTAGCGTTAAGATAAAATCATGAAAGCCTCCTTTTGAAGTGAAGTCTCACAGGCACATTTTCATGGAATCATAGAATTGTTTGGGTTGGAAGGGACCCAGAAGATCATCTAGTTCCAATCCCCAACCATGAGCAGAGACACCTGCCACTCAAATAGGTTGCTCAAAGCCCTGTCCAGCCTGGTCTTGAACAGTTCTATGGAGGGGGCATCTGTAACTTCCCTGGGCAATCTGTTCCAGTGACTCACCATCCTCACACTAAAGAATTTCTTCCTAATATCTAATCTAAATCTACTCTCTTTCAGCTTTAAACAATTACCACTCATCCTATCACTACATGTCTTTGTCAAAAGTCCCTGTCTTCTTTCCTATAGGCCCCCTGTAGGTACTGGAAGGCCGCTATAAGGTCTCCACAGAGCCTTCTCTTCTCCAGGCTGAACAGCCCCAATTCTCTCAGTTTTGCTTCATAGGAGAGGTGCTGCAGCCCTCTGATCAGCTTTGTGGTCCTCCTCCGGACTTGCTCCACCAGGTCCATGTCCTTTCTGTGTTGAGGACCCCAGAAATGGACACAATACTCCAGGTGGGGTCTCATGAGAGCAGAGTAGAGGGGGAGAATCAGCTCCCTCCACCTGCTGTCCATGCTTCTTTTGATGCAGCCCAGGACACGGTTGGCTTTCTGGGCTGCAAGCACACATTGCCAGATCATGCTGAGCTTCTGATCAACCAACTCCCTGAAGTCCTTCTCTTCAGGGCTGCTCTCAATCCATTCTTTACCCAGCCTGCATTTGTGCTTGGAGTTGCCATGACCCATGTGCGGGACATTGCCCTTGGCCTGGTTGAATTTCATGAGGTTGGCACGGGCCCACTTCTCAAGTCTGTCAACATCTGTCTGGATGGCATCCTTTCCCTCCAGCATGTCAACCACACCACACAGCTTGTTGTCAGCAGACTTGCTAAAGGTGCACTTGATTCCAATGCCCATGTCGCTGCAAAGTATGTTGAACAGCGCTGGTCCCAGAACTGACCTCTGAGGAACGCCAGTTGTTACTCATCTCCATTTGGACGTGGAGCCATTGACCACAGCTCTTTGAGTATGACCATTTTAATATACCAGAATGGAGGCAGAGGAAATTCTTACTAAATTCTCAAAGTGTCACCTGGTATTTATGAATCTGGAATAACGTGGGGGAGTACTGCTGTGTTCAGTGACTATGTGCTAGCAGTATATTTGTTATATATGTAATGAATCTTCATTTTAAAGGAGATGCTGTTTTTTTCCTTTTAGTATTTATTGATAATAAATAACAAGGAGATAGCAGAGATATCTGTATATGGTATTTTTATCAGTATCTCTCTAGAGTAGGATTACGCACTTCAATACATTCTGTGTGTCTCCAACAGCATAAAACACTGACAGTACTGCTGTAGCCTGAAAAATGAGTAGGGAAATAACTGTGGTGTTGGTGTTAAAATCAAATTTCAAAAATACTGAAAATAAATACACAGCAGTTTACTTCTCTAGATATGGTTTGGTAGGTGTTGTGGTGGTGAGTACCAGTGTGCAGGCAACAGTTGGAACTCTTAACAAGGTATTTTATTTCTTCCTTTTTGCCTCACAACAATCACCTTTTCCAGTTAAGGAGATTACATAGTATATTACAGGAACATAAACCTTTTTGGGGATTTTCTAAAATAAGAACCTCTTCCCCAAGTTTTTGATTTCTTGGTTTTTCTTTCTATTTTAACCTACAGTGTAAGGACTCTTTGATTACAATCACACAATCTGTGCTTCAGAAGAGCTAAATTTTGTTGTTTTTTAAACTCTGCACCGTATGTTTGTTCTTCCTATGATGTAGAAAGCTATTGGTACCTTAGCATTTTCACTGAAATAGTAGATGTATCCTGTATTTAGATATTATTTTTGGTAATTCCTGACAGTATTTTATTAGCTCCTAAAATCATACTTTAAGCCAAAATACATATTTAGTGCCATTTCAAGATCTTTTAATGGTTAACTCAAAATTAAACAACATGACTTACAAGTTCAGTCATTGAGAGTAGACCCAAAACTACATTATTTCAGAGTTTTTAGAAAATAAGATTACTGTTTCTAATTGCTACTGATGTATAAGTTTTATGTTTACTTCTCTGCTGGAATAGATCACTAACAGAATTTCATCTACATTTAAGTGTCTGCCATCCTTTAATTTACCATAGCCCCGGTGCTATAGGCAGTTTTTCCTTAGTAGGAAATTCTAAATAATTTTCTATAAGCACTGATGGTGTCCCCCTGCCACCAAGGTACTAATTGCTGTGTTTGAAATATCAGAGGGATCCAAAATAGTCTTGTGATACTTTATTTAGCAACATTTTTTGTCAGTTTTGTATAATTGTCAAACATGCTAAACAAAGAAGCAGAATACATAATTCAAGAAACTCTTTTTCTTCACATGTTTTGATTCTTACCTCTGTCGGTTTCATAGCTGAAATACTCAGCTTGGTTTAGATTGATCAGGAATAAAAGGAAACATAAAATGAAAAATAACTAATGAGCTTGTTTCCTTAGAAATACGCTATACTGTCTGCCAAAATTTAATGCTGACTTTGTATTCTGAAAGATGGTTGTACAGACAAATGTGAGCTAACTGATCTACAGATAATGTGTCAAATGTCTTCACAGTGTGTGTCTTCTGAGTGCATTGTGCATCATTAACAAATGTTTGTGCCAGTACCTTGCTACTAACTCTTGCAGTATGACTAGATTGTGATCATTACTCACTTCTAATCCATGTTACGGCTTTGGACCAGAGAAAGAAAATATTAGTTTCACTGTGCATTTTACACTGTATGTCTCAAGTATAACAGTTGATAAGCTGGTGAAGATACTTCTGTCAATATTCACTGTGAAATCTTTGCTCTCTTAAGACCTATGGATATTTTACTATTGCTTACAGTAGGACCAGCTTTTTGTATCTGAAGTGTGATCATACACAACAGCAATATTGCTTGTCTGGTAATATAAATTCTAAAGCAAAGCAGATTCATTATGAAGTGCAGGGGTGCTAAAGCAGATCTTACAGGAAAGAAAAATATTACCCATGATTTTTCATTAGTTTCCTAAATGTTACAGTGCTGTCTCTGTCTTAGTGCCTATTTTCAGTGATACCTAGAAGGCCAAAAATGCCAAATATAAAAAAGAGGATATGAATATACAATTCAGTTACTGACTAGTAATTAATAACTGTCTGCAGCAGTTGAAGAGGAGGTCTTATGGGTTGATGTTTAGAAACACTTGGAAATGTAATTGTTTTTAGACGCTCTTTTGAAATAAATTCTTTTTGTAATTTTTAATGCCTTACCATAGTGAGCTTCTTCACATAAGTCATACTTCTTGCCAAGGCATAGAAATACTTTTGGGAGAAATCAATACTCCATATCGTTTCCTGAAATGCAGCCCTGGCTCTCTGCCACAAGCTCAGCTTGTGCTTATTTTCATAAATCCTTGCAGCAGAAAGCAGTGTTAGTATGTTTAAGTCATGATCCTGTTAGAGGCTGCAATTATTTTTTTTTGGTAAATATTACTCTCTTTGAGGTAAGCAGTATCAAATTATTTACATAAAAGTTAATATGAAAGCTATCAGTGAGCTTTCTTCTACAAAATACTGGCATCCAGTTTTCTCAGATTTGTTCTTCAAAATCCATTGTGTTTATAAATTTGCAACGTATTCATATTAAAGAGCTATTCCATCATCGTGAAATCCATTTGCAGAAGAATGTTTTACATTTTGGGGCCAAAAATAGTTCATTTCCATGTCTAGAAAATCGTGATACATTTTTCTGTCCCATATTCCTAATCTCCAGTTATATAAACAATTTTATTTGTTCTTAATTTCATTTTTCATCTTAATCTCTGATTAGGATTGATCCTCAGCTATTTCCCTCACTGTCTCTGCTTTGCACTAATATCCAGCAAGCATTAAGTCAAAATGACATTTTTCCTTGCTGTCTAGAAGGTTGGATTTGCTTTAGCTGTTGGAAGCAGTGTCGTTTCAGGCTACTGAAAAGCTGTCAATTGGGCATTGTATTATCATGATTGTATTTCAGTAGATGTGTTTGTAGTATGTCAAGCATGGTAATTTCACAAGATAGCAAGGTTACATATCTAAATATGAGGTTTTTAGAGTATGTCCTCTGCAGGAGTGGTTGCAGATTGGTTTCATTCTAATAAATTCCTTCTTTTCACTAACTTAGAAAAATCAGACCTCAGGCAAAGGTGGGAGGGAAGTGAAACCTCGTTTTCACATCTGATTGTTCCCTCTCTTCTCTCAGAATTTCAGTGCCTTCTTCCTTTGGTCACTTTCAGTAATATTTTATTTTATTTATTTTGTTTTGTTTTAAAACAAAGCAGAACAAAATACTTGTATAATAGTTTTTTTTTCTTTTAATGTATTACCATTGTATAAAAAATAATATTAACATGGGGGAAAAAAAGTTAAAAATTAATTAAAATTCATATGCTGTAAAGTTCCAAGTGAGAGTGCAAGAGAGAGAGAGATTATTAATTAGAAGCTAGGGAGGGAAAGAATTAGCACTATGTATCAGACACATCACAGTTCTCTTTACTACTAATGGCTAATATACATCTTGGTATGTAGTTCAGCTAAGGTTCCAAAAGTCTGTGCAAAACAGATGTTTATAGTTTGTTCTGCTTTCATTCTCTGTGTTATGATTTTATTAATAAAATATGGTAGATTAACTCTGATTTTTCATTGATGAAGGAGCTCTTTCTTTCATCTCTGAATGAGGCCATGCTGCCTGACACAGTTACATGATGTGAATTTTCTTGTATAGTGAAAATATGTTTGTGCATATGTGTACTTTTCAAAATTCATCCTGGAGAAACTGACTCATGGCCTTGACAAGTAGTCTGTTCTGTGGGTGGGGAACTGGCTGACATACCCTACCCAGGGGGTGATAGTAAATAGTTCCCCCTCCAACTGGCAACCAGTCATAAGTGGGGGCTCCCAGTGATTGATATTGGGCCCAATGCTGTTTAACATCTTCATAAGTGACCTGGATGTTGAGATCAAGAGTACCCTGGTGAAGTTTGTTGACAACACTGAGTGGAGAGGTTGATGCTCCAGAAGGGGGAGCTGCCCTCCAGGATGACCTAGACAGGCTGGAGAAGTGGGCTAGCAGGAACCTTATGAAGATCAATGGGGAGAAGTGTAAGGGCTAGCACCTGGCAGCACATAACCAGCACATAAGCCTCCAGGAGTGCAGTTCAGACTGGGATCCATGTGGCTGGAGAACAGCCCTGTGGAAAGGGACCTGGGGGTCTTGGTGGCTGACAGACTCAACATGAATGAGAAGTGTGCTGCAGGGGCAAAGAAAGCCAACAGGATGCTGGGCTGCATCAACAAGGGCATCACCAGCAAAGATAAAGAAGTCATCATCCCACTCTGTTTGGTTCTGGTCAGACCACATCTGGAGTATTGTGTTCAGTTTTGGTCCCCGCTCTACAGAAAGAATGCAGGCAGGCTGGAGAGAGTCCAGAGAAGGGCCACAAGGGTGGTCAGAGGACTGGAGGACCTGCGATGTAAGGAGAGGCTGAGAAAACTGGGTTTGCTCAGCCTTGAAAAGAGAAGGCTTTGAGGAGGTCTTATTACCATGTTCCAGTACTTAAAAGAGTGGCTACCAAGAAGATGAAGACTCCCTATTTACAAGGAGTCACATGGAAAAGACAAGGGGCAATGGGCACAAGTTGCTTCTGGTGAAATTCTGATTGTACACAAGGGTAAATTTTTCACCATGAGGACAATCAAACGTTGGAATAGTCTCCCAAAAGAAGTGGTATATTCCCCCACATTGGACAGGTTTAAGTCTCAGCTTGACAGGGTGCTGAGTCATCTCATATAAACTATGGTACTAGCTAGAAGGGTTGGACCAGATGATCCGTAAGGTCCCTTCCAATCTGAAATTCTATGATTCTATGATACTGCTGGTTTATCTGGATTTCACTATATTTATCCCTTTCCCCCCATTCTCTAAATTTCTTTGAAGTGCGTTTTTGGAGTATTTTAGTCAGAACACGCAGCCAGGTTTTTTTAGTTTGGGTTTTTTTGTTTATACTTACACATGTTTTGTATGCTAGTCTTTCTTCCTTCATTATGCTTACTGGAGAATTTGCCTGTATATCTGTGTTAAAAAGCATTCAAAAGGAACTGTGTACTTGCATGAACTCAGTGTTTAGACACTACATGTAATAGATTTAAATTCTGTTTTCTTTCTGGAATTCCCAATTTACTTAGTTCTGAATATGTATAAATATAAAAACCCTTAAGCTCCCTTGAGAAATAGTTACTTGTCTATCTGAAGAGGGCTTCGTGCACAGGAATACAAATGCATGATGAGATGTCAGCATATGAATGAAGTCTCTGGAACATTTATTTTAATGGTGAAACCATCTTTACCCATTACTAGTCTTTCAGACCTGATTCCAGTACAGCAGACTGAGCTGGTTCTGGTCCTTTTAGTTAATGATAGCCAAAAGTTTTAGTGAAGTTTCAGATGCCAGCTGCTATTCTTGCTTCTGCTTCGGCAAAGCCTGGCAGACTGTCGGCTTTTAGAGGGTGGATATGAAAGCAGTACTTGAAGAGTTTTGCATGTTCAGAATTATGTGTGAACTGGAAGCCTGCATGACTGATGAGCCTGACAGGGCGAGCACTTGAAAACAGCATTATTTCAGTCACAAACTGAGTGCTAGAAGCCATTGAAACTATGTAATGCTGAATTATAGTATAATATTTCTGCGGATTTTCTTCAGAGTATGGAAATGAACAATAGAACAAAATTCTCTGGTAACCTGGGAAGAAGAATTTTATGTGACTTAATTTAAAATACTTTGAATTCTTAACCATACAATAAAAGAAATCAAAATTATTCTTGCTTGTGTTCCCAGCAGATAAGAGGGTGTTAAACAAAAATCAATGACTAGCAAATGTAGAACAAATTGAAGTAATCATTATTCCAGTAGTATGTTTTCAAATTATTGAATTCACTGTTTTGTGTCATTGAGTAAAATGTCTGTAAGAATAGCTGAGGTAATTTTGCAATCATCAGTAGCATTTGCAGTTTCATTTGCCATGATGAGAGTTGCCAGAGGATAGTTCCCGTTGTGTCCACGGAAGTTACCAAAGTAATTATTCTATCTAGTGTTTTTGGTAATGTCTTTTGACAGTCGTATTGTGCTTTGTCTTTTTTAGTATGTGTCATGGTTTCACTCAGGATCAGCAATTGAACCAGCAACAGTAATGGTCTTGATTTCCCCAGGTGGGGAAAGGAGAGAGAGAATAAAAGAGAGAGACTCTCTGGATTAAGCACTAAACTAGACAGCTTTAATTAGATTCTAATGATAAAAGAAAATATGTACAATTATATACAAGTGTGTGCAGGAATGTGCAGAACCCTGTTGCCTCCCCCCACCCCCAGCAACTCCCACAGCATCTCCTGAGCTGTGAGCAGCTCTGAAATACCCTGAAGCTACTGCCAAGAGCGGCAGAGCAGACAGGAGCTGAGGGGAGATTTATGAGGGTCATGGATGTACGGGCCTGGGGATCAACAGTGATGGAGTCCTGCCTGGACACCAGCCGTGGATGGGAGAGAAGGGAAGAAGAAACACGAAGGAAGAGGCTTGAGTTCCATGATCCCTGACCTTATACTGAGAGCTACATAGATATATGGAATGGAATACTTTGGTCAATTTTGCTGTCTGTCTAATCCACTCCTCCCTGTGGGGGGGCTGCAGATAGATAGTTGTAGATACAACTCTTTTGCTCGTTTAGCATCAGAGGTTGCAGAGTCAACAAGTAGAGCAAAGCGACCTTGGAATCTTAGCAGTATCATAAACATAGCAGTGTTATCAGTCCACTGGCTGGAAGACTTGCTGCTAGTTAAAATAGAGCTTCCTGAAGGGGAAAAAAAAATCAGTAGAAAGAAAACTGGCTTTATTCTGACTCAAACCAGCACAGTATGGTGGAGCTTATTTACTAAACTTTGTTGTTCTAGCTCATGTACTGTCATTTGTTTCATATGGGCCACTTATGTCAATTACAAAATACTGACAGTATGTTAATGTGGTCTCCATTTTGCCAAAAAGAAAAAAAGGGGTGTGTATTGACACATAAGACTATTGACATGATGTTTTAATGAAGCAGGGAAATATCATCTACTCAATCACTATTCTGTTAAATGTACAACCATTGAAAACCAGACTAGAAAAAATGAACAGGGGCTTAGGAACAGCCTTCAGGTGTGGTGTTATGCAAAGGTTTGTGATAAACAGAACATTTCATCCATTGTAAAAAGTTATCTGAGGAAGAAATAGAAACCTTTTCATTAACATGTTAGATTAGCCATCTCCCAAAGACTAAGTATATATTTACTCCAGGTTCAAAGCAGGGGGCTCGGTTAAGTAGGTGGAAATGTTATCTAGCCCTACATTTCTGTGAGGTTCCTAACTTTATTTTTTAGTTTTGTTATTACTTTTTGCAACCTTATGTATACGTTTTTTGATTTAACCATTTTAGGAGGAGCAGGTTAGTTTTCAAAGGAGAGTAAGGAATTTGAAATAAGTAGCTTATCTATGTATCAGTTTTCTTACTATAGGACAGGTTGTCTTCACATTGACATAAAAAGGCAAAAATGCTATCTATTAATTATTGTATTACTGAATTACCTTGTAATTCATAAATATGTGTTCAAAGCATTTTGCAAAGTATAAAATATAATCAATTGATATATAATAAATAACTTTTCAGTCCTTGAGATACTTTCACAAGTCAAAGAAGTTGGGGTAGCATTGTAAATATTCTGTTTATTTTGCTTCTACAGAAATGTATCTTCTGCAGACAGAGAGTTAAGAAAATCTCTGGTGCCTGCATTCAGTGTTCATATGGACGCTGCCCAGCCTCCTTCCATGTAACCTGTGCCCATGCTGCAGGAGTACTGATGGAACCTGATGACTGGCCATATGTTGTCTATGTCACATGTTTCAGGCACAAGATCAACCAAAATGTGGTAAGGAATTTCTTTTCTTATTTACTAAAAAACGGAATTGCAGAATTAAAGTATTTTCCAGAGAAAATAGAGGAGAGGATCCATATCATGTATTATAAGAGCTCTATCTGTCATACTTCCATTACATCTTGAGGGTTTTTTCTTATGCAGTTACCTGAGATAAATGATAATTGATATGCCTAACACATTTTTTGCATGAGAGTAATTGTTGAATTTATTGTTTTGAGAGCTAGAACAAATCTTTGAGTTCTCTGTTTGTTAACCCAGAGTGTATTACTGTCCTGTCAAACTATGACAAATACCCAGGTCACAGGTCACAGTATCTTGCAAATACTCACAGATACTTTGTTCCACAGCCAAACAGTATCTTGCAAATATCCAATTATAATTATTCTCTCATCTGGCAAAGTAACACAAGTATGTCAAGAAAACTAGTGTTACGACTGTGCCTTTTTATTTCTAGACTGTGCTGAAGAGGAACCCTTAATTTTAAATGAGACTTATGAAGAACAAGTTATATTGTAGATCTTAATGTATTTTTTTTTAATGAATTGTTACTATCTCAGTTAAGAGAGACCTATTGCCATTTATCTTAGACTTTAAAGTATTTTGTTTCCTGAAAAACTAGAAGGACTTGATGTAGTCTTATTAAGGAATGGGCTTGTTGAGTTAGTCAAGTTATTTCACAAGTTGAAACTTTTAATCTCCTTTGTACACTACAAGTGAATAAAATAAACGCAGGTAATGTCTGTATAATATATTACTTTCTTTCAGGAAGTAGTCAGTGAATCTTTGGTCTTAATGACAAGACTACTGAGGAGTAAGATTTTCTCTCAAGTGCAGTAAATTGTAATGCCTCCCAACTAGCATAATCAGTCAGCCCTGAGTGTTGGTGGTTCTTAAAAAGGGAAACAAATTGTATGTCCCTGTTAAAAACTTTCAGAGAACTGCTCAGCCTTTTAAAGAGTTTCTTCAAAAATTTTTTGAGAAAATGAGTTTAGTTTGAAAAACAAACAATCATCTGTCTGTACAGGCAACTTAAGATTTTTTTTCTTGGCTTTCTTGGAAAACATCTTCTTTAGTTGAAATTACTGCGTTAAAATCATGGCTGGTAAAAATAGGGCTGTTCTTCCCAAATATTTTCTAGTATTTGTGTGGGACAATTATGTTTTTCCTGATCACATGGGCCTTTCTACATAATACTTTCTCCTGTTCCCACTTTATTTGTATATTGCAGCTACTTTCTCAGCCCCATAATTTTTCCAACTTCATCTAATATATCTGTCTGATGCTGGAGTCCCCTTATGCTGTTAAACAATGCATGTGATTTTCTTCCCCTTATTCTCTTTTATGATACTACAAGGTAAATGTGCTGAAGTTTTGGTTTATTTACTCTGTGTTTATAGTGGTATATCTGTCCTATATTTTAATATAGTGGTATATCTGTCCTAAACAGAATTTTTTTTTTTCTGGCATTTCTGTATTCATGTTAGTTATGAATAGAAATACTAAAAATATTAACTCGAACAAGCTAAGTTGTTTAAGGAGAGTTTATGCTTTCAGTCTAATATAAAACAGTGAAGACTTTAGCACTTAACTTTCTTAGTGTACACTTTCTCTGGAACATAAAATAAGTTATTAAATAGCTATTATTTAGAATGTTAAGAAGCAAAACACATGCTCATCAGAAAAAGACACGTTAGCCATAGAATGACATGGAATCCCATAAAATACATTTTTTATTGTGATTTTATTTACCAGTATTCAGTAGTGACAAATAATTAAAAAATCCACTAACTGTGGAGTAACAGGGTTTCATGTAGCTTCTATTTAAGAGATTGTATGAAGGATTTTCAAAGTATCTTGAAATTATCATGTCCTTTCCTCACCAGCAACCTTTTTGAAAAAATTCTGTGTTACTAACTTATTTCATGTGACTCAAATAAAAATCGGATTTGCAGAACAGAAAGAACAACTGTGCTGTTGTGTTTTTTCGTTTGGCCAGAATTTGGAAAGATCAGATATTTTGATGAAGAATCTTTTTCTGTGAAATTCTTAACTTACTTTTGAGACAAAGGAGGTTGCCATATATATGTATATGCTTGGGTTTATATTCTGTCTTTTGGATAATTAATCTAGTTGCATCTTTAAGCTTTTGTAAGGTTTTTCACCATTGGTTTTCTTTTTGTGCTTTTCATAGCTATTAGCTATTTCTTCATGCAGAAATTACATTGCTCTTCACTGTTAGGCATAACAATGTCTCTTACTTCTAATGAACTTATGTTGTTTGTCTATGGTTTTAACATCCTAACTTGAAAGCAGAGCTGGCGAATAATGAAGTATTAAACTCACTTTGCCGATTTTTACAGGAATAAAATATATTGTCAGCAAGGAAAAAAAAATCTCTTCTGGTATTTAGAAGTTGAAAACATTTACATAAATCAAGGACATGATTATTTCTCCTCATTTCAAGGAAACACAAAATTGTCTGTTATTTCACTAATATAGCCTCTAAGATATAAGCTCAGTGAATACCTGTGCTTGGTACATTCTTCAAATTAAAAAAAAAACAACAAAAAACCCAGAAAAAAACCAAGCAAACAACCTAAAGCTTAACAATCAAAGGAAGACATCTGCACAGTAGGGAAAATTGTGACATATATTTATAGTAGTATGGTATTGTGTAAATCAGTAAGGGTGCTGAACAAAAAAAGCACGTACAGATAAATATGTATTACTGCTGGTATTAGCGTCACCACTTGATGTCAGGCAAGGGCTTACTGCAATGATGAAGTTGGTTGTGCATCCAAATTACTTATGGCTGTGATCTCAAGCAAATTATGTCCAAATTATTAATCAATATACTTTCAAAAATCTTTTTCACTAGGGATCAGTTTCTGCATTGTCTTTGGGGTTTTTACCTAGAGTATTATTTTGTTATCCACCATGGAAATCCCTGACAGGTCTTCTGTTGAATAAAAGAGAAAACATAATCCTTGCCTCCATATAGGAAGTAAATATACCAAAGGAAGTAAATATACAAATACTAAGAACTTGAGTTTTTGAATATTAACATGAATTTTCAAAAATACATTAATTGGAGGTTCATGGACTCAAAAATAAGCATGCCCCTTGTATTTGTTGAGGTTACCTCTTTAGAAATAATACAAAAATTTGCTAGCAGAAAAGTTTTGTGCAGAATGTTTTTTATTACTCCTGTCACAGCCTGTATTATTTTGTTATGTAAATTGGAGTGTCAATATGCAAGGAAGGCTCTGTGATTTACTACTTACAGAGACTGGGTCATGTTTTTTTCATTTTTCCTCTTTGACTGTGCTTGTCTCTGGGCACGAAGCATACCTGGCACACCTTTTTGTCATTAAACTGCAAGAATGCTTGGAAGTATGGTTGAGAATAGGAGGTGCAGATGGATTTATTTTGGTTAAAAGCATTCTTTCATATACAAGTAAATGAGAAAAAGTTGTATGGAACTATATTAACAGGAAAAACAACAACTGAAGAATCCTTCTAAGATTAGCAAAGATAGCACTGAGGGATAAAGAAAGCCAGCTGAAGGCAAACAAATACTCACAGGTGGTTTTTAATTTGGAAAGTGTGATCACAAAAGGCGATCTAGGCAGCCCCATTTTGTGCATTTTGAATAGCTGACTGTCTTTAGAAGGGGCAAAGATAGCAGTTGCAAAACCCATTGGGTAAGAGTTGCAAAAACTTACTGTTCCTGCTCTTTGGGCTATTCCAAATTGTCTTCTGCTATTATTGGTGAGTTCTTACCTCTGTAGCACACAGGGAACAAAGGGATGCTGTCAAATGGAAGCTGTAGAAATGCAATTTCATTGCTTGCAGCTGTCTGCTTACTACTGCCATCCCCTTAATATTTCAAAGAGACTAAGGCATGCCTTAGGAAGAACGTACTATTCAGAAATCATGAGGCGGCATATTTTTGAAATGTTGCACATAATTTCTATGCCTAAATTGTAGTTCAGAGGAGGAAGCTTAAGATGATGAAATGAGGGTTGTGTTCCTGTATCAAATAGTTCTCAGAGTTTTGAAAATCACCCATTAAAAAGTGTAGTGAGAGAAAGTTTATAGATATTTAGATATATGTCAGATGCCTATTTCAAGATAATTGCTATTATTTCATATGCATATAATTTAGGTACTTTATTTAACAACATTATTGTGTAATATAAGTGTAGTGGCCTGCATCTGGGGAGAAAAAACGCCATACACTAATACAGATTAGGGGTTGACCTGCTAGAAAGCAGCTCTGTGGAGAAGGAACTTGGGATCCTGGTGGACAACAAGTTATCCATGGGGCAGCGATGTGCCCTCATGGCCAAGGGTATCCTGGGGTGCAGTAAGAACAGTGTATCCAGAAGATCAAGGGAGGTTCTCCTTCCCTCTACTCTGCCCTAGTAAGGCCATATGTGGAGTATTGTGTCCGGTTCTGGGCTCCCGAGTTCAAGATGGACTGGGATATGCTGGAAAGGGTCCAACAGAGAGCTACGAGGATGATTAAGGGACAGGAACATCTGTCATACAAGGAAAGGCTAAGAGACCTGGGCTGTTTAGTCATGAGAAAAGAAGACTTAAGAGGAGACCCTATTAATGTCTATAAATATCTGAAGTGTGGATATCAAGAATGGGCCAGTCTCTTTTCAGTGGTGTCCTGTGATAGGACAAGTGGAAATGGCACCAAGTTGCAATACAGGAAATTCCACCTCAATATGAGGAAACACTTCTCTACTGTGAGGGTGGTGGAGCACTGGAACAGGCTGCCCAGAGAGATTGTGGAGTCTTCTTCTCTGGAGACTCTCAAGACCCCTTTGGACACGTTCCTGTGTGGTCTGTCCTAGGTGTTCCTGCTGCAGCAGGGGTGTTAGACTCAATGATCTTCAGAGGTCCCTTCCAACCCCTATGATTCTATGATCTATTATTGTGTCCTACCATACAGAAAATGAAGGAGAAAATAACTTTCCTTCTTACAATTTTGAAGTCTGCAGACAGGAGGGGAGGTTAACTTATTTTTCTTTGTATCTGGTTTTTTTTCTGTATTTCTGCCACTATCTTAGTTCATCCTTGGCTTAGATACTGTTAAAGAAAATAATTGCTTTTTAAACCATAGCTTTCTCAGTAATCTGGTAACTAACACAGCTGTTTCTTTAATCTGATAAACTACCTTACATAACAAATGTCCTTTCCAATCAAAAATGACATTCTTAACATCAATAAATTCTTAAGATTTTTCTGACAGAAAATGTTTTCTGGGGCATGCAATCAATTACAGAGTGTGCTTGTCAATATTTTTTCTGAGAAATAAATCAAGAATCCTACCAGGAGAGCATACTAAAAAATAATCTCCTTGAGCTAGGTTGCATTTCTGTTTTTTATTATTTGTTCTAATGAGCAATATTATTTTTTCTCTGAAAAATTTATAATTAAATGAGCCTGTATTGTCTCTTAGCATATTATATTTTGCCTTCTATCTTCTTTGAAGAGTTCCATCTTTAGGCTTCAGAAACATTTAAACCTTTCAGTATAACCATTTCTTCTTGGGCTTTTGTACTATAATATCAAACTTTTTATATTATCTCATATAAGTAAATAAAGTAATACTCTCCAATTTTGTTCTGATTCCCACCTCCCACCTTTCTCCTACCCCTGCAAATAGCCAAATTGTCTAAAGTAAAAAATTGAAAGGTAGATTAACATTTATATTTACATATGTTTCAAAATTGGATAAAAATTAAAATTAATTCTATTCTAAAATTATCTATTAAAATAATGAAGAAACAATTTTTTTTATACGTGTAAATGGTTAAATATTTTGTGACTATGCTCAGAACATTATTTCTAGGTAAACTTGAAAAAGCTGTAGAAACATCATTGGGTTTTACTATCTGACATGACCTCAACTAAATCCTGCAAATGAGTATGTCAGGCAGAGTTCTGACACACAGAGATTTAGTGCACTGTCTCCAGAAATGGTACAGAATATTTGTACTTGGTTTGTCCTTAGTTTGCCAGAGTAGATAGTTTTAAAAATTCTAAATCACAGAAATGGGTCCAGGAAAGAGGTTATGATAAGGACTACAGTCTCGACAAAGAAGTGTTCAAGTTTAGGATTGGTTTTTCCTCTTCCCCAAAACCATTGACATTACAATTAATGTTTGAATTGTAACAAGAAGAACTGATGCTGTCCTTGGTTCTCCCTTTGGTACTAGTTAAAAAAATGCTATAGCTGTAGCATTTTCCAGATTCTTACAGACACTTTTAAAGATTATTATACTAACTGAAGAATTCACTGCCCTTGAAGGTTTTGAAAGCAGTGCTAGGCAAGTAGCTAATTTCTTTAGCATATAGAATCACAGAATGGTTTGGGTTGGAAGGGACCTTTTAAGGTCATCTAGTCTAACGCCCATACAATAAGCAGGGACTAGATGTATGTAAGGAAGTATTATTGTGCTGCTTATATAAACATTTATACGAAAAATATTTTATGTGTTGCCCCTTGTAGTAGCATCTTCCATTATAAGAAAAGTTCAACTGTTCAGATATAGCCAAAATCACAGTAATTCACTTTTGCATAAACAAATGGACCTTAGTGTGGTAATGAATAGACAAGACAGTCAGGATCATTAGAAAGAGGTGCCTGCTTTGTGTTATTAGGATAAGAAGCTTTTGATTTCTTTTTTTCTGGTGAAGAAGGTTGCTTTTTAAGTGGAAGGCTTATGGGGATACATTCATAGGGAGCTAATATGTAACATCTGTCTTCATCATGTGAGTTTCTGAGCATTTACTCACAAGTTTCCATTCAATTTTTATTTATAGAATCCATCAAGCAGTTATTGATGTAGAACTTAGTTGAACAACCCTGCTGTTCTTCTGATTGACATAACTATCTCCGAGGAATTAAAAGTGAGAAATAAAAAATAAAATTTTAAAAAAATTGTTACTAATTAAATAAATAAATAGCTAATGAAGAGTGAGCCATGTTTTCTGAAGTTTTAAAACAAAAATTCTGCACAGTGTGGGTTGGGAAGCTATAAATACTGTGGTATACAGCTCTGACAAGAACTGCATATGCATTTAGTTATTGCATCCCCTTGAGCAAAATATTAACCAATTATTTAGAATCATTCTGAAGCCCAGTACTTAAAAGTCCCATCATTTAAAACAATACGGTTCCATAGTCTGAGTTCATCACATCTCACCTCTTCAAGGAAATTCTACAAATTATTATACGAATAAAATTTACAAGTGTTACTAATCGTATGTTGTTTATCTAATACAGAATAGGTAGAAGGCAACAGAAGCAAAAATATTTTGAATGCTGTAATTTGTTATTATTCAAATACTGTTTGTTTTCTCATAAACTGCAGAAACTTTGCATATGAAACAAATTTCTATGTTCATAATTGGAAGTAATTATTTTGCATTTAATTTTTTTGTATTTAACGACATATTATCAACTCCATTTTGATACTAATTTCTGATGAGTAAGCTAATCTTTTAAAAATATTTTTTCTTTTAAATTGTTCGTTTTTTCAAGAGACCTAAAACATGTGAGAAGGCTATTACAGTTGGGCAGACAGTCATCACAAAACACAGGAATACACGATACTATAGTTGCAGAGTCATAGGAGTGACAAGTCAACTTTTCTATGAAGTCATGTTTGATGATGGCTCTTTCAGTCTGGATACTTTTCCTGAAGACATTGTAGTAAGTACCTTCTCAGATATGTGTTTTTGCTGGTTTGGTGTTTTTGTTTGTTTGACTGGTTTTGTTGGGGTTTTTTGTTTGTTTTGTTTGGCTTTGTTTGTTTGTTTTTTAAAATTAGACAGTTGGAACCTCATTAAATACTTATTTTGACCTTGAGGAGATAGCATCGTAATATTCAGTTCATGTTTGTTACTTTTGCTGCTGAGAATGATAATTTTCTAATTGACTTCCAAACCTTGGTTGTTCTAATTAGTCTTTGCCATTTGACCAGATGAATCAAAACTAATCTTACAAAGTCTTTTAATTAAATAAGTAATACGTATTTAATAAAGGATATGAGAGTGGGAACTCCATCTATCCTTATCTGTCTCTCAGAGATAATTTACAAAAACTCCTTGCTGAATAGAAAAACCCTGCTATGATGCTAAGAATAGCTCTCAAGAATCTGTTCCAACAACTTGTTTACACCTCCTGATACTTAGTTTGTGAGATTACATTATTAATGGTAAAAATCATCAGGGAGAAGAATGTGTAGTTTATTGCATTTCCAAAAAGCAATTGAGATTTTGATTTCCCTTATGCACTTACATAAACGAACATGTTTTTCTGAACTGTTAAGGACTACATTGTGCACTTATGTAAGCACATATGAACAAAATTTGTAGGCAACTGGGGAAAACTTCTGTTTGCTTTCACATTTGCAATGAATACATGGTATGATAATGTTAATTGTGCTCATGAGGTGCTGCTTTACGTTTTTCTCACAATGTGGCTATAATCCTTGTTTACCTTCATGCTCCTCTGAGTCTTTTTTTGTGCTGAACTGCTATTTTTTGTATACATCCTGTTAATAATCACTAAAAGCTAATCTTCAGTGGACACTGGTATGCAAAAGTGCTGTTAGTAGCAAGACTACTTTTCACTTAACCTTGTATCCCGTTCTGCATGTAGAGGGGGAGAATCTGACACATGCTGCAGTGCAAAGCCATATGTGCTTTGTATCCCAAGGCACACAATCCCCAGGAACACCCTATATTCTTCTCTTGTGGAAGTGTTCAAACTGTTCTGTTTTCTGCAGGCCTGACGTTTTCCTTGAAGTTGCATTAGCTGACAGATGTATCAGTGGAAATTATACCCTTTTTCTTAGAACCTTCTTAGTTATTGAAAAGTCTGATGCCTTTTCAAAATACAATATTGGAAAGGGTACATTTCAGCCCAGTGTATGGGAATTGAGCTGTTTACCTCCCACTGGTCTTAACAGAAGACAGAAAATCCCTGTTATTTGTCTTTGAAAATGTATCCTTTAATTTGAAACACTCCATTAGGCTCTTTTAGTGATCAAAGGCGTTATGATTTGGGATGATCAAGATATTAAGCAAATATGGCTATATTGTTACTAGAAACCCTTCTCTTGGGTATGCCTGCATCAGGGATCTGGTAAGGCAGAGATGAGAAGTGGCTTGCTGCTGTAGTGGGGTAGTCTGATCTGGAGCTAAGAACAAATGTAATCAGGTCTGGATATGCCTCAGTGCTTCTCAGATAGTGGATGAAGAACATGTAATTGTTTGATGGAAACACCAAACGAATTTCACATTCCTCAGAGAAATCTTGTTGTGTTTTCGTTAGATAATATACCTGCAGCAGTTACTGGAAGGGAAAAAAAATGTTTTTTCTTCTGCTTGGACTAAAACTTGCTAATCCATGCAATGTGCGTATCAGGTGTTAGTGCCGCTGGGAAGACTTATTCATCAAATCTGGTGTGAAAGCAATGTTGCTGCCTATTGAAGAACTTATTTTTCTAATCTTTTTTCATTTTTCAACTAGCTTACAAAGATAGCAGGAGTTCTCTGCTTTTCCAGTATGTGCTGAATCCACTACATAATTTCAGCTCAGCTCACAATAGACCAGAATTCCAATGTTCAGAGACAGTGATTTATTTTTAAGGAGGAAATAGGGAGCAGGAAAATTCCAGTCTTGAAGCTTTGTGAAATTCTGTTTTTGTGTATGCATTCATCAGCTACCAAAGCAGGGAATAGATTGTTCGCTTCTCAGACATATTTTGCTTGGTTTGTGTTAGCATTTGCTAAATTAATCAGAGTTTGGGGCTTTTTTAAGTGTAGGTCTTAGATATAGGCTTAGCTGTATTAATTTTTTTTTTTTTCAAACTATTGCTTTGGTACTATAACTGTTTTCTAATTTGTCAAAATTTCTCAGAATAATCACTCCACAATTACAATGTTTAAACATATTAGATGGTTTGCTGTATGCTAACCAGACAGCTTTCCCTCAACCCAGGAAGTGGTGTATATGGGTACAGTTTTTTTGCTGAAATAAACAGCAGGACAGCTTCATCTGTAAGTCACGGAGAGACTGCAGTTAGGGAGATAGTACGTCACATCTTGAAGGAGGTGAGATAACAGCTTTAGCAGTTAGTTTAACGATGCATACACACAAGTGGGGAGTGAGTATGCTGCAGTCCCAAGTAACTGCTACCACCAGACAGCATGTATGTGTGCTACGTGCCACTTCTTGAAGGATTAATACTTTGCAAAGTGTCACACAGCACACCTAGCACTGCACCCGCAGGAGTATGGTCCTGCCCAACAGCCTAGATGTCAGTTTACAAATAATGAATCAAGAAATTCAGTGAAGCCACTGAGGCAAGGAACACCAGAGTGAGGGATCCTGCTGGTGGACCCCATCTGCAGCGGCTAAACCACAATGAAACCCTTGGCAAAACTGAAGAAGAGAAGGCTGGAGAGAGAGAAACGGAGAGAGTGGGAGGGAGTCAGTCCCAGCCCAGTCCCTGGGTGGGGAGTGAGAGCTTCTGGGGAGCAGCAGCTCTGACTCACCGTGGGTGGAGACAAAGGGAAGGTGGCCTGGCCCCCTCAGGTAGAAGCAGCCCCTGGGGAGCGCGGTGACCAGGAGCAGGCAAAACAGGAGTGGGCAAACGGGAGTGGGCAAACCAGGGCCTGTCGCGGCAGTTTGCACGGCAGTTCACACAGGCAGGGTGCATGGAGCAGGGCACAGGCCCCCTCTTGGCGCAAGGTAAGAACTCGTCTAGTGATCGTCCACCTCCCTCCCGAAGAGGACCCAGCCATGGCATCCACTCAAGCAAAAACTGTTGCCAGGAGGACAGTGGCAACCCAGACAGAGGTTCCTCACAAGAATGCAGCTGTCCAGGTCTCTGGCTGCACAGAATGTCTCAGCCTGTCAGTCGTATTGGAGGAGAGCAGAGAGAACACCTGTGTGTGCTGTGACCAGGGGAATGATTTACTCAACCTAGTGGCAATATAGGCCCACTGCTGAATGAGGTGGGTGCCCTGGTGACAGAGGATACAAAGAAGGCAGAGGTACTGATGCCTTATTTGCCTCTGTCTTTACTGCTGCAGACTCTCCCCAGGAGCCCCAGATCCCTCAATCCCCAGAAGAAGGCAGGATGAAGGAGGAGTTTGCTTTGGTAGTTTGGGTTAGGGATCAGTTAAGCAATCTGGACATCCATAAATCGATGGGTCCAGATGGAACACACCTGCGGGTGCTGAGGAAACTGACAGAGGTCATTGCTAGGCCACTCTCCATCATCTTCGGTAAGTCATGGGTAACAGGAGAGGTGCCTGAGGACTGGAGGATAGCAAATGTCACTCCAGTCTACAAGAAGGGCAAGAAGGAGGACCTGGGTAACTATAGACTGGTCAGCTTCACCTCCATCCCTGGAAAGGTGATGGAACAGCTTGTTCTTGGCACTATCTCTAGGCATATCAAGGATGCGGGGTCATCAAGAGCAGCCAACTCTACACTTGCCCTTGTTGAATTTCATCAAGTTTCTCCCTGCCCAACTCTCCAGCCTGTCCAGGTCTCTCTGAATGGCAGCACAGCCTTCTGGTGTGTCAGCCACAGCTCCCAGTTCAGTGTCATCAGCAAACTTGTTGAGGGCACACTCTGTTCCCTCATCCAGATCGTTGATGAAAATACTGAATAGTACCGGTCCCAGCACCAACAGTCCATTTCCACTTGGATATAAAAGAAAATTAGAAGATTCTGTTATAGCCCTTTTAATTTCTGAAGGATGCTGTGTTTTTTTGAAAATCTGTCCTACAAACCAGACACATGTAACTTTTCCTTCATCAACCTTGTCTGGCATTATAAATGATTAAACTACTGACTAGTTTCCACCATTTTTTCCTGTGGTTTATCTTCTGAATGCCTTTCATTCCTTAGCTCTTCTGACAACTGTTTTCTGCTTGTCTACATGCTTAAATCAAAGCTTTAAATAGTAGTGCTTACCTGCCTCCTTTTGTCTGTGAAAGATCCATTACGCTTTTGACAGTCAGTAATAGCTTATTTCTCCATTTTATTATAACGACATGTAAATCTGTAAGGAAATTAGAACTATTGAATTCACACGCTTTCTGGGCAATCTGTAGATACTTTGTAAGCACTCCAGTATCACCATCATCAGCAGTTTCTGAGATTGTGAAATAGAAAAGCCAGCAATGCGTTTCTGAAGGCAAAAAGAGGATAGATGGCATTTGGTATAAGCTTCATGAAAAAGTCCTCAGAAGTATTAGTTGATTGTAGGAGAAAAGACCTAATTAATTATAATAGGTTTAGCAACCTTTATATTATAACTTAGTTGAAACGGCATTGACTTTCTGACATGAGTAATGTGCTGCTTATTTGGGGCTTGTATGATTTTTTATATTTTTTTTTCAGCATTATAAAACGGCCTCCTGTGTAGGTGAACTTAGTACTTGGCAATTTGTATGGTGTGATTGCCATTGACTGGCAATTCTTAAAAAATCTGGAGAGCAAGTTTGAGAGCTGCATGACATGTCTCAAAAGAGGAGACTTTCTTTTACTGGTTAGATAGATTTGTAAAAATCGTGTAGGATTTTGCATTCTTGTTCTGTGAAATACTCCAAGTTAAATGTATATATATGTTTTGAAGAATTAATTTCAAGTTCTTGTAACCTTAGAAATTTATTTTAACACATTTTTCTAATGGTGAATTTTTGCACTGTATTTGCAAGCTCCCATACACAGAGTGCTATGCTATGCACATGCAAATCATTGTTTGCATCTTCTGAATACTAGCACAGATTAATTCTGTTTTTTGAAACTGTGGTCTTATTGTGTTAAAATAAAATATTTTTAAAAGCAAAGACTAAGTTCTTAAGTTTCAGACTGGAGACTTTTATTCTATTGTTTAACTCCTGAAGCTGCATAACATAAAAAAAATTCAACAGTCTGTTTCTAATGTAAAACGTCTTGTACAGTACTGTAATTGATTTAAGTGAGTTACTTTCACCTTACTCCATTATGGAGAACAGAAGTGATTTTTCTGTGGCTCTTGCTTTTTGTTGTTGTTGTTTATTACAGTAGAAAGACAGGCAAATTAATAGATAAGCATAAAAATTGAATATAGGATAGGCTGAAGAAAAGCAAAGCTTCAAATTTAACTATTATCTTTACACAGTTTCCTGGGTATAATACCCTTTTGACTGTATGATAAAATGCTTTATGGATCCTTATCAATCATGATTTAGATGAATTGAAGGTAATGCTTCCACAGCTCAGCAGGAGAAACAAAATGGAAGATAATCCATTACTTTGCAGTTTACCATAAGATGGCTGACTTTGCAGTGAGGCAGGTGAGAGACAGAAATATACTGCAATGCTTCCTGTGTTTGCAAAGTGAGTGTACACCAATGTCTGGGACCACAACGAGTAAAGTTCTTATGAGCATGTGGAGCACAATGAAATCACTGGAATCACACACAGATCATTCAGAGGAGGTGGGAGTGCTTTAAGTGGGCAAGGAGCATTATTTCACCTCCCACCTTTTTTCCAAGGTAACCCAGGAATTGTAGTATTTTCAGATCTGGTAATTCACACCGTTTGTTGTGTGTTTTGGAAGTAGGTTATTTCCAGACTTGCCTTGTATTTTTGGGGTAGGGGGTAGGGAAAGAAGGAGTATTTTCTTTCATGTGTGTCATGACCTGAAGCAGGGGCAGAAAGAATACAAGATGCTCTTTGTACTTGATGGAATGTCACTGATTTATTGGGAACTTGAATTATTTTGACCTTCACCAACGTAAGGGTGGGCAGGATATGAGGTAGTACTGTAGGACTGAGTCTCCTCTAACTTTAATATAAGCATTAGCAAGGGTTCTCCCCTGCACTAAAGGAGTCCTGTACTTCAGTGAGGCACAGCAAATCAGACATCCTGGTCTTCTTGCCAACTTCACCTTCCTACTGCTGACACTGAATTTTGTCCCATAACAGTATACTGCACTCCCAATTAAGGCTTCCTTAGGGTTCTCCGTACTGAACCTTATTGTGATGCCCAGTATCATCTGGGAACATCCTAAAGCACATTCTGCAATGTAGGTTTGAATTGTGCTCTTTGGGGCAATTCTGCATCTCTCAATTAGCATTACACATGCAGTTGTGCTATTAATACTAAGCTGAAAGGCAATATAATACTTGAACATACTAACTTTCTAAACTGTATGGAAAATAAGACATTTTTAGATGTATTCAGGAATACATGATCCAATTTGTCTTCCATTTTCCTTTTGTTGAAAGCCTTCTTCACTTTGTAAGAGAAGATTCAGTAACATTTTAAGGACAGCATATGATACATAAATTCTAAGTATTTTTATGCTATGCATTATGCGATCCAAGGCTAAATTTGTTGAATTACAGTAACCATTCTTTTAATCTGATGATTTCACTGAATTTCTACCAATTCAAAACCAGAATTGCGCTCCTGGGAATCAGGCCTACTCTTTCAAATGCTAATACACTCTGAAAATTGCTGTTCCTGATTAGATAAAATTCCGACTGTGACAAATTAGCTGCCACTCTCCTTTTTATTCAAATTGTCTTGGAATGTATGAAACCTAATTCTGTGTCTCTAAAAATTTGTGTTAACTGCCATATACTATCAGCTCCTAAAAGAAAATCACAGTTGGCAGTCTGTTGAGATAAGTAGTTGTTTTCAGGGAGTTTCCACAGTTTGCTTCATCACTTCTGCTTTAATGATGTTGTTAGATATATTCACTGTTTGTAGCTGAGCTGTGCAATTTGTTGGTATGACAAGGTTTTCTAAATCAGAGGTGTTAGCTGTGATCACATTAGTCTTGCTCCTTATGAAACAATCACTGGTAAGCATGACTGTGAAGCTCAATCACTAGCACTCCTGCTGAAAGTTAACATTAGCTGAAGTAACAGGAAGAGGACTTGCATTAAATGCCTTTGTGGAATGGCCTTGTGGATGCTGCAGCTCTATTCTCCGGACTGTTCAGTGGTGCCTTTCCTGCTCTGCCATGGGAGCCTTTTTCTCTCCTAGGTGTGTGTGCAGCAAGAGCTAACCCTTCCTGACCATGTGGTCAGCCTGTGCTTAGTTCAGCCCTCTTTCCGTTTCAAGCCATCTTCAGCTGGTTCCTGTCAGTACTGTCTCATGGTAGGTACTCTAGTAGCATTGCAGTAGGATAGTAAATTTAATGGAGCTCCTAATTTAAGGGGAAATTTCAGAAATGACTGCTGCAGTTCATTTACAGTCAGTGAGAGAACCATTTGTATGCAAAAGCCCAATAATCAGGCCTGTATTTTTCCTACTTTTTCATGTTAAGAATCTGGGGACTAGAAATCCACTTGAAATAAATGAAAATCAGATACAGTTAGTGTGTTTTGCCTGTGTTGTGAGAAGTAGCTGTTACTTTTTTGGTTATTACCAGAATGCTAATTTGCTCTAAATTGAAAAGATTTTACTAATTGAATTTGCTGTGAAATTATTTTCAGTTCCTCCAAAATAAGAGGACAGAGGTGTTGGTTATTCAGTTTTGGAGACCATGTGTGAATTTTAATTTATTTTTCAGAATCCTTGGAGTTTCTGTAATAAAAGCCCAAAAGGGTCAATATTATGGCTTGTTGTATGCAAACTGAACAAGGTCTGAGCCATTCTTATGGACTGAAGCAATGCACAAGATGACAGAAACCAGACAGTTTCTATTTCACAGTTTGATTTTAACAAGATACATAAATTTACAAACAAGCAAACACAAGAGGAGTGATAGCAAAACAATATTTAAATATGAAGGATAGGAAGACCAGGTTTATTGCAATTTACAATCTGATTTAGCTCTAATTGGTCTTTTTGATGTCTGTTTCTCTTTGATCTTTGAATACTCAGGGCTAGTTTATCACTTTTCAGTCTGCCAGGAGGAGGATTACAATATTGTGCCATGCCCCCTGGGTGCCAGTAATGCACCAGTACAGAAAGGATTGGTATCACAAGGCACACTGTGGGGCTGAAGCCAGGCTGCTGCTTACCTCTGCATTTTGCCATTCATTCTTGCCAAGTCGCATGACCACAGCATAGCAGGATTCACAAGAGTGAACCCTCTGATACAGAAAGTCGCAGCAGCACAATTAAATGGATTCTTACACAATCTTCCTGCAAGACTGCTATTGATTGATTAGAATGTGTCTTCTTAGAGGGTTTTGATGTTGTATGGTACAGAAATAATGAGTAATTTCAAAGGGTGAAAACTGTATTCAGCTAAACTAACTGTTATGAAGGCTGCTTTTGAGCTAATGCAATGTCTTTAAACTGGTAACATCCCAGGAAGAATAATGCCAGTCAGGTTCTGTCTATATTTATACTATTCCTTTACCATTAAGTAAAATTATATAATTTATGTGTTTTTCATGCTGACACTGTGTTACAGAGCCATACAGCAAAAACAGGATTAGAAGTATGTGCTAGCTCACAAAATGCGTTGCAGGAGGCATGCTTAACCACTTTAGCCTTTTATTGGTTTTGTCCATTAAACCATCAATGACATTTGACAAAAATTTGAATAAACAATAAGGCATTTTGTGCTTTGTTTTTGCAACAAAACAAATCAGCAAGTAAACCCCAGGAGTGTCAAGAAGATGCAGAATTTTTTGATGTGACATTGAGAAAAATGCTGTAATTTGAACCCAATTTAAACACACAGAAATACTGTATTTTGAATACAGTCTGAACTGTAGTGATATCAGATAGCAAGTGAGCTCTGCTGTGTCTGCCAGTTCAACAATTCTGTTAGTATAGAGGAAAATTAAATGGGAGTTTCTGAGGTTCTTTAAGAGATAGGGTTAGACACTTTCCTGAAGAAAGAGGTGCCAGCTTGATTATGTATGCTGTGTTGGTTAATGCTTGATGACAGTTGTTGCTCCATGTTGTGGATTTTGTAGACACCCTCATGGAAAATGGGCAGAACAGTATGGTTATGGTGGATTTGAAAATTATTTAACAAGTTCCAGAAAATGAAATGGTTCAGAAAAGGAAGAGGCTACTCTGCATGTCTAACAAATTATTTGGAAAGATGGCAGTTTATGCATGTAAACCTCCAGTTTGTGAAAAAGTGCAGCTATAAGGGAAAAAAAAAATTGCTATTCAGATAGTTTAGTGGTGAGTAAGAGTAAACTTCAAGAGTGAACCACTTACAGACAATATTCCCACTTTATACTGCATACCATCGACCATTTCTTCTTAAGTATCTTTCCAAGGTTTTGGCATTATTTTTCATACACAGAAAAATAAATCTCAATCTTCATTGTATTGTTACAGATATATATGAATGTTTTATGGTTATGTTCAGGGAAAACTAGTCTCCAGTAATATTCATCAACTGTAGAGAAGGGTCTTCAGACCCTGTTATGTATGGACTCAAATGTCTTTTAACTTGCAGTGTTTCAATCTCTTCTTCACTATTAAGCGCATTGTAGGAATGCAGCTATGAGAACTGAATTTAGCATGCTCGATGTTCTGCCTTTCAACATTTAGATAATAGCTCAATGTTTGATCTTGAAAGAGCTTAAATGGAATAGTATCCTTCCAAATCTCATTCTGTCTTTGGTGAATGTGGAATGTGATCAATGATGAAGGGATCAATTAACTCTTTTGACTTGAAGTAGTGGTCATAAAGGTTAATACTGTATTTGATATCATACCAGTAATATTGGTCAGTGTATCTCAAGAAGCTGTGTGAAAATAGGAGAATGCAGCCCATATGGCACCTTTTAGAGGAGGTATAAACCAAACAGTAGTTAAATATTTAAATCTGAGGACCAGGTTACAGGCCAGTTAGCCAAACTGGACATCCATAAATCTATGGGCCCTGGTGGGATGCATCAATGAGTCAGAGAGACCTAGCAGATGTTATTGCTAGGCCACTCTTCATCATCTTTGAGAAGTCATGGAGAGGTGCCTGAGGACTGTAGGAAGGCCAGTGTCACTCCAGTCTTCAAAGAGGGCAAGAAGGAGGTCCCAGGGAGCTACAGGCAGGTTAGTCTCACCTCCATCCCTGGAAGGTGGAACAAATAATTCTGGACGTCATCTCAAAACATGTGGAAGCAAAAAAAATGTAATTGGGAGGGGTCAGCATGGATTCACCAAGGGGAAATCATGCTTGACCAATCTGATTGCCTTCTATGATGGCGTGACTGGCTGGGTAGATGAAGAAAGAGGAATAGATGTTATCCACCTTGACTACAGTAAGGCTTTTGACACTGTCTCCCATAACATTCTCATTAGGACACTCAGGAAGCATGGGCTAGATGAGTGGATAGTGAGGTGGATTGAGATCTGGCTGTGTGACAGAACTCAGAGGGTTGGGATCAATGCAGCAGAGTGAATTTGGAGGCCTGTAGCCAGTGCTGTCCTCCAGGGGTCAATACTCAGTCCAGTCTTGTTCAACATACTCATCAACAACCTTCACAAGGGAACAGAGGGTATCCTCAGCAATTTTGCTGATGATACCAAACTGGGAGGAGTGGCTGACACTCCAGAGTACTGTGCTGCCATCCAGCCTGACATGGAGAGGCTAGAGAGCTGGGCAGAGAGGTTCAACAAGGGCAGGTATAGGGTCCTGCACCTGGGGAGGAAGAACACTATGCACCAACATAGGTAATATTTGGATCTGCTGGAAGGCACTTCTGAGAAGAAGGATCTGGGAATCCTGGTAGATAGTAAATTATCCATGAGCCAGCAATGTGCCCTTGCTGCCAAGAGCACATTGAAAGAGCATAAGAAAGAGTGTGGCCAGTAGGTCGAGAGAGGTCACAGACCCCCTCTGCTCTGCCCTGATGAGGCTACATGTGGAATATTGTGTTCAGTTCTGGGCTCCCCAGTTCAACAGGGACAGGGACCTACTGGAGAGAGTCCAGAGGAGGGCAACAAAGATGCTTGGGGATTGGAGCATCTCCCTTAGGAGGAAAAGCTGAGAGAGCTGAGACTCCTTAGCCTGGAGAAGAGGAGGCTGAGGAGAGGCCTTATTAATGTCTCGAAGTATCTCAAAGGTGAGTGCAAGAAGGATGGAGCCAGGCTCTTTTCTGTAGCTGCCAGTGACAGGACGAGGGGAAATGGGCACAAGCTGGAACATAGGAATTTCCATTTAAATATGAGAAAAATCTTCTTTATGGTGAGGATGACAAAGCACTGCAACAGGATGCCCACAGAGTTTGTGGAGTCCCCTTCTCTAGAGGTAGTAAAAACTTGCCCTGATTCAGTCCTCTGTGATGTGCTGTAGGCAATGCTGCTTTAGTGGAGATGGACTAGATGATCTCTGGAGATCTCTTCCAACTCTTGACAATTCCGTGTTTCAGTGATTCTGTGAAGTGGAAAAATGCCAATACTTGTGTATTCAAATCAGAGAGCACCTTTGTGAGATCATCTGGTTCTTGTTAATTGTTTTGATGATATAATTCTACCCTGACTTGAGAGGATAGAAGAGTGGGGAGTGTTCTACAGGTCCCCAGTTCAGTCCCTCAATTGATAACTAATAGTATGTCTTGCTTTAAAAGCTGCTTTTGCTTCCCACTCATCCATTAACATGAGTATTCTGTGGAACTTCTACTATTAGGATGATCCATTTCCATTTTCATCAGATCAGAAACCTAGCACTGGTGAGGTCATGTTTGGAGTGCTGTGCCCAGTAATGGATCCACATGTACAGAAAAATGTGGATATTCAGGAGCAGATACACTGAAAATATATGAGAGTGATGAAGGGACTGGAGCATGAGGAGAGGCTGAGAGAGCTGGAACTCTTCAGCCTAGAGAACAGTAGACTCAGGGTAATCTTATCCAAGTGTACAGATACCTGATGGGGGAAGTAAAAAAGATGGAGCCACTCACTTTTCAGTGGTGCAGTCACAAAATAAAATACATACCGACTGAAATACAGGAAATTCCTTAACATGGAATTTTTCTTCACTTAAAAAAATACTTCTTTACCGTGAGTGTTGTTGAATGCTGGGCTAGTTGCCCGGGGAGGTGCTGAACTGTTCATCCTTGGAGATACTGAAACCCAACTGGACATTTCCTTGAGTAACCTTCTGTAGCTGACCATGCCTGGAGCTGGGGCTCTGACCTGTGAAAATGCTGAAATGTGAAACTGGGCACTTAAATTAGTAGTCTTTTGGGTACAGATAAGCATGATTTTGTCTATTTGTGTGAAGAAGAGAATATAATATGTAATTGTACTGGAAATTTACATGGTTTACAAGCTGAATGTCGACTGAATCCACACTACATTATTTACAGCTTGTGTAGGGGAATTTTGAAGGATTGCTATATTTTTACATCTGATTTTTCATTATATGACTGAGAATAGTGAGGTTGCATTTTTGCAATTTTGTCTGTCTAAGAAATGGGTCTATTCATTTCCCAGAAGATATTGGTGAGAATTATTTTTGCAGTAAAAACAAATAGAATATTTAAAATGGTTATGCAATATGAAAATATAATGTAGAAATTCTGGCAGAAATCAACAAAAACTATTTAGTACAGGTTTCCCAAACATTGTTCCATAGGCTAAGACATTGTTGTGATACATGAAGAATAGGTTTGTTATTTGTCTAGTTATTTGCATGAGAAGTCTAATTTTCCATATGAGCAATTCCATTAGCTATTCTAGAGAAGCTGTGAGATGTTTTTCTTGTGCAAGGTGCAAAGGGAGGAATTCATGCTGGGCTTTTGATCTTGGAAAATTAGTTTGGCTTGACATTGTTGATAGATTGATTGTTTTCAGGAAATTAGCTATCTTCCGTGATGCATTTTAAGTTTGATTCAAGACACTTAGCTAAGACTCCTTTTTCACTTTAGTAGTAAATAGGTAGAAGAAGTATGATAATGACAATAATCATCTTGACAGTCATCACTGAGAAGAGAGCATTAAAACTACAATCTAATTTAATATATAGTCAGAGCTATGATAGTATTTAGCAATCCCTGATCCCTGAGAAGTCATAATTATGCCACTGTTGGAAAACAGGCAGCAGCCATCCTCTCCCCTTTCTCCTTGCCTCTCCTGGAAATACAGGAAGGGTAATATGGTAATACCACCTACTATCTCAAATACATGTTGAAGCTGAAAGGGTAGATCTCTACGTCTGTTACAGCAACCTTCACCAAGTAAACATGCAGACAGATTTTAGAGCTGTCTCCTTGCACAGCACCTGAGGGATGACAGAGACAGTAGTGTCATGCAGGAAAGTGTGCTTTTGTGAAAAAGCAGCTTTTCGCTTCTTTTCCCATGTGTTGAATCAAATTAATGGATTAAGATATGTGTGATTTAAAAGAGTTTATAAAGCCTGGATTTGGCTAGCATATTATAGCAAGATAATGTCCCAGTAAGGATCACTGTGGTGCATTTTTGCTCCTACATTTTGAGTTCTTTGCCATGATGATTGTTGGCTTCTGCTGGATGTGAGCTGTTGAACTAAAAAATAAAATATTTTTTCAAATTATTCTATGTAAATCTGAGTCTTTGAAAATGGTAATGGTACTGCAGCAACCTGAGATAATACCAAGTCCTGAAGGACTTTGTCCTTGAGTCTTTGTACCAGAGGCCTTGGCTTTATCTTTTCTCTTCCTGGTCTAGACCTTTTACCTTAGTGAGCTAAGATAACATGGTCACCAAACATGTCCTCTCACACATAGGAGAATACCGCTACATTAGCACTGATTTAAATAACAATTTACATGGCTTGTGATGTAGTCAGTACGAAGAATAGACACCTTTTTTGGGATGAGTATTTGGCAGAGAATTGGTGAGCACAGATCTGACATGATCTTTTTTGTGGTTCTTCATGTATTTCCTCATGTGGACAGCTGTTGTTATGGGTGTGTGGTATGTGTGCTCTGAAAATGAGTAATTTAGTTCATACTGAACCATATGGGGCAAAAGAAAACATTACAAGGATATATTGCAACTAGCATAAGATGTGCTGCTCTGACATGCTCAACAAGTCAGGCACAAATCTTGGCCAAAACACAGGAAAAAAAACCACCTGCTTTGTATCTCCTGGAATTAAAAAAAAAATAATAAAATCCCACTTAGTTCTTGTTTGTAAGCATTTGGATTCCTTCAGTGTTTCTTCAGCAGCTAAGCAAAGGCTTCATTGGCATTCTCGCCGTTTATAGTTGGATCCATCATGGTATGTTTCAGTCTGCAAAGTTAGTATCCAGCAAAATTATGCTGTGGTTAACAAAATGTGAGTTACTTCAATATGCAAAAGAAAAAGTGTTGCACATACACAATTGCACTTTAGTGTCCTTTATTTTCAATGTGTGATAGAAAATATTCTTGAAGGAAATGTATCACAGTTACTGATAGCTGTTTTATGCATATGTTGCCTTGACAATGCAGCATAAAGCTCTAAAGGGAATGCTTCTTTGGTCAGTATTTAATTTTCAGAAAGGCTAACAGTATCTTCCATTAGCTCATTAGTAGGATTTTAAAACTTGAAACACACATGGTAATAAATCTCCTCCAATTACCAAGTTGTAAAAAGCAGCTTACTGCTTATTTCAAAGGGTAGTGGCTCACTCACTGATTTGAGAATCCATCCTTCTTTGTAAATAGAGCAGAGATTGCCTAAGGCTGGGCCCACCTGCAGAGGGAGAGGTTGTCCAAGTGAAGTGGCCTGATGGAAAACTGTATGGTGCAAAGTATCTGGGAACAAACACAGCTCACATGTATCAGGTAGGAGTCTATATTTATTACCAGGTGCCTGTTTTTCAGATGTCTTTATTGCTATTGCTGTAGCAGTGGAGTGGCCAGCTGCACTTTCAAAGCTGCAGAATGCTGGAGTGTGGACTTTTATTGTAACGGTTAATGCATTTGAAATAATAAATAAAGCGGCCTAAACCATTAACAAGTGCTGTGCACTCTTTGGAAGATGAGGTTTCACCAGTACTTATGGAACCAAAAAAATGGGTTATTTAATAACAACTCAGGTGAAAAGATGGAACTTAAGATTAAAAGATAACATTTATTTTTTTATCCAGGTTATTTACTTTTATTTTATGTCAAGTAATTTTACAATTAATGATAAAAAATTAAGTACTGGCTTCTGACTACAGTGAACCTTAAATATTTTGTAAAAGGGTGGACAGTAAAAAGAAGAGCATAAATACTCCCACTTTCATTTGTCTGAGGCACTTTTGAATGAATTAACACATAATCTAAGGAGTGCTTTATCCTCAGCAAAGGGAAGAGGGATCTGAACACTAAAGACAAGGCTAAAAAGCTGACTTCTGATTTCAGAGACACAATAATTGTTTTTTTATGTACTTGCCTTTGAGAAAAATCAGCAGCTTTGAGTACACAAGTCAGTGGTAAAAACTGCAGTAGAACAATCACAATAACAACGGCACTTCTGAAAGAATGAGAATCTAGGTACCTTTCATTTATATACATATAATAATTTTCACTTATGTAATTCTTTTCATCTGAGGGCTTCACATTACTCCATGAAAATGGCAAATTTACTATTCTATCTGTGGATAAATTAAAGCACAGGGAGGCTAAATTACTTGCTGCATTGACCTTCTCACTTTGCCAATGACTTGCAATTAAACTCAAGTCATCACAGAATCATAGAATGGTTTGAGTTGAATAGGACTATCCAACCTGGTTTGAACACTTCCAGGGAGGGGCCTTCCACAACTTCCCTGGGCAACCTGTTCCAGCGTCTCACCCTCACACTAAAGAATTTCCTCCTAATGTCTAACCTATATTTCCCCTCTTCCAATTTTGGTCCATTACGCTTTGTCCTCTCACCACATGCCCTTCTCAGAAGTTCCTCCCCAGTTTTCCTGTAGACCCCCTTCAGATACTGGGAGGCCACTGTAAGGTCTCCCCAGAGTCTTCTCTTCTTCAGGCTAAAAAGCCTAAACTTTCTCAGTCTATCTGTGTAGGAGAGGTGCTCCAGCCCTCAAATAATCTTCGCTGCCCTTCTCTGGACCTTTTCCATGAGCTCCATGTCCTTCTTATGTTAGGGGCTCCGGGACACAGTACTCCAGGTGAGGTCTTACGAGAGCCAAGTGAAGAGGGAGAGTCACCTCTTTTGACCTACAGGGTACACTTCTTTTGATGCAGCCCAGGACACGGTTGGCTTTCTAGGCTGCAAGCGCACAGTACTGGCTTATTTTGAGCTTCTCATCCACCATCACTCCCAGGTCCTTCTCCTCCAGACTGTTTTCGATCCATTCTTCATCCAGCCTTTATTTGTGTCTGGGATTGCCCCAACGCAGGTGCAGGACCTTGCACTTGGCCTGGTTGAATTTCATGCAGTTTGCACAAGCTCACTTCTCAAGTCTGTCAGGGACCCTCTCAGTGGCTTCCGTTCCCTCCAGTATGTTGACTTCACCACACACTTTGGTCTCATCCGCAAACTGCTGAGGGTGCACTCAGTGCCACTGTCCATGTCACTAACAAAGATGTTAAACAGCACAAGTAGCGACCCCTGGGAAATACCACTCCTCACAGTTCTCTGTCTGGACATGGAGCTGTTGATCACCACCCCTCTGAGTGCAACCATTCAGCCAATTCCTTACGCAATGAGTGGTCCATCCATCAAATCTGTACTGTTCCAGTTTTTATACCAGGGTGTCATACTGGACAGCATCAAAGGCTTTGCACAGGTCCAGGTGGATGACTTTGGTTGCTCTTCCTTTGTCCACTGATGCCGTGACCCCATAGTAGAAGGCCACCAAATTAGTCAGGCAGGACTTGCCCTTGGTGAAGCCATGTTGGTTGTCATCAGTCACCCCTTTGCTTTCCTTGTGCTTTAGCAGAGCCTTCAGGAGGATCTGTTCCATGATCTTGCCAGACACAGAGATGAGACTAACTGTTCTATGTTTGATCCCTTGATCTAGTCTCTAAATCTTACCTCTTCCCTTATATTTAGCAGCTGTATTACATTGTGAAGGTGAAAATTTATTCATAAAATATAAAGATAATTGTTCTTTAGTAGCATTAATCTTCATATAATTTAATCTTCTAAACAGCTGGTCTTCTGAGGAATACTGTGGAATAGATTAGAAGAATGTTTATAAGTTTCGTATTTGAAAGAATCTGACACAGTCAAAATTCTTTCTCTTATTTTGGACCTCTTGGACAACATGATGAAATCAGTTTAGTTTAAGGAAAGTGGATTAGCATGTGGTGGTTCAGTAAGGTTTGAAGTTCCTCAGCATAACGATAATGGGAGATTGCTGTAAACTGCCTTGTAATGATACCCTCTCACAGGGGAAACAGCAAAGATTAAAGATTAGCAGGAGTCCAGATTGCACTACATAGGATTTTGGAGACAAACAACTATTTAAATCTGTAAAAGAGGAGAGGAGGCTGGTACAACATGGTCATATATTACAGAAAGTCTATTACATGGAGACTGCAAGGCTAACTTCAAGATGAGTTAGTAGATCTTCAGGTCTTTCTACACAGCCTGGCTGATAGCTCCCAGTACCAATGTATACACATAGTCCATTCTTCTGGGTTGCAAGATCTCTGTTACAGCCTCAAGTGTCTCTTACCAACTCTTTTGTGATATCTGAGACAAAAGGAGAGACTCTCTCAAATGAGTGTTATGACCTAGTAAGGCACGGGTGTTCAACTTGGATAGATCTGTGGGTTTTCCTCATGTTCATGAGACATTTGTGTTGAGTATGACAGTACATGTGCATGCAGGAGCTGTGACATAATGCACCAGAATTTGTGCCATCCACTTGGACATTGATAGCTTAGTATCTTAGGCTATCTCTAAGCAGAGTTACACATGTCAAATGAAGCAGGTGTTGAAATGAAATTGTAAATGCAATCTACATTTGATGTCTTGATAATTTTTTATATTGTGGTTCACTATTTATTTTTTAGCTTCACTTGAGATTATTAAATTATCCATTAGCTGCTTTCTAATAATTTCAGCTGATCCTTTAATTTATGATGTTCTGATAAAATCTCATGGAGAGAATAGCATGCTACACAGTCACAGTACAGCAGCAGAAGTCCAAATAAAATAACTTGCTGGATAAAACTCATGATTTGAACTGTAGTATCTAAAGTCTAAATTAGATTTGACCTAATAGAGATTGTGGGGTTTTATTTTGCGTGAGCCATGATACTGTTGAAAGTCTTAAGAGCTCTTATGTTTGCCTTTAATGATACGGAAAATTTATTTCCAGTGTAGTATGCTGAATTAGAGCTGAAGAACTTCCAGTTACTCTTGATTGTAAATGTTCAATATATTTCGTACTGCAAATGTACCAAATTCTGTGGCTTGATGCAGTTGCTTGCTGCTGTAAACTACCAGATTTTAAAAATAAAAAAAAATAGATAAAATAAAATTTAAAAATTGTCCATCCAGGAGGTGGTTTTCTGATCTCATGAATCTGGCAGAGTTCATTTCCTGTCCAGTTCTTTCACCAACGATGCAAAAAACATTAAAAGCATAATTACTAACTGTATTATGCTAAACATATTACCAAATATATTGTGCAATAAGGAAAGGCCACTCCTGAATCTCAGTGAAAAATACCTGAATTGCCATAATTTTATTATACATGCTTAAGCCAAATTGACCCTTAAGTTCCTGTAACATGCCACTAGCATACCAGGCTTATGGGGTTAGTAACAAGAGCAGAGAGGAGCAAGGATCACAGATATGTAGAGTTGTCATGGTTGGAAAGGATGTCTGAGATCACTGAGTCCAACCATCAACACAAAAAAATAACAAACAACCAAACGAACAACAACCAAACAAACAAAAACCCGAACCAAAACAAAATCCCACAAAAGCCAACAAACCAACCAAAATAAAAACACCCCACCAAAAAACAGTCACAAAACCCCCCACAATCTCAGCCAGTAGAGCATGCCCTGAAGTGCCAACATGTACACATTTCTTTAATACCTCCAAGGATGGTGAATCCACCACCTCCCTGGGCAGCCTGTTCCAATGCCTGACCACTCTTTCAGTATAGAAATTCCTCCTAATATCCAATCTAAACGTCCCCTCCTGCAACCTAAGGCCACTTCCTCTGGTCCTGTTGCTATTTACTTGGGAGAAGAGGCCAGCACCTGTGGTGTGTTAAGACAGACTCCAGGGTCAGAAGCAATGCATCATTTATTTTGAGAAAATGCTCCCTTATATACTTTTACAGTGGGGACTGAGAGTAATCAGCTGGGATACAGAGAATGTAAACAGCACTCACACCTGCTCCTTGGCACATACACACTCCTTGGGTTCCCAGGATGTAGTCAATCACACACCAAGCACATGATAAGCAGTGTTCTGTTTATGTCGACATTCACAGTGCTGTTCACAGCAAGCCCTTGCCCTTGGCTGGTCTTATATTGCTTTGTCTCCTTCTTTACAGGGAGAGGAGGCCCCTTTTCTTTTTCCCTTGCTATTCTGCACAAGCACCCACCTCCCTACAACCTCCTTTCAGGTAGTTGTAGAGGGTGATCAGGTCTCCCCTCAACCTTCTCTTCTTCAGACTAAACAACCCCAGTTGCTTCAGTCACTCCTCATATGACTTGTTCTCTAGACCCTTCACCAGCTTGGTAGCTCTCCTCTGGACATGCTCCAGCACCTCAATTTGCTTTTTATAGTGAGGGGCCCAGAAATTTACACAATACTTGAGGTGCAGCTTCACCAATGCCAACTAGAGGACAATAACTACTCTTGCTGGCCACACTATTCCTAGTGCAGGCAAGGATGCTGTAGGTTTTCTTGGCCACCTGGGCACACTGCTGGCTCATGTTCATTCTGCTGTCAGCCAGCACCCCCAGGTCTTTTTCTGCTGGGCAGCCTTCTAGTCACTCTTCCCCAGGTCCGTAGCTTTGCATGAGGTTGTTGTGACTGAAGAGCAGGACCTAGCACTTGGCCTTATTGAACCTCATACAATTGGCCTCAGCCCATCGATCCACTCTGTCCAGGTCTACCTGCAGAGCCTTTCTACTGTCTAGCAGATTGACACTCCCACCTGATTTGGTGTTGTCTGCAGACTTACTGGGGTGCACTTGATCCCCTCATCCAGATCACTGAGAAAGGCGTTGAACAAGACTGGCCCTAAAACTGAGCCCTGAGGGACACCACTGGTGACCAGCCACCAATTAGATTTGACCCCATTTACCACAACTCTCTAAGAACAGCAATCCTGCCAGTGTTTTACCCAGAGTACACTTTTCTATGTTATGATTTGCCAACCTCTCCAGGAGAATACTGTGGGAGACGGTATCAAAGGCCTCACCAAAGTCCAGGTATACAACATTATAGGATGACTTTCATGACTTCGCTATCCATCTGTGCTCTCTGTATTTTAAGTCTATCGCATATCTGTGCATGTATTTTAATATGCTGTAAAAAAAATTGCTTTTAAAGAAGTTAATAGTCCAAAGATCTTTAGCCTGACTTTTAAGAGTAGATATGCTATATTGGATTTTTCAGGTGTTTGTAATTAATCTGACATAGTTAGTCATGGCAAGGTTTTAATTTGAATCTACAAAACTCAGTCCATTTACAAGTTCAAGTTTGTAATTGTTCACTTGTATCTATGATAATACTTTTCATAAGGTAGTATTTTCCTCTATATGTATTTAGGCTTACTCTTTCAACGTAAGTCTGTTGTTGTCATTCATATGGTCTCATTAAGTCACCTTACAATGTGGAATGGGACTTCTTTTAAGTTTATACTAAACTTTAAAGTACAGTTCCTGTGAGAACTGAAACTGCAGTCATAGATAATAGCTGAACTTCACAATTGTTCGATGAAGTATTAAAAAAAAAATCAGCAGCTACTGAACAGACTTAAATGCTTCATAGCCTCAGCATTTTAACATTCCCAACACCTAGTTACATTTCTTTTCTTATTTTCTGCTAACAGGGTTCATGTTGGATTAAATCTGAACCTAAGCATGATAAAACTTTTCATCTTCTGAACAGAGCATTTTAAAGAAATTCCATCAGATTCAATAACATTCTGTTAACTGGTATTTCCTTAGTTGTCACTCATACTTTCTTTCTTTTGACAGGGTTTTCCTCAGCCTTGAAGCACAGGATGATAGAATTTTTTTTTTTTATTAGAAGCAAGTAAAAAACAAAATTACAGGCAAATAAAAATGATCCAAAGACATTTTAATATGTCCTTTCTGCAAAATAATGTTGTCTGTGTTGTTACTGCTTGGCATTCCTAATCCAGTAAATTTTACTTTATTGTATATGTGTCAGAGTTGATTGTGAAGTCTCTTTGCTTAGACATTATTTTCAACTTACAAATGTGTTGCAGTTCTTAAAAAATTAATATTTTTTATGCTTTGTCCTAACACTGCCTTCCTAAAATAGCAAAATAATTGTATATAAATCTTTGGTGTTTGCACATGCATTTTTGTCTGTATACATTCTGATAAACTTCACACAACAGTTAAATTATTGTTCTATTTTTAAATACCCATTTTTTCAATTAGGTTGAGTTTGAAGATGGTTCTCAAATAGTAATGAAGAGAGAAGAGATCTACACTCTTGATGAAGAGCTTCCTAAGAGAGTAAAAGCACGTTTTGTAAGTTTTTGCTGATGATATCTTTCTAGTATATACATATATATATATATGCTCAGAATGCCAATAACACTGTGTTTGGCTTTATTCTGCAATTCAGTTTAAATTGGACGAATGCTTTGTGTAGCCAAAATGGCTTGCTAAATTTGCTCAATTACTACAAGTGCCCATTTGCTATTGAGAATGGTTAGTTTTTCTTCCAGTACAGGCAAATGCTGTTGTCAGACATAATTGTTATCTCCTACAAGGGACATCCTGGTAGATTTTCTGTGAGATCATGAATTATCAAGTTGGTAAGATTTTTAAATTTACAGATACTCTGTTCTTTCAATATGTTTATAGCAAGTATTTTTACAACTTTACAAGTTCTCAGAGCATTAATTTGTTGTAAGAAACAAAGTACCTGATAAAAACTCATTAATGTCACTGGCAAACATTTAACCAGCCTTGGGTTCAAAGCTAAATCTTCACTATGTTTTTTAAGTTTCTTGCAGTTTTGGACATCCATCAGTTAGCTTTTTATATGTATGCCATGTGACAAGGTGTTGAGGTTCATAAAGAGCATAATGTTTGAAAAGGGAAAGTTCTACTGTACAATTGGAAACATAGAATCATAGAACCATTCAGGTTGGAAAAGACCTTTGGGATCACCGAGTCCAACCATCATCCCTACTCTACTAAGTTCTTCCCTAAACCATATCCCACAACACCACATCCAAACAACCCTTAAACACATCCAGGGATGGTGGCTCCACCACCAGTGTCTGACCACTCTTTCTGTGAAAAAAATTATCCTAATGTCCAGTCTAAACCTCCCCTGTTGCAGCTTGAAGCCATTCACTCTTGTTCTGTCACTAATTACCTGTGAGAAGAGACCAGCACCAACCTCTTTACAGTGACCTTTCAGGTAGCTGTAGAGAGTGATGAGGTCTTCCCTCAGCCTCCTCTTCCTCAAACTAAACATTCCCAGCTCCTACAAGTGTTCTTCATAAGATTTATTCTCTAGGCCCTTCACCAGCTTTGCTGCCCTCTTCTGTACTTGTCCCAGCACCTCGATATCTCTATTGAATTGAGGTGCCCAAAACTGGACACAATACTCCAGGTGTGGCCTCACTAGTGCCGAGTACAGGGGGACAATCACCTCTCTGCTTCTGCTGGTCAGACTATTTCTAACACAAGCCAGGATGCCATTGGCTTTCTTGGCCACCTGGGCACCCTGCTGGCTCATATTCAGCCATTTGTCAATGAGAACCCCCAGGTCCTTTTCTGCCAGACACTTTCCAGCCATACTTCCCCAAGCCTGGAGCATTGCCTGGGGTTGTTGTGGTACAAGTGCAGGACCTGGCCCTGGGCCTTGTTGAAGCCCAGACCACTGACATCAGCCCAACGATCTAATCTATCCAAGTCTCTCTGTAGAGCCTCCCTGTCCTCATGCAGATCAACACTCCTGCCTAGCTTGGTGTCATTTGCAGACTTACTGATAATACATTCTATGTCCTTATCAAGATCATCAGTAAAGATGTTAAACAGAAACAGTCCCAACACTGAGCCCTGAGGAACACCACTTGTGACAGGCCCCAGCTGGATTTGACTCCGTTGACCACGACTCTTTGGGCCCGACTGTCCAGCCAGTGCTTGATCCAACAGATCATGTGCTCATCCAGGCTGTGAGCAGCCAGTTTTTTTATGAGAGTTCTATGGGGAACCTTGTCAAATGCTTTTTGGAGGTCCAGGCAGGCAATATCTACAGCCTTTCCCTTACTGACAGGTCTGTAGTTTCCTGGATCCTCCTTTCTGCCTTTCTTATAGATGGGTGTTACATTTGCTACCCTCCAGTCCGTTGGGACCTCCCCAGTTAGCCAGGGCTTCAGGTAAATAATGGAAAGTGTCTTGACAATCACATCTGCCAACTCTTTCAGCACGTTTGGATGTAACCCCTTCCGGTCCCACAGAGTTGTGTGCATCTAAGTGATGTAGTAGGTCTCTGACCACTTCCTCTTTCATTGTGATGACCTCATTCTGCATCCCCTCCCTGTCTCCTAGCTCATGTAGCTGCGTATCCATGGAGCAGCTAGTTCCACTGCTAAAGACTGAGACAAAGTAGGTGTTGAGCACCTCAGCCTTTTCCTCATCTTTTGTTACTAAGATTCCCTTTGCATCCAGTAAAGGATGGAGATTTTCCCTAATCCTCCTTTTGCTGTTAAAGAACTTACAGAAACATTTTTATCATGCCTAATAGCTGTAGCTAGTTTGAGCTCTAGCTGTGCTTTGGCTCTCCTAATTTTCACCCTGCATAGGTTCACTTCATCTTTATAGACTTCATGAGTGACCTGTCCCCTCTTCCAAAGGTCATAGACTCTGATTTGTTCTTAAGGTCCAGCCAAAGGTCCCTATTTAGCCAGGCTGGTCTCCTACCCTGCTTACTGGTTTTCCAGCACACAGGGACAGCCTGCTCCTGTGCCTTTATAAGTTCTTTCTTGAAGTATGTCCAGCCTTCCTGGACTCCTCTACCCTTCAAGGCAGCCTCCCAAGGGACTCTTGTCAATCAGTCTTGTAAGCAGGTAAAGTTATGAGAGCGCTTTCTAGTGGGGGGTACAGTCATCAAAAATTCTTGGCTAAGACGCCTTTTTGTCATTGTTTCTGTGGTATGTGCATGCTTCTTTCACTGTCTTGACCACCTAGGATTAAGAGAGATGTCTTGGAAAATGTTAAATGAACCATCTAGTTATATTCAATGGGATTTTTCATTATATTCAGAAAACATTTCATTACCTTTTTTTGTTTTAGAGACTGTGTAAAAAGCATTTATAATTCACTGCGCTTTCTGTAGAATGTAAACTGTTGTATTTCACTAAGGATAACAACACAAACGTGGGTGGGTTTAGCTATTCTTTTTAAAATTTGAGTTTTTATAGATTTCTTTTTAAAATTTCGTTTGACACTATTAACTTCATAGGGGAGTTAAGTATAGGTTAAACACTCTGAATTTGGTCAACTAAATAAAACAAATCACAGGCTGTGTTCAAACCCTTGCATTATTTCCTCCTATTGCCTCAAATTCTATAAACATGTAACTTAGTCCTCAAGGTATGCTCAGCACTTCCTTCCTCTCCTCATGCTGAAAACAGTGCAAGGTAAAGACATCTTATGGTATTGTTTCTGTCCTCTTGAAATAAATAAATCAAATTTATTCTAAATGATGATTTTCCTAATCCTGGAAGTCTTAAACCTACCTAGACATCAGTGGTGGAAGTTGGTTCAAAAATTTCTGCCACTGCGTTTTTCCTGAATAGATTGCTGTTTGCTGTCCCACTGCTTTGTTCCAGTTGATTCTCAACTGAAACTGTTTTAGCTTTGTTGACAACTGAACTTGTGATGCCAGTTCTTTGTAAACTGGGCAGTGTGCAGGTTTGTCGTCAGAGGTCCATGCCATCCTGCCTTGCACTTAAAACTTTTCTGAGTAACACAAAGTGATGGGTAATACTCGATACAGCTAGGATCAGACCTGCCCAACAATTGCATCACTTTCATGTTGCTGTTTTTCTCTTTGAATTAGACTGATTTTGTGACCTCTGGATAAAATAAAAACTAACAATCAGTGTTAGTCACATCAGGAACACTACAGACATAGATAGTTAAATGATGAATAGTACGTGGGAAATATGGAGAATTAAGAATTATATTTTATGCGTGCATATAAAACATTTAATATTTAGAATTTTTCCTTGAAACAGTTATAACTCAATAATCAGTAATGGAGCTAACTTAATGTGATCTAGTGTAACATATCTGAGTTTCCATGTAACCTTTCTTTGTCAAAATATGATAGCTTGTATGAACCTGTGTGTGTAATTAATGTTTGCTTTTTAGTCTACAGCCTCTGACATGAGATTTGAAGACACATTTTATGGGGCAGATGTTATCTTGGGTGAGAAGAAGAGGCAGAGAGTATTGAGTTCTCGGTTTAAGAATGAATATGTGGATGATCCAGGCTACCGCACTTTCTTGAAAAGTTCATTCCAGAAGAAATGCCAGAAGGGACTATAAAGGAAACAAGAGAGAGACAGAGTGTTGATCAAAAAGCATGCAGCATTATTTGATTGGTTTCAGTTAATTGAACACTCAGTTTTACAATAAACAAATCCATGCACCAGCCTCTTAAGCTGAAATATTTCCATTCTGATTTCTTCAGTTAATGTATTAAAGATTTTGTAATGTTTTGCATCATAAAACTAAAGGGGGAAATAAGTGAGAGAGAGATTACACAGTGATACACTGAAGAAAACTTTCTGTCCTGCTCACATTGAAGTAAGTGGCAAAATTACTTTTGAATTATGAGAGACAATTCACTTTCAGAAGATAAGACCTTTTAGTAAACAGAGATAATTTCAGTGGCTCGTTTTTTCTGCAGACAGAAAAGGATTTTAAGTTCAATAATAACAGTTTTTATAAAACATGTTTTAAACGTACAAATATGTACAGTATTAAACAAAAGCTGTACTTACTTTGTACAGTGCTTTTGAATTCTTTTGTCACTACTACTTTCAGTAGGGTTTGATGTGGACTCAACTGTTGACTTAGATATTTTTGGTTTTTAAGAAAGATATCCTCAGTGCAGCAGGGGTGTTTTGTATATTTAAAGAGGCAGATTTTGGTAGTTATTTTTAAACATGTTTTTCATAAGATCTATTAAAATAGCTATTTGTAAAATACAATTTTCATTCATTATATGTATGAGAACTTAGAATTCAAATATATATGCATAACAACCTAGTTTTGAATGAATATATTATGGTCTTTTCAAATAACATTCTATCAGTGTAATGATGTTTTAAAATAAATAAATAAATACTGTACTTCTACTTACAGCATTTTGTCTGTTGATGTGATTTTCAATCCTATTATTTTATAGATGTAGGAATAAAAAAACTTCACTGTGTGCAGTATGCATGTAGGTTCCTGAACACAACACAATGTACATGTAGACACACACATGGCTTGGTATTAGAATGCAAACTTGATAAAGACTCTACCTTTATTTCTTGTCTTATTGTATCTTGACCTTTTTAAATGTTTCAAAGAAAGCAGAAAGTTTGAATTTATCTGAAATGCTTGGGTATGTGAAACTAGAAAAGAGCTTTATCAAAATGACATCATCAGTTTCTTTTAAATTGGACCATCAGCAGGATTTCTGACTGTCTGACACAGGAGAAAGAGCCCTTTCAAAATCCAATTTAAATGTGAGCAGTGCTGTTTCTAGGGTTCTGCTTGCAAAAATACTGAATATATGAACCCAAAGAATTTTTCATTACGAAGCCAGACTGAGACACACAGGTCTTTGTTTCATTGTAGCCCATGCATGATTATGGACACACAGTGGACAGTGAAATATTTTCATTTGCTATGTGACTCCTCAATTGACAATTTAATTTTTCTGTGTTACATTAACTATTTTTTTTCCTACCATTAAATCACTCAGAACCCTTTTAGTCTAAGGAACTGCTTAGCTGTGACAATTGCAATTTATTTCCAATTGAGAACACTTTCTCTAGAGGTAGTGGGCTGTGGTGGGTACAGACTGGCATATTTCAGAATATCAGAGCTCTTTGTGATAGTGTAAAAGAAAAATAAAAGCTAGTAATACAGTTGTAAAATGCAAGATCTCTGCTGCCTTCCACAGTTAAATGCAGCTGATAAAATTATTATTGATGCTTAGTTTAAAAATACTGGTCTAGGATAAGAATTTTGAAGCATTAAGGTTTTTAATTGATTGAATACATTTGAATATATTTTGCAATTAAATAAATGGTGCTATGGGAGTACTACAGAGGCTAAAAATAAAGTGTATGTTCTTTCGCTAGATTTGATATGACTTCTTATGACACTGTGAATAAACGGGTTAATCTCTATGAAATAGATCCAGCGTCTCTCTCTTCAAGTTCCTTGAAATTTGCTGATTAAACTGCTGCAAAAATACTTTTAAAAATTCATGTAAAAAACATCAGTTGGCTTTTTTCCCTTTCTGCCTTTCAGCAAAAAATGCCCTTTGGTTTGGAAGTTCCTGGAGGCTTTGAAAAAGTTTCTGACCTTTTTAAGGCACTATAAAATACTTGTTGTGCAAATGAAAAGCATAGTCATTGTCATGATCACAGTTTTGTGCCTCCTGTCTCAAGATATTATGGCCCTTGCAAACTGAATTGGCTGAGTAACTGGCCTAGAAAGAACTTTCCTCTTCCTTTACAACTCCTGAAAAGCCACACTTTTCAGTTCCACATCAGGTATTGATTTGTGAGAGAGCAGACTCACATGCAATAGTTGGTGTGTCATGCTCTGGGAAACCAGGAGCTTGCTACTATCTGAATTGTGTAAGTGGACACCAAAACAGGGTTGTTTGCTGTCCATGTAACCAGTTTTCAACAGCCAGGTTCTCACTCCAGTGAAGCCTTTATGTGCTATTTTTGTCCCAGTGTTAGGGATGGATGTGGCTTTTCTGATGAAAAACCATGTTGGCATTCATGACTGTTTCACTTATGGTATCGATGTAAGGAAGAGTGAAGTAGGTAGGAAAAGTGAACTGTTACCTTTAAAGACAGGCTAACTGAATCATTGGTGGTTTCCCTAGGATACAAAGAATTAATAACTGAATGTCTGTAGTGAGAGAGTGCTGCATGCCTGAGGACAGCAGGAACCATGCTTTTTCTAGTACCTTATTCATACAAGAGCAAAGTAATTGTTTTGTTTCAAAAATCCCGAGGGATATGGATGTGCTTGTGAGTCTACACACAAAGAGTAGTGGTTTGACGAGGTTACATTATTTTTTTTATATTTTTTTGTCAGGATATTCACACTCTTCTTGTGAAAAATATCAAGGAGGAGTCTCATGTACTTGAAACTATGCTGGCTTGCAAAGTAGAATGTGTTAGCACTATAACTATGATTTCCACATCTATAGCTAAGGTCTGATAAAATCAAATTACTAGAATTAGGTAAAAAATAGATTACTTCTCTTGAATCCTATTTGCTCTTGTATTACTCTAGCAAAGCAATTTTGTTGGTGCTTAATAGAAGCTCTACAATATATTGTGTTGTGATACAGTGGTTAAAAATTTTCAATTAAAAGGTATAATAGAAAAATTCCTACAAAATATTTTTCCTTTGAAGCTTGTTTATTCTTTCCAGCTGTGATGTAAGTGACCAGCAATTTTTTTGTATCAGAGAAGTTAATATGATACTGTTACTTATAAATAAAATACTGCAGGGTAAAAGCTGCCCCCATTCCTGCAGTTCCACACTTTCTGATTTTGTGATACATTCTGCAATGAAGACACAATACTAAAAATTACTGATAAACTAAATACTGCTTGAATGATACTCTGGCTAAATAACAAATAGGTGCATTTGCTACCTGTTTTGCTTGATTTAGCTGTCTTTATTTAGTGGCACAATCACAACTGTTGAGTTTGATAATAGATGAGGGCAAAATTAAAATCTAATTCACTGTTATGAAATGCTGGTTTTAATTTAGTCTCTTAAGTTTTATACTGGTATTTCTGTTTCTTGCTTACCAGCTGAAGTATGGTGGGCAAGAGGAATCTTTCCTGCACATACGCATAAAAGGCATATTGAACTTCTCTGAAAATTGCAGCAGCATCTGATAAATTTATCACACACCTTTGAACTTCAGAAGCCATCTCTGAGGCTTCTAGTCCTGGATTCCAAATGTCTTGGGATTTTTCTGACACATCTAGCAAAATAAAAATGAGTAATAATATGGTAGGGCATAAAGGTTTTGCTGGAATTAATTGAGTTTTTATATATACCGTCTACGTGCTTATGGCTTCACTGTTGACCATGACACTGAATTGTCCTGCAACAATGCAGCTGAGATATTATTCTCAATACTTCAGTGTATTCCCTCTATATCTAGATTTGTAGGCAGAGCTGGTCGCTGCCGAAACTTTCTTCTGTAAGAGCGTGTTTTGACTTACTAAAAACTTAGGCAATTTAGACGTCTTAACACTTGAATTTTTTGTGTCAGTTTGTGCCTGGAAAATGTCAAGGAACTCTGAGCAGTTTGGTCTTTTGAAAGAGGAGTATCCTCATTTTTTCTGTCCTGAAATTTCTCAGCTCTTTATTTGAGAACCTTTGCAGTTCTTGTATGCAGTTTAACATGGACTTGCTGGTGGATGGAGGAAAGGGTGATTCCCATGAGGTATCAGAAATAGGTTGGTTAGTGTTTCTACAGATGTGCTGGCATTTGACTGAGCTATCATTAACCGAATGATGTGTATGGGGTGCTGAGATTAAGTCTTGGCAGAGTCTCTACCATTTGCAGTACTTGTCCCACTCTAGTGCCCTTCTGTGATGATGGAAGGGACTGTGCATGTATTACCACCACAGTCAGCTCAGCATTGACCTTGTCAGGCTTGCAAACTGGGAGGGCCTTTTTTTGTTCACAGTGGTTACTTAGAGATAGAGACAGGCTTTCCTTTGTTCCCAACGCCCTGCTAATGTTGCTGCAGTAGTATAAAAAAGCAGGATAAAAAAATCAAACTTCAGTAAAATAGTGTAAATAGTTGAAGGCAGATAGGGAGAATTCATGGAGCGGGAAGGGGAATAAACAAAGGGACCAGATTCTGAAAAAGGGATTTTTTCACAGTGCTCTGCAGAACCCAGGATGCCTGAGGCACAAATTTTTTCTGGTATAAGCAAATGGCTGTGAAATGTACCAGCAAATTACTGGCTAGTTGCCTTTAGGAATAGCTATTCCTGTTGCCAGTTACTGCATGAACTGAAAGAGCAGTCGTCTTTATTCTCCCAAGGATCCAGGCCTGCTGTACAAATTGAAAGTCAGTTACACGTGATGAATTGTAAAAATTGTTTGCCTTTTTTTTTTTTTTTTCTTTTTCCTGTTTTCAGATTGGTCACCAGAAAAAAACCGTTTGTGTATTTGTGTGCATTGAAATTTTTATGCTAGATTAAGGTTGCGAAATGAGGTATATAGCCAATGCCAGAATTTTCCCAGAAGAAACATAGTGTTTGAAGCTTCCTTATTTGTTTCGTACAGATCTAGTCACTACAGGAGCTGTGGGAAGGAATCACCATAATGACTCTCTGGGATACACATCTGAGATGAGGTGCTGCATTCCCAAAGGGCATTTCTTGATACAGTACTCACAGCTGATGGCAATGTCATGCTGCATTATTGAGGATAAAAGGCTCAAGGAACAATGTAACAGAACAGAATTATCTTTGAAAAGTTTCCATGTCTAAAAGTAGCCTGCTTCAATCTGTGTCAAACCCTTTTGGCTGTGAACACACACAGTGGACATGAGTAATAAATTAAGCGGTTACCTTGGTTCAGTCCTGGTGTGGCAACCAACGTGATTTGCATGACCCTTTTGTTTCCCTTAAAGTCCTATTAGGTGAGTGAAAGCAGGAACAGAATTTAAGATATTTTTTTTTTTTAGCTGAGAAGGAGGAGAAGCTGAGAATAAAGTTGTTTTGTTTTTCTGTTTTCTATTGACCTATTGAAATTACAGTAAGATAAATTTCTGTGCTGAATACCTCTTTTTTTGTCAGTTCAAGTTGTTATGGTCTGAAGGGGCAGAAACTAACTTCATGGCATTGATAAACTCCCCTCTGATGGCCAAGACAGAAGGCTTTACTTAGGACCCTGAGGAAGTCCAGGGGCAGTATAGATGGGTCAGATGACTTCAGTATTCCTTCCCATTTTCTGCCATACCCTATAAAATGCCAGAAGGGCAAGAAAGTTGGGCCATGGTTCCTTTCTCTCTTCTGGCAGACGTCTTGGAAGGTTGCTCCTGGCACTCTGCCTTCAGCTTGCCATCTGCTCTGCAGAATCCAACTCCATACGTTGCTGAGAAAAGTCCTGGCCCTTTTTGCCGTGTCAGCTCTGCCACAAGGGACCTCCAGACTCTTATATCAGCTAAAATTAACATTGTGTTTTGTGTGTGCATGTGTACGTATACTTTTTTATATATACTTTTCATTACTTTCCTACTTATTCCTGTCCCCTTCCTGCTCCACTAAACCTGTTCTAGATCTAATTTCTAGCCTTTTAAGTCTCTCTCTTATTCCCATTTTTATCTTTCCCTAGGAGGATGGGGTTGGAATAACAGCAATTCTCTGTGTTTTGATTTACCCTGACCACCAAATGGAGACACAGGTGTTAAGTTCTCTTGAAGGACCAGAGCCATTCTGTTCTCTGCCTGTCCACTTCTGTAGCTTGCACTTCAAAGTCTTTCACCAAAACGCAGAGGAAAATGAGTTAATATTTTTCTTCCAACACCAAGTACACAAAAAGAAAATAGGACAAATTCCTGTCTTCCTTTTACAGTCATGTGGAGCTGAGGTTCAAAGCACAGAGATCTAATGGAGGAAGCAGTTTAGTGTCTCCAGTTCTGTATGCCAGACTTTGGCATACACAAAGGACCTTGCCTAATGAGTGTTAATTTCATATGAATAATATCTGACAGAGTTAGTGTAGAGGTGCTGAAAGCCAAACTCTTGCTCAGAAATTTAGTCAAGTAGCTAGCTATTCACATGCCCCAAATTTTCAATCCTCAATTTAAGGGCAATATTTGCAGTTGAAAAATCTAAAATAATATTGTACTTTATTGTCACTGGAACAGTATATTCATGAATAGAAAACGGTTTCATCAGAAATGAATAAATGACCAGCCTGCATTAGATATCAATCTACTTGATTTCACTGTTTTGTTGAAATAAGAAGAAATGGAGTTGTAGGTTTCTTCCTGAACGAGCATGTTAAGTATATAATTTATGCACAAAATGTTTTTGATTCAATAAAGAAGACACCAACAAAGCTGACCTGGGAATGGCAGAGGGTAAATAAGGCAAATTAGATTTCAATGGAAATTATTTTGGGGACTTAAGCTCTAGCAGTAGAATGAGATACATAGTTTTATTAATAGGACATGGAACTGTTGGTGCGAGTCCAGAGGAGGGCCACAAAGTTGATCAGAGGACTGTAGCACCTGCCCCATGAGGGCAGACTGAGAGAATTGGGCCTGTTCAGCCTGGAGAAGAGAAGGCTCCGTGGAGACCTTATAGTGGCCTCCCAGTGCCTGAAGGGGGCCTACAGGAAAGCTGTGGAGGGGCTTTTTACCAGGGCTTGTAGTGACAGAAAATTGTTTCAAACTGGAAAAGGGTATATTCAGGTTAGACAATAGTAAGCAATTCTTTCCTGTGAGGGTGGTAACACAACAGAGCAGGTTGCCTAGCAAAGTTGTGGGTGCCCTCTCTCTGGATGTGTTCCAAGCCAGGTCAGTTGGGGCTTTGAGCAACCTGGACTAGTGGGAGTTGTTCCTGGCCGTGGTAGGGGTATTGTATTTAAATTATCATTGGTGTTCCTTCCAATCCAAACCATTATATGATTCTTTGATTTTCAAAAAACAGGCATCCAAACCCCTGCAATAAAAGGACCACCATGTCTTATGGAAATGCCGTGCCTCCTCTCTCTTCTTCCTGCTCTTTGTATTGTGTACACTGGAAAAACTGACTCCTCTCTACAATTTTTCTAGTGACTAAAAACATTTAATAGGGTGTCTTTATAAGAGAGAGAATACGTTTGCATAAGTGGAAGAGGATTTGACTACTGAAAAATGAGAAGAGATATGAAATACAGATAGAAATGGATTTCAATATTTTTACAGGGCTGGTGAGACATGAACTAGGGATCTAGGCAGTCAGTTCTGGACTTCAGGAACCTAAATCTCAGGGAATCATCATTGCTTTTCCTCAGAGTTCTTTTCCCTTGGAATTCATTCCAGTTTTGGATTTCAGGATGGACTGGCAAGAAATAGTGCCAAATAGCTGATGAGCTCTCTTCCTAGCATGCCTACCTGCTATGATCTGGAAGATATCTTGTCACTCTTGTGTTTCTGTGCTCTCTCTGTGGATTTTATCTTTTATCATTTGGCTTAAGACTTGAAATGAGACAAGCTATGTTCTGTTTTACTTGTTCATGTGCAATGTCTGTATGGTCTGTAGTTATGGAGCAGTTCTATTCCAGCTAATGAAATGGATGTTGGATTTGGAAATTGTGTATTTAGAGAATACTACATAAAGAAGTGGCTGTAGGAAACAGTGGTGAGTACTGCCATAAGCTAAAAGAAAAATCATGACTTTTGCAGTAGTCTCACTTTCAGCCTTGTCATCCATAGATGGAACACAACAAGATGGCACATCACATTGTGGCAGGAGCTCACAAGTGTGTGATTTGGGGCAGGTCTCCAGACAACTGTGGGGTTTTTTGTTTGTTTATTTTGCTTTGTTTGGGTTTGGTTTTGTTTGTTCATGGGTTTGGGTTTTTTGTTTTGTTTTGTTTTGTTGTTGTTTGTTTTGTTTTTTCCTCCTAAGAATATTTAGTGAATGTGACACCATGTAAGCTGGTTCATTAAGTATATTTTAAAAATGAAAGGTCTGATACATGGTACATTGTCACATAACACAAAGAGCTACATGGATAGAATTTTTCAGTAGCTCCTTTCCAAGAAGCAGAAGCTACATGATACTTGCTGTAAATGGAGGTAAATCTTTGCAGATAGAACTTCAAGCTCTAGACAGTGGTGTATCACCTTAAGATTTTGGAATAATCAGGAAAGAACCTGTGTCTTGGGAAATTCACCGTCATTTGATGGCTTCCACGGCTTCTAATACTGACCGTCAAGCGTGGGCACATAGACCTCAACCTCTACCCATAAACATGTCATCAGGGTGCATTGCTCTCAAGTTCCAGTGCTTTCTTCTGTGGCACTCCTTTAAAGCTATATAATAATAGGTACTTTATGAAGAATAAACATAAAACACTATTGTAGACACTCTTGTTGTGAGTTGTCCATCAAATTAACTGCTGGGATAGTAGTAAGAAAATTAATGTCAATTAGTTATGTTTTAAAAAGACACAGGAAGCCAATTGAGAAACCCCAGGTGGGTAATCACTTGCTATCAGAATTACTAATTTCATTATGTGTTTCAAAGGAAAGGGCACAACAGCCACTGAGGAAGGCTCTGGAGGAAAGCAACACTGGTATGTCAGTCCAATAGATTTCTCAGTGATTAAAAGCAAGTGATCTTAGTGGTAAGTTAAAAAGTTTCCAATTGAAAAGGAGATGTTACATCTGTGCCAGTGGGGAGTTCTACACGGCTAGGATTGCTGGGGAAAGAGTGACAGAAATTGTTGGTACACCTCACCAGATGTGTTGGGTTATGTCACAGGTGTATTCACCAGTTTTTCAAATTCCCTGGCTTGTTCAACCCCCTTCCCTGCCTAAGCCAGTCTCGTCCCTTAGCAGTCAAGGATGAAATGACAGTGCAGGTCTCAGGCATTCACATCTCTAATCCTCTCATGGTGATGTAGTGAAAGAGCAGGTCTGACTCCTAGCAAATACTATTGCAGAAATTTGTTTCAACTTGTCTGACAGTACTTGTGGAGGAAGGACAAGAGTTCCCTTTTGCCGACACAGAGCAACACCAGATTATTCAAATGCAGGATGGGAGTCCAAAGCCCTTGCTAATACTGCATAGCTCTAATGTGAGAGCTGACTGAATGAAAGCTGTCTGTTTTGGCCCAATGAAAATTATAACAATACAGCAATTAAATCTTAGTTCTTCTATGAGAACAGTCTCTGGCATCCCTTTACTGTTGTCAGGCCATGTAATCCTTTTTCACTGGTGAATTATGTGGTATTCTCTATGGCAGAGACACTGCTTTGCATTTTGCTACCTTTTTTTTTAATCTGGATTTTGTATTTTATGTTTTGCTTACAGCCCTTAGCCAATAAAAGTTCCTTACAAGGCTCTCTCCCTTTTTATCTATTGCTCTCTTTCCCTAGAAGTTTTTAACATGCAAAGGGGCAGGGGATATGAATGACTGAAAATGTTCGTATCTTCTATACAGTTCTGTATGTACTCCTGTAGTGTCAGTGACAGACTAACACTTAGTTTCCATTATGAGCTTGGTTTTCTCCTGTCATGTTGCGGAGTCAGTTAAGATTTTAAATGCTTTTAATGCTGTATTCTTTGCTCTGAATCTTTCAGAATTTGTTAGGGTGCAGTTCTGGGGTTAAAGTTCATTCCAGAGTGGGAAAATCTCAGGAATCCTTCTTAAATCAGTAGGCTACATAAAACTTGTTCTACTTTTAGCCTTTATGTGCTAGTACATTGCCAAGTTGTTGATCCATAACTGCATTAAAACTATTTGCTTGGAGATTTTTATATAAAAAAACATGTTTCTGAAAGATTTTGTAAATAGCATCTATAATGAAAAACAACATGGATTTTTACAGCTTGATATGCTAACACATCCAGAAAAAGGAAGAGTTTCTGTGTTACTTTGTATCACTATACTTTATTAACTGAATCTTACCAAATCTATTCCTATGTATCCATATTAGGACATAATTCAATATAATTTTGGTAAGAAAAGAGTGACAGAAGAAACCCCACATTGTGCATCTGGGCATTTGGAGCAACAGCCTTGGAATGTAAAATATACTTTTAAGTGCGTATTTTCAGATCAGCCTTAGACTTCAATAACTCATCAGGAGTGCAATCTTTTGAACTGGAAGTCTTTTACCAGCTTCCCCAGAGAGCTAAGGAAAGCTGTGAAGGTATTCCTTTTGATAGTCCTTAAAGGTAAGGAAGTATGTTTACTGACTGGTCACTTTTGCAGAAATAAAGCAGTATTTTAGCTGCAATTTTTAATTCTTTCTTTGTCTTTACATGTCAAATGACCTGAAGATGTTTGGTCTGTGACTTGGCATCTGATGTAGTTGAATATTTACTCAGATATATTCTGTAACATAACACACATTGTCCAACAGGAACCTACTCAAAAAATGTAAGGCAATTGTCTGAATACTGCTTTTTGGGGGTTCGTTGATCTTTGGGGTTTTTTTGGTGGATTATTTTGTTTAGTTGGTTGGTTTGGGGGGGGAGGGTTTACATGTTTGTTTTGTGGTTTGCTTGTTCGGGGTTTGGTGTTGTGGTTTTTTTTAATAGAAAATGAGCTGGCTGCTGCAGAAACTAAGAAAAATATTTTTAAATAAATTACAATGGATTAATGTAAAATAGCATATTTTCTTTTGGTCTCAAGCTCTAGAAGCAGTTGAAAGAGGAGAGCGGAAGGTAGCACAGCACACACTGTACTCAAATGTGTATTCCTGGAGAAACAAAATGATGCATAGATCAGAGAAAGGAAAGAAGGGAACTAAAGTTTTCAGAATTAATGTTAAATGGATTTTACTTAGAATTTACAGACTCCTAAAAACCGCTCTGCTCTGTAGCAAAATTAATCCTAATTATTTGCTTTTGAAGCAAAGTAAAATAAAGGAATACATGTGCTTCGTAGGCCTATCTCTTCTAATAATGCTTTTATGGGTTAAAATAGGGCATTTCAAGTGCATAAATGGTAAGTGATTTTTCTTATATGAATGAAAATACACATTGTAGAAAATGAAAGTTAAGAAAAAGTAATTCCTGTTGATTCTTTCCTTTTAGATTAGCTGACAGGTGCTATCATCACTTTTTCAGTCATGTAAGTTTAGTGTAAAAAATTTATAAGTGAGAAAAGAAGGATACAGCCCTAGAGACCCAAAGAAAGTATTTAAACCATTTACTTAAAAAAATAATCAGAAAGTTGTCTTTTGCCAGATAGATCAATCTATATCTAAATTAATAATTGTGAAAGAAAGCCCTTTCCTGTTTTCTTTTTTTTTCCAGACAATACAGAAACAGATTATTTAAATTATTTATACTTTGGATTAAATGTTGACAATATCTTTAATTAAAATAGAATTAAAATATCCCATTAAAACTCTTAGAAGAAAAAGACTAAACTTCTACCTTAGCAAAGGTTTTAAGGTTCAAGATGCGGTGGCTGGTTCTGGTGATGACTTGGAAGGTGACTTCACTCCAGTACCCTTTTGTGACTCTGCTCTTTATTCTTCTTGTGATTGTTGGTTACTGACATGAACAAGATATCTCCTTAATCTCCTTGGGATGTAAAAAAAATGAAGTCTTAAAAAACCTATTTTTTAACCAGACTTTTAGCTTAAATAGTCACTGAGACAGTAATTGCTTCCTCCCCCCAGCCTTTCAGAGACAGGGTTTTTTTCTGTGTTCGGTAGGAAACTACTAAACCCTGCCCATTAAGTAACTGCCTAATTATTGCTTATTTTTAAAATTGTTTCTTTTGTCTATTAGCATTTTGGCATCAGGTGAAACTTTTCGTATTCCATAACAGTTCATCACTCTCTACATGGGCTAGTGTGACTGGAATGCCACTTTCCAAGAGAGAGTCTTGCCCAAGCCAGCCTGGCTGGACATTGATAACTGTAGCTTAGCTTTGTTGACAGTCTACAGGCTAATTACAGTAAAAACTAGATTTCTAAAATGCACAATAAGGTTCTACCAATAGGGATGAAGGTGATTTTAGGTAAAATAATACAGACTAATGAGAGAAGCTCATATTTAATAACTCTACAGATATGCATACTTTTTATCCCTTGTTTTCCTTGCCAATTGAAGGGCAGCTCTGTTAAGAAGTGCTGAAATAGGTACTGTGAAATCTCCATTGCTGAAGGTCTTTCAAAACAGCAATATCTGTCATAGATAGCTCACGGATAGCAAGATTTGTTTTGAGGGGGGGAAAGGATCCTTCTTTCTGCTCCAATTTTGTGATGTAAGAAGGATGAGTTCTTCAAAGACCTTAATCTGTGTAAACTAAAGCTAGTGAAGCTTTGATTAAAGGATAGGTAGTCTGTAATAAGTTTTCTGTGGTCAATCAAGGGAAATATCCACTGTAACAGCACTGAGAAGATCTTCACCACACAATTCCTTTTTTGAAAACATCAAGGCTTTAATTTTTTTTTTCTTCCAAGGAAGTCTGTTTATAGTGAGACTAATTAAAAATATAAACCTTATTTTTTTTCAAATATTTCACTGACCTGCTAAGAAAGTTGTCTGTATCTTAATTCCATGTGAAGAAAACTTTAGTCTGTCAGAGGAAAACAATTAGGAGAGATTATATTTCATCTTTGATATGGCTGTACCACAACAATGCTACTATCTTGAATTTCAGATTAATTTTATTGAGCACTAATGAATAAAATTTGTTGTCGTAGTGTAATTAGAATCTCAATTGAATGTTTTAGAAAATTAATATAATGGTAATTGCTGCTGACTTGATCTTTATGCAACCTGAGTTTCTCAGCTGCTTCTGTCTCTTTCCCTCTACCCATGCAAAATATGGTCAGTGACCCCAGAGAGTAGGTGCTGGAGCTGCTCTTTAATGCTGCTTACTGAAGCAGTGTTACTGCAGGACAAATTGCAAAGTTAGTAAAATGAAAGACTGAAGAAAGACTGTTACTGGAGACAGGCTAGATAAAAGTCAGTATTAATAAATGCTCAATACCTCTTCAAACTATAAATAAAAGCAGTGTCAATAGGATTCACTTGATACTTTAAGAAGTGAACCTTCACAACTCACTTATCGTGACATCCTATTATTCCTTATGGAAAGTGTCTTTGTGATTTAGTTTTCACATAGAATCACAGTATGGTTTGGTTTGTGTCACGAGCCGATGCCAGGGGGGCTCTCGGCTGTCAGGTGCTTTCCCAACTTCCCCCCCAGTTTGGAGGGCTTGTTGAATGAGCCTGAGGGTCACACGAGGCGTTCGCCTCTCCCAGAGGAACGGCCGCTGCGGGACCGTGTTTTAGAGTGGTAGTTAGAATGTACCCCCACCATGCTCACAGATTGCTACCGAGACCCATGTTTAGTTTACCAATTAACCGGTTTATTAAGGGTTAACACAAACTGAGGGATGAGGTTTAGGGAAAGTGTAAAAATGGCAAATGGCTACCAGGGATGTATCAGGGAAGTAAGGTGTCCTCTAGGGAGGTAGTGCAAAAAGTGCCGTGCCCTTAAGGCGCTCTCTCCGAGAGAGGGTTGTGGATCAAAGGAGAGGGAGGGAGGAGCTGAGTGTGTGTGTGTGTGTGTGTGTGCGCGCGCGCGTGTGTGTGTGTGCGCGCGCGGGTGTGTGCATGTGTGTCTGTGCGCACGTTCACCCTTCCATAGCGTGTGGCTCCTGGGATGCGGCTTCTTCTCCAGCTGGCAGGACTCGGCAGCAGGTCCGTAGGGGCGGCTTCCCGGTACCGGGGTCGGCCGGCCAGCAGCAGCGGCAGGCGGACCGGGCAGGCTCCAGTCCCGGGGCAGAGCGGCAGGCAGAGCGGGCAGGCAGCTACGGCAGGATCTCGAAATCCGTGGTTTCGGGGGGGCAGCCCCTCGTGGTTCGGCAGCGGCGGCAGCAGCAAAACGCGGGGTGGGGGGGGGGGGGGCTCCGGCCCCGACGGCTGCGGGAAGGACCCGGTGCTCCAAGGGTCAGAACCTCGGTCCCACCTGCTGCACTCGGCACCTTTTATGCCCCCATGACCCACCTGTCCAGCCAGTGTCACTGTCCAGAGCCAATTGGTATCCATGAGTCCCAAGTCAGGGCAGTAACTAGCAGGGGCAATGTATAACTCATTGCCCATCCTTCCTGCCTTGTACCACACCTGTTGTTTTGCTTTTGTTTGTCCTTGAGCAGCAGGCCTGGTTTTGGTCTGCTTGCTGGGTGTAATCAGCAGAAGGCCTTGGCTGACTTCAAAGGCGTTTTGTTTAGATTTACGTGCAGAAGAAGAACTGTTTCCCACGGTTTGGAAGGGACCTTCAAAGGTGATGCAGTCCAACCCTACTGCAAGGAGCAGGGATGTCTTTAACTGGATCAGGTTGCTCAAAACCCCACCCAACCTGGCCTTGAATGTTTCCAGGGAAAGGGCATCTGCAATCCCTGAGGGCAACCTGTTTTACTGTTTCACCACCCTTGTTGTAACATGATTTAGATTTACAGCCTAATTATAGCAATGTAACAATTCCACTCTTCCCTGTTTAGGGCCATGAGCCCAGCTGCATTTAATAAAGATGGGTGTTTGAATTATGAATATATATTTGAGGCCACATGATTTCCTAAATTTTAAAACTTTACCTTCTCATTATTTAATAATTGCAAACAATTCTCCCCTTCCACCACCACCCCGAGCCTGCAAATCTGAGTACATTGGAGAGCTATCTAGAGGAAAGTATAAAGGGAAAGGTACTTTTGATTACTGCTGTGAGTCTCCTTTCACTCTCTACTTCTATTTTGAAATTCCATACACCTGCTCTACCTCTTTCCATATGTATCAGATCCTTTTTCTAACCAGCCTCCTATAAAAGCAGTGCTATGCAACTTGGTGTCCTGCCTCAGACTGGTTTGATCTTTGATTTGCTGGCTTTGCTCTATTCTTCCACACACAGTGAGGCCACTTCATTAATCCTCCTTACTGATTCACTGGAGGGATTCACTAGACATGGGGCTGTATGTTAGCAGACAGGAAGTTTTCCAATTTAAATCTTGAGTAAGGTAGATACCTGAAAGTTGGACATATCAAGCAGTGGAGAGACCCAACAGGGAATTCCTAAATGTATATTGAGTGTGAGAACAGGATGAGGAAAATGAAGTAATGCTCTTTATTTTGTTGCATATACAGTATCAATAACATGCTTGGGAGAAACAATTGAGAACTTTTGCATTTAAGTAACTGTGTCTTCTGTTCACATGTGAAAGGCAGGACATTAGCGTGAAAGTGTCTTGACTTTCACAGCTGAATTTCCTGGTGTACACATAACCTCTAGCTGTACTGGCTTGTTTATTTTAGATAGAAATAACTAACCCTTTTTAAATTATGCAACTTGCTAGCTACGGGGAGTACAACACTGTTCCCTCAGAGAAACCTTACTCTCATTGCTATTTCATGTTATTTTTGTTGCAGCTACTGTTGTCCCTATAATATAAATTTGTCTGAAATAGAAGGATCTGACAGTTGTTTGTGTACGGAATATCACATAAAGGTAGTGTTTTGACCCCTCCTGCCACATAAAAGAGGATCTCTTCAAGGATCTGCTTGGTAAGGTAGAGAGGAACAAAGCCCTGAAGGGAAGGGGAGCCTGGGAAAGCTGGTCTACACTCAAGGATCACTTCTTTCATACCCAGGAGCTGTGTATTCCAGTGAAGGCAGGCAGGCAGGAGAGCCAGAAGGCCTCTATGGATGAGCAAAGAGCTTCTGCACACAGTTAAATGTATAAACAAGGTCTACTGAGAGTGGAAGCAGGGACAGGTATCCTGGGAGAAGTACAGACAAATTGTCAGAGAAGCAAGGGATTGGTAAGGAAAACCAAAGTACAGATACAGCTGGACTGGCCATGGATATTGAGAACAATAAGAAAGTTTGGTTGGTCAGTGGTAGGAGGAAGATGAGTGTCCTGGTTTGAGCCAGGATTAAGTCAATTTTCTTTTTAGTGATTTTTTATTATTTTATTTTCCTCAGTGAACTCTGTTTTAAGCAGCATACTTGCTGAAATGAACTGAATGTTTTCCAGCTGGTGGACTGATAATGCCCAAATGTTTGTAGTTACTGCTGAGAGACCAAGGACACTTTGCTCTGCTTCTTGAATCTGCTGCTTTGGACACTGAAAGATCAGAAAGGTCGTATCTACAACCCTCCTATAGGGAGGGGCAAACTAGACAGATGGCAAAATTGGCCAACCAAAATATTCCATCCATATAGACATAAAGTCAGTATAAATTCAGGCATCATAGAAGTCAAGTCCTTCTCCTTCCTTTCTCTTCCATCCACAGTCCAGGCAGGACGCCATCTATCCATCACCATTGATCTCCAGGCCCGTGCACTCCTGACCCTCATCACTCTGCCCTCAGCTCCTGTCTGCTCTGCCGCTCTCTCTGCCAGCTCCAGGACATTTCAGAACTGCTCACAGCTTGGGAGAGTGACCTGGGAGCTGCTGAGGTGGGGAGAGGCAACAGGATTTTGCACATTCCTGCACATACTTGTATATAACTGTACATATTTTCTTTTATCAGTAGTATTTAATTAAAGCTGTCAAGTTTAGTTTTCAATCCAGAAGCCTCTCTCTGTCTTCTCTCTCTGTTCTCTCTCTCCTTCCCTACCTGGGTAGAAGGGGGAGGGGATTAAGAGCATTTTTGGCACTGATTTAATTGCCAATCCTTAGTCAAACCCTGACAATAAGGGAATGATACACCCACTTCAGAAGGAAACCAGAGACCTGTGCATTCAGGACATAGAGAAGGCTGACTCAATGACTACTTTGCCTCAGTCTTCACCAGCAAGGGCTCTGTTCACACCATCCAAGTTAGAGAAGGCAAAGACATTGCCTGTGAAAAGCAGGCTTGTGACCATCTAATGGATCTGAAGCTGTACAAGTCCATGGGACCTGATGGGATTAATCCATGGCTCCTGAAGAAACCGGTCCATGAAGTTGCAAAGCGACTGTCCATCATATTTGAAAAGTCTTAGCAGTCTGGAAAAATTCCCACTGACTGAAAAAGAAGAAACATAATTCCCATTTTCAAGAAGGGAAAGAAGGAAGACCCAGGGAATTATAGACCAGTTAGTCTCACCTCTGTGTCTGGCAAGATCATGGAACAGATCTTCGTGAAGGCTCTGCTAAAGCACAAGGAAAGCAAAGGGGTGACTGGTGACAACCAACATGGCTTCACCAAGGGCAAGTCCTGCCTGACTAATTTGGTGGCCTTCTACAATGGGGTCATGGCATCGGTGGACAAAGGAAGAGCAACCAAAGTCATCCACCTGGACCTGTGCAAAGCCTTTGATGCTGTCCAGTATGACACCCTGGTATAAAAACTGGAACAGTATGGATTTGATGGATGGACCACTTGTTGGGTAAGGAACTGGCTGGATGGTTGCACTCAAAGGGTGGTGATCAACAGCTCCATGTCCAGAGAACTGTGAGGAGTGGTGTTTCCCAAGGGTCAGTACTTGGACCCGTGCTGTTTAACATCTTTGTTGGTGACATGGACAGTGACATTGAGTGCACCCTCAGCAGTTTGCGGATGAGACCAAAGTGTGTGGTGGAGGGAAGGGAAGCCATTGAGAGGGTTCCTGACAGGCTTGAGAAGTGGGCTTGTGCAAACTGCATGAAATTCAATCAGGCCAAGTGCAAGGTCCTGCACCTGGGTTGTGACAATCCCAAACACGAATAAAGGCTGGATGAAGAATGGATCGAAAACAGTCTGGAGGAGAAGGACCTGGGAGTGATGGTAGATCAGAAGCTCAACATGAGCTGGCAGTGTTTGCTTCCAGCCTAGAAAGCCAACCATGTCCTGGCCTGCATCAAAAGAAGCGTGGCCAGCCAATCAAGGGAGGTGATTCTCCCCTTTACTAAGCTCTCATGAGACCTCACCTGTAGTACTGTGTCAGTTTCTGGAGTCCTCAACACCAGAGGGACATGGACATGTTGGACCAGGTCCAGAGAAGGGCAACAAAGGTGATCCGTGGGCTGGAGCACCTCTCCTACACAGACAGGCTGAGAGAGTTGGGGCTGTTTAGCCTGAAGAAAAGAATGTCTCTGGGGAGACATTATAGTGGCCTTCCAGTACCTGTAGCCACCTACAGAAAAGCTGGGGAGGGACTTTCTAGAAGGGCATGTTGTGAGAGGACAAGGGGTAGTGGATCAAAACTGGAAGACGGAAGATTCAAGCTAGACATTAGGAGGAAATTCTTTAGTGTGAGGGTTAGACACTGGAACAGGCTGCCCAGGGAAATCGTGGAAGCCCCATCTCTGGAACTGTAAGGCCAGGCTGGATGGGGCTCTGAGCAACTGATCTAGTGGGAAGAGTCTCTGCCCATGCAGGGGGGTTGGAACTAGATGATTTTTAAGGTGCCTTCCAACTCAAACCATTCTATGATTCTATGATTTTGCAAAAGTTTGGAAGGTATGCCTAATGAAACACAGGTAAGCCCACAGGTTACGTCTTGTTGGTCATGCTTCTGACTCATTGCTATAGTTCTGTTTAATGTTTCAAAAGGTACATAGGTGCTTTGCAGATTCTGTGAATTTTACCTCAGTAGATTTACTTGTCAGTATGGCCAAGAAACAAAAAAAGATACAAAAGCTTAATTTCCTATTAAATATTTAGTAAACTCATCAACAGAAGAATAAGAAAAACATGCACAGAGAACATTAATACAAAAACCACACACATAAAAATGAAAATATTGCCTTCTTTGTAGTGGCATGGATTTCCTTTTAACCTTGAAATACCTTCACACATCTTCCTTTGACTGCAGGAGATCATCCTCTCAGAAGGTATAACACTAGTATATTTTGTGCATTGCTGGTTATACTTTTATGAAGTGTTAAAAAACATAAACATGCAATATTAGTAGGTTGTCCTTCCTCCATATGGTTTCATGAATAATTCTGACGTGCTTCTAATACATGGCCAGTGCACTGAGATTTTTTTTTTCTTTTTGTATATCTGATTTTTAGGACTACCTGTTGCTTTCCATGCTGTTTCTTACCCTAGCCCAACCAAAAAATTGCCATCTGTTTGCTTCAAGCAGGGACACTCCTCATTTTTTGCCTGATAGTCTGTACATGAAATGGGAATGGGGAAGGTGAAGCAAATCAGTTTGGATTCCTGAAAATTTCTGGGTAGCAATGGAAAAAAAAAAGGGAAGATACATCACTGACATGCTGCAGGGTAGAGACCATGCAATTAAAAAAGGAGGAAAGCCTCTCATCCTAGCCACTTTCTGGTGCTCAGAGGTCTTGCACTGAACCACAGGGCCTGGCATGAAGAGAACACAATACAATAGCCAGATGCAGATGGGATAAAAATTAAGAAAATTTAAAAAAGAATGTTGATTTTGTTGATTTTTGAGCATCTGCTTCATGGAATAGGTATGGATAAAAGGAATATGCATGCAAATGAAAAAGAAATATTAGACATCTGAATTTCCCTTAGACAGATCTATTCTGTGGGCAGAGAGATGAGGGTAAGGCATGTGTTTGTATAGGCAGAGGTGTTGCATGCTTTGTGGAAACTGATTGAGCACCGAATTCATAGTATTCTGACACACGGATGCCTCTTCTCTGTTTTCAAGGATAAGATGCCCTATGTTGGCTATAGTTCTACTCATTTCTAAGTTCATTCTGTCATCAAGTTTGATTCAGTACTAGATAACTTTGCTCTGTGTTGAAACAAGAAGACGGTGAGATATGAAAAGTGTAAGAGGCCCTTATCACCTGGGATCTGCCATGGTCACCAGGGTAAATTGCCATATGGTTCAGCACCCAGAAGTCAGGTCCTGAAACCCTGAGTAAGTGATAGCCACTTCTAACCAATTTAAAATGCAAAATGTCCCTAAGCACAGAAGGTTTTGGCTAGACTACCCACACAGAACTGATGTGGTTTCATCCAAACAGTCAGTCTGGCAACCAGTATAGCTTTTAAGAAAACAATCAACCACTCTTACCAATGGCTCCTGGTAGTGCAGAAGCACTGTTATGTAAAAGAAATGCCAAGGAAATTAAACTCTTTTTTTTTTTTCTTCTTCTTTTTTTCTTTTTCTTTTTTTTTTTTTCCTTCTTCTTCTTTCCTCTTGCATTCCAAATGGAACAGTTTGCAAAAAACCAAATCACATGTGGGAGCATTTCTTTATTTTCTGTGAAATTCCAGCATTTCCACTCTGGAAGTTCAGTAAAACCTCTGAAGCAGTTTGTATTGAATTTCTGTGATACAGTGATTCACAAAGCAATTCTATTTATGGGCCTGATCAAAAGTGCATTGAAATACTACCATTTATTTCCATGGGATGTCTCCCATTATAATTAAACATAACTACTACATAAGCATACTTTGTTCTGGAATTAAACAGGATTTTACTATTTTTCCCAAGACATATCATTGCATCTCTGTTTGGAGAAATAGCGTATTTGCTATAGCATCTCTGGTAAATAAAGTTCCTGCTTGAAATATTTAAACCTGCTGTTTACCAGTGTATCTGTGTTTGTTAACCTATTCACCTCTGCTGCCATTCATGTCAGGAAAAAGATTCACTAGTTTGCAGAAGAGGATTTACCATAAAACATGTTTCATGAAATCAGAAGCATTTATTCTCATAATGCTGGCAACTTGTCACTACAGACATGGACAAAAGGTTTGGTGTTACCATTTTGTACATGGACAAAAGTCTGAATGCTGAATGTTTTGTGGCTTTGATAAAACCACAACATTAAAGTTCAGGTAGTGCCACAGTGTATGATACAGTTTGATGTAATGGGAAGGAGTATATTTGTCTGCTTATAATGAGTTAGGTAGGTTAAATCCTCTAAGAAAGGAACTACAGGATTCTTTAGCTCATATAAAGAAAGTCTAGCTTATTCATCCCATCTCAGAGAAAATCCATGAATAGCATGTCAGTTCTTTAAAGAAGCCACCTAAGAATATTTGAAGGGTAGCATGCTGAGAAAATAGTTCACTTTAGACATTAAGTTCATTGTTATTGTGCTAGCCCTTTCCTGTAATGAGTGAGAAAAAAAGCAAGTTTTATTTTTGTGTCAAACTGAATTTGACTGAAAAAGCTACATGAATTGTCTGAAATTAGCCACATTTACAAGCTATTTCACTCTTTTCTATGCACTCAAAAGGACTGCACTACTTGAACTACGGATGGTGTGCTAAGACAGTACATTCATTTCTACTAGTCCATTAGAAAGGTCTTCTCGCTAGGTGTCATGGAATATGCTATTACCATTGCATTGTAACATGACCTATGCTTTCTTTATTGAGCTGGTTGCCCTTGGACTTTTTAGCTTTACCTGTGATTCGGAATAGGAAGTCAAGACAAATCAACATGATGTTTATATGTTGCCGTATTATTTTTACTAGATTCCTGCTTACAGGTTATGGTAGTCAGTGAAAAAGGGGGTAATATAGAAAGAACTGCTCATCTAGAGATATCATTCACCAGCCTCAAGTTAAAATTCATGTGAAAATTAGAGCAAAATTCTGTACCTACAATTCACAGACTCTCCCAAGACTCTGGCTTCAGGTGCTGGGAAAACTTGTAAAGTGACTTGTTGAACCTCATGAGATTGACAGGGGTCCACTTCTCTAGCTTGTCCAGGTCCTTTTGGATAACATCCCATCCCTCTGGCTTGTTGACCACACCAGTTATCTTGGTGTCATCTGCAAACTTGCTGAGGGTTCCCTTGATCCCACTGTCCGTATTGTTGATGTAGCTATTAAACAACACTTGTCCCAATATGGACCCCTGAGGGACACCACTTGTCACCCCTCTTCAGTTTGACATCAAGACACAGATGATGAGCCCACTACCCTCTGGACATGACCATCCAGCTGAACAGTCCACACATCAAATTCATATCTTTCTGACTTACAGAGAAGGATGGTGTTGGGGACTTTGTCAAAGGCCTTCGAGAAGTCCAGGTAGATGACATCCACTGCATTTCCCTTGCCCACTGATGTAGTCACTCCACTGCAGAAAGCCACTACGTTGGTCAGGCAGGACTTTCCCTTAGTAAAGCCATGTTGGCTCTCTTGAATCACTTTCCTGTCCGCCATGTACCTTGTCAGAGTTTCTAGGTGGATCCATTCCATGATCTTCTCAGGCACAGGAGAGAAGCTAACAGATCAGTAATTCCCAGGGTCCTTCTTTCTACCCTTTTTAAAAATGGGTGTCATGTTTCCATTTTCCAGTCACCAGGGACTTCACGTGAGTACCACGACTTTTGAAATATCATGGATAGTGGCTTGGCAACTACATCAGCCAATTCCATCAGGATTCTGGGATGCATCTCATCAGGTCCCACAAACTTACACATGAAAAAGTCTGTTGGTCAGGAAATTATTATTATTATCAAACCAAGGGCTGAGGTGTCCATATTGCCATTGGGCATATTGCTGGCACCATGATGTTCTGTTCTCTTTGATATACCCTTTGTGGCTTGTCCTCTTTTGAGGAATTCTCTTCAGTCTCTCGTTATCATACCTCTTTGCATTTTTAATTTTCAGAATTTGTAATATGATATCAATTTATGACATTATTTTACTTGGGCTTACCAATTCCAGCTTGGTAAATCTTAACATACTAATTTTGTTTTCTATTTTGAGTAATTACCACACAAGTATTGGTATGTTCTTGTTTCGTATTATCTTTTTCCTTTTTTTTCCCCCCATGTTCTTGCTCATAACATCTGTTACTGTCAAAGTGTGCTATATGCATAAAATAGGATAAGATTATTCTTCTCGGATGTTGCATTTAACTGCAAATTATCAGATGTTTTCTGCTGTATGTGTTGATCTGTACTTCACTGGATAAAATGTCACGGTTTATAAACTGTTGGCCCAGAACATCAGATTGTATTGATTTCCATAACTGTGCCTCCAAAATAAAGCAGAGACAACCAGTGTTTTATATCTCCTCCAGTATTTTGGCCATATGGCTGCAGATACGGGAAAGTAAATACAATACACTAAAGAAATAAGTTCTCAACAGTGCTTTGATGCTAAAAAAGTGCTGTCAAATATGCTAGTGAGCAAATGATTGAAAATCAAGTTATTCTCTTATACTAACACAAATTCAATATCCCCAAAACACTGGACAACTAAAACAAATTAAATTGCTAATAATGTTTTTGAAAAGGGTTCAGAAACAAATTAAAACTGTTGAATAGTATTTTATCTAGGAGAATACAGAACATTGTTAGTTGTTTGTTTTTTTTTAAAGAAATAGGAGGGGTAAGAAAAACAAGAGGGAGATAAAATATATTTTTGAAAATATTAGAAGCAGATAAAAAAGGAGCAGCTAGAAGGAGACAATTTACATTTATGGAAAATTAGAGGTATTGCAAAAAAGCAGGCAGTCCTAAAAATCATCAGCACTCCTGCACTTAGGTTTCTTCCTAGACATACACAACTGCAGTAAACCATGTCAAGTTGCACAGCTAGATAAGACATGGAAGGTATCTCCTGATAAGCACTGAATTACTGTGCAGCAAGATTTCTTCCTAAATTAGGGACCCCAGCGCATTAATTTGAAAGAAAAATGCACTAGAAGAACTACAATTTACAATCTGAATTTTCAGCTCAGAACCAGAAGAAAACAAAAATGTTGCTCAGATCCTGGACCTACCAAATTCAATATTGTCCCTTCCTCTGGGAAGGAAGGCTTCTCCTGTGATTTCAGAGTAAATCCCTTGTGAAAGGCTGCTCACCTGCTTTAAAAGAAGGCTCTGCTAAAGTCATCTGGCTCTTAAAAATCTTCCATGAATATTAAATTTCAGATTTTGGACTGTATTGTGCAACTGATGCTAAGGAAAATCTGACCCTGTTAGCCTTGAGTTAGGATTTGTTAGACAGGCTTGCTTACCATAGGAGATTTGGAAGGAAAGAGAAATACCATGAATAGTTTGAACACACTAGTGATTTATTTTAGAGCTAGTTTTCATGTTATCTAAGATTTACACTATTGGTTCATTAGCTAGGCAGATATGTATGTGGGGAGAAATATAATTAAATTAATGGAGAGCTTAGTACTAATTTTGTCCTTCTAAGTGGATCTTCCCCCCTACTTTTCAGTCTAGTATTAGCACTTTCATGAAAAACGCACCAGGAAAAAAAGGAAGAACTGTAAAGGTGGCATGTAGAAAGAAATCAATAGTGTGAACAATGGCATTGGGTTACAGTTTCTGGCTCTACCTTCTGTTGAATGAAAGTCCATGTTAGGCCATCTTTCTGAATACCCAAGCATATCTTTTCGAGAATATGTCTCAATAAATACACATAATGCATTGCAAGTTATTTTCATGGTGGGCTAGGAAGGAGGCACGTTTTACCATTCCCCTAAAGCTATGCTGAGGATTTGGGCATTACTTTTAGGCTGTAGAAATGTTCATTTTGAGAAGTCTTTTTGAAAAGGTGCAGAAAGTTGCCTAAAGCTTTGCATCTGTGGAACAGGGACCAAAACACAGCATTTTCAAGCCTGTAGATTACTTTTCTCAGTAAAGAACCATTTTCCTTTGGGAAAGCAAACATACAACTGAGGGCATCTTTTTGTATCCCCTGTGCATTTAAAAGCACTTATTAAATTATAATTAATTATTGTTATGCTGTAACTATCTAGAGAAGCATTTTAAAATTGTCCATCACATAGCAAAACAAGTGAAGAAATGTTTGGAGCAGGTTGTAACCTCCCTCTGTACATTTTCCATCTGTAATACGTTCTTTACAATAATAATGATCACAAAGCACCAAGCATACAAACCCTCACCTTAGTTTTGTCCCAAAGCATGTTTTATAGAAATTTTTGAATATTTGACTTCAGAAGCATATTTAGTGGTAGCCTACAAAGTAGGTTAAAGTTTTATGCATGCATTTTTCTGTTAACTGTTGATTATTATTTCTATGGAACTGAATCATACTGTCTTTCACTTGCAGGTTATAAGACAGAAATTAGTTTAATATGAACTGTAGAAAATTCCAGCTATTTTTGGCTATGTGTGCTAGTTCAAAACAGTAGTGAACAATAACCTGTGTTCAGATCTGTTGTTTTAGCAGCATTCTATTCTCTCTTGGTGTAAATTTATGTAACATCACAATTTCAGGGTAAGAATTTGTGAAATGAATTAACAAAATTTGATTCTGCATTTGACAACATTTTTAATAGTTAATTTTAGATTTGCAATTTTAATCATGTTACTATAATATAACCTTTATTTTACCTATGTGATGTAGATTTTTAATTTTATTTAAAAAATATATATACGTACAAGGCCTAGGCATATAAAAATTTAGCAAAAGGTCAAAGTCTGAAATGGGCAAAACAAAAGGGAATCCAAGGCAATCACAGAATCCTGAGATTGTTTATTTTATTTTATTTTTATTTAAAAAAAAATAATGTAATTATCAAGTCTTCCCCTTCCCCGTAAAATATTTTTTCCTTTTAGAATGAAGCAGATTTCTCTAATACTTACTCTCATACAAAGCACTCAGAAGTGCTTTATGACTTGATTTATATTGCATGGTCTCCAAAAGGCAAGGCTATTGCCATACCGCAGATGGCTGCTGAGAACTGTTTGATATAGATAATAGTAAAGTGAGAAATTCTATTTGTATCCCATTATAAGAAATACAGTCCTAGATGACTTGTACTAGGCTGTTGCCCAAATTTTTCTTGATTAAAAAGATATTTTTATCTATTTAATATCCAGCTATTATTATATATATTTTATCCACCTCTTTTATCAAGGTGACCCTAAAGTAATTGATTCACAGAGTAATCACTTTACAAGTTCTTGAAAAGATAAAGTTCTAGTTATAATCTGTATGGGAACTACAGTAAGGATGTAGTAGTAGGTAGTTTTCTTTAGAAGGAGATCTTGCCTTGTTATTTGCCTCCTGCCATGTGGACTGTTCTTTACTTGCAGTCTTTCTGCTGAACTGGGTAAATTAGTTGCAGCTGTTTGCCAGACTTTGTTTGGCTTTCACAGCTGCTAATATGTTTGATGATACCAGACTTCGTACATCTTTATAATCTAGTGTTGTTTGAGCAGTGCTGAAAACCTGCTCATTGACAGTACATGACAGGAGACAGAAAACTGCCTTCAACTATAGAAGAGACATTGAATAAGAACCTCATTTTTACTGTTCATTACCAGGCGGTTCATTAGCCCTGTGAATATTTGGTCCTGTGTGACTGGAGATTCAAATGTCTTGATCAAAATAAATTTACCATTGTTTCTGATATAACAATGGTATTAATGTGCTGATGGATTACCTGAGCATTGTTTCATCTCTAACCAACTTAGAGTCTCAGAAAACTGATATACGAGCCCAATTTTCCACTATGTAGATTATGAAACTGAAAAATGGAGAGACTCCAAGCAAGAATGATCATAAAGGGTTTAAGTTGCTACCTGCCAATTTTGTTGTCTAAATCCAAAAGTTTGATTGGTAGCTGCTGCTTAGCCCTGGAGCTTCTTAGGGTATGTGAGTAGGTAATTCTTAAATCACCAGGAAAGTTTTTTTGGGACTTAAATAGGAGATTTGCATATATAAACATCCATATTGGTGCATAACTAATGACTTTAAGCTAGGATATTTTGTGCATTGTTGTAAACTGAAGTTTCATGAGAAGAAAAAAAAGGCTATAGAAATATTCACTCATGGGATGTACCAGCAGAATTAGCAGCAGGGAGTAGATTAGATGCATTCATGTACAACAAACTCTCCAACTTCTCTGAAGGATGTAGGACTTTATTCTTTACTGCCCCACAGCCTGAACATTGCTCAAACCTGAGAACGGAGGCAGAGCACTGCCTGCAGAGTGTCTTCTTTTTGTAGATTTGCTGTAGCAATCACAGCATTGCAGCTCTCTCTCTTAATATGTGAACCTAAATAGAGTAATAACCAACCATGGAACACAGAATAGCCAACTTGGTGTCATTATATGGTTGACCTCTATCTCACCTTTTCATCCTTAACACTCAATAGACTCCTTTTATTCATCTTATGAGCATACTTTGCTTCAAACATCTTTGTTAACAGCTTATTACCTTCCTGCTGAAACAGTTTTACCCTATGACCAAGGAAAAAACTGTTGGACCATTCATTGTGCTCTTTCTGCATCTTATTGATTACTCAAAAAAAGGAAAGACAGGCAGAACTTGGTAAAAGCCCAGTAAGGCAATACCCTTTTTGTTATTTCATTGTACATTTTTAATGAGAAGCCATGTAATTTTCTTCACAGGGGCAGAGAGTTCAGCAAAGGAAAATGTAGTAAGACAGGAAAGAGGCTGGATATTGACAGGAAAAATTAAGGAAACCAGTTCTTACACAGATAAATATCCAAACATATTGCAAGTGGTCATAGCCACAGAAGGAGGAGGAACAATCTCTTTTTCTTTCATACAGAGCCATATTTATATAGGAAAACACATGGTGTTCTATGTCCAATTAAAAAAAAATATCTAAAACCCTTCCCTGCTGCCCCTCCTCCCCATCCTGCAGTTTGCATATTTCTAAAGATTGCTGAGCAATGCATTGTCTATTCCAATATCTCTCATTCTTATTTCTCTGCTAAATCTTTGCTCTCTGTAACAGTGAAAAAAACATGAAAATTCCAACTTAATTTTGGGCTCTGAAATTGATTAGCAGAATAAGGCTGATAAGATGCTGGTGGATATTTGGAATTGACTAAAATTGTAAACAGACTTTAGGATCATGTCTGTAACTGTTTCAATATGTTTTCATCAGATAACATAGGTATGCAGTTTACATATGATTCTACATAACCTGGAGACAGGAACTCTCTGGACATGCTTCAAAAGCATAATGAATTGATCATATTTTAATTGCTTATGCTGTTTATGTAAAAAGAGGAAGTCAGATTTTTAAATAAGTTCTATATTTTTGCAAGTTGTCTAAACATATAATGAGTTATGTGTTTGTAATTATTTTCATGTCTTAATAGTAATTTTCAATAACAGATAGAAATTCTTTTTTGCAAACAGATTTTTCTTTAAATTGTTGTGATATAAATGTGTTGCCACTTCATAAAAATAAGTGGAGAAGCACTGGCCAAAAATATCCACTTAACTTATGAGGAAAATCCAGACTTGGATTTCTTTATACATTTTGGCTTGTTTAACCTTACATTGACCCTCAGCTCTGAATCTGTTTTGCTTAAATATTGTTAATTGAGTTACTCTGGGTAAAAGAACCGAGAACTGAATTTGGGGAAATGTGGCAGTGGTGATAGCAGTGCTCTGTCAGTTATAAAAAAGCCATAACAAAACCTGAAAATTTCCATGAAGATTTTACAAATTATTTGTTTCAATTTCAACCTCCTGTGTTTGTTACAGGCTGGAGAAACAGAGTTACACAATGTAATTTGTGTGATAAGAAAAAAATCTACAATTTTATCTGAAGAAATTAATCATAGCATGTTTTGGGTTCGAAGGGACCTTAGATCCAACCCCCCGGCCATGGGCATGGACAACTCCCACTAGACCATGTTGATCAAAGCCCCATCAAATCTGGCCTTGACCATTTCCAGGGATGGGTCATCCACAGCTTCTCTGGACAATGTGTACCAGTGTCTGACTGTTACAGTTTGAGTGGGCTAGGCTAATTTTATGGTACCGATGAGAGGATCTATAGAGAGGGTCTTTAGTATGTTGAGGGATCTGGAAGGGGCAGAACAGAGAGGTATCAGTATTCAATCCCAATTTCTGCCAAGCTTTATAAAAGCCAGGAGGACTATAAGCCCAGACCCTTTTTTTCTGCCCCTTTTCTGTGCTCAGAGGTCATGGAGAGAAGCTTCTGCTTTTCCAAGAACTTGCCACATGCTCTACAGGATCTGAATCCATCAGGTGCTGGGAAGAACTGTGGACCCCTCTCCCAGGTCAGACACCTATCTCTGTAATCATGGAGTTGAGTTTTTATGTATATTTGCATATAATTGTATATATTTGTTTCTCATCCCATGTTTTACTGCCCTTTCTCTATTCCAGTAAACTTGTTCCAATTTCCAACCTTTAAGCCTCTCTTCTTTATGCCCCTTTTATCTTCCCTTGGGAGGGTGGAGGGGGACGATAGTAAGCAATGCTGTACTCTGGTTTTTGGTTCACCTTTACCACTAAAACGGTACACTCATCATCGTCACAGGAAATAATTTCTTCCTAAGATCTAATCTAGGCCTACCCTCTTTCAGCTTGAAACCACTGGACTCGCTTGAAACAGCTTCTTGTGTTGGAGGCCCCATAACTGGACACAGTACTCCAGGTGAGGTTTCATGAGAGCAGAGTAAAGGTGCAGAATCACCTCCCTTGACCTGCTGGCCACGATTCTTTTGATGCAGCTGAATAATATCTAAACCAAAGCCTCACCAGCCAATTTCGAAAATATTATTATTATAATTAAGTTTTAGCATTTATTTTGGAATGGCCAGCCTGACAAAGGATAATATGCAGCTTGATCTCTAAATTGGACAAGATGCAGAGAAGAACAGGAAAATGAAATTAATTTTTAGAGACATGTGAAGGTTCATACAGAAAAGCTAAACTCATGAAATGCTAATACATATTATATGGGGGTGTATGACTGTTCCTACTCTCAGCCCCACACAGAAAAGTGTTTGAGGTTTGTATTTTATTTATTTATTTATTTATTTAAACAGCAGCTCTGCAGCTCTGAGTCTATTACCAAAAAGAATGAATTCAATATCTGCTCAATGGTGTGTTCAAAGTGAAAAAAACATCATTAAATGTCAAAAGACATTATCAGCACATTTTACTTCATACCAGAATAAAACAGGCATTACCTCACAAGGTGCTTGTACTTGATATTCCCTGCCTTTGGGTGGTGTTGACTGTGCCCAGAAAGCAGCAGGCAGTGCTTGTAATGGGTGCGGTGGTGAAGACCCCTGTCAGGAGCTCGCAGAGATATAGCTGTGGCAGGCACACAGATTTTGCTGCCGGTGCTACAAACCCGGGCTAGTGGGTGTTAAAGCTGAGATCCTGCTGGCTTACTATTGAAACCTCCATTCTCTACCATTTCTGCAATCACAGGCCATTAATTTCCAGAGCCTTTCTTTCCCTTTTCCCACCAGTATAATGAGGGAATGAATGTGAGGGCCTGTTAGCAGAGCAAGAGTGCTGACTTGTAGCCCTGTAACCATACTCAACAAGGGAATGTTCTAAACTTCATCTCCTGGAAGTCTCCTATCTGTTACATGCCTGCAGCTATTACCCACTAAAGGACTTCACATTTTTGAATATTTAAACTGAAAGAAACAGATAGGGGAGAGACTACATAAATCCATTATTGCAGCAGGAATATCTTTCTGCTTCAGGCAGAGAAGATAAATTGCCACCAAAGTGATACAAAGTTGGTTTGATTATTTCATTGGATCAAATACATCATGCTGTCTTGAAATCTCTTTTCTTTCAAGTCAAAATTAAAGAATTTTACCATAACAATATTAGACATTATAATTTGCATATTTTTCATCTCAAAAGAGACTTCTGAAGTTATGTAATGCTTAAGTATTTAATTGTTCTTCACATCATTGAAATATCAAATTATATCCAAAAAAACAGAGAGGATTCTCTTGCTAGATAGCAGTGATTGACTCTCTATCTGACAAGAACAGAATTCTTACTTCAGGAAAAGAAACAGTATTAAGGAAATGTCAGAGATCACCAGCTCTTATTTTGTTCAACACTGGTATTTGGGCATTCTAAGCAGCCATTGTGTTAATACTAATTTAATCTGTCAAATCAAAACTATGCCATAATTGTTAAAAAAAAGGTGAAGCCTGGATCTTCATGGATTTCTTTTGCATAGCTTATCAGTCATCCTCTCAATTTAATTGTATATGCAGATCAAGTAATTGGCAACCTCTCACAGCCTAAGGCTATGGGGGAAGTGTGAAACAACAGTAAATTAAATGCTTCCTACTAGATTTTGCCAAGTACAGTTTTGAATTTGTTATAATCATAGAGATTTTTTTTTTCATACTAGAAAGTTTCTGAAATACTGCTTTCCAGATTAATTAAATTTTTTTTCAGATTTATTTATCTCTTTCTTCCTCATTTTATTTTATGCAGACCTAGTACAACCCCAAAATCAGATAGCTATTTCATTTGCAGTTAATTCAGCTCATTCTAGTCATCTTGCCAGTGTTATAGGCTAGATCATATACTGCGAGTGCTGGAACTATCTGAGGTGTGGGTATCAAAAAGATGTTATCTGATGACTCTGTGTCAGAAGAGTTAAATCTTTTTGACAATTCAATGGTTCCCTTTGGGTTTGCACAAATGGTACCTGTTGTTGAAGTCAATAGAGCTTACAATTTAATTTCATCTGCCTGCAAACAATCTCTCATTAGGGGGTGAAATGATGATAGAATTCACTGAGGCATGTAGTTTCACTTTCTACAGGGCAATACGTAAGTACAGTCATCATTTTCAGTGAAGGGAGGCACAATTATCTTGAAAACTGATTGTAAAGAAGAAGAAAGGAAAAAAAATCTGCAAAAAACATCATAAAAAGCCAGTCTCACTACATTTTTCTGCTGATGCTGATTTGCAATCTAATTATTATGTTCAACACAATTTGAAAATGTAGTATTCAGAAACAAAGGAACTAGTAATACACTTTTCTATCTATTACAAAATGAGCCTATCAGTTTTGGACAACAGGTACATGTAAATAAATATCTCAGTGGTGAACAGGGGTTAATCCACACCAAAATTAATTTATTAATGTTGAATATATCTGCTTCTACTTGCTGCAACTCTTTAGGTGAAATTAAGTGGCCAGATAATGTGTTTCCTATATTTTAGTGCAAAGAGTGTGAACTCAACAGCATATTAAGTTAATGAGGCCGAACATTCACTTGGACACTTTTCTACCTCACATTAAATTGACCAACTTCCAATTGGTTTCCCATAGTGCTTTGCATCCTGCTAGGACTAACTGATCAATTTGTCAATGTGCATCAATTGCTTTTGTGCTAGACTGCTGTATGTCATCTACTTGCTCAAATGTTTGGCTGTAGCAAAACTGGAGTCATTCTCCTGCAGCCAGAATCACCATGTTCACTCATGTCCACTTTACATGTTCCCACCTAGAGAAGTGCTGACATCCTTTGGTAAGAGTTCCCTCTTAAGGAACTATCAGAAAAGGGATAGCTGTAAAGCTATCACTAAGAATCCAGGGAAGATGTTCAAAACCCAGCTGCAAAGCACAGGCAAGAGCAAGATGAAGAATTAGATGAATTTCAGATTAGAAATAATCAAGGTGAGCTCAGGCTCTCATGACAGAGCTTGTCTCACCTACCTTTGTCCTTTCAGCAACTATGAAAGGTTTTGTTTTGGCATGACATTCTCCAGCTGTCATGGATAAACCACAGCATGGGTTTGGTAAGGCTTTAAACGACAGCCTCACTCAAATTGTGCCTCACAACACAGAAATTTATGTTGGGCTGTGGAGACCCTGCCAGAAAAAGATGGAAGCACGCACACTGACCCAGCTTTCTTCTCCATGTCACTTTTGTTCTAAGCAAGAAATAGAAAGTGATTGAACTATACATAGTGTGCTCTCTTCAGATGGATTTGGCAGTAAAATACACAATCCAGCTAGGAGTTTTTCCGAGTGCTTCTTTTCCCCCAGCCTGCTTATTCAAGACAAAAATTGCACTGAGGAAGAAGGAGATGCTGCTGAAGGAATTACATGCTCTTTGATCATCTGCCCATCATTAATTTCCAAATCTCTTTTGTTTCCCAGCTTCTTTGCTGTTTTGTATTTTCTTGCTAGCCTGTTCTTGGTTCATGCACCTATGTTCTGCGTGTTCAAGATGGTAAACTTATGTTTTTTCTCTCAGCCTCTCCCATTTGCAATAACAGGTCTTGTAGCCTGAATATGCTTGTGGCTTACTGTGAAAACTATCCACTATCACAATTCATTGTTGTTTCATTGCTGTATGCCCTGCTTCGGTTACAGAAACTGTAGCATTATATATTCCATCCATACATTATTGCAACCTAACAACCTGACTTAATGGAATTTAATAAAATAACAAACAGAACTATATCTGCCACATCTTGAGGAGTATTTTACTGCCCTGTTTGCATACATACTATTCTAGGCCAAGAACATTAAAATTCTGAATTTTTGTATAAAATGATTTTTTTGTAATTGGTATCGTGTGTCTACAATCATTATGACTGTCATATCACTTCCACAATACTGAAAATCAAAATAACCCCTCAAATTATATAAAAAGTATTAGATGTCAAGGTGAGTCAGCACAGCCTTGTTATACACTATACATTCCCTGGTGACCTGCTTCACAGGTGAATAGCTAGTGGAGATCTTTGGGTGTATTTGGAAGAAAGAAGGGAAAGTAGAAGGCTGGGAAAGGATGAGGTGCAGAAATCAATCAGTGTGCGCCATAAAATTGTTTGCAGAGCAGGAATGTAATGAAAGGAAAGGCAAAAACTCTACTGCAGTTCCTCTACATCTGCCTGGACCTCTGTGGAAAAAGTTTTGTACTGGTTTCATGCTACTTTCTTGCTATCAGTTCAATGAAAAATTCAAATTGAGGCATCTGTTTCTCTGCAGGAGATAGGAACCTAGGTTGTAGTCAGTCCATAGCAGTTCCTCTCTGCTTCTCCTTCCTTACACTTTTCCCTTGCTCCAGAATGGGCTCTCCCCTTAGGCTGTGGCCTTTCAGGATAAGCCCAGTCCAGTCTGGTCTGAAGAAAATACCTGCTCTACCATGTGGCATCTCCTTCTCCTCATCCTTCTGTGCTCTTGTTGTTTCCTCCTCTATTTCTTACTCTCTTTTGTTCCCTTCTCCTCTGAAGGTCTGGTCTTTTTCCCCTTTCTGGCCTTTCTTTTTCAAAGATGCCACCATCTTGGCAGAGGGGCTAAGCCATGCCATGTGTGGGCCAGTTGGAGCCGGCTGGAACTGGCTGTGTCCTGTATGGGCCAGCCCGTGTCTCTTCTCACAGGCGCTGGCCCTGCAGCCTCTGCTACCAGCTCCAGGGCTCTGCACCCATGTAGAGATCAAGGAACCACATCTGGCTACACAACTGACAAATACAACCTCACCACACCTCATCCAAAGAAGTCCTATCATGGCCCCTTTGCAAAAAAAAGTCTTTTAGTATAGCCTCTAGAAATGGAACATGAACTTAACTTGCTCATTAGCTTGTACCCAAGTTGTAACTGTCACCATTATCAAGACATGCTTTTTTTTTTTGTTATCGCACTGTGCTTTCCCACAACAAATAGGTGTTTCTAGTATTTTAAGTTTTCCTTAAGTCAGAACTTCAGCAAATAAAAATAAAGTTTCTGGCATTTGTGGCCTCAGACCTGGCCTGCTTTAACATGCTAATCATGTAAGTAGCAGCCTTTATTTCTTTTTAAATGTAACATTTTATCATTTAGGGCACAAGTATTAAGCAAAGATAATTAGTTATTGAGACAGCTTAGTTACAGTGGTGCTGAATTTCCTAACTGTGGCACTTTTCTCATCAGAATTGTTTGTGTTTGTAAGAGACATGCTCCAGCTCATGTAATTAATTCTGTGTCCTGTGTTATAAGAAAAGGTCATGCTGTTTCCTTCTGGCCATAGTCTATGGAACTGCAGGAAACTGGTGGCACTTGTGAATGCACGTACAATATTTGTTTTGCTTCATGAAAGAAAACGGCAAGAAGGAGCATTTTTCCCAGCACTGCCATATTGCTGTGTTACTGTGGGTGACCTGCCTGGCTGGTATGGAGCCCAAATTTGTCAGCGCCCTTCCTGGTTTGGCCTCCTGAATGGAGAAAGCAATGTTAGGCAAAGAAAAAAAGTCTAAATCTGTACGAATTTATTACTGTTACTTCCATGCCTTAGCATGGAACTTAGCATTAAACTCTAGACACCAGGGATTAAAACAAAACAAAACAAAACATAACCCTTTTTGTTTAGCTGTGAATGAGTCTACCCTCAAGCGTATCATAATCCCTCTAGAGATGGAAAACAACAGTTAAAGCTAAGGCTTCAGAACATATTAATGAAAGGACAGCACATAAAACTGCAAGTCAGGGAGATGACTTTACTGCCAGGATTGCCTTAGGTTTCTTCTTTTTTTTTTTTTTTTCTTAATATTTCTGTCCCTTGTCTTGGAGAAAGAAAAAAAAAATGAAATCATAGTTTATGTAATAAAAGTTCCAAATGGATCTGGGCTTATTGTGCTGTCTTTAAAAAACAGCCTACAGTATTAACCCCAACTCTGCCCTGATGTATTTGCAATCTGAGGCGATAAGTAAAGCCCTGGGAACTGGGATAATGATAAATGAAGCCAAGAAGATGAAGTAACCAGCCTGAAGTTAAATGGCAAATTTTAAAGAAGAACAAGGAGCAGAATCAAGCCTCTAGATGCTCTGGGTTTGTGAAAATGCCCAGAAGTGTAGGAGTTACCATGCTTTAATGAATTACCACCCATCCACTAAGCTACAATATTTTTGTGCTGTGTACTCTTCACTCTCACTGTATGTGGTATGTGATGTAAAAATTATTTTATTATTGTGTTTATATTCACATATTTAGATGGTTCAGATCTTTAAAACAGTTGTGATCCATGGATTAAAAAAAAAGTGGCACCTAATTGGGCAAAGCTTCTTTTTTTCTCTCTCTTTTTTTCCTCTTTCTTTTTTTTCTTTGTATTTTTTTTTCTCTTTTTCCCTCCATGTTTTAAGATCACTGACATATGTGGATATCATCTACTGATAGCAGTAGGGATCTGCATTGCAGATAGGCACTCCTGCAGTTCTAATCTGGGAGCAAGATTTCCTCCAGTGTCATTATCAACCATCCATGCACTAAGAAAGTAGTAGAATAGCAGAAAGTTAGAGATGCTTCATTTTGCTACTTAGCTTAAGGGTTATTTGGAAGGGAAGGACACTGAGGGGATCTTCCCTGGAGGATCATATTTGCTTATTGTTTGTAGTACATTAAACTTGATGATTTGTAAACTCTGCATTTTATTATACTTAATGCCTAGGAAAGAGTATATATAGTCTAACTCTATGAATTGAATTAGTCTCAAAGCCTTTCCTACTACAACTGAAGTATAGAATTTGTGCCCCACCTATCCTCTGAGTGCTTTGCTAGCTCCAAATTAGTACAGACAGCAGGTGGCCTAAAGAAATCACAAAGAAACAGCTGATCCAAGTTGGAGCAGACTGTGGATCCCAGCAATGGAACAGGTAATACAGGCTTTATTATACTGCCTGTTCAGTCAGAAGCCTTCCCCACCAGCACTCGTGTCCAGCCCTCAATAGCTGGAGGTTTGTCAGATCTAACTCATCACAGATTATTGAGTTTACTTTAACTACTTCTCTGCACTCTTTGCTTAAAAAGTGATCATGTTTTGAGGGCCCATTTTGTAGATTAAGTGATTTACACCTTGCTATTGGTGTTAATGGCCTTTGTTGCCCAAAAGACAAATGCTAGCAGGATCGTCCTGAGGGAAGCTGTAAGAGCCCTTCTCCCTTTACATCTGGAAACCCTGAGTAAAAAACAATTGAAGGAAGCGGCAGCAAAAGCCCCACCCATGGAAGGTGCTTGTTTGTTCTGGTTGTTAGTGAGAGCAGAACAGGGTGGGGACTTTTTATTTTTTTTGCAAAGGCCAGTTTGATCACAGTTGGCAGCTTGTTTCATGATCTTCATAGTGGCTCAGCAAAATGGAAATAATTGTAAGGAAATGAAACTATTCAGTTTTTTCAGAAGCTGAGGTTAGCTTGAGATCTAGGAAGAAGCAGTACAAGACAGGACATGGCTAAGAGATAGCACCAAGAAGGAAGGTTTAGATGTGGTTTGCGGAGAGCTGGACCTTGGAAAAGGGATGGAGAACTTTCAATTAAAATTTGCTTTTGACAAATATTGTCTGTAGAAATAGTCCAAGGTATGTTGCTATTTCCCTGAGCAGAGGGCAAATTTGGTATTCTGCACTTACAGACTGAAATCCTATAATATTAATTTTATATGTAAAATCTGTGTTATTTGACACTTCAGCCCCAATATGCCCGTCTATGCACAATTTGCCTATGCACCTGGGATAAAAAATTGAAGGTACTTGAATGGCAGTGGGTGTAAGTAGCCATGCTCATTTCGGAACCAAGCAAAGCCTAGTTTCTGGATATGTCTGCAGAAAAAGATCATAGCATCTTGTCATACCTCATCTAATGCATCTGGTGAAGCTGCATAGTGATACCAATGGTCACACGTTGGTTTGGAAAACTCATTCTGAAGACCTTTCACCTGTGACATCTCTGCTGTTGGTCTGAAAGCTAGTTTAAATGGATTTGGGCATGTGGTAGCCGTGTTTTCTTAAAGTACTGTAGCTGTACCCTGCCTTGTCAAGCTCCTCAGTTCAATACAGTCTGTATGCACTCAAAAGCAGAACTACAAAATTTTTTATTGTGCAACAACTTGCAGTTAAGTCTAACGTAATTCTCCTAAGTGGAAGAGATGGTAACTTGACTTCAGATATTAACAATATAACACCTTCAAATACAAAATGCCCATAATTTTGGCATGCCATAAACTCACATCTCTATCATGCTATCTTTGATGTTCTTGCATTGAAATTTCAGCAAATCCAGAGTTCTTAAAAACCTAAATTGTTTACTGTAAGGGTACAGATAATAAAATAAAGCAATAGCAATACATTTTTAGAGCAAACACTGTCATGTTAAATTAACAATTTTAACATACCTGTTGTTTTTTGAAAATATTTTAAAAGTTGTTATTCAGCAAAGACGTTAATCACTTCAATTTGCCACATTTGTTGAAAAGCAAACTACCCAAATGTCCCACATTACTTTTCTCAAATCAGTCTGATTTAAGATTTAAAAAAAATATCTTTCATTATATTAAGATACTATTTTTCAAGAAAGCAAAATCTATTCTGTCACTTAGTTTATTTTTTATCTGTATAAGGCAGTGTGGTGAACGTGGAAGGGAATGTGTAGGTTGTATGTTGGAGTCCTTTCCTGCAACTGATACACAGGAGTGCTGCTGGTATACTGTTTATGCTGGAGTGAATATATTGGAGTCAGTGTAATTATATCAGCTGGATTTCTAAAAGGGGAGGATTGTGCATCTGTGTTTACACCCTCACTTAATGATACTTCTGCTTTCTTGGAATTCTTTTTAACACCTATATGGTTTCAGTCAAGGATTGGTTAGGTAAAAATACCTACCTAATTGTGATGAATTAAGTAATTTTTAGCCATACAAGTTGTACAGATGGAGCCTAGAACCTCAAAGCTGTCTGTTGCTTCACTTCTAAAAGAATTGTAGATACCTGCATTTTCTTGAGGATAATCGTATATTGTGAAGATGATGCTGATGCCATTGAAAACCAGCACCTACTTTGCAGCACAAAGTAGGTAACCTCAATTTGTAATGGACTTCAGCTAGACTACAAAGAGTCATATCTTCTCAGATTTTAGTTTCTTTACTCTAGGCCAGGTGAAAGAAAGCCTGTTTGACAATCTGCTTTTATGAAGTTCTGTATAAGTTGTCTGTTTCACTCAACTGATCTGCTATGTGTGTGACTCTCTAGCCTGTTGGCTCATGTCTCAGGTTGTCTTCATCACCTTAATGTTATAGTTTTCCTATGTGTCAATGTGGCAATGATTGGGATGAATTTGTCAGAAGATATTTGGTTAAAAGGGCTTGCAGTTTAGAGTTTCCGCTTCTCAGCCTACTAATTGCAGCACTGAATATTTTCTGGGTTTGCTAGAATAATAGAATCGTAGAATCATAGAATGGTTTGGGTTGGAATGGACATTAAAGGTCTTCTAGGTCCAACCCCCCGGAATTGGAAAGGACACCTCTCACTAGATCAGGTTGTTCAGAGCCCCATCCACCCTGGCCTTGGACACTTCCAGGGAGGAAAAAGGACATTCATACTTATCCTGATATTTCAGAGACATCTTCTATGAAGTTTACTGTGAAAACTGCAGCAGAAAATATTAGTTCACAAAGTTTTAAAAAAACTTTGTTCCAGCTATGGCAGTTGGTGCAAGTTACATTAATGAAGCAGCTGTGTGCCAGGAACAGATAATAGGTTGGTAGTTGAAATTACCAACTGCCTAGTGGAAATATTTTTTTAGTAAGTCACTGAAATTCCTAGAAAGAAGATTTGTTTAATGTATTAAGAACATATATTCTATCTATGGTTTGAAAATTTAGGATGAGACATGGCTATATTGGGTTGTGCTGCTGCTACTTTCAAAGAGTCTATTTCAGCCCATATCTCAGAGGGTACCTTTCCTCAAAGGGAAAAGAAGTTGCCATAAATTCTACCAATTAGGGAGCTGCAGTGCTTTCACCTTGGGTGCTGTATAATTGAGCAGGTGAAAACAGTATGGTGTCATCAAATGAAGGCACATCTGAGTCATCCTGAGCCTTTGTTCACCAGTTCACATAGGATTGTATCACAACAAAATTGCCTTAAAGATTGACTCAATTTTCAATAATCTTGCATTTGTTAAGGGAGAAAAGGATCTCTGTGGGGTAAACTGTATCTAACGGATGGCAAACTGAGGGAAGTAAGGTAAGACAGAACTAGAGTATTTTAAGGTAGCTGAGTGAGGCTGCTTATTTGCTAAGGATGAAGGTTACACACCTTTTCAGTCATAGGTGGTAGGTTCTCTTTTATCTCAGGTCCTGCAAGTTATGATAGCTGAGAAATGACTGTAAACACAATTTCCTGTCTTTTTTACCTTCTTTTTCAGTAGTTATGTTATAGATAGGTTTGCAGACTTCAAATGTTATTCCTAATTTTGTGCCTCTTGTTCAGGAGTGCAGCCTTGCTGCAGTGTGTTTCAGGATGTGAACACACATACTGATTTTATGTAAGTTTGCATGCCTTGATTTTTCACGCTTCACTTTCTAGTCCAGACCCAGGAAATTAAGATATTTATTGCACCTGCACATTGTACTGTCTTAATTAAAAGTTTCTAGAGCAGTGATCTATTCAGTGTGTCTCTACAGAATTATTTCAACAGCAAGGCAAACTGCTTATCCCTTGTAACTCAAGTTTAGCACTTGGAAGACCATAGGTAGTAGTCAACTTAAAGCCATTATTTCTTGGTAGTTTCTCTTATGGCTACACATACCAACTTTCAGCACTGTTCTTTCAGAAACCCAAGAATCTATAAACACTTTCCATCTTACACTTGAAACATATTAGTTGGAAATAACATGTGCATGTAATGAAACACTAAAAGGAAATATAAACAAAACTGTCTTCAATCAAGATATTTTCCCTTGGCATGTGATGGGTCTTGCACAATTATGCAAAATTCTCCTTTTTACTAATGCATTTTCCATCTGTCAGGAAAGGCTTAATTCTTACTGTTTTGAAATCATACCAGGGTATAAAACAGGTTCCAGTATTCAAATCTGATGATCAGACATTTTTTGCATTTTCTTTCTCAGATCACTGTGTTTCTTTTCTGCTGAAATTGTTAGAAATATGCCTCTAGTTCAGCTTTGCTTCAGGGTGATCGAGAATGGATTTAAAAAAAAAAAATTAAAAAGGAAAGGCTTTATGTCTTTTTTACTTTCCATCTAAGGAATTTCTATCAAATAAAAAGATACAACTGAAACATAAAAGCAATTAATCTTTTCTATTTTTTCCTTTTGCAAAACAGTCCATCAAATATTTTTTTCCATAATTCTCATAAATCTCTTTGGAGAAAGGAAGTAAGTGCTTTCTCAGATTTATAAGATGAAGCTGAATGCTTCTAGAATATTTGTTAAGTACTTGAGTCATATTAACAAAACAAAGCAAAAATCAGAGATAGTCTGGGTATGAACTGCTTCTTCTTCCTGTGTTAGGTACTTGTTTGGCATTTTAAAGAAATATTGTTTATGTAAATGGGATCTGAGGCTACTATAGGGGTGCAACACGTATAATATTGATACTGTAATTTCTCCTGCTAAATAGTCCTCCTTAAAACCTTATTCTTAAAACCTGCTATTGGCATTGATTAAATTACAGTGGTAGGTGGGATGGTAAAAATATTTGAAAATGTGAATCTAACCTATGGAAACCCCCCCAAAATTTTAAAGTATTAAGGAAAAACAAGCAACAGACTTTACATGTATTGGCTTGGCAAGCAGTTCACTGCATGCAAGAATTTTGTTTGAGACAAAATATGTGAGACAGCTACTCACACCAATTAATTGTAGAAAAGGGGGTATTAGAGAAACAGAGCCTACTGTTGGACCTGTTTGCAGAGCAGTACTCTGTATGTGTATGCATTCATCTGTATGCTAAAGTAAATGGATTTGGTTTTGGTTTGTCTTCCTAAGCAACTTAAATCTTGTTGGTAGTGCTGTGTCTCTTTGGCTAAATGGGTTTCCCTCCCTGACAGCTTCAGGAATATGATGTTGACCAAGACATGAGCTGCCCTACTATTGGGATGAGAAACACAGTTGACACTTTATCAGAATCCTATGAAAAAGGAGCCTTGCTGGATCTTTCTTTCCTTTTTTTTCTTTCCCCTCTGTCCCCCTCATAGGTTTTGGAAGTTGTTAGGTGATACCTAACAAATACATGCTCAAATTTCAAATTAATATTTTTCAAGGGTCTGAAGAGACTTTCACTGTGCACAATGCTTAAATAAGATATTCTCAATCCTCTGTTTAGATGGGTTTTCAGTAATTAAACAACATAAGTATTTTATTTGGATCTAACATTCTCCATTTTAATTATCCTCTTGAAGCCCCTTTGTAATTATTCTTTTTTTATGATCATTTACATTAGCATATTCAATCTAAATTGTTTAATTAGATGATAGTTTACTCAAATTAGAGATGCGTAAGTTTTCTGTTTAACAGTCAAGAAAACAGAGAGCTTTTGAGCTTGTGATATGCTAAGAAGAAAAAAAAACAGTATTGTACTGTTGTTAGCTGCTAATTCAAATTTATTCTTTTAAAGTCCCTGTTCTACTCTGAGTAGAAACAAATCCTATGCTATTATTTAGATGACTCCTTGGTACAATGGTATTTGATCTTTGAAACACAGAGCTATGAAGCTACGCACAATTCACAATCTTTGGGTCAGGATGAATGTATTTGAAAAGCCTAATGTAAAATGCATACGGATCTACAAAACAGAAAAAAAATCACTCACAGTTGTAAATTCACAAGTTGTCTTCAGGATGATCTAAAACTATCTGATAGCCATGAAGCGAAGGGAGTGGAACATCTCCCTTATGAGGAAAGGCTGGGCGAGCTGGGTCTTTAGCTTGGAGAAGAGGAGACTGAGGGGCAACCTCATCAATGTTTACAAATATGTTAAGGGCGAGTGTCTGGAGGATGGAGCCAGGCTTTTTAGAGTGCTGTCCAGTGATAGGACAATAAGCAATGGGTACAAACTGGAACATAGAAGGTTTCACGTAAACATCAGAAAAAACTTCTTTACTGTGAGAGTGACAGAGCACTGGAACAGGCTGCCCAGAGAGGCTGTGGAGTCTCCTTCACTGGAGACATTCAAAACCCGCCTGGATGCGTTCCTGTGTGATGTGCTCTAGGTGACCCTCCTCTGGCAGGGGGGTTGGACTAGATGATCTTTTGAGGTCCCTTCCAAATCCTAAGATTCTGTGATTCTGTGAAGCTGACTTCATTAACCAACACATTGATTTAATAATTTTTGATATCCCCCTGGTTTTTCTATCTATTTTTGATGGCAGCCAGTCAAATTCTCACCCTGAGGTGAGCCACATATGAAGGTTTGACTTGGACATCACCCTGCCACTTGTCTAAGGACAAATACAGAAATTTTGAGATTCAAAGGGTAAAGCTAAGAAGCTTTTGTTTTTCACAAGGAAACCACTAACATTAACCACTACCATTTGATAGTTGCCTATTGTTGCTGAGTAATAAGGTCATGTGTTTACTATGAAAACTGTTCTGTAATGGTAGCCGTACAGGTAGCAGTATCTTCTGTCTGTCAATTGCCATCTCTGAATTCTGTCAACTGTATGATGAAAGTTAACATAACATACTGCAAAGTTCACTGGCAGTAATATGAGACAGAGTTCAGCAGGAATAAGACTCTAGTTACAGACATCTAGTAGTTCTCCACTCTTGCAATGGGTTGATCCTGTCCAGCAGAGCACCAGCACAGCCTCACTAGCCCCATCCTGGTGGCATAGGGGAGAAAAAGAGAAAAAGCAAAATCAAGAAGGCTTGTGGTCTGCAGTTCCTGGTCATTTCCTCAGCTTTTGTTTTTGACCATGATGCCATATGTTCCAGAATATCCCTTTGGTCAGTTTGAGTCAGCTGTCCTGGGCTATTCCCACCCTCCAGCTTCTTGCCCATCCCCAGCCTCTTAACTGGAGGGGGCAGAGCGTAAAAAAGAAAAGCCCATTGCTGTGCAAGCATGGGTCAGCAACAGATAAAATACTGGTGTGCTATCAACACTGTTTTAGTCCCAAAGTCAAAACACAGTAGTATACAAATCCCCATAAAGAAAATCGGCTCCATCACAGCCAGACTCAGTCAGCTGCCAATGGTATTGGAGAGTGTAAATTAGTTGGTTTGGATCACAATACTTTAAGGACAATTTGTGAGTTTTCTACTACATGATATCACTAATGAGAACTCCTGTCTGCCCACCAGAATTCAACTGGGGAGGTGACACCTAGTCAGATGTCTTGGAAGAGTAGAAGACACATAAAAAATACAAATGTAAAACAGTATATATTAGGGTAGTAGCAAGACAACTTCCAGAGGCTAGCAGGTTGTCCCTATGTATCTTAGAAGCAACAACATAATTGCAAGAGATTTGGTTTAGGCCTAAGGAAAAGTGCTTCTGTGGAAAAAAAAAAAGCAAAATAACTCATTAAAATGGTACCAGCTATACAACTGCTGGGTGAAAACAAGGTCGAGACTGAAATCATCAGATGAATGTCTAGAGAGGAAATAGCTCAAATCTACTTCAACTGAAATCAGACCAGTTTCTTTGGGTCATTCAATATTCCAACCTAGCTTTTCAGGAAAAGAAAACATACAAACAAACAAAAAAAAAAGAGTGAGGAAGACATAAAGGGTCAAAGTGAAGGTTCTTACAGGCAGATTGACAGCAATGACCTAAAGACACTGCAGAAGATGATTAAAACATTCTTCTGCTATCAGAGACTAAGAAATCCAGCTTTTCCAGATTTGCTGCAGAATGACTATTGCTCATCATCAGCTGCTGCTCGTATGTATGTGAAATCCTTCATATTCCACTGTCTTCCCTGTTTCCTGTCTGTGACATTCAGGATGTATAGTGCTTGTCTCAAACAATCCAAGAGATAAGTGATGTACTCAGGCACTCAGGATATCTGTTGTCTGTCTTGAGGCATCTAAGAGTTAAACAGGATTTGCTGATGGACTAAAGAGATGTCTCAGCAACCTACCCAACCATTTTGCTTCCCCACTGCAATGTGTACCTGAGAACTGGGGAGTTTAGTGTGGGACATGCTGAGATTGGAGACAAAGAAGTTCTACAGCTGGTGCTGGGAGCAGAATATCCAGTGATAACCAGGCCTTGATATCTCACGAAAACCACTGACTTAGCAGAAAAAGATAGAGTGCCGGTCTCAAGCCGTCTCCTAAAACCAAACCTCCACTGCAATAAACTAATGCTGTGGTGCCAGTTGTCTCAACCTCCTCTTTTGCAATGGCTGATCTTATTAATTAGCCAAACAAAGACTATCTGCAGGACATAGGCCCAGCACCATACCTGGCCTCCCCACCCACCCCGATCTCAGAGGAGCACAGAGAAGATAGAAGGATTTTCTCACTCATACCGGGAGAAAAGTGAGGGTGCAGTGGACAAGAACTGTATAAAAATCTGGGACACTATGGGTGCAGGTAACTACTTCCCCACCAGGAACCACTTCCCCACCAATGACATCGCTGGACCGTGGTGGTAACTATTCTCTCGCTTGCTGTCCTCTGTATTTCTGTTTTCCCCTTTCTTTCCTGTCTCTGTCTTCCTCCCTGTCCTATCCACTCTAGGGACTTTGTTGTGTTACTCTAATAAAAGTTTGTTGTATGCGTGACATCTGACCTCGTTTGGGTCTTCATTTCACCATTTGGGATCACCTTTAAACCTTTTCACAGGTCCTGCAGGACAACAAAGGGAGCAGCTGCCGTGTGGCTCATCCCAGGTGAGGGAAGGCAGAGTCCAGCTGCACCAGCCTCCCACTGCGGTGAGGAGTATTAGAAAGCAAGGGGGTTCTGCCCCATCTCTTGTAAGACTGCACAGCAGCCCCGGTGCCTTCTGGAGCACCAGATATTGTGTTATCTTTGTTTTGTCCTGGCAAGGTCATAAAAAATTGCCATGTAGCCAAATACCGGATCATGACACTGCCCTATCATGAGCAGGACAGTTTTGTGCTATATGCCGTGGAACACTTCTTACAATCTCTTTCTTTTGAGCTTAGTATTCTTCCTTTGCTTTGCCAGACACATCCAATACGAGTAAAATACATGCTAAGGAAGTGGGAACAATGGAAATGCTTGGCATATGTCTCTGCTGTTGGTAGCAAAGTTGGTAAGCTTACACTCAAACAAGAGGCTGGAAGAACATCTTAATGGCTTCCATTTTTATTTAAGATATACTTGCTACATAGTAGGGAACACTGTGCATGGAGATGAAATTTTACTGGGTACAGAGTCCTGGCTGAGTAGAATATTCTCCAAGGAAGAGATATTGTACATGCAATCATCCTTACTCTACAGACAAATATTCTTTAGGATTTTCATTGATCTGGAGTGTTTGGATCGTTCTTATAGGCAGAAGGAGCTTTATCTTTCCTTTATAAGCCTTCATTTTCCTAGGTTATAAAATCCAGAAGTACACGCTCTCCATCTGACAAAAGTGGTGTTGGAATTAACTAAATGTTCATAAAGCACACTGAGCATGAATGTAAATGTAAAAATTTCTTTATATGACTTTGGTTAACCTGTATTCATTCCTTGCTAGACTTTTCAGAAGCAATTAAAAAAGAAAACAGAAGTAAGACTACAGTGAGCCATTTGCAAAAATACCCTCTAAGTTTTGATATTAAACATCACTTTTTCTTCTTTCTACGTTCTGCAAGATAAATACTATAAAAAACAATGTATACAAATAGTAGAAAATTATTACTCTGTCCATATAGTGAAATACATTAGGCATGTGTTGCATTAGTATATATGACCTGCTATAATGTGAGAAAATTTTCCTATAATTTTCATAGAGACTTTATGCACAGTTCATTTTTAACTGTAGGGAATCCCTCTCAGAACCATTAAATGATCAGCTCAGGAATTAAATTAGCCCCTGGCCATCGTGAGCAAATAACCTACATGGGAAACTGTGTTATCTAACTGGCCAGTTGATGCTTCACTTTTTTCCAGCTTTAAGAAAGAAATTAAATGGTATGGCAGTGTATTACTCTCATTTCCAATCCTCTGGAGCAGATAAACATTATCATGAAACTGGCCAAGGATGAAATTTAAATAAGTGGTGATTGGAGACCATGACAGGAAGAGTTTCCAACTTAGAAAACCTGACAAATTATTTTAATTAATTGGAAATTTTGGTGTACAAAGATACGGAGGGGATTATTTATTTTAATGTGTAATGCATTCTTAGTATTTCTGTAAATAGATTAAGGTATAGAAACCCTGTTGTACAATTATTCAAGAAAGAAGTAAGAAAAAAATATATATTTCTACTTTTAAGCCACTGTCACTTTACAGTTTCAATGGGGATTACAGATTCATTCAATTTCATCCAACTTCTTTAACAACCCAAACCGCTTCTCCAGTGCACCTTTAAACAGCCATACAGCATAACTGGGATGGTCATTTAAACACCCTAGACACTCATGGGTATGAGATGATAAGTCTCACATCACGATCAAACTCTTACAGTGCTAATTTGCTTCTGAAAAGTCTGGATTGTGAACACTGTAAATACAGTACTGAAGCAACAAGAGGCTGTATGCAGCAGAACAAAATAGAAGTTGAACCTTCATTTGTGGCTGCTTGGATTGCAAAACTTTTTCTCCTGAGGTTCTTTGACCTCTCTACAACTAGAAACAACGCCACTGATACAAGTGGGTATGGCAATGAATGCAGTCAAATCCACCTACTTAACTTTGGTTATTTTAAGTTTCTTTACAATCATGATGTTCTTATTATAATGACATTTTGTGGCTTAAGGTATCAAAATAAGTTACTCTGGAGTTCAAGAGATGTGTAGTGAAGGCAGGATGGGGTTGTAACTGAAGCATATGACTGAACAAACACCCATCTCGAAACTTCTGCTTTTGTGTACATGATCAATTAATTTGCAAACGTATTATGTCCCTTTCTCCATTAGTGTAACGTAAGTGCCTCACATGGACAGAATAGTATCAGTTAATTGTTGGCTGCTCAGTTCTCTGCAATGAGGTTCTTGCTGTAACTCTGGACTCTACTGTCAGTGTGTTTTATATATTCAGAACTGATTTTGTGTTGACCAGGAAGGCTTAATGAGTGCAAAGAAAAAACTGAGTTTCCAGACTGTGGCACAGAATGTTAGGGAAAACTGATCTTAACACATCCTATTGAGACAAATGATGTAAAAGCCAGTTTAAGAGTAGAAGAATATATTTTTTATTTTTTATTTTTTTTTTCCCTTCTAGGTACTGCCAGCTGCATTTAGAACACACACTTTCAATAGAGAGCATAGATTATTAATTATTACTTTCTTTTTCCAAAACCACAAATTTTAGGTCTGACTTGAGAAGCAACAATAACATTAATAGCACAGCTCTATAATATTGGGAGGATATTACTGGGATTACAATGTAATGGAGTTCTGCATTTAAAATATGTATGCACTGGCAGTTTTCAGTGTGAGAAGCCAGAGTAATGATTGCCTTTGTTTCACCCTTGACATTTCATGTTACAGGTTTTCTCTGCCTTGAATTCCTCCCCCTCATGAATTTTGTACTTCCATAATGATTTTAGAGGTGAAGATTCATTCACATTTCAAAGCTCAGTTGAAGAAGTCAGCCTTTTTTGATTTAGGTGCTAAAAGATTTAGGACAAATTCACCCTGAAAGCCCAAAGCAGAGCAACCTGACAAAAGGTCCCAGATGTTTGGTCTTGTCTGGATTAGCCTCTGGGCTTGGCTTTCAGCCCAACTGTCAGGTTAGCTTTGGTGAAGAAGGTGAGTGCACGTCAAAACCAGAGGTAGTGCTGGGTGAGGTAGCTCGGTGGCTTCAAAAAGACCTTGCCTTCGGCTAAAAGGCTATGTGTAGGGCATGGAATTGTATTATGTTTTTCTTCTCCAGGTCTGCCACCCAGGGTTAAGAAAATAAATAACAGTGATGTGAATATGAACTGAAGGACTAGCTGTCTTTTTATCTTTGAATTTAGCCAGTTCCAGCAGCTCCAGGTAATCCTGTACATCAGACAGGGTTAGTGGTCCTTGTATGAGGCAAAGGGACAAACTGGGGACTGTTCTTTATGAACACCATCTTAGAAACAAATATTTTACTTCTGGACTGCTGAGGGAATGGTAAGCCCTTGCATGTACACTGCAGAGCAGGCCAGAACTTTGATGCAGAGTACTTGGTGATTTGCCTAAATGAAAAGGAAGTGTAGTCTGAAGCAAGAAAGATTTCCACACTTCAGTGTGAGTGAAGATTAGCACTGAATACTGCTTATTGAATTGTTTCTTTGCTTCTTGCCGTGGTTCCTTCCATGTGCTCAGAGAGAACAGAAAAGTAGGGTGGCTCACAGTGTGTAGAGCCATGAGGTCCCCTTTCTAGTCCCCTCAATGAATACTGCTCTGGTGCTCATATATAACCCTTTGCTACTTCATAGAATCATAGAGTGAGGATCATCAAGTCCACTCCCTGCTCCTTGCAGGACTACCTAAAGATAAACCATGTGACTAAGAGCATTGCCCAGAGGTTCCTTGAGCTCTGACGGGTTTGATGCCATTGCCACTTCCCTGGGGAGCCTCTTCCAGGGACTGACCACCCGCCCAGTGATGAAGTTTAACAATACTCTTGTTCTCTCTCTTGATATTTTCAAGAGAACAGACAGTTGATCTTAACACTATATGCGAACATTTCACATTCATATATAGAGGGCTCAATAAATTTAAAAAACCTACCAACATCCCTGAAAAACTCTCTTTAATTATTGACATAGATTTTCTGTTTTAAATATTAATTATGCATTACCTGCAACTATTGTAGGTTGACCCTGGTATGCAGCTAAGCACCAGAGCCATTTCCTCACTCACCCCATTCTCTCCACATCCAGCAGGGTGTGGGGAGAGGACAGGAAGACAAAAAGCAAGAAAACTTACAGGTTGAGATAAAATTATTTATTAAGATAAGGAGACATAGAAGAACAGAGAAAGAGGAAAGAACAGAAGAAGTGATGCAAAGGCAGTAACTCACCACCTCTCATGGGCAGGCCAAGGCAGAGCCAGGCACTGGCTCAGGAATTTTGAGTTGTTGCTCCAATGCATTTAACTTAAACCTCGAATAAGATGAAAATTAAACAAAATTTTGTTAGAGACCTTTGGGTGTAAAAACATGAAAATCTGTTGATTTTTAGTACTACGAGGACTTATCAAAGATACCTGAATAGAGAGCACAGGTTTGAAAAATGACTTAAAAAAAATTAACAGAAGTTTTGGTCTCTCTTTAAAAGCAGCAGTGACATTTTACAGATGCATATTGCAAACCTTACTTTGGAACAGAGCTTCCCCATTCAAACCACTGTTTACAGCAAGTTATTTTATTTGGCTTACCATGGGTGAACATACTGTCAGCTAGGGTGAGATTCCAAATGTCTGTTGTATCCATGTGAGTTTCTGTAAAATTTTTTTTTCACATCTGCTGAGTACTGTAGTGAAGGATGCAGTAGAGTTACTCAGAGCAAACATCACCTGGGATCTCTTATGTACAAGGCTGAAATTGTTACTATTCTAGGGTACTTGAAAAGGTCAGAAGACGGCAGTACATTCAGCCATCTGTTTATTCCGGAGACAGTAATTCTTTCACATCTACCAGCTATATATGAGCCACAAGTGAGAATATTAAGATTGGTTTTAAAACCTTAATATTTTATGTTTCAAGACCTCTCACAAGTATGAATTCTCAGCTCAAAGAATAGAGAATAAAGAGGGAGGTACTTGGGGCAAACCAGGGACTTTCATGAAAAGACATGTGTGAGAACAGTGGGTTACTGAAGTGCTCAGCTATGTCTTCTCCTCTTTGGGAACAGGTTGGCAGCTGCACAGCAACATCCTTATTACTGCAGCATCACATTCTTACAAATTCTTTGCTTTCTACCCAGTGCTTATAATCCATTCATGAACGACTGAGCTATTTCCACTTAAAATCCTTCCTGCCTTCCTTATTGGCAACCAGGAATTCAGGCTGCAGAAATCTACTTCGGTCTGAGAGAGCTGCATTCAGTCAATTTATGGCCTAATTTTGTGCCAAAGTGGGAGTTGTAAAGTGTTTTGAAATCCACTAAGAATAATAGTTAGTGCTTGCACATCCTGTGTATTGTAGACCACTAGGTAAAGTGCATTGTTTATTCTTCTAGAACATAATAATGTGTCATGAAAATAATACTGTAAATCTGGGTATTATGAAAATAAAAAAATGAACTAAATGTTGGCTAAAGCAATTGGAAATTATTAAAGCTGCTGATACTGTGCATGCATCTAGTATATTCTGTGTGTGTAATAAGAATTTATGATGAAAACCACGGTTTAAGTACCCAAGGTCTCTGCCCTTGTTTGACTGCAGCTTGGCGTGAATAATGGTTCTTGTTTGGAACATCACATAAACGCTTTTATGTGGGTTTCAATGCTATCCACAGACAAAAGTATTCTTAGGCAAATTCAGTAAAGTGTACCATTTAACACTTGAAGAATCCTTGCTCTCCTAAAGCACGTTCTGTTTAAATAAGTTCATGAGTGTGAAGGAAATATTGGTGGAACAGTGGTTTAAGGCCTCATAATTTTTTTAAAAGCAGATCTTGGAAAGATATTCAGTGGCATAAGATCAGTAAGCATTTAAAACTCCAGAAACAGCATGAGAAGTGCTGGGACCTAAACTGAATTCTATTGTGTGGGAAAGTTACAAGTGTAGTAAGTTTAGAATGATTTCTGTGTTTCACTTCCTGCGCAAAATTTACTTTCTGCATTGTGATGTGAAACCATGCAGTGAACCCGCAGTCTTCTTGGCTGATGTTGAAGTTTCCAGTTTATGTCAGCTTTGATAGGTACACTTAAAATATTTCGATAACATGACATTCCCCGATGTCCAAATACAGCCGAAGCACAGTGCACCAGCTGTTGCTTTGACTAGTGATCAAGAATCTCCCAGATAAAGGCAATCTCATGTAAATCTGCCATGAAAATGAAAATTCTCTCATGTGAAGCTCTGTTTTTCCAATTACACTGTAATATAGAGGAAAGTCTGAAAAGCAAACCTGAAGATATACGTGAATAAGAGATGTTCTGAAACTGATAGAAAGTCTGCTGTTAGATGGGAGAAAATGATTGTCTCTCACCTTCCCACAAATTGCTGTTCCTTCCCTTGACTCCTTGGTTGCACAGTGTTTATGTTGGCAGATGTTCCCAGAATTCCCCTCTCTGCATGGGACCTCTTTACAACCCCAGCAGGCAGCCAGATTTTGCAGTGCAACCCAAATATTGAGGCTTAAACTGCAAGCAATCTGTTACACTCTAGCTAAGGAAATAAAAGTTCTGCAACTGTCAAGGAGAGATGTATTAGTTTGGCCATGCCTAAAATGCTTTGGGAGGTTTTCTGAAAATAAACATGCCAGTCTCGCTCTGAGCCCTGTTGTATGGAGAGATTTGAAAATATATGTGTTGGGTTGTTTAGTTTTTTGTGGGGGTTTTTTGTTGTGTTTTTTTTTTTTTTTTTTCCCAAATTTAATGCAGCAAACAGGTAGAAGCAATTCAAAAGGATTTTTATTTTTTTCCTAAGGGGCTAGGGAGTTCATTAGAAATAATTGCACATATAGTCTGCTGGAGTTAACAAATGCTCAGGAAGCTATTATAGTGTATAACAGCAGCCCATAGTAATTTAGGGGTACTGAGAAGCCCTAGGATTAACCACATGAATTGATCCTGAATTTAGAAATTTCTCTCTGCTTTCTAAGCTACTAAAGCTACTAAATTGTCATTTAAACTGAACTGTTTGGCTCTGCACACATTTTTTGTACTGTTAGATAAGCCAAAATAGAGCATCAGTTTGAATTAGCCTCTTCACTCCTGCCCTCTGAGCAATAAATCTACTTCCTTTCTGGTTAAGTGGACAAAATCTGTGTTTTAGACTTATATTCTGTCTTGTCATCAGCAAGAAGATGGAAACATGTTAAACCATTGTTTTTGGTCTCAAGCTTATCTTAAATGTCTGGCTTAGCTCACTTCCATATCCCAAGGACCATACTAAAGGTCATAGCTAGGGCTCATTCAGGACAACATGAGTTATGACAATGGAAAGAAGATACCATTGACACAGGCAGGGTATCATCTGCTTCTGTAACTGGAAAGCAGAGAACAGCAGTTCTCCTTTCAGTCCTTAGCACTCTTATAAATGTCTACTAAGTGTCCTTTGCCTATTAACTCACCAACAATAAGTATACCAATTGAAAACTTCAGGCAATCCTAGCCATTGAAAGATAGTGTAATATGGAATTCTTATTCATCAGGCATAATAAAATGTTATTAGTAAGCTTATTGCTGCTGATTCTTCTGCCCTCAATGTCCACCTCCTCCCCCATAGCAGGGTTTTGATTTATAGCATCCTGGTATTTATTGTTTCTTGGCAAATTCTGTATGCAACAAGAAACATTTAAGCAGAGTGACAGTCCTTCTCTCAGTGAGGTATAATTCCTTTATTTTTCCCTTCCCTTCCCCTTGCCTTTCCCATTCCTCTTCTACATTGCCTGGTCAAAAACGAGGTTGCTCTTCTTGCTTGCTTCTGTACTTTTCTTAGCAGTTTTCTCCACAGCAGCGCTTAGATTCTCTTTCTCTTACTGAAATATTCTCTGGGCATCTTTCCCGTACCTAGTGTGAAAGACCAGGCGGCAGCGCGGAGCGGAGAGCGACAGCAGCACCGGCAGCCGTGACAGCTGCTCCTTCCAATTACTGAGAAAGTTTTGAGAAGGGGCCGGGCTTCCCGGAGACGATGAAGCCCTGGCAGAGCCGAGGGACCCGAGACTGAGCGGGAATCCTGTGAGGAACCGGAAGGCTGAGGTGCCTGGGGCGTGTCTGAGAACCGCGGCAAAATTTAAAAAGGGGCCTCTCGGCAGCTCCTCAGGGCAGCGGCACCGCGGGGCGGAGCGCGGCAGGAGCAGCAGCTGGAGCAGCAGCTGGAGCAGCAGCTGGAGCAGCAGCTGGAGTGGGTCGGCGAAAGCAAATTAGTGTGGGTGTGCGTGAGGGCACGTGAGGAGCAGCCACAAGCAGTTGCTTTCTTTTAGCTAGACAGAGGATCGTGGTCACAACACGACCAAAAGCTGCAGTGAGAAAGAATGTGGGACTCAAGACTGAGCTTTCGTGCAGACATGAGGCCATGCAGGTCTGGGGCTGCAGCGAATGCCTGAGCCTGGCACTTGTATCAGAGGGAGCCAGTGACACCGCTTGTGTGCGGTGTGAGCAAGTAAATAATCTGCTCAGGCTGGTGGCTGAACTGAGGGAGGAGGTAGAAAGGTTAAGAAGCATCAGAGAACGTGAAAGCAAAATAGATTGGTGGAGCCACACCCAAAGGCAAGGGCAGAAGGAAGAGGTTCTTGAACAAGTGATGGATCCCTTCCTATCCTCAGACAGAAGGAGGGAACTCAGGGGACAGGGAGGAGTAGAGGGAGGTCCCTCTTCGGAGAGGCAAGCAAAAACCCTCACAGCCAACCCCACCCTCCCAGTTGCCCTTGAAAAATAGGCATGTGGCTTTGGAACTTCAGGGCTAGGCAAATGAAGATGGAGAGGTAGATCCATCCAGTGAGTCACCTAGGGCTTGTTGCTCACACCCACGCTTTAGGACTTCTTCAACTAAGAAGAAAAAGAGAGTAATTGTGGTGGATGACTCCCTTCTGACAGGAGCAGAAGGGCCCATTTGTTGACCAGACCCATCCCACAGGGAAGTCTGCTGCCTCTCTGGGGCTTGGATTAGAGATGTTAAAAGGAAACTCTAAGCTGGTGCAGCCCTCTGACTACTATCCACTGCTGATTTTTCAGGTTGGCAGTGGTGACATTGTTACAAGGAGTCCAAGGGCAATAAAGAGAGACTTCAGGGCCCTGGGTCAGCTGGTTACAGGGTCTGGAGCACAAGTAGTATACGCCTTCATCCCTGTTGCAAGAAATGATGAAGAGATAAACAGGAGGAGTCTGCAGATCAATGCATGGCTGGTGCCATAGACAGGGCTTTGGGTTTTTCTATCACGGGTTGATATATGAGACACCTGGCCTGCTGGTGGCAGGTGGGATGCACCTGTCCCAAAGGGGCAAAAGGCTGTTGGGGCAGGAGTTAGCAGGGCTCATTGACAGGGCTTTAAACTAGATATGAAGGATGAAGGGGAGATAACTGGGCCTGTTAGGAACAAGACCAAGAGAAACATGCCAGGGGTTGAAGGATGGTGGTCTAGGGAGGATTCTCAGTCTGTTGTTTCATTTGAGAGAAAGGGTAGATGTTTAGAAATCATGGAAGTGCCTGAGAAGGGTCTGGTAGGAAATGGAGCCCACAGTGGAAAAAAGGTGTTGGAATCATTAGCTCACCTGAAGTGCAGCTATACCAATGCACGCAGTATGAGCAACAAACAGGGGGAGCTTGAAGCCATGATAGACCAGGAAAACTATGACATAGTGGCTATCACAGAAATGTGATGGGTTGTATCACATGACTGAAGTGCCACAATCGATGGCTACAAGCTCTTCAGGACGGATAGAAAAGGAAAGAGAGGGGGTGGAGTGGCCCTGTATGTTAGAGAATGCTATGAGAGCTTGGAAATCAAGTATAGTCATGATGAGGTTGAGGGTGTTTGGATTAGGTTGAGGGCCAATAAAGCTGATATCACTGTGGGAGTCTGCTACAGACCTCCCAACCAAAGCAGTGAGGTTCATGAAGCTTTCTATAAGCAGCTGGGACAAATCTCCCAGTCACTTGCTGTTGTTCTTGTGGGGGACTTTAACCTCCCAAACATCTGCTGGGAATACAGTACAGCAGAGACGGAACATTCCAAGAGGCTCTTGGAATGTGTGGAAGATAACTTCCTCACACAGTTGATAAGTGAGCTGACCAGGGAGAGTGCCCTCCTGGACCTGCTTCTGGTGAACAGGGAAGATCTTGTGGGGGAAGTAAAAGTTGGAGGCTGTCTAGGTGTCCTGGTTTGAGCCAGGATTAAGCCAATTTTTCTTTTCACTAATTTTTTTTTCCTTCAGTAAGCTTTCTTTTAACTAGCAACTGTGTGTTCTGCTAGGCTGATAAGACAGTGGAATGTTTTTCTAACTACTAAGGTTTCAAGGTTACACCTTCACTCCGCCGGCTCAGACACTATGGGGAGATCTATGAACCCCCCTGTAGGAGGCTGAACTAGACAGACAACAAAGTTGGCCAGAGATATTCCATTCCATATCTCTACGTAAGCTCAGAGGAAGGTCAGAGATCATGGAAGACAACTTCCTTCCTGCTTCTTCTTCCCTTCTCTTCTGTCCATGGCCGGCGTCCGGGGAGGACTCTGTTCATCCATCACCGCCGACCCTTAGGCTCGAGCTCTCCTGACCCTCATAAGTCTCTGCTTTCTCCAGCAGCAGCTCCGGGATTCCTCGGGACTCTTCCCAGTTCAGGGGAGTGCTGTGGGAGTTGCTGGGGGTGGGGGGAGGCGAGAGGCTTTTGCCCATATATGAATATATCTGTATATAATTGGATATATTTTCTTGTATGATTCATTAGTGTTTTAATTAAAGCTGTGTAGTTTAGTTTTCAATCCAGCCAAGTCTCTCTCTTTTTCTCTCTCTCCGTCCCTACCTGGGTGTGGGGGGGAGGGGATCGAGAGCATTGTTGTCGGACCTGAGTCAAACGGTGACACTAGGGCACAGTGATCATGAGATGATTGAGGTTTTGATCCCTGAAGAAACAAGGAGAGGGGTTAGTAAAACTGCCATCTTAGACTTCCAGAGGGCAAACTTTGACCTGCTCAGAAGACTGATTGACAAAGTCCCTTGGGAGGCTGCCTTAAAGGGTAGAGGAGTCCAGGAAGGCTGGACATACTTCAAGAAAGAACTTATAAAGGCACAGGAGCAGGCTGTCCCTGTGTGCTGGAAAACCAGTAAGCAGGGTAGGAGACCAGCCTGGCTAAATAGGGACCTTTGGCTGGACCTTAAGAACAAATCAGAGTCTATGACCTTTGGAAGAGGGGACAGGTCACTCATGAAGTCTATAAAGATGAAGTGAACCTATGCAGGGTGAAAATTAGGAGAGCCAAAGCACAGCTAGAGCTCAAACTAGCTACAGCTATTAGGGATGATAAAAAATATTTCTGTAAGTTTATTAACAGCAAAAGGAGGATTAGGGAAAATCTCCATCCTTTACTGGATGCAAAGGGAATCTTAGTAACAAAGGATGAGGAAAAGGCTGAGGTGCTCGACACCTACTTTGTCTCAGTCTTTAGCAGTGGAACTAGATGTTCCATGGATACGCAGCTACATGAGCTAGGAGACAGGGAGGGGATGCAGAATGAGGTCATCACAATTAAGGAGGAAGTGGCCAGAGACCTACTACACCACTTAGACACACACAAATCTATGAGACTGGATGGGCTACATCCAAGGGTGCTGAAAGAGTTGGCAGAAATTATCACCAGGCCACTTCCCATTATTTACCTCAAGCCCTGGCTAACTGGGGAGGTCCCAACGGACTGGAGGGTAGCAAATGTAACACCCATCTATAAGAAAGGCAGAAAGGAGGATCTGGGAAACTATAGACCTGTCAGTCTGACCTTGGTACCAGGGAAGGTCATGGAGCAGATCATCTTGAGTGTTTTTAGAAGACATATAGAGGGTAACCGGGGGATCAGGCCCAGTCAGCATTGGTTTATGAAAGGCAGGTCCTGGCTGACAAGCCTGATCTTCTTTTATAACCTGATGACCTGACTATTGGAAGAGAGAAAGGCTGTGGATATTGTCTGCCTGGGCCTCCAAAAAGCATTTGACAAGGTTCCCCATAGAACTTTCGTAAAGAAACTGGCTGCTTATGGCCTCGATGAGCACATGATCTGTTGGATCAAGCACTGGCTGGACAGTTGGGCCCAAAGAGTGGTGGTCAATGGAGACAAATCCAACTGGTGGCAGGTCATAAGTGGTGTTCCTAAGGGGTCAGTGTTGGGACTGTTTCTGTTTAACATCTTTACTGATGGTCTTGATGAGGACATAGAGTGTATCATCAGTAAGTTTGCAGATGACACCAAGCTAGGCAGGAGTGTTGATCTGCATGAGGACAGGGAGGCTCTACAGAGAGACTTGGATAGGTTAGATTGTTGGGCTAATGTTAATGGTGTGGGCTTCAACAAGGCCCAGGGCCAGGTCCTGCACTTTGGCCATGACAACCCCAGGCCATTAGAACCGCTACAGGCTTGGGAAAGTGTGGCTGGAAAGTGTCTGGCAGAAAAGGACCTGGGGGTTCTCATTGACAAATGGCTGAATATGAGCCAGCAGGGTGCCCAGGTGGCCAAGAAAACCAATGGCATCCTGGCTTGTATTAGAAATAGTCTGACCAGCAGAAGCAGAGAGGTGATTGTCCCCCCTGTACTCAGCACTGGTGAGGCCACACCTGGAGTATTGTGTCCAGTTTTGGGCACCTCAATTCAAGAGAGATATCGAGGTGCTGGAGTGAGTACAGAGAAGAGCAACAAAGTTGCTGAAGCACCTAGAAAATAAATCTTGTGAAGAACACTTGAAGGAGCAGGGGATGTTTAGTTTGAGGATGAGGAGGCTGAGGGGGGACCTCATCAGTCTCTACAACTATCTGAAAGGTCATTGTAGAGAGGTTGATGCTGTTCTCTTCTCACAGGTAATTAGTGAGAGAACAAGAGGGAGTGGCTTCAAGCTGCAACAGGGGACGTTTAGACTGGACATTAGGAAGAATTTCTTCACAGAGAGAGTGGTTAGACACTGGAATAGGCTGCCCAGGGAGGTGGTTGAGTCACCATCCCTGGATGTGTTTAAGGGTTTTTTGGATGTGGTATTGGTGGATCTCGTTTAGGGGAGAACTTTATAGAGTAGGGATGATGGTTGGACTCGGTGATCCCAAGGGTCTTTTCCAACCTGAATATTTCTATGATTCTATGTCTATTTTCAGTGATTTGTAAATTTCGCAGCAAGTTATAGTTAAGCATAGTCTGTCATAAAACCAATATATTTAGTAAATCCCATTGCTAGTTTCTAGGATTAATACAGGAAAATTACATCTCAGGTTATTTTCCACTATCCAGTTACATTCTTACTCTACAGCAAAGCCTCCCTTCCTCTGAAAAGAAAAGTTATTACTCTGGCGAACCACTATTTTAGTCCCCTGTTTAGTTCGAGGAAAGGAAAAAAGTTCTTCAGGAATATGTTACTTCAGAAAAATCTCAACCTTACATTTTCTTTAAAAACAAAACCAAAAGTGCCTTAGCTTTTATTTTCTCACTCACTCTTTTCCTTTCTTTAGAGGAAATTTTCCTTTATTTTATTCAGAAAAGTCTTCCCTTTAAAGTTTTAGAGCTGATGTTTGCAAATGTGGCACACTTTCTAGCATATTTCTTTAAATTCCCACTCACTCAAAGGAAAATTAAGATCGATACATTTCTTCACGTAGTACTTTATCTGGAAAGAAAGCAGTGTTCTCTTCTACCTTTTTAATGACCATATTCTAGAAGTAAATTAATAATTTAGGCAGTAATGAAAGCAGATATTTTCTAGAATGTTCTCTTATTCTAAAGCTACATCTATGTTTTCCAAAATCCATTAATTGCTTTCAACGTCATTGACATTCCTTTTGTCATGTGTTCCTTTGAAGTAACTTCTTTAGGGATTTTAATTGCATTTTATGGCACTTTGTGTGGTAATTAAACAGAGATCTCATAGTTAATGTGAAGCTTTATCTGGAATGGCACACACTTAACAGGTGAAATCTGAGAATAGCTGTGACAGCTAGGCAAATACAATATTCCCCTTACCTTAATAATTCTCCTACTTGTTCCCTGCAGTGCCCTGCTGTTCCTCTGGTCATAAATTATATGCAGACCAAAACATCCTGGAAAAAAAAATATGGAGAAGTCCTTCTGGCACCTCCTGTTCACAGTCCTTGTGCCTACTCTGAATTCCTCAATCATTATCACTTAAACCATGGCTTTCCCGTGAGTGCTGGCTGCTCCCCATAGGAGCTGAAATAGAAAGCCAACCTTTGAAAAAAGAGATAAAGAAAAAGCCAGTCTGGGTCATTCACATCCATTTAGTTGTGAATTCTGAACTTGTTTTCATTTGTGTGAATATTCAACCATGTTCTACTGGAGATATCACAGGATCACAGAATTTTTTGACCTTAAAGGAAAGGAAAGGACCTTAAAGATCATTAAGTTTCAACTCCCCTGCATGGGTAGGGACACAGACTGCTCAGAGCCCCATCCAACCTGCCCTTGAACACCTTCAGAGATGGAGCCCCACAACATCTCTGGGCAGCCTGTTTCAGTGTCTCACCACCCTTACATTGAAGAATTTGAATATGAATTTGCAAGTTGGTTTATCACATTAAGGTTGTGTTTTGTGATTTTTTTGTCAGCAAGTAACTGGACAATGCCAGAAGCACTTATGGTTACTTGGCACAGATGATGCTCCAAATCATTACTTGTAATCTGACACATCTCAGAGGACTTTCTAAGTGTGTGTACGGAGACAGCGGACTCGGTTAGCTTGATCCACTGAACTATTTTATCTCTAAAAGGTGCTTGAAGGTTTAGCTACAGTTGTAGGCTAGTGTTATCCTTTAGATGTCATAGGACACAGGTGTCTTGGTATGTAACTTTGAATGTTGTTGCCCAGCAGAATACATTGTCAGGGAACAGGAGTCTTGAACTATCAACTATGATAAATAGTCACTAACAAAGTATTTATTCCATTCTCTGTAGATCTAATGCCCTATTGGTTATATCCTTATCTAACACAGCCTTTTTGAAATGTTTTACTTAAATTTAGAATCAATTCCTGGCATGGCAAGCCCCTTGTTCATTTCTAGATACAGTTAGATATCTACTTGTGTTTGATGAGATGACAGGTATGATACCTGTTCAAAAGAGATAGATGGAACTATTGTATTATCAGCCACTACTGATAGAGTACTGCAGCAGGCATTTTCTCATGGATAGCTATAAACAGACAGGCCAATTTAGTGCTTTTTAAGAGTGCTGTGCTACTTACAGGTATGTCATGTTTTTACTTTACATGACAGCCTTTCCATGTTTCTAGTTCCTATATTGACAATTCAGCCCAGGTACTACTCTGCTAAGAATTTACCAGATATTCAAGCTTGATTTTTAACTTTTTATGCAGAGTTTTGCTATTTGTTTGCCTTAAGACCATAGCCAAAACAACAACCAAAGTCCATAAATTTACAACTGTCTAAGAAAAATTCTGGTTACACATCTATATACCTGCAACTCTTGTTACAGGCCAGTGCAGTAGAACCAATGTAATGTATTTGAATTAGACCCTGTGATCTGAGAGGTGCACACTTATACATTCATTGATGCATTTTCGTTTATTAGACTTGTTTTCAAATGTTTCATGCATCAGTTGTTGTTAGCTATCACATTGCTTATGAAGTGTTAAGTTCCTTTTTGGAAGTTATTGTACACTTTGCCACAACTCATGCCAAAGATAAGAATGAAGGCTATTAAAAGTAAAAGCAGTGGAGAGTGAAATGTGACTTAGTTAATTATGTTTAGTTAGAGGCCTAACGAAATTTCCTAATGTCAGAAAATGGAGAAAGCAGTGATGCAGTGTGAAAGAATGAACAGTAAGCCATAAACAACCAGAGAAAACACACATGGCATTACAGCAAAGGGAATGCTTGATGTGTTGTGTAATGGCTGGCAGGACGCTTGAAGTGATGATTGAAGGAACCATCTCCAGTTGCTTGTTTTCTTCTGTGTTCTGGGAAATGTGATGTTTTGGTCTTTTCCAGTAACTACAATTGCTCCTCCGTGGCAAGACAAATCAATCATTTTCACTTTCCCCTGCAACCTACTCATGGAATCCCACACTCTGACCAGCTATGCAGGTCACAAGGGTTAGCATTATTTAACGTCTTAAATTGAAATCTTGCTATACTGGGCACTATGTACAAGCAAGAAGGACAAACTTCACTGTTAATCTGATCTTCGATGCTAAGAAAGCATTTTGCCCAAATCGTGCAGTGTGTTCTACAACAGTTATTTGCTGTGCAGAGAAAGAGATTTCACGTCTCTAGGCTGGTTCTAGTTTTTATTCCAATTTACCTGGTACTTAGAAGACTTTTTCATGGGTCATTCATATTACTCAGCAGATGTAAAAGGTCTTGCAATTAGTTTATTATCTTCTTTCATTGCCCTTTTATTGTTACAAGTTCAATTTCCAAACAGTTCCAACAGGAGGCATACTTCGGAATAATCTATACCCTATTACATGTATTTTGCAGAGTGGTAGGACACCTATTTGGAAGGAAAAATGTCAAGAGGAGGTAAATAAGCTCTACATGTTGATGCTTGCAACACTCACTTAGGATGTAACAGGTGCCTGAATATATTTTTTTTCTAACACTGTTTGGAAACTTATCATGGAGAATTACAAAAACAGAAGCAGAGATACTAGGGAAGGCAAGAGTCTCACACATTGTAAAGGTCAAAAAAGGTTTTGCTTCACTCTTTAAGTAACAGTTTAACAAAGTTTTTATTTTATTCAAATTATAGCATACCTTTTACTGCAGGTATTAGTGCAATGATCCCTGAGTTTGATGTATTTTAATTTTCTCTCTTCTTCTTAAGCAGGTCTAGGTATATAAATTTTTACTTTTACTCCCCATGAAAATGTGGTATTTTCTCCAGCTTTTATTACTATGGGGCAACACTGCTGATGTGGTATAATACTTCAAATTAACAGATCCATTTTGCATTAATTTGCCACTAAATAAACCTAGACAAAAACCATCTATACTAGAGCTGGACAATTCGGGATAATTAATCAAAGAGTGTTTTTGTTGCCATTTTACTGCCTAACCCTACTATTAACTTGTCACAGCTGGGTTGCTTTTATGTTTTTACACAGTGTGTGATGGATTAAACTAGTTAGCTGGCTAGATAGATTATATGCATTAATGCTTAACAGCTTTGCTCAGGCGCTGGGCAAGGCACAAGACTTACCTTAAATAAAGCTTTAAAGGAGCTGATTTGTTGTGGTTTATTCTGTGTTGATTCTTTTCTCTGGCCATGGCTAAATAATGGAAATGAAGGAACTTTTGAACTGAAATATCTGATTGTATTTCTCAGGAGGTTCTTACTGAAGTTTAATGGACAGTATCACTGAGCTTATGGTCTTTCCCACTAACCACATTCTTATTTTTAACAAAACCACTTCTAAATTCCTGAAGCATTCTAATTAAATTTGGGGTCAGTTTACTGCTTTTTATTCTCTCAGGAGATCACCAGCCTTTTCACTATTCAGGTCATTAATTGTGCTACCTTGGTTTGCATTGCTTGATTAACCATGGAGGCACCCTGTGGTATTTAGATTTAACAGCCATTTCAAAAGGGTAGGTAGCCAGACCTACTAAGCAGAATCAGGAACAGGTAAAATAAAATACTAAAATTTAATTTCACCTGAACAATGGAAAGATAATATTTACAAAAGTGGCCATGCAGTGCAGGGTGCTAATGTGCTTAGCCCTGAGTATTTATTTATGAGGGGTGGCACTTTTGTTCTAATCTATACTCTTTTAAGGCAGCTCTACCTGTGTTATAATTTATGTGCAGTTTCATTAGGTTGTTTCACAGCTGTATGTCAACAACTACCCATTTGTGTGACTAGTGCTGGGGCTCCTAATACCACCCTGTTCCTGGTCTTTCTCAACCTCTGTAAGCCTCCGCTCTCAGGGGACCTGCTGTGTCTCTGTCAAGTCATTGCTGTAGGTAGTCTTAGTCTGAGGTTACGGAGATTTTACAAAATTTGGCTTAAAAATGTCTATGGATGTGCTTATTGATACAGGCATACACAATATTTTGCAACTCCTTGATGTTAGAAGCAATCACAACTTTGCTGTTAGGAACAGGCTACAGCTTTGTTCCTTCAAGGTTACAACAATCCTGTGCAATTGCTGAACTGTATTTCTTGTTGTACTCTGGGATAAGTAGGTGGAGTACTCTTAGAATAATTGTCTAATGAGTTGTCATCATCAATCCCAGACTGAACACTTACTTCATAATTGTGATCAAAGAAGGCCAGGAGGGACTCATGGATGAGTGGAAATATTTGAAGTACAAATGTGAAGAGAAGATCATTCCTTAGGCATGGTGAATGACACCACGTGGGTGAAACAGATAGTAAAGAAACACATATGGAAAGACTAAAAAGCATCTGTTAAAGCAAGCACCTATTTAACTGCAGTAGAAGAGATTATGGGTATCACAGAAGTGGTGTGTTTTAAAGACAGACAGACACAGTAACGTTTCCTGTGCTGAGAAAGTAATGTAAGTATGAGAAGAATGTAGCAAAAAATCTGACAGGCAGTGATGGCAGACTCAGAGAAAACAATGGAGCCAAAAGTTTGACTCTGTATCTTATGAGCAAAGTATGCGGGGGATAGTTAATGGTATTTTAAGGTAGGACTTGCTGACCTGATGCTATGAAAAAGAAAAAAAAAGGATGACAGTGTGCAAATGAAAAATTACAATGACAAAAAAGGACATGTTTAACTTTCTTTGAAACTGTTAACACAGCATTTTTAAAAGATTATTCACAAAAGCCAACATATGAAATACAGAGGGCATACAGAAGAGCTTTGGCTGTGATGGAGCAGACAGAATAAACAATGTCTTGGGTGTCCTGTATCATAAAACATGGTCTAGTACAACAGAGATGGGAGTGCCTGGAAGAAAAGCCAGATCTATAGTCATGCATAAATTGCAGGACTAGTGGTATGAAGATAAGTCTGCTCTGTTGATCTTGATGGATATGCATTAACATAACTGCTATCTCAGTGTGTATTTTACACTCCTTGTGATCTTCTGGCAGGCATTACTGAGGGTCTATTTGAATTATACTGCAGGATGATAAAGAAATATAAGAATATGATTAAGAACTTTGTGGGTTTTTTTGTCTCCTGAAACTTACAAAAATGTAAAATATATTTTTAAAGGAATTATGCAAAATGGGGATCTGGAGCTTAGAGAAATAGTATTGTTCCTTTTAAAAAGTAACTGTAGCAAAGTGGGCACATTCTTCCAGTTAAATACTTTTCTAAATCCAAATTTGTGGTACAATAACGGATTATAAACTAGTAAAGGAATAAAATTCTAATCAGAAGTCTGAGATATATATATATGTATGTATGTATGTATGTATGTATATATTCATTCCTGTTTCAAGGATTTTCTACATTATTCCTGAGAAATAGAAGTAATTTGGATTTAGGAATAAAATTGCTAATTTTTAATGCATAAAGATGCCATATAGTTTGTGTTTGGCTTTGTTTTGTTTAATTTCTCCCAATTAGTACTCTTTTTTTAATAAAATCCAAAAGTATGCTTTTAGAAATTAGCAGAATAAGAAGGCAATTTTTTCTTCAGTCATTTTCTCATGAGAACTACATAGAAGGAAAAGGTTAAATCCCGAGCTCTTTTTTGGGCTGTTCAGTGTTTTCGAAGATGCAATGTGATGTGACAGCCACCTTTCATCTTTTGAGAAGTTATTTGGTCTTGTCGCTTTGGAGGAAGCTGGGATCTTCACTCAGTTATTGCCTTACCAGAGTAGGGGTTAGGAAATGGATGAGGAAATGCTCTCTATACAGCCACTTATTTACAGATCCTTTCAGTAGAACAACCGTTGAAAGTGTAAGTGTGGAACTGAGCATTATTAGGCTAGCAGTAATTTATCACCCCTTGGGAGCAAGGAGGAAACAGAAGAGAAATTCTCGGGTGCAGAACACCTCTGGGAGAGCGTAGCTCTGATGCTATGCCACTACAGGCTGCACCTCTGCCCTTGATACAAGCAGTTCTGGTTTGCTGTGTATGTACCTAAGCTTCACAATATTCCCCTTTAAAATTCTCTTATCACTTTTGTAGGCAGGTATGTGAATAAAAGTGACTGTCTAGTCACAATGCCTGCAGAATGAAAACATAAAAGCAGCAAAGCATTAAACAGTTGAGCAGACATTTTGTATACAAAAATAAAAATAAAAATCACCCTTTCTGAAAGGGCCAGACTCAAAAAAGTACTAACATTTAAGCAAATAAATGTTTTTTTCATGGAGCATAAAGAGAACACATCGTAGTTCCTCCAGCATGAACAGCCCAGTTCCTGAGATCTTCATTGACTCTAGTGTTTTGTAGGTGGCTTTATGAGCAAATGTTCTTTGCTGAGAGATCACATGGCTGGGTCTATTCCTCTGACTTTTTATTCATTACCTTTTTAAGATTCCTCAGCAAATCCAGTCATTTTCAGCCCTGAAAATAACAAGCAGAGCAGCACATCCAGTTATGTTACACTGACAGGATGTCAGGAAAATGAAAACAAATGGTTTGAGCAGTCCTTCAGGGAATAAAGAGTTCAGTTACTAAGCTACCCACCAGAAACTGTGATTTAGTCATCTGGGATTATTTGATTTATTTTTCTACTGTGGATTTTGCTGCATAAATCTCCATTTTATTGCGAGAGAGAGGTATCAGAGAAATTTGGGGTTGCTTTCGGCATGGCCAGAGTTTGTGGACTGCTGCGCTGACAAGTGCTTTGGTAAAGGAAGAACTAATAACATTAACTATGTCCTTATTTGCTCACATTTGTGAGCAGGTATGTGTTTTTAGATTGCCATGCAAAAAGGTGTGTCACCTTCTTGGTGATATTAGTGAACGTACTGTTCTAAATACATCATACCTCCTGCACTGCCTTCCCCTCTCTGAATTTCTGTTCATATCCTTTACTTAAGAGCTCAGGTCACTTAAAATATTACTTAAAATAGACAGCAGGTGTTATGAAGGAAGTTAAAATCCAAATTATTTTACCGTGTATATGTAGCAAAGAGAATTCTGCTGGTAGAAATATGTAAAATGAAGATTTGTGCTTATCTTCTCTTAAACAGCCTAAAGGAATCATCTTCACTTTTACTACACATACATAATTTTGATGGGTGAAATGTCTATACTGCTGTTCCCTCACCCAGAGTGGTGGAGTCTTGCTTAGATTGCATTGAAGCTTGTTGATGCAGACCAAGAAACTGTTAATGTAGGTATTTAAATCCACTTTACAGAACTTTGTGTGAAGTAAATTGTGAAAGACAGGGATTTAGAGCATGATAATTACTCATAGTGACTTCTCTGCTGTACACTCTTAGTTTGTACAGATTAATTTTCAAAATGGAGGTGAAGAGCAACTTTGTGACTTCTTAGTCCAGGCTCTTGCATAGTAGGTTCACGAGGCGCCCAGATGAACATCACCATTAGCAGTGATGAGGGTATAGAGCTTCAGAAGTGCCAGGGAAATGTTTAAGAGCTACAGATGCTTTCCATCTTACAACACCAGTCTACTTCTCACTTAGGCAGTTTTGTGTCCAACCTGGAATCAATACATTTGAAAACACCAGCTATAGCCCTTGACTGCTGAATGGAAGCTATACATGTTCTTATCTTTTACAAGTGCTGCAGTGTGCTGTGTAAGGTTGACTTTGACTACATACCACGTGCCTACCAAGCTGCTCTTTCACACCCCTTCTTATCTGGATGAGGGAAGAAAATGTGACAAAAGGCTTGTGGGCAGAGATAAGCGTAGATGAATCATTCAAAAATTACTGTTACTAGCAAAACAGACTCAACTTGAGGAAATCAATTTATTGCATATCAAAATTCAGAGTAGGATAATGAGAAGTAAAAACAAATCTTAAATCACTTCCCCCCGAATCCTTCCTTGTTCATGGGCTCAGCTTCATTCCCAGATTCTCTACCTCATGCCCAGAGGAGTGCAGGGATATGGAATGAGAGTAGTGGTCAGTACTTCATATGGTATCTCTTCTTCTCCTTCCTACTCATGCTCTTCCTCTGTTCCAGCATGAGGTCCCACCTATGGGAGACAGTCCGCCATGAACTTGTCTGATGTGGATTATTCCTATGGGCTGAAGTTCTTAATGAACTATGCCAGCACGAGTGCCTTCCTGAAGGAAGGGACTTCTGCAGCCTTTCAGGAATAGATTGCTCCAGCATGGGGTCCCCATGGGGTCACAGCTCCTTCTAGAAAATCTTCTCCTGCTCCTCTCTCCATGGGTCCACAATCCTGCCAAAAGCCTTCTCCAGCAGATACTCTCTACTGAGTGACAGCCTCCTTTGAGAACATACACCTGCACCAATTGGATTCCTCCATAAGCTGCAGGTTGATATCTGTTCCACCATGGGCCTCCAAAAGCTGCAGAGGAACAGCCATGGTCTTCAGCTTGGGCTGCAGGGAAATCTCTGCTTTGATGCTTGGAGCACTTCCTTCTTCCTCCTCCTGCTTCTTTACTGATCTTCAAGCCTGAGGAATTGTACTTCTCATGTATTCTCACTCCTTTCTTCTGGCTGCCGTTGCATAGCAGGTTTTTCCTGCTTCTTAAACATGTTATCACAAAGGTGCTACCTCCTTTGTTGACTTGGCCCAGCTTTGGCCACTAGTGGGCCCATTCTGGAGACAGCTGGACCTGGCTCTGTCTGGTATAGGGAAGCTTCTGGGGTGTTCTCTCAGAAGCTACCTCTGTAGCCCCCCCTAAACCCAAATACGTCCTTTTTTACCTTTGCCAGGTAAACCTAATACACCCAAAACATTCTACTTGTCCATCTGTCATATGGGCACTTCTTCAGACCAGTAAAATTTAGACTGCTGAGGAATAATGAAATGAAAGTCAGAGATATACAAAGTTTTCCTCATTTTTTACAAAAGGTTTGCTTACTGGTCACTGTTTCCAAGCAGTCTCATGAAAACTCCTGAAATACATGACAACATGAATTTTGTCAGTTTCAAAAAGAAAACTTTTTTTCCTGTCTTCTCAAGCAAGGACAAATGGCAGAATTGTGCTTTTTAAATGGAAGAAAGAAAGTAGGGATTATTTCCACCTGTTATTATTTGAACAGTCTCAATATTATAATATAATATAATAATGTCTTAGTATGCTTATGGCATTTTGAACTGTATTTATGGCATTTTAAATTACAGATTAATTTGTAGTAGGTGTTCTCAGACCAGAAAATATAGAGAAAACTTTAAAAATAGCATAAATATTGAAAATATATATAGCATTTTCAGCCAAATCTTCTGCCTCCTCCTAAGAAACTTTCAAGTATTTGAAAACAGGATCTTGAAATGGAAGTGCCATTTAATCTATATTGTGCAGTAGCTCACATGGCACTTCAGTAATACTACGGATTTTTACAAGGCAATTCTTCCTAAACTTTATTTTATCTTCCCTGTATTCGATCAGTCTTATAGAAACGGAAGCACTGGTTTAACTATTCTTTCCGTGGCCCTCTTTTCCAATAGCTCTCATCCAATGCAAAGAGAAAAATTTCATATATATGGGAGCAGTCATCTGTGCTAGCCGTGTTTAGGTCTGTTGGAGTTCTGACATTTGGTGTTGTTAATTAACCCCTGAACTACATCATTTTAAAAAGGAGTTTAAGTGATTAAAGGTTATACAGGGGAATATTTGAGGCAGATGTTTTTTATCTTTTATTATAATTGTCTTTTCACTAGCAGCATATAAACCTTCAATAGAAAGTATCTTGAGGCCTGGTTAAAATACAAGCTCTCAACTCAGGCACTTAACTCATGTTATTTCTTTAGTTGCTGAGTTTTAGTGAGGATAGCTGAGATATTTAAAAATTATCAAGACTATGCTAGAATGACTTAATTTTTTAAGTGATGGTTTAATAAAATTCATAGTACAGGGGGAGACCAAGATGTTTAATTTACTACTAGATGTGGGGGATTTCCTATTTTTGTTCTAAGGAGAAGCAGAAATTTTAAACACCACAGTTAGGAAAGCTAGTTCTTTATTCCTTGCTGAAAAAATACTTTGAATTTTGGATTTTAAATGCTTTTCTGTACTTAGTGATCTTTAAAAGCAGCTGGAGACCAGTATAGTGACATCACTTTAAAAATATGTGGTATTTTCAGGGATGTTTTAGTCCTTTCTTCCTTTGCAAACTGTAAGCACTGAGGGCTGATAAAAGAATGTACTGCAATAGGTAGCTCCTTGGGGCAGGCTCTGGCAGCTTAAGTGGAAGCTGACAAGTGGAATCTCTTAGTTTGTAATACAATCTCAGTGTAAGGTTCAAATTTGTTTATGTATCACCTTGTCAGTAAAGGTTTGGGGTTTTTGTAGTCAACACTCTTCTCTGAACTAGCCTTTGTTACCTGCTATCTGTTTGGATGTCAAGTATGCCTGGCTTGGACCCTTCTTTTTTACTTTAAATATACAAATGTTGCCTGTTAAACAAATATGTATCTCTGCTCCACAATAGTATAACATATAGCCTTGTCATATAAAATAAAAGAAATTTGTAGTACAGCAAAACATTTTCCAAAAATCTCTCCTTTTTCAATTGAGTAGAGATTTTTAAGTAATTTCTATTTCTCTGGATCTTCTTTGAGAAGATAAAAGGAATATCTATGCAGTTTCAGTTACTTTTCTTTTAGGTTAGAATGAAATATTTTTTTCAGTCTCCAGTTTTTGCAGGTACATGCAGTGCTCAGCGCTGACAATGTCAGGCTGTAGTCAATTTGAGGGTGATGGAGGATCAGAAGCAACTGCTGCCACTCTAATCTGAGAAGCACAATAAGCTTCAAATTCTGTATTCTGACACTGTCTGTTTGAACTAAAATCAAAGAAAAGGGGAATAAGCACTCAACTTGAGTAAATGTAAGCTGAAGTTGCCGATGTTCTGTATATTAGGTTACACCTTTACCATGGGAGGTCTTTGAACTTCACCATCTTGGATTACTAATGTTTTTCTTAGAAGTCTCTGGTTGCTCAGAGGACTGTTAGAATAACAGATGTGTTGCATGACAAGTGTTTTCTGAAAGAGAGACAGTAGTGATGTGTGGAAATAATTCCATAGCCCTGAGAAGCTATAAAGCAGGTGTTCTTTATTGCAGCACTGGGTGCATGGGGGATCTCTCCTTCCATACATGCACACCAGCAAATAAAAGTGATAGATATTTATTAATTTAAAACATACATATGCATTACTTTTCTAAAAGGTAGGCAGGATTGTACAGATTAATCCCCAGAATTCATTATAATATTTAAATCAGCCCCCCAAAGTAGTTAACATAAAGCTACACCCATTCCCGCATGTGCTCTGCCTCTTGGTGGTCATCGGCATGGGTGTCTGGGAGGAAGGCTCATAGTCTCTGTGCTGCATCATGTTGTTCCTCATTCAGGCAGGTTGGCTGATGTACCCATCTGAATCCTGCTTCTTGGGCTCTCAGGTGAGACATGTCCTAGTTCAACACAATAACTCTAACAAACATTAATAGATTCTGCTATTCAGCATCATGTAGGTTTAGCAAATTTAACCCTTAAGTCTCTAATTCAATAGGAGCAATACATTAGAGAAATTCTAATTGCTTTAGAAATAGAAAATGAATGCTTCAAGTCCATGCGCAAGTCCACCCTGTACCATGGATGAAGGCTCTATATGAAAAACACAAGTACTATAATTTAAAACAGTCTAACAATAAATGCTGGTCTCCGTATTAAAAAAAAAAAAAAAAAAAAGAAAAAAAAAAAAAAGAAGGAAACATATCTCATTGTGTTTTCTTGTCTACTTGGAAATTATTTCTGTTTTCTATACAGTTTCAGGTGGATATATAAGAATTAAGATGAAAAAATTAATCAATTTGTTAATTAATAGCTGTGGGCAATGTGTTTTGAATCTTTCTGCAGATCAATAGGTCTCTGGAAAACAGAGAACTTATGCAAGGTGCTTCAGAATTTACAGAATCAAGCTTTTGTTTTTTTTCTTGTGAGATGAAACCAAGAAATGATATGGTGAGATGAAAATAGCTACAGGAATTTGAAGTGTATTTCTCTGTTTTAAGCAAATGTGTATCTGTGTCTCACTGGCTATTACCAGGATCTTTCCAGGTGGTTTGCGCGGGTATTTGCCATAATAACAGTTAACCTCTTGGTTGCCCTGTTATGATGTTGTATTTTGTTGTAGCAACTCTTTTGCTAAAAAGGCCTGGAAATTACATATAAAAGACCATGCAGAACTTGAATGTGTATGAGCATAAATAAATGATCCAGCTATAGGGAGAACTTATAATTAGATAAAGAAAAAATAAGTGCTCATGCCAGCAATCTCCTTTTTAAAAGATGGGACTTTAGACCACACTCAAATAGAATCGCCTGTTGATTTTTGGTGTAATACTTAAATATAAATAATGCTAATTAGATCTCTGCCTTAAAAGAAAGACAAACACAAGAATTCTAAACATTTGAGATGTTCAGAGAATTAATTGCCAGATTTTATGGTATGACTTAACTCAAAATATGACTGGTAAAGTGAAAGAAAAAGAAATGTTTCACAATTTACTCCAAAAAAGTCAAGAAAATTATCTACATTCCAAGATGAACAGCAGTGTAAGTACTAAATATACCATAACAGAGAAGGCAGTTGAATTGCATTCAACAAGTATTTTATAAAGAACAACTCTCAGAGAAAAGATTTAGGAATTTTAAGATAGCTAATTAAATGAGGTCAATATAATAAATTTTATTTATATACTGTAAATAAAGAATTTTATCATGATGTACACATTTAATAATTACTTTGATGATGATTTTAAAAACATAGAAACATAGAATAATAGAATGGTTTGGGTTGGAAGGGTTCCTAAAAATAATCTACTTCTTACCCCCCTGCCATGGGAGCTGCCCCCGTTAGACCAGGTTGCTCAAAGCCCCATCCCACATGGGTTTGAACACTTCCAGGGAGGGGAAATCCGTAATTTCCATGGGCAGCTTGGTCCAGTGTCTCATCACTGTCAAAGGAAAGAATTTCTTCCCAATGTCTAATCTAAATCTGCCCTCTTACAGTTTGAAACTGGTTCTCTTTGTCCTCTCATTACAAGCCCTTGTGAAGAGCCCCACCCCAGCTTTCCTGTAGGTGCCTTTCATGTACTTGAAGGCCACTATAAGGTCTCCACAGAGCCTTTTCTTCTCCAGGCTGAACAACTCCACCTCTCTCAGCCTGTCTTCATAGGAAAGGTGCTCCAGCCCTCTGACAATTTTTGTGGCTGTTCTCTGCAGTTTTTCCAACAGGTCTGTGTCCCTCTGGTGTTGAGGGCTCCAGAACTGGACACAGTACTCCAGGTGGGTGGGGTCTCCTGAGAACAGAGTGGAAGTGGAGAATCACCTCCCTCCACCTGCTGTCCATGCTTCTTTTGATGCAGCCCAGGACATGGTTAGCTTCCTGGGCTGTGAGTGCATATTGCCAGCTGATGTTGAGCAACAAAAAACCTAAGTCCTTCTTCTCAGGGCTGTTACCAGTCCATTCTCCCCACAGCCTGTATTTGTGCTAGGGGTTTTCCTGACCCAGGTACAGCACCTTGCCTTGGCCTGGTTGAATTTCATGCAGTTTGCACAAGCCCACCTCTCAAACCTGTCAATGTCCCTCTGGATGGCATCACTTCCCTCCTGCGTGTTGACCACACCACACAGCTTGGTGTCATCAGCAAACTAATGCTAATCAGCTGAAATATTTCCAGAGGTTTAGACTTGGCTTGCATGCTTCAGGATTCACTTTAAAAAGTGTTTGGTATCTATGCTAGAGATACCTAATACAGAAATTTAAAGCTAAGTTAGAACATGTACTCCTAAAACCACTGCTGGCAGGTGCTGCTAGTGTTGTGGCACATAGCTCAGGGTCAGCCTCAGGTATCAGAGCTCTGCCTTGTGCAAGTGTCTTTGATTGGGTTGCAGTACTGTGCACAGATAGAAATGAAGGGTTATTACTACACATCAAGCAGAGGAGATGGATTTTTAGGGACCATTTATTTTCCTTATACTCTGTTGCAATGTGAAAAAAAGAGAGAAAAACCTGAACTCTTGATACAAACCATAAAGAAATTTAAATCACAGAGAGAAACTGAGGAAGCCAGAGTGCTTAGAAAGATTTTGGTGAAAAAAAGATTTTCAAGTGTTACACAATCAGGCAGTGGGTAAAGAGAATAATGAAAACACATTAAAGAAGGTAGAAGTACACAGTGCGATCAAGGCTAAGAGCTGAAGGGAGCTCAGGACAGCTTTCCTTATTCCTTTTGGACTCTCCAGCATTGCCTGTCCATGCAGGGAAGAGGAATACTGCTCAGGAAGTATTTGACTGTCTCTTACGGTAAAAGGCTCCCTGCTATGACCATGCATTTCTGGAAAGGGGAAGGATCTGCTGCCACTTTGATTCTGTCCTGGTGTTATAAAATAATCCTTTAGTCATATGAACACAGGCTACATTACCTTAGCAGAGTCCTTCTCCATCTTTAATTGCTAGCATGTTACTTTCAAGTTTTGTCAGTTTAGTGCTTAAAAAAGAAAAAAAAAAAACCAAACCAAAACCAATCAAACAACAAACCTGTTCTAAACTCAACATATTTATTTATTACTACCTTAGTCCTAGAAACTTCATCAGTATGTGACAAACTGGATCCATATAACTTTAAGTCCTGTGGCAGAAGGATGCAGTGCATCAATTCAGAGCTGGTTTTCAAGTGTCACGGAGTAGCTGGGTTTCCACCCGGTGGAACTGGAGAGTGCCAGTTTGTGTCAAATTGATAAATTATGTAAAACTTGGTTTTCTTATGTATTATTAATCATCCCAAACAAAGGAAGACATTCTAATTAGTTTGTGATGATTTTTACCTGTTACCTCTAAAGTTACTTATTCAAATAAAATCCTCCTATTCTGCAGTCCTGCATCTTGTTAAAAATGTAGTTCAGACTTTGTTGTCAGTGCCTATTGAAAAATGAAAAAAAATATGCAAAAGTCTATAATGTTTAAAGAAATTTAGGATTATAATTTTGAAACATCAGCAAGGGAATCTGTACCCACAATATTTTAATGTAGGAGTGGGAGAGTTGCCTGAAAGGTGTCATGGAAGGAGAGCCTACATGTGCGTGCATGATCAAAGACATCAATGTTTGACACATGATCTTTTTTTTTTCTTTTTTCTTTTTTTTTTTTTTTTAGATAGCATAAACCCCATTATTAATATTACAGTTCTACATAGATATGTTGTAGATTGGTCTTCAAACAAAATTTGGCCTACTTGTGCTTCATTTTGCAATGTCACATTACTTGACTTCAAAAAAAAATTTTATCAGTGACCATGTGAGAAATAGATTTCCATTGAATCATAAAATCATAAAATCAGAGAATGCCAGGTTGGGAGGGACCTCAAGGATCACCTGCTCCAAGATTTCTACGTAATAATATTGTTTAAACGAGATGGCTCAGCACTCTGTCAAGCTGAGTCTTAAAACTGTCCAATGTAGAGGAATCTGCCACTTCCCTTGGGAGATTATTCCAATGTGTAATTGTTCTCATGGTGAAAATTTTTCTTCTGGAGTCCAGTCAGAATCTCCCCAGGAGTAACTTGCACCCATTACCCCTTGTATTTTCCATGTGACTTCTTGTAAAAAGGGTTCCATCTTCTTGGTAGCCACCCTTTATGTACTGATATGTACTGTACAATGTGGCCCTTGTGAAACCATTGGGACTCATTAATTTGTTATGTGAACAAAAAATAAATGTGCAGCCAAGAGGTTCCTCACTGTTGAAAGGCCTTACAGCAGCATTTAGTATCAGTGTGAATAGCAGAATGAAATATGCAGGCTGAGGCTTTCTCTCGGCCAGAAGTACAAATTAGGTATCTGAGGCCACTTCAATGTTGAGATCAATTTTTTCTGTACTACAACTCTCCTTCTTACCTTCTCTTACTGAATACATGATTAAACCACAAAGTTTGATAAACTCATTGTCTCCTTTTGTCTTGTTAAAACGTGAATACATCCCACAATTTTTGAAAAAGCTATATAAAAACATGGTACACAAACTTACAAAGTTGCACTATGCAGGTAGGATTACCTGTCCTGCTGTGTACAGATAACTGATTTTGAATACTGGAAATTAGAGTAATCTGTCTACTTCATGTGCTGGAATGAAGAACAGAAATCGATTTTGAGGTCCCTAAATAAATCATAAAAAACCCCAAAGAATATGCCTTTCTATTCACTGAAGACACTCAGAAAGAATACCATTCATATTATATTGGCACAAAATCTATCCAATTGAGAGATGAAATCAAGTAAATTGACTTCAGCAGGAAGTACATGTACTCTCTGAAAATTACTGTGCTATATTTAGGAACCTACATTTAAACTGTCTGTTTAAGATTTTGTTCTCAGTGTCTCTTATTCAGGAATGAAATGTAAAGCTGGAAGGCCAAATTCCCTCTGGAGTACACCAGTACAAATGCAAGCTCTCAGAAACTGGTGGGGTTGGTACCAAGGAAGGAGATGCCTGAAGCAAGCAAAAGGCATGTTGTTTCTTCAGGAGTTCCCTCACTTTTAATAGCATGGAGGTCAGAGGCTTGAGCAATGTTGTTCCCCTGCTGACAACAAAGATTGTTTCTAACAACTGGAAACTTAGCAGCACTGTGTGGAAAAACAAGGTGGTTCCTGGTTTTGCATGTTTTGTATGTATCTCTGCTGAATCTAATATATACCTTTAAAAAAAAAAAAAAAAAAAAAAAGAAGAATGTATTACTGTATTTACAACAAATTTAAATGAGTAACAGTTTTTTTCTGATAGATACTTGGGATACACTATCAGGTAATTATGATTTGTTAATACCATGAAGTTCGTGGATATGGATTCAATGTTTACTTTTAAGCTTTCAAAGTGTTATAATATCCACCTCCCTAACTTACGTGCATTAAATGAATTGGAATTGAAAGGTAAGAAGTCACAACGTAGGTTTTTTAACTGTATTTTTGTATAATATGAAACCCATACTTTATTAATCAAATGTATGGCCTATTGTTCACATCAAACCCATCATCTCTCTCTTCTCTCCCCAAATATATGCTGCACATAGTAATATGATTGCCTTAGATTATCGCAGACTATAATGTATGCATCATAGGACATGATGATACATGATGAGTTTTGACACAGTGAGATGTATACAGCACCACTCTACAAACTAAAACTAATTCTCCATTTTATGAGAAACAAGTACTGTTTTCTAAGTGGACTGCAGAAAAGCTTAACTTGAATGCAAATATGATTTACAATGAATGCACGTTGGTACTTCTAGCTGTGTTCTGCTGGGAAATACAAGCAGCAAATTCTAGCTAAGTTTTAAAACTGAGTTTATGCATATAAAACCCTGTGTTAGTTATTCCTTCATATCAGAATTAGGAGGAAACATTTTTTTCTAAACAAAACGTGCAAAAACCTCACACTTCCTCCAACCAAACATTTCTCTCTATGATTATACATCAGAATATGTACGGATATACCATTATGGAATTGTAGAACAGTGACTATTCATCCTCTTTACTTCACATGAAAGATGCTGGTCATGGCATTTGAAATTGCACAGAGCCACTGACACCTGAAAAAGTTCTCTGGGGAAGTCACCATATTCTTCCCCTTTTATTCTATTTTTTCTCAAAGTTTTTCCTAACAATGTTGTCCGAGATAGGATTCCAGACTAGAAGAATTTTTGATCTGATTCAGAGTGACTCAATCTCATTATAGTCACTGTCAAGGGAGACTACAGTTTTGCACATTTTTGTGCCTGACTGTCATGTTTTCATGGCATTTTAGTGCAGTTGTTACATGCCCATTTACTCCTTAATACAATGACAGTTTGCAGCACAAAGAACAAGTTTCCTTGCAAAGCTTATTTGGGGTTTTCCAGCTTCTCCTATAGTCCTCTCCTGAAGTTTTCCATGTTATTCTTGCAGTTGAGAACTGGGCTTAAGAGCGTAGTGCTGCATTAGTGGTCACATTCATGCCCTGCAGAGAAGCAAAGAAGCAATGATGCCTCAACCTACTGCTGTCTGATACTTTCTCATATAGGAATATTTAGCCAATTTTGTGAAGTGCTGCAGGGAGTGTTTATGATGAACTGGCTGTCTATGAGGACACAAGCTCTCTCAGAGTCACATCTCCCGGGTGATCTCTCACACTCTGTTGTCACACTGTTCTCATACTGTAATGTGCCAAAGCTGATTCTTCTCTGGGTACCTGGTGAGTGGGTCTGACATATGTAGTAAAGATCATCTGGATTGTTAGATGTTGATGTGAAATTTTCCCCTGTCAGAGTAACAAACCTATGGTTCATGGTTGTCTTCTGCTATGATGTATGCCAGCTGGGAATCTTGGACATATTTGACCTGTTCTTTTCTTGCCATTACAGTCACCTCGAGTATAAGTGGCAGGCTGGCATCTTTTTATCTCTCCTGAGGCACACAGCAGAAACAAGAAGCAATCTGAAATAGTTTGGCAGAATCACCTTAATATAATGAAACTCAACTGTATTTGTACTAAATGTAATTAAACTATTTCAGACTACATGGTTGGAATACCTCTGTTGTGAAACTCTGCTTTAACTTACCAAAATAATATAATTGCTTTAAGTGAAAAAAAAAAAAAAGAAATTAAAGAATTTTAAATAAGTTTTGAAACATATCTTCCTATTTATTCCCAGGCTCCATGTTCTTTGAAGACTGATATTATATTGACTCCTTAAGTGAACATTCTTGAACTTTTCTTTTCTTTTTTTTCTTTTTTTTCAAAACTGTGTGCAACATCTGTATCTCTGGTCTTTATCTCACATATGTGACAAAGCAGAAGAGACTATATTATGTGATTTTAATTGAGGATGATATTTTCTATTCTTAATAGTTTTGTGACAAAGTTTGCATAGCATATGCGCTTTTGATCTATTCAGAGAAACAGCAAGATCTTGTAGTTTTCTGTCAAGATAATTGAAATAACTGTCAGTGAAGCTTTGGGAGATATTTGAAACCTAAAGATCCCAAGAAAAATGGGTCATAGGAGTGTCTAAAGTGGAGCACACCTGGCTTAAGAACTCAGAAAAATCTGTTTACATATCGTTCTGGCTACTCCGGACCACATCTGGGAGCACTGTGTCCAGTTCTGGGCTTACCAGTACAAGACATGGACACACTGGATAGAGTCCAGCGAAGACCCACAAAAATTATTAAGTTACTAGAGAATCTCTAATATAACAAAAGGCTGAGACAGCTGGAAGTCATAAGTCTGGAGAAGAAAAGGCTTGTGGGGGATCTTATAGGTGTCTATAAATACCTGAAGAGAGGATGCAAAGAGGAGTAAGCCAGGCTGTTTTCAGTGATGCCCAGTAGCAGGAAAAATTGCACACAGGGCACAAACTGAAACACAAGAAGCTCTTTCTGAAAGTCATGAAACAGCTTTTCGTTGTTAATGTGACTGGACCTTGGCACACGTTGCCCAGAGAGATTGTGAGGTCTCCATTCTTGGAGATACCAAAAGTCTTCTGAACACAGTCATAGGCAACCAGCTCTAGCTGGTTTTGTTTGAGCAGGAGGGTTTAGACCAGACAAAATCCAGAGTTCCACTTCAAACTTAACCTTTATCTCACCTTGTGTGATCCCTTTTGAAGTGAATTTGCCATTTCTAAGATCAAGAGCTAAAGCATTTTAAATTTTTAGGGCAGTATTATAAAACATTAGTGCATTAGTGTGAAATACGTGACAGTGGTTTGGATTAATGTATTATTTCTTAGTTTCTGTTTTATTTCCTATATTGCAAAAAACATACCAAGAGGTGAATGATCTTGGTGCAATTTTGTCACAGTTTGACTCAGGATCGGCAATTAAACCAGAGACAACAACGTTCTTGATTCCATTCCCCTCCCACCAAGTAGGGAAGGAGAGAAAGAATAAGAGAGAGACTCTCTGGATTGAAAAACTACACTACACAGCTTTAATTAAACATGAATGATAGAGGAAAATATATACAATTATATACAAATGTGTTCAGTAATGTGCACACCCCTATTGTCTCCCCCCCCCACCAACTCCCACAGCATCTCCTGAGCTGCAAACAGTCCCAAAAAAATCCCGGAGCTGCTGCTGGAGAGAGCACAGAGTGATGAGGGTCAGGAGAGCTCGAGCCTAAGGGTCGATGGTGCTGGATGGACGGAGTCCTCCTCTGACACTGGCCATGGATGGAAGAGAAGGGAAGCAGAAGCAAGAAGGAAGTTGTCTTCTGTGATCTCTGACCTTCCTCTGAGCTTATGTAGATATATGGAATGGAATATCTCTGGCCAACTTTGCTGTCTGTCTAACTCAGCCTCCTACAGGGGGTCATAGATCTCCCCACAGCGTCTGAGCTGGCAGAGTGAAGGTGCGACCTTGAAGTCCCAGCAGTAATAAAAACATTCTGGTGTTATCAGTCCAAGCTGGGACACTTTGCTGCTAATTAAAAGAGAGCTTACTGAAGAAAAAAAAAATCAGTAAAAAGAAAACTGGCTTCATCCTGGCTCAAACCAGGACAAATATGTCCTTCACTTGCTTTTTTGGGGACTTCTTGTGAAGACGTTGTCCTCTAACTTTTTTTGCTATTTATCCACCTTAATATTTTATTTTTTAAAAGTAGTATAGCTTTTGAATATCAATTTTCACATATTTGGCCACAGATACCTTGTTGGCCAAGTGTCACTGTCACCTTGCATTAACAGTTTCTAGCAAGCCTAAGTCAGACACATTACATTTTAGCTTCACCAAGATTTTATTTGACAAAAAAATCTTTTTTAAATTCTGTGAAATGGATCTGACTAGTGTAATTACTGATATACACATATACAGCGTGTATGGTATAGAAATCAATCTTACTAATAACTAAGTGAAGAAGAAAGTGTTCTTTACTCTAACCAGAAAATCAGCAAAAAAATGGTACTGAGCTGATTTAGGTCATTCACTTGACAGAAGAGAAAAAATTGTATTAGTAGACTTAAAAATAAAGACCTTAACAAATGCATGAGTTGTAAGGAGAAAACCAAATAACCTTGGGAAACAGAGTTAATAAATAATCCACCAAAGATATTTGAACAATCTTTGGCAGGAGTAAAAAGAGACTCAGAGGAGTTGAGATTATAAATTGGTTAATGCTGAGCATTAGGGGGAACACAGATAGAACCTACATGTTCAATTCCAGGAGCCATATTTTAGGAAAGAAATTATGGAGCATGAAAGGTCTGAGCCTGAAAGATCAACATGAATCAGAGTTTCAGAGATCTTAATTATAAAAATCACTCAGGTGTGGCCTTTGATATACTGACTCAAATAAAAGGAAATTGGAAACCACCTTCTAGACATATTTTATGGAGGACCTTAAAGACAGGAACTACTGCCAGGCAGAGGTTTAAGCTAGTTAGTTACTGCTGTGGGCCAGTCATTAACTGAAAACCAGTTGCTTCCTCACAGTTCTCACTTGTTTACTGCCTTGAAAGGGGTTCCAAATATTGTTTATATCAACAAATTTGAATTCCTTCTGAAAAGGATGTTATTTATAGAATGGAACTGAATTTTTTATCCAACAAGTCAAGGTGACTAATTCTCTTGTCTTTCAGAAACATAAATAGACTCAAATAAAGGTTGAGTGGAAAAGGAAAAATGTTGTCAGACCAGATTATTTTCTTAGAGTACCTTGCTTTTTCAGCAGTATGTTCACCTGCTCATGAATAATGGTGGCTGAAAACAGTAAACAGGCATTATGCCCTTTCCAAAGTGTTCATCTCAACATTTGTGTCTGCCTTCAAGGGTGTTGCTGTGCTCAGAGTCACTGGCCTAAGAAAAGAGGGCAGAAAACAAGCAGAAGTTCTTCCCTGCAAGGGATTGGCAACACAGCAAAGCATCACAAATAGCAGAACAAAATACTGCTCTTCCTTTACTAATATAAAGTAAAAAAACTTCACGCTTACAGATTTGGTATAATGGTACTACCCACACCTGACACTGCAGCAACATTAGAATTCCCTTTGTAGTCTGGCACCAGGCTAAATGTGTTTGCATATTTGCAAATATGTTTTTCATCCTAAACTAGGCAGAATTTCTGTATTCCTTGTGAATTGTGCAACTTAAAAAAAATTAAAAAGGAAAAAAAAAGGAAAAAATGAAATGCTGAAGAGACCTCTGCTGCTATCCCGCCACCATCTTTCCTCTTTTCCTCTTAACGTGAAGCACCTCAGGACTAAAAAAAAGTATTCATGTGTCATTAGAAAACATATGGCAAACCTTCCCATCAGGACTCAGAATCCAGGTGACCTTCTTTAATGTGTTTAAATGTTCTGCATTTTGGGACAGAATGTGTAACCAAAATGTAAATAGTCCATTCACAAAAACATTTATCTTCTCCCTCAGGAAAGGGCTGTCCTTCAGGTGAAACAAAAAGAGACATATCTTCATTTTTTTCTTCTCATCTGATTTCTGTAAAATTGTTTCAAGTATGGATGACAGTGTAGATGAGGGAAGACAAACTGTGTGTGGCTTGGGTGAAACAGAGTATACAAGAATAGGTCAGTGTGTTTTATTTTTGTAAGTTTGGAGAAAGAAAGACTCTGTCACTGGAAGTATTTCCACCTGAAAGTCAGAGGCAATTATGTGAGTGTCATGCCTGAGGATGAAGGTCACAGTTACTGCCATTTACATCATGGCCACCTACTGCAACTGAGCTTAAAAGGAGGAACCAAATCCTTTTTGTGTTACTGTGTCCTTTAATCTCCAGCTTAGTCCTGTTAAGATCTATCTCTTGTCTGCTTCACTCTTAGAACATCCACCAAAGTAACTTAATTCTGCCCTCTTGCAATATCTGATGAACATGGCTGGGGCAGTGATGAGTCACAACTTCTCAAGAAAATAACCAAACAAATGGCTTCTTTTTTGGCTTACTCATTTACTTACAATCTAACACTGAGAAAACTTCAAACACTTTATGTATAAATTAAAGAAATGACACAAAAAGAGGAAAAAAAAAAGACAAATACTAGTCATGTTCTTTCAACTTCATATTGAAAGACTTTGTATATTTTTATGAATTTAAGCCCCAAACTTCTTATAAACAGAGAAAGTGAAAAATAATACAGGTATTGGTGAGTCTCAATGAAGTTCCTTATATATCTGTTAGAGGTGAGCTGGTCCCTGACATTCTTCAGCAAAACCCTGATCCAATAAAGAGCATATGCAAGTTCCTGGACTGAGGAAGAAGAGAAATGTCTGGTCTGTCTAGCAGAGACCTTTCCAGCTGATTTCCAAGTTTATCACTTCTAGTGGAGACATCAATGTAGACAAAGACAATAACACAATGGGGCAGAAGGAGTAGTCAGAGGGTTCATCCCTTGCTTCTGCTATGTAATTCTTGTATGGTTTTGGGCAAGCTGACTTTTCTCTCCCTGATTTAGATCCCATCTGTAAACTGAGACCATAATGGAAAATTGAACAATTAATCCATTTTTAAGGACTGCAGAATTTTGGCAAGTCACTCCTACATTCTGAAATACTTTAGCCCATTATGACTGCCTTTTACCATCTAATAAGTACAAAGAAAACATTTAATAAAAAAAAAAAACCCAACCATAAATGTCTCTTCTTCAGACATCTTGGTAACATTTAAAAATGCTACGATTTTGAGGTACTTTGAAAATGTTCATGTTTAGAAGCCTCCCAAGTAACTGAGTCTGTTTCCATGCATGCACATGATAATATATGCAAAAACCTGAATGAAAGAGTGTTGAAAAAAAAGCAAGACTGTATAGAGATCTGTATGTGGACAGCATCAATTATAAGCTGAATATACGTGCCTAGCACTATCAGTTTTAAACACAGAAATGTACCATTAACTAGTTATTGATCATGAGCCATAATTCTCATGTCTAAGTTCTAACAGTATATTATAAATAAATATACTGAAATTACTTGAGATTACCTATATACTTTCCTGTAGAAAAGCAATTTAACAATTTTTAGTATGCTATTAATACTTCAATTTCTCCATGTTGGAAAAAAACCCCTACAATAAAGAACCATGCTTTATTTATTTTTTTTTTTCTCCAGTGCAATGGGATTAATGAATTGAATGAAATTGTACCTGAGTCTATCAAAGAAATATGAATTTGGTTCCTGTCTAATAAGATGTATAAAAAAATGTTTCACAAATACATAAGGTTAGAAAGCTGCATTTTCTGAAACCAGCATCCAACATTCACAGCATCCATCTCTGGCCCTTCTGCATTGGTGTCCTATTTTTCTGTAAAAGTGTGTAAATGGCATAAAGTGCCCTTATTGTTCATATGATTTTTTGCTATTTTGTAGTTGCTTTGCAATAGTGATCTCTAAACTGCCTCACTGAGTATTAGCTCTTCCTTACAATTGAACAAGATAGTGTGCTATCTGAGTGTTCAGCTCTGTGTCTTCACAGTTGAGATGACAGCACTTCTTCTTCACAGTGGAAATGGACTTTTGGGATTTTCTACCTCTGAAATGTAAGGATTTCACTGAGTCCACGGGAGAGCAGTGTCACCAGTCAATTGTCTATGATTTATGACTCTCCCCCATCCATCTCCACAAGTGCAGGATAGTTTTGACTTTGAAAATATTGGTTCCCATTCAGTCATAAGGAGGGAACTAGCATTTATAAATATAAGTAAACACAGCAGTCTTACACTTAGTAATAAATAAAGTTCATTAGGAGTTGATTAATTTAAGACTTTGGACAAGAAAACTTCCCCTCTCCCCTGCAAGAACAAGTATATAATTTATTTGCTAGTAAAATTTCTTAATGTAGGTACAGATGAACGTACAGAAGGTTTTTCATCTCCAGGGAAATCTCTGTACTTTGGGAAATGTGGAGACTAGTTTTGGTGTGAAATCTTTCTTACTCACCTGGGACAGCTGACCGTACATGACCCTAGCCAGGCCAACATGTCCCGTGCTGGAAGAGAAACCAGACCACACCTTCCGTTTTCCTGGAGTTGCAGAACCCACTTTGTCTCATTCCTTTGTTACTTTGCAGCCTTGGGAAAGAGACTTGTCTTCTGTTAGCCCTGAATAATTGTCACATTATTCAGGTTTTAGATAACACACTGTGGGAGAACAAGACCACAATTACTTCTTCTTCCACACCAATTTTGGATTTATAACAAATGAACAATTTAACTTACCATTTTCACACTTAATTTGTCCCTTCTGTTAAATTACCCCATTTTATGTACAAAAACTTATATAAAGAATTCCTTTCATGTTGAAAACCCATATAATTTCCTAGAGATTTCTTTTCTGTCTATATACATCTTTTAATGTGAGTGTTCTTTTAGGTGAAATGTAATTATTGTAATTTGATCTCACTTCACGAGGTTTGGGGGGGAATCATAAATGATCGGTTCTTGGATCCTATGATATACAAAAGTTGTAGGATTTACCAGCTTAGCTCTCTCTGTAGTACACTTTGTCCCTTCATTTTCTCCTCCTCCATCTACCTTATTATAACTTCTCTTCTTGAGCCTTATCAGTATTTCTTCAGATCCTTTTTGTCCCTTTTTTTGCTTCTAGCATTAATTTTCATGGTTGTGCTCTGCTGAATTTTCTGCTTTTTATATATTCACCTCCCCTCCTCCTCCTCCTCCTTTCTCTCTTCAGAAGAAAGATTTGACCACTTTTTCTCTGCACCAAAATTTGTTTTGCTTGTCGACAGGTTTTTCTCTGGTTAAATGTGAACATGGGTTTTTCCTTTTGTTGAACACATCTGTAGTATCTTTTTACCTGACTTGTTCGTCAGATCTGGAATTTACAAACTCTGGTGTTTTAATTGATGCCACACATTGGATTTAAGTTTTTTATTTCAAATGATAATATGTGTTCTCAAACATTTCTTTTCTGCCTCCACTTCAGTTTGGACTTTGCCAGCTTTCCTGAACTTTCAGTGTGAGGTCTTCTCAGCATGGAGGTGAGGGAACTTCAAGTTGATTGAAGCAATGTTTGTTCCACAAAGTTGTATAGGTCTGTAACGAGGCAGCTACATATTTCATATGGTTAGGAGTATTGTGCTCCCTGTTGTTGGGTATAAATAAGGATCTGTTGCAAAACCTAATCTGAAAATGAAAGCTATGGTACAACACAGTCAGGATGCACAAGAATGGCATCTGTAGTTAGCTGGATCTTCAGCTGAGGCCCATTAGCAACACTAAGATAAAATCAGTGGGACTGCAATTATTTTTAAAATATATTCAGTAGTACTTACCTTGACAAAAGTTTTCCAGCTAGTGGACTGATAACACTGGAATGTTTGTGTTATAGCCAAGAGATCAAGGATGCCTTGCTCTACTTGTTGAATCTGCTTAGGATAGTAAAGGAGCAGTAGACTCATATATGCAACTCTCAGTAGGGAAGAGTGGACTAGACAGACAGCAAAACTGGCCAAATTATTCCATTCCATATACCTATGTAAACTTGGTATAAGATCAGGGATCACAAAAGTCAAGCTGCTTCCTGCTTCTTCTTCCTTTCTCCTCCATTCTTCCTGGCCAGCATCCAGGGAGGACTCCATTTATCCATCACCATTGGTCCCCAGGCCTGTGCATTCCTGACCCTCCTCACTCTCCCCTCAGCTCCTGTCTGCTCTGTTGATCTCTCCAGCAGCTCTGGGACATTTCAGAACTGCTCACAGCTCAGGAGATGCCATGGGAGTTGCTGGAAGTGGGGGGAGGCAATAGCATTTTGCACATTCCTGCATATACTTGTCTATATTTGTACATATTTAATTATTTTTTTTTATCAGTAGTGTTTAATTAAAGTTTTCTAGTTTTGTTTTCAATCCAGCAAGTCTCTCTCCTATTCTCTCTCTCCTTTCCCCACCTGGGTGGGAGGAGGAAGGGATCAAGAACATTGTTGTCACTGATTTAATTGTCAGTTGTGAGTTAAACTGTGACAGATGGAGAGAAAGAGGACAGAAGAGAACTGAGCAACTGTCATGACAGTTTTCAGTGGGATAGGCCTAGCTGTAGTTCATAGGACCAGATACTTCTGGAGGACGATCATGACTCTATGAGTCACCCCTAACCTGGGTGCTTCGAATTAGACAATTAACTGATACATACTGCCAAAGCACTTCAGAGTTTGATTTGGTAATTAGTGACTTTTCCTTTTAGCCATCAATTGACTCAAACCTTGTCACAGAGTAGGGAATGGAAGTGTGTCATGCAAAACTCAAGCCTTCCTACTGTAAGTCATTACAGTTCCCTTGGCAGTAGTCAGTGTAGGGGTGGCAAAGTGATCACCTTGGGCACAGGCCAGTTTGGACCACTCTGTTCTACCTGACAGTTACCCCTTTAATTTTATATAGATATGGAGTGTATCTTTATTTATGGCATTACTGTATAACATTCAATGCTGCTGAGATCCAGCCAACAGCTGATGGCAAAGCAGCCCTTGTACAGTCTATATGTTTTCAAATGTCTAGTTTTTCAGATGAAATGTCCTGTTGTGGGTGTAGAATCTTCCTGTAGAGATCAAATTTTCCAAGCAATTTGGTCTTTAGTCCTTAGCATAAGAGTATGCTTTCAGAAAGGAGCTGATCTTGATATAAGGAAAAGAGAGAGTGCCAGTGTCGAATACTATGTAATTTTAAGGTGGTTTTGAGGCTGAGAGGATTATGTACAGGACAGTAAGGTTTTTCATAAAATACGAGATATGATTTTACTGAAGCAGGTTCAAAGTAGGTCTGTCTTCTGACTTGCAAAATATGTGTAACTGACTTTCAGTGCAACAGTATACAGAAAGCTATGCTCATGTGGGTGGGTGCAGGCAGATGCATTGCCCATTTCCCTGTGACCTGAGCTAGGTAGACCTCAGACATCTCTGATGTGGAAGACATATCAATATATTAGACAAATTCCCTGCTTGGCAGCTAATAAGATCTGATCAGAACAGGATGAATTGGTCTCATAACAGTATAAATTTAGTGTAGAGATTCAACCTGTGAACTCAGGTAGACTCATATTTGGTGAGCCCAAGTGGTGCAGGCAAAGATGCTCTTTGTTTCCCTGTGTCCTTCTAAACACCTAAAGTCTATATAAACAGTTGAAGGCAGTGTATGTCAAAGGCTGTTTCATGTACTTCCAAAGACCCTGAAATCTTCATTTACCTGTTTATGTCCTGCATAGTTGTCCTGGCTCATTAAGACAAGCTGTTTGAGTAGTCATTAACAGGGAAATTTTTAGTTTTTTATGGGTGGGCTTTTTTGCTTTTTTTGTGCTTTTTTTTTTTTTTTTTTTTTTTTTAATACAGATTCACACATTTCAGTTTAAATAATGATGCACACAGTAGCAAAATTCTATTCTTGTTGTGAGATTTTTCCATGCTAGGGCATTTAATGGCAAAACCACTTTAAATATTTTTTTTAGTATAACAGATCTAACAAGAACACCCCGGATTATGGCATGATATTTCATTACTTCATATTACTTTTTATTATATTGTGACATTTTATGTGCTGACATTATATGTGCTAAAACCACCACATTTAACTGTAAGAACTCTTTATCTAAACTTAATTGTACTGAAGTTCCTCATAAGCACCTTGAATATATGTCTATCTCTACCAACTTGAAAACATATAAAACACCTCTCTCAAACTGTTCCCAAATGGCTGTATGGGCCTAAGAAAGCAATGAAACAGTGTTTACCAAGCATAATAAATCCATATAATGCAGTGGCTACCACAGGCTGTTCAACTCTTTGAATACACAAAATTGAGGTTCACAAGAAAAAGTATATTTAGGAATTTAACACAATAATTTATGCTCCTATCCTCTGTGAACAAAGTAAAAAAGCATGACCCTTTGTTTTAGAGAACTGCTAGTGAATGACACCTGAGGCATCTGAGGCTTCTCCCCTTCCACTGCATTAACTATTTATTTTTGGAACAGGGATCTGGACTAGAGGATTTCTACGCAAGGTTATATGTTCCACATCTATTAGAAAAAAATAATTTATAGTTGTAGTCTTGGGCACATTCATAATAATATAATAAGTGGGAACCTTTTATTTAAATAACCTGAATGGGAGCTTTAATGAGAAATAGTGCAAAGCATTTTGTCTTTGTAATGAGTAAAGAAGCACCTGATAAGACCTTCCTTTTTAAAAACTGCATATCTGGTTTGGATGTGCTTTTCATATGTCAACAGAAAATTTTCAAGATAGAAATGATGTCACTAAAGAAAGCTGTTTATATGTTAGAATGTTATAACTTAAACAACATACATTATTGAACATGAGGCTCAGAGGCATCATTTGGTAGCATTAACGATTGCTGCAGACACAATCATGCACAAGTAGTCATGCTTGTTTTTAAGAGAGGATGTTATTCAGCCTCCAAAGGGTAGGAGCGATTATCATGCAGGAGGCTCTGACTGAAGCCTTAACAGGGAAGCATAAAGAAAAACACTGTGGCAAAAGCACACTAGGGGTTGGAATGGAAGGAGAAAGCTTTCTATGCAGCTCTTACAGGATATGTCTATTTAGAGATCATCTGCTCACACTGAATCATTATAGAGAATATTGTCTTAAAGATCTGAATGTTAAAGTTTCAAAACACCTTGTTATCCCTGCTGAATCTTTACTATACCAGCTAAGACTACGGTAAGTAACTGTAGCCTATCACAGTTCACAGCTTGGATACTGTCAGCTGAAATAAGTGCACGAACTCGGGAAATGCCTTGGCAAAGCACATGCCTAAGTGCATATTTTGTGACTCACAGGCATGTAGTTTTTAGTCATTCATTCTTAGTTACATATTTTGGACAATGTGATAAACTCTTGCAAAACTGACCGTGAACTTCATGCAAATATGTTTTTCTATGGTTCTTAACTCTGTCATAATCCTTGCAGCAGGTCCATAAAAAAGGAGGTCAGGATAACAACTGAGAGATTGTCAGCAATGTTGTGAAAGGTTTTCATGACATATAAAATAATCAAGGGGGAGATAGACTGGATTTGAGGATGACTATTTGTTTTCAGCAACTTTCCAGTGCTTCCAGTTAGTTTCAATTATGCACTGGCACTAAACTCAGAGTTTTAAATGTTTGTGGTTTGTTTGGTTTTGGTGTTTGATTTTTATTTTGTTTTGTTGTTGTTGCTTGTTTGTTGATGGGTTTTTTTGTGTGTGTCTTGTGGGTTTTTTTTGGTTGTTTGTTTGGGTTTTTGCCCCCTATAGTGCTATGCTGAAAACTATCTTTTGGCTGAAAATGTTGGGGCTTTTATTTTGTTCTCTTTCATTCTTTAGCTGAAAACTGTTGAAATAAGTATGCTTCTGTAAAAAGTTACACATACTGTGATATACTTATTTTATAGAGAACTTGTCTAGCTGTAAATGTTCCAATGAAATCTAATGAGAATCACATATATATTTCTGAATCAGTGAAACCATTTGGTTGCTCTGAGATAGATTATCTTTCCCTCTTTATTTTTACATTAATGTTTCTAAGATTTGGCATTAACTGCATTCTCTCCCACAGTGACACTTTAATTGATACATTTTAGCCTAGTGTTTGCTACCTAAATTCAGGATTCTTATTTTCTCTATTTATGGTGTGTAGAAGCTCTGTTTGCCTAGAAATTTTATTTTCAGTTTTGTGTGCTGCTTTTTCTTTTTTCTTGATAGGTTTGACATTGTGGCTGTTGAATTTGCCTTGCATCTTGTACTAAGACAGAAATTAATTAATCTACCTTCCCAATTTCACAATCAAAATAAATTATGTCCACTAATTAGAAGGCACAGAAATCACATGTGCATTTTGGATGCCTAGACACTGTCAAAAAAAATATGTATTTTTTTCATATAAATTGCATGCTTAATTAATTGCTTTAAAATGTGCACATATTTTTGTGCAAATACATCTGTACTTATGGTTAATAAAAAATAAAAGGTAAATTAAATTTCCCTTCCACATATGAAAATATTGCCCTTAGTGTATCCTGGCTGTGCTTGGTGTTCTGCTTTTTTCCTGGTCATGGTGATAAATTTGGATGATATCCTTATACTCTGAATTGCCCCTGGGAATCCAACAGATTTAATTTTCTCCTGAATTACTGCCATGTGAGGTTGTGTTGTTTGGTTAATTTTGAACACATTGTGATATGACTGATACCTAAATATCCTTTGGCTTTGAAGAAAAAATGTCTCAGCAAGAAATAAAGAAGAAAATGAACGGTCTACTGAGGAAATGAGGAAAAATTATTTGTAGGTTTTGATTTTACTGCCCGTTTTGAATAAATAAATAAGTCAGTAGGTGAGCGGATATAAAATTCCTGTGCTAAAGTACTCACCCATCTTTGGCTTTGTTTCCTGAAAGAAGTGTAGTGAAACTGGAAACAAAGCTACATTTTTATTGTATTGTATTGTATTATAATGATTAATTTTCTTGTTAGCCTAAACTGCCTTTTTTATTGTTGTTTGTTGGCAAGGGGTTAGTGTTTTGTTTAGTTTAGTTTAGTTTAGTTTTTTTAATTTGTAGTCTTATGGAATTGAAAGATACAGTGCTTCAGTTGTTCTACACAGAAAATCAGTAAACCTTCAAAACTACTAAAATTTCTGGGTTTGCTGGGGGTCTTTGGCCTTATGAAAAGGAGGAATACGTCCCAAGATGCCATGTTGAAAATTGCTTTATCTTTCTGAATAATGTGTAAAACTCTTACTATAGAGCATAATGTTTAGTCAGCTCAGAAAGGGAAACACTGTACTCTAATTCAGTAGCAAATGTTAAAAAGGTCAGGGATTTTAAATTACATAAACACATAGAAGATGGAATACATCTTGAGATTTTTAAGTGATTCCTTTCCTGTGCCCTCTATTTTCTTTTTCCAAACCACTACTCCTGTATCTCACTAAACAAGAAGAGTTCAGCTTGCAGATTTCTGCTAGAACAACAGAAGCTTCTTTTGCAGCCTGACTGGCTCTTCCTGAATCTATTGCTTCTGCAGCTGCTGCTGAACAAGCAGCTGCTCCCTTCACATGCTCTGCTGCTGAAGCTGAACCGTGAGCCTTGCTGGCGGCTCAGGTGGTTGCACAGCTCCTTAGCACGTCAGAAGCGGGCTCGTGGCTGTGGCCTCTTCTGAAATGGTTGCATGCAAAGTCATCAGAGACCCATGTGGAAGATGGGTGTCTGAGGACAGAGGAATGGTAGGTTTTGGGCACAGAAGTGTGTTCTGCAGCACTGCAAGTGCTGTGAAAGGGAAAGGGTAGAAAGGCGTAAGAAGTGGAGAGCTTGGGCTGCAGGTAGGATGCAATTTTGTCTTAAAACTGGCAAAGTCCTTTCCTGATATCTGGTATCAGTGGAAGTACTCGACAGTTGGGACCACCTCTGTGTTGTAGCTTAACTTATGTTTAAATTGAGCTGAGGCAAGCCACACTGAGATTTGTGGTTGGGATGCCTTTGGTGTTTTGAGCTGTAAACTATGAAGTCCTGCAGCCTACAATGCTTTAGTTAAGAAGATTTGTACTCCAATAATCAAAGGCCAGTTTAACTATTTAAATAAATTATGATTTTGGGCTAATGCTTGGGCTAACTGGCTTTCAGCATTCTTTGCAGTAATTCAAGTTTGAGACGAAAGAGAAGCAGCCATGGAAGAATCAATGAGGAGAGAGGCATTGAGAAGTAAAAGCTGCCAGCAGTTCTCAGCCCCATATTAGCAGATTGAGAGTGGGAAAGGCATAGTTTTTATACAAGCTAGAAAAAGGTTAGAACACATTGTCATCACAAGAAGAAAAATTTGCCAACATTAATATCCAGGTATCTGTGATCAGTCAGTAACAGGAAGGAATGTGGACATATTATGAAATACTGGCTAGTTTCAGACTGATGCATGCTATCCAACCCAAACCTTCAAATGCTGTAGGAAATCCACATTGTGTTTTGAAAATGAGAAAAAGCATGCCAGTTAGCTTTCTTGCAAGAACTGATAAACAATGTCCTGGCCTGGATATATATTATGAAAGAGAACTCTCTGGTTTATTCAGTGAATTTGAGACAGATTTCCTATGTCCTCAGGTTTTTTCAAGTTTTGAACTTTGGTATTTCAGGAAAAACCTTTCTGACATTTAAATGCTTCATCTGTTGTAAACACAGATTTGTAAAATGAAGGTATGGATAAAAACTAAATAAGAATAAAGTTTTCTTGACAATCAAATTACTGTTAGATGAGATCATGGGGCCTCTGATGTAGTTTGGTTTCATCTAGAAGGAATCTAGTTGGTGTGCTCAGAGGATGTTTTGAGATTTTAAATGAAGTGCGATAAGTGGGAACATCCTGAAGTCACTTCACAAAGCATTCCTGATCTGAACTAAGGTGCTAATGAAGATGCACTATTAGTTGTTATTAACCATTGATATCCATGCTTAGTGTGTTTATTGCTGACTGAATACCTGAACAAGCAATTTCAACTTTGAGAGTACTCTTTGGAGACCAGTTAGGAAATCTGCTAAAAAAACCTGGCTACCAGGTAATAATGATTCCTTCCCCCACACCCCATCTCCCTTTAGCTCTAGCATTAGATTGAATTTAAACATTTCAATGCAGTTTAAAAGATGACTGCTTTTTACCTTAGAGGTTGTAAAGACAAATGTAAGTGAAGACAAGAATCTCTTTGGCTTAATCATGCACATCCTAGCCCATAAAATAAAGTGCATGTGAGGTATTTTAAGCAAGGTTATTTAACTGCCAGATTTCTATGGAATTAAGGAGCCAATTTTAGACAATGTCAAGAGTTTTCGATGCTAACATTTCTTCCTATGCCCACAGCTAAGCATTTGTTGGAATGGAAGACCCTTACAAACCTCCTTGGTACAATTTATTCCTAATACTGTTCCTCAAATTTGATAATTTAGGATATTATGAATGTATTTTTTAAGACTTCATCCCTATCCAGAAAGCCAGTACTGAGTCTGAAATATTGAGTTAGGGTTTTTAATTTAAAGTATTATACTGTATTGACAATGCTGGTGGCCAGGAGCTGTTTATTTCTAAGGATGGCAAAGTTAAGATGTTGCATTTTACTGGGTACTTTTGGACTGTCCCATAAATAGAAGATCAGGAAATGCTTAGATCTTCAAGTGTGCTGATACTTGTTGGCTCAGGGTTGACACTCCCTGCAGCACTAAGCAGAAAAGGCAGCAGTAAAGGCTACTGCTTGGCATTCAGTTCTGAGGACAGTGATCTTATTGATTACTGCTCCTAGGAGCTTGCCACCCTTAGCAAAATGTAATAAGCAGTTTAATGTGTTTGGTTTGTAAACATAATTTCATCAGCATCTAGGTGGGTTCTGCACCATCCACAGCGGTCTGTGTTGCCATGGCTGTGCTGCAGCCAGTATTTAAGTTTTCTGCTAAAGAACCAGTTTGGGTTTGCCTGCCACAAGATTCAGTGTTTGCTATGTAGATATAGCCTGGCAGTTTGCAGCTAAATTTTCCACCTGTTATCAGAGCTCAGCCACAGTGCAGGTCCAGCACTGTTGAAATTACTCTCTACTTGAGGAAACAAACACAATTTGGTAGCTGTCTGTGCTAGTTAATGAGAATGTTTATTTACTTCCATAGATGTATCACCACATCTAACTTCAGAGGCACGAAAGGGAATCACAATAAATAATGTATTGTTAAAGAATGCTTGTGTTATTTCTTTCCCAAAGGAGGGGGGAAAAAACTAAACTACCTTTATTTTGTGCAGTTAATAAGGTTATGTACTCTCCAGCTGTAAGCTATCTGCAATTATTAAAGTATCTTTTTTGCTTTGCTTTTTACTTGTATTACAAATACTTTCAAATTAGTCCAGAATCATCTCATAATAACACAAATACATGTGTAAGTCTGCTCCTAAAGTGACTTACCCTAATTTTAAGAGTGATTCTGTTAGGCTGAACATTGATAGGAGGAGTCCTTCTCTGCCAGAATTGTTGCGAACAAGGACCAATTGTTTTCTCAATCACCTTTGTTGTAATCTGTTGCAAGTCAGAAGTTTAAGGCAATCTCAGAACAGTGTAGGAGTGTTGACTTTCAGACTAAACTATTAATTTGCTTTTACTAGTGCAGCTACTCAAATAGTAATTTAAGACCCACGTCACAAGTAAAATGTGAAATATGCATAGCTACATACAGGGGAAAAAAAATTACTGTGGCCTTAAGCCTGAAAATATGTATGCTTATCTGAAAGTTTATGTTGTTTTGACTTCAGTGGGACTAAGACTTTACCCAAAGCCGAATGTGTTGCATAAATGTTGCCAAATACTGGAATACTGGAGTCTATTTTTATTTTTTTTTTTCCCTTCCTTCCTTCCTTCCTTCCTTCCTTCCTTCCTTCCTTCCTTCCTTCCTTCCTTCCTTCCTTCCTTCCTTCCTTCCTTCCTTCCTTCCTTCCTTCCTTCCTTCCTTCCTGCCTGCCTGCCTGCCTGCCTGCCTGCCTTCCTGCCTGCCTTCCTGCCTTCCTGCCTTCCTGCCTTCCTGCCTTCCCTGCCTTCCTTGCCTGCCTGCCTGCCTTCCTACCTGCCTGCCTGCCTGCCTGCCTTGCTTCCTGCTTCCTTCCTGCCTGCCTGCCTGCCTTCCTTCCTGCTTCCTTCCTGCCTTCCTGCTTTCCTGACAGCCTTCCTGCCTTCCTGCCTTCCTTCCTGCTTCCTTCCTGCCTGCCTGCCTGCCTGCCTTCCTCCATCCCTCCCTCCCTTCCTTCCTGAAGCGTAATACAGTTTTTAGGAGTGAGTAGGAGTATTATGAGAAAGATACAATATGAAAACTGTAACAGGAACAAAATGAAAGTGAAAATATATTTTATTTTCTTTACTATTTCTCTGAGTTTAACGCAAGTCAGTCTCACACAGCTTTTGGAAGAAAGAGTAAATAGGTGGTCTGAAGACAGAAAAAAAGAGTGAATTTATTTATATACTAATATGAATTATGTTTATATTGAGGTTTTCTGAGTTTGTTGCAAAAATACCTAAGAACTGGAAGGCATTTGATGGAACCAAACATCACAGAGAATTGAAGGAAAATAATTTTACCTTTTTCCTCCTTTTGAGCTGGGAAAAATTAGGAATCCTAACTGAAGGTCCAGGCATTTTATTTTTTTGACCTCTGCTGTAGCCACAACCTGGTGCATCTAGAATTCAAAGAATGCATGAATAAAAGGAAATTATATCATATCAATTCAAGACTTCCTAAGAAGTGAGGCACCCAACTGTGAGCTCTGGGCAGGGGAGGGCAGGTGTGTGTCACTAGGTTTGCATCTTGGCAAGTCAAAGTAGTTTTAGAGTTGTCTCTGCTGAGTGCAAATCCAATTTGCTTAACAATTAAAAAAGACTTTGGGGAAAAATAGCCTCAGGAATACTTAATTTTTTGTAAGAATTTTGGAAGAAATTTCCAGAGCTGTAGGAAATGGCTTTAGATTTGAGAATGTCAGTGAATGGGGATGAAGTCCTGGGGAGACTTCTCAAAAACAAGTTTAAACATATGACTAGATGCTGTTGCCAGAAGAGACAACCCCCTCCTCGCATCTTTTCCTTTTCAGACCTTCCTCAGTAGACTTTGGTTCATCTTACACTTAATGATATAATTCTATCTTCACAAAAGACAATATATTGAATACGTTTTTTTAACCTTCTATTTAGCTTTCAAGGTAAAAATTCCATCTTCTGGGAGCTTTATAGAGGTTTGGTTAATGCACCTGTCAATCTCATAGTTCTTTTTCTGTCAGCTAACTTTTTTTTTTCCCCCAAGGACACTAGTTGTATTTAGATGTCAATGAATCTGAAAAAGAAGAAACTGAAGAGAACTGTAAAAACTGTTTTTTATTAAAGTGTGTAAAAAAAAATCTGAAGAAAATGTGTATGTGATTTCATTCTGGATAAACAAGATTATTAGTAATACACATATTAATGCATTTTACAATATTTTTTTCCTTTGCCCAAAGCTAATACCAAAAGTGTCTCTTCTAAACTTGAACTATATCTTTCTTACGGAACTATTGTCATTAAAGTCTGCACTGTTGATTTACTGCCCAACACAGTGAAAAAAACCCTTACAAACCTCTTTCTGGATGAGATAAGATGTCCTCATCCCACAGATCTCTCAGTCACTGGCAAATGTGCTGCTTTTGGTCTCAGCTCCATTAGAAACTTTTTATTTCCCTTCAGAATGTCAGTTAAAAGTGATTTTCTTTTTTTTAAATATTTTTTTGGTGGTATTTGATGGCTGTGTTTGAACTGTGACTGAATCATCATCTCCACAAATTAGTTTTTTGTGCTTCTTTTTCCTTCAATCTATTTCTTGAAAGCTAATTTTATTTATTTCCATATAAAAAGTTGTAGATGATTGATTAATCTGTCTAATGACTGTAAATAGTTTAAAATGGTGAACTAAATAGCTTTTCTTAATTTGGAGGAGCGTATGAGAAAAAGAAGGAAGGAAAAAAAATATATCCCAGTTAGCTATTTTGAAATGCAGCTATGTCCGTTGGTGTTATTAAATTCTGTGCTGTCCAAGGCCTGGACATCTGCAGCTTTTGCATTGGTTTGGGTCTGGAGCCTATGTTGATAAATATTTTAGAAAGTCCTATCTGAAAAGGATTTTTATGAAGACATCATATAAATAAGAAGTAAGAAGTGTATTCAATACTATTTTGAAATTGTTACTGTCATATGCAAACACTGGTCACAACTTTAATATGTATACACATTTTTTAATGGTGGACAACCAAAATAACTGATAACTTGCATCAATTAGTACATAATATAGAATCCAATTTTATTTGTACTTCTGTAAAGGGAAGCTTGGTAAAGGGAAGTTTGGACAGCTAAGTTTGCCTTTTGACTTACAGTCCCTAATGAAAAACATGATACCTGATAGCCCGTATTGATTCCAAGAGAAACCCTGCAGTATATTAAGAAAATAATGTAGGCTTTAATGAGCTAACATGCTCTCTGAACTAAAAAATTGAAAGAGAATTAAGAGATGGCAATCACAGACACTGAAAAGGCAGATGTTTGGGAAGATCAGAGGTAATAAGATTATCTCAACAATTATTCTCAAAGTAATAGAAGTGGAGACAGTTCCTTGTTCTGTAATATTCTGACCAAGATCTTCAAGTGCCATGAACTGTTTTAGCCTGGATAGTTTCAAGGAGCTGTCCTTGCAGCTTAGCTGAAAGTTACACCAGCTAGGTGCATTCCAAACACTTATTTTCATTCCATTTTATTTTAGTATATTATTAGAGACAATACAATCACAACAGATGACATTCATATGTAGAAATCTCATGTTCAAGTAACATGCAAACAATTATGCCTCACATGGATTCAGTCAGCAGCAACTTGGAACTGCCTAGCTACAACTTCTGTTCTCTCTTTTAAAATACAAGGAGTGAAAGAAGTAAGGTGGTTCAGAATGGCAGATAGTCTGTACAACATCTTGTGACAGGCATACTACCATCTCTTGCCAGCCTATGTGCTGAATAACGTAACTAAAGTAAAGTACTACTAATCTGTGGGACCTATGTTACAAAACAGATTGCTTTAACTCCTGCCAACTTGCTGCACACAGTCCTTTTACAGGAGAAAAGCATGCTCCTTCCACACAAAGTCAGTAACCTATTGTTAGTGTAAATAAAATCTTAACAGCTTCATTGAAGAATTTTAGTAGCCCAGTCACAGTGACACTAATAAGATAGAAATGCTTACAGATCAAATAACATACAGTTAAAAATTTATAGACGCAAACTTCCTGAAGACTTCCCTTTTCTCTGATGATGTGGTCAGCCTTGCACTACTCCTCTGGGTCCTAAGGCTGATGGCAGCTTCACTCCAAGGACTGGAAGCTACAGCCTGTCACCAGTATCCCAGGTCATTTGCAGAGGGAAAGACGATGTTGACTGTTTCTTTTCCACCTACTATATACTCGTGGCCAATTTGGAGTGCTTGGCAACATGTTCCGCACCTTACACTTCCTTCACTGGTCTGCAAGTCCATGCTACACATAATAAGGTGAGTTTTGCTCTTGTTTGCATGCTTCTTCTTTGTTCTCTTCATTACAACTCAGACTGGTTTTCCTTGACTCCCACAGTTTCGTTCCTTCAGTGACCAGGAATGACCGGTTAGCTGCCTGTAACCCAGGGTCTCTAGTATTGCTCTGTACTGGGGGTCTGAATGTCCCTGCTGCCCTCTGATTCCTCTGCCTATCCATGCTGCACTTCTCTGTAAGACAGAGCTATCTCATTCCACATAGACCAACTACTTATTATTGCTGCTTTTAGATACTAAATATATATCTCTGTATAGTGATGACTAGTTTATCACAGCTTACCCTCAAAGCTTAGCTCAAAAGGTCTGGTTGCTTTATCACCAGAAAGGGTTATAGCAGGTACCTTTGCACCAAGGCAAAGGCTGTGTTTTTGTGAATACTGTTAGAGAAACCAGTCAGTGATCCAGACATCTTTGTGTTGGCTGCTCTATTTAGCATGATGAAAGGATATTACTTTTGCTAAAGAATTTATAATCCATATGCTACAGTTTGAGAGTCTCACTGAAAGATTCTCTGCTTTTGTCACTGAATAGCTATGTTCTCTAAAGCCTCCATTCAGTTCCTAAGGAAAGTTTTTTGCAATCAGGCTCACTTCAAGTTCCCACCTCTGTGAATCTGTAAGTATGGCTGCATCCTTTCTAGCAGCTGACCCTGCTAATGCGAACATGTTCATATGGTTAAGATTAATGAGTCAATTATTTTTACACAAGTTATCTGTCACGTAGGTTGTTTACCTGGACTTGATTATTTTAATTAAAAAAAAAAAAAAGTGTTCAATTCTTTTTTTATTGATGTTCTTGTGTTAATCAGGAACAATTATTAGTAAGAGTTAAGTGGATGGTTGCTTCCAAGCTCCTTAACTGAAAATAGAATGCTTAAAATAAAACAGAGTGTTGGAAAAAGATATCTATATCTATATATCTATATCTATCTATCTATATCTATATCTATATCTATATCTATATCTATATCTATCTATTTTTTTTACTGGAGACTTTCAAGCAAATTCTGGTTGTTTTCACTGCGGACAAGATGGATTGTCACTTAAATTAATGGACCCATCCAAATTGGTGTTTATGATCTGAAAATAATTTACTCTGTATTTAATCTGAAGCAAATATTAGCAGTTATGCTTCACACTTACTTCTCAATCATAAACTAATCCTTTGGAGTTAAAATCTTGCTGACTCAGGTAAAAAATCTTGAATATACTAGGTACCTTCAGCTTCACTGAGTTATTGAGTATTACACGTATTTCTAACTTTAAGAAAGAACTTCGATCTTGACATTTGTAAAATTTAAAATTAGGCTTTCAGCCATAGTACATTGACAATACACTGCTTATTGTTTGCGCTTACATCACTCATTCCGGGGATGTTGGGACCCTTTTGATGGGTAGTAAATAGACATATTTCATTGACGTGTTTAATATCATTCAGTCACCAGGTGGCACTATTACATACGGTGTTTATCTTTAAAAATAGCCATTATATCTTGGGAAAATACACGTGAACTGTGTTACGCTCCCTTCTAGATTCTGAAAAGATCACGAACAAAGCCTCACCTTCCCAAATCTCTGGTATGTTGCCTTAGTCTCTTTAATCTGAGACTGTTTTGGATGCTTTTGCTGCTTAAAGACGAGAACAGAAACACATGTTGCCCAAACTCCCATAGTAAAAAGCTTCTGTTTTAGACAGCTTGTGTTGCAGACCTTTTGAAAACCTCACTGACTGAGTACTGTGAGAACATAGTGAAGATACCCCACAACTGATCATGGTTGACTCTGTAACTGTTCAGGTGCTAACACCTGTGAACCCTCTAGGTCTGTATGTCATCAGACCTAACTTGAAATGGGCTTTTAAGCTGTATATCACCCCCATCACATGGAAATGCAGTGAATGGTTTGACTGTTTATTACTTAATTCCTCCTATTGTTGCAGCTATGGTGATTTAACAGTGACTACTCTGCAGGTATTCTAGTAGGTGAGTTTTTAATCTTAAACTTGTAAGAATTTGTTACTGTACATTTTATAATAAAGAAACCAGTTAAAAGACAGCACATCCTACTACAATATTACTGATGCAGTTAAAATAATTAGTAAGGGGAAATATGACTCTTACTAACGACAACATTTAATCCAGAAAAGGAGACTTAAAATGAGACTTATCCTCAATGGTTTTGTAAGGGGCTCAAATAGTAAAACTAGTAGTTAATTTTTCTTTTTTTTGTATAGTTACATGTCATGGTTCAGCTTTAACTGCACTTTATCACACAAATAGCTAGTAATTTACACAACTGCTACCAGCTTATATTATAGTTTAAAAGATAACCCCCACTCACACATTTATGTTGTTGCTACATTAAGGAAGACGCAGCCCTTAAGTACTATATTATGACCTGCTCAATTGCATATCAATACCCAGGACATACTCTCCTCTCAGGGGAGATGACAAAGATGAATAAAATAAGATGTGATTTTTTGTATATCCTTGTTCAGTTCTTTTCTTACCAAATTCTTTGTTTTTTGAAAATCACATCCTTCCTTTCCCAGCTCAGGCTTCAATTTAATTGTGTTTCATTATTTTGTTTATAATTAGTGCTACACTGCTAGGATGCCCTAAAAGGAATGTGCATACTGGAAAATTACGTATGTAAACCACTAGTGTGCCTAGCTAATTTTAGATGAGAATGGTTTAATGGGAACCAGATTATGTCAGTGTAAGGATAATAAAAAAAAGCCAAATCTAACTGTTATTCAGCCAACATATTCTTAACCTGAGTAATTCTGAGCATAAACTGCAGGTTCCAGGAAAAAAAAATCTGAATGAAGGCAGGTGACGGCTTGCACCTGGACAATCTTGTGCTGCTGTTGTTCTGATAAACTATTTGCATTTTTTTATTTTTTTCTTTGAAGCTGTATCTATATATAGGTATATCTACACACAGACAAATACACATTATATATATTAATATTAATATATATATTACACACATGTATACATAGATAGATAGACAGATAAGTATGGATATATATGTGTATTATATATGTATAATCAGCTCCACGGGAGGTCAGTTGCTGCCCTTTCGTGCTTTGGTTGTGTTTGGGTTTTTTTTTTTCATCTTGGGAATGTGTAGGGCCCCTCTGGCCCAATTTGCCATGAATAGGCTCTTACACAGTAGTTCATGTGTATTTGATTTAGTTGTAACTGTGTTGAAGTTGTAAAAGTAACACTCATATAAATTATTCAAGCAGCCCCTTGATTCAACTCAAGTTTTGCTGGCAGTTGGTTTATAGAGCTCAATTGTCAAAGAAGGCATTTGAAGGCAGTCGTTTACTGAGCATCAGGAATACCACAGAGGCTGAAAGAAGAGCTAACAAGGACAGGCAGATATTTAGAGCACCGAATCTGTGCCTGAATATTCTCTTAAATGTGTATATGCAGCAAATGTCACTGAGTGCAGTCACACATACAGGTCTCTGCTCTTCCAGGTCTTTTTCCTTCAGTAATAAGAGTCTCAGAGAACAGGGAGACTAAAATATACTATATCCTTCTGGATAGGTTTTACTGCTATTGTCAAAACCTTAAGGATTAAAAACCATGGAAAATGATGTGCTGTGTTTCTAAAGCAAATGAATATAGACACGTAGGTGTGATTAGGATGGTGGAGGTGATTATTAATGGCTGCCCATCAATAAAGAAAACCTTTTCAGATGAGGTAACATCAAGAATCTGTTGTGGTTTCAGGTCCGTTCATTTCATTAACCTTTTAACCGAAGAGCAAATGGTGAGCTAGACAGAATTTGTCTAAAGTGTGTGGTGGCACCAAGCTGGAGGAGGTTTCAAACACTGTGAAAGAAAGCTTCAGAATCCACCAAGACACTCTGCAATGGAAGAGTTTCAATAAAGGCAATTGATAAACAGCAAATTATCATGATCAAATTATGTTTGACAGAGTTGTAAAAGCAAACAATACCAAATTGCTGACCTATGAACTGTAGTGTACAACTTACTGCTTAAAATGACTTTGAGACGAGAAGGGGCAAATTTGGCAAATTTGGAACTGGTTCTTAGGAAGGAATTGTGACTTCCATACTGGACAAACTGTAATAAGCAGTAATACAGAGACAATAATATCACAGAATCACAGAATCTTAGGGGTTGGAAGGGACCTCGAAAGATCATCTAGTCCAACCCTCCTGCCAGAGCAGGGTTACCTAGAGTACATCACACAGGAATGCGTCCAGGTGGGTCTTGAACTTCTCCAGTGAAGGACACTCCACAACTTCTCTGGGCAGCCTGTTCCAGTGCTCTGTCACTCTCACAGTAAAAGAATTTTTCCTGGTATTCACATTGAACCTCCTATGCTCCAGTTTGCATCCATTACCCCTTGTCCTATCACTAGACATCACTGAAAAAAGCTTAACTCCATAATATGTATGAATGTGTATGATGTAGTGGGAAACATTCAGTTTGGCTACTGCAAAATGAGGTCATGTCCTGAAAGTGTATTAGAATTCCTTACAGGTGCCGGTCATTATATGGATGAATGAGATTCTGCAGCTGTTTTGTGTTTGGACTTTCAGAATGCTTTTGATGATCTCTTACAAAAGGCTCTCAGAGATCCTAAAGTGACATAAGGCAAAAGAGGAAGCACAGTCGTTACTATCACAATAAAAAAACAAAACCAAAACCAAACCAAAGACTGTAACAAACCTCAGAAGAAATAATGGTCAGGTGTTACAATATTCTCTAGTGAAGGTCTGGGTTGAGATGTGTGTTCATCCACATACTTACCAAAATCCTGGGATAGTTGATAGGTACATAAAGAAGTAAAAGTATTTGCTGATAATATAAAATTATTCAGATCAGTTAAACGAAAGCTGACTGCAAATTGCTGCATGAGGATGTCATAATACTCAGGGATTATACTAAGTGAAAGATAAATTCATTGTTGTGAAAGTAATGCATCTGGGAAAACCCAGTATCTGTATGTACACATTGTGTGTATATATATATACCCTGTGACAGGCTCTGGGTTAACTATTACTATTCAGAAACACTGTGGCTAGTTCTATGACAACATCAGTTTAATACTCAGAGACAGTTAAAAAGGAAAGTCAACCATTAGGGATTACTATGAGAGAAAATTAGAGCAAACCAGAAAACATTATTAAACCCCACATCCAAGATGTGCTCATATCATTAAAACTAAGAACAATTCTCTTTACAGGATCTTGAAAAGAATACAATAAAACTAGAAAGAGAGAAAGATGACAACAATGTTCCATTTGTTTCCACATGAGGATAGATTAAACACACTAGGCTTCTTTAGTCTGGGAGGAAAAATGACTGGAAGTACTAGATAAATCCAAGAACGATGAAGAGAAACTGAACAGGGACTGATTAGTCACACTTTCCTGCAATATAATGAAGTTGGAGAAAATTACATTATTTGGCAGTATGTTTACAACAAACTAATTTTTGTCTTCACCACACAATATGTAGTGGTACTATAGGATTTATTGTCAGGACAGATGTGTTCAGGAGGAAGCTGAGTATGTTCAAAATATAGAAGTCCACCAAGCACTCTTACTTTCAAGTATGAAATTGTGTGGTTTCTAGATGCTAAAAGCTAAGAAACTATGCTAGTGGAAGTATTGTGTATTTTTGCCCCGTTATTATTTTCTTTAAACACCACAACCAAACTGACATCATTTGGAGAGACGATACTGTGCTGTACAGATCTGTAAACCACAAAAACCCAGTTGGATGGAGAAGCTCAGAGGGTTAATGAGCTGTGTCCTGTGTGGAGATGGGTAACAACTGGGGTCCCACAAGGTGTGTCCTGGGAGCTGTTTTGTTTTACAATTCTATCTGTGATCCAGAGGAGGGGATGGAGGATACATGCATCAAGATTGCAGAAGACGTCAAATTGATTCACTCAAGGGCTGACCTGCTGTTCAGGTGGAGGTGGAGAAGGGGGGTAAAGGGACTTACAGGGACACCATGAAATTCAGCATGGGCAGAGTCCCAGGAAGACAGAGCCCTGCAGGGATCAGGCTAGAACAATGAGTTTGGGAAGCAGCTCTGGGGAGAAGACACCAAGACCTGGTAGGCAATGAGCTAAACAAGGGTTGAGCACAACCAGGCAATGACCTCTTCAGGTCCAACCCAGCCTGTATTAGCCTATGAATTGAAGACCATGCCCTGTGATTTCATCCTGCATGGCTACTTGTACGTTCTCTTCTGCTTTCTGTTTTCTGGTTTCTCTTGTTATATATGGGTACACATTATTCTGCAGTTCTTGATTTTTGAACAGAAACTTGTTTACGTGTGAGACATTCTTGCTCTTCAATAGACTAATCAGGGAGCCTAACAAATTCTAATTTTACCTCTGATTTTTTGTTACTGTTACTCAAATAACCAGACTCTTCCCCTATGCAGGAACTAGAAAAACCAGAAATACTGAAAGCTATTTTACTACTGAAGAGAACTGTGGAAAGGTATGTGGGGTGTGTTAACAGATGATAGAGGGAAACAGAAATGTGCCCAAAATACACCAGATCATGGGACAGTAAAGTCAACCAACTTTGGAGGCTGCTTTGTAGATGTGTCAAAATATCTCAGAAGCAGCACTGCCCTGGTAGACCATTTTCTCCTAATCAGCGCTGTGGCCAAAGCAACCATGGGGTATAACCTGCTGGAATTTCTGGATTCTTCTGCTTGCAGTAAGTCATATCTGCACAGAGAAACAAGTGGTCTTAAAAGCTGCTAGTGGTAGAAGGTTCCTGCCCTTTCTTTTTGAAGACCCTGTCACTTTTGATCTCTTTGTGGAGATATTTATAGGAGACCAATGTGGAAGAATGCTGTTAGTTGATTTTGAGGGTATTTTTCATGTGTGAAGCCTTTCTTATTTCTCAAGGAGGCTAGGCATAGAAAGTGATTATGGTCTACAAAGCTCTAGGATTAGCAGCTGTGTATAATTTATATTTCTGTATAATTTATACTTCTAGAATGTTCTAATATAATTTGTTAATTTTTTTTTAAGCTTTTACCCACTTTATTTTAAAATCAAAAGTTATGTGTCATCAGTATTGAGATCTACTACAGAAAACTGAAAACTGTCTAGAGTCCAATGTCAAATCATACTTTTTTTTCAGGCTTTTAGACTTTCAAAGTAGAATAAAAATGAGAATTAGTTTCTGGCTTGCCAAGAGTCCTGAAATGCAGCAATTTCATTTTACTTAACCGAGACTGTCTTGAATGCATAAGTAACCTTTCAGTAACCTTTGTGATTACAGACTAAAAATATGCTGATACTTTCCCCCAACCTTAGTATTTTCATTAGGTTATGACTGGACTGTGAGACAGAAACAGAAAGGAAAAGTTATTTAGAAAACATCTCTAGTCAATATTAAGACTCAGTATTTAAACAGGATGGTCTTGCTGTCTATCATTCCATATATTCAGTAATGTTGATGATTTTATAATCAATTTGTTACAAAGGATTTAACTAAAAGCAGAGAAGCCTAAAAATCTATAAATTTGTCACATTTTTACTATTCAAATGGGTGAATTTATTTTCATTAATATAAAGTATAAGCAGCTGTGAAATATAAGTAACCTAAAACATACAAAGACACTACATTGCTGAATTTAGTAGAATAATATGGTCAATATCTGTCATGAAACGCAGCATTCTCCCAAGTATGTGCAGGGTACACTAAGAGAGGGTTGCTTAATTTTAAAGCTAGCTGGAGTCTGCTTGAATATGTGTTCCAGATTTGTGAACATTTGCTCATTTGTTAGCAGACAAGTCTACAGTTGAGCCAGACGCACTGAGCAGCATTTGTGGAAACACCTTCTGTTGTGAGCCGATACTGGGGGGCTCTCGGCTGTCAGGTGCTTTCGCCACTTCCCCCCCAGTTTGGAGGGGTTTTTGAATAAGACCAAGGATCACATGTGGCATTCGCGTCTCGCAGAGGAACGGCTGCTGCAGGACCATATTTTAGGGTGGTAGATAGAATGCACCCCCACCATGCTCACAAATTGCTACCGAGACCCATGTTTAGTTAGTGAATTAATTGGTTTATTAAGGGTTAACACAAACTGTGGGATGAGGTTTAGGGAAAATGGAAATGTAAATGGATACCAGGGATGTATATATATATATATACAGTAATAAAGTGTCCTTTAGGGAGGGGTAATGCAAAAGTTCCTGTGCTTTTAAGGCGTTCCTTCTGAGAGAGAGCTAAGCACCAAAGGGAGGAGGAAGGAGGGAAGGAAGCCCAACCTCAGTCCTCCTTAAGAGGTTGCGCTGTGTGTGCGAGAATGAGGAGTGTGTGTGTGTGTGTGTGGGTGCTCCAGCCCTGACCCCAGGGCTCAAGGAGGAGGCAAGGGCCCACCTGCTGCACTCACCGCCTTTTATACCCCCGTGACCCACCTGTCCAGTCAGTGTAACTGTCCAGAGCCAAGTAGCATCCATGAGCCCCACATTAGGGTGGTGACTACCAGGGGCACAGGATGGCTTGTCTCCCATCCTTTCTGTCCAGTACCACATCCGTTGTTTTGGTTTCAGTTGTCCTTGAGGAGCAAGTCTATTTCAGTCTGTTAGCTGGGAATAATCAGCAGAAGGCCTTCACTGGCTTAAAAGGCATTTTGTTTAGACTTATGCGGGGAAGAAAAGAACAGTTTCCTACACCTTCAGTTCCAGCAAGGGCCAAGAGTTGTAAAGAGCTATCTTGGGTCAGGGACCAAGTTGTTCTGAAATTCTAGTAAGTTTAATGAACTTGCCTTCAGCTCCTAACAGTCTTTGTGTTATTTCAGAATCAATCTTATACATACAATGAGCTGTCTATTTTTTCTCAGCCTTTCTTAGAATACGGCTTCAGGTGTTTTAGGTGTTCTTTGGGGCTGCAAGGGCATTAGCTTTTGTACTACAAAATAAAAGTAAAGACAGGATGGGCATACCGGGTTGAGAGGAAGTTCTGGACAACCTTTAAGCAGCAGATACAAGTGTTACTCCATGTTCACAGACTGAATGCACAGAGCTGTGACCTGGTTCTTAAAACAAGTGGTATTCAGAATATATACATATTTTTATATAAAAATCTGATCAAAGAAATGACAATTGAGCTCATGAACTCTCAGCACTTTTGAAAATGTAACCCCAGCTGTGAGAGCTGAGCACTTGAAAACCTCCCCTGAGAAGTCAAGAGTATACAAATCGCAGTGTATCAATCTGTTCCCAAACAGTATTTCCCTGAAAACAAAATTATCTGTTTGTATATCTGAATGAATCAGACAGATGCTGCAGCTACCTCTGCAAACCTTTAATTAAGGTTGTGAATGAAAGCAATATAGGTTGGAGCCTAAATCCTGTAACTCCTTGAGACTGAGAATTACTGCAGAAGCACTGCTATCATAAGACTCAGGTGCAAACTTACTTGGAAGGAAGCAGGTGGGAGCCTTTGCTGGCTTTCTCTCTGTATGGTTTGACTTATTTATCAAACCTCTGACTTTTGATTACACTTGGGTCTTTAACCAATTTTGGCAATCAGATTTCCCCATTTTTTCTCAGTTTCATACCTTAGCTTTTGTCCACTGTTCTTGCACTGGACTGTTATATTTATTTTTCTTCCTAGAAGTTAGGTTGAGGTCTTTAATGCTGTATCTGACCTTTGAATTCCAGAGTTCAAATTAGTATTGCAATCTCTATGGTTCATGGATTGCTAATCAGGAGTGATAAAGAGACAGGAATACTGGAATTCATATTACAACTTGTATGGGAGAATGCTCAAATTAAATCAGAAATATTCCTTTTATAAATGAAATACCAATATTAATATTTTTATCACATTTCAGCAAATCACAATGTTAGGTTTGCTATTGCAGTGGCTAATCACCTACTTCTGGAGATAGCTTTTTTTAACAACATTGTGCAAGTGTGTGGACTGCTTAGAGACCAGCCTTTCCAATATTTGTTTTCCTATCCAGTATTGACTTGAAATAAAATGGTCACAGAAAAACAAGCTTTCAGAAGACTAAATCCTGTAAAGGACAAGCTTTCCTGTTCTGATAAGAGTTTCTTGTAATTGACTCCCCATCCTTTAGGAGGAAGAGGTTTACAGCAATTGCTGCACACTACAATAAAAAAAAATATTCTTACCTAATTTCCTAAAGCTCCTTTAAAGTCTTTTTCCAATTAGTCTACAACTGTTATAGGGATTGTTAATCTAAATTAAAAAAAGTAATCAAGGCAGTATGACTCTGCTCAGCCCTTAGGGAAGATTATCCATATTCAGTCCCTTCTAATGGCCTCTTGCAACATGATATATTGGCAGTCATTCAGACTGTGTAGCAGTCTTAACAGAGGCTCAGGCCTTGAGCCCTCAAAAGAACTTTGCTTTAAGATAATACACTGTTGTGTCTGGCATATTTCTGTGGGGGTTTTTTGTTTATTTTTGTGTGTGTGTGGTTTGTTGTTTCTTTGTTTTGGTTATGTTTTGTTAGTTTGTTTTTCTGTTTGTTTGTTTGTTTTGTTTTGAGGTTGTTCCCTCACCCATTTACATCCTTATTTGCAGTTATTTTTACTCTGAGCCCTTAAAAGGACTTTATTAAGTTAAAACAGAGTAGTTTTTGTTTTACATATTTGTTTTATTTCCTTTTGTTCTTACACCCTTATTTGGAGGTATTTTTACCTTGCTGTGATTGTTGCCAAAAAACAAGCTCAAAACCCAGTCACAAGAAAGAGAGGTGTTCAGCAGCATTACAGGAAGTTTGCATCTGGTCAACAAATACTCCCTACCTTTCTTCAATCCATCCTGTTAACATCAGTGTCCAGTTTATAAATGGAATGAAGTCCAGGAAATGAGGATGACTAGGAATAATCTCTACTGTGTGCAAAGTGTCAGATACATCATGTATCCAGAGGTGTGACACTGAGAGATGAAAAGAAACAAAAAATGTGTAGAAAGGCAGGATCTGGCCATCCTGGATGTTCTGTGGGTTCAAAGCTTTAGGTATGTTATTCTGGTGGAAGCTGTGGGGATTCATCATACCTCTGGTACATAAATGTCCCTCAGAGTGATTTCAGCAATTGTTATGAAGTCAGGTTTTCTTACCTTTGTATAGCAGTCTCAGACTTTTCTGGGAAGTAAATAAGGCTGTGGGATTTATACTTCCTTATTTGCTTATCAATCTACAGAAGGAATTATTGCATTGGTTTTAAAACAGCACAAGAAAGAACTACCTCCTTGTACCATTAGGGAGTCTGGGTCAGTCTGACTCCTGAAGGATAGGGAATAAATAAGCATATCTAGACAAAGATTATTGACTAGGCTTTTGGTAATCTTTTTCTACACAACTCACTGGCCAGATTTGTGGCTCTCCTAGGAATGCTAGCAGAATAGGTTAAGTAACATTGAGAAAAATATATCCCTGGACTGAGGATATGTAGCTGTCTACCCTGTGCTCACTATATACGAGAGACAATCCACCCCTCTGTCATGATATTTCAGATTCTGGAGTCTGTGGCAGCTCTTCATGTTTTCCTGCTTACTGTGGGGCTATCAAATAATCACTGTGGTGATTTAGGGGCAATAATTGCATGCACATTTTCTTCCATCTCTCGTTCTGGTCTTCCTCAGAGCATTTCTTCACCCCCTACATTTGTTTAGTGGAAGCAAGGCTCTCACTGACACTAGAATAATGCTTGAACATCACTGCTCTGAGAGACTGATCCTGAAAAGTGATCGTGCTCTGGTTAGTTCAGGGTGTTGTTTGCAGCTAAATTGAATGCATTTATTTATTTTTTCTCCCCGTGCTGCATTTCCTAATCATGCAAGCTCTCTATCAATTCACCAGCATAGATCCTGTCCACAAACTCTGCTTTGGAGCAACAGTAAATAATACATCACCATGGCTCAGGAAAGGAAAGGAAAAAAAGGACTGTTACAGTGACAGTTAAAATGAACTACCTGCATTTATTCCCTGGTCTTGGGAGATAAATGTTCATGTATTGGTGGAATTTTTGGTAGTTTTCTTGTCTGATTATTTTTCTGCACATTTCAAGAAATGGTTTGTTTGTCTAGCTAATGCCCATTAAGTGAAGCATATAATATAGGGAGGATTTCTTTTGATTAAACATAGATCCAAGTCTACAATAACACTGCTCTTCTAAAAATATACATGTTTCTCATATGTCATCATTGTTTGAAATGCCAGGAAAGTATGATTCACACGCAAGTGTAGTAAAGTGGAAAAATCATCAGTGTGCATGTCAGTCTTTTTGTTTTCCTCACTTTCTAGAGATTCTAGCAATTTTAAAAAATATGCACTGTCTTTGTAATTTTGCTGCCAAAAAGAAAAGCTAGGTCATTCTGGAACATAACCCCATAATGTAGCTGCCTTATATTCAGCTTTTATATTACTCAATACCATTTGGAGTGTTTCCAAGGTGACATCTAGCACACCATGGCTTGGCAAAGTATTTAATTAGTATAATGACTATCCAATATGATGAGGGAAAAAAATTCTCTCTGGGTCATGCCAGGAGACAAACTTACCCTGAACTGTAACTGAACTCTTTTAAGCAAACTGCTCTTCTCTTAAAGGCACTTTTTTTTTTTTATTATAAGTACTTGACCTTTTACTGTATATTGTTTTTTTCCCTTTTACTGTTTTCTAGAGAAAAAAAAAAAAGAGAGATGTGTGTGTTACAGGGACACTGTTTCTTGTGGTCTTAACAGTTTTTTATTTTATTTTTTGATCTGAACACATAACAGTCTTGTTTTCAGTTGGGAAGAGGATGCTTGTCTTTTTATGTCTTTGTATCATGAGAAATGATATGTAAGCTTTTTTTCCCGTTGTAGACTGTGACAACTATTGCCAAGGACTCAATAGGTGGCAGCCTTACCTCTGAGCTGGACTCATGGAACATTGCTATGTGGAGAGAGGTAGAATATGGAAAGTCCAAACCAAAAGAAAATAGATATTAAAAAGTGAATGGTTTAGAGTAGGGCTGATTTAGTTCTGAAATACTGTTTTCTCTTAATTTGTGACACTCTCTTAGGTCTCTTGAAAGGCGTTATTCATTGACCATTTTCTAACTGAGAAGTCAGCTTAAAACATATTAACATATCTATGTCTAACAATACAAATAATGGTATTCGTATTTCTATTCAAAGGCAATGAAGATAAGAGCATCCCTCACGGCCCTCAGTGTCCCAGAGTAACAGCTGCCTTTCCACAGCACCCAGAGTAAAGCTGGCCACACCAGGTTTGAGGACAAGAAAGCTCTCAAGAACTTTGCTGTTTTGCTCTTACTAGTGCTTAGAAAAGTACTTCTAAAACGCTGCTAGAGAAAATTATTAGATTACTTTCTGGCAGTGTGGCAGGAAGTGGTAAAACCTCTTCCAGTTTTGTAGCATTAGGGTTGACTGAGGCTCAGGAAAATCTTCAGACTTCAGCATGTTTATTCTAGCAGAAAAATTCCCATTAACATTAATGCTTTTTTGGACTGTGCCCTGGTTTTCTGGTTGTTATACAGTATCTCAGGATACATTTTGTAAGGTTTGGAGGTTAGCAAGTTTTGGCTAGCCACTGGCAATGCAGTGTGTTAAAATTTAGAACCAGAAGTCAAAAGTTCCTTTTCCCCTTCAGTATCTACTACAAACTTGGCAGGTTATTTAGCTTCCTTGTCTTGGTATCTATATTAGCAAAATCTGGATAATAATACCATAACCATCTCCTGTTATTACTCACCTTGATAAGGTGCTGTGAAAATTCATTTATTTTTTAAATACTTAGAGACCCTCAGAGACTGCTATGTGAGTGCAAAGCCTTGTTTTATTTTATTATTCAGTGTGTTCTATCTGAGGCTCAGGAGACATTTGGTTTTCATTTTAGAACTTGCCATAGGAGGAATTATTACTGAGAACTTCAGAAAACTATTAAATCACACAAAGCTTTTAGGGGAAAAAAAGAAAAAGAAATAAAAAGAAAAAGAAAAAAAGGAGGGGAAAAAAACAAAATGAAGCAAAGCAAACCCTTTCTGAACTTAAAGCTTCCATTTAAACAGAGATTTTTTTTTATTATTTACTTCTTCAAAAGGACTGCAGACATCTTTACTGAAATTCATACACAACAACCATAAGAGACAACCCTACTTCACATAAGAGGTGGGATTCAGTTAATTTTTACTATATTTTGGGATTGCTTTTCTTTAATATAAATATCCCTGTTAGGAGATATGAGCAAAAGATTTCACTTGTAAGTTACACAATGTGGATGAAAATAATAATGATACATTCCAATAAATAAACTGTTGGCAGCCTGCATGCTGATTTCATGGCATTTGACATAATACCTGTCCGCCTTCTATCAGAGTTACTTTTTAAAAAATAATAAATTTCAACTAAAGCTCATACTGTACACTCTCTTTTCAGCAATAACCCCCACAGACGATTGGGAAGGAACACTGCAGTTCTCAGGATGCTGTAGTGCACTACACACTTGCTTTGCCAATTTCTTATAGCAGTTGTTTTTTTCTAAAACCTTTGAACTGCAATTTCATTCTAACATGAGAGAAAGTATCCTGTTTAATCAATAAGACATGGCAAGGCATGAATAAGTGCATATTTATGAACAAAGCTGCTTGTCCTAGATGAACATCATCTAGTACAATTCAAATAGTGGAATGTCTGAATAGGAGAATGTAGTTTATTATAAAATGCTCCATTTTGTCAAAGAATTTACATAATTTTAATTAAATGGACAGACTAATAAGCTCTGAGTGTTGAATTCTATTGATTTACAGTCTAGCCAATTAGTTTGGTCAGTTTTTCAGGCGTTCTTTGTTGTGCAGACTAAATAATTGGATAAAGTTATGTTGATTTTTTTTCCGTTTTAGTAGAAAAACAGAACTAGCAGTTAGCAGAAAATTAAATAATTGTCTAATAATTAACAGGATCATTTGCTTGCCAACCCTAATGATTAAAGCAACATGAAAATAACTGGATTACATGACATAAGAATCACTGCCCAAGCAAGAAATGATACTGCTCTTAAAAATACTTGTTTCTGCATCACTGGCAAGATTTTAGGTCCTGATAGATATTTTGAGTGTCCTAAAACATAGTATCAGCTATTAAATTTTGAGACAGAAATGTACAGAAGTGATCTCTTCTCTTTCTGCATTAGGGCTGCTGACATGTTACTTTTTTTTTTCTACATGTGCTTGTGTGCTCATCTTCTATATCTGTATAGCAAATCTCTCCCAGTAAAGCCAGAACAGGACTGAAGATGAATATTGAGAACCATCTTCAACTTTCTTGTAAAATGTAGGCGCTGGAAAGGGCAATAACATGAGAGCAAACATAGAACTGGGATCTCATCAGTTTCTCTTTCTGAAAAAGTATTTAGAAGTCACAGATGAAAGTGTAGTACGTGCTACTAAATGAGTTCTTAGAGTGTTAATTTTTGCCATTTAGAAACTTCTGTTTAGAAATAGTTTGTAATCGAGGAAAAATACACTTCATTCATGAAAAATTACAGGAAAGGCAGGAGTTTTCTGAATCCAAAAAGAAAAAAAAAGGTGCACCATAAAACAGGTTGTAAGAAAACCAGTAATTAATCCACATTCATGAGATGTTCTACTACAAATGTTTGAAGAAGTTATTTGAATTGCTTAAGACTGGTTTTCTAACTTATTTATGATACAACTCATTCTTTAATTAGACACTATAGACACTATAGAATACTATTGTCTATGAGGATGTATGTCTGTGGAAGGTAATTATTTCTTCAGCATTCCCAAATGTCAAGAGAAGACATGACTGGGGTATGGAGCGGTGTGAGTCAGAAAGAGGAGTTTAGCAAAGCTCTGGAGACCTGATCTTCAGTGGCTCTAAATTGAAGTTGTCCTTTCCTAACTTATATTTCACAGTGTATGTCTGATCTGGAAATCCACAGATTTTTTCTAGCAGCCTCTCTTCTTCGTTAGAGATCAAGGATACTTCTGCTTAGTGAAAAATCAGGGATCTAGCCAGCAGAAAGAAGGATTTTGTTCCTCCTTGACTCCTAGGTGAAAAAACAAAACCAAAACAAAACAGAAACAGAAAAAAAATTACACTTCTATTTATAAAATGTGCTGTTCTGTTGAAACCTTTTTCATTTAATAAGTAATTTTTTCAGTGAAGTTTTTACCACTGACACTCTTCATCCAGGCCCCAAACTAACAAAATAAAATATAAAAGGCAATCCTTAAGCTGTGGGAAGAGCTAAACCAGCCCTAAAGGGGAAATTTTTACTCTTGTTTCTTGATGATGAACCCTCTTTCTACTCTTGTTGATGAACCCATCAAAAAGGAATTGTGTTCCCTTCTCACATTCTAGTTTTGTTATACGTGTTTCTCAGTATCTTCACTCTACTATTTTTCTTTTTGTTGCCAGCACATAAGCCTAGGGACAAGATGAACCTTTGAGAGCTGTATTAAATGTAGCCTCCAATGCTTTTCATAACTGCTTGACTCCCTATACCATTTGATAAGAGGACATCTTTGTCTTTTCAGCATTTAGATATTATATTCTCACTTTCAACACATGTGAAGTCATTGTAACCTTTGCGATTATTTTTTTGCAGACCTTTTCTAGCTTATTGTACTGTAGAACCTACTTCTGTAATACATTGCTTTACTTCTTTATTAATTGTCCAATTTCAACAATTATTTTTTTATTTTTAGATATACTTTCTTCTGGTTATGTATATATAGCAACAGCTCCTGTTCATGCACAAACATGTAATCAATCAGAAGTTTTTATCCTGTTACTGCTTAAGATGCATTGATGGTTTTGTCTTCCAGAACACGTGTCCTAAACTAAACACACGCTATGACTGGTACCCCCAAGTTTATTTGCAGTTAGCATCTTTCTCCCATTTAGGTGCATTTAGAATGAGAAAGAGCTCAATCCAAAATCCATTGACAACAACTGAAAAAAAGAAATTGCTTGGAAACAAGATGAATACTTGGATGCTTTTATTTTAAGTGTCATTGATATTTTATTTGTGTTCTCAAAGCAGGAAAAAAACTTGAATGTGTTTTAGAGTTTTGGAATAAAACAGCTTTTAAAATACATAGGATCATTGCCCTTTTGGGAACATATTACTGCAATAAGTATTTTTTTCCATCTTTCTGCAACGTATCCCAGAGGATTCAGAGAAGAAAAGCATGTATGATTTTCAATGCCTGCTCCTGGTGATAATCTGGTGGTAGCTGCTCTCTTATTATTTGCTTTGCGTTGTTTTATAGTCCAGAAAATTACTTACTGTATGTGCTCAGGTACCTTTTACATAAAAGTGCAGAAGATTTCTTTGGCATTACTGAATCCCTGCAGTGATATCCTTTAATGTGGAGGTATCAGTTGTCTCAACACTATGCTTATGGAGAAGACTGAGCTTAGAAAAGATGACTCAGAAGGGAAGGTGCTCCTCCAAAATGGCTAGCCCTGATACTCCACCTTTCTAAAATGACTGAAATTTTAGTTGTTATCCTGGCTGGTTTGGGCTTTTTGTTTGTTTGTTTTTGTTGTTTTTCTTATTCTTTTCTTTCCTGCCTTGTATTCTGTAGTCATTAGCTTATGGTTGTAACACTTTATGTGTTTCCTCTTGGAAATGTACTAGATTCTCTAAAGCACCCATAAGACTTTGGGTATATGTATATCTATCATATCTACACCAATATATGAGTTTCCACTACATGCTTTTAACCTTTATTAAAATTGAAAATAACAAAGGGAGTTCTGAAATGAAGTGTAATCTCAATTCTGTGGCTTTTTTCCCCATCATGCAGACTCACACATTTAACTGCTACAATCATACACAGCCTGTCTCTAGTGATGATCAACAATCTGGGCTGATCAAGCCCCTGAGCAACTTGATCTCACTGGACTTACTTTGAGCAGGAGGTTAGCCTAGATGACCTCTGGAGGTCCCTTCCAATCTAAATTATTCTTGATATGATGAAAATACCTGTTACCTGAAAAAAAACCCTTTTCTAGGTTTTTAATTGCCTTTTAGTGATAAAAAAGCAAGAGGGAATTTAAATTCGTTGAACTTGTATTTAGAGAAGGCTAGATCCAAAACCATAATAATTATCTGTCTATATAGTTGTGTTATACCTTACACTGTGAAATGTGGTGCAGACAGAGCTGAACTGAAGCTGATCAACCTGATATGTGTTGTCTAACAGGAAGAGTGCAATTCAGCTAAGAGATCTCAGTCCTTGAAAGAATGACTGCATTAGTGCATTTAGTGATGCACACTGTCATGCTGATATGACTGCTTTGCCCTGTGGTATGTATTGCTAGCTTGGTAGCTTTTAGGAACAATGTGGCACCTACATTTTTGTTAAAACACAAGTTCAGATCTCACCAAAATAATCTGCATGAGACTTGATGTGTTAGGAGTCTCTTGGCTGAACTTTTCTAAGAGTCCTGCTGTAACAAGGCATCTTCAGGCTGCACCTTTCATAAAGCAGATGTTGCCAAGTTAAGCACAAAACAGAACAGCCACTGTGTTTTAATAAAAAAAATTGAAAGGATTTTGTACCTGCATACAAACTGGATGGCTAAACTATTTCCTCCACAGGCTAGACACTAAGATCCTGTATATACTCCTCAGAAAAAAGGGGTTTTCATTCACAGTTCACAGTTTACTGGAGATTCTCCTAATGATGTAGCTCCTGGGAAGACTAGGCTGGTGCATTCTATGTCTCTTCAGCTGCAGGCAGAAAAACAGTGTGCGTGGGGCACAGAGAGAGCCGATAAGAATAAGCAGGATGGGAAATCCAACGATGAGGATAAATCCCTTGGAAGGTGGAGATCGGGAAAACAGATCCTGTTTTTTAGAGCTGTCTAAACAGACTATAATGAAGAGACCTATGGGGGAAAAAGAAAACTATTACTTAATCCAGACTGTATCTGGAAAAAAAAAATCATTTTTCCTCAGATTATCAGAACATTTCCTCTCAAAAAAATAATTTAAACAGTATCTTGCCCTGGAAGACATCTTTGAGTCTTACTAGCTATTTGGGAGTTCTCAGTCAGTGCAAGATACATCAGAAGATGCCCCAAACCAGTAGCGTCTACTGCATTTATAGGTCTTTAATTAAGCACAATTTATGTTTAATGTTTTCTATCCTCTTCTCATAATCAGTTTCCTCCTTTGAAAAGGAGATGAGTTGTTCTGGAAAACTGCTCAAGATCCACAGTTTCCTGTCAATCCCTAGAAACATTCTTCAGCAAAGGAACTTTGTACAAATTTGTTCTTAAGAGCTCTCGCTGCAACTAAATAAAATCAAATAACTCTCACAGTTATTTTACTGGTGGTAATAATTTTTATACTCATAATGGCTTGGAAATCATGCATGGGGTTTCTTGGTCCTCATTTCCAAACTTCTTGCTTGTCTTATAGGCAACATGAAGACATCTTTGCTAAAAAGCAATTGAAGGAACAAAAACAACTTTCCATGGCCATTGTGACACTAAGGTGGGATTTCATAAAATAGCTGAAGAGACAAAAGGCAGAGGAAGGTGAGGTATCAGGAAAGAACATACAGCTCCATAGCTTTTAAAGTCCTCCTCAAGAAATATTGACCAAAGCCACATGGAAGGTTTCTGCTTAACCACACTCATAAAAGCTTTCATAAATATTGCAATAAAGTGAAATTCACTGCTAGTTAAACCCTAACACTGTCACAAGCTTATTTCTTATTCAGATGACTGAGCTGCAGTAGAGAAGCAGCACTGGGATAGCACAGGATTTATACTGCAAAATCTGAAATATCTTTCTGCATGAAGTAATAAAGGACACTGTTCATATTCTATTCTATTGGCCAATAAAGTATAAGTCCAGCTAGAAAAATAAGGTTGGCAGAAACAGGGAATACATTAAGAAATTATATTTACACTATAGTCAAATACCACAGCAGCATTTTACTTTATAATAAAAACTTTTATTGCAAACTGCAGTGTGCCAAAAATCTTCTAGTGAGGGAATAGGTTGTCAAATCTCAGTCCAAACTATAAAAAAGTATTTCCATTGCCCACCACCATTTCCACGTTTAATAAGCTGGATACTAGGGTTTGGCTGGAAAGCACAAATATATGCTGGGAAAGGGAGCATAAAAAGGCCCTAAAGGCATTTGTGTAAATAACTTGTCTGCCAGCAGAATTCAAGGCAACCTTTAGGCTGTTTTAATTTGTACTCCTTGGCAAAATACAGATAGAGTTTGATGCTGTATTGTCATGTCTGATTTCCTCACAAACACTTCTCATGGTAGCGTACTTGAGCCTATAGATATGGCTGGACATTAGAAAAACTCCAAGAGTGTCCTTGGTTTTTTTTCTGTTTTTTTGTCATGCACAAGGGAATGGTGTTCATCACAAAGCCTGGCCATCTACTGATTGGCATAGGCATCGTTTGACTGCTTCCATGCTTGTTGGCAGCAGAAATATTTTTGTGTCAGAGGATTTTCATGCAAGAATAAACATATTTCACAATGGATAGTATGAACACTCTGTTGGAATCCATCTAGTTTTCAAAATTGGTTTCAAATGGATTTTTGGAAGACAGTTAAGGTAGTGATTTTGACCACTGAAACCCTGAATCCACTAGGCTGAGGTTAACTGAGGTACTTGGGCTCACATCCTTTCCATATAAGCAGAAAATGAAAGGACTTGTGACTTGATATTTCAGTATTGCCCAAAATACTTACTTTCTTGCTATGCCATTAGTTGGGTTGACTCGCCTGTGGAAATACTTCTTGTGAGTTTTTTCATAGCTCTGCAACCAATTAAAGGAAGTCTTTCACTCAATTATCTCCAGAGGTCCCTTCCAACACCTACCATTCTATGATTCTATGATTCTATGATTCTTTATCCCTGAATGTCCTATTGTTTTCAAGTTAAGAGACATTGAGGATGTTAATCACAGTTCTGCGTATTTAAAAATACAGTTATTTAAATCATATGACTGTCATTGCTGGCTTCTGTGGTCAAATATGAAGGAAAAGAGAACCCCAAGAAGGAAGCAGTGTGGTGGACTTCAGATTTCAAAGTGCACACTGCATGGTTGCCTTGAACATTTGTGGACATACTTAATATCTTAATCAAAGTGTTCAAATAAGACATATGCTGGATATTACAATTTACAAGATACATGAGCTAGCAAAAGGATGCAGCTGTGTAAACTTTTGTATTACGTAGGACTTCAGTCCTGCACTATGTCTGTGTTTGGTAACTGTTCACCCCAGCTGGACCAGCCATATCCAATAAAATACCCTACAGTAGCTTCCATGGGTATTATGATACCATATTTATTTTATTAATTCTTCAATTAAGAAACATTTTCCAAAGACCTTGCCAAAAGCACAAAAGTCTGAAAGTCCTAGGACACTTTCTTTTTCCTCAACAAAATATGAGACTGCTCAGGTGAGGTACTACCACATTCCCTAGCATTGATTTAAAAAAAAAATAAAAAATTCCCCTCCTCCAAGTCTTGAATCTAAAACAGCTTGTCACAGTTTAACTCGGGACTGGCAATGAAACAAATTACAATAATGGTCTCTATCCCCTCCCCCTCCCACACAGGTAGGGAAGGGAGAGAGAAAATAAAGGCAGAGGCTTCCAGGTTGAAAACAGCTTTGGTTAAAGACTAGTGATAAAAGAAAATATGTACAAATATATACAAATATGTGCAGGGATGTGAAAAAACCCTATTGTGTCCTCCCCCCACCAGCAATCCCTGTGTACTGCCCTGACCTACAAGGCAGTCCTGAAAAAGTCCTGGACCACTCCTGGGGATAGCAGCAGAGCAGACAGGGGCTGAGGATAGAGATATGAGAGTCAAGAGTGCATAGGCCTATGGATCAAAGGAGATGGACAGGCAAAGTCCTCCTTGGACACTTGCCTTGGACCAAAGAAGAAGGAAAGAACTTCCATTATCCCTGAATTTATTCTTAGTGTGATAAATGTATATATATATATATGGGATGGATTAATCTGTTTGGCTCATTTTGCCATTTATCTAGTCCGCTTCTCCCTATGGGAAGATTGTAGATATGACTCCTCTGCTCCTTTAGTGTCTGAAGCAGCAGATTCAACAAGCAGAGCAAAGTGTCCTTTTGGTCTCCCAACAGTAACTATAAACATTCAGACATTTTCAGTCCACTAGCTGGAAAACTTGTTAATTTCAGCAAGTGTGCTGCCGAAAAGAGAATTCACTGAAGGAAAAATATCAGTAAAAAGAAAATTGACTTCATCCTGGCTCGAACCAGGACACAAATTTTTGAGAGAAGTTTCTATTAAGACTCAGTACTGAAAGGTGCATAAATATATGCTGTTTGATTATATTTGCAGTTAAATTAGTTTTTTAGCAAAGCCTAAAACTATCTTATGCATGATAGACTTCGATAGGGGTTTATTTTCCTTTTCTGGGTGTCAGAACTGGAATCCCTTTAATTGCCACAGCCTCATTCTGCATCACATTTTCAGAGGTTGTTGAGTGGATTTCTGTCAGTGACAATGCCAGATATTGCTGTTCTGAGAAGTCACTTCAAACAAAGAGACTCATATCCTGCTAACATGTGTAGCATCATGTCTCTTTCAGCTGCTACCCTTCTTGCTGGCAGCAATTTATTAAATAAATACATGGGGTAATAAGAGGCAGGAAACCAATGTCACTTTCCAAAGTGGATCCCAAGGAAAACAGGCTTTACTCCCAAGTTTTTTAAATTAATTTGAAAATATGTGGCTGAAATGGCATTTGTGCTAATTAAATACTGTGTTAACTATGTCTTACTCTGCAAAATGTCCATGTAATTTAATGTGGGGCTGTTTTTTCTACCTTCTCAGTTTTCACTAGTCACAGTTTTCACATGGAGGGAGTTTGGTTAAACGTCCCTTTCTGCTTCCCTATGAGAGTTTATTCAGGGTTAATTAAATAATCTAATAGAGTAATTAGTGGCTGTTTCAGCAGTGTGGTAAGCCACTTCCTTGAGGGTGAAGGACACTGAGTACCTTTTGAGGTAAGGTCTTGCAAACAAAAAAGCAAACTAACTTGTCAGTTTCCCTCTCCTCAGTGGCAAAGGCAGTTGTCTTCCTATACTTGACTACATTTACCTAGTCTGAACATACAGAGCTTACCTTACCTAGCACCCAAACAGGATCTTCTTCCACAGTGTTAAGAAAAAAAGTTAAATGTCCAGCTTTTATAAATATTTTCTGTTTTGCCACTCTGTATAAAAATAATTGGATCTTCAGCCTCCCATCTTCCCACTTTGACAAACCTCAACAAGGAAAGAGTTCTTAAGTTACCAAAGCTCTTTCCTTTTAAGTCTGGACTTTGTGTTCTCAGCTCTGAAAGCAGCAGAGAAATATTCAGGGCTTCTAAAAGTCAGAGCTATACATATTTATTCACTCTGTTTTATTCAGGGGGAACTGCAAAACCTCCTGGAGTAGGGATTGATAGCCAAAGGTTATTTAAGCATAGAACTACCACTGACTGGCTCTTGCATCTAACTCTCTTGTTTCTGTTTTTGTTGACTTGCTTCCACAGCATTTCTAGACAATAGAGCCCACGGTTTTATGTCCTTTACATGACATACAGTATGTCTAGCATAAAATCATCAACTTATGACAATCACATTTTTGGATAACTGTTTTTAGGAATAATATCTCATCCTGTGGCATAAACATGAACAAATACTTCTCTTTGAAGAGAACACTAAGTTTATGGTTTCCCAAGTCTAGAAAAACTTCTAATAATAACTTCTAACAGCTTCTAATAATAGCTTCTTATAGAAACAGAAATAATTGTGTCCTTCAGACATGTTTGGGTTTTTTTGTTTGCTTGTTTGTTTTTTATGGAGACATTCCAGTGATGATGAGAAGAAAAGCTATATCCATTTAATACCAAACACAACAGGCCTTTCCTTTAATGTAATGATTCCTATGAGTGAACTGAAATAGTGTCTTACTGACTGCTTCAGAGCTTGGAAGCAGCATGAGTGTGCTCAGTTATGAGCCTCCACTGACAAATAAAACTAAACACTATTTTTTATTTTTTTTCCCTCTGCATAAAACTATTCAAATGAAGAATACCATAGATCCCACTGGAAGACTTTGTTTTCAAACTAGATGTATTCTGTTCTTCACAGATATGTTAATACCATCAAGACCCAAACAAATGTTTATCATTTTTCCCTAGTGTCATACTTTATTTTACAGTGATATAGCTGACAATATTTTTCAGCCCTTATTTGTCATTGGCTCTTTCAGTTCTGAAAGAGTGAGCACTAGGATTTACCAGAGAGGTTTTGTTTCTTTCAGTGTTTTCTGTAGTAGAGAAAATATTTATAAGGTTTTCTTAAACTGTTTCAAAGCAGTAAGTGTATACTTTCATAAAGGTATTGCCTACTTGCCCATATAAATTACTTCACTTTTGAAAAGTCAAATTGATCCTGAAGTCACAACATTTTCTGAAGAAAATATAATAAAAACAGATCCAAAAAAATCACTGTTTCACATCCTGGAAAAATATTTAGGAGAAACTATCTTCATTAACAAAAAAACCTCAGGTAACAGTACCCTGGGGTTACTTTAATCTCAAACATCTCTCATTATTTTCCTTTGTAAAATAATAAAAATAAAGGACAGTTTTCCAGATACTGCCCATACTTTTGTTGGACTAAAACCTATTTGCTCTAAACACTTCTTGTATTATATTTTTGACTGCTCAATACATCATAATTATTTTCAGTCTTTTTTTTTCAATAAAGAATGTAGCTCAGCAAGTTGTTTTGAAGCTGAGGCATGTCTAAACTCTTTGTTGTCCATGAAACATGGAGTCATCAAAACAAAAGATCCTTTATCAAATGAAAGACTTTATAAAAAATTACCATATATCTTGTCTACTTGTGCCATGAATATTTTTTAACTATTCTTCCCGTTAGTGTAGTATGTGTAATTGTAAAAACATCATTTGTGATATGTTTGTCATTCAATTATGCCTTTGTGTTTTTAAGCCTTGGTCTGAGAGCAAATCAAAAGCTTAAGAAAGAGGGAGTTCCCTAGTGGTGACAGGGTGTTCAGAAAAGAACTGACTGGGACTGTCATTTCTTGCTTTCATAGATAATTTGGAACCAGGTGATCCACAAATGGGTCGATGAAAATATTCAAGACAGGTTTCTTCTAACTGAACTCAAGCATATAATGAGACTATGTTTTATAATGTTTGATTGAAGTTTAAGTAATAAAACGTCTATGAATTTTAGAATTGCTTTTGCAGTCTTTTCTTAAAGTGGTAAGATTTTTTTGAACCGTTTGCTGCCAGGTATATCTGCTAGAATATTTTTGAGAACAATACTGAAAAGAAGCAAAATAATTAAAAATATTAAAGGGGTCATTTTCTTGATTGGTAGTTCATTTATTTGTCAGGAGTCTGTTTTTCACGTGTGGAGGTGCTGCAAATTTTCATTGTTGAGTAGTTGTTATATGCATGCCTTAACACAAGAGAAGAAATAAATCTAGTGCTTGCCTTCTGCTTTCATAGCCACTCTGGTGGTGGCACAACATGTTAAAACTTAACTATAGTTTAACTCTGGTTATGCATTTAGAGATCCCTGAAGGATGAATCTGAGAAAAACAAACAAACAAACAAAACATCAAATTGAAAGGACTATCTGGCACATGTTAGATTTTCTTCTGACTCTTGAAGGATGTAATTCCCATATACTTGGATTTGAGAACTACTGGATAATTCTGTTGTGTTGTTTTCTCTTTGGTGATGTGCCTAAAGCAGTGTGACTTGCTTAAAATCCAATTATCCATTTTTGTTCTGTTTTGTGAGATTTGAATTTTATTGCAGTCTTAAGCCATCAAAGTGGTTTCACTTCAAATACTGAAGTAAAAGGAAACATGAAAGCTTTCTATTAAGATGACTAATATTCCAGATGAAGCTAATCAGTTTGATAACCTATGAATGTTACCGAATTGTGAAATTAGAGAAATCTGCGATACTATTAACTACATTATAACTCTTCACATGATTTTGAAAGGTCTTAGGAATATGAGATTGCAATTTGCTTTATCACCTGGTAGAGCTCATCAGCACCACATGCTACAGTGAATATTGTGGCTTTCACAGCAGGCCCTTTTTTATCTCTGCAATTTTTTAAAATTAAAATAATTTCACCTGAGGAAATCCTCCACCAAAGAAATGTTGGTGACCTTGACAACATTTTTCCTATTTATTTTTTTATCCTTCTTTTTTCTATAAAAACCCACAATGACAAACAATGGTAGAAGGCTGCCTTGTGGTATGCATTACTTCTACTGCATTCATTTCTGTGTTGATTGTTGCTCTAAGGTAGTATAGTAAGATTTACATGCTGTCATAATGTGCAAAAAAACCCCCTACCTTGTGAAAAAGAAAAAACAAAGAAAAGAAAGAGGAATGGAAAAATTGTATGTGGTATATGTTCCACTGAGGCAGCAAGGAAATATGGGCAAATAATTGAGAACATTTAGTATGGGTAACAGTTAGTTAATTGTCCTTGTGAAGAGCCTATGCTTTGTAATGGGTAAATATCTTGGCACACAGTCTGTTTATCCTCTTGTGCCAACGTATATATTGATTTAACAGAACTTTAATAGCTTATCTCTTTTTTTTTTTTTTTTCCCCCCTCTTTCACATGCTATTCAAGTTAAATTATTTGTAGTTTAAGTGAGAAACATTGCAAAAAATGAAAAGTGGTGCTGGAAACTATTTTACAGAAAACTGATAGGGAAAATCATTATAATCCCAGAGTCAAAGGTGCATTTGATTTCATTTAATGGAACACCCAGTATATTACCTGGGGACACTTAGAGAGGAATATTAGTGCTTTCTAATATTGGAAGAAAATTTAGCTTTCATGGTAGAAGAAGCTGACACAGCAGCTAGAAGCATCTGTGCATATGGTGAAGGCCAGGAACCCACAGTGCTTGTTGCTTGAATGGCACAGCAAAAGAGGCAGGCTGCAGCCAGTACAGACTACGCATACTCCAAAGACTTGAGTGGCAAAAGGCCCAGTAACAGTCATGAACAACTAAAATCCAGTAACTGTGGAGGCAAGTCTGCGGGATACTTTGTCCTTCATTCCTCACACCTTTGTGCTTTTCCTTTGTTTTCTGGCAACTACAAGAGTTCAAGATGAAATGTCAGCCTCAGCTTTTGACTACAACCTGAAAATTGAAAATAAGAAGGATTGTGACATTTTAGCTCTGAGACCTTTATTTTCTGACTAGGGGAAAAAACAGTCCTGCCTGCATTTAAGATTGTTCACACAGCCAAAATATCATCAAAGAGTCCTTTTTTTTTTCTTCTTCTTTTTTTTTCTTTTTCTTTTTTTTTTTCTTTTTTTTTCTTTTTTCCCCTATTTTATTTCCAGGACTTATTTTCTTGTTCTTTAACTCTCAAGGGGAGAAGCCAGAGTTACCCTTGATTAGTTTTTCATCTCAGGAAAATACCATGCCTATTCCTCCTAGTGCTGGAAATCCTACAGATCACTACTTTTAGTGACTCTGACGATTATTTTGGTCTATCAACAACTAATATAGATTAATACAAAATACTTAACAACCAAAGAAACCATGTGAGGTGCTATTACACTCTTTCAGCACCTCTAAATCCACCCCAGTGATTCCTTGCTCTACTGGGTCTCACTATTCTAGACTGTTAGGACAGACTGACTGATGGTGTATTATCATGTTGGTGCATTGCCAGTGCTCACACTGCAGGCTCACACAATACCTGAAATTTTATTTTGCTTGCAACCAAACCAAATAAGAGCATTGACTTCTCAGTGACTAAATGTCATACTCACAATTTTAAGTAACGTTCTCTTTAGAGATAGTATTTACTTGTCACTGAATCTAGGTGGTGGTCCAATACAGATAATGCATCTGTGGCAAAGCCTGTGCTACTTCTTCTTAATTATTATTAATTATTTATTTTTAGATGTAATGTTTAGGATGATAATAGGTTGATTCTCTAGGGCTTTTCTATTTCTGGCTTCTCCAGTATTTCATCTTGGATAAGGCTTCCTCCTTTTTTCACTGTAAGAGCTCTATCTCATAATTCCGAAGAAAAGTGAGTTTTCAGGCACATTCACATTTTCAGGCACAATTATTTTTAGTTTATAATTTTTGTATTAATAACACAAATCTATTTTATAAAAATAATTTGTTTATAAATTCGATCTGCTAAAATAAATAGTTGCCTTTTCAATTATCTGCATCTAGGGTCCTTAGGCCTTCAAACCCTTTGGTAAGTATTTTCCCTGAGTACCTAGCAATTTTGTTTACTGCTTTGTTTTCTAAAAGGTCTTGGTCATCCCCACAGGGAAAAGAGGTCTGCACCTGGCAGGCAGGCTTAGAGAGTATGCTTACTTTGCAGCAGTTGGATATGGTGAATTGTTCTAAACCTATTATTTATTTTGCATAAATGTTGACCTTTCGCACTGCATTCTCTGGTGAGGGGTCCAGACTGTTTATAGTACTGCAGAAGAATAGGTGATATACTCTAATAAAGATCAGGAGGTTTGGTAGTTCCCTTTTAAATCACTGTATTAATAAGTTTGAATTCCCTAATTTTGATATTTTTTAAATTAAACTGTTAAAATTTGCTATTTTAAAGTTCTGCTAACCAAATAAAAGTGTACACAACTGTGTGATGTTGCAGTTCTTTAATATTAAGGAGACTGGAATATATATGTCTTATCTTGATGAAAGGGTAGCAGTTTATTTAAACAACACTTTGAAATCCCAATTTTGATTGTTCATCTGGTTGAGTAATTAATAAAAATAGCCAAGTATACATTTTTGTTCTGAATTATGTTAAGCAATGACCAAGTTATTCACTGAAATTTCTTCTGTTATCAATAGAGTTGTCAGTTTGAAGAAAAATGCCCAAATTCATAAGGAAAACCATATCTGAAAAATAAATTTCTATTTCTATCTCAATTTACTAGAAGACAGTTTTCTGACTGAAGGTTGAGTTTAGTATAAGAGCTGTTATAAGACAAAGAGTAATAATTAGTATTAACAAGAAAAAAAAAAACAACTTACTCAATACTTTGGGGTTTTTTTGCATGTGTGTGAGTGTGTGTGTGAATAACAACTTTAATCTCATTGCCAGTTATGGTCAGAAAATTCTGGCTAACATTTTTATTGATAGGAAAGTCATAGCGATCTTGGACTCTCTCTCAATTTGTTTATTTAATTTTCTGTCTCTAAAACATTTTTTTCTTTAAGCAATTTCAGACGCAGCTCCTGCCTTTAGGATAAGAAGTGATAAGAAGGTCTCTGGGTAGTGAATGCAGCCTGCCATAGCTTCTGAAACTGGAGACCTAGGTGTAAATCTTCTCAGAGGCCAGCTGAAATGATTTCCCCAGAACAGTGCTCCAGAGGCAGCCTCATTCAGATTCCCTTGAAAGAGATTTCATTTCATTAAACTCTAGGCTTGACTCTTTTGCAAAGAGGTCAGGTAAAATGCTACATGTGGCTCTCTCTCCCTTCAGTAATATCACAGTTTCTTTGATTTATAGCAGCTGTCTCTTTATGTGCCAAAGAAGGAACATACACACAGAATCTTGTTTCCTGCAAAATTAAGACAATCAGAGATGGGTATAATATGTATATCTGAGTAAAATGCCAGAAAGCCACACTGCATTTCAATACCATTGCAACATCACTGCAAGAGCATGTGTTTGTCCAGTAAATATTTCCTTTTAAATAAATAAGGAAACAAACAAAATGGCAACATTTCTTTAATTAATTTCCAACTCATTAATATTACTTTACAATATTTTTCTGAAGTTAACTCTCAGATATTGTAAGCACATCAGACAAGACCAGACTAGTTAGTAAGATGCTCCAGGTAACAGCATTGCATAAAGATCTAAGTTAAATGGGAAGTTATTTTTAGCATGTCACTCATAGTGTTAACAAAGTTACCCTTGAAGTTGAAATTCAGAGTGCTTTCTACAGTGTCTAAATGATGATTTAATTGCACTGAGCAAATAGTTTCCCAGTCACAATCAAGCTGTCATTATGTTTTGATCTTGCAGCCATTGTGTGCCATTCACCTTTGGGCAGCCTGTTCTTTGGTGTTCCTGAGTGTCAAAGGGCTGCTTTTCCTACAGACAACTTAATTTTAGGGTCACATGTAATAGGGTACTCATAATAATGGACTATTATCTTACAAGGTTGTCTTTGCTGAGACAAGATATTAATTTATCTTGTTTCTCATACAGCAAACATCTGGTCAGACTGAAACAGAGCCTGAACCAAACTCTGACTTTAAACAGTTAACTGCTTGTAGGGTGTAAATCTCTCATCTCGGCCTACTGCTAGTGAGTTGTAAAAGCCTTTTGTGTGAACTTATCTGTAGTTTTAGGGAAGAAATACAAGGGTCCTTGAAGAAGAAAGAAGCCATTCAGCTGTGACTAGGGATGCCTATTGCAACCAGCTCTGCTGCAGAGTCAGCAGAGATAAATGGGAGAAGAGACAGAACTCGGGCAAAGGTTCCTGTGAGGAAGACTCAAGGATGAAGTAAACGACCCCAGGAGACCCTAATGGACTTAACAAGCATGCGATAATGGGCGGACACTTACGTAAATGATTTCTCAGGAAAGTAATGAATATGTAAACTGTTTCTTAGATATATTACATATAATTAAGTACCAGCTGTATATATATTTCTCACCTTACCCTGTAAGGCACACACATTTTTGGAGGAGCTATCCCCTGTGTGTCCGGTGCCATGAATAAAGAATACTGACTTAACAGTATTTAGACTGTTGGATGAACTTTCTTAGTTTCAATTTGGAACGCCAGGTGGGACACTCTGCTTGGCTGCACCACCCATTGAGAACAGAACTCCCTCCGGCACGCCTGGGGGTTTCCCTGGAGGGACTCCTCTCCTCAACTGGATCACTGCGGGGGCAAGACAAGGACTATCTGGCAAAATGGTATTCCTTAATTTTACCCTCTTCTGTTCTGGGACCGGTCATCTGTTCTGGGTGCTATCTATAATTCATAAGGGAACTCGTGCAGGATAGTGTATGCTGGGTAGCTAGCACACTGGTGTACATCTGGTTTAGTACATCACAATTGTATGCTTCTTTTTCAGTGTATCACAAAGGTGTACTTCTGCTTCAGTGCTCCACTGCAACACAGTGGTGTGCTTCTGTTTCTGTATTGACATCTTGGTAAATGAATTTGGCAAATGTTATATAGACATTGAGTTGTGGCTGTCAGTATTGGCTTTGATTACATTGGTTTGTGTCACTATTAATAGGAATTTGATTGTGCTATTTTAATGGGACAATTCAACGGTTTTTGAACTGGATGTGTGAGTGAGTGAGACACAGCTGCACTGTGAAGTGAGCGTAGAGTTCAGATCCGCAGTTCCGTGGTCCTGCAAGCGGCACAGATGGAGATGAACGAAGTGAAAGATCCAGTTCTGTCTTAAAGCCAGACCTGTCTACTGTAATTGTGTTTGTGAGCTGTAACTGTGTTTGTGTAAACGTGGGATCCCCTATCTTTCTGCTGGGAGTGAGTGGAAACAGCCAGAGAAACAATGTGACTTTAATGAGGAACCATGATTATTGTTTTACCTATCCATAACAGAAATAGGTTTGGGGTGTACAAAGTGACTGGTGTAATTTCATAGTTAAGAATCTGAATCCATATTGGATAGATATAGATCTGATGCTAGATGCCTTAGCAGAAACAGAGAAGCAATTGGTCACAAGTACAGCTAAAACCCATGTCCAGGCACAAATAAATTCCTGAACATTGCCAGGACCCGTAGATACATATATTCCAACATCTGATCCAGGGTGGGACTCCAAGGCAGCAGGGGACTATGAAATGTTAAAAGGCTATCAAAGGTGGATCAAATTTGGATTTGAGGGAGCTATAACTAAAGCTGTAAATTGTGTTAATTTATATTCGGTGAAACAGGGACAAACCGAAACTGCCTCCAAGTTTCTCGATGGGCTGAGAGTAACAATGCAGAAATACACTACTCTTGATCCATCCTCTGAGAATGGGAGACAGCAATTGGCTTCTCTGCTTCTGGCGCAGTCAGCAAAGGATATAAGTAGGAAACTACAGAAAATTAAAGAACCAGACAATGGAGATTTGGAAAAATTAATGGAAGAAGCCCCTGAGGGAAAGACTAAATCAGCATCAGCCCTTGAGGTCAAATCAGTGTGCATATTGCAGAGAAACAGGACATTGGAAAAGAGATTGCCCTAGGCCTTGAAACCCCCAGATGGCAGTGGCTACAGCTGCTGCACAATGATGGGGACCTGGGGAATCTACCTTAGGGGATCCACTGGTTAAAGTAAAGCTAGGGGAAAAAAGGGACAAGAAGTAGAATTTTTGGTTGACACCAGTGTCTCATTTTCTGTATTAAACCAAGAATTAATACCAAAAGATCAGGATTTTGTGACTTTAATGGGAGCAATTGGCAAACAAGAGAAGGCATTTTTCCTGCAACTTCTGAAATATGAATTAGGGAAGCATGTGGGCTTTCACAAATTTATACTTGCCAGGTTCATTTAAACTCTTGTCAGGTCAAGACCTGTTGGAACAATTAGGGACAAAAGTAGTATTTGATAAAGGGAAAATTGAACTGACAGTTGGAGAGGATCAGCTAATTGAAATCCTAAGTCTAGCTCTAGTACGCACCCTAGCTAAGTCAAATTTGCCTGAAGAAACAATAAATCAAGTGTATCCTGTAGTATGGACATCTGAGGTCCTGGGGAAAGCAAAGAATGCAGCCCCAGTAGTAGTAAAATTGAGATCAGGAGCTCAGCCCATGGAAATAAAACAGTATCCATTAAGACTGGAGGACTGAAAAGAAATAAATTATTGACAGATTTCTAAAGTATAAATTACTGATTAAATGTGAATCAGAATATAATACTCCCATTCTACCAATTCAGAAAACAGATGGCAAAAGTTACAGGTTAGTGCGGGACTTAAGAGCAATAAACAAAATCACTGAGGATATGCATCCAGTGGTGGCCAACTAGTATACTTTGCTAGCCAAACTTAAAGATGATCTGATATGGTTCAGCATTCTGGATTTAAAGGATGCCTTCCTCTGCCTAAGTCTAGCCAGAGAGACTCAGCTTCTGATTGTATTTGAATGGGAAAACCCTGATTCAGGAAGGAAATCTCAGCTGACACGGACAGTGTTGCCACAAGGATTTAAGAACAGTCCTACTATTTTTGGAAATCATTTAGCAAGGGAACTTGAGAGTTGGGAGCCCCCAGACCCGAGAGGAATTTTACTCCAGTATGTGGAGGATATCCTATTAGCCACTAGAAAAAAAAAACACCTGCATGAACTGGACTGTGAGTCTGCTGAACTTCCTGGGTCTTAATGGATATTGAGTCTCTCAACAGAAAGCCCAGTTGATACAACAACAAGTCATCTATTTGGGATATGAGGTTTCCAGCGGACAACGGACATTGGGGAAAGACCGAAAAGACGCCATTTGCCAGACACCCCTGCCCCAAACGGTAAAAGAACTACGGACTTTCTTGGAAATGACAGGTTGGTGTCTACTCTGGATCTGTTACTATGGACTTTTAGTAAAACCACTGTATGAATTGATAAAAAGGAGTCAGTCCAAATCGGTATGGACTGGTGAGACACAAAGGGCATTCCAGCAGCTCAGACAAGAGCTAATGAAAGCCCCTGCACTGGGACTGCCTGACATCTCAAAGCCATTTTGGCTCTTTTCACATGAAAGACAAGGAATAGCCATGGGAGTTTTAGCATAAAAGCTTGGCCCCTATAAACAAGTTGTGGCATACTTCTCCAAACAACTAGACGAAGTCAGCAAAGGAAGGCCCAGCTGTCTTTGAACAGTAGCTGCTGTTGTCCTTAATATCCAAGAAGCCCAAAAATTTAGCATGGGCCAAAAGATAACAGTGCTAGTCTCTCACACAGACTGCGGTGCTCGAACAGAAGGGCGGTCACTGGCTCTCACCCCAGTGGTTTCTGAAATATCAGGCAACCATGGTAGAACAAGATGATATTCAAATTGTGGTGACTAATATTGTCAACTCAGCTTCCTTCTTCAGTGGGATACCTGAAGAACCAGTGGTGCATGACTGCCCGGAAACAATGGAAGCAACATACTCCAGTCAGCCTGATCTGAAAAAGAACCATTTGAGGATGCTGATGACTCCTGGTTCACTAACGGCAGCAGCTTTGTAAAGTAAGGGGAATGCAAAGCGGGGTATGCAATAACCACCACTCAACAAATATTAGAGTCAAAACCCCTGCCCTCATGAACTTCAGCCCAAGAGGCAGAAATAATAGCCCTCAGCAGTGCTTTAGAACTGGCAAAAGGGAAGAAAATAAATATTTGGACTGATTCAAAATAAGCTTTTGGAGCAGTACATGCCCATGGAGTGGTTTGGAAAGAATAAGGATTACATGCTGAGGAAATCTTAAAGCTCCTACATGCTGTATGACTACCAGAAAAGTTAGCCATAATGCACTGCCAGGGGCATCAAAAAGGAAACACAGATCCAGAGATGGGAAATGCACTGGCTGATCGAGAGGCATGATGAGTGGCAGAAGGAGCAAAAGTCAAATCCTGATTGAGGTTTTAGATGGTAAGGAACAGGGCTCAAGTGGCAGATGTTCGCTTAGTATTATCATATAACTTGTTGTGGGTTCTGGTGTTTGCTGAACATAAAAAGACTCAATGGGGAGCCAATGCCGTATATGAATAATTAAACCAGAAAATAGTGGCCGAGAATTTCTATACTACAGTAAAACAGGTCTCCCAACAATGTGAGATATGCCTAAGGAACAATCCCAGTGCAACCCATCGAGTGAAATTAGGGACAATTGGGAAAGGGGATCATCCTGGGCAACACTGGCAAATTGATTTTTCTGCAGCTCTGCTGCAGAGTCAGCAGAGATAAATGGGAGAAGAGACAGAACTCGGGCAAAGGTTCCTGTGAGGAAGACTCAAGGATGAAGTAAACGACCCCAGGAGACCCTAATGGACTTAACAAGCATGCGATAATGGGCGGACACTTACGTAAATGATTTCTCAGGAAAGTAATGAATATGTAAACTGTTTCTTAGAAATATTACACATAATTAGGTATCAGCTGTGTGTACATCTCTCACCTTACCCTGTAAGGCACACACATTTTTGGAGGAGCTATCCCCTGTGTGTCTGGTGCCATGAATAAAGAATACTGACTTAACAGTATTTAGACTGTTGGGTGAACTTCCTTTGTTTCAAGACTCCCTGACTAAAATGGGATTTATGCTTAGAATTTAATAGAAGTTATGTATTAAGAGGGAATGACAATAGTTTAATAGAAAGAAGTTCCTGTTAATAGATGCATTTAATTCCATTTTCTCAAAGTCTGAACAACTGAACACACCTGAGGTGCAAGAAACTTAATGAATCAAGAAGGTGGTTAGTGTCCAGCCACACTGGCAGTTATGTCTTTTATCTAGCACAGAGGTATTATATCTGTGGTAGCACAGATATGTTATATCTGTGGTATGTGCTTTTGATGCTTTCTGCATTGCCACTTTTGTGCTCTTGCAGAGGGGAGGGAGAGCACAGCAACTTGGGTGCTAGTGGTCTCCAGGGAAGAACTGGTTTTCAGATAGAAGGTACTAAATTTCTTTCTGAGAAAAAGGAAGAAAAATATACCTCCAGGAAGAAATTAATAAAAGCTCATGAATTCTGTACCCTGTACTGAAAATAGCAATATGTTGGTTCAACACACATTTTATTTTGAACATTACTGGAATCTGTGCAATAGAGAGTTACGAGTGTAACAGCTTGCCAGAGCTGCATGTGAAGTGTTTTTTCTGACTCAAAGGAATTTTGAGATTGGAAAGAGTTATCTCAGTTTCTGTTCTTTCTCCATGTCCTTTCTTTCTTCCATTTTGGACAAGGGAAAATACCTGTTAGTATGACTTTGATATGTATGTCTCCTTTCACCTGACCCTTTAGTAACCGGGAGAAGCTTTACTTGTAAGTGTAAAATATTAGAAAATACCATGCCAATTTAAAAAAAGTAAAAATCTGATCATAACTAAAGCATCAAATATTCATGTTCTTGCTTTTGCCTCCATACCGGAAAGAAGAAAAACTGTCATAAACTCCCAGCAAAACCAAACTGTAGATAGGAAACAGAATCATAGAATCAAAGGCTTTAGCAAAGCGTTTGGCACTGTTTCTCCTGGAGAAACTGGCTGCTTATGGCTTCAATGGATGCGTGCTTTGCTGGGTAAAAAACTGGCTGGATGGCTGGACCCAAAGAGTTGTGATGAATTGAGTTAAATCCAGCTGATGGTTGATCACATGTGGTTTTCCCCAAGGCTCGGTGCTGGCAGCAGTTCTCTTTAATATCTTTATCAATTACCTGGATGAGGGGATTGAGTGCACCCTCAGTATGTTTGCAGGTGACACCAAGCTGGGCAGGAGTGTTGATCTGCTCAATAGTAGGAAGGCTCTGCAGAGGGATCTGGACAGTATGTATCAATGAGCTGAGGCCAATTGTATGAGGTTCAACAAGGCCTAGCCCTGTGTCCTGCACTTGGGGCACAACAACCCCAGGCAACGCTACAGGCTTGAGGAAGAGTGACTGGAAAGCTGCCCAGCAGAAAAGGACCTGGGTGTGTTGAACAATAGCGAGATGAATATGAGCCAGCAGTGTCCCCAGGTGATCAAGAAGGTCAAAGGCATCCTGGCTTATTTCAGTAGTAGTGTGGCCAGCAGGAGTAGGGAAATGGTTGTACTTGGCACTGGGGAGGCCGCACCTGAAGTACTGTGTTCAGTTGTGGGCCTCTCACTACACACTGAGTTGCTGGAGTGAGTCCAGAGAAGGGCAATGAAGCTGGTGAAGGGTCTGGAGTGCAAGACTTATAAGGAGCAGCAGAGGGAATTGAGGTTGTTTAGTCTCGAGAAAAGGAGGCTGAGGGGAGACCTTACTGCTGCCTATAACTACCTGAAAGAGGTTGTAGTGAGGAGGGTGTTGGTCTCTTCTCCCAAGTAGTAAGTGATAGGACAAGAGGAATCAGCCTCGATTTGTGCCAGGGAAAGGTTAGATTGGATATGAGGAAACCTTTCAGCACCAAAAGGGTGCCCAGGTTGCCATCCCTGGAGGTATTTAAAATACATGTAGATGTGGCGCTTCGGGAAATGGTTTTGTGGTGGACTTGGCAGTGCTGGGTTAATGGTTGGCCTTGATGATCTTAAGGGTCATTTCCATCTAAAATCATTCTTTGCTTCTATGATTTGGGCTGGAAAAGAGCTTTAAAATCATGAAGTCCAATTACATACACTAATTTGAAGTGGGACTCTGAAGTCACAGATCTCATTGGATGACCTTCTCATTTCAGTTTCAGCTGAGGTCTTTTTCTTCCAAATTATTACAATTAGCAGTTCATCTATTAAGTTTTTTTTCATTTGTTAGATGGATGGTGCTATTTTATATTGTGGCCAAGTAATGTGCCCATTATGAATTTCAAGTCTGGTGCCAACAAAATATCTGCAGCTCTTCTTAAACACCACTTGAAACCTCAGAAGGAAGGTCATCGCCAGACAGTTTGGGAAGGAAGCCATGTGAGTTTAACTAGTAACTGCCCATATTTGATTGTTATTTGGTTTCTGTATGATGTTTGCTTAATAATTAGGGTTAATAAATACAGTGCAGGTAAAACAGGGATAGATTATTCATGGATTTGAGCAAGCCAAGCTCATTGACACTGTGTGTGTGAACATTGGATATAGTCATATCCAAATGAAGGCTGGAATTATTTGTCAGAGAAAAAGAATAAAACCAGATGTATTTGTACCTGCGTTTTGCAAAGTAATACTTTTGAATTAAATTTCTCTTCCTTTTTGTTCTGTTCCTATCAGAATTTAAAAGCCATCCTTGTGGAATTTGTGAGATTTAGAAAAATTTATATGTAAGAAGGTTAATTTCCAAAACACTATCTTTATGTTGCAAGATACTCATCACACTCTATATATTGACTGTGGAGTGTTAGATTAAAGTTGCATGAATTTGTTCTGGTTTTTTTATGTTGAGCCAAGGAGTGTTTTATAAGCTGGGGCAGAGGAAAATTTTAAGACATCAGAATAGGAATCTAACAGCCATTTAAGCCAAGCAGCACCAGAATTAGAAGTGGAGTAGCAACTAGTATGAAGTCTACTCTTATAATGTGTGAGTGGGAAAAGATAGTTGAAAGTGACTGTATTATCACAATATATATAATTGAAGGCAGGTGGAAATTACAGGTAGCTAGGCATAACCTATGAGACTGTCATTCCAAAGCATGAGATCATTTTTTTGGTTTATGATGTCGGCTTCTTAGAATAGTGGGCAAGTTTCTGGGTTTTCTTCTTAGCTGTGACAGATGAAAAATTAATGTTACTTTTTCTTCAGTAGCACCAATACAGATTTTATTTAATTCTAAAATTTAAAACCATACATTTATAATTTTTAAGCATACAAATGCATTAAAAGATGCACCAGAAGCCATTAGTGCAATTAGAAAAAATATGCATATTCAAAATATGTCCCAGATAAAGATTTGGAGCAACATACCAAGATAATCTGTTACTGAGATATTTACAGAACATTTGATATTGCTCTGCTGCTAACTCATTTGTCTCTTTCTCAATTTATACTGCCAGTTTTTTGTATCTTCTTCTAACATGTCATTTATGATTACAGTATGGTATGTATGTTTACAAATTAGCATACCTTCAAGACCTAGTGAGGATGGGTTAATCTCTGACTTAATACAAATAGAGGAGATACAGACAAAGCAGCTCAGTGTTCTGTCTGAATCAGACAGCAATTTTTGAGAGCTGGAAGCAACTTGTGGAACTGTTTGTTCAGAAGAATTTCTCAGATTGCAGACCTGAAGCTACTTGCATGGCAGTTTTGGCATGCCTTTGAACTACATAAGCAATTGAAATTTTGGGTCCACTTACATGTTTCTGAGTTTTGGAATGATTTTTGAGGCAAAAAAATCATGAATCATGCGTCTGATGGAAATCTAAAAGCTCTGAGAGATTGATACAAATGGCTTTGAAAGAAAGCCCTTGCTCTTTTTAGACTTGATCTTAAAAGCCTGTTTTCCAGTGTGTTCTGAGGTTCTGTCTATAATTAGCAGTGACTTATGGGCTTTAAGGATAAGCTATAACAAGGTGAGAGCAGGATCCTCATGTATTCAATTTTAATGAATTGCTGCTGAAATTAAGAAAATTATTGAATATCAGCAAATGTGTATGAAAAATCTAGTATGCTGTGTGTTATATATTTTTAAAGGACAGCTCCTGCATATTCTGTATAGGTTTATGCAGTTACATTTAATGTTTTTAGTGTTACAGATTTGTTTAAATTTCCTTCAATTAACAGTTTTTTGCAGAACCTGATAAATACAAAATTGGTTACTCATAATCAGGGGCACTTTTCTAGAGAGTACTGTCTTTGTCTTATTGTGAAACTGACCATCTAAACCATAAAAAATATTTCCTTTTTTCTGCTTTTCAGATAAAAAAAATATTCCTGCCTCCCTCCCCTCTGAAATTTGCTATTTCCCTTTTACCTGGGAAACATTTCTCTCTTATTGCTGATTCAAACCTACAAAATAATCCCGGATGATTTATAAGGAAGTATTTTCGTGAAAGATTTGCCAAAATAAATGTGGCATAAATATGCACACAGTTTCAATTTCCTGAGCGGCACTGACATTTTTACTCAATTTCCTCTTAATCCTGCATCACTCAAAACTCCCTTGCTTCTGGTTTCCTTTCTCAGCAACCAGGGGTGGGGTTAAAAAAACATTGAAATGGAAGAGAGCTCAACCAGCTCATTCTGTGTAATAAAATCCATTCCACTGTGGTCCTAATTTCATCAACTAATACAAGTCAACATCGACCGTTAATGAGGAAAGGTTTCCAATTAGATACAGTCTGACACTGACCCAGCTTTTCAGTCACCTTCAATTGTCAGCGATAAAAAGGACAGTTCAATATGATATGGATCATTCACTCCAAATCTCCACAACTCATTTATGACAAGCACAACTAACAGAGCATAGGGAACTGCTGAATTGTTTTTCATTATGCTGGCACACTGGCTTTAGACTACAGTGGTAATGATCTTCAGAGGTTTTCCATACAGAGTGCCACTAATGAGCAAACCAGGATGGGGTGATGAGGTGATGGCAACCCACATTTTCAAGTGACAATACCAGCAACATGCTGATACTTAAAATTCTCTATTATTTCTGGAAAGTAATTCACTACCAGAGAGAAGAGAGAGATAGAAAGCTAAGCTATTAAATAAAATGAGTACAGAAAGTGAATAGCTCATTAAAAATGAGAAGCTTTTGCAAAATACACTAGTCTTGTCTTTACCAGTTACTGTAAAATGTGAATCATACCATCTTTTTTGTAGGCAGTAACATAGAGTGGTCTTGTCATAACCTAGGACATTTAGGGAAGTGTTAAAGCCCCTCAGAAATGAGTTTTCCAGTATAGTATTCTTCCACCTTAAAAGCCAGAGCTTATATGGGGAATTAAGTTGGATAGAAGTGATGTCAAATTCATTCCTGGTCTTGGACAGGGGCTTGCTATTGCCCAGGCTAATACAGGACATCTTCAAGACTATTCTAAAACCATTGGATATAATGACTGCTTGCAGTTCTGTAAAATGTTAAGTATGGCAAAACAGTAAATTACAGCACTGCTACAATTACTACAAGGTACGAAGTAACTTAACAGTAACACATAAGAGCTGTCTGAAGACTATAAAATACAAGAGCTTTACAAGTTCTTTAAGACTCAGTAAAACTTTTACATCAGTTATTTCAGTAGTTAATTTGAAAATCTCTCTGAAACCTTTTTATTTCCAAAAATAATTAATTCCTTTGAATCATTCAATATGACAAAAATCCACAGAGATTTCTGGAGCCATACAGGATTTGAAAGCTTGGTATAATTTCTGCCTATATAGACTGTTTGCTGGAAAATGTATTCCAAAGATCAGAGGATTTGGGGAATAAAGGAAGGCTGGGAGAGTGAAAGAAAATGTGCTGGGATTTATCATCAGAAACCAAAATTTGAAGGTTTCCATCAGAGAGTATGTTGCAAGATGAAATTAGCTTTAATAATATCAAATGTTTTCAGCCTAAATGAGCTCAACAAATATCAGCTTAGCAAAATGTGAAAATTACTACTTTTTCCATTTGGGATTCTACCATAGCGTCAAGTAGAGTAGACTGGTCAAATAATAATCTTTCTATTCCACTAGAAAACATACCAATTTTAATTATATGTTAAACAAGAGTGGAAAAAGTCCGTATGTGGTATGTCGAGCTGCTTTCTTAAATTGTATGAAAATTGTTGAACTTGAATGATTAAAAACTATTTTGCACATTATTTTCTGTTTTTCACCTTTGCAGGGTAGACTCAGATCTGTTCTTGATACTGGAAAGAGTCTTTAGCCATGTGGAAATAGCTGAAGAGATTTATTAATGACTTGAGTGTTATTTCTTTCATGTTTATAATCTGCAGTCAAATGCTATAGAAGAAAACTTGTTAGTGCAAATATAGTGCCTATGTAGTTCTGATACATGGGTTTCACATGTCCTTAGTTTTTTCTGACATTGTAACCCTGCCTGAAATTAACTGTAAACTAGTGATTTCCTAGCATGATTAATAATTCATTTTTTACTTACTGATTTCAAAATTACAGCATATAATAATTTAGTCACATACTTCCTAGAAAGTTCTGCATGATTCAGGTCTGCGTATGGGGCTCCTTTGTCTTTCTTTCATCAAAAGAAATAAAACTTCCACTGAGTGGCATTTGTACAATTAGATTATTGGGCAGGTGGACTCTGTTATGCATAAATCAGGAGATCTAAGATTGTTTCAATTTCAATGCTTTGAATAGCTGAAAGCTTGGTCATTTTTGGTGTATAAGATGTAATGGTAGAAATCCGTCAAGCTTATCCCAATCAGAATATATATATTCCCATTTTGTAGAGAGCATTTTGGATGGTTCACATGCAGACACTGCTAAACGTGTCCTTTCTAATCTCAGCCTTTTGTATACATCTAGTCATTGTAAATGTCTAGCTGTGTAAACTTCAGACACAGTGTCAGTATAGAATACATCTGCAAACAGAAGGAAACAGAGGAAAAATGCTGAAGATGTCCAGAAATCGTAGTGCTTATGTACTGTGCTTATGTACTTATGAGTAACACGGTAGGAGGTTTCTTTTAGGAAGGGTTGAAGAAAGAGGATGTAATCCACAAATGTGGGTTGGCTAAACCAGACAGGTGCTGATTTTTCTTTAATGTAAGGCTTCAAAGTCTGAAGACTGGTTCCTTTCGGTTTTGTGCATTGGGAGAGAGTGATTCCTGAAGAATCTAGTTCAGAATAGGATGAGATGTATCTTACATTCAGGATTGTTAGTACCGTATAGACAGCTGTTTGACTCAGATGGATCCTTGTTGAGTGTGGCAGTGTGACTACTCTTTGGCCATGCCAGGTGGTCAGGCCAAAAATATTACCAGGTTTGTGCTGGAGTCCTTGTACTTTCTTTGCCTGGTCTGGCCCCAGTTGTCATGAGACATGAGGGTGAGTGTATATCAGAAGCCATCATGCAGAGGGGCTTTGTTGTAGTCCAGAGCAGTCTAAGCCACCTAAGTCTAATAACACTGAAGTCCAGTAAGGAAGGCACAAGTGGATCAAGGCATGGGGCTGACAAAGATTTCACCTGTGTTCATTACATAGTTCAGTTGGTTCACTATGCTACTTAGATGTGTTCTCACTTCCTCTAAAAATTTTGTCAGTTCTGGGTTGTTCAAAGACCACAGCTGAGACCTCCTCAGACCAAGGAGAGTGAAAGAATCTCCTTGGGCCCTTTTTTTCATGGGCGGTGACTGACATTAGTTGGTAGGAAAAATGGGCTTATGTGATACCATGTGATAAAATACATTGCAGGAATTTATTGCTTTTTCTCCCTGCCTTTGGTATTGTCATGCCCAGTACAGGAGTTGTCTAGTGCTGTAGCTTAAAGTAATGTAATTTGATGAAGATATATCCATTGAATTTCCTCCATGAGAGAAACACTGGTTACTCAGAAATGTGTTTATCTGAAGCATTGCCACAGCAAAGTAATAGAATGTTAGTATTTACTTTCTGTAGTGGATTACCAACTCAAGATTGATGACAAACATTTTTGGTTTAAAATGAATTTAATTTTTACAATGATATAGGAGATATGCACTGTGACACCCACCACTGCTCTATTACATGGACCAGATTTAAAATCATAGAATCATAGAATCATAGAACTATTTAGGTTGGAAAAGACCAACCAACAACCCTACTCTACAAAGTTCTCCCCTAAACCACATCCACCAACACGACATCCAAACAACCCTTAAACACAACCAGAGATGGTGACTCAACCACCTCCCTGGGCAGCCTATTCCAGTGTCTGACCACTGTTTATGTGAAAGTTTTTTTCCTAATGTCCTGTCTAAACCTCCCCTGCTGCAGCTTGAAGCCATTCCCTCTTGTTCTCTCGCTAATTACCTGTGAAAAGAGACCAGCACCAACCTCCCTACAATGTCCTTTCAGGTAGTTGTAGAGAGTGATGAGGTTCCCCCTAAGCCTCCTCTTCCTCAAACTAAACATCCCCTGCTCCTTCAAGCATTCTTCGTAAGATTTATTTTCTAGGCCTTTCACCAGCTTCATTGCCCTCCTCTGTACTCGCTCCAGCACCTTGATATCTCTCTTGAATTGAGGTGCCCAAAACTGGACACAATACTCCAGGTGTGGCCTCAGCAGTGCTGAGTACAGGGGGGCAATCACCTCTCTGCTTCTGCTGGTCACACTACTTCTAATACAAGCCAGGATGCCATTGACTTTCTTGGGCACCTGGGCACCCTGCTGGCTCATATTCAGCCATTTGTCAATGAGAACCCCCAGGTCCTTTTCCGCCAGACAGCTTTCCAGCCACACTTCCCCAAGCCTGTAGCCTTGCCTGCGGTTGTTGTGGCCCAAGTGCAGGACCCGTCACTTGGCCTTGTTGAAGCCCAGACCATTAACATCAGCCCAACGATCTAATCTATCCAAGTCTCTCTGCAGAGCCTTCCTATCCGCATGCAGATTAACACTCCCATCCATCTTGGTGTCATCTGCAAACTTACTGATAATACACTCTATGTACTTATTGTACAGGAATTTAATAATCAATGCCTAGAAGTGACACACACAAAAAACTGCTTAATTTTCTTTTAGAGACCAAGCCTGTCTTGGCTTAAGTTGTGAACTTCTGTGGTTTGTGCTAAAATATTGAGTCCTTTGCTTGAAGGCAGAAGAAACTCCACATAATATTGTGATGGAGTATTAAAACAATGCTCTTGTGAAGCATGCTACCCAAGAAAACAATTATTATTTTTAATGTCCCAATCCCAAACTACTTGTTCCACAGCCACTAACTTCACACAGTGAATTTTCAATATCCTCTTGATTTGCCTCTTCCAGAAATAAATTTAAAAAATTAAGCTAAGGACAGGCCACTTCCCAACAGTGTGTGCTGTAAAACTGACAACATAAGTAATATTTGACAAGTATTTCCCACTTTTGATGGAGATATGACTTGTAATAAATAAGTGTCCAGATTCCTTTAGGTTGTGTAAAGCATTTAACCTAACTTCTGAAATCTCTCTTTTGCTCTTAATTGTTTTGCAGGGTTATGTATTTTTCCAATGGCAGTAGAAATTAGGCAGAAATCTGATTTAGAATTATCTGTATCTAGCTGTTCTGTGTAAAAACCTAGACTTCAGGGTAAATTTCAGGATTTTCAGAAGGCTTTCAGTGCTTTCCAGCTCTAAATCAGGCCAAACATAGTCAGAGAACCGTATTTCCTGTTAGCTTTTCTAATTTTTTCTATTAGTGGCTGTTGAGAACAAATGGGAAGAAAAGCAAGCAAGACAAAATATAACGGAATTATTCTATAACATAAAGTTGCATTCTCTGCAATTCAGGCAGAGTTTCACAATGTTTTGCTTGAACTATCACATCTATCAGAAGTTAGGAGTTAGTTGGCAAGAGAATAAATGTTCATCATCCACTAGATAGGAAGTGTATTAGTTTTATAATACATAACTGAAAAAAGGAGGCTACATTTCTTAAGCAACATGACTCTAGTTAATACCAGAAATAATTGTAAAGCTCCTATGACTGTTAAACTGTTACTAAGATTATATCTGGAAGAGTAACGTGTTCTATCAAAGCAGTAGAGGGACACAATGTAGGACTGGATTCTCCCCTCAGTTTAGCTGAGTGATTTCATTATTACATAACAGTGGTGTTATGCTGATAGAAAAGAGTGCAGAGGTAAGGAGAAATTCAGGCCACAAATTCAGGCCTAAGACATTCAGTTTACAAAAAGATTAATAGATTCAATAGACAATGTCCTTTAAATTGGGTGGATTTTTTTGCGGGATATAATTTTAGGATGAAAAGTGCAGTTCATTAGAAATTTTGGCGTCTTCATTTAATATAGGGATTAAATTTTTCTGAAAAGAAAAATATTACTTCCTGCACAGCCCTCATGCAGAGGGCCATGACAGAAGAATATGGATTCATTCTGCCACTCATAATATTGCTAACAAGAATCAAATAAGCAAAATTGGTACCCATCTAAAACATATATATTTTAAAATCTATTAACAAGAGTCTTGCTATATCATGTCAAAAGTGCTTTTTAGCTCCTTACCTGGCAGCTGTGAGGAAACTAGGATGGACTGGATGCCATTCATAGCTTCACAGGCCTTACAGGGTTATGTGTTGTGTCCATATCTGCCTAGAAATTACTGGAATTTTGTACACTGGTCTTTCTGATTTCTTACCATAACTTTTCAATTATTAGAAAAGTTAAGATGTTATAAATTATTTAATACATAATGTTTTTAGTACTTTTGATGCTCAACTCCCTGAAGATATCTTCTTCCCTAAGAAAGAAAACATAACTGGTGAAGTTTCTTATGGATTTCTCTCCTACCTGATGGAAAAAATTAACTCAAGTGTATGATTGCAAGATGACCTCATGCTCATGCTCAGACTTAAATAGTGAGCATAGGTTGTTAGATATTTCATACCATAATATCAAATGCTGCTAGTATTTATGTATTGGTTCACACAGTATCTTGACTTTTTCTTGAAAATGAAGTAAACTTATGTTTGATATTTACATGTTGCTCTTTGAGAGGCATAGCTGGCACTGAGCTTTATTTGTAACCTGAATTGCCTTCTTTGCGCAAAATGCAAAGTAATATACTGTTTCGATTTTAGTCTTTCATTTTTGTGCTCTTTCGTAAGTGTTGTACTTGTAAGGATTTTTTCCCAATTATTTAACTTCTCCTTGGAGATTAATTTTGTTTCAGGAGGAAAAATATATACTCCTTTTCAATCAACGGAAGGATAGAAAAATATTTTCAATATATGTTTATGGAAATTTATTTTCCTTAAAAAAAAAGAAAGAAAAAAAAAAAGAAAAACAAAAGAAAAAAAAATAGGCAAAAAAAGAACACCTGTGCTGGTTTTTTCTAGTAAACAATAATTTGGTCTGGAAATTTCCCCAAACAGGTACATATTCCTGTACTTACATATGAGAGAACTGCATTTGCTTTGACCTTGTTTGGGTATTTGGGGGAACTGGATATTGAATATGCATAGTTAATTCTGTCACCAAGCTCAAAAGTGTGAAATAAGACTGCTGGGCTAGTGAAGTTCAAAGTTGCTGCTCTGTTCTGTAAACCACTTTGGTTCCATGGAAAAAGAATTGACATTAGCATCTAGACACATGCTGATTGTCTGCTGATGCATAAAACCGTATGGTAGCATAACTAGATAAATGTTTTTGTGAATGTATTTAAAATACCATGTAAATAAGGGCAGTGAGGGAAAATTTGCATGAAAGTCTGCTACTGTAATGTCTTCGCATGTATATCACAGAATGTGACTGCACAGTCTGCAGTGATGGTGCGGAAGAAAAGTTGTCCCATCCCTACTGTTCATACAACTCTTTGAGGTTTAATATTCTCAAGAGAGACCCAGTCATGCCATCCAGAATGGGAGATAATTTCGTAGACATTCCTGAGATGGTGTAAATAAGAGACAGTGGAATGGGTTGCCCAGAGAAGCTGGGCATGCCCCAACCCTGCAAGTGTTTAAAGCCAGGATGAATAGGGCTTTGAGCAACCTGGTCTAGTGGGAGGTGTCTCTGCCTATGGCAGAGGGGTTGGAGCAAAATGATCTTTAAGGTGCCTTCCAAACCAAATAATTCTGTGATTCTTTGATTCTGTGGTTCTATGACTCTTGTTACACAGCAGATGGAGATTTCGCTCACAGAGCTTAAGGGATACACTTTCAAGCTCCAGCAGAAACATAAGGAAGAAGGTCATATAAACTCATAGACTTTCAGTGTCCTAGCTGAAATGACATAAAAAACCCCAAAAAAAAATCAAAGGCTGCTGCTTTTGTTATTTTTGCTGTTACTATTTTTGGTGTTGAACTAGTAACAGTTATTACTGTTTTTCTAAGTAGTAGCTTACAATGCTTTCTGCAGCATAAGTTTCACTGTTCAAATGGCCAGTGAAAGTTATAAAAAATGTATATTGATGTCAACTGCACATCTTCAAGCTTTATATCATTCTCAGCTGCACTGTTATTTATTCTGGCTTTGTATCCTTGAGGCATTGTACTCATCCTGTTTCCATTATGTAAGGGAATTATTATATTTATTTGATCCTCTCTTCTGAGTAGAGTGCAAAAAGGTAATTTTAAAAAATTAAATTATTAGCAGCAACAGATAATTTTTTCCATTTTACATGATATTTTTAGTAGTAGTGGTCTGTACTAGACAATTACACACAACAATTCCTGGTGATTAAATACTACTTGATTTTCTGTACTCAGCGAGATATTTAGTATGTATTTATGGATTATATATTTCCCTGGAAATATATTTGTTCTTTAATTTAAAGTCATAAATATTGGTGGCCATTGCTTGGTAAATTATAAGCAATTCCTAGGAAGCCTAAGAAAAAAATAAGTGATTTATATTGCATAGTAACAAATGCATCGTTACATGTTTATGGTGCACCAGGTCACAATGAATGGCTGCTTAGGTATTAAAACTTCCAAAGGCTGATCTCTGCATTTGATTGAGCCATTTCTGTCTCTGTAACACTGCACCCAATGCAGCAGGGCTTTGTGAGGCATCCGTTTTTGCAAATATTTTTTTTTCGTATGATAGTTTATGTCCAGACCTAGGATCTTAGCAACTTGTAGTCATTAAAGATTTTAATTCTGCTTAAGGGATAAGCATCTTAACTCTTGTTTGAGATAACTCATTTTCCCCACCCTGAACTTCCATGCATGGCTGGCTGGGATCTCCTTGCTGTTTTGTGAGGCTGCATCATGAAGCAGCTGTTGCTCTCCACAGGGTGCTGAAGCGTCGGTTCTTCAAAATTTTCTCTGAGATTTGGTAGTACAAACCAGATTGATAAAAGTGTCTTGCTGGATGAAGTTCTACTAAGAATATCTGTTGTAAGAGCTCATGTGAATATTGTGTGTGTCTTAGATCTTTCTCCTCCAAAGGAAAAGAATGGGTAGCCTTTACACAGATACTTGAGTGAGTCACCATAGTGTTTAGATAAATACATTTCTGATTGTAGGGTTTTAATTATGGGCATATGTGGTATGGGGCTTATTCAGTTGGACTGTCACAGAAAAAATATGCCTATTATCCTTCTCTAGATTTGTGAAGTACGTATTTGTTTGTGAACTTCCTATTGGATTGTGCTCATTACTGCAGAAGAATCATAGAATGGCTAGGGTTAGTAGGGTTAAAGATCATCTAGTTCCAACCTCCCTACATGGGCAGCAACACCTCCCACTAGACCATGCTGCTCAGGGCCCATCCAACCTGCCCTTGAACACGTCCAGGAATGGGGCATCCACAGCTTCACCGGGCAACTGGATCCAGTGTCTCATGACCCTTGCAGGAAAGAATTTCTTCCTAATCTCTAACTTAAACATGGTCTCTTCCAGTTTAAAGCCACTACCACTTGTCCTATAATTACATGCCTGTGCAAAAAGTCCTTCCCACCCCCTTCAGGTATTGGAAGGCTGATACAAGGTCTCCCCAGAGCTTTCTCTTTTCCAGGCTGAACAACCCCAACTCTCTCAGCATGTCTTCACAGGAGAGGTGCTCTAGCACTCTGATCATCTTTATGGCCCCCCTCTGGACTTGCTTCAAGAGGTCCATATCTTTGTTATCCTGGGGGCTCAAGAACTGGACACAGTACTCCAGGTAGGGTCTCATGAGAGCAGATTAGAGGGGCAGAATCAGCAACCTTGACCTGCTGGCCATGCTTATTTTCATGCAACCCAGGACATGGTTGGCTTTCTGGGCTACAAGTGCACCATCATCTCAAACATCTCATCCAACAGAAACCCCAAGTCCTTCTCCTCAGGGCTGTTATCAATCCATTCTCTTCCCAGTCTGTCTTTGTGATTGGGATTGCCCTGACTGAGGTGCAGGATCTCGCAATTAGCTTTATTGAACTTCATGAGTTTGGCATAGGCCCATCACTCAAGCCTGTCCAGGTCCCTCTTGATGGCCTCTCCTCCCTCCAGCCTGTCAATCACACAACACAGTTTGGTGTCATCAGCAGACTTGCTGGAGGTGCACTGAATTCTATGGACCGTGTTGCCAATAAAGACTTTAAACAGCACTGGTCCCAGTACCAATTCTTGATGAATGCCTTTCATCACTGATCTCCATTTGGACATTGAGGCATTGACCACTACTCTTTGAGTGCAAACATTCAATCAATTCCTTATCCACCAAATAGTCCATCAATCAATTCCATATCTTTCCAATTCAGAGACCAGGATTTCATGCAGGACAATGTCAATCTCATCAGGTCCCATGTACCTGTGTATTTTCAGGTTTTTTAAATGGCCTCAGACCTTCTCTTCTCTTATAGTGTGTGGGTCTTTCTTCTTCCAGTCCTTGCCCTTGCCTTCTGCAACTTGGATGGTGTGGCCAGAGCTTTGCCACTGAAGACTGAGGCAAATAAGTCATTGAGTACCTCAGCCTTCTCCCTGTCCCATATGACCAGGTTTCCTACTCTTTCTGGAGAAGGCCCACAGTTTCCCTAGTCTTCACTTTAACACTGACATGCCTGTAGAAGCTTTTCATGTCACCCTTGATGCCCCTGGCCAGCTTTAATTCTATCTGTGCTTTATATTTCCTAACCTGATCCATGGCTGCTTGGACAACTTCTTGGTGTTACTCATCCCAGACTGCTTGCCCTTGCTTCCACCCTCTATAGACTTTCTTTTTAAATGTTACTGTCTCAGAAGCTCCTTGCTCCTTTTCCATCCATACAGGTCTGGCATTCTTGTTTGCCTTCCTCTTTTTTGGGCCTCATTGTTCCTAGGATTCGAGGAGGTGACCCTTGAATATTGACCAGCTTCCTGGGCTCCTCTCCCCTCTAGGGCTTCTTGACTTTCTCTTGACTGGCACTGGGCCAAACTATGTGTAGTCTGTTTTTTCACCAGACAAATCAGCATACAAATAACATCCCTTCATTTTTGCCAATGTAGATTATTGAAAAAATCAAAACATCATTTTTATTTTAATTTTTAAAGAGGTAAATTAATATTATTAGTTAAACAACTCCAAGGATGAACGAAAGCAAGGCCGGGCCTTGGCTCCAGGGCTATCCTCTCATGCATTACAGTATGAAGTCTTAGTCTTGCTACCAACTTGTCCCTAAACTCCACTGAAAGCTAAAGTAATAAAGCAAACTTAGCATTTGAAATTTAGTGACACGACTCCAAAGAATTGAAGAGGGAGAGCAGGAGGAACAAGAGCAGCTGCTCCTGCCTTATGAGATTGTTCTCAAGAGGAAGCTTTTTCTATAGTGAGATGCACACTGGAGCAGATGCAAATTGCAGCAAGGGCATTAGCAGTTATTATTATAGGGACAGGGCTGGAACTTTGTTGGGTCCCAGACTTCCATGTAATAATTGCATGCTTTTTTCCAGAGCCCTTAGTTACTTTCAACCAAGAGGGGATTAGAGAACTCAACTTCACTAATTTTCAGCAAATGCCACTTTTTCATTCTCTCTTTGTTTGGTGGTAGTGATGCAATTGTTATAAACATTAAGCAATACCTCTATGTCACAATGTGTGTTTTTCATCCAACTCCCGTCAAATCCTATCAAACTAGCTTGGGTATTAGAGCCAAAATTTTCACATTATTTATTTCTTTACCTGAGCTAGGCTGTGTTTCAGATCTTGCCACTCCCTTGCTGGTGCAGCTCTTGTGCCCTTGGAAGCTATATCAAGTAATTTAGATATTCTGACCATGCTATTGTTGCATACTTACAATTTACCAACTTTACTGTGACAAATTATAGAGTAAATCCTAAATCCTAAATTAAGCTGTCTGTCTGCTAATGCTTCAACATTTATCCGTTTCTCTTACTACTATTAGGTGAGCAAAAACCTCTCCAAATCATGTTTTCCCAAGTGTTCATTGCATCTGCTACTTTACTGAGGCCTTCCATGTATTCATTTACTTATTATTTTACCTATTTATTATTTTTAATTTTAGTGAGCTTACTTAAATTACGACATTGTAGTTTAATCTATAGTACTATGTAGGAAGGGAGTCTGGAGACCTGGATTGTGTTCCTGTTATTCAGTTTTATAAGTGGCCTTTACCACATCAGCCAGTTTACCTTTCACAAGAGCATCCACTAATTTGGGATGCAATGTTCTGAAGCCTTGAACCTCATGCATTTGCAACATGTTTTTTTTTGTTGATGAGCACCTGCAGCTATCAGCCATTCTAATTGAAGTTGCAGATGCTTGGAGCCTCTGTAAAGTCAGATTCCTTGTCTTTTTTCAGAACCCCTAAATGAGCCAACTCTTAAAATTTTGGCTTAAACTCTCCACATATTCATCTCCCAAATGCACAATTAGGATAATGATCCCTATCTTTTGTAAAGAGCTTTATCTGTGCAGCTGAGATGTACTATATAAATGCTAAGTAATACCATTAATATAGGTGTGGAGTCAGTTTTCAATACTTTCCCACTGCTTTTGTCACAATATTGTACTATCATCTTTCTGGACATCTGGCAGGGCTTTGTTACATACCCCTTTTGCAATTTTTTACGCATTCTACCAGGCAAAAAGAGCCCCATCCATAGCAATGCTTCCTCTCTTTGGAAACCATAAATATAGATATTTGTTGTTGTTACTGTTGCTACAGCCCATCTTTTGAGATCTCCACAGGGTTACCTTAAGGTTATATAGGGCCCGTGTTTTCCAATATTTCTGCCCGCAGCTTTCCAAGCTGAAGAGAGGTGTTTGGGGAAAAAACAAAACAAAACAAAAAGAATCAGCTGTCTCAAGTAATATTAACTTGGTCTTTGAGTGGAAAAGAGAGAGGCATAGTGACAGAAAATGAGACCCTCCTTCACATGACCTGAAATATTAATAATTTTATTTACTCAAGAGTTCATTGCATTGTCTTGCCTCTAAAAACATTAAGTTTTCAGTGCCAGTCAATGCTATTTATCATTCTTTACACTTTCATGATGCTCTACTCTGGTATTATCACTGGAGTTACATATTTCCTTTTCTTTTCCAGAGGCAGCTACATTAAAATCAGTACAGAATACAGTCTCAGCAGAGCTTCTTGTAACTAGGGTGGATGTCAGCCTTCCATGAATGCTGACAGTTTGAAAGCATAGAGTTACCTCTTTGTGGGGAGGAACATTAGCTTTATCCTCTTCCAGTCTGGACACACTTGTGTAACAATATATAAAGTTTACCATTCCTCAGTGTTATTTTTCCTTCCCTAATGCTGAATTAGAAAAGCAAAAGATTATGCTTATAAAAATTAGACCACTGTGTTTCAGATATTCTTAATTTTATAGGCATGTAGGTCTGGAATAAAGCTGCTGTATTTGTGTAAGAATGTCAGTAAAGCTCTGCTTAGTAGGTCCTGGTTTGAATCTTTGGGCAACTGAATAGAATGTTCTGCCTATCCTGAATCCTACGCTAATGCTTAGATGCTAATCAACTGTAGCTGAATATTCATTACAAATAATAATGATGACACTAAAATTAGTCACAAGTTAAACAACACAGTTTATATAAGGCAACCTGTTTTGTTTTAGCAAGTCATCGAATGAGTAATAACTTTTTAGATTAATTTTGTGACTTTGGCTTCTTGCTGTTTCCTCTACGTGACTTATGCCGATGTAGCTTACCTCTGGCATAATTTGCCTGGGCTTTCTTATTAAAGAACTGAAGTCTTTCAAATAGTGACTAGCAATCAGTTGTTCTGTTATGGGTGGTGGAGAACTGATGCCACAAGAGCTGAAATGAGCATCAACATGGTGATATCAGAATGTTCGATCTATCATTCTGGGTGTTCCCTTGCTGGCCAGGAAAATCACCCTGATCACCACTCCTGTGGTGCTCCTCAACATGGAAAATGGACTGTTTCTCAGTGTATAGTGGAAGAAGTGGGTTTGGTTTATTGTCTTCATCCAGCTGCAGTGATCAAGCTCAGGGTTTCCTGACTGGCAAAACCAGCCACCACCACTCTAATGATTTGTATACCTTATTCTCCCTTTTCCTTGAACCTCCCTTGTACGTTCCTTTCTCACACCAGTCTCCTACCAGGTAAACAATTCCTAATTACTCTTCTCGGTTGATCACAGTTCAGATACATCTTTATCCAAATTTGATAATTCTGATACCATTATCCAGAAAATCCAAGTTGTATGTGATATTATTAACATAGTTACACTGGTGCTGTTGGACTTTCAAGATGGTACCCATTAGAAACTCTCCCATGCTCCCCTCCAGATTCCTGTGCAGTTTGACACGTTAACTTTTGGTTAAACACCTGTGAGATTCTTGCTGCCTTAATGTTTGTCAGCTTCTCACTCTGCCACCTGCTATGTTCATCATTGTCTTATGTCACATTCTGTAGTTTTTGGTGTTGTATATAGTTAATGCAATCTCATGCCAAGTTCCAGTCAAGGGGCTGTTCACTTGTCTGTATCTCTGACATAGTCTAACAAGAATTTTCACTCTTCAGAAAGGTACTCTAATAGTGGTGGTAATGAATCTATAATTCTAGAAAGGATTTATGCTGGGTTCATTAATATCCTTGTGAATATCAAAGATTTATCAAAATACTTATAAAATAAAAAGTATCACAAAATTAATTTAGTCCATTAGTCACAAAAATGTTAATAATTTTTCTGCAGGCCTTTCAAATCTTCATTCCCATGGGAATGTCTGCACTATAAATAGACTGTATAAGACAGCTAGTTATTCTAACTGTTAGAATAGCATTAATCCAGTTTGAAACCATTATTAAGAAGTACTTTGTTATATTTAAACATTTATTCATGTTGCAGGATGCAGTGTTACAATAAAATAGACTTACTCATAGTTTTTTTTTTATTGTTCTTAATTGAAAAGTCTGAAAAACCTCATGCAAATGAAAGGGTCTGCTGTTATAAATATCATGTGACAGTATTTTACTAATATTTTTTAATAGGTGAAGATAACCTTCTATTATGACATAACTGGTTGACTGGCTGAGGGGAAAGCAGCAGATATCATCTACCTTGACTTCAGCAAGGCTTTTGACACTGTCTCACATATAATCCTCATTATGAAACTCAGCAAGTGTGGGCTAGATGAGTGGACAGTGAGGTGGACTGAGAGCTGGCTGTGTGACAGAACTCAAAGGGTTGTGATTAATGGAGCTGGGTCAAATTGGAGGCCTGTAACCAGTGGTGTCCCCCAGGGGTCAGTACTCACTCAGGTCTTGTACAACATCTTCATCAATGACCTGGATGAGGTGACAAAATGTATCCTCAGCAAGTTTTCTGATGATACAAAACTGAGAGGGGTGGCTGACACTCCAGATGGCTGTGCAGCCATCCACTGTGACCTGGACAGGCTGAAGAGCTGGACAGAGAAGCTCAACAAGGGTAAGTGTAGGGTCCTGCACCTGAGGAGGAAGAATGTCAGGCACTGGCATAGGTTAAGGCTGGATCTGCTGGAAAGCATTTCTGAGGAGAAGGATCTGGCAGTCCTGGCAGACAGTAAATTATCCATGAGCCAGTAACGTGCCCTTGTCACTGAGAAGGTTAATGGAATCCTGGGGTGCATAAGGAAGAGTGTGGCCAGTGGGTCGAGAGAGGTCATTCTCCCCCTCTACTCTGCCCTGATGTGGCCACATGTGGAATACTGCATCCAGTTCTGGGCTCCCCAGTTCAAGAGACACAGGGAACTACTGGAGAGAGTCCAGTGAAGGACAAAAAAAGATAGCTGGGGGACTGGAGCATCTCTCTTATGAGGAAAGGCTGAGAGACCTGGGACTCCTTAGCCTGGATAAGAGAAGGTTGAGAAGAGACCTTATTAATGCCTCTAAGTATCTAAAGTGTGGGCACAAGGACGATGAAGGCAGGCTCTTTTCAGTAGTTCCCAGTGATAGGAGATGGGCACAAGCTGGAACATAGGAATTTCCATTTAAATATGAGGAAAAACTGCTTTATGGTGAGGGTGATAAAGCACTGCAACAGGCTGCCCTGGGAGTTTGTGGGGTCCCCTTCTCTGGAGATATTCAAGACCCACCTGTGTAATGTGCTCTAGGCAGTCCCTCTTTATCAGGGAAGTTCGACTAGATGATCTCTAGAGGTCCCTTCAGACTCTGACAATTCTGTGATTCTTTGAATTTTCCAGCATCATGCTGAAAGGCTGTTAGAATTTTAGCTTATAATACCTATAAAATCCACATCAAGTGTTACTGCTTCAGTGAACATGATTTGATTGCATAAATGTAGGTGTCTGTGAACATTTCAGATGCAATAGGGTGTGTCACTGGTTACAGCTGGCTCTTCAGAATGATCTGGATATGCCACAGACAGCATAGATGGCAAGCCATATCTTGCAGACCAATGTGGATGTCCCAGACACCATAGAGGACATAGATTTTGCTAAGCATATGTTCCTGCTAACTTTGCATAGCTATGCATATACAGTAGTTCCTGTAGGCCTTCTAAATCTTTAATGTTCATATTTTTACAATTTGTGTACGCATAAATGTAGTTAAAGACACTTTAAAAACTGTCACAGTTTGACTCAGGATCAACAACAATGCTGTTAATCCTCTCCTCCTCCCACCCAGCTAGGGAAGAAGAGACAGACGCTATGGGGAGATCTGTGACCGTCCCCCCCCCCCCGTAGGTGGCTGAATTAGACAGACAGCAAAATTGGCCAGAGATATTCCATTCCATATATCAATTTAAGCTCAGAGGAAGGTCAGAGATCACAGAAGAAAATTTCCTTCCTGCTTATTTTTCCCTTGTCTTCCATCCATAGCCCATGTCCAGGCAGGCCTCTGTCCATCCATCACCATCAAACCTTAGGCTGTGCATCTCCTGACCCTCATAACTCTGTGCTCTCTCCAGCAATTTTTGGACTTTTTGGAACTCTTCACAGCTAAGGAGAGTGCTGTGGGAGGTGCTGGGAGTGGGGGGAGGCAAGAGGCTTTTGCAAATATCTGACCATATTTGTATATAATTGTATATATTTTCTTATATCATTAGTGTTTAATTAAAGCTGTGCAGTTTGGTTTTCAATCCAGCAAAGTCTCTCTCTTTTTGTCTTTCTCCTTCCCTACCTGGGGAATCGAGAGCATTGTTGTCAGACCTGAGTCAAATGGTGACAGGTTTCAGCCGTTTTGCCTGCTTAATTGCAGTGCATGTCTCACAGTCGTAGATCACCTGCACAATAGCATCCCTGGTTAAGTCCACCCCTTGGCGGAGAGCCCATTTGTATGTTGCGTCTGCCCTGATGACCTGAAGTGTCATGGGCCCATCGAGGCAGAAAGAGCTCACCCTTATGTTCCCAGTCTAAGTCTATTTGGAACACCTGAGCAGCCTCATCTGCTCATTGATTGTGTCAATGTTCCTCAGTGGCTCGACTCAGAGGCACGTGTGCATCCACATGATGTACTTTTACCACCAGTTTCTCTATCCGAGCTGCAATGTCTTTCCACAGGTCAGCAACACAAATAGGTTTACCTTTTTGTTACCAGTTGTACTGCTGCCACTGCTTTAGCCAACCCCACAAGGCATTTGCTGCCACACCCAAGTCGGTGTAGAGATAGAGTAGTCTCGGCCACCCTCTCGATCAGCAATGTCCAAAGCCAGCTGGATGGCTTTTACCTCTGCAAACTGACTCAATTCACCTTCTTCAACTGCTTGTGCAACTAGTTATGTAGCACTCCACATGGCAGCTTTCCACTTCTGGTGGTTTCCTACAAGACAACAGAAGCCATTGGTGAGAAGTGCAAATTTTTGCTCAGTCTCTGGTAGATGATCATATATATGGTGGAGCTGTGTGAGTGTGGTTCAATCCACAGCAAATGGCTGAGCGGTGTTTCCACTCCTGGAGCAGTTGATTCCAGGTGTACTGGACTCCCCTCCAGGTGAAATCAAACTGTAGCCTGCACTCTGGTGCTAGAGGAATAGAGAAAAAGGCACGAGCAATGTCAACAGTGGCATACCACCTGGCTGCTTTTGACTCCAGCTCGTACTGGAGTTCTAGCATGTCTAGCACAGCAGCACTGAGTGGTGGTGTAACCTCATTCAGGCCACGATAGTCCACTGTCAGCCTCCAATCACCATCAGGCATCAGTACTGGCCAGATAGGACTCTTGAAGGGTGAGTGAGTCCTGCTGATCACTCCTTGGATCTCCAATTGCTGCATCAGATTATGAATGGGGATCACAGAGTCTCTGTTGGTGCGATATTGTCATCAGTGCACTGTTGAAGTGGCAATTGGCACCTGTTGGGCTTCAACTTTCAGCAACCCCACTGGAGTAGGGTCATCTGAAAGGCCAGGCAATTTATGCAGCTGTTCAGTGTCCTCAGTCTCTACAGCTGCTATATCAAAGGCCCACCGCTACCCTTTTGGGCCACGGAAGTATCCTTTTTTGAGGTAGTCTATGCCAAGGATGCACGGAGCACCTGGGCCAGTCACTACAGGGTGCATTTGCCACTCCTTACCAATGAAGCTCAAATTGGCCTCCACAAGAGTCAGTTGTTGAGATCCTCCCTTCCCTCCAGCAATTGTGATGGAGTCTGTCCCTTTAAGATTCAATGGCACTACGGTGCACTGTGCACCAGTGTCCACCAGGGCTTTACCCCTTTGTGGTTCTAATGTGCCAGGCCACCAAATTCTCACAGTCCAGTAAACTCTGTTGTCCTTCTCCTCCCCATGGCTGGAGGCACGGTACCTCTAATGTTGAGCATTAGAGGTTGATGCACCATCCTGTGTGGAGACTGGTTCTTCTTGAAAGAACCAACGTTGTTCTGTTTAGTAGCTCTTGCACATATATCTGGAGAATATGAGTGGGTCCCTTGTGCAGATTCTCATGTCCTCTTTCAAATAATTATGCAAAAGAGACCACAGGTGGCATCACAGTGGGTCCTGTCTCTCTCGCTGCTGTCTCATAACAGGATGTCTCTTAATGTCTGCAACTTGTGGCCAATTGTCTCTAGGGAGATTCTGGAGTTTACCTCCCCATCTGTTCGGCATCTTATTCTTTCTGTCAGTCATTTGTTCACTGGCTGAGGTGTGGAACTGATGTGAATCAGAGATTATGTCTCCATACTGTTGTGCTTTGAAAGCCACCTCACGCACAGTTGGTCTTGCGTAATCATCAAAGCATCCCATGAAGGAGAATACATGGGCATGTGCTGCTGTATAGCCTGTGAAAACCTCCAGAACATTTGTGTGTCACACAGAATGTCATCAGGATTTGTAAGTCCATCTTTATCATAGATCACCTCTCGCACAGCTATCTCTCTCAAGTATGTGATGCCTTTCTCAAGAGTAGGTGTTTTGCTTCAGTTCCATTCGATGTCACCCTTGTGGGGGTATCTCCCTCTCACAGTTGAAAGAAGTCGGTCCCACAGGGTGGTGGTTCCCATTTTACTATTAAGTGGTCTATCAATACCAACATCTCTATCCAGGGGTCCCAACTGCTTGGCTTCTCTCTCATCCACCTTATAGGTTTCAGCACCACTATCAAAGAATCAGAACAACCAAGGAAAAATTCCCTCACCATCAGTGCCGGTGAAGTCCTTTCTCATGAGGTGCAATTCTTTCATAGAGAAAGGCTGGACAAGGTCATTGTTGTCATCTGATTGAGGAGGGCCTGCTGTTCTAATTGCTTGAGAAGGGCCTGATCCTTTATCTGTTTGAGAGGTACCTGCTTCACCACCTGATTAAGAATCGTCCTCTTCCTCAATTTGGGTCTCTATTGTTTCTTGAAGAAACTCTGGGTGTCTCAGGCACGAGCGGTTAGAAAGGAAGGAATGTTTTGCCTTTTCTTTTCTCCTGGTCACAGGATTAACTAGTTTGATTTGGATAGAAGTGGAATTAATCTTTGAAGAAGCAGCTGTTTTTGTAGCAGTACCAGTGATGGTTTCAGCAGCCGTGGTGGTGGCAGCATCACAGGTGGCAGCACCAACAGTGGCAGCAAGATTGCCTGTGGGGGATTGGCAGTAAGTGGAGCAACACCTCACCCTATGCATCCACATAACTCTTGTGGAGCATCTCATATGTGTGTTTGGTGATTAAAATAGTGAGTATGCTTTCATAAGACTCCAGTTTTATATAACTTTATATAATAGTGAAGTACTAAGGATTCTTTCATAGCTATATGTGTCTATGCACTTTCCTTATATATGGGTCTGGATTAATTTAAACATCAGAGAAAGGGATATTTGTGACATTTTGCTATAATAAGAGTGAATAATGTGCAAGCTTTCATCTCTTCTTTTCTGTGTCATTCAGATTTGGTGTATATAGCTGCTAATTTTCCCTTGACCACTGACTGTCATTTCTGTCAGCTAGATATATTTTCTGATTTCCAAAATAGCCATTAGCATGGAGGTCAACAAACTTATCTCCATTTACAGGACCTGAGTCAGACATTTAACAACATCTCTAGAAATCACAGCCTTGTGCCCCAGCTCATCCTGCAGTCTGACAAAACATTCTGATTACAAATATGCTCCCACACAACCATTATTATGCACTTACCACATAATAATGTAAAGGATAGAAAGAGTCTTTTTATCTCTCCCTGGTTTTGACTCATCTGTTGTTTTTTTTTGTTTTTTTTTTTTGTTCTTTTCTGTCTGTTTGTTTTGTGGGTTTTTTTGTGTGTGTTGGGTTTTTTGTGTTTGTTGTTGTTGTTGTTGTTTTGTGTTTTGTTTTTTTGGTGTTTGTTTTGTTTTGTTTTGTTTGTTTGTTTGGTTTTAATGCTTGGAAGAGCTTTTGGAGTTGCTGTTCCCCCTTTTGTCCCATTTAACTTCCACCAAGTTCTTCCTATGTGCGTTGTGATAGAAGACCTGTACTGCACTTTGTGATCATGTGGGGCTCATTTGCTTGAGGGCAAGGTTTCAGGTGTAATACCTTCTTAAAGGTGTTAAAAGTGCAACAGAGCAGTGTGATAATGATAAGTGCTTTATTATCAATATTAGCATGACTCCTGAAAGAAGAACTGTATTGCCTCCACTTGAGAGACTTATGATACAACTTCTACTATGTAAAACCAGTGTGTCCTCTCCAAGAGTGCATACACCCTCCTTTTGAGAAGCAGGTACAGGAACTGTATATAAAAATATATGAAAATACATTTACTTACAGTAAAACTGACTGACTGGACAGCCAGACCTCCGGTGTGCACAATTCAGACATTCCTCAATCATGGACATGGTGGAAACATGGCCCCTTTTGCATTTAAAATAGTATAATTTTCAGGGCTGTTCAACCCTGAAGTCTCTGCAAATTTTTCCAGTGGTCATACAGCTGTTAAAAACAGACTGAGATCCACTGGCTCATTTCATACAGTCCACTGAATAATATTCAGATGGTAATATATTTTGATCTTCAGTGTTGCATTTGAAGAGCTAATGCTCACGGTAAGGGATATGAACTAATTTCCAGCCCTTTCAGCTCCTATTTTTATCAGCTTTATGTTGCTGAGATCAAAGTTACAGGTATGCATTAATGTTTCGATTTATTTTAGACATAACATTCCATTTCCTTAGTACCTTTGCAAAGTGATATGAACTTATACAAATTCAGTTATCTTCTAGAACTGGTCAGCAGTGGCAAGTGCAAAAAAGATTTTCTGATTTAGTGTACAAATTACATCCATTCATGTTCTTCATCTTATTTGGAGTATCTGTGGAAGGTAAACTCAGATTTTGATGTTATTAGACCTGTTGCATTTAATAAGAAAACAGTTTAGTGGCTTGAATTCTTCATATCTGCTTACAAACCCCTTCCAAAATGGTGACAGAAAAGAGGTTTGAGGTGCAGGCTGAGATGTAGAGGTTCTGACTGGGCAGGAGTGTTATGGAATGTTTTTGTTCACCACTGATGAGCTGCAACCTGTCTGGCCCTTGATGGGCCACACCACTGAATTACCTCACCAGCATGTGTTAAGGTTTTTGCTATGCCTGGGGCGTCCCTAGCATGGAGTCTCTCTGGTAATGCTTTCTAGACATCAATAATTCATTGAAGTCTGAGTAATGACACAAAACAGCAGTAGAAATGGGAGGGTTGTTTACTGTTTAAGTGACTCTCCCAGCGCAGGCTGCAAGGCCCAAGCATTGCCTTCTGCATTTGGTCCTGCCCTGCTGGTCTGGTGTCTCCAGAACACACCTCAGGTCACTCCCAAAGATAGGCCCAAGTGGCTCCACTGCTGAGCAAAACAAGGACCCGACACATTGAGAAATCTGAACTGAGAGGTTAACTTACTAAGCCCTTTCTGCTCAATGGAAGGGTAAAGAACTGAAGAGAAAATAAAAAAATTGCTTTCTCTTTTCCCTCCCCTCCTAACTAGTAGTTAATTTTTCTTTTGTTTGTATACTAACATGTCATGGTTCAGCTTTAACTGCACTTTATCACACAAATAGCTAGTAATTTACACAACTGCTACCAACTTATATTATAGTTTAAAAGATAACCCCCACTCACACATTTATGTTGTTGCTACATTAAGGAAGACGCAGCCCTTAAGTACTATATTATGACCTGCTCAATTGCATATCAATACCCAGGACATACTCTCCTCTCAGGGGAGATGACAAAGATGAATAAAATAAGATGTGATTTTTTGTATATCCTTGTTCAGTTCTTTTCTTACCAAATTCTTTGTTTTTTGAAAATCGCTCCCTTCCCTTCCCTTCCCTTCCCTTCCCTTCCCTTCCCTTCCCTTCCCTTCCCTTCCCTTCCCTTCCCTTCCCTTCCCTTCCCTTCCCTTCCCTTCCCTTCCCTTCCCTTCCCTTTTCCCAGCAAGCTCCTCTACAAAGCAAAGAAAAAAAGTACCTGAAAATAAAAAGCTGCAGTTTTACCTACACAAATATTGAAACAAAAGAGGCTGTGAGAACACTCTAAAATCCTGAATTTTTCTAAAAATATATATTTGAGGGAGTCTGAGCTTTTTGAAATTGGTTATTCAATGTCTACAAGTAAGGGTATCTTTGTAGTTACCACTATCCCTAGTAGAGAACTGATTCTTAAATCCCCTGTTGACATTCATGTCTTCTGGCAGCATGGTATTTTTTTGTTAAATAATTTTCCAACTTATAATTTACCAATTTCTTGTCTTCCTCTTTTGCAGTTCTCCTGTCTTTTATACCACACTCAGACACTTGGCTGAAGCTGTGGCAAACTGTTAGCCTTAATTTTAACCTCTTCTTACTTGAAAGTTCTATGCCTTCTCTATAAACTCTCCTTTTCTGTTTTAATCTCCTCCTTAGACAGCGGCAACATGATTTTCAGCTATTCTCTGTGCTTCCTGCCAGCTATAATGTAGTGTTTCTTTGTTGAACAGTCCTCTATGTCAATCTTTATAGCAATTCTGCTTGCATTTAATATACTTCTTGAAATTATTTTTTAGCTAATTAGGTCTACAAACCATCTACAGAATTTTTTCCCCTTGGCTGGAGTACAAATTTTAGATTGTATTTGTACTTTTGTCAGTGCAGCTGTCTTTACCAACTAGTCCTCTTAATTTCTCATAATCTATCCTTTTTAAACTGAGAACCTTAGGGCACAGTCATACATCCATTTTTGAAAGAAATGTAGCAATTTAAGATGTCATTACCCTATGGCTATTCATTAATACCCTTCAGTTGTTTGAAATTGTTGAAGCCTCAGCTATGGGAATTGATAACTGATGATATGAGCATTTCTAGTCCATTTCAGAGCAAAGTGGAACAGGTTTGCTTACACTAGCAGCAGCTTTTTACATGGGTCTGTTTTATTTTGTACTGAAATGCAGTTCCACAATTAATTATTGTCTTTCAGCTGAAGGGATGGTTAGAAACTGCTGAAGAGGAATAATAGCACATGGAGGTCACCATCATGGAACTGGAGGAACTTTTGCAAGCCACCTCCTACAGTCTTCCTCAGCAGGTGGGATGGTAGCCAACCCAAGATCACGTCAGTCAAGACTGTACATTGCCAGGGTTGGAAAGAATTCAAAGAAGGAGATTTTCCACCAGTATGTGGCTGTCAGTTATGTGTAATGACAGTAGTAATCCTTGGCAAATATTTGTGACCCAGACTTCCATAGCTGCTTACGTGCTTTAAAACCAAAATAATCTCTCTGTATAGCCTCTCTAGTTTTTGTTAGATAACAGTGATCACCTGCAATGTCAACATTTTATAGGCAACTAATGTCAGAGTTTCCAGCATGGAATTTTTCCTGATCTTCATCTCCTTTTCAGAGTGATTTTGACAGAGTAAGTGGAGGGCTTTTTTTATTAGCTTTCCAGGAAATAGAACTAATTTCTTTCTCCACAGAGTTCCAAGTCTGAAGTAGGGAGCTAAGGTCAGTGTTGGATAAAAATGTTGTCTCACCAGTTCAACATACACAAGGCCTTTTAACTTCAGAAGCACTTAATATAGGAATTACAAACTGAAATTGATTAATGCTTAAACATTAGAATCCAGAGAAGAATCAGCTTTAGAGAATAAGAAACCCACAATTCTACACACACTCCTGAGAAGACAGAAATATGTATCTACTTTAGTCATGTACATTCAATCATGAACAATTTTTTTCAAAGCTGAAAGGCTTATAAACCAAAGGGCATATAACAAAGTATCATGAAATACTGTTCTTTAGAACAATAAGGAAAGGAATGAACAGGCAGGGAAATTTGGAGCTGTTATCAAGGATGAAAAGAATGTAATGAAAATGAACTGCATTATAATTTGTTGTTTTGGACAGATTATGTACTTATTTTTAATGTAGAATGCATTCAGATTTTTAAAAGTCTCTACATAAGCATTCTCATGCTTCCGTAACATTTAAATACAGGCATTTTTTCCCTGTTAATTTAAGAAACGCACATAGAAGTGCTCAGAGTACTACAGTTTCTTACATTAAAGTTGGTGGAAGCAGATTATTTTGCAATGGACAAAAAGACTTGCTATTCTCTCTGTTCTTTTGCTGGCTTGCATCACTTTTCTGTCCTCTTCTGGGAAAGCAGAAACAACAAGCCCATGGTCCATGTTACCAGCTGAAATGCCTGTAACAGATGGAGGCACCATTATGTGAACAACTCAGCAGCCAAAATTTGTTTGCATAATCTGTTCAGGATATACCCATGGATGGTTAATATCTATTTATAGTAACTCATGAATCTTTCCCAACTTATGTATATATAATTGGAGTGGACTAATAAAGGATTTATGAATAAAGAAGGAAACCACACTTCTCTGATTAATTATCTACAGTAGTTAATTTGACCTACTAGTTAAAGTTCTCACATTTGGATGTTAGATGTTGTTTGCATCCACTTGTGTAATGGAACATTTAATAAATTCATATGCAAAAATGTGGTTTATTAATTTTTTATTCAAGTCATATTCATTTATAGACTTAGCATGTCTTAATATTCTTCAAAACAATAAGCTAAATTGGAATAACATTTACTTTATCAAAATTTCAAACAATCCAGTTAGAATACTCTATTTATGCTACACAACATTTTAATTCAGATTATGAGACTTTAAAAAATACTGCAGCATGACAACAATTAAAAATATCACAAAATGTCCATCAGATACTCCAAACAGGTCATTGCCAAGCCAGTGAATTTCTTGGTTGGTTACACATCCTCATTTTAATTTCAAGATGCCACAGAAAGCATTCACTGCCAGGCTGCAATTAGTACTTAATAAGGTCTTATGGCTAAAATATTTGTCAGCAGCAAAGGCGAGGAATAATTTGTTTCATTTCTGAAGTTCAATACTATCACTACATAAAGCAATGCTCATTAGCATTCAGGATCATTGCATGGACAGCCTTTCCGGTGCTTTTTCTCAGATAGCTCTTTCTATTATTAAGAAAGGCCTTACAAAGTGGCTGTTCAGAAATTTTTCTCAAGTAGAAATTCCCTGTTATTGTTTATGGAACATTTGTTTCTAGTTTGTTTAGTTGTAGATAGGAGTTTTAGATTAAAAAAAACCCCACAACAAACACAATTATTCTTTCTTTTTTTGGTGTCTAATTTTAACTTTAAGATGGAACTGTGCCTCTGGGATCCACAATAGCTCCCTGTGCAACTTAGAAAAACACATGGACTGATTGAATAGTACAAAACCATCCACTTGCCCTTGCTATCAGGAGAAAAAATAATAATACTAATTTTTTTTTTTCTCCATTTCCATGGAACAGAAGAGAAAGGAAGCTAAGTGTAGAGCAAAATCAACAAAATAGAACATGTCCTACGCCCATCTTTCCATAAGAAACACCGACCAGTTTCAGAGAGAGGGAAGAGAGAATCAAGCGAACATTTGTATTCTAGAAACTCAGATGGTGCCTGTGCTTTTTTTCCTGTGTTATAGATGTTAACAGCAATAGCTGACTAAAACAACTGAAAGGCACAGCTGCTTTGTTCCACATCCTTGCTGATTCTGACTATATTACAGAGCTCTCGCAGCTGGTCTGTGCTCACAAATACCATTTTATTAGATATTTCTAATTTCTATTGACAGTGCATCAGTGAATTTTGAATTCCCACAAGCAAGTCTTCAGAGAAGAAAAAGAGATTACTGCAATCCTCTCTTTACTTATCTGTGAGACTAAACCATGATATAACATTTTATATTTACATTACCCTCTACAAGAATTCTACATCCTCACAATTCAATTAATATATGACAATACTTTAATAAATAAGAATAGGTAAAAATTTAGAGCAATTTTATTATTTTTTTAAGTGCCAAAAATACTTATTTAATAAGCACTTTGAGCTCTTTGACTGTTGGCATTCAGGGTATACCATAAAGACCAGCAATTATAGCTTGTACTTGGAAAGAGTTTTCTTAATTTTAAAGTAGTCTAGATAAATATGTACATTGGAAATACCGATGTCAATGAGTCGATTCTGGTTAGAGATTTCTAGCTTACTAACCTCAGTAGCTTTCCTTGGAAAAAAGGAGTGGTGATCTTCAAAACCATCAAAAATTTTCAAATGCCTTGAACATGTCCTTGCTTGAGGTTTTACTAAAGTAATTGGCCCACATCTGGGAAACCTATTATTCTGGAAATAATTATTGCAGCTGAGTAATTGTATGTGAAACCCATGACTTCATGGACTGATTTGGCTTTGTCAGCATACAACTATCTCCTCAGAATTGGATTTGGCCCATCATTGGGCAGCACTATGTGGAGTGTACGAGGACAGAAGGTGTGTTTGTATGCAGAGGTTGTAATGACTGTATTGTTTAGTTTAGCGTTGTCCTTTTCTATCCAGCAATGAGTTGCTTGTTCTTTCTTAGAGTAATCTGTACCAGTTTCAGAATTATTTAGTGGTGGATGCTAAAGTAAATAAAGAGCAGGATAAAAGAAAAATCAAATACTTCAGTAGTCAATGTTACAATTTTAGAAAAACTTCATGGAAGAAGAATTTTTTCTTTTTGGTTTATGTCTTTTTTTGTCTTTTTTTTTTTCTTTAATGGAGAATTGAAACTTTAAAGCTTTTAAATCACTGTTTAAGTAGAAATTGAAGAATGGAAAAGTGGCAGATTACCAGATTTACCCAAAAGTTAAAAAGAAAAATTATTTTTAAATCACTGAAGCCATCACCCGCTACCATACGCAGCAATATCATGTATTTGTCAAACTTCATCTCTCTCTAGTAGTCTTGATAAATCCTTCTGGAGTGTATGTATCAATGTGTGATCAGAAGTTGTGTATTTTTTAGCTTAGGATGGAACAACTGAGCCAAAATATGCAAAAAGAGAAAACTGATTTGATTTTTCCTCATGTTTTCACTGTTATTAGCAGCTGAACAATGCTTTCTGTGATGTAAAAAATGAGTCTAAAACAACTTTATGTGTATTATAAATATTCCCTTAAAAGTAGATTTACTCTTTTAAATTACATCCCAGAACACACTTTTTTCATTTTTTTTCCACCAAATTTATCATGGTTGCTATTAAAACTGATTAATAATAAATTATTATCAAACATAAGTTATTTTATGTCCCATCCATATAACATCATTCTAAGGGAAAGACATACCTTTTATATTAGAGAACTCATTATTTGTATGGAGGCTCAGAACATGGATATAAGAGCCAATATTAAAAGACTTATATTTTCATCACTATAGATTTTAAGAAGGACTTGTGTGAACACTAAATCCATAGTGGTGAGTTCATACTCTCCATATTTGCAGTGCAAAGGAAATAGAATAATTGTGGTGACCCTCTTAATCAAGGTGTCATGGAAATTAAAAGGGAAAGTTGTGGGTTTTTTCCTTTAAAATCAATGGCTAGAAAGCTTTACATTAAATGTTAACAATCTGGAGTGGAGTGGAAGAGTTAATTGACTTATCTTGCATTCTGTGCTACTATTTGTACATTCCTACTTAATGTTTACATTAACTGAGAGCAGCTAACTCAAGTTTATCTTACAGCAATATATAACCTATCAGTTTATTTTCTGAAGATTTGCTTCCCAGCCAATATGTCACAAGCTTCTAATAAATGAAAACTAGTTCTGTGTTGTTTCTCTAAACTGTCAACATATATTCAAATTGCAATTCAAATCTTTTAGCCTTGCGTATTTTCATTTTGAATATAGAATATGCATTTACATAGAATATATTACATGTAAACATATATACATTCTGTGTCAGTATGTTTTCAAGTGTAGTAAGAACACCCTCTTGTCTTATATTCAAGTCACCTGTCACATAGGAAGTAGAATCATAGAATCATAGATTATGCTGAGTTGGAAGGGAACCATCAGGATCATTGGGTCCAACTCCTGTCCCTGTGTACGGCACCCAATAATCACACCATGTGCCTCAGAGCATCATCCAAATGCTTCTTGAACTCAGGCAGGCTAGGTGCTGTGACAACTTCCCTGTGGAGCTTGTTCCAGTGTTTGACCACCCTCTGGGTAAAAAACCTTTTCCCGATATCTAACTTAAACCTCAACTGATTCAGCTTCCTGCCATTTCCCTGAGTCCTGTCACTGGTCACAGGAGTGAGGAGATCAGGATCTGCTGTGTCTTTTCGCCTTGTGAGGAAGCCATAGACTGCAATGAGGTCACCCCTCAACTTCCTCTTCTCCAAGCTGGATAATCCAAGTGACCTTAGCTGCTCCTCATATGTCATCCCTTCCAGACCCTTCACCATCCTTGTGGCACTCCTTTGGACACTCTCCAATAGCTTGATGCCTTTTTTATGTTGTGGTGCCCAAAACTGCACACAGTACTCAAGGCGAGGCCACACCAGTGCAGAGTAGAGTGGGATAATCACCTCCCTTGACCGGCTGCCAAAGCTGTGCTTGATGCACCCCAGGACACTGTTGGCCCTTCTGGCTGCCAGGGCACACTGCTGGCTCATATTCAGTTTGTCATCAACCACGTCCCTCAGGTTGGTCTCCACTGTGCTGCTCTCCAGCCACTCGTTCCCTAGTCTGTGCTTAACACCAGGGTTTTCCCATCCCAGGTGCAGAATCTGGCACTTGCCCTTGTTAAACTTCATGTGGCTGGTGACTGCCCACCTCTCTAACTTGTCGAGGTCTCTCTACAAGGCCTGCCTCCCAGCTTTGCATTCTCAGCAAGCTTGCCTAGAATTCCTTCGGGTCCTGAATCCAAGGAATTCATAAAGATGCTGAAGAGGACTGGGCCTAGGATGGAGCCCTGTGGGACCCCACCAGTGACTGGTCACCAGCCTGATGTTACCCCATTCACTGTCACTCTTTGTGCTTGACCTGTGAGCCAGCTGCTCACCCATTGTATAGTATGGTTGTTCAGCTGTATGCTGGACATTTTGTCCAGGAGGATACTGTCAGAGGCAGTGTCAAAAGCCTTGCTGAAGTCCAGAAATATTACATCCACTGTTGTCCCTTGAACAACTAGGTAAGTTACTTTGTCATAAAAGGAAATTAAGTTTGACAAGCAGGACTTTCCCCTTGTGAAGCTGTACTGGCTGTGACCAATTACTGCATTGTCCTCCAGGTGTTTTTCAGTACCTCCCAGAATAATCCTTTCCATAATTTCACCAGGCACTGAAGTTAGGCTGACTGGCCTGTAGTTTCCAGGGTCCTCCTTCTTGCCCTTCTTGAATACTGGAACAACATTAGTCAGCTTCCAGTCAACTCAGATCGCTCCAGATTTCCAGGACTTCTCAAAAATCATTGAGAGAGACCTAGCAATGACATCAGCCAGCTCTTTGGGCATTCTTGGATGGATCCCATCAGGCCCCATGAACTTGTCAGGATCTAACTGTAGCAGCAGATCCCGCAAAATGTTCACGGTTCGCTAAGAGCTGATCCTTATTGCAGTCATTGCCCTTCAGTTCTGGGTGTTGAGGCCCCCTTGGTCCATCATCATTGTTGAAGACAGAGGCAAAGAATTCATCAAATACCTCTGCTTTGTCTATATCCCTGTTGATGAGGTGACTGTCCTTATCCTGTAAAGGACCCATGCGGTTTCTACACTGCCTTTTTGGTATTTGAAAAATCTCTTTTTATTGTCCCCCACAGTTCTGGCCAGTTTCAGCTCCAGTTGAGCTTTGGCCACTCAAATTTTCTCCTCACAGTGGTTAGCAGCATCTCTTTATTCATCCCACATCACCTGACCTAGCTTCCACTGGACATACATCTTTCCTTTTTGCCTAATCCGCAAGAGCAGATCCCTATTGAGCCAAGAAGGTCTTTTGCTTCGTCTGCTTGACTTCTGACATTTTGGGATTGCCTGCTCCTGTGCCCTTAGGAGGTGATGTTTACGGAGTGACCAGCACGCATGAACCCCAGCACCTGCAAATATATTTTCCCAGGGGATTTGACTCAAAAGCTCTCTGAGCAGCCTGAAGTCTGCTCTGCTCATGTCCAGCGCTGAAGTTTTGCTGGCAGTTTTCCTCTTGTCAACAGAGATTTTGAAATCGCCTCATGGTCACTGTGGCCAAGATGACCTCCGATCTCCACTCATGAGATCCTCTCTCCTGAGAAGCAGCAGATCAAGGATTGCATTCTTATGAGTTCCCTCCCTTATGACCTGGTTCATAAGATACAGATATAATTAAGATAATCTGTTTTATATAAGCAAAATGGCTATAAAAAAAAATTCAGTGTTTTGAGGAGGTATTACTTTTAGACTTACTAAATATGATTGGAACAGAAAACAGCTGTGAGTTACTACTGCTGTAAAATACCAGACTACTTTTCAAAAGTAATTAAAAATTACTGTCCTTAAATCAGAAAGGGATGTAGGAAAACAAATCAGCCCCATAACAACAGAACCAGAAAGGATTACTGTGAACACCTTGTAGGTGGAATAGGTGTTTGTCTCCAATAGTTTTGTTGTCTTCGTTGTATTCAGCATAGTCCCCAAGATAATAACCTGGTAAATACGTACATTCTACTTCATAGAAACCTAGCCAGATGACTTTCTCCTACCACTGCAGAGAATTAAACTCTGAAGTTACAGTTTTCCAATGCTCAGGAGGCAAACAAAGAGACAAAAAAAACGTTTGGAGGCCTGCCTATGATTAGTGGTGTCTTATGATAAAGTATGCTTACATTTTTTAAGATTACTTAAGAGAAGAAGATAAGCAGAGAGGTTCTGGAACATCTCAGTGAACACGAAATCAGGAATTCTCAGCAGAAACACTGAGATCACACAATGAAAACAAAGCAACCCCCCTCAGGCTCCAGGACATCGCTTGAATCTTTGGTAATATAGCACATTGGCAAAAAGTCAAACTTTCCAGGAAATTATAAATTCACCATATCTTACAGCTACTCTGTTTTTTCTTTTATAGTTTAAGTAAGGGCTTCCTGATTTCACTTATGCAGCAAAAGTAAGGTTGTGCTAAGAGTAACATACTTTGTGTGATTTTACTAGCTGCAACGCAAAAGCATTCTATGTAAGCTTGAAGTTATGGCACTTTTTATATTGCAGACATGTGCCTGAAAGGAAAATGATAGCATCTAGTATATTAATGCAATTTGCTCTTGCATATTTGAAGGAGTGCAGAGAATGAGACCACATTGTTATGTCTAAGTGAATGGGTGAGCAAAATACAGAATTTCTTAAGATTGATACCAGAATACATTAATTAATTAAAAATAACTTCAGATCCTGCCATCTTCTCACTGTAAGAGTTGTCTTTAAAGGTTTTGTCATTAATTAATTTTAGGGATTTGGTTCTAGTTCATTACACAGCTCACAGGGTGTCAGTGAGATGTTTGTCATTCCTTGGAGATTTTAATCCAGTGAATCCAATACAATGATGGAGATTCTATAACTGTCATTTGTGGTATCTTCCAGCTCAGCATTATTTTTACTGTAAGAAAAATTTCTCTGTCTTCCTGGATTTATTCTTGATTTTCACTGCTGTGATGAGTAGCTCTTTTACTTCTTTACCTTGTTCTTAAAAATTTCATTATGGGTGAATACGTGTGTATGGGTAAATATATAGATACGAATTTATGTATGTATCTACCCATAGGAATTTTCTCCATAGGTAGTTTAACTTTTTTTTTTTTCCACCATTTTATTTATTTATTTATTGGTTTATTTATTTACTTATCGACGCAGTTGTTATGTTTTGGGAGACCCCGGCACGGTGTGGGACACCTAGAGACAGAGAGGGTGCCTAAGCCCCTGACAGACGGGAAGGGTCAGTATTCCCGCCCACTTCCTGTCACAGGCTATAAAAGCCAGGAGCGCCAAAGCCGGGCCCTTCTCCCTTCCTGCTCCTTTCTCCCTGCGGGGGCTGCTGCCGATTCCTTCGGCTTCTCGCCTGCTCGCTCCAGAATCCAATGGCATCGGGTGCTGGGAGGAGCAGACATGATACTATAGTAAATTCGTTTCTAGTTTAAATTTCCAAAGTTTAAGTCTCTCTTCCTTATTCCCCTTCTATCTTCCCTTTGGAGGGTGAAGGGGGAGTAATATAGAGAAATTATGTTCTCTGTTTTTTGGGATTCGCCTTTAGTATTTAAACCAGGACAGCAGTAGACTTAGAACTGGTCACAGAAGTCTAACTGAGGTCCTACAACTGCTTAGCTTTATTTAACATCTGTTGTGAGTTTATCATGCATGGGCCAAGTGCCCTAGGATATTGTTAGGGTAGAAGGGGACCTCCCAAATATGATTTGAGTGCTATATGTAATCTTAGCACATAATTTCTTCCTGTTGGCAAAAACATTTGATGTTCTATTGCATTATAGTGACCACAACTATTTTGGCAACAGTGGCACCTGAATGAGCATTGTGGTTTAAGAAAGAATCATAGAATCATAGAATCAATCATAGAATCATAGAATCATAGGGGTTGGAAGGGACCTCGAAAGGTCATCCAGTCCAACCCCCCCGCCAGAGCAGGGTCACCTAGAGCACATCACACAGGAAGGCGTCCAGGCGGGTTTTGAATGTCTCCAGAGAAGGAGACTCCACAACCTCTCTGGGCAGCCTGTTCCAGTGCTCTGTCACTCTCACAGTAAAAAATTTTTTTCTGATATTCACCTTAAACCTCCTATGCTCCAATTTGTATCCATTACTCCTTGTCCTATCACTGGTCATCACTGAAAAAAGCTTAACTCCATCTTCTTGACACTCACCCTTTACGTATTTGTAAACATTGATGAGGTCACCCCTCAGTCTCCTTTTCTCCAAGCTAAAGAGACCCAGCTCCCTCAGCCTTTCCTCATAAGGGAGATGTTCCACTCCCTTAATCATCCTTGTGGCTCTGCGCTGGACTCTTTCAAGCACTTCCCTGTCCTTCTTGAACTGAGGGGCCCAGAACTGGACACAATACTCCAGATGCGGCCTCACCAATGCAGAATAGAGGGGGAGGAGAACCTCTCTTGACCTACTAACCACACCCTTTCTAATACACCCCAGGATGCCATTGGCCTTCTTAGCCACAAGGGCACATTGCTGGCTCCTGGTCATCTTCCTGTCTACCAGGACCCCCAGATCCCTTTCACCTACACTGCTGTCCAGCAGGTCAGCCCCCAACCTGTACTGGTGCATGACATTTTTCTTCCCCAAATGCAAAACTCTACACTTGCCCTTGTTAAACTTCATCAGGTTTTTCCCCGCCCAAGTCTCCAGCCTGTCTAAGTCTCTCTGAATGGCAGCACAGCCTTCTGGTGTGTCAGCCACTCCTCCCAGCTTGGTGTCATCAGCAAACTTGCTGAGGGTACATTCTGTACCCTCATGCAGGTCGTTGATGAAGATGTTGAACAACACCGGTCCCAGTACCGACCCCTGAGGGACTCCACTAGTCACAGGCCTCCAACTAGATTTTGCCCCATTGACTACAACTCTCTGACTTCTTCCTTTCAACCAGTTCTTGATCCACCTCACTGCCTGATCATCAAACCCATACTTGATCAACTTATCTACAAGGATGCTGTGGGAGACGGTGTCAAATGCTTTACTGAAATCACTTAAAGAAAGAAAATTCAGCTAATGAGAAAGCTCAGAATTGCAGTCTTGAGGAACAGAATTGTATCATAAGGGTAGAAGGAACTTATGGGCAAGAGAGTGGAGGCTGTTGAGGCTGGAGAAGGCTCTGGGGAGACCTTATAGCAGCCTTCCAGTACCTGAAGGGGGCTTACAGGAAAGCTGCAGAGGGAGAGGTCTTTTCATCAGAGAAGACAGCAATAGGACAAGGAGTAATGGTTTTAAACTGAGAGAGGGGAGATTTAGGTTAGATATTAGGAATAAATTGTTCACTAGAAGCATGGTGAGGTACTGGAATGGGTTGCCCAGGGAGGCTGTTGATGTCCCATCCCTGGAGGTTTTAAGCTCAGGTTTGATGACTTTTTGTGCAACCTGGTCTAGCGGTAGGGTTCCCTGCTTATGGCAGGGGCGGTTGGAACCTGATGATCTTAAAGGTCCCTCCCAACCTTAACAATTCTATGATTCTATGAGTCTAAGATTCCACACATTCTTATTTGAAAATACCTACATTATTAAGGCATCTGTACATCAGTGCTAAATATTCTTTGACCTGTGTGCACTAAAAGTGAGTTGTGATCTGAAATTCATTTCACAAAGCAGCTCTACCTCAGCACAACAGCTCTCTGTGTGTGCACGCACATTGTATGTAAAGCAGTGCATGTGCTTAATTTAGGCACATTCAAATATTGCAGGACTGGAAGTTCATTTTGAGTTGGAAAAACTTAAGAGCACAGATTTTGCTTTGGGGAAGATGCAAAGTGAGAAAAAGAAAAGGTGAATGTTATACCCTATTTGTTTTCATTACAGTAATATCAGGGAGAGCAGAAATTAATGAAAAGCTGCTACAGAGATTGATGAGACATGATTGTAACAGTAAAAGTGCCTGACATGCACAAAGCGTGTAATAAGCAACTGTTATTTAAGAGGCCATGGAAATTGTTCCTCAGGAAAATAGCATGAATTTTTTCTGGAATTTTTGTGTTTCAGCTCAATGAAAGCAATAGCTCCCACTGGCTGCTGTAACTTCATGAACCCTGGACAAACATCCACTAGACATAGAAAGATGGCCTATGTAACTTTTTCCCTGTAACTTACAAGGTCAGTGTCACGCATTTCACTATAGGTTGCATGTCAACCGTGTTGTCTTCAGGGCATGCTGGGTGGGTGGCATGGGAGGGACAGACTACTTCTGCACAGTCTCAGCAAGACCAAGTGCATTCAGGATGTGACAGACTTGTGTTACTGTGAAGGTTACATGCATCAGTGTACTGCATGTTTATATGGACATCTGGGATTTTCTCAGTAGAAATTTCAGGCACCTTTGCAGAACAGGCTCATCTATGAGAAAGAGATGGAAAAAAATCTCCTCAAGAGGTGCTCCAGAACTCTTATGACGTACTTGCTAAGGGGATTAGGGCAGCTGAAAAATCTTACAATCATAGAATGAAAGGGGTTGGAGAGGACCTCTGAAGATCATCGAGTCTAACACCTCTGCTGAGCAGGAACACCTAGGACAGATCACACAGGAACATGTCCAAAGGGGTCTTGAGAGTCTCCAGAGAAGGAGATTTCACAGCCTCTCTGGGCAGCCTGTTCCAGTGCTCTGTCACCCTCACAGTAAAGAAGTTTTTCCTCATATTGAGGTGGAACTTTCTGTGTTGCAACTTGTTGCCATTTCCACTTGTCCTATCACAAAGCAACACTGAAAAGAGACTGGCCCATTCTTGACCTCCACATTTTAGGAATTTATAGGCATTAATAAGGTCCCCTCTTAGTCTTCTCTTCTCAAGACTAAACAACCGCAGGTCTCTCAGCCTTTCCTCATATGGTAGATGTTCCAGTCCCTTAATCATCCTCGTAGCTCTCTGTTGGATTCTTTCCAGCATATCCTTGTCCCTTTTGAACTGGGGAGCCCAGAACCAGACACAGTCCTCCAGATATGGCCTTCCTAGGGCAGAGTAGAGGGGGAAGAGAACCTCCCTTGACCTGCTGGTCACACTGTTCTTAATACATCCCAGGATACTACTGGCTCTCTTGGCCACAAGGGCACATTGCTGTCCCATGGATAACTTGTTGTCCACCAGGACCGCAAGGTCCTTCTCCATGGGGCTGCTTTCTAGCAGGTCAACCTCTAATCTATATTGGTGCATGGTGTTTTTTTCTCCCCAGGTGCAGAACTCTACACTTCTTATTGTTGAACCTCATTAGGTTGACCTTTGCATAGCTCTCCAGTCTGTCTGGATCTTGCTGAATGGCCGCACAGCCTTCAGGTGTATCAGCCAATCCTCCCAGCTTTGTATCACCAGCAAACTTGCTGAGGATACACTCCATCCCTTCATCCAGGTCATTGATGAAGACGTTGAATAGACTGGGCCCAGTACTGACCCCTGGGAACACCAGTAGTTACAGGTCTCCAGATGGACTCTGCACCATTGATCACAACCCTCTGAGCTCTGTTGTTTAGCCAGTTCTCGATCTGTCTCACTGTCTGCTCTTCTACCCCACACTTCCTGAGTTTTTCCACAAGTATGTATGGGAGACAGTGTCAAAAGCATTGCTAAAGCCGAGGAAGAGAACATCCACTGTTCTCTATGCATCTATCCATTTTTTCACATCATCATAAAACGCTTTCAGATTAGTCCCTTCTTGAAGACTGGAGCGACATTAGCTTTCCTCCAGTCCTCAGGCACCTCTCCCATTTTCCAGGACTTTTCAAGATGATAAAGAGTGGTCTAGTGATCACTTTTGTCAGTTTCCTCAGCACACATGGGTGCATCCCATCAGGGCACATAGATTTGTAAATGTCCAGTTTCCTTAATTGATCTTTAACCCAATCTTCTTCAATCAAGGTAAAGTCTTCATCACTCCTGAGTTCTTCTGTGGTCTGGAAAGTATGGGAATCTTGAGGGTCAGCCTTAGTGGTAAAGACTGAGGCATTAAGTAACTCCTCCTTCTCCTCCGTATCCTCTGTCACCAGGGCACCTGGTTCATTCAGCAGTGGGCCTACATTTCCTTTGGTCTTCCTTTTACCTCCAGTGTGCTTGAAGAAGCCTTTCTTGTTGTCCTTGAATTCCCTTGCCATTTTTAATTCACAGGAGGCCTTAGCTTTCATTGTTGCATCCCTACACCATCTGACCACATTCTTGTCTTCATCCCAAATGGTCAACCCCTTCTTTCATGGTGTATAAACTTGTTTCTCTCACTTAAGTTTTTTCAAGAGTTCTCTGCTTAACCAAGCAGGTCTCCTGGCTTTCTTACTTGATTTCTTACTCTTCAGAACACTTCGATCTTGAGCTTGCATGAGGTGGTGTTTGAATATTAACCAATTGTCTTGGGCCCCCTTTCCTTCCAGCACCCTGTCCCATTGGATTTCCCCAAGCAGTTCCTTGAAATGGTTAAAGTTAGCTCTTCTGAAACCCAGGGTTTTGACCCTGTTAGGTGCTCAGTACCTGCTGCACATGATTCTGAACTCTATCATCTTGTGGTCACTACAACCAAGGCTGCTCCCAACCTTAATGTCTTGTACCAGTCCCTCTTTGTTTGTCAATACTAGATCCAGTAGTGCACCCATGAGTATCAATGCCTGTGATTGTGAGGCAACTCTCAGCTGTTTTTTGAAGACCTCATCAACATCCCCATCCTGATCCAGTGGCCTGTAATAAACAAGCACAATGGTGTCCCTCAAATTAGCCTGCCCCTTAATCTTTACCCATAAGCTCTCAACCTGCTCTTCATCTGCCCCTAGGGACAGCTCAATACATTCCAGTTGCTCTCTCACAGAAAGAGCAATACCAGCACCTTGCCTTGCTGGCCTTTATCTTTCCTAAAAAGGATGTACATGTCCATGGAAACATTCCAGTCACCTGAGCTATCTCACCATGTCTCAGTGATTGCAATGATACCATGGCTGTGCGACTGGACACAGATCTCTAGTTCTTCCTGTTTATTCCCCATGCTGCGTGCATTAGTATATCATCATTTCAGAGAAAGAAAAGTACTGGCATGCTGCCCCACTTGGGCTGAGCCACAACACACAGAAACCTCTCTAGCAAGCCCAGCTGTATCCTCATCCCCCTTTGAATCTGGTTTAAAGCTCTCTGGATGAGCCCTGGTAACTCTTGTCCTCTTGTTACTTCCAGGCTCATTTGCAATGGGCCTGGTTTTGTCCCCTACCCTCTTCAAACCTAGTTTAAAGCTCTCTCAGTGAGCTCCACTAGCTTCTGGCCAATAATCCTTTTCCCCCTTGTTGGTAGCTCAATACAATTTTTTGCTCAGGTATTCGAAGAAACACATGTACAACAGCCTCGGGGAAGGGCAAGAGTCATATTTGTTTAGGACCATAAAAGTTAATAAATCTGAACATTTTTTCAACCTAAATAATATTTTCAGGTTTCCTGATGTTTTATGTTGGTTTGGTATCCACTGCATTTTACCACTCTCTGATTCATGTTGAACTTTGAAGCAATATCCTAGATGAAAACCTTCTAGAGGTAATTTTAAGTGGTTTTAGTTATCGAACAATTCACAGAAAGCATAAATAAAAAAGTAACATGCCAGTAATTATATTCAACCTATGAAGTACCTAACTGATGGAAGACACAAGGTGATCATAGTTTTCATGTATGAAATGTTAACATTATTCTTACCTAGTGTGATCTTTGATAATAACATTTCATAAAGTAGTATGTTTCATAAAGCTTGAGATATAATTTCTCTGAGACTGTTAAGACTTACCTCCACTGAGAATCTTACTTTAATTCCTACTGTAATTAAAAACATTCAAATTGAGTATACCCAGTTATATTTATCCATTTTTACACTCCTCTAGTTAACGCATGTAGTGTAATTAAAGGCTATGAACTACCTCTCTGAGTGTTTTATTATGGAGCTGGTAATGCAGCTGGATTGTGTTAGTAATTATAAAAATATCAGATGCATATTCAATACATATCAATGTGGATGTTGACATAGAATTTGGCTGAAAAAGTGATGTAAAATGATTTAAAATCTAATTAAATAATATAAACAATGGAAGTTCTCTAAATACTGCTGTCTTAAGCATATAGTAAAATATCATTTTAATACATTAGCTGCTAGTGACTCTTCAGCAGGCTTTACTTTATTGAAATAAATTTCGTACCCTCCTTAAATTCTTCTTTTTCAAAACCTATTTCTTTTAGCTTCTGTGGTCCTAGTGTATACTTAAGGTTACATCAATTTACCCTCAAGGATGAAAAATAGTTTCAAATTAAATATATTTTATAATTTATTATATATATAATATATATGTATTTTATATATTGTATATTTTTTGTCAAATTGCTGGAAAATTCAGTTTCATTTTCTAAACCTCCAGCTGAAATGAACAGAGATTGTCTGTGACTGCCTAGTTCAGATTAGCCGGGATTGTTCTGCATAACAGCAGACTATGAGCATTCAAAATGTGTGTTACAGTGATTTAGGTGAATCAGATACAGCTGATTCAGCTGAAGGATAAAATAAAATTTAAAATGTTACAACTTTTTCTGAAGTGATCATACAACACTCTAAGTGCTGAGTTTTATTTTTGTAGTTCCCTTCTTCTCAAAAATCCCAGAGGTTTTTACAGGAATAAAGGAATTAAGTGTATGTACTAGGCATAGTACAGCATGATGAGATCTTTAGCATTCTGTGAAATACAGCAGCTGTGTCATGGTGCAGTATTTCTTAAAAAGCATTTTGCCAAGGAGCTGTTTGTAATGCAAGCCATAATATGCATGTCTTATAAAAGGGAGGAACACTGTTTGAGCCCCATATATTTCTACCTGAGTTATTAATTAAGCGTTTACGTATATGTAAGTATATACATCACCTCTGCAGGAGCAGGCAGAAACATTTCAGGTGTTTTTAGCATCTTTAATGAGATGCACAGGAAATGAGATATCTGGATTCTGTGTGAACCTCAATTTGAGAAAACTATACAAAACAAACTTTCCTCATAAAACCTATGTATTATGCTAAGCAAGTGACACTGCTATTCCTGCTGTTAGAGTTGTGACATTGTAGAGAAGGGAGAGAGAGAGCAGGATTCATGGAATGTTAAACCTGTGATACAATCTAAGTCATGAGAAGCCTTGAGTGACTTTTACATCCCTGGGTAAACTCCAATGGCAGGGCTGCAGAGTACCTCCTGATCCGCCCCTGAAATGCTTGTTTTGCACGTCTGTCAGTGAGAACAGCTATGCAGTCCAATACTGAAGAGTGAACAACAGATTATTTTTGTATTTTCTGTTTAACAGACATCCAATCTGTCCCTGGAAACCAGAGACTCAAAGTGAGCTAAACTCCCCACAAGTCTGTGCATCGCTGAAGAGGCCCTAGAGAAGAGGAGAGGCTGAGCTGTCCAAGGCGAAGCTCTGCATTTCCTTAGTTGACTCCAGGGGCAGGTTCCCAACTTCAGCTGCAAATCAGCATGCAGGAGGAGTTCTGCTTTGCCTCCAAAGAGCTGCTGTGCAGGGAAGAAAGTTGGAAATGGTGGGGTGTAAGGGTTTAAAAACAGAACAAAGGGGGTTCAAGCAGTTAACCCCTCCCCCTTAGGCGCTACTTGTTACCTGTCAAACCCTCCCCCCCCATGGGTAGTATGCACTCCCACTCAAAAAGGGAATGAGGACACTGAGTGAAGTGTTTATATGTGCTGATCTTTTATGAACAAAACAGAGGTGTACAAATATATAACTATAATACAAGCCACTGATGGGGTGCAAAGGATAGGAAGGGGATTGTTATGAAAAAGGGAGGTGATTTAGAATGCATCACAGTTCACCCCCATTGGGGTCACAGTTGCGTGTGTGAGTGGGGAGTGAACTCTATAGAGAGACAGGAAAGCAGGGAAGATTTGTGGACGGGGTTCTTACACTCCTGACACGTTGAATATAGCAGAAGGTGCAGCAGGCACGCACCATGTGGGTGGTGGCTTCCTGTGGGCGGCGGTCCTGGCTGTGCTGCCCTTGGCTCAGCTGGGCTCGATGGGGCTCCTGTGCTGCACTGCTCCCAGCTCGGCTCCACTCCAGCTTGGCTGCTGGCAGAGGCTTGATGCGGCAGCAGCAGCGCCTCCTTTCTTCTTTGGAAACAGGCAGGGGTCTTGGCTCTCTGTTCTTAAAAGAGTAGTTAGATTTCTACCTTTATTTATCCCCTCGGGTCCCATGAAGATCTGGCAGGCAGCAGCAGACTAGGGTACCAGTGATCTCCAGTCTAATTTCAAAAGAGGCAGAAGCCCCACCCATGTTGTCTGGTGATTTCTCTTTAGCTTAGGGTGACCCAGCACACAGTTTCAGATGCTGCAGTGCATTATTTCATCTACATGCCAGCCTTGGCTCAGCCAATCTTGAGTCCCGGGGCAGAACAGACCACCCACAGGCAGGCGGGTAGACCACTTCTGCAAAGAATCATACAATCATAGAACTATTCAGGTTGGAAAAGACCCTTGGGATCACCGAGTCCATCCATCATCCCTACTCTACAAAGTTCTCCCCTAAAGAGAAGAAGAAGAAGCCAGCGCCTCATATCTTGAATGGTGCCTGGTGCCACAGGCACCGTGCAAGAGGAGTGTCCATATGATGAAATAGTTTTATGAAAAACATATATTTTTTGTGGTAAGGGCCATAACCCTTATATGGGGTCCAGCTTCAGATTTGGTGGCATAGCACTGCCTTGTTTAGATACCATGTGTGCCTGAAGGCATGCATCATCAGCGCCCAGGGGAACCCGGTTTTGTACCTGGTCTTCCTAGTAAACCTGCTCCTTGCAACCAAGTGAAGAGATGGAAATGTAATGATTTTCCATTTGCATTAAACAGTGGCTGTATTAAATGCTTTACCAGGGACCAGCACTCTGTCTTCCCTCTGCAAAGTGCAGGGCTATTATTTAATACCATAGCTTTTCAGATAGGTCTCAGTTTCGTATTTAGTGTTACACAACAGAGGGAATATTATTTGATAACCACCAAAAACAGAATAAGATAAGAATCTGAGCCCTACTGTTGCTTAAGCTAATTTAGTTTTGGTGAGAGTAAATAGGATTTATCATATCAGAAAATGCTGAAAGTGAGAGGCTGAGAGGAAGCAAAATATTACACAGGCAAACAGTGTGAAGTAGCAGCTTGAAAACAGGACAGAATCATAGAACTGTGGAATCACAGAATACCCTGAGCCAGGAGAGTCCCTTGAGGGTCAGTGAGTAGAACTCCTGACTCCACACTAGCCAACCTAAAAGATAAATCTTATATAAAAAAGCATTGTCCAAGCACTTCTTGGGCACCAACAGGCTTGGGGCCATGAACACTTCTCTGGCGAGCTAGTTCCAGCGCCTGATCCTCCTCTCAGTGAAGAAATTTTTCCTTGTGTCTCATCTGAACTTGACACAGCTTTAAGCTATATTCCCTTGTGTCCTATGATGATACACCAGAGAGAAGAGGTCAGCACCTCCCTCTGCTTTTCTTCATGAGGAAGTTGTAGTTGGCAATAAAGTCACCTCTCAGGTTCCTCTTCTCTAAGCTGAACAAACTAGTATCCTCAGCTGCTTCTCCTAAGTCATGCCCTCTCACCATCTTTGTTGCCCTCCTTTGGACACATTGTATAACCTTATATTGTGGAACCCCAAATTGTGCACAGTACTTGATGTGAGGCCTCATCTATGCTAAGTGTAATAGGACAATCCCCCCTTTTGATTGGTTGACTCTGTTGTACTTAATGCACACCAGGATACAGTTGGCCCTTTTGGCTTCCAGGACACACTGTTGCCTCTTATTGAGCTTACCATCAACCAAAACCCCCAGATCCCTTCTTTAGGGCTGCGCTCCAGTCTCTTATTGCTCAATCTATGTGGCATCCAGAACTACACTGTCCCACGTGTAGAATCCAGCATTTGTTCTTGTTAAATTTCATGCAATTAGTGATTCCTTAGTGCTCTAATCTTTGTTATCTTTCTGTAGGACCTCTTCCTTCATGGTAATCAACGGGTCCTTCTAATTTAATATTATCTGCAAACTTAATTATTGTGCACTCAACACCTGTGTCCAGGTCACTGACCCTAAAATTGAGCCCTGGGTGGCACACTACTGCATAGTAGCTAGCCAGATGCTATCCCATTTACTACAACCCTTTGAGCCTGACCCTTCAGCTTATACAATACTTAGGGTTGGAAGGGGTCCCTGAAATTCATCTAGCCTCATCTGTGCTCAGGTCAAATCCAGCTGAAGGTGTAGTCAGGTTGCTCAGGTCCTTGTACTGTCAAATGTCTCTGAGGAGATTCCACAGTGTCTTTGGACACCTTTTGCAGGTCACATGTAGTTACCTTATGTAACTTGAGATATTTATATTAAGGTAATAAAAGAAGGGTATGGCATCCTGATTCTGTTTCTTGCACTTCATTTTATATTTATAGAGTTCCTCACTTGCAGATACCCAAAATCTTCTTGAAACTTACTTGTGGTATTTAGATTTATTTTGTAAAATTTTGTCCCAATATGTAATTTATATGTTAGTGTTTCTTTAGAAAAATCCAGAGTTTTATTTTTGAAAAAAAATGGTTAATTTTTGCTTTTTAATTTGCATTCTTTGTTCACATAATTTTATACTATGGTAGTGCACAAATACATAATGTTCTATCTGTGTTGCTTTATTCTGTAGCTCATTTACTTCGTTATTAAGTGGGTACATAAAACTGTTTTAGAATGTTTTACTGGGCTTAAAGCATTGTCCTCCTGAGCCAGTTTAATTGGACTCTTGTGGCTGTATAGAAGTATCTAAGGAGAAAGTCTGGACAGACAAAGAAGGACTCAAAGAGCCTGTTTTGCTTTTAATTCATTTTCATTAGTTTTTTTGTGGACCTTTGGCTTTTCCACATTTTTCTTTTGACCATAACAGGTGAATTCCTACCCCAGCTGCACAGGGAATGCATCCTAAAGTTTAATTCAAGTGAGATTTAACTGCACTGTGGGACCTTGTGTGGGCCTGTAACACCAGAACAAGTTTTCCCTTATAAATGGATTTGCCTGAATTGCTTTTCTCACCCTAGACAAGTCTTTGCATCTCAAACTCAGTATGCCTTTACTTGGCATAAGATTGTTGCTCTGACTCATTGCTGTAAAGGACTTGCTGACAGGTGATTCCTGATGGACTACAAATTGAAGACCACTGAGAAATCCCATGTTGCTGCAGCCAAGTTGTCTAATCTGAGATGTAATTAATTGCCTTTCCAGAGTACTAAGCAGCAGCAAAATTAACAGTGAGCCTCATTGGCATGACACATATTTTAATTAATTTTTGTTTTAGAAATTTTCAAGAAATGCATAGATCCACCTTATGGCATAGAACTAAGTTCCTTTTATTGATGTTGTGCTTTACAAGTATGTATCTATATGAAGAAAATGCACCAGTGGGCCTCTTGATTAAGGATTTTTGTAGACAAGTTTTCCATTAGTCTTCTATACAAGTCTAAAGGCAGTAACATCAACAATCTATTTCTGCAGCAAGTTTTCTTAATTCAAATCCACTGTTCAAAGTAAAAACATATTCAAACAACTTTTTAGAAAAATTTTGATGGTTTTGATGATTTCTCAGGTAAAATTCTGTCACTCGGTCCAATATCCACCTATCATTGTGCTTTCCTTTGTTCGTGGAAGGCATCTAAAACAGAAAAAAGAATACCTTAAGATTTTCTAACATTACAACAAGCTATTTTTTAGACTGCTTAAACCTAGCACAGTAGGAGACAGTTTAGATTTTATCTTAATTTCTACCTTATTTGAAAAATATTCAGACATTCCATAAGAAATACTAGATGTGCTTGATTACTTACATGACATAGAATAAATCAATGTTTAAGAACCTCTGTCCTGAGTAATGAAGGCAACTTAAACTGTACTAAAACATAGGTCTCAAATCTATTTTCAGTTAATCCAACATTCAATCAATTTATGCTACTAGTTATCAGCTGATTTAATTGATGTTATAAGGTAATTTGTGTAGGTATTTGTTAGAGGATATACGATTAAGTTTTCCCCAGTACCTTCAAAACACTGGAGGCAGCAGTAAGATTATTCAAACCAAATAAATTTGCTGAGTAAAGAACACAATAGGATTATAGAGGAAACCCTCAGGTAAAGGGACTCTGGTTTTTATAGTTACAGTGTGCCCAACTCCAAGGAACAGGTGAAGAATTTGTAGGCTGTCAGTTCCACAATGGATTAAAAAGGTCCCTTTTTGCAAATATTAAAAAGAGGCAGTAATAGGTTTAGAGGTCTCTTAGATTGCTAATAAATAAAAGAGTGAATGGCTGCACAAATCTTAGAATCTTAAAATCACAGAATAGCTTTGGTTGGAGAAGACCTTTAAGATCATGAAGTCCAACCATTAGCTTAACTCTACCAAGTGCAGTGCTAAACTATGTCTCTAAGCATCAAACCTACAAATCTTTTAAAACACCTCCAGGAATGGTGATTTGGCCACATCCCTAGGCAGCCTGTTCAAGTGCTTGCTGACTCTTTCTAAGAAGAAACTCCTAATATCCAATTTACACTTCCCCTGGTACAGCTTCAGGCTATTTTCTTTCTTCTTATCACTTGTTACTTGGGAGAAGAGACCAACATCGCCCTTGCTAGAACCTCCTTTCAGGTACTTGTAGGGAGCAATAAGGTCTTCCCTCAGCCTCCTTTTCTCCAAACTAAACAAACCCAGTTCCCTCATAGGGCTTGCTCTCCAGACCCTGCACCAACTTTCTTGCCCTGCTCTGGACTTGCTCCAGCAACTCAATGTCCTTCATGTAGTGAGGCCCCCAAAAGTGAATACAGCACTTGAGGAGTGGCTTCACCAGTGCCAAGTACAGGGCCATTTCCCTACTCCTGCTGGCCACAATATTTCTGATCCAGTCTAGGACACTGTTGGCCTTCTTGGCCAGCTGGGCACACTGCTGGCTCATATTCAGCCAGCTGTTGACGAGCACCCCCAGGTCTTTTTTCACTGGGAAGTTTTCCGGCCACTTTTCCCCAAGCCTGTAGTGTTGCCTGGGGTTGTTGTGACGCAAGTGCAAGACCTGGCACTTATCCTTGTTAAACCTCATGTAATTTGGCCTTGACCCATAAATACAGCCTGTCCAGGTCCCTCTGCAGAGCCTGCCTACCCTCTAACCGATCAACACTCCTGCATGACTTGGTGTCATCTGCAAGCTTACTGAAGGTACTCTGGATCCCCTCATCCAGATTTTTGACAAATATGGTAAAGAACTGGCCCCAACACTGAGCCCTGGAGAACACAACTTGTGACTGGCCATCAGATGGATTTATCTCCATTTACCACAACTCTTTGGGCCCTGACATCCAGCCAGTTTTTTTACCCAGCAAAGCGTGTGCCTGTCCAAGCCATAAGCATCCAGTTTCTCCAGTCTAAGTAGACAACATCCGCAGCCTTTTCTTCATCCACTGAGTAGGTCAGCTTGTCATAGGTGACTAATTCATGAACCCATGCTGACAGGGCCTGTCTTCTTAGACTTGGTTCTCTGTAATTTGCAAAGGATTATTTTCTCCATTTATGTCCGTATCTCATTGAACTTCTGGAAACGAGAAATTAAAAGATCTGGTGAGTTCTGGAATTTCAGCTCAGGTTGACATGTGTCATGTTACAAAACGCTAAAACAATTTGGCAGAAATTAAAAACCCCCTTGCATTCCAGCCAGGCCTCAGATATCACAGGGACTCAGGGTGGCTTGGCTTAGTTTCTGAGTGATGCCCAAATCAGCATTAGTATTCTAGTTGTGCCCAACACTTACGTCAGACTAGTACAGGTTCAGATGTGCTACGAATATCACACCACCTGCCTAGCCACACACCACCCAGACTAGCACGGACACACTCAAAGGTCTTGTCTGCATTCAGGGACAACACTCTGTACTAGGTCACAGAATCACAGAATCTTAGGGGTTGGAAGGGACCTCAAAAGATCATCTATGCCAACCTCCCTGCCAGGCAGGATCACCTAGAGCACATCACACAGGAACATGTCCAGAAAGGTTTTGAATGTCTCCAATGAAGGAGACTCCACAACCTCTCTGGGCAGCCTGTTCCAGTGCTCTGGCACTCTCACAGTAAAGAAGTTTTTTCTGATGTTTATGTGGAACCTCCTATGTCCAGTTTGCACCCCTTACCCCTTGTCCTATCACTAGACATCACCGAAAAAAGCCTGGCTCCGTCCTCCTGGCTCGCCCTTAACATATTTGTAGACATTGATGAGGTCACCCCTCAGTCTCCTTTTCTCCAAACTAAAGAGACCCAGCTCCCTCAGCCTTTCCTCACAAGGCAGAGATGTTCCACTCCCTTAATCATCTCTGTGGCTCTGCACCAGACTCTTTCAAGCAGTTCCCTGTCCTTCTTGAGCTGAGGGGCCCAGAACTGGACACAATATTCCAGATGTGGCCTCACCAAGGCAGAATAGAGGGGGAGGAGAACCTCCCTTGACCTACTAACCACACCCTTTCTAATACACCCCAGGATGCCATTGGCCTTCTTGGCTACAAGGGCACTTTGCTGGCTCATGGTCATCCTCCTGTCCATCAGGACCCCCAGGTCCCTTCCTCCTACATTGCTCTCCAGCCCCCAACCTGTACTGGTCCATGGGGTTGTTCTTCCCCATATGCAAAACTCTACACTTGCCCTTGTTGAATTTCATCAAGTTTCTCCCTGCCCAACTCTCCAGCCTGTCCAGGTCTTACTGAATGGCAGCACAGCCTTCTGATGTGTCAGCCACTCCTCTCAGTTTAGTGTCATCATCAAACTTGCTGAGGGCAAGTTCCCTCATCCAGGTCATTGATGAAAATATTGAGTAGTACAGATCCCAGTACCGACCCCTGAGGGACTCCACTAGTCACAGACCTTCAACTAGATTTTGTCCCATTGACAACTCTCTGACTTCTTCCTTTCAACCAGTTCATGATCCACCTCACTACTTGATCATCAAGACCACACTTCCTCACTTTATCTATGAGGATACTGTAGGAGACAGTGTCAAACAATAACATGATTTATTGAAGCAACAGATACACAGGTTCATTGGATTGCCAGTGATAAATTAGCTGTCTACAAAGCAGGTAAAAATACCGAGAATATAAGCAATATAGCCTGGCTATTAACATGTAAAGTTGTCCTGGTTTGAGCCAGGATGAAGCCAGTTTTTCTTTTGCTGATTCCTTTTTTCATTTCAGTGAGCTTTCTTCAACTAGCAACTGCGTCTTCTGCTAGGTTGATAAGACACTGGAATGTTTTTATAATTGCTGGGCCCTTAAGGTCGTGCCTTTGCTCTGCTGGCTCAGACACTGCAGGGGGATCTGTGGCCCCCCTGTGGGAGGCTGGGTTAGATGAACAGCAAAACTGGCCAGAGATATTCCATTCCATATATCTACGTAGGCTCGGGGAAGGTTGGAGATGACAGAAGAAAACTTCCTTCCTGCCTGCTTCGCTCTCTCGCTGCTTCGCTTCGCCTCTCTGTCTGCCTTCCTTCTTCTCTCTCTTTCTTTTGTTCGTGGCCGGCGTCTGGGAAAACACCATCTGTCCATCATCATCGACCCATCGACCTCAAGCCCTCCTGACCCTCGTAACTCTCTGCCTTTCTCCAGGAGCAGTTTCGGGATTCCTCGGAATTGTCTCATCTGAGGGACGTGCTGTGGGAGTTGCTGGGGGTGGGGGGAGGCGAGAGGCTTCTACCCACACCTTTGTGTAATCACATATATATATACATATATACTCTCATATCACATATTAGTATTCTAAATAAAGCTGCACGGTTCAGTTTTCAATCTAGCCAAGTCTCTCTTTCATTTTTTCTCTCTCTTGTTCCCTACCTGGGTGGGAGGGGGAGGGGATCGAGAGCATTGTTGTCAAACTGAGTCAAACGTTGACAACAATTAATCGGCGCCCAACGTGGAGCTTGAACCCATGACCCTGGGATTAAGGGTCCCATGCTCTACCGACTGAGCTAGAAAGAGCTCACCCTTGTGTTCTCAGTCTAAGTCTGTTTGGAACACTTGGGCAGCCTCATCTGCTCGTTGGGCCCATGATACTTCAGGTCATCAGGGCAGAGACGCAACATACAAATGGGCTATCACATAAGTGCTAAGGAAAAAGACAAAAGAAAACAAAAAAGGAAAAAATAAAGGAAAAAGGGAAAAGGGAGCTCTAGGGAGGTTTCTAAGTTTCCCAGGGTGCAGTCAGTGTAACTGAGTGTTTGAATCTTAGCCAAAGGTGTCCCTGTGGGGAGGGAAGAGAAGCTCAGCCTGTAGACTAATCCCAGAAGCCAGGGGTAATCCTGGCAAAGGCCTAGGGATGGTATCTTCTCTAACATCAATGGTATCTGCCTTAGCATCCTTCTCTTAGGCCATTTTTCTAGGGTTGTTATCTTACAGGTGGAGCTTGAGGGACTCTACTCACACATACCTTTGTCATGATTAGTGTAAAATTTTCTTGGCTTTGCTTTTAAAGGTATAGACTAGAGAAAATTCAGGTGGCATGCTCACTGATGGGTGGTCTATCCCCAGCAGGCAGGTAGCTTTCGGGATAGAGCTGTGTTTTATTATTAAAATGAGATTATAATGGGCAAAGTTTACTATAGGACAGTCATTTGTCAAAAAAGTGACAGATTTTTGGCCAAGGATATCCGATACGCAACTTGTCAGATCAAGGGGACCTTTGGATACCCATGTTATTAGAAAGTCCAGCCATGAAGTCTTCAGATGTGCAGCTTATCAGTTGCACAGTACATTCAGGCCCCTATTTTTACCCCAGAGCCTGGCCATATTGTGTTCACTCTACCCTCCTTGCTGGTGTCCTTAGAGTCAGCACATCAAGCTCCTTTGATGTTGCTAACAACTAGGGTTGCCTGGAGAATTGCCATGGTACATACTCTGAGCACATTAGCTGCATTCCACATTCAAGGTTCTGTTCCTCAAAAGGTGAATATAGATTTGTAAATAATGAGTTAATGCTGGGTTGGCAATGAAGTTAATAGCATAAGATGTATTCTCAGATCCAAGCACCAGCCTTGGTTCTACATACCATTCTCTAGCTGTAATTAAAACATTGAGCATTACCAGACCTAGAAGCAGACACTGACAGGAAATAGGCTGCTAATTTCAGCAATTGCAGCTACTTAGAAGAAACTTAAATACTGGAAAAGAGAATTGGCTCTATCCTGGCTCAGGCCAGGACATATTTTCACCAATCATCCCACAATATGGTGTTGCTTTGTAGAGAAATTCATACATCAGTGAAAAGAGAAAGATGTTCTTGAACATTCCTAGTATCTGAGAGAAATCTGCCAAAATATATTTTTTTTAATGTACTATATAATAATATTATGTAGTTGGCCAAAATCAATTGAGAATATAGTTTATCAAATATGTCATTACACTGGAAACAACACCTTCTGTCTCAGGCTGTTGCAATTGCTTCTTAAGCATGGGGGTGCAGCAAATAAACTGAAGGAGAAGACAGAAGTTGTGATGTTTAATTTGCCTGTGTGGTTCCTGGGGACTGCTATGGAAACAGCAAATGTAACCAGCATGGACGGTTGGGCACAGTCAGCTCATGCATCTTAATCTAGGGATGTTTGTGAAGATCTGGGTATGTACTTTCAAACATGCTGCCTGGACTGAATTAGGAGCTGGATTCACTGCAAGTGCTTCCCACAGCGAGAAAACCTTCTGCTTGTGTTTGAGAGTGTCTCGACCAGATACATCTGAGAAAGTCTGCTTCTGAGTCTAAAGTGTTTCTGCTTTTGAAAGCCTCCTGTTAATGTTATTTAATCTAGTGTTATTTAATTAAACATGATTCAATAAAGCCACTTTTGAAAAAGAATGTTGCCTCAGGATGAATACCAGGATCTAAATGAAATGAACTGGGTAATTTCTGGTTTAGATTCTTAAATTGTATCATTCAAATATTGATCAGATAAAGAACTATTGTCTTAAAATGCTGTAGCAGAGGGAGTAAAAATAAAATATAAAAATATGTTGGAAACAGAGCTCTTTCCATGGGCTAAATTCCAAGTTAACTCACAACTCTGGCCAATACCACTGAAGTTAATGCGGTTGAAAAGGGTGTAAGTTAAATCAGACTTGGCCTTGTATGTTTCCAGATTTGTCCCTTGTGACTTATCATAGAAGGAAATTATTTGACTTTAAAAAAAAAACAAATTCTGACAGCTTGAGGTGGAAGCTAATGCCTCTATTTTCTGCCAAAATTCCTATAATTTGGTGTGGTAAATATATACTTAATAGGCTATGATGAAACTAAGTGCTCATTGGATGTTATACTCAAATGAAGTTTTAAACTCCAGATTGCTGTACAGTTAGTATAATTATATATAACTGCACTTTTTTTTTTCCTGTTACGTGTTTCCCTGCAGTCTGCTGTTACATAAACACCATGTTTACTGTCTTACAATGGGAAAATCCAGGTACTCTGATTGTCTTACAATAATTTTTAGTTGACCAGAGGAGAGGGACTTGTATAATTGCTACACAGTCTCATCAACTATATTGTGAACATGCATATCTCCCTATTCAAGCTATTCAAGCTATTGGTGTAGCCTTTGACTAAAAGTGTGAAGTACACTAAATATTTGGAGTTCCCTTTGAAGTCAATGGAAACTACTTCCAAGATGAGCACCTTTAAAAACTGTTGCATCTGGCCTGGCTGGTTCTTATGCTTGAGTTGAAAGTGACAAAAGTGCTTGCCAGCCACAAGCATGGGGCTTCTGCTTCTCAGTTTTTTGAGGAAAATATAAAAAATTGTGGACAAACATTAAAAGTATGACTTGCCCCAGAGAAGTTCAGATACAGCAATGAAATACTGGAAAAGTCATCAGTTTTTAAATGTACACAAAGGAAGTAGATTAATATTTCCAATTTATTATTATTCATGCAGTCCTTCCAGTCATTCCTATATTTTGGCAAATCTTGTGTTCCCAGGAAAAAAAGCATGCATTAAGTGCAGACATTTATCCTTTTTTTATCACTGTGTTGGCAGGAAGAAGAATATCTGGCTATTTGTGGAAACTGATTTTCATACCTCAGTTTGGAGGAGGGTGGAAGAAAGGAGGACTTGGAAACAAGGGAAGAAAACACTGAGGACAAAAATTAGAATAGAAAGCCAGATAATGGCACTCCGAATAAGTGTTTTTAAACCCTTTCATTCCTTTTGAGCAATTCAGCAAACACATCAACTATTACAGGAGCTTGACCCGTACAAATCAATGGGCCTAGATGCCATCCACCCTACACTGCAGAGAGAGCTGGTGATGTTGTTGCAAAGCCACTATCCATAATCTTTGAGAAGTCTTGGAGATCGAGAGATATCCCTGTGGACTGGAGGAAGGATAATGTCACCTCCATTTATAAGAAGGGTTCCAAGGAAGACACAGGTAATTACAGACCCATTAGCCTCACTTCACTCCCTGGAAAGGTCATGGAGCAAATCCTCCTTGGACTGATTGGGAAAAACCAAAATGGATTTACTAGGGACAAATAATGCTTGACAAATTTTATGGCCTTCTAAGACAAAGTCAGCCGCTCAGTTGATGCAGTGTGATTGGTGGACATCATCTACCTGGACTTTTTCAAGGCTTTTGACACAGTCCCCCACCTGGCAACACGTAACCCAGGAGTGCAGTTCAGACTGGGATCCACATGGCTGGAGAGCAGCCCTGTGGAAAGGGGACCTGGGGTTCTTGGTGGATAACATGCTCAACATGAGGGAACATTGTGCTGCAGAGGCAAAGAAAGCTAACAGGATGCTGGGCTGCATCAGTAAGGGCTTCACCAGCAGACATGAAGAAGTTATCATCCTGCTCTACTCAGCACTTGCCAGACCACACCTGGAACACTGTGTTCAGTTCTGGTCCCTGCTGCACAAGAAGGATGCAGACAGGTTGGAGAGGGTACAGAGAAGGGTAACAAGGGTGATCAGAGGACTGGAGGACCGGCCATATGAGTAGAGGCTGAGAAGAGTGGGTTTGTTCAGCCTTGAGAAAAGAAGGTTTGGGGGAGACCTTATTACCATGTTCCAATACTTAAAGGGTGGACACTAAGAAGATGGAGACTCCTTATTTACAAGGAGTCACATGGAAAAGACAAGGGGTAATGGGCACAAGTTGCTCCTGGGGAGATTCTGATTGGACACAAGAGGACAGTCAAACATTGGAATAGTCCCACAGGGGAAGTGGTAGATTTCCCTACTTTGGACAGTTTTAAGTCTCATCTTGACAGGATGCTGAGCCATCTCATGTAAACTATACTCTTACCTAGAAGTGTTGGACCAGATGATCCTTGAGGACCCTTCCAACCTGGCATTCTATGATTCTATGAATTGCTTGTTTGCATATTCATAATTTTTTACTCAAAATGTATATATTTAATTAAGCACTTTAGTACAATGTAGGAAACTTGAGGGAAACAGGAATTAGTTTTTTTACTTGTTAATAGCTATATCCTTAGTGAACAGTTTCTCTAACTTTTAACTTCCAAATGTATCAGGCCTATAGTCTATTACTGTTTTATAAACAGGAAGCTCTCTTGAGTTATTATTACAAAAAAGTATTAATAGCTGAAGCTGTTCAATAGTGATTCCAGTGTCAATTCCTCTTCCAAAGTGTTGCCATAGAAGTTAATTTAGTTATATATTGCTGTGGAATTGCAGTTATGTATATTTTTGTGAACAAAGTGTGTATAACATTTTTAGTTACTATACTGCACTTTCAAGGGATATAGCTCTTTTTTTTTTCTTTTTGAATACTTTGATATTTCACATACACGTGAAAATGACATACTGTATTCTCATGATGTTGAGATGAAGGACAATTCAGGCTACTGAGCCAATATTCAGAAAAATAAACAGATATCTTGACTAAAAAATAAAATGAAATGTTCATATAGCCTTTTCTCAATGAATCAAACCTCTGTGAGTATTTGTGTTCATGTTCAGGAACAACAAACTATGAAAAAATCAGATTTTTTTAGAGCATAGATTTGGTATGATGGTAATTTTTGTAGTTTTGTAGAAATATGGTATTTCAGCTGTCACTGGGAAGTTGGAGAGTTCAAAATAGGCTATTAAAAAAAAATCATCAGCTCCTCCAATTCTTATTCTTTCCAGAATTTCTACAGAAGTTACCACCATTTTTGGATGGGCTGGTGAACAGAAACTGTAAAGACAGTCTTTTCAGCATGTTAGCTGTTCTTGTCCCCTCTGGGAAATAACACCAGAATAGTTTAAAAGTTGTAAAACTTTTAAACTTTACACTTAATTTTAAAATTTTATAAGCAGACTGAGCAGATGTCCTCACGAGCATATGTAAGCCGTAATCCCTTCCAGAGAAGCAGTTAGGAACCATGTAGCATGTACTGGGACATAAAAAATGCCTTTTTTACCTACTAGATCCAGGATTGTCTTTCCTCTGTGCCAAAGCTCAGAAACTCTGATTCAAAACAAGCATTTTTCAGGTATAGGAAAGAGATGGATTTTCTTACTTATTTTCCAAAGTAATGAAGAGATGAAAAGGATGATCTGAAATGTAGGGTTTTTCAGCATTAATTACACTAGTTTCCTGGAACTACACAAAATACCTGTAGGCAACCCTGAAAATTTAAACCAAGTCTATTCAGTGTAAACTGCACTTAATTGTTTTCAACCTTGTGAACCAAACTGTCCTTTAACAGATGGATTAAACTATGATCTATGAGTACTTACCTCAGGAAACAGAGGTCAGCCATGCAACTTATGCCTGTGTGGGAGTGGGTGTGCAAGCATCCCTTTGTGCATGTGTAGATATTAGAGAGGTAGAACCCTCAGGGGTTCATTGAGAAGAGAAGGAGAAGGTTGGTTAGTTGTTTCTGTTCCTTGGCTATTAGTCTGTCCCTCAGAAAGAAACTAGGAGACAATACTTAGTCAGTTCATCATAATTCATTGTAATGTACTAACCTAAAGTAAATGATGGCAAAGTCTATTCCCATCCTAGTCAGAGGGTAAGTTCTGTTTACTTGCTCCTTTCCCAAAGGAAATAGGTTTGTTGTTAGTTTTGGTGTGGTTTTTTGTTTGTTTGTTCATTTTTCTAAGCTAACGAAAGTGGTAATAGTACCATCCTTAAAAACGAAGAGGTAGTGCATGTCATTCCTTCTTAGGTGTGAAAACTCACTGACTAAAGTACAACACTAAGTCTACTGAAATGCTTTCCAAACCATTGAGCTGTTTAATTTAAACAAGAAAGGTACATTTATAGGGCAGTGCATACTGAACTATGAGCATACACATTTCACTTGTATTTCTTTTGCACATTTTGTGGGAACATGAGAGATCCAGAGTGGAAATGAAACTGCAGATTCGTTTATCTGATTTTGGTGCAATGAGGTTATCTTTACCAGGCTTTGAGCATGTCCAGTGATTTCTCTGGTTTCCCAAGCAAAATATCTGTGTAGTGACTGTGTTCATAAAAAGTGTTGCCTCATCACAGCTTATGGACACTATGCCCTGTGTCATTACTAATTATTACCATTATGTAACTACAATTTTCTTGGCTGAATCCAGTCTTCTGATGAGCTTTGATATTAATCTTTGATCTGCTTTGAAATGGTTGATCACAGTCATAAACTTAACAGTTCTGGGAAGAGCTGACAATTGTTTTTTAACATATTAAAATTGAAGAGACCATTTTTAAATAACACCTTCTTATAATTGTGTTAATGCAACTGTTAACCACATTGAATTTCAATATAACCTCAGTTTGATCTCATACTCTGAACAAAGTGCTGGTTGGAATGAATTCCTGATTGGTACTTGTCTTTCTTTGACAAACTATCCAATGAACATTCTAGCAGAAGTATAATTTTGAACCTTCTTTGAACTTCTGTGATATTCAGATTTACATGCTCTTCTTTCTGAAAATGTACATGTGACAGTTGATTCTGTTTCTTCTTCATAACTTGCAGTTATCTGCAATCCTTTACCAATTATACTCAATCGGATGCTGTACTGACTGCAGAAGAGATTTCAAGATCTAGCTCACATCTATTTGTCACTATTGTAATCAAAAAAGTATTGAGTTTGGGAAAAAAGGACTTTTCATTTGTAGACAAAATCCTGTCTCAAGAATTTCCAATATTTTAAAAATTCTGTTCACAAGTTGCTTCTGAATACATTTTGATTTTTCAAAATTTGAGATGTTCCTTTTAAATTGCACTTGAGCATTTAATTTTGGTTATGTATTACGTGTGTGTAAACCTCCCAATGAAATTACCCAAGTTACCTGCAGCTGATCTGAGAAACAAACTTTTACAAGAAGCACACAAAATCTACACACACATCTTAAGAATATTTAATCAGCACAGGTGGATTTTTTTTTTTAATTCTAGAACTATATAATATTTTAAAAGTGGATGTTTTGGGTTGTTTGTTTTTTTTTTTTTCTTCAAGCATAATATAATACTTAAGAGTAGATGCTTATGTAAAGCGATACAGATGAGAGAGGAACTGGATTACTAGCATTTTACTCTGGCTGCATGACTTTTCAGCCTCTGCCATCACCTAGTCATACCAACAAATCCTCTCTCCTGCTCTTAGAATGCACGCAGAAGACTGTGTTGTATCAAATAATCAAGTATGGGAATTGTCTTGGGAATATCATGTGTTTCATCTGCTCAACTGACTGGGTGAATTTAGGTCCCTGGCATTCCTACTGGACAATTGTCCAGCCTGTTTTATATTTGATTCTTAGTGCCAGAGTCTTCACAACCACCCAGGACAACTTATCTTAATAATTCATGTTTTTGCAGATATGGGATCTTTCCTTGCTTTATTTGGAGCTCTAACGACCTACTTGATTCATTCTCTTCTTGCATGCTTTCTAAAATCTTTCCATGTCTAGCTGTTTTATTCTGTAGTGGTGTCATGTAGTTCTCAACATCTTTCAATCACAGAGTAGCAAAGTGCTAGCAGAAGCTTTGCTGAATACACTGGAGGTATTTCTTAACAATCCAATCTACATTCTTGCCACAGCATCCTAGGGTAATATATGCTTTTGCTGAAGCCATTTCACATGGCTTACTCTTACACAACTTCTGATCCACTGTTGTTCTTAAATATATTTCTCCATGCTATTTAATCAGTGATTGCAGATCCTGCCTGAGTCTTTACTAGGGAGTTAACTTATTAATTCATAAAGACTGTAAAATTAATGAAATTACTCTCAATAAATTAATTATGGATAGTTTAATGAATTGGATTCTACTTTTCCAGATCAGTTCTCACATTTTTCAAGATTACTTTATACTGATATTCCATTCTCTGGCGTATCTGTATTGTTATTTCTGAATTTTATTGGACTGCTGCAGCAAGGCTTTGGTAGTAGGGGGCTACAGGTGTGGCTTCTTTGAAAAGCTGCTGGAAGCTTCCCCTATGTCTTACAGAGCCAAGGCCAGCCAGCTCCAAGACAGAACCATTTTTGGCCAAAGTTGAGAAAAGTGGTGATAGTGATAGTGTCTCTGGGATAACATACATAAGAAGGGGGAAAAAAACCTGCACAACAACCTGCAGACACCGAGACGAGAGAGTTGAGAGAAACAAGAGAGTTGAGAGAAGCAAGAGAGTTGAGAGAAATAACTCTGCAGGCAACAAGGTCAGTGATGAAGGAAGGAGAGGAGGTGCTCCAGGTGCCAGAGCAGGGATTTGCCTTGAGCCAGTAGTGAAAATCATGGTATGGGTTTTGGTATGGTCTTCAAGAAGGCCAAGTGCCAGGTCCTGCACTTGGGCCACAACAACCCCAGGCAACTCTACAGGCTTGGGGAAGTGTGGCTGGAAAGCTGTCTGGCAGAAAAAGACCTGGGGGTTCTAATTGACAAACGGCTGAATATGAGCCAGCAGTGTGACCAAGTGGCCAAGAAAGCCAATGGCATCCTGGCTTGTATTAGAAATAGTCTGACCAGCAGAAGTAGAGAGGTGATTGTCCCCCTGTCCTCAGCACTGGTGAGGCCACACCTGGAGTATTGCATCCAGTTTTGGGCACCTCAATTCAAGAGAGATATCGAGGTGCTGGAGTGAGTACAGAGGAGGGCAATGAAGCTGGTGAAGGGCCTAGAGAATAAATCTTATGAAGAATGCTTGAAGGAGCTGGGAATGTTTAGTTTGAGGAAGAGGAGGCTTAGGGGGGACCTCATCAGTCTCTACAACTATCTGAAAGGTCATTGTAGAGAGATTGGTGCTGCTCTCTTCTCACAGGTAATTAGCGAGAGAACAAGAGGGAATGGCTTCAAGCTGCAACAGGGGAGGTTTAAGCTGGACATTAGGAAAAATTTCTTCACAGAGAGAGTGGTTAGACACTGGAATAGGCTGCCCAGGGAGGTGGTTGAGTCACCATCCCTGGATGTGTTTAAGGGTTGTTTGGATGTCGTGTTGGTGGATCTCGTTTAGGGGAGAACTTTGTAGAGTAAGGAAGATGATTGGACTTGGTGATTCCAAGGGTGTTTTCAAACCTAAATAGTTCTATGATTCTATGATTGTATGACTTGTACCATGTGGAAGGCACTCACACTGGAGGGGTTTGTGAAGGACTGCAGTCCAGGGGAAGGACTTATTTTGGATAAGTTTGTGGGACTGCACATTGGAGTAGAAGAGTGGGAGAAGGTAGGAGCAGCAGAGACAACATGTGATGGACTGATTGCAGCCCCTTTCCTGTCCCCCTGTGCAGCTCTGGGGGAGGCCGTAGGGAAATTATGAGTGAAATGGAGCCTATGGGAAGGGTGGGGAAGAGGTTTTAAGATTTATTTTTATTTCTTATTATTCTACTCTGATTTGATTGGCAAGAAATTAAATTAATTTGCCCAAGTTAAGTCTGTTTTGACCATGACAGTACTAGCTCAGTGATCTCCCTGTCCTTATCTCAACCTTCCATTCTTTTATTGTATTTCTCTTTCTCTGCCCTGTTGAGACAGGGAGTGATAGAGCAGTTTGGTGGGCACTTGGCATTCAGACAAGGTGAACTCACCACAGAATTAAATAAACAAATTTTTACCATTACACCACACATGCATTCATAAAATACTGAATAGGTCCAGATCCAGGACAGGCAGCCTATGCAATGTAACTTTACATTTTAACATTGTTGTGATTTTCCAGACATGTTGTCAAACACACAATAATTTATACAAAACAGACCAAGCACTCCTAGGCTGTATGAGAAAATATCAGGGAAGACAGGATTAAAAAAATATATATCTTACTAAAGTCAAGACTTTTGTTATCAACTATTTCTTCTACTTGTTTGTGAAAAAGGCCTGTTGCACTTTAAGAAAACTGAGTGGGTTTGAATCCCTTTTTTTGTTGAATCTGTATGTGTTCCTATTCATCTGTTGCTGTCTTTCAAGGTTTTGCTACAAGGAGTTTTTTTCAATTTCCTACCATTTCCTTCTTTGGCTTCTGAAGCTGGAATGATGAAACTGTGATTTTTTCACTTCTCTTTACTTCACTTTCCCTTTTGAAAGACCAGAACCACATTTATTTTTCTTCAGACTTCAATCCTTTCAGTCTTTACTTTCTAACATAATATTTAATGGCTTTAGTGACCATCACTCAGTTCACTAAATATTGCATGATAAAATTAATGACTGTTTCCTAAGTATCTGTTTTTTACTCAGTGAATTCTGCCAGCTTTAGTTCATGTATCACAGAAGCAGTGATATATATGCATATGCTTATCTTGAATTTTGATTTCACAGAGCTACCTCATGAAAATTGTACTGTACAAAATAAGATAGTGATTCTGCAGTATAGACTAGCTTCAGTACTGAATATTTTTAATAGAATATTGATCGACAATAACATTGTGCTGCCTTCTGCCTTCTTCATTGTGCAAAGTACTGATGTATGTATAAAATCTACATAAAACTTTGAAAGGCATACACAAAAGGATTAATTCAGCAATATCTTAGTCTGTGCAGTGATTTCCTATTAATTGAGTCATTATAACATTAATTTTGCAGGAATATCACAGATGCTTGTCATCAAGGTGACTAGGGCACATAAATGTGACATAAGATATATTCACAGTTGGAGGAGAGTAAGATAACTTGGATATGAAAAACACAAGAAAGATAAAAGATAAAGCAAACATTCACTGTCTAAAAATGTATTGTACACATGTGCAAGCAAATAGCACATGTTCTATTACAAAATACATGTAAGAAATTTCAGAACCACAAGAAATTGTGTATTCATTATCTACCTTGGACTTGTTAACCTGTTCTCTGCTCACTAACCCATCTCTCCTAAGATTCATTTTGATATTCAATGCCCCTAGGTATCCTCAAACAGCTTGTGCTCCTTATGTAAATTTCCTAGAGGGATGTTTTCCTTCATGCATGAAAATGGTACTGGATCTTACCCAGGTTAGACAAAACTTGGTCCTGGACCAGAAACAGATTCTATTTCCAAAAGCAGTCATTTCTCATGGCAAGAGCCAGGGATTTTTGTAACTGGAAAGCTAAGTATGACAGCTCTTTAAATAATGTCAGTTCTGTAGATAAACACCTAAATTACTGTACTATGTTTTCAAATACAGTCTTCTTTTTGTCTTCCCATATGTAGCAAAATATGTACGAGATTTGGAAAAATAACACAAAAAATTACTCTGATTGTATAGCTGTCATAGGTAGAAGTCAAGGCAGATTTCTCAGAGCTAGATTATTTTTATTTTTCTTAGTTAATAAAACCAGATTAACTTACTTTTATTATTATGTTTTAAGTACTCAAACCACATTTACATTTTTGTTAGATAAGGTCTTTCCTGTGTTTGGAAGACCAAAATCTGGAATAAGTGTCAGAAAACATGCTCTCTTCGGATTTGTTGAAAAAGTCTTCTGTCAAACTAGTTATACGGAAGGCAAGGTATGGCAGAATTCTCTTTCAACCTCTATATAGATCAGAATGCGGTGTAACAGTGCTCTTTCATCACTATATAAGAAGAATATGAAAATGCATTTGATTTTACTATTAGCTATGAGGTTTAATCTAATAAAATGATAGTTTTGTGGGTTTCAGTTCTGTGTCCAAGTAGAAAGAAACAAACCGAAAAACTCATACTTTTTCACAACAGGAACCAAGAATGGCAATAACAGAAAAAATACCTAACACAAGTCAATACGGCAGAGCTACAGCAGGCCTCTCTTATAGCTGAAAGGTAGCACAACTTTTGTTAGGTGTGTGTACAGTAAAAGGAGAGGAGAAGCATTAGCCAGCTAGAGCACATAAATTAGGAATTATGCTGTATTAATACCTGCTGCTTCTCTGAGGAATATCTGACTCAAACAGCAAGAAAATCACAATAATATATTTAAAGATACACAAGTTGCATTGATTTTGGAATTCAAATAGACACTTTGGATTGTAAATACAGCTCACTGGTGCTTAACAGATGTAGCTGTCCGTAGGGACATGAGTTAGTGGTGGACTTGTCAGTACTATGTTAATGTTGGGATTTGATGATCTTCAAAGTTTTTTTCAAACAAAACAATTCTATGATTCTGTGGTTCCATGTTTTGACTGTGCTATGTTGAGTATGTTGAATTTGTGTGTGTTCTTATTTACTCAGTGTAAAGAACAATTTATGAAAGCAACAGATTGATTTTGACCATTGAAAAACAACTAATGCAATCCATAACATAAATAACTAGAGCCACAAAGATGATTAAGGGAGTGGAACATCTCCCTTATGAGGAAAGGCTGAGGGAGCTGGGTCTCTTTAGCTTGGAGAAAAGGAGACTGAGGGGTGACCTCATTAATGTTTACAAATATGTAAAGGGTGAGTGTCAGGGAGATGGAGTTAGGCTTTTCTCAGTGATGACCAGTGATAGGACAAGGGGTAATGGGTGGAAATTGGAGCATAGGAGGTTCAAGGTGAATATGCGAAAAAATTTTTTTACTGTGAGAGTGACAGAGCACTGGAACAGGCTGCCCAGGGAGGTTGTGGAGTCTCCTTCACTGGAGACATTCAAAACCCACCTGGATGCGTTCTTGTGTGATGTGCTCTAGGTGACCCTGCTCTAGCAGGGGGGGTTGGACTAGATGATCTTTGAGGTCCCTTCCAACCCCTAAGATTCTATGATTCTATGATTCTATGAACTAGCTCAGGTTCAAAATATATACCCCATACTGCTCTGCTAATAATGGGAATACAGACATTAACTATATTTTACTTTCCATGAATAAAATAGACATGTCCCTGATGAACAGGTGGACTCAATATTGAAAGAATGTTTAACAAAGTTCATTAGCACTATTTACATCGGTAGGTACTGTAGATCATTGAAAAATGGATTCACACTAGTTGAAGTCTTCCTTTTGTTTCAGAATATGACAGAAAATTAACCAAGCCACAGTTATATTTTGCTATCTTAGCTAAGATATGTCTCAGGAATTCTCATTAACCAGTGCAAGTATGTGATTCGTAAATTGGTAACTCCTGACTCTGCAAATCTCGAGCATGTACATTTCGGCACTGTATCTCCATTGTTTACAGCCAAACAGAATATAAAGGTCTCACACCATCAAGCAAAACTTTGAGGTACTGTTTCCTAATTTGTCACAATATCACCAATTTCTACAGAATAATTTGAAATTCTGTTCCCATAGACACTGGAATATAAGAAAAGCTAGGAAGTCCAGGCATTCCTTGGGATATGGTGATTATCACATTATAGAAGTTTTGACCTAGAGGCATTTAACAGGGCTACCACAGTTACCATAGCTGAATTCTATACATTCAAGGTTTTTCATTAACATGGAGCACAACTCCTCCACCTCTTCTCCTCTGCCTGTCTTTATGAAACAACCTATAGCCATTGATCTTTATCCCCCAGTTGTGTGAATTGTCCCACCATGTTATTTCTATGATATCAGAATTATTTGACTGGGTATGGAGCTTCAGTTCCTCCTGTTTATTTCCCACGCTGCATATGTTAGCGTCATACACTTCAGATGTTTGACATTTTGGTTCCTATTTAGGGAGACAGATAAAGCACATTTTACACTACTCTGGGCTGGCCTGATTTATTCCCCAGTTGGTTGTAGTGGCAATGGTGGTGTGAGCATTGCCACTGAGGCTCCTTTCCTCCAGGTCCTTCAGTTTAAAGCCCACCTCACCAAGTTGGCCAGCCAACTTGCCAAAGATTCCCGTCTCTCTTAGGCAAGTGGATTCCATCCCTTCCCAGCAGGTTGTAGCCCTTATAGAAGGTTCCATTATCATAAAAGTCAAAACCTTTGCAACACTAGCCACACAGCCAGAAGCTATCTGCATTATGTGGGTGTTCCTGGCTGCCCCCAATCCTTCAAGTGTTAATATTGAAGAAAAGATAACTTGGGCACCAAAACTCCTAACTTTCTCCTTCAGGGCCTTAAAGTCTTTCTTGATTCTGCCTAAGTTTGTTTTTACAGTGTCATTCATGCCCACATGAAAGAGTAGCAGTGGATAGCAGACTGTGAACTTGACAAGTTGTGGCACCATCTCAGCAACGTCATGGACTGCATGAACTACTGCACTATGCCCCACTGAAGTGCAAGTGCTGTTTGCCTGCCCTGTGCTCAGTGGCCAGCAGTTACTTGCTGCTGTCCCTGAGGTTTCTTATGCATGTGGGTGAGGTTACAGTCTGCTGCCCTGACAACACCTGCACCTCATCAGCCTCTCCTGCAAGAGTTGCCAGGTCCTGGTGGCTTCCGCCTCTTACTTGGACTGCCCCTGCCGAAGGGAAGCTCTGATTGGCCTTGTCTACCTGGTCTTGTCAGCTCCGGGGCAGCTGCTCTCAGTGACTGTACTTTCAGACAAATGTGACAGTAATAATAGCCAACTTATGTGGTGCTAGGCAATCCCAAAACCTCCTGTTAGTACATACACTGACAGCAGAGACATCTGCCAGGCAGAGTACAGGATGAGCCTCCTGTTCCAATTTGCTCTTGGTCCTAAGTTGGTGGAAAGCTCACAGTGCCCACATCCTGGTGTTGGCCTCCTCATGATCTCATCTGATAAAATATCAAAGTGGGCTGAGGAGAGCAGAGAATTTTTGCTGGGAAGTCCAAGAATCCTCTGGAATGATGCAGTCCCAGAGGCTTAGCAAATGTGACTATTAGATATACTTAAAGAATTGAAGCATTTTAGTTGAAAGTGCTTGGTCTTCTCTTTCTCCTAGTCACATTCAAAAACTTTCTCTTATGCTTGAACTAGTGTTCTGGCACTAAAACTTCTAGTATTTTCCCTAAAAGACATTTAGCTCTTTATCTTGACATGGAGAAAAGAAAAAAAAAAAAGACAAAAATAATAAAAAAGATAGTACTAATCTAAATTAAGAGTCTTACCATGTTTTTCCCTGTCGAGTAAAAGGAAGCTCTATATCCCATAGCAATGAGCCAGGTGTAAAAGTTGCCATGTGGTTAGCCTATTAGGTATGTAGGATTTTTCCAAATCTCACAGATGAAGTACCAGGCCGAAGCAACACGTCTACCCTTGTGTTTGTATCCAAGACACAGCCCCCATCTAAACTGGGGTAAGCTAGATGCATAAAGATGGAGCCTTGTTACATCTCCAGACCAGGAAGAACAACTGCATCAGTAACATTTTAAGTATCTTGACTTGCCAGCTTTACTTTTAACTTCCTTTAGAATGTATTGATTCTAATTTTGTCACTGCACATTGATGGAGTTTATCTTGTGGGAAGCATGGGATTTGTACAGAAGGCTAGGGAGAGCAGAACTCTGCATGTGTCTGTTTTGACTGGTTGTTTGCTTTTTTTTTCAGTCTGGTTGTCCCTTTTTTCCAGAACTCTAGCCATAACTTCCAGTTCTTTAGTTTCCTTTTATTCCTTATCAGTGTCCTAGTGTGTGTGCATGCTAATCCATGAAAGCTGTTATTAGACCTGGTCCTTTCCTATTACAAAATTACTGAACCTTTGAGGCTGGAAAAGACCTCTGAGATCATCAATTTCAACCTATGACCTAACACCACTACGTTGGCTAGAGCATGGCACTAAGTGCCATATCCTACAGGGTAAACACCTACAGGGATGGTGACTCCACCACTTCCCTGGGGAGTACATTCCAATGTCTAACCACCCTTTCCACGAGGAAGCGCTTCCTAATATCCAACTTAAACCTCCTCTGGAGCAGCTTCAGGCCATGCCCTGTTGTCCTGTCACTAGCTGCCTGAGAGAAGAGCCCAGCCCCCACCTGACTACAACGTTCCTTCAGGTAGTTGTAGAGAGTGATAGGGTCCTCCCTGAGTCTCCTCCAGGCTAAGCAACCCCACTTCCCTCAGCTTATCCCTGTAAGACTTCCCTCTAGTTCCTTCACCAGCCTTGCTGCTCTCCTCTGGATCTGCTCTCCTCTGGACCTGCTCCAGCACCTCAATATCCTTCTTGAAGTGAGGGGCCCAGAACTACAACCAGTGCTCATGGTGAGGCCTCACCAGTGCTGAGTACAGGGGGAGAATTACATCCCTACTCCTGCTGGCCACACTAGCTGTCACTTGGTCTTGTTGGCCCTCATCTGCTAGGCAGGTCACCTCATCCAATCATAAAAGGAGATCAGATTGGTCAGGCAGGACCTTCCTTTCCTAACCAGTAATAGCTGGACATGATACCGTGGTTGTTTTACATGCTGCTTGATGGCACTCAGGATGATCTGCTCCATAACCTTTACAGGCACCGAGGTCGGGCTGACAGGCCTATAGTTCCCTGAGCCTCCTTTTGTTATTAATGTATTTATAAAAGCACTTTTTATTATCCTTAACAGCAGTGGCCAGGTCAAGTTCTAACTGAGCTTTCACATCTCTAATTCTCTTTCTATATGACCTTACAATATCCTTAAATCCTTCCTGATTCACCTGCCCTTTTCCCAAAGTTGATACACTCTTCTTTTTCTTTTTTTTTTCCTGAGTTCTTATGAAAACTCCGTACTCAACCAGGCCAGTCTTCTTCCCTGCTGGCTTGTTCTTCAGCACATAGGGACAGCCTGCTCCTGTGCCTTCCTAATTCCATTCTTAAAGTAAGATCAGCCTGCCTGGGCCCCTTTGTTTTTGAGGGCTGCTTCCCAAGGGACTGTCTGAACCAGCATCCTAAACAGACCAAAGCCAGCCCTCCCAAAGCCCAAGGTAGAGGTTTTGCTGACAACCCTCATAACTTCACTACATATTGAAAATTGTATCATATCATGGTTGCTGTGCCCAAGATGACCTCCAACCACCACATCTCCCACTAGCCCTTCCCTCTTTATAAACTGCAGGTCTAGTGTGGCACTACCGCTGGTAGGCTCACTTACCAGTTGCAACAGGAAGTTGTCATCCACACACTCCAGAAACCTGCCCCCTTTCTGCTATGCTGTACTTCCAGCAGACACCTGGCAATTTGATGTCCCCCATGTGAACAAGGGCTAGTGAACACGAAACATCTCCTAGTTGTTGAAAGAATGTCTTGTCAGTGTCTTCATCCTGGATGGGTGGTCTGTAGCAGACTCCCACCAAGATATCAGCCTCATTGGCGTTTCCCTTTATCCTTACCTGTAAACATTCCACTTTGCTATGTCTAACATTGAGTTCTAGGCAGTCAAAGAACTCTCTAACATATAATGCTACCCATTCTTTCATTGCCTGTTCCTTCGAAAGAGCCTGTAGCCATCCATTGCAGCAGCCCAACTATGTGAATCATCCCACCACATTTCTGGGATGGCAGTTTTATCATGGCTTCCCTGCTGCACAATAGCTTCTAACTCTTCATGTGTATTGTCCGTGTTATGGCAATTGGCACATACAGAACTTGAGACGAGCTATGGATCTCGCCTCCAAAACCTAGTCACTACAGGGCTTCCTCTGAGCTGTTTAGGAATGTTTTGGATATCTTTTGGGTCTTTTCCTCCCAAAGTTTATTTTTCTCACTCTCCTTGCTGATTCTTACCTTTGACCACCCACTATCTAGTTTCAGCCTGAGGGGAACTGTAATCACACCAGCATTTCGCAGTTGCAGGGTCTGAACAGAATCAGTTACACAGCCTAAAATTACAAACTGTTCGTACAGTGCTACAGGTTGATAATTTTGTACTCTGACGCAATGAGAGCAGCAAGATACCGCAGTATTTGTAATTAATCTAATTGAAACTTGAAGTAAAATATAAGTTTTAAAGATAACAAAACTTGCTAGGGAAATGGAGAGTGAACAGCACTAGATGAAAATATTTACAATATTAGAGGGAACATATCAATTGATAAAATAATTGATGTAACAAGGAAGAAAGTAGAAAATAGTACACAAAATATGATTAAATCACAGCTTTGCTAGCGATATCATTTCTAGTTCTTCTGAATTTTCAGGTCTATTTTCTTATGAAATAAGCAGGGGAAATGATGACTTTTTTTCTGACAGACACACTGAATCTACTCCCTACCACAAAAAGCAGCAGTGCATTTGTGCTACTGCTGCCTGTCACTGTGTTCCATATTTTACTTTCTTTTCACCTTCCTTTAACGTGAAGGAAGCAGAAAGTTTACCTATGTTGTTTGCTGGCAGCTGAAATTCTTACTCATTTTCTTAATGGGGGCAAGAATAGCTTCCAAGACCCAGAACTGTGTGTCTTTAGACTTTTCTTGGTTAATAAAAGGAGATGACAAGACTGGAGTGTATTAAATCTGGTGCTGTCTCCTGGGCATCATTTATAGATTCTCTGTCAAACTACAAGATCCCCTATTACTATGAATAGAGTAATTAGTTTATAATTACAAGTTAATCACAAATCTATAAAAGAAGTTTCCAAATATTGACAATGGTTAAGAAAGTGAAATTACGTTATATAGCTAATTAATTGCTGTTTTGAAATTCGTGAAAAGAAATTAATTCTTAAAGCACCTTATAATCCCAGTTGGCGGAAATTGCTCTTCTCTACTTCCAGCTTCAGTGGTTATTTGTATATCTCTGATGTCCTGAAGGAAATGATTAGAACAAAATATAAAAGTAGTGTTTTCAGTAGAGTTCAGTTCTATTCTGAAAAGTGTGTTTAATCAGCACTTTCCTATGGAAAAGATTAGTTCCCTCTAAGTGTTACAAGTCCTTTTTCTACACCATTTTCACCCTTTTGGGGCTACAGGGAAGACCTCAGGAAGGAAAAGTAGTCAAACATACAGTATTCAGCATAAAAAACAGTAAAAGAGAAAAATTTAATAACTAGTGTAATGGAAAAAAGTATTAATTTGCTGATATTTTTCTCATTTTGACATTCATTACTCACATTTTATCCATAGCAAAAGTATGTCAACTTGAGAAAGGAATTATCACATCTTTCAAATTGTTATTATTTATGTTCTTATTTGAGTTACCCTACTGTCATGGACTGATGCCTCATTGTTTCAGGCAATTTACAACCAAAAAGAAAAATGCTGGTTCTTTCTTCAAAAGACTTGAGATACTCTGAATGGATGTATGCAGATGAGAGAACACAAGGAAGCAATGACACAGTAAAAATCAGTGGCAATGGTTGCAGCACATCTGCATCACAAAATGTTTTATGGTGTTTTTTTTTTCTGGTGGGTGGGAAAATGTAAGGAAATAGCAAGGGCACGTTGCTGAGCATAGTCGAAATAAGAGATGGAAACAGCATTATGGATGTTTATGGGAAAGTTTTCCCCTATGTTATGAGCAGCATGAAATGTTTAATTAAAAATCTAGCAACTGTGAAGTAAGGATGTGCTATGGACATGGATGAGCCTGGATGAGATGTAATTTACATATATACGTATATCAATAACATAGTATTACACTGTGAGAAGCACTGAGAGTGAAGACAGACCACTCATGCTTTCATACCATAGATATAAGAGAGTCTGTGAAGATGTTCAAAGAGAGAGGAGACATCAGCACATTCCCTGGTAAATTTTTTCTCTCTGAATAAAAACTGCTGAGGGACTGGGGTGTTTTTGTATTTGTCTGCTTCCTTCCTTTGATTCATGAATGCATCATGGAGAAGCGGGCAGCAGCTTGAAGTCCATTATTGGATCTGACAGAACAAAAGAACCATTTATATAAATGAAAAATAAGTAGTGCAATCCCTCTTTTTTTTTTGTCCTTCTGTTTGTGTGTGTGCATACACATGCCCATGTCTTTTTATGCTTGCTGGTTGTTTTGGGGATAGTCCTCTATCAGCTGGCATCACATTTGCTCTCTGGCCATTAGAGAAAGTCCTGCTAAAGAACTGTAAACACTACAAGGAAGTTGCTCTAGTGCCTATGTCTGCTGTAGCATGGAAGGCAGAAACAAATCCTCAGTCCACTGCAGACCCATGATGCCTGCCTTCTTCACTGATTGATGTGACTTCCAAGAAGATGTTGGTAGCAACAGAAAATACAAAAATTGTCAGTATAAGTATTTGGAGCTCATCAGTTACTTGTCCAAAGTTAACTCTAGGGCTAGTTAATTCTGCTAGGCTTCTTGCAAGTAGTTAGGATGGTTTATTTTGTTGGCTTGGAACAAAGTTGCTAAAGCACTCCCCATCATATTTGAAAAGTTATGGCAGTCAGATGAAGTCTTCAGAGACTAGAATAAAAAAAAGAAAAAAAAAAAAGAAAGGAATTTCATACTCATTTTTTTAAAAAGTAAAGAGGAGGAGCCTGAGAATTACTGACCAGTCAGCCTCATCTCAGTTTCTGGTAAGATCATGGAACAAATCCTCCTAGAAGCTATGTTGAAGCCTATGGCAGTTAGGAAGATAGGTGAATAGAGACAGCCAGCATGGTTTCACCAAGGGCAAACTGTGCCTGACTAATCTAGTGGCCTTCACAAATGGTGGACTGACTGCATCAGTGGAGAAGGGAAGAGCAACTGAAGTAACCTGGATGAGGCGCTGTTGATATGCTTGAGTGAAGGGATGCCACGCAGAGAGACCCTGACAGCCTTGAGAAGTGGTCCCATGTGAACTCCATGAAGTTCAAAAAGACCAAGTAAAAGGTTCTGCACCTGGATCAATATTAATGCAGACTGGGGAATGAATAGATGGAAAACAGTCCAGCAGAGAAGGACCTGGGGACACTAACAGACCAAAAAATCGAGTGAGTTGACACTGTGTGTTAGCAGCTGAGAAACCCAATTGTGTCCTGGCCTGTAAAAAAATATCTGTAATTGGCAGGTGATCCTTCCCTTCTACTCTGCTTTCATGAGATATGACTTGGTGTATTGAATCCAGCTCTGGGGTCCCCAGTGCAAGGCAGGCATGGATCTCCTAGAGTGGGTCCAGAGGAGGGCCATGAAAATGATCAGGGTACTGAAATATACATTGTATTAAGAAAGGCTAAGAGAGCTGCCGAGTTGCTTAGTCTGGAGAAGGTTCTGAAGAGACCCTATTGCACCTTTTCAGTACTTCAAGGGAGCTTATAAGAAAGAAGCATTAGGGCTCATAGTAGACATGACAAGGAGCCACAGATTTAAACTGGAAGAAGGTAGGTTTATACTGGATATAAGAAAAAAAATTATGATAAGGGTGGTGAGACACAGAAATCTTGTTCAGAGAAGTTGTGGATGCCCCATCATTGGAAGTGTTCAAGCTCAGGTTGGACAGAGCTTTGAGCAAATGATTTAATGAAAAATTCCCCTTGCCTATGGCAGGGTGGTGGGCTAGTTTGAGCTTTCAAACCCAAATGATTCTATGATTCAATTATTAACATAATAGGACATATCCAGTGGCTCATGCTGGGCCAGCTTCCTAATGGACTCCTTTTAACCAGTGGCTAGAAGTTTTTTGTGTCAGTATGGTAGGATTGGTTTTACAAGGGGGGGAAAAAAAGAAAGAATAACATTTTGAAACAAATTTCTAGAGACAGTATTGCATTTTCCCTTATTAATATTAATATTAATTAATATTAAGTTATACACACAGTAAAGATTACTGAGTATATGGTTTTGGTATCCAGTTACAGTCCAAGGTCACTGCAGTAAGGCTCTGTTCAACAACTTAATGAACAACCTTGATGATGGAACAGAGTGTATCCTTGGAAAGTTTACTGATGATAGGAACATGGAAGGACTGACTGATTCACCAGAAGGCTGTAAAGCCTGGACAGACTGGAGAACTGGGCAAAGAGGAACTTAATGAGGTTCAACAAGAATAAGTGTAGAGTCTTGCACCTGGGGAGGAATGATGACATGCACCAGTAAAGAATAGGAGCTGACCTCCTAGAAAGCAGCTCCGTGGAGAAGGACCTTGGAGTCCTGGTGGACGACAAGTTATCCATGGGGCAACAATGTGCCCTTATGGCCAAGAAGGCCAATGGTATCCTGGGGTGCATTAAAAAGTGCATGTCCAACAGGTTGAGGAAGCTTCTCCTCCCCCTATACTCTGCCCTAGTGAAACAACACCTGGAGTATTGTGTCCAGTTCTAGGCTCCCCAGTTCAACTGGGACAGGGATTTACTTGAAAGAGAATCCAATGATGATGATTATGTGACTGGAACACCTGTCTTACGAGGAAAGGCTGAGAGACCTTGGGGCTGTTTAGTCTAGAGAAGAGAAGAGAAGACTGAGAGGGGAACTTATTGATGTATATAAATATCTGAAGGGTGGGTGTCAAGAAGGAGGAGCCAGTCTCTTTTCAGTCATGCACTGAGATAGGACAAGGGGCAATGGATTAAAACTGGAACACAGGAAGTTCCAACTCAACATGAGAAAGAACTTCTTTACTGTAAGGGTAATGGAGCACTGCAACAGGCTGCCCAGAGAGCTTGTGGTGTCTCCTTCTCTGGACACTTTCAAGACATCTCTGGATGTGTTTCTGTGTGACCTACCCTAGATGCTGTGGTGTTCCTGCTCTGACATGAGGGTTGTACTAGATGATCCCCAGAAGTGCTTTCCAACCCCTAACATTCTGTGATTCTGAGATTCTCTGGTTCTCTGGTTCTGTTATGTTTTGCCCTCTTTTAGGCTCCTGTTAACTCCATGTTTTTGCACAGTAGTCTCCGAGCCTGAAGAAAATTGCATGTTGAGTGGCTGCAGTGTATTAGGCATCCAAGACTTAGGTCATGGATCTAAATTTGCTGTGCAATGTATAATTTTCCTTATTGCTTCTCTTTCCTTTTTCTCAGTTCAACCCTTTTCGTTCCCTTTTGGGACTTTCTTAATGGACTCTGCTTATCCGCACACACATATTTACTCCCCACTGCTCTTTACAGGCAAACCACTAATATATCTCCTTGCAATCCTTGCTTTTGGGAGGCGAAGAAGATGCCAGGGAGCTGAATACATAACTGCCCGTCTTAACAACTCTAAGACACGCTAGCAGGGATGTGTACCTTTTGATAGATAAGGCAAAACAGTCTTACTAAGCTAGCCTGATTCATTCCCTCCGGCCTATCTTTACCTCCTGACTCCTGAGAAAAATCTGTTCTACCATTCTTCCTTTCTGTGCATGCGTGTTTCCTTCAAATTATGATCAAAGAAGGAGTTTCCTGCCCTGCACTGCAGATGAAGGCAAACTTCTTCAAAAGTCACTGGTGTAGCTATACATCTGCTTTAAGGAGTAGAAGCAATTGCTTTTCTTTCCACTTTCTTAATCCTCTTCCTCAAAGCTTTCTGCAGGGCATGGAGCTGGTCTGATTTTGAAACTTGCTTAGTTTAATGCATTTTTAAAACTAATTAAAATGTTCTCCATCCCTTTTCCAGTACCATGCAGGCTGAGCAATGGACACCCCAACATCTGGATTTTTCTCTGTGGCTGCAGAAGAGATTAAGCTAGGTATTAGTTTTGGGCTAGAAAAAAAAATACTTTCTCTTGCCAGAAAGAATGGATTGGCCAAAAAAGAAGGTTTTAGTAAAGGATTTAATGAGTGAAGGAGGTGGGAAGCTTGAGGGAGGAGAGTTTTCTCTGTGCTTGCCTTTCCTCAGAAGGTGTCCTGGATTTGCCCTTGCTTTGATTGATAGTGTATTCCTCCAACAGTACAACCCACCCTTCTGTTTCCCTTCATCATATAACTGAGTATTGTGCTGATGGTTTGGGGGCCTTTCCTCATATTATTGCAAAAAAATCCTCTTGTTCAGCATACTGAAGATCCTCAACATTTGACAAGTATTTCCTCCTTTTATTCCTTGCCCTAAAATATGCAGTGCTATTTATCAGTTTTAAACTACATGTACTTTCTTGGTTCTGCTGTGCCTGCCTGCACTGCTACTTTTGATATGATAGTACTGATTAGCCAAAGTGGAAATCTAGGGCTTTTTTGAGATTCCTGCTAATAATATTTTTTCAGTTTGAAAGAAAGTTTAAGTTAGGTGTGGAAGGCAGAGAAATCAGCAACATGTGCTTCCTCTGTTTGCAGATATGGTGGACTACCATCATCAGATTTCATATACAGACCATGGTCACACCTGGTAATAATTTGGGTAGGAAACAGCATCATGCATGAAAATTCAGTAAGTGAAGGTAGTGTTAGAGTCAGATGACATGTTTGTTCCCCTGAAATGTTACTGAACAGCTGCTTCAGCATTGACCCAGTGTCCTGAGGGAAGTGTTTAAATTTAATTCAGGAATAAACCCAAGCTCACAACTGCTTGAGATCATTAAAAATCCCAAGACCCTTTTTGTGAGAATAAAAGCATGACCCTGATATCTTGGCCAAATTCCAGACAGTGAAATTGCATTCTGCTAATATGAAATGTACCTGTCATTTGAATTTCAAAGCTATTCTGAATTACCACTGAGAACTGTTGAGTTTTGCATGCTTTAAATGGTTGCCATATCCACTACTTAGACACCGCATTTCCGGAGTGGAACCTGTTAGTAAGTCTATCTCCAAAGCCCATTGGAAAAGAAGGAATAAATTGAAGACAAAATACCATCATTATTTCCTGTGGTAGCACTATGATTTTCCCAAACTTTATCAAGCCACCAATTAGTTTTTATTATTATTCTTAGCAATGTTAGTTTGAGCTTCTTCACAGGAAAGGAGATAATTGAAAGCTAGATCAGAAAACCAGTAGTTGGAATAAAACTAAAACAGAAAAGAGTATGAACTCTAGGCATGGCATGCTTGCACTTTAAATGCTTGTTCTCAGGAGAAGAGCAGCTATTGCATAAGATTGTTTTTTCTTATTTGGTTCTTTTATAATGAGTTAAAATAATGAAACAGACATATGCAACCATACTGAAATCATCTTACCTATCAATTACAGCAGGTCTTTTTGTGACAGCTGTACCACTACATGGTCCAAACTGGAAGGAAGACTTCAAAAGAATCTGTAATGCTCCATTCCAGCAGCCCAAGCCCACTAGGTGTGGTATCTCCAACCTCATCAGAGACCTATGAAACAAAATTCTGTGTAGAGTTAAACCACAAATGGAATTTAATATATTATAAACTGAGAAAGGAAAACATAATTTTATCCCATGGCAGAGATGTGATTTACACAGCTCAGGGAAAAAAAGCAATATTCACATTGTGTCATCTAGTAATCAACTTGTCAGAGAATTGGAGCTTAGGACTTTTCAATTTTACTGCTAAGGATAATCATGACACCAATGAATTTGTCTCCATTCTTTCCAGAATTCAAGATTAACTGGACATAAGATGCAGTTTGAGGGCTTTAACTAAGGATACTTTTCATTTAACAGGCCCTTCATATAGTACTGAAACAGTGCAGATGGCAAAATACCATTAAAACTATAGCCAAAGGAACCTCGGTTAGAAGTAGTTTGTTAGCAGCATACATAGGAACTCTTAAGCCTCAAATAAATAAATAAATAAATAAATATTGCATATGCTCTCTCCTTCCAGCAGTGTTTTGGTCACTACCGTCTGTCACTAGCAGACCTTCTGCCTTTGGGCTCAATTCTGGCAGCTGCTTTCATTGCCCTCATCTTCTCATTCAAGACCAAGTTTTTTATTTCCTTCATTCTGCTTTTCTGCTAAGGGCTGAAAAGCCTCCCTGCTCTGTGATGGAGTGCCACAGGGGCAATGTGCTTAGTCTGCTGCACCCGTCCTTCATTAGAAATTGTGAACATGGGCAGATCCCCAGAACTTTAGAAAACAACCCCATTTGACCTTAGCCTACTTTTTTGTGTGTGTGGATTCAAGGCCAAAAACAACATTTGGTTTAAGCATTATCAATTACTTTCCATACCTGAGAGACAGCAGGACTTGTATGGGCACAGGAAAATGTAGAGACATGCCACGTTGTTACATGTTTTAGTTTCTCAGCTTCTCTCATTCTTTTACAAATGTCAGGCCACCAACTAAATTATTAAATATCAAGTATACATAGGACTAGATAGAGTAAAATAAATTGTGTAAATTTTGTCTGCCTTGACTTCAGCAAGGCTTTTGACACTGTCTCACATATAATCCTCATTATGAAACTCAGCAAGTGTGGGCTAGATGAGTGGACAGTGAGGTGGACTGAGAGCTGGCTGTGTGACAGAACTCAAAGGGTTGTGATTAATGGAGCTGGGTCAAATTGGAGGCCTGTAACCAGTGGTGTCCCCCAGAGGTCAGTACTCACTCAGGTCTTGTACAACATCTTCATCAATGACCTGGATGAGGGGACAAAATGTATCCTCAGCAAGTTTTCTGATGATACAAAACTGAGAGGGGTGGCTGACACTCCAGATGGCTGTGCAGCCATCCACTGTGACCTGGACAGGCTGAAGAGCTGGACAGAGAAGCTCAACAAGGGTAAGTGTAGGGTCCTGCACCTGAGGAGGAAGAATGTCAGGCACTGGCATAGGTTAAGGCTGGATCTGCTGGAAAGCATTTCTGAGGAGAAGGATCTGGCAGTCCTGGCAGACAGTAAATTATCCATGAGCCAGTAACGTGCCCTTGTCACTGAGAAGGTTAATGGAATCCTGGGGTGCATAAGGAAGAGTGTGGCCAATGGGTCGAGAGAGGTCATTCTCCCCCTCTACTCTGCCCTGATGTGGCCACATGTGGAATACTGCATCCAGTTCTGGGCTCCCCAGTTCAAGAGACACAGGGAACTACTGGAGAGAGTCCAGTGAAGGACAAAAAAAGATAGCTGGGGGACTGAAGCATCTCTCTTATGAGGAAAGGCTGAGAGACCTGGGACTCCTTAGCCTGGATAAGAGAAGGTTGAGAAGAGACCTTATTAATGCCTCTAAGTATCTAAAGTGTGGGCACAAGGACGATGAAGGCAGGCTCTTTTCAGTAGTTCCCAGTGATAGGAGATGGGCACAAACTGGAACATAGGAATTTCCATTTAAATATAAGGAAAAACTGCTTTATGGTGAGGGTGATAAAGCACTGCAACAGGCTGCCCTGGGAGTTTGTGGGGTCCCCTTCTCTGGAGATATTCAAGACCCACCTGGATGCAGTCCTGTGTAATATGCTCTAGGTGATCCTGCATTAGCAGGGGAGGGTTGAACTAGATGATCTCTAGAGGTCCCTTCCAACCCTGACAATTCTGTAACTCTGTGATCATTTAGTCTGAACGACATGGTTAGAATAGTACTTCAAAGTCATAATACAATTTTGTCTTCTAACTACACATATTTGGGAAGGGAGCTAGATGTGATAGTAACCATTTAGAATTTGTAGCTTCTCCATGGCCATTTCAGCTTTATATTTCTTTCTGGTGTGATAGCTATACTCAGTGCAGTATGTTCTGTGTGAATATGTGTCCCTTCTCAAAAACACAGCTACTTAAACTTGGAGAATTCTTTGTGTTCTAGAAATTGTATTAAAATTAAACTATTCTCTTAGTTATGATTACATTGTAAAGAGATAGTAGCAGTAGTTTTGCTAGGTTGATTTCCCATGTCAGGAGAGACACATTTTTCCCCAATGCACAGATTAGAAACTAAAAGCAAGCAATATGGAATGTGAGATAGTGCAACAGGCAGGGAACTTATGAACAGGAGCAGTCTTCCTATGTGACTCAAAACCTCATAGAAAATAACTTCTACTAACAAAATGTCTTGCTGTCATCAGAGACCTGCATTTAAACAGAACAAAGGCTTTGAAAAAAGTTGTAATCTTTAGTATTTGTCACACATTTTCAGTGCTAATATATTCATGGGTGAAAAATCGGTTGTGCAGCTGTGAAAACATGTTCACTACAGGGTTTTGCTTTTTACAGTCCAGACCCTTTCTGAGAACTGAGAGTTGCTTCTAAGAGGTGGGATCCCTCTGATCAAGCAGGAGAAAAGTCAGCTTTGCCAGCTGGATGGGCAACTTGGTGAGGAAACCTTTCAATTAGGAATGATGAGGGAGGATGACCAGCAGTAATGTGAGGAAGTGATGGACAAGGTTGCAGAGGGACAAGGACTCTGTGAGTTGATGTAAATAGGAGGGATGTTGTAATCAACAAAACAGTTCAGAAGGGAGCCCCATCCAAATATATCCACATAAATAAGACAGTACATACCAGACAGAGCTCTGGGGAAAGCTCCCATGACCTTTCTCGGCAACCAACATTAATTTGCTACCTCACTGAAATAAAAAAAACAAAACAACAACAGAAAAACAGGAGGAATTAGAGGTCTGTGTGTAGGTACAGTTATGGTCTCACTAGAAACATGGAGACATGGTGATATAGCTCACATGACTGGAGTTCTGTGATGGATGGATAAAGGCTATTAAGGAAGGAAATGCTGGGACAGCAAGAGGGCGTCACCCTTCATAGGAGATAGCAATGGGGTGCCTGCCTATGGATGAACATAAACCAATAAGCTGGTGAGAGCTGATGGGTCAGGTTTTGTTGGCTGTCAAACACAGGAGACATTGTGATTGGTGTCTGCAACAGACTGCCTGACTGGAAAGAAGAAGTAGACAGGGTCTTCTTCACAGGCCTCTTGCCTTACAAGAGACTTGAAGCCCCCTGAATATGCTGGAAAGATTATAGCAGAGCATGGGAAGTCCAAGAGGTTTTGTGAGTGCATCAATGTCACCTTCCTGACACAGGTGATCCAGGAACCAATGAGGGGAGTTGCTCTGACCTCATACAAACAAGAAAGAACTGGTTGCAGATGTAAAAGGCAGGGGCAGACTGTGTTGTCCATGGCATGGTGTTAATCATCCTCAAAGAAGGAAGTAGAGCAAAAAAGCAAGACCACAACATGGATTTTGAACAGCACATTTTAGCCTCTTTAGAAATCTGCTTAGAATAATCCCACTGGATGAAGCACTGGAGAGAAAAGGTGTCCTAGGTACCTGGTTGATTTTTCTGAATCACTTCCTCCAAGCCCAGGAAAGGTCCATTCTGACCTGCAGGAGGCCTTAATGGATGAACAAGGAGATTCTAAGTGAAACCAAACATAAAGTAACTGTGCAAGAGGTGGAAGCAGAGAAAAAGTGACCTGGGAAGAATAAAGAGACAGTGTATGAGCATGCAGGTATGGGGCTAGGAAAGCCAAAACTCTTTTGCAGTTAAATCTAGTGAAACATGGGAAAGGTAACAAAAAAGGTTTTTACAGTTACTGAAGTAGCAGGGGGAAGTTGAGGGAAAATATGGGAATGCTGTAGAATGGAATGGGGGATCTGATTGTAAAGGACATGGAAAACTCCAAGGTACTCTTTGCCACCTTCATATTGGTCTTTACTGCTAATATCTACCTTCAGGAATCTCAGGACAATGAACATCTGTTTAAGGAACATTTAAACAAATTGAAGATACATAAGCCCCTGGGACCCTATGAAGTGCATCCACAAGCACTGAGAGAGCTGCGCCATGTCTTTGCAAGAACAATCTTGATTGGCTTTGAAAGTCGGTGGTAGCTGAGGGAGGTTACTGAGTACTGGAAGAAAGCCACTGTTACTCCTGTCTTCCAAAAGGGCAAGAACTATGGTCCTGGGAAACACAGACCGGTCAGCCTCACCTTTATCCTATGGGAAGTGATGGACAGAATTCTCTTAAAAGACATTACCAAACACATAAAGGAAAAGAAGGTCCTTTGGAATACTCATCAGGAATGTATGAAGGGGAAATAATCCCTGACCAATCTCAAAGATTTCTACAATAAGGTGACTGTTACGGTGGATGACAGGAAAGCAGTTGATGTTGTTAATTTTTCAACTCCATCTCCCATAACATTATCACTGAAAAATTGATGCAATGTGGGCCAGGTATATGGAGACTGAAGTAGACTGAAAACTAGATGAATAGCCAGGCTTAAATGGTCATAGCAAAGACACAAAATTCAGCTAGAGGCCAGTTACTAGTGATGTACCCTGGGGATCAAATCTAGGGACAATGCTGTTTCATATCTTCGCTAAATACTTGGATGATTGGACAGAGTGCTCCCTCAACAAGTGTGAGAGGAGTGATTGACAGACCAGAGGGGTGCGTTGCCACTCAGAGGGTCATGAACAAGGTGCAGAAGTGGGCTAGCAGCAACCTCAGGAAGTTCTACAAAGGCAGGTGCAAAGCCTTGTATTTGGACAAAATTAACCTCGTGCATTAGGAGAGGCTGGGGGTGGATCAGCTGCAGAGCAGTGTGATGGAAAAAGGCCTGGTCCCCATGGACACCGTAAGCTAGCAATGTGCTTTATTTGCGAGCTACATTAGGCACAGCTGGACCACAAAGACAGTAAAGAGATGGGAGTAGGACAAGAGGCGATGTGCTCAGAGTAAAATGCAAGAAATTCCATTTAACGTAGGGAAAAGGTGTTTTACTTTCTTTTGGTTTGGTTTGGTTTTATGCAAGGATTGTTGAATACTGGGACAAGTGGCTCAGAGGGGTCTAAGACAACTGCCTGCTGCCAGTTGTCTACTGAATGATTCTACACTGCTGCCTCTCCACTGGGACAACTCTACATGGACTGTTGGATAGTGTGTGGCTCTGTTCTGCTCCTCCCCCTGCTGCTCCTCCCTCCTGGTCCCTCTCCTCCTTTTCCACTCCTTCCCTTTCTGGCACCCTGTTCCCAGTACCAGTTGCTTCTACCTGCTGCCCAGCACTGCACCAGTCCTGCCAGGTGGCACTGAGCTGCTGGTGCTCCCTGTGGATGACAAGCTCCATAAAGCCCTTGAACATCTGCTGGGGCTCTGCATGGTGCCGTGAGGACACCAAGGGCCTGGCAGCCAGTGTAGTCTCATGGGAGGCAGAGGGGGGACCATCAGAGAACTCATTCCAGCCCTGCCTGCAGTACACATTACATTTGGGAAGAGGAGGTGCTCAGGCAGAGGGGTGAATGCTGCAGGAAGTGGGGGTGGAGAGGAAGCTGGACACCCAAGCACTGCCCACTGAGAGAGCCTGACATTTTGTCATAAAAGCCTTGTTGTTTTGAATACAAAACCTGAGATTTTGGCCAGCATAAATGTGGTCAGCTAATGTGCTACTGGGACAGAAGAAGATGAGTGTGGACAAATATGGGATGATTTTTCTTAGGAAGCTGGGGAGCAGGTGGCTGCCCTGCTGCAGGGAGAAGCAGCAGCACAGTGCTAGGGAAGAGTGGTGCAGGAGCTGTGCAGCATTGTGCACCCATATGCCAGCCCATATAGAATCACCCACCCTTCAGATATTTATATACATCAATAAGTTCCCCTCTCAGTCTTCTCTTCTCTTCTCTAGACTAAACAGCCCCAAGGTCTCTCAGCCTTTCCTCGTAAGACAGGTGTTCCAGTCACATAATCATCATCATTGGATTCTCTTTCAAGTAAATCCCTGTCCCAGTTGAACTGGGGAGCCTAGAACTGGACACAATACTCCAGGTGTTGTTTCACTAGGGCAGAGTATAGGGGGAGGAGAAGCTTCCTCAACCTGTTGGACATGCACTTTTTAATGCACCCCAGGATACCATTGGCCTTCTTGGCCATAAGGGCACATTGTTGCCCCATGGATAACTTGTCGTCCACCAGGACTCCAAGGTCCTTCTCCACGGAGCTGCTTTCTAGGAGGTCAGCTCCTATTCTTTACTGGTGCATGTCATCATTCCTCCCCAGGTGCAAGACTCTACACTTATTCTTGTTGAACCTCATTAGGTTCCTCTTTGCCCAGCTCTCCAGTCTGTCCAAATCTTGCTGAATGGCTTTACAGCCTTCTGGTGAATCAGCCAGTCCACCCAGTTTGCTATCATCAACAAACTTGCTGAGGATACAATCTGTCCCCTCATCCAGGTCATTGATGAGGATGTTGAACAGGACTGAACCCAGCACTGACCTCTGGGGAACTCCACTAGTTACAGGTCTCCAGCTGGACTCTGCACCATTGATCACTACCCTCTGGGATCTGTTGTTTATCCACTTCTCAATCCATCTCACTGTCTACTCTTCTACCCCACACTTCCTGAGCTTTCTCACAAGGATGTTATGGAGACAGTGACAAAAGCCTTGCCAAGGTCAAAGTAGACTACATCCACTGCTCTCCTTGCATCTATCCATTGAGTCACACCATCATAGAAGTCTATCAGATTAGTCAAACATGATTTCCCCCACAGAGTTTTCCCGGGAGAGAGTTGGCTGTGTAGAAGCATCTGCTGGTGAGCTGGCAGTGAGGAGAGCTGATGGCAGAGAGTTGGTTATGACAGACCATTGCCAGCACACAGTTGTCTCTTTCTGGCCCGAGGAATGTGGACTCTTCATCCTTGGAGATACTCAAAACTCAACAGGACAAAACCCTTAGCAACCCTCTTCAGCTGGCCCTGACTGAGCAGGAAGACTGGACTAAGTAATCTGTTGAGGTACCCCACAACCTCAACGATATCTCTACTGTGTTCTATATAAAACTGAGTGATAATTCTTTTCAACCTGATTATTTGGACAGCCACTTCAGATCTATTTGGGCAATAGTGTCAGATAAAACATGCAAGAATAGCCTCTGTTAAAAAAAAAAGTACAGAAATTTGCATGAAAATACTTATTGTGTGTCACAGAAAAAAATTCAGGCTAGAAGTATTCTGTTAGGCAGGGCTGGTGCCTGCTTGAAATCTGGCAGTTATGTTCTAAATAAATTACAGCAAATACAGCTGACTTCATAAAGCCTTGGAAATCAAATTACTTGCAATAATTAATCTGTGAAACAAACATGAGTGTCAGGATTTCCATATCTCTTCTCCTCAGTCTCTTCACTTCTACCTGCCTCTTGCTCTTTGGGATGTTCAATCAACTGGAGTTTTTAACACCAAGAATTTGTGTGATAAAATGAAACTTTGTCAAAGTAAGTCAGGTGGCAGGACTACTTTGCCAGTCACAGAGCACTAAAATGGAATAAAGGCAACATCAAATGAACGTGCCTGCAGGGAAGGGAGTGGATATGTAACAATGTAACACAGAAAAGGACCTCTGATTTAATATGGCTCAGTTTCATAAAAGTGAAGGTAATCAAATAGGAATGTTATTAAAGTAATCAGACAGTCCTGCGACTTTCATCTTATTGTTAAGGGAGACAGTTAATTAAGTATGGGTACCATCCTGAATAACAACACCAAGCATAACTTAGAGTGATCAAGATCAAAACTGGGCCTAGAACTCAGCCATAAGTCTATTGCTCTGCTTGCTGCTGAACACAGGCAGCAAATGTTGGTGTGGTCATACTGAGCAGAGGTTATCTTGTTCTTTGCTTATTGCTAAAAACCGTGCAGCAAAACTTGTTATTGATACTTGTTTTGAGTTGTAGATTATTTTACAATAGACAAGGTTTTTTGACAGGAGTAGGAATGAGGCAATTACTACACACTGTCTGTCTAACATCATAGAGAAAATAGTAACTTGTGCCTTTGCTCTTATTTAAAAGTATTAGAAAAATCTGTCTGTGACAGAAGCACCCAAAACCACACAGATGCTTATTAGGAATGAATATTTATTCTAAATAACACTATTTAGCCTTCCAATAAATAAAAAATAATACCACAGATTTGGATGTTGGTTGTGAATATTAAGACACTACACCACAACTACTTAAGAATTCCTAAGCTTTTTTTGACAAGTCTTAACACAGATAATCTTAGCATGGATGACAATAATACCACATATGAACACTCACTCAAACAAAACAAAAAGCCTCCTCCTCAGGTATCCAGAATCACTTGTCCAACAAGGGACAAGGCTCACTCAGGGATCTATCTAGAAGAAACATATCACTGACCAAAGATGGGGTCACTCAATCTCGAGAAGTCTCCTTAGGTGGCATCCTGACTTAAGGGTTAGGCTTCCTGGCAGACCTGCTACTCCAGGGGAAAACCTAACCAGCTTGCTGGCAGGAACTCTGTTTTATAGACTAGGTCAGATCTGAACAGTGGTCATTCATTCACTATTCTACCTGACACAGCATTGTCTGGGGACCCTGGCAATCCCCACTTTTCCTGCAAAAATCAGGTGCCACCCTGTCTGTTGGCAGTTCCACAGTGCAGTAGAGGGTAAGACCAGAATTCAGTCTCAGTCTGACCTAAACAAGATGGGCCCATCAGGGATTCTTTTGGCAGCTCCAGATTGCTTAACAGGTAATACAGCAACCCTCAGCACTGGTGGCAGGAAGCAGGGGGTACATGTGCTCTGCCACACTGTCATTGTCCAAATTCTGCTTTGATTGTTCCAGCCGTGTCAGTACGACTAAACATATGAAAAAATCAAATGCCTTTTTTATTCCAATATGAAAAATGTCTTTACCCTTGATCACAGGATTAACCTTTACTTGTTTGGATTGAGTGGAAGTAGCCTTGGTCTTTTCAGCAGCGGCAGTGGGGGAGTGGCAGTGAGTGGAACAACATCTTGCTCTATGCGTCCACAATATATTATGAACATTCAGCAGAAGCATCCCTACTGCAACAATACTATTTAGATCAAGAGCTGGGAGATTCAGCCTGAAAGAAAATTGAGAGGTAAAACTGAACCTGCTACTGCCATTACCAACATAGACTTTTCTGTTTACATGAGGATTTGTACTGTACATATACAGTGCCACCATGCAGATCAGTATCAAAACCCCTGTAATCACTAGGCAGGTAATTACGTGGTTGATTATGGCTACAGTCCTGTCACTAAACCATAAAACAATAACAAGAGCAGCTACACAGAGCAGTACTATCCTGGCTGCATACCACATATACGATCGCATGTTGGGAAAAAAGGTCCAGCAAAAACATTGCAGAAAGTTTCTGTTCAGTTTTCAATCTGTCAGCGTATTCAACAGAAGTGTTGCCCGTAGCTTTCTGAGGGATTTCTCCTATCAGAGGTGGAATTCTAAACATTCACCAATTGGTCAGAACTTATAGCCTGGACTAAAGATAAAGCCTCACGTTTGGGCGCCAATACACTATTGTTATAGTTTGGCTCAGAATCTGCAATTAGACCAGCAACAATAATGCTCTTGATCCCCTCACCCTCCCACCCAGGTAGGAAAAGGAGAGAGAAGAATAGGAGAGAGACTTTCTGGATTGAAAACTAAAACTAGACAGTTTTAATTAAATACTGATAATAAAAGAAATATGTATAAACATATACAGGCATGTACATGAATGTGTAACACCCTATAGGTTCCCCCACTTCCAGCAGCTCCCAGGGCCCTCTCCTGAGCTGTGACCAGTACTGAAATGTCCTGAAGCTGCTGGAGAGAGTGGCAGAGCAGACAGGAGCTGAGGGCAGAATTGTGAGGATCAGGAATGCATGAGCCTAAGGGTCAATGGTGACGGATAGATGGAGTCCTCCCTGGACACAGGCCATGGATGGAAGAGAACGGAAGAAGAAGCAGGAAGGAAAGGGCTTGACTTCCATGATCCCTGAATTATATATGGTGTGGAATACTCTATGACCAACTTTGCTGTCTGTCTAGTCTGCTCCTCCCTACTGGATGGTTGGAGATATGGCTGTTCTCATTTAGCAACAATTACATTTATGTCTTCTTAAAATGTAGTTAAATACAGCAGGACTTTCCTTGGGTTAAAATGTGCATGTCTTTCTTGACTTCTATAGGAGTTATATAATTATTCTTACTCTCATGTTGATAAAGACTCATTTGAGTTTGCTGGTTTTGATTAGACAGATTTTTGAAATAGGGTTATCTGTTTCAGATGGAAAGTTGTTTTAAAACTCACATTAATGGCCTTATTATTGTTTCAGTGCTCCTTGGAGTCAGTCAGGACAAAATCACTCTGAGAACCACAGAATCACAGAATCTTAGGGGTTGGAAGGGATCTCAAAAGATTATCTATTCCAACCCTCCCTGCAGCCCCCAAGCTGGTCCATGGGGTTGTTCTTCCCTAGGTGCAAGACTCCACACTTGCCCTTGTTGCATTTCATTACGTTTCTCCCCGCCCAACTCTCCAGCCTGTCTAGCTCTCGCTGAATGGCAGCAAAGACTTCTGGTGTGTCAGCCACTCCTCCCAGTTTTGTGTCATCAGGAAACTTGCTGAGGGTACACTGTTACCGCATCTAGGTTGTTGATGAAAATATTGAATAGTGCTGGTTCTGGTACTGACCCGTAAGAGAAGAGTGTTACAGCACTTTTTCTTAGCCAAATTTAAGCATAAATTAAAAAAAAAACCACACTGGAAAAACAGTTAACCAGTTAACCAAGTATTTGTAAAAAAGCACAGACTTTACTGAGAAAATAGCATATCACACAGTCTTTACTTGTTCAAATGACTTCCAAGCGATATGGTAAAGTTTATGTGTGTATGTCTGTATGTCCATTAAAAGGCCCAATTCAAGTGACTGGTGTGCATTCATTTAGTTGGACTAAGATATTTCTGGGCCTCAGCTGGGCACACAGTACAGTTAACTTGTCAGTTTGCAACATGCCATAACACTGAGCCAGCACCCCATGCTGTGGAGATGCATCTCAGAGTGACTGAGGAAGGGGGAATCCCAGTTCTATATCCTCAGTTACCTGAATGGTGAAACCTGGAGAATCAGGAGCTTCTCTCTGGATCTTACTTTAACGGGAGTGCTAAATTTTGTGCTAAATCCACTGTGTGTTCCTATATTCATTCTGCATCCATTCAGGTTGGCATTTGGCTCTTTGGGAAGGTTCTTGCCATTACTGAAGGACTCTCTGCAGTGCATTCTGGTTTATAAATAGCAGTAGAAGTGTACAAGCATGAGCTCCCAGAAGAGCTACAGGCAGTGTTCAAACATCTCATGGATCCAGGGCACAAATCCTGCCTGCTAACACTTCTGAATCATGTGCCATCTCATCTGCATTCTTCTTGTTGCACCTGAATGCTGACATGTGATGCCATTATATCTTCACTTTCCTAGGAGCACGTGGCTTTTAGAAATACAATGGGAGCAAGACTTACTAGAAGTAAGAGTTAGTAATTCCCCCTGCCTTACCACACCAAATATTTCTGTATTTTCCTTTTAATGCAGTTGTGGTTGTTTGATTATTTATTTATTTATTTATTTATTCGCAAAAAATACAAGTACTGTGCAAGGTGTAATAGCTTTTTCTAGGGACAAATTACCAAAACCACGTGCAGATGGAAAGGTAAAGGAAGGTTTAGAAGGTGCAAATACATTTTATGATCAGTTAAAGTGAAGACCAAAGCAGACTGTGACAACTTCTTTTCTATTGGTTGGTGTATTCACTTGGCAATGTGACCTCTTGGTGAAAATGTGACCAAAAAGGCAATGCAGTGAGTTTGAGATGGTCTTGGAAAGACAGCTTAGGTTTTGTTATGATAGAAAGACTATTGAAAAAGTTATTGAGAAAACTGATATTTTAGCTGCAATAAGAATCAGTAAAAGCAATATAAGGGAAGAACTATGCACTACAGCTGGTTGTGGTGGGATAGCATATCTGTTTAAGAAAAAGAGCAAAAAAGGTTTGGTAAGACAGCAGGCAGCAGATATTGGTATAGTGGGATCAGTGTTGAGAAGACTTACTGGAAATGGAGGAGGATTGTAAAAATAAATCTAAAATGTAGGAGTGGAAACTGGTAATGAAGCATGTTTCAGAATCTCTTTTACATAAATTGGGGGAGAACAGAAAAAACTGTGAATAAAGGAAATTTAAAACTAGTATGAGAGGAGCTAGAGAAAAACAAACAGAAAAAAACCCTGCAATATTAATGGGAGGATTCTTTGCACTGAAAGACAGTCCATCTTCTTGCAGTGATACCAAGACAAATTCTGCTCTCAGTGCAACTAATGTAAAGCCTGACTGATTCCATCTGTCACTTAGACTAGTGCAACTCTAAAAGAACTTGCAGAGAACACTGGCATTAACTGGGATTTGCTTTGATCTACCTAAAAAGCAAGATTTTACCCTACCCTATCTGAAGGGCTCTTCTTGTTTATCTTCCATTTTAGAGCAGTAACTCATTACTCCATTAATTTTGGTTTATTTGTTTTGCTTTTACTCTTTTTTTCCTCCCTTTTTCTGTTTTGCAGTGGCAGCTTAGTGGAGCTCAAGCAAAAGAAACCCAGCTCTTCCTCCACCTAGACTCTCTCTTTAAAGTGTCATGTGAAATGTTCCTGCAGAACTTTCCTAAGACACTGGTAGCTGCTGTTTATGTCAATGTGATCCACTCTGTAATAAAAGCTTAATATAAGTGCACCCTTATGTTATGCTTCAAATAACACAGGTTGCAATTCACACTTCCCCAAAAAGCAAAAAGGAGATTAGCATCTAAATTGAAATTGAAGGTAAATAAACCTGTGGGAAATAAGTCTAAAAAAACCCTGAGTATCAGTTTTAGGTTCCTTTTTACTCCGTATCTTGGTCATTTCCCAGAAAATAAGCTCTCAGTAACAAGCACTAAACTGTGTCTGGTCTTTCAGAGGTGTGAAAGATGAAAAAAGGAGAAATTTAACCCCCTTTAGGTAATGCCATTAACATCAAGGAACATGTGGCTCCATCAAGTAAGTCTCAGTCCAGACTAAGTGAGGATACAAGGGCTGAAACAGCACCATCTTTCTTTAGCTGGAGGTGCAGGTAAAGCATATTCCCTTGTATACCCTTAGTATGTCACCAGTTCTTGTGTATAGTCTTAAAAGCATGTTCGGAGAAAGCCAAAGGAAAAAATATAAAATGCTACTCCCCCCACCAAAACCACACAGCATGGTTTCCAGCTTCCTTTGCAAATGCTCATGGGTGAAAAGCAGGAAGATCTGAGTGGCACGTGACACCTCAATTCTCATTATCTTCAGCATGCAGAGAAGACATCTGGAGATTTTTCGCAAACTCCCAGTGACAGGAGATTTCCCTCTAATGAGCTCCTGAACTGGCCCTCCTGAGCACCTGCAAGGTGAGGAGTCAGTCAGAATTCATGTGAGAAATCCTAACAAAGTGAAATGACTGATAAAGTAGTGAAAATAACAGGTGCTGAGAAGAAAGGAGAATGGAATGAGGAAATGCAATGGCATCATCATATTTTATCACAATTTTGAGCACAGGCATCTGATGGTGGCAATCTGAGCTTTGCATAGTAATTCGTGCTGACATTAATGGAACTATTTTGCATGTACTCTAATCTTTCTGAGGAATAATGCATGGTACTTGAAAGCAAACTTGGCATGAGGAGGAGGTAGAGAAGACACTGCTGTGGTATTCCCTCACATGTTTCTAAATGAGAAGAAAATGAGCACTTGAAAGAGGTAGTGCTTATTCCTATCACAACAAATAGGTATTGTGTCACTAAAAAGGCAAGAGGTGTTTGTGTGACATAGACCTTCATAACAGTACAGCAAAAACTAAGCAGTATGGGGAGAAAAACAGTGTGTTGTTATATTTTTATTCTACAAATGCAAAAAACAACCAAGCAAAACTGCTACATTTTTGAAATGTGGGTTCAGTCACTCGTTCCACCTAGCCCAGTTATTGTCTAGCTAAATTCACATTAATTCCCACAGGGTTTCACTTGAACAGAAATAAATCAAGTAAAATCAGGATTTGGCCCAGAAATATAGAAATCTGCCCTTATCAGATTTAGTTACTGTTGTCAGTTAAAGTCAGCAGGCTAACTAAGACAATTTGAGGAACTTGATCTCACACTCCTTAACTAAAAAAATCAAGATAGGCTTTTATGGGCAGATAGCAATGAATTTGAAGTTTTAATTCCCATGGGCTGCAACCAATGCAGAAGCAAACACTTTTTTTGTTTGTTTGGGGGTTTTTTTTGGTTTTTTTTGTACAATGGACCAGATATTACAAAATCTGTGCGTTTATACTTAAAGATACCATGAGTCTACACGAAATCACAGCAATTACAGTAGCAGAAATAGAAAATGAGCATTTATACAGACTTATTAAAAGTTAGGGTCAGCAATAAAAGAAATAAAAATGTGTTTAAAAAACTCCGTGGAGTTATATGCTGTATTTAAGTCAATAAACATAATGACAGTGTTTGAAGCTGCATTAAAGCTGGTTTTATAGCCAAACCTCGAGTGAAGAATTGTTAGACTGAGTGAACTGCATGTTTGGACTTCTGCCTAAGAATTACTAAGCTAGACAGAACATCATGCAGAAAACTGGGAAAATTCAGCTAGAAACGTATCTCCTTAAAATTGTGTGAAGTAATTTCAGTGTTACTATCAAGATGACGGTTCTTGATCCTGTCCTTACTCTTTTGAATTCTCTCTACAGTGGCCAGTGTATGCATGTACATGCATACATTCATGTCTTCCAGGCTGAGATGTGTAATATAGCCACTCTTAAGCTATTCTTTTTCTGTTTTTGTTTTTTTTTGCTACTTGCACTTGTTCAGTTTGGCATTTTGCCTGAATTACTTATAGTAGTTCATATTTGAAGTGGTGTAAGGAAGGAAAAGAAAATAGTTTTCTCAGCTGATCCACAAACTTTTAGACCTGAATACTGAACAAAAAGCATGTATTTTCTTTAAGACAGTTAGTCAAATATATGAACCCTAAGCATATATATTTTTTATTTCTCTCATCTCTCCATGTTTTTTTCTTGTCTGCACATTTGTCCAGCTTGTCCAAGTTCCTCTGAATCAGAAGCATTTTTCTACAGTCTAGAGATACAGATTTTTCTGAACAGCCCATCCATCAAACTCAAATTACACATAATGTCAAGCTCATGTTGTCATATTGCCATGCAGAAAGCCTACACCTTTCTTAAAGCAAGCTAACAGTAGTAACAGACAAACCACTATCTAATTTCTCAAGCCATCTCTAGGGTTTATTTTAGCTACTCCTACAAAAACCAGCTTTTTCAATTTCCTTAAAAATAGTAACTGTTACTTCCATCCTCTAACACTTGTGAGAAGTTACCTGAATTAACATTGTCAAAAAAGATGGATATGTATGTTTAGACTCACTGACAATTTTAAAGAATATACCAAAGACTTAAAAAAATATTTGAAATAAACAATTGGACAATACAATCTGACAAATGCCTGCATACATCAGAAATAATAAAAAACTATTGTGTAGTTTGAAGCATTCAGTCAATTCTAAGGTTTCAGTAGTCAGCTACCTTCAGCAAACATCTACAAGACAATGATTAACATGGAAGACCTTTGAAAGAAAAAAGATCTTTTTAACAGAAAGCTTAAGAAAGATTAAAGGTGGACGAAAACTATCTGAACAGTTTTCTCAGAATATGAATTATCTGACTAAACTGAGTTAGTCATTGTGGATTTCCTGTCTAATCTATGACAATCTAATCAAAATAGCTGGTGGTGTCCAGGAAATGGTTAATCTGAACTGAAAGTAGATGTCTAAAATAAGCCAGATCAATCAATCCTGAAAAGTGCCTGTTAAGGCACTTCTAAGTGAAGAGGACTTCACTGACTGAAAAGGGAGTTTAGGAGAGTAGGTCAGAAACATATGCCTTTCCTGTAGACATATACAGCTAGATGAGAAAAATCTTGTACTTGGAATCTTTAACTTACATTCAAAAGGAATTTGCAGCTTGATTTCTGGATCATTGAGTGAGATCGTGCTCATGGGAAGCAGCAAAGAGACCAAAATGGAAAATCATATTATTCCTTCTTAAATGTAAGAAACAAGGAAAATTTCCTGCAACATTATTATTCTCTGACTCAGCAGTTTTGAAGTTACATCATTAATTTTATAAGAAATGCCATAACAATATGGCATAGTTAGAAAGATGCAGTGTCAATATTCCTAGAACACTGAGATGTAGTCACTTTCAGCTACTTTATTGTGCAGTGCTATATGAGTTAAAGAAACTGGCACAGCTCTTCAGGTTTTCCAGTTCTGGAATCATGTGTCTGTGAAGCCTGCCTTCTGGTTCAAAAAAAACCCAACAAAACAAAACACAACAAAAAACCAAACCTCCAGTGGGGTAAGCAGAAGGGGGGAAAATGAATTAATATGAGGAAGATTATTAATTTGCCTTTGGGCAATCCAAATTCTGAAAATCTGGAGTTCACAGCTCAAAAGACACAGGCTTCAAAGAAAATGTTTAGAAGACTGGGTGAATTTTACACAGATAATCTAATGAAGCAGAACAGAAAAAACGACAGTGAGCTAAGGAGAAATGATGGGTGAAATATGGTTGTTACCCACAATCTGCAGAAAGAAGGTAAGCAAAATCATACACCCAAAAAGACCTCAAAGATTCTTGAAGAGCACAGATCTGCTTAGTAAGTTATAGTGTAACTTCATAGTAGATTATAGTATCTATAATACACTTCACAGTTGAGATTCTTTAAAACTTGGCCAAATAGCAGAGCTAATGTGATCTTAACACTACAAGGGTCTGCAATGCCAAAGTCCAGTGCCATTGTTTGCAGCTATCCTAAGATTACGTTGATGTCTCATGCATCTTTCTGCTATGAGGCAACTCACAGTGGTGGCAAACGCTTTGAAATCAGTTGTTTGACTGTTTTTGCTTTATCGTTATGTCAGCAGTCAGAGGGAGTTCCAAATTGTTATCCTTCTCTAGATTCAGATTTAATTAAATTAAAAAATTAAATGTTAGCACCACCTTAAAGTTCCTCCCCTGATAGTCACATGAGCTTGTACCAGGTAGTACTTTTCACATTTTGGTACCTTCTCTCTGTAAATCTCCACAGGAAGAACACAGTGGTAAAACTGAGCAGATTATCTCACTGTCATGTGGGGCATGGAAAGTCTGAGTCTTTTGTGAATGAGCAAAGATGTTGTAACTCCCTGCCAGTTTTTCAAACATAGTGGTGGCACAGGGAGAGCCCTGGGGGTATCTGGGGGAGTAAAAGGAACTGAGTGACCCATAGAAAAGTAGGCAACATGAGGAGCCAGTAAATAGTTTATTGGGAAGTTTATTTTAAAGTGGAGCTTCACTCAAATAATGTGGACCTCTGGGGTCTATCAGCTTGTTTGAATGTAAGACTTGTGTTGCTTTCAATTGGGCTACTAAGTGAATTACACAAACTGCTTATAAAAATATATCCCCCCAGTTATGGAAATTTTGCTTCTATGTATTCACTACAGGCTGTAGAAATACAAAAGAGAATATAAACATATGTACACATATATTTATGGATGTATCTATATATATTTGTGTGCATGTAAACATGCAAACTATAACTTACTTTTAAGTATTTCAAGCATCCTTTTTCCTCAATAACTAACAGAAGTCTCATTTATTCTGAAGAATACCCTTGTATTTGCATAATGAGATCTGTAATTAACCTGCTAGCAAAGGCAGTAACAATAACTACTGCATCAAAATTCACAGTTTAAAAGTGGGGAAGAAACTGAAGATGTTGACTTAGGAGGAGAATACTGTCAAGATGTGTCAAAAAGTTCCTCAAAACCCAGTGAATTTATTTTTAAAAATCTTATTGTGCCAGAACCTAAGTTGCCAATTAAAAATTAATATCAGTAAAGAATGTTTTCAGTTGCAGAATGTGTGGAATATTTGTTATTATATTTAGAAATGTATTATTTGACTTCCAATTGTATACTGACTATATTTAACAAGCTGAAATGTATATGTGTGTTGCAGGCATAACATTACTCAACAAAAGTAATTTCTTGCTCAGAATTAACTTCTGACTGGTTTTATTTTCTGATTGTTGAATTTGTTGTAAATACTTACATCAACTAAGCAAGAATGGAGACATTCCCAATTTGAGTAAAAATCACCTAGTTTTTTCTTTATGGGAAAAACCTGGAATTATAAACATTTTTTTGGGCCTATAATTCCAAACATGCTTGAAATAAATGTACAGCGATCCTTACTGTTGACCTGGGAGGAACTAACAAGTTCTCCTCTCAGATTCTTCCTAGAAACGAGGAAAGCATTCAGATGAAGTGGATCTCGACTAACACCCTTCAGCCAAGCTCACAATATCCCCTTGAGGCTTCAAAGATGGCTCAATAGTCTAATACCCACAAGAGGTATAGGTCAGCATCCAAACCAGTATGGAACATGAAGATAAATTACTCACCTCCTCACCATACCATCACAGACCAAGGCTCTTTTTTCAATGCCTTGTGCTGGTTTAGGTTGTGGCTGGGTTTGGCAACAGGGAAGGGGCTGGGCTCTAGGTGTGGCTCCTATAAGAAACTGAAAACATCCCCCAGCTCCAAATCTCTGGAGAGCCTTTGAAGGGACAATAGATGTGCTTCTGCGATTAACATATGAATGTAGGGGAAACCTGAGAGCACATGAGAAGAGCCAATCTGGAGAGCAGAGGTGATAGCAGCACAGGAGTGGAGATCCAGAAGCTGGTGAGGAAGAGAGGGGAGGAGGTGTGAAGCAGAAGTTCCCTTGCAACTGGTGGTGTTGTGGCAGGCTGTACCCCTGCAACTCATGGAAGAGCATGGTGAAGCATCCCCTGAAGGCGCGTGGTGGCGCAAATGTTGGCCTGCAGGCTGTGGACTTGGATCTGAAGACATGGAGGACCCAGCACTAGGGGAGGTGACTGTTCCTGAAGCAGCCTGTGACTCCGTGGGAAGCCTGTGCTGGGGCAGTCTGCTCCTCAGGGACTGCACCTCCTGGGAAGGACTCATGTCAGAGAGGTTTTTGGGAAAATGGGAGGACTGTGAGGAATCCTTCTCTCTAAGGAGGAAGAAATGGCTGAAAACAACCGACTGTGAACGACTCTAAACCACAATCCTTTCCCCCCTGTGCGACTGGGAAGAACTGTTCTTTCATTTGTCTGTGTCATGTTTGCATCTGATTAGTGATAAATTATTATGGTTCCCCAAGTTGCGTCTGTTTTGCTCATGACCATAACTGGTGAGTGAACCCTCCTTGTCCTTGTCTTGACCTATAAGCTTCTAGTCTGCCTTTGTCCTCCCCACCCCACATTGTGTGTGGGGGATAGGGTGGAGGGGGTGAGTAAGTGCCTAGGTTACTGGTTCTTTGTTGTGGGTTAGGCCTAAACCAAGACATTTGTTTTTTATTTTAAGTGCAGTTAAATCAAGGCAACACAATCTGTATAGGAGAATGTCCCAACAGCAGTTCTTAGGTGAAATGGTGGAGGAAATCATGGGCCCTGGCATGGTAGGGAACATACATGAATAGGTGAGAACCACTTCTCACCAAAACTAACCAGGTTACTTCAGTACCTCTTGCTTTTACTTCTAGAAGTGCTGTCTTGCTCCGCTATTTTCTGAGGCTTGTATTCATGGCTGGTATGCAGATCTGCATGTCCCCGGCAAGCTTCTGCTTTCAACCAGCTGTAGATAAGCACAATGCAAACATAGTTTTAGTAAAAATAAATCAACAAATTATTACAGTGGTAACCTGCAACACCTCTGAGCTGCAGGAGAATGGGCAGAGGCAGATCCAGATCAGGAACAGCACAAAGATTGAGGATTTTACTATAAAATAGCATTTAGGATGATGATTCCTAATTCTTCCTGGTGTGTGGAAGAGTAGGAAGGAGGGTAGCAGCAGTGGAGACAAGGAGGAAGAAAAGATATAAGCTGATACAACCAAAGCAGCTGGGAATGAGAGACTCTGCAGGAAGGAAACTGTTTACTGTCCATGGAAGGACCTCAGGCAATGACAAAAACTTAACAGGCAGAACTGCAAATAAATGCTCAGGTTCAGAGAGCCTTTGGAGCAGTTCTTACATGATGTAAGCAGTTTCAGTGAACTTGGATGATCAGTTTAAAGTCTCATGAGAACTGTTCAGTGGAGACAAGAATAAACTCAAGAGTAGTCTCTTGGCTCTTTTGAAATCAGTGGAAGATCTGCCACTGACTTTGTGGCAACAGGACTTCCTTGTAGCTGTTGGAGTTCGAACCTGGGACTGCCATATTACTCATGTGTTTTACCCAGAAGAAAAAGGATTTGAAACTGAGAGAAGTAGATCTTTTGCTAATTTACAACCCAAAGCAGATTTGAGTTTGATTGTTGACATTTACAATTGCTTTTTTTGCTGTTTTCTCTGTATAAGATTCCATTTCTACCCTTTCATACTCCTGGCTCTGCTGTAATGCCCTTTTGCCTGGAGGGAGGAAGTGAAACAGATGGTATACAGCTAGGCAATTAGACAACATAGTAAAAGCAGTAAAGTTCCACATTTAACTTCTCAGGCTATCTCCTCAAGCTATTCCCCTTGTGTCTGCCATGCAAAGTTAATAATTATAAAATTATTTCCACCTATCCATCTACAGTCTTAACTGATATTAAAGTGACCAAAGCAATTTTGATTGACATTTGCTGAGGCTCATAAACTGGCTAATTCTGATCAATCATAATTGCCCATAGTGCTACAAGCGTTAGGTACATCAGCCAGAAAAATGAGCCATTTACCGGCTCCCAAATGTGAACTGCTAAATGCTCAGGCCTCAGAGGTCTGTAAAGCTAGTTAAAAGCAGTATGAAAGGAACTCAGAAGAGGAAAATAAAAGGGAAGAGAATGAAGAGGAACAAAAACAGTGTTCAAAATAAAAAAGATCAAGCTGCTTGGATTGCAAATGAAACATCCTCTGAAACCTTACCACAGCTACATTGATGCTTGGTAACATTTTCTCCACATAAAGGAAAAAAATGAAAGATGTTGATTTTCTAGAGTACATGGTTATCCACTGTGTTAGTGCTAGAGAACAGATTGAAGAAATTATAAAACCAGCAAAAAAAACTTTAAGTGTTCAACATGATACAAGATTGATTTAAATTACCTGGTAATTTGGCACAGTCCCAAGGAGTAATTCCCTGAGCTGAATGTATTCTGCGTGTTTTCAAAAAGCAGCCAAAATTCAGGATACAGTGAGATATTTAGAAGCAAATTCCCTTACATTTGAAAAAAACACTAGGCTGTTCTGCTTTTAAAGGGCAGAATTGCCAGTTCTAGTAAGGTATTTGCTAATCTTGAAGTGTTTCAGGCTTAATCTTAGTTTTCCATCTGGTTCTGAAGAGTGTAATACACCACCTTGTAAAGGTGTGTAAAAAAGATATCCAGCTATATTATTAAGAACAGCTATTTGAGCAGAACAGCTCTGGTTATACGGTTGTACTTTGTAATTTTTGTCTTTTAAAAATTCAATTAAAGAATGTCTGGAATTCATAGGGATATCAGAAAAAGAGTTTTACCTTTTCTTTTTTTTTTTTTTGGTGGGCAGGTCTCAAATTCACACATGGACATGTGTTAATGTCATACCCTGAAATGATCTAGGTAAATGCCAAATAATATATCTGCGTTTGTACTGTGGGCTCTTTTGACAGCTCTGTCAGCCTTTGAGAGATTCATGTCTTCATGTTTTCGTACTCTGCACTCTGTATGACATTTTACAGCTGAAACCCAGGTGGGGCCACAGCATAAAATGCTGAATCTGTTGTGTTCTCAGGAGTTCAAAGCTGCAGGTAATTTCTGAGCCTTTCATTGGTGTCGCTGTGCAATGGAGACATTGAGCCCGCTCCAACAGAACAAGGATTTAGTCTGATGTGGGCATGTCAGCCAATCTTTCATTCTCACTCTAGGTCACAGAGCCTTTTTTAGCTTTTAAAGCTTTTCTCAGAGGTGTAAAGGGAAGAAAAGACACAATGACAGTCTCATCTGATCTCCTGTAGTGAAATTTTTCCCAAAGGTGTATCTTCCAGAAAGACTGTTGAGGCAGAATCATAGGTGTGCATTTAACACCTCCACTCTTAGCTGGTTTATTTACCTTCACTGCAAGGAAGCTGGAAGTCCTTTACTAAGTAATTTCTTTTTGACACTCTGAAGATACATTCTATTCCTCTTCCTCTATTTCCTTTTCCTGTATACATTTCCAGAGGTACTTCTTCATAGCCAGCTATATTAAAAGGATTCAGTTACTTGTAAGCACATTTAGTCAGGAGGTTCAGATATTTACTTGCAACCTACCCTCGTTCTTTACTTTTTTTTTTCATATGTAAGCACAAGTGGCAAAGGCTTTATGGTATCATGGTGTCGCCACATTAATATAGTGTTCAAATACATAAAAATAATAATAATAATAAAATCTAAAGGTTTGGCTCAAAACCTGTGGAGAACATTTGCCACCACAAAAGAAGCATGGCTGAACCCATCTAATATTAAGCACACTGAACAGCCAGATGACTGTAGTTTACTACAGAAGTTTACAGTTCACCATGAGCTAAAATTTGTGATGGGTTGTAGAGGAATTAAAAGAGAAAGTACATCAATTTACAGTCAAAGTATTTGCAGATAGCCTGAGCAAAGATGAATCAAGGCAGTCAGATTTCCATGTTACCTGAATGTCAGGGAAAAAAAAAAAAAAAAAAAGGACAAATATGTAATAGTCTGAGAGTAGAAAATTGAGTTGGAGATCAGGAGATCAGTTTGAAGAAGGTCTGCAAACAAGCAAACTCCTACTTGTGCTTGTTATATGAAGAGTATGAGTTTTGTTTTACATGCTACTCTGTTTTTTCCTGGATCACTGTTGGGATGGTTTTGGACTGATTCTAGCCCTGTACTCAAAAATAAAAAACAGAAGCACCTACAAAACAAAAATGTTGCCTGGGGAACTGACTAGAAGGATGATGTTAAAAGTATGGGTGTTTGGCAGTGTTTTGGGAGTGAAGCTTGCAATCTGGATACTCTACTTCATCATTAAGTTTATCATAAGATATGGACAAGCAGTAACAGAGATGAAGTCCTTTCTGCAAGAGACTGACCTTCTCACCACTGAAGGAAATACTTTATAGCTACCAGAGGGGGAATAGAAATAGATACATAGCAACCTCCTCCTTCTCATGATGTGGGGTACAACGATTCTTTTTATTAGCAACTGAATTTGGACCAAGCTCGAGGTTAAAAAATAATGAGCATAACAGGAACAAATATTATAAGTTGCCTTTACTCCCACCCATCCATGTATAAATTTAAACCAAATAATAATAAAACAAACTGGCAGCTGGTGTTTTAGGCTGCTAGTTCCCTATCTCTCATAAAATCAAACTTACCTTCTATTCTTTCTTCTTCCAAGTAGTTATTAATTTTTGTTTTATGTATTTTTCAGTTAAATATTCTTGCAGATCATTGAAAAACAAAATCAGCAGTGAATGGAACCAAGCAGCAACTGACAACACATGTGGAGTTTCAAAGACTTCAATTTTCCAAATTCTTTCCTTTTTCTTTTCATTTCTCATCAAAGTCTGCATGTAATGGATGATGTGGCAAACAAAACAAAACAAAACAAAGCAAAAACCTCAAAGAGACAGTAAGGGAAAAAAAAATAATTCATACTAAAAGCTGAATGCAAAAGAACATGGTCATCATATGAAAACTGCCATTATCACAACCACATTGCAACATAGTCTGGTCCTTTCAATCCAGAACACAGACATAAACATTTTAAGAGTCTTGGAAAAACATAAATAAACATCTTGCTGCTTCTAATGGCAAGCATGTCCAAATACACAGTGTAAAAATGTGGGTGGAAAACGGCAATGACATATTTCCCAATTTATAAACAGAGAAAAGGGTGATGGGGGAACAATTTTCAGAATTGCTAAAAGGTAACTGGATGCCTAATTGCTTTTCACAAAATGGAAAAAACTCGCATAGAGGTATGTCTGGTTTGTTCTTTTATATGTGTCATTTTCTGATACATCAGATTTGGCATGAAAACTGGTTCAGATGTACCTGCCAAAAGTGGGGTTTTTGTTAAGTAAGCTCATTTTGTTATTCTGGTTAATATTATAGCCTAATGATAGACTAACAACTTTCATTCACAGTGGGGAAAAAAAAAAAAAAAAAAAAGAAAGGAAGGATTTTTTATGGCCAGATTTGCTGGCAAAAAAAATGCAATATGTAACCTCATGACAAGTCTGTCAACATCTAAATTATCCATCCCCTCTCCAATATTTTCTTATTTGTCTGCTGGAAATTTTATTAATATGGACTGAAAATAACCAAATAATTTAAGAAGGTATTTTAAAAAAAAATAATCTTACACTGTGTGACAGCCCTTGCCTATCTGGGGCTATGCAGAACTGGAATCTGGAAAGTCCCAAGAAAGCCAAGATGTATGATTAAGCCTTGGTGTGTAAGTAAGATCATTATAAGAACAGTTCAATGAATAATAGTGATAAAAAGGAGCTGTATTTGAAACCCATCTAGCTGATGCCCTATTCTAATGTGAGTCTATTTTATGACAAAAATCTTCCATGGTGTCTTGCTGGTAACAGATACTGAAACCCTGATCGCTGTTGTAAATATGATCCTTTGCTAAAATTCTCCAGACTTTGACTTTCCGTAACTTGGACTTTGATTAACATGCTGTCACACTTACTTAGCAGTACAAAATACTTACTTTGAGACTCAAGAATAGAAACTATCTTCTCTACTCAGTAAATGGAGATACACTTACCCCGCTAGTAAACACATGCACATTGTTTGATATTGCATCACTTGAATGCAAAATTATTTTTTAAGAAAGTTCATTTCACTGCAGATACCAGTATCACATAAGAACAAACTTGAGATCAAAGTAACCTTATGTTTTCTCCCGAAAGATAGATTAATTCTGTTTTGGTTAACTGATTTTGCTAACAATTAGTTAAAAAGGTGTCTCAAATGGAGATACGCAAGTATCTTCAGTTTTTGAGATTCAACATAATATGTAGATACCATATGCCATGAAGAGGATTAAATTATCATGTTTCCTCACTTACAGAATGTGTTTGTCATGACTGCTTCATTGTCATTGTACTGAAAATGTGTCACACTGTAATTTTATTTTTTTAAAATTTTTATGTTAATCTAGTCAGTGCCTGTCTAACAAAAAATGTTGCTGTAGTTTATAATGGGACAACAGTGCGTTGAATTAGCTGTAATAGAAATGGAGGAAAAGGGTGATTTTGAATATAATGGTTGAAAAATTGGCTTCAAGATCAAAGAATATTAGAGGGGCATGAAAACAGCTATCTGCTATCAATATTCTTCTTCCTAACCCTTCATGGCATAGATTCCCACTTGAGTTTTCCTAATACCAATACAATGGCTGTAATTCTTTGTGCTAGCACCATCCAATCCTGCATTTAAATAAGTGACTGAAGGTTACACATAGTGCTTCCTTCATATGCACCTCTCCTTTACTATGGCACTGTTCTCTATGAGAACTTTGGAAGGGTTTTCAGAAAGCATCACATTTTGGTGTGCTAGTTAATGAGAAACACTATGTAACACACACATGCATGTGTATATATACACGTATATACCTCATGCCATGAACAATACGAATACATAGATCCATATATATATATGCATACGTTTGTATAAAATGTAAGTATTCAGGTAAACAGAATATCTCTATCAGCACTTTGTATCTGTACTGAAATAAATCAGTACATTCTACTCATAAAGCCTAAATTTTAAATCCTAATTGTTTTAGGAAGTCTCAAAGTATTTTTTTCTTTGACCCTGCCTTTTTACTGAGTCAGACATGGAAAGGTAAACAAGAGGTTGCTGATAGGCCCTACAAGGTGCAAGTAGGGTATTCTTAGAAGGCAGAATTTATGTTTGCACTTTCAGGAAATAAATGAAGTGAATGCTCCTCAAATAGATGCTAACCAACATGACAAAATTCAGATACTAGGGAAACAATACTCTTTTCTTTTCTTCCTTTTCTTTTCTTTTCTTTTCTTTTCTTTTCTTTTCTTTTCTTTTCTTTTCTTTTCTTTTCTTTTCTTTTCTTTTCTTTTCTTTTCTTTTCTTTTCTTTTCTTTTCTTTTTTCTTTTCTTTTCTTTTCTTTTCTTTTCTTTTCTTTTCTTTTCTTTTTCTTTTCTTTTCTTTTCTTTTCTTTTCTTTTCTTTTCTTTTCTTTTCTTTTCTTTTCTTTTCTTTTCTTTTCTTTTCTCTTCTCTTCTCTTCTCTTCTCTTCTCTTCTCTTCTCTTCTTTTCTTTTCTTTTCTTTTCTTTTCTTTTCTTTTCTTTTCTTTTCTTTTCTTTTCTTTTCTTTTCTTTTCTTTTCTTTTCTTTTCTTTTCTTTTCTTTTCTTTTCTTTTCTTTTCTTTTCTTTTCTTTTCTTTTCTTTTCTTTTCTTTTCTTTTCTTTTCTTTTCTTTTCTTTTCTTTTCTTGCCTTGCCTTGCCTTGCCTTGCCTTGCCTTGCCTTGCCTTGCCTTGCCTTGCCTTGCCTTGCCTTGCCTTGCCTTGCCTTGCCTTTTTTTTTAATCAGTTTCAATATACATTTTTTAATTTTTAGAATGTGGGTGTGGTTGTGTGTCCATGTGACTTCTCCAGCTACCACCACTGGGTCAGTGCATTCAGTGTAGTGTAATTCTAACTGCCTATGAAATGTGAATTACAAGTCATATTTTCACTCTACAAAGTGGAGTACATAAAAGTTAAAGAAAACACCAGCATTTCTGTTAAATCATTTGTACATATCAGTACATTCTGGGTAATTCAGAAGGGTTCCTCTGTGTTTGGTCACAGTTACATGACCCCAGATGTGATTTTTAATGACTCTGATGTGCTTAACTTTGGTCTTGCTCCTCTCCTTCCCCTTGGCCTGCTCAGTTTTCTCTGGGAGAGGATTTAAAAACTTGTCATCAGAAATCTGTATACTAAGAAAAGGACCGGATCTTTCTTAGTACCTGCAGATTTATTGGAATGCTCTTTGTTCTTGCAGTCCTCATTCCAAATCACACTGCTATACACAAAGTAGAAAGGGAAGTTATATTCCCTAGCTCATGTGTTTGCAGTCAGGTTTTCACCTGCATTCACATACAGTTGTGGTTATGTGCTGGTAGGAAGGTAGAAATGTGTCCAACAATCTTTTTCATTTGAGAACTTTTTTCTTCCTATGGCTATTTTCTTCACCTGCACCCAATACTAAGAATGCTGCATTTTGAATTTCCCAATTATCTGGCTATTGTATTCAAATGTGCACATCAGGCTGTTTAAAACAGAACTGGAACAGGACTTTCCAGAAAAGTGGGGCATTTTTAGGACTGTCTGGGATACATTGCTATACAGCTGCCACATAAAAAATCCCAGCCCCCTCTGTGTTTCCACGAGTTACTTGGCTGTCAAAGTTTCATATACAAGGAGGGTTCATGCATCGTGAATTTTGACTGGAATGTATGACTAAGTTCTTTGCGGAAGTTTACAAAACATTTCACCACAGGCTGCTAACATGAGAGAAACATCATTATTTAAAAAAACCACAACCAACCAACCAAACAAATGCTAATTCCTAACACAAATATGACAGGGGAGAAGAAAGTTCTAAATTGTAATAATTGAATGTACAGTCAGGTATTGTTGAAAAGCTGAATGCCCTTTTGTTGCCTATTGATAAATTGACTTACTGATATTAACTTACTGTGGCCAAGTTAACTTGCACAATGCTAATGTTGCCTCTCCTGCTGCTCTCTCCATCTGTTAATTGCCCAGTGTTGCCCTTTTGTTTCATAATCTCCACTTTATTAAATGTTATTGTACTGGGTTATATGTGACTGAATGATACTGTAAGTGTTCCCTTGTTTTCCACAGCTGATTTTTGTGGTTATTCTAATAACTTGTAAAGCTGTTCAGAATACAAAATATGAAGGACATATGTATGTATGTAAATATTTCCTTGAAGAGGTGGAAAACAGAAAGACAAGTGGAAGGAAGGAAGGAAGGAAGGAAGGAAGGAAGGAAGGAAGGAAGGAAGGAAGGAAGGAAGGAAGGAAGGAAGGAAGGAAGGAAGGAAGGAAGGAAGGAAGGAAGGAAGGAAGGAAGGAAGGAAGGAAGGAAGGAAGGAAGGAAGGAAGGAAGGAAGGAAGGGTACAGGAAAGGAGGGAGGCAGTTATAGACTGCAAGAAGGAAGGGACTCTCCTGTATCTTTAAAAGTACTTGAAGTTCTCTTTTGCTATGACTATGGAAGCACAGTATAAAGAAGAAAAAATTCTGTTGAAGAGAAAGATCCCTGAGTACTTGGATTTGAAGTTAAATTGTTGCCCTAACTGTTTAACGTATTTGGTTTGGTTCATAAAAAGTTGCTATTTCCTTTAGAACTGAATCAGAATTCTGTAAAATGTTGAAATGCATGTTATTCCCCCTTTTAAAACTTTGCAGAACTGACACAATAGGACTACCTCTCCTGTTCATTATCAGGGCACTTTGGAAGCGAGGTTGTCCTGAGGTGGGAACAACCAAGGAGCCAAGGACACGCTATGCTGGCCAGGATGTGGGGGGCAGGTGATGGGCTTCTTGACAAGGCAATAGGCATGAAACTGGTTCAGGGTCCACTCCGGGAGAAGCAAAAGGAAACGGAACCAGAGAGAAGGCCAGAGAGATGACTTTAGTTTGAGGTGAGGGACAGTTGAGGAGACTGGATTGCAGATAAACTATCTACACCATAGCTTTGGCAAGGTTTGGGTGCTCAGGTCTATGCTTAATGGAGCTCCAGGGTCATCAGCTGTGAGTGCACTTGGGATCATCTGTGATGTTGGTGATGCAAAATAAAGCCACTGTGTGCTCAAGACACAGACAATGGTGGTCGAACAATATCACAGAAACAGAGAATTGCAGAATCACAGAATTATTGAGGTTGGATGGGACCTCTAGAGGTCATCTGGTTCACTCCTCCTGCTCAAATTAGACCACCTAGACCAGGTTGCCCAGAAGTTTGTTCAGACAGATTTTTAATATCTCTAAGGGTAGACATTCCATATCCTCTCTGGGAAGCCTGTGTTGATGCTTCATCAGCATGACAATGAAAAAGTGTTTCCTGCTGTTCAGAGGTAACCTCCTGTGTTTCAGATTGTGACCATTGCCCTTGGTCATGTCACTGTGCACTGATGAAAAGTGCATCTTCTTTGCACCCTCTCTTCAGGTAGTTATAGACACTGAGAAGATCCTTCTGAGCTTTCTCTTCTCCAGGATTGTGACTTCCAGCTCTCTCAACCTTGCCTCACATTAGAGATGCTCTAGTCCCTAAATCAGCTGTATGGACCTTCACTTCACTCTCTGTTGGATGACCATGACTCTTTTGTACCAGAGAGCCCAGAGTAAGACACAGTACTCCGGTTGTGGCCTCATCAGTGCCAAACAGAGGGCAAGGATCACCTCCTTTTGCCTGCTAGCCAGAATTTGTCTTATGTGCCCAGAGTACTATTAGCCTTCATTGTGGCACATCCACTGTGGCCAATACCATTAGCCTTCACTGTGGCCTTCATTGCTGCCCCATACACAATATAGTGCCCACAAGGACACAGAGATGTTTTTCTGCAAACTTGCCCTCTATTTGGGTGGCCTTCAGCAGGTACTGGTGCCTGTGGTTGTTCCTCCCCAAGTGCAGGACTTTGTACTTCTTGTTGAATGCATTGAGGTTCCTGTAAGCCCATTTTTTTAAAGAGTCAAGGTCCATCTGGATGGCAGCACAATCTTCTGGCATATCAGCCACTCATCCCAGTTTTGTGTCATCTGCAAACTTGCTGGGGTAAACACTCTTTCCCATGATCCAGATAATTAATGAAGATGTTAACCAGAATTGGAGTCAGTATTAACCCCTGGGGTACTCTGCTAGCTGCTAGCCTCCAAACAGGTTTTGTTCCACTGATCTCCACCCTTTGGATCCAGCTGCTTGGACTCTGGTCTGAACTATGTGCACTTAAAATACTGTAGAATGGATAGAAGAGCAAGTAAGTTTCATATTTAACTGGACATAGTATAAAAATTAACAGTTGGTTTTAGCTTTGTCTTTTATACATTACATCAAACCATTGTTTGGTGTCAAGGTGAAAAAAAGCCAAAACACATTTCTTATGCAATAGTGTGGGCAAACAATAGAATCAAAATAATAATTCTGTAAATTCCTTATTCATCGGGACTGAGATATGTGCATTACTTGTAAGTAATCCTTGGAAAAAACTGTATAAGTTGATTTATTTAGTTATTTAATTTAAAAAAAAGCCTTCTCTGCTTGATAGATTTTTGAAACAGAAGTCATTCAAGCCAGGCTCTCATCTCCCTTTAGGGCTGCATTTATTGCTGCCTATCTTGAATAGATTTTACAGGAAGTCTTCTATGACCAAAATACCATTCCAGTCCCTAACTTGGTGGTGACATTAAGAATTCTTATATAATGCACTCAAATCCACCAAAATTAATACATATAGGTAGATTCACAGCTGTATAACTGGAAGCAGACTTAGCATCCAGTTATTTCTATTTTTGAATCAATCTCCAAATTTCATACAGGCTTGCTATAGATACCAAGTATACAGTTGTTAGAAGTGATCTAAATAAGACTGGATGTGCTTGTTATTGGATAACTTCCTGAAATAAAATATTCTGCCCATTTGGATTAGTAATTGTCACAACCATAACTATATGTTGTCTATGCATTATGTCTTACATAGGGGTTGTGTGTCACTTCCATCAGTGGGACAAAACTCAATTTGGAACTGCATCATTGCTTCCACTGTACTTGTAGAGGAGTCTTGAATACCTTAATACCATACACATAATTATTAATCAAACTAAAATAGTTTTAAAGATCTGAAGACAGAAGACAAACTGAAAATGGCTTTTCTTTCTCCTTTTTTTTTTTTTTTTTTTTTTTTTTTTTTAGTTCTAATAGCATACCAGTAACCTCCAAAGAGCAGTAATGCCTCAATCATTTGTTATCCCATGTGGATACATCCGTACCAACCATTTCAGCATTCTCCTTTGTGTTTCACAGTCTGAACTGACAGAAGACTTTGGAAATAAACAATTGAAAAAGACATTCCCTAAAGGTAACTACCAAGACCAATAAGGCTCAAATAAAATGGCCCAGCTGTCAGAGTAAAATACAGCATATCCACTTAGCTCCTGAAAGGAAAAGGTAATGCTAACCAGTTGTTGGAGACAGCCCAGAGAGGTAGTGTCACAGTGACAGCTGCACAAAAGGATGCACTGCGTATCAGTGTTCAGATGAGTGAATGCCAAACAATGTATAATAGCTACATAAGTAATTCTATTCAAAGGATAAAATAAAGAGCAGAAACACACTTAGTTTAGGAGTTATCATTACTGATAGTAAAACACATACACAAATAGAAAAAGCATAATTTGGAAACCAAATTAAACACATTTGAAATACAAGCTTTGAAAATTACCCTAGTTGCAAACGAAGATTATTTCTCTAGAAAACATTTTATGACAAACAAGGGCAGAATGTTTGTAAGGATTAGTGTGTGACTAGCCTTGGGGAAAATTTCTTTTTAAAAAAAAAGAAAAAAGAAGAAGAGGCAGAAGATCAAATGGGAAATGCCTGGAGCTCAAGGACAAGTCTAGGTCATTTAAACAATATATGGAGAGCACATATGCTTCAGAATGGCAAGGAAAAAAGGACCATTCTTCTACTGACAGATCCTGAGAGGGGTAGGTTATGCTGCATGATGAAATGGTTGACAGGTCATTTCTAGTGTGCTAGATAGATCACTATCTGTTGCACAGCCTGCCACTGTTGTCTTTGGTCACAATGATTTCTGTAACTGGAGGATGTTAGAAGTTTATGTTGGGTTGGTTAACTGGATTGTTTCATTTGAAGTGGCATCCAGATGTAGTGCTCTTGTTGCTAAAGAAAAGTCTTGCAGTTGGAGAAATTACTTGACCTTAAAGGAACTAAAATATATTTAAGTTTTAATATACATTACTGGATCTTGGAAATTAGAAAAAAAAAATCGTAGAATCACAGAATCACAGAATGGTAGGGGTTGAAAGGGGCCTGTGGAGGTCTGACCCCCCCAGTTAAAGCAGTTTGAACTAGAACAGGTTTCACGGGATGATGTCCAGGTGGGTTTTGAGAATCTCCAGAGAAGGAGCCTTCAAAAAATTTCTGATTCCCTCCCCTTGACTTTCACCCTTCAAATATTTATAAGGTTTGATAAAATCCTCTCTCAGGCTTTTCCAGGATAAACAGATCCAGGTCTCTCATATTTTCCTCATAAGAGAGATGCTCCAGTCCCCCAGTCATTTTTATAGCCCTCTCCTGGACTCTCTCCAGTAGCTTGTTGTCTTTCTTGAAGTGGGAAACTCAGAACTGGAGCCAGTATTCCAAATGTGGCTTCACTAGAGCAGAGTAAAGGGGGAGGAGAACCTCCCTCACCCTACTGGCCACACTCTTAATGCACCTCAGGATGCCATTGGCCTTCTGGTGTATCAGCTACTCCACCCAGTTTTGTATCATCAGCAAACTTGCTGAGGATACACTCTGTCCCTTCATCAAGGTAATTGATATGTATGTTGAATAAGATTGGACCAATTATTTATCCCTGTGGGACACCACTGTCTAGAGGCCTCCAGGTATAGTCCATGCCACTGATCACAATGCTATGAGCCATTCAGACAGTTCTCAGTCCACCTCACTGTCTGCTCATCTAACCCACATTTCCGAAGCTTACCTATGAGGATACTATGAGACACAGTGTCAAAAGCTTTCCTCAGGTCAAGGTAGAGAACATTCACTGTTCTTCTCTCATCTACCCAGCCAGCCATGCTATCATAGAAGGCTATCAGATATCAAGACTTCCCCTTGGTGAATCTGTCTTGACTACTCCTGCCAGCATTCTTTTTCTCCATATGCTTAGAGATGACATCCAGAATGAGCTTTCCAGGAATGGAGGTGAGGCTAACTGGCCTACAGTTTCCTGATCCTCCTTCCTGGCCTTTTTGAAGACTGGAGTGACAATGGCTTCTCTCCAGTCCTCAGGTTTTTCTCCAGTCCTCAGGCACCTCTTCTGTTCTTCTTTAATTTTCAGAGATGATGTAGGGTGGCTTAGCAGTAAAATCTGACAGCTCCTTCAGCATTCCTGGATATATTCTACCAGGGCCCATGGATTTGTGAGTGTCTATTATGCCTAAATGATCTCTAACATAATCATCCTCAATTCAGGGAAAGTATTACTTTCACTGGACTTTCTCTCATGCCTCCAGGGTCTGGGATTCCTGAGGACTGGCCTTAGCAATAAAGACTAAAGCATGAAAGATATTCAGTAACTCTGCCTTCTCTGTATCTTTCATCAACAGGGCACCCATCTCATTGAACAGCAGCCCCACATTTTCTCTAGTCTTCCTTTTGCTACTTAGGTACTTGAAGAAGCTCTTCTTGACATCCATGATATCCCTTGCCAGATTTAATTCCAAGTGAGCCTTAGCCTTCCTTATTTCATCCCTGTATACTCTGACAACATTCCTTTATTCCACAGTCCCTTTGTCCACATTCTGTAAACTTGCTTCTCTCATTTAAGCTTTTCCAGAGGCTCCTTCTGGATAGCCTACATGGCTATCCATGCAGGTCTCCTGCCTCATTTGCTTGATTTCTTATTCATCATGTTGCACCATTCTTGAGCTTGGACGAAGTGGTGTTTGAATATTAGCTCTCTTGGACCCCGCTACCTTCTAGAACCCTAATATCTGGGATTCCTCCAAGCAGATCTTTGAAGAGACCGGAGCTCTCCTGAAGACCAGGGTTGCAATCCTACTTACTGCCCTGCTTCTTCCATGCAGGATCCTGAACTCAACCATCTTGTGGTCACTGCAACTAAAGCTGCTACCAGCCTTCACATCCCTAACCAGTCCATCTTTGTTAGTACAAGATCCAGGAGCACATCTCTCCTTCCTGGCTCCTCCACCATCTGTGGCAGAAAGTTATCATCAATGCTCTGCAGGAAGCTCCTGGACAGTGCATGTCTAGCTTTTTTGCTTTTCTAGCAAATATCAGGGTCTTTGAAGTCCCCCATGAGAACCAGGTCCTGTGGTCTTGAGGCTACTTAAAGCTCTCTGTAGATGGCCTGTAATAAACACCCACAGCAGTGCCACCCATATTAGCCCACCCCTTAATTCTAACCCATAATTTCTTGACCCGTTTTCTTCATCCACCCCTAGGCAGAGCTCAATAAATTCCATTTGCTCTCTCACATAAAGAGCAACTCCACCACCTTGCCTTGCTGGCCTGTCTTTCCTAAGAAGTATGTAGCATCCATTACAGCATTTGCTTTACTCGAGCTACCCCACCATGTCTCTGTAACTGCAGTGAGATCCTGGCCCTGTGACAGCCACAGATCTCTATTTCTTCCTGTTTATTCCCCATACTGCATGTGCTGATGGTCTTCAGGCATTGCAGAGAGATAATCGAGCATGCAGGTTTCCCTGGTGGGGGGCAAAAGGATCCACCATGGGCACCCCGGAGGTGTTTGGCCTTCTGGTTCTCATCTTGAAAGGCAGCTAAGGAAGATTTGTCACTGCTGTGGTTGGCCTGGCTTATTCTCCAGTTGAGTGTGATGGCACAAGCATTGCCATTTTGGACCCCATTCTCTGAGTCCTTCAGTTTAAAGCTGGCTTCACCACAGTGGGCAGCGTGCTGTGAAAGATTTCCTTGCCTCTTCTAGACAGGTGGATTCTGTCTCTCCCTAACAGATTTTAGTCACCAAAGAATGTCTTGTTGTTGTGAATGCCAAAGCCCTCAATACAGCACAGCTACTTAGCCAGAAATTGATATGCATTGTATGTCTATTTCTAGCTGCTTCCTTTCCTGTCAGAGTAATTTGATTATTGTTGTATGATCTACTGGAAGACAAGGTTCAGTGCTTGCTGTGAAAGGAATTCTAACTCCTGAGTCCTTATTATTTTTCCTATTATAATGTTACAGGTGTGTACAATGAATTTGTTCTGTATGTTCAGTGTGTTGTTTGGCAGCAACTGGTTCCCAGATATCCAAGCTTTGGCTTAGACAGAAAGAAAGAGCTCTTGCAGGAGTGTCCCAGATATGGGATAAGCTGCACATCTCACTCACTTGTCTGACTGTGCATAGGAATTTTTTAATTCCAAGAAAAGGAGCTGAAAAGAGAGAGAAAGAGAAGCACACACAGTATGCTCCAGACCAGTGGAAAAGATGAGCTTTAAGTACATTGCTGAAATTAGAAAAAATAAGGTTGTGAAATGTAGCCACTATGCTGTTGTAAGGCAGTGTGTACTCTCCTGTGGAGAGATTTCCTACTTTGCGTGAACTGCCAGTCATCTGCTCACCCACCAAGCCTGACTCAGCCACCCACACAATGACACCATTCTCTGCTGTGAAGGACTCACCACAACAACAACTTCATGTGACTAATACTTTGTGAGGGAGACAAAAGGAGGGTGTGCTAGGCAGATGAAGCCCTTGTAATTCAGAGGCTATGACAGGGTGAGCACTGCAGATTTGGCATTCCTTTATATGCAGAAAAAAATCAGGATATACTCCTCACTCCATTTCAGTTGATAACCTGAAGCATTATGAGTTCAGTTGTTTGTCTTGGCCGTGATTTGAGGAATTTTCATTATCCCATTTTTTCTCTAACATTCAAATCACAACTTGACTTTGGCATTCCCTGTTGTGCTCTTACTCATCTATTCTGTTTTCAGAATTGTTGTAATCAACAAGTTGGCAGAGTGCATGTCTCATACTTAACCCGAGAAGCTACAGTTGCTGTGATATTTCTGCCTAATCAGGCATTTTATGAGAAATGACCAAACCAATAGACTTTCGGAATTATTTGGGAGATTTTAGACCCTGATCTCCTAGGCACTTACTAAGGAGGAGACTCATCAAGTTATCAAGAACATGACAGTTCAGTACGCTATCTGACCAAAGGATCTTTCTCCAACTAGTCAAGAGATAGTGGAAATAAAACCACTGTTTTCAAAAGACAGGATATGCTGCCAAACAGCATCTCTCCTTGTAGTGAGATGTAGTGATGCATGGCTCAGATGCGTGTCCTTACGTCAGCCTGGTTCAGAAGAGAGTTCTCTATATCCATGCCAAAGATCTAATTAGGTGGAGGACGCTACTACATGGCATCTCTCCTGCTTCAGCTGTTCAGCTTTGTACTAAAAACACTTCAATAACTCTTTGGAGAGGAAAACATTAAATTTTCTGTCCAAGAATTAATTGTGCACACAGCATAGAAATCCAGGGAACAGACCAACAAGTATCCAACATGCCTTCTTAACCACAGAAGTGAGGCATCCTTTAATTTGCAGCCTCAAGAGCTAGTGACGTATTTGAAAACTGAGCAGTTGTGTCACCACCTCTGTATTTAGCCAATCTCTTTATTTTCCCAGCCCTCTGATTCATTTGGCTATCATCAGAACTACAGCAGTAAATATGTAATCTTTCAAACTCTGAATACACTTGTTGTCTGCTACAACCAGAACACTGGTATTATTGAAAGTGAGGTTTGGATTTTATTAACAAATGAAAGTAAAAAGTACTGTCATAAACCCATACAAAATACAGTCAACTTTGCATTAAATTATGCAATGCTGAGTTTCCCTGTCTCTGGACCTTAGCATGAGAGACCAAAGATTCTGAAACTGGTTGGAATCCTCCAAAACACCTATATCCTTTAAAAACATGTTGTCCCTTTGCTCTGTGCACCTTATGATGGCAAGGAAAAAAACCACAACAAAACACCTGTCACTAATTTCTCCTGTGTTCCTCTCAATACTTATTAGTCTACCAAGTGTGAATATCTGGGAATCATATTTTCTGCTGACCACTGAATCAGTATGAAAGGAGGACATGATGAGCTCCAGCTGTTAAGCCTCCTTCTTAGAGGATTAGAGAAATTAACCCACAGGATGTTTTACTGGCACACCAGGAGTTACATTAAATATACGTGTTGTGTCTCTTCTGCAAGGAACAAAGAAGGGAGCAAAGAGGATGTAAGCAGGGGTGAGCTCTGGGAGTGTCATCATGCCCTCAGACTGATTATAACAGAAGAAGGACTTTTCATAGAATCATAGAATCATAGGGGTTGGAAGGGACCTCGGAAGATCATCTAGTCCAACCCCCCCGCCAGAGCAGGGTCACCTAGAGTACATCACACAGGAAGGCGTCCAGGCGGGTTTTGATTGTCTCCAGAGAAGGAGACTCCACAACCTCTCTGGGCAGCCTGTTCCAGTGCTCTGTCACTCTCACAGTAAAAAAAATTTTTCTGATATTCACCTTAAACCTCCTATGCTCCAATTTGTATCCATTACTCCTTGTCCTATCACTGGTCATAGAATCATAGAATCATAGAATCATAGAATCCTAGGGGTTGGAAGGGACCTCGAAAGATCATCTAGTCCAACCCCCCCGCCAGAGCAGGGTCACCTAGAGCACATCACACAGGAAGGCATCCAGGCGGGTTTTGAATGTCTCCAGCGAAGGAGACTCCACAACCTCTCTGGGCAGCCTGTTCCAGTGCTCTGTCACTCTTACAGTAAAAAAATTTTTCCTGATATTCCTCTTAAACCTCCTATGCTCCAACTTGTATCCATTACTCCTTGTCCTATCACTGGTCTTCACTGAAAAAAGCTTAACTCCATCGTCTTGACACTCACCCTTTACATATTTGTAAACATTGATGAGGTCCCCCCTCAGTCTCCTTTTCTCCAAACTAAAGAGACCCAGCTCCCTCAGCCTTTCCTCATAAGGGAGATGTTCCACTCCCTTAATCATCCTTGTGGCTCTGCGCTGGACTCTTTCAAGCACTTCCCTGTCCTTCTTGAACTGAGGGGCCCAGAACTGGACACAATACTCCAGATGCGGCCTCACCAATGCAGAATAGAGGGGGAGAAGAACCTCTCTTGACCTACTAACCACACCCTTTCTAATACACCCCAGGATGCCATTGGCCTTCTTAGCCACAAGGGCACATTGCTGGCTCCTGGTCATCTTCCTGTCTACCAGGACCCCCAGATCCCTTTCACCTACACTGCTGTCCAGCAGGTCAGCCCCCAACCTGTACTGGTGCATGACATTTTTCTTCCCCAAATGCAAAACTCTACACTTGCCCTTGTTAAACTTCATCAGGTTTTTCCCCGCCCAAGTCTCCAGCCTGTCTAAGTCTCTCTGAATGGCAGCACAGCCTTCTGGTGTGTCAGCCACTCCTCCCAGCTCGGTGTCATCAGCAAACTTGCTGAGGGTACATTCTGTACCCTCATGCAGGTCGTTGATGAAGATGTTGAACAACACCGGTCCCAGTACCGACCCCTGAGGGACTCCACTAGTCACAGGCCTCCAACTAGATTCTGCCCCATTGACTACAACTCTCTGACTTCTTCCTTTCAACCAGTTCTTGATCCACCTCACTGCCTGATCATCAAACCCATACTTGATCAACTTATCTACAAGGATGCTGTGGGAGACCGTGTCAAATGCTTTACTGAAATCAAGATAGACCACATCAACCGCTCTACCATCATCTATCCACCTAGTCATTTCCTCATAGAAGGCTATGAGGTTAGTCAAACATGACTTACCCTTGGTAAAACCATGTTGACTGCTCTTGATGACCCCCTGATCCTTCATATGTCTAGAAATAGTGCCAAGGACAAGTTGTTCCATCACCTTTCCAGGGATGGAGGTGAGGCTGACCGGTCTATAGTTACCCGGGTCCTCCTTCTTGCCCTTCTTGTAGACTGGAGTGACATTTGCTATCCTCCAGTCCTCAGGCACCTCTCCTGTTGCCCATGACTTACCGAAGATGATGGAGAGTGGCCTAGCAATGACCTCCGCCAGCTCCCTCAGCACCCTTGGATGCATTTCATCCGGACCCATCGATTTATGGATGTCCAGATTACGCAACTGATCCCTAACCCAATCCTCATCTACCTGGGCAAACTCCTCCTTTATCTTGACTTCTACTGGGGCTATATGAAACTGGGGCTCATGGGGAAAGCCTGCAGGAGTAAAGACAGAGGCAAAGAAGGCATTCAGCACCTCTGCCTTCTTTATATCCTCTCTCACCAGGGCACCCACCTCATTCAGCAGTGGGCCAATATTGCCTCTGGTATTAGCTTTGTTGGCTATGTATTTGAAAAAGCCCTTTCTATTGTCCTTAACCCGACTTGCAAGGTTAAGTTCCAAGGAGGCCTTAGCTTTCCTAGTTGCCTCCCTACATTCTCTGACAACAGTCCTATATTCCTCCCAAGTAACCAGCCCCTCCTTCCATGATCTATAGATTTTCCTTTTCCATTTGAGTTTGCCCAGCAGTTCCTTTTTTAACCACGCTGGTCTCCTAGCTCCCTTACTAGATTTTCTGCCCATTGGGACACACTGATCCTGTGCTTGCAAGAAGTGGTCCTTGAATGCTGTGCAGCTATCTTCAGCCCCTTTACCTTCTAGCACTCTATCCCATGGGACTTCCCTTAACAATTGATTGAGGAGGCCGAGGTTTGCTCTGTGGAAGTCCAGGGTTCTGGTCCTGCTGGGTATTCTGTTCCTCCCACGCAGGATCCTGAACTCCACCATCTCGTGGTCACTGCAGCCAAGGCTGCCATTGACCACCACTGCTTCAACAAGGCCCTCCTTGTTGGTGAGCACAAGATCCAGCAGCGCTCCTCTTCAGATCTTTCTCTAGGAATATAAACCTTCAACTTCTAGCTCTCTTTTGCCATATACAGGCCAGGAAAACATGGACAGTGATAGAAATCACTAGCAAAATTCTTTGAGAACTGTATGCTCTGGTTTGGGTTCTTACCTCAGCTTAGACATTTACTTCTTTTTACATTGCACTTATATGTTTAGGCTTCAATCCATCAAAAGAGAAAAAAGTCTTATCAGTAAAAATAATATTTGATAGGCAACCACATTAATTTATTTCTGAGTCTGTACTCCTAAAAGCCCCACACATATGCATTAAATATATAAAATGACAAAAGTTACAAAAAAAAAAAAAGAAAATAAAGGACTCATGAGTAACATTCATGGTCATACTTATTTCCATCATTAGTAATGCTAACAGCTTTAAAAAGCCTAAAGATAAAGGGTTGAAATGGTTCAGATGTTTGTAAAAACAATTTGCCTGCTTAGCCACAAAGTGTTATGCTTAGATCACTTTGACCCCAGACCAATATGAAATTAGAAATGGAAGTACAGCTATGTTGAGGGAAAATTCTGTGATCTTCATGGTCAAATTGGTAAGAAAGAGCAATAAAATAATGAAAAAAGATCTCATTACTGACACTGTTGCAGAGGCATTTCCACCCCAAGAGTTTTGCCTCAAAATGTTTGGAAGAGTGGGTAGATTTAATCAACTCTGGGCTTAATCAAGTGTGCAGCCATGGAGCAAAGAAAGTAACCCCCCTCAGCAATGCTGGAGCAGCCAGCTCCTTCCCTGTGAGGAGACAGGAGCTCAAATCAACCAGGGAACAGCATACCCCCCCACTGACTATCCCATGCCTGTTTCTGAGCTATGAGGAGGGGATACACTGCATACATTAACACTACGATGGAGCTCCAGGAGGTGGCACTTCTGAGAGCGGTCTCCCAGAGTTATGTGGAACTGCAAAAGGTGGCAACTTATTGCACTTTCCCCCATATTTTTGGCACTCATCTCACTGAAAATACATTTGCATATTTCTGCATAAATCAAATAAGCCATGGATGCCTCTTTTATGCAAAAGTTTTTGAAGCAGTGTTTGGTAGTATAAAGGATCTTTACAAGAGAACAGATTGTAAGGACCATGCAGGTCTACACAGTGTAATTTGTAACACTCTTTGGTATAAGGGGCTTCTGCACGAGTTGAAGTCATGTCCCCTTTTTGAAGGAAGGGCCTTTGACAGCAATCCTGCATGATGATGTTTACACTTGTAAGGTCCTAAATGCAAAAGGTCTATATATAACAGAGAGGCATCTGTACCCTTTTGATCTTGAGGTTGGGACGTGCTCATACTTGCTTTAGTCATTTCCAGTTTAACACATTTTTCATCATGATTCTCTTGCTAACTTGTTGCTTTCAGAGCCATGGCTTTTACCCCAGCAATATATTTTTTAAAAACAGTGTTTATCACTAGGTTATTTTCCAGCTTAGTGAACAATTGTTCACAACATCCTTTCTTAATCTAGAGCACAGTAATTGTGCTCTTGGCTGCTCTGAGGGCATACTTGATGTTTCTTAAATCATAAACTGATTTTGCCTCAGTTAAGATAAAAATTATTATAATTTTCCCACTGCAGATGTTTTTATTTTCCACTAGATAGCTAATGAATAATACACACAGAGGAGCATTTATGATCCAGTGTTTTCAAAATGTTACAAAAGAGCAAGGAAGAACCTGTGTTAATCAGAATGTGCACTTTACCACTTGTCCCTTCTCATCTTCCAGGCTTTTCTTATTTTCTTTCAGACATTTGGTACCTATGTATTCAGCTGACATCAAATCTGGAAGGTGCGGCTGTATCAGGCAGTGACATATTCCTTAGCTGGCAGATGCTGCTGTTTGCTGACTACCTGAATTAGGCTTAGGTACCTTAGCACATTTCAAAAGAGACAACTTTACTGAAAGTGACACTCAGCTTATGGACCCAGACCTGTAAGTGTAATGCCCTTTGCTATGTAGTTGTATGTGTGAATTACCAGCTGTTTGGTGCAAAAAGCTGAGTAGGACTTGCAAGGTATTTGACATGGGCTCAGTTAAGGTAGGTATCACAGATATAATGTGTTGATAATGAATCATGTCTTCTTGACTGCTATAAGATGTTTTAACACTATTCACACTTGTGACTAATGTAGACAGAAACCTGTACAGCCTTTCTTGGAAGTCTTACACTTAAATTTCCAAATATTCTTCCTCTGATATACAAGGCCTGAATATTGCTTCTTAATCCATCCTTCCATTTGATTTACACTCAGGCTCACTTGGTTCACCTTTGCTTTTTTTTTTTCTTCCAAGAAGGAGTAAAAAGTATGTGGAAAAGTGAAATTCAGAAGTTAAGATGTTTTATTTTTGAAGCCAAAGAGACTGTGCACTTCTTTTTTTCATTAGAATCACAGTTTGCATTGTAAATATATTCATACTTGTGTATCACTAAACCAAATATTTTAAGGCATTCAAGTAGTCTGCTTATAGAAAAAAAAAATTCTGTGAACTTATAAACAAATTTCTTTATTAACATTATGCACACAAATTATTTTGTTGTATATAAAGCAAACTGTTTCTGGATGCTAGGTAGAGGTATGATAAAAGGAAGATATTAGTTTATCTGCAGGACTGCACAGCACAGAAATTCTAAGATTTTATTCAGTTTAATTAATTCAGTCTTCTTTTGTCTTGAGCTACTGTAGCAGAAAAATTAAAGTGCTGGCAAGTCTGTTTTTAAACATATCCCAATAAAGGATTTTTTGTATGTTTTATTTCATAGATATAGTTCATTACTCATGGACAACAAATATTTGCCTTCTGGCAACAGCAGGTAGGGAGAGTATTAATGTTATCATATTTCCTTTTTAAAACATGGCTGGAAATGGGAAGGGCTAGGCATGTACAAAAGGAGACAAAATCAAAGTAAAGTTGAATGACTTTGAAAAGAGGAAAAAATATTAAGAAAATATAGCCAAATAGAATTTCAAATAGTGTATAAAATAATACAGAGTTAGCTGTTTTGTAGAATGTAAATAGAGTATATCTAATCCCAGCTTTTATAAATTTTCCCTTTGTAAGATGCTGCATCAGTGAACATGGTTTGGGAAAATACATGTAGTAAATCTTACAGTTTCTCTTCTCCCTTTCACAGTGTCATGCCCCCTATTCTTTTCCTCTTCCTTTACCAAATATAACCTAAAATATTCTAGGAAATAATTCAATTACTGAAATTATGGATGTGAAGTGAAATAGTTAGTCTAAGACAAGCAACAACATTTTGAGGATAGATGTGGATAATTTGTATATACCTTTGACCCATTTTTCACTATAATACTGATATAAACCAGGCTTTTTGTTTGTTTGTTTCTGTTGTTTTCCATGACAGCAGAAGAAGTGACCTTCCATTTTGTGAGTTCAGATGTATGTGAAATTCATAAGTGATCTTGTGAAAATTTTTGCCTTATAAAAAAAAGGGTATAATTGCCACCATAGGATAACTTCCAAAATGAACCTTGTGCATCTCTTATTTGTGATATTGTCAGTCTGCTCTGAGACATAACCATGTCCACCCTGTGAAGCAGAGGGCCAAGCAAGACTTCCGCCAGATGCTGATGCTAGCCAAAAGCAAAGATACTATGTGTAGGCTGTATAAAAACTTGAGAACTGCCTGTTAACAGTGATCTTTCCTAAGCCCATGGAGACTACAAGAGAAAACACATAAAAGTTTCATTAACTCACCCTATTAATATGTTCGCAGATGCTACACTCACTGCAGTCTGAAGTCAAGGGATATGTGGGATCTCTTCTCACTCATTGCAAGCAGCACTGCATGAGCACACACAAGTTTAGTATCTTTATTTCACTGACAGTGTGCTAAAACTTACTTGCAGTCTTGCTCTTTCTTTGAGATTTTAATTCAAAGCATCTTAAGTAAAAAGTAAAATTTCTGTCAGTTATCTGCCAATACCAGCCTTCCCTCCTCAATTAAATAATGTGGTTATTACTGCTGCTTTTGCACTGATACGTGCTATTTTCTGCCATGGACTGCTTGGGTAATAATGCTGCCTAATCACTAATACTAGAGCTGAATCCTTGCTGCAGAAAGCAAGCTCTTTCTCAGATGGAAGGAAATGCAACAGCTTATTTACCTTTTATTCACAAGACAGTTATTATGTGCAGGTCTTGGACAATAGAAGCCTGGGTGAAATCAGTTTAATTTAATGAAATAAATGCAATTTGGGAAGTATTTGTCTAGGCTTTTGGGTACATAATAGATTTTGAATTCTCAGATGCACTCCTGTCTTCTTCCATGGCTTTTTACCTTGGATTATTCATCTCCCAAAATCAGCTGAATGCTCTATAAATTGTACTTACTATGTATACTGCTTTAGAAATTTTCACATACAGCAAACTTGCAAGCTGAGTTTCCCCTTGCAAGGAGAACATATCTGCTTCATGTGATACATGATAGTAAGAATATGGAATATGGAGACTAACAATAGTGCAGACATTTTATTGTGCTTGCGAAATGAAGGACAAACAACCAAAAAAATCCTCTTTCTAGTCATTTAAACATCAAGCAGTCTGATTCCAATTTGCTGCATTAAAGGGCCAGATTTTTTAAAGTATTCATGAACAGATGAGTGCACATATTAATGTGTGTCCAATGTGTTTAGATGTATTAAGATCTGCAGCCCTATGCAGATACAAAGCATATGCATTTTTGTTCAATCTGAAAAATCAGAGAACCTGCTAATTGATTTTTATGGATTGAAGATTTGTAGCAAATGAGAAATTATTACACCAAATCTTGATATCCAAACTCACCGTGTCTTGCTGCAATATTTAACTGAAAAGCTGTTAAGAACCTCAGCAAAGTTTTAAATATTCAACTCTGTGAATTGGTAAGTACATGAAAAAAGTAAAAAAAGTAAAGGAATGTTCTACAATATCTTTTAAGTTCTTACTTATTCAAAGGTTTTTTGGGTTTTTATTGGTTAATTGCTAATGACTTAAAAAAAGATTTTATAATAGGATTCTGAGATGAGGTTTTTTTAAAAAAATGTTGTAAGTCCAGGAATGTGAATACTGGTGTGTTGTTTTTTTTTAACGCATTTTTACAATTACCATGACATTACATTATCCTAGCTGTAGTGAAATGGTTCTGCAAGTCCTGTAGATTAGATCCAAATACTTCCAGAACTCATTAATTTTCTCAGTACCTTTAAATATAGTTATTTTTTTATGTTTTATGAACAAAGACCATAGCTATTTGGGATACATTCATTACCACAAAGTACTTGAGAAGTGCTTATTCTGTTTTGTTTCATTTTCCAAGTTATTAGTACAAAATACCTTAAGATTATTTCAGCAACTAACAACAGTTAGCCACCATTGGACTTGGTAATGTTTGAAGCTCTGCAGCTAAGTCATGGCTGGGGCTATCTAAGAGGCAAACTAATAACAAGCTGCTACATATTTGTATCTAATTATCCTGAAAAACTGTCTTGACTGGAAAGACAGGCTTAAAGGTCTCCAAGTACCATATTGCGGTTCTGGTCTTTCAAGTCCTCTTGCCTAGCCAAATCCTACATCAGAGGTCAGATGCTAGTCAGACAGAGATACAGTTTGAACTTTTGTGGCAGGATTGTGCAAAGCCTTCCACAGTTGCTTAGCAATAAGGAAGCAACTAATCTAGCAGTGGTGTAGCACATCAGGAAACGTCTGCCTCAATTCACTGGAAAGAGATTTAAGGGCCTCTGATAATTTTCTGGTACTCCATGTTTAGATATTTATAGCCATAGGAATGACTTTGTTCTTCTCCCTGAAGACTCAAAGACCCTTGGAGCTCAGTTGCAGTCACTACTTCATTACAGTTAATCTCATCCTGAGAAGGGATTAAATAAAGCAGTGTTTGATTAAGGAAACTGGTAGAACAATATTATTAACAGCAAATTCCCACCCCGAGTATTGTGCCCGGAGAAAGAATAAGATGCAATCTGAGTGCAAAAGGATGCTGTTTAAGGATGGACAGGAAACAATGTGAAGAAGTAAAACTATAATGATAGAGAGTAGCTGTTTAATACGAATATCACTGCCAAAAGTTTATTTTATAAATCAATACTGAGACACTTAAATAGATTTCTGATTCCGTTTTTCAAGAGTTTCAAGTTCCTGGCATTTTCCAAAGCCAAGTATAGGCCATTTTATTGAGTCTTTTTGTTTGCTCACCTAAGGTGAAAGTTGATCCTGTGGTTATGCTTTAGTTACTTTCCTTGCTTTGTTGGTTTTGCATGGGACTGCTTCTGACCAACCTGAAAAATTGTCTGTTGATACCAATAGATATCTAAACCCCATTTTCCTTGGTAGTTCTGAGAAATCATTTTGCCACTCTTGCCCTGGAAAATTTCCTCTGCCAATTGTCCCCAAATGCACATGAGAATTTTTGAGGTTATTTTGTAAGCATGTTTCACACTGCCGTGAGACTTGCTTCACAGTGGTGTACAGGTTCCAGGCTATTATTTGTTTGTTCAAAGATTTATGCAAGGCTTCAGCTCCCCAGTGGGTCTTTCTATGTTCTCCCACTACTAAGGCCCATAATAAGGCAAAAGACACTATCAATTGTCCATCTGCTGTTCTAGCCCACCTATCCTCAGAAATTTTTCCTTTCAAATCCTCTATCAATTTTAGATCCTCCTTTGAATATTTAGGTTTATATCAGTTTGGATTTTACTGTCTGGGACCAAAGTTGTAACCTCAACATGCCCCACTTTAGCTACCTGTTGTGCCTCCTGGTCAGCCATAATGTTTCCAATTTCCTGATCAGTGTTCCCCTTCTGCTAGGCTTTACAGTGCATGACTTCCACTCTGTTGGCCATTTGTATGGCATCCAAAAGTTTTAAGATTTCCTCAGCATGTTTTATTTGTTTCCCTTGGGCAGTCAACAGTCCATGCTCCTTCCATACAGCTCCATGGGTGTGAACTACACCAAATGCATACTTAGAATCAGTCCAAATATTAATTTCCTTCATTTTACCAATTCTAAAGCTCAAGTGAGGGTGATTATTTCTGCTTTCTGAGCTGAACTGCCTGGAGATAAGGCATTGGACTCTATTATCTAGTTGCTGGTAGTCACCACATATGTGGCCTTCGGTGTCCTTTGCTGAACAAAACTTTCCCTGTCGGTGTACCAGGAGTCCTCTGCATCATCCAGGGGTTCTTCCTTCAAGTCAGACCCACTCGAGTGCACTGCCTCAACAGACTCAAGACAATTGTGTGTTACAGGCCCTCTGGGAGTGCCACTAAGAAAACCGTCTGGGTTCACAATGTTAGTGACTACAATTTCAACATCATCCTGCTCTACCAAGATTGCCTGGTTGTTCAAGCATTGCAGAAACTGTGTGGGAGACTAGCACAGTAATTTTCTGTCCCATAGTGAATTTATGAGCCTCTTGGTTGTTAAGGACAACTGCAGCTACCACTCACAGGCAGCTAGGCCATCCTTTGCTTACTTCATCCAATTGCTTGGAGAAGTATGCCATGGCTCTATTGTAGGGAACAACCTTCTGTGCTAGTACCCCAGGGCTACTACCTGTTCCTCATGCAAAAACAGCCAAAAGAGCTTTGAAACATCTGGCAGCCCTAAGGCAAGGGCTTTCATTCTTTCCTTTTTGAGCTGCTGGAAGGCTCTTCATGTTTCACCTGTCCATGTTATTGTGGACTGATTCCTTTTTATCAATTCATATTGTGGCTTTACTAAAAGTCCGTATTTATAAATCCAAAGATGACACCAACCTGTAATTTCCAAAAAGGTCCATAGTTCTTTTACCATTTGGGGTAGAGGTGTCTGACAAATGGCCTCTCTTCACTCTGTTCCCTGTTCCGCAAGTACCATATTCAGGGATACTTAAATTGGTAGCACTCTCTACACACCAATTCAACAGCTAGATGACAGTTTTTACACTGGGGACAGAGAGAGACAGATGAAACATTACTAGATGGAAGAATTTGCACACTGCTTTCCTTGACTCTCTTTCCCATCCAACTCCCACAGTGTTCTTATTGTCACTTAATATCTCGCTCGCTTTGTTCGTCTCCGGCCACAGCCTTGCAGGATAGCAGAACTGCGGATGAGAACTCCACACTCACTTTGTGTTCAATTGCACGTCTCAGGCATGTCTGGTTTTCTCAGGCCTTTCACACCACTCACTTTGTCGTTGACCATGTCCCTCGTGGGACAGTGGAACTGCAGCTCAAGACTCCGCTCATACTTCGTGTTAATAACATGTCTCATTCACTCCACATTCTCTTCACCACCACAACAAAAATACAGGGGACATGCACAATAGACAAAAGATTAAAACAATTCAAAAAGCTTATCCCAATCACAATTCTGAATTCCAGACCAAATTGAAATTAAACTTTTTAAACACACTAGTCCAGTATATACCCCAAAGGGCCTTAGAAGGGCCTCTAAATCCCAGTCCTGGATTACTGAGAAAGTTACATGGGTACTCTGGGACTCTGTACTCCCGCACCCTTCCCCATGCAGAGCGTCTCCTATGTTTTATAGGATACCAACTTTGCCAGCCCTACAGTTACTCTTACAGTTACAAAATTTCAAAGAGAAAGAATACTGCGTCCTTTAAGATGGTCCTTGTCTGTCCCTGAAGTGATCTGAATGAGTCAAGGAGTCCCCTGAGAAATCTCAGGGGCACCCTAGGGAATCCCATCCTCAGCAGGTCCTGCAGCCGGACAGAGCAGGTCCCATCTGGGTCGCCAAATTGATACAAGGAAAGAGACCCTATAGACCTGAAAAGCTATAAAGCAGGTGTTCTTTATTGCAGCACTGGGTGCTCCTTCCATTCATGCACACCAACAAATAAGAGCAATACATATTTATTCACTTAAAACATACATATGCATTACTTTTCTAAAAGCTAGGCAGGATTATACAGATTAATACCTGGAATTCATTATAATATTTAAGTCAGTCCCCCAAAGTCATTAACATAAAGCTACACCCATTCCTGTATGCACTCTGCCTTTTGGTGGTCATGGGCAGGGGTCACTTGGAGGAAGGCTCATAGTCTTCTTCACTGTACTGGGTCATGTTGTTCCTTATTCTTGCAAGTTGGCTGATGTACCCAGCTGAATCCTGCCTCTGGAGCTCTCAGGCGAGACACATCCTAGTTCCACACAGTAACTCTAACAAACATTAACAGATTCTATTTTATGACATCATATAGGCTTAGCAAATTTAACCCTTAAGTTTCTAATTCAGTTATGCAAACTATTTACATTGATGAAGAGCTGAGGTCTTAGGAAAGGAGAAGAAAGAGAGACTGAATTTACCGTGCTTGTTTTCACTGAAATGAGTATCATTAGCAGCAGCATACATGATAGATTGTTTCACTGCTGAAGTCTATAGTTTCTCTGGCATAGGTCAGATCCTTAGCATTTCTTTAAAGAAATATTTCACTGAGGTGTGGAGCACTGACCTTTCATGGGCTGATCAATGACAGCATATTAGTAAAAGCAGGCCATGTGCAGATTAAGAAGCAATAAAATTGTGTGCTGAAGATTCACAAAAGAGATCTGATAATTTATAAAATGAATCTAATAATCAGGACAATTACTTCACATATAAGCATTTTCCCACAGAAACTGCAGACTGAAAAGCTGCAGTTACTTTGTGTCTCCTGGCTGTTACTCCTGAGCCCTGTGAGCTTATGTCAAAAGTCAGAAGGTGAGTTTGCTGGACATTGCCTGCTGTAATGGTGCTGGATACTGGTGAGGAGTGTGGGGGTGGGTATTCTTTAGTTACAGGCATAGTTTTATCTTTGTGCCACACAGTGTTTTACCTCTTCTGACACCCTCTTGAGTTTCTGAGTGAGTGATACAGGGCTGGAAATCAGGTACTGCAGAGTAATTTGAGGAAGTTCATCTCTCCTAGCACATGAGATGAAATGTACAAGTGTGTGGCAGAGATTCAAACTTTCCAGGCAGAGTGCTCAAGCAAAGGTATTGTTAGAAACGCTTTCATATGAACAAAAAAAGTAAGCCTGGGAAGTGTCACAAACAGTGACTCGGAAAGTTAGTCTAGCAGCATCTGTGCCTATGAGGGAGGGTGAGTGAATGTGTGCTTGGTATAGCAAAGGCTGCCTTTTCTGTACTTTGTAACAAGGGCATGATGCTGTGGCCTTGTGAAACGACCCTGAAGACAGTCAGCTAGGAAAATGGAGGTGCTTAAGCAGAAATCTGTTATTGTATAAACCAGTGCAAGATGTACTATTCAGTGCTGGCACTGCCACAGACTCAAAGAAAGACCAAAAAAGTTTGTTAAAGATAAACTTCTGCAGTTGATATTATAGGTATTTGTTCACTACTTAGTCCACAGAAAAATATTCTCCTTTAAAATAAGCAAACAAACAAACAAACAAACCAACCAACAGACCCACCCCACAACTTAAAACTCAGCTGTTTGTTTGTTGAAAATGCTAGAAAAGAAAACATTTGCCAAGTAGCACATGTATGCTGGCAATTTATATTAGACTGACTTCACTAGTTACTCTGACTATTTAGAGTAATGCCTTCCTCAGTGAAACTGGTGTTGCGAGCTGATTCCAACACAGAGGCTACCATCTCTTTCAGCAACTGTGTCTTTCAGCATTCATAATTTTCTTGAATTTTTCTTGGCTTCAGTTTGAAAATTGTATGTTCTTAATTGCAAACAGTACCATAGGAAGAGATCAGAGGAGCACAGGATTTGCAGAATGCGAGGAATATCCTGCCTCAGGGAGTTGGCCAATAACTGATCTGATAGAGGAAGGCCAAAAAGCCTCAAAAAACAGTTAGTCAGTCATGTAGGAGATCCCAACAGGCTGATGCCTGGAAGCCTAACTCTAAGTGCATGACCTTACTCAAGTACAATTCTACAAACATTATCACACCCCTGCACTCTCCTGTCATCCTTTTCCCATCAGTCAGTGTATTCTTCTCTGTGTAGATGAGTGGAAAGTGTGAAGCTCAGACTTAAGCTTACCTTAGGACCTGATCCAAATGTCAGAGAAGAAGAGCAGGATTTCTCTTGCAGAAAATGAAGATGGATGTGTTCTGCCTTCATTACTGAGCTGAGCAGAACTCCACTGAGGCATGGAGATCAGTCTGCTGTTGCGACTGTGCCCTCAGTCAAGGTGAGACAGCTCTCTTCCCTTCAGCTCCTCACCTAAATTATTATTTATATTCACACAGTTGTACTCAATTGCACAGCATGCAGTGTACCAGATTTCATACCACACCTCCAAATCTCTTTGCTGTTCATTGTCAGATACCTCTACTCTTGCTATGGCTACAGACAGATGTGTTGCTGATGTATTAAAGGACTATCTGTGGTATGATTCAGTTCTTGATGTTTTTCCTCCACCTGTAAAATGAAGGTAATAATACCTTCATCAAGCTTGTTGTGCATTTTGATTTTTTAATGTCTGAGAAATGGATTAAGTTTCTGGAGTGTAAAACATAAGATAAACTTTAGTTTATTATTATGTTTTGGATATTGATGTTTGTTTCAGTGACATGCCCTTAACTGACACAGTAACAGAAGCCAAAACAGTTAGACTATACACCTGGAAAATCCTTTATCCTAATTGGTGTACTGTTTATATAATGAGTAATAACTTCTGAGGCTTGGCTGGAAGAAATTAATAAGACAATAAAAATGTCAAACAAAGTTGTAATGAATTTAGAAATAATCACTCATCATTTAAAGTTCATCATCCCAAAGTGTCATTTCATTTAACAGGTCATTATGAAAGATGTGCTTCTTCTTGCATCTGAAAGTATATAAAAAGGGACAATACTTTATGACTGCTATCTATTTAATGAGATATCAAAATTTTACAGCACAGCAGAAGATGGACAGGGGGTGGGGGGAGAAATATCTGTTTGAAGGTTGTATTTCCTCTCGGCTTTTGTGGTCTCTGTTTTAAGTAGGCATGAGTCTTGTGTTTTCTTCTTTCTTTTTCTCCTTCCTCCCCCTCCCTTTGTTGTTTTTGTATTTTGTCTGGTTTGGTTTGGGTTGGGTCTTTTGTTTGGTTGGTTTTGTTGTTGTGTTGGCTTTTTTTGGTCTTCTATAGCTTGCTTTATGTGTCTGTGTGTACTTTGTACATAATTAACTTGGGCAATATGGAAGGTGCAGTTAATTGATTTTTAAACTTCAGTTCGCATCTGTGTAAGATACCATCAAGTAAAGTGATGCACTATGTATCTTTTCACAAGTATATCTCATCTATGTTTTTTTTTCCAAACGGGTAACCACACCAGTATCCTGTTTGCTAAAAATACCTCCTTGGAAAATCCTTCACAGTCTGCTAAGATAACAATTCAAGAATACAGAATTCAGAAGTCAGCCCTTTCCTTTTTTCCCTTTCCCTGTTTTCCTTTCTTCTTCCTATGTCCTCTCCACCAAACAAAAATGGGAATAGCCCTTCCACTTTTCCCCCTTCCCTTCCATAATTCTTTATTTTTGCTAATTCTGAACACACTGTGGCTGTGTTCAGTAGACACAGATTTTAAATACTGCAGTCAAACAGAACAAAACAAACTTTTCTGACCCAGCAGAGTTTTTTTCAGCTAATTTCAGTATTTTCAGCTAGTTTTTCTTGTGAATGTCATTCAGGGGCTTCCATTAACGTGTAACTGCCAAGTGCACTGGTTCTGTCACGATTACATAGACTAATAGTGTATTAGATTATTAAGCTTCTTTCAGTTTAAAATTCTCAGGGTTATGTTTTCTAAGTGTTTTGTAACTTTAGAGATGAAGTCTATATTTGAAATTAATGAAATTTTCCCTGCTGGAAAATAATGACTTACTCTTTCTTTTTTAGTCGCCTTACGTCCATGACTTTATTTTCTCTCATCATGATGCTTCCTGATTAGCTCTCCATTCTTACATTTTTAGGAAGCCTGTCTACTGATGCAAACTGTTGTTTTATTAAATTTTCATATAGGTATTAGTGGAAAGTAGCCCTGCCCACAGCAAGGGGGTGGAACTAGTTTGTATGTAAGGTACCTTCCAATCCAAACCATTCTATGATTCTATGAAAAATCCTCATTTTTGAACCACATGCAAAATCCTAAGAACAGGCTATGATTCTGTGGTACTTTGCAGGATAAACCTCCAGCGAGACTTTTGAAAGAACCTCTTCCTTTATTAAGGCTTTTGGGCCAGCTTCCACAGGGTGACTTGGCCAACTGCTTGAGCTCACTTCAAGGGCTAGTTATGACCTTTGGAAAGATTTATTTAAATTTTGCTTTTGTACATTTTGCAAGTTCTGGTTGTCCAGCATAATAAAATACAGATGGAACACTGGAAAATTACTCTCTTGCACCATTATCAGGTGCTGAAAAAAACACCTGGTTCTTTCTTCATAAAAAGTAGCTCACAGTTGATTTTAACAGTAGCCACAGATGGTCTAAGGTAAGCCCAGATCTTGCACTTCTATCAATAAAATAATTGGAAGGTTTTTATCACAGGGATCCTAGGAAATATTTTCTAAGATTTCTAAGATAATCTATCTGACTATAACATCACTGCTTAAATCTGTAATTTATTTATTTTGTCTTCAGCTCATTTTCTTTTGGAAGCTGGCCCAATGTTTTCCCATGGTTTATCAAAGCTTAACTGTTGACACAATTAAAAATGTAGTATTTTTTTTCCTCTGACAATGTCAGCAATTGTACTTTTATGATCTTCCTAAATCCTGTCTCAAAACTTTAAATAAGTCATTTGAATCATACCATGTTTTGGGTAGGAAGGGTCCTTTTTGGGTCATGTAGTCTGATTCCCCTGCAGTGAGCAAGATGATGTTCTGAAATAACACAAAAACAGCCCTGTCATTCTCACTTGTATTCTTCATTGGCTTCCTCTGCTTATCTGAACTTATTTTTATATCACCTACCCTGTCTTATCCTTATCCTGTACCCACTAAAACCACCTGGTTTATCTTCCTCCTCGAAGGTAAATCAATTATTTTTCCTACCAAGCAATGAATCTGTGCTAGTAGGGACCTTTTCTGCATAAGTCTACTGGGCTGAGAAGACTTAGTGAAATACAGATCAGGCTTAACTCAACTAGTTTCAGATGCTACCACCAATGTCTTCCCAGAGCATCTTCCCTGACATTCGGAAAGCAGTTTGTGTCGTGATACACCATAATCTTCTTGTCTTTGTTTTCAACTTTTGGTTATGTCATTGTATTTTTTGGTGCTTTTTGGTACCTTCCTTTGCCTTCTTACTTCCCATCACACACTTGTGCCTCAGTCTCTGCTGAGCCCTAGTGTTGATTTTGTCTGCTTCTAACTTAATGGAAAAGGCCAAAAAAAGTCTTTATCTACTGTCCAGGTAGGCTCCAAACTTCATAAGCCCCGAATTCTATCAGATATTGCAAATTATTTTTTATAAGCTTTTAGCTTAAAAAACAGACAATATCACCAAAATCAAGCAAATTTACTTAACAGATTTTCCTTGAAGTTTATATTGTGGCCACTCAAAGCAGATTTTTTCAAATCTTGGTGACCAAGAAGTCCCAAGGGCATCAGCTACTGCTGGCATGTACAAATGGAAAACAGCATTCACATAGAAATTTGCTTCAAGTAGGAGGAAGATGGAAGATTATTAGAGACAATATAGACATACAGAAAATTAACAGTTTTATTATGAAAGAATCATGTAAACTTGAGTCCAAGGCTTCATCTTTATGCAGTGTTGAGATGAAAAAATGAATCTGAAAAGCTATGAACTGCTGCAAATGTCGTCTGTCTGTTAGCTTACAAATCCCATAAGAACTGAGAAAAACAGCCTGCACAGAGCAATGTTATGCTATTAAGAATCTCTTCTGAACATCTTTTAAATTTCCTTTCTACTTTAGCTTATGACTGGCAAAATAGTGTCCCTTATTCACTGGAGACATTATCTATTAAAGTGACATTATTTATTAGGGAGCTCATGATTCAGCCCCAGAGATTCACACTTAGATAAGTACTCACTGAACTCAGTAAAAAATACAAAAGGGAAGGGTCTCTATTATTACTTTCTTTTAACTAAGGAATATACCTATCTTTTTAATTAACTCTGGAAGAATTTCAGAAAACTATGTAAATTATATTAAAATCCAGCTTAAAAATAAATTCAATCACTGCATACTGTAAGTTAACATTATCTGAAAGAAAACTAAACAAATATTTGGGAAAAAATTGGCAAAAATATTACTTTTTTTTTAATATAAGCAAGTTTTCTTATGTCCTGGTTTGAGCCAGGATGAAGCCAATTTTCCTTTTACCCATTTTTTTTTTTCCTTCAGTAATCTTTCTTTTAAGTAGTCACAGAGCCTTCTGACTAAAGCTGATAAGAAAGGAATGTTTTTCTAACTGCTGGATCTTCAAGGTCACATTTCTACTCTGCCGGCTCAGATACTACCAGGAGATCTATGACCCCCCCGTAGGAGGCTGAGTTAGACAGACAGTAAAATTGGCCAGAGATATTTCATTCCATATATCTACGTAAGCTCAGAGGAAGGTCAGAGATCATGGAAGACAACTTCCTTCCTGCTTCTTCTTCCCTTCTCTTCTGTCCATGGCCAGCGTCTGGGGAGGACTCTGTTCATCCATCACCGTCGACCCTCAGGCTCAAGCTCTCCTGACCGTTATCACCCTGCTCTCTCTCCAGCAGCTTCGGGATCTCTCAGGACTGTTCACAGCTCAGGAGAGTGCTGTGGGAGTTGCTGGGGGTGGGGGGAGGCAAGAGGTGTTGCACATACCTGAACATAATTTTATATATTTTCTTTTATCATTAGTGTTTAATTAAAGCTGTGTAGTTTAGTTTTCAATCCAGCCAAGTCTCTCTCTATTTCTCTCTCTCCTTCCCTACCTGGGTGGGAGGGGGAGGGGATCAAGAGCGTTGTTGTCAGACCTGAGTCAAATGGTGACATCTTATCTATCTATCTATCTATCTATCTATCTATCTATCTATCTATCTATCTATTGATTTTGATGGGGGTCCAGTAACCCTCCATTTAATTAGGGATATATTTTGGTAGTAAACTCTAGTTAAACTGACCTAAATAGAGAAATAATGCTTAATATGCCCCAAAGAGGATTTTAACTGACATTTAAGAGACAGTTATTATAAGTTATCATAAGCTAATTAAATATTGATTGTTGAAACAGTCTCTCTTTCATTTAAAAGTTATAGTTGTAAGATAAACCTTATATTTTTATTATTTAAAATTACACTGGTAATAAATGAGCAACTATTATTTATTGTTATTAAGGAGGATTTGTCCTATTATTCAGTTCTAATTTGTATTATACATTGAACAAGTTAGGTATTGTTGTTAAGCATTTGAAAAATTATTATAAATATCTAATACAGCTAGTGATGGTAATCAGCCTGAACATTCAGTACATTTCTTTAAAGTTTGATAATGGTGAGATGTTTATTACCAATTGATTAATTACATCATATTAATAACCCTAACTTATTTTAATTTCAAAAGCATGACAACTTGATTTATCTTCAATTTTCCCACTGGATCTTGAAGTCAGAAATTTTTTTTTCCTAATGATCAATCCATAGTGAATTACTATAGAGCAAGTAGAAATATTTTTTGAGAGCTCTGAGATAGTTTTTAGAGCCAAGGAAGAAACTGGTAAATTTCCTACTATTCCTCTACCAGCCAAACAGTAGAAACATTTTTTAAGCTATAGATGAAGCAACTGGATATTTTTGACACTTTTTGTTTTGTTGCAGCGTCTGTTATATATTTACAATGAAAGATAAAGGAAAGGATCTGGTTTTCTTAAGTATCTCTTGAAGCAATGATCTGCATCTTTGACTGTACTATGTATCTATACCAGTTCTTTCTCTGTTCCTCTCAGCAGAGCCTAACTGTGGAGAAAACAAGTGCAGGTTAGAACAGAGATGCTGTCCTTGCCCAGTCAAGTCTGTGAACACACAAATGCTGTCAGATGTCCAGGTATTATTCCTTTTTGTAAGTGCATGTCAGAGCCCATGGCTCTGCTAGATCAAGTGGTACAGAAACATACATAAATGGGAACATAAATACAAAAAAATAAATACACAGCCTTGAGGGTTGTGATCAGCCATTGGATATTATCAAAGTAAGCTTGTACCTTAGTTTGTGTATCAGCAAAGCACCTTTCAAGTAAGACATGTTAAATACTCATTTTCAAAGCACATTAATCTCTGTAAGCTTTTCCTTTATTAATTTCCTTTATTAAAAATGATCAGAGGATGGAAGCACCTCTCTTACAAAGACAGGCTGAGGGAGTTGGGGTTGTTCAGCCTGAAGGAGAGAAGGCTCTGGGGGGACCTTATAGTGACCTTCCAATACCTGACACGGGCCTATAAGAAGACTTGGGAAGACCTCTTCACAAGGGTATGTAACGATAGGACAAGGGGTAATGGTTTTAAGCTAGAGAAGGGTAGATTTAGTTTGGACATTAGGAAAAAGTTCTTTAGTGTAAGAGTGGTAGACCATTGGAACAGATTGCCTAGAGAGGGGGTAGAGGATGCATCCCTGAAGACATTCAACGTCAGGCTTGATGGGGCTCTGAGAAATCTGTTCTAGTGTAAGATGTCCCTGCTTATTGTAGGGGGTTAGACTATATGATCTTTGGAGTTCCCTTCCAACCCAAGACATTCTGTTATTCTATGATTCTAATATGCTGTAAGCTTCAAAGTACTGTCATCCCCAACACAGTCTCAAACACTACATCTCCAAGCAAGTATATATTGGCAAAATATAATAAACCTTGTTATTTCATACAATCATATGATGTTAAATTTGGTGGTTATTTTTGCCATTTATAAATATAAATCATAAATATATGTTGCACCAGGGCATCATAAAAAGACTTAAAAAAAAAAAAAGAAAAAAGAAAAAAGAAAGAAGTCGAAAACTTTAATTCAGGTCTCAGGTGGACAGCTGTTAGTATTAACAACAAAAAAAAGATGAGCCTTGCAAGGTTTTTTAATGTCATCTGAGTTGCCTTGTTGAGCTCATATTAAAAAAGACAACAGCAACTTTCTTTACAAGTTCATAGATACTGCTGCAAGGGGAATTACCTCCACATGTCCAGTGTTCATCAGAAAAAGTCTGAACAATCTTCAAGGCTGTGTTCAACAAAACAGGAGAAATAGTACTGCACCAAGAAAAAAAAGGGACTTAACAGATGAAGGTGGCATTCTAATAATTGGGGAAGTTCATAGGTGCTGTCTGGTGTCGTTCCAACAGGATTTTCATAGACATCCCACTTGGAATTCTCTGTGGCTTGCATCATCAGGCAAAAATTGCAGAGCTCATTATTCCCAGCTCTCTCATTTTTCAGCCTCTGAAACTTAGCGGCATTGAGTTTGAATTCACAATACCAATCCAGAAATAGCATTGTGAAACAAGGCAACCAGTTAACCAAGACTCCACCATCTTTCGCCTGTTGTAAATCAATGTCTTTGATACTACTGATTCTTGCCTACTCCAAGGCTACTAAGATGTGCTAAAACCTTACTAAGACATGCACCATGAGTATCCATGAATAACATGTGCTGTATAGTTGACATTTACAGAATTAATCCACACCTATTATTTTCCTTCTTACTGATGATAGTCACTGGCAAGCCCTGGTGTTTATGTGGACAGCACTTTGTAGTATCTGGCATGGCACTGAATCCAGCTCTTATTGTGGCTGGGGTGGTGCTGTTCATCCTTTATTTAGTAAGGCCTTTGGCTATAAGGCCAACCCTTTAATTTGTATGACTCATAAGGTATGCATATGCTTGAACATATTCTTGTTGTTTTGCTTTTTTTGAAGTTTATATGTGTTTGTTTTAAAATGCATTTTTTTTATTGTGCAGCCTATCGTCACTTTTTTTCTTCTCCAACTAATATTCTGAAAGGAAGGATGAATTCAGCAAGCTAAAAATGCTTGTGCTGATGACAGAGTAGAGACCATCCCGCACAAACTAACAGTACAGGGCTCAATCCAGGAAGGTGCTGAATGTCTTCAGATAGAATCAATAAAACACATCAAACCTTATCCAACTTGGAGTGTATAAACAGTCAGCATGATTTCAATCTAACTACTTAAAATACCCTACTTAGAACACATCACAGTTTTGCACTAACTGGGTGTCATGAGCCTCAAGTTGGAATTGTCAGGATGGAAAGCTGTGGCTCACTTCCTTTTTGGAAAAGTTTATTGAAAAGGACCAAGGAGTTGCTCATGGTGCTCGCCTGACACAGAGGAATGGCTACTGCAGAGCTGTATATTAGAGTGAATAACCAGGAAGTGCCCCTTACCTCACTCACAAATTTCGTCTGACACCAAATTTCTAGTCCTTGAATTAACCAATTTATTGAAGAATTGGTTACAATTTAGGGGAGGAAGGTTCAGGGAAGGTAAGAATATTAAGATGCTTAAACATACCAAACACTAATACCTACACAAACACACCTGTATTATTATTATAAAGGAGGAAGGGGGAGGAGAATGTGCCCAGTGATACTTTCCCCTCAGAGGGGTTGTGAGATGCTCGGAAGTTTGGTGGAGTTGGAGTGACTTAAGAGGGGAAAAGACTAAGTTGTGACACCTTATGTTGATCCTGAGATTGATGTAGGATTTTGATAAGCGCAGCTGACTTCCCCCATTACATGAATTAGATTCTACATGTTGCGGAAGGAAGCCTTACCACAGTCGGTAGGCAAGCAGCAGACTGCAGACCGTTAGGCAGTGGCAGACCACGGGCAGACAGGCAGTCACAGGGTGCAAGCAGGATCACAGCAGTGGACTGCAGGCAGGCAGCAGACAGACACAGCTGACTAATCAACCAAGCCTTCTGTCACACCGCCAGATAAGCCCTACAACAGAAACCGCACTCTTCAAAACATCAAGAGCACCCCAGAAAATACAGCAGTAAATGAAGCCAACTCCAAAACCAGGACCCCCAGCAGCAGGCAGACAGTAGTCTTTTATAATCCTCAGGGGTTCATTCCAAAACCCCTGACTGGTGTGTTGTCCTGTTACTGGTTTCCTCTGCCAATCAGGCAGAGGCTACGTTCCCACCTTGCTGCATGGTTCCAGTTAGCAACAGTGTTGCACTTTTCCTGCCACTGCCACTGTCCAGCATCTCAGGTCTCTGTCCTTGACAAAAGGTCCTTGACAGACAGCAGGCAGAAACTGGGAAGTTGAGGCAGCCATTTCAAGTTCATAAAAGTCTGCTGGACTGAAAGACATTATTTCTTTTGTGGGGAAGGTTCTGTTCTCCACACTGGGCCAACCAAGTCAGTCTCTTTAATGACTGAAGGTGTATTGCCGAGAGAGAAATTGAAACCTCATCTAGACTGGCTATAAGACCTTTTTGCTGTTTAAGTTTGTTCGTAGAGAGTGGAAGTACTTATGATTTTTAAGGACTAGGTTCTAGCAGGAGAAATAACTATTGGCTACTGGAACTGTGATGCTGCAATACAACACTTTCACTGGGATAAAAAAACAGGTGACAAAAATGATAGCTTAGGCAAGACCTGAAGACTAAGGGTATAGTAAGGAAAGAAGTCCCCTTAAGACACAGTGTGCTGGTTTATTTTGGTGGATTTTTTGGAAGTAGGAGAAGGGCCCCAGGTGTGGCTCCCGTAAGAAGCTTAGAAAATCCCCCTGCTCAAAAAAACAGCCAAGGAGCCATTAGAGGGACAACAGATGGGCCTCTGAGATTAAAATATAAAACAACCGATGTAAAACCTGAGTAGAGCAAGCACTTAAGGAAGAAGAGGACTCTGATTACGCAGCTTTGAAAGACCCTGGCACCAGGGGAGTTTGTTCCTGAAGCAGCCTGTGACTCTGTGGGAAGCCCAGGCTGGAGCAGCTCCAGACCTCGTGGGAAGGAGAGGTTCGTGGAGGGCTCTCTCCCATGGGAGGGACCTCATGGGGAAGCAGGGCAGGACTGTAAGGAATCCTTCTCCCTGAGGAGGAAGGAGCAGCAGGAACCACCAGCCTGTGAACAGACTCTAAACCCCATCCCCTGTCCCCCTGTGCCGCTGGGGGGAAGGAGGGAGAGAAACTGGGAACAAAGTTATTTGGGCCCAGGGAAGAAGGGAGGGTGGGGATAACATATGCAAGCCCTGCTCTGTGTGTTTTCTGTGTCCTGTGTGTGTTTGATTGGTGTGAAATTAAATTAATATTTTTTCCCCAAGTTGAGTCTCTTTTGCCTGGGACCTTAATCAGTGAGGAATCCTCCTTGTCCTTTGTCTTGACCCATGAGCTTCTAGTTGGCCTTTTCCCTCCTCGTCCCAGAGTGTGTGTAAAGGGGTAGTTGAGTGAGCAGCCATGTGGCTGTTTCTTTGTTGTTGTGTTGGGCCCAAACCACAACACACAATTAGGGTTAAGTTGCACTGAGATGCAGATACATTTTTCCAAATAAAATGCAAGAATTTTTCTGTGTGTATATCTGAGGGTAAAAGTTAGGCTTCATAAAGCTGTGTTTGGAAATAAGTAAAAAGATTCTCCTGAAAAATAAAAATATCTCCCTTCTGGAAAATATGGTGACTTTATGAGAATTTAAAAATAAATTACCTATTGCAATTCTACTCTTGTGGTTGCAAAGCTTTAAAAAGACAGCAGTACAGTAGATTATTTAAGGTAGAAAATAGGTTTTTAAGAAAATATGGAACTCATGCAAAAATGATAAAAAAGTAATGGAGAACATTCAACAGTTCTTAGTGCCAAATCTACAAAATAAGTGTGTGTAACTGTAGGAGGCACTGGCAAAAAAAAAATAATTAAAAAAATCAGAATTGTAACCTGTAGCAATACTGAACTTTTGCATCTAAAATAATTGTAAGTATATATTCAAATTTCAAATTAAAAAATGCAGAGTAGTGCAAAATTGCACAGTGCCAGTTGGGAACAAACTAAAATGTTGATTACTTAGAGTTACCTTTCTAGCACAACTTTTTTTTGTTTCTGGTACCTGAAGGTTGTTTTCACTTGCAACTGGCATAGTATTTGAGACAGATAATGCTTGTAATGAAATCTGCAGACATAAAATACGTAGATGCTACCCCATTGCATGTTGTTCAGTTTAAATACATTAAACCATTTCCTTTGTAGTCATTAATATAGTAACATGACTGAGTATAACTTGTATTCTGAAGTTTTTCCCTGGAGATGTCAGTTTTAACTGGCTAACATCTATTGAAGCAGCCTGCTCTTCATTTAACAAACAACTACTGTGTTGCCGGAGTTGAGTATGTTTTAAATCAGCAGTATGCTTTTTTTATAACACTGAAGTCAACATTAGTGGCTTTCTAGGAGCTTGAGGGTCCCAGTTAACACACTATTATCTTTATGAACTATGCAAGAAAATTATAGTGATGTAGTGACCCCACCTATGAGTGACAAATCTTTTTTTTTTTCTTTCTTTCAAATGCATTTCCTCCTTTTTGTCTTGTCGTTGCCATGTTCTTTTCATTAATCAGTTTTAACATGTTGTCTTTTTTGTTTTTCTTCTCCTTGTTATTTTTATTTTTTAGATAAATTCATCACAAAGTTGCCTTGGGTCAATGAAATATTGGATTTGTGACTGTCTTAAACATCCTGAAGCCATGTCTTCCCTCTTTTTATTCACGAATTTGGAAACTATCTTCTTTGTCATTTTCCTTCTCTTCCCACTGTATTGCAAGAAACTGAAAAGTTGTCTCATTTGTAATTCCACAATATGCAGTCAGCTAATGCTTCAAATGGTGGTTAATGACTTGACAAAAGTCTCCTAGTGTGTTTGAGGCCTCATCAGGAAGAGCTCCATGCTCTTTAGACTGCCTTGTCCTCCTTGTGTCTCTCTAGCTCTAAATTTAATGCAAGAAAACTTTTCTCCTCACTCCTTACCCCATTATTTTTAGGTCTCCTCTGGTGATTTCTTATGGAAACTATTTCAGCTTGTTCCTGTAGGCCAGTAGATACCTCCAGGGCAGCCTCAAGGATCAGAAGGGCTCTCTCACTGCTCTCTGCTGTGACTAAACCTCACCCCACATTTGCTGGCTTCAGACTAGCAGGAATAGCCATTCTGTATTACCCTCATCTCCCTTTATTTTTAGAGACTGATTTGTTAGGTTATAAATAGATGTAAGAACAAATAAATATAAGAGGGGTATTGCTTTCAGAATTTGCAGCAAGAGACAGGCAAACCTGTCTCCTGTTTGAAATTATTATCCACCTATCCTAGGTTTTTGGTTTTTTTTTGTTCTTCCCAAACTTACACTTACCAGGCTGTATAATAACCAAAGCTCACAAGTTCAAGGATAGGGCAGAAGCAGTCTGCCCTCTCTCTTACTTTAGTAGGTCTCATGAAGTGTGTTGTTGGTCTTAAAACACGACAGTACAGCATGCACAGCATGCAGCATATGCTATGGCAGCTTCTCTTTGTCCAAAAGTTATATTAAAAATGTACATTTCAGAACCTTTCCAAGTTCTGCCCCATAGAGGTAGTAGTTTCTGTTTCCTCACTGGGGCAAATAACATTCCCTAAAATGTAACTTGCTGCCCTTTCTTTCACAGAAGTGCAACAAGGAAGAGGACTGAATAGGGGACGTTACAGAAGGAACAACAAACCCTACACTCGGTTAAAATGTCATATGCAGATATAGAGCAATAACAAATGCAGCATGATGGCTGTAGACTTAGAGCCAGATCCTGTACTCCCTGCACCAGTATTGTCAAGCATTGCTGAAAGTGGCCAGCAGGTCTCCTTCACGCTAGCAAATGGAAAATGTGCAGATGAAGGAAGAGTAGCCAGAGAACAGCTGCCTGTGCTTGGCTCTTTTTTTGTGGTGTGCTCCATTGCTTCAGATCAAAGTGCAGACACAACCCAAGAGCCGGTTTTGCCTGTCGCTTTTCCTAAGCCAAGAACAGTTCAGTCATGACCCACAGTCACAATATGGTTTTCGTAAAATTCTGGGATGACCAGATGCATTTAGTGATTGTCTTAGGAACACATATGAAAAAGCTGTGGAAACTGAAAGGAGTTGCATGTGATTGTTGGAAGGTAGAACTTGATGCCATGTGGTGTTTTACGGCCCTGGGAGGAGAGTCTGTTGCATCACATAGACAGTCACATAGAGACAGTCAGCCAGTGCTCTGGCAGGCTTAGCTCAAAATTTCTCTGCTTTTGTGGGTTTATGTCCAACCATAATGTTATTTGAACACATTTAATTAACTACTGTAGCTGTTTGAAGTTTCTGACATTATTATTTTTATACCACTACAGCCTCATATTACTGCTTGCTGGTCACTAGAGTAGCTTCCAAGATCACTGCAATACATTCTGGACTCAAAGTTAATCTCATGGAAAATCCAATCAGTAAATTGATTAGGTATTAAATTACTTTCTTTGTTAATGGTCTCTGTTCCTTCCCTTACAGTACTAAAAAAGCCATTACTTTTTTTTTTGCTCTTTTCTCCCTTCCCTCTCCCACATTTCTATTAATATTACTCTGCTGTCAAATTCACTGGTATTGAAGAGGTGACCTGTGGATTATGTGTTACTGCTTTCTTCTTAAAATAAAAAGGTCATTGCTTAGGTGAAGCTAGAAATTAAAGACATGTAAAAACATGACTGATACCAGGATACCTTAGAAACCTTATTTTGTAATTTTTGGCTATCCAAAATATGCTTCTGACGCTAACATCTCTAGAAAATATTGCTGACATTAAAGTTTACCATAGCAGTAAGCTACATTAAGATTATTGCCACTGTACTTCGTAAAAGTTTTTTTACTATCAGCTGTTCCCAGCACTTAACTTGGGGTAACAAGTGATTTTTATGAGAGTGTTTGTTTTTTTAAATGAAAACTCATTTTGACAAAATAATAATCTAGTACACTGAATCCAGCAATCAGTGTGACCTGCAGTCCTGTCAGGACCAATTGTGTTATATTGAACCGAAATTCTGGAAGTCGTATTAAAGAGACTGAGCTAACATCAGTTTATTGCTGCTTGTGTTTGCCAGACAGCCCACAGAAATATGGCTGTGATCATGGTGAGGAGGAGATTAGCTGTGATTCCTGTGATTGCTAACAGTTCTTGCATACTGTGTTCATCAATAGGAAATCTGCTCCTGCATTCAATATGGTAAGGATTTCATCCTTGTACTTTTGTTAGGCTTCCTTACAGCTTGAGATTAGGTTGATTTCCTCACATACACATTTTGTCTGCTATTTCAGTCTTGAAGCACTTTGGGCCAAGTTTTAAAGTATGTGTATTTTTGTACAGCATAGAAGTTTTTTGGCTCAACACAGCAACAGCCGAAGTGTTAAAATAGCCACATACAGACATGTCAGGTAGCAGTTACTAATCTTTTGGAGAATTCCCATAACTCTTTTGAAAAAACAGTGTTTTCATTTTACTTTTGGCTTGTACTTCTTCAACATAGCTCAATGTACTTTTACAGCTTTTAGTCCAAGAATTTTAAATCAGTTCAAAATACAACCACTATTTCTAATGCATTTTGATACACTACCTGAACTCATGCTTGTAACACTAGACTAGTAAGGAGTCCCTATTCTATCAGAACTCGACCTCACTTCAGCTGCTCAGCAGATTTCAGGGTTTCTGTTTTTCAGTCCAGTAACTCTCAACTCTCCCTCTCTTGCTCTCAACATGATGTAGCCCCCCAGTTCTTGCGTCAATGAAGATGCCATTTTAAATTTCTTGCTGACATCTCAAAATGAGAGTGGCTGAAGCCTAGCTTCTCATGTTTTCTTCTCAACACTCCCTTCACTATTTTGGTGTCAACAGCTTCACTATCTGCTTTGTGGCCTTGCAACCTAAGACACATTTCTGAGTCCATCCTCCCTCCTTGTCCTAAGTCACAGCAGTCTCTCTGTCATAGTTCTCCCCAACACTGAGTGGAAAGGTGCCTGTTTCTGTATAGGATGTGTTTGCTTGGTCTGCTGTGACATCTGCAACCTCCTTTTCACCATGTTCTTCACACATATTTTGCTCCTTCAAGGAGATTCAAGTCCCTCCATTAAAAATTGTCTGTTTTATTTTATCAGTTTTATCAGAAAAAGTGGTTATTCTTTTTCCTCATTTAGAAGTGATTTTGATAGAATTTGAGTTGAAATTTTTGGCCATGCTGCTGTGTGCTTTGATGTTTAATACTTCTGCCATTTTTTTTCCTCTCTTCCTTTTTGATCACACAGACATCAAGTCATCCCTTCATACATTCTCCTTTTGTCTTTTTCCTCTACTTCTAAGTCCTGAACCTGTGTCCCCAAACTATTTTGCCAAAGCCTGACTTTAATCTCAGTCAAATTAATCCTGAAAAGTGTCATGTTTTAGTCTACCCTGAAGACTCCAAAAACATGCGAGTTAAATCAAGCTTTTTTTTTTTTTTCTTTTCTTTTCATAGAACATTATATTGTCATGTCCCATCTCTTATCTGTTGTTTATTTGTTTTGCTGTGTCTAGGTTCTAGGCTTCAAGCTTCCTGAAAGTAAAAATCTGTATATTTGTGAGGCACTTCACTAGCTTGTGGGTAGGATGCAAATATCAAACCATAATTATTATTTCAAGGATGGATTTAGTAATACACAAAGGGGCATTAAATGACATTTTCCTTGTTTACTGAGGAGATGGCTGCCTAGGAGTTTCCCAGGAAACCACAGAAACAAGGTCTGCACATGAGAAATCAAACACACTTATGAATAAGAGGTCTCGTTCAAATGTAGGGGGTCAATCCCTGATGCAGTGTTATTTACTGCTTCGAATGTCTGCTGAATCAGGACTTAGGCTGCAACAGGATAGGCCAAATCTTCCTTGCTAGAGCACTTTCCAGATCACCTGACACACCTGACAACACATTTGCTGTCAGTCACTAAGCAGAGCTGTCAAAAGTAGTGGGAAGGTAAAATAAATAAATAAATCAGTCTAGCACCAGTCACTGGATTCTAACAGTAATCTCCTACATGTCACTGACTACTTTTTCAGAGACTCAAGAGATTACTGATTACTTTTAAATTACCAAAGCATGGATCTGTGAACATAGAGCCGTATTTCTTCACAAAGATGTTGTTCAGTAAGTCCCCACATTTAAAACTGAAGAGAAAACTAATCCAGTATCTATTTCATTTCTACAAAAAGAACAAATTGGCAATTCAGGCCTTAATTATTTATATACTGTTTCTTTATCTGATAGCAAAAATTGTTGCTGTTGCTCTTGCTAGGCACTAACTGGGAGAAAAAGGAAGAGGTTAGTAGCATATTGATTAGGCACAACCTGGATGCCATGCTAATATTATAGAAAATCATTTGTTGCTTTTATCTTAATTGTTTAGATGCAGTTTTTAATCTGAAAATGTAATAAATATATTTTTAATAAAGTGAGTATGACAAAGTAACAATAAAAACAATAACTCACCTTAGCATCCCAGACAATGTATGAGATTTCACCACTGCTCATACCATCCACTAGGATTTGTCTCAAACACCAGGATTAATGTTATACTTGTCTCAATTCAAAATGTCTAATTTATTGGACCCGTAAATGGCATCCATTTCTGTGAATTTCATATTCTGAGACTAAACTTTGTTTTCAGACTAAGCTGAGGTAGAAAAATAAGAATTTCCACATACAAGAAGAGAATAAGAAATGTTCTTTTGTTTAGTTGTGCTATCCACGAAAACTACTATATGTTTTTTGCAACCCCCAACATGAAGTCAGGATTTTTAGAGTTCAAACCTCAGTATCTTCTGATTCTGGTGCCTGTAGCAAAGTCAGAGATTTCTCAAATAATATGTCTCATGGTTGTGCACATTACTGTATCTGGGCAATTCTCAGCTGGGTATTGCAGAGAAAGACTGAAAAAAGCTAGGCAAAGGACATCTATACAGAATGTGGCATTTATTCGCAATTCCAGAAAACATTCTACAGAAAAAAATCATCCTTTTTATTTTGCCACATGCTTGTAGTACAAATCCCAACATAATGATGTTAGGACATAATGAAGCTTGTTAGTAGCTTCAGATCCAAATCTCTAACTCCCCTGCCTTTCTGGGATATATTTTAGGATACCACAGCCAAAACAGATTGATGGTACTGTCTCAATTCCTGAGGTTGACACATCTGAACCTATTCTCCTCTGTTTGTCCTGACTATTTGCAAAGGTATTCATACACTATTGAATAAGTTTGGGGTCTTTCCTGACATATTTTCACACTCAGATCTCGATATCAAGGAAATTCATAGCACTGGGAGAAAGGAATTTTATTTTTTTTTCTTTTTTTTTTTTTTTCCTGCAGTGTAAAGTTTATTTAGCTCACTAAACTCTAGGCTAAACTGAACTTTGAGATAAATTTTACATTAATTTATCTCTCCAATTGAATATTACATGGTTCTGGATTTCTGTCATGGGTTTAGCTGTTACCCATGCATCTGCCAAGATATTTCCAGCACTTTGATGTCAAAATTCAAAATTAGTAAACAAAAAAGGAGCTGCAAGTTACTGAAAGTGATGGGCCTGATATATTAATATCATTAGCTTTTCTCTAAAGAACATTTATATGATTATGTGAATGTAAAAAAGCAAAGCAGTATTTTAGTCTTTCTCTACTTGCAGGAACACTTTGGAGCAGATGGACTGTGTGACTGATGATTCAATAATTGCACTCATTAAAAATGTTCACGCTTTTAATTTCCCCCCTCCCCTTCACATTCTGTGAAGAGCTTAGGAACGAGATGGTTTTGTCATTGTCAGCAGATAGATAATTGAGTTTGCCTTGATTTCCTGGGGTGTCCTTTCCCCACCCCCATGCTGTTGAATTGACATCTCCAGAGGTGTAACAGAATATTTGAATCAGACCCAGCCATCTTAAAGAAGAAAAACACTATGGAAAGATTCCTGTCTCCCTCTCAGCATTCACTTGTGTGCACTTAGCCAGCAACCGGCCTGGGTAGAAGACAGCATGAATTTGCTTTTCTGTCAGATTACCTCCACCTATGATACATTTACCTACCTGTGGGGATCAAGGAAAAGTAATAAAATTCTGCCTTGAATATATGCACAAAATGCTTCTGTTTATTGTTGCCAGCTAGAATCATCCTCCTAAAGGTGACAGAGAGGAGAGGGTGTCCAGCCATGCAAGTATCTGATGCCTGGTATTGCAAGAACATGAAATCAAAATAATCTCACATACATCAAAAGAAAAATAGTAGCAGGAAGAGCAGTGGAAAAAAAGAGCTGTCCTGCTTTCTCTAGAGACAAGGATAAAAGTATCTCCCAGCTCTGCTGAAGGGGTACTTCTTTTTGTTTCTGCCATTAGGACTTAAGTTTAGAGTTTGCATTTAAATTTAAACTGCATAATAGCAAAAACATTCTCCAAATGAGGCATTACATTCACTCATTCTACCTACCCTATTGTTTGGGCACCCATTTTCCAGATGCTACTCTGAGAACAAATATCATAGAAACTATCTAATCCATGGTTTTCTGACAGTCTCCAGCTGCTCAAAGAGACTCTCATACTATGTATCATTTGTATTTTGCAAATGTCTACCTGAGTACAGAGCATCATGGTGCTCAGCCTTGTTCAAACACAACATGACAGAGCCTGGTTAAGGCCTCTGAGGTGGGCTTCTCTTTGCTCCCATGCTTCAGTTTCAATATTCTGTACTTGTGAAAAAAAAAAAAAAAGAAAATAAAAAAGAAAATACATTCTTTTCTTTGACTTCTTAGGCACAATTCCTATCCTTGGGTGCTCCATAATCTAATTCTGACCTGCTGTTAGAGGATTTAGGAGTCCTGGGCAGACTGTATAAGTACTTAGATATTCGATAGCCCTCCCCTTTTATACACCCTCTCTTAGATCCCTGACAGCTGAAGTATGCAAAACATGGACTTTGACAGAAAATACACAGATCTAAAAAAAGTTGGTAGGTCTTCAAATCATAGTTGGCCTCAAATTCACTGCATCGTGTATTCTTTGTGTCTCTCAGGCACAAAGGTTTTTATGCAGACTTGTGACATGCGGATTCTGTTAATGTATTATTCCAACAGCTGCAAAGGATGTCCCTGTCAGAAAAGCAGACCTTCTTGTTTCTTGTTCACCAACTGCCTTTTGTCTTTATGAACAGCGTGAACTGTTCACCTTGTCCTTCTTAGGAGAAGGCTGCATCTTCAGACCTTTCCTTCCTCTGCATCTAAAACGTACTTATTCCTTTTTCTCCGCATGTTGGTGAAAAAACATCATGCTCTTAAGTTCCTTAGCCAACAATCTGTTCACAGTCATAACTGTGAATCCTACTTCATCTTCCTCTCCTAAGATGCTATACAAAAGACTATGCATATGACACAGTGGCATGTGTAGTTCATAAAAACAAACTGTAATGTATGAAAAGTACATACATCTGCTCAATCATCAGCTCATTGCAATATACCTTAACTAAGACATTTCAATTAACATTAGCAGGAGTTATTTTAATAATGTGACCACAAATGCTTGGGGAAGTGGATGTCTCAATAGCTTTTTCTTTCAAGAAACAAGCAGATCAGTGACTGTAAGTTTTTAAGTGGATGTCACAGTATAGAGTGAAGCAGCATGAAACCCTGAGCAAATTAACTGGGGATTCAGAAAAATCTAAAAACTGTCTTGAAATAAAATGTTTCACATAACTACCTATATTCTGAGGGCACCAGAAGAGGACTATCAATCAAGAATGTACAGCTCTTCTTGAAAGGAAAGTCTGCTCACAAATGAGGCTCAGAGGCCATCACATGTCATACAGAGCAAACAAAATAGTGACAATATCCAGCTTCAGATTTTTTATCTAGGGCTAAGTGTTAAGACTAGAATTTTATTTTTTCTCCCTGTGTTGGATGGACCCAAGTTCACAGTCTACTACCCTCAAACACTGGGAAATTTTGGATACAGACCCAGAGACAGCGCAGTTCAGGGTTACCTCCTACTCAAAGAAGATTGAAGGCATGTTTCAAGTAAAACTTTTCTCTATCAAAGTAGCATGTTACCCTTCAGGAGCCAAATGTAACACCCAACAGGTCTGTATTTCATTTTGAAAATGTGTCTGAGCCCACACTAACCCAAATAAATCTAATATGTGCACTGACTGGCTCCACCCTGCAGCATCGGCTCAGGAGCACACCTCTCTGCCATGTGTTTGCTATGTGCCTTGCTAGATAATTTACATAGCCAAAGATAAGTTAGATGTCCTAAAAGTAATCTGGCACCATAGATAGTCAGTTCAGTGGCTATCCTTGCGTCAATATGGTTGTGGCTACTAACCCATCAGCCTCCCATATCTGAGAATCTGAGTGCAAAGCTCCTGGTCAGTGAGGTGGACATATTTTCATCTACTTCTTGGCCCAGATTGCAGATGATGTTCTCATCTCTCAGGCGTTTCAAAAGAGAGCACTTTATGCTTGCCTACTTTTCCTATTTCCCATCTTTTCAGAGCCAGCAGCAAGATACTGCCCTGCTTACAACGAGCTGTGAAACATACCACTCGGAATGCAAGATAATGCAGGGACACAAAGGAAAGCATTAGATGGGTTAGATAGAAATTGGCCCCCTTCCACTTTAAGAGAAAAGGACAAGATGGTGCACAAGACAAAAATAAACTTTGATGCAGTCATCAGGTATCAAGTATTTAAAGGTAATGTTCCTTCACAAATTCAAACCCTGGAACCACTATCTTCTCAAACTGTTGATGACTCAATGTTCGTGATTGACATATATTTATCATTAAAATTATTTGTGTGCATCATTGCCCCACATGAAAAAGGTGATTGCATTTTACAGGCAGATGTGACTAATCTGTTGCATAAATTGTAGAGAGGTGAAAAAAGACCCAAGATGAAAAACACTGCCAGCTCAAGGAAATGCCAAGAAAAATACAAAAACAATTCTAATAGCAGTCAGATCTAGATTCAGTGTGCAACAGATCAATGCCTACTGCATATTGCAGTGCAGTGAGCAATATGGATAGCTTTCATGGGGGTTTCAGATGTCAGTTTCAACAATTCAGTTATAACATGCAAATCAAAACATGTTTATCCTAGAAACTACACTTACCTTTTCTGGGTCAAGTGAGGAGGACACATCTTTCAAACGGCTGTGCTTTATTCTCAAAGCCCTACAATACAGCTTACCTGCTCAGCCTCCAAGGGCCACCAGTCAAATAAGTGTTGCTTTGCTTGTGTGTTCTTCTGTGGGTTAAGCTCCAGGAATTCACAACATCAACAGAAATACTGTTTCATACAGCCTTTAGAATAGAGGATACCTGCTGCATTTTAGAGTTTCATACCTAGCAAATCTTATGAAAACTTTCTTTGTTCTCAAAATTCCTGTCCCTACAACAAATAACAAGTCTTTTGTATTATGTGATTCCATGCTGATGTAAGGACTTCAGTGTTCTCCCTGATTATCTCCAGGAGTATTACATAAATGTCATATAATCCTGCTTTAAAGTAGCCTCCCTCTTAATAAATAAATAAATAAATTTTATCTATCTATCTGTCTATCTATCTATCTATCTATCTATCTATCTATCTATCTATCTATCTATCTATCTATCTATCTATCTACCTACCTACCTACCTACCTACCTACCTACCTACCTACCTACCTGCCTACCTACCTACCTACCTAAAACCTGTATTGTTTCTCTAACTTTTGAAGCCAGTGAGGCTACACACTCTTTTCTTCAGGGCTTGTCAGTTTTTTTTAAAAGATAGCTAGAGAAAAAAAAAATAATCTTGCATGGTTGGAAAATTTCTGTTGTAACTGATAGCAAATATGGAAAGTCTAATTTGCATATAGATTTTGAAATATGCAACAATATACTCCTGTAAGAAAGCTCTAGTTGTTTAACCATGTACACAGCCTGGCACTGTGCTGCCCAGCACCTAATAAAAGCTAAATTAAAACTTTTTTAAAACTCTGAAATGGTGAATATCCTTAAACCATCCATTCGTATTTGCAAAGAAAGTGCAGAAGCATACGAAGACAAGCGCTATTTAAGAGGAAAAGCAGAAAGTATGGCAGCAAGGGCAAAAGGGAGAAATAACCTTACTTGAGAGTAAACATCAGTCACATGTACTAATGGTTTAATTCATCAGCCTAGCTTTATTCAGCTTTATTACAATGTTGGGATCAAGCAATACCAAGGAGATAAAATGCAGCACTGTGTAAAGGAGAGAGAGACTAACTGAAAATTATTAACAGGACCTAAAGAAAAACAGAACCAGAATGGCTGAAGAATGAGGAGAGGATAAAATGCAAGGCAGAGAAAGCGGAAGAGGAACACAAGTGGAATTCTGAAGTAAAGCCTACTATTTTTCTTTCTGTCAGTCTTGGTTGTAGTTTTATTTTCCATGTTGATCACAGACTATGCAGTAAAACAATGATATGCTGCTGTGCCGAGGCAAAACTAAGGCCTGTCAGGAAAGAAAAACCAACCAACCAGCCAAAAAACCCCAACAAAACTAACAGTTTGCTTTCATAATGTTATTAAAATTAACTATCTTAACATTTCTAATTGGTATGTACTATAAATATAAAGGATGACTCTCAGAATCAGAATTTGCACAGATTTTGTTAGGCAAAAGAAAATCCATAATTGGTAGAATCAGGTTTTGAATTCTAGGAGGAACAGAAGCAGAACATTAAAAGCACAAAACTGACCAGGCTGTTTGATAGCTCTAGAGACAGATTCTGCAAGCAGGATGCATATGACTCCCACTGACCCACACTGCAGAAAATCAAACATTGTCCTGTGAATTATTCTACCCTGAGTCAGTTCTCCCAACACCTGTTCAAATGAATAATGTTCAGCGGAGTTCTGTTTGAAAAGCACCGTGTTTAGTAGAGCACTGAGGCTGAACATGAGAAAAAGTGGTAGAAAGGGAGACCCCTGAGAGATGTTTCTGCACTTCTGTCCTACTGAGACATGAAGAATGGAGCCTCTTTAAATGTGTGGTTCTCCTTTAACTCATTAATTAGCAGTTGAGGGAAGCATATAATCTCTTTCTGACATTGCTTATTAGAGGTTATTCTTCCTCTAGTCTTGTCTTCTACACTATGTCTCCTGCTTATGACTAGCTGATAGGGACCTTTTGGATGAAAGGAACTGTAGACAGTGGGATTGGGTGCACTATCAGCAACTTTGCAGATTACACTACAATGAGTGGTGTGATCAACACACCTGAGGGCTGAGGTGCCATCCAGAGGGACCTGGACAAGCTCAAGATGTGGGCTGATGTGAACTTCATGAAGTTCAATAAGGTGAAGTGCAAAGTCGTCCACCTGGGTCAGGGTAACCTCTAGTATCAGTGCAAGTAGGTGAATGGGGGAATTTGAGAGTAGCCCTGTGGAAAAGGACTTAGGGTAGATGGGAATCTGGACATGAGATGGCAGTATGAATGTCCAGAAAGCTAACTGTATCCTGGGCTGCATCAAAGAAGCATGACCAGCAGGTCAAGGGAGGTGATTCTCCCCCTCTCCTCTGCTCTGGAGAGAGCCCACCTGGAGTACTGTGTCCAGCTCTGGAGCCTGCAACACTAGAAAGACATGGACCTCTTGGAGTGAGTCCAGAGGTGGGCCAAAGATGATCAGAGGGCTGGAGCACCTTTCCTATGTAGGCAGCCTGAGAGAGCTAGGGTTGTTCAGCCTGGAGAAGAGAAGTATCTGGGGAGACCTTATTATTTCCTTTCAATACAACCATGGAAACAAACTTTTCAGCAGGTTCTGTGGGTTTTACCAGAGGTAATGGTTTTAAATTGAAAGAGGGTAGATTTAGACTAGGTATCAGGGAGAAATTTTTACAATAGGGATGGTGAAACACCAAAACAGGTTGCTCAGAGGGGTGGTAGAAGCCCCATCCCTGGAAACATTCAAGGTCAGGTTGGACTGGCTTCTGAGCAACCTGGTCAAGTGGAAGATGTTCCTGCTCATTGCAAGGGAATTGGACTAGATGATCTTTAACAGTCCCTTCAAACCCAAACCATACTGTGATTCTATTATTATATTATTTATCACTTACCACTTGATACAATTTTTATTCACAGTGTTGTCATTTGAATTTCATTTATATAACTATCTAAACTGAAAATTCTCTTCTCAGCATTACTTTCACTTACCCACCTCTATGTTTGACAAGAAGAATTTGCCCCTGAATCTTTTTCATTCAGGTTTCTGGTGCTGGTGACATAACCCTGTCTCTCATGCTTCTGCTTGCCTCCAGGGAGTCTCAATAATTTCCAAAATTAGTGTTTCCTGGCTAGGGTCTAGAAAGTTCACTTAATTGTTTGGTCAAGCATGTGTAAGAATGGTGAAGTTAGTATTTACATTAACATACTACAGAGGAACAAGGAGATCTGCTTACAGCTTATGCCTAAAGGCTGTTTAATAGCAAGCCTGTGATGTTTTGCAGATTTTGCAAACTGTAGCAGGTATAGGCAAGAAAAGAAAGCTTCCATCAGAGAGGGAGGGCCACTTTTGACTCACATCTCTGAATCACTGTGCTCTGGTTCACATCACCAAGCAGTTAGAAAAAGCATGCACCAGTTTTCTTTCAGGCACAGCTAAATCAGAAACAGTGGTCTGGGAATATGTCCAATGTATTCTAGCTGCTGGTGGACATTGCACGTATGGGATCAGGCAACAGGCAGCCTGAAATAAACTCTCCTGATACGCTTATTGCAAGGGCCTTTAACACTCTGCAGCTGCTGTTCTGCGCTTTAGATCCACTCGTAGAGGGCTGCACTACACACAAATGGAGTTATCATATGTATCCAAACTCTGAACATAGTAAATGTTAAAAACTTTGATGTTCCTTGGAGAAAATCTAAAGTTACTATTTCCCAGGCCTTTTGACAAATATCAGACACAAAGTAATGAATCATTTATTTACTTCTTTAAAGTAGTTTTATTTAAACTTTATTTAATAATGTAAAAATGAAATCTTCCCCCCAATGCATTAAATATGTAGTCTCTTACAGATTGCATATTGTGCTAATTTGGGATCATATTAGCTGAAGAAGTTGGTACATTATTCTATTTGCAGAATGTGCTGACCTTGATGGAAATTTATTTTAACCCTGGTAAATTTGTTGGTTTAGGGATAATTCATGGACACTAGAAGGTTCACAGATAAAAACCCTGCTTTGACCTTCAAAGTGCTCATCACTAATATGTCATTATGCAAGTTAGGAACTTTTCAGTCCCTTCAAAATGCACCACCCAAGAGCATCCTCTTTGCTTGTCACTCTATATTATTGCTATCTGAATGTCTTTATTATCTCCTCATTTTCCATGGCATCATATGCAAATGTCTCATGCTTACCTTCAGTGCCCTTCACAACCATAACCTTTCTGTTTAATCGATTTTTTCCCTTCAGGTCTACAATGGTAAAGCCCTGACTGACTGAGTATTCAGTGGCATCACAACTCTATGCTTCTGTACATAATAGTCTCTTTTTCTCTCTTCTGATACTAATTCCTGTGGCAAACCATACTGTAACACATCTGGATATCAATCCTTGCACAACTATGCATCACAATTGCGTGATCTGCAAGGAATCAGACACTGATCTTACTAGATGAACTGCAGTCTGACAGAGATTATTTTTATTTTATTGAGGAAAATAAACTGATTCAGACTGTATTGACAGTGCATGGAACTATTCAGACCTGCCCTTGCCACATTCCCTTTTTTATGCCTGTTGCTTTTGATAATCACTTATAGTATCTTTCTTTCACTTTAGATTTCATATTCTTTGGGATTGAGATTTTGTTTTTAACGGTACTCATCAAACAGTACAGACAGCATCTCTGGACACTGCTATCCATCTAACAGTAAACCATGTATTGACATAATATGAATTACAGTTGTTGAATTATCCAAATAGAATCATAGAAACATAGAATGGTTAGAGTTCAAAGGAACCTTAGAGATGATAGAGTTAAACCCCCCCTGCATGGGCAGGGGCATCTCCCACTAGATGAGGCTGCTCAAAGCCCCATCCAAACTGGCCTTGAACACTTCCAGGGATGGAGCTTCCACAGTTTCTCTGGGCAGCCTGTTACAGTGTCTCACTACCCTTACACTAAGAATTTCCTCTTGATATCTAACCTATATGTCTCTTCTTTCAGTTTAAAACCATTACTCCTTGTCTTCTCACTACAAGCTCTTGTAACAAGCCCCTCTCCTGCTTTCCTGTAGGTCCACTTCAGGTACTGGAAGGCCACTGTGAGGTCCCCCTGGAGCCTTCCCTTCGTCAGGCAGAACAATCTTAACTCACTCAGCCTGTCCTCATAAGAGAGGTGCTCCAGGCCTCAGATCATTTTCATGGCCCTCCTCTGGACACAGTCCAACAGATCCACATCTTTCTTGTGTTGGAGGCACCAGAGATGGACACAGTATTCCAGGCGAGGTCTCTCCAGGGCAGAGTAGAGAGGCAGAATCACCTCTCTTGATCTACTGGCCACACTTCTCTTGATGCAGCCCAGGGTGGTGTTGGCCTTCTGGGCTGCAATTGCACAGTGGTGGCTCATGTCCAGCTTTTGATCCACTAGTACTCCCCAGTCTTTTTACACAGGGCTGCTCTCAAGTGTGACCTCCCCCAGCCTGTATTCCTATCTCTGGTTACCTTGGCAGGACCCTGCACTTGGCCTTGTTGAACCTCATGAGTTTCATCTGGGCCCACTTCTCTAGTTTTTCCACATCCCTCTGAAAGGTGTCTCATCCTTCTGGCATATCGACTGCACCACCCAGCTTGGTGTCATCAGTAAACTTGCTGAGGATGCTGTCAATGCCACTATCAATATCATTAATGAAGATATTAAACAACACTGGACCAAGCAGTGACCCCTGAGAGACACCACTTGTCACTGTTTTCCATCTGGACTCAGAGCCTTTGACCACTACCCTCTGGACGTGACCATCCAGCCAATTCCTCATCCACTGAACAAGCCACCCATCAAACCCACAACTCTACAATTTAGAGAGAAGAATGTTGTGGGGGACCATGTCAAAGTCCTTGCAGAAGTCCAGATAGATGACATCCACTGCTTTTCCCTTGTTGACTGATGCAGTCACACCGTTATAGAAAGCCACTATGCTGGTCAGGCAGGATTTGCCCCATGTTGATTGTCTTGAATAATCTCCCTATCTTCCATGTGCCTTAGCATGTCTTCTAGGAGCATCAAACAGGTCAATCATACTACATTGTTGACACATTGTTTCTGAATACAGCTTGTAAATATTTATCTCTGTGTTTAATGCTCCAGAAAGATACAGAACATTATATTCGGTTACCTGCATGCTTTTCCATTCTGAAAGAAAATCATGTGCTGCTAGGAAGCCTGGCCCCTAACAAATATCATTGGCACAAAAACTGGGCAATTAATTATACTAGTATGGTGGAAGTTTGGTTATTTAATAAAGAATGAGGATGTCTAAGAAGAAAAAACTGGATACAGGCAAAGATGTCCACGTCAGCAGTCCAAAAATTTTTTTTGACACATTTCTTATAAGTCCTTTTCTTCTATCACATAAAGATTGTTAAAGTCAAGGTATTATATAAGTAATAAAAAACAAACAAACAAACAAACAAACAAAACAGCAATTTGAGGTAGTATTCTAGCTACTTTACTGAAAGGAAAATAATTAAAACCCTGAGTTTTTTCCCTATTTTGAACTTGGCTTGTTCAAGCATTATGATACATTCACTAAGCCTATTGAGAAGCTGAAATGTGGGGGAAAAAAAAGTTACTAGCTGATAGTATGAATAGGTTACATTTCCCCTGTCTTTTAGTATTATTTTAGTTTCTTAAAAAATTTTATAGGCTCACAAATTTTGTCAAAAAAAGCAGAGGCCACTTTATACATTTGGATACTAGGACTTCACTGGATTACATGTATATATAACTGCATATAAACATATTTTTTAGACAAAAGAATTTTCTCTAAATGAAAATATTGCTTTTCTGAAGTGTTATAAAAATAATCAATATTTTTATAAAAGAAATATTCAGAATCCACACATTTGTCCTTTTAGTTTCTTGTATTGTAATTTTTTATGTATTAGGAAATTTCCAATGTGTTAATTCTCAATACACAACATAGTGACTGCCAGTCAAAATACAGAAAACAAAGAGAAGAAGGTACAGAGTGATAGCTTGGTTTCTGTTAGCAGTAAGAGGAATGCCTTCATTTGGATTTAGTTGCACAACTCTTCTACAAATTGAAATAATTTCACTCACCTGAATGACACAGGAGTTATGTGTGAATACAAGCATATAGAAAACTATGTGAGAATCCTTTTATATTAAAATAAGAATTGCATAAATGGACAACATATAAACCACTTTTTGTTTGCAAGTACTTTAGCATCTAGTGAGTATAGTGAAATAGAAGTAACATCTTCAAAACAGATTTAGGAAAAGAGAATTGAGAAAAAGAAGCATATAACTGAGCCAAGAGAACAAGTATTATCAGTCCTCCTAAGAAGACCAGTCCAAATATGAAAGTCCAGTAAAGTCCTGATCAGATCATGTGTATCTTTAGCAACACTAATGTATGTATGAGTAACATATATGAAAGTTCTTTGAATATCAGGGTTTTTCCTATGGAAGGACATCAAGGTGCTGGAGCATGTCCAGAGAAAAGCTACCAAACTGTTGAAGAGTCTAGAGAACAAGTCATACAACGAGAGGCAAGACCTAGTACTCCTCCAAGTTTGTTGGGGATTGAGCGTAGGATAGTGTATGCAAATAGGAAGTATCATTCTGGTTTAATATGGGGTGGAACTGGGGTTGTTTAGTTTGGAGGTGGCTGAGGGAAGATCTCGTTGCTCTCACCAACTACATGAAAGGAGGTTGTAGGGAGGTGGATGTTGGCCTCTTCTACTCAAGGAATAATGACAGGACCAGAGGAAATGATTTCAAGTTGCGGTGGGGGAGGTTTAGGTTGGACATTAGGAAGAATTTCTTTAGTGAAATAGTGGTCAGGCACTGGAAAAGCCTGCCCAGGGAGGTGTGTCACCATTCTTGGAAGTATTGAAGAAACATGTAGATGTGGAACTTGAGGGTATGCTCTAGCAGCTGAGACTTTAGTTTTGTGGTTGTCCTCGTTTGAGCCAGGATGAAGCCAATTTTCCTTTTACTGATTTTATTTTCCTTCAGCAAGCTTTCTTTTAACTAGCACTAGTGTGTTCTAACTAAGACTGATAAGAAAGGAATGTTTTTCTAACTGCTGGATCTTCAAGGTCACACTTCTACTCTGCCAGCTCAGACGCTACAGGGAGATCTATGACTCCCCTACAGGAGGCTGAATTAGACAGACAGCAAAGTTAGCCAGACATATTCCATTCCATATCTCTACTTAAGCTCAGAAAAAGGTCAGAGATCACAGAAAACAACTTCCTTCCTGTTTCTTCTTCCCTTCTCTTCCATCCATGGCTGGTGTCCAGGGAGGACTCCGTCCATCCATCACCACAGATCCCCAGGCTCGAGCTCTCCTGACCCTCATCACTCTCTGCCCTCTCCAGCAGCTCTGGGAATTTTTGTGACTGTTTGCAGTTCAGGAGATGCTGTGGGAGTTGCTGGGGGTTGAGGGAGGCAAGAGGCTTTTGCAGATGTCTGAACATATTTGTATATAATTGCATATATTTTCTTTATCATTAGTGTTTAATTAAAGCTGTGTAGTTTAGTTTTCAATCCAGCCAAGTCTCTCTCTTTTTCTTTCTCTCCTTCCCTACTTGGATGGGAGGGGAAGGGGATCGAGAGTGTTGTTGTCGGACCTTAGTCAAAAGGTGACACTGGCTTGGTTTTTTGTTTGGGTTTTATGAGTGGTTTTGAGTGTTATTTGCTGGTGTTTGTGTTTATCTGGGTCTTTGTTTTGTGGGTGTTGTTTGGTTTTTTTATTATTATCATCATTATTATTATTATTATTATTATTATTATTATTATTATTATTATTATTATTATTATTATTATTATTATTATCAGTAGTAGTAGCAGTAGTGTTTGTATTATTTGTGTTATTATTATTGTTATTATTTTGGTTTGGGTTTTTTGATGGTTTTTTGTTGTTTTGGGTTTTTTATTTTTTTTTTGTGGTTTGTTTTTTTTTGCTTGGTTCGGTTTTTGTTGTTTTTTATTGGTTTTGTTGGGGTTTTTTATGGTTGGACTCACTGATCTCAGAGGTCCCTTCCAACTATGACTATTCTCTGATTCTCTATGATTCTGTGAAGAAAACCTAAATTTTTCTTCATTGCAGTGTTAGTGCAAATGGAAGTGAGGAGTTCTTTGCTCAGATAAATCTTGGGATAAACCTTACCTGTTAATAACACATAACATATAATGAGAATGTTATGATGGAAGAAACAGTGTGTTAGGTTCATATTACAAAAAATGGACAAGGCACAATTTGTTTGAGATTAGCATGTTACTGTTACATTTGGCCTAAGTTTTAATGAAAAAGTGTTTAATTATTTTGCTTTCAAAACAGGAAGAATCACTTATTCACAGTAAGACATAGGCTAACTACACATTTTGGTGATTTGCCTCCTTTTCCTGTCTTGTATAATTCATATTGCATCAGCTTATGTTTGCTCGTCAGAAAGCTTCCAGTTGCAGACATTTCTATTTTTTTCTGAAGTTCTAAACAAATTCTGACTATCTTGTAACTCAGGGCTGGAAACCAGGGCAAGAAAGAAAAAAAAAATATTATTTTTTGTAATGATTTATAATTATGTGAGATGACTCCAGGAGAGCTAATGGACAACTTCTTCACTTTGTACAATTTTTTTCATGAGTAGAATAATTTAGATGTAAAATAGAATATGTTGTTGAACCTTTCATCATATGTCTTACACTTCTCATTACTTTTAGCAGCCTATTGTCTGCAGTACAGCCATGGTTCTCTCAGCCTTTTTTCTTTTACATTTTTTTTCTCTTTTATATTTTTGGCCAGTAATTTATTAAGAGTTTCAAGACTTCTTTGAGAAAAATCTATTTTGTGCACTGAAAGGTGACTGAAGAAAAGAAAATGAGAGAAAAAAATAATACCATGTCAAGTGGAAATATTATAGTTATCTAGAATAGCACTTAAAATTGGCTTACCACTGAAACTTGGTATGAAGACAAATATGGTACAGCGTCTTTGGAAGTTTGTGAGGAAAACTACACCTCAACTCAACTCAATCAGAGTGTGAGAAAAAAATCACAGAATATCTCAGGTTTGAAAGGACCCATAAGAATAATTGAGTACAATTCTCTCTTCCTTTCAGGATTACATAAAACTAAACCATATGACTAAGAGCATCATTCAGATGCTCCTTGAACTCTTTCAGGACTGGTGCCATGATAAGATCCTTGGGAAGTCTGTTCCAACTGCCAAACACCCTTTCAGTGAAGTACTTTTTCCTAATGTCCAATCTGAACTAGAGAAATCTGCTTCTGAAGGACTGAACCCCGTGAAAATAACCCACACTGAAGAACTTAAGTCTGTGGGACTGACACTGGAGAATTTCAGGGAAGGCTATCTCCTGTTGGTGGGACCTCATGCCACTCAGGGAGAGCAGGTAGAGAATTTATGAGTGAAGCTGAGCCTGTGAAGAAGAGATGGGTGGTGAAAAGGTGCTTTAAGATTTGTATCCACATTTCATTATCCTACTCTGACTTTTGATTGGCAATATATTAAATTAATTTCCCCAAATCAAGCCTGATTTTCTTGTTTCAGTAATTGGTGAGTGATCTCTCTGTGTCCTTATCTCAGCCTACATGGTTTTCATGATATTTTTTTCTGTCCTCTCCAGTTAAGGAGGGGGAATGATAAAGTGGCTTGGGACACATGGTATCCAACGAATGTCAACCCTCTCTGAAACCACAGAAAACAGAAGTGAACCTGAGAGCTTCACTCTTTATATGGTGTTACCCCAAGCACCCTAGCGCTTTGCAGTAAATTAATACTGGATCCCCGTGTTCCATGTCAGAAAATTGAGATTACCTGTTACTAAGTGATATGGATCAAGGCGTCACAAGAATTCAGTGCTGGATCCAAGATGCAGAGCTTCCCTCTCTGCCTGGCAGGGGACACCAAGGCACTTAATTTCATTGTTCTTTCCCAGACTAGCTGTGAACTGGAGCTGTTATAGAGACTAGTGGGAAACAAGCATGTATGAAGTGTTCAACTGACGCTTAATTGATTAATGAAAAAGCACGAAGTGTTGTCACAGAAACTTTTATATGTGAATGAACTTTCTGACTGGAGGAGAGCAGGGCAAAATGAAATAGAAGCAGGAAGTATTTTTCTTGTTTCTTGCAGAGAGCTCAGAAGACCTAGTCAGAACTAAACCTGGCTTTTTTTTTTACTATAACTGAAGATGGAGATACTCTTCCCATTGAAGACAGTGGGCTTAATCAGTTACCTTCACCAATCTTCCAGATATCGTCTAGAGAACATGGCACTACCTGGACACAATTGTTTGTCCAACTTTTCCAAAAGGATTTAGGATCAACGAGAATGGAGGTTTCTTGACTTTTTCATTTCCACAGGTGAAGAACTTCCATAACACATGCAAGCTGCTCTTGACTATCATGGACAGTAGAGTAACTCCTGACTGCAATAACATATTTTGCCCAGAGAGGCTGTGGGTGTTCCCTCCCTGGAAGTGTTCAAGGCCAGGTTGGAAGGGGTTTTGAGCAACATGATCTAGTGAAAAGCATCTTGCCCCCGTAAGGGGGTTGGAACTAGATAATATTCAAGGTCCCTTTCAACCCTAGCCATTCTATGATGGTTCTATGGTTTAATTTGAAGATGCTTAACCTCTAGACAAAATAGTGTATTATCAATGTCAAAGATCTGCTTGAACTGCATTACTACAAAAAAGAATAGTGATTTCTACCATGTTGTTGACCATCTTGGACAGTGACTTGTAGAAGATATTTTCTGATGCTTCTGGTTTATATTGTTTCCTCCAGCTGGCCTTTCTTCCACAACCATGCAAGAAAAGACCAGGTGCATTGAAACTTGCTCTTTTCAAGGTTGTGTTATCTCTCCAGATCTTCATATCTCACCCAGATAGTTTGCATGAATAATCAGGAACATCTGCCTCATGAAAAGAAGTGCAGTAAAAAAATCTTAGAGACAGCATCAACTCCAAGCAAGCTGATAAGGGTTAACCAACAAACATTGTTTATATGTAAGTAGTTTTAAAATGCAACTTTCAGAGGTGAGGAATAACAATATTATAGGCCCAAATTCATAGATGATCTGACAGAACATTAGGATTTCTGTCTCACAAAATATCGCAGCAAGAATTTTGGACCTATGGTTAGTGTTTCCTAGTGGAAAATAAATTCATCAAGGAAACAGATGGTCAGAGATTCCAGCAGGGAGAGTCAGAAATACCAGGACTTGCACAAATGCAAGGCAGGACTGTTCCAGAGCCACAGATACTGGAAAACATCCACAATACTTTGTGCATACATGGTAGAGCTGCCCAAAGCTTGGAAACATGGGCATTTAGGATTTCTGTCTTACTGATAATCTTTAGGAAAAACACATAAAACCTTAACTCCTGGCAGATCACCTAAAAATCTGGGTAAATTAAAGGAAAACCTGATTTTTTGTCAGAGTAAGTTGTATAATTCTGAAAATCTTCCAATTTCCACAAGACAGTATTTGCCACCCCTGAAAAGGGTTTTGCAATCATAAAAGTCCCAAAAAGCTTAATTTGTAAGAAGTTATCTAGCAGGGACATTGAGATCTTCCGACTATCTATGCAAGACCTTTTATTACTGTATTATTTCTATGAACAAGCAAGGGAAAATGTCAAATGTATAGATTAGAGAGAGAATAAAGCATAGACTAAAGTTCCAAAGAGGGATTTTCATGCATTTTCTAGAACAGTAATCTATTAATACTTTAGATGTAATAATATGATGTTACACAATGCGCAAGCCCTAGTGTTTAGATAATTAAAGGAACAATTTCTAAATGCATCCTGGCTAGCAGGGAGGGATTATGCATAGATTAGATTTAATCTTCAAAAGATTAGATATTAAAAAAAAAATACATCTTTCTATTGCTTGTCTTAACCTGATATAAAATCTAAACTTATATATTATTATCTAAAAATATACAAATACCTTATATATAAAACAACTTTTTGTAAATTTTCATCAGAATGTCTTCACCATACCAAGACAGCAAATGAGGAAAATGTATTATGTATTGAAGGAATATCAGTTTTCTGCAGGCTTGTTTATATTCTTCACTGCAGGAACTATATTTAATTCAGATGAAAATGGCATTGATTTCTCTGTAGGAACAGCCAATGAGGTGTGCTGCTGGACCTTGTAGTAACAAATGAAGATCTGGCTGGGGATGTTAAGGTTGGGAACAGCCTTGGTGACAGTGATCATGACATGAATTTAGTATTTTACAAGGAAGAATCAGGGCAATAATTAGGACTGCAACCCTGGGCTTCCAGAGGTCTAACTTTGTGCTCTTTAAAGATCTACTTGCAGGAATCCCATGGGTTAAGACTCTAGAAGGTAGAGGGGCCCAAGAGAGCTGGTTAATATTCAAATGTCACTTCCTCCAAGCTCAAGATAGGTGCATTATTTTGAGTAAAAAATTGGGTAGAGGGGGAAGGAGACCTGCATGGATGAGCAAGAACATGCTGAAAGAAGAAAGAAGTTCCCAGTTTATGGAAGAAGGGACTTGTCACTTAGGAGAACTACAGGAACATTGGCAGAGTATGTAGGAAGGCAAAAAGGAAGGCCAAAGCCCTCTTAGAACTAAACCTGACTAAGAAAGTAAAAGAGAACAGGAAGGACTTTTAAAAATACATCAGCGGTAAAAAGAAGCCTGAGGAAAATGTGGGCCCAGAGCTGAATGAGGTGGGAGCCCTGGTACCAGAGGATGCAGAGAAAGCAGAGTTGCTGAATACATCATTTGCTTCAGTCTTTACTCCTAAGACCAGCCCTTGTGAATTCAGACCCTGAATGTAAGAGAGAAGGCCTGGAGGAAGGAAGACTCCACACTGGTCAATGAGGACTGGATTAGAGATCAGTCAGGTAAATTCAATATACACAGATCCATGGGCCTCAATGGGATGCACTCATGAGTGTTGAGAGAGCTAGCTGATGTTGCTCTTCCACTGTTCACCATGTTTGAAAGATTGTGGCAAACAGGAGAAGTGCCTGTGGACTGGACTGGAAGAAAACCAGTGTCATTCCAGTCTTCAAAAAGGTCAAGAAGGGTGATCCAGGAAACTACTGGCCAGTCAGCCTCACCTCCATCCCTGGAAAAATGATGGAGCAGCTCATCCTGAAGGTCATTTCTAAGCACATGGAAGAGAAGAAGGTTACCAGAATTAGCCAGCATGGATTTACCAAGAGGAAATCATGCTTGACTAATATGATACCCTTCTATGATGTTGTGACTAAATAGGTAGATGCAGGGAGAGCAGTGGATGTAGTCTACCTTGATCATGGCAAGGCTTTTGATGCTGTCTTCCATAACAACCTTGTGAGCAAGCTCAGGAAGTATGGGGTAGAAGAGTAGATGGTGAGATAGATCAAGAACTGGCTACTCAATATAGCCCAGAGGGTAGTCAACAATGGTGTTGAGTCCAGCTGTATACCTGTAAGCAAGGTAGTTCCCCAGGGTCCAGTCCTGTTCAACACCTTCATCAATGAACTGGATGAGGGGACAGAGTGTATCCTCAGCAAGTTTGAGGATTGTAGGAAACTGGGTGGTACTGACTGATTCACTGGAAGGCTGTGCAGCCATTCAGCAAGATTTGGACAGACTGGAGAGGTGGGCTAAGAGGAACTTAATGAGATTCAACAAGAATAAGTGTAGAGTCCTGCACCTGGGAAGGAATAACAATGTGCACCAGTACAGGTTAGACAATCCCAAGCACCAATTTAGGGTGGCTGTGACTGGCTCCAGAGCAGCCCTGAAGAAAAGGACTTGAGGGTACTGGTGGACGAGAAGCTCAACATGAACCGTCAGTGTACACTTGCAGCCCAGGAGGCCAATCATATCCTGAGCTGCATGAAGAGAAGTGTGGCCAGCAGGTCAAGGGAGGTGCTTCTCCCCCTGTAGTCCACGCTTGTGAGACCTCATCTGGAGTACTGTGTCCAGCTCTAGAGCTGTTATTACAAGAAAGATATGGACATGCTGGAACCTGTCCAAAGGGCCACAAGGATGACCAGAGGGCTGGAGCACCTCTTCTATGAAGACAGACTGAGACAGTTGGGGTTATTTAGTCTGGAGAAGAGAAGGTGCCAAGAAGACTTTATTGTGGCCTTACAGTATCTTAAGGGGGCCTACAAGAAAATTGGTGAGGGACTTCTCTGGATGTCGGGTAGTGGTAAGAGTAGGGGGAGTGGATCAAAATTATAAGTGGGTAAATCCAGATTAGATGTTAGAAATAAGTTCTTCACCATAAGCATGGTAAGACACTGAAACAGGTTGCCCAGAGAGGTGCTGGGAGCTCCATCTCTGGAAGTTTTCAAGGCCAGGCTGGATGGGGCTCTGAGCAACCTGATCTAGCGGGAGGGGTCCCTGACCAAGGCAGGGCGATTTAAACTAGATGACCTTGAAGGTCCCTCCCAATTCTATTCCAATTCCATTAAATTTCTATGGCTCTATGATTCTAAATTAGGAGCTGACCTACTAGCAAGCAGCTCCATGGAGAAGAACCTTGGAGTCCTGGTGGACGACAAGTTATCCATGGGGCAGCAATGTGCCCTTATGGCCAAGAAGGCCAATGGTATCCTGGGGTGAATTAAGAAGAGCATGTTCAGTGGGTTGAGGAGGTTCTTCTGCCCCTCTACTCTGCCCTAGTGAGCAGAGTATTGTGTCATCTTCTGGGCTCCCCAGTTCAAGAGGGACACGGATTTACTTGAAAGAGTCTAACGACGATGATTATGTGACTGAAACACCTGTCTTACAAAGAAAGGCTGAAAAACCTTGGGGCTGTTTAGTATAGAGAAGACTGATAGGGGATCTTATTAATGTATACAAATATCTGAAGGATGGGTGCCAAGAAGGAGGAGCCAGTGTCTTTTCAGTCATGCACTGAGGTAGGACAAGGGGCAATGGATTAAAACTGGAACACAGGAAGTTCCAACTCAACATGAGAAAGAACTTCTTTACTGTAAGGGTAATGGAGCACTGCAACAGGCTGCCCAGAGAACTTGTGGTGTCTTCTTCTCTGGACACTTTCAAGACATCTCTGGATGTGTTTCAGTGTGACCTGCCCTAGATGTTGTAGTGGTCCTGCTCTGGCAGGAGAGTTGGACTCATGATCTTTAGAGGTCCCTTCCAACCCCTAACATTCTACTATTCTGTGATTCTATGTGGGCTGGCATATGGGTGCACAATGCTGCACAGCTCCTGCACCACTCTTCCCTGGCACTGTGCTGCTGCTTCTCCCTGCAGCAGGGCAGCCACCTGCTCCCCAGCTTCCTAAGAAAAATCATCCCATATTTGTCCACACTCATCTTCTTCTGTCCCAGTAGCACATTAGCTGACCACATTTATGCTGGCCAAAATCTCAGGTTTTGTATTCAAAACAACAAGGCTTTTATGACAAAATGTCAGGCTCTCTCAGTGGGCAGTGCTTGGGTGTCCAGCTTCCTCTCCACCCCCACTTCCTGCAGCATTCACCCCTCTGCCTGAGCACCTCCTCTTCCCAAATGTAATGTGTACTGCAGGCAGGGCTGGAATGAGTTCTCTGATGGTCCCCCCTCTGCCTCCCATGAGACTACACTGGCTGCCAGGCCCTTGGTGTCCTCACGGCACCATGCAGAGCCCCAGCAGATGTTCAAGGGCTTTATGGAGCTTGTCATCCACAGGGAGCACCAGCAGCTCAGTGCCACCTGGCAGGACTGGTGCAGTGCTGGGCAGCAGGTAGAAGCAACTGGTACTGGGAACAGGGTGCCAGAAAGGGAAGGAGTGGAACAAGGAGGAGAGGGACCAGGAGGGAGGAGCAGCAGGGGGAGGAGCAGAACAGAGCCACACACTATCCAACAGTCCATGTAGAGTTGTCCCAGTGGAGAGGCAGCAGTGTAGAATCATTCAGTAGACAACTGGCAGCAGACAGTTGTCTTAGGCCCCTCTGAGCCACTTGTCCCAGTATTCAACAATCCTTGCATAAAACCAAACCAAACCAAAAGAAAGTAAAACACCTTTTCCCTACGTTAAATGGAATTTCTTGCATTTTACTCTGAGCACATCGCCTCTTGTCCTACTCCCATCTCTTTACTGTCTTTGTGGTCCAGCTGTGCCTAATGTAGCTCGCAAATAAAGCACATTGCTAGCTTACGGTGTCCATGGGGACCAGGCCTTTTTCCATCACACTGCTCTGCAGCTGATCCACCCCCAGCCTCTCCTAATGCACGAGGTTAATTTTGTCCAAATACAAGGCTTTGCACCTGCCTTTGTAGAACTTCCTGAGGTTGCTGCTAGCCCACTTCTGCACCTTGTTCATGACCCTCTGAGTGGCAACGCACCCCTCTGGTCTGTCAATCACTCCTCTCACACTTGTTGAGGGAGCACTCTGTCCAATCATCCAAGTATTTAGCGAAGATATGAAACAGCATTGTCCCTAGATTTGATCCCCAGGGTACATCACTAGTAACTGGCCTCTAGCTGAATTTTGTGTCTTTGCTATGACCATTTAAGCCTGGCTATTCATCTAGTTTTCAGTCTACTTCAGTCTCCATATACCTGGCCCACATTGCATCAATTTTTCAGTGATAATGTTATGGGAGATGGAGTTGAAAAATTAACAACATCAACTGCTTTCCTGTCATCCACCGTAACAGTCACCTTATTGTAGAAATCTTTGAGATTGGTCAGGGATTATTTCCCCTTCATACATTCCTGATGAGTATTCCAAAGGACCTTCTTTTCCTTTATGTGTTTGGTAATGTCTTTTAAGAGAATTCTGTCCACCACTTCCCATAGGATAAAGGTGAGGCTGACCGGTCTGTGTTTCCCAGGACCATAGTTCTTGTCCTTTAGGAAGACAGGAGTGACAATTGCTTTCTTTCAGTACTGGGGAACCTCCCTCAGGCTCCCCACAGAGGCTGTGGCATCTCCTTCTCTGGAGACTTTTAAGACCCATCTGGATGTTTTTCTTTGAGGCCTGCCCTAGGTAGTCCTGCTCTGGAAGGAGGGTTGAACTCAGTGATCTCCAGAGGTCCCTTCCAACCCCTAACATTCTATTATCCTATGATCTCAGATAATATGAAAAGGACTTTTTCTACAGCAAATTTCAGCTGCCACTGATCACTACAGCACATCAAAATGGTGCATATATTCTGTGCAATTTAATTAAACATAATTATGAATAAGAAACACACTTAAAGGATCATTCTTCAACAAATCTTTTGCTCTGTGTTTTACCAGTTATTCACACCATTTCATACTATGTTCATAAAATATATTGTAGATATGATCCAACTGTGCACAGAGAAATAATGTGCACAAAATTGAAGTACACGGAGCATATATGCTCTTATTGTATAAAATAATTCAAAACATACGGAAAAACTAGATAAGCATATTAGTGTAATAGCAAAAGAAAACCTAGTTTTAAATTAAAAAACCTTTTACACTCACTTTTCTCTGCTTTACTTTTTCAATGATGATATTTTGTGAGTATTCACATCATAACCAGCAGCTGCTGACTTCTGACAGTTAAGGAACACCCTGCCCAGAAATTCCAAAACAGTGCTGTTTGGGAATCTAGATGAAAAGAAGAATCCTTTTATAAAGTTCCAATGTACCTACCCCTCCAAAAAAACTAACCCAAAACTATGATCATCCACAACTGTCAGCTTTATAGGGCCCCTGTGAGGCAGCCTTGAAAGCAGACTTCGACATCTGCTCCTCCAATTTGCATAAGTAATTGGTTAAGTGATTAGGAGCACATGCTGACAAATACGGGTTCAATGTGTGATGGAGTGGTCTGATTCTCTTGCTTCAAATTACACTGAATTTCAGAAAGAGTTTGAAATGATGAATTTTTATTTTAATAGTTTATGACCTTAATGTTAACAGACATCTCTAGACTGTCTCAAGAGTTATGACCCTTAGTATAATAAAACTGCCAGTGAAAAACACAGAGCAAGATATTGAGCTTTCATCACAGGCAGAGACCATGGTGACCTTCCAAACACAACACAAAATACACAGGTTCAGTTTCTGGATTCATTCTTACCAAGCTACATGACAAGATGAGAAGAAATGACAGAAAAAAATGGAGCTTACTAGACAAACTATCTCCAGGGAAGAGAAAGGACAGTGTAAAGCTTTTTTTGCTAAGCCCCAAATGTCACCATGTGACTCTGGTTTGACAACAATGCTCTCAATCCCCTCCCCCTCCCACCCAGAAAGGGAAGGAGAGAAAAAAAAAAAGAGAGAGCCTTTGCTGGATTGAAAACTAAACTACGCATCTTTAATTAAACACTAATGATAAAGAAAATATATACAATTATACATAAATGTGTTCAGGTATGTGCCTCTCGCTTTTCCCCCACCCCCAGCAACTCCCACTGTGCTCTCAGCTGTGAACAGTCCTAAAAAATCACAGGCTTCATCCTGGCTCAAACCAGGACACCAACTATGGGTTTGGAACTGATAATTTCAATCAACCCTGGCTTATTCATCAGTGAAAAAAATTATTTTATTTTATAAGCTTCCTCCTTTTTCAGTGCTGTCTAGTCGAAGTGTATCTTAAATTCAGAGTTACCCCTGTCACTGGCACTACCTCTTTGCACAACAGTCAGCCTTGCCGGGATGCCAGCACCAGACAGCAGTGTCAGAGCCACCCTGGAGTTCTCAGCTAAAGCTGCACACACGATACAGAGACAACCTGGCTGTGGCCCTGGGTCTTTGTGAGAGAATGTAAAAACCCCTTAATTTTCCATTATGGACCTCAGCAGCTGCCTTTTCCTTGCACAAGGGTAGACTTTGAGGAGTCACACACTTAGCTGTCCCCATCCAGCCAAAGTTAAAGCAGATCCTTCTTTGTGTGTAGAGGAGCTCTATGGCTTAGGCAGACCCTTGGCTTCAGTGCCTTGACCGACTTTGAGATGTTTATTTAAAATGGGGGCAACAGATACATAGTATACCCTGACCTGGCCTGAGATCATGCTGGCAAGTGACACTTTTTTCATGCTGCAACGAGGCTCCAAGAGGCTAAGTCCAGCTCCCTGCACTGTCCTGTGGGCTGCCGTGGGGAGGAAGAGCCCACGGGATACTGTCACTGGGAGACATGTCACTACTCCTTTCCTCCCTTCCCATTTTGATAGGTTACAAACACAGAAGAATGCAGAAGAGCTGGGTGCTCCTGAGAAAGGACAGATGCCCTGAGGCTCAGTCCCCCATCATTTGCAAGAACTTGTGTAGAGTAATGTTTCACTTGCCGGGGGATGAACAAAGGTGCACAACAGGCCCTTTAAGCCAGCTCTGCACCTGTTAAAGGACAAATGGCAATTTAACCTTGAGCTGGGGATGGAGGAGAGGGGAGGAAAGGAGAGGAGAGGAGAGGAGAGGACAGGAGAGGAGAGGAGAGGAGAGGAGAGGAGAGGAGAGGAGAGAGGGAGACTATGTATTACAAACCTCTTCAGAAACTGTGTCTTTCTTGTGTTTGTGCACAAGCTACTTTCAGCCATATGAATTAGACAGAAAAAATTTAGTAGTTCCACATACTCTGTTAAATTTGCACCAGGAAGAGTCTGTGGCTATTCAGGATGGGCAAAATTTGTTACCTTTTAGGTTGCCAACCAAGGCAGATGGGATGCAAAGACAGTTGCAGTCACAATGGAGGCTGCTTTTCAGTCATTACACTGGTCACTTCTGTGTCCAGAATACAACCATCTGGACGTATGAAGTACTGAAAAAGGAGAAAGGTTGGAAGTCAGCATGAAATGGCTTCAGTAAACATCTGCTCTAAGCTGTGTGGCAGTAGATGAATGTGAACTCTTGGAATTAATCAAGAAGGGCATGACCTTACTGAAATATTTATGAAAAAGCAGTTGCACACCATGGCAACAGAGTCTCTTCTCTCTCCGATGCAGAAGGTGGCTCTTCATCAGCTCCAGCTTTCACCACTCTCCAGGGAACAGAAGAGACAAGGAGTGTTATTGATGTAATTGTTTTTGTGAGCTGCACAGGTCACTCTAGAGCATTCTGGCTGGTGGATACCTGGACTTCCTGTTTCTCTGTAAGCAGCTGTGTAGAGTTGTTCCAGTACTGTATAATTTTGCTGACAGACACAAGCAGGCAGGCTTCATTAGTCACACGAAAAAAAGAGAAAACAGTGTACTTTATTAAATTTGGTGTCAAATAGGACCATTTCAGAAGAGCAGTCTGCATGTTGTGGTGTTCTTTTCTATTTCACTTTGCTTATGGTATAATTTTCACTGTTTTCTGGAGGTCAGTAGATCCCAGTGAAGGCAAGGATGAGTGCTCTTAGGCTGTGCGAGAGGGATGCCATTAAGTTATTTTATCTCAAATCCTCATTTTCACACATGTTAAATTCACATCCTCACCTGATATCTCGTCACAGGTTAACCTTGTTCACACAGCCACTGATTTTGTTTTTACTGCAGCTTCTGATAGTCACTGAGAGAGCTTTAAACTAGATGTGAAGGGGGAAGGGGAGAAAACTGGGTCTGTTAGGGACAAGCCCAAGAGAAACATACCAGGGCCTGAAGGGAGGTGGTCTAAGGAGGATTTGTTCCCACCAGTGTGCTCTACTTGCTTCCTGAAATGCCTGTACACCAGTGCACGCAGCATGGGGAACAAACAGGAAGAGTTAGAGGTCTGTGTGAGGTCTAAGGGTTATGATCTGGTAGCAATAAGAGAGACATGGTGGGACAGCTCACACGACCGGAATGTGGCCATGGATGGCTATGTGCTTTTTAGGAAAGATCGGTCGGTGAAGAGAGGTGGTGGAGTTGCTCTTTATGTGAGAGAGCAGCTAGAATGTATCGAGTTTTGTGCAGGGGCTGATGAGGGGCAAGTTGAAAGTCTGTGGGTAAGAATTAAAGGGCAGGGTGGTATGGGTGATACAGTTGTGGGGGTCTACTACAGACCTCCTGATCAAGATGAGGAAGTTGATGAGGCTTTCTACAGGCAGCTGAAAGCAGCCTCACAACTACAGTCCTTGGTCCTTATGGGAGATTTTAACTACCCCGATATCTGCTGGAAGACTTATACAGCCAGCCTTTCACAGTCTAGGAGGTTCCTCCAGTGCATTGATGACAACTTCTTAATGCAAATGGTGGATAAGCCGACTAGAAGAGGAGCGCTGCTGGATCTTGTGCTCACCAACAAGGAGGGCCTTGTTGAAGCAGTGGTGGTCAATGGCAGCCTTGGCTGCAGTGACCACGAGATGGTGGAGTTCAGGATCCTGCGTGGGAGGAACAGAATACCCAGCAGGACCAGAACCCTGGACTTCCACAGAGCAAACTTCGGCCTCCTCAATCAATTGTTAAGGGAAGTCCCATGGGACAGAGTGCTAGAAGGTAAAGGGGCTCAAGATAACTGCACAGCATTCAAGGACCACTTCTTGCAAGCACAGGATCAGTGTGTCCCAATGGGCAGAAAATCTAGTAAGGGAGCTAGGAGACCAGCGTGGTTAAAAAAGGAACTGCTGGGGAAACTCAAGTGGAAGAGGAAAATCTATAGATCATGGAAGGAGGGGCTGGTTACTTGGGAGGAATATAGGACTGTTGTCAGAGAATGTAGGGAGGGAACTAGGAAAGCTAAGGCCTCCTTGGAACTTAACCTTGCAAGTCGGGTTAAGGACAATAGAAAGGGCTTTTTCAAATACATAGCCAACAAAACTAATACCAGAGGCAACATAGGCCCACTGCTGAATGAGGTGGGTGCCCTGGTGAGAGAGGATATAAAGAAGGCAGAGGTGCTGAATGCCTTCTTTGCCTCTGTCTTTACTCCTGCAGGCTTTCCCCATGAGCCCCAGTTTCATATAGCCCCAGTAGAAGTCAAGATAAAGGAGGAGTTTGCCCAGGTAGATGAGGATTGGGTTAGGGATCAGTTGCGTAATCTGGACATCCATAAATCGATGGGTCCGGATGAAATGCATCCAAGGGTGCTGAGGGAGCTAGCGGAGGTCATTGCTAGGCCACTCTCCATCATCTTCGGTAAGTCATGGGCAACAGGAGAGGTGCCTGAGGACTGGAGGATAGCAAATGTCACTCCAGTCTACAAGAAGGGCAAGAAGGAGGACCCGGGTAACTATAGACCGGTCAGCCTCACCTCCATCCCTGGAAAGGTGATGGAACAACTTGTCCTTGGCACTATTTCTAGACATATGAAGGATCAGGGGGTCATCAAGAGCAGTCAACATGGTTTTACCAAGGGTAAGTCATGTTTGACTAACCTCATAGCCTTCTATGAGGAAATGACTAGGTGGATAGATGATGGTAGAGCGGTGGATGTGGTCTATCTTGATTTCAGTAAAGCATTTGACACGGTCTCCCACAGCATCCTTGTAGATAAGTTGATCAAGTATGGGTTTGATGATCAGGCAGTGAGGTGGATCAAGAACTGGTTGAAAGGAAGAAGTCAGAGAGTTGTAGTCAATGGGGCAGAATCTAGTTGGAGGCCTGTGACTAGTGGAGTCCCTCAGGGGTCGGTACTGGGACCGGTGTTGTTCAACATCTTCATCAACGACCTGCATGAGGGTACAGAATGTACCCTCAGCAAGTTTGCTGATGACACCGAGCTGGGAGGAGTGGCTGACACACCAGAAGGCTGTGCTGCCATTCAGAGAGACTTAGACAGGCTGGAGACTTGGGCGGGGAAAAACCTGATGAAGTTTAACAAGGGCAAGTGTAGAGTTTTGCATTTGGGGAAGAAAAATGTCATGCACCAGTACAGGTTGGGGGCTGACCTGCTGGACAGCAGTGTAGGTGAAAGGGATCTGGGGGTCCTGGTAGACAGGAAGATGACCAGGAGCCAGCAATGTGCCCTTGTGGCTAAGAAGGCCAATGGCATCCTGGGGTGTATTAGAAAGGGTGTGGTTAGTAGGTCAAGAGAGGTTCTTCTCCCCCTCTATTCTGCATTGGTGAGGCCGCATCTGGAGTATTGTGTCCAGTTCTGGGCCCCTCAGTTCAAGAAGGACAGGGAAGTGCTTGAAAGAGTCCAGCGCAGAGCCACAAGGATGATTAAGGGAGTGGAACATCTCCCTTATGAGGAAAGGCTGAGGGAGCTGGGTCTCTTTAGTTTGGAGAAAAGGAGACTGAGGGGTGACCTCATCAATGTTTACAAATACGTAAAGGGTGAGTGTCAAGAAGATGGAGTCAAGCTTTTTTCAGTGATGACCAGTGATAGGACAAGGAGTAATGGATACAAATTGGAGCATAGGAGGTTTAAGGTGAATATCAGAAAAATTTTTTTTACTGTGAGAGTGACAGAGCACTGGAACAGGCTGCCCAGAGAGGTTGTGGAGTCTCCTTCTCTGGAGACATTCAAAACCCGTCTGGACACCTTCCTGTGTGATGTACTCTAGGTGACCCTGCTCTGGCGGGGGGGTTGGACTAGATGATCTTTCGAGGTCCCTTCCAACCCCTAGGATTCTATGATTCTATGATTCTATGATTCTATGATTCTATGATTCCTTACTAAACTAAGGTTTTCAGTTAAATCTGTACCATGGCATATGAAGCTGTCCATATAAGTTTGTCCATGTGTTTTCCAACTTTCCATAATAACTTTCTTATCATTCTTCATGTTACACCTGTTTATTTTATACTGTACTTCTATATTAATAATTAAATTCAAAGAGGAATGACAGGTCATTTGGCACTTGCCTCAAATTTGCAAGTAGCAGCATCCATTAAAAATGTTAAATTGTGGATGGGTGAATAGCAAGTAGAATTAAGAGATTGTTTTTCACTTCAAAAAAAGCATACTAAAAGGTTATGTACATTACTAGAATAATCATTGCTGGTTGCTTAAAATTAAATGTCTTCTTAAAAATACCAGGTTCAGATCTTCTAGTTTATGACAATGTTTAAAGGCATGTTTTCAAACATATTTAAGTTAACACTGTCCCATTCTCTGTTTTGTTTTGTGAGTATTAATCACTGCCAAGTGTTACTTTACTTGTCCTCCTCCAAAACCTCACTCTTTCTTTCAGAAGACTGGGCAAAGAAAGAATCTCATTATCTGTTTGTATTTCCACCTCAGGGATTTTACACATTCTGAACAATGTAGGCAAAGTGTTTCAATTGAAATAGTCACCATGTATGTTCTCTTTTACCCCTTCCTTCCAGCCCCCATATTTTCACATACTGAAAATAAAAGGTACCTAAGCAAACTGTTATTCTGCAGAAATGGCTAATTTGACTTGAAGGGACTTAAGGTGCCCCATATCAACAAACTCTGTTAAGTAACTATATCCCCTATTTCCTGTTGCAATAAGAAATCCTATCTGAACTACAAACTAGACATGTATAACACAAAGACTGATGGATCTTGCCTTGTTACATTATCTTGTTTTCCCTAAAATGACTCATCTCAAGCCTTCCATCAGTAAGGACACTAATAATATTTATCACCTCTGTCTGACCTCTTCTTTTCACACAATGTGAAAAGCTGGGTATCAGGACTTTGCCCATGTATATACATGTCACATTTGATCATTGACTCCCCTCCTAGTTTCTCCCTGTGTAAGACAAAGAGGTGATTTGTGGCAATGAACTGGCATGAGACCCAGTGATTGACTAAAGCTTTAATCATCTTCATAACAAAATATTTTACTTTCTGCAGGAATAACATTATGTTAAATTCTAAACACTACTCCAAGCAGGAGTTGTTTATAGACCAAATGATCAGTACCACTTGTATAATGAAATTGTGTTGACAAACAATGCACAGGAATTTGTCCATCCCAACAAACAACTCTTGCTGCAGAATTAACAAAATTATATATAAAATTTTAAATAATTCATGGAAACTTTTTCTACAGGTTCATGAATTGACAGATGTCATCTATGTGATTTGAAATAGCTGATAGAAACATACAGTGTATGTGCTGGAGTGGCCACATAAAATTGCAGATCATTTGAACTGTATCTGGCTGGATGGCAGACTGAGAATCTCCTGTGAACCAGCCATTTCACTTGAGAGATTCAGTGCCCCATATGAGTCTTATCCTCTGCAAAACAGCTTAATAAATTAAGGATTTTCTTTTTATTCAGAAACTTTATCTGTTAACATCTGTACAGTAAAAAGAGGTAAAGTCAAACAACAGTTCTGTAAGTTCTTAGGGAAAAATTGACACAGAGCAGACTAACTATAAAGATACCATTGTCGTTTCCTCAAGAAATCAGATATAACACAAGGTGTAGCCTCTCCTCAATATCAGAATTACTCTACAAGTGGATCTCTGCCATGTTTAAAATTATATACTTTGCATAATCCTCCATCCTTATTGAAAAAATATGAAGGGAATAACTTTCTGCTGAATATAAAAATCATAAAAATATTTTTCAGAAATACATTAATTTCTGCTTTTAAGGAAAATCTAAATATACTGTTTGTACTTCTTGCTTACTTCATCAGTATCAAAATATTTGATGAAGATTAAACCAGCACTGCATGACTAAAATAAATTATTTTGGTTTAATGTTATTGTTTCATTTTATTTTATTTTAGCACAGGATCATTGAGTTTCAAATTCTTTGTTGCACATTGGAATGGACAATGGAAATGTAAAATATATTCTTCATTTGAAATGGTGTTTAAAATTTCAATTTATTTTTACAAAGTTCTTCCTAGGGTTGTCACCATTTGACTCAGGTCCAACAACAACGTTCTTGATCCCCTCCTACTCCCACCCAGGTAGGGGAGGAGAGAGAAAAAGAGAGAGAGACTTTGCTGGATTGAAAACTAAACTACACAGCTTTTGTTGTCTGTCTAATTCAGCCTCCTAACGGGAGGTCATAAATCTCCCTGTAGTGTTTAAGCCAGCAGAGTAAAGGTGTGACCTTGGAGACCCAGCAGTTAAAAAGACATTTCACTGTTATCAGTCTTAGTTGGAACACTCTGCTGCTAGTTAAAAGAAAGCTTACTGAAGGAAAAAAAATTAGGAAAAGGAAAATTGGCTTCATCCTGGCTCAATCCAGGACAGGGTTTTTTTTTGTTTGTTTGTTTGGGGGTTTTTTTTGTGTGTTTTTTTGTTTGTTTTGTTGGGGTTTTTTGTTTGTTTGTTTGATTTTTTTGTTTGTTTTTGTTTTATTTTTATTTTTTTAAGTAATCTGGAAGTTATTTGTGTCTCAGTTTCTCAGTTTATTGCTGTCACGTTATTGTCAACACAAATGAAAAAAGTCAGCTGAAAATGTACCACTTATCTAAAAATGTCACAGAAATCACTGTGCCTTCTTTGGCTTCAGTGAAGCATCTCCTATGATCTGCTTTGTTTTACCCATAACATAAAATTAGTGTTACCTTTAGACACTGTAGAAGATTAACTGAAGTTAAATGTTGTGACGCAGTTGAGGCAAAATGAGGTGAATTATTTTCATAATTTCAAAATAATTAATAAGCAACTAAAAACATTTTGTTCTAGAAAATATTTCAAAATAATGACTTTTGTTTTGCCTGAGAAGAAAAGGCAAAATGGTGTAATTTTCTAGGTAGAGAAATTACATTTTTTTAGTAGATCTGAAAAGTCTTTACTGACAGACACTAGTATAAGTAGTTGTCACACAACATTGCATGGGAACAAGAGATTTTACATTCACATAGAATAGCTTGATTAGGTGTCAAATAAATTTAGCTGTGTTACAGGTCACAAGTGTAAGGCAAGAGAAGAATTAAAGAGAGCAGAAAGTTTCCATCCTTTACTAGCAGTAAGTAGCATAAGTAATTACAGAAAGGCTTTGAACATGAGCATCCCTTTAATTTCTTGTGTGTTTTTTTGTTTTCATTTGGTTTTGGTTTTGGTTTTTTTACCTGTGCTGGAATGAATTCTCATGACATCCTCATTTTAGCATTTGCCTGAAAGAGCAGATCATGGTAATGTCAGATTTTATGCCACAAGAGTACACAAAATAACCTTTTGCACTCTTCTATACATGCACTTAAACCAGTAGTGAATCAATATTTTATGATCTTGTACAATGAAGCTGAAAAGGCTTTCTGTCCACAGTGCTTAACCTAAGGGAAAGAAATGAAAAATGGTCTCTAGCTTATCTCTATCTGCATAGCATACTTAGTGCTGAATCTGGAAAAATGTAAAACTTAAAAAAGGCATGAAAGTGAGCCCTTGGGTTGAAGCAGGGCGAGTAATTCAATGGTCCATAACCAGCAGTGCCAATTCTACAATGGACAATCATCAGTAGCAATAGTTGCGGTAGGAAGTAGGTCCTTGAACTGACAGCTTGATAGGTTTAAAGCTTCTCAGCTCTCTTCAAAACTCTAAAGCCTGAAGAACAGAACATTTCCCTCATTCTGTTTTACCTTCTGATAGTCCTTCTTCTTCACTAGGAGAATCTATTTATCCTGAAACCCTCTATACATTCGTGTCATTGTTCATTGTCATACAAAACAAGGAAACTCTTCTAAGTTAATTTATTCAACTTCTAGTCCTCAGTAAAATGTGAGTGCACTGTTCAGCTTAGATTTAATTTATATTCTACAAGAACTTAAGAAGCAGCCATCATCAGAAAATACAAAATATGTTTATTGAACCTGACAGTACACATACATATATACACATACACATATGCATACACATTTACATTTTCATATTCATATACCTGCAGAAGTGAAAACATTTGTTAGTTAGAAATACATTGTAACAAAGGTGAAAAAAAACAACAATCCAACCCCAAAACACTTCTCAGCATACCTGAAAACTAGCATAGAACAGAGAGATATGCATCTTCTACCCATTAACTCTCCTTAGGTCCTGTAAAGATTACTAAGTTATCTAATTGAGCTGTTACACTGATTTAGGAAAGAAGATGGATTGGCATAAGTAACATTTTACTGCAACCAAGTAGCATCAGACATTTCTTCATGTAGCTAAGAAGAATTATACTAGCAAAATAGATGAATGTCAAGTCAGGGAGAGTTCAACAACAAAAGCTTGCATGCTACTTATCCAAAAAAGGTAGAAGGCTATATTTTAGTCAAGTGAAGGTTAAAACTGAAACTGTACTTAATTCCAAATGCTATGAATTACAGGGTACTTCTAGGATTGTCACTGTTCCCTTACACTCTCTAAACGCAGAAAAATAATTTTTCATCTACTCTTTTTCCAAACCAAGAAAGCTCCACACACCTCTGCCTCTTATGGCCTGGAAAAACAAGTCTTGCTGACAAAGGATGCTCAGGCAGAAGCAGCAGATAACTCACTACATCTTCCTGCAATAAATGTGTCTTTACAGAGAGGAGATAGGTAGTCTGCCTCTAAAATCCTCTACCCTTTCCTGTAGAGACATGTCAGACTCTTAGGACCTAAGTATAGCGTAAATATTTCCTGACTAGTCCAGGATATTGGTCCTGAGATCACTTAAGAAACAGCCTGGATACTTGGGGCCAGCCCACATACTTAGCAATTGAAGCAGGTTCTTTTGCAAATGCACAGTTTTATATCAGTGCAATAAGTTCAGCACTGAAAAGTCAGGGAATGTGAAATAAACCATAGGTATATTTCAGACCATTAAAGTAGTTATTTTGAGCTTTGATTCCTGTAGACCAGTCTCATTACTCTAGTGAATGAAGGCTGGGAAGGAGAAGATAGACCTACCTGTCAGATTTTAGGAACAGGAAAATTAGTGAGTTAATTTCCATTGAAAATATATTTTAAAAAAATATCTCTTTCTTAATTTCTTTATTTTTATTTTTTTTTTATCAGAAGAAATCAGGACAAAGGAGGAGTTTGCCTTGGTAAATGAGGATTGGGTTAAAGATCAGTTGAGCAACCTGGACATCCATAAATCGATGGGTCCAGAAGGAATGCATCCAAGGGTGCTGAGGGAGCTGGCAGAGGTCATTGCTAGGCCACTCTCCATCATCTTCGGTAAGTCATGGGCAACAGGAGAGGTGCCTGAGGACTGGAGGATAGCAAATGTCACTCCAGTCTACAAGAAGGAGGACCCAGGTAACTATAGACCAGTCAGCCTCACCTCCATCCCTGGAAAGGTGATGGAACATCTTGTTCTTGGCACTATCTCTAGACATATCAAGGATCAGGGGGTCATCAAGAGCAGTCAACATGGTTTTACCAAGTGTAAGTCATGTTTGACCAACCTTATAGCCTTTTATGAGGAAATAACTAGGTGGATAGATGATGGTAGTGCAGTAGATGTGGTTTATCTCGATTTCAGTAAAGCATTTGACACCGTCTCCCACAGCATCCTTATAGATAAGCTGATAAAGTATGGGTTTGGTGATCAGGCAGTGAGGTGGATCATAAACTGGTTGGAGGGAAGAAGTCAGAGTTGTAGTCAATGGGACAGAATCTAGCTGGAGGTCTGAGACTAGTGGAGTCCCTCAGGGGTCGGTACTGGGACCGGTGTTGTTCAACATCTTCATCAACGACCTGGATGAGGGTACAGAATGTACTCTCAGCAACTTGCTGATGACACTAAACTGGGAGGACTGCCTGACACACTGGAAGGCTGTGCTGCTATTCAATGAGACCTAGGCAGGCTGGAGAGTTGGGCAGGGAGAAACTTAATGAAATTTAACAAGGGCAAGTGTAAAGTTTTGCACTGGGGGAAGAATAACGCCTTGTACCAGTACCGGTTGGGGGCTGACCTGCTGGAGAGCAGTGTAGGTGAAAGGGACCTGGGGGTCCTGGTAGACAGGAGGATGACCAGGAGCCAGCAATCTGCCCTTGTGGCTAAGAAGGCCAATGGCATCCTGGGGTGTATTAGAAAGGGTGTGGTTAGTAGGTCAAGAGAGGTTCTCCTCCCCCTCTATTCTGCATTGGTGAGGCCGCATCTGGAGTATTGTGTCCAGTTCTGGGCCCCTCAGTTCAAGAAGGACAGGGAACTGCTTGAAAGAGTCCAGCGCAGAGCCACAAGGATGATTAAAGGAGTGGAACATCTCCCTTATGAGGAAAGGCTGAGGGAGCTGGGTCTCCTTAGCTTGGAGAAAAGGAGACTGAGGGGTGACCTCATCCATGTTTACAAATAGGTAAAGGGTGAGTGTCAGGAGGATGGAGCCAGGCTTTTTTCAGTGATGACCAGTGATAGGACAAGGGGCAATGGATGCAAACTGGAGAGTAGGAGGTTCCATGTGAATATCAGGAAGAAAGACTTTACTGTGAGAGTGACAGAGCACTGGAACAGGCTGCCCAGTGAGGTTGTGGAGTCTCCTTCACTGGAGACACTCAAAACCCGCCTGGATGCGTTCCTGTGTGATGTGCTCTAGGTTATCCTGCTCTGGCGGGGGGGTTGGACTAGAAGATCTTTTGAGGTCCCTTCCAACACCTAGGATTCTGTGACTCTGTGATTCTGTGATTAGTAGTCAGTTGATTTTTCATCAATGCAAAAACATTTAATACTTGTTCCTTTTTTACACCAGATATGAGTGGTCATTCCTAAGGATAACATCTCAAAGCAGTGTTCAGTTCAGTCATTTGAATCTGAAATCAGTTGACAGAGTGAAGGTTACTAGATTTTTTGGAAAAAGATGAAGCATGAAGCACCTTCTCAAGCTCGCCACAGGGTTGATTAATGGACATATCCAGCCTTCAGTTTTGACAGTGGAATTTTCCTTCAAATCCTGTTGAGAAGCTCTTCTCTCTACAGAGCATAAAAGCTCTCATAAATTCTCCATCTCAGTCAAATGAACTTCAGGGCTTTTTTAAAGGCGCTTTTCATAGTCATTCTATCTTTTTTTTTTTTTTTTTTTTTTTTTTTGAGGTTCTACCCTCTTCCTCAGGTCCTCTTCACAGAATGACAGAATGTTTGGCATTGGAAGGGACCTTAAAGATCATCAAGTTCCAACTCCCCTGCATAGGCAGGGACACCTCCCACTAGAAAAGGCTGCTCAGAGCCCCATCCAGCCTGCCCTTGAACACCTCCAGGGATGGAGCCCCCACAACATCTCTGGGTAGCTTGTTCCAGTTTCTCACCACCCTTACACTGAAGAATTAACATCTGATCTCTAACTTAAATCTCTTATTTCAGTTTACAACCATTACTCCTGTTGTCTCACTGCAAGATCCTGTGAAAAGTCCCTCCCCAGCTTTCTGTAGGTCCTCTTCAGGTACCGGAAGGCTGCTATGAGGTCACTCTGAAGTCTTCTCTTCTTCAGGCTGAACAACCCCAACTCACTCAGCCTGTCCTTTCAAGAGAGGTGCTCCAGCCCTCAGATCATTTTTGTGGCCCTTCTCTGGATACAGTCCAACAGGTCCACATCTTTCTTGTGTTGGGGGCACCAGAGCTGGACCTAGAGTATTCTAGGTGAGGTCTCACAGGGCAGAGTAGAGAGGCAGAATCACCTTGCTTGATCTACTCTCCACACTCCTTTTGATACAGCCCAGGATGCTGTTGGCCTTCTGGGCTGCAATTGCGCAGTGGTGGCTCATGTCCAGCTTTTGATCCACTAGTACTCCCCAGTCTTTTTACACAGGGCTGCTCTCAAGTGTGACCTCCCCCAGCCTGTATTCCTATCTCTGGTTACCTTGGCCCACATGCAGGATCCTGCACTTGGCCTTGTTGAACCTCATGAATTTCATCTGGGCCCACTTCTCTAGCTTGTCCATGTCCCTCTGAAAGGTATCTCATCACTCTGGCAAACTTGCTGAGGGTGTTCTCAATGCCACCGTCAATATTGTTGATGAAGATTTTAAGCAACACTGGCCCCAGCACTGACCCCTGAGAGACATCACTTGTCACTGTTTTCCATCTGGACTTAGAGCCATTGACCACTACCCTCTGGACCCGACCATCCAGCCAATTCCTTATCTATTGACCAGCCCACCCATCAAACCCACAACTCTCCAATTTAGAGAGAAGGATGTTGTGGGGGACCATGTCAAAGGCCTTGCAGAAGTCCAGATATATGTCATCCACTGCTTTTCCGTGGTCAACTGATGTATCCACTTAATTGTAGAAAGCCACTATGTTGGTCAGGCAGGATTTGCCCCTGGTAAAGCTGTGCTGGCTGTCCTGGATCACCTCCTTGTCCTCCAGGTGCCTTAGCATGTCTTCTAGGAGGATCTGTTCCATGATCTCTCCAGGCACAAAGGTGAGGCTGATAGGTAGGTGTGGGAAACTGTTCTTTTCTTCCCCACATAAGTCTAAACAAAATGTCTTTTAAGCCAGCGAAGGCCTCTCCTGATTATCCCCAGCTAACGAACTAAAACAGACTCGCTTCTCAAGGACAACTGAACCCAAAACAACAGCTGTGGCCCGGGACAGAAAGGATGGACGACAAGCCATCCTGTGCCCCTGGCAGTCACCGCCTTAAAGTGGGGCTCACGGACGCTCATTGGCTCTGGACAGTGACACTGACTGGACCGGTGGGTCAGGGGGTATAAAAGGTGGCGAGGGCAGCAGGTGGGCCCCTTCCCTCCTCCCTGAGGCCTGTTCGGACGCTTTCTGCGTGGGACACCCCCCTGCTGCGGACACTGGTGCTGGGACCCTGCCTGCCTGCCTGCCCCGGGTCCAGCCTGAGCCTCAGCACCGAGCGTGCCGGGGTCCCGAGCCCTGGGCTCGGGGCCGGAGCCCCCTCCCCGTGTTGCTGCCGCTGGAGAGGAAACCAACGGGCGCTGCACCCGCTGCCGAGAGGCCGCCCCTCCGACACCACGGACCTGCCGTCCTGCCTTCCGGCCACCGACCGACGCTGGACAAGCCGCCGGAGGGTAACATCACCTCACACACACACACATACCCACACACACATATTCCTTTCCTCATACTTGCACACACAGCGCGACCTCTTAAGGAGGACCGGCGTCGGGTTTCCTTCCCTCCTCCCTCCTCCCTTTGATCCTTAATCCTCTCCCTTAAAAGCACCTTTGCATTGCCTCCCTAAAGGACACTTTCTCACCACTTACATATTGATATCCCTGGTAGCCATTCACACCTGTATTGTCCCCAAACATCATCCCTCGGTTTGTGTTAACCCTTAATAAACCTATTAGTTTGTGGAGTAAATCTTGGCTTTAGAGGCAATTTCTGAGCGTGGTGGGGTGGGGGTGCTCTCTAGCTACCACCCGGAAATACGGTCCCATGGTGGCCGTTGCTCCGTGAGAGGCAGCGCCGCGTGTGACCCTCGGGCTCATTCACAAACCCCTCCACATTGAGAGGGGGAGTCGCAAAAGTATCCTGACAGCCGGTAGCCCCCCGGTACCGGCTTGCGACAGTAGGTAATTCCCAGGGTCCTCCTTTCTACCCTTCTTAAATATGGGCATAACATGTCCTTTCTTCCAGTCACCAGGGACTTCACCTGACTGCCATGACTTGTCAAATATCATGGAGAATGGCTTGGAAACTACATCCACCAATTCCTTCAGGACTCTGGGATGTATCTCATCAGGTTCCATGGACTTGTATATCTTCAGGTTCCTCAAACTGTCACAAACCTTATCTTCACTTACAGTGGGGGGAACTTTGACTCTCTGGTCTCTATCTTGTGGGCCATCAACATGAGAGTTGTGAGGAGAGGGGTTGCCAGTGAAGACTGGGGCAAAAAAGTTGTTGAGAACCTCAGCCTTCTCCTTGTCTGTTGTTACCGTTTCACCACTGTGGCTCATCAGGGAGGGTTATGCTTTCTTTAACCTTCATTTTCTGGTTTACCTACCTGTAGAAGCCCTTCTTCTTAACATCTCTTGCCAAATTCTCTTCTAGCTGTGCCTTGGCCTTCCTGACCTCATCCCTGCATAACCGGGCAGTATCTCTGTACTCTGCCCAGGATACCCTCTTCCACTGCCTGTGCAGGTCCATCTTGCCTTTTAGTTTGATCAGCAGGTCTTGACTCAGACATGCTGGTCTCTTGCTTTCGTTACCTGATTTCCTACACCAGGGGATTGAGACCTCTTGTGCCCTATGGAAAGCATCTTTAAAGATTTGCCAGCTCTCTTCTGCTCCTTTGTCCCTGAGGGCCATTTCCCATGGTGTCTTCTTCCTCAAGACCATGTAACAATAGGACAAGGGGTAATGATTTCAAGCTAGGGAAGGTTAGATTTAGGTTGGACATTAGGAAAAAGTTCTTTAGTATGTTGGTGGTGGATTACTGGAACAAGTTGCCTAGAGGAGTGGTGGCAGCCCCATCCCTGAAAGTCAGGTTTGGTGGGGCTTTGAAAAATCTGTTCTAGTTGGAAATGTCTCTGCTTATTGTAGGGGAGTTGGACTAGATGACCTTTAGAATTCCCTTTCAACCCAAGACATTCTATGATTCTATGATCTAAAGAACCATTTACTTCATAGTTTTTCAATGTGCCAGCAGTGATTAAGACACAAATATTGCAACTGACAGTCAGGTTTCTTTTCTCCTTTTGGCTTGCTCTTCTGTAATACATAGGGTTTGTATGTAATTACTGTCTAATCCAAAAGGAGGGAGGGGGCTATAATTTTGTCATGTGCTCTAGAGCAGACATGAGGAGCATTCCCCAGTCTTCTAATAGGCCCCTTTCAGGTATTGGAAGGTTGTTGTAAGGTTGCCCCAGAGCCTTCTTTTCTTCAGGCTGAACAATGCCAACTTCCTCAGCCTGTCTTCATAAGAGAGGTACTACAACCCTCAGATCATTTTTGTTGCCCTGCTCTGGACACACTCCAACAGCTCCACAGCTTTCTTGTTTTGGGAGCTCCAGAGCTGGATGCAGTACTCCAGGTGAGGTCTCACCAGGGCAGAGTAGAGGGGCAGAATCACCTCTCTTGATCTGCTGGCCACATTTCTCCTGATGCAGACCAGGATGTTGTTGGCCTTCTGGGATGCAGTTGCACATTGGTGGCTCACGTCCTTCTTTTCATCCACTAGTACAACCAAAATCTTTTTCCACAAGGCTGCTCTCTAGCATGTCTTCCCTCTGCCTGTATTCATATCTCTATATCTCTACCACAACTTATTCTAGATAAGTGGCCTATCACAGAGAGACAAAAAGTGCTATGTTTCTGATTCACTCCCACTCATCAAGTATTTTGACTTCCAAGTCCAACTTACTTTTAAATAATGGTATGAAAGACATCTTTTTTTCAAGAAAAAATAGGCAGTAAATACAGTTTATTGCCAAAGTAACTTCAGGTTGTCCACCAGACATGTCTATCCATTTCCAAACTGCATAGCTGTCGGACAATCTGCAACTTTACCAGATTAAAAAAGCAGAACAATTAACTTTTTATACTTTACATTATGGTCAATATTGTGACCAGAGTCAAAGTAAGTCATTTTCTCAGCATTAATTCTCAGAGTTAATATTTTTTGGGTTACAGACGTTTTATTGATAACAACTCTTTGAACTGTGGAGCAATGTAAACTAGTAATGTGATTTACAATTAGATTTTCACGTAATTTAAACTTAATCCTGAAGTCACTCATAAAAACTGGTTCTGTGCTCTTCTAGCAGACAGATGGAAAAAACATACTAGGTGAAAATATTAAATCACTGAAATCCAGAGATCATAGATTCCCTTACAGTGCTTCAGCAAACCACAAGACCTCTCTTTCCATCCAAGAACTTCATTTTAGCCCCTCAAAAGCAATCAAAGCATTTAAGACAAGTAGTACCTGCTGTTACACATGTACAACATTTTTCAGTTCAGTGGTATTAAAATGGTATGGCAGAGCAATTGTGATGTGACTTTGAATTTAATAGTACCACTAATTAATTACATTTTTATCTGAAATCTATTAGAATTAATAGGCAAATTGCTTAGGCTTTGATCTGAACCCCAAAATGTACCCATTATCTAAATAGCATTTGAATTAAGTATAGTAATTCTAGCTGCCTTATCAACTTTGTGAAAATATTTTCACTTGTTTGCAGCATATTATAGGAAAAATAAAATGTGCTTTAAAAAATTAAGTTCATGCCAAGGCAGAAGGCCTCTGCCCCACATGAAAGCCACTTACGGCATTATAATAAAATGGTCAGCCTAGCCCAGATTCAGGATTTTTAAAAATTATTTCTTTCTACACTATATTTACCATGTCATGAGCTTGTCTGTGCAATAATTTTGCATTGGGATTACTTGTATGTGTGAGAGTTTACCAAAAGGGAACCAAGGTTACAATGTTATCAAACCATATGAATGTTAACAAGCCATTATGTGTTAAGACCTTGTCATGATTTGGGCCCAGCTGACAGCAAAGAAACACACAGCCACTCACTCACCGCCCCCACCTATTCATGGGTTAAGACAAAGACAAGGAGGGTTCACATCAATTATGGTCACAGGCAACACACACTCAACTTGGGGAAAAAATACAAATTTGTTACTAATCAGATATACACAGGACATAGATAAAACAAAGAACAGGGCTTAAATACTTTACCCCACCCCTCCCTTCTTCCCTGCCCCAAATTACTTTGTTCCTGGTTTCTCTCCCTCTTTGACCCCAGTGGCACAGGGGGACAGGGGATGGGGTTTAGAGTCAGTTCACACTCTGTTGTTTTCTGCTGTTCCTTCTTCCTCAGGGAGAAGAGTTCCTCACGATATTCCCCTGCTTTCCCACAGAGTCCCGCTCAAGGAAGACAGTCCTAACCTCTCTAATATGAATCCTTCCCATGAGTTGTAGTCCCTTAGGAGAAAACTGCTTCAGAGTGAGCTTCCCACAGAGACATGGGCTGCTTTGGGAACAGTCACCTCCCCTGGGGCAGGGTTTTCCATGACTGCAGATCCAACTCCACAGGGTGCAGGCCCACGTTTGCTGCACCATACACTCTCAGGGGATGCTCCACCATGCTGCTGCATAGGTTGCAGGTTGACAGCCTGCCATCCTATCACAGGCTGAAAAGGAGCTTCCTCTCTGCACCTCCTCCCCCTCCTACCTCATCAACCTTGGTATCTCTGCTCTAGCACTGCTCTTTCCTCTGCTCTCCACCTTCCCTTCTCTCCCCTGCTCTCAGGCCTTATATCCCCTCTTCTTTCCTCTTCTTAGTGACAGAGGTGCATCCATTGTCTCTAGTGGCTTGATCTTGGCCAGAGGTGTGGCCTCATTTTTCAAGTCAGAGGTTTCCAGCTTCTTACGGGAGCCACACCCAGTGCCCCTGCCCTGCTACCAAAACCCAGGCCAAACAAAACCAGCACAGATCTTAAAAATAAAATCCTAAAAAGAGAAGAAGCAAGTGTACCTGTCCAGCAGGCATGAATTTTGGAGAAATAAGTAAAGAGGCTAGGAGGAGAATTTATTTCTAAAAAAAGCTGAATGTCAAGCAGCAGATCTGAAAACAAGCAAAAATGGTGGGAGTCTGTAGCCCCTCCCCCACTTCCTGTCCATTTGTTAATTGTGTAACATTGGTAACATACGGTAAAACAACTGAAATTTTGGTGACATCAACACTAGCAATAACTGCTTGTACAAAGTCAATAAATACAAAGGAAAAATAAACACAAATAATCTTGTAATATTTGGATATAGTCACTAGCAAATATGCTTTAAGAAAAAAGAAAAAGAAACAAGAAAAAAGAAATAAGGAAAAAGAAAAGAGAAAAAGGAAAAAGAAAAAAGAAAAAGAAAAAAAAAAGAAAAAAAGAAAAGAAAGCCATCAGTTGTAGAAAGGCTTTGGCTCTCTAGTTGAGATTTCTGTGCAAGCTCACCACATTCCATACATTTCTGCATAAGCGTATTGTACTTCCTTGATTCTTAGTCCACTTCATAAAAAATATAATTTATATTTCAGTGAGATAAATCCAAGAGTAGGCACTGGCCAACAGAGTTTCCTTGTGGCACAAACTGAGCAGGCATTTAAGTAACACATAAATAGCAAAATATCTTATTGAAAACTGGAATGCTCCTGAGAACTGAAGTAACAGAGGCAGAACAAAATGTAATGGTGCAATGAATAAAAGTGTGCATTTAGTCCCTAGATTATGCTTGCTTTGAAAGAAAGAGTTTCATTAGCTGGAACCAGAGGACAGAGAAGAGATCAGAGTGAAACATTTGATCTTAAAACAATCAGAGTAGATGAGGTGAATCTATAACAGATGTATTTCCATTGTGAATAGGAAGGTATTACTGAAGTGATGCTTGCCACTACCAAGACCAAATGTAGAATATAATCTTGTTCAACCCTATTGAGAAAGACATATTTAGACTTCAAAATCTGCCAACAACAGAAATTAGTCAGACACAGTGAATGAATTTTCTAGCTGGGGTATGTGTGTGTGTGTTTGTGTGGAAACTAAATGGGCTTGGCTGTTTTAAGTAGCAAAACAAAGACTGAGAGAAAATGTAAAGCTGCCTCGGACATACATGTAGGAGCCAAAAATACATGGAAGAAGAAGCTACACTTGGGACAGAGGATAAGTGAGTGTGAGGGAATGAGAAGAACTTGAGGCTGGAAGCAGGAAACAGTTTCTCATGGGAGGGCAACCCTCTAATTCCACTCTCTTTCCTGTGTCCTTCCTTTGGACATTTACAGTATTACAGAGCTTGTTCACTTCTGTTGTGCAAGAGAGACAGTGTGTAACTCTTCCTATTTGCCTTGCTTTGTGACTCAGTTCTTCTTAGTCTTTATCAGTTTATGTGCTGAAGTAGACAAGTGGATCTGTGTTAGTAGAAATCTCTCTCAGGGGCACTGAAAAGCAGACCAAGAACTTACTCTGATCTTTTCTGTACACCATTAGACATAAGTATCTCTTAAAATCTTACATCTACAGGTTCACTGTGAAGTTTCTTCTCTTGTGTAAAGTTATATCTGTAACTGATATCTCTTACTGGCTGTTTACATATGTGAGGACATTGGGTTCTACTAGTGATTTAGCACAAGTTGGACCAAGAGATTAATGGAGCATTGATACAGTTTTGCTCTCTATCATTTGTATATTTATTAAGCTTCTGTGTAACACTAGCTCAGGTAATGCTGGCTAATTTGGATTATGTAGTTGTTAAACCTACCCTTTACCCTAATAGCATCCCAGTTCCTGACTGAAAAATCTGTGTATAAATTTAAGGGTCATTTAACTCTGAAGTGTGACACAAAATCAAGTATGGTGGTATTTTTGCAGACTATAGAATCAATATCAATTAGATGGAGGTCAAATTATGAAAGCCTTTCTCATTAAGATAGTCCTACTGACATTTCAAATGGCAACCAGTCACCACGTTCAAACATATCACAGATTATTCATATGGAATTCATGATAGCAGGTTTGCCTTTGAGGCTGCAACTAAAATATATTTCTGTGTTACCAAACACAATAGCAAGAAATTGCTCAGGAACTAACTTCAATATAATAAAAAGCAAAACAGCTACAGAGTTTCCCTAGCCTGTGTCTTATGTCTTTTTCAAAATTTTGGGACCAGAGATCTAACAAAGAGAATAAAATGGGAAGCTAGGCAGAATGCATTGGAAAAAAAAGGTTACAGTCCCTCCCAACCTACTCTTTATTGTAATCAAATCCTGAGACTGAGAAGTACTTAATTCACAAGTTTTGCTAATAGCACTCAAAAGTACCATTCATTTCTGATCATAAAAATGTAGCAATAACAAGAACTGCAACTCTAGTCTTTGGGACAATATCATGTGAGTAGACAAATTTTCTTTGAAATCGGATCGTTCCATGTTGGATGAAACACACAGGACTGTTTATTTTTCAGCAAACATATATTTTCAACAGTCAGAGGGGGAAAAACAGGAAATGAGAAATATAACCAGTGAGCCCAGATAAAATTGGAATTTTGCAATAATAAATATAAATGTAAACTTATTTTTCAAAGACAAAGTAGAAGGAAGTGGAGTATTACTCACAAATCCTGCTGTTACATACTTGTATGTAAATCCCCAAACATCTTTTTAATCCTCATAACTTCGCATATCAGTATTGCTTTTGGAGCCTGAATCAAAGTCAGCAGAAAAATCTATTTTGGTGCCTGCAATAAGGTGTCTAATTGTATAAATTTACATGTTTTTTCGAGCTGTTGAATAGTTGTCATTTCCACTTACTGCTTTTAAAACTGTTTAAAACTTATGAACATGGGGCCAATTAATTAAATGCCTTTATATGGATCTGAATGGCTAATTTAAGAAAACTAATTTGGCCAAAGATGGTGCTTGTAGCAAAAATACTGCTCTTAAATTTAAAAGAACTGCACCTATCAGTGTAGTTTTTGTATGTCAGTCATTGAAGCATGATCATGGTCAGTAAGTGGTATTATGTTCATACTGCCATGATTATTTACAACTGCAGTGTTGTTAAATTGTTAATGTTTTGGCACCATAGTGAGAAGGAAACAAGTGCAAGAGTAGAGATCACTTATTCACTTTGCAACTGCCCACATCACCCCAATATTTCAGACTTGAAAGGGTTTAATTTAAAGTGGACCGGGAAAAGATTTCAGTTTATTGGGGAAAGGATGAGAAATGGTTTAGCTGTTGTGTGGTGAGAAAATTTTAAATGCTAGGATTAGAGAAATTTAAGAAGTTACTGAGACAGACCTATGTAGGTAGCTTGTTTTCAAAGCTCAGATGTATGGAGACATATGGTGCTAAAGAAGGATGTCGTGATGAAGATGTGTACCTTCTCTTGTGTTCCCTCTTACTTCTTTTGCTTCCAGAGCAGGGAGAGAAGGAAGGCTATTGAGGAAGAGTGACAGGGTCACAAAACACAGATTTTGCATTGTGTCAGGTGGAAGTGCACAGCAACAGTGGAATTTTGTATATGACTTCCTGGTAAGAAAATAATAACTTTAATTATAAAGTCCTCTAAGATTATTTTGATACCTAGAATGTTAAAACTAGATTGTTACAGGAACAGGAATGAGAACAGAGAACACTAGCCTACAGTCCAGCTACATTGTATCACACACAAGTGGCAAACTGCAGTTACATGCCTACCTTATCTGTTCTCTTCATGCAATATGAAGTCCTCAAAGAATCTGCTATTTCAAAGTTTTTAAAGAGAAAATTTATTTAAACTGCATGAGAATCTAATTTTCTGTTGTTCCACATCTTTATGTCAGTTAGCATGCTCAAATAAAAGGATCAAGAAGCACCAAAAAAAGCAGTAGAATAATGCAAATGAATGTCTTGAGGCACTGAATCTCTTGTCTCTCTGTGCTGATTTAGTATCTTTCCAAGCCCTCTGCAATGTTGGAATTAGTCTTTAGAGGTTTATTAAAGGCACAGAAAGGTAGATGTGTTTTTGACTTCACGAAGTTATACTTATTTTAATCTAAATGAAATACTGACATTGTTTTCATTACTAATTATGTGATGCCTGTTAGTTTGGCAGAATAATTGTGTTTGTCACTTCTGATCAGTGTTTCACCATAAAACTCATTCAAACACACAGGAAAAAAAAAAACAACATGTAAAATGGATTACAAAGTATTTTCCTGTATAAGAAGTATTGAACTCTGTAAATACAAGAAATAAACTAATAGTATAAAGATACTATAAATCAAAATAAAATAAATGTAAATTATCCAAGGCAATGCAGCATTAATACATGTACTGACTGGATATCCGTATTTGCAAAAGTATCCTTCTGTTGCACTCCAGTACCTTTCCTTAAGCTGAGATTTGACTTAGATAAATAAAATTCCACATGCTTCCCGTTCAATTTGATATTTATACAGTTTTAAAATTTAAGAAAACAAATAACAAAACCCTATCCACAGTTGGGTTAACTGTGTCCTAATATATTCAACAGGTTCTCACTTGGTCCCTCTTAGGTATATGTGGATACCCACCTGCCCATTCTTGCAGTTACCAGAGGGCCTCACAGCAACCCCATTTGCTATGGTCTAAGAAGTCAGTGCACTGACAAATAAAGAGGCAGAAATATTTAGTCATGTGTATTGGCTTTGGTTATATTTCTAATAGGCTCAGTTGCTTAAGAAATCTTCCCTTTTCCTCTAAATCTTCATCACAGTCAAATCTAATTTTGATGGCCTTTTGCTCAGCCAAGGGGCAGAGTGATTGATCTGGGATTGGGAGCAAAGAACTGCTGAAAATGCTTTCCATTTTGATGTTTTGCGGTAGCTTATAGCTTTACTATTTTTCCTTCGCTCTTTGAAGGGAGTGAACAGGAAAAGACAATAGTTTTCAAACTGTAACCCCTCTTGTCTCATCTGGGATCAGCAGTTTTGTGATACAGTGGTAGATGTGATCTACAGCTACCAAAGTCAGCTGTTTGTGAGCTCTCGTGTATCTAGTGCAGATGGGCTAAGGAAAGCTTTTGGTTTTGGAGCAGAAACATGACACTTAATTTTGCTTTGCAGTGGCTAAATCAGTGTCACTTAATGGGCTTTCTCCTCAGCCTTGCTACCTTCCCTTGGAATGAGTCCTCTGCACAGCAGAGGTTGCTTTCACCAGGGTCAAGGCCTCTTTTTTTCCTTCAGTTTTTTCCTATTTCCTTATGTTTGAATGAACATATACACAGAGACACTTCTCAAACCTCCTCCCACAAACGTAACTCCCTTTTGTTTCCGATTCCTTCTCAAATTTTAATTCTTCAATGAAAATGTCAGGGGTTTAAATACCTTTTACATTCATAGAACATAAAATTAAGTAGATGTTCTTCACACAGCTGAATAAAATTATTAAGCCTGAATGAGTTGCAGTTTTCATACAGAAATATGAGTGATATTTCTTCAATATATCATTACCACCCAGGTACAAGAACTGAGAATACTGTGTAGCTTGATTTTAATTTCTTTTTTTCCCTTTTTTTTCTTTTCCTTTATGTACATGACCCTTGCTTATACTATGATAAAAATAAGATTACAAGCCCTGTGAGGTAATCACTGCATCTCTTTGTTACTTTAAGGAACTTGGCAGCCTAGGGAGTACTCATGTAATAAGTCATCCACACAAAACAGAATCAGGATGTTACGGTCTAAGAATTCTTACATGGAAGACAAAAAACCCAAAAAAACCCAAACAAACAAAAAACCCGAAACACTATAAATGGTGCCCTTGCTTATTCAAAAAAATGGAAGAAGAGTAAACTCAGTTATGCCAGTCAAGCTGGAAAAGACTAAGTATTATACCTGAAGAGACTGAACTTTGAAGAGACAAATATGGGAAAGATGTTAATTATTGTTCATCTGTCATTCCTGAAATACTTAACTAAACTGTATGAGTGTTCTTATGCCTTATTGAATAATGTAGTCTTAAAAGAATGTGAAATTAAAAAACATGAATAATAAAAATACATCCTCAAATTTATATGCTTGAGCTGCAAACCAAACAGGAAACACAACTTCTTCAAAAGCATCCCCTCCTCCTCCCACTCAGGTAGAAAAAGGAGAGAGAGAATAAGAACAGAGGCTTCTGGATTAAAAACTAGACAGTTTTAATGAAATACTAGTGATAAAAGAAAATATGTACTAATATATGTGCAGGAGTATGCAAAACCCCTATACCTCCTCAAACCAGGGCACACGGAAAACATAGGTCCATGTCCTAAAATCAAACAAACAAGAAAAAATCACACTTTGATGTTACATTTGCTAGAATGAGCAAGTCCAGTTTTCAGTTTTGTAACAGTATCAGTGGGTAAACATCTCATCAGAGATATACATGGATATCTGCAAACTTGTTATCTTCATTTTTAACTGTAAGTCTGAAATAAGTGATTTGGCACCAAGAAGCTTTGCTAAGCTCCCAAACTGACTCATGAATTAGCACAGCTGACCCTGATGTATTTAGCTTCTTGCATAGTAACTACGTGATAACATTTTTATTGTCATGCTTAAAACTGTGTTGTCCTGCTACAGTCCACTCTTGTTCTTAGTCTTTTATTACTAAGTGGCAGTCAAAAAGAAAAGGTAGTAGTTTTTTTTTAAATAACTCCCCAAATTCCATTCATCATTTGTGATTAACTGCAAAATATCCAGAACTACCATCAGTCTTTGAAGCTCTACTGATTATCATCAAGTTAGTTCTTACCTGTTGAGTATGCCAGGGATAGGACTGACATGACTATTAAAAAAAACCAAACCTAGTCTGCTTTTTGGTACCAAACTTTTATTCACAGAGTGGACATTCATGTATGAACAGATGCAGACAAGGAATCTCACTATATTACACAAATTCACAACACAAGAATGATTCTAATACCTTAATAATTATTTCATAGAATCACAGAGTGGTTTGGGGTGGAAGGAACTTTAAAGATCATCTAGTACCGACCCCCCTGTGGGGACAGGGACACCTCCCACCAGACCAGGTTGCTAGTGCTGCATCCAACCTGGCCTTGAACACTTCCAGGGATAGGACATCCACAACTTCTCTGGACAACCTGTACCAGTGTTTAACCACCCTCACAGGAGAGAATTTCTTCCTAATGTCTTACCTAAATCTACTCTCTTCCTTTTTAAAGCCATTACCCACTGTTCTCTTGCTACATGGAGAAGAGGTATCTCATGGTACTTTACACAGTAGAAGTGTACAAACATTAACTATGTAATCTACACAACACTCTTGCAAGGTACGCAATTATGAGTTATTTTCCAATTTCACACACAGGGATAGTCAGATGTGTAAATCTTTCATCCTGCAGTTTTTGAAGCACTAGCAGCTGAACTGCAGTGAAGACTTAGGGAGTGTGTCACTTTTTGGAAGCCCTAAGTAGTTCACCAGATCTGCACCCAAGTGGTTATTAAATGGATATATTTAATAAAGAAATATTCACTATCATGAATCTCCTGTTAAGAGCAATAACTTCTATTTACTCAGCATGTGTAGCTGCTTCTATGAGACCCTTAAATACGAACACACACCTCTTGAACATCGTAAGATGTCAGGAATTATCTTCATGTCAACATAGGAACTTGTAAGTTCCTGTCACAAAGCTGTGCCACGCACTCCTCAGCACTTCCTCAAACCTCTCCTCTTCTCTGCACTTTTATGTACCAACAACAGACCTGAGAAACAAAAATGACCCTTGATCCAGGACTGTTTTGGGGGATATTAAATCTTGTTCTCAGCACTGGAAAAAAATCTGACTACACTGAAAACAGAAAGCTTAGAAATTACTTAAGCTTTCATCAGCTGAGAAGTGTGAGAATAATAGAATCACAGAACAGAATAATGGAATAATTTTGATTGGAAAAGAGCTTTAAGATCTTCAAGTCCAACTGCAAACCAAACACTGCAAGTCCACCACTAAACATTGCCCCTAAGTACCACATGTACAAAGCTTGTAAATACCTTCACAGAATCACACTTCACTGAATAACTATCTTGTGCATTTGTTTATTAAATATTTAGGCTAATTTAAAACTAAAAATCAACTTAAATATATATAATAACAGATTAGAAATAATGACATAGGTATCCATGTGCACTGATATGATATACACACTGTGTATGCACATAGCTGTCTTGCTAGATTTGGACAGAGTCTTCAGCACTAAAAGATTACAGTTAGTTCAGATATGTTCCCCTACACTAAAGTAATATCTTTCCAGAACTGTGTAGATAGCCTTGGGGTAAATTGATGGAGAGTGTCTGTCCATTTGTGTTTTCAGTCACCCCTGGAACTACAAGCAGATGGGTGCCCTCCCTTAAAAGTGTCTACAGAAAAAACATTCACAGCCTCACACTCTGCAGGAAGAATTCCCCAAATAAACTGGCTCTAGCTTAGAAAAAATAATACCTCTCATACTGGAACGATGAAAAATGTAAGCAGCAAAAACAGCTTTTGGTCAAGTAAGATCTTCATGTCTCCTTTTTCTAGGTATATCTCCTGATCTAACAAAACACATTACTGCCATTTTCTAGCCTTTGTTTACCAGATCAAAGAAGGCTTTATTCTATTTTTAACCACCCACTTTTCAATAAAATTATTATTTTGAAAGCCTAACATTTTATAATTTTTATTTTATTAAAGAAAAGTAAGCTAAATATCCTCTACAAAGACTACAGAAACTGTCAGCCAGTAAAAAGAAAACAAGGACTGAAGGAGCCAGAGTGTAATTCCTCCACTTTGAATTTGGTCTGACTGTTTCTTTTACAAACAAAACAAAACAAAACAACCAAATAAAGGATATTTTTCTCTTTCAAGTTTGATCTATCCCAGGCACTCCTTTTACAAAAGGCAGGCAGCCCACAGACTAACCCAGTAAAGAACTATTGGCAACTAGCTGAAGTTCACACAAAGGGCATGTTTTGATTTTACAGACTGTTTTTGAAAGGACACTTTAGGTAGCAGCAACCTGGCATTTTTACTAAAATGTGAAATAAAATTGTTATACTTACTGTCCATTTGCCCAAATTACATTTTTGAAGTGCAAGCATTATCCATCTCTTACATTATTTTCTGTGTCTGTTAGTGAAACTTGCAGTGTAGACTTTGGAGACCTCTGCTCTGCCCAGTGTTAAAAGAGACTCAGTGAGCAGGTTCTGGTGTCACTGTGGAAACATGGTTGTGGAAAGAAGTAAGGACATATCTTGGTCATACAACCTGCTTCTTCAGTAAACTGGGCTCAAAAATGGACATCCAAACCATTTCATTCATTATGAAGGAACATTAATTGCATTCATTACTAAAGGACATTCTCAGGGCTGTGAAGGGACAGAGATCTACCCCTTTATAATTTCTTTACATTATCACAAACTGACTGTGAAGGCAACTTTCAGAACATCCTCGTGTACTTCTCAAGAAGGAAAGTGACTTGATGACCAAGTAAGCACTGTGTTCTTCTGCCTCTGTCACTGCATGTGGATGAGTCCCATTGCCCGAGCTCCCCAGATCTCTCTGCTCTCTCTTTCCCACTAACACACATGCACTTTGAAATAGACATACCATTGAAATGGGCCTCTCAGGATGCAGGTATAATTCTCTGACCATGAACAAATAGTAAGGGCGGGCAGTAGAAGATTTGGCCCTATCAATTACACAAACATATGCACACATAGAGCAGGGCTTGACCTTTTTGGAAGTTCTTGATGTCTTTTTTTCAGACTTTGTTGCAAAAATTCACAATGCAAAAGGGTTAGGCAAAATTTTCTTGAGTGTCTGACAAGATTCAAACTCATACTTCCCTGGATGAATAGATCTGTTTACATGCAGGAAAATATGGCATTTCTACTGTCAACTTCTACTGTCTACTTGGCCACATCTTGCATATTTGTTAAAATTTCAGGTCTAAATTCAGAAAAGTCATTGTCTCAATGCTCACATATTAACCCTTGGAGAGGACTTCAATCCAGAAAAAAACTTCAAGGGGCATCTCCTACATTTGAGTACTTTCAGGAATGAGTTTGTTTTATGCCACAGTAACATACTGTACTTACATACTAAGATGACAAAAATAGATTGGAGGAAAAATAGATCAACCATCCTTCAGACTCATTAGAATGAAACAGTGAATATTTTTAGTATGATCTCTGTTGACCTAAATCCATAAAATCTCCATCTTATTTGAACTAAAATTAGATAAAAATAATTTATGCATGGTTTTCCTCATAGCATGCCTGTTTTCATCTCATAGCACCAAGAACTAAGCCAATGGGTTTTGAAAACTTATTAGAAATATTTGTTTGTAAAATGACTTTGATATCGAAATGCTGCCCAGTGCTGATACAGGTTAAACAAACCTCATGTTTGTAGTCAATGGCAGCAATTACAGACACACACTCAGCCCCAAATTTCAAAAGAAGTGGAAATGTCTATTACTGTACATAAGATATCAAAAGTATAATTCATCTGCTGAATCTCCCCAAAATGGTGAGTATTTCTGCACTACCTAGATGGCATCCAGAATCTCAGGAAACTCTTAAGACACTACCGCTTATATATCTTGGCTTTTCCCTGTCTTTGGACAACCATTCAAACCAGAAAGCCTGAAGGAGGAGAAAATCAGACCATGATTAAAATATGAGCCACAGTTCTTCCTGTCAATACATATTTATACCTTTACAGAATTATGATGATTATACTTAAAGGAAAATTTTGAAAACATGAGAAGTTACTAATCTTTTAAGAAGATGCTTTAGTATGTGTGAAATGGAAGGAAGGATGATGTCAGTTTTACCTGCCAGGCACATTTGCATTGACTCTCTTAATGAATGCACAATGAAGAGAACATCAGTGAATAGGGAACTGCCATTTCATCAAGCTATCCAAATGAATTTATACTACTTAAAATAACTATTATTTTATACAGATGCTTCTTGACACTAACTGAATATTTATTCAGGATACTATGACTTGCATAGAATCCTGCACGATCGTGAGGTCTATTTATGAGACGAATAAGCCCAAGCCAGTTAGGCTAATAGAACCTATTTACAGGCATTCTTGGGGTTTTTTTTTGACAGAAGTTGTAGTTCAACAAGATTCAAGGCACAATATTACAGGACAAAAAAATGGAATATCCCCTGAAACAAATTCCATTATTTCAAACCATGTCTTTCTAATAGTTACATAATAGTTGATGGAAAAAGAACATAGGTTATAAACCAGAAATAATATAATATCTCTGATATTAATATGTTTCTACCATTTAACTTGCCATTTCATTTTACTTGACACGCATGCATAAGAGTCTGCATCCCGCATCCCTTTTTTGAATGCTTATTCAAGTTTTATTTTTGGCTTCAGAGTTGTACTTCGCTACCAGGAGCTATATAACGTCTCCTAGAACCAATGTTTAAAAAAAAAATTAAAAGGTAAGAGGCATCTATTTATTTATTTATTTTAATACAGTGCAACCATTAAAGAAAACAATGAAGAAAAAAAAAAAGTAACAAAAAGAAAAAAGACGAAAGAGACAGGGAAAAAGAAGAGTCTTTGAATATGAAAAATTCCGCATTCAAGTCTATGATTCTTACCTCAGAAGTTTTTATTTCTTCTCGCCTTCTGCAGAGTAAGTGTTAAAATGGTGCTAAAAACCCCATTGTTTCTCTCTACACTATTAACAATGGTTTGTTGATCTGATTCACACAAAAGCATTCATTAGCTGAACTGAGTAATCATTTTGGTTTTTAACTCCAAAAAAACCCTAGAACAATTAATTTATGTTTAATTGCCATGAATAGTTCTTTGAGAGTTCAATTATAATGAATAGTTATTCCCCCTGAAGTGGCATTGATCACAAATTTACACTGTTGCCTAACTGATTGGACATGACAAATGTCACAGACCAGAATCTCAAAGCCAGTGCTTTTGCATATGTACAGCAAAATCAATTTCTAAGGCAATCCATACTACATGTGTAGAGAACTAGTTAGCAATACAGTATTATAAAAAAGTCAATCCCTTCAAGAAAGCTTACTGTTGCTGAGCAGATCTATGCAACTTTTTTTCATTAGCTTAAGAGAGGTGCAAGTACTTCTTTCCCTTTTTTCTCCTATATTACCTTGTTCCTGGTCCTGCTTGTTGTCAGCAAATATCATGAAAACTAACCCATCCATTTCAGTTTAGGAGAAGGTGCCCCCAGTTGATGTTTTAGCTTTTTGTCTTTTTAACAATGTTAAATGGTTGGAAACTGTTGAAGTGAAAGACTTTTACTGTTTACTACAAGTGAATAGTGTAAATGGTATTGATCAGCTATGAGGGCTTTACAGTAGAGGAACATTCAGAACATTATTTAAAGTGTAAATACCCATTTGATTTATTTTGGCTTTTATTTAGACATGTATATAATAGATTTTAATTCCTTTGCAAAGTTTCTTTAAAAATACAAATGGCATTCAGACCTCTCATATAGATGCATTAGTAAAAAGCTGAAATCCTCTCTGGGAGAAAAAGAAATAAAGCAGAGAGGTTTGGTGCTCCTGTAAGTATGGAACTGAGAAATGAACATCAAGAAGAGGAAGTGAGAAAAGATTTACAAAACTGGAGCCAGATGCCAGAAGGCAAAGCTACAGGTTCTAGAAAGACAGCCTTGTATCTTCAAGTCTGCTACATGGTTACTTTTGATAATATTAATCAAGAAACTCTTAAAAAGGCAACCCAGAGCTCATAAGCCTGGAAAAATGAGAACTGAAGAAGCACCAGGGACTGGCATTATGACATAGGGTAAAAATCAATGTTCTTAATTTTTCACTTATGAGGATATGTAGGACAATTCCCATTCTGTTCAATGTTTTTAGAGAAAGAGAGGTTTGGTTGCTTTCAATATATTGCATCTAATTTGTTTACTAATATATCTGTACAAACAAAAAGGTAGAAAGTTCTGTTAGTAATTGTATGGTTATTTTATTATTTCATTTATATAAGCTGGTTATGTAGGGATTCACTGACCTCAACTGAGAAGTCAATCCATCAGACATTTTTTTCTTAACTGTTTGCAACTGGGGACTGCAGCCTACAGAAAAGAGTACTTTGAACTCATTCACAGAGACACACAGAGATCACATCTATCTGCAGCTAGTGTGGCAGAAAAAAAGAGAAAGGCTTTTTATCCTCTCAGAATAAGGCAAAATGTGCCTCATCACACCTAATGCAGAAGACCAGATCTGTACAAGATTTCAATGTAAACTGACAATAAAAGAGATGAATTAGCATAACTGGCTGTTTCACTTATGAAGATTAAATAGCATTTTACTGCAGATGTTTGCCAAGGAAAATGCTCCCTAGTGGAAGACTATAAGCAGTTGAGATAGATTTGATGAGGATTTTAATTGCTATTATGCAATTGGTAATGGAAAGTTTTTATTAAGTGTCATGCAAAAGCCAATTGATATTTTGAAACAAAAAAAGCTCTTGGTTGTGCAATGCTTGAACAATTTGCTAACACTATTTCAGGGTTCTGAATTTTTGTTCTCATTCCTGATCTCTGACTTTTGAAACCAATTTCCTTAAGAAGGCCAAGCCACATTTCAAGGAGTTAAAGGCAACAGCCTAAAAGCAAAAAAAAACAACAAACAACCCTGATCCCCAAGATCTTTTTCTCCTGAATACATCTGAAAAAACCTGCAATGTGGACACTTGCCCATCTCCCTCTTCAAAAGCAACTAAGTAGTTTGAGCACTCCTCAGGAAAGATTAGCCTAACTTGTTCACATGATGGTAATCTGCTTTGCACAGGAAACACCTAAGAGCAGAGTTATGGGGTCTGAGAGAGGTTTTATTCAACCCCTCTTCTGGAAGCTGTTCCATTTTGCATGAAACTATTAAATATTCACCATTTTGCTCACCAGAGGAGGAGAGGGAGGCAACATAGCTACATAACATAATGACTAGCTCTAAGAGACCTGGTTTTCTTGCTCCAATAGATGCTTCAATTCCCTGCTCCAATTGCTTCAGGAGCTGTAACCCATGTCTTCTCCCTCTCAAGTGAATGCAGTAACAGACTATAACATCATGCTTAGCTTTTCCTTTGGAATAACTATTTAGTGGGCCTTGCAAGGTGCAGTAACAACATTTGTTTAGTAGAATGCTCATAGCAGAAGTGCATATCGAGCTCTTCCTTCTCTGCCTGCTTGTCTCTCTGAAGTCCAAGAAAGGGTCTTGCTATCCTGCCTGCCTAAGGACGGTAGCTACTGAAGTCCCAAAAATAAAGAAAAAAGGACAATACTCTCTTGGTTACACCTAAAATGCCTTTGTCTAAGTGCAGTGATATACCCTCCAAAATTTTTCCTTAAATGATGTGTGTGATGACACTGGTGCAAGTAATGTGTGTTCAGCTAGGACTGTTCCACAGTCACTGGAGCACTGAAGGGTTATAAACTCTGTTGGAGTGGGGACAAGTGTGAGGAGGGCAAGTAACTGAGAGAAAACTCCAGAGAGCTATTGCATATTAGATATACTTCTTCAACAAAATATGAACTAGAAACTGTGTTTACTGAGATTGCATCATGCTGAGTATTTTGGAGAAAAATATTATAATTTTAAACACAAAATCAATTGGAACCAAACAAACAATTCAGTGATGCTTCTTCTAAGGTGGACACTTTCTTGGTAGGCAGCTCTAATTGCTGCAAAAGCTTTTAGGTGTTCTAATGCACTCAACTGAATTATGCACCACACTGCTTCTGAATGACACAGCCATTTCTAACTCCATTAATATGGAAGATTTCAGCCAAATGCTTTTAAACGATAGCGTCTCTTTATTTGTAATTTCAGACTCTATTGATTTCCTTCTGTTCCCTTCATTATGATTTCAATTGATTACCTTGGCAACTGCAATAACAATGATTGCATTTGACACTGTCTGAGACTCTTGAGATTGTATTTGAATAGGAATGGTATAATTTGGGGAAAAATGCCTATAAGAACGTGCCATTCACGGTACACTTACACTTTACTTTTATTGACTTCCTTCTCTTTAAAACAGGTCCTTGTCAGGGAATCTGTTGCTAGTTATCAGTTAGGATTTCAGTGACTCCTTGGAGTAAAAGATTCTTATTAGAAAAGAGAGTAGATTTTATATTAGTGGGCTTTTTCAGCACTGTGACACTCCCACCCTAGTTAAGAATTTAGTCCCCTTGGTAGCACCAAGTCTTTGTAAACTGTTCCTGGCCAAGTTTTTTTTTTTTACTATCTGTGTTACTTCCTTGCACATAAAATTTCAACTACAAAGACATTACTTTGAATTAAAAGTTGAGATGGCTTTATTCAGTTTAATTGTGGTTTACACCTTGTAGAGGAGCAATTATATATGTGCTTTTCTTACAGGGGAAAATGGCTATTTAGCTTATTTGGCAATTGTATTCTTCAGTTTGTCCATACACCTTTTAGCTTTATTTAAGAACCATCCTCAATGTAGCATTGGCATTTTTCCTACGGAAACCATGTTATAATGGTGGTCTGTTTCCTTACTCAAGGTGTTTCAGGACTGTATTTATGTCACAGCAAATAACATAGGGCAGACAGGGTAAAGCAGAGGGACATCCTTCTCTGGAAATTAAAAACTTAATTCACATCTATGAATAAAATATCAGAAAGACACAGATTCAATTTTTTCTTTGTAATTGTGTCCATGACTTCTGGTTTTGATTTTATTTTACATCACCAGCACTACCTTCTGATTAAAAATATTTTCTATGAATGTCAGTCATTACTTTATATAATAATAGCATTCCAATTTCAAAACCTACTATTTCCATTTCAAAAAGAAAGAAAAGCCAGCCTGGAAAATAGGTCCTTTTTCCTTTCAAGATGTGGAATTGGATGTGATACACTGAAAAGGTGTAATTTTAGCAGTCTTCCCTTCTCATATCACCTGCGCACTTGCAATGAAAAGCAGAGCCCTTCCTCCACAGTCGTTTTTGTAGTGAAGCTGCAAAACTGCAATTAGTGACTATTGATAGCTCAAAGTCATAGGTTAGGAGAAGCACTGTGGAAGTCCAACATGATCACTTTCTTCACCATGATTCTGCCCCATTCTGCCCTGTGACGAGCAAATTCAAGTACAATGATATCCAGAAAAGGTGATTGTAATGAGTATTCATATCAAAGCTGAAAGTGAACCTTTCCTTTTATCCCTTCCCCTGATATGCTTGGTGAGGTAAAAAAACTCCTGGGTAGCCCAACTCAGCCTTTAATCAGACTTCATAGACATGAACTTCAACTATGCAGAAATTTTCAAAAGTCACTCAGTCTGTAATTTTATCTCTGGTGTCATTCAAGGCAATGCAAATTTTATCTTAACTCACTTGGAAACAGCTTTAGAAACTGCTTTAAAGAAGCTCAAAAAAATTTATGACTCAATGTGATAAGACTGGCCCAAGAAGAAAATAAGTTGTGACTGTTTGACTCAGGATAATCAATTGAACAAATTAAAATAATGCTCTCAATTCCCTCCCCCTTCCACCCAGGTAGGGAAAGGAAAAAAGGAAAGAGACTTCCAGATTGAAAACTAGACAGCTTTAATTAAATAATAACAATTAAAGAGATATATACAATTATATACAGGTATGTGCAGGAATGTGCAAAACCCCTATCAACTCCCCACCAACTCCAGCAGCTCCCACAGCATCTCCTGGGCTGTGAGCAGCTCTGAAATGTCCTGGAGCTGCCAGAGAGAGAGGCAGAGCAGACAGGAGCTGAGGGGAGAGTTGTGAGGGTCAGGAACGCACTGGCCTAGGGATCAAAGGAGATTGATAGATGGAGCTCTCCCTGGATGCCAGCTATGGGCTGAAGAGAAGAAAGAAAAGGAAGGGCTTGACTTCATGACCCCTGAATTTATACCAAGAGCTACATATATATGGATGGAATAATTTCTTTGATCAGTTTTACCATCTGTCTAGTCCACTCCTTCCTACGGGAGGGTTGCAGATACAGCCCTTTTGGTCTTTGATGTCCTAAACAGCAGGTTCAAGAAGCAGAGCAAAGTGTCCTTTGTCTCTCAGCAGTAACTATAAACATTCAGGCATTATCCGTCCACTGGCTGGAAAACTTGATGCTAGTTTCAGCAAGTCTGCTCTTAAAAGGGAGTTCACTGAAGAAAAAAAAATCAGTTAAAAGAAAATAGGTTTTATCCTGGCTCAAACCAGGATGTAAGTAAAGAGTCTTTGTATTGGTCTATACAATTGTTTTATGTCACTCATACAGAGTGTTGAGAAGGTTGTTTTTTTAAAAAAAACCACCATCTTGCCTTCCATCTGATAGCCAGATATTACAGCCAAACCAAGAAAAATGGATGATGTCAGGAAGTGGGTAGGCAGGCCTCAGAAAAGGCAAAGTCTTTTGGAGACCTTGGAAATAATTAGGAAATTATTACATAACAAGATACAGTACAATAAAAAACAGTATCAAATGATACTGGGGGGTTGGACTAGATGATCTTTCAAGGTCCCTTCCAACCCCTAAGATTCTGTGATTCTGTGATACTAACATCCAATGGGAAAGACCCAAATAATTTCAAAAAAACAGATATGATGCCCAGGCATCCTACTTTTATAATTAATTCACTTATAAATCCTAGAGGACTTCTCAGCCACACAGACTGAGGTGATCCAGGGTTGATCTATAAGATCCTTAGAAGGAGAGAGGAAGGCAGGTTAAGGACAGGCAGTGAGAAAGAAGGATTTCATTGTAACACCTTGTACATGTAGATGTGGCATCTCATTGTTACTCTCAACTAAAGCAAAGGGAAGGAAAGTACTACACCGAGGTGGCTTAAAGAAACAGTGTTAGTGAAGATCAAAAGAAATGAATTGGTAAAAAAGACAACCATGAGTAATTCAAGCTTAAACAAGATAAACAATATGAAATATTAATTAATGTAGGTAGCTGGATGGAAGTTTTTTAAAGTTCACATGGCCTTACTTTTGAACAATTCTCAGTGCTGTGTTGCTGGAGTTGCACCCTCTATTTTCACCTTACTGACAACCCCAGGTGACCTTGACTTGAACCACCTGGTCAAGTGTAGGCAGTGAAAATGTAGCACAATTTGCCAGCAGTCATTGCACCAGTCTATTGTTTACAATAAAGTTTTTTGTTATTTAGGTATTCTAAGGATGCATTGAGGCAGAGTGTCTACTCCTTTAAGGGCCAAGGATCTTTTTCAACACAAAAAGAGGGTAGTAAGGAGAGGAGGAAACCACAAACAAGAGCATACGGGGACAGAAACATACCTGGCAAGGAAGACAATGAGGAAAATCTAGCCTGGTCATTCACAATACTTCATGAGGACATGTAAGAGCAAAAGAATAGTTATTCTAGTAAGGTTTTTTGATTGAGGACCTGGTCAGTTGGGAAACTGAGGTAAAAATAAGGGAAACCAGAAACAAAATATACAGGGACACAAATTAACAAAAAAAGCATTATGACAATGACAAGAAACTACCTCACCAGTCACAACCACTGATGGGCTGTTGTGGGTTTGACCTCGCAGGCGGCTAAACACCACACAGATGTTCACTCCTTCCCTCCCAGTGGGATGGGGGAGAGAACTGGAAAAAAGTTAAAGCCCATGTGTTGAAGTAAAGACAGGTTAACAGGACAGAAAAAGAATAAATAACAGCAATAACAATAAAAAATATACAAAACAAGTGGTGCACGATGCTATTGCTCACCACCTGCTGACTGATAACCAGCCAGTCTCCAGGCAGCCACTGCCTACTGCCAGCCAACGTCCCCCAGTTTTATTGTACAGTATGACATCACATGGTATGGAATATTCCTCTGGCCAGTTTAGGTCAGCTGTACTGGCTGTGTCCTCTCCCAGATTCTTGTGCTCTCTGAGTGTCCTTGATGGCAAAGTGATATGAGAAGCTGAATGGTCCTTGATTTAGCATCACCTTGAGAAACTGAAGAGCCCCTTGACTTTGTGTAAGCACTGCTCAGCAACAACTAAAACACCAGTGTGTTATCAACCTTATTCTCATCCTAAATTCAAAACACAACAGTGTACCAGCTACTAGTAAGAAAATTAATTATCCCAGCTGAAACCAGGACAGCTATTAAGAAATTGTAGGTGCCCCCTGCAGGAAGATCAACCTGGACTTTGCAACTGATGTAAACCAGGGGAGATCCTGGACACTGGTATGGGAGGGATGAGGGAATCTTCAGAGTTATACAAACCCAGGAAGAGAGGTACAGCAGAAGGGGAAGCCATGAATTCAAAAAGCAGCAGATAGAAAGAAAAGGGGTATAAAAGGGGCTTGTATGTAAAACAGGGTCAGTTCATATGCTTCTCTGGCTGAGCTCTACGTCTGATCACCATAGTCTGTCCTATCTTCTTGTGTCTTCTTAATAAATCTTATCTTAATTTATCACTTTGCAAAATCTCATGCTCCATCTTGGAGTGAGTGGTGTCTCAGTACCAGTGATGGATGTGAGTGCAAGTCTTAAACCTCTAGTCACCAGGGCAGGAATTTTATGTGCCCCAAAAAAACAGCTGTGGGGGCACTGTCGTGAGTGAGGCAATTGAAGGGCTCAGTGTCAGTGGTTGGAGTGAGTCTGCTTGTCACAGCCTATGTGCCTGGTGCTAGCAGCTAGGTGTCAAGTGTCTGTACTTTCCTTAAACATCCAGTGAATATGCAGAAGGTGTGAGTATTCATTGACAAATTTTAAGCTGGAGTAGTTGGCCAGGAGGACTTGTGAGTGTGGGGTGCCAATGCCGTGTGTTTTAAAGTGAGCATCGAGCTGGACCAGCCAGTGAGCAAGGGGCCCAAGAAGTGGGTAAGAGAGCTCAGGATGTGAGCAGGGGTGCCACGTGGACAATGACGACATGACAGCACTTGCAAATAAATATGTGTGTGCTTGTGAACCAGGAGAACGTCATGTGTCTGCCTCACTAGTGACTTTCTGTCAGGCCAGGAGGAGGACGACGCTTGCCTACCTGTGCTTGTGCTATATGGGAGTCCTGTCTGCGAGCGCTGTTAGGGGTAGCACCCTGTCTGTGGCAGCCTGTGTGACCAGGTGTGTCAGTGTCCTGTGTGTGCCAGTGTGTGTCCGTTTCCCTAGGACAGGTGCTCAGCTTCATCACTGGTTGAAACAGCAAACCAGACAGCAGCAGGCACGTCTCTCTGCCTGGGCACAGACCCTGGGCCGCTGAGAGCACCTAGCTGGGGTCTAGCAGCCCAGCAGGAGGGAGTACTTGAATCTGGACAATGTTCTTACCACGTTTCCACTCACCCACTTATCTGAAAGTTTGCATGGGTTATAATTAATGCAACATTTGGCATTGAACAGTTTTTATTTACTGCCAGACAAGAAAGGACCAATTGACCCAGCTTCCCAGGTAGGATACAGCCATTTTCTCAATATATGCACAGACAGAAGGATCCCGCACACACACTGCGACATCACACAGTACAGGACAGGACTACAGAGGACACAGTGGTCCTATAGCCTTGAAACACAGTTTTGTAATTTATAGTATCAGACCCTAAGCTTTGTATAGAGTTTGCAATGACTGAGTTTGCAGACACTTGGCTGTATCCAAGTTCTTTCACCTGTCTGAAGACAGGCCGGTGTAGCAGAGAAAGCACTTTTTTTTCAGCCAATGTTATACAGATAAAAATATAGAGTAATTATTCTGTGTAGAATGAAGTATATACAATTCTAAGACAACAACACAGAGCAGAGAAACACAGGTCTGGTACAATAACAGAGGTCTTGAGAAAGGGAGACACAGAATGCAATTTAGAGGACTACAGTCACAGGATGATACCAGATGAGGCAGAGGATTGGTACTGAAGACCCCACAGCCTTAAACAGGTCACTGATGGTCAGGGAAATGCATACCTGGAGCTGTAAAAAATGGATATTTGGGTTAACAAAGAAAATAAAGGAATAAATAGTATTCAATACACATAAGGGCATCATACAATTAATTCATATGTAATGTGGAGCTGCTGACCAGTGAGGAAAGGGAATATGTAAAAGCATACTAGCAAACACTAGAAAAGTACTCCAAGTGGATACCAGAGGGAGGAAGAAGAAACCATCAACATGAACATATTTCTCCTAGTGGAGGACTCCAGATGCTGATGACTCACTGTAACACCTGCTCCCTCACCAAACTTGGGATCTAGAGAGGCTGAGGAGAAAGGTGAGCATAACATCAGGAGAAGAGGTACAAACTAAGAACAATTTAAACTGTATTACTATTTTTATTTCTGTTACAGTTACACCTGGAAAAATAATATTTTGTACCTAGTTTTCAGTTCTCATAACAAGAATTATTTACTTATATCTAAGGTGGTCTTCCTTTGTTTCTATAAAACATTTTTTTTAACATAACATCAAGAAATTGTCCTGGCTTTAGCCAGGATGAAATCAATTTTCCTTTTACTGATTTTTTTTTTTTTTCCCCCTTCAGTAAGTTCTCTGCTGATTACACTGGAATGTTTAGTTAGTGTCAGGACCCCAAAGTCGCATCTATACTCTGCTGGCACAGACACTATGGGGAGACCTATGACCCCCCCACAGGAGGCTGAATTAAACAGACAGCAAAACTGGCCAGAGATATTCCATTCCATATATCTACATAAGCTCAGAAGAAGGTCAGAGATCACAGAAGACAAATTCCTTCCTGCTTCTTCTTCCCTTCTCTGTCCATGGTCACTGTCCAGGGAGGACTCTGTCCATCCATCACCATTGACCCACAGGCTCAAGCTCTCCTGACCCTGAAAACTCTGCGCTCTCTCTGGTAGCTCTTTGACTTTTTGGGACTGTTTGCAGCTAAGGAGAGTGCGAGGGGAATTGCTGGAGGTGGAAGGAGGCAATAGGGTGTTGCACATTCCTCAACACATTTGTATAGAATTGCATATATATATATATGTATATATTATCAGTAATGTGTAATTAAAGCTGTGTAGTTTAGTTTTTCAAACCAGAGAGTGTCTCTCTTATTCTCTCTCTCCTTCCCTACCTGGGTGAAAGGGGGAGGGGATTGAGAGCATTGTTCTTGATCCTGAGTCAAAGTGTGACAACAATATAGAAGCTTTACTATGGGAAATAAATATATTTGGGAACTTATTTACAGAAAAATTGTGGTAAAGTTTTATCCCTTCAAAACTTTCCAATTTTCCTACTTTTGCAAACGGCTTTGTTTCTCCAGTTCTCTCAATCTTATAATCTTTTAATCATCCCTGTCTCCTTTTCCACTCCTTTCCATGCCCTTTCCTCTTTCCCACTTCTTGCCATTGTGCCTGACAGTCTGCCTTTTAATTGTTCTGCTTTCTCATCTTCATCTGGCTCCCCTTAAAGTATTTACCAACGCTGCTACATGCAAATTCTGGGTAGAAGGAAGCCAACATTCTTTACAAGACTAGGATACTGAAGTGTGAAGCCTCTAGTAAAAGAATAGGAAGTAGTTCCCTTTCTTTGAGACTATAGTAACAGGACAGTAGACGTGCCAGCTTGGAAAATTCTCTGGTCCTCAATGCACTTGAAACATTTGCTTCCAAGCATATTTGTTCATTTTCTAGGCTCACCTTAGTTCCCTCGTCCAAGGATTTTTATGGGAAACTCTGTGTTCTTCGGCTTATACACATCACTGAAAAAAACTTCAGATTACCTTGAAACTTTGAGAAAGAACTGAGAATAACTGTTTTAAAGGCTAAAAGTATTGTTTGCCTCATATTCTAAATTTTCATCTTTTCAGTACATCCAAGTACACAGTAAACTTTAAAAATATCACAGAACCATAGAATGGCTAGGGTTGGAAGGCATCTTAGAGATAATTTAGATCCAAACCCCTGCATGGGCAGGAACACCTCCTACTAGATAAGGTTGCTCAGAGACACATCTAATCTTCTCTTGAATACTTCCAGGGAGAGGGCATCCACAACTTCCCTGGGTAACTTGTTCCAGTGTCTCACCACTCTCATAGTGAAGAATTTCCTCCTAATATCTAACTTAAATCTCACCTCTACAAGGTGTAATCCATTATCCCTTGTCCTCTCACTACAAGCCCTTGTCAAAAGTCCCTCCCCAGCTTTCCTGTAGCCCCCTTCAGCTACTGGAAGCCTGGTCTCCCTGGAGCTTCCTTTTCTCCAGGCTGAACAGCTCCAACTCTCTCAGCTTGTCTTCATAGGAGAGGTGCTCCAGCTCTTGGATCTCCTTCATGGCCCTCCCGACTTTCTCCAGGAACTCTGTGTCCATCTTATGCTGGGGACTCCAGAACTCTAGAAAAAACATACTTGCTGCAATAAAGTTTTGCCACCAGCTGCTAATAGCACCACTTTACAGTCCATATTTAATCGAGCTAATTTTCCACAATGAATTTATCATTTAATATAATACCCCTTTGTAATCATCTTGTCTGTTCATAACACCTTTAACAATGTTAGTTTCCTACAAAGGCCTGTACAGATATGTGACACACAGTACTGATCTCATGATACAAGAAGTTTTTACATACACACACATTTTTTATCATCAATAGGAACCCCTTCATTTACTTTCTTTTAAGTTCTAGCCTTCTCTGTATCACAGAGGAAGTACCATTTTTGGTCTTGTGGTACCAGTACAAGATTTAAACCTGTATGTAAGTATATGCCAGGTAGAAACAGGTGAAACATTTTTTTTAGAAGTCATGTTGACTTTAGTGGAAATATTTGAAGGAAATATAGCTTTCAACGTAGTGGATTGTATTGAATTAATGTACCAAGACTTGCCTCTTAGGATATGGGAACAGAACAGCACCATTATTTTCCTAAATACACTTCTTGCCTGACAGTTTAATCATAGTATGTAATTGTCACACATCTATATGAAAACAAATGTTGTTTAGAGTTTTGTAGATAATGCAGTTTTCTTCTATTTTGTAAAGTATAAAAGTTTTCAAACTCCCTAAACAGTGAGCATGTTCAGATAACAATTTTTTGGCTCAGCCTCATTTCCACTTTATGGTTCCTATTTCTTATTCTCTTTCTAAGAAAGGACAAATTACTGAGTTTCATTCTGACTTGTCAAATTGCTGACTACAGTGGAGAATAAAACTTCTCCGAATAGCGATCTAGCATTTAAAAACAGGCTAGAGGTGCACTTTTTCTAACATTTAGTCTGACAGAACAATCATAGTATCTTGCTGTGGTGACTTCCATACCTTACCACTAAATAAACATCAAGTAATTTTCTTCTTTTTCATCTATTTTTTTATCATATATTTCTTTGCTCTCATGTTGCATTGCAAATATTGTTAAGTAAATAAAATGCTATTTGGTTTTTGGTGTAATCTAACAAAAGAAAACAGAAATCAGCTTCCATAATGGCAATGTCTTTGCTGCATAGAATGAAAATATTGTTATGAAAATGGTAACTCCATTATAGGGCAGTACTTGCTCTTAGCTTGTAAGCACTGTAGCTTAAAATGTATTTAAGAAGCTAATGGAATTAGCTGACTATAATTAAGTCTGATAGGAGCTGCAGATTGAGGTTGGAACAATAAAGTATTTTATTCAGTTGGGCAGTTTTTAACACTTTTTTCCATGCTCAGGAACAGTCTAATCAGGTATCTGCATGGACTATGTGCTTCATATAATGGATGTCATGAACTTTCTTGCAGTATTCCCCTTATGAAATGTGCTCCATTATGTGAAAATCTGGGAACCAAATAAATTAATCCTAAGATATAATTCTGAGGAGCCTTAAGTACTGAAGAATTATATTTCTCTTTTGTAGCTTCGTTTAGAAAAGTGAAAGTGCTGGCAGACTGTTACTGTCAACAATCCCTCTTCATCCTCTTCACCAAGAGGACATTAACACTTCACAGTACTTCTTCCTGAAACTTGACAGCTATTTCTTCCTTTTCAACTCCTCTGCCCCTTGCAGCAAAAAAGTGTAAAAATATTCTGCCCCATCCCTTCACCCATTCCAAACCCAAAAAACCAGAAAGGCCAGTATGTTCAGCTTTTTGTTTTTCTTTAGTTCTGCTTTGACTTACATCACATTTTTTCTAGTCCTCAGCTGAACTTTTTTGTACATTTAATTCAGCCATTCCTGTCCCTTTGGTTCCTTTTGTTTCCATCCAGTCTTTACACTGTGGGTGCTTTGATACAGGCAACAACAGGCACAACATGCGGCATTGCCACATATTGTGAAGGAAGTAATTGGGACAAGACTCCTGTTTCCTACCAGTTTGCCTGGAACAAACCTCAGTCTCATGGCTGAATCTATCACAGCAAAGATACTTCCTTTCCGAGCTGTACTTGGTTACCAGCCATAGGTTGCATACCAAGAGAGGATCCCACCCAGTAAGGCTTTTGCTTTCTTGAGGACTGTACTGTCTGAAGCAAATCCTTGTGTTACACCCCATGGGCTTCCAGTTGCAAATCAGAAAGGTCATCTATAGTATGTGGACAGACAAAATATGGGATAATATGGAATGTCAACATGCATTTCAGAGTTATGAAAGCACAATAAATTTGTCCATTTTAATAAAAAAAACATTAGTTAGTGAAAAGAGTTTGCATACATAGATACACTCTTACCTAATGAAAGTGCTATGGTACTAAAGTACATTGGCTCTCTGTAAGGGAAGTGGCAACATGGACTTTTTAATTTGGATGAAGACCAGGTAAAAACTTCTGGGACATATTCTGATACAGACCCAGCATGACTGCATAATAAATATAAAAACCTACAAGAGCCCTTGGATAACTATATACATTGAGAATGATTACAAAGTATTCATTTCCATTTCCTTCACAAAATACTTAGGACCATGTTCTTCCTACACTGCCATAAGTTCAGGTCTCTTCTTATGGAGACAGAGGCATTTCTGAATATATGATAATTTTTAAAATTCAGAAATAAACCTTGTCATTTGCCTAGGTACAAGTGATTTTAGTAAAAAATAAATAATATTATAAATAATAATATAATAATTATAAATAATAATATTCAGTGTGAATAAAATTGCCTCAAATTTCTCATCTTAAACTCTAAGCAAAAAGCAAATTCATATTGACAAAATTATTTTTCAAATTTATTTAAATTCTGCCAAATTTTCCTGAAAGTCCAAAACACCTAATTAAAACAAAAGCTACTTAAAATATATTTTCTGTTCCTCTTTCTGCTTACTGGCTTCACTTTCATGATGGAAATGGAACTGATAAGTTTAAAAAAAAAACACCAAAACAAATACAACAAACAAACAAACAAAAAAACCCCAACAAATAGTAACACCTGACAAAGTACAGCACAGCACAGCTTCTCAGTCTATGGTCATATGGATCTTACCTGAAGCAGTATGCACCTGAAAGTTTTTGTTTGCACCAGTTACAATAGCTGGTCTAATAAAAAGAATTGGCACTCCTACAAGTTTAGACTTTGAGTCTTACAATAATAAATATTCCTGTATAGGAACCTCTCTCCCACTGGTGGCTAAAGACATGCATGGAAGTGCTGTGTCAACAAGTTGCACAGAAAAAGAATATTCATTGTTTAGTTACTATTAACTCAGTCTGGACTATATCAGGAATGAGGTCTGTGTAAGCCTTCAGTCAGTTCTGAGAAGGCCACTCACTTCAAATGGAGAATTGTTCATCTGCACATTGCAGATAGGCAGATCTCTTTCCTTAGTCTCTTCTGCAACATTCTCATAACTCAAATAAATTGTAAATCCAGTACAGAGTACTTCCAGCCAAAATAATTTGAATGGACACTAAATGAAGTGTTTTGTTTTAATTTCCAGGGTGGCTTTATTTTGTTTTTTTTTCTAGGAACTTTAAAATTTAAATGTAAGCAATACTTATCCTCCCCTTCTCTCTACCCTTTGTTTTTCCCCTTCTATCTCATGTGTTTTTTTCTGTATTGTACTCCTACAACTTATTTTTCTGGCTATTTAGGCCTCCGTGTTTGTTTTTTTTTAAAGTTTATAAAATCTGCAGTGAGATAAAATAATTCTGTTAGAACCTATGCACATTATGTTTAACAGAAAACCTACATGTCAAAAAATTATATCTTAGATTGTCTCTGCAGTACTGACTGCTTTTATTACAAGTTTCAATCATATTCACTGTTAACTATCCACACACATTTCCTCCTGCTGTGAGTGTCAACGAGACATTTAAGAGAAGTGTACTACATACTTGGAATACTCATACTAGCTCTATACTTGCACCTCTCCCGCAGGAGAGCAGGAGAAGTACTTAGTTCAACTGTGCAAATAATTATACTTAAGATGGTCAGAGGCCTGGAGCACCTCTCCTGTGAAGACAGGCTGAGAGAGTTTGGAGTGTTCAGCCTGTAAAAGAGAAGGCTCTGGGGAAACCTCTTGGTGGCCTTCCAGTACCTGAAGAGGGCCTAGAGGAAAGCTGGGGAGGGACTTTTGACAAGGGCTTGTAGTGAGAGGACAAGGGGTAATGGATTAAAACTTGAAGACAGGAGATTTAGGTTAGACATAAGGAGGAAATTCCTTAGGGTGAGACACCAGAACAAGTTGCTGTAGCAGGATGCTCCATCTCTCAATATGCCTGCCTCAGTTTCCCTCTATAATTCAACTGCTTTTTATCTCTCAGTTTTGCAGGCCCAGGCCTGAAATTGAAAGATTCCCATGAGAAGGGAAAGGCCTAGCAAACTCTGAGCTGGTAATAACCTTGAAAGGTACAAACAGGGGCCAAGCTGATGTTCAGAACACCAGCTGCTCTCCAGTGTTGAAGAACACAGAGCCCAGCCCAGCCACAACTAGGCCTGAAACAGAGAGAAAGTGAGAATGAACAGTTTAACAAAAGAGTTTGCTCGGGGAGAACAAGACATTTTGTGTTTTTTCTACTGTTTTCTTTTTATTATCAAATGAGAATTATTGCAGGTATGGATAATGGTTAAATGACAGCAGTCAATGCACTTTATTCTATACAAGCCTGGTCCTATCTTTGATCGGTGGACTTCTCATACACTTTCCCAGAAGGCTGCTGGACCTTCTTGTCTCCAGCGGGGACACCTGCCAGAGAGATTAATTCTTAAGAATTAAGATCCACACAATGACACCCAGCTTTGGCTGAGCAAGGGTGAGATGTATTAGCTCCTGTGTTGTCTTTATTAGCAAACTTAAGGTTAAGTAATCTTCATAATTACATTTTAAGATTGTAGAATCTTTTAAAATTTGTAATTTGTGTTCTAGGCCTACTATAAAACTTGATAATAATTAAGTTGTTAGCATTTTCATGGTTAACTTCTATTGTTTGATCTAACTATAAATAGTAAATTTTATTGTTAAGATACCTTTTTCATTCAAACTTCAACTTCTGTTCCAATTTCCTGGTTTCTTTACCATTTGACTATGCTTGTGCCTTCTACTTTAAGGAGTTAAGGCCCCAGTATTTTATGCAATAAATCTTGATCTGTGCATATATGTCTTGTCTGCCATTCTGTCCTGTTCAGGATTGGATGGGGCAGTGAGCAAGCTGATCTAGTGGGAGGTGTCTCTGCCCATGCAGGGGGATTGGAACTAGATGATCTTAAAGTCCCTTCGAACTCAGAATCATAAAACCATAGAATGGCTTTTCTATGATTCTGTGATTGTTAAGAACCAGTTCTACAGTGTTTTACAAGATTTCGTAAACATTTTGTGAGAGTTGGTAACCCTCCCATCTCTGGAGCAACTGACTGCCTCATGGAGCAGTGATCTAAACTCCTCAAAATGGCTGTTCCTTGTGCTCCCTGCCTTTCCCTTCTTCATGGGCTAAACAACTTCACTGCCATGCTGAAGAAACACTTTAAGGCGGGAACCCTGTGGTGGGAGAACCGCAACACTGTCATTCCACTCAGAATCTGCAGCAAGGTTTTAGGCTCTAATTGGACAGTAGCTCAGAGGAGACAGCAAAGAACCAATTGGAATTCTTGGACTACAATGTAGTGAGCTATAAAAGCATCCCGGGATAGACTGCTGCCACAGTTTTTTGCCTTTGCCTTTGAACTGCTTGCTGGCTGATGTGGGGCTGTGTCTTGAGTTGTGACTGCTGCTTCTCCTTTTCAAGTTGCTTTTGGACCACTGGACTACTCCCTACGGACTGCCACAGGGATGGTGTGCTGCTGTCACAGCGAGAGTACACTGATAAAGGAGGGAGAAGAAAGAAGGCACTGCTGTCAGGGATAACCCTCTGCAGACCACTGTCAGTCGTGGCCTACCCTGTCCTCACTGTGCATAGTTTTGCTATTGCGCTGGTGTGGCAGAGTGGCTGTGAATACCACTGAAACAACTGACCATCTCAGGAGCAGGATAAAGTCCCCTCCAGTGAATTCCTTCTTCCCCTTTCACCTCATCCTTACACACCCACATCTCTCAACCCCACTGAGGGGAAAAAGCAGTGTCAGGCCCATCTCCATCTCCTCCTTTCCTCATTTCTCCTAAATTCTCCCACTTACAAGTATTGCTGGGTGGGAAATGTTAACTGTTGGGAGTGTTACTCTAAGTTTTTTTGTTACCTCTTATTGCTCTTTGCCTTTACTGGACCTCTTTTCCGTAAATTCTGTTAAGCCACTTAAATAAACTGTTCAGTTTATAAATCTTATATTTGGTATCAACTGCATTTATTGTGGACGTGGTGAGGGTTGGCTGCTTTCCCACTCTAAAAGTCAGAACTGCAGTTGGCCACTCCTCTGAGGGAGGCTAACACTGCGAGCAAAGCCTCAGTCTCATTAAATTTCTCCAAAAGGGAGAAAAGAGTAGGACTGCGACACATTTTTTAGTTTTCTCAGCTTAGCCATAATGCCCATTGGATAAGAACATGTTTAGTGCTTTTTTTTTTCCTGAAGCTATTATTGCACTGTTGCACAGCAGAAGCAGCAAACAATTTCCAGGTATTAGCTTGCCAAGGCAAATAATCAATTTTGCTTAAGGGAAAACCCATTACTGAGTTTCAATCATGTATTGCATAATGAATATATATACCAGGTACAGTGAAACATTTTTGGGATTACTGAAAGCAAATAATAAACCACAAGAGAAGTCAAACAGCAGTGTATTTTGTATTAAAGAGTTCACTGGTGATATATTGCATAGGACCTTAAATAGACTTTAAAGATACCACCCTTTTTGCCAGCAAAGCTCCAGACTTGTATTACTTCATTACTGGGAGTAATCAAATGTGTTTATTAGGAAACAGTAATTATTAAAAACATTAGATTAATTATTTTTAAAAATCTGTTTTTCTCTGATTAAGATAATAGAGAACATTAATGTGGCACACCATAAAGGCCAGATTGCACAACTTAGGTGTTGCTTTTTTTGTTAAAGTTATGACTGCATCCTTCCTCTAAGCTTTGAATTATCTAGTCTTATTTCACACACATTCACTGTGTGTAGCCAAATCTGCTCTGGTATAATTTGCGAGTTCTGAGATTAGTTAAGATGGGAAATACTCCCATCTTCTATTTATTTTTCTTGTCATTCACATGTTCTGAGTTCATGAAAGTTGTTTGTGAGTCTGTATGAAAACATCAGCAAAAATCCTAATCAATTACTGCACTGAGCAAGACTGTAACAACAAACAAACAACAAAAAACAAAACAAAACAAAAGTTTCTATGCATGGATCGAATGTTCTTAATAATGGTGATATATGAAACATTGAATATCCATGTATCTACTGAGAGTTTCTACACATTTGGTTAAGAAACCCCCCTGCCAGAGCAGGACCAAAAGCTAGGGCAGATAACTCAGAAAAGCATCCAAACAGGTCTTGAAAGTCTCCAGAAAAGGAGACTCTACAAACTCCCTGGGAAGCCTACTCCAGTGCTCTGTTACCCTCACAGTAAAGTAGTTCTTCCTCATGTTGAAGTGGAACTTCTTGTGCTTGAGCTTGAATACATTACTCCTTGTCCTATTACAGGGCACAAGTGAAAAGAGGTGGCCCCTGCTTTCTTGATGCGCATGCCCTAATGTATTCATAGACATTAATTAGAGCCCCTCTCTGTCTTCTCCTCTCTAGACTAAACAGCCCCAGGTGTCTTTGCTTTTCCTTGTAAGGCAGGTGTTCCAGTCCCTTAATTATCTTTGTAACCCTCCGTTGAATTCTCTCAAGTAGATCCTTGTCACTCTTGAACTGGGGAGCCGAGAACTGGACACAGTAGTCCAAGTGAGGTCTCACCAGGGCTGGGTAGAGAGGGAGAACATCCCTCGATCAGCAGGACACACTCCTCCTAATGCACCCCAGGATGCCATTTGCCTTCTTGGCCACATGGGCACATTACTGTCCCATGGATAACTTGTTGTCCACCAGGACTCCAAGATCCTTCTCTACAGACATGCTTTTTGGAGATCACCTCTTAGCCTGTACTGGTGCACATTGTTATTCCTTCCCACGTGCAGGACTCTGCACTGATTCTTGTTGAACCTCATTAGGTTCCTCTTTGCCCAGCTTTCTAGTCCGTCTAAATCTTGCGGAATGGCTGCAAAGCCTTCCACTGAATCAGCCAATCCTCCCAGTTTCCTATCATCAGAAAAACTGCAGAGGATACACTCTGTCCTGTCATCAAGGCCGTTGATGAAGATGTTCAACTGGACTGGACCCAGCACTGACCCCCAAGAGACTCCACTAGTTACAGGTCTCCAGCTAGACTCTGCACTATCCTTCGGGCTCCATTGTGTAGCCAGTTCTTAATCCATCTCACTGGCCATTCTTTTATTCCACATATCCTGAGCTTGCTTACAAGGATGTTATGGGAGATAGCATCCAAAACCTTGCCATGGTAGTCAAGGTAGACTACATCCACTGGTGTCCCTCCATCTGTCCATTTAGTCACGACATCATAGAAGGCTATCAGATTAGTCAAGCATGATTTCCCCTTGGTAAATCCATGCTGATTACTCCTGATAACCTTCTTCTCTTCCAAGTGCTTCAAGATGACGTCAAAAATAAGCCGCTCTCCAAAATACTTAAAAAGTCATGGCAGTCAGGTGAAGTTCTGGGTGACTGGAAGAAAGACAAATTAAAACCATTTTTAAAAAGGGTAGAAAGGAGGACCTTGGGAGCTGCCATCCTCTCAGCCTCATCTCTGTGCCTGGGAAGATCATGGAGCAGATCCTCCTAGAAGATCTTACAAGGCACATGGAGGACAAGGAGGTGATCTGAGATAGCCAGCATGGCTTTACTAAGGGAAAGTCCTTTCTGACCAACCTAGTGGCATTCTACAGCGGAGTGACTACATCAGTGGACAAGGGAAAAGGAGTGGATGTCATCTACCTAGACTTCTGTAAGGCCTTTGACTGGATGGTTGCATCCAGAGAGTAGTGATCAATGGCTTGATGTCCAGATGGACAGGGGTGACAAATGGTGTCCCTCAGGGGTCTGTACTGGCACCAGTGCTGTTTGTTATCTACATCAACAATATAGACAGTGGGATCAAGGGCACTCTCAGCAACTTTGCAGATGAAACTAAGCTGACTGGTGCATTTGACACACCAGAGGGATGGGTTGTTATCCAGAAGGACATGGACAAGCTAGAGAAGTGTGCTCATGTGAACATCATGAGGTTCAACAAGGCCAAGTGCAAGATCCTGCACCTGGGTAGGAGCAATCCTCATTATCAATGCATGCTGGAAGATGATGTGGTATAGAGCAGCCCTGCAGAAAGGGACTTAGGGATACTAGTGGACAAAATGTTGGACATGAGCAAACAACGTGCACTTGCAGTCCAGAGGGCCAATTGCATCCTGGTCTGCATCAAAAGAAGTGTGACCAGTAGGTCAATGGAGGTGATTCTGCCCCTCTATTCCACTCATAAGACCCTACCTGGAGTGCTGTGTCCAGTTCTGGAGTCCTCCATACATGAGGGACATGAACCTGTTGGGAGAAAGTCCAGAGAAGGGCCACAAAAATGATCAGAGGGCTGGAATACCTCTCCTACAAAGACAGGCTGAGAGAGCTGACGTTGTTCAACCTGGAGAAGAGCTGATGCCAGGGAGACCTTATAGAGGCCTTCCAGTGCCTGAAGGGGGTCTACAGGAAAGCTGGCAAAGGACTGTTTACAAGGGTGTGTAGTGACAGGACAAGGGCTTATGGCTTTAAAATGGAAGAGGGTAGCTTTTGGTTAGACATTAAGAAGAAATTCTTCACTGTGAGGGCAAAGACACACTGAGACAGATTGCCCAGGGAAGCTGCGAAAGCCCCCCCATAGACACACCCTGGAAGTGTTCAAGGCCACGTTAAATAGGGCTCTTGGAAACCTGGTCTAGTGGGAGGTGTCCCTGCCAATGGCAAGGGGGTTGGAACTAGAGAATCTTTAAGGTCCCTTCCAACCCAAACCATTCTACAATTCTACAATATGATTCTATGAATACTGTCCTCTGCTGATACTTGGGGCCCCTGTAAACAGTCCCTCCCCAGCTTTCTTATTGACGTCCTTCAATTACTGGAAGGCTGGAATAATGTCTTCAGGGAGCCTCCTCTTCTCCAGCCTGAACAATATCTAAGAACTCATTCTTGGTACAAGAAGGAGTTGAATATAAGTTCTGTATATGGAAAAAAAAAAAAAAAGCACAGTCTCAGTTTTAAACTTGTTCTGTAAAAAATAAAAAATCTTCAGTCTTGATGAACTGGGAGAGTTTTCAGGATAATGACCTTTAGTCCCCATTTCATTGCTTTACACTAGTGCCCACAAAAAGGTGGGATGGGGAGAAAGGATAAAGTCCGATTACAGCTAAAGGCAGGAAATTACACAGAAAGTTCACTAGAAATGTGCAACTGACAAATGTGAGAAAAGTGTATAGCAGATGGTGGACAAAGTGTTCTGGTTCTGAATGTAATTGTTGGGAATCCAACCAGTAAAACTGTTCATCAGAAATGCAGTGACTGTAAGAGATGACAAGAGTGATAATTGTGATTGTGCCTGTTTGTGACACTTCAAAGGAGGAGCAGAGCATTGATACTTCACCAAGAAGAACTGCTACACTATCCTGCTCAGGATCAGGTCGTCTCTAAGATAAGCAAAGGCAAACATCTGGAAAATTTAACTTGAACTGTATTCTCTATAAGGAGAGAGCAGAAGCAAACACTTGTTTCACACTGAGGAGTTTGGCTCATATGCAATTATTTGATTGCCAGTAGTAACAAGCATAAATGTAGACTCAATGTTTTAAAGTAGGAAGAAGTGAATACTGACATGTTTACAGCATACCAGGCTGTATTTCAAGGGCTTGGGTGTGTTCCAGGAAAACAAACCATAAAAATGAGCTCAGATACTATACTAGTGCGAAGTACTGGGGAAGGTAATGATGACATTACAAAGCAGAGTAAAAAGAAAATTAAGCCATGTTGGAGAACAGCAAGTTAGAGAGAAAGAGTGAGAACATATGAATTGCAGACACTCAATGGTGATTGCTGATAGATTTCAATGAACTGAGGTAAGAGCATGTTTAGGTCCTTGAAATCTAGCTGTGGTTATCAGGCAAGAACAGTCTTGTTGTATGTGTTTCTGGAGAAAAAAAAGAGAATGGAAAATTATGTGTGCATTTCTGCACTAGTATTTCTATTGAAAAAAGCAAATGCAGAAAGGAATTTTTAACTATTAACTTTTGACAACTATTTTAAAATAGTCAGGTTTGTGGTCAGCCCTTTGGCATACATAAAACAGATATAGACCCCAAAGTGCAGTGGTAGAACTTACATTAGTTCTGCTTAGAGCAAGAGAGCAAATACAGGAGAAAATCTTTCAAAAGATCTAACTTTTAGTGACATTTCGACATAGGAAGATTTGCAATCCAGGTACTATGTGATCCAAACGCAGTTTTGGGTGAAGCCGCCTTATCTCAGGACACAATCACCCTGTTTATCAGAATTTTCTGACATTAAATTATATATTCAAGATAGCTTTCTTAGTTATTTTGGTGGGTCCATCTCTGGCTTGGGACTGACTTGCTTCCACCGGGTATGTAACCCATTGATAAGCTCCTCTCGGAAGCGTGCACAAACACAACACACACACACACACACACATACACAGATGATGTGTTTAAAATACCACTTTACTGTAAAAGTTTTCAAAGTGTGTGTGTGGGGAAAACTGGATATGTAAATGTACCCATTCGGTAAAGAGAAAGAAAAAAAACACTATTATAGACTGGGGTAGAGAGAGCCTGAAGCCTTTCCTGCGTAGGGTCGACGAGGTGCGTGTGAGTGAGGGGCCAATTACACACCGGGGGGAGAAGGCGTTAGAGGTGAAAGGTTTGGATGGCGATGTTGTGCTCACGTCCTCCTGGAGCTGGGGGTGAGGAGAGTTGTGGCAGCGGTGGCCGATCCAGCGCAGGTGGCACCAGCAGCAGGGACAGCAGGGGCTGCAGCAGCTGCTGCCTTCGTCCTTCTGGTGCCTCTGGCAGCCGAGCTGCCGTGTGCCTGGGCACAGGGGACGGCTCTTTTGGAGTCTGGGCATGGCACAGGTGGCAGGGCCACTCACTGCTGTCGCCCTGAAGAGCTTTCTTCCAATGGTCTCAGGCGCTCTGGAGAGGCAAGGAGTCTGACGTTGTTTTTGTCTCTGGGTCCGGGTCTGGTGGCAAAGTCACGGCCTGTAGTGGTCTCAGCCAGGGCTGCTTTCAGCTCGGCTCCTTTTATTTGGTTTTCCTTCTCCTCTCTCTATTGTCTTCTTTCCTTCTCTCTCCTTTGCACCAGCAGCAGCTGCAATGGGCGCGGTACCGACCCACAAACCATCGTCTTTATGGGCATTCATTGCTGTGCAGGCTTAGGCTGCTCCCAGGCCTACGTGCAGCTGGGGATGAAGTCCTGGCTGCAGCCCCTACCCAGCAGTATTGCCCCCATTTCTCCTTCATTTTTATTTTATTCTGTTATGTCTCTCTATTACAGTCAATTTCAGAGAGAGACATACTTTTTTGGAGGCCAGTTCTCCACATATGTTTAAAAACCTCTCTAAGTTATTTTGGCAGCAAGTAATATTATTGCAAAGACCTTTTGAAATAGTTAACACTTCGGAGAATTTTGCAATTAAAATACTGCACTGCAGTCACTAGGGACGTCACTACAGACTTTCCTGGAGATATCTATCCATCTATCTATCTATCTATCTATCTATCTATCTATCTATCTATCTATCTATCTATCTATCTATCTATCAAATAGTTTATTAAAATGTCAGTGCATTAGAAAATATGGGAGATTATAATACTTCCTTGCTTATAAGTAGTTGAACACAATGAGGTTTTTTATTTACTCTGAGAGTGGACTCATATTTCATAGGCTCAAAATATTGAGACAAACTTTCTATTAATGCAAACCATGCCTTCACATGTGTTTTACAAATAAGCTACCTCTTTCTCAGTGCTTGTGATGCAAATGCAACACAGGCAGCCCAACAGCATAATCATGCAAAAGAATGGAAAATATTAGTGTTGGGCTTAGCTCTAGTTAACTTTAACAGTGTGTCTATAGGAAGAAAGAAGAATGAATACATTAATTTTAAGTCACTTCAGGCCACTTTTGAAAACAGTGCTTTACTGCCAATATAGAGAAAGCAAGTTCCCACTACAGAAATATCAATGAAAGCTGGATACAAGCCATCAGAAGTATTCAAAAGCAGCAGATGCCTTTATCAGTGCATATTTGCATTATGGAGAAGACTTGAACATAGAAGTCAGATCATAGAGAAAGTATGTGTGTACAGCTGGAACTCCTAGTGATATATTCCATGTCACCCTGACTGATCTGGAATCTTTGTTTCTCCTTCATGTATACCACCATACAGAGCAGACATCAGCCCTGTGACACTTCAATCACAACAAATACTAAAACACTGTAGAGACTGAGACATACCACATCTTAAATATTTGTCCCTTGACAATATTTGTAAATACTTGTTTTAGTAGAGCTTCATAAGAGAAAGGAGTAAATGGGCCACTCCAGTAGTCTAATCTTTCAGTTCACTTTCATAGCAACTTTGTCCAGTGAGAACACACCTGCATTTCTCAGATATGGCATTAGACCATTTCTGTACAGTGAAGGAGAAGCATAAAAAGAGTTAGCAGGTGAGGGACTGTAACGTGGCTCATGAGAGCTCATGAGAGAAGAGCATAAGTAGACATAGCCTGATACATTATTCACTGCTGTTCCTCTCCTTAACACTAAGAATGTCCTAAATTTCACTTTGAAGCTCTGTCATCCTACTTGAGTGAAACATAATTTCAGAGCTATCTGTACCCTGCTATCAGGAATTAGTAGGATGTGCATTAAAACCCCCTAAAATTGTATTCTCTGTTGGCCCACATTAAAGGCTAGAGCATAAATAACCGCTCTAGTTTCTTAACTAATTTGCTTAATTAGTCCTTGAATAGTCTGACATTTAATATTAAACAAAGCTACCACCAAATTTCTACTCTCCACTTCAGAGGTGACCCCAGATCATGGGTTTGCCCCAGCATATACAATAAGCTTTCATTACTTTCCTTTACTATCAACTTCACTCAACTGACATGTCATTAAAATAATGCCTGCTTGTCAGGTTCACCACGCGATCTTCCAGCACTGTTCAGCTTTACAGTAGCACCTCACAATGATTGTCTGAGTTTAACCTACCATAAGGCAGTGATTTGGCAACATCTTTCTGTGACTGATATGCAAGAACGCAGAAGTTTTAGCAGGGGTGAAGGGAAAAAATGTCTACTATAACGATACTAATGATCTTACTAATGTATTTATTAGTCAGTGTGTAGAGCAGAAATGGGAATTGATTTATCTGTCATTATCACTTCCTCCATCAACCTGGTTCTACTGTAAAACAAAATGTCAGGTTTGCTGAAGGAAACCAGTGCTATTGAGCAGGAATGATGTACAGCTTTCTCACTATCTCTCTAGTGTTTTCTGTTACAAATCAACGTAGTAGTCAAGAACCTGGCAATCCCAGGAGGAAAACTGCAGAATAGCAAGGATAAAGTTTCAAGATCATGTGTATGACATGAGACTAATCACTTCTGAAGCAGTGTAGGTAGTTCTAAAAAAAAGTTCTTTCTATCTTAACTTTATTTTTGTATGCCTATGTAGTCAGGATTCCTTTATGCAAACTTATCTTTCATCTCCTTTCTGGGAGTCAAATGCATTGGACAAAGTTTCTGGAAGGATATGCAAAAAGTGTCCCTGATACCTGATGTTTCTCTTCCAATTTTCAGCTGGTAACTGTTAATGAATTTCCTGCTTACCTTCTCTTTCTCTGGGGCATAATGCCTGTGAGAACAGGAAAACAAAAAATCATCTGTTGTCTTTAAAAAAAGTGTTTCTTAGTCTCAGAAGGTTAATAGTGTCATATTGAACTGGTATAGAGTGATTGTATCAATATTAATAAACTCAAGTGAAGTGCCATTGGCACAATACATAGTTTTGGCACCATGCAACCTGACTAATAAAATAAAAACTAATTTTAAAAATAATTTACCTCCTGGAGACCTTAAAATGGATTTTACTAATGAAAAAATAACATGGATTTTCCCTGATAGGTGAAGCAAATGAGACTGTGAAAGCATACATATGTTCACAAGAGCAAAATGAAATATCCAATAAGCTGATATGCTCAACAGGAAGTAATTTTGAACATTATCCATCAGTGTTTATGCACTAGGGTTTTCTACTGCAGCCTAAGCAAAACAAAACATGAACACTTTATGCAGCAAGATGATCATTAACAATTGTACTCACCAAACTTGTTCTCTAATGACCAATTATATTGTCTAAATCCATAAAAGAAAACAGTGCTTTATTTTATTTTAGTTTCAGCTGGTGGATAAGTAAGACTAATCAGTGAACTCTGTAGAAGCACCCAGTACCAATTCTCAAACTGACTTTGGCTTCACAGAGTACTAATCAAGCCATAGGTACAAACGTTCACCAGCACTGAGGTCTTTTTAAAATAGTGGCATTTGCTCTGCTCATATTTTGGTTAGGTTTTATATTTATTACAAAAGAATTTTCAAGGAACTGAATGAGACAATCTATCATAAATCCTTTAAAGGACAAGATTTATTGTCTTCTAGGTATAAGCAGGTTATAGAGGTGTATTCTCCAGAAGAAGGACACAAAGTGGACAAAAGTAACATAGAATACACACTACATACTGTGTACAGCATATGCCCACAAATGTATTTTGTTTTAAATCCATAAATTCATAGTAAGTGGAGTAAAAACTGAAATAGGAACCAGAGTTTCAGGCTTGGTTTTTAGAATTGCTTGCATATCTGAATTAAAGTATATAAATAGCCATTAAAATGTTGGAGTCAAAGTGGCTTCCATTGCAGGAAGGCAAAACCATATTTTAAGACAGTTTTCACACTTGAAATCAAAGTAAAAGGAATCTCATAGAGACTAAATATCCGACCTGGCAAGATACAGTTGGATGGGTAGTCTGTGAGGTGGGTAGGAAATTGGTTAGCAGATTTTGCTCAGCAGGTGGTGATTAATGTTTTTTACTCAGGCAGACAGGCTGTTACAGCTGGGGTTCTCCAGGGATCAATATGGGGCCCCACACTGCTCAGCTTCTCTTCTGGATGGTGGAACTGAAAGGACCCTTGCCACGTTTGCTGATTACTTGGTGGTGAGCTGGACACATCAGAAAGGAGAGCCATTTTGCAGTGAGACCTGGACAGGCTGGAAGAGTGGTCTATCAAAAATTGAATGAAGTTTAACAAAGACAAGCAAAAAGTCCTGGCATGACATAAGCAAAGAGCCCAGTACAGTCTAAAACTGTGAGGCTGGGCATCAGTCTTGCTGAAAGCGACCTGTGGGTCCTGGTGGACAAATATGCATCAGCCGTGTGTTGCTGCAGGAAAAAAGGCAAATCATATCCTGGGTTGCATCACCAAGGACATTACTAGCGCAGACAGAGACATGATGATCCCACTCTCCTTGGTGTTTGTTGGGCCACACCTGGACCAGTTCTGGTCCCCACAATTCAAGAAGGTCATCGACAGACCGGAGAAGGTCCAAAGGAGGGCCATGAAGATGATCAAATGGTTGGAGAACCTGCCTTTGGAGGAAAAACTGAAGGGGTTAAGCTTTTTCTCCCTGGAAAAAAAGAAGGCTTATGGGGGAATTTATCACAATATTTCAGTACTTAAATACTTAAGCACGTAAGGGGGATGGAGGCTGTTCCTTCACAACGATCTACATATACAAGGGACAATGGGTACAAAGTACACTGAAAGAGGTTTTATATCAAAATAGGAAAGAAATTTTTTGCAGTGAGAGCAATCACTCACTAGAACAACCTCCCCAGGAACATGAGAGATTCCCCATCACTTGAGGTTTTCTAGATGTAATTGGAAGGGTTGCTGGAGAGTCTAATATGAGTTCCTTTTCATATGGAAGATGGGACCAGATGATGTTTTGAGGTCTTTTTCAAAGGGAGCTATCCTGCCATAGTATGAACTGTTCATGACCACATGCTAAAATTTTTATCCACTTGATAAAAAAAGGTTTTAATCGCCACACTGTTTTACATTTGAATTCAGTAAAGTGATAGAGACACTTTCACATCATGAGATGCCTGTCTTGGTGTCATGGATGGGAGAGATGGCAGACCAGAAATATATACACAGATCAAGATTTATTGCATGTAGTGTTGGGGTCTTAACTCTTTAAAGTGGAAGGCACAGGTACAGTAAAAATGCAGGGAAACAGAAGCGGAAGTTTAAATGCAAAGGGTATATTTCTGCTGAAATTTACTAATTATATTTCGAGCAAACAACAAAGGTTAACCATGACAATGCTAGCAACTTGCTTATTACCAAATTCTGTACTAGGCCTATAACATTAATTATCAGTCTTAAAGGATTCTACAATCTTAAATTTAATTATGAAGACTACTTAACATTAAGTTTGCTAGTAAAGATAGTGAAAGAGTTAATATTTCTCACCCTTGCCCAGCTGCAGCTGGGTGTCCTTGGATGGATCGTAATTCTTGAGAATTAGTCTCTCTGGCAGGTGTCCCTGCTGGAGAGGAGAAGGTCCAGCAGCCTTCTGGGAAAGTGTATGAGAAGTCCCTCTGGTCAAAGATGGAACCAGGCTTTTATAGAATTCGGTGGATTGGCTCCTGTTGTTTAACCATTAGCCATAACTCCAACATCTCTCATTGGAGAATAAAAGGAAAACAGTAGAAAAAGCCACAAAGGCCTTGTTCTCACCAAGCAAACTCTTTTGTTTATCTGTTCATTCTTGCTTTCTCTTCATTTCAGGCACAGTTGTGGCTGGGCTGAGCTCTGTGTTCTTCAACACCAGAGAGCAGCTGGTGTTATGATCATGAAAATGGCACCTGATCATCACAGAATCACAGAATCTTAGGGGTTGGAAGGGACTTCAAAAGATCACCTAGTCCAACTCCCCTGCCAGAGCAGGGTCACCTAGAGTACATCACACAGGAACTTGTCCAGGTGGGTTTTGAATGTCTCTAGCAAAGGAGACTCCACAACTTCTCTGGGCAGCGTGTTCCTGTCACTCTCACAGTAAAGAAGTTTTTTCTGATGTTTACGTGGAACCTCCTGTGTTCCAGTTTGCACCCATTTCCCCATGTCCTATCAGTAGACATCACTTAAAAAAGCCTGGCTCTGTCCTCCTGACATTCGCCCTTAACATATTTGTAAACATTGATGAGGTCACCCCTCTGTCTCCTCCAAGCTAAAGATACACAGCTCCAGCACCTTTCCTCATAAGATGGTTCCTTTTGTCACATCTCCAGATTATATTTCTGGCCTATCTCTACTATGTCCACCTCATAGGAGTTAAGTGTTTAGCTTTGGAGCCGAAGTCCTAGTCCAGTCCTTTTCTTTTAGAATGTCTAGTTTTTTATGTTGACATTTTTTACGCCTAAGCTAAACTCTTCTGGATGTGATACTGCAGGTTTAGACACACAGAGGATGCTTGTGGTCACTGAGTACCAGTTGCAAGATTGTGAGTGGTTCCTAAGGAATCATAGAATCATAGAATCATAGAATCATAGAACCATTCAGGTTGGAAAGGACCCTTGGGATGACTGAGTCCAACTATCATCCTTACTCTATAAAGTTCTCCCTTAAACCATATCCACTAACACTGGATCCAAATGACACTTAAACACATCCAGTGATGGTGACTCCACCACCTTCTTTTTCCTAATGTCCAGTGTAAACCTCCCCTGTTGCAGCTTGAAACCATTCCCTCTTGTTCTCTCGCTAATTACCTGTGAGAAGAGACCAGCACCAACCTCTCTACAGTGTCATTTCAGGTAGTTGTAGAGACTGATGAGGTCTCCCCTCAACCTTCTCTTTCTCAAACTAAACATTCCCAGCTTCTTCAAGCATTCTTCATAAGATTTATTCTCTAGGCCCATCACCAGCTTCGTTGCCTTCCTCTGTACTCACTCCAGCACCTCGATATCTCTCTTGAATTGAGGTGCCCAAAATGTGATGCAATACTCCAGAGGTAGCCTCACCAGTGCTGAGTACAGGGGGACAATCACCTCTCTGTTTCTGCTGGTCATACTATTTCCAATACAAGCCAGGAGCTGAGTTCTCTGTCTAGGAGGGTGTCTGCTTGTCTTTCAGCTACAGAACATTAGAAATGCTGGACATATATCACTGGCTAATTTAGTATGGGAAAATCATGTCTAACTATGATGATGTGACAGAATGATAGATGCATGAAGAGCAGTGGATATTGTTTTCCTCAATTTCAGTAAACCTTTTGACACTGTGTCCCATAATGTCCTTGTGGATAAGCGCAGGAAGTGTGAGTTAGAAGAGCAGAGCGTGAGATGGATTGAGAACAGGCTAAACAATAAAGCCCAGAGTGTTGTGATCAATGTTGCAGAGTCCAGCTGGAGCCCTGTGACTGGTGGCTTTCCCCAGGGGTCATTACTTTATTCAACATATTCATCAGTGTCCTGGATGAAGGGACAGAGTGTATCCTCAGCAGGTTTGTTGATGATATGAAGCTGGGAGGATTGGATGATTCACCTGAAGGCAGTGCAGCCATTCAGCGAGATCTAGACATACTGGAGACCTGGGCAAAGATGAACCTAATGATGTTCAACAAGAGTAAGTGTAGAGACCTGCATCTGGTAAGAATAAACACCATGCACCAATACAGATTAGGGGCTGACCTGCTAGAAAGCAGCCCCATGGAGAAGAACCTTGGGGTCCTGGTGGGAAAAAAAAGTATCCATGGGACAGCAATGTGCCTTTGTGGCCAAGAAGGCCAATGGTATCCTGGGTTGCATTAAGAAGTACATGTCCAGCAGGTTGAGGTAGGTTCTTCTCCCCCTCTATTCTGCCCTAATAAGACCACATCTGGAGTATTGTGTCCAGTTCTCATCTCCCCCAGTTCAAGAGGGATAAGGACACATTGGAAAGGGTCCAAGGAAGTGTTACAAGGATGATTAAGGGACTGGAACATCTGTCATACAAGGAAAGGCTGAGAGCCTTGGGGCTGTTTAGCCTTGAGAAGCCTGAGAAAGGACCTTATTAATGTCTATAGGATGTCAAGAATGGACCAGTTTCTTTTCAGTCATTTGAATGGGATGTCATAATTGTCTTGGATAATGGTGTTGTGAAAAGAGACAAAAGCTTGTTAACATAATTTCTTTTCCATTATGATCTGTTCATTTCATACTGTTTTGTAACATTTTTAATATGAATCACCCCCCCTAAAAAGAGTTTTGGTGCAGTGTACAAATTTGTCATGCACTCTCCCCTTTCCAAAACAGTATGATCTGAGAATTCAGTTCAAGCAGAGGTTAAGTACACATGTGTTTTAATTTTTTTGCTTATATAAACAAAATGAAAATTCCCCTTCCTAGTTTTTGTTTGTTGTGTGGATATGGAAAGATTAGAATTTTAAAACCAGATTAATCCTCTTATGCTTATATATAATGCTGCATTAATGGCTGCTCATTAGCATTTCAGGAGAACTCTGTAGTGTTACTTTCCTGGCTTTACAGATTAAACACTGGATCTGATAGAGTGTTCACTGACTACTCCATTTGGCTTGTTTTATTCTCGGGGTGACACTGACATCAACTTGGTTGGCACCATTCAGGAAGCCAGCATCCATCCTTCTTCATGACCTCCTCACACACAATTTTTCTGGCACTAACACTGGCTCCAGACAAGAAAGAAACAATTTCTTCTTCAGTGCAGTCCTTCTTCATATGTGCTGAATATATTTCTGTCGCATCCCACAGCTTTCACGTGAGAGGAGGAAGAAGTACGCATTCTCTGGTACCATCAAAATCTAACTCATCCTGAAATGAAGACCTTCCAAATAAGATGTCAGAATATTTGAAGATAAAAGCACTTATCATATTTCCCTAATGTTTCCTGTTACATTGGAAAGCCGACTATGATCTGTGGGTTGAGTGTGCTCTTTGTTGGCAAATATGAAAATACTTTCTATTTATCAATCTAGTGCTTTAGCTCCAGCAGTCATAGTAAGTATCTTAGGCAGCTACTTGTAAACTGAAGGCTAAGGATGACAAAATACTGAAAAAAACCCACAAATTTTCTTTAGACCTATGGGAACTTATTGCTGTTCACCAGCTGTTCAAAAAGCAATTGTGCTCTATGAAAACAAGGCATGGTAATGGATTTAGAATATGTTGTTACAGTCTTCCTAATATATTAATAATAAAAAAGTGGGTTTTTTATAAATTGTTCCAAACAGCCACACCGTAAAAACCAATCTTCCACTCGTTTAACTCTTGTATCCTTCTGCTGACACCCGCCAATCACTATTTTTGAAAAACAAAAACAAAGCAGAAAACAAAAAAACAAACCAAACCAAACAACAACAACAACCAACTAAATTTATGGGTGTTATAGTCTTACAACCCAAATTGTCCCATGACTATTGAAAGTCAGTTGAAAGTACACTGTCTTCCTCAGTGGCTGAATTGTCATCCTCCCATAATCTTGAATTTCAGGATGTCAGAGAATCTTTTGAAGCAGCATAAGCACTGTCGGAGGCTGACAATTATCATGCAGAACACAATTCTGCTTAGTAAAGTGCTCAGCTTCTCCCTTATTAACATTCCAGATAAGGAAACACCTTTGCTTCTGATTTGCTTAAACCAGACCAGTAGGCAGTGCACTAAACACTTCAAAGGCAGCTGCCCTTAACCTTTTACATTTCAGTACTTTGATTTATAATTCCTTTTAACTAAACTTGTAAGTTCCTGCTTACTGCATTGCCAGTCTCAGAGCATTTACTGGCCAGTCCCAGGGCGGTTTTGATATTTAGGACTTCAGGCAGAATCTGTTCTACCTTTCACAACTATCAACTTTTCTAACAAGGCTGCAATTCTTTTGAGAACATGCATATGCACAGAAACACACATGCACACGTGTATCACAGATTTACAGCACCACAATGCTGTATCTCACCTTAGGTGAGGTCTCAATCCTGCTCAGCTACAGAAGGTTGCTCAGGGAAGGCCATGTCCAGGCAATTCTGAATATGTCCAGGGTTGGAGGTTCCAATATGGAAGTTCCACAGCTTCTCTGGGAAACCTGTGTCAGAGTTTGACTCTACCATCACAGTAAACTTTTCTTATGCTTGACCGGAATTTTTCTTTTTTTCAGTTTATGCCCATCACCTCCTGTCATGTCACTAAATATCACATAGAGTCTGATTCTCCCAATCTGGTATTAATACATATGGGTAAGACGCCCCTAAGCCCATTCTTCCCCAAACAAACACTCCTAGTTCTCTCAGCCTCTCCTCCATGGCAGATATTTCACTCCTTTCATCATCTTTGTGAACACCTGTTGGACTCACTCCAGTATGTCTGTGTCTCTCCTATAGTGAAGAGCCTGGATTTGAATAGACCTCCCTGTATGTGTCTTACCAGGCAGAGTAGAGAAGAGGAAACAAAACCCTTGATCTATAGGCGGTGGTCTCCCTAAAGCATCCCAGGAGGTTGTTGGCTTGCTTTGTTGCAAAGAGTTACAGTCAGCTTGGTGTCCATCAGTATTATTGGCTACATGACCTCCCAGGGGACTGAGGTAAGGTTTACTGCCCTGTAGCTCCCTCAGTCTTCTTTCTTGCATTTCTTGAAGACAAGAATCACATTAATAATCTTCAAATCCTCCTCAGGAATGTGGCATATGCACAGCCTTAAATACTGGCAGATCCATCTTGGAGACAGCTGGCACTGCCTCTATCAGACATGGGACAAACTTCTAGCAGCCTCTCACAGAAACACTCCTCTAAACTCCCTGCTACAAAAGTTTAGCCACACAAACACAATAAAATAGATTTATTCAGTTCCAACATAGTGCTGTCAGTGCAAGAATGGTACTTCCTTCTCACTTTTCATGAAAGCTAAGTCCTACTGCTTTGCTATGTGTACCATGCCTGTAGAACTAAAGGCGGCAGATTGGGGTTCTTTTTGATCACAAGTGTCCTAAGGGATCTGCTGCACTGCAAAGAACAGAGAGGGTTTTTTTGGTTTGAGGTTTTTTGTGAAGTCACAATATTTCTGTAAATAACTATGGGAACTGAGTTTGAAAGGGCTCAGATTTTATATGAAGGAAGCTAGTGGGTCTATGCAGGAAGGAATTAATGAAACTTAACTTCTTAGGTTATGGATTGATTCTCTAGTGTTTGGTGGTATGTCATAGCTGATTGAACTTTTTTATTTCAGTTAGATTATTAATAGTTTCTCTGCCTTATGTGGCTATTCTGTTTCATAATAAAGCTTAAGTGCATGCTATGCTACCACTTTAATCCAAGAAATATTTCTCATTTACTTGTTTTCAGTTACTACTCTGTTTGAAATCTCAAATCCTTTGGGGACTTTCAGTGACATTTGTCAAAGGATTAAGAAAAAAAGAGGAGGGCTACACATATAATATGGGGGGGGGAAGAGGGGGGGAGGGGGGAGCCTTCAAAGTTGAACACAGATTTTGCCTAAGAAAACTGAGCTGAGAAATGACACATCTCTGTTCAGTGTCCTCGCCTCAATTTAGGGGGTAAAGACCAGTACACAGTACTATGCTATACACAAAGATGTAGCACTGTTAGAATGACAAGGGCAGACTTTTTTTCTCTTTCTTATATTTCTGCTTTGGTACTTTAGTCACTTTCTGAAGGAAGAGAGGAAGAAAGTAGGAGCCTCTAGCCCATGCCTTACTGCTAGATCGTTAACGAGTTTCTCATGGTTCATCCCTCTTCCTTCACACATGCAAAAAAAGAGGACATGAGAAGGGTACATGAACTTGACAACTGTAGTATTCAGTTGTGTTAATTACATGATCATCCTCAGATAAATATCTGCTAAACTCAAAATAAACACTAGCACCCAGTGTCTTTGGACTTCCAACGGTGCTTCCCAGTGTTTGCTTCTTCCAGCAAGAGCCACTTGTGTTCTGCAGATAGATCATTGTCATGATCAGTGATCCATGCTCTCCAACCATGTATTTCAGCTACTGACTATTTTAAATTTTCATTATTTTCTTAGTATTATGAAGTTCTATGGATATTGCATGTGAGCAGGGAATAATGGTGTGTTTCCTGAAAAAGCAGAACCTGGGTAGTCAGACTCTTGTATTTCCTCCATTGTATCTTCTTTTGCTGACATGTATCTCATCTCTACTACTTTTTACCAGACTCTGTGCCACCCTGCCTCCCAACCTGAAGGACATGCCTTAAATGTGCAGGATGCATGAATCTTTCAAAAATTAAAACAGGAAGATGTATTCTAAGGTTACGTTAATGCCCAAGTTATCAGAGTCAATCCTTGTATTCTTATTCATATAGCCAAAAATAAGTTGAGTATCAGATAGAAGAAAAATCATTAGGGCAAGGAAACCCGCATTTTTTTCTTAGTTCTGCAATGCCCCTTGATTTGAATCTCATGTATATAAAGAACAAAAATATAAGGAAAAGCACCTATAGTGTCCTCCATAACCTTTTTTCTGCTTATGGTATTGTTCGTAAACATCACTACATGAATTCCAGGAGAACTTTTTACATTAAGCGATAAAGCTTCAATTATGATGTTGAAGAGAGTTTGATTTACCAGTGTTAAAGCTGATGTGACTGTGTGAGTAGAAATAGATCACTAAAAATATATATACAGTTCTCTTAAAACTTAGATAGAAAGCAACATTTATTTGTCAAGGTATCCTTTAAAAGATGTTGAACTAAACCCCACACTATGTTAGAAAATAATGAATTTGAAGACCAATGGAAGCAGGTGGGCTGTGCAGCTGAACCAATGACTGTTGACGTCAATAAAATAGTTTCCATTCACATCAAAAGAATTGCTGTCAACCTGAAACATGAATTTCCATGGTACAACATTATTAATAATTGCAAAGCATTATTTCCCTGCCAGTACTTGGAAAACTGCAGTTTTTCCTGACAGGAAATATAGGACTGTGTCACAAAGATCTTTCCAAAGACAAGAGCAAGTTGAGGGTGGGGAGGCTTACATAGAAATAGCAGAGCTGTTAAACACTTCCAAAAGGATGTATGTCTCTGGTACCTCAGAGAGAAGGATGTTCATAAGCACAGGGAAATACTATACATTTAATCAATTTTAATTAAAAATTACACAAAAAGTGGTTCAGTAGACCAAAAATTCTTCCAGAGGTGTGATCTGAGCAAAATGACTGAAAATGAGCAAAATATTGCATGTGCAGGCTCATCATTGAAAGATTTGCTAGACTAGAAGGGGGAAAACAGACAGACCTGAAATAGTGGAGCAAATGGAGCTGCTGTGTAGCAACTCAGTAACTACCAGATTTAAACTACTTGACCTTCCTGCAGATGAGAGTCACATTTTATTTCTTCCATTTCTCAGAAACCTCTCTGCAGTCTCTCAAAGATGATTGAGTGTTCTCACAATTACTTGGGCCAGCTCCCTTAGCAATTGTGAGTGTATCCCATGAGGACACATACACATGTGTGCCATCAGTTTGTTTAAGTGTTCACTTGTCTGATCCTTCTCCACTGAGGAAATATTTCCAGTCAGCCAAACTTCCCCAGTGGTCTTGGGAGCCCAGGAATTGTTGGAGGCTGGTCTTGCCAATAAAGACTGAAGTGAAGAAGGCATTGAGTACCTTGGCTTTTTATTTGTTCTTTATGCCCAGGTTTCCTTCCTCAGTCAGCAGTGGCCCATGTTTTCCCTGTGAAAGACCATTTCCTACTGATGTGCCTGTGGAAAACTTTTTTGTTGTCCTTTATGTCCCCTACCAGAATTCACTCCATGTAGTCTTTGTCTTGTCTAATCCCACGCCTGCAGACTCTGATAGTCTCTCTGTATTCCTCCCACCTCACCTCCCTTCCTTTGTAGGTTTTCTTGGGAGCTCCTTGTCTATCTATGCATCCTTCTGTCTTCTTTGCTTGATTTCCTACATATGAGGGTGAGCCACTCCTGAGCTTGGATCAGATACTCCTTGAAAAAAACTGAGCTCTCCTTTACTCCTCTCCACAACCATTTTCCACAGTGTTTTTCCAAACTGGCCCTTCAAGAGGCCAAAGACTGAAATCCAGGGATATGGTCTTTCTTTTTATTTTGCTGCCTCCTCTCAGGGCCCTCAATTCCATCATCTTGCAGTCTCTTCAGTCAAGGCTGCCTTTGACCTTCTTACTGTCAGTGAGTAATTTGTGAGTACGAGGTCCGGCAGAGAACCTCTCTTTTCGGCTCATTTATCTTTTGGGCCGGAAATCTGTCACTGATGCTCTCTAGGAACTTCCTGGAGTGCTTATAACCTGTTGTGCTGCTTCTTCAGCTTATATGAGAGTAGTTGAAGTCACTCATGAGAAGTGTGGTCTGCAAATATGAGGTCAATTCTGGCCATATCTAACTATTATTCCTGATCAGATGTGCTATAGCAAATGTCTATTATGTCAACCATACTGGTCTGCTTTTGAATCTTTACCCATAAGCTCTCAACTGGCTCATTATCCATCCTTAGGCAGAACTATGTGAAAACCAACTGCTTTTTCACATAAAGGAAAACTCCCTCTGCTTGTCTTCCTTCTCTGTCCTTCCTAAAGAGCCTGTATCTCTCTGCTGCAGTGCTCCAGTCATGCAAGACATTCCATCACCCCTCCATGATCTTAACAGGATCATAGCTCTGCCAATAAACACTGATGTCTAATTTCTCATTTTTATTCCCCATGTTGCATACACTGTGTTACAGGTACTTCAGAGAGGCACTCTTGTCATGTTGATTTCCCAGAAGAGTTCTGGGTGTTGTTTTTTTTTTCACTGTAATTGTGCTTTGTAGGCACTTCCTTGCTTCCATGCAAATGCTTGAGTTGACTCTGTTTATGATTTACTTTATTGATTTTCTATTTCCTTTCATTCACCTCACCCAGGCTCTTTTTCATGCCAACCCTGTTCATTACTCCCCACAGGTGCTAACTTCATCCCTCTCAAGTCAATCTTAATCTGAAGTCTTTCTTACTAGTTCAGTCTTTCTGGCAAAAATGCCTTCATCCTCCTTAGGGAGGAAGATCTCATCTCTCACAAATGGGTGTAGATTCTCCAACAGACTCCTGTGGTCATAAAAGATAAAACAAACTGTTGATACACAATACCAGTGCCCTCCTCCTTACACACTTGCCTCACCAGCAGGACTGAGGAAAACACCACCTGGTTCCAGTTCCCCTAACTGAGACTACCAGAGCTGTATAGTAATTTTCTATACACTCCAGGCTACCCCTGGCATTATCATTATTGCCCACATGGAAAAACAACTTGCTAGAAGTCAAGACCTCCTGTACTTCCCACCTCTTTTGGCAGCAGTAGGCACCCAGAAGTTTTTCCAAGGTTTCGCAGGAGCACCCCAACAGTTTCCAATGACTTTCCCAGTTGATTTGGAAGATCTTGAAGCAGAATCAACAAAATGTTGCACAAATTTCTGTGTTGGCTGCTTACCTTTGATAGCAAAATGGGGAGGGAAGGAGCAAAATTAAAACAGTCTCTGATTAAAAGCCTTTTGAAACTTCTACTTATCCCCTGTACCTCACCATGACCTTCCCATGCCTTTCCCCCTCACCTCGAATCACTCATCTGTGCATTTAACCCAGAGACAAGGGGGTATCCAAAAGGTGCTCTTCACCTTCTCTTCATGGGATCTCTACCTCTGTAGCCACCCCACTCGCTCTTCTCCCCTTGCAGGTCAACTGGAACAACAGTCATAAAAACTAACTAAAATACTTGTGTAAGCTAGAAACTCCTGCTCACAACTATCCTGAAAGAGAGTTCTTACAATGCAGAAGGTTATGATTATAGTTTTAATACATTGACTTATGTGTGTCACAAGCTCCCTCAGGATTTCAGAGGACTAGGAACATCTTTCCTGTTTTCCTTTGTATCAGAAAGCTTTCCTAGCTCTCACTGTCCTCCCCATTACAAGCCTATTTACTTCTAACTAACTGAGGAAGTCAGTTTATATGACTGCCAAAACTGAGTACTAGTTAATCTGTTTAGTGAAGCAAATATTGTTGTGGTAAAACAGATGGCATTGCCATGTTTACCTGGCTTGCTAACAACTCTGATTCAGTCAGGAATGTAACAACTATCCTACTTTCCACAAAGAACTACCAAAAAACTTAGTGACATGAAGTCTACTTACTGATTTGCCTCCTATTTACTGAGTCATATGTATTTATATCAACCTGTATGTTAATAAAAACATACTGAAGTTCTCTGGTTGAAATAGATGCATAGTCTATTTGCTGTTTCTGATTAGGGTGAAATACTTTGAGGTAATGATGGCAAATGAGTACCAGACTCCTCATATCCAAATTCTTACTTAATCTTTCCTCCCAAGTCTATTTTCCAAGGACACAGTAACATTTCCTAGGTCAAGGTTTTTAATAAAAGCTAGACTCCTTTATTATACTGGAAAACTGAACTTATAGTTCTATAGATCTATAGCTGTTCATATTATTTCCCCTAATCCCACAAATCTATTTATAGATGCCAGCATCCTTTTTACTCTGAATGAGACTCAACTTGTCAATGCTGTTGGTTTATGTTGTACTACATACATGCTGTTGAGTGACATTTTTATACCATCTTTTGTAATCAGGTCAAGTAACTGTAGAAAATTTCCCTTATTGACTGATTCTATGGACTCATCATGGCCTCTCAGTGTTAACTCTTTTTCTCCTGGCACAAAAGATAATTACTTCTATTACTGTCCTAAAATAACATCTTTAATTTGAAATAATTTTCTGAAAATGCCCATTAGTTCAATGGCATCTCAGTTTCCATGTGACAGGGATTGAATTATGTGCCCTTGAAATTCTGGTTCTGTACTAAAATCTGATGTCTAGTAAAGCACAATTTTCAACTCTGTTTTTCAGTGTGCTTAAAGATAGGCTAAAGAATGCTATATAATTTTGCCACAGTAGAGGACCTGGGAGGACAGAAGTACTCACCCAGATTGTTGTTAATACTGTGTAAGATACTGATGGATTGGTAATTGGTTTCACCAGGACAGAGAATTTTCAATTCTGGATAGGGTAATATGTGAAAAGTAAGGACAGATAAGCTTCCCAGCAGATGCTTCAATTTATGCACAGAAAATGCCTCTCTCACACAAGTTCACAGTTCTTGCAATTTAGTAATTGCTATAAGGTAACTATTTAAATTCAGTTGAAGTTTTATCTTGTGTTGCCTTGGAGATTGTCTGCATAAAATAAACAAACAAACAAACAAATAAATACAGAATGAGCACATCACTGTAAGTATTGTAGGCTATGTACAACTTCATTCATTCTTCTGGAGACCTCCTTTATGATTTTATGTAGAAGGTTTTGGTTGTTTTGTTGTTGTTTTTTGTTTGGTTGTTGGTTATTTTTTAACCCAGTCATTAGTCTGGAAGGACACCTTGATTGTTCTGGTTTTGTTTTTAAATTAAGGCTTCACTTTTTGTGTTCTTTCATTGCTTGGTTGGTTTTTCAAGTGGCTGAATTCTCCCTGTTGTAATGATAAATTTAGTGTTCAAAATAATTCACTTTTTCTTTGAAACTGAAATCAAAATTATTTGACCAGTTTTGACCACCCGTTAGTAAGGCTTACCTTCTTACTGCCCAAAGATGCTTTCCAAGTTTCTTATCCTCTGCTAACACACACATTAACATAAAAATCATTAGATAATTCCAATCTAGGATGTGGAAACCTTTTTTATCCATGCAGAGGTCTGCTGCTTATTTTTAAGCGCAAGGTGCAACCAGCAGGAACTTCTATGTCACATTCACCTGCTTGCTCTCTGTGCAGATTTGAAGCCATCTAAAAAACCTGAACGTGCACAAGTCCATGGGACCTGATGAAAACCATACACGGCTCCTCACTGCAGTGGTGGATGAAGTTGCAAAGCAGCTATCAATTATATTTAAAAAGCTGTGACAGTCTGATGAAGTTCCCACTGACTGAAAAAGGAGAAACATCACCCCATTTTTAAAAATGGAAAAAAAGAAGACCAAAGGGAACTACAGGCCAGTCAGTCTCACCTCTGTGTCCAGCAAGATGATGAAGCAGATCCTCCTGAAGGGTCTACTAAAGCACATGGAAAATAAGGATGTGGTTTATGCCAACCAACATGACTTCACCAAGGGCAAATCCTGCCTGAAAAAAACTGTTGGCCTTTTACAATGGAGTCAAGAACAGCACATCACCGATCCCAGCTGAACCAAGCTGAGGACCACAGCTTTGAAGGAGCCGCTGCACTGAGAAAGCTGGAGGTGGAGCCAGGGAGCACCTGAACCCAAGTGCTGCTGCACACATGGTATGTGCCTGCTGCCCTCCAGCCCAGGAGCCGTCACTACTGTTCTGCTACCTTCAACACATCAGGAGTGTAAGAACCACATCCACAAATCTTCCCTGCTTTCCTATCTCACTATAGAGTTAATTCCCCGTTCTTACATGCCCAACAATGACCCCAATGAGGGGAGAACTGCAATGCGCACTAAATCACCTCCCTTTATCACAACAATCGTCTTCCTATCCTTTGCACCCCATCAGTGGCTTGTATTACAGTTATATATTTGTACAACTCTGTTTTGTTCATAAAATATCAGTACCTATAACCCCTTCAGTGCCCTCATTTCCTTTTTGAGTGGAAGTGCATACTACTCATGGGGGGGATTTTCAACAGGTATCAAATAAAGCCTAAGGGGGGGTGGTTAACTGCTCAAACCCCATCCTTGTTCTGTTTTTGAACAGTTACAGCAGCCCAGGATATGGCTGGCTTTCTGGCCTGCAAATGCATATTGCTGACTCACGTTGAGCTTCTCATCCACCATCACCTCCAAGTCCTTCTCACTGCAGTTCTCAAACCTTTCTCCTCCCAACCGGTATTTGTGTGTGGGATTGTCCTGACCCAGGTGCAGGACCTTGCACTTGGCCTTGTTTAACTTCATGCAGTTAGCACCAGCACATTTCTTGAGCCTGCCAAGGTCCCTCTGGATGGCATTCCTTCCTTCCAGGGTGTTGAGTTCACCACACGGTTTGCTGTCAAACTTGCTGAGGTTGCACTCAATACCACTGTCTCTGTCGGTGACAAAGATGTTAAACAGTACTGGTTCAAGTACTGACCCTTGAGGAACACTGCTCGTCACATGTCTCCATTTGGACATTGAGCCATTGATCACAATTCTTTGGGTGCCACCATCCAACCAGTTCCTTATGCAATGAGTGGTCCATCCATCAAAACCGTAACATTCCAGTTTTGAGACCAGAATGTCATGCAGGACAGTGTTGAAGGCTTTGCCCAGGTCCAGGTAGATGACACCTGTTACTCTGCTTTTGTCCACCAAGGCTGTGACCCCATCATAAAAGGCCACCAAATTAGTCAGACTTGCCCTTGGTGAAGCTGTGTTGGCTGTCACCAGTCACTCCTTGGTTACCTCCTTGCCTTAACACAGCCTTCAGGAGGATAAGCTCCATCATCTTGCCAGGTACAGAAGTGAGATTGACTGGCCTGTATTTTTCTGGGTCTTCTTTTTTTCCCTTCTTGAAAAAGGGCGTTATGTTTCCTTGTTTCCAGTCAACAGGAACTTCACCAGACTGCCATGACTTATCAAATACGGTAGACAGTGGCTCTGCAACTGCATCCACAAATTCTTTCAGGAGCTGCTGGAGAATCCCATCAGGTCCCATGGACTTGTTTACCTTCAGGTCCTTCAAGTGGTCATAAACCTGCTCTTTGTCTGCAGTGGGGGGATCTTTCTTTCCCAGTCCCTGCCTTTGGTTTCTGTAACATGGGGGGCATGACCAGAGTCCTTGCTGGAGAAGACTGAGGCAAAGTAGTCAGTCACTGAGTACCTCAGCCTTCTCTGCATCCTGGATGACCAGCTCTCCTGTTTGCTTCTGAAGCGGGCCCACATTTTCCCTAGTCTTCCTTTTGTCATTAATGTAGCTATAGAAACTTCTTATTGCCCTTAACTTCCTTTGCCAGATCAAATTCTCTCTGTGCTTTTGCTTTCCTAACCTGATCTCTTGCTTCTCTAACTACTTCTCTGTACTTCTCCCAGGGTATCTGGCCTTTTGCTTCCATTCTGTGTAAATTTTGTTTTTACACCTAATTGTGTCCAGGAGTTCCGTGCTCACCCATGCAGGCCTCCTGGCACTCCTGCCTGCTTTCCTCTTTGTAGGGACAGACTGGTCCTGGGCATGCAGGAAGTGATCCTTGAATAAGGACCAGCTTTCCTGGGCTCCTTTCCCATCCAATGCTTTGTCCCATTCTACCCTACCAAGCAGATCCTTGAAGACATCAGTCTGCCCTTTTAAAATCAAGTGTTCTCATCTTACTTTGTACTTTTCTTATTGCCCTAAGGATCTTGAATTCTACTGTGTCATGGTAACTGCACCCTGGTCTCCATTGAGTTTTACATCACTCACCAGCCCATCTCTGTTGGTGAGAACAAGGTCCAACAAAACTCCTTTTCTAGTTGGTTCCTTTACCATTTTGAGGAGGAAGTTGTCATCAGTGCGCTTGAGGAACTTTCTGGAATGCTGGTGCTTTCTATTCAGTTTCAGTGTAAACTGCAAAATTTAAAAAGAAACCACAATTGAGTGTGTATATGTTTGTATGCAGGAGCTTCTGTCATTTTAGGTAGCAGCCATTCATCCAGTACATCCTCTTACTAATAAGTCTTGTGAAGTAAGAAGAAGAAAACAAAGAACTATAAAAGCATGATGGCAAAATATTTATTACAAAGGGTGTGCCTTGAAATTCTGCTTTTATTTCTGGCTTTATAAAGGAAAATATTGGTTTGTAATAAGTAATCATAGTTCTTTCTAAATTTTATTATGTTTTAATTAATTTCCCCTCTACACCTGGTGTTTCTGTGGATACTTAGGATAAATTGGGGAAAATTTCTTCTGCATTCCTTCCAGAAGTCGAAAATTCAAGAAAATTTTCAAGGTAATACTTCTACTGCACATCTGCAGAGACATAAAATACAGATTGTTTGACCTGGAAACAATGAATGCAGAACAAGAAGTCAGGAGAGCTTCACCCCTAAACCTTGCCAGACTCTCATGTGACACCTGACCTTTGTTATCCACTTTGAAAAGATAAGTTGCAAGCATCCAAAAGTGCTGGGTATCAGGAATCTCTTGGTTTTGGAACAGCTAACTCTTAATTAAAGAAACTTAAACAGTCTGACAGTTTTTTAAACTGTACCTCATAAGAAGAAGCTGCCACTAGCAAATGTAATTTCTTCTTATGAATGAATTATTTGGTAATAGAAGAGATTCTCCTTTGTTTAATTTACTATAGAACACTGGACCAGATACAGTAGTTTAAAATGGGATATTTGAAGACTGATGCATTGTGGATAAAGCCGTAACTGACAAGTTAATGGATAAGACAGTATGACAGACAAGACTTCTCTTGACAAAGCCATATTTTAATGAAATTGCTATAGAAAGAAAAGCTTTCAGAAAAACAAAACAGCAGAAAAGAAAAGAAAACAAAACAAGCAATTAGCTGTGTTACCGTTTGACTTAGTTTCAACAACAATGCTCTCGATCCCCTCCCCCTCCCACCCAGGTAGGGAAGGAGAGAGAGAAATAGAGAGAGACTTGGCTGGATTGAAAACTAAACTACACAGCTTTAATTAAACACTAATGATAAAATAAAATCTATACAATTACATACAAATATGCTCAGATATGTGCGAAAGCCTCTCGCCTCCCCCTCCCTCCCCCCCCCCAGCAATTCCAACAGCACTCTCCTTAGCTGCAAACAGTCCTGAAAAATCCTGGAGCTGCTGGAGAGAGCACAGAGTGTTGAAGGTCAGGAGAACTCGAGCCTGGGGGTCGGTGGTCATGGATGGATGGAGTCCTCCCCGGACGCCGGCCATGGATGGAAGAGAAGGGAAGCAGAAGCAGGAAGGAAGTTGTCTCCTGTGATCTCTGACCTTCCTCTGAGCTTATGTAGATATATGGAATGGAATATCTCTGGCCAACTTTGCTGTCTGTCTAACTCAGCCTACTACAGGGGTGGTCACAGATCTCTCCGTAGTGTCTGAGCCGGCAGAGTAAAGGTATGACCTTGAAGACCCAGCAGTTAGAAAAACATTCCTTTCTTATCAGCCTTAGTTAGAACACATTGTGACTAGTTAAAAGAAAGCTTGCTGAATAAAAAAAATTAGTAAAAGGAAAATGAGCTTCATCCTGGCTCAAACCAGGACACGCTGGTGCAATCTAATTTTCTCTTGCTTGCTTTTTTTTTCTTGCTTTTGGGAGACTTTGCATAATTGCATAATAAATTAGAATGTATTCCAGACCCTGAAACAGAAAAGTACTTTACGCTGGCAAGTTACATTAAAAATAGTGCTTCAGTTTGGGAACAGCAAAGATTAACATCTTTTTTCCTTCTTACAAGTGTAATTACAGAGAATGCTGACATGGGCAGGCTAACAACAGCATGTGAATCTTGGCCATCTCTTCATGTTTCAACCACTGACCCAGAGATCACAGAAAAGTTGTAAGCAATATTCCTAACTTTGTGAGAACTCTGCCTTTATTTCTCTGCTTTTCTCTGCCTTTCATGGGTGAAAACCCATGGAGAATGCAGTGGAGTTCATATTCTAAGGGATTGCTGGGACGATTTTGAATAATCATCTGAAAAATTCATACCACCCCATGGAAGTCTTATTTACAAGACTTGTTCTAAAATAAAATAAACTAAAATTTGCCAAATTATCGCTTCTTAATAGAATAATGGTAGGTTACCCCTCTTATTTATCATCCTTTGAGTCCTTGGATTCCAGAAATACTGCCTGTACAGTAGCTGATAAACCTCCATCAGTAATAACAAATAGAACTGGAAGAGAAATTTTCTTCCTGCCTGGATAACAGGTCATCCATCCTTTCTGTCACAAGTGTATGATATGACTGAAGTGAACAGAATAACTTGTAATGAGAAGCAACTCTCCTCTGAACTATTTCAGATGTTGCTGGACAATTGGTCCTTTTCTACAGTCACTCAAAGATGTAGTGTCTTAGAAGACTCGAGCTTGTTATTTTCTTTGATATTTTTGTGAAAGGAGAAGTCATACAATACAAGATGGGATGTCAGCATGCTCTGCTGATAACCATTCCTAAGTGTTACTTTCTGCAATTACAGGCAGACATAGGAGCTGTGTCCTCAGTTGCCACACTGATATGTGCGTGGGAGAAAGCAGGGTGTGCTCCAGTGGATCAAGAAAAAAGGGGGATGCTAAAAAAGGGGAGTGCTTCAGAAAATCTTGGGCAACAGAGAACTGTCCAGTCAGTATTCCCAGTTTGCTTTCCAACCACTGCCATTTGTAATAGCTCTTGAAACACAATGTTGCTTAAAGTGTTATTTTTTTTTCTCCACATTTTCATCGTCTTCGTGTAAAGAAATTGAGATCATTTTGTTCTGACAAGGAGATCATCTTGAATGCTTGTGATGTGTACTGACCAAGCCTTCCCTGCCTCAGCAAATACTGCCTTAAATGTAGAGCTGGTGGAAAAGCAACTGTACTACTCACAAAAGCACCAAACCTACATACCAACTTAAAAAGACCTGTTGTGTTATTGCCTTTTCTATCAATTACGAAACTTGCATATAAGGTTCTCTAATTTGGATAGGTACAAATTAGGATTCTGGAACTTCTAAGACAAAACGGAGAAAATGTTAATTTGCAGCCTAAGCAATGCTATGCAGCTGACCCCCTCAAGCCTTTTGAGAGCATACACATATAAGGAAATAAACACATCAGCTGAAGTCTGTCCTGCTTAATTATTTTATATTCATATTAATCCAACAAGTGACTTGTGTCAGGAGAGCACAGTAAGTTAAAGATATGTGCTTCTTCCAGTTGTTGAAGCAGTAACAGGTTAGGAAAAAAAGCGGAAAAGGGCACTCTTGATAGTCGTTGATTGCTGAACTGATGTGTAGTGCCTGTGGGAATTTGCTTGATTTCTGATGATGCTGATAAGAGCTGATTTCCTAAAGTGAAGCTGTTTCCCATCAATAGCACAGTCATGAATCATGTCAAATGTTGATCTCTTTGAAACACTCCTATTGTGCTAACACTTCAAATTTTGCAGAAAATGTTCCTTAAATTTTGCAATGAAAGTAAAAGAGTAAACATAGGAAATGCTGTATGGAGCTAGTTTTTGTAGAAAATATAGGTTCTAAAAGGACACTGAAAAGTGTTTTGCAGTATAAAAAAGAATACAGTGAAGGATGGATGACATAATTATTGGCATGATGGCAGCTTTGGAAGAAATATTACTCAGGTTAATTAAGTAATCTCAGGTTCAAATACTGTATTATTTTTCATGTTACACACTTTGATCTGAGCCCTTAACTCACAGAAGAGGTGATCTCAGACAATCTACAGCATTAATAGAGGTTAAGAATACCAGGGGAACTAACAAGATGAGTAAAATTAAGTAATATTCTGCTTGGTATTTAACAATCTGACAGCAGCTTTTTAATGCAGTATAAAAGACATTCACTAAACTATCATTTATTAAAAGGAATATTTTGTCTCAAAACTTGCAGCTGTTCTGACAGGCTGTAGCAAAGACAAGACTTTTAGCTCTCTCAGAAGCAGGACAGTTTCCATCTTTCTGTTCTTTGGTCAACGAATAAAACCTTTTTATTATTTTTGAAGTTTAACAGATCCCTGGAAATCAGTGTATCAGGACATGTTAGTTCAAAAGCTGCTTACTCTTCAGCCAGCACCATCCATTCCTGAATGCCAACAACTGACAACAGGTTGTCAAGAGGATTAAGGCTTAGAACACTTTTCAACACTTTGCTTTTAGTTTTTTTTTTTCCATTACTTGAAGTGTTTGGCAAATTAAATCTTGTATCTTTGAATAGTTTTGCTTATGATTTCTAGTGATCCCAGTAGAATCGCAGAATCAGAGAATAATAAAAAGTGGTCAGGATCTTCAGCCTGACTGGAAATAAATAATTAAGTAATTATTGCATTATTAAAACATGGATCTACAGTTCTGATTTTACCCATTCTTATTTTGAGTGATAATCCAAATTGGGCAGCTAGGATGCCAAGATGGTTCTTTCCCACCAACTTGTTCAGTAAAATACCCAAACGTATAATTATATTTAGTACATGTATTGAATATTCTGAGAGAAAGAGGAATGCATGATGCAAAATCTGTTTTTTTCGTACTCAGTGATACCTCAAATAAGGTTTGTGGACACCTCTTTTTTCCCTGCTTCTAGAAACAAATGAAGCATAAAAGCTCCTCAGACCCAGATTAAAACATGAAAATGTACTTAGTTATATCCAAGTTCCAAGATTTATGAAAATGAAGTTAATCTACTTTTATGCATAGTCACAATGCACCAGCCTTCCACAATATGCAGGTTTAGTTTTGGAAGCAAACATCAGATTTCATCCTTAGGTAACTAATGCTTAGGTAGGTATCTGATCAGTGAACATTTTAAAGGTGGCCCTTCAAATTACCCAGTAGAAAAAATTGTACCAATATGATATATCCTCACTGTTGACACCAGATTATTTACCCCGTTAAAAAATAACTTCAAGTAGAATATTTTCTGGTTCATTATTAGCTAGGGTAAGAATCACAGAATCACAGAATCAGAGAATGGTCACAGTTGGAAAGGACGTCTGAGATCACCAAGTCCAACCATAAAAAAACAAAACAAACAAACAACCCAAAACCAAAAAAACAACCAACAACTAAAAAACACCCCCACCCACAAACACTTCACCTACAATCTCATCCACTAGAGCATGCTCTGAAGTTCTGCATCTAGGCGTTTCTTGAATACACCCAAGGATGATGACTGACCCACCACCCTGGGCAGGCTGTTGCAGTGCCTGATCACTCTTTCAGTGAATAAATTCTTCCTAATATCCAATCTAAACCTCCCTTGCCACAGCTTCAGACCATTTCCTCTGGTCCTGTCATTATTCACCTGGGAGAAGAGGTTAACACCCACCTTCCTACAGCCTTCTTTCAGGTAGTTGTAGAGGGCAATGAGGTCTCCCCTCAGCCTCCTCTTCTCCAAAATAAACATCTCTAGTTCCCTCAGTTGCTCCTTGTATGACTTGTTCTCTAGACCCTTCACCAGCTTGGAGGCACTTCTAGTTGTTGCCATCCTTTCAGGTAGGCCTTTGGGAATGCAAATAGAACTTTGTTCAAGTGGTTACAATGTCGTTTCGACACCGCTTCCCGTAAGTGCAAGCCCTGAGGGATGGTCCCTCACACCTGCTGGACCATTTCTTCAGTCCACCCAGTTCCCCAGATGCCAGCACACCCACTGGGGCATGACCCACACCCACCCTCCACTGTAGTAGGTGCCAGCAGTGCCCAGTGCCAGCCTGTCCCCACAGGGTTTGGGCACTGAGGCACTCCCATCCATGGAATGGATGGAGGGGTGACCCAAGGCACCTAGGACAAAGAGAACATTTAATTTTAAAACATTTGAGATGAGAGGGGCAGGTTTGGGGTGTTCCAAGTCCTGCACTCCCCAGCCACTCCATAGCTGGGGGAACTGTTGCTCCTGTGGAATCACTACTCCACATCTGGGGGCAGGCAGCAGCAGTGACACTTCCTCCAGGCCTTCAGGCAGTGCCACAGCCGGGCACAGCCCTCTCACAGGCACCTGCTCCTGGAATGTGTGGGGCTGGGGCGCTGGGGCTGCCCTGCTCCTGTCCTCCAGCACCTCCAGTAGGTTCTGCCCCTCCATCCTTCTGGGGGTGGAGGAGGGGTCCCCAGAGGTGAATCTCCTGCCTGGCTCTTCTGCTCTTATGACTCTGACTTCTTCCATGGCAAGGATGCCCAGCAGCTGGGTGAAAGAGGGGCAAGAGGAGAGAGATTTCCCTGTGGAAGTGAGTGGTGGCAGCTGGGGGAAACCCACAGGCTGCAGGATGGCAGACCCTATGAGTGCTTCAGAGGGGATAAGGGGAAGGAGGAGGGGGATGAGGAAGACGAAGTCCCCCATACTTGGCCCTCCAGCCAACAGCAGCACTGCCCAGAGCCTTTGAAACTAAAGAGGATCCCCTCAGTGTTGAGCCCTAGGTCCTGCCCAAACCTCAGTGCTGAACTCAGGCCCCAGCTGCTTGACCCCAGCCAGCAGCTGATGGCTCCCCACCTAGCAGGATGGGAGAAAGATCAGGAGGGAAATGTGTGAAATAAAGGAACCTCTTGGCTAGAGACAAAGGCAGTTGAATTAGTGAAGACAAATAAAGCCTCAGAAAGTACCGACACCTATGTGGGAAAAGTTTCCCCATCTGGGCAGGCAGTGCAATGGCCGGCAGGCTGCAGTGTCCCCTTGGCCAGCTGGGGCCAGCTGTGCACCCCAGCCTCCTGCCCACCCCAGTCTTCTGCTCAGGGGCACAGGAGAATACTTATGATGACGAAAACATAGTGATTCTGATTAAAAAAGATTACCTGAATGCAGGTAATTAGTAAGCTTAGCCCTTAAATTACACCATTTGCATATTTGATCCCACAGTATCTGAGACACAGTCTTCGTTTTTCCAATAAATTCTCAGTATAGATGTTATATTAGAATTAAGGAAAAAAAGGTTGTTGTTGTTGTTCTTGTTTTTATTCAATCATATTGTGTAGCTTCACTTATTTAAGCTTGCATTCTAGTGTAAAGACTCTTACGATGTGAGATTGGATACTGCAAGAGTCATTATTCCTGTTTATTGAGTAGTAGACTAGTTGGAAGAACAAAAAAGCAGTATTAATGGCTAGAACACAAGTTCAGCGTGACCCTGAAAAGGTCTTATTAAAGCAATGGGGGGTTTTGTGGTTTTGTTTGTTTGTTTTCTCTGGTTTTGGTTTTCATTTGTTATTTTGGGGATTTTTGTTTTTTTTTTTTAAAGGAAGACACATTTGTTTCTGAAGAAACACTGTCCTGTTTAATAACATCCACATAATATACACCTGTCTTAGAAAAAGTGTATGTGAGCCTTTAATTCTGCACATTCAAAATAAAAGTACCCTGGGTGTCTCCATTATCCTGATTATTTCATTTAGATACCAAATACATTTTCTTCTTGTGCCCTAGATGTTATGCTACTTAGGAGCATACCTGTATTTGAATTTGAGTTTTGTCTGCTAGGTTGAGGAATAAAATAAAATCTACTGTTGCCACACCAAAAGTGAAGGAAAATTCTCAGAAATCACTGGTGATAGAAAAGAAAGGCATTCACAATGTGCTGATATATTCTACTGGAAGCTTAGCTACTCATCCTGTTCCTTATGCATGTGGAGTTTTTTTAGGGAGGAATGTTCCTTTTCTAATCAACAAACAAGTTAAAAAAATAACATACAGCATATGAGAATATTATTATTGTTTACAAAAGTTGTTTTAAAAAATTGCTCTGAAGTAAAGCTGGAAGATACATTTTGACCAGTAATTGTCTGTCACTCCTAATGGCCTCTTCCTAAAGGGTTTCTTATTGCAATTCTTCAAATCATTTTTTTATGCAGTTAGAATTGCAAATTCATATTTTGCTCATCTTGGTATAATGTTCTTTCTATTAATCCTCCAAGAGTCAAATTATTTTATGCTGAATTTTACCCATCAGTTTGCAGCTCATGAAGCAGCTTGATTTTCACTGAATGAAGACAAATGCTCTTGTGAAATACCAGAAGATCTGTTACCCGTTCATAAACTAAAGTCTAACCATAGTTACAGTCAATCTCTTAATAGTAAGGAAGACAAAAATTCTTAGCTCATAACAGAATAGGTGAGATTTCTTGCTTACTAGTTAGCTTCTGTGAAGAGCATGGATGTTCACAGTATTTACATAAATTAGACAAATCAGAGGACTCGCAATTCAAAGCAATGCTTCCCAACTGAAATAAATGCATAGAAACACAAGCTGTCACCTCAAAGTATTTGCATTGCAGATGAGCAAGCAGATCTGTATACTCTCCTTCTAATATCAAACTACTGACAGCTTAAGACACTACTACATTGTGAGGGGAGCTTTAACATTTAAAGTTTACCAATCAAGTTTTACAGTTGAATTGCACTTTCTTGATTGGTGTTGGTCAACGTTTGTAAGTACACAGGCAGAGCTACAAATAATGTCTTTTTTTATTACCTTATTCAAAAATAATAAATATCTTTTTAAGTCTTCAAGATAACACTGCTTTCATTATGTGCTGAATTGTTGATAAGTCTTGCTAATGCAATTTCTTCCCAGGGATCAGAACAAAACAAAAGGTGGAAGCCATCAGTCCATAATAAAATTTGTATCTTCCTAAACATTTCAGAGAACCATCAGCCTACTGAGATTAGCATTAATATAGTGCTTCCCCTAATCATTTTGGCAAGTCCAAGAAGATATCCATGGAGATGACCTGACAGAAGAAAATAAGCCCAACATATATTTCTTTAGCAAAGACTGAAAGTGGAGGCATGAGGAAGACATCCATCTGTGTATGGGACCAGTATGTTACTATGTTACGTGACTGCTTCTTTCCAGTTAAGTCTTTCTTTCTCACACACAGAAACACAAACATCCTTCCCTACAGACTTACTGAAAGAGTTAAGAACTACAATGGAATAACATGCATAACCCATTCTTATTAACATAATCATAATCATAGAATGCCTAGGATTGGAAGATCCTCAAAGATCATCTTGTTCTAACCCCCCTGCATGAGCAGGAACACCTCCCACCAGACCAGATTGTTCGAAGTTCCATCCAACCTGCCCTTGAACACTGCTAAAGAGGGGGCATCCATGGCCAATGAAGTTGCAAATCCTCTGCCCATCATATTTTAGAAGTCTTGGCAGTCTGGAGAAATTCCCACTAACTGGAAAAGGGGAAACATAACTCCCACTTTCAAGAAGGGAAACAAGGAAGACCCAGGGAACTACAGGCCAGTCAGTCACATCTGTGCCCAGCAAGATCATGGAGCAGATCGTCCTGAAGGCTCTGCTAAGGTATGTGGAAAACAAAGAGGTGGTTGCTGACAGCCAACACGGCTTCACCAAGGGAAAATCCTGCCTTACTAAGTTGGTGGCATTCTAGAATGGGTCACAACACTGGTGGACAAAGGAAGAACAAGCAATGTCATCTACCTGGACCTGTGAAAAGCCTTTGACATCCTGATACCAAAACTGGAACAGTATGGGTTCAATGAATGGACCACTCACTAGGTAATGAACTGGCTGGATGGTCATACTCAAAGAGTGTTGATCAATGCTTCGATGTCCAGATGGAGACCTGTGACAAATGGTGTTCACCAAAGGTCGATACTTGGACCTGTGCCGTTTAACATCTTTGTTAGCAACATGGACAGTGGCATTGAGTGCACCCTCAGCAAGTTTGCTGATGACACCAAAGTGTGTGGTGAGGTCGACACGCTCTAAGGAAGGGAAGCCTTTCAGAGGCTCCTTGACAAGCTTGAGAGGTGGGGTTGTGCAAAATTAATGAAGTTCAACAAGGCCGAGTGCAAGGTCCTGCACCTGGGTCTGGACAATCCCAAGCACAAATACAGGCTTGGGACAGAATCGGTAGAAAACACTTCCGAGGACAACTTGGGGGTGATGATGGATGAGAAACTCAATGTGAGGCAGCATTGTGTGTTTGCAGCCCAGAAAGCTAACCATGTCCTGGGCTGCATCAAAATAAATGTAGCCAGCAGGTCAAGGGATGTGATTATCCCCCTTTACTCAGCTCTTGTGAGACACCACCTGGAGTACTGTTTTCAGTTCTGGAGCCCTCAACATAAGAAGGACATGGAACTCTTGGAGAAAGTCCAGAGAAGGGTCATGATGATGATCTGAGGGCTGGAACACCTCTCCCACAAGGACAGGCTGAGATAGTTTGGGTTGTTCAGCCTGGAGAAGAGAAGCTTCTGTGGGGACCTTATAGCAGCCTTCCAGTACCTGAAGGAGCCTACAGGAAACATGGGGAAGGACTTTTGACAAGGGCTTGTGGTGATAGGACAAGAGTCGGTGTTATATTTCCCCTTTTCCAGTCAGTGGGAACTTCACCAGACTGCCATGACTCTTCAAATAGGATGAAAAGCTGCTTTGTAACTTCATCTGTCAGTTCCCTCAGAAGCTGTGGATGGATCTTGTAAGGTCTCATGTACTTGTGCACTTTCAGGTTCTTTAGATGGCTTCAGACATGCTCTTAGGAAACTAAACAGCTATGGAAAGAAGTTCTGATATCCATGGCTCATTTATGTATAGAAAATAGAGGCTGAGAGCTTCTCAGGGGATAACCTAGTGTTTTAGTCTTGTGAGAAGGATAACTCAAGCTACTTCAAATGTATGATAAAACAAGCCATTTCAGGTAAGTCTGCCTAATTGATCAAAGATTTCAGACATTGACATTTACCTCTTAAATTTCATGTGGAAGTTTCATATGTAACTAGAAGTATCTTATAAATTACCATACAAAGCCAGGAAGGTTGTTAAGAAAAACTGTTAAAGCAAGTCTTTTGGCTTGTTCTTTAACAGGCTTTTTTAAAAAAAAAAAGTCAATTTCTATAAATGTGAGTTATTAGGTCTAGTTTTTTTGAGACTGTATTTTAAGGAGCAAATAAAAGCATTGAGGAAACTAAAGCTTTCTTAAGTGACAATTTCATTCTGTCCTGGCTTGAGCTAGGATGAAGCTGATTTTCCTTTTGCTGATTTTTTTTCCTTCAGTAAGCTTTATTTTAACTAGTCACAGAGCTTTCCAACTAAGACTGGTAACAGTGGAATGTTTTTCTAACTGCAGGGTCTTCAAGGTCACACCTTTACTCTGCCGGCTCAGGCACTATGGAGAGATCTGTGACCCCCCAATAGGAAGGAAATGTCAGAGGAAGATCAGAGATCACAGAAGAAAATTTCTTTCCTGCTTCTTCATCCCTTCTTTTCCATCCACGGCTGGCATCTGAGGAGGACTCTGTCCACTGATCACCATCAACTCCTAGGCTTGAGCTCTCCTGACCTTCATCGCTCTCCACTTTCTCCAGCAACAGCTCTGGGATTTCCTGGGACTGTTCCAGCTGAGGGGAGTACTGTGGGAGTTGCTGGGGGTGGGGGGAGGTGAGAGGCATTTGCAAATATCTGAACACATTTGTATATAATTGTATATATTTTCTTATATCGTTAGTGTTTAACTAAAGCTGTGTAGTTTAGTTTTCAATCCAGCCAAGTCTCTCTCTTTTTCTCTCTCTCCTTCCCTATCTGGGTGGGAGGGGGAGGGGACTGAGAGCATTGCTGTCGAACCTGAGTCAAACGGTGACAATTACTGGTGCCCAATGTGGGGCTCAATTTTAAGCCCAGATTATACATTTTCATTAATTGGGAGTATTCAGAATTCCATCTCTGATGGGAGGAATCCCTCAGATAACAATGGGCAACAGTTCTGCTGAATTTCATGACAGATTGAAAACTGAACAAACACTTTCTGCAATGAATCTACTGGACATTTTTCCAAACATACAATTGTACATGTGGTATGCAGCCAAGGGCATACTGCTCTGTGTAGCTGCTCTTGTGATTGTTTCATGGTTTATCAACAGAGCTGTAGTCATAACCAGCTGTGTAATTACCAGCCTAGTGATCGTAGGGGTTATGATACTGATCTTTATGGGGGCACTGTATGTGTACAGTTACAGTACAAATCCTAAAATGAACAGAATGGTCCATGTTTGCAATAGCAGTAGCAGGTTCAGTTTTACCTCTCCATTTTATTTCAAGCAGAGTCTCTCAGCTCTTGATCTGAACAGCACTGTTGCAATGGGGATGCTTCTGCTGAATGTTTATAATATATTGTGGACACGTAGGGTGAGGTGTTGCTACACTCACTGCCAATTCCCCAAAGGCAATGCTGCTGCCACTGTTGCTGCTGCCACCTGTGATGCTGCCACCACCACTGCTGCTGATACCACCACTGGAACTACTATAAAAACAGTTGCTTCTACAAGTGCTGCTACAAAAACAACTGCTTCTGCAAACATAAAGTCCACTCACTTTCAAATCAAACTAGTAAATCCTATGGCCAGGAGCAAGGCAAAGAAAAAATGTTCCTCCCTTTTCACCTGCTCCCATCTGAGACATCCAGAGTTCCTTTAGGCAACAATAGAGACTGAAATTGAGGAAGCAGATGATTCTAAATCAGTCGATTGAGGAGGTACCTCTCAAACAGATAAAAAAACAGGCCCTCCTCAATCAGATGACAACAATGACCTTGTGCAGCCCGTCTCTATGGAAGAACTGTGCTTCATGAGAAAGGACTTCTTCTGCACGGATGGTGAGGGAATTCTTCCTTGGTTGCTCCAATGCTTTGATAGTGGTGCTGAGATCTACAATGTGGATGAGAGAGAAGCCAAGCAGTTGGGATCCCTGGCCAGAGATGCTGGTATTGATAGAGCACTTAGTAGTAAGATGGGAACTACCCCCCTGTGGGACTGACTTCTTTCAACTGTGAGAGAGAGATACCCCCACAAGGGTGACATCAAGTGGTGCCGAAGCAGAACACCCACTCTTGAGAAAGTCATCACGTATTTGAGAGAAATGGCTGTGTGAGAAGTGATCTATGGTAAAGATGGACTTACAAATTCTGATGATGTTCTGTGTGACACACGAGGTTTGCACAGGCTGTACCAGCAGCACATGCCCATATATTCTCTTTCATGGGATACTCTAATGACGATGCAAGATCAACTGTGTGTGAGGTGGCTTTCAAAGCACGACAGTATGGAGACATAATCTCTGATTCCCATCAGTTCCACACCTCAGCCATTGAACAAATGACTGACAGAAAGAATAAGATGCTGAACAGATGGGGAGGTAAACCCAGAATCTCCCTAGAGACAAGTGGTCACGTGTTGCAGCCATTGAGAAGAGACGTCCTGCTACAAGACAGCAAGCAGCAAGAGAGACAGGACCCACTGCGACGCCACCTGTGGTCTCTCTCACAAAATGACTTTAAAGCGGACATGAGAAACTCGGACAGGAAACCCACTGATATTCTCCAGATACGCATGCAAGAGCTAGTAAACAGAACAAAGACAAGTGATGGTTCTTCCAAGAAGAAGGCTGTACCAGTAATCACCCAGGATGGTGCATCAAACTCTAATGCTCAATATTAGATGTGGCCTGCCTCCAACTAGGGAAAGGAGAGGGACAACCAAGTTTACTGAACTATGTGGGTTCAGTGGCCTGGCACATTAGAACCACAAAAGTATAAAGCCCTGGTGGATATCGGTGTGCAGTGCACCCTAATGCCATCAAATCATAAAGGGACAAACTCTGACACTATTTCTGGAGTGATGGGAGGATCTCAGCAACTGACTGTTGTGGAGGCTGATGTGAGCCTCACTGGTAAGGAGTGGCTAATGCACCCTATAGTGACTGGCCCAGATTCTCCATGCATCCTTGGCATAGACTATCTCAAGAAATGAAAATTGGCTTCATCCTGGCTCAAACCAGGACACAGACCCCTCACATCAGAATGTAAGAAAATTCACAATACTTATATTCATATATATTTGATTTTATTTCCTAATGAACTTTAAACAATTTTTAACAATAAGAAGTAATCTAATAACTTCTCCATAGTAACTCTCAACTGGTTTAAAAGGTATTTGGAATACTCCTGTCTCACTGAAACAGAGAGTCAGCTTACTAATTTTCAGAAAGTTTTCTGGTCTATAGACTAGAAGTGTATCTCTATAAAGAAGTCTTCTCTGAACATCTGCTTCCGTATAGGAGAGGAAGATTATCAGATAAGTTATGACAGCTCAAATTCAGAACTGATTTAGAAGTCTGTATAGGTTGAAGATCAGAACAAGTCTTTATAAGCCTAGGTTAATATGTGACCTTGTACTAAGCAAGAAGAAAAATCCTCTAGCTAAATAGAAGGCCACCATGACTAGCTTTAATTCCCGAGATTTTTTTTTCCTTTTACTCTTCTCTTCTGATGTCTAATAACCTAGAGCAATAACTTCTTCCTTAGGCTCAGTTGATTCCAGTTGAGAAAAGGGAATATTTACGACCTTAATGTGCAATCTGGTCCCATGACTCAGAATTTTGGATGAAAAACAGTGTTTTGGTTGAATTTATTCTTGTGAAGCATGTGAAAGCACAGGTTTTCACTTTTCAAAAGATGACATAATCTGAGCTCAGGAGAACATGGACTTATTTCCAGAACAAGATAAAACAAAATATTGCTCCAAGATTCAGCTGCACCAAGCAAGACTGACAAATTAACTTCACACAGCTTGCTCAGTGGTGTGCATTTGCTGGTTTACATTTCAGTAAATGGGTGATCTGACATAAAACTAAAATATTTTGATGTATATGAAATAATTGTCTATAGGTGAGTTGTGTAGTTGTCAATGTCTGTTCTGTTGTTCATAAAAAATGTTGATACACCTTAGTAAACTGGATATTTTCATGAGTGGACAGTGCACACATTTTGCAGACTTACTATATTCAGCACACTATAATGCATTTGCATTTATGTTGGTCATTAGGGAAACTGATTTATACATGTCATTGTATTTTCTGATTAATGGAAGAATATTTATGATAATATTGTTATAATTACTGCTTTCTAAAGAAGCCTTATATATGATTATACAAAAGCATATTTTTGCCTGGTGTTTTACTACTAGGAGAAATTTAGGAGTACATCTCTAGGCAAATATGAGTATTGAAAAACTGACTGACTCTGTCAAGCAATTTACATTTCACTAGTTTATACTTCTAAGGCTCTAATCACACAGAATTGGGATTTAGTCATCAGGTGCCTTGATCAACACTATTATTATTAATTATTATTACTATTACTACTACAATCACAAAATATATCCTTAAAAAACAAATGTTCTCTTTCTGACACCAAGAATTGCAGCCTTCTCTGGCCTACTGACAATATCACTGTAAGTTAGTATGTGCAAGAGCTTTACAGAGATATCAGCTGCACAATAACATCCTCAATATTTTGAATACTATCAACTTGTTGAACACACCTGAACACTGCGATGTGGTGCCTACAGCTTCCAGCTTCAGAGATAAAATAATTACTGAAAATAGGCAGAAAAACTGCCTAAAATGAAAGCAATTCAATTTAATTTGTTAGTCTATCAGTTGTAATGAGTAGAAATGAAGGTCATGGAGGCAGACCAGTACCGAGGTCCTGAAGAGTTTGCAACCTCTGAGGAAGAAAAGACAGCACAAAAGGGGTCATTAGCACCAAGGTTAAGGATTAGATAGCAAAATGAGCCCAGTACTTTGTAGTATCACCTTTCTTTACTTCATACATTTAACATGCAAACTTTGATCTCTTAAAAAGGTGCTCTAATAGCCTTCACCTTGTCAGATGCATCTGTACCATATATCTTTAAGAAAAGAAACATGGATAAAAAATTCAGTCTAAGTGCAAACTATATGGATAAAATATTTTAATAGTCACAGTTAGGAGGGGAAACATCAATGTCTTCTCTTGAGTCCTCCTGCTACATCCAATACAGACGTTGCAAACCTCAGTTTAAGCATGGAAACAGATACCCTTCAGTTGGCTCTCTGTACATGGAGGGTTGGTTCTTGGGGCTGTGTAAAAAGTATTCTGTGGTTTCCCCAAAAGTTTTTTTATATTCTCTTATTACAAACTTGGCTGAAAAGCACCAAATATACTCTACCTCTAATGAAAAAGCAATATATATGATATTCACTACTAAAGCAATTCCTGGAGAGTTTTCACATAAGAAAAAGGTGAAGACTTGGAGCTCACATTCACATGAAAGTAAAACCTGTTTTAAAAAGCGCCTTCTGAGTTTCTCTCATGAGATTGCTATTGTAAATTCCTCATTAAAAGCAGTACTGAAGAACCAGCCAACAGACAATTCCCTTTCACCAAACACTATGCCAATTACCTCTCCAGTGCTAGGATCACTGGATGAATTTACCACCACAGATTAGGTAGCATATGAGCTACCTTGTCATACATTTCAAATTCATTATTTGAAACTCATAGACATAAAGTTTTACGTAATTCTAACATCTAGAGGTCAGGCAAAACTGGAAAAGTGAAACAATAAACAATAAATCTTAAAAAATCCTTAAAATGCCAACAGTGAGGGAACAATAAACTTGCAAGCCTTTTAATGTGATCAGAAATATTAGTATGTCCTTGAGATGTCCTGAGCCAGACTAGTATTTGTGTAACTCCTGTACTTCTTAATTTTATATACATTCTATGCATTCCTTTATGAGACGGTATCACAGAATCACAGAGTGGTTGAGGTTGGAAGGGACCTCTGGATGTCATCTAGTCCAACTCCCTGCTAACCTAGAATCACAGCACATTATCCAGGACTGTATCCAGAAGGGTACTGAATATCTCCAAGGATGTCAACTCCGATATTACTCTGGGCAACCTGTGTCAGGTCTCAGCCACCCTCACAGTGAAAAGTGTTTCCTGAAGTTCAGAAGGAACCTTTCATGTTCCAATTTGTGCCCACTGCCTGTCACTGGGTACCACTGAAAAGAAGCTGGCTTAATTGTCTTTGAAGTCTCCCCTTCAGTTATTATATGCAATAGTTAAGATACCCCTGAGCCTTACTTTCTCCAGACAAAATTGTTTCAGCTCTCTTAGCCTAGGAGAGATGCTCCAGTTCTTCACCATCTTAGTGGGCCTTTGTTGGGCTCTCTTCAATATGTCCATGACTTGAGTACCAGGGAGCCCAGAATTAGAGAGAGTACTCTGGGAGTGGCCTAACTAGTGCTGAGGATGGGACAAGGACCACCTCCTTTGACTTCCTGGCAATAATTTCCCTAATTCAGCCAAAGATGCCATTAGCTTTCTATGTGGCAAGGGCATATTGCTGGTTCATGGACAACTTGGTGGCCATTAGGACATCCAGGGCCTTATCTTCAAAGCTGTTTTCCAGCCTGTCAGCTTCCAGCATATACCTGACATGCCTGGGGTTTTTGCTCCCAGAAGCAGGACTTTACACTTCCCTTTGTTGAACTTCATGAGACTATGGGATGTATCTCTTCACTGTTTGATCATGTTTGAGATATCTTTGACCCTGCTTTTAAGTACAAAATCCACTAAGGACAAGAGATACATTGCAGAAGAAACATAAGTGTTTAAAATTATCTCTCTGAAAAATCTATTTATGACACATGCTGAGTGAGATCTTCTGGGTGCACAGTAAAAGATGAGGCTATACCTACTCGGCTATAGTGGCCAACTGAATTTGAATTAAGCCCATAGCTGATACTGATATCCATAATTATGCATTTCCCTGATCAAGCAGCAGACACCTGACTTAGCATAGCCTCTAACTAGACAAGGTGGATATCAACAGTTAAGGTAACCTGACTGATGAGATTTTGGAACTTTAGGTATAAAACAATACTAAAAAATGGTATTGACCTTTTGTTGGAGTGTCTCACTGCCCTGAATTGAACTAAGATTTCACTATGCCACAGAGTCTTGGGAGAACTACCTTGGAAAGAAACTCCATGGGGGAGGAACCATCACCACATCAAATAGGTCAAAAACTAACATGAGTGTCATGTAAAATGCTGACTGTTTTCTTTATTTCTGACACAATCGTTTGGAGAAGTGCTCTCTTAATGTTGTCAGGAACTAGGAGAATTCATAGAACTTAACAATAGTTTTAAGGTTTACAAGTAGAAAAGCAATCTGAAACTCAGGACTCCACTTTGGCCAGCCACCAGCTTACACTTTTCTGAGACTGCAGTATTTTTATTCACTGCATTTGCTAGGTATTAATAACAATTAATTTTGATTCAACCTCCCTAGAGTCCTTTTCTAAAACAAAAGATTTTTGCATAACAGCCCTAAAACCAAATTATTCTTACTTAACTGGACAGTCAGCTTCCTGTCACCGACCACAGACTTTTGCTCTTCCCAAGTCAAAGCAATAGAAAAAGAATTTTTCACCTCATGAACCTCTACTTCTCAGGAGGCTTGGAACTGGGGCAATGAAGGCATCTGCAGTCAGTCTCCATTTCACATTTTTAAAAACATTCTACAGTCTTCTCCTCTGCTACTCTGATGGCTGGTTTCAAATGCAGTCTTTCACTTGCTTTGCTAACCTTTAATCCTCTCTTGCCTTAATGCAGTTGGATACATCCTCTCATAACTTCCACAAATTATGAAAAAACAACAGCAAAGAGCAAGGTAATGAAGAGACAACAAACAAAAAATAATTTCCCCCCCACTGTATCATCACTATTACTACACAGTGAATAAAATATGTGTGTAGATGAAAAGGGAGAAAATCCCTAACTCATCTTGAAATTACTCTCCCTTTTAATTCTTTTTCCTTTGTCTAGCATTTTTTTTTATCAAGTGTTTTGGATATGAAGACAGGTAAAAAGAGGCAAACCCAGCAGCTTGCATTCCTACTCCTATCCTACCTACCTACCTACCTACCTACCTACCTACCTACCTACATACATACATACATACATACAACTATGTACTCCTAAATGTCCCCTTCCTTTCAAGTTACATTCTTGTCCCTTAAATATTTATTTTTTCCTCCTACTCTCCCTCAAGACTCTTGGATTTTTGCTTTGCCACTTCTCAGCCTGAATAGCTGGGTACTGAGAGCTCAGCTCCTGCCTAACACGTTCAGAGAACATGAGCTTCCTCCTCCAGACACAGATCACAAAAAGACTTAAACACACATTCATGACAGAGGGCTTGCATCTGTTGTGCAGAAAGTAATGTGGCAGTGAGAGAAGAGGGAGATATACAGCAATTTATCTGCCTGTTATACTTCAGCAAACCTGCTGACAGATTACGTGCTGTCTAAGTAACACTTTCTTCTAGTGAGACACTAGGCGCTTAGAGAACCAACCTTAGACACACATCATCATCATCTAAGAGCTGGTCCTGGTAGCCTATACACCTCTTTCACTTTCTCAGGACAGCTTGTCACCATTCTTTCTGACAGAGGTCACTTCAGCTCTGCCAGACAGTTTTAGCAGCCTGTCAGAAAGGCTAGTAAATCATGTCCTCCATCAGTATTGCACTCTACCAATCCACTTTCCAACCCTCGATTTCTTTACTTTTAAAAAAAAGCCTTTATTTTTTCTTTTGAAATGTGCAGACTTTATCTTCTGATTCTATACAAGCAATCATGACCTCCAAGCAAAACCTGTATTTCTTCCTCTAAAAGTATGGGGAATATGTTCCATGCAAACAATTTACTTCTGTCCTTCCTGTAACAGGTCTGCTGTACCAATGACCTATTCCAGTTATTCCCATCAGCTTAAATATTTATCTAAGGCACATAAGATTCTGGAATTGAAAGAGTGTCATCTCAAAATAAAACAAAGAAAAACAAAACAAAACAAAACAAACAAACAACAAAACAAAACAAAACAAAACAAAAAAAAAAAAAACAAACACCACCAAACCAAACCAAAAAGATGGATGGCAATGAGAAAGCTGTTAGAATGGGAAAAGGGAGCTTGCAATGTTTCTTCAGTGTGAAATTATCTACTTCAATGGTAGTGTTGGGTAACAAATGCAGGACTCTTTCCTACAATTTGACATTCCCTCACTTCCTGTTTCACACAATCACCCTAAAAATCACTGCATCAGCTGCTGCTGCTTGATGTAGCTTTTCTGCATGTATCTCCTCATTTGTTTAGTTTACCTGGATGAACTTTTCTGACATGATGGATATGCTTGACATTTTTGAAACCTGCATATTTATTTCCTTTCCTTTCTGCAGGGAAAGAGACAAGAGTAGCAAGCCTAGAGACTGTTCAACAAGACCCTTTAAGCCTTAGTTACATTATTGAATTACCATGCACATACATTTAGGAAAAACCCATACACATGTAACCATATTCACAAAGTACAAGTTTCTTCAGAAATGATCAAGGCAAGGGCAATGGCAAAGGCAAGGGCAAGAGAACAGACATACCAGGGCCACACTTTGAACCCAGTGAGTGAGGTGTTGTCCAGGTGATTACTGACATACAATCTCCTGATGTTCGTGGAGTTCTGACTCAAAAAGTCTTCTTGTCCATAATTCTTGAAGAAGAGTCAACGTGTCTGGATCCTTCTTGACAACATTTAACATAAAAGTAACTTTCTGTTAACAGTCAGTGTAAAAGTAACATTTGTCTTCATTAACATCTTCTTTGTCATCTTGCTGAAGTCACTGCTTAAATTCTGCTTGCATGGGAAATGCTTTTATGTAGGTAATACAACAGGAAAGAAAAAAAGAAGAAAAAGTTCATGCCATATTACACACCCTTTTAGTTTTCCAGAGCCAACCACATGAGAAGCCAGGGAAGAGGAGCTGACAGCTGGATTCCATTGGTGGAGAAGTTCACTGCAGAGTTAATGATATTTTCAACTATTCACCTGCAATCAAGACCAATGCTGAAGGGTAGCTGCATGTGTAAAATGCTGACAGTGCTCTGTATTCCCCGCAACAGGTGAACTGTCAGGAGAACAGGAAGCATTATAAATGAGGCAATGTGTTTTGGAAGTGCAATGCTATTTTAAAAGTAAGTACTGAGCTCAGGGACTTGGACAAGTCTGGAGATGGATTAGGTTTGAAATAAAGGGTCTTTCACTGTTGCTCTAGTAAGACTCCACAAGTATGAACAGAGACAAAGAGTTTATTCGTTTTTTAACTATTTTGTATGACTTAACATGAACTAAAACAATGAACTTTGAATCAGGGAAATACATAATAATTTAGGTTGAAAAGGATCTCTCTAAGTCATTTGGTCCAAATCCCACTCAAGACAGAGAAAACTTTAAAGTTACATTAGGCTGCTCAAAGCCTTGTCAGGTATTTCCAGCAGTGGTCATTCCACAGCTTCTCTGGTAAATCTGTTTTAGAGTGTAGGGAAAGGAGAGAAAGAATAAGAAGACAGACTTCTGATTTAAAATTAAATTAGACAGCTTCAATTAAATACAAACAATAGGAGAAAATACGTACAAATATATACAAATATGAGTAGGAATGTGCAAACCCCTATAATCTCCACTGACTCTTGGCAACTCCCATTGCTTTCTCCTGACTGTGAGCAGTTCTAAAAAGTCTCGGATAACTGCCAGAAAGAGAGGCAGAGCAGACAGGAGCTGAGGGCAGAGTTATGAGGGTCAGGAACACACGGACCTAGGGATCAACGGTGATGGATAGACAGATTCCTCCCTGGACACTGGTCATGAATGGAAGAGGAGGAAGAAGAAGCAGGGCTTCACTTCTGTGATCCCTGAATTTATAGACTGTCATTTAAATCTATAGATGGAATAATTTGTTTCGACAATTTTGCCAACTGTCTAGTCCATTCCTATGGAAGGATTGTAGATATGACCCTTTTGCTCCTTTAGTGCCCAAAGCAGATTCAAGAAGTAGAGCAAAGTGTCTTTGGTCTCTCAGCAGTAACTATAAACATTTAGGCTTTATTTGTCCACTAGCTGGAAAACTTGCTGCTGGTTTCAGCAAGTCTGCTGCTTAAAAGAAAGTACACTGAGGAAAAAAAAATAATCAGTAAAAAAAAATAAAATGGCTTCATCCTGGCACAAAGCAGAACACGAAAGGAGGAGAGGAGAGGGCCAAGAGCAGGAAGGGAGGGGAGTTTTTTTTCGCTTTTCTACCTTACTATCTAATAAAGTAAACACAATGTTTAGAAACAAAAGTTCTAACATGTGAACAAAGTATCTCTTATCTCTAGGAAAGAATCTATCTCATTGAATACATTCATCATTCAAAATATATCTGCTTTGAAATCTTTAATGAGAAATATCCCCAGGGAAAAGTTTTCTCTCATTTTACTTGAGAATTGCACATTTATCATTTGAGTATCCATTGGCCATATTAGAATTCAGACAAATATCTGCATATTTTAAATATCTGCCTGAATACTGGGATCATTTGTCAATGTCCTCACTGAATTGTAAGTCAGACAGAGTTGTGTGCATTATTTGAGACAGAAAATGAACTGTTTGAGTTGCTATGGTTACAACAATGGAGAAGATAAATTTGTGTAGCTACTATCTTTCTTGAGGGGGTGGGGAAAGATAACTGAAAAAGTTAGCCCAGGGCACTAGGATAGGGTCAGAACTGAAACAAAGCTTTGTATGTGCATTTCATTATATGGGTGAAAGAGACAATGTATCCATAAAGGTAAATAAATGTTGATGGATTCTTCTATTACACTCCCTTTCTCAAAATTTATTCTGCAATTTGTGCCAATCAGGTCATAACGATTGGACTGGTTCAAGTAACAAGATTTGTTAATTTGGACAGTCGTCTAATTTAGAATAGCATGATGAGGTGGTGAGTTCCTCACCCCAAATTACTGTTAAGATTTTTTTTTTCATAGAAATACAGAATCACAGATTAATTCAGGTTGGAAGGGATCTCTTACCTAGTTTAAGCTCCCTGTTCAAGTAAGGTCAACTAGAGCAGGTTATCTCAGTGTCCAGTCAGACTTTCAGTATCTCCAAAAATGGAGATTCCTTAATCCCTCAGGGCAACGTATTTCACTGTTTGACAGCCCACACAGTAAAAAGGGTTTCCTTGTGCTGACATGGAATGTAGTGGGTTTTAAGGTGTGCTTATTGTCTCTTTTCCTCTCACTGGGCACCACTGAAAAAAGCCTGGCTCTGCCCTCTTCATTCTCTCTTGCAAGGTAATTACACCTACAAATACAAACATAGAAGAGACATGAATGAAGTTTGCATTCAGTTTTCTGCTAGGAGGTCTTTTCTGATGTCAGTAGAGGTTCTATTAACTTACAGCAGAGAAATGAGGTCACTGTTAAGACTATTATTGCCTATTACACATAATTTAAATAACTATGAATATATTATTTTACATATTTACTAATGACTGTGAATTATTTATGAACCGGTCCATGAATTTTAAAATGTCAGTATTTTTTGTAGCCATCTATGAGTAGATTACTACATAAGCTAATTTCATTAGTATATTTGCATGCAGCTCACCACTGTTCTTGGTGATCAGTGATAACCCACATCTGCCAGTTTATGCCTAACTTTCTGAGGAAAAGCTGTCATTTCTCAAAATACAAGAACTGAAGAATTTCCAGTGTTACTCTGATGCACTACTGTATGTTTTTGGCACTGTGAGAGAAAATTTTGGAGCTGAATAATAACTAATAGTTGATGTTCATTAAATTTGTTGAATCTAGAAAAATGTTATTGTTGAGAGATCTACAACTGTCAAAACATTCCTAAAAACTGAATAAGTAACTGAATAAATCTGTGATTTTACATCACTATTTTCCCACCCTTTTGGGCATTATAGTAACTTGCTCCAGGAATTCTATCAGTGGAGAACTATATTGATAGAGTGATTAATACTAAATTTCGATAGACTCTGGTCTATTTGTTTATACCGGGTTTTGTAAGAAATGTAATGACCAAGATGGTTATAAGAAAAAAAGAAATCTCTTAAGAACTAAATCCATATTAACCAGAACCTTTTTATAGGAGGAAGGATTATGATTAGCCAAATCTATATTAAAACTTAGAGGCCCTTTTCCTACCAGTGCCAATGATTTTAATTTATTATTTAGGATGGATTGTGTAAGATATCAGATACAATTAAATTAGCTACATTTTTCCTCCACAGAGATGTAGGATGATAATAACTTTGCTAAAAATCATCTTCAACACAAAAATTTTGGGGAAAACAGCACAGTTCAAGAGTGGTGGGAGCTTCCCATGGTAGAGACTGGCAGCTAGGAATTGTTCCACTGCCCCAGCCTGGAGCAGGGCAGCTAGGGGACACTGGGGCTTGCAAAAAACTCACAGGGTTTTTTATATATTGTCAATTTCCAGAAGGCTATTTCAGGGGGTGTAGGGCTGGAGCATGGGCAGGGGATTGGGTGCACAGTATGAGTGACTTGAGGGTGGGTAGGCTCAGACTTGCCATGGGGACCCTAGGAGGCCAGGCAGGCTAGGAGGCTTGTCCACCACCATGCATAAGCAAATATTCCTGCTGCAGCGTCTGCAGATGCTTTCTCTTCAGAAATTCAAATGAAAGGCTATTTTAATCAGACTCGGTTCTTCTCCAGACCCTACATACACAGCATCAAAGCAGGGGAGAAATTTCAAACAATGTTCTTTTACTCTGCTTCAGAAGATATTTTTCTTTTAGTTCTATTTGAGGTGTGAAAATAAAGCCAATATGTTGACATTTTTATGTCACTGCATTCCTATCATAAGTAAAAAGTCACATTAATAAAATAATTTCATTTTCCAGTTCACTGGCCCATAAAGTGGCTTATTGCACTTAGGTATTTAATACAAATACAGAAAAGTATTTACTTTGATACATTTTAATTCTATCAAGAGTTGTGGTGACATTTTAACAATAGGAACTAGTGAATAGACTGTTTAGAGCATTAACCTGTCACTTTCAGATCAACATTAAAATCCAGCCCAGGCGGACCGCATAATCTCTAAAACGAGTTTTATCCAGAGGCAATAATCTACAGAAGGTACCTATTTTGAAAACTCATTCTCCTTGAAAATGCCTAGGAGATACCATTGTTCCTGGAGATGTATGCTGAGTGGCCACACAGGTGTGACAGTGGTCCCTTTCCTGTCATTAAGCATGGTGAGCTTTGCCTGCTCTGCCCAGGCTGAGCCACATCTAACCAGTGAGCAGCAGAAGAGTCACTAACGTCATAACTGTTGCACTACCCTAGCTATTCTCAGATGCCTCAGTGTCATAGTTTGACTCAGAATCAACAGATGAATGACAATAATGCTCTCTATTGCCCCCCTTCCTGCCCAGGTAGGAAAAGAGAAACAGTGTAAGGAAAGAGCCTTCCAGCCTGAAAATTAAACTTTCTAAATAAAAATACATGCAGGTATGTGCAGGAACGTGCAAAACTCCTATCACGTTCTCCCACCTCCAGCAACTCCTGCAGCTCTTCCCCTGAGTTGTGGAGAGTCCCAAGAAGGTCCTAGACTACCTCCAGAGATAGCAGCGGAGCAGACAGGAGCTGAGAGTAGGGACATGAGGGTCAGGAATATACACGCCTAGGGATCAAAGGAGATGGATGGATGGAGTCTTTCTTGGATGCCTGCCACGGACCAAAGAAGAAGGAAAGGGGACTTGACTTCCATGATCCCTGAATTTATTATGAGTCTGACACATACATAAGATGACATAAATTGTTTGGCTAATCTGTCTGCTCCTCCCTACAGGATAGTTGTAGATAGGATTATTCTGCTCCTTTAGCATCCAAAGCAGCAGATTCAAGAAGCAGAGCAAAGTGTCCTTGGTCTCTCAGCAGTAACTATGAACATTCTGGCATTATCAGTCCACTACCCGGAAAACTTGCTGCTAGTTTCAGCAAGTCTGCTGCTTAAAAGAGAGTTCACTGAAGTAAAAAATATCAATAAAAAGAAAATTATCTTCATCCTAGCTCAAACCAGGACACTTAGTCAGCTTCCATCTATGTTTTTGGCAAAATAAGAGCAAATACAGTAGTCAGAACTAGCAAAAGCAAGGGACATTTCTTTTTTTTAAAAAAAAAAAAAATCACTGAGTCACAATCTATGGTCTCTCATATGTTACAAAATGTGGCATTCAGAATGTACAGTGCTTGTCTCAAACAATCCAAGAGATAAGTGATGGACTTTGGAACTCAGGATATCTGTTGTCTGTCTTGTGGCATCTGAGAGTTGAACAACATTTGTTGATGGACTAAAGAGATGTCTCAGCAACCCACTCAACTGTTTTGCTTCCCCTCCTGCAATGTGTACCTGAGAACTGGGGAGTTTAATGTGGGACATGCTGAGCTTGGAGAAAAAAAGGAGATCTACAGCTGGTGCTGGGAACAGAGTATTCAGTGATAACCAGGCCTTGATATGATATCTCATGAAAACCACCAACTTAGCAGGACAAGACAAAGAGTGCTGGTCTCAAGCCCCTTCCTAGGACTGAAACTCCACTGCAATAAACTAATCCTGTGGTGCCAGTTGTCTCAACCTCCTCTTTGAAATGGCTGGTCTTAACACTTAGCCAAAAAAAGACTATCTGCAGGACATAGCCCTGGAGCCATACCTACCCCCCTGCTATCTCGGAAGAGCATGGAGAAGATAGCAGGATTTTCTCCCTTATTCAGGGAGAAAAGTGGGGGTGGAGTGGGCAAGAACTGTATAAAAATCTGTGACACTATGGGTGCATTTAAAGCACTTCCCCACCAGGAACCACTTCCCCACCGATGACATCACTGGACCATGGTGGTAACTATGCTCTCGCTTGCTGTCCTCTGTATCTCTGCTTTCTCCTTTCTTTTCTGTCTCTGTTTTCCTCCCTGTCCTATCCGCTCTAGGGACTTTGCTGTGTAACTCTAATAAAAGTTTGTTGTGCGTGTGACATCTGACCTCGTTTGCATCTTAATTTCACTATTTGGGATCACCTTTAATAAAAAGGTGCCACGTATCCGAATACCGGATGGTGACACAAAGTGATACATGGAAACTGTTATGTATTACTGTGCATTAGGTTTATTCCCTCTCCCTCATTCCCCATGTATTTAGTCCCCATTGAACCCAAATGGGTCTGTTAAATTGTGTGAAAGTAGTACTCATCATAGTGATGTATGAAGCTGAAGTGTTTGGAAAAACATTGCCATATCCAATTTAATTTCTTTCCAAGAAAATGAAGAGGCTGAGTGAATTTGTATTTCCCTGTATTCTTATAATCTGTTCACAGTGCACATAGATGTGTAAGGGGTTATTTCATTTCACTTTTGTAAAACACAGATACCAAGGTAAAGAGAATAATCCTTTGGCTGTGGAAATGCAGATGTCATGAGTAAAACTAAACTGAAAGAGGCCTGAGTGCAATGAATCAAATGAAGTCTTAGTTTCTAAGACTCTAACCCTGTGTTTCACATTAGAGTGGGCAGTGAAGGTACTGCAATGAAATGTGGGATCATTATCTTCTTTTGGACCTCCTCTGATGATCTTAGGGGGACCGAATATAATTAAATCAGGACTGTTAATTTACGAACTACACAGCAATACATATTGTGGCTCTGAGGCAACTTGTTCACCTTATGTGTTCTGAATTACTGACAGTCTCATGAAAAGTTGACCATTATATGGCTGAATATATATGTAAATCTGGCACAAGTTGAACTTATTAGTCACTATGTGTCTGACTGGGGCTGACAAAAATGATGTATTCATACATATAAATCCAAGGGCAGATGTCCTGCAGTCCTGGTTTGAGCCAGGATTAAGCCAATTTTCCTTTCACTGATATTTTTTTTCCTTCAGTGTGCTTTCTTTTAAATATCAACACTCTGTTCTAGCTAGAGCTGATAGGACAGTGGAATGTTTTTCTAACTGCTGGGTCTTCAAGGTCGCACCTTCACTCTACCACCTCAGACATCTGTGACCACCACTGTAAGAGGCTGAGTTAGACAGACAGCAAAATTGGCCAGAGATATTCCATTCCATATATCTACGTAAGCTCACAGGACGGTCAGAGATCACAGAAGACAACTTCCTTCTTCTTCTTCCCTTCTCTTCCATCCATGGCTGGCATCCCGGGAGGGCTCCGTCCATCCATCACCATCAGCCCTTAGGCTCGAGCTCTCCTGACCCTCATCACTCTCCGCTTTCTCCAGCAGCAGCTCTGTGATTTCTTGGGACTGTTCCAGATGAGGGGAGTGCTGTGGGAGTTGCTTGGGGTGGGGAGAGGTGAGAGGCTTGTGCGCATTCCTGAACACATTTGTATATAATTGTATATATTTTCTTATATCATTAGTGTTTAATTAAAGCTGTGTAGTTTAGTTTTCAATCCAGCCAAGTCTCTCTCTTTTTCTCTCTCTCCTTCCCTACCTGGGTGGGGAATCTCGAGGGGATCGAGAGCGTTGTTGTCGAGCCTGAGTCAAATGGTGATGCTTAATACAGTGATTATTTCTCCATTTAGTTTTAAAAATTGGAGCAAATCTTTGTGGGCAAGGTTTGGAATGGGAGGCTGAATGAGTAATGATCCAGGTTTTCGGATACACTAGTCATTAGCACTGCTTAAAATGAAAACTGACATGAAATCAAACAGGTGTCAAAGCTGTAGCTCCTCTTCCTCCTCAAAACTTTACCTGTGTCAAAAGCAATTCCAAAAAACAAACAAGTATAAAACTTTTTAAATGCAGTTGCCTTTTTTATAAGAAAATTTTACAGAAATCTTCAAAATTAGAGTACATCATTGAAACCTAAGATTTGTATTCATTTAGAGAGTAAGAAGACAATGCTGTACACAGGCACTAATTGTTAAATGTGATCAAGCACTAATTTGTTTCTACTCTGATGAACTTTTGATACTTCCGTTGTTCACCAAGAAAGCCTGGAATTAATAGCTCGGATAGAAAAAGAATTGATATTAATGGAAAGGTAAAGAACGTAGACATATCTGAGTAAATTATTCAGAAAAGTAATTAATAGAAGAGGTCTTAACACTGTTCCCACTGGCCCCTTGCAATCTGTAACATTGGTTTAATTCAGTCATTACTTACAACAATTAAAGAAATTGTAGATATTTTGTTAGTATACTGATGGCCAGAATAGTCACACTTCTTTGACAGATACCATTTTTTCCCAACTTTCTGTTACTTGGGAAGCAACTAAAAAAGGTCTTAAGGTCGAAAGGGGTTTCACTTTTTTTATTAGACATCCTAGGCAGATAAGGTCTTGGCTCTGTATTACTCAATAGTGATACTGAAGACTAGAAGAAAATACAAGGATTTCCTGTGGAGTTTTGGAGATGACAGTAGACTGGCAGAGCTGTAAATTCTACTGCTGATATGTAACGATTACTAAGCAGTCTGGGAAGACAGAGACATTTATGATCTATCTACATGAAGTCATACTGAAGAGGTGAACCAGCTTTTGAATGTCTATATAATGGGATATGGTGAACTACCTGCTACAATTTAAAAAAAAAAAAAAAAAAAAAGATTTTTTGAGACTGTTAGCAGAAAGCTGGATGTCCATACTTTCAAATTACTCAGAAAATGCAACAAATTTCATAAAACCAAAAAACGTTCCATAACCCTTCAATAAGGTGTATTTCTGCAGTCAATTTACCTTCATATCATTAGGGTCCATAAGATGCTAAACACAAAAAAAAAAGAGAAGTGCCTCTGATCTTTTATGAAAACAGAATAAAATTGTGCAGAAAAATCTGGATAAGAAAGCTTTGAAGAAGAAGTAAATGAAAGACTTTTTATAATGATGAGTATTAATCAGTATAAAAAGAGATATGGCAGCTTTCTTCACAAGTGATCCACGACTGTGAGATGTGCCCTGCAATTAAGCAGGAGAAACGGTTGAAACCTTTGTGGTATGAGAGGAGGTGGTCAAAGTACAAGTATGGAGAGGCCTGGCAAATTGTTTGCATCATACTGCCTCAGAGCTGCCAGGGTAAGCACTATGTGCTTACAATGGTGGAAACAAGTACAGGAAGGTTGGAAACATATCCTGTGCCTCATTCCACAACCAGGAATACTATCCTGGGCCTTGAGAAACAAATCTTGTGGAGACATAGTAATCCAGAGAGGACTGAGTCACACAATGGGACTCATTTCAAAAAAAGTCTTGTCACTGACTGGGCTTAAGAGCATGGTATTGAGTGGATTTACCATATCCCGTACTATGCACAAGCCTCAGGGAAAGCTGAAAGGTACAATGGCTTGTTGAAGGCTACCCTGAAGGCAATGGATGGTGGAACTTTAAAAACTGGGACAAAAATTTGGCAAAGGCCACCTGGTTAGTTAATACCAAGGGATCCAACAATGGGGCTGGTCCTGCTTACTCAGACCTTCTACATACTGCAGATGGGGATAAAGTCCCTGTGGTATGTGAAAGAAACCTGCTGGGTATAAGTGTTTGGGTCTATCCTGCTTCAGGCAAAGGTAAACCTGTCTGGGGTGTTGCTTTTGCTCAGGGACCTGGACATACCTGGTGTGTGATGATGGAGGATGGAGAAATACAATGTGTACCTCAAGGTAATCTGACTCTGGGAGAGAATCCTTAATTTGACAGCTGGTAAAATATAGAGCCTATATGTAATATATGGTAGGGAATAAGGGGTGGAATGTCCTGGTTTGAGCCAGGATTAAGCCAATTTTCCTTTTACTGATTTTTTTTCCCTTCAGTAAGCTGTCTTTTAACTAGTAACAGAGCCTTCCAACTAAGACTGATAACAGTGGAATGTTTTTTCTAACTGCTCGGTCTTCAAGGTCGCATCTTTACTCTGCCAGCTCAGACACTACAGGGAAATCTATGACCCCTCCATAGGAGGATAAGCTCAGAGGAAGGTCAGAGCTCACAGAAGAAAACTTTCTTCCTGCTTCTTCTTCCTTTCTCTTCCATCCATGGCCAGCATCTGGGGAGGACTCCGTCCACCCATCACCATTGACCCCTAGGCTCAAGATCTCCTGACCCTCATAACTCTGTGCTTTCTCCAGCAGCAGTCCAGAATTCTTGAGGAGGACGAGGGGAGGAAACTTCTAGTCATTTATTTTCAGTCCTGTCATCAGTACTACTCTTATTGAGCAGGTAAACTGGTAACACTTAGGTGAAAACAATAGTAACAGTAAACTTGTCTTTCATATCTCACAGAAAAAGATACACACAACCTGTTTCTACCTGTGTCATCTTTCAAGCACAGCTCCTACAACATGACTTGCCTTTCATCTTGGTGAAATACGCTAGCCTACCTTACTAGACTGAGAGTAAACAGACTCCATTCAGTTAGGCAATCACACTACACAAAGGATAATATTCCTGTCTGAATTGCTCATCAGGTAGAGATTGTCACATGACCATAAACTCTCTCTTCCAGTTGGATCACAGTTTCTAAAAATAAGAACAAAACAAAACAAAACTAGACCTCAGATATTTCCTCCCGGCTTTTTTCTGTGGAATCTCTCTCCTGTCTAGTCACTGCTGAGTGTTGCACTGGAAAGACAAGTGTTTCACCTAATACCATGAAGCCACATCTTGATAGATAGTCTTCCTTTGTTCAACCATGTAACCATGTCCTTAATATTATTTATCAAAAAACTAGTACTAGCTCAATACTTCATATGTTTACTTCAGTCTATATAGCCAACATTTTTCAGATCATTTTGTTAAAATCCAGCTTAAGCTAAGAACCTAATTTAAGAAATCTGGGAGTATCTAATTTTAAAGAGGCTAGTGCCTTCAAAAATATTTAAATAAATGCTTGAAGTTAGCTATTAAAAAAAAAAAAAAGTCATCTGAAAAATAGAAAAATATCAGCCTGTTCTAGCAGATTATATTCCAGAGTTTCAGAAAAGAGATTGAACTACTATTCCATGTTTCAATGCTGCATTTTCATTATCTTCAAGCACAGACATGTAAGACAAGCATATCTGGCTTAATGTGGTTTTGGAAGAGTGAAAGTCCCTGTGGAGCAACAGTTCACTGTAGATACTTTTCCTCGCTTCTCAAATTCCTGGATTATGTTACCTTTAGTTGTTACACATGTGTGGATCAGAGATCTGTGTTTACCTATTGTGAAAAGCCATTTTACACTCATATAAAAGAGCTTATTTCACAAATGAACAAGCCAAATGTTTAGCTTATTTTAATATCTGAATGAGATCCAAAACAGATTTAATTGAATATTCATTTCATGCAGCTTTAGCCAACTGAGTTGCTTAAATGAATTGGTCCCACGAGTAACAATATGTGTATATGGATACTTAATGAATGAGTTGACAGTAGCCTTCAGCAGTGTCCTGCATAAAGTGCAAAAAGCTGATGAAAGATTAATTTGTACCCTAGCACACAACAGTTTTATAATACATTATCGGGGCTGTGGAAGTAACACATGAAACTGACTTTTTACAAGCTGTCAAGAGGTTGTAATCTTTGTGTACTGAGGCACCAAGATGCTCCCATTCCTATATAGATCATCCCTTAGCTGTATAGATCCCTTTCCTTCCCGGCACACTTTCAATTTCTCAGTGGGATTTAATAACACCTTCTCATTCACTTACTGTCAGGACAGTTCTGGGCTTCTGTCTTCCTTCAGATATTTGCAGCTCCCACCACAATGCAGTGCAGCAGGTGTTTCAGATGAAAAGGCATTAATTTTTGCAAGAGAGTGCATGAAAATGTATCAGTCTTGTGCATCTTCTATTTCTTTAGGTTAACTAGGTTTCTCAGATTATTGTAACCCAATAGTTTTAAATAAAGACCTAAATTTTCTTCTGCCTTGTGGGAGAAAGGAAGGTGGTGTACTTTATGGTAGTACTGTTCTTCATACCATGTGATCTTTGCCTTTTTGTCCTTGCTACAAAATCTACAGGATAGAAGACACAGTGTACTTTTGAAAGAGAGGCAATACCTTCCCCTAAATGTTTCTCATTTACCAGTGTGGTGGGTTGGTATTAGCCAGCTGTCAGACACTGACCTAGCTGCTCTCTGACTTCTCCTCCTTCTCCAGCAGGGCAGGAGGAGAAAATAAGATGAAAAAGCTCATGGGTCAAGGCAAATACAGGGAGATCACTTGCCACTTACCATCATCAGCAAAACAGATTCAACCTGAGGAAATTTTTCTTTCTTTTATTTCCAGTTAAAATAGTTTTGGATAGAGAGAAACAAATACAAATTAATGTAACACATTCCCCAGGCTCAGCTTCACTCCCAACTTCTCTCCCTCCCCTCCTCCCTTGGGGAGGGAAAGGGATAGCAGAGCTACCCCAGACTGATCAGGAACCTATCAGTTTGCCAGTGGGAATCTCTGCTGCTTGCCAAAATCTGTACTCCTTCTCCCACTCCAAGGTGCAGCTGGCTCTGTTAAATTTTATCTGGACAAATGTACAGTATTTGACAGCTATAAATTAGAGCAGAGGAATAGCTACTTTGAGAACTATTCTGCAAGAATTCCAGTTTCAGTTATAGCTGCATTTACATTGCATAGTCTTGGAGAAATTTAAATGTTGAATTAAAACACTATGTAAGGAAATTGTTATGTACATAGGTAGGCCAATATTGCACAGTTTGCAGGCATAACACATGAATAATAGTTCAGCATATCACAGGACTGTTAGATAAAGAGCTATTATGGACTGTGAGGTACACAGAGAAGACATGGAGGAGAGTGAGAAGTCTGCCTGCCTTGGGTTTATGTGATCCTCCAGCTCTGCCATGGAGAACAGGTATACCACATGGTTTGGTCAGGTCGGATTTTTTTTGGTTCAGAAGTAGCCCCAATAAATCTTCTTGACTCATGGAAACCTCTAAGTGATTCAGCAGCCACTGTGTACCATATACAGGATCAGAAAACAGTTTCTGTGACATGGGAAATGTTAGAACATCCATGTTTCTTTTTATGTATTTTACCCTGTATTATTTAGAAGTTGCATGCATTGTGGAAAAAAGTTCTCTGCTTTACTGTATGTTCAGGTAGGCCGAAGGACTAAGCTTTCACAAGCTTTTTGAGAAGACTTCATATTAAGTATTGTCATAAAGCCATGAAGTTTCCTTCTCACCTTGTTTTTCTCCCAGAATTATTTTTTTTCCCCAGTCTGTTTAGTGTGGTCATGCTAAGACTGTCTTTTCTTACTTACCTTTCTTGGCTCCTCCCTTTGATAAAATAACTTGGCTTAAGAATACTTTAAATATGCTATTACATTGTTGGAATGAAGAAAGGAAGGAACTTCTCTTTACAAAGCTTGTGCCTACATTATATTTCATTGCCCTTCCATTTCATAAGGATTTGTCAGAGTTTGTAGATGCTGAATTTGTACTGTTCGATTCTCTAGTATCCTATTATGAGGGACCAGCCCTCAGGACCCATACTTGCTGGAACTGGTGTTGAAATCCCATTGTAACCGCTCTTGTTTGTATCCCAAAAGGCCTGCCTGAGAGGATGAAGCCAACAATGATGGCCTGCATATGGCCTGCAGCCTGCATGTACAAAGACTGAGATAAGGGCGATGACCAAGGCATTGAGGGGTCGGAGGTCCACTCCAGCTGCTTAGGCTTATGACTCAAACATGATTGCTCATTCTTGCAAAATAAGAAAAGCAGGCCTATAAAACAGGGGGCTGCAATGGTGGGCTTGGGGAGCCTCACAGATACCAACTCTCTCCTGCTGGCTGGCCCAACAATGGATCTGAGGCTGGTGATTTTCTACTATCTATCTCTCTAAACTTTTCTTCTCCTACACTTTCTCTCTCTTCCTGATATCATTAAGTAATGCAAGGCCTAACCACAATTTTTTTTTCTCAGGTTGTACACCTTAAACATGTATGTATTGTACTCTCATGATCTAAATGTCAGACTTTATGATCGTGCAACCTAAAATCTGTATTCCTTTTATAGTTTTAATTAAACCTAATTAAAATACAGACCTTGAGTGTCATTTTACCTTAATCTGATCAAGGTGTATGGGACAGTCGAGCGTTTCCTTGGACCATGACATTTTAATCACCCTCCCTGGAAGGACCAGGTCTGAGACTAAGGCTGGATCCAGACTCACCTGGGCTTCTCTCTTAGGAGTTTAGAAAGCAATGAGTCCAGTCTGAATCTCCCTGGGATGCCCTACCCAAGTCATGTTATACAAGATTTCTCTTTTGTCAGCTGTCTCAGCTGTGTCCCACCCCAGCTTTTAGTGTGCCCTCATCTACTTTTTGGTAGGGCAAAAGAGAAACGAAAATGGCCTTGACACACTGTAAGCACTGCTCAGCTGTAACTGAAACATTGGTATGTTAGCAACACTTTTTGGGTCATAAATCTAAAGTATAGCACCATAAGCTGCTATGGAGAAGAAAAACTGCATTTCATCCAAAACCAGTACAGTAAAATTAAACACTCTATATTGATATAGGTTTTCAGTTTAAAAAAAAAAACCTTGCCTTTTGCAAAAACAGGCAAAAAATCCAAACAAACTAAACCCAAAAATAACAAAAAACCCCAAGCACCCAAAACACCACTAATGAAACTCAAACCACCCCAAAAATACCACTTGGATTACTGTGTTATGTTCCATATCTGTATTAGATCTAAACAGAAGTCTACATTTTCCTCTTCATTATCCAAGAGAGACCTCTAGGTCACTATGCTGAAAAGCTGTTCTGTTGCCTATTCATTACGTAAAAGCTACACTGCAGCCATATTCTACAATAATTAAGAATATATTGCTTCCTCTAGGCTGAGTATGTAGGCTTGGGTCTTACTCTTTTACTCCAGTTTTCTGCATGGTTTTGTAAACTGGATATCAGTTCTCTACAAATGTTGGGGATTAAGCTGTAGAGGAAATAAAAGACAAGTATAAGCACTTGATGAAAAGGGAATAGCAAAATATTACAGAGGAAATGGAATAAAAGGAGTTCAAACAGAAGGCATGATTGTGTGAAGTGTTTGCAAAGTATTATCTGAAAGTGTGGACTTATTGTATAAACTTGATAAACATTTTATGTGTACAGAACAGAAATACATTGTTGTAAGGGAAAGATGGCTGTTTTCCCTGTTAAGTATTCAATAGGTTACCAGGTACTTAACATTGTAGAACCATAAAACTGTTTAGGTTGGAAAAGACCTTTAAGATCATCAAGTCCAACCATTAACCTATCACCACCAAGTCCACTGCTAAACCATGACCCTAAAAAACACATCTACACATCCTTTAAATACCTTCTAAGATGGTGAATCCACCCCTTCCCTTGGCAGCCTTTTCCAGTGTCTGACAACATTTTCCTAATATCCAATTGAAACCACTCCTGGCACAACTTGAGGCCATGTCCTCTCATCCTATCACTTACTGGTTGGCAGAGGAGTACAAACCCCACATTGCTACAACCTCTTTTCAAGTAGTTGTAGAGAGCGGTAATGTCTCCCTTCAGCCTTTTCTCCAGACTAAACAAACCCAGTTCCCTCAGATGTTACTCACAGGACTTGTTCTCCAGACCCTCCACCAGCTTTGTTACCCTTCTTCGTATATACTCCAGCACCTTAATATCCTTCTTGTAGTGAGGGGCCAAAACTGAACACGGTATTCAAGATGCAGCCTCACAAGTGCCAAATACAGGGGGAAAATAATTTCCCTGGTCCTGCTGGCCACACTATTCCTCCTCCAAGCCAGGATGCTCTTGGCCTTCTTGGCCACTTGGGCACCCTACTGGCTCATATTCAGTCATCTGTCAACCAGAACCCAAAGGTTCTTCTCTGCTGGGCAGCTCTTCAGCCACTCTTCCCCAACCCTGTAGCACTTGGTCTTGCTGAACCCCATACCATTGGCCTTGGCCCATCCCCTGTCCATATCACTCTTCAGAACCTTCCTACCTTTGAGCAGATCAGCACTCCCACCCAATGTGGTGTCACCACAGTGTTCTCCATCCTGTTGCCCAGATCATTGATAAAGATATTAAAGAGAATTGGCCTCAACACTGAGCCCCGAGGAACAGCTCTCATGATGGGCCACCATCTGGATTTAGCTCCATCACAATTCTCTGGGATGAGCCACATGAGCTGTGGTGTGCTTACTTGGAGTTACCACAGAGTCTGAACAAGATGCGCTGTTTTGCTAGCTGGTTGGCTTTTTTCTAGTCAGTACTGACACTGATTTTCCTCACAAACTCAGAAATTATTCCTGCAGCCTCTAGATCACATTTGGTTTATTTTGCTGTATGGATGAGAACTTGCTATGTGTTTCTAATGTGTCTACTACAGCAGAACTGATTTTATTCAAGTCCTTTAGACCCTAGCAGATTTCAAAAGCAAACTGGATTCTTGAAGATCAGAACTACAGTAATCCTCATGTATCTTCAAATGATTTTTTTCAATGAGGAAAATTTCTTTTGGTTTTGTTTTTTTGAAAGAAAGCCATTTCCAGGCAGTTTTGACTTAAAGGATTTACATTCCAGATCCAATAAGGCTGTTGAATATATAATGAACTGCTTTTATTGGCAAAGAAAGTCTGTTTGCTTGTTCCTGCTACAATAATAAAGACTGCTGACAGAAGCAAGCTGAATGCATTTTGGGTTCAAAAGCATTCTATTTATAGTCAAGCTGCAAAATGATCTCTATTCACTACAATGTCTCATTTGCAGGTTACCATTCTACTTTTCTTTGAAAGCTAGTTGGCAGATGTTTCCTCCCAGCTTGACTCATTGCATTAGTGATGGGAATATATTATTTATCCTACTATCTTTAGGATCTATCTCTTTATCCCCTCATAAGCATAACTGGAGGACAGAACCAGCTTCTTTAAAACACACAGGATAGTGTATAGAGAAAACATTCTCTCTTGAATATCAGTACAACTACACAAGGCGTAATGACTTTTAAGGTGGAAGAGGGTAGATTTAGGTTAGACATTAGGAAGAAATTCTTCCCTATGAGGGTGGTGAGACACTGGAACAGGTTGCCCAGGGAACTGTGAATGCCCCATCCCTGGATGTGTTGAAGGCCAGGTTGGTCAGGACTTTGAAAAACCTGGTCTAGAGGGAGGCATCCCTGACCACGCAGGGGGTTGGAACTGGATGATCTTTAAGGTCTCCTCTAACCCAGTCCATTCTGTGGTTCTATGATTATTCAGATTCTTCAGTTTTTTAATTACATGACTTTCCAAATAGTTGAAGTCCAGAGCACAGCACTAATGTTGCTTCATTAAAAAGAAAGAAGAATAAAATAAAATAAACAAAATAAAACAGAATAAAAATTAAACATAACAAAGCAAAATAAGATAATAATAAAAAAAAGTAATAATTGCTGCAGGTATGTAGCCTCATGCCCAGTCAGTGTTTCATTTCCCCATGTAAAATGACAGAATGAAGAAAGTACCATTGTTTCATACTTCTGAAACTGCTTTAAAAATATTCTTTGATAGTGTAAGTGATGTTGATACCATTTGGCACCTTCTGTGGACATTTTTGCCAATTTGTTCCAGCATTATTGTTGAAGTTTGATTGTCTGAAGATGTTGAATTTTAAGGTTTCAAAATGCAAGGCTACTTAACAGAATTCAGAAGTTCCACAGGCAAGACATATTTTTTTTAATGTTAAGTTTTATGGAAGTGGAAGGAATTTGTCACTGGTAGATTGTTCTACACATCAGCAAATTTGCTAATTATTTTCCTCAAAATTTCAAAGTAACTAAAAAGTAACTATCATTCTGCTTTTAAAGCTGGTTAAGGAAAAAAAAAAAAAAAGTAATTTTTATTTCTGAAACAAAAAGGACTCAGCAACTCCTATGAATATTTTTCTGTCCCTTTCTTGATAAGTGATGACTACACTGTTCTTTATGTTTCATTGAGTACTGAGCAGTTGGTTACTAACCTGTGCTAGACACTCTAGTTAGTGAACTCTTTTTTTCGGTATATTCCTTATCAATACTTTTCAGTACTTTACCAGTGGCTTAGTTTTGTCCTAAGCTCACACAGACTGGGAGAAGCAGGCAGTGGAAAAGGAAATGCAAACCACAGATAGAAATCCTCTCTTGCTCTAGAACCAGGACTGATTGTCTAATTTTGAGAGATTACAGAGTTAAAAACCACAAAAGATTCTGGAAATCTGGTCCAAATGATTGCATAATATTAAAAGATGAAAATCTTACTGTGTTTCAAAGTCTGTAGCTGTTACTTTGCTTTGAAATGTGTTAATTTCACATCTCAAAAGCATTTTTTAAAAATCTCAAAACATATAGCATAAAAGTGTTGGGTTTTTTCTGTGTGAAGGAGCACAAATTAGAACTAGTCTTGTTTAAACCCATTAACTGAAAATACATTAACTCATACATAGCCAATTTTTTTTGTCAATATTCATTTTCACACTTTATTTTGGCCCTTGCTAGATGCACAGAACAGGAAAATTCAAATAAGTCAATCCTGACATATAAGGGCACCACCTAAAGCCACTTAGATAGTTGAACAAAACTTTACATAACAGAGCTCTAAACCACCTTGCACAGACTATGCAAAAAAGGTTCAAGCCAAAGGCAGCCTGCAAAGCAGTAATTGCAAAATCCACAAAAGTCAGTGGAAAAACATTAGTAATTATCAGAATACCAAGGCTTCACATTTACACTATCACCGTCCTAATGTGGAAATTAGTCTAAGAACAATACAAGTTCTTAGAAACCAGTCTAATGCTAATATCTTTGCACATTCTTCCAGCACAGATAATTCTTTACTAACATGTACTTAATACTAATTGCTAATAGATTATTCTCTTAGTAACAGAGCAACTTTGGAGACAGAACCTGCCTTCTTTCAAAATAGGCAGAGCAAGACTCTTTTATGTTTCCCTTGACTATATTGCTACGTTATGCCCCTTGCATCTTGCTTCAATACATTTGGAATGATCCTCTAAAACTTTTTCTGAGTGTTTGAAAACACAGTATTTGGATGACAGCTTCACAGACCCATGTTTGCACTTGCTGCACATGCAGTGCAGAGCAGAAATGAGTCAAGAGTTTGTCACGACTGCTTGCTACAACTTCAGAAACTGAGTTCTGACCAGTGACATTGGATTCACTCCAGAACCTGACACATCCACAGGACTGAAAAATTCACAATTTGCCCCAAATATGTGCTTATTTTGCCCTTTTTCTATTGCACCTATGAATAGACAGAAGTCTGTTATGTAAGGGTAATAATGCATTTCTAAAGCACAAAGGGAGGCAACTTTGGAGGTATGTAAAGTGTGATAATTTCATGTAAAGTCATGAAGCTATAGGAATTTACGCAAAAAGAATTTGCCTATGCTGGCTCAGAATTTGCTGCTGAAATTATAGCTATTTGCTAACCTAAGAATGCCGTTTCCACTGCTTAGCTGCTAGTTAAGAAGATTAATGAATTCTTTCTAGTTCCAATTAAAATCCTTTATCATCAAGAGGGACCAAACAACTTTTGATTTCAAAAGTACTGCTTAAGAAAGAAGACCAGGGCTGCATAACACTGACATTTTATTAGAATTCATTTGTAACAAATGGAACTTGTGTCAGCAAAGAACTGATTTTCATACAGACTTTCTTTCGCCACCAATGTAACGAAGTAAGAAAATAAAAAGCACGCCTTTCATTCTGTAAAACATTTATGTGTACTACTAATTAGAGGTAATTGTATCTTTTTTAACAAGCCATTTTACAAGGTAAATTTTTTAATTTTTCAGTCTATGCATCCAAAACAAGAGCAAAGAACACATTTTTTAATTATCTTTGTAAATACACTCCAAGCTTGAATGGCAAAGCCACATAATGGATGGTTATGATGAGACCTGCAGCATTCTGATATCTGTGGAGTATCAGGGCACAAAAAGAAAAAAACAACCAACCAAACAAAAAACAACAACCAAAAAAACCAACCCCCCTCAAAAAAAGGAAAAGAAAGTAAGAAAATCTTAAAAATAAGAAAAACAGGAGAGATTTAATGGAAAAAAAATCAGTTGTGTGTTGATTTTTTTTCATAATTGCAAACTTTTTTTTTTTTTTCCTTTTTACATGTTCTGTGTCATTTAAATACATGTAAGTGGATTTTATAAGCAGTTTCTTACAGATGTTTTTGAGTTATAACATTATTGGATGTAGAATCAATAGGGCAGTGCATAGTACAAAGGTATCTATAGAAAGTGCAAATTTCCGTAGAGGGCCACTCCTTCCCCCAGCCATCCTCTCCACTATCTGAAAACTCAAGCAATTTTTTTTTATATATATATATATTCATATATTTTGTTTCTTTCCCCATTGAAACTAATTACAAAATTAGACATAATTACACATATAGACATGAATAATAGCACCGTACTGGTTATGCTAATGGAACCAATTTTAAGCTTGGAAATGTATGATGTATGTAGACAAAGATGCTCACAATTTAAATTAGCTGTAAAATGACTATATATAGGAATACAGAAAGTGGAATGCACATCAATGATGCTAACAGTTATCTTAAGAAACATAAAACCTAAAAGGAATATTTAGCTGTACAAATATTTAGATTTCCTCACAAAGTGTCTCTTCTTTTTTTTTTTTTTAACTTTTTTTTAATTCCCTCAATTTCTTTGAAGCTTGCAAGACAGTCTGCTAGGGAGAGTGCTTTGACTCTTTTACAGATCTGCTGTTCAAGAATCTTCCCTAGGCTGTGTTTCCAAAATAATGCTTTTTTGATTATTGTGTTTTTCTGCTCCCCTACACTTGAATTGGAAGAACATGAGCACACCAAATAACCTGGCACTTCAATAATTATTTAAGAATACAAATCAAGAAAGAAGAAGTAAAAGAAACAAAGTGCACATTCTTCTCTGGTTCAGATGTATGTTCCAGAATCTCATTCTGAGGTAGCCTTCTATAATAAATCTATTTCATATATATATATATATATATGTATATATATGTATATATATGTATATATTTGATTTTGTTTCTATTTTTTTGTGTGTGTTTTTTTTTCTTTACAAAAGTGCTCAAATACAATGCTTGCTGAAGTTTGGTCTTTCATATTTTTCTTTTTATTAGTAGTGGGAAAAGTGGAAGAGGAAAAAAAAAAGTTGAGGACACACTGACATGCCATACCAATGCTCCTATTTGATACCTCAAATCAAAAATTCCTTTGATATTTATATATTGACAACAGCAGAAGGCATGATGGAAACCAGGGTCAATGTAAATAGCATCCTATTAAGAGTCTCAAAAATACTTTGTGCTTTTTACAGAATTTTCTTTGTTCCTGGAAAAAAAATCTAGTGTCATTCTCAAATATATCCTGTGGTCTCAGTCTTGCTAGCCTTAAATGAACACTCCCACTGAAAGCAATGGCTTGACTTTAGCAATCTGTTGACACAAGCAAATGAGTAAGACTTGCCCCCTCCCCCCAAAAAAATAAATGCATGAGCAATGTTAATGTCAACTACTACTAGTCTACTGCTACATTTCTGCAACAATAACACTATAAACAGTGACACAGTGGGTTTGAAAAAGTCATTGAGAAACAGATTTTTAACTTGTGGGTTGGTCTGTTATTGGAAATATGGAAAGATAAAGGGCTTTGACTACCTATGTGTTTTGGGTTATCATTTATTATCATCCACACTTGATTAGAAACTGGAAATGCATATTTTTCAAAATTGTCTTATACATGTATTAAATGTTTGAAAAGAATAACAGAGATATGAACAAACTGAACTAAATACAAATGAAGGCTAACTTAAAGAAATGCTATTCAAAATAGGCATCAAATATAAGGCACTCTAAATGTAAAATTAAAATAAACCCCAGCATCCCCAAACAATGCTGTATGCCACAAAACATTTGATTTCACAGAGCAACCTGTGTTTGGCTTTGCCCTGTTACATACTAGAAATGTAAACTATATAGCGCACACTATAGACAGTATACTATTGAATACAATTTTAAAACATCTTAATACCTAGTATATTACAACATTCTCCTCTCCTAAAGGGATATGCATTGACCTTTCCCACATGCACACCTCCTACGTTTAATAATATGATTTCTTATTGCACTATAGTGTTACAAATATTTAACTTCACTGGAAGCCTAAATCACATACTCTGTGTGCGTGTGTGCATGTGTGTGTGCATGTGTGTGTATGTTCAAGTGGCAATGTGAACAGCAGTATTATTTGGGATAGAGATGACATTCAAATATCAGTGATGTGCATTCCTCACTTCTTGCTGAAACAGAAGTTCATGGACCTTGGCAATGCAGAGATTATCAAATTGTTTAATATTATTGTAGTCTGCAGAAAAAATTCCCAATGCTTTGATAAATCTAGGTATGGAAGAATTGATATGTTTATGTGTGTGTGATTACCTACCTATCTGTATCTCTGTAACTACACAGAGAGTTAGACAATGGTAGACAGCAATACATACACACATATATATATATATATATATATATATAAAGAGAGAGGGTGTGGTTGTGCATGTGCATATGTGTGCATGTATGTGTGTTTTTTAGCAGCATCTTTATACTTTGCGCCTCCCTGTTGATTCCAAAAGAAAACAAAAAGCCCCATTTTGATGTAACTGATTACAATGAATATTTTCTTAAAGGAAAATAAAACAACCAAAACTGTAAAGGTAATATCTAACAAGACTGTGGTACTGTAGATAAATATAGGACTGCACAAAAATGTGCAAATTTTCAAATTATTTAACATTTCTACAGCACAATATTACAGGTAACAGTTCTACATCTTAAAAAAATCTACAGTTTTTAAACAAAAAGATTAAAAGTTATGCAACCTTTTCATTAATTCACTTAATTGAATGATAAACACTTATTAAAAAAAAAAAGTTTACACAGTTAAAAATGAAGCACAGGTCAGCAGTATCTTTACAATACTAAAAAACTAAACCAAGGACTTTCTTTTTAAACATTCCCATTTCCCCTAAAGTGTTATGATAAGCAGTATGACAGGAAGGGGTGATGTTGAAGTAAAGAGTCCGCTTTGTTAAATAAGCCAAGACCCAGCCTTTTAACAAACATCTTGCACTGAACTGCAGTTCTCTTAAAATTCCTCTTTGCAGAAGCATGCAATCCTGAACAAGATGATGATTCTTTCTGATTAATTTCCTCTTCCCTTTAACTTCAACCAATGTTGAACACCTGATTTATCTGTTAATGAGATCCTTCAGGTGCCTCAGTGGTCAGGGTTCTTTTATTATGGTTAGATTATTAAACTGTGAATTCTTGGTCCACATGGAATAGGTTGGGTTTCTTTCTGTTGTTTTTTTTTCTACATATCCCCATTGTTTCTGTCTGTTTGTTTTGTTTGTTTGTTTGTTTGTTTTATTTTATATATCCCCAAAAATTGCTCCTTAGCTAAAAGTTAAGAAGTACTTCTAAAGCACACTGTATGGCTCAGAAGCGGCTCTCTGGATCTTAAAGGGCCTGCAATAAAAATCCATGATGGGTTTTTAAGTTGCATAGTGATCAAAGCTGCCCAGATATTCCAGTGCGGCTCGATAGCAGAATTGGTATTGATCCTGCAGAAAGAAAGACAGAAAACAAAAACATCAAAAAGCCAGCTTATTGGTTGATTTCTATTTTCTTTCAACTAAGAGTGAATACTTTGCGGCTGCAGACAAATATAACACAAAGAGCAACATGCTCTTGCTGACATCAACAGAAACCCAGTCTGAGTTACAACAGATAAAGACAGACAATTGTTTAATACAATAACATTTTCCACAAAATGCAGCTTATCTTTGTGCAGAGCGTATATACTCACCTATTGACTATTATTCTGGATTAATATAACATTAGCATAAAGCTTTCTTCTTATGGGAGGATACTAAGATGCTTCCCATGTGTTTGAAAATAAGTTGCAAAATATCCAATTAACTTTATAGTAAATACAACACACTGACACAATCCATTACAGGCTTAATTTGGAATCATGTATGTAAAGCCAACAGGTTAAAAAACACGTTAAGGAAGCAAAGGGAATCCCAGCCTTTCAGTAATATAGGATTTGATGAAGATGTGGAGATATCTTAGCCTGTGGCAAGAAAAGGGTCTAAGAGAGAAATACTCAGATAAAGCACCATATTAACATGAAAGAGATTGCATTTCAACATACACCTGGAAACAGAGAAAAGTTTAGTGTGGTGAGAGGTTTGCTTATACCTCTGGTGAATCCTAAATTTGGCTTTTAATCTTATTCTCAGCCCCACAAATATGTCCTTTTGCACATTTATCTAGTTTTGCAGTAATACTAAAATGTCATGCCTGTGTACTCATTTGCTATAGCTACTCAGGGTTTAAGTGTAAAAAAAAAGAACAAAAAAGAAATTAAATTGCTTCTGAAAGGCATCCAAACTATCACAAAGGTCTGTTTATTTATCTGATAGTGCTATGTGGTAACACCACATGGGTTATAGTTGTTGAGATAGCAACTAAAATTCTTTTGGAGACCAGGAAATTAATCAGATATTTGCTTCAATGTTGTCATGTGATCACTAAAAGCTATTTTCTGTTTTTTGTTGGAACAGTGGGAGAATGAATTAGACATATGCATCAATTTTAAGCGTATTTGTGGCCCACAATTAATTCAAGTGCTTTATTGAATAAGGATTAGATTTCCTGGAATTCTATACTACTGAATAAGAGATTTGTTTTCCACAGAATCCTTAAAGAAATGAGTACACAACACTTCTACTTTGAGCAGGGAAGATAAGATCAGCATATAGAAATAAGTCCAAGTAGGAAGATGGAGAATATATTGCATAGCTGAACTCTATATTTGTCAGGTAGGATCCAATAAACAGTTTTTCTGTATACTGTACTTAGTTTTTGAACCAAAATGACAGACAGAAGTAATTTTTATTGTTTTGAGTACCCAGAAGAATGATAGTAATGGAAAAGAAGCAGAATTAACTTTTCATTTTGGTCACAGTAATTTACTTAGCTAACTGAAAAGATCAAAACCAAGTATCTTTACTCTTCATGTAAGTTTTTACATAGTTGTTTTCTTAAGAATAAGACTAACCAGCTTTTACTGAACAAGTTCAATACTCTTGTGGAAAATGAAAAACTCTGGGGTACCATTTTATATTTCACAGACTGTTATTTAAAGTCCAGTGTCAGTCAAATTATCCTAAATAATTGTATGACCTAAAATGTTTCCCTTCTCTTGCCCTTTTGCTTGGTTTTCCTAACTTATTTTCTGTTTAGAAATTTAGGAAGGAATTAAGCACAACTGAAAATGCTTAAGCATTCTTTATGATATGACACAGTTCCAAGCATCCAGGCCCAGGACATCAGTTGATACTGCTTATCCCTTTCCTTACTTCTCTATGGCACTTCTGCTATCACTATGGTTTCCCTGAACATCAGTGTTCAGTGTTCACTCAATTTAGCATTATGATTTTCAGGCCAAACATTCACTTGCTTGGTGACTCAAAGTCTAGAAAACCATATACATACAGTGTCAGTCTGAATTCATGAACAGTACTCTGCTCCCAGAACCACAAAATCAGTGGATCCACCTTCAGAAACTATATGCCTCCTCATTTTTTTACCACATATATCTGCCAGAAAACAAAGGTTCAAATAAAAATGGGTAATGCTTCTTGAAAAATGCTTTTCGCGACTGCTATAATTTAGAATCCTCAGCCTCCGCTATCTACTGCTCTAACAGAAACTAGCCCCTGCAGTGCCTTTATGGCAGATTTTACACTGTAGTCATATAAACACTATATGACTTTATATATATATATATATAAGCACATTTTATACAGTCTCTGTGCATTTTTTGGGTGTGGAAATACCCATCCTTTTCAATCACCATTTTCTAATAGGTACTGTTTTGCTTACCTCTGTCTGTACCATGGCTGGCCGCTGTGTCCTTAACATTTTGACAGTCTGGAAGATATCTACAACACCTTCATATCTCATTCTTTCTAACACAATGCTCAGGGTTATGAATACTCCAGTCCTTCCAACACCTGCACTGTTGCAATAACAAAAAAAAAAACACAACAACACAAAACAAAACAAGTAAAAAAAAGTAATGTTAATTGACAGTTAATGCTGAAAGAATTGTCTGACAAATTATCTGTGGTTACAACACCCCATATGTGCACAGATTTCTGTAAGGGAAAAGGCTCACTAAGCAAAGTTCCACAGCAAACTACCCCATTGCATCCAGAAGAATAATTGTGCTCAAGCAAACTTCACGTGCTACTAACTACTGCCTGAATCTCCAGTCTTCACTGCAAAGTAACTTGGTTTGTTCATCCAGATATACAGTAATCAATGCATAGCAAAGGAACATAGGTATATTTGTTGCCAATGACCTGCATTGGAATTTACATAAGAAAAAGACGCTCAAAAGTCTTTTGCTGCTTGGTTAACTTTGTCTTATTCAGGTACATGCCCTGTTTTGCACATCTTCAGCATGTCAGTTTACCTTCTACTTTGACTTAGTCAGTGGATTTTCAATTAATATTTAAATTGTTCATATATGCTACAATTTAAATAATGGAAACACAAATGCCTTAAGACACAGCTTTTATTCAAATCTAGCCATCTGGATCTTTAGCTTTCCAGTACTTATATACATAGAACATGTCTGTCTACAACAGTCCAAAATGTCTTTGAATATATGGCTTGTTTGCTCTCTGTCCTGTCTTGGGTAACTGTACTAGCTAAAGCCCCCAAGAAGTTACACAAATTCTTGTAATTGGTAGAGCCAATTGTTGTCAGCTATTAAACAAATTAAACAATCACTTATTCATGAGGATGACTGTTGGACAAAGAGAACTTCACATAAAAAAGAGGTTAAAAATTTAAAAAATTAAAAAACATTAAAAAAATATTTTCCAAGACTGAGCTTGTATGGGTGGAAATTAAGCACCTCATCATCTCACTGTTGGTGCTAATAATTTCACAGGTTTTCTCCAGTCACACAGAGGGAAGCTGGAGATTTATAAGACAAGAGGGTGGAGGAACATTAACAGCAGGAAAAGACTGAAGAACTCTGAATGTTGATATGGACTATGACAAAGATCCAGCAGATTAATGAGATTAGTGCAAAGAACATGTCAGAATTATAAGATGATATTTTAGTGTTGGTCTAGATTGGTGGACATTTAGGGCTATTAAATATATGTGATTTGATTTAGCAATTTTGCATAAATTTATTGCTTTGGAGACCTAAGGCCAAAGGACAATTGAAACAAAATTTGACAAAATATCACTTTCAGTACTGGTTTGCCTCTAAGGCATTACAATGGTCCTGGACATCTAGAGCAACTGGAGTGTAAGGTTTCCTTTCCCTGATAGGGTAAATTAGAAAGCTAATTTTTAAGAAACATGCTGAAAAAATCCTGGAAAAATAGCCATGGAACCTGCTTGGACTTCAAAGAACTGTTGACAAGTGTGATATAAACCAAGTAGACCAGAAAGGGACCAGCAGAGTGAAAGCATATTACCATTTTCAATTCTTCTTGCTCCTGTTCAACCATTTAAAGATATCCAACAAAAAAGTGTGATTTTCTGAATACGTGTGAAGACTTCAAATTTTTATTACTTAAAAAAACCCCTGCTCACACCTCTTTAATTCAGCAAAAGGAGGGAATTAATTTGTTGTACTGTGTCAAGAAATTACAAAGGATGTTAATGAGGAAGACAGACTAGTAGGGAAAGTTCTCAATGCTTGCAAATACTTACTAGCTATCAAATTCAATACTTTGTTAAAATCTCTATGAAACTGACCCTGGTTCCCTGAAAGTGGCAAACAGATTTTAACACTGTATACACATCTATTAGAAGATGCTTAGGATTTCTAAAGAGTGATAGAAGTTCACATCAGTACGAGTAGTATTTTAATGTTCCTTACTCTTCAGCTAAAAGCTAGAATAACACAAGTATAAATATCTCAAATAGGTTAATGGGAAAATTTTGCTTCAAGGAAAAGATGGAAAGGCACCCAGGTTCTTATGCTTCTTGAAAGAAACAAACTTTGCTACGGTTATGGTGAGGTGCAGTGTAAGAAATATCATGGTTAACTGCAGAACAGAAGAATTGTGGGTACAGCAGACATATTCTTGGAAGCTGATGAGAGGAAGTGCTATCAAAGCAGTGTGACATGTTCTGAAATTGTAATGATTCTTGTGACTGAACTCAGAACTGCCAAGAGGCTGGACTGTGGGAAGCAACCCCCTGCGCCATCTCAGATTGCCCTGCAACATCTGAAGGCTATGATCTGTGCTTACTGGAAGGCCAGTGTGTCCTAGTTTAAACCAGGATGAAGCAAATTTTCTTGATTTTTTTTTTTTCCTTCAGTGAGCTTTCTTTTAACTAGCAACATTCTGTTCAGCTAAGGCTGAAAACAGCTGGAATGTTTTTCTGACTGCTGGGGCTTCAAGGTTGCACCTTCACTCTGCCGGCTCAGACACTACGGGGAGATCTATGACTCCCCTGTAGGAGGCTGAATTAGACAGACAGCAAAACTGGCCAGAGATATTCCATTGCATACATCTACGCAAGCTCACAGGAAGGTCAGAGATCACAGAAGACAACTTCATTCCTTCTTCTTCTTCCCTTCTCTTCCATCCGTGGCCGGCGTCTGGGGAGGACTCTGTCCATCCATCACCATCGACCCCCAGGCTCAAGCTCTCCTGACCCTCCTCACTCTGTGCTCTCTCCAGCAGCAACTCCCGGATTTCTCGGGACTGTTCCAGCGGAGGAGAGTGCTGTGGGAGTTGCTGGGGGTGGGGGAAGGTGAGAGGCTTGTGTGCATTCCTGAACACATTTGTATATAATTGTATATATTTTCTTATATCATTAATGTTTAATTAAAGCTGTGTAGTTTAGTTTTCAATCCAGCCAAGTCTCTCTCTTTTTCTCTCTCTCCTTCCCTACCTGGGTGGGAGGGGGAGGGGATCGAGAGCATTGTTGTCGGACCTGAGTCAAACGGTGACACAGTGGGCAAAAAAAAGATGATCCAAGAAGGGTCAGTATCCCTGCAAGGCTGGCTTTTCTCAGTGCTTGTACAGCACTCAGATCAGAGGCCTTTAAATCACAGAATCACAGAATCACATAATCTTTGGTGTTGGAAGGGACCTTGAAAGATTATCTAGTCCAACCTCCCTGCCAGACAGAGTCATCTAGAGTACATCACACAGGAACTTGTCCAGGAAGGTTTTGAACATCTCCGGTGAAGGAAACACCACAGTCCCTCTAGGCAGCCTGTTCCAGTGCTCTGTCACTCTCACAGTAAAGAAATTTTTTCTGATATTTACGTGGAACCTCCTATGCTCCAGTTTGCACCCACTGCCCCTTGTCCTACCACTAGGCATCACTGAAAAAAGCCTGGCTCCATCCTTCTGACACTCCTCTTTAACATATTTGTAAACGTTGATGAGGTCGCCCCTCAGTCTCCTCTTCTCCAAGCCAAAGAGATCCAGCTCCCTCAGCCTTTCCTCATAAGGGAGATGTTCCACTCCCTTAATCAACTTTGTGGCTCTGTGCTGGACTCTTTCAAGCAGTTCCCTGTCCTTCTTGAACTGAGGGGCCCAGAACTGGACACAATATTCCAGATGTGGCCTCACCAAGGCAGAATAGAGGGGGAGGAGAATGTCTCTTGACCACACCACACCCTTTCTAATGACCCCAGAATGCCATTGGCCTTCTTGGCCACAAGGGCACTTTGCTGGCTCATGGTCATCCTCCTGTCCACCAGGACCCCCAGGTCCTTTTCTCCTACACTGCTCTCCAGCAGGTCTGCCCCCAACCTGTACTGGTGCATGGGGTTGTTCTTCCCCAGATGCAGGACTCTACACTTGCTCTTGTTGAATTTCACCAAGTTTCTCCCCGCTCAACTCTCCAGCCTGTCCAGGTCTTGCTGAATGGCAGCACAGCCTTCTGGTGTGTCAGCCACTCCTCCCAGTTTAGTGTCATCATCAAACTTGCTGAGGGCACACTCTGTTCCCTCATCCAGGTCACTGATGAAAATATTGAATAGTACCGGGTCCCAGTACTGACCCCTGAGGGACTCCACTAGTCACAGGCCTCCAACTAGATTCTGTCCCATTGACCACAACTCTCTGAATTCTTCTTTTCAACCAGTTCACAATCCATCTCACTACCTGACCATCAAGACCACACTTTCTTAGCTTATCTATGAGGATGCTGTGGGAGACAGTGTCAAATGTTTTACTGAGATCAAAATAAACCACATCCACCACTCTACCATCATCTATCCACTTGGTTACTTCTTCATAGAAGGCTACAAGGTTGGTCAAACATGACTTTCCCTTCGTAAAACCATGTTGGATGCTCTTAATGACCCCCTCATCCTTGATATGCCTAGAGATAGTGCCAAGGACAAGTTGTTCCATCACCCTTTTAGGGATGGATGTGATGCTGACTGGTCTATAGTTACCCAGGTCCTCCTTCTTGCCCTTCTTGTAGACTGGAGTGACATTTGCTATCCTCTAGTCCTCAGGCACCTCTCCTGTTGCCCACAACTTAAAAAAAATTATGGAGAGTGACCTAGCAATAACCTCTGTCAGTTCCCTCAGCACCCATGGGTGTATTCCATCCGGATCCATCAATTTATGGATGTTCAGACTGCTTAACTGATCCCTAATCCAATCCTCATCTACTAAAGCAAACTGCTATTTCATCCTGACTTCTTCTGGGGCTTTAGGGATCTGGGGCTCCTGGGCAGAGACTGCAGGAGTAAAGACAGAGGCAAAGAAGGCATTCAGTAAATCTGCCTTCTTTATATTCTCTGTCACGAGGGCACGCACCTCATTCAGCAGTGGGCCTTTATTGCCTCTAGTGTTAGCTCCATCTGCAGTGTATTTGAAGAAGCCCTTTCTTAAATATTCAGATAATAAATATAATTTAGATATTCATTACTGAAATGTCCTCCGGAGAAATTCCAAGTTGGGTGAGTGTTATTATGTGCCTTGCCCAAATTATGTAGTTTAGTCTATCTACAGCTGGCTCTCAGTTGCTTGGAGTAACAGCAAAATGGAAGAAGCTGGAGAGCAAAAATGTGGTTAATATAAGCCACATGGAAATTGAGCCATGTGTGGTAGATTAACCTGTGAAAAAAGTTGTAAGCTGCTGTCCTTGGAGAGTGTTTCTGCTTTCATTAGAGAGACACAGACAAAGGTCTGGTTGAACACTGTGTGTTCTGTTGTACATGCTGCCCCATGGTGCTACACTCAGGTAAGCTGGGGGAAGGCAGGGCATGTTAAATTCACATCCCACTATCTCACTTTTAAATGACTGAAAGTTTACCCTACCTCTCCTCTCCTTGCCTTGCCTTGCCTTGCCTTCTGTTCTTTTTTTTCCCCCTTGCTTTTTTTTTTTTTCCCCTTTGTGGTTGCTAATGGTTTACAAAATAATGCATAAAATCCTTAGAATTGCACTTGAGCTATGGATTAGTGAACTGAAAACCCACTTATTCAAATGAAAAGTGAAGGAGCTTACAGTCTACAGATATTCTTCAGTGTGGGCTGGGAGTCCTACCTTATTTTAATTTGCTGAGTATCCCATATTCTGGATTTTTAATAAAGCATTACAATTCTCTCTAGAGACTCATATCATACAAAATTGATTTTCTTCCACCACTTGTAGTAGGGAACAGGGACAGGGCGGATGGATATGTGATCTATGTATCTGGGTCCCATACACTAATGTAAAAGCTAATACTGGAACTAAGTAATTCCAGTAATCCTGGTGAGCTTGTTTTCTGAACAGTGCTATATTTCATATCTTACCAGAACTGCATTGAATCTTAGTGAGCCTTGGCAAGAAAAGCTGAAGTGAGACAATTTTGGGAGATACTCTGAAATGGATTTCACTTCTTATGCTAGTATTCATTCTAAAGCCTTAGTACTCCTTAAAGAGTCCTTCTTCCTTCTATGAAGACAGCAAGGTGATATTGTGTTGTCTCAGTCAAAGGAGACCTCCTCAAGACAGCTTATGTTAGGTGATGAGGCCAGTGTGATCATAGAAAAAGGAGAAAACTTCTCTTCTGTTACCATTTTCAAGTAAAAAGATCCCTTCAGTAGTTTTGATGCAGGAGTGTCTTCACAGCAGCAGATGTGATTCATAGCTCTCAGTTTTTGTTGGTTTATGCCCTGTTGATAGATGCATCAGAGTGATCCAAGCCCTATCTGTGCTTGTCTTTGGAACACGCATTGCAAAAGGAGTCACATTCTGCAGAGCTGTGTGTTTGGAGGAAGGTAGATGTCGGGAACGGTCCATCTTCTCTCCCCCCACATAAGACTAAATAAAATGCCTTTCAAGGCAGCAAAGCAAGAGTGGCATCTTTTTGCTGATTTAGCCAAGGATGGACTGGAACAGTCCCCCTATTCTACCAGATAAGTCCACAGCAAAAAAAGAGCATGAGGGTTATGATAAGTGGCAGAAAAAATGAACAATAGGTTAAAGATGCCTCTGACAGTGTATGTACCTGGCCAGCGCTAACTGGCTAATTTGAACAGTGGTACCTCATTCAAACAGTGATCTCTGATCTATAAAAGAGGGCAAGTTCTGCAGGCTCTGCTCTGTCTGCCTGGCCGGGAGGAGACCCTGCTGCAGCCCCAGAAGCCCCTGCAGCCCCAGCACCGCTGTCCGGAGGAGCCGAGAGGGCAGGGAGGGCGGCCCCGCAACCGCTGCCCGCAGAAGCCGAGGCGGGGCCGCCCGCTCCCGCTCCGCGGGGAGCCAGCCCGCTCCCGAGGGACTGTTGTCCAACAGAGCCTGCCCGGCGGGATCCTGCCCGGCTGGAGCTGCCCGAGCCTGACACCGGAGCCGGAGCCAAACCGGACCGGAGCCCGCCGCTGCCTGCCCGGTCCGCCTGCCGCTCTGCCCCGGGACTGGAGCTCGCCGAGGCTCACGGAGGAGCCGCGTCCCCCGCTGCTGCTGGGGGGTCGCACCCGGTACCGGGAAGCCGCTCCCAAGGACCTGCTGCCGAGCCCTGCCCGCTGGAAAAGAAGTCGCCCAGGAGCCACACGCTACGGAAGGGTGAACGCGCACACACACACTACTACTCCACTGATCCCACACCTCTCCCTTGGAGTGTTCACTTAATAAAACCATAGTACTTTTAAATTATTTTCCTAACATATCCCTAGCCTACCTCTCCTGAACCTTGGTCCCTTGGTCCCACAGTTTGTGTTAACCCTTAATAAACCAGTTAATTAGTAAACTAAACATTGCCCTCAGTAACAATTTGTGAGTGTGGTGAGGCTGGTATTCTAATCTTCACTCTAAAGTATGGTCCCTCAGCGGCCGTTCCTCTGGGAGAGGCGAATGCCACGTGTGAGCCCTCAGGTTCATCCTAAAAGCCCTCCACAGGGGTGGGGGTAGTGGAAGTCACAGAAGCATCCTGACAGCCAGTAGCCTCTGTGGCATTGGCACATACAGTACAGAAACTGCACATGTACAATCCTGGGAACTATTGCAGTACTGTTTCTGATAGAGGCTTTGTTCTCTGATACCACTCATGGAGCTGACTGGTACACATGACCTTGGTTTAGTGGTGTAGTGTGGTAGAGCAGGGAAGCGTGGTAGTCCTCAGGTTTACTGCTAGCAGTGAACACCGATGCTTAGGATCATCCTGAGTACCATTATGCGGTACATTCAGGACAACCAGGTGATCAGGCCCAGTCAGCATGGGCTCATGAAGGGCAGGTCCTCTTTGACTAACCTGATCTCCTTCTATGACAGTGTGACATGCTTATTGGATGAAGGAAGGGCTGTAGACATTGTATACCTTGACTTTAGCAAGGCCTTTGACAAGGTTTCCCATAGCATTCTCCTGGAGAAGTTGGCTGCTTGTGGCTTGTACGTGCACACACTTCACTGGATAAAAAACTGGATGGATGGCCAAGTCCAAAGAATTGTGTTGAGTGAGTTAAATCCAGTTGGCGGCCAGTCACTAGTGGTGTTCCCCAGGGCTCAGTGCTGGGTCTGCTCCTGTTTAACATCTGTAGTGATTACTTGTATGAGGGGATAGAGTGCACCCTCAATAAGTTTGCAGGTGAGACTAAGCTGCATGGGAGTGTCGATCTGCTTGAGGGCAAGGAGACTCTGCAGAGGGATCTGGACAGGCTTGACATATAGGCCAAGGCCAATGGCATGCGTCTCAATAAGGCCAACTGTCAGGTCCTGCACCTTGGCCACAACAACCCCCAGCAGCACTACAGGCTTGGGGTGGAGTGGCTGGAGAGCTGCCCAGCAGAGAGGGACCTGCGGGTGCTGATTGACAGCTGGCTGAACATGAGCCAGCAGTGTGCCTGGGTGGCCAAGAAGGCCAGCATCATCCTGGCCTGCATCAGGAATAATGTGACCAGCAGGATCACAGAGGTGGTCCTGCCCCTCTGCTTGGCCTTGGTAAGGCCGTACCTCAAGCACCGTGTGCAGTTTTGGGCACTGCAGTATAGGAAGGACATGGAGGTGCTGAAGAGGGTGCAGAGAAGGGCAACTAACCTGGTCAGGGGTCTTGAGAACTAGCCCTATGAGGAGAGGCTGAGGAAGCTGGGGCTGTTCAGACTGGAGAAAAGGAGGCTGAGGGGGGACCTCATTGCTCTCTACAACTACCTGAAAGGAGGTTGTGGTGAGGTGGGTGTTGGCCTCTTCTCTTTACTGACTAGTGATAAGACAAGAGGAAATGGGGTCAGGTTGTGCCAGGGGATGTTCAGATTGGATATTACGAAAAATGTATTCACAGAAAGAGTGGTGAGGCACTGTAACAAGCTTCCCAGGGAGGTGGTGGAGGCACCGTGCCTGGACGTGTTAAAAAAATAGGTAGACGTGGTGTTTCAGGAAATGGTTTAGTGGTTGGGGGTTGTAGGGCAGATTGTTGGACTTGATGATCTTGAAGGTCTTTTCCAACCTTGATGATTCTGTGGTTCTGTGGATAAAGACTTTGCTGGGGACATTTCCTATTTGTGTAAGTTGACTAACATTGATAATGATGATTAGCATTCCAATGTCTAAATTGTCATTGCAATGATGATAAAACATTTAAAGACCAAACCATGATGAAATATACTGAATTTTATTTTGTTTCTACCCAAGTCAATGGTAGAAATCTCCATAATTTTATCATGAAAGATCACACCTGTTGCAGAATGGCTTGAGCAGCAGGGCCATGGGCCCCTGCTATCTCCTCGAGAGGCCTTGAGAGTGTGGCACAAACAGCAGCTGTACAAGCAATCTCTTTTTTTAGCCTAACACAAGTATAAACAATCTCTGTTAGCTTAAACTAACTCAAGGACAAGGTAGAGAAGTAGAATGATAGAAAACAAGGAAGAACCCTGGAACTCAGATGTGTGTTATTATCCAGTAAAATCACTGCAAGTAGTTGCTGTCCAGTGAAATCACTACAAGTAGTTACTATCCAATGAACTCACTATGCGTGGTTACTATCCAATGAATTCACTATGCGTGGTTACTATCCAATGAATTCACTACATGTAGGTTTGGAAAAGGGTATAAAAGTAACACTGTGTATTCAATAAATCGAAGCTTGCTTTATCAATCACATTGATTCTGGACTGCTTGCTTCCCTCACCGCCGGCACACACCCATTTGGAATGGATGCATAACCTACTGCAAGCAGTATTTCATTGCACTCACAAGTGGACAAGTTCACATCATACAAAGAACTTAGAAGAATACCATCACCTTGCTTTCTTATGTATGTCTGCATAAAGGAATAAATATTGCTTATTACTGCTCTGCTCTCAAGCTCATTAATGTCAGGAATAATGATTGTTCTTATCATGGTTGTCCTTCATTTTTCCTGCCAAATGAATCTCAAACACTGTTATGCAATGCTTTTCTCCTTAGTAAGCCATAATAAACTTATAGTCACACACAAAAAAGTAAGATTCAAGTAGTACAAGAGATTAATTTTGGCAGTCTTTCAGATTAGGGGAGTAGAAGGAACAATATTAAAATACACTGCTGTTTTAACAACTTCTGGTTGCTCCTGGCTTTAGGTGGACAAGAATCTTTTTCCCTCTGTACATTCACATGGTCTAGTAAACTTGTTCATTTTGTCTTCATGCTAGTATTAGGGCATTACTTAGCTTGCAGAAAGGTCCTGGAATTGTAACAGTATTTTGCATCTCTGTTATATAAATAATAACATTTAATTTAGCAAAAATTAATTTAATGTTGCAAAAATGAGTACCTAAAATCCTAATGGAATTTATAGAAAACAATTTATTAAATAAGGGATAAAGGATAAATATATTATTTTTAGCCATCTGCTGTAGCCTTTAGAATACTGTAGAGAAAATTAATAAAAAAGCCAGGAGTATTAAAAAAGCCCACTCTGGATTATTTCTACACACCCTGCAAGCTGTTTTCATCTGCATATTGATTGTAAAGGCACTGAGGTATGTCATCACATCAAAAAATGGGCATTACATTCTGAAGTTAGGACTCACCAATTCAAATCTCAATGATGCTTTGACAGGCAAAGTTTGTAAACAATGCTTTCTATTCCTTTTCCTTTCTTGAGATAGCTGCCATTTTTTGTCTCTTCTTGATTACCACTAATGCGCTAGTGAGGTGTAACTAGCTTGTTTACAGCTAACAATTCCCACCAATGTAACAGCCTCACTTTTAATTACCAAGGGGAAAAAAATATCATATATAGCAGCCAGTGATAAGGCTCTTCCTACCACTATCTGTGTGTAGCATTGACCAGATTGTTCCCTCCCTGCATTAGAGACGTGTTTAAGTGAAGAAAAAATCATGTGATTCCACGTATTTCAGAAGAACCTTTTGTCTGTAAATGGGATATCACAGAACACTTCCCATTCCATAAAGCAGTCCTATGTGTTCCTTTTAAGTTTTTCCATATGATTACATTTTCTGATAGTTCATCAATGCAACTCCATTTACATATACACTTTAGTTGTAATCAGTAATCAAGTTCAGAAAAAAAACCCAAACAAATATACATTATTTGTTTTGAGGTTTTGGTTTACTTACCTGCAATGAACAGAAATTGGTCCATCCTGACCAAACTGCTCTTTTGTTTTATGCACCTGGCCTATGAAGTCAATAAATCCTTCTCCAGACTTTGGCACTCCTTGCTCTGGCCAGTCAGTGAACTGGAACTGCCTCACTGTTCGGGATTGCCCATCCTTTAACAGAAGATACAAATAATGTATCTCAAAAGCATGCTCCAGTGGCTGGAAGTCAGTCAGCCAACAATCAGAAAGACAATCACACAGCAAAGATATTGAAAGGAGGTGGGGAATGGCTAAGATCATGTTTTTGAAGAATCTTTCAGTACTGGCTGGTGCTTTTGGACACAATGGCCTAGAAATGCAGTTTCATTAACAGCATAGCATAGATTCCTTTCTGCACTGAATAGGAGAGTCATCTGACATTCTGCCTGTGTAAAAAGCATGTCTGAGGACAGAGACATAACAGCATAACCAGATTATATTAATTTTCTGATAAGTTATGATTTGAATCCTGTGGATCGCAAGTTCTGTTAAATACAGAGCTGGTAGAATAAGGCCATTCAATCTGTCTCTCCCATTTCCTAGATTTGCTCATCTACTGCACTGCAGGAATATCCTCACTGATAATACTCATTTAGCCATTGCCCTCATTGTAGATGGAATCTTTAATGGTATAGTGCTTTTATATGAGGTAGACATTTGCCTGGAAGAAGATGGGTCAAGACAAGCCAGTTTTTTAAAAAAAGACTAAATTTCCCATCATTCATTAATAGCTTGGACTGAGTCAAAAATTGAGACCCAGGGCTTCCTCTCTCAGAACAAGTTGGCTTTGGTTAGGAATACTAACAGGATTCCTTAAAACTGCAGAATACTGCAGCATGGTTATATTTATAATTTAGTCACTGGAAGTATTAAACACCAGCTTCTGCTGCATTTGTGTTTAATGTGCAAGTGGTAAGGACACATAAACAGAAAAAATACAATACAGATAGATGAAGTAAATTTGTTTGGAATTTTTAAGTGTTGTTCTTGATGACTTAGACACAGTCTGCACAGCTTGAAATGTTTAAAAACATGAGCATAAAAGCATGGGCAGATGGGCACATGAGCTACTGATATGAACTAGTCCCTCTGGAACTGTTTTTTATGAAGCACCCACCCTGTCATGTCTTCAAAATGGTCTTCTACTAAGTAAAACTCATGAAAAGTTGAAATTATTATAGGAGATCTCCCCAAAAAGCAACAAGTTATGCTGGAGGCAAGAACAATGTTTGTTTTTGTTTTTTTTCCTCTACCACAAACACTCAGCTATTTTAGACCTTTAAAACGAAAGAGAAGAATTTTAAAAATAGACAAAGGAAAAAACAAAATCTTGCTACTTTGATTTTATGTTTCCTCTGGTACTGCAGAATTTTCCTTCCCACGTTCCAGATGAGTAAGAGAAACAGAAAATGTGTGTGTCAGCCACTGCTCCATGAGAGGACACGTATACATTTTTTTTACTTACTATCTTACATATTGCCTCTAGGCCACTGTGACAATTTAGTAGTCTATTTCTGTTGAATGTTTCTGCCCACTTAAAGAAAAGTAGGTTAAAAAATATTTACCCAATTTTATTTGTTGTGGGCATCAACACAAAGAACTAAATATTTCCTACCAAAATGTTATTCTGTCAATGCAGACTTCTCTCATAATGGTCCCTGTGATCCAATTTTCCCCCAAGAAGAGATAATGATATTGCACCCTTAAGATAGCCTTATGCACATGACGTTAATTAATCAAGAAAACAAGACATCAGGTTGATTCCCTCCAAAATAACCTCCCATTCCTCTAAAGGAAAGAAAGAAAAAACTTAAATCTTATTCATTTGCAACAAGTTGGTTAAGGTAATAGAAGCTCTTTATCAATTCTGACCCTAATAGGAATTGTATTAGAATAATACTAACTTTTTAGGGGGTGGAACAGATAAGAAAGATGGTGCTTTACTTAAGTCTGTGCTGTGATTGGAAAGACCATGCATGTCTATGTGCAAAATAGATTTGATGATAAATGTTTGTTTTTCAAGCATGTCTAAAGTGGGTGTATTGGTATATTTCAGGACTGCAGTAACTCAATAAACCACTGCAAGTCTGTGAAAAGTATTTTGATTTAGTTTTAACGGCAACAGCTTCTGTTATTTAATACTGTTTCATGAGCACAGAAGTAAAGTAAGTTAGTCTGATGTTAGACTAGCATTAAAGCACATTGGGAACTGATCTGCAATTTCTTACACAGTTCCCTCTGCTACTGACATTATAAAGAGTGCTGCTTTCCTTTAATGAGATGCTTGCCAATAGCAGTCCAAATACAAATGCCAAATTATATAAAATACTTCACTTTCAAATATCATGGTGGTTTACACAGGTAGTTATCAAAATACAAACTTCAGATGCCTGCGTGGAACAGAGGGCTTTTCATGTATGATCCTATTGATTGGCTGACTGTTTAATTTCTTCTTGCCCCTCACAGGGGATATACAATTGCCTTTTGATGAGGCTGTAGAATTTTTAATACTCTTTTACAGCCATCGCTAATAGTTTAGCTTTAAATGAGACTGCCCCAACATATTGACCTCTGGATTTTAAAGAGAAAGTGAGTATAAAGCAGTCAGAAGCAGTAGGTTGAAACAGTTACATAGGTCAATTTCACCTTACAAAAAATCACAGCTTGTTTTCAGAAATAACAGGGAGTTTCACACCAGACATTTGCTGCAGACAACTACAAAGGCAGTGTGTTGCTTCTCTTGTGCCTGGGGAATAATTGGCCAGCTTGACTAAGCCAGAGAATGGGCGGTATTCTAGCATTGTAGATGGGTTTGGAGATAAGAGGGAGAGAGGCTGGTTACAACTGCTGCAGCATTTACTCTTCTTTGAACAGACATAAAAACCTAACTACACAAAAGCTATAATGTACATTTTGTTATGTAGTTGCCACCATTTACAGTAAATTTAGAAGGAGCTATAGTTCCCAGCACATCTAGATAATTTAAGATGGCCCTGCCTTAAAATTTGAGAAGAAATTACACGTGATGGTAAAATGTCATAACAGGATTGCAAAGATTCACATGTGCTTGGCACTTTTAAAAATAGCTGTGTTAATATGAGACCAATAAAACTATTTCTAGAAATTTAAGTTCTTCAATCCTCTCAGATTTTTTACTAGTTTGCTGGCTATAAGCAAACAGACTTTCATAAATATCCTAGTTCATTAGATGATTAGACAAGTGGAGAGTGACATATATTGAGAACTGTCCAAATAGCACAGTTCAGAGGGTTTTCAGCAGCAGCACAGAGTATAGGTAGAGGTCTCTTGCTAGTGGTGTTCCCCAGGGGTCCAATTCCAGGTCCAGTCCTGTTCAATATATTCATCAATGACATGGATGAAGTGACAGAGTGTACCCTCAGCAAGTCTGGTGATGACACAAAACTGGGAGGAGTGGCTGATACATCAGAAAGCTGTGCTGCCATTCAGTGTGAGCTGGACAGGCTAGAGAGTTGGGCAGAAAGAACCTATTACAGTTCTACAAGGGCAAGTCCCTCACCTAGGCAGGAATAACCCCATGCACCAGGACAGGTTAGGGGTTGATCTGCCTGGAAAACAGCTCTGCAGAGAAGGGTCCAGGAATCCTGGTGGACAAGTTAACTATGGGACAGCAATGTGCCCCTCTGGCCAAGGTGGCCTATGGTACCCTAGGGTATATTAAGAATAGTGTGGACAGTAGGTTGAGGGAAGTCATCCTTCTGCCCTAGCGAGGCCACATTTGGAGTACTGGGTCCAGCTCTGGGCTTCCCAGCTCAAGAAAGAAAAGGAAGTACTGGAGAGAGTCCAGCAGAGGGCTACAAAGGTGACTGGGGGACTGGAGCATCTCTCTTATGAGGAAAGGCTGAAAGAGCTAGATCTCTTTAGCCTGTGGAAGAGAAGACAGAGTGGATCTTACAAAAGCTTATGTCAAAAGGGCGGGTGTCAAGAGGATGGGGCCAGACTCTTTTCAGTGGCACTCAGTGAAAGGACAAGGGGCAATGGGCACAAACAGGAACACTGGAAGTTCCATCTCAACATGAGGAAAAGCTTATTTACTTTGAGGGCAACAGAGTACTGGAACAGACTGCTCAGAGAGGCTGTGGAATCTCCACTTTGGTAATATTAAAAACCTGAGTGGATGCCATCCTGTCCCTTGTACTTTAGGTGAACCTGTTGTAGCAGGGGGGCGTTGACTAGGTGAGGTCCAGAGGTCCCTCTCTACTGGATCACTCTCCAGCCAGTCTTTCCCCAGTCTCTAGCGCTGCATCGGGTTGTTGTGACCTCATGTGCAGGACTTGGCACTTGGTCTTATTGAACCTCACACTGTTGGCTTCGGCCCGTTGACCAGCCTGCCCAGATCCCTCTGCAGCATCTTCCCACCCTCCAGCAGACTGACATTCCCCTTCTCTCCCCAGCTTGGTGTCATCCATGAAGTTACTTGGGGTGGACTCAATTCCCACATCCAGGTCATCGGTAAAGATACTGAATAGGATTGGGCCCAATACTGATCCCTGAGGGACATCACTGGTCACCGGACACCAACTGGATGCATCTCCATTCACCACCACTCTCTGGGCCCAGTCATCCAGCCAGTTTTTAACCCAGTGAAGGGTGCACTTGTCCAAGCCATGGGCTGCCATGAACTATGGTGGACTATGTCACAATAGGGCTCCAGGAGCTTGGTGAACTATGTCACATAAGACCTCTTCCAGCTTGAGGTGGGACAGATTTTTAATACATGATCTATGAAAACTATCAGCACAGTTGTAATTAAATTGGCTTTGATTGTCTATGTCTACAAATGTGGTTAAAGACTAGTGCTAGGAACCTGTTCTCCACTTTTGTTAAGCACAAATAGGTTAGAGAAGGTATGAGCCATGTGATTCTTACCAGATTTCAAACAGAATGTAAATCAGATCCTTTGTGTCTACAGTTTCTTTTCAAAATCACACACCTAAGCCTAATTTGACAAATTAAAATGTTCATATGCTGACTTGGTTAGTTACAATACAGACTACCTAACTGCCAGCAGTATCCAATTTTACTTGAAACTGATATTAAAAGCAGCAGTGTAGCAAACCATGAGAAAGCCTAGTATTTTGGATGCTGACTGGAAACTGAGTAATCGTATTATTCCTGGACAGTACATCCTGCTGTTTTGCTTGAACAAATAGCATTCTACAGCCCTTAGAGAAATGGAGGCTGTTAGTTATTTTTCCTGCCATGCAAACTAAAGTGCTAGAAATCAAAAGTCTGAAAATCTGAATATGTTTTTAAAGTTTATTTACATTTAGTCTTGTATCAGTGCTCTGCTTTAGACTCATGAATTCAGGTAAGAAATGCAGTATGAAAATGAGGATGCTAGGGTCGGAGCTGCATGTAGCTACTCTGCAGATATAAAAGAGTGCTAAAAATACGCTATGCCAAAAATTAAATTATAATGTGCAAAGCCTGTCAAGCTTTTTTTTTGAATGCTATTTGCTCTGCAGTTTTTAAATCTCAGTGTATTAACTTTCATACTCACTCAGCCTAGAGGGTGGTGCAAAACAACACATTTACAGCTGTAAGTGCAAAAATTGCTCCCATAAATGATCAAGCGGGAAATGAGGAAACAAGGGAAAACGGTCCTACAATCACCTAATGTATTTTGGCACAAATAGTTATATAGAACTTTGCAAAGTTGGGCTGCCCTGGTGTTAGATCTGAATTAAGTCAATCGTTCTTACACTAAGAATCCATTAATTTAATAATAATCTGCTTTTTGTTTTATTGCTTGTATAAAGTATATCCCTAGGGTTTTTCTAATAGTAAAAATATATTTTAAAAAATAAAAAGAGGAAAAGGAAGAAAACAACGTTTTGTTTAAAATGTATGTGATATATATATATATATATATATTATAATGCTATGTTAACTTACCCTTGCATCTGTAACTTTGAATTCCCTCAGAATGTACTGTGGCATGTTGTACTCTGCCATTGGATCTACCACAAAATACTGATATCTGGCTGAACGCTCTGCAGGCCAGTACTGGTGGCATTTTTCCTACAAAATAACAATGCAAAATACATTTCCTGTTACTCCAGACCACTAACATGAACTGATATAAATCCTTTTCTATTCAGGTAAGTGAAATGCTCATGGAAAGTGACATTAGTGACAGGAACATGAGTTGTTCTTCTTGCTGTGAACATGAAGTTTCACACTTGGAATAAAATATACTCTCAATATTGTATTGCAAAGGTTGTTTCTCTCTGGTCACTGTACAGCTGAACTAATTGATAGTTTCGCTCAGTGCTATTACAGTGAAAAGAACTATTCCTAGCCTAATTTTCAATACAGAATGAAACTTATATCTTGAGGCCACCTTCTGTTTTCTTTCTTCCTCCCTGTTTAAGCAAGTCCCCTGCCCTCAGTCAAGACTATCTTTGCAGGCACTAGCCATGTTCTGAGTAACTTCTATTCCTGAGTTACACGACTTGAATCAGATTTTACTTTTCACATACCAGATTTCTCTTCATGCAATCTGTCCAGATAGTAAACTTCCTATTTACTTTTTCCTTCTATTAGACACAACAGAACTTGAATGAGTTTATGACTGTAAACTGCATGCTGAAACTTTAAAGTTCAGAGCGATGAACACACAGGAGACATTGAGATCTCAAAAGCATCACACTTTCTTTTAATGTTGTTAAAAACAGATACTGCAAAAGCAAAGTTTCCAAATAAGAAATATTCACTTTTCAATAGACAGCAATGGTCCCCGTGCATACTTCAGAATATCAAAATGCAGACTGAGTTGCTGAATCTTAGTGTGTCCCACAACAAAATGCCATGTCTAGTTTATCTATTGCAACACATCTACAGATCGGAAAAGCTTTGCAACTGGTGATAGAAAGTGCCACCAATATTTCAAAAGCAGAAGGAACCTCATCTTCACCTTTATCTTAAGACATTCCCATAACAAGAAAATATTTAAATAAAGAATCATTACAGCAAACATTTTAGTAAAGGGATAATATTACAGCAGTACTTACTCTGCCCATTTCTCGTAGCTTAGTAAGCATGACCACAATTGTAGAATTATGCTCCCAGAGCATTCTCCAGAAGTCTTCAGTTGTTTCTGCTAAAGGGCCCTGGGTAGCTATGTAAGCTTTTTGCTGTCTATGTTGAAAAAAGAGTAAATTAAGAAAAATACTTTAATAAAAAAAGTGAATTGATACATATGTTCTCTGTTTATATGTAAACATCTACAGGAAAAAAAAAATACACGCTAATAATTATAAGCACATTAAAACCTTATTATGATTGTTTAATCAAACTATGGCTTTTTTAATTTTAGGACTTTGAGGCGGAAATCGCTCTGTTAATATTATGATATATATCTTTATCATTACTATTTAAATGCTAATGCAACTCTAATAGCTCAATTTTGTATGCTGTAAAAAGCACTTAAGAAACACTTAGTTGTGCTGGTTCATTTTGTAGAAGTAACTGTCTAAGAGTTTATTAAGTTTAGGAATTATAGCATCAAGCAGGTTCTTATTAACTCCTTTTCAACAGCTTGATGCCCCCAGCAAAAGGCAGGAAGAAAATTTAGGAATGGACCTCATTTCTAGGCCTTAATATTCCACTAGTGGAAACTACCACCAAGCTGTTAAAAGTTCTTGAATCAGCAACATTAACAGATGATGACCAGTTCATATTGTTCTTGCACCTCTCCATCAACAGAAACATCTCTCTGTATGACAGTGGAGATGAAGTAAAAATACCATGTTTAAGACTCCATGTTACAGAATTTTCCTCTGTTGTATGGATAAAAAGCTAAACCTTCTATTAATATTCATAAAAGCACTCCATCAAACATGGCATGCAGAGATAATAAGACTACATTTCAATGCTAAATTTTGTTATTTTCAACAGAATTTAATAAATATTTTTGTAAACTTTTAAAGCAGTCCACAGGAGAACACATCAACATTAGTACCTGTATCCATCAATGAAACTGGCATTAATATAATCAGAACCTTCTACTCCTCGGATTGGCTGCAAGCATACCCTTGTAGATTCATATGGCATAATATTGACCAGGCGATTTTTGAATTTATTACATGGAAGATTGGCACTGATGAATCTTGAAGTGTGAGCCTTAGAGCTAGAAAGACGCTGTTGAAAACAAATTAAAATAATTAAGGCAAGGTGTAACAAAAACAAATGACAAATCTGATTTGATGATCTCTGCTTATTATCCAGTAACAAACAATTTCAATTTCAGATGCTTACTTTTTCATATTCTCTTATATTACCTAAATATATAATAAAAGTTTAAAGTCTGCTCCATTAAGGCATATGGACAAATCTGAGTAGTAAATCATCACAGAAACACACGTTTTAAGCTATTGAAACAATAAAGGAGAGTGGGGTTATATTGCCCTCACTGAATTTTTCTTATCTGGACACCAGTTGAGAATAGAATGGTACATTTTACAAAGGATCATCTTCCTAATTTAAAATTTTAGCCTGCTGATATCTTATCTTTTGATCACTGGAAACAACTGGTGGAGGATAGAGTAGCATTAAGTGTTACACCATTTGTTTTGGTTCCCCAGAACATAAAATCCCAGTACCTTAAATTCCAGCTCCATTCCTGTGACATTCTCGCCTGCTTCTATCTGTGTCAGCTTCTGGATATATGCATACAGGTTTCTGGCTGGCACTTCAGTATTTCCACATGTCACTGCTTCCACCAGTGCATCATGGATAAAGATGTATTGGTCCTCAGTCTGAACCATGTAATTCCTCTGTGCTCTCATTAGAGTCACATGGCCATAAATATCTACAGTCTTTTCATGCTTTATTCTCTCTAACATGGCGTCTATCACAATGAAACAGCCAGTCCTGCCAACTCCAGCACTAAAAGAAATGAACATAGGAGGGAAAATGTGAAGGATTATTTCATACATTGTGCTTACTTTTATGTAATTCAAGTTTTAAAGTTTTATAAGACTGCTTTGAATAGCATGTTTTTCTGACTATGAACATCAGCGTCTGTGAAAGAGCTTAGTGCTCTGAAATAAGTGTTCTCCTTTAACTCCCATTGCAAGCAGTTCATAATGTGGAATGCATTTATATGAGATTCATGCTTGACTATAAGAGAAGTAAAGCACTATGCAACATGTTCTAGAAATTTGAGTTTTTAAAAATGGAAATTACTGGAGATGATGAATCCTCTAAGAATACAAGCTTTATTTGTAGCACAATTTCTAACTCATTAAACATGTTGTTCATCTTTTTACAGAGGTGATTTTATTGGCAAACAATAATGTTACAGAAAATAAAGTCCTATGTATTTCTACCACACTTTGGGGGTAAACTTTCTCTCCCGCTCCCTACTCTGTCAATGAGTTTCCTGTTAATATGGTTTGGTCTGTCCTCTGCTCTTTCACTTAGCCATGCTGTTATTCTTCGCAATGTAGACCCATGCCTAGTTATCCATGCTACCTATGGAAAAAACAGTAGGTGCACACTTCAGTGTCTGTCTTGCATCTCTAGGAAAATGTAAGAAAGATCTGGAATGGTGGGAACCTGGACCAGGAATGCTCAGTCATGACATTATTTCAAAGGACAGAGTATAAAAGGATTAAAATACTCTTAAAGACAAAGCTTGAAATCACAGCACTGAATGTATGTCTAGGCTGATCAGAAATCTTTCAGGCAGAGACAAAGTTAGTGATTCCTCAAAGGTTCTAAGTCAAGTCAGTTGTTGGTTTTAGGCAGAAGCTGAAGCGACCACATCAATCCTGCTAAGGCCAAATAAACTACTGCTTCTTAGCTCACTTCAAGGTAAGGTATTCCTTAGGAACAATTCTGAGCTATACATTTGCTTTCCCCTCTTTGGTGGGACTTGAAGGCAGAAGAACACATGAATCAGCTACTGTGAGCTTGGCACAGGAATAAAACCTTGATAATGAAGTAGTTAGTTGGATCTAAGAGAATTACACCTGTCTCAGTTACAGACCTATTTAACAGCAGTTTATTTTTATGATACTTGTTGTCAAAATGTGCCAGACCTTCAAGGATTTCCAGGCATTCACTCGCTATTTTAAATGTGTTGTCTCTTACGTGTATAAGCTACCTTTAATATCTAATAAGGAAAATGTTATGCAATCAGGAGAGAATAAAGAGGCAGTTCTCAAGCTGATGTGATTGCTATTAGTCATACATGATGCTTTATCACACATTTGGCATAAGTGAACACAAATGATGTAGAATGAATATGAAAAAGACTACAGAATACAGAAAATAGGTATTGGATAGGACATCAAATAGGTATGTCCAAAAATAGGACATCGACAGTACTGAATCAAATCTTCAGAGGAATGACTGTCTTTTTGTAGCCATGTACAGGGCTGATATTTATGAAGTTTTGTTTCAACAATTTGCATACATGTACCTATATAAAGCACAAGTGTAGAACATAATGCTATTTGTGTATCATTTTCGTATGCTGGATCACATCATGTCTGTGACAATGAACACTTAACTGTTTTCATTTAGTAAGAGGAATGGCAGCGTGTAGTACAGTAAGCAACAGTTTACAAACCCTTAAGACATAGATATTATCTAACTTAAGGACATTTAAGAACACCACAAAGTGCCATTTTTTGAAAATTGATAGAATAAAAATAATTACCACCCAGCTTCTAGAGGACAACTATATGAACCCCAAGATCATCTTAGTTCCTCTATTTTCATGAGATATCAAATACCATAAGCCCATTCTGAAGTCAATAATTAAGGGTAAAACCTTATTCTTGCATTACACATTAAGAACCTTTGCCAATAACCAGCAAACCAAATCAGAAAGAAGTACAGAGCTGAAAGACATTTTAGTTTCACACCAGGTAAGTTTTGTTTCTAAGATTCCATTTTTACATATTGTTAATCATAAACTCTTGCCACCAGTTACTCTTAAGAGAAGCGTATCTCCTGCAAACAGCTGACTTCCGCTAACAGATGAAGTGCATCAATCTCAGCTTTCTTAGAGGCCACTCTGACAAGAATTAATCAATATTGTGAACTTAAGAAAACTTACCAATCAATTATATTGATCAATGGGAGTTGTAGAGAAAAAGAATATACAAACAAATGAAATGATGGCTATGCTAGTCAAATGGGAGTTCATTTACCTTGTATAATAAAAGCTCTGCATTCGAAACCTTAGTGACATTAGTCTTGGTAATACTGATGGACAAAAGCTGCAAAAATTCCCACACTATTGGTTTTGTTTGTTTGTTTCTTTTTTTTTTTTCCAATGAAATCACCAGAAGTAGCACACATCTGTATGTCAGATTGCTTTACATAAAATTTTAAACTATTTCTTAAACAATGGCTCTTTTCATCCATTTTTCATCTATCTAACAAGCACTGGGCAAGTGAGAATTAAAAGGGTTTGACAGTGAAGAAATTCTCAGTAGTTTAGAATATGATTCCCTCTCCTATAATATATTAATGAACACTTCCAGCTGTGTTTATAACTGGATATGGTATTTTTCAGTTCAAAGATTAAAAGGCTCTCTGGTAACTATAGATCTCAACTGCAAAATTCCAACCCGGTTAAATGCTTGCACCTTCAGCTGGAACAGGCAGTTTTCATTTCTCCTCATCTAGTATCATGTATATATATATTTATTCTTCCTGTGAGCATACTCAAAGAGGAATAGTTATTAGCATACTGTACCCAGAAGATGTTTGCTAATTAACAGGTTTATGCAGAGATTGTGAAATCATGAAACCAGACCAAAACACATTACTATGCATCAGTATTTTCATAAGGATTGAGAGGCTGACACACTACATTTATTGAAGCATTTGACTCCACAAGGCTCCTGACACTCCTGATCATTTCATCCAACAAGATATTTGACTTTCTAAAGGTGTTCCGGACATTCCAACTCTGCCTATTATAAATAAGCTGGGTGTCTACCAGACTGGTCTGTTTGGTTTCCAGGTAAAAATGTAACCAATGTCAGGAATATTTTAACTTTCTTCCTCCATGCCCCCACACACCTTCTAACTGCAAACTCCAATATCCTATCTTCATCCTGTGTTTCCTTCTCTTCTGCTATCATACATGCTTATTAATATGGTACCAACTCACTGCTGGGAAGCCATGCAATTTGAATGCTCACTAATATGTGACTGAAATACAAAATAATAATAAAAAACATCCTATCAACTTTCTGCTAACACTGATAATTCATCTAATAAGAACAATCTCAAAAAACAATTCAACGCTTGTTATTGACTTTCTTGCCTTTTTGGTTTACATCTTTTGGTGTTACTGTCAAACTTATAATTTCAAGAACATATTTGACCATTTCAGACAGTGAAAAAGACTGAAAACCTAAGCAATCTGTTAAACAGGTATGCCCACTAGGAAAATGTTACTGCTTCAAATATTATCATTTATCTAATTGTAACATTTGTTTTCAGTTTCTAAAAAAATGACTAACTCAGTCCCATGAACTGAAAAATATTTAATGTCCTGTGATGCAATACAGCTGCAGTCCACAGAAGGTAAGAGGCATAAGGGGGCAATTCCACATTCAAATCACTGTATGGATGTGTTAAAGATTGGCTTCTGTGATTAGTTTGTAGCTCTTTAAATGATGACCCTTTACTGACACTTCAGTGATTTGGCAAAGGAAGGCAGTGTAATTGCCAGTATTCACAGATCATTTTATTGAAAGCAAAGACAGTAAAATATGGACCAAAAATAATTTGGGATGTTTTTTACTCATACCAGGGGAAAATGTTATTAAATATTATAGTTCCACATTGATTGAAACTAGCATTTATGAACTAAAAGTATATAAAATTGCTTGTGATTTGGGAAACATAAAAAAATTCCTGGATTTCACAGAAGAACTTCATATGATTAATTCGATTACAGTCCCATGGAAGTATTGTAGCAGTTTTGACAAGGGCAATATTTAGATTATGCTACCCTATTCCTGTTAGGAAATTAGAAAACAGTTGAAAAATCACTCTTCTACCCAAGAAAGCGCAGCAAAAGCCCCTTATGAAACTACTGGGCATCTTTGATACATTTGATTAAAATAGCATAAAGACATTGTGCAAATGAGTCAATTTAAATTTCATTTTAGAAGAAATGCCAGACTGGTGGTACCAGCTTATAAGTGACCTTTGAGAACTGGTCTGCAAGTGCACAATGACTTTCTGTTCTTCTCACTGTGGTAATGATCAGATAACAGCAATAAAGTAGGGCATACAACACATTTTTAGGTGTAATGCTTCACCAAAGAAAATATTTTAGCATGGCATTTTCTGCACCTCTGTGCTATGCATGGCTGCACCCATATTTTTCACTGAAGATATAAACAGCTTCTTAAAATGAGCAAGGGAAGAAAATCAAAGAAAACTGGAGATTTCACTACAAGTAGATAAAGTACAGATTAGAGCTTCCCAGAGTTTGTATAGATAACATAGGAGACTCCAAATCAAAAGTAAGCCTTAGACCTCTTCTTCCTTTACTGAGCTTATTGAAGATTTTCCTTTAATTCTGTATGTTCTCAGAATTCTAGTACTGCCATAAATTCCTGAAATACAATTGACCCAGATTTAAGCCAAATTTTTTTGCAATATGCAATCACAGGAAGTAATACTGTTCTTCAACTAACCCTGTATTCAGCTCTGGAGAGATCAAGCACAAGAGGCTGTCTTACCAGATTGTATCATGAACACAAACAAACTCTCACATTTTAAAACATACAGAATCATAACTAGAAGAGATTTTTCTAATGAATGTAATGTTTAGGGAATAATTGTTTATTACATTAATTTCAGGATTAAACTGCAGCATTAGTAACGTTCAACAAAACAAAAATGTTTCAAGAGGACATTTCATTACAGCAGTTAACATGCTCTCACAAGACTTTAAATCCAGGTCTGTTATAAGCTGGAACTTTACAGAAATGCAGTAGGACTTCTATACAGCTTTAAAGCTAATCAGGAATGTAGCTGTGGAAGTGTATAATGCAAAGAGTAACTCCACTAACTGATAGCTCACAAGTATTAGAAATAATTTACATGCTAACAGTGGAGGGAGATACACCATTATTGCACTATGCAAGTAAAAAATATATAAGTAGCTCTTTAAAGTAATGGAATGAATGAAAATAACATCTTAAATGACAAATATATTACAGCCACAGGTAACTTCTGAGCACACTTGTAAAACGTGACAGCCGTTATTCTGAAGTTATATTTTTGCTCTGCAATTAGATTTAGGAGGTTTCTATAGAATTAATTGGAAGGATTTTGTGTGGTGTCTTTATTTACTCCCACACTCTTTCAGTCATTCCTCACACTGTGAATACACTATTTACTGAAGGATTTTTCCATTAATGCCATTCTGAGGACATTTTTCATATCAAAGGGCTGTCCTTACATTCACCTGCATGACAAGCAGTGTGGCCCATCTCAAGAACAGTAGAGAAATCCTAAGGTTGAAGAAACATATCAAAGAGGGTGACATTGTATGAATGTGAGGTTAATCAAACAAGATAATTCTGCTTGCAGCAGTGAAGAATCAAGAGAGGGGATAAAACCATGCATTACCTGGAAGAGGTGAAAAGGAAATGGCTACTCATTTTTAGCTTGTAACACAAGAAATAAGATCATGAACTGAAACGATGAGACAGAATTTAAAACAAACAGGAAGTAGTTTTTCATGTAGTACCTAATTAAATTGTGAAACTCATTGCAGATTACCATGGATGCTAAAAAGAAATGAATGAAGAAAACACCACATTAAGGGTTATTAATCAACAAGTTACAGACAGAACTTCTCCCGCAGAAATCCTTTTATTAGACTTCGTTGGAATTTGGAAAGGCACTCTAAGAAAAATAACATTCTAGACATGTCCTGGGAGGGAAGCTTAAATATGCTGTCTATATTTGGTCTCACGGTTCCACATACTTAGAGAAAGAACAAGCATTCCACCCTTTCCATCTGCTAATCAGATCATCTAGGCCTCTTCCTCTCATTCAACACTTCTGCCTTTGGGCACCTGACACTTTTAGGAACTATGCTACTGAAAAGGGACAGCATTATTTCTGATCCTTGTTTTTTCTCCCTTAAAAGAGACAGAGTATGACAAAACACTTCTACCTTCTTCTTTCCTGAAGTCATGAATTGTTGGTGAAAAAAAGATCTCTTATTGCTCTGCTTGCAAGATGGAATATAGCACAAAAGCTGAAAAGTCAATTGACCCTATTTAATACCACTTCTTTTTCTTATCTCGGTTTCCCTTCTGATTTGATTGTTGATTTTATACAGCAATGTTATAATTCTGCTTTTCATAGAGGATTTCTATATATACACTTCATTGTAAATCACTGTATCACTTAATTTCTTCAGTTACTCAGATACCCTGGTCTTCAAACTGACAAGGCATAAATTTGATAGATGGACCACTCAGTAGATAAGAAATTGGCTGGATGGCTGCAACCAGAGAGTTGTGGTCAATGGCTCAATGTCCAAATGGAGGCAGATGACGAGTGGTGTCCCTCAGGTGTCAATATTGGGACCAGTGCTGTTTAACATCTTTGTTGGAGATATGGACAGTGGGATTCAGTGTATCCTCAGCAAGTTTGCTGATGACACCAAACTGTGTGGTGTGGTTGACACCCAAGATGGAAGGAACGCAATCCAGAGGGACCCTGACAGGCTGGAGAGGTGGCCCCATACCAACTTCATGAAGTTCAACACGGCCAAGTGCAAGATCCTGCACCTGGGTCAGCACAACCCCAGGCACAAATACAGGCTGGGACGAGAATGGATTGTGAGCAGTCCTGAGGAGAAGGACTTGAGGGTGGTAGTAGATGAGAAGCTCGACATGAGCCGCCAGTGTGCACTGGAGCCCAGAGAGCCAACTGCATCCTGGGCTGCATCAAAAGAAATGTGGCCAGCAGGGCTAGGGAGGGGATTCTGCCCCTCTACTCTGCTCTGGTGAGGCCACACCTGGAGCACTGTGTACAATTCTGGTGCCCTCAGCACATGAAAGATACAGACCTATTTGGAGAGGGTTCATAGAAAGGACACCAAGATGATCAAAGGCCTGGAGCACCTCTGCTATAAAGACAGGCTAAGAGAATCGGGGCTGTTCAGCCTAGAGAAGAGAAGGCTCCAGGGAGACCTTATAGTAGCCTTCCAGTACTTGAAGGGGTCCACAGGAAAGCTGGGGAGGGGCTTTTCATCAGAGAAGATAGTGATAGGACTAGGGGTAATGGCTTTAAACTGTGAGAGGGGAGATTTAGGTTAGATATTAGAAAGAAATTCTTCACTATAGGGGTGGTGAGGAACAGGAATATGTTGACCAGGGAGGTTGTTGATGCCCCATCCCTGGAGGTTTTTAAGGCCAGGTTGGACGAGGTTTTTTTCAACCTGGTCTAGTGGTAGGATTCCCTGCTTATAGTAGGGGGATTGGAACTTGATGATCTTTAAGGTCACTTCCAACCTTAATGATTCTATGATACTATACACAAAGAAATTAGAGTAAATTGTATTTCTCTGTCCTGTTTTATCTTTCCACAAGGATTGACCATGATTCTTTTATATTTTAAAATTCATCCAGTTCTCAGGTACCCTCCTTGATTCCCTGATTCTTTAAGTACAATCTTATATACTCACTGTACTGCATTTTGTATTTATTGTCAAAGAGTAACTATTCTAAGTGTGTCTTCTCTGTGAAGATTTTTTTTATTTTTAGTGTATATTTTTTACTTTGTACTATGCTATTCATTCACAAAGAATTTTTGTTATTATGCATTCCACTAAAGAACATTATTACCTTTATCAAAACAGAGTTTAGTGAAAGAGAGTTTAGAAAAATAATGTATTTTGAGATTAATTTTAAAAACACATCTTACTGTGACTCATTACCTTCAATTAAAGACAGATCTATTAATGAACAGCTAGCTGTAGTAAATAGGGAGAATGATAGTTCTGGGTAATTTATGAGAGTAAATACAATGTGAGCCTATAATCACTAAATAAAAGTGAAGATTATTGTACAACAAAGAGGTCAATGAGTAGAAATGCTGCTTGCCACTAACTACTGCTTCTTGCTTTCTTTGTATTTCAACCTGTTTTGCTTTCTCAGGCTGGAATGTTTTGAGCAGTTGTTTTGTACTTTTGCATATTTCTTTCCATTTTCATTCACATTACATTTTAATGTGGAACATGTAGAAGATATATTACCCTATCTGTGTGGGAAACAGCAAGGTGAACTGATGCTATCTGAAAATTAATTAAAGAAGGTTGGAAGAAATGTGCTCTGCAGTACTGGATAACAGGATGACCTTGAAAGTACTTGCTGAACACTAAGGTACTTCCTAGTTTCAGAGTCCTTCTGAACCCCTTGTTGATTCTGTGTTTGTATAACTATTGTGGTCAACAATTCTTTCGTTTTCTTAACACTAGCTGCTCTCAGGATCCCTGCTTTTAGTCAGAACAATACCTTTTGCGATTTGTTATGCTTGGGTTTTACACTGACAGAATAGTTATGATGTCCCTGTTCATCATCCAGACACATTATTTCATCTGGTAAGTACAAAGCAAAACATGAACATTTCTATCACTAAAATTTCACATTTTTTAATCACGATTTTTCATTTAGGGGTTGGCCACTAGTTTTCTTTTTTGCAGGATTTTGAACTTCATCAGCAGATTCTGGGGACAAGTTATAAGGAAAATCATGGGAGTTTTGATGTAGAAGTTTCAAAGTAGCTGTAAAATGAGATTGGATAGCATTGTAATAATTTTTAAACAATTTAAAACTTTTTTTAAAATTCAGGTCCCAAACGATATAAAAGGCACCACAATACAGGATTCACTCAGAGCAGCATTGACAAAATATGATAATAAGCAATGAACCCTGAAGTAAGTCTATGTAAGTATGAAAAATGAAGAAAGATTAATATTCAGGGCAGAATACTGATTGGAAAGCCTCCACAAAAAGATAACAGACTATTTTTAAAGCTGCATTTTACTTCTAGAGGCACAGGGAGATGGTTTAATGAGGCTTTCATGCTGATTACTTTAGATAAAAATACAGCCTTTTTGAAGTTAGCCAAACATGCCGGGTAGCCAAGTTGATGCAATGTGTTCCAGTATACTGTGTATCCATGGATATTCTGGAATTTACTCTAGGTACAGCTGGGAAATTTCAGAGATACCCCTTTCCAGAATTCAGTTATTGGGTTATAATAATATTTTTACATTTCCTGCAGATGGCTGCATTCTTTTCTTCACTCTTAATTCAGAATTCATTACAGACAGCTGCTGGCTCTGATAGAACCTAATTGATCTTTTACTAGACTCAGCTGCAAGCAGTCAGATCTCCTTTTCCTTTGTGGAGTATATTATATATAAACATGGGAAGGGAGAAAAATTACCAATTAAGTAAATACATATGAATAAAATGACTCACTAAGAGCGCTGATCAAATAATGTAACAAACTATAGCTTAGGTCAAAGGAAATTACAGGCCTTGAAGACTTGATAATATATATATATGGAAATAAGTATCAGCACCAATATATCTGTAATTTGAGATAACACATGGAAAAGGCATTGCTTCTGTTAAAAAAAAAAAAAAAACAAAAACACCTCATAGAAAATTATTACATTTTAATAAAGGGCACGTTACTTCATTGAGAGAAAATTCGTCAGTCTCTAGGAAACCTACTTAACGGAAACCATTTGTTGGCTGAATCCAAGTCAGGCTTCAGAAACCCCACTAGACAACTTAGCAAGAAAATGTGGCACAATTCTGGAACTATTTTTGCTGCCTTACCTCTTACTAAAAAAAAATAATTAAAAAGGCTGGGGAATAGTTACAGTTACTAAGGCTACAGAAAAAGAGCATGTCACAAACAAGGGAGCACATGGGTGACACAGTTGTGGGGGTCTACTACAGACCTCCTGATCAAGATGAGGAAGTTGATGAGGCTTTCTACAGGCAGCTGAAAGCAGCCTCACAACTACAGTCCTTGGTCCTCATGGGAGATTTTAACTATCCCGATATCTGCTGGAAGACTTATACAGCCAGCCTTTCACAGTCTAGGAGGTTCCTCCAATGCATTGATGACAACTTCTTAATGCAAATGGTGGATAAGCCGACTAGAAGAGGAGCGCTGCTGGATCTTGTGCTCACCAACAAGGAGGGCCTTATTGAAGCAGTGGTGGTCAATGGCAACCTTGGCTGCAGTGACCATGAGATGGTGGAGTTCAGGATCCTGTGTGGGAGGAACAGAATTTCCAGCAGGACCAGAACCCTGGACTTCTACAGAGCAAACTTCGACCTCCTCAACCAATTGTTAAGGGAAGTCCCATGGGACAGAGTGCTAGAAGGTAAAGGGGCTCAAGATAGCTGGACAACATTCAAGGACCACTTCTTGCAAGCACAGCATCAGTGTGTCCCAATGGGTAGAAAATCTAGTAAGGGAGCTAGGAGATCAGCGTGGTTAAAAAAGGAACTGCTGGGGAAACTCAAGTGGAAGAGGAAAATCTATAGATCATGGAAGGAGGGACTGGTCACTTGGGAGGAATATAGGAATGTTGTCAGGGAATGTAGGGAGGCAACTAGGAAAGCTAAGGCCTCCTTGGAACTTAACCTTGCAAGTCAGGTTAAGGACAGTAGAAAGGGCTTTTTCAAATACATAGCCAACAAAGCTAATACCAGAGGCAATATAGGCCCACTGCTGAATGAGGTGGGTGCCCTGGTGACAGAGGATATGAAGAAGGCAGAGGTGCTGAATGCCTTCTTTGCCTCTGTCTTTACTCCTGCAGGCTTTTCCCATGAGCCCCAGATTCATATAACCCCAGAAGTAGTCAAGATAGGTGAGGACATAGTAGATGAGGATTGGGTTAGGGATCAGTTGCATAATCTGGACATCCATAAATCGATGGGTCCGGATGAAATGCATCCAAGGGTGCTGAGGGAGCTGGCGGAGGTCATTGCTAGTCCACTCTCCATCATCTTCGGTAAGTCATGGGTAACTGGAGAGGTGCCTGAGGACTGGAGGATAGCAAACGTCACTCCAGTCTACAAGAAGGGCAAGAAGGAGGACCCAGGTAACTATAGACCAGTCAGCCTCACCTCCATCCCTGGAAAGGTGATGGAACAACTTGTCCTTGGCACTATCTCTAGACATATCAAGGAGATGGGGGTCATCAAGAGCAGTCAACATGGTTTTACCAAGGGTAAGCCATGTTTGACTAACCTCATAGCCTTCTATGAGGAAATTACTAGGTGGATAGATGATGGTAGAGCGGTAGATGTGGTCTATCTTGATTTCAGTAAAGCATTTGACACCGTCTCCCACAGCATCCTTGTAGATAAGTTGATCAAGTATGGGTTTGATGATCAGGCAGTGAGGTGGATCAAGAACTGGTTGAAAGGAAGAAGTCAGAGAGTTGTAGTCAATGGGGCAGAATCTAGTTGGAGGCCTGTGACTAGTGGAGTCCCTCAGGGGTCGGTACTTGGACCGGTGTTGTTCAATATCTTCATCAACGACCTGGATGAGGGCACAGAATGTACCCTCAGCAAGTTTGCTGATGACACCAAGCTGGGAGGAGTGGCTGACACACCAGAAGGCTGTGCTGCCATTCAGAGAGACTTAGACAGGCTGGAGACTTGGGCGGGGAAAAACCTGATGAAGTTTAACAAGAGCAAGTGTAGAGTTTTGCATTTGGGGAAGAAAAACGACATGCACCAGTACAGGTTGGGGGCTGACCTGCTGGAGAGCAGTGTAGGTGAAAGGGACCTGGGGGTCATGGTAGACAGGAGGATGACCATGAGTCAGCAGTGTGCCCTTGTGGCTAAGAAGGCCAATGGCATCCTGGGGTGTATTAGAAAGGGTGTGGTTAGTAGGTCAAGAGAGGTTCTCCTCCCCCTCTATTCTGCATTGGTGAGGCCACATCTGGAGTATTGTGTCCAGTTCTGGGCCCCTCAGTTCAAGAAGGACAGGGAAGTGCTTGAAAGAGTCCAGCGCAGAGCCACAAGGATGATTAAGGGAGTGGAACATCTCCCTTATGAGGAAAGGCTGAGGGAGCTGGGTCTCTTTAGTTTGGAGAAAAGGAGACCGAGGGGGGACCTCATCAATGTTTACAAATATGTAAAGGGTGAGTGTCAAGACGATGGAGTTAAGCTTTTTTCAGTGAAGACCAGTGATAGGACAAGGAGTAATGGATACAAGTTGGAGCATAGGAGGTTTAAGATGAATATCAGGAAAAATTTTTTTACTGTAAGAGTGACAGAGCACTGGAACAGGCTGCCCAGAGAGGTTGTGGAGTCTCCTTCGCTGGAGACATTCAAAACCCGCCTGGACGCCTTCCTGTGTGATGTACTCTAGGTGACCCTGCTCTGGCAGGGGGGTTGGACTAGATGATCTTTCGAGGTCCCTTCCAACCCCTATGATTCTATGATTCTATGATTCTATGAGCAATGACAGCCAGCATAAAGACTAAAGAAGTGAGGATTCCCTGCCGTCTCCCTCCATGATAAACGTTGAAGGACGTTAGGATATTTCTCTGTCCTAGTTTGCAACAACAAATGAATGCAAGGGAAGGCTGTTGACATGTAAAACAAGAAACAGTGTTAAATAATGTTCTTTTTCCTCCTTTAGCCAAAGTAATTTAGTGAAACGAAGAGACACATTTAAAATAACAATAAATAGGTATTTTCTAACATGATGTATGAAACTACTTGTCATAGAATAATACTCTGACAATGGAAAAGACAAAGCTGAGGATGTCTGGTTTTATTCGTTACAACATATGTCCAACTATGAATATGAACATTACAGTAGCAAAAGGAATAACAGGGTGAAAGAATTGAAATCCTCATGAAGTAGGGCTAGTTACTAACTACTTGCTGCTGGGGAGAAAACTTTACTGAAATATTGATGACATTGGAGTTTTATACTTTCCCCTTAAAGTATTGACATTTGCTATTGTTATAGAATACTGGCCTAGACAGACCACTGATTCTATCAAGTAACAGCTATGTCCCTTTACAGATTTCTGACTTATATCAGAAACAAAATCTTGCCCTATACCATCACAGCAGCTTTTTTGGATTTCAAAAGATAATCCACTCCTGAGTAACAGTAGTGGGGGTATAATCCCCTGAACCTTAGGCTAACTGACAACCAAAGATGGCTTTACACACATAGCACCTATTTAACTAAAAAGATCACAACTAGGCATTTTCCATTATTTGAACCTGCATAAAAAATACTGCTATTATTTGTTATTTGTATGCTTTTGAACTTAGATAATGGCTCCCGTGATACTTACTGAGGTTTCATGCTTCTAAACAATGGAAACACATATTGTACATAGAGCAGCTTCAGTTCTGGTTTTAGGAAAGTCTTGTTTGCTGTGTAGAACTGGTTTCTCATTTAAGACTGAACTTAAATCCATCAGCATCAGTTTGCTCATGTTTGACACCTCATGAAGGATTTCTAGATACTATTTGTGTAGAATGGTATTTTCCCATTCAAAGTAAAAATATCAAGTAACCCTAGCCATTCTTTAAGGACCCTGCACACTGTCACATAAAATACTCTATGTGAGTCCTTGTCATCTTCAGTCTAAAACAACCAAGGTCTTCAACTGTGAAGCTTTTGGAATCTAAATTTTCACAATGTCGAAAGTTTTTATGGTGAGATTATAAAGGCAAGCCCCAGCTCCTGTCCCTCTGTGGTGTCCCACATTACACAAGTGATTATCAAGTAGTGTCTTGCTATGCTGACAACCCTTCAATCAGTGTGCCGGAGAGACATCAGTCTTTGTTTCTGCCATCTAGCATTTATCAGTGCTTTTTCTAGACTCATTTTCCAGTATATTCTACAATTCCAAAACCTAAATTAAGACAAAACAACCATCCAAAAATTTCTAAATTAAGAGAATCCAGTTCCAGTTACTTTAACAGAGATCAAGTTTCCAAGACACAAAGTTCTGAAAGCCTTGGTATATTTTATATATGTAGAAATGAAGTAACTCCCAGTCAGTTACTCTGACTGCATGGTCAATACAAATGGAATACAACAAAAAACATGGACATTTACTCATTGCTGTATTCTTACATTAAGAGGATGTAAACATCTTAAGCAGGGTCACCAACTATGCATTGTTTTGAGAGGAGAATCTAACAACCGCCTTACTCCTCTCCCTTTGCTTTTTATTTGTGAACAAAGACTGTGGAAAAAAAAAGTTGTCTTAATGAGATATATCGGGACCTACAGCTAACAGCTAGAGAGGAAATAGTGTTGCAGTGTTTTGGAACATGGATTACACTCACCACAGTCTTAGATATAGTAGCAGGTCAATAGCTGCTGGATAAAGACAGGTGGAAAGCAGCAAAAGTTTAGAATATTCGTGATAATAAAATACTTGTCATACTAAAATCCATTTACTACCTTTTCCTCTTGAGAGCTTTCAGCTGTACATGGAAGTTACGAAAGATTCTGAGGGAAGGGATGAAGAAGTTTTTAGTATTTTTGAGGGAAGGGATGAAAAAGTTTTTAGTATTTTTGCATCTCCTTAGAGAGATTTTTGAATATATACTGAGGTGAATTTCTTCCTCTCACTGAAGAAAAGAACAGGTAGTCATCTACAGCCTACTCACTGCCAGGATTAGAAAATGAGCAGCTGTGAGGCATGTGGCAAAAGTGGTCAAAAAACATAGAGGGGAAGTAAAACAATTATCTGAAGAATATAAGAAAGATAGATAGATAGATAGATAGATAGATAGATAGATAGATAGATAGATAGATTTTTTTTTAATGCTGAAAAACTGAACAAAAAATTAAGTATTCTGCTCTAAGAAATGGAAGATCACATGTTGTTCCGCTATTTTTTGAAATTCCTTTTTGAAAATTAACTTTACTGTGCTAACTCCTTTTGTTAGTATACTCAGACACAGATTTACTTAAAACAGTCACATTCTTCCGAATACTTAAGCTTTTCTGTTTGCAATGGCAGCATTAACTACCTGCCAAAACTTCCCAAAATGCCTTAAAAATGTGCCCATTGGTGCTGGTACTGAAAACAGAGTCAAACATAAGGAGCTGCACTTGTTAAGCTTTCATGTAGTGTTACTGAATCAACTACTAAAGTTTCCGTGAAGTTTTAAAAACATAGTGGCATAAAGCTCCAAACACCCTCCAGTGTGATTTTATTGTGATCTGAATAGCACCTGTTTGCCTGCACTAATCCAACTTCAAACAAAAATGTGTGCTTTCCCCACTATCATTGGGCCACACATTACAGCCTATCCAATGAAGCATCCTAGGGTTTAAGCCTGCACTTTTTCATTAAAGAAACCCTTTTTTCTAGATCAGTTCTGCAAGTTAGAGCAAGCCATGCAGAGACACCAGTTGGATTGTAGCATTACTCAACTTCCATGCAAAGTGACTGAAAGGATACCATCTTAAAATCTGTATGTAAATGAAGAAGCATCCACCTGCATCATGTATTTCAACCACAACAGAAAAATCTTCAGACAAGTTATTTTTAAAAATCAAAGTCAAGATTTGAACTCACATTATGAAAAGTAGCTACAAACAGAATAGGAATGCTAAATTTATTTTGTGTTTTGTTTTTGTCTTTCTTTCTCTTTTATTTTCCTTTGTTTGTTGTTTTATTTTTTGGGTTGTGGGGGTTTTTTTGTTGTTTTATTTTAGTTTTGTTTTAGTATCAAGCTTTAGTTTTGATTTAGCTGCTTTTCTCCACCAGCTATCACACTGAAAATAATGTCAAGCATGGATCACAGAACACGGCAGTCTATAAAAATGTATTTCTGAATTTAACTTCACCTTGATTTGGGCTTTGCTAAACTCTCTTTCCTGATGGCTATAGACAGAAAAGTATAGACTTTTTAATGGAAAAAATAGCATTTTGTGCCATGGCATTAGGCTTTTATATTTTTACTACTATACCTTTTTCATACAGGTAGTCTTACCAGAGTATCTGATTACAGAAATAAAAACTAGGATTTTAGTTTAGGTCTTGATGTTTGGTGTTTCAACAATGATCTATGTTTTCTAATTAAAAATAACATAGCTTTAAATAGATTTTAATTACCTCTTCAGTTTAAAAATCTGATAACTTTTCTACACGAGTAATAACTTTGCCTGGTGGAATGCACATATGACATTTCTCAACCTGTTTTTTATTTCTATATTAGATTAAAATTCAATACTGCACAGGCAAGCAAATTGTTATTTATCAAAAGTAGATGTGTAGATTATGTGCAAAGATGTCTATTGCATGGACATTAGTAACAAATAATTACTGCTGCCATCATAAATGCTGATCATATAATTATGTATTTTTCTTGGCTTTAATGACACAGAAGTTGTTATGAAGACTTTCACTTGCATTTGTTTGACATGCATTTATCAGAACATGTCTTATAAAGTCTAGTAATTTTGAATCGTAATACTGACTTATAGTACATTCACAGTTTATTTTACTAGTTAAGAATGTACTTTTTTTATCACCAGTGTTATGTGAATAGAATACATTTAAATGTTTACAGAGTGGGCTCTTCAGTTGTCACTTGTTTTCACCTTACATACTAAGCACCATGTAAAATATTACATAAATTCTTCATACACTCAACAACTATTTCCTAGGAACAAGTTATTAAACTATCTTATAATTTACTAAGGTTTTGATGCAAAGTGGTCTAGGGCTACACTCATGAACTGAATATCCAACTATCTTGACTCTCTGTAGAATATACAGCCATATGCCAAAATTACCAAGGAAATTGGAAAAACCTCTTAATCTCAAATGCAAAGTGGATTGAAAGACAACTATTGGTCAATATTAATGCAGATGTGAAGAATGCAGTCAGGAAAAGCTTGGGCTAACCCTTTCATTTATAATTCCTACTTATAAATACAGAATAAATAGGGGGTTACTCACTCCGGTTGCTTTTACTGGGTGTTGACCTGAATCAAAAGTGAAAAGGAGATCAGCTTTTGAGTGATAAGGAACTGCCTATAGTATCTCTGTGAATTTAGCTTATATAGCTTCTCTGTTGTCTGCTAGCTTTTCAGTATTTTATGTGTTAAAAACTTTGCAGAAAGATGCTTCCATAGCTTCTTCATACCTGCTCTTTCTCTTTACCAAATATATTTAGGAGTGTAAACCCTCTTTTATTTATATTTCTATAACACATCATTATTACAATTTCCTGAGCTCTGACAGTTTTTTAGGTGCTGGAAGAAAAAAAAAAAAGTATCAGTGCTGTCACAGTTTATCTTAACAGCCCTCACTATGAAACCCATGTCCCTGCTGTGAAGTAAACTGAGATTATTCCTTCAGTGGGATACCTTGTAAAAGCACTGCCTACCATACACAAAGGATACAAGTTACTGTGCTACTGGAGAAAAAAGAAATATTTTTAATATCTGAATGATGGTAGTACATGAACTTTAATATAAAGGGACTTAGGAGAGTCCTTAACGCTCCCTCAAAATGGGGAGACAGGGACAGATAAGACAAACAGCAAGGAAAAAAAGGAGTTCTTTAAAATGCTCCAGAGGTGGAATAGGGGCCAGCAAAGTAAGAAATTAAAAGCAAGAAGCTTGTCAAAAACCAGATAAAATATCTCAGTGGAGAAGGCAGTGCAAGTTGATGCATCACAAAAAGAATGCTACCATTAGAGTTATGATCTTACTATAGAGAAAATACTAAGATATGTAGGAACATATTTCTCATTGAAATAGTTCAGCAATATGGTAAAAAAAACCCCACAACAAACAAAACAATTAGTCTGAGAAAACAGTGGAATTGAAGGATAAAAATATAATTACAGGAATCCATGGAATAAAGAGCAGTCCAGACACTGCAGAGAAAAAAAACTGATAAAAAGTGAAAAGACTGAGGATGACATACAATGGCAAGAATGACATGGAGAAATGGAGAAAGGAAAAGAGAAATGGAGAAAGGAAAAGAGAAATTGAGCCTATAAACTGAGAAGAGAAGAGAAGAGAAGAGAAGAGAAGAGAAGAGAAGAGAAGAGAAGAGAAGAGAAGAGAAGAGAAGAGAAGAGAAGAGAAGAGAAGAGAAGAGGAGAAAAATCTGAAAGTAGATTCTAAGAAAAATAGATAACATGCAAAAATTGATTACTCTCTCTCTTTCAACATAAAATACAAATCTCAGAATACAATGTTGCTACAATATACATGAAAAGAGACACCCACATTTACTTTATTACTGTAAGAAATACTTCAGTAACTTATTCTTCCTGGCCTATCAGTTAGATACTAGGAACATTAACATTCATGAGTTAATGAGTATATTCATAAACTTCAGATAGGTACATAAAATTTTTAAATACAGAGACATAAGTTCATAAATTTTCAAGAAATCTGGTTTCATTAGTTCTGCTTATAGTCAAACTGTTGAGAGTGGGATTTGAAAGGCTTGCTAAAAGAATTGAAGATTTGGAAGTTGGCTTTGTAGACAATAGGTTGGTATGAAATGCCTAAAATATTAAGGTCTTAAGAAGCTATAAGTAAGACAAAGAGCTTAAACAAATGTACTTCCACAATATACATATTGTACAGTATCTATAAATAAATCAATTGGATAGAAGGAAAAAAAGTCCCTCAACAGAGATCAAATCATGCTACCTAACTTTATCACTGCTTTCACTGAAATTTGCATGCATAACCAATAGCAAAGAGAAAATGACTGCAGTTCATCAGTAACACTAAGTGATAATCAGATTTGTATTTTATTTCATTTTTTCCAATGCCTTGCTGTATGACCTCTAACAACTAATTTAACTTGTGTATTTTTGAATTGAGACATGTAAGTAATTATACTAATTTAGCTTTCCCACAGTGGGAGGATTGATTTCTTCAATTAATTTTGGTTTTGATTTTGAGTATAACACCTTTACTGTGTAGCACCTTTAGAAGTATGCTCTATATGGATGATTAGAGCTGAGGCAATCTATAGCTCTAGGCTATATTCAAATTATTTTAAATTCCGGTAAAGACAGATACAAAAAGATTTGGCTCTTTTCTAAAAATATTCATCAAACTGTAAAAACAGATTTGTATTATTATTTACAAATACTCCACATTCCTAATCCTGGTGTTTCAATAAACATTAAATGTCTATAATCTTCCATGTTTTCTGACCTTTTCTAAACATTCTGTGCCTTTTAGCACTGAAGTCCTGCTTATTTTGCTTTGCTGTTAAATTTATTTTCATGCCACATTTACACAACCCTCTTTTATTAACTTTAAAAATGTTCAAATAACCATCTTCCATGGCTGGCTTACCAATATGTAAGAAGTCAGAATCAGACAGAAGGGGTGGTACACTGTAATCCTTATAATTCCTATTCCTCAGTTTCCAAATGACAAAATCAAGACTGATTATCAAATATGTTAGGCATTTGTAGCTTCAGTGAACAGGGGTAGTAGGTCTCAGCCTTACTAACCAAAGGTATCCCAAAATGAAGTTGACAAGAATCAGTGACTTCAGGAATTTGCTTTGAAAGGGGTAGTGCAGTAAGCTATGTAAAGTATAAAATATATATCCCTGGAATAAGGAGGACCCGTCTTGCAGCTTGATTACATTAGAACTGGCACATATGTTTTGATTATGTTCTTATCAGTGTGAATTTAAGGCTTTTTAAAAATCTGCTCTTGTCAAAGATTTCCAAAGAATCCCTATCTCTTCCCTCTTAATTTCCTTACTCACTGAACTGTTTTTTCTGTTAAGAATTAATTAATTAATTAATACCTTATACAGCCTAAACAGTGTGGAGCACTCATTTCCTTGGAACTGACAGCCTTTTCCCCAGGTACATCCTTTGCAGCTCCAGTTCCTCATAGTCTTAAGCTGAGAGTTTAACCTTGAATACAGATTAAGGTTTCTACCTGTTTTCAGTAAAAAATTCCCTTTATCTGTTTTAATTTTCATGGGTTTTAATTTCATATACAATATAATTAATAATTTCAAAACCTGTTTCATTGCTCAAAACACACTTTCTTCAATATTAATATTCTTAAATCAATACTATCCTCTTTTTTTTCATGCCACCTTTTAAATATTCTCTCTGCAGACATTCTCCCTTTAGACCTTTAGATATTCTAAAATTAATTCTTCTTGCACAGATCAAAGAAAATAATTCTGGTCCATCCACGTTGGCAGTGCCACATTCAGGTTCCAGATTTGCAATGCAAACATTTTTATCTCTGACAGACTCAGATGGCTGTTTCAAAGACGATGATGGTTTTGACTGCAGTAAAACAGAAAGCAGTAATCTTGACACCAGATGCTTTGAAAGAAATTCTGGGCTCACCTGCAATGTACAACCATAGGTCCAGCATCAGGTGGGTTGCAGGTCTTGACTCGTCGCAGGAAAGCTAAGAATGGTGTTGGGTGTTCTGGGACACCATGGTCAGGCCAGGCAGTGAACTGGAATTGTCTCACTTCCCTTTTCTCGCTTGAGCCATTCTATGAAATTAAAAAAACTTCATCACAAAACCGGTATATGATGTGATATTCACACTTCTCAATGAAACAACTGCAGAAGCATATATGTCAATGAAGTGTATTTAAATCACATTTGGGGACACAGAGGAATAGAACTTAGGCTTTGGAGGGAAATGTTTCTTATAGTGTAAATTGCATAATTCAGAAATTGCAAGAGCTTGAACTGTACTGCAGAATAATGCATCACAACAGGTGACAGAGCTTTAGCTAGTATTTCATTCATTTAAATGGTTTTTCATAGCAAGAGCTTTGTATTAACTTACAAAATTTGATGCTGTGAAAAAAAAGATATACTCTGTCTGTAGAAGTTTCATAGGTCAGTGCTGCTAGGAGGAAATGAGGGAGGAAAGTGGAAGGAGGGAAAGACAATGATGGGAGTGGGGAAATTAGGGAGAAATTCAGGCAGGGAAGGCAGGAAGCAAAACAAGGGAGGAGGGCAGGATGTCAGGAGAGAGAGATGGAAGCAAGAAAGAGGAGGAGGGGAGCAGGTGAAAAGGAGAAGAGAAAGGGAGAAGGAAAGTGAAGGAGAACAGTTGCCTACATTTACATTTGAAAATATATTGGAAGTATATGTAAGTACATATACCTTGTAAAGTGCAAATGTACGAACGCAGTACGTTGCCAATTCAACTGTGTCTAAAAGGGTTACTTGGATTAGTCCGTAAGTTTCTGTGCCTCTGCTTGGCCAGTATTGATCACACTTCACCTGCAGTGAAAAATACATAATTATTTATTACATTTAAAACTGACATTGATTACATATCTGAGTGTATAGCATTGTCGGTTTTCAAAGTAAGTGCAGTTAGAATGTTCAACAGCTACTAAGGTTCCAATACAAAAAAAATCATTTTATAATTCACAAGAAATGTTCTTCTTGTAGTAACTCTTACAATATCTTCTTCCATAATGGGTATTTGTAAATTCAGTGTGGCAGATGACAAAGAAATACTAGGAAGTATAGATATACTGAAGAAAAAACAACTTATAGTAGCTAAAAATATGGCCTATATCTTCAGCAACTCACCTTTCAGAGTACAGAATCTAAACTCAGAACTAATCCAATAAATGCAGACAATTTTTAAAATATTTGCCATATTTGACCTGTTTCACCTTAGCCCCCAAACATCTAAACTGTTGTTTGGACGGTCATATATAGTATGTATGGAAATATCTCAGTAAAAACTTGAACTTTTTGAGAAAAAATTTTAGTACACAGATAAAGAAATAGCACCAAAAACTAACAAGTGCATTCTAAGAAAATACAATTTCTCATATAAATTTTATGAAGCATATATTGAAATTTTGTTCACAGGCATTTAAAAAACGTGACAGAGAGAGCTTATCCATCACATTTTAAAAGACACAGAACATTTCATTCAGAGAAACCTCATTTTCAAAATACCATAGTTTAGAATATTTTCAGCTGAAATAATTCTGTATAAGATCACACATAAGAGAACCATATGTTTATCATAATTGCTGAGGTTGAATAATTTTTTAGTTAAAAATGGTACTTACAGTGAAAGCTATTATGAAAAAACAAATATCAAACCCCTAAAACAATCAGAAAACATGATGCAAAGTAGTATGTAGGTAAAATAATTGTAAATATTTTGCTTTCAGTGATGGACAGGTGAAACTGAGACAGTCTCATTCTATTTATAACAATATATTATTTTCATTAGCTTTGCATATAGTACCTAAAAGAAGGATGTCCTGTGTCCAGGAATAATACACTGCATTTAAAAAAACATAAAATGTTTTCATTAATCAATCTAAGCCAGACACACACCAAATGCAGTGAGAATACACAAACCCTAAGAAAAAAACAAAGCCAGAATATTGCACATTATTTCTGATAAAAATGTGAATTATCATATTAATCCAAGATAAAATCTGATGTTTCCCCTAAAATGGAAAATTACAAAATGCATCTTTGAAGCTCATGTGTTCTTGGGGTTTCTCAGTCTGCACAGTACTTATTGAAAAAGACTTAGTACCATTTCAAACTCCCCAGTCCTAAGTAGCTTTTGCTTGCAGATAATTTTATTTTGAGGCTCATAGGTCATAGATTACTAACAGTTCACAGATCACAGTCTGAGAACAAGTAATTTAGATAAAGAGAAGAAAAAATTCTAATCAATGAAGCAGGTGATGAACATTCATTTGTGGAAAACTACCTGAAATAGTTTGTTACAGGATAGCCTAGTTTATACATAAGGAATTGGAACAAAGTGACTAAAGACGTTTATTCACACTACAGTCCTAGAAATTGGATTAATGGAGGAATTTTTTATTAAGAGGAATTAAGTAAATACTTCTTTATGCCATTTACTGAAACACTGAAAAAGTAAGTATTGCAGGTGCTTAATTAGTATTGGTGATTTATTTGCAAGATTCCTAACACTAAAAGAAGCCATTGTGGTCTTCTGCAAATCAGACAAAAAGATGTATTTTCAATTGAGTTAGTTCAATAGAATTATAGTAAATCTAGTTTCATTTTACCATTAATATAGACACAGTGTAATTTGCATCAAGGCCTCACGTTGAGTACTGCATGCAATTTTGGGCACCACAATATAAAAATGACATCCAAAGGAGAGCCACAAGGATGGTGAAGGATCTGGATAGGATGATTTATGAGGAGAAGCTAAGGTCACTTGGGTTATTCAGCTTGGAGGAGGTTGAGGGGTGACTACACTGCAAATTCTTCACGAGGGGAAGAGATGGGGTAGGTATTGACTTGGGAAAATGGCAGGAAGCGGAATCAGAAGAGGTTTAGGTTAGATACCAGGAAAAGGTTTTTAACCCAGAGGGTGGTCAAACACTGGAAAAAGCTCCCCAGGGAAGTGGTCACAGCACCAAGCCTGCCTGAATTCAGGAAGCATTTAGATGATGCTCTCAGGCACATGGTGTAATTCTTGGGGTGCCTTACACAGGGACAGGAGTTGGACTCGATGGTCCTGATGGGTCCCTTCCAAGTCAGCATATTCTATGATTCTATGACTCTATGATTTATGTTGGTTAGCTGTATTTTTGACAAACAGGATATAGTTTATTATTTATTAATTCCTATAGAATGACATACATTTTTTCATGGAAAATGATTGTATGTAATAGCTGTTGTTTGTAGTCCGTTGTCTGTAAGTTTGCAACTACAGGTTTAGTATAAACCTCTGACTAAACCTGTTTGGTTTTAATTATTTTTATAAAAACTGAATAAAAATGGTAGAATTATTTATGTACTTTAAATAAATACAAGTGCAGAAGACAGACAAGGGCTCATCTCTGTAGATGACTTCTTGCTCTGAGAAAAATTAAGAGGCAAAAGGAATCTGCTAAATAAGGCAGTGCGGGGTTATTTTTTCGCACATTACTAAATTAATTCACTGACCTTTTCAAGCCTGAAATTCCTTGAAAAAACTCCCTGCACTGAAGTAATAGATTGCAGTGCTAAATCAAATATGACCTGATCATTGCATTTTGAAAAGAAATATGCAGATTTTTTTTATTTTGCAAGAAAAACTTCAAATTCAAAATATCAATGGCCATTCCCTACATGTGGCGTAGTCCCTCTGTATTAAGAGAAGAATTATATGAGGTTGTATGAGGTATGTCTTACCTCAAGCACAAAGAAATAAACTAAGCAAATGCAGTCAAATTACTAAGTTACAATACGGTTTTGACTAAATCACTTGCTGTACACTTGCCCCAGGGAAATGGTATTAGTTTACTCTAACAGCTAAGGGAAACCACTTCTTTTATGGACACAGAATCATAAATGAAAAACTGAATGGTTGCCTTGAAAAATACTTGTGGCAGTACCAGGTGTTGATGTCTAATTTCAGGTAAGACTCTGGTGTAAACAGTTATTGAAAGCTTAAAATGGAAGGCATTTCACAAAATATCCTATGGAGTTTGCTCCATTCATGGCATTGTATTTTGGAAGTTCTTCAACAGTTTAACATAAATCACCGTTGCTGCAAAGTTTATTTCTTCCTTCTACAGCCCCGCAGGCAGGAAAAACAGTTGATTACCATTAAATTTTTAACAGCTTCTCATATGCTGGAAGGCTCATATGCTGGAAAAACATCTTCCTTCATTGTCTTCAACAAATCAAATTCCTTTTGACTTTCCCCATACATCATTTCTCCAGCCTCTGATCATTATTGTTCTCATTTATATTCTCTGTAATCTACCAACATCTTTTCACATGCGGTATTCATTCTGTATGTCTTCAAATGTGCATAAGCTGAAAAAAATGAATATGGCATGCCAAAACTAATTTCAGCCTATATAGTGGTTTTACAGCATTTCTTCTCATAAAAAATTAACCTGGCTTATAGTATGGTATTTCAACAGGTATTTTACTGGGTAATCAAATAGTTTTAGCTGAGGCACGGTGGCACAGCACTTCTGCCTGTAACATGCCTGGAAAAAGAAATCTGTAAAGCTTTATTAGTGCGTGCAGTCTATGTTAGTATTCTTCTTCTAGGATTAGATTCTTAAATGAATTAAGCACCTATGACAGACTGTGCTTCAGTGAGAGCTGAGCAGCACGTCAGCCTTTGTGCCTCTAAGAACACTACCATAATGAACAGCCATATGGTTGAGCTCTACAATTCTGACATGGTAACTGGTGATTTCAGCTCATACAGTGTTGCAGGAATTCTTGGACTATGGCCATGACATCCTGTTGCAGTGAAAAAAAGCCACAAACCTACACATTTTTATTTTTATTTTTGTAAATCTGGTGAACACATGGTCTACATTACTTTTTTTTTTTTTTTTTCCACTAGCACTCTCATTCATTCTTTTTCTGACTAATAGCATGTTGAGAGTGCTAAACAAGTGAAATAAAAATCTGAGTGTAGATTACTGGTACAGGAGTTACTGGTTGTTGTTAAAATCAGGGATTGAACAATGACAAAACTTCACATTTCATTCTTTAGTACAACAACACAATTCAGCATGAAAGAATGCTATTTGCAACACATATCCTATCTGCTAATATGTCTGGAGAGATATTAACTTACTTAGTAGGAGATAAAGATGTATATTTTTCTAGTTGATGGAAAACATAGCTAAAATTTTTAATTTCCTATGTTTAAATACATATTTCACAACTTTAAACCCCCACATTTGTACATACCTGTGCCAGTCTATACCCATCACCACAGCTCTTATGCACAAATTAATTATATTATGTCTAAATAACGTAGAATACAGGTGCATTTGGGAGAATATTGATATAATCTGTAATGAATTGCTAAGTGCATGTATTGATGACTTTTCTGCTCAAATTAGTGAAGATATCTTACTGCCACTTATTTTCAATCCAGTATTTTGACAGGTAATATCTCCAGTATTATCTGTCAAAATGTACTCAGGAGGAAAGATCTGAAATTGGCTGCTGAAGCCCTGCACAACAAATGGAAAACAACTTTAATCAGAATCATACAAAACTCTGCTGCACAGCCTGTATTTGTCTGACAGATCTTAATGCATTTCATACAGCCAAGAAAACAAAGTTTTCTTAATTTTCTTTGCTTATTACTTACTGTTGTGCACGTGCTATTCCTTTGTCTCAGTTATATTACATATCAGTGCCTATTCTACCATCAGCAAATGAAGATTAATTAAAAATGTTAGCAGTTTGTGCATTTTGAGTAGAAGAATTTAGAGTTCTTTTGAAACCTGTTTTTATGTTTTCTGTGCCTATAGTAAAACTTAGAAATCTTTGGTGTCCAGCAAAGATATTCTTCCTAAAGAGTACCAAGGTACAATTACACTTTTGACTGTGTTTACTGAGATGTTTTGGTTTCTGTGCTACTTGAATCCAAAGAAAAGATTCCCTGAATCAACTAAATGTGTCTCACTACTTAAAAAAAAACCCCAACAACCTACCAAACAAAACAAAACCCCAAAATTAGTTTACTACAGTTTCCACTTTCAAGTCATACTTTGTTACCTACTTGATATTTCTACTGTCATCTGATCTCTATGAGATAGTCTATGAATCTACAAAAAGTGAGTTGAAAGACTTCGAGATTCAGTTCTGTTGCATTTCACTGGGAAAAAGAGAATTACCTATTTAGCTTTCCAGAAACCTCAGGAAAGGTCCACCTGGCATTCTGGGGACAGTGACAGCTCTCCTGACTCTCTCAGATATTAGTGACCAGTTGAGAGAAGCTAAGTCCAAGGAATTTAGCTATCTTCAGATGTTCTTACGGAACTTATAGAGGACCCATGCAAATAGTCCCACCTATTTCAATATTGGGGAACAAAATCTGAGAAAGGATATGTGACTTTTCTACTGGGTTTGTTTCTAAATACCCCTCCCAAGAGAAAATTCAGGATTCAAGATGTTAAAATTGGACAAAGCAGGATGATTATTTTATACTTATATTTTAATATGTTCTTGGGTCATAACACTGAGGATGATATCCACTTCCTGACAGTCAAATGAGTTTCTGGATTCTGTCAACAAAATGCCACAACTGTAGACTCCTCATGTATTCACTTAGTCATTATCAAATTTTAACAAAGCTGATAGTATCAGTAAGAAAACTAAAGACTTCCTTGAGTAATTATATTAACATTTAGCTTTGACCTGATATGACTTTTCTGATGGAAGATTCTAATCCTAAGCACTATGATCCCAACACAGAAAATACTGCCAGTGAAGCTAGATAAATATTTTTTTGTTCCAAAACAACATAGAATTGTATTCAAAATAAGGACTTATATAGCAAAGAAAGAAAGGATGGAATTCTCTTTCAAGTGGATGATTCACCACAGTATCCTAGTCTGAAACAGGAGGCAGAACTAAATGTTTCCTGCTTGAGGTAATACTATCTTTTGCTATAGAGTAAGATTCTCCATCTGTCACAGAAAATCTGACCTGTCAAGGGCAGAGGGAAGACAGAGGAGTGGCGAAGAGAGACATTGCATGTTAATTCTTTACGTGTTTCCTTAGTCTAACACAAAACTGCTTTCATTTTTCCCTTATTTGCAACCTTCAATATCATTCCTTTATTTCATTTAGATTAAACATTTCATTTGTATGTGACAAATACGTTACCAACACTGCTCCATTCACTGCCAATGTGTATAACCCTTTTTTGATATTAATTATGTGAATGATAGTTGAAAGTTGTGACTTACTTTCTCCCTTTAGTATGGTTTAGATCAAGTGAAATTCAGGTGATGATATTTCATAAAAAAACAACAAATTGTGAAAGGTTGTAAGTGAAAGAGATTCTCTTTTTCTGCAGCTTCCTTTTAGGCAAAAAAATGAATAATGAATTTACTGTAACATCTTCATTTGATGTACTCAGCTGTGAAGTATGTACATTCTCAAAGCTGAAGTTACTCAGACATCTAACACATGCTAATGAAACAATTTTGTTTCTGCAGATGCAATTAAAATCCCCATCTTTATCTATGCAGTTCAGGTCAGAAAGGCTGATATCAAACTGCAGTACTGCATAATGAAAAAAGCAAGCTAAACAGAAATGATGACTGGAGATAGAAAACAGATGAAGTCCCAGAGAGAAATGATCTTGCTTTGCAGCAGGAATAATGATCAGGCTGCCAAGACACAAAAGCAATCAAAAAGGAATAAAAGGAAAAAGAGAAACAAAATTAGTGAAGATTAATCTCTAATGGTATGTAGCAGTGTTTACATTTCATGTCAGAAATTTCACTTGGTCTCCTGATATTAAAATATGCTATATAAAAATGATAGCAAGAAAAATAAGCAAAAAGAAAGCAATGAAATGTCATCAGACTATTTTCCCACACAAGGATTCCCACTGCTGCCTCACCATCAATACAATTAGTTACATTACATGTTGCTACTGTATTAGGAGAAGAGGTAACTGGAATGCCATATTCATAGACCTGCAGACTTTATGATTGAAACTGAACTATGTACTGGATAGCTGGTCTCTAATGCTCTTCACTGAGTGCATCAAACTCACTTGTTCTATGAACACAAAATGAGATCAATTATGCACAAAAAGTATGCAGCCATAAGCACTGAATGCATAGAAAATCCATTGACTAGATTGTCTGATCTCTCATTACACTCAGGGAATGTATTGCTGCTGAATGCTAATGCTTTTTGAAGGTGATTACTGTATCAGTGATTTTTTTAGGGTGCAGTCAGCCGAGGCTGAAGTTAGCTCAAAACTCTACAGAGCAATTATTGGAGACAATTGGTAAAATTTTGTTTAGTTACATCAAAACCTCTTTCTAGACAGTGGCTGCCTCTGGCCTGCAGTATTAAGATAAAACTCTTAAGTGTTTAAGTACATCTTCTGCAATGGGTGGTTTATTAGGATCAGATTTTTACTTAGCACTGATGCTACTTAATAGCGAATTTATTCTATTAGAAACAATTAAATAAGAAATATGCAAAATTTCATATGCTTAATTCCAAACAACTGTTGCTGTCTAGACTAGGCAAGGATGGTAGACTCAAGATGAAATTAAAATTTGTCATAAAATTACCCTCCGCTATGTAACAATTGCCATCAAGTACGTACATGCTGTGGTGTTAATGTAGGTTGAATTTACATGGGGAAAAATTATTCTCTAATTAGAATGCAACACAATGTTTAAACTGCAAAAAGGCCACTCTATTTTTAAGAATTGATGAAACAGAAAAGAAGAAATACATATATATATATAAGTATACATATATATATATATATATATACTTCAATACACCTCCAGAAAGGGATGACTGTTGCCAAGAGGTTCAACAAGTTATGTAATGACTGCAATTATACGTAACCAAGCATGTCAAAAGAAGCATCAATTCCAACATCGTACAGCATTAGGTTTTATGACACATTCCCCCCTCTTACAAGCTTACACAGGTAAAAACATGACTTATCAGTAATTACCAGTTACCTACATAAGATACTTTTACTGATTTAAAAACTTTTCTGGATGATAAATGTCCTTTCCTCCTCTCTAGTCTCTTTCTCTCTTTCTGAACTGCTCTTGATCCTCTGTATTCATGGCATTGTTTACCACATGCTGCACATCACCTTAGCTACCTTAGCTTTTTGAATTGCTAAGGGCTTTTCACCTGCAATCTTGTAGCCTGCCTCGCACCTGCAGCTCCCTACCCCTTCACACAAATTCCCAGGACAGCATAGCTCAGAATGCCTGTGGCAGTCTTTTTCCCATGACATGCTCCTGGACTCATACTTGCAAACCTTGATAGTGTTATGTACCCAAAGGCAGTGACTGCCACTGATGTAAGCATCACCCATTCTTTCTCCCCTTTCCTGATTTCTACATTTGGCTGTAGCTTCTAGTTTACACTACAGGACTCATTAATGTGTTTGCATAAAGCTCAGCAATCAACCAGCTATGTAGCTCCTTCCCCTGTCGACACATACTCCCAGCAATGACAACAGCATTGTAAGTAGGAATAACCCATGAGAAGTTTGGGTATGTTTTGAGAAAATACAGAGTTACTGTGGGAAAAGTATGACGGGGGAACTGACTGCACTACTAGAGTGGATGCTGAAGGCTGAACACACTTGTCTTTCTGCTTGGCCAGTGAGAACGGTTTTTCTTTTCCCCTTTTAGTTTTCTCACTGTCTTTCTCTTGTTTTATTATTGTTGCCTTTCACTCACATCTCCCCAACAGAAACCATGCCCCATTAGAATATAAGAATGCCATGAAACATGGACCTTCCAGTAAATATTCACATAACACAGTTATCTGTTAACTTCTTTTTCCATACCTTTCTGTATTATATCATAAAAAAGTATTGTTAAAATCGATTTCTCTTCACATAGAGCTCATCTTTTCTTATAATATTTCTACTATTGGAATAGCACCCTTATGTTTAGGTCCTTTACTATCCTAATATTACTTTGCCTTATAAAATTGAATATCACAGGTAATTTTGTGTTCTATTACTGTGTATGTTAAAAACCACATTCTTATGTTTCTTCAGAAAATCTAGATCCTCACTGATCTTAACTAATGTTTAATCTGTTTCATAGAAAACCGAAAACTGAATGCTGTTGACATACATTAACTTCTTAATTAAATGGGATGATACAACTGTATTCTCAATACTATACAGGAAGTAGAGTTTTCAATCACCTCTTCATATGGAAACATACCAAAAAAATAATCACTGTGGATCAAGAGATTTCAAGTTTTTCAGAGTAATGAAAAACACTTCAAAGTAAGTGCTGTTGACTTGACAATTTTATTGTGAATCTAACGTTTCCCATATAAGTGATTTTCAATGTATGGACACTTTTAACTAAAAAAATAAAATCAGTTCTTCTGCCTATAGAGGAGGCAGACAAATTGAAGTGAAACAAAAATCTTGTGTGATTACTCAGGTACAATATTATCAACATGGTATAATGTATGTATGGTATAGTGTATGTACTCCTTACCCTGGACCTCTCCTCTAGTTTTGTCATCATGACGACAGTTGCACCACGCTGCTCCCACATCATTCTCCAGAAGTCACCAAAGGTTTCTGGCAATGCCCCTTGTGTTGCTATATAAGCATTCTGCTTTCTGTATCCATCTATGTAGTTGGCATTGATATAGTCACTGCCTGGTATGCCTGCAAAGAGAGAAGAATGAAAACACTGGGCAGAATCTTTGTGCTGTAGAAGGGTTAAAAAAACCTGTGACCCAGCTGGATTAGTGAATCTTAGCTTGCTGCATGCCCAATAGTACATGGTATTTGAAAGAGAGTGTAAGCCACTGTGGAGCCAAGGGGTATGATGGCCTGCTTGGGGATGACAGTGCTATTGCAACAAAGGACTCAGTCTGATAGGAATTATGGAATGGTTTGGGTTGAAAGTGACCTTGAAGGCCATTTAGTCCCAACCAAGCTGTCAAGGAAGTGTAAAAGAAGCCTGAAAATCTGTAGCATATGGAGAGACCTGGGAGTGGAAACATCAGCATTTAAAAGCTGGTCTGACACTGCCTGTAGTCACCCATGAGTATAGCAACCTTTGCCTGGGTCAAGCAGGAAACCCTCTCCATCAGATGCCCTGAGTAGGCTCAATTTAACACTCTCATTGAGGTAACTGCATTTCTTTTAAATATACAAAACTGGTTAATGTTGTTAGACTATCAATATTACTGCTACATTATATTTTTCCCAGTAAATGATTAGCTAACTGTGAGTCTTATTTTAACAAAACACATTATGTAAGTCAGGTTTAAGAAACAGTGGAATCTGCTATACAGCGTGTGCAAGAAATAAAGACATCTGCAAGTACAAATAAAAATGGAATGCATGAAAAGAAGGTGAAATCCAAGACCTGTGGGCACACTGGACCACACAGTCAAGTCAGCTCCTAACTACTTAACCTAGGGCATGAAGTGCCATGTCTGTACTGAGAGCTAGATCAAAACATGCTACCTGCCAAAGTCAAGGGGTAGTATTGGCTGAAGATCCTGTTACTAGTCTGGACATGCTCACAGAAAGGTGTAAATACGGACATACACATCTCAGTCCTGTCCCTCTTGGGTTCAGCAGAGCAGTATCCAGCTTTTAATTCAGACTATGTGTATGTTGGAAGACAAAGCATAGCAGGCACCAGTTTTGATGTCACTGCTGTTTTTATAACCGATAACTTGAGGAAGAAAAGATAGTCATGTGAGATCTCAGTGCTGGCAAAGCAGTGTTTCCCACATTACTATAATGTTGAACATGGAAGTGTCCCCCAGAAATGTGAGCTTAAAATACAGAGCTGTGCATCATAATGAAATTATACAAATGATTTAAAGTAATTAACAGAAGTTATTTCTTGATTAGAAATAATTTCTGTTTACATAGCAAATTATTTACCATGCCCAAGCATACTGCAGAACCCCAGGATATGGTGCAGGTTCCACTAACTGTTTCAAAAGACATTCAAGGTGGTACAAGCTCCCTGGCTTTTTCTAAAGCTGTGACTATTTTCACTCCTCAAGGCAACACATTTTAATTTATTTGACTATGAAACACAATCAATTATTGAACACATTTAAATAAATGTTTCTGAAATTACTCCAAATCTATTCTGATGCATTATCTGCTGCTGGTGACCCCAAGCCAGGAATTACTGGGGCTGCACACTCCTGTCTTTCCTGACAACCTGTACCATACATCTCAAAATGTCTTCCAAAATAGATTGAATTTTAATGGAAAGTAGATAGCTCTTTAATGCTTTTGTTTGTTTGGCCTGTCTAGCCAAAATTTGAAGAGTTTCTCCATTCATTCTGGATAAGTTTAATGTTTCATTCCACTATTTATTTAACAACGAACAAACCCACTGATTAACTGTGGTATTAATTAAACCTCAAAAAAAATCTTGAAGTGATTCAGATCATGGGTTACTACAGTTGTCATCTGGCATAAAAATAAAGGAAAAGTTTGACAAAATATTTCAGGCAAGGAAAGAGTTTGTAACTTCAGGGACACAAGAGAGGCAGCAAATGGCACTCCTTAGGCAAAATGCATGGATGCATGCAGGAAGGGTCGTTGGCTATGATTAGAACTGACTGAAAGTCTATTCTGGGAGAAAAATAAAATAATAAAATTAAATTAAATAAAATAAATTAAATAAAATAAAGAAAACACCACCTTTACATTCTCTATAGTCTATAGCCAAAAAGCATTATTTCCCTCCATGAAAGCCAGAAATTGGAGTTCAAAAGCCTCATTCCTGTAGACTTGAAACTTTTTAATGTGACACTTTTTATTGTGGATATTCAAATTAATGACAGAGAAAATACAACCGCTAGGAACAATGCTGTATTTTCTTCCTTCTTCAAGATAATAAAGCAATTTGGCATAAAAGAGATTAGAAAGAAAAATGAAGCCAACAGGAGAAATCTACACCAACCGGGTATTATTACCAAAGGAACTCAGAAAGCTGGTAAGAAATGTTTTCTGCATAAATTAGAATTATATTATTATACTTGGTATCATACTTAGAAGCATATGTTATAAATAAAAGCCTGAGGAAAAAATGAAAAAGAAAAACAACACTTCGTAAAGTGGTTAAATGATCTTCTGGGAAAGCTGTCCTTTGGAGCTGATAACGCAGAAGCTCAGCATGAAAATAAAGCATGAGACATACTGGAAACTACATTAATTAATGTCCTGCACACGCGTCAGGGGGATCTCAAGCACAAATACAGGATGGGCAGGGAACAGATTGAGAGCAGCCCTGAGAAGGATTTGTGGTTATTGGTTGACAACCAGCTCAATGTGAGCCAGACATGCACTTGCAGTCCAGAAAGCCAACCGTGTCCTAGGCGGCATCAAAAGAAGTGTGGCCAGCAGGTCAAGGGAGGTGATTTTTCCCCTCTACTCCACTCTCCTGAGACCATAGCTGGAGTACTGTGTCCAGTTCTGAAGCCCCCAACACAAGAATCATAGAATTATAGAACGGTTAGAGTTGGAAGGAACCTTAAAGATCATTGAGTTCCAACTCCCCTGCATGGGCAGGGACACCTCCCACTAGATCAGGTTGCTCAGAGCCCCATCCAACCTGGCCTTGTATGCTTCCGGAGATGGAGCTTCCACAACTTCTCTGGCCAGCCCGTTCCAGTGCCTCACCACCCTCACACTAAAGAATTTCCCTCTGATCTCTAACCTAAATCTCTCCTCTTTCAGTTTAAAACCATTACCCCTTTTCCTCTCACTACAAGTCCTTGCAAAAAGAAGGACATAAAACCGTTGCAGTGAGTCCAGAGGAGGGCCACAAAGTTGATCAGAGGGCTGGAGCACCTCTGCTATGAAGACAGACTGAGAGGATTGAGGTTGTTCAGCCCGGAGAAGAGAAGGCTCTAGGGGGACCCTATTGTAGCCTTCCAGTACCTGAAGGATGCCTACAGGAAAGCTGACTTTTTACAAGGGCTTGCAGTGAGAGGACAAGAGGCAACAGCTTTAAACTGGAAGAAGGAAGATTTAGTTTAGACATTAGGAGGAAATTTTTTACAATGAGGGTGGTAAGACACTGGAACAGGTTGCTCAGATAGGTGGTAGAAGCCCCATTTCTGGAAACATTCAAGGCCAGGTTGGACAGTGCTCTGAGCAACCTGATCTGGTTGAAGATGTTCCTGCCCATGGCAGGGAGGCTGGAATTAGATAATCATTAAGGTCCCTTCCAGCCCAAACTGTTCTATCATTCTATGATTAAAAATCTTAGCAGCCAGTCCTAGTACCTGATGTAAAAAAACCAAGAATGTCTAAAATTGTCAATACTCTACTTAGTAATTTCTGTTCAATTTATTTATAAAACATATTAAAATAAATAAGTTCTAAAATTAAAAAAATCTAGATAGTTATATTAAAATTAATAAATGTTTCCATATTATTTCTTCCTTGATCACAGGTGTAAGTAAGAAACAACTGAGACTTACAATTACTGATATTTGTGAAGAGGATTTCTTCCCAACTAGTTTAATGAGGAAATTTCTACTCTATTTCTCCATGTGCCTTTTACGGAGGACACAAAAAATCACATATACTTTTTAGCCAGAAAACTCCTTTTGCAAGGAAACTAAGCCTCATAGCACATGAAAAGTATCTGGCTGAGACATGGACAGGAAAGTCCATTTACCACAAGATATGAGCAACTGTCAGTAACTTAGCTAATCCAATTCTGGGAAAAACTAGGTGCTGCTCCAATGCTTTGCATTGTGAAAAGATTTTCATCAAAGGTTTATCTCTAGCAGAATTAAGTATTTTACAGGGCTATATCTCTACTGAGATCAAGAGAACAGTAGGATTCCTAATGCTCAGCTTCATTCCCTCTCACCCACAGGATCAATTAGGTGTTTTCATGGTTCTCTATCCATTCTCATAGTCCCTTTAAGTATCACACCCATTCCTCACAGTGTCTCTCTTCATCACTGTTTTTGTGCATGAACTCAGTTTCACATCTTGTTCCAAAATCCATTTGTATTCCATAATACCATTTTCCCTCTATCACACCATATTTTGCTTTATCAGCTATGTCCACAAAACGCATAAACTTAAAGCCCTCTAGGGAAGGTGCCTTATCATAAGAGGCCTAACAAAGTATGTGTGCTTTAAAAATAATATATGTAGAACTTGAACATCTGCAAATATCTACACTGACCAAGCAGAAACAATTTTCAAAGGCAAATAAATCTAAATATTAAAATGTCACTTTCTGCAATTACTTTTCTGGCCATAGCCTCATCCTGAACTGAGAAAGCTGAAGAATTCTCTGTCAAGTCAAATAATGCTAAAAAAATCCAATGACAACTAGTTTGACTGCAATACAACAAAATCTTACAAACCATTGTTAGCTGCTATAGCTTGAAGGCAGCATACACACAAGCATTGGAGCAACTGCCATCATTACTTAAATTTGGGTTTAACAGTTAAGAGAGTTCTGTTGTTCTATAAAAGCACGGGTAAAGAAGGGGAAAAAGCAACCAAATTCTGTCTTCAGTAATATTGATATGAACCTTAACTACGTTTATTGGCATCACTGTGGTTTACTGTAGATTTAGGATGGCACATCTGAAGTGCATATTTAGGGTAATCCATGCAGGATAACCTGACTTTTACAGGTTCTCTGAAGGCAGAGTGACAGTTTCTGCACAAAAAGTCAGTTAAAGGCTAAGCTTCAGAACATAACTCTACAAAAACTCTTTTCTAGTAGCCTTTTCATCTATGGTGATGAATGACCAGAATCTGTAATCTCCTCATTCTGCCAAACAAGAATAGAGAACAATGAGGAAAATCAAATGAGTAGTTGAGCATAAAAGACATCCCATTTTCAAATATCTCAACAGAACAAAGCAGTCCAGATTTTACAGAGTAAGAAGGAATGAGCAATGAAACAAAATTAGCCAACGTCACAATTAAATAGCAGAAGATTTAAAAATATGAACACTATAGCTCCCAATTTATGCTAAGACTGTAATAATGAACAGAGATGACAGTACAACTTGCTGCAACATAGACTGAGATCCACAAGACTAATAATACAGACCTCAGAATTACTCACTTATTTTTCCTGAATACAGTTAAAATCTTAAATAGCTTTAATTATACTTCACATTTTCTTCACAAACTGAAAGTAAAAAAATGAAATTATTTCAAGTTCTTAGAAAGGCTAAGTACTAAACTGCCCTCCTATTTAAAACAAATTAAACCATAAATCTTTGCTTCTGTGCTGCTTCTGTAAGACACGTGCTGTTAGTCATAAAAATAGTGTGAAGTAGTAGGATTAAATACTGACACAGTTATAAGCAGGCAGAAAAATGCAATTATGAACTCAAAATGTTGTTGAAGCTGTACCGTTCATGTTTTGAACTATGTCAGAGCAAAAATTAACTAAGACAGTTACTTACTAGTTGTCAGCAACAAGTGTTTATGTGGAAGTTTTTGCAATGAAAAATCTATATAGTTAAGGAGATAATCAGATTCAAATGGTCTAAGCATAAATCTGTACTGTAAGAACTCATTGAAAAATGAAGCAGCATGAGACCAGTTAAGATCCTGGAGTAATAAACATTGATAAAACAAAAGTTTTTTACAAAGACTGAAGGAAACTCATTACATATCCCTAACAGTGTATGGTAAGAAAGAAAAAGAAATGACAGAAAAAGAAAATCGGTAGATGAGTGAATTGTGGATGGGCTATTAGGACTATAAGAGTCAGGAGGAGAGGGAAAGGATGAAAGACAGTCTCAAATTAAACGCTGAATTACAGAGAATTATGGAAAGAAAGCAGTGTCATAAAAAGGTGGCAGAAGTAAGTAGGACAAATAAAAATGATTGTTTAGAGAATGGAAGAAAAATATTTGAAAGGAAAAGGCAAGAAAAATCTGAAAAAGGTGAAATTTAGAGATGGAAACAACTAGGAGCTGTAGAAGATCTGCAGGCAAGATGAGAAACTTGGAAGGTAAGTAGCAGAAAAACAGGCTGGGAAACAGGAAGATCTCTTAAGAAATGAAAGCTTGAATTTGTTATATTCTGTTTTGTTTTAAAAGTTGGCTAGTATTTAAGAAAGGGTATAGAATTAAAGCAAACAGATTGTTCAGTATAGTTCCTCAGAGACACAGAGAGGAGCACTGAGCCAGCACACTGGCCACAATACACGGAGATAGCATTATGTTGCATGATAGTGCAAAGAAGATACAGAAATCCAACATGAACTACTGTGATTACCTCATAGATGCACTAAAAGAGCTGATGTATGTCTCTGTTAATGTAAACCAAAATTATTTCTGGTTTGATAATTCCTGCGAAAAACAGTTTCAGTATGAGTGTGTAGAGTTAATTGTGAGGTTGCAAATCTTCATTACCTATTCAGAAACAAAGCCACAGGACATTTTACTGAAGCCTTCCCCAATGGACAATGTCCATGTATATACAGGAAATAGTTAGAATTGTTCTGAGCTTATTTCAGAGGTATCAAGAATGATACCTTTTTGCTCTTAAGTTACAACTATAACAGTGTAAGTAGATCTATAGGCCAAAATCATCATACCCCTATAACATGTCTTGGCATTGCTGTTGAGACAGCCGCTATGAAGTCTGTTCAATGAAGTCACTTCATAGAGACTTCTACACTGCAAAGTCTACATCACTGGTCTTTCCGTACTCCATTCCCTCATCACTGAAATACTTTCACTATTTTAAAGGCACTCCAGATTTGCAGGGGGAAGAGACATACAAGTACTCTGTGTAATTATCTATTGTTAGCAGAATGCAACACAATTGCAATGTGAGAGGGTACAAATAATGTGTTTAGTCCATGACTGTTCCGTAGATGTTGAAGAATATGTATTTACCAGAACACTTTCTAAATCTCAAGGTGATGGCCTACATACTTCATGATAATTTACCAGTAACCGGCAAGGAGACAAATAAGAATGTTAGCATTTTCTTGCCTTTTTCTTTCTTGACCATTTATATTACAGTCAGAGATTTCTAGCTTTAGCAGCATTTTAAAGCCACTAAAATTTCCCATTAAAAAAAACAAACCAAAACAAAAGATACTCATGAAATACGATCTATATAAAAAAAAATATATACTATATATATATACATATATATATATATATATGAATCACTACCATTATGCAAATCCTTGTCATGTAAAGCAGACTTTTAGATTTGGCAAGACTTTTTAAAATGCTGAATGTTCAGTAATTTTTTTCCCCAGTATTTTATTTACTCCTGAGAGGTTAAAGATCACAGACCTAGGTATTTTAACTTGATCTATTACTTTTTAAATCAATACATTCTGCCTTCAAATCCATTTAGATGCCTACAATAAATGACACTGTGTTAAAAAAAAATATTTCATTATACTGTGAAATTCAAGCGTCCCTCTCAGACACATCCAAACACATCAAGAATGATGAGATTTCAAGACGAAGGGACAAAACTTCGCAAAGTAATATTTTATTTCAGGTGGAAATTCAGATTACCACAACTAATCGGATTTTTCTTTTCAAAGGTACATCTAATGTAATAAAATTTAAACAGTAGTGAGTTGAATATTACGAAAAATGTTTCTTTCAAAGTCATCAGTTATGCTGTTGACCTCCACCCTATATGCAGTTACAGAGGCCAAGAAAATAGTGGGGATTCAAAACCAGTTTTAAATATGTGTAACAAGAGTTATAAAAGGTACAAAAAGAAACACTTTTAAAGCATTAGGTCCAGGTTTCAGCTCAGATAGAGCTAATTTTCCTCCTAGTAGCTAGAATAGTGTTGTGTTTTGGTATACATGGAATAGTGTTTGTGTGTCTAGTATGAGATTTGGTATGAAAAGGATGTTGATAATATACTGATGTTCTTAGCTGTTGCTAAGAAATCTAATACTTCTAAACTTCTCATGATTTGCTAGGGTCCAGATGCACAACATGCTAGGAGGGACCATATTCAGAGCAGCTGCCTCCAAATGACCAAAGCAATATTCTGTATTATATGATGTCATGTTTAGCACACAAATCTGGAAGAAGAGGAAGGAGGGGACATTCAGAGTGATAGCGTTTGTCTTCCCAAGTAACTGTTACGTGTGATGGAACCCCACTTTCCTGGAGATGCCTAAACACCTGCCAGGTAGTGAATGAATCCTTTGTTTTGCTTTGCTTGTGTCCATGGCTTTTGCTTTACCCAATAAACTGCCTTTACCTCAGCCCTCAAGTTTTCTCACTCTTACCCTTCTGATTCTCTCCCCATTCCTTCATGAAAGAGTGAGTGAGTGGCTGTGTGGGATTTAGATGTTGGTTGGGGTTAAACTACAACACGTTGCTAAGCATTGTGTTTCAGGGCTAACGCATTTTTTAACAACTTGGTGCAGTCAATGGGTGGAAAGAAGCAATTTCAAATTTCTACTACATGCTTCCTAAGACTTTCTAGGAATTGCTTCATATTGGCTACAGTTAGGGAGAGGTACCTGCACAAAACCAGTCTCATGTTCCATTCCAGAGTAGGAATTACAGCATTCCACATTTGTGCAACAACAAAGTGGTCATCAGTGTACGATTACTGTTCGGCAGATGCTTAGTTTAGTGTTCATATATACTTACTCTTAAACAAGGACCAAATGTCTAGGTGCAGAATGGAGCTCTTCATCACAAAAAGAGCACATTTATAATTTAAACCTTATTGAAAATGCTAATCTTATTATAGCAGACAAAGAATTGTCTATATATAAAATCCAACCAAATATTCTCCATGAAGTTATAACAAAATGTAACGTGGTGATCAAATTGTATAGGAACATAGATAAAGGAGAACCTTTTTTAAAAAACAATATTCAAAGTACTAGTTTCGCTGGTAGCATGAGAACAAATGCAGCTGTCAACTAATTAACATGCTAGGCAGACTGCATATTCTTATTGTAGGAATATTGACTTAAAACTTGAAGTAGAAGCACTTAATATCAATTGCTAAACCCATTGTATTAAACTACTGATGGTACACACAAAAAATTTCAGAAACCCAAACATGTAAAATCCCAGGGGGGGAAATATTAAAGGATAGTTAAATACTACTTAATTACTCTTTTCAAGACAAATTATCATAGGACAAAAAGGCATTTAATATTTAATTTATGTTTGTTTTGTTTTTTTTTCCACCAGAAAGTGCAGACTGAGAACATACTTAAAATTATGCAAATAACTAAATGGATCCAAATCCCATTTGTGGTTTTACCTCTAAAACTGGTATTTCAAAAGGTTATAATATTTTTCTTTTTTTAAAGTAATTGACTATGACTGAGTTAGAAATTTTAACTCATTGTGGTAATTCATTTTTAAAAAAGGGAATAAAATATTGAACTATTGTGTTTCTGCTCCTTAAAATACCCAGTCCTCTCCTACAAGTACAATGTAGATTTTTTTTCATATTATTACTATCTATTATTTTTAAAAGTAGGCTAATATACTGTGTAATATGATACTTTAATTACTTTGAATAATGTTTTCTGGTTTGTCTCTTACATTTTCTTCCCTGAGGCAATACCCTGAATCTGTTCATTTTCTTTAAGGGAACCAGATTTCTTTTGTCATTTATATGAAGGGGAACCTGGCAGAACTTTTTAAGCCCAGATGTCTGATTTATAAATGAAGAAAAAAGTTTATTTGAAATTAGGTATTTTCCACTCCTTTTTCTCCCATTACTAAACTCTTTAAAAAACAAAATAAATCCTGTGAAAATCTCAAGTATTCTGTCAAATAGACTTATTTCTAAGGTAAACATTTTGTTTTGAAGAATTTCACATAACAATTCAAAACAGCTGTCCAGCTGCTGTTTCTGGCTTTTCCTGACCATGTACATAGTTCTCTTGTCTGAATCAGTAACAGAGAAAGGGATATTTTTGTTGAATTAGATCATATATAATGCTAATTAAAATATCCCTTCTTTAGTGCTGAGACAGGCATTTCTACCAGGTAGTGGCAGCTATATTCTTCTACAAGGCAATGTGAAAAATTGTGCTTTTACAGAAAAACTTCAGAACTGCCATATGAGCCTCTGAGGTGGAACAAATAAAAAGGACAGCATCATGTACAAATTCAAGACTGCTATTAACATTTTCTAATACATTTGAGAAGCTCTTATCTGTGCTATCAAAGTACTTCATATGCAGCTGCAATAAATAAGGAAAGATCTAAACTCCAGTCAGTGGGATTACCTTTTTCTTCACCAAGCAGCTAATATTAAAATGAATTAAATCTATAAATATTGTCCCTCCTGCATCCATTGTCTTGAGGTCTGGAGCAGCTAAAGATAAGAAGCTGTTTATAAGTGTAAATTAAAACACCCTGCAATTTAACTTGTAGAATGTTAGGACTAAAATAATTATGACTTTGAATACAGTTCCCTGCATCTTATGTATAATTTACAAACCCTGTCAGAGATACTAAAGGCAAATTTTATTTAAATTTAAATTGTTTCACTTAAACATATACTCAATCATATTCTGGTCATCATTAATACTTGACTATCAACAATATAGAATAAACGCAAAATCTGTCTTCACACCAGGAAGCAGGTTAATGGTAAGGTAGAACTGGTAAGAAAATAAATCCTCTGAGTAAAAACAAGTGTTTCCTGTTGCTTTAGCACTTGGTAAAATAAACAGTACCCAGGACTGATCACCTTGGCCAGTTTGCTTAAGTTACAACTCAAAAATGTTCAAGTTGATGGAAAGCTTTTCAACAAAGAAAGACATAATGAACATCTCTCATTATATCCCCCTGTCAATCTTTTGCTACCGAAATACTGAGGTTCCAACAATGTCTCCATGTGGCCATTTGTTTAAACACTCTTGTTTAACATTCAGATTGCAAATGGAAAAGAGAAAAGGTAAGTTTTAACAGAGTTCTCAAAATTCTCCCTGAGAACATGAAGTTAGTTTGATTTTTTTTTTTCCCCACATTAAGGATTTGGTTACTGAAACTCAATAATCAGATATGCTGCCAAAGTCATGGACTGACAAAAGCCTCAATTTATCTATAGTTACAGCTCTACCACTGTCCATTTTTGAAAGATCATGGAAAGATGCATGAGGACTGTAGGAAAACCAATGTCACTCCATTCTTCAAAAAGGGCAAGAAGGAAGATTAGGGAAACCAGAGAACAGTCAGCCTCACCTCCATCCCTGGAAAGAACAGTTCATTCTGGAGGTAATCTCTAAGCACATGGAAGAGAATAAGGTTATCAGTAGTAGCCAGCATGGATTAATCAAGGGAAAATAATGTCTAACTAATCTGATTGCCTTCTATGATAGGGTGACTGAATGGATAGATGCAGGGAGACCAGTGGATATAGTCTACCATGACTTGAGCAAGGCTTTTGACACTGTCTTCCATAGCATCCTCATAGGTAAGCTCAAGAAGTTTGGGTTGGAAGAGTGACAGTGAGATGGATTGAGAATTGGCTAACCAATAGAGCCCAGAGGGTAGTGATCAATGGTGCAGAGTCCACCTGGAAATCTGTAACTAGTGGTGTTCCTGCGGGGTCAGTACTGGATGCGGTCTTACTCAACTTCATCAACGACCTGGAGGAGTTTGCTGACCATACAAAGCTGGGAGGATTGGCTGATTCACCAGGTGTGCAGCCATTCAGCGAGATTTGGACAGACTGGAGAGCTGGGCAAAGAGAAACCTAATGAGGTTCAACACAAATAAATGTAGAGTCCTGCACCTGGGGAGAAATAACATCATGCACCAGTATAGATGGAGCTCTACGGAGAGGGACCTTGGGGTCCTGGTGAACAACAAGTTATCCATAGGGCAGCAATGCGCTCTTGTGGCCAAGAAGGCCAATGGTATCCTGGGGTGCATTAAGAAGAGTGTGTCCAGCAGGTCAAGGGAGGTTCTCTTCTGCCTCTACTCTGCCCTAGTGAGACCACACCTGGAGTATTGTGTCCAGTTCTCATCTCCCCAGTTCAAGAGGGACAGACATGTACTAGACAGAGACCAACAGAGGGCTACAAGGATGATTAGGGGACTGGAACAACTGTCTTACAAGGAATGGCTGAGAGACCTGGTGCTATTTAGTCTAGAGAAGAGAAGACTGAGAGGGACCTTACTGATGTATATAAATATCTGAAGGGTGGATGTCAAGAAGGAGAAGCCAGTCTCTTTTCAGTCATGACCTGTGACAGGACAAGGAGCAATGGGTGCAAATTAGAACTCAGGGAGTTCCACCTCACCATGAGGAAGAACTTCTTTACTGTGAGAGTGACAGAGCACTGGAACAGGCTCCCCAGGGAGGTTGTGGCATTTAATTCTCTGGAGACTTTCAAGACCCTTCTGGATGCACTTCCGTGTGACCTGCCCTAGGTAGTCCTGCTCTGGCAGAGGGGTTGCACTCAATGATCTCCAGAGGTCCCTTCCAACCCCTAACATTCTATGATTCTATGATTTTGTAGTTGCTGTGTAGAATAAGTATAAGTAAACAGCAACGAAAATTTACTTTAGAAAACATGTTGGCATACAAACAGGGACTTGATGCATTCAGTGGTATATGTGACCCTGCATCAATTCTAGTGCATTTGAATTACTGAGAATGAACATCAGAAAAAGACTGTCAGTAAAGGAATTTACTGGAAGTACTTCAATTAACACATCTTAATTTTACTAGGGAAAGATATCAGGAGGTAAAATAACACTGGAGTGTTTGATTTAATTAGCTTAACTTTAAAGGTTTCCTTACCTTCTATTGCTGAGAGTAGAACACGAGAATGGTCATAGGCAATTACATTCGCATATCTATTCTTTGGTTTGTTTACTTCCAGGTTAGAGTGTTCCCATGTGAACTGCTGACCGGGATCAATAGACTTCAAAAGACAAAGAAAAGAAAAGAAAAGAGAAGAGAAGAAAAGGAAACTTTTAGCTAAGGACTGTGTACTTGCTGTATTTAAAATGATTATAAGGCAAATGCAACCACAATTTACTCTGGAAATATTTTGCTTTTGAAAGAAAAATGTTACTTCCAGACACATTGTAATGTATTTTTTTCCTTGAGTCAAAAGTAAGAGAACAATTCAGGCATATTTGAAACATCAATGATCTGCTATTTGTGCATGTAACTATACAATCCTAGAATCACTGTTTCCTGCTTCCTTCAGTGTTCCAGGATGGAGTCACTAAAGCTTGTCCCACACTTTTATTTCTCACCAGTAGGAAGACACCAGGCTCTACTACCTACTTTTACCTCTATGGTTGAGGTATACATACAGCTGGGAAAATACAGAATACATAACTGATAGTACTTGAATATACCCGCTATGGCAATGGCTGTATGAAAGGTCATCTCACACTGAGAAGTTATAATTGATCACATATTGCTTAACTTACCCTTTCTGCAATAGAAAGAGACCTTAAATTTTTTTCACCAACACATGTATGGAAGTATGGTTTGTGGCTCATGCTCTTTGCTTAATCCTCATAACAACTCCTTATGCTAGGTTGCTGTAAATTATTAAAAAATAATGTCATATATAAGCAATGGGGCACTGCTACACTCAATTTCCAGTGGCAGACCAGCAACAAAGCACAGGTTGGAAGCTCCATTCTTCTACTACAGCATCAAGCCATCACTTTTTACAGCATTTATATTGACTCCTCCCAGGGTTACAATGACTATGAGTGCATATTATGTGAATAAATTTTAAGTGTGACTTGTAATACTTATTAGAGTAGGTATTATCAGACAATGAACATGTGCAAAAATTAATTAATATGATCTCTGAGGATGTACCCCTTCCATTAATAATTAATATTTTACCAGTTAGAAAACTGCTTCATTCTTCTGCATCTTTACATATCATATGCAATTTATTTATGTGACATTCAAAGCATGATTTTGCTAAGATTATTCTAAAAAATTCATTTTGCCTGGCTCACTGATAGGGAGGTCTTAGAATAATGCAGCATTTCTCTTTAGGAAAACCACGTCCTAGTACCTTATCTTATATACTAATGCCTTAGACTCAATTAAGTTTCATAATCGTTGCCAACTAATTTCCTTGAATTTTGCCAACTTTCATTACACTCTTCTGGAGCTGGACCTGGCTGAGCTCCCTTGTATAACCTAGCTGAGTTTTGCTGAGCAGAGGAGTGTGATGGTTCAGGTTCTGGCTCATCCTTTGTGTACTGCTTTACCTACAGTAGCACAAGCAGAATGTGTGGCAGCTCCTCCCTCAACAAGAAATTAAATGGAACTTTTTAGAAGAATCTTAGAATCATAGGGGTTGGAAGGGACCTCTGAAGATCATCAAAGTCCAACCCCCCTTCTGCAGCAGAAACACTTAGGACAGATCACACAGGAACGTGTCCAGATGGGTCTTGGAAGTCTCCAGAGAAAGAGACTCCACAACCTTTCTGTTCCAGTGCTCCATCACCTTCACAGTAAAGAAGATCTTCCTCATGTTGAGGTGGAACTTCCTGTGTGGTATTTTGGTGCCATTTCCTCTCATCCTATCACACGGCATGACTGAAAAGAGACTGGCCCATTCTTGACATCCTATAGACATTAATAAGACATCCCCTCTCAGTCTTCTCTTCTCAAGACTAAACAGCCTCAGGTCTCTTAGTCTTCCTCGTAAGGCAGGTGATCCAGTCACTTAATCATCCTTGTGGTCCTCCACTGGACACTTTTCAGCATATCCCTGTTCCTCTTGAACTGGGGAGATGAGAACCGGACACAATACTCCAGATGTGGTCTTATTAGAGCAGAATAGAGGGGGAGGAGAATCTCCCTTGACCTGCTGGCCACACAGTTCTTAATGCATCCCAAGATACTACTGGCTTTCCCAGCCACAAGGGCACATTGCTGTCCCATGGATAACTTGCTGTCCACCAGGACCCCAAGGTCTTTCTCCATGGGGCTACTTTCTAGCAGATCAACCCCTAAACTGTAACAGTGCATGGTGTTTTTTCTCCCCAGGTGCAGGACTCTACTTTTATGAACCTCTCCAGGTCTAGATCTCACTCAATGGCTGCCCAGCCTTCTGGTGTACTGCTTGGGAGTATGATGAAGGTTATAAAAATTTTACTTGTGGTTTGGATATTATTCACTTGAGTTGTATAGCTGTGTGTGTTACTAGCATTTCAAAAGTTGTTGTTAAATGGATTGCAGCTCTGATTGCATCTGACTTAATTTTCACACCATTTTTATCCTCAAAAAGATTTTGATTTTTACAAAGCAATAGTTGGGTTCAGAATCTTAGCAATTTGTGGGACGATGCTTAACATTTAACATTTGTTAAACATATGCTAATAATATTAATGTCTTATTATTATTAAGCTAGTATCTTAATAGACTGGTTATTAAGAATTTTTAAAAAACTGTTTATGGCTTTTTTCCAAGCTTATTGTATTTTATTTTCTTATATAGCAAAACCAAATTATCAACCAGTTGGTATTTTGCCACTTGAAAAAGTAGACATCATCTCTTTGCTGTGCTTAAGCATAAACATAACAACCTGATCCTTCCCATATTAGGGTTTTGTCCTTCTGCAACCAAAACATTGCATTTTTCTGACTACGCATTAAAATTCTTGTTTATCAATAAAGCAAGTGGTATTTTTATTCCATTTTATTTCAGCTTAGTTTCATGACAGTAATATTTTTCCATCCTCTGAGATGGATGGCTGTTAGAATTTTGAAGCAGGTAGTCACAGCTCAATTTAAAACACAAATATTTTTACCTTTACTGCTAAGTGTTATTTATTTCATCTAAGATTAAGAGAAAGAATTTGGACATATTTTCTAGCCCCGGGAAAAGGAGAATGAAATATTTAGTATATTTAAGACACATAATATACAAGTTTATCAGCTGACCAGCTATTCATCTATATATATAAGATTTGAAAAGCAATCAAATTTACATACTTAATTCTCTCAGCAAAAATCTCTTTTCTTTCCCCTTTTGAGTGAATGCAGGCGAACTTTCGCAGTATGCTTGTAGGCAAACTTGTCACTATTTAAAAAAATCATTAGTATAGGTTTAGCTCAGAATTCTAGCAATAATTTAGAACAAAAAAAGCAATTTTAAAATAAAGATAAAACGCTTGCAATATATTGGTACATCACACTCTAAATAAATTTTTAAATAAAATAAAATATTTGACTACGAGTAAAACACATCTATACTAATGTGAATACCTAGTCTGAATTTTTTGAAAGGCATCTATGCAAACATGCTAGCTAAAGAGCAGTTCACTTCCCCAAAATGAGGCAGAACTGCTCTGCATAGTTCTAGATGTAAAATAGGAGACACACTGCCTAATCTTTTAGATTTTTACCTACAGAACCCAAATATTGTGGAAACTACTTGACAATATAACATGTCACATACACTTTCTCCTAACATTAGAAAGTAACAGAATAAAGTGGCTGACTAATAGTACGCTAGTTTTGAGCCTGGAATGCAGAACTTCGGCTTTACCCTATAAACATGAAAAAAGATATACACAAATTGAAAAAAAAGCACACCACAAAGATAAATTATCTATTAATAATGAAAACTACTTGCAAACACAAAATGTTCATTTGCATATACAGTTGCACTTTGAAAAACATAGTCTAAGTAGGTTCTTACGAGTTACGAGAAAGAGATTCAATTCCATATTTCACCTATTTTTAATGTGACCTTTATTAAAGAGGATGCTACTTTTAAAGCCTAGCTTCAACTGTTCAGTATCATTCTTCCCCCTTTCACTCCTTAGTGTTTAAGTGATCTAAAGCTGCTTTTCAATACCAACAAAAAAAACAAACAGTAGCCTTCTCTGTCAGCTGTTTGTAGGAGTAGATGAGGATTTATTCATTACAGCAGTATACTATATTCCCCATTCACTTCTTTGCATGATGAATGGCCAGATGGTGTAATTCAGTGATTAATATTTAGATACATATGCAGACATAGTTAACATAAATTATGTCAAAACTAGGCAAATGGACTGAACTTTAATCTTTCCTGTTTTTCTCAGCAATTTGAACCACTTTGTAGCCTTACCATCCTCCCACAAAGCAGTGTTCTGGCAAAAGAAAGTTAATCTATATTTTTTTCAGACTTAATAGCCACACTGGAACAAAGAGTAGAGTGGTATTGGCAGACACATTTCAGAAGTGTGAAAGACCAATAACTCATGAATAACAAGTCTGTACTAACAGTTTTAATGACTGCTTTAATGGTTTAATGGACAGCACTTTAATAGGATTTCTGGTATATTCATTCTGAAAGCTTGCCTTCAATAAAGCTGTCATGAACAAAGAACTGGATTTCTTCATAGCCAAACTGTGTAGTATGGGTGTTTTGTGCAAAAGAAATAAAGATATCTGTAATACTGTTACTGCCCTCCCATGCTTTGATTAATCTTTCAGCTATTGTGTTCTAAATGGTTCGCTGCTGGGGAAAAAAAAAAAAAAAAAAAAAGAAAAAAAAAAAAAGTCTGATCTGTTACCAGGAAAAGACTTGAGCAATACTTACTAGCACAAGGCATCGTCCATAAAATAGTTCTTTGACTATGTATCATGGCAAGAAAAATGTGTTTCCAGATGAATTTCAAAGAACTCTCCTCAAGTAAACTCTGTACCTCCTCATTGTGAATTTTTTCTTTACAGTACTTAAAAAAGAGGTATGTGCTCTCTGCTGTGATCATAAGTCTTTCAGAAGTACATACTGGTACAGTCCTGGGAAAGCAACATGTACGACAAAATGCCATCCTTCCTGGTGTATGCTGCGGTATCCCTGCCTGCCCTGGAACAGTGCTCTACTAGGGGACACTATGCCGTCAAATTAAGAGCCAGTAGGTTTGTGTCTTTATGTATCATGGGGAATGTGAGTTACTGCATGGGTTTCACATGCCCAGAGAGGGAAGGAAGCATGTCCTGTAAAGAATTTCCCAGCATGGTAGGTGTGTTTGAGGCTCAAATAAAATAATCAAAAAGCACTGGGTAACAGAGAAACCTAAAACCAGGTAGAAAAAGAATCAAAACCACAAATTTGAGAGGATGTCACTACAAACAGACTCTGCACAACTGGTGAAAGTAGTCGGCTACCCATAAAAATTAACAATTTGATCCTCTTTTAGCAATATTGGCAATTGTGATGAGAAATTTGTATTATAGCTGATGAACCTATAACAGGATGCTATTATATAAGGGGAAGATCCACATTTTTTGCATTACTAAATCTTGTTTGGAACTCAAATACAAGTTTGAATCCAGGTCCTAAAAACAGTTCAAAAGGCCCAGATGAGACATTTCCTGTTGGCTCTCAAAGAAAATTGAGACAGCTGTCCAAGAGTAGCTAGAAGTATAACTAAGGTTTTTGGCAAACTCCTCTCAAGAACAAAGATTGCTCTTCTACAATATCAAGCTAAAATTTCTATGACCAAATGAGATAATGTAAAACATTATTCCAATGAAATCATATATATACATATCATTGAAGTATATTTAAGGAGAAAAACAACCATTATTTGAAAACACCTTTTTCAATTGCATAAAAAGCTTTAGAAAACCTAACTTTTTAAGAACAGTCCTACAGTTTTGTATTTCTTTGCCTCAAATCTAAAGCATAATCTGTTTATTCCCATCTGCAATTAAGATTTTTCGTATGTGCTATCATTACCAGTTCTAATACTGTATTGAAAACCGAGGATTACACCGAACTGTAGGAAAGAAATAAGTATTAGAAGAACACTTGAGTAATTAAAAACCTTCCTAAGTTTGCATATTCATGAATTTTCATGAGTAAAGCATCCTGTGGCTTTGTTTTAGATAGTACATGAAATACAGCAGCTCTCAAACAAACTTTTTAATTGTCTCATATCACTGGTGCTGCTTTAAATTTTCAGCATATTTTTAGACCACTGTAAACATTTATATTTTTAAGAAAGGAGTAGAGAAGTTAAATTTTTCATAGATTGCTCCATTTCTCTCCATAAAACCCCTAAAAATATTGCAAATGAATCTTTTTTTACATATAATGACCTACATAGTCTGCTCTTAAATATTTTTCCTTCCATAATAAGTGGAGTACTTTCATCTTCCTACACATTTCACTGATTTCCATTGGGTAAAATAAAGCTGACATTTATTATAGCATTTGACTCTCTAAACTGCCTCTGTGGAATTCCTTGACAAAATCCTAGCAAGGTAACACCACCTTTGTTTTATCTGAATATTCTTTTAATTATCTAAGCATAATGCTGTTGTCCCAAGGATATCCCATTCACTGCACAAAGGACAGAGATAATATGCTGCTATAAATCTTGACTAGTGCCATTTTAGACTCCCGCATTGGGTCTTTAAAATTCTCTGTCATAACTATACTGCTGGTTTGGATACTACCGTAAATGGAACTAAGCACCAAACAATCATGCTGAATGTATCAGCATATGTGCTATCAATAAGAAGGCAATTTTTCATTGTTCACTAACTACACTAATTGTGTCTCAATAAATGGAGCACACCCTATGAAAGTAAACTTGCAGAATACCAGTAAATTCTGTCTGTATTATTAGAAAAAGGAAACTATCGTAAAGATAAAGAATAGAAAACAAAATTTTTGCTGAGAAGAAATTGGTTATTGCATATGACTCACTATCATCTGTAATGATATAGCAGCTAAGCACAGTTGTTTTTTGGTACATTATCTCTTCTTCATGGACGTTCAAAGTGCTTTATATCAATAATATGTTTTATATGTGCTTCTAATATATAAAATTTATTGTGTTTTTGTGCCCACTGTTTATCTTGTTGAAGCTTGAGATACAAAATGATAAATGTACTAAATTCAGTAAATTGTCTTCTCTACACAAACCCTACCCACTCATACTGAAAAGCTATAATAAAACTTGTAATAGTACAGCAGTGTGGCATAGAGTCAAAATGCATCTTCATCTTTTCCAATACTCAATGTCACAGTAAAAGACTGAATGTAATTTACAGAAAGAAGCCTGATGAGGAATAACATTAAATTATATACTTCTCATAACATTGGTTAACCAGTTTACACACACAGGTACATAAAATAACACATATAGTCTGATAGTGTAATTTTGTGTTGCAGTGACAAGTTGTCACACAAAAATAGTATTAATCTGAATCTGCTTCCTTAGGGGTGTAAAGCTATGGCTATAGATCTTGGATAATAAATGTGAAATTATTTTACCCAAGATCCAAGAATCTGCTTTGGAGAAACAGATTTTCTGTTTCATGTTATAGAAGGAAATTACTTTTCAGACACATCTATTTTATTGCATAGAGTAAGCAGAACTTTACAGTTTGGATTCAGTCTCTCTCCATGGACACTTTATTGTTAAATTCTGAAATCTGAGCTAAGAAGGAGATACAACATAAAGGTCAGTTTCTTATGAAAAAGGCTTCTGCTTAGCAGCTGTCAAGTCCATATGGAATCTTGCATTACGTAAAAATCCCACTGAAACTGTCAAAGTCAGAAAAAGCTTTGTTATAATTAGTTGGGGTCAAAAACCTTGACTTTAAATTAGGTAATACAAAAGAACGATGTGACATGAAGTATATGTCATGCTAACCATGTATTTCAACATTTTGCTGAGGACTGAGGATTGCAAGCTAATAAGAAGTAATGAAGCATTATGAAATATTTATTTTGAACTAGAAATGAATTTCATTGAGAAGACGACATAGCACGATCTATGCTAAAACTACAAAACCACTTTATCCAACAGTTGAATTATAACCGTATTTAAATCTTGTAACAGTCATTATCTTTAAGGCCTGATCCCTCTTCTCCCATGAAATCTGGTATTCAAGGTAAAGTTATGAGAGAATATTATGATAGAAGCCTCCACTGTTCTCATTATCATCCCCTGAAAGAGCTGGGGTAAGATAAGCCCTGAAGAAGACACTGTGAAATAGTTTCTAAAGACTTGTAGCGGTAGGAACTCCTCCAATTAATGATGAAGCTTAGAAAACATTACAAAGCTGGAAGATGGTCTACACCAGAGAATACACTTCTTTTAGCAAATCATAGAAAGACATGGTTTATATGGCTACTTACTACTTTTTGCAATAACTACTCTTCCCACTTGCCACATTAGCCTGAGGGCTCCTTTGAGAACCAGAATGCAAAGGGATGTAGTTAAGACTTACTATTACTTTAGTGGCAATTTCAGATTTCTTTTCAATTAGATTTGACACCGCACAAAAAGGAACATATTATCAGAAAACAACCAAAAACCAAAACAAACCAACCAACCAAAAATAAATGAACAAAACAACCTAACAACAACAACAACAACAAAAACCAACCACAAAAAATGCACACTGAAAAATACTCCAATTTAAGAAGCTTTGTGCCAGATAAATAGGGAATAGTGGGCTGAGTCTGGGATTACTTGTAGAAATCAATTCTATCTTCTCTCACGATCCACATCTACAAAGAAGTTTTATTTAATCTTCCTCATTAGAGTTCAAAGACCTTAGGGGGTATAGCAGAAGGTATAAATCAGCAGAGGAGACATCATGTAGATGTGTGACTTCTGTGAGAGTACTTTTTTATCATTTAAAAGTAGTGAATAGACTCGGAGGTTTCTGTCTGTCTGAAGAGAAAGTGGGAACAGGCAAGGAAGCAATAGCCTTCCAAAAGGAGAAAACTGTAGGCAATTTTGATCAGATATTCTGATCAAAAGGCAGTGGATGGAACAGGAGGAAGGATGGAACAGAAGCAAACATTCAAGTACTTCTGAAGAGCTGAAAATGGTGCATATAACATAAAAATAAGTTTGAGAACTGTGAATCAATTATTTTGAAATGGCTACTAAAGTAGAATGTTGTACACAATAATTGAAACATCATTTTGAAATGGAGCTGACCTTGAAGTAATTCTACAAGCTGGACAAGAAGTCAGTGTTCATCAGGAAACTGTAGGTATTTTTTACTTTACACTATCACAAAGTTGTCATAACTGTTGCTGTATCCTATCAGTTTACTTTTGAATAATTTCATCCATGCAGTTGAAGCAATTCTATAAAAAGTAAAGTAAAACAAGGGAACATCAAAGAGGAAAGGATATAATGGAAAAAAAAAACAACAAACCAAACATTAGTGGTAACTGATGAAAAATGTTTCCCCAAATGGGAGTTAACTGGAGGACTTTACTACTATTAATAAAGGTCAGTGGTTTTCTGATACATGTTATACCTTTAACTCTTGAAGATGAACAGTATCTCTTTTTCCTTCTCTATGACCCATTCAAATGTCATCTGAAGTGATAATAACTGAACTGTTACCATCTGTCCCCATTTCTGCCTTGAACCTGGATAGCTGCTTTCAAGGGACAGTAATGAGGACTGCTGCTGAAAGAGAAGGTCAAATCCCTGACTGCTCCCTTGTGCTGGCACTAGAGCTCATACAGCCATGTGGTGAGCTAGTTTAGGGAACTGAAACAACTGAAAACAGTAAAAAAAAAAAAAAACCACCAAAACAATTAGTTTTCAGATGAATCTATTTCCTGAGATAATCTTTGAATAGCTGCACATGCAGTAGTGCCAGGATTGGCACAAGAGAGTCAACACACAGCCAAGACAGGGAGGTGACTTAGGATGATCAAACTGCAACCCCAGCCGTCTGTGTACACTAGAGCAGGAAATGAAATAGAAGTGCCTTTCACTAATTGTGTTTCAAAATGGATGAATCCTGGACTAGATGGAAAGCAAGTGGTATCTCTAAAGCTGGGATTTTAAAGATAGATGTTGAATTACCTTGGACAAAGCAATGTGAATTAAATTTTATTTTTTATAGGGAATTTCTTACACAGGTATTCCAATAGTAGTTGCAACTGTAGTGTAACAGTAGCACAACAGTACATTGGGCATTTACAGGGTCTCTGTTAAGACAGCTGTCACATGTAGAACTAACATATGAAAGTCTTCGTCAGTGTTTTTATTGCACTGTTAATCTTCATATGAACCTCCAAATACAATGAATGTGCAATCCATTAAAAAATGACAGTAACCTAAGTTTTTACTCCATATACCATGCTAACAATGCTTGGGGAGTTTTAAGCAAGGATTAGTGACACAACAGACTACAAAAAAAATACTGTGTCAGTGATTCCCCTAGAAGCCGTTAATCCTTGGATCACTGACAAGACTGCCTATAGCTGTGTTCTTTTTCTGATGGTTAAGTACATACTTTATTCACAGAATTTCAACATAGACTATACTGCCACAGAAGAAACACTGTAGTTTACTGTGTTTAATAGATAGCTATATAAGTTCCTTTAGCCACAAATTACTGACATGAGAGGCTGCTACTCTCCACAGTATCAATGCCTGTCTGGGGTGGTATACTCCATGGATTACTGATGAGGTGGCTTGTAAATGTTTCCTCTCTTTAAATTAAATTCTTTCATGCTCTTCTAGGCCATCATTCACAGATTATCAATGCACTATTGCTGACAGGAGGAAAATACTTGTTTGGAGCTTGTACCATATGTGTCCTGACAACATTACAGAGGAGGTTTCTTAAAAAATCTAAGGCTCTTTTAACTGCTCAGTACATGAATGTATATATTAAAAAGAGTAAGTGCTGTTTCATTCACACACTACTTCAAGCATATGCCCATGGAAACTGCCTGAAATGAATCCTTATAAAAAGAGAACAGATTGTTACAAACAAAGAAGTCACCTCACCAAAGCAGTCATTTTACAAAGAGAACTATTTTTATCATGCTTTTAATATCACACAAAACTGGCACCATAAGGTTGGTACATATCAGAGAAAAGTCTGGGGTAACAGAAAACATGACAATTTAAACAATTCAAGTCATCAGAAAGTGGGGGAAATTACCTCATACTCCTGTGAGAACTTCAAATTGTCATTTGCTTTCAATCTTTCAATGTGATCTGCCAGTTCTAAGATAGGTATTGGGGGATGACTGGCCATACCTGTTGAACAAGAAATATGAACAGAATTTAAAGTAAACTACAGTTATGGCATTAATTTAAAACTTAGAAAATGCAGTAGTTAGAATGGCTAGAAATGTGTAAGTAATAAAGATGCCATATGTGAGAGCAGGCAAATAGTTTGGTTACTCAAAGCAGGACATGCTCTGGATAGATGAGCTCTGAAGCCAAATTAAAAGAAGTCACCAAGCATATTCCCAAAGCTAACATTCCTAGTGTAGAGGAAAGAGTTACTGTGATACGTGTGACTGAGGTTAGCTAGGCATGAAGAAATGAGACAGTTAGACCTGATGTTGACCTCTGCTTTGAGTAATGACTCTTAATGTCATTTCAAACTCCTTCTCCTGCACTGCATGAAATGAAAATTCCATTGAATTAGATGAGGAAAGGTGAGCTGAGAAACAAACACTGAAAGAACCCTAAAGAGGAAAGAACAGTATTTTGACAGAAAACAAAGTGACTTATGCATAATCAAGAAAAATGAACTTGGAGAATGAAGGTTACCGAGGTAACCAAAGACATCTGAACCTGCAAAGGAAATGGTAAAAAACAAAGAAACCTCAAACCAACACAAAACAAACTTACAAAATAAATAATAAACCATGAAATGGATAGATTGAGGATTAATAATAATGCATCAAGGTATAGAAGACTGACTACATATTCTGACTGAATTAGAAATACTTAAAATATTTTGTGAAATTTTGAGATGACTGACATTCACATGCAGCTATGAATGACTAGAATAACATGCACCATTACTTTTAGACAACAGTCACTGAAGACAACATTGGACATCAGACAATTAGAACTTCAAAAATGTTTTCACTAGTAGCAGATTGTAGAAGCAGGGGTTGTACGGTTTGGCTGGAGACACATACTGACTGTGCTAGTACCTTAAAATACATCTAATGTGAAACCCCATTTATCAACCCCCAGAAGTACCTACAATCTACTTCAGGTGTAAACATCTTTGTCCACTGATGCAGATACTGAGTGAAAAAGAAGAACAACTGAGAATCAGAGTCAGAGATGGGTGTGGAAGGGAGTACAGGGAAAGCAAAGTAAAAGAAAGACAGAAAAGATGTGGGGTCAACTAGAACAATCTGCCAGCTGAAGATTTGCCAAACAAAAATTTGTGAACATGTTTGTTTCATGCTATTAGTCTTCATGACCCTGCTCCAAAATGTTTACATTCTTCTCTTCATGCTTTATACTATTAAACCTAAAATGAAAGTGAGTTTTTAATTGCTCATGGGAAGAAATCAGAGCTGGCTAGAAAAAATAAGCTAGTGAACCCCAGGATCTCTTGAAATTACAAAGGAAATACAATGATGACTCAAGGGGGCTCAAGCTGGAAGCCACGTCACACAACGCAGTTTGCTTTGTCACCGTGAATTTCAAGAGCATGCCTAGGACAGTTAACTTGCATTTCCTGTAAAGGTAACTGAAAATGACCATGTGGTTACAACATAGTCACAATATAGTATACTTGTTGGGTTTTTTTTTTCCTTCCTTCCTTCCTTCCTTCCTTCCTTCCTTCCTTCCTTCCTTCCTTCCTTCCTTCCTTCCTTCCTTCCTTCCTTCCTTCCTTCCTTCCTTCCTTCCTTCCTTCCTTCCTTCCTTCCTTCCTTCCTTCCTTCCTTCCTTCCTTCCTTCCTTCCTTCCTTCCTTCCTTCCTTCCTTCCTTCCTTCCTTCCTTCCTTCCTTCCTTCCTTCCTTCCTTCCTTTCTTTCTTTCTTTCTTTCTTTTTCTTTCTTTCTTTCTTTCTTTCTTTCTTTCTTTCTTTCTTTCTTTCTTTCTTTCTTTCTTTCTTTCTTTCTTTCTTTCTTTCTTTCTTTCTTTCTTTCTTCTTCCTTCCTTCCTTCCTTCCTTCCTTCCTTCCTTCCTTCCTTCCTTCCTTCCTTCCTTCCTTCCTTCCTTCCTTCCTTCCTTCCTTCCTTCCTTCCTTCCTTCCTTCCTTCCTTCCTTCCTTCCTTCCTTCTTCCTTCCTTCCTTCCTTCCTTCCTTCCTTCCTTCCTTCCTTCCTTCCTTCCTTCCTTCCTTCCTTCCTTCCTTCCTTCCTTCCTTCCTTTCATTTTAAATTCCTATTTTCTTTTTTTATTTTTTTGACATTACAGGCATCATACTCTCATATGAGTCCAAAATAATGTCGAGTAGCACAGGCCCTAATTCTTCTAACCCTAAACATATATATTTATATATTACCTTCATAGCACATCTGTGATGGTAGGAGATTACTTAAAGTAGCTCTTAAGGCAAGCTGTCAGTCAACTAACAAGGTAGAATATTCAGATATAATGGGGAGGTTTCTTATGAATTTCAACAAACAAATTAGTCTGTAAGCACTAATTCATTTGAATAATTTCTGATTGTCTCACGTTATCTTAGAAATTTTGGGTAGTAGAACTTGGTTATTCTCAAAAGGAATGTGGGTGACAGTCATCTAATAATTACACCGATTGATCCAGATCAAGCACCCCTATGAAAAATATATGAGTGAAAAGGCACAAAAGAACTCTAGATTGATCTAGAAATGGAGGTGAACTGATGTACATCTAAAACAGTGCTTGAACAGAGAAAATAATAGAGACAAAGATGTTTAGACCTTTTCGAGCGAATCGTGGGAGAGAGTTATTATCATATAAGGACTGAGTGGTAGTTTGGCTAGAGAGGGAGGACACAGAGCCAATCAGGGAGGCGTAGGGGACTGAATTACTGCTCAAAGCTGTAAAAAGTAAAAGCCAATTGGTAATGGGAAACAAATTAGTAACAGCAGCAGATCATCATAATCAATCAATCTTGTACATACAGGCACTTCAGACATGCACAAAACAGCGTCTGGAAACTCAACTAAAAAGATGTTTAAAGGTCTGGTTACTCTATTGTAAATATACGGACATAAAATCAAAGAGAATGAGACTTGCTCATTACATGATGTACCTGACTACATCACCAGCACCATAAACACATCATTAGCTTACTGTAAGGAATTTTTTTTTAAAGATGCTGAATATCTATTGCTTTTAAAATTATTTTTGTTTATATGTTCCTCTATATGTCACTTGACATTCCTAAAGGGAGATTTCCTGTTAAACACTTCTGCAAAATTAAACTTAACATAAAACTTTATTTTCCAAGGAAAAAAAGCAACTACTTAAAACTGCAGAAACTGGCAAATTTTGACTGCATATAACTCTTTTCTCCACAAGTCACTTTAGGCATTTACAATGGGATACTTGCTAACTTTCCCTAAATAATATTTTGCAGCTAAAATATGAAGCAATTGCATTTGATATATTTTCATCTTTAAATATATGAAATGAGTTCTACTGAGATGATTAAAGTAGCTACTCTTTAAAAGAACTGCTGGGGAACTTCTGCTATGTAATTACTCTATAAATCATAAGAAGCATCTTAACAGAATATGCTATGAATGAACATTTTAAGATCTCATCATATCTCATGCAAAAGCATGAGGCTCCTTCTGAGCTTAACGTGAGTTGCATGTGAACAGCAGGTGAACTTGACTCCAAAAAAACATCCAAAATACAGATAAACACACTTATTGTTGCAGTTACAAATAAGAAAATACACTTATTTGCTAACACACCTCCACATCAACCAACATATGCTATGAAGACACCAAAAAATTAAGACAAAATACAGCTAAATTACAACAGATCCGGTGACATGGTAGAAAGTCAAAAGAAACATCATGCTGAAAACATGCTTTCAAACTTTTTTAAAAGAAGAAAACAAAGATACTAAAACAGTTAAAAACTCAAAAAGAAAAATAAACACACTACAAACCAAACAAATCCAAGAGCCACTATATGCAAAACACAGCTAAAATTTTATCTATAAGAAGCTTTTATTTCCAGATTTGGTAGAAAATTGCCAAATGTGATTGAACTTATGCACCCTAGTAGTAACCCCTCCACATGAATAAGGTGAGAATGTATGATTTAAAGACAGTGTAGAATTATCTTCTCGTTGATCTGTGGTAAATACATGACCAAGGAACATCAGATACCACGTGTGCCACCATTTCAAGGAAGAATTGAGAGCAAGGTCAGAATTCACCTGCACATTAACAGACATTAAACTTGTTAAGTACACTACTTTACCTCACTGAAACATGGGGGGTTTTTGGCCTTGTTTTTAGTGCGTTAAATTAGAATTTTGCTTGTTGTCAGGTTTTTACCATAAGGGTTTTAAAAAACATTTAAGAAACACACATTTATTTACAACTTTGGACTATAGGTTGTTGTGCCTACAATACACAAGAAGGAAGTTGGAAATTAAAGTGCGTAACTGCTAGGATACAGACTAAAATCTCGATGCACTGAAAATGGGACACTCTATATTCACAGAAATTTATTTATGAACTAATTTATATTTCAGGTCCACACTGAATTAACACTGTGATTTTAGAAACTGATGTATTACATTCTCATTTGTATTCAATAACACAGAATTCTCTCTCACACACCAATCCATATTGATCACGATGTTGGTCCTTTACAGAAAACATAAAGAATCAGTAACAGTGACTACCATTACTTAAACTTATCTAAAAGGTGGAAAGAAGCATGTGTTGAAATTTGGACATAGGAAAATTGAAAAAATGAAAGATTACCCTGATTCAGTAGGAATATGGCATCCATGAAAATTTAACAAGGATGCCTTTAGTATACTTGACAATAAAAATCACTGTTATTTTATTTTATTTTCATACAGTTAAGACCTAAGCCAGAGTGTCATTCTATATCCTGTGTAGCAAACTAAATTCACAAGATTGGCTCTAGAGGAATACGTTGTTCTGCAATAGCTATTCTAAAACAGTTAACCAATGTGCATATAATATTGTAAAATTAAGCCACTTGTATTCCAGAAGTTTTGTACCTCAAAACTAGACTAATTATCCTGGAATGAAAGTAATTTTTGTTCTGCATCAAAGACTTTGCTCTACAAAGCAGCCCTAGGGGCTGTGTAGCTTCGTGGCAGAAGTCCCATCTCTGAGCTGGTGTACAAGCCACCTACACTGAGAGAAGGTGAGATCTAGTTTTCAGACCCTGAGCTAATGTTGTTCAATACAATAACATGTTGCAAAACTATGGCCTAAATTCCAGCAAAAAACCCAAAAACAAATAACAAGACAAAACCAACAAAAAACCCAACAAAAATTCTTGTAAGGAGCAGAATGTTCAACTCCATGTCCCAGCTAAACAGATTTTTATTTCTTCTAGGTTTGAAAGCAACCAACTGGGATGTCAGAGAAGTGCCATTTGCACTCTGATGCCTATACTTCTTTTAGATGCCTAAATCCTTTATGTGAGTCAAGCACACATGAAGAGCTATATGTAGGATTACTCATGTGAAATGTCTGTTCCAGTCTGTATTTGTTATGTAGACAAACCACAGTACTCCCTCCAGCATTAACATGATACTTGTAAACAGAAACTGTGTGGATAAACTAAGTCAAGACATTTCCTGCTGTCTTGCAAAGCAAGTGACTAAACCCTGACACACCTTTTTCCACATCTGTTATTTGTGCCTTTTTCCTCTGAACCTTTTCCACCCTTTTTCTGCCTTGGAAAGGCAAAAAAAAATCTTGGAAATTAGTGGAACTTCCTTCAGAACCCAGGGAATAAGTGTACTTTGAAAGCTTACTTATCTAATTAAAAAAAACAACAGTCTTTAATTCAGAACTGTAATAATTCTATTAATTTTGCTTGTATTTCAAAGTTAGTAAGAGATAATGAGATAATTGTTTAATTTGCACCCAATTACACAAATTACTTGTAAGTGTGACACATTTTATACTTAAAAGAGGAAAAAAAAGTCACTTTTGAGCCATGACTCAATTTAGTTCTTTGACTGATTGGCATAATGCGCTCTTTGCTTGAGCCTGTACCTCTAGTAACATACACAAGCTACTTAACATCAGTTATTTTCCTCTATGGGCTTCATCTTTTGATGAAACCTTTTGTGAGGGCTTACTTATTACCCATGGCCTACCTTTGCTCTCCTATGTGGTATAGACACTTCTAAAGTTTGCAAACCACGTTAATTATTTTAATCCCGTATTTCATTGGAAACTTGTAGAATGGGAAGAATGTGACTGACTTTTCCTCAGCTACTCCAGTTCTGGGAGAATGACAGATTTACAAATGAGATCCAATATACTACTGAGAGATTGGATATTTTCATGTTTACTCAAAGAAAACTTGGCACAGTTGTGACACACTCACTGGCATATAGGCTTATCTAACAAACATACACTTCTGGATAACACATATAGACATGAGATCTTGTTCTCAGATACAAAACTGCTGGCTATTCCAAACTTCAAGCCAAAATGTCAAATTTACTCCATAAAGTGAAGAGTGAAGCCAGAGATTAATTTGATCCTTCCTGGACAAGGTAAGACAGGAAATCTTTTAGGTAATTACTAGATTAGCGTATTGACAGGAAAACAAAAATGAAAGGAAAGCAAGACATCTGCTGTGCTGGTAGTTGAGACTGGGGGTTTTTATCACATCTTCATGATGAACTGACAATTTTACAACAAAAACAACATAAATGTGCCTTAAATAATTGCTTAAATGTAACCAAAGAAAAAAAATAATGCTTTCCCATTCTTTCTTAAAAAAAAAAAAAAAAAAAGCTTATTGGGAACATGTTGTCCATGTGGTTAGAAATTTGAATTCAGCACAAGAGTTGCACTTTTATATTATTTTGATAGTTTTAGATGATCCAGCCTTTCCTTACACAAAATATAAGTTTGATAGCATTTTTGGAAAAAGGCTGTTCAGAAATCTTCTGAAGCATGAAAGTTTATGATAATCCAGAATTTTATAGGAGTGTCTCATTCACTCCCAGTGAAAACTGGCACTCTGTACATGCCAACGTAATTCAAAATTTTCTTCTCCAACACTTCTTCACATTATGATTTAATTATAAACTCCCTCCCTTCCCCCTCCCCCCTTCTTCCCGCTTGTAGCAACTGGTGTGCCTGGAAAGTTCCAAGCAAACTGTGGAATTTTTCATAACATAAAGGAATAAAATATTAAAATAACAATTATGTCAAATCACCTATCCTGATGAAGTGGTTCACTGATTGTTAAAGTACTTTTGCCATTTTGTCATTTATTTTATTTCTAGGTGAGGTTCAGAGTAACATCTTACAAAGTACATAAGGCCATTGTATGAGGGTGACTGCAGATTTCTCAGTAAAGGAAACTAAACACCTAACCGCATCAGGCCAAATCCTTCTGTCAGCTGCCTGCTTTGCCCCAGCAGTAACCTACTGCCTATTTCTGCTAGCTGGTGAAAAAAAACCACACAGTTGAGAGTGAAAGAACAGCAATACTGGTACTCTGAATGTACAGCCTTCTGTAGTGCCTCTACATTTGTCTTGAAAAGGTTTATATTTCATGTTATTGAATCATGTGTTACTGTGTGGAGACGGATAAACACTCCAGCAGGATCTAAATATCTATGTTAAATTCAGCCAGATTTTAATGAAATGGTAGCCCTAATTGAATTTAGTGTGATTCAAGTGAGGTTCTGCCTTAACTAACATAAGAAATGCACCTCAACTTCACTGGGGCTAAGATTACATATTACGAACGAGGTAATTAGCAAGTGTTACACAGCAAGACAATTCTGGAGTAGGAATTAGCTCATTGATATTTGGTTGCATGCTGAGTAACACAATAGTCTGACTGGTGCCTAAGGGTTTTAGGTGGTACAATAGCAGGAAAAAATATTGTAAATTGATTTCTGTACCATATTTATTATTAATAATTTTAATCCTCCATTTTGTGAAAAGGTTTACACCAAAGAAAAAGACCTCATAGTAGAAATGGACAGCAGATGTTCCGCTCAACTAGCTAAACAGAAAACTGAAAACTTTCCAGATAAACTATAGCACTGCAAGGAAAGGCAGACTTCAACTCCTCTCCAGTTCTTTTCAGATCAGTGAGTTATGGTGTCTACAAGTGCTGCAAATTCTGCTAGTTCTTAATAACTTTACATTCTAAGTGTAACTGTAGAATTTATTACAATAAATTCATTCTATCTGTAAAGTTGTTAAGACCTGGTTGTACTTTTTTTTCTACCCATATTTTATTTTAATTTATGACAAATACTAAATGGGTAGGTAAGAATCCAAATCTATACATGGACAGCAAAAAATCATGCTTATCTCATTCTTAAGCCATCCACTCTACTCAGTATTTATCCATACAGAAATAACAACCTGTTTTAGGCATAACCTAAACTGTAAGAACTGTAACTTTCTTGTTTCAAAGTCTTATATGTATAGCTCTAATTCTGTAACAACCTTGAAAAATGTGCATGAAAGTGCTGGTTAACATAAAAACTCCTTGCTCAGTAAGGATGAGTCTGTATTAATACTGGAGTCTCAGAAACACAACTGTGAATCAAAACCTGTCAATCGTTTTCATATACTGTACTTAGGTTCATATTGTAGAGAGGTCCTAAAGCATGTCAACAAGATTCCCATATTCAGCTGAAACTAAAACAGAAGATGTACTGCTAAATATAAGCCAGCTGCTAAGGAGCATTTGGTGTACTGGAACAAAATAAGAAAAAAAAAAAAGAAAAAAAAAAGATAGGGTAAAACTCAAGCCTCCAGACTGCTCCCTTTCTGTGTTACACACATTACAGGATGGATGTTGGGTTTTTACCCCCAAATTCATTGCTCTTCAGGTACACTCATCCTGGGGCAGCACTATCTTCATATACTCACTGTTCAGAAGATCAGAAATGAGATTTGCAGGTTCAGTTTACCCTTTGGTAATATTTTGTATGTCTATAGCTAATCTGTCAACATCTCACATACTTAATTTCCTGTCTTTATGAGCTTGAATTAATTATAATTTGTAGTTATTATAAAAAAATTTACAAACAGAAGGATCAGGAAGATTTGGTACATAAATAGTATCAGATCACAACTGTACGCAATAATACTGTAGTAGAATAAAAGTCTATTGGAATACATAATGATCAAAGTAAAGCCAATTTTATTTTATTTTTTTAAATTGACTCATTAAAAAGTGATAAAAAGCCAATAATATTTTAAGTATTTGTCTCCTGATGTTTATGGAATATCAAACCAAACAGCTTTAACAAAACAATGCTTAATAAATAACTTAAGTAAACAAGTAAATTTGGAGTATATTGCTTCTACCTTCAGATCTACCAACATGGTAATATCCTCCTTGAACCTAACATAGTAGTTTGCTTTCAAAAGACAAGATAACTTATCTCGGTATTTCTTTTCCTTATTGTACATTCACAATGTAGTGAAATTCCAGTGAGGTTAAAGGATTACCTGATAGTGTAGAAGATAAGAGGGAAATTTATTTACAAACAAAAACTGTAAGAATATAATTAATAAACATAGGGATTTACATTTCCCAATATTTTCTAGCATTGCTAAGTTTAATTTGGAATTTTAGCACATAATACACATCCATAAAACATATGTGACTTTTAGATCTTCTTTACAGAACTTACACTTTTTTTAAAAATGAAGGATTCCTCCTTTAATAAAGAAATTAGAGAGCTATTTCCAAAAATAATGAAGAAATACACTGCAAAAACTCATAAGCAATATAGTTTTCTAAATTATCAACCCTTCTGTTCTGTAATGGCACCACTAATCAGTTTGTGATGTCAGAGCTATCAGTGAGGTATCATTGTTGCTTACCCGGAGTCTGAAAATTAAGGCGTCGCAGCTCCACTGGGTCTGTGGGATGGTGAGAGGGGACCTCCTTGCTGTTAGGTATGCTGCTCTTTCTAGAATCAGATTCAGCCCTCTTCCTGCATGGGGAAGGTGAATACATGTAAACATAAGACTGAGGTGTTAGCTTGAGAAATAAAGGTGCCCAAGTATTTAATAATTGTATTCTAATATTCTTATATTTCTAAACTAGTATTTTATCCAGTGCAAAAGGTAAAATAATTATGCAGGGTGGGTACAGCAGCTACAATTTGCAATGACAAAGTGACTATAAATACAGCAATGTGAGAGGGAAAATAACTGCATTATGCCCCCCTTCTCATCATTTTGGGCACTTGAGTAGTTAACTATTATAATATGTAACATGAAACTTACAAAATGGATCACTATCTCTATTTTAAAAGCTAGCTAGCTTCATTAAAAAGAGGTCAACTTTTGAGCATGCAATTAAAAAAAAACGACACGCCAACTTATTATCATTAAATATTTCATATATTATATGCATAGCTCTGCAATGCTTATAAAAAATAACTTGCATTTTTAATTTTTTTTCAATACAACAGGGAACAGTAGAGAAGGCACCTATCCCAGTTTACATCTATTCCTTTCACTTTCCAGGAAGGAAGAACCTGCTCTGCTGCCTCTTGTCTCAGTAAGAGCTGCACTGCACAATTTTCATGCAGGACCGGGGAGAGAATCCCAAACTTGTGTATGCTTCCCATTCTCTAGAGAGAAGCAGAATACATGTGTTCTGTGTCTGACTGTTCTGATAAAATGGATTCCTGTCATTTCAGAGTATAAACTTCTGTTGCAAAACATGAAGACCTATGTTACATGAATATCTACCACTCTGTATTTTCATTCAGGAACCTGGAAATGCAATGCTTTAACTTGAAGTGGAATTCTTCTTCACTAGTCTGCTTTGAGTTCCTGAATAAAAATGCAAACTGGCTGATATTTTTCCTGTAAAACAAAACTAAGATAGAAACAATGAAAAGAGCTGCTTTGCAAACCCAAACAAGATTATTTTAAGGTGTATGAAGCAAAATCTTTTTCGTATGTCCAATATTTGCTCTAATATATTACTATTTTGGTAGGTTTTTTTTCAAATTGACTCACAATATGACACACACACAGACACACAGACACCCACACACACAGACACACACACACGGAGGACTGACTTTGGGTTTCCCTCCTCCCTTTGGTTGTTAACCCTCTCCCTTAAAAGCATGGGACCTTTTGCATTGCCTCCCTAAAGGACACTTTCTCACTACATACATATTTATATCCCTGGTAGCCATTTCCTAAACATCATCCCTTGGTTTGTGTTAACCCTTAATAAACCGATTAGTTTGTGGAGTAAACCTTGGCTTTAGAGGCAATTTCTGAGCGTGGTGGGGTGGGGGTGCTTTCTAACTACCACCCTGAAATATGGTCCCATGGTGGCCGTTCCTCCACGAGAGGCAGCGCCGTGTGTGACCCTCGGTCTTATTCACAAACCCTTCCACATCGGGAGGGGGAGTCACAAAATTATCCTGACAGCCGGTAGCCGCCCGGTACCGGCCTGCGACAACAGGACAAAGGAATGGTTTATTATTTATTACTCTCAGGATGTTTCTGACTTTTTTGTATGTTTCCAGTCTATACAATATATCACAATTCTATCAGATTAAGCAATGGCTTTGAGACTTCTCCTTTTCTGGATTAAACAGAGTGATTACTTTTCACTTCTCACCTGTCAGGTTTACTGCTCCATTTTAATGCAGCAAAGAGGGGAGAAAAGGTGAAATGTTAGTTGACCAGCAGCAAACAGTGTAACAACAAGAGGTGAAAGAAATGCTGACTTAAAGATGCAGAACTAAAGTAAATTAAGAAATAACAGTTCATTAAATTATTTAATGCTTAGAATAAATAAATACAAGGTTAAGTACAAAGAGAATCCTCTGCTGAAAAAAACAGTATTTTTTTAGACATTATTTGCCACCTCAAATTTTAGCCAGTGAGATAATGGTTAATGGGTGTTTGTTTGAGCTGTCAAAGTAATGTTACCATAAAACTGATAAATGATATCTCACTAAGATGTAGATCCCTGTTGCATCCTAGAAAGAAGAAAGATGAGAGGAAGGAGGAAAGAAAACATAAAAGTGGAGAGCAGAGGACAAAGAAGGAGAGAAAGGGAATAGAAGAGAAAGGAAAGTGAAGAACAAGGTTAAATACATGAGATACATAAGAGGTGTAGTAAATAATAATAAAAACAAAAACAAAACAAACACCAAAAAAGACCAACCCCTCCCCCAACAAACAAACAAACAAACAAACAAACCAAACCAAAACCAACAACCCCCACCCAAAAAAAAACCCAAAACGACCCAAACAACAAAAGAAAACTTTGAAAAATATTTACAAAGCCAAGTAATAAAATAGCAATAAATTTTTCACAGTAGTCTGGAAAGTAAGGTAAAACAGAGTCTTTCTCCAACAAATTATTACCTACATTTTTTCATTTAATCATAGAATGATAGAATGGTTAAGGTTGGAAGGGACTTGAAAGATCATCAGGTTCAAACCTCCCTGCTATGAGCAGGGACACCTCTCACTAGAACTAGTTGCACAAAGCCTCATCCAGCATGGCCTTAAACACCTCCAGGGAGGGGTCTTCCACAACCTCCCTAAGCAACCTTTTCCTGCTACCCTCATGGTGAAGAATTTCAGTTTAAAACCATTCCCCCTTGTCTTATCACTGCACTCTCTGGTGAAAAGCCCCTCCCCAGCTTTCCTATATGCCACTTGAAGTACTGGAAAGCTGCTGTAAGGTCTGGAGCCTTCTCTTCTCCAGGCTGAACAGCCCCAACTCCCTCAGCCTGTCTTCATAGCAGAGGTGCTCCAGCCCTTTCATAGAATCATAGAATCATAGAATCCTAGGGGTTGGAAGGGACCTCGAAAGATCATCTAGTCCAACCTTTCATCATCTTTGTGGCCCATCTCTGGACCCTCTTCAACAGCTCCATGTCTTTCCTGTGATGAGGGCTCCAGAGCTGTACACAGTTGTCCTGGTTTGAGCCAGGATGAAGCCAGTTTTTCTTTTCCTGATTCCTTTTTTTTATTTCAGTGAGCTTTCTTCAACTAGCAACTGCGTCTTCTGCTAGGCTGATAAGACACTGGAATGTTTTTATAATTGCTGGGCCCTTAAGGTCGTGCCTTTGCTCTGCTGGCTCAGACACTGCAGGGGGATCTGTGGCCCCCCGTGGGAGGCTGGGTTAGACGAACAGCAAAACTGGCCAGAGATATTCCATTCCATATATCTACGTAGGCTCGGGGAAGGTCGGAGATGACAGAAGAAAACTTACTTCCTGCCTGCTTCGCTCTCTCGCTGCTTCACTTCGCCTCTCTGTCTGCCTTCCTTCTTCTCTCTCTTTCTTTTGTTCGTGGCCGGCGTCTGGGAAAACACCATCTGTCCATCATCGTCGACCCATCGACCTCAAGCCCTCCTGACCCTCGTAACTCTCTGCCTTTCTCCAGGAGCAGTTTTGGGATTCCTCGGAATTGTCTCGTCTGAGGGAAGTGCTGTGGGAGTTGCTGGGGGTGGGGGGAGGCGAGAGGCTTCTACCCACACCTTTGTGTAATCACATATATATATACACATATACACTCTTATATCACATATTAGTATTCTAAATAAAGCTGCATGGTTCAGTTTTCAATCTAGCCAAGTCTCTCTCTTTTTTTTCTCTCTCTCCTTCCCTGCCTGGGTGGGAGGGGGAGGGGATCGAGAGCATTGCTGTCAAACTGAGTCAAACGTTGACAACAGTACTCCAGGTGTGGCCTCAACAGAGTAGAGGGTCAGAATCACATCCTTCACCCTGCTGGCCACACTTCTGATTCAGCCCAGGATGTGGTTGGCTCTCTGGGCTCCAGCACACACGGGCGGCTCATGTTGAGCTTCTCATCTACTACCACCCTCAAGTCTTTCTCCTCAGGACTACTCATAATCCATTCTCCTCCCAGCCTGTATTTATGTCTGGGGTTGCACTGACCCAGGTGCAGGACCTTGCACTTGGCCTTGTTGAACTTCATAAGGCTGGCACTGGCCCACCTCTCCAGCCTCTCAAGGCCCCTCTGGATGGCGTCCCTTCCCTCTAGGGTGTCAACCACACCACACAGCTTGGTATTTCCAGCAATCTTGAAGATGATACACTCAATCTCACTGTCCATACCTCCAACAAAGATGTTAAACAGCACTGGTCCCAATACTGACCCCTGAGGGACACCTTTTGTCACTTGTCTCCACTTAGACACTGAGCCATTGACCACAACTCTCTGGGTGCTGCCATCCAGCCAATTACTTAACCACTGAGTGTTTATCTGTCAAATCCATGTATTGTCAGTTTGGAGACCAGGATGTCTTGTGGGACAGTGTCAAATGCCTTGCAGAAATCCAGGTAGATGACAGCAGTTTCTCTGCCATTACCCACCATCTCTGTAGCCTTATCATAAAAGGCCACCAAATAGGTCAGGCCTGATTTGCCCTTAGTGAAACCATGTTGGCTGTTGCCTATCACCTCCTTATTTTCCATGTGCCTTAGCAATTTTTCCAGGAGGATCTGTTCTATGATTTGCCAGGCACAGAGGTGAGACTGACCGGCCTGTAGTTCCCTGGGTCTTCCTTTCTCTCTTTTTAAAAAACAGCCTTTTTTCCAGTCAGCGGGAACCTCAAAAGCCACCATGACCTCTCAAATATGAGGGACAGAGACTTAGCAACTGCATCTGCCAGCTCCCTCAGGATCTGTGGATGGTCACCATCAGGTCCCATAGACATGTGCATCTTCAGGTTTTTTAGATGGTCACAAACCTGTTCTTCCCCTACAGTGAGGGATGCTTCATTCTTCCAGTCCCTGCTTTCACCTGTTGTAGCCTTTGCAATGAGGATTTAGAAAGAATGTCACATACTTGGATTCTACAGTGATGTACATAGATCTGTAGGGATCTATAAAGATCAGCTAAACAGAGAGAAACAATATATATATATTTTCCACCAACAGGTTCTAATCTACAGAGACTGTAGACACAATGTTTGTCTACCTTTTGGTCTGTCTGTTGATCATAACAAATACGAGTTCAACAAACTTTTAATAGCCTGGAGTCTGCAAAAAACTGACTGCTCACATGTTATGGAAAAGTCTTCACAGAACCTGTCATCATCACTTACAATCCCCTCTTTTTCAATTTCTGTGTTGTTGTTTTTTTAACATCTGTCAAAAACAGATGGAAACATGTTCCTTGGAAACATGTTCCTTCTTTAGCTCAAGATCCAGAAGGTGGCCAGCAGGTCAACAGAGCTGCTTCTGCCCCTCTACTACACTCTGGTGAGACCCTACTTGGAGTAATGTGTCCAGCTCTGGGGTCCCTAAGTACAGGAAAGACATGGATGTGTTGGAGCAGGTCCAGAAGAGGGCCACAACAATTATCAGAGGTCTGGAACACCTCTTCTATAAGGAAAGGCTGAGAGAGTTGGGGCTGTTTAGCCTGGGGAAGGGAAACCTTATTGCTGCTTTTCAATACTTAAATGAGGCTTAAAAGAAAGACAGGGACAGACTTTTTAGCAGAGCCTGCAGAGAAGGGATTTTTTACAGTGAAGGTGGTGAAACACTGGAACAGGATGCCCAGAACAGTGGTACATGCCTCATCCCTGGAAACATACAAGGTCAAGTAGGATGGAGCTCTGAGCAAGCTGACAGAGTTGAAGATATCCCTGCTGACTGCTAGGGGCTTGGACTAAATTAACTTTAAATGTCCCTTCCAACCCAAACTATTCTTTTATGATTCTGTGATTCAGAGTGACAAACTGCACTACGTTCAACAGATTATAGGCTCCTGTCTTCTGAACTAAAAAATACACTGCACTTTGCAAGAACAAACAAGACAAAGTATGTCAATATGGCTTTCATTTCTTTTCCCTACAAATGGAATCCCACTCCACAAACAAACCTGACTCCAGAAAAATCTAGGATGAGGAACATTTTGCTCTTCAACACCAAAAGGCTGAAATTAGAAAATCGTGATTTTTGAAAAAAAAAAGCAGTAATTGCCACCTAAATTAATATATTGCAAAAAAATAAAGAGGGGATGAAAATATGCTTAATGGGGACATGTACTCTCTTTGTAATTGTTGAGTTTTTGAGGTACAATGAACAATTTCTAGAGCTCTTTAATAATCACTAACTGGCTTCCTAACCATCTAAATCCTGTGTAATTGAATGTGTATCACACACTCAAAAGCAAGTCAAAAGGATTTACTGGAAGTTAGTCTAAACTGTAGGTTGCAGTGGGGTAGTGCTTTATAAAAAACACCATGATATATAAACTGTGAGTCAAACTGCCCTCACAATTGTTAGGCATTGACTCTAGAGGAGAGTTAGCCTGTACTATCTCTATATCTAGGTAATTGTTTGCCTTTGTTTGAAATTTTGGATATAAATCTCACTATGCTGTATATTTTGTATATTTTACTCCATGCTTAAACTAGCAAAAAAATTATTTTCTTGACAGCAAGAATATACAAAAAAAGAGTGATGTTTACTTAACTTATTTGGATCCCTACATTTGTTTGTCTAGATTTAAGTCCAATAGATTAAATATCTGCTCCAAAAAACTGTCTCCCTTCCCTGTGACTGCAGAATGGTATCACTTCTGCAATGACAGAGTACAGTGAACACTGGCCAAGTCAGTTCTGTTTGCCAGGATATCAGCTTCAGAAAGACAGGAAATTCAATTGCAACTCAAGTAAAAAAAAAAATTCCTGTGAGGATAGTTGGACACTGTAACAGGTTGCCCAGGGAGGTGGTGGACTTTCCATTCTTGGATATACTGAAACTTGCCTGGACACGTCCTGGTTTGAGTTAGGACAGAACTAATTTTCTTTTTAGTAATTTTTCTTTTCAGCTAAGTCTCTGCTAAGTAACAGCACTTTCCAAAATTAACATCATGTTTTTCAGTCAGTGTCTGCTTCTTGGACTCAGTCCTAATAGTTACAGGTGGAGAATGTTATGCAGAAAGGCTCTTATACTTATTCCTGTAGAAAACAAAGTCACTCTTGTTTTGCTAAACTTCCTGTGTGCTGGAAATGAAAGGGAGGAAAAGGAGTCATATTTGCAACCCTTCTATGGTGAGAAGTGGATGGGACACATGACTCAAAATTGACCAAAGTATCCCATCCCATAAGTCTCATACTTGGTATAAAGCTGATGGATAATGAAGATCAAGTTTGTTCATCTGCCTCTCATCCCAATCCGTGCATTCCTGAATCTGTGCATTCCTGCATGTGTGCATTCTTCCATCCTGCTTCTACCTGCTACTGACTCCAGGAGTCCAGTCTGGGACCTTCCCAAGGCTGTCCCGCAGCCTCAGTGGTGATGTGAGCATTACTGAGGGGGAAGTACAGATTTTTGTACTGTTTGTTTGTTTGTTTGTTCCCCCCCATTATTACTATTTCATAAAAGCTATTTAGTTTCAAACTCATAAGTTTGTCTCCTTTATTCTCTTCCCTTTCCCTTACTGGGAAGGGAGAGGGGTTAATAAAGAGCATCTGTCATTTGTTCAATTGCCAGCCCAGTGTTAAACCTTGACAACATGTCTCTGAGCAATCTGCTGTAGCTGGCCATGCTCTGAGTGTGGTTGGAATGGGACAATCTCCAGAGCTGTGATCCTATGATTCTGTGAATCTGTGAGCTCTTCTGCACGCAGTACATGAATCAACCTCAATTGTCTTGGATATTTTAGTATATCTGATGACAACAAAAGGTACTCTTCAGTATTCTCCCCATTTTTCCACTGTTAAGTACTAAGCTGTAATAACCTTTCGGCTAAACTCTAGTATATGATCCAAAAATCGTTCCATGCAGTATCTTTGCTTTCAGATTTTAAGATCAGTAATACAGATGCAATAACCTTTATACAAACTACCAACAAATAATAAAGGGGTTGATGCACTCCTAGTCTTTGTAAGAGTTAAATATGCTTCACACAAACCCATGCAACTTATCCATACTATCTGTGATAGTATCTTTTGAAAAAAAGATTCTTTTAGAAACTGCAATCATCCTTTCTCTATGACTTAAATAAAAATGTAAATGTAGTATTGTAAATCATGAGATTAGCAGTTCGAGTCTGTTCATAAAGGCTTTTATGGACAAAGGGAATTAAGCATAGTTGATAATTGTTTGAGTTACTGCCCTTCACACCTTGTTTTTTCTCTCCCTGTCAGAGTTATACTCCAATATCTTCCAGAAATAATACTTCTAAAATTTCCTGTATCCATGAAAACTTGTTTTCCTATTTTTTATTGCATATTTTTATCATGTCCAACTCCTGTAGCCACAGTAATTCCCATCAACTGAATTAAGTTAGAAATTGAATTTCACTGTTTTCTTAAAGCATTATGTTTAATATGCCTACTGTCTTGTATAGTTATTGCTGTCCCGCAGACACTGAAGCTATCAAATTCTAGTTGCTAGTTTGCATCCAGGTTGCATATTCTGGAAAAAAAATATCCAATTATAGAGTACTTTTTTTACAGGAATGAAAAGTTCACAGAGGACCATAGACTGGTAAAACTACAATAATAATTTCTCATTTATAATTTTCCAAATCAGTGCAGTTTAACAATTTAGAACTTATAGCTGAAAATAGAAAAATAAATGAATACACATGAACATTTTCTTGATCAGTGTCAGTACCAGTACTAAATAACAAATGGAGAATGTGTCCCTTGTTTTCAGTGAACAGCAATCTCTTCACATTACTGATGAAAACTTTTACATGCTCATTTGAAATATGCTTAAAATTTTTTTGGTAATAGAAGTGAAGATTGTTATTATGGTTCCATAAATGTAATAAATATTTCCGGAAGCATTTACACATCTGCTTTATATGCCATTATTGGGATTTGTTTTGTGATGTCAAAGAAGTTTTACTTTAAATACTCCAAAAGAAACAGAAGAATAGGGTATTTTGCTTTTGGCACATCTCTAAAGACTAGTTTTAAAAGTGACAGACAGACACAAACAGAGGTTCACTAGTTACTAATCAATTAGATTGACTGAGACAGTAACACTAATAGAAACCTTCAGCAGACATAATATCTGCAAGCCATAGACCATGTACTATAGTGCTGTATGATTAGAGCCCTAAAAAACAATCTATAAATGTATATCTATTTGGAATGCAAACCTAAGGTTAACTCTGGACTTGTTTTTAACTGCTGAAAAGAGAATTATCTTTCTAAAACCTGAAGCCATCTCTCTACATGTAACCTCACAGGTACTTGACTGGAGACACTTAAGGTGAGAAGAGCACACAGGGTAGCAGAATTTAAATATTTAAATGCAAGTGACAGCATCATAACCATTAGTTTTAAAAGACATACTCTATTTAGTGAAATTATGCCTAATATGTGTCCCTCAACAAGGTCACAGCATCTTTATAGTATTCCCCTATTATAATTTATAAATATATTTAAAAAAACATTAGAAACAAAATCTAAGCATTAAAATAAATTTTATGGGTTTGATAATTTTGTTTTGCTTTAGTATCTTGACCCTGTAAACTCATTTATGCTGTAAAAGGCATCGTGTATGTATGTATAAATTAAGGCATGATACACAGTTTTCATCTAGTATGTTGTAAGGCAGAGGAAAGTCCTTTGTGTAAAAGCAAATCTACAACTGTGTCACAGACACAGAAAGAAGAAAAGTGAATTTTGATCTTATGGAAAGATTAGCATAAAACAGCTACTGATGTTTCTTTAATCTCTCAGTTCAGAGCTTCAAATTCTTGTAGTTACACTGCTAAAATAAGGCCAGCTGTCAAAAGTAAAAACTCAAAATACTTGAGTGGAGTTTAAAATCACATTTAACATCAAGCTGCATGTAACCCCTAACGTATTACTATTACATATCTAAAAATAAGTTTTAAAAGTGAAAGGCGTGAATTCCATACATATTTCTACGCAAGCATGTATTTCCTTCACAAATGTATGCAAAGTGGAAAAAGCATTTAAATGCATAAATTTTAATAGAGTGCCATCAGCAGAAAAATGTACCCTCATACCCGTAAATATTGCAAAATTTTGAGTCAATATATTAAAAATTCTGCAGTGTTCTGGAAACCATTAATAAATATGGAAATATTGCAAGGCGATGACAGTTAATACAGTAGTACCAAAATCGGTATGGAACAGTATTATAAAATGGCCTCTATATCAGAAAGTTAAACACCTGACAAGAAAACTAATTTGTAAACTTACCTTTTATAAAGAAGTATAGCAATGACAATACAGATGATAAAAACCACTGCAAGAACTGGTCCAACAACCCAAATCAAGCCTTCTTCCTCATCTGTAATTGGTTGGGGATCAAGATCCATCGACACAACAGGATCTGAATATGGGCTGGTTGCATACATGGTCTACATTAAAAAAGTAAATCTTACTTAATGATGGAGTACATTTAAAATATTAACTATCTTAGATCTAAAATAAATTTACAAAAGATAATGATACAATGGAAATGGCAACGTGAAAATGCTATTTTTTCTTCAAATCAGGCAGTATATAAACTTTCAGACTGAATGATGTGATGTTACTATTATCTTTATTTCGTGCTTCACATATTAGCAGACACATGAGGTAATGCAGTCCTTCATAGAACACTTTGCAACTTAAGCAATGAATGAGAAAATGAAATATTAGAAAACTGAGGAATATAACCCATCAGCTACTAATTTTTTGGTTTTGGTTTTTCTTCATATTGGCATAACACTACTTCTTCCTGCAAGATATGAAAGAGTGCTTCTGAAAGAATGAGAGTAACACGGGGGGTTGAATGTACAAGGTTACTAGAAAAGTGTCCTATGGTCATAATACGATGATTTTTTACCAGAAAAAAACTGTTTGACCAACAGTGTTCTTATAGAAGACAGAAACATCTTATATTTAAGACTGGAAAACAGGGGAAGTCACAGTAGAAATCAGAGAAGCTAAATATTCAAAATCTTTATTAGGGATGGAACCAGAATTATGAATCAACAGAGGCCACTGAAAATCTTTGTCTTACTGAACGGTGTAAAACCAACTGGCCTAGGATAAGACCTGTGAATAGAAAACAGTAACTTTTTTTTTTTTTACTTTTTTTTTTTTTTAAATTCTGATCTGTCCTGAGATTTTTGATCTATGGCTGAGTGAAGAGTTACAAACAGGAATGGGTGTGGAGCCAGCCTGTTAAAATTGGACTACGTAAAGGATTCTGAGCTACAGTAAAGTGGACAATGGTTTGCACTTCTATCTTGTCTTTGCTGAACTGTGTCTTCACTGTCACTAAACTAAGACTTGAATTACATCTCTTGGAAAGGACTTAAAAACTTTATTCAAATCAGGAATGCCAGCTAAGAGATAGTAAGAAAACCAGGAGAAGATATTAGCTTTCATGTATCATGTTGGCACTGTATTCTGAAAGATGCCCAAAGCCAGGACAAGTGTTATCAAAGGAGGTGTGCTTTTTTACACTGTCTTTGGCCTTGTTTTGGCCTCTTGGGCTACAACAATGTGTTTAACATTAGAGAAAGGACTAGGACTGGCAAAGCTGAGGCACTTACACTAGCTGGTACTAAGCTAGTATCCATGCCAATGATGGCCAGTCATGTTATGCTCAACTAAACCTGGCATCAAATGTTTGGAAGTCTGCAACTGCTGTTTAGAAACTTGGGAGTCTCTATGTTCCGTTCCTGAAACACCTGAGCTCACTGAGGTTTGTTTTTTTTTCTTATCTTCAATCTTCTTAAAAGATAGAAAAAAAGCCCATTACTACAGTAAGAAACTCTTTGAATTTAGCTTCTTCCTTTGGAGCAGGCAGAAAAATTGCCTGGAAAGGGATACAGAGAGATACTGAGGGAACAGTAGAAGCACTTTCTACCTGTTCTCCAAAAAATCAGATTTTACTTCTAATTTTCACCTACATGTATTAATGACTAATATAAACTGATATACTATTTTGCCAAATTTACTTATTGGGTTTTTTCACTCTTCCTTTTGCTAACATGCTTAATATATGTATAGAGTTTAACCATAAGTTCTCTCATCTTTCACTTTACTAAGTTAAATAAATTCAGACCCCCCCATGTCCTCTTGTAAAACACATTCTCCCGATTGACAGTGAAATTGTGTGAAAGGAGAAACCTTAAGTAAAAAAGTATTTTGAATATCAGGAAAAACATCCTTCACAAGTTAGAACTCATACAGCAGTAAGATGCATAGCCTTGGAAGAAAACCAGCTATATTGAGAGTAGATACACTGGACCACTGGTAGTTGAGTTTCACTCACCCTTATAAATTATTCACTCTCTGTGACTACCTCATGCTACTTAATCACATAAATGTTTCAGATGGCATGATAAACCCAATATTGATCATATTCCAGTTTAGTAATGTCTTTTGAAATCTTCAATAGTAAGCCCCTGGATATATTTTGCAGTACCAGCATTTTCAGCTGTATATTTACAGCCCTATCCCTGTTTTTTCATCCTGATTTCTCCCTAGAAAAGTTATAACCTTGGGGTTATATGAAATGACCAATGCCTTAATTAATAAAGAAAAATAAATAAGAAATGGTACTTTGTATTGAAAAGATCTGTTTTAGTGCAGGCAATTTCTGACACAATTTTTAGGCCACCAACTTTATAGGCAAAAGCTGCCTGCTTTCTCCAGCTTGAACCTTTCTGGTGCAGCACCTTCAGAACTCTCTGTCCATACAGCAATCATCAAGAAGTGAAAAGGAAATTTTATGTTAGAGCTTACAGGAGGCATTTTTTTATTTTCAAATGAACCTATGCATCTAAAAGTATTAAAAATGATACTGCTTCCTCATCATGTTTAAGTAGGCAAAATCTGTAGCCATCAATAATGCAATTCTCAAGTTACACACTGGAAGCATTTGACTAGAATTCAGATTATTGTAGCAGTAGTTTCAAGTGGCTGAGCCAGCAAATGTATTTGTCAGGTTTAGGCACCAATTAGAAAGACACTGTATCAAAAATAGTATGTTAAAATGTTAATGTGCATCTCAGCTTCTTTCAACAGTTCTATTTCTTCTTCTTCTTTTTTTAATTTTTTTTTAATTTTTTTTTTTTCTATATATTACATGCAGTAGATTAACTCAAGCATAAAGGGACGTAACTACAAGATGAACTACATAAAGAGGAACCACAGCTCATTAGCTCACCTCAGGAATCTACATTATTGTTAAATTATTTTCTAAATTTCTAACAGTTCACTAAAGAGGTTAGCTGTGCATGTCTCTGACTTAAGAGATCCTTCCAAGAATCCTGCACATCCAACACCACTATTCAATGGTAGTATTAAGGCAAGAAAGGAACTTCTAAAATATGTTGAGAAAGATTCTGCTGCAAAGTTCATGTCTCACAACCTGTGTCAATGGTCCCAAACAGCAGAACATACAATTTGTGAAAGACTACAAAACAACTAATAAAAGGTGATCCTTAGGTTTCAGTTATACAGAGCAGCAACACATAAAGATGCACGCAAAGTAGAAAAGTTAAAGGAATTAACTGGAACTAAGCAAGGATACACTTGCTTTAGAGATGCTCTGGAATATGTTGTAAAGCGAACAGCCTCTGGCAAGTGGAACAAGCATTGAAAAAATGTTTTCATGATTGCAGAAAGGTAATTTTGGGATTGAAAATTATTAATGAACTTACAGATTCTGAGTGTTCCATTACAGCCAATACAAAGAAGACATATTCTTGACCACTCTGTAATTGCTTATTTTCAAAGCCACCATAATGCTTCTTATCCCCCAATGTGAACTCCGTAGGAAGAACTTCAAAGTGAGCTGCAATATATGGCTTTAATTCAACTTCCCTCCCAAGACGAATGCTTCTGCGTTTCCTAGCTATCTCCTTAAGCAGCTTTAGAATGAAGGGAGGGGAAGAGAGAGAGAGAGAAAGGAATAACAGAAAGATAACTGTAAGCAATTTTAATGAAATTTATTGACAATGTAATGAGAAAATGTAATATATGACCAGGAACTACAAAAACATGATTTATCCACATTTCATGGGGCATATATGTATCACCAAATCAGTTCTTGCAATTTTTTTCCATTTCTTGTCATCCTTGTTAAGGTGAGATACTAGGTAGTAATTGCACTGCACGAATTACGAATATAAACCAGAGTTAGTTCAAATTTCATTGTCTGTTACTGTTTTTTCTGGAAAAGAAAGAAAAAAAAAAGAAAAAAAAAAAAGAAAAAGCTAGTAAAGCAACGTATCTTCTCTGAGTACATGTGTGTGTGATGTGTATGTATATATACATATATAAAGTCAGTCCATAGAATAGAATCACAGAATAATTTAGGTGGCAAAAGACTCATAAGATCATTGAGCACAATCATGAAGCTAACGTTGTCATGTTTGCCATTAAACCATGTCCCTTAGTACTGTATCTGCATGTCTTTTAAGTACCTCCAGGGATGGTGACTCAACCACTTCCTTGGCCAGACTATTCCAGTGTTTGACAGCCCCTTCAGTGAAGAATTGTTTCCTAATAACCAACCTAAACCTTCCCTAGCACAATTTGAGGCCTTTTCCTCTTGTCTTATCACTTGTTACTAGGGAGATGAAACCAATACCAACCTCGCTACAACCTCCTTTCAGGTAGTTGTAGAGAGTGATAAGGTCTCCCCTCAGTGTTCTTTTCTCCAGAATAAACAAATCCAGTTGCCTCAGCTGTTTGTCATAGGATTTGTTCTCTAGACCACTTCACCAGCTTTGTTGCCCTTCTCTGGACTCTCTCCAGCACCTCAATGTCCTTCTTATAGTAGGGGGTCCAAAAATGAACACAGTTCTCAAGGTGTGTACTCACTAGTGCCGAATACAGGGGGACAATCACTTCCTTAATACATTATTCTATTTTCTACCTGCCTATGAATACGCAAGGTATTTTTCAATGTCCTGTTTGACATAAAAAACTTTAATAAGACATAAAAAGTAATTATTCAAAAAACATTATTAAAAATTAAAAAAAATTGAAAAAAATCCAAATTTTAAAACTAAATTTGTATTAGTTATCTTTAACATTCTCTGGTAACTCTGAAATATAAATAGGTCAATATTAAGTAGCTATGAATAGCATTTTTTTCTCTCTCTAACAGAAGGACTGCTCAGCACTCTGGCAATACTAAATTCCTGAACTTCAGTCTCCCTGTACGCAGCACTGGTGAGGCCACACCTGGAGTACTGTGTCCAGTTTTGGGCACCTCAATTCAAGAGAGATATCAAGGTGCTGAAGCGAGTACAGAGGAGGGCAATGAAACTGCTGAAGGGCCTAAAGAATAAATCTTATGATGAATGCTTGAAGGAGCTGGGAATGTTTAGTATGAGGAATAGGAGGCTGAGGGGAGACCTCATCAGTCTCTACAACTACCTGAAAGGGCATTGTAGAGAGGTTGGTGCTGGTCTCTTCTCACAGGTAATCAATGACAGAACAAGAGAGAATGGTTTCAAGCTGCAACAGGGTAAGTTTAGATTGGACATTAGAAATTCTTCACAGAGAGAGTGATGAGACACTGGAATAGGCTGCCCAGGGAGGTGGTTGAGTCACCATCCCTGGATGTGGTTGTTCATCATGTAAGGCCAGATAAACCTAGATGTGTTTGTGTGTAGATACGAATTTGGCCTATGACATTGATCACACATGACTGAATAGATCTCAGACGAACCTGTGGCCCCATTCATACTTCATACGTAAATGGGGTTGTTGCCAAATATCATTACTTGCACATATAGCTCCTTGTATTTTATATTAGGATTTCAGTAACATTATTATTTATTTAAGACTTAACAAGCAGACTTTGATTTAGGTTGTATTGCTTACAAATCTGAAGTAATTCCACTTGGTAATACTTACTGAACATTTTAATATTTTGTTTATATTTCACTTGTTTGCATGACATATCTATTAAAACTCACTAAATCTCATGATGTTATAAATAAAATGAAAATTTTAGCTGATAAAATATGATTGTATCTCTAATAACTACTATTTTCAGATACACAAAATCTAGTCCACTGTCTGCTCTTTTAAGTTTCTGCATCTCTGTTTCTTTCAGAACTGAAATTCAAGGAACCAGGAAGGTTAAGTAAATACAGTAAGGCTGGAGGGCTTTTTGTACTGGACTGTTATGACCTGGATCCCACACTCCAGAGTATTATTTTCAGCAAATACTTTTATTCTTACAACTTAAGCAAAGAATTTGTAACTTTTTTGGAAAATCTACTGCCTAAGCCTTTCTGATACTAGGCAGGTATCTGAGATTGTAATAAAAAAAGATATGCACAAGTATCTTCACTTAACCATGGGTAATTATTTGTTCAGAGAATACTGTGGTTGGTTTTTGTGGCTTTTTTCCCAATTTTATTTAATTGGGCCATTGTTTTTGCATGTTTGTAGGAATGGTACACCTAATAACAGTATGCATATATTTTCCAAAGCTAAATGTAAAACAAGTTTTTAAGTAATATAAACTGAACAAGTTAGCAGGAAATACATTTGTTGCCTGCTTTTGTATTTTTCTTACTATCTTCTATATGTATTGGTGGCAATCATAAAAGATATATCAAGAGTTTTAGTTTGTTATCTGAAACAATTTTCATTTTCCAGTCAATGCATATCTTATTTCTTGCACCATTAATTCTACAATGTGTTCTCAATTATAATGGTAGAAGTGGGAAACAACCCATCCTGACCCAAATATTTCTGAATTAATAAATGTTCTTTATCAATCTGTTATGCAGATTAATGCACTGCAACTAACAGGATGATTAAAATGACCCTTTGTTATGGGAATCAGCAGAACCCGTAGAATATAATTGCCACAAAGTTCAATGTCATTTGGCACCTATCCCTTAATCTGTTAATGCTGCTGAACATGACTACAGCTCTTGGATGTTCAATGTGGGTGGTACTACTGAATCAGTTTTCCATTACTGTATGGATCTATTTGTCAGAGTTTTACTGTTTAACTGTATTGATGTCACCCAGGGCTATGATCATGAGCTGATGGCATTGCATTTTCAATCCAAGTTCTTTTAAAGAGAAGAAGCTGATAGAACAAAGCAAATTATCACTGCAGTTGAATCAAATGAGATATCACATAAATAAAACTGGTTGTCCTGGCCCAGACCAGGATGAAGCCACTTTTCATGTTACTGATTTTTTTTTTTTCCTTTAGTAAGCTTTCCTTTAAGTAGCAGAGTGATCCAGCTAGGAATGGTAACAAACAGTGGAATGTTTTTCTAACTGCTGGGTCTTCAAGGTCGCATCTTTACTCTGCCAGCTCAGACACTACGGGGAGATCTATGACCCCCTGTAGGAGGCTGAATTAGACAGACAGCAAAGTTGGCCAGAGATAATCCATTCCATATATCTACGTAAGCTCAGAGGAAGGTCAGAGATTACAGAAGACAACTTCCTTCCTGCTTCTTCTTCCTTTCTCTTCCATTCATGGCCGGTGTCTGGGGAGGACTCCGTCCATCCATCACCGTCGACCCCCAGGCTCGAGCTCTCCTGACCCTCATCACTCTGCGCTTTCTTGGGCAACTGCAGCATTTTTCAGGATTTTTTGCAGCTAAGGAGATGCTGTGGGAGTTGCTGAGGGTGAGGGGAGGCAATAGGGGTTTGCACATTTCCTAACACATTTGTATATAATTGTATATATTTTCTTACATCATTAGTGTTTAATTAAAGCTGTGTAGTTTAGTTTTCAATCCAGCCAAGTCTCTCTCTTTTTCTCTCTCTCCTTCCCTAGCTGAGTGGGAGGGGGAGGGGATCGAGAGTGTTGTTGAACCTGAGTCAAACGGTGACAATGGTCAAGAGGAAACACAGGCTTCAATCAGTCAGCAGTAATGAAAAACATGCCTTCCTTTGAACAGTTGTTTTTAACCTTCTGATTAAGGATCCTCCTGTTGCTGTACATAAACTTCTTTACCTTTTCTGACTGGAAAACAGACTAAAGACTGGAAGACTTCTATTTATATTTTGAAAGTTTTCTGCAGCACAGCACTGTTAGTTTGATGAAGATTTTATTTTCCTTACATTTTGGTGCAAACATTGAAATTGACATCCATCTGTCAATGGGAGAAGGGAAAAAAAATCCCTTGTAATTGCTTGCAGATTATAATTATTTCCCAGAGATTACATTATGGAGAAGTCTATGTCATAGAAGTAACTGTAACATAAAACTCTTCAATCCACCAAAACCAAAATAGAAAAATGGAAAAATGGAAAGGATCCAGTCAAAAGATGGTTACATCAGCAGAAAAGAAACTGAGTTTGATCTTTGGTCTTTGAATTGCAGAGATAAAACATACACTGAATGAGATCTAAAATCGTAACCAGACACAACACTAAGAACAACAAATACCTTTTGTACAGAGCTTTCATATGGGGCTCTCAAAAGAGCTTTACAGTAATAAATATTAATATTATTCCAAATTTACAGCTTGAAAGAAGAAAGACAAGTTTGCATGAGTTATACTGTCTTTCAGTAAAACGGAAGACAGGACTGAGTGCTGACTATACCTCCTAGAATTAGTAATATATTAATAACATAATGAATTGGTTTCTAGCATTACCAGGCTTATTTCTAAATTAAAACTACTTCCACCCTTTGGGTTAATATAATTTGTAGTGCTGAATGATGACACAATGTTGTTTTTTCCTACTTCATTAATTTATTCATTAATTTACTTCCAATTTCCTACTTAATTTCTTTGTTTCTGCCAGTAGAATGGAGACTATTCTAAAATCTTTCTAACCAGAAGCATTATAGTGTGTCAGAACTGGGTAAAAACACCACAAGAAGGTCAAATGTTAAACTGCAGTGCAAATTACAATTTAGCATTTGTTACAGGCTTAGTAAACACCCCACTAATGAACCAGACCTTTATTAGAGTTCATATCATTGGTGATTAAGCTTTTGCTGACAACTCATTTCACCTTCTGCACTTTTGCATTACGCTTTACAATAGGAAAATAATAAAATATTAATGCCAACAAAGATCAGACACTCTGTGTGCTTTCTTGCAACTTAATGTCTTTATTGTCTTCTAATTTAAGTAATTTGAATGGCTGTTTCAGTCCCCACAAGCTAATTAAAATATAAATATAAAATATCCTGACAACCAAAACTTCTAAAACTAGTGAGTTAATCACATACCATAATTAGATTGTCTTTTTAATGAAGGAGAAAATGACAACAAAAAACATACCATACCTCATCTAGTTCCATTTCATCTGGACTCTCCCATGGTTTGATAAACTTTCCACGAGACCTCTTCAAAGGCACAATAACTATGTAATACCCTCTGCAAAGGAAACAGGTGGACAAAACTGAAGTTGAAGGAAAAGGAATAGATAAATCAATGGAGTAGGTGTCTGTTTGGAAGAACTTAAGAGAACAGAGGTATGCTGAGAGCAAACTTTTGCATATTATTATGCCACCACAGGCTTCCAAACACAGTTGCAAAAATTCACTTCCCTGAAACCATATCCAGTGTAAAACATTTGACAAACAAAAGGCACTAATTACCTGCCTTTTCATGTAAACATATAAATATGTATAAGAAACTTTAATTACAATGTTCTAAAATGTCTACATATTTGACTGCAGTTTATTATTTCCTTTGAAATACAAGAGTGATGGGGTATTTATGCCCTGCCACACTAGGAAAAAAAAAACAAGTGTCTAAATTGAAACATATTAGCATATATTTAAATCTCACTTATCACCCCATCTTTCCCCATTTTCATGTATAATCAGAATTGCAGGCTGTCATAATGTGTTTCTTACTGCCAATACTATTATAAACAGAAAAAAAGAAGGCTTAGCATACATTCCACCCACATACTCTACTTTTGAGTATCAATCACCATCAGCCTTATTTGCTTAAGCATTTTGTTCACAGTCATAGACAGGAAGGCTTGATGTACGCTCTCTTTACAGCTAGGATTTGCAAGTCACATACATCAGCTTTCCTCAGCATTTTTTCCCTGAAAATATCTTCCTCCTCCCCCACCATGGAGACTAGCAATTTATACTTTCTAGTATAATAGGAATATGGCATTTTCCTTGTTTTCTTCACAAAGCTTGGGTACATGTTAAGCACATCCATAATTTCACATTAGTGTGAGGAAAGAAGCAGTAGAATCACAATAGCAGGACATTCAGGATGGTGTAATATACATCTTGATAAACACACTTGTCAAAAAGTCAAGCACTCTCCATCTCAGAGGAGAGAGAAAGATGTTGCTCTATTTCTAGTAACAAGAGAGCTTATTAACAAGGTGTCTCTGGTCTCCATTATGAAAGCTAATTTTAGTGTCTCATGGACCAACTTCTTTTCCAGTTTGCCATTTTTAGAGTCTATTCAACCTTCTGTAGCACTGACCAGTCATTTGACTCACATAATGCAGTTAGAAAAAAACTAAAGTAATTATCTCAAGAAAGTCTACAGAAAAGGACTTGCCTTAAAATTGATCAAAAACTATCTCAGTCTAAACTGACTCTATAATCTATCTTTCTTCCATTCTATTGCATACCATTGGTCCATGTTAATGGTCTCTTCTTCATGAAAGCTCCTCTCCATAAAAGACATCTAACAGAACTTTAGATTTTTAAGTACTGTAATAAATGCTCATATTTATTAATTCTTGTGTTAAAAAAATTCATAGATTTCCCTGTGGCAATGCTGAGATCTAAGAGAAGGTGCTGGAAACAGGAATTGTTTGCCACAGATTTTTAACTGCTGCTCATTTTCTGTATTTCAGTATTTAAATAAAATCTGCAGCATGCATTCTTATAGTAACAATACAATAAATTACATTTCATACTGGTGACTTTATTTGAAACTAGTAAGGCTGGTTGAATCCAGATTTTTAACGTGGGTACGCATTTTTAAAATTCTTTAGTTACACAAATTAATAAATCCTAGTGAATGCTGATTTATCCATGTATACAAGAACCACGGCCTACATACATTTTCTTTAACAGATGCCTGAGAATCAGACAAAAAAAGCAATTGAGAATTGGCACTTTTATGTCTTTCAGACATTAAAGTTGTATCTGCTAGATTATTTTCACAGCAGTCTCTAGTTATCCTGTTTTTTTCTTCTTTTAAGCTAACAGAGTGATCCTATATTTTTCTTTAATCAAGGAATATTCAGCATGTAAATATTTCTTTCTTACTCTCACACCTTCTTCATGCATGCCTCCCAGTCATAACTCTGATCATCCACTACGACTTTCAGCACATACGGAGTATTTCAAAGCTGAAAGCACAAGTATATCAACAGCAAACAGAAAAATGAAACTGTTCACATAAATATACAGTGCTGCAAATTGTAATAGACAAGAAAGTTCTGTCCTTTCTAGCAAACTCCGAAAAATGCAGTGTCTCTTGAAAAATGTATTTTATCATTTGCTTTATTATTTTCTTGTTTTCTGAGTTGGTTTATTTTGCTTGTTTGTTTTGTGTGATGGGGGGAGGAGAGTGAGAAACAAAGGATTTGCTTGGTTGAACCACTGAGTATTACAAAGGCCTAAGTGTTCCATAAGGCTGTTTTTTACCTAAGACTTTGCTAAAATGGAATAGATTCTGAGAAACATGAACTGTCCTTTACACACAAAAATCACTTTGGATTAGCATGAAATAATACAGGAAATGCAGAAATTGCTCACTTGAGATGACACCAGCAAAAGAAAACTATTTTACCTAGCATAAGGTAAGCTCTGCTCCAATTTCTATGCCATATCACCATCAAACATTGAAAGAATGAAAATTACTTCTACCATCTTTAATAAATTACAAATGTTGTTATAACATTGCCCTCAGTCCCATTAGTATTTACCTGTAATTCATTAGAGCAAGCCATTAACTGTTTCAACTTCTGTGTAATTAGTATTATTGAGAGACTGTCAGTGCATAGTACTTCACAGTAAGATAGAGACAATCACAATCCTATAACATACCCATAGAGGAAAAGCAACTGTAAAAATGTCAACATAACTATTATACAAAATTGTTCTGCCCATACAATGGCTATAGCTGCAGTAATCTCATTTATTCTAGCAAGCATCAAGTAAGATTTTCTTTTCAGTATGTAGTTGCTTTGGTATGCCCACTTCTAAGGGCCAAGTCGATCTTTTTTATGTTATTCTGTTTTTCTCTCTCAAGCCAGATCACATCTTCTTTGGAAACAGATACAGAAAAAGGAGATACATTATTTGCAAAACTGGCAGTTGGACTTCACAGATTTAACGTAACTTGCCTAATGTCACTTAGACACTTCCATTCTTCTACACTAGATGAAAGAAGGGGCATCTTTTTCCACTGCTATCTTCTTCTATTGTTTGACCAGCTAACCTGTACTTTTTTCTCTCTGTGAATGCTCTGCCTCATCAATCTTTTTTGACTCACTCCATCTTCACCCTTCCTTAGCTACATTTGTTACTGACCGCATCTTACTCAATCTAATGATAATGGATGCATTTTTCAGTTTTTCATGCTTTTTAATGTCTCAAACTAATTTCTTTCCTGAACCCGCCTGTCGCAAAAAGCTCAGTAAGCAATGAAAAGGGAGCAGCTTTCTACAAAGCCATCAGTAAAAATCCACCAGGGAGAGGACAAGTTGAATCTCCAACAACATATAATGATGTGCTCATTTTCCTCCCCATTTACTTTACATTACATGTGGGAACCTTACAGGACCAAAAAAGAATCACTATAAGCAGAGCAACAGCACTTATTGATAGTACTATGTTTCATGCTTTCTTGGCAAATCTTTATTGTCTAACCTTTCTAATCCCTGCTGACCATGTGCAGTCAGCTCTTTAGTCTTATTTCTGCTGTTTAAATCTCCACAGCACCCTTTTCTTCAAAATCTAAGTAGCCTCTAGTAAACTATCTGCCAAATTTTTCAGCAAAATTTCCTTTTTTCTTCTGGGACCACTGGAGAGTACCTGAGATTTTTCTATTAATAGAAAACTTCAGAATTATTTAATCTGGATTAATGTAAGTGCAGTAACAATTATTTAAAACTTCATGTAATGCTGTAATGCCTGAGACTGAGTACTTCAAAGTGCTGCAGTAGGGCAGCTACCCATCAATGGGTTATCCATTCTTGAGAGGTTACATTATTCAAAAGACAACTGCCTTCCTTAATTCCTCTTTGCTATTTGAATTCAGTGATGAAACACAACATGACTCTGAGAAACAACTACAAACTGAAGGACAGTCCTTCTCTCTATATATATCCATATAGATTAGGCCATTGTTGATTGCCCTGTGCTACAACCTATCTAGATCCCTCTACAAGGCCTCTTGACCCTCGAGAGAGTCAACAGCACCTCCCAGTTTAGTATCACCAAATATTAGTCCAGTATTAGCCCACATACTACTGCAGAGTGTTGTACTCTCTGTACTGTTATGAAGAAAAAAGTTTGAGTCACCACTATAGCAATAAGACTAAGCATCTCTGTGGAGATTAGAAAAAAAAACACAACAAAACAACAACTCATATGTTGCACATTCACTCACTTTATATTCTCATTTGAAGGTACTTCTGGAAGTTCCACAGTTATCATGCCATCTAAGTTGGTCTTCCCAATGAAGACTGGCTTGGTGCGAAGCACGTCTGGCGCAGTCTTTGCTGTCACTCTGTGCTGAAGACCCCCAGCACTGTTCCCTCTGTTTGTCAGCACAAATGAATATGACGTCTCTGGTTTCAAGTTAGTGATCAGCTTTTGAGTAGCACGTCCATCAACCTCCACCACCATTTTCCCATCATCATAAAGGATCTAAGTTAATACATAAATTGAAGACGGTTTTGGTTACTAAGAGAAGGCAACTGATACTGGTACACTGAACTCAGGAATTAACCTAGCTATAAACTTGAAATTAAAGCTACTGGGCATTTTAGGCTGTAAAATGGTACTGAATTCACTACTGTGATTGAACTTCTCCCTTGCATGGGAAAAAAAATAAAAAATAACTGCCTTAATTTAAAGCAGTGTAAGCACTCCTAAAATCCAATTTCACTTACTCAAATTCAGTGGTTTTGCATTAATATTGAGCCACACTTTTTAAAGGTACTTGACTTTTCATTCACACTTCTTATTCAGAAAAGGTTTTTGTGATACTTAGTTTATAAAATAAAGATCTTAACTAGCCCCTGCATGAGATGACACAAGTGAAGTAGAATGATGCAGGAGAAATGCCAGCCAGACTGCAGGTTACACAGTCTCTGTATCTGGCTAATAGTATCGTTAATGGAGTAATAGAGTTTTAAAGCAAAAATGCTGTGTTCTAAATGTGAAGAGATAAAAACCAAAATATTACTCAGCTACAGTCGTAACAGACATGACTAAATAAAGCAGATAGTTTTTCTTTTCTTTCATTGTTTTTGCTAAAATATAGTAGCCATGAACTACAAATTATCAAGATATTCATTCCATGTATAATAACCAGTATGAGCCTGACCAGGAAAAACAGTGGAAAGCTCATACTTCTGCATCACTGAATTTAGCAGCTTGGGTCAATATTGCACATTAGTTTGCATTCTTAAATACAGCAATATTAAAAAAAAAAAAAGAAAAAAAAGAAAGTTAAAAATCCACATGTTCAATAAGCTACTTAACCAGGTGAATGACATTCTCTAGTTTCTGTATTTTTCTGTTGTAGAAATGCAAAGTAACTTACTTTGAAAGGCAAGGCTGAATTGTAATTTTCTGGAATTTCCCAGGACAGCAAAACAGAAGTCTTCATTACAGCTTTAACATGAAAATTTTTTGCAAACACTGCTGGAAAAAAAGAAACAATGTACATAAACTACATCTTGGAGCTTAGATTATGTCATATTTCCACTGCTACCTGAGAGTACTAGCTTTCCATTTAGGTCAAAAACACCCAAGGATTCAATTCTCCTACCTGTTTGCTCATATTTAAATAGCACTTTTTAACTCATTCGCAATTTTACCAAGTGACAACCCAACACACATTTTTCTTACCTGAAAAAGCTTGATGATGTTAGCCAGAACTTGCTTGGCAAGGGACAACTGAATTCTAAGGCATCCAAAACATATTAAGATTTTCATACTTTACCTTTAGTGTTTGATGAACCTATTTTTATGAATGAGCCGGTCAGTTTTATTTACAGCTTCAAAAACACTGATATCCAAAGACTGACACTCCTTTAAACGTCAACATCATATGCAGACAAATCCTACCTTGATCCACGGGCAGTGTCCTGAACTGGACACTTGGACTATATGGACCCGGCCCTTTGCTTGTGTGGGCACGTACTTTTACATCATATGTGGTATCTGGTTTTAAGCCAGAAAGTGTCATAGTGGTATCAGCAGGAACAACAGGGAGTTCAACTGGCTGGTAAGCAACATTGATATCTCTGTACAAGATGGTATATTTGGTGATAATGCCATTCCTCTCTGCCAAGAGTGGCATCTGCCAAGTTAATTGAACTGATGTAGAAGTAGAGCTTTCCGAGTGGAGATTTTGGGGAAATCCACTGGGTATCTCTTCAGGAATAGAAATCTCTTTAACCATCTCCTCCCCAAAGCCCACTTTATTTCTAGCTGAGAGCCTGAAGATGTAAGAAGCTCCTTTGTGAATGTCTGTGGCTGTGAAGTGATCTTCCTTCTCTGAGAAATCCATGGTTGTAAATGTATCCATGTCATTGCGACCAAACTTCAGGCGATAACCCTGCAGAGGGCCAAAAGTGTCCACAGGAGGGTGCCACTGAATTAGAGCCGTGTTCATCTGTGTGTGGCTAATCACAAGCCGAGGTTTGCCTGGAACTGTAGCACAATGTTATTTAAAGACGATAAATACAAACAGAATTGCACGTAAATTATAGAGGCTAGTTTTAGCAGGAATAGGGATAAATTTTCTCCTCCCTTACTCTTAGTTCCACAATTTACTGTCTTATGGAAGAAATAATGTATGCCTCTTGCACTATTAAGTCATACAGTTATAATGAACTATAATAGTAAAACCATGTATTGCTGGTTGTCTTATTCCCTTACCATTATTTCTAGAAACAGAGAACATTCAGAGGCACACAGGACTAAGGAACACAAGTCAAGAAGCAAAACTTCAAACAGACAACTTATGAATGGTTCTGTCTCACTTACAAATACTTGCTTGCAAAAAAAGAGTATTGTCATAAGTATTCATTAATTTAATCCAAGGCACATTTCTGCCATTCCTGTAAATGGAAAAATAATTAATGATAATGATAATAATAGCAGTAGTAGTACTAGAAGTAATAGTAATAATGGAGAAATTACACATTTCTAGATGTAACATAACTTTGTAGCCACTGATGGTCTAAATGTGGTAGAAGGGAAGTCAGATCAACCTTGCCATCAACCAACATAACTTCTTATGACAGAACCCTATCATTCCACTTTCCATACACGAATCACCTCCAGCACTGGCTGTTTCAGCATTTAATTTCCTGATTGCCCTGGATATGATTTAGTTTCTGTCATAGTTTTGGTATACATGAACTGGATTTCTTCTGGAGAGGACTAAATTAGAAGCTCTATTTAACCCGCACATCAGATACACTCAAATCCTTAACTGGGACATATTGGTCCAAACTGATGATTTGTCTTTCAGAGAAGTTCAGACTGTGAGGTGAGGATATTCCATCTAGAGGACTGAATTACCCTAATTTAGGGGGAAATCCTATTATACAACTTACACGGTGTATATTTTTGGAGTCTCAATATCAATTGTTCTCATTTACTGTTTCTATTTAATTAATATTGTTTTAAATATATTAATATTAATCTATATATATATATATAATTTATATTTTCACTAATATTTCTCTTTCAAAATACTCTGTTTCTGTTACAGTTACTTATTTGATAATGAAGCATATCCATAACTATTTAGAAATTTAGTGTTCTTCATGTTCCTATGCCTGACAGGTCAAAACACAATAATAGTTTTGGGATGAGTAGTGCCATTATAACATAGTTTTCCAAGAAGAGTAATACATTCCATCCATATTCAAAGCCTTCCTATGTGAATATAACTACTGTACTGTGAGCCTTGGTTCCTGTATTTAAACACTTCAATAGATTTTAATACTTCTGTTCTCAGACACACAGCAAATCAGATTCATATTGTCAGAAGTTCTATCTACCATTCTGTAATGAATTAGGAAGAACAAGGGAGGAATGACATGGCTTGAAGAAAAGCCACTTTAATAAGCTCTTTCATAATTTTATCTGTCATAAGTTGTGGTATTGCTTCTAACTTTCCAAATATCCTTCCTTTTAAATGTCTAGGTCATCTACAAGTATTATTCCCAAGAATCATAGAATCATAGAATCATAGAATCATAGGGGTTGGAAGGGAGCTCAAAAGATCATCTAGTCCAACCCCCCTGCCAGAGCAGGGTCACCTAGAGCACATCACACAGGAACGCATCCAGGTGGGTTTTGAATGTCTCCAGAGAAGGAGACTCCACAACCTCTCTGGGCAGCCTGTTCCAGTCCTCTGTCACTCTCACAGTAAAAAAATTTTTTCGAATATTCACCTTGAACCTCCTATGCTCCAATTTGATCCCATTACCCCTTGTCCTGTCACTGGTCAACACTGAGAAAAGCCTAACTCCATCTCCCTTACACTCACCCCTTACATATTTGTAAACATTGATGAGGTCACCCCTCAGTCTCCTTTTCTCCAAACTAAAGAGACCCAGCTCCCTCAGCCTTTCCTCATAAGGGAGATGATTCACTCCCTTAATCATCTTTGTAGCTCTGCACTGGACTCTTTCACGCAGTTCCCTGTCCTTCTTGAACTGAGGGGCCCAGAACTGGACACAATACTCCAGATGCGGCCTCACCAATGCACAACAGAGGGGGAGGAGAACCTCTCTTGACCGACTAACCACACCCTTTCTAATGCACCCCAGGATGCCATTGGCCTTCTTAGCCACAAGGGCACATTGCTGGCTCATGGTCATCCTCCTGTCTATCAGGACCCCCAGATCCCTCTCTCTTACACTGCTCTCCAGCAGGTCAGCCCCCAACCTGTACTGGTACATGGGGTTTCTCTTCCCAAATGCAAAACTCTACACTTGCCCTTGTTGAACTTCATCAGATTTCTCCCCGCCCAACTCTCCAGCCTGTCCAAGTCCCTCTGAATGGCAGCACAGCCCTCCAGTGTGTCAGCCACTCCTCCCAGCTTTGTGTCATCAGCAACCTTGCTGAGAGTACATTCTATACCCTAATCCAGGTCGTTGATGAAGATATTGAACAACACCGGTCCCAGTACCGACCCCTGAGGGACTCCACTAGTCACACACCTCCAACCAGATTCCGCCCCATTGACTACAACTCTCTGCCTCCTTCCTTTCAACCAGTTCTTGATCCACCTCACTACCTGATCACCAAATCCATTCTTGATCAACTTATCTACAAGGATGCTGTGGGAGACAGTGTCAAATGCTTTACTGAAATCAAGATATACCACATCTACCGCTCTACCATCATCCATCCACCTAGTAATTTCCTCATAGAAGGCTATGAGGTTAGTCAAACATGATTTACCCTTGATAAAACCATGCTGACTGCTCCTGATGACCCCCATGTCCTTGATATGCCTAGAGATAGCAACAAGAACAAGGTGTTCCATCACCTTTCCAGGGATGGAGGTGAGGCTGACCGGTCTATAGTTACCCGGGTCCTCCTTCTTGCCCTTCTTGTAGACTGGAGTGACATTTGCTATCCTCCAGTCCTCAGGCACCTCTCCTGTTACCCATGACTTACCGAAGATGATGGAGAGTGGCCTAGCAATGACCTCCGCCAGCTCCCTCAGCACCCTTGGGTGCATTCCATCTGGACCCATCCATTTATGGATGTCCAGATTACTCAACTGATCCCTAACCCAATCCTCATCTACCATGGCAAACTCCTCCTCTATCTTGACTTCTTCTGGGGCTATATGAATCTGGGACTCATGGGGAAATCCTGCAGGAGTGAAGACAGAGGCAAAGAAGGCATTCAGCACCTCTGCCTTCTTTATATCCTCTGTCACCAGGGCTCCCACCTCATTCAACAGTGGGCCAATATTGTCTCGAGTGTTAGTTTTGTTAGCTATGTATTTGAAAAAGCTCTATCTATTATCCTTAACCTGGCTTGCAAGGTTAAGTTCCAAGGAGGCCTTAGCTTCCCTAATTGCTTCCCTACATTCTCTGACAACAGTCCTATATTCCTCCCAAGTGACCAGCCCCTCCTTCCATGATCTGTAGACTTTCTTTTTCCACTTAAGTTTGCCCAGCAGTTCCTTTTTTAACCATGCAGGTCTCCTAGCTCCCTTACTAGATTTCCTAACCATTGGGACGCTCTGATCCTGTGCTTGCAAGAAGTGGTCCCTGAATGTTGACCAGCTATCTTGAGCCCCTTTACCTTCTAGCACCTTGTCCCATGGGATTTCCCTTAACAGTTGATTGAGGAGGCCGAAGTTTGCCCTTCAGAAGTCCAGGGTTCTGGTCCTGCTGGGTATTCTGTTCCTTCCACACAGGATCCTGAACTCCACCATCTCATGATCACTGCAGCCAAGGCTGCCATTGATCACCACTGCTTCAACAAGGCCCTCCTTGTTGGTAAGTACAAGATCCAGCAGGGCTCCTCTTCTAGTCGGCCTGTCCACCATTTGCATTAAGAAGTTGTCATCAATGCACTGGAGGAACCTCCTAGACTGTGAAAGGCTGGCTGTGTAAGTCTTCCAGCAGATATCAGGATAGTTAAAATCTCCCATAAGGACTAGGGACTGTAGTTGTGAGGCTGCTTTCAGCTGCAAGAATTTTTAAAGTTTTTTTCCTACACCTGCTGTATAAAGAATATCTCTCTGATTAGTTCTGACTTTTCATAATTGATTATTACAAGCCTTTATGGAACAAAGAAAAGGCTGTGAAGGCCTTTTTCAGGCTATATTGTTGTCTACATTATAATTATTACTAAAACCAAAGAGACATATGAAAGAGAAGAGTCCACATAGAATAATAACTCCTTCAGCTTTCTAGAGGACCAACAGCTGAAAAATGTCACTAAATGATTTTTGTGACAAATTGCTTTTTTTTTTTTTTCTTGTGGCAGACCTCACATTTGTAAGTATTTTTTAAACTTTGCAGTAACTACACAGAAATAAACAAATTACACTTGCTCCTGATCAGAACAGGGGACTAAGAAGGCTTACTTATCCAATAAAATACTGTGTGATTAAAATGGTAAATAATAAGTAACTTTTTTTTTCTTTTTCTTTTTTTTTTTTTTTAAATAATGCAGAATAATATGATTTTGTGAAGTCTGTGAATTTCCTTCTTGTTACCAGACAACCATTGATAGAGAAATACAGTGTTTTTTCTCTCTCTTTGTTTCCAGATAGCTTTCAATTAACATTTTCTTTTATCATGACCATTTGTGATTATTAGAGTCTTGTGGGAAAAACAGCAGGAGGCCACACCTCAAATACTGTGTCAATTTTTGGGCACATCAATACTGGAAGGACATTGAGGTGCTGGAGCATATCCAAAGAAGGCAACAAAGCTGGTGAAGGGCCTTGAGAACAAGTCTTTTGAGCAGCTTAGGGAACTGAGGCTGTGTAGTTTGAAGAAAAGGAGGCTGAGGGGAGACCTCATCACACTCTACTGCTACCTGAAAGGACGTTGTAAAGAGGTAAGTGTTGGTCTCTTCTCACAACTAACTAGTGATAGAACAAGAGGAAATGGCTTCAAGATGTACTAGGGGAAGTTTAGACTAGACATTAGGAAAAACTTTTTCACTGAAAGGGTTTTCAGACATTGGAACATGCTGCCCAGGGAGATGGTTGAATAACCATCCCTGGATGTGTTTAAAAGTTGCCTAGATGTGGCACTTGGGAATATGGCTTAGTGCTGCATTTGGTAGAGTAAGGTTAATGGCTGGACTAGAGTATCTCTAGTCTTTTCCAACCTAGGTGATTCTATGACTCTATTAGCCACATTCCAGTGACTTCACTAATAACTGCAGTTGCCGTACTGTCACTTACATTTGGCTAATTTTTCCTGTCTAAAAATGTTAATGATGCTTCTATATCACTAACTGGACTCAGCTGAATAGTTACTTATCATCTGAATAAGTTATGAATAGTCAGATTTTCCAGTAAACATTCAGACTTTTATTCTCTTTTCATATTTCTTATAATAAAATCTCATTCATTCCAATACACTGCACTCAACTTAAACCTTTAAAAATGAGACTAGAAAGTCAGGCCCTTTATATACTTTTTTGTAGTATCTGGATAGCACCTTTTTAGAAAAAAAAAAAAAAAAAGGAAACTCTCAAAGAATAGGAGGGTGTATTTCAGACCTACAAGCCTCTGGTATTAATGCACCATTCCTTCATCTGCCTGTTGTATTCTTGTAATAAAAAACAATGAGCTGGAAATTCTTGGTACTGACTATATTTATTGTCTACTTTTTCAAAAACCTGCATATGCGTTTTACTTACAAAAAGAGCTTAACAACAGCAAGCTATAACAGCAAGTGAACTAGCTATTATCCTAGAGACCAGGAGCAAACATTACTTGTTCAAGCAAACAGCAAGAACAGTGTAATATGTATGACATTTACAGGCATGCCTCTGATTCTCAACTGCTTATCAGTCACTTGGGATTTTATGAGACATGGGATTTCTTAGGCTTTCTAAAGTAGAAGGACCAGAAATCTTGGAAGTGTGAAATATGAATGGATAATGAGGACTAAATGCACAGAAGCTTTAAGTTTTGCAAGCAGGTTTGCATAGTCTACGTTTATGTCTATAACCAAATCATAATCTATGTAATTGCTTTTATTTACAATGCGAACTGAACTTTAAAAAGAATAATGGATCAAGTGTCTTTCTTCTTAAATCAAGTTCAAATGCAAGTAAGAAGTATACATTAATTTTTTTCTCAGACGATGAGACTTCACAAAAGAAGCTGGAGGGTAAGTTTTGGCATCAGTCAAGAACAATGTCCATGAAGTACTCTAAAACCTGAAATGAAACTGCATTATGTATAGCCACCAAGACAGATTTTTCCAAGGAAGCTGATGAGATAGGGATATAAAGTTTCTGGTATTAGTACAAGATGTACTTTACAGTCAGTGATTGTTTTAAAAATTGAGTCAATCAGTATAAATGCATTTTTTATGCCTTTTGGACTTCATATATTAGCATAAACTGTACATTGTTATTAAGAGAACTTACATGGATGCTACAAAAGTTTCCCTGTGATTGTAACAGAATACCATTAACGACTACACTACAAAATCCAGAAAATAGACACCTACAGGCTATGAACACCTGCAAGTGAACATGATACTAAGTCTGTTGTGGAAACATTTGGTTAAGCGGTGCTACAGTGAACCAATTAAATTTTAAAATCCTTGTTCCTCAATTAAATGCAATGCTGATGGAATAAGCTGAATTGGTCATGCAGTCAGATACCCACCATCTAATAACACTTGTGATCAAATGCTAACTGAATACAGTGACATGATGTATTTTGCTTCAGTTTATGCCTCCAATTGCAACTGAAGCAATATGGTTTTCAAGGTTTTACACGTTGGATTTTCATTGTGTTTTCTAGCTCTCTGCTTTAATAATCACATTCTCACGGTCACACAAGTAGGTTCTTTCAGTGTTCTTACTGTCAGGCAGCATAATTTCTGCTCTCACATTGATCAAGAAAGTCCTTCACAAGTTTAAAAAATATTTCTACTTTTAACTCTACAAAACACCAATCAGAATAGGAGAGCAAACAGAGAATATGAAGTTATGTACTATATTTTGGCTGCATCCTGAACTGAGCAAGAAACAAAGGGGGACACTGATTCTGTTTTTATACAAATAAATGAAGAGCCTCTGTTTTTATATAAATAAATGAAGGGCCAAATACTGAAACAGAAAACCCTATGTCCTATAAACACTTTTTTTCACAACAGGACACTTCCCAATATTAGGAGTAAAATACTAGAAGGACAAGTAAAATAATTTATTTAGAGATTAATGGGTTGGTGAGTATTACCTGCACCAGTAGTAGATATGAGTTTGGGCTTGCTGCGTGCTCCATCACCTTTTGTTGTATAGGCTGTCACAGTGAAGGAGTACATAGTTTCAGGCTGAAGCCCAGAAATTATCATTTCCTAAGATGAAATAAAACAAGAGCAATTTATTAAAAATAGATTGCTTTCCAGGAATCATTCAGACAACCACTGTATATTACGTGCAGTGACTTTTTTGCTACTGGCAGTGACAGCAAGCATCTGAGAGCAACAACAGACTGTTCTGTATGAAATACTTCATAATGCAAGATGTTTCATTCACTTAATCAATAAAAGACAGCACACTTGTAGATAGCATGCCTCAGGTAATTTAAGACACAAGGCCAAAGGCTTAGTGGTGTGAAAAGTGAATACAGGCTTCTGAAATACCTTGCCTGAAGAATACTACTGATATTGTGAACTACATGGATATTTAGACAAGACAAACTCTGCTTAACTTAGTAATCACTGCTATAGTAATAAAATGCCTAGTAAGAAAAGCGTTGCATCTGTTTCCACACTTTGTAAGTAATAATGGCTTAGCTAAACAAGAAAGCCTTGTCACTTCCATAACAATTTCATTGCAACCTGTGTCATTTTTCATTTTTTTTATTGTGCATCTGTAGATCTCAAAGGAGTTCAGAAACAACTCACCCTTGAGTCTAAAAGGACTACCTAAACCACCATAAATCTGGTCACAGAATAAATCTGATAGCTCTCAGACAAATGACAGCAGCTACAAAACAAGTAGCTCTTCAGCTAGCACAAGTGAATGGGAGCAAGATCAAACTGTGTCAAAGAGTCAAAGAGAATCTTTTTACACATGCGGATGTGCACACACACATATATGCACACAGAAGATGGTGAAGGGTGAGCCACCTGAAATGAACCACATTTATGTCATGCAGTAAGAGCAGTAGTTGGAGTGTAAGCTTTGGTCCTCACCAGATAAATAAATTTTATATGCAAATACAAAAGGACAGTACTTGGAGGCAACTGACTCGCCCAAAACTCCTGACTCATCAGCTTCCAATCTTTAAGCACTGGACTAATCCTTTGCATTTTCACATGCCTGAATGGATTTACACTAAATATCACTGATGCTAGAGAGATGGTATATTTAGTGGTAAATGTGCAATAACATACCCCTCAGATGCAAAAACCATAAAAGTTAATTTAAAAATTATGGGTAAATCTATCCACAGTACATTATTTTTTCAAGATAGTGTATATGAATAGTAGTATGTATACGTATATGAATTAGTACCAATATGATCAAAATTGGGTAAGGTATGGATCAGACTGAGTGGGCAACATAGCTCAATTATTTTTTTTTTTCAAAAAAAAAACTAAAAAAAAATCCTTCTTTAGACTCATTCTGAGAATAGAATAAACCCTAAAGGCCAAAATCAGTATGACAGACTACTCATATTTCATAGGAAACTGCAACTGATGTTAACAGAATACAATTACAAAAGGCAAAAAACCCCCAACTGCCATCTTTTTGAACAGCAATGAAGATACAGCATCAACAAACAGCATTTCATAGTGCATGTAATTTTGTCATTTAAAAGTGTGATCTCGATACAGCAAACACTATTAATTAGGCATAGCAGGGCATTTTGCTTTTCCTGACAGCATACAAAATATATTTATCAAATTACCAAAAAAAGAAAGCAAAACTGACTTTCACTTTCAGCTTCACAAAAAAAGTAAACCTTACAATGAACGCAGAAAAATCTGAGTATTGCTAGGCAACTCTGAACCACTTTTAATTTTATAACACCTTCTTGTAAAGAGGAAACTGTGAGGCAAAGTTAGTGACAGCCATCAAAGAGAAGAAAATACAAAGCAGTTCTGTACATTTTTGGCATCATGCTAAACTCCAGAACAAGGAACCATAACCGCCATTGTCCCTGGGAAAAGAAAAGCCAAAAGAGAAAAAGTGCCATAAAGGAAAAACCTTGGGAGCATGCGTTTGTGCAAATGATTAAAAATGGAAAAAAACCACAACAAACAAGAAAACAAAAACATAAGAGAAGTCAAAAAAGAAAAGGAGGCTACAAGCAAAAAGGAAAAAAAAAAAATCCCAACTCAAACCACACTGCTTTTCTGGCCAGTCAAAAACTACTCACATGTTCAGTAGTATCATCATATTCCCACTGATTGAGAGTAAAGAATGTTGGAAGGAAAAAGAAAAGAAATTAGGAGATTTGTAGCCTGGTTGAAGTAATGCTTTCTTCTTAATTATAAAATAAATAGGAAAATTGTCTGGGAAAATAGTGTACAATTTGAATTAATCATGTAGAATCACTTAGAATTTGGTTAATGAAAACAGGCCAGGCATTTTTAATTTCATTTCTGCTCTCCCTAAAAAACAGCCACTACTCTTTACTTGAAAGAAGAAGTAATGAATCGTCTTGTACCATGTAGTAATATTTTATGATAGATTGTATTAGTAAAAGCTACCAAGGCAGAATTACAGGCTACCTGGTTTATTTAATCATGTTATTAGGCTATATGCTTGTGATTCCTAAATTACTTCAATGCCTTATTTAAATTCATAGCAGGATTTTTTACTCTCAAACTGATCTTTTACTATCAAGTTCTTCATACCTGCTCAAGTCCTGCTCATATGTATCATAAAGTATGATAGGCAGAAAGGAGGGGGCAGGCAGAGAAAGGAGGTGACTCTCTGGAGTGAACCAATGGCGAACAAGCAGGTCAAAGCCAAACTTGACAGAAAAAGAAATATGACTTCTGCCTGTATGATATTTGGGCTGTAGCATCTCATTTAGTTTCCGATTTCTGACCTTCTAGTTTTAAAAATTATTTTTAAACTACTACCACACGCAGGGTAAAAGTGAAAATCTGTGTTAGGAAAAGGAGAACCAAAATGCAGCAGCCTCTTCTTTTCCATCTCCTCTCCCTTTTCCCCTTCCCTTCTCACTTCCCCACCTGCTTCAATCATTCTCTCCACTACATTTAAGCGATAAGAACACTGTGTTTTGCAAAATAGGTAAGTACAGATAGATGGACAGACTAACAGGTAAAACTTCTACAAAGATCTCCAAGAGTAAAGACAATACTTTGAGAATATGGTCAACATCAAAATGTAGGAGTAGGAGACCTGTTTTCAAAACAGGATATTTGCACAGTGGAAATTTATAACTAGGACTGGACGAAGAAAGAGAAGAAGAAAAAAACCTAAAGCATTTATTTGTTCACATGAAATGATTAAGAGTCAATTTTAACTCTTTACTTTATGAAAGGCTGACATTTCTTAGCATTTCCAGTCATTCCAGCCATAACTTGACAGCTAGCAGTGAGCAGTGTTTCCTTGATAATAGTTTCAATGTAGGATGATTTCCCAGTACCAGAATCTTCGGGAATCTTCAGTTTTACAGAACATTAGTGTGTCCCAATCAGTAAAATCCTATTTGTATAAGCTTCTTAAACTTGATGCAATCAGGCTTTTGTTTACATCATGCGTCATAATTTATAAAACAGATGGGAAGTTTTGCCATTTAAGTAACTCCATAACTATTTAAACTAAGGCCCTCATTTTACTGCACAGTTATTGATATGAACAATGTCAAGTATAAATACCTTGGTAACTTCTAAAGTTGCACTAATACATCAGTTGCACTACTGACAGAAATACTGTAGTAATGGGCTAACAGAGGCTTCTAATTATTCTAGGTTCTCCACTGACACAAAGAAGTATCAGGTGGGTGGATCAGGCAGTGCACAGTTTGCCACATGAACGATGATGTGTCTTAGATCTCCCTAAAGTTTTAAAACTTCAAAGCACAGGTATAAGGTGAAGTCTCCAGGCTTAAGGGAGCCAGCAAAACAACACAGCTTAGGATTCAGCTGCACAGCTGTACAGAAAAGGGTGTCTGGGTTTGGCCTATAAGTCTTTAAATAAGTATTCTGAAAAAAAAAGTTTTAAAAATAAACATAAAAAATGTTAGCTGGTAGGCTGAAAAATAGAAAGTAAAAGTAAGGCAATTCTGCATAGCTCTCTGGTACATGAAATGCTTTCACTCTGACCTAGAAAACAACATGAAAAGCCCTAATTACCTGTGCATCAGCCAGCATGACGTCCTTCAGCATTGGCTGACCCTTTGGGTCTCCATTTTCCATCCTCACATAGTGGACCTGGTATCCTCGGATCTGACCATGCTGCTTATTGGGTACAGGCGAGCGCCATGACACTTTAACAGCAGTAGAGTTGACTGCCTCTACCTCGACTTTGCGAGGAGGACCACTAGGAACTGGAACAACATCATTGGACAGAAGAGAATTACAGGCACTTGTCCCACCCATGTCTTTCGCGTTTGTTTTTTGTTTTTTTTTTTTTTTCCTTAAAAAAGGGCAGACTCACTGTTTCCTTTGAAGAATATCAATTGTTCAACAAATGAGGATGCTCAACCAATCTGCTCTACCTTTCAGTGAAAAGATCAAAAACATGACTGATGCAAAAAAATGGAAGAAAAAGGAGTATTAGAGAAATAGAAAAACATGTAAAAATGTACAAAAGCCAAGGAAGATGCTTTGAGATTCAAAGCATTATCGTACAAAGAGATATTTTAATCACTGAAATAAAAATACTACTACTAATAATAAAAACACAAAATATTTTCTAAAAAAGTTTTCCTTATTTTTGTTTGCTATGTTGTTTCTTTTTTTTTTTTTTTCTTTCTTTTGAGTAGTATAAAAAGTAGATTGATAATAGCGTTGTCTTCTGTCACTTTCAAGCATGGAAGAAAAGAAAATGTGTGAAGCATCAGTTTTCCAAGATCAAAAACAAAACTCAAAAAATCCAACAAAAACAAACAACAACAACAAAATCTCAAAAACACCCAAATATAAAAGCACAACAAGCAGTTAGAAAAAAGAAAAACAAACCCAAAAAAGCCCCCAAAAAACCCACCAAAAAGACCCTTAAAAAAAATTCATAGACATAAGTGTTTAAAAATAACAATGACTGCAAAAACAAAGAAAAGGCATAAATATTTTCCCCTGAGAGTTATTTTTATGTTAAAGGAGGAGCAAGAAGGATATGTGTGGGCTCAATCAGGCAGCAGATTCATATCACTCACAAAAATGTACTTTCTCTTAAAAAAAATACCAAAATACCGAAAAAATACCAAATATAAAAGCAGCGTAGAAAGGACAAGTCTTTGATTAAAAAACTCAAAGGGCGAGAGTATCTCTGATTTGGGAAAAAAAGGAGAAGAAAAAAATACTGTTAGGCTATACAAAAGACAGCAGATCGACAGAGAGTCATAGAGGCGTAAACTGATGTAGTGGAGGCAACATACCATCTTCATCTGTCCGAATCAATACTGCTAAGCTCTCTGGGCCAGGTCCAACATCAGTGTGGGCAGTCACAGAGATCCGGTACTCAGTCCATTTTTCCAGCTGTTCCAAAAGGTATTGGCTACTGTCCGAGGAAATTCCCAAAATTTCATGGGGCTTGACATCTTCTCCATCAATCCCAATATACTTGATGGAGTATTCAGTGATAATGCCATTCTGTTTTTCCACCGGTGGAGGTTTCCAACTTACCAAAATGCTAGTGGAGCTGGGGCTTGTGCAACTAATGTCTTGAGGAGGAGCTGATGGCTCTAATTTCAGTAGTGGGTTAAAGGAGGATTTGAGTGAAAGGATAGGAGTGATTGAAAAAATGAACAAAAGAAAAAATAAATATAAAGACAACCAAATGAAAATAAAAAATATTTTAAAAGTAGAAACTTAAAAAAATCAAAATGTCAGATAATCATATGCACCTTGGCTTATTAATATGAGGAAACTGAAAATGAATAGACCAACTAAAGGGTGATAAAGGATGTAGGGGAAATACATGAAAATGAAACCTCAAAATAATATTACCTACCTGTAATTAAAATTCTTCTTGAAATAAAACAAAAACTTGACACTTCTATGACTACTGATCTACCTTTATAATAATTGCAATTAGTGCAAGTTATAGTATTTTAAATAACTTATAAATTACTTGCTTATATATTTGGGCATATCCCCTTCAAGTTGGTTTATTTTCTTTGAGAAAAAATCTCTATTAACAGAACTCGTAAAAACTTGCAATAATTGCTAGAAATTGCTCCATAAATTGCCATTTTTGTAGCCTCCCCACTCTCATAAACAAATTATTTTTTAAGGCTTTTATCACTGAGTCTGCCTGGCATAAGTCAACCACAATTATATTTAAATGGAAAGCATTTACTGAAACTTGTATTGTAATTAGGAGCATGCAGTCAGTAGCAGACGAAGAAAGTCTTAGTTGAAGGTTTACCTACCAGGTAAAAGTGTCAGGCTTGTTGATTCTGACTGTAACTTGTACTTACCCTAGATCAGCTGTCAGTTTTATTTTTTTAACTCCTCTTGGAGACACCTTTGCTAGCAAAGAATTAAATCCTACCAGTAACGTAGGTAACTTCTATAGAAAGAAAAACACACCAAAAAACTACCCCCAAACACTGTGTCAAGAAAGCAAATATTTGTTTTACAAAGAGAGTTCACAAACTCAGCACACTGAAATGGTGAGAGATGTTGATTTTGTCTCATCTTTTGTCACCAGCAACAATCTTCCAGAGCAAAAGTGCTCACCTTTACTAATTTGTACTCAAAGGAGTCTGTTAGCATATTTACCTTTTCTGGGCCCCAGAAGTAAGCATGTATGTCACTCCATTGCCTTCAGTAAGGCAATTCAAGTACTGAAAGTTAGGTATATATGTATGGGCTTAAATGCACTTTACTTTAGCAAAGTCTACGCTTACTAACTGAGATAATTCAAAGTACTAAAAGGAAGCCATAGTTAAAATTCACTGGCAGCAGTAGTGGATGCAGACTGCTTTCCTACTTCTGCCTTCTCTTTTGTAAGGAAAACATTAAGTAAGGAAACATGGGGTTTTTTTGGTGGTTTTTGTTTTGTTTTGGTTTTGGTTTTTTTGGTTTTCCCCCCCCCCCCTTCTATTTTATTCCCATTTTCTTAAGAGATAAAGAAAACAAATGGATTTCTGCCACTTTATGCTAAGCATATAAAACAAAATTAAAGCAACAGAGAAGACCTAGGACCAGCTGTGACCTCTTGCATTTACACGTGTATCTTTTGGTTTCCTACTGCTCTTCTACAGGGATCATTGGCTTTTTATGCAGTATGGTACATTGTTCTTCTGAAGGGAAAACATGATGTAATGTACAAGCATTTCAACTAGAAGAGGGGGATGGGGGAAGAGATGAGAATTGTCACATTTGTTTTGGCTTTTTTTCAGTAATCAAGTACATTAACGTGTTGGTTCCCTTCTACCATTGAGTTGTGCAGGAAGCATAATACAAATAAAATGTGCCCTAAGGATCTTACATGTAAAGATACAAATCCCTGTAGCACCTTTCTCTTAAACCAAATTGAAAGGCAATAGCATATTCTAGTGAATATCGCTAATAATCACATAGAATTTTATTCATTTTTAATTCATTAAGCCCTGAAGATGCAAAATATTGCACTTACATAACTAATGATACCTGTAGGCTTCTTGTGTAGCCAGTTTTATTAATGAATATATTTTTTTCTTAAAATAAGCAGTTTCGTCAAAGATACTGCAAACTTTTCAGCAAATACCTGGGGTCTGCCCACTGAAAAAAATTGGATTATCCTAATATGTGAAGAAATAAAGCTGAAAAAGCATAACATATTCCTGTATCTAAGAATGGAAAAATGACAATTTGCCTATATATGGAACATATAACATTGGCCCCTTTATGTTTATTTTGTATGCACAGTCTAATCAGTCTTCAACAAATAAAAAAGAATGGGCATTCTAAATAGCTGAAATGGCTCCAGAATAAATAAATATACTTTTCTTCATTAAAATATTGATTCTGGATTACTAAAATTGAAAGGTGCCTTGCCACTGTCTCTAAAATTAGCCTTGTGTTATACAATTGTCTTTCATGCTGATCACACATGCATCAGAAATGCCTGACAAAAACATTTCGTTTTGGTTAGAAGTCTGCAGCACTGTCTGTATCTCCAGTCACACTACTTACTATTAACAAATAATACTAAGAATGATGGAGTAATCACATCTGTCAATTAAAAAGCCTCATGTCAATTGAGAATCAAATAGATAAAAATAGAATTTCACTAAGTTTTAAAACAATACAGTGTAATGCAAACTATCAGGAAAGAATAACTTATCAGGCAAGGGTAGCACATATTTTTCTATCCCTGACACACTTTTGTACTTAATTTACAGACAAATGTGATGAATGTCACAACATTGTTTTGATAAGCATCAAGTGAGAAAACAGTATTTCTACCAGTTTAAAAAAAATGACTGAACACTAAGCCTAGAATTAAAAACCAAACCAAACCCCTAACTTAAAATCTGAAGTATTAGCTAGTATAGAAGAATAGTTAAGAGGAAATTTTTTGTACAGTCTGAAATATTCAACATGATACACTCTACAAACTTTTTGTACTTCAATGAGAGGATGCAGGACCAACGTAGTGTTACAGGAAATCTGCAGACCGGGCAGGTGGAATTCTATGGGTGAAGGACTGTTATTAATGTGTACATGTTGCATGATAAAACATTTTATCCTATTGTAACATAAAATAAAATATCCTTATGTCATTATAATGTTGACTCCTTATACAATGGTTTATATAGTTTTTCTCTGAAGCTATGTAAAACCCCCTCATATATAAAATTGATCACAGTACAACTACAAAAATACACATTTTAAGCATTATTTTTGTGTAATAAGCACACAAAAGGTGTATTTTTCTCATTTTGAATTTTTTTTTGTTGCTGCCTCTTTGGAATACTGAGTTTAATCACTTTGAGAGATATAAGACAACAGAATAAAGTTGGTAAGGAAAGACACCTACTTGACTGCATGGTTCTCGCTGAGATTTCTGCTGTTGAAGCACCCAGGCCTTGTGGAGAACGGGCAGCTAAACGGAGTAAGTACAAGCTGTTTGGCTTTAAGCCTTGCAGGCGATAAGATGTAGTAGGTTCAGTGGAAACACGTTGCTAAAGGTGGGGAGTAAGGGTATGTCTCGATTAATATTCAGAGTCTCTGAATTCTGTATGTTACTTACAAAAGAAATGCTTTTATACTCTGCTAATAGCCACATTGAGAAAAGTTTAAGTTCAAGAAAATAAATCAGAATGAAACAAAGCTAAACCAAACAAAAAAATGAATACATTACTTTTGACAAACACAGTTTAAGGAACAATATTTTTAAAGCTGACAGCTTAATGGCTGAAACTCAGAACCAGAAGTACTGTTTGACTGTTTGAGGAAGTAATAGCTACATACAAAGTATAAACTGTTTTTCAATAACATATGAAAAAAGACTTAACTATAGTTAACCTCTTATGACAGTGAACTACAGGGTTTTATAATGTAAGTAATTTTGAGTTTAACCTTTTAGTTAAGTTTGTGTTCAAATTACTAAGAAGCAAAATTCTTCCAACTGGTATCAGGGGCCTGCATCCTATTTGGAAGTGAAATACAGATCTGTCCCCATTCCACAAAATAAAATTATATATTCACAGTATATTTGGGAAGCCACCACAAATATAAGTTCAGTTGAAGCATCAGCAATGAGTTGATGATGCAGGAGAAATCAATAAGCCTGACACTCTCCTGCTGCATTCTGAGACTGCTAGCTTATTTTTTTTTGTTTGGGACACCTGGTAACCTCACATGGTTTCCATATTAGCAGAATAGTTTGTTCTAAAGTCCATGGCACTAACATTACAAAGGCTCTCAAACAGAGAATTCCTTAAGAAATACTCATGGAAGCATTTAATCATTTTGGTTGGAAGAGACCTTTAAGGTCAACAAGTCCAACCATTTACCTAGCACTTCCAAATCCACCAATTAGCTGTACTCCTATGGACCACATCTAGAAGTCTTTTTAATACCTCCAGGAATGGTAACTCAACCACTTCCCTGAACAGACTATTCCAGTGCCTGACAACCCCTTCAGTGAATTTTTTTTTTCCTTATATCCAATCTAAACGTTCCCTGGCATAACTTGAGGTCTTTCTCTCTCATCTTCTCTCTTGCTACTTGGGAGAAGAGACTGACCCCCACTTCTCTACAACCCCCTTTCAGGTAGTTGTGGAGAGGGATAAGGTCTCCCCTCAGCCTCCTCTTCTCCAGACTAAATAACCCCAGTTCCCTCAGACACATCTTCTCTGACCCTTCACCAGCTTTGTTACCCTTCTCTGGACTCGCTCCAGCACTTCAACGTCCTTCTTATAGTGAGGTGTGGTCTCACCAGCAGACAGGAGGACAATCACTGCCCAGGTCCTGCTGACCATGCTATTCTTGATACAAGCCAGGATGATGTTGGCCTTTTTGGCCACCTGGGCACACTGCTGGCTCATATTCAGCTGGCTACTGAAAAACACACCCAGGTACTTCTCTGCAGGGCAGCTTTCTCGCCACACTCCATAGTAACATAGAATGGTTTTGGTTGGAAGGGACCTTGAAGTTCATCTAGTTCCAACACCCCTGCACAGGAAGGGGCACGTTCCACTAGACCATCTTGCTCAAAGCTCCATCCAAACTGGCCTTGAACACTTCTAGGGACAGGGCTTCCACAACTTCCCTGGGCAATCTGTTCCAGTGTCTCACTACCCTCACAGTGAAGAACTTCTTTCCTAATGTCTAACCTAAATCTACCCTCTTCCAGTTTCAAGATCTTATGTCTTGTCCTATCACTGCATGCCCTTGTAACAAGTTTCTCCCCGCTTTTCCTGTAGGACCCCCTCAGATACTGGAAGGCCACTATAAGATCTTCCCACAGCCTTCTTCAGGCTGAACAAACCCAACCTTCTCAGCCTGTCTTCTTAGGAGAGGTGCTCCAGATCTCTGATCATCTTTGCAGCCCTCCTCTGGACTCGCTCCAACATCTCCATGTCCTCCTTATGTTAGGGACTCTAGAATTGGGCACACTTCTTCAGGTGGGGTCTTGTGAGAGCAGAGCAGAGGGGGAGAACTAGGTCCCTTGACCTGCTGGCTACACTTCTTTTGATGCAGTCCAGGATACAGTTGGCTTTCTGGCCTGCAGATTCGAATTACCAGTTCATGTTGAGTTTCTTGTCAACCATCACCCCCAAGTCCTTCATCTTAGAGCTGTTCTCAATCCATTCTCTGCTCACCCTGTCCTTGGAATTGCCCTGACCCAGGGACAGGACCTTGTACTTGGCGTTGTTGAGCCTTACACCACTGGCCTCAGCCTGCTGGTCTGGCTTGTCGAGATTCCTCTGCAGAGCCTTCCTACCCTTAAGTTGATCAACTCTCCCACCCAACTTGTTTTCCTCTGCAAACATACTTAGGGTGCACTTGACCACCTTGTCCAGATCATGGTACAGAAAATGTCCATAGAAAGTTTTTATCTTTAGAAAAAAAACATATTTTGTTCTCAAATATTACTGAAAGATTAGAGAAGCTTGAAAAATCTCTTACATGGTGGCAAAGAGAATAAAATTCTCTCAGGCTGATAATAAACTTCAAAGTCCAAAAGTGCAAAAAGTCACAGTGGGTCCATAACATGGCCCCAAACTCTTCCGCTTCCAAGACTTTGTAGAGGAACAGGCTTGGAAATACATCATCAGTGTCTGAAACTGGATGCAACTTTTGCAGATGACTCTTTAAACAACAGCAAAATTCCACTGGCTGGTAACCACTGACATTTTCTGCTGTTTACACACTCTCAACCTGTAGTTAGGCTGACTGCCCTGTTTAACAAACTGTTAGATATCAAGACATTGGTACTAAAGCAAGTTAGCCATCCATAAGTTCTAAACCACTGTAGCATTTTATGTCTAACTTATTCAAGAGTATTTAAAAATTGTGCAGTCTTTTCACTTACCTCCTCCCCATGCTCCCCATCTTTGTAAATCAGTTCATAGCTGGAAATGGTATCAGAGCGTGGAGGTGTCCAGGAAAGTAATATGCTTGTTTCAGACTCAGGTTCTGCTTTGAAGTTCAGTGGCTGACCAGGTACTAAAGAAAAAGTTAAGCAGTGTTGTCAATTGTTTATTTGGCTAGTTCAACACTTATGTTTCAAATCTTTTAAACTATTATCTGAATATTTTCACAGTATTACTTCTATTGAACTTACTGAACTTAAACAAATTGACTAACTGTACTACGAGATAAATTAATTTTTATGAGCTCAATATAAGAATAATTTATATTTAATTTACCCATTACAAATTATCAATATTTCAGATGAATGCTTTGCAAGCTAAATAATGCACACATAACTGAAATGCAATTGAACAGATGCCTGTTGATGAATACCAGCAATAACCTATGTGTGAAATGGCATATATTTATATGCACATATGTGTGTGTGCATGGGGAAATGTCAGTATTACATAAGACAGTCTGGAATAGTCAAGCAGAAAGTGTTAAAAAACATTGCACATATTTCCAAATATGAAAATGGCTTGCTCAGCTCATAAATAACTAAAATACTAAACACATACTGCTCCTTAAGAAGACAAAAGATATTGAATGTTTCTGTGACCTGAAGAAGTTGTAACCTATTGAAGAGTTCTTCAGTAATGTTCTCACTAAGTGATATATTTCTACCCTTTTAATGACTAGCATTTTTACCAATATAAATACATTTCTAGTGATAACACTTTCTAATTGCAAGAACTGAAAATGCAACTTTGATTCCAGTAGTAAAGAACATATTCCATCATTATCTCTTGTGTAATGGCCACAGAAATTATCCACACTAAATGTTACCCTTATTCAGTTCTGAAAATTTATGGCAAATAATGAGGTTGACTGGGAAAAGACAGCAAAATGAGTCACAGAATCACAGAGTGGTAGAGGTTGGAAAGCACCTGGAAAGATTACCTAGAACAACCTCCCTGCCAGAGCAGGATCTCCTAGAGCAGGTTTCACAGGAGCATTTTTAATGTTTCCAGAGACGGAGACTGCACAACCTCTCTGGGCAGCCTGTTCCAGTGCTCCATCGCCCTAAGAGCGAAAAAGGTGTTCCTCATATTTTAGTGGAACCTTCCATGCTCCAGCTTGCACCCGTTGCCTGTTGTTCTATCCCTGGACATCACACAGAAGAGTCTGGCTCTGTCCTCCTAACTCTCACCCTTTACATATTTGTAAACATTAATGAGGCTGCCCCTCGGTCTCCTCTTCTCCAAGACAAAGAGATGCAGCTCCCTCAGCCTTTCCTCATTAGGGAGATGTTCCACCCCCTTAATAATCTTTGTGGCTCTGCACTGGACTCTTTCAAGCAGTTCCCTGTCCTTCTTGAACTGAGGGGCCCAGAACTGGACACAATATTCCAGATGCAGTCTCACCAAGAAAGAATAGAGGGGGAGGAGAACCTCCCTTGACCTGCTAATCACATCCTTTCTAATGCATCCCAGGATGCCATTGGCCTTCTTGGCCACAAGAAGCCAGCACATTCCTGGCTCATGGTCATCTTTTGGTCTAGCAAGACCCCCAGGCCCCTTTCCTCTTCGCTGCTCTCCAGCAGGTCAGCCTCCAATCTGTACTGGCCCATGGGGTTGTTCTTCCCCAGATGCAAGACTCTACACTTTCCTACCTTATTTCCTTCCTTTTTTGTCATCTGAAAAATATCCTGCACCATACCTTAGCTCCAAATTATTCTCCTCCCACCTGTTTCCTTGAATCACTTTTGAGTTTCCAGCTGCATGCTCTCAACCCCTTCCTTTTGGAAGTCCATTTCAATGAAATGCTTCATTAGGAGACCAGTACTGTGAAGTTTCAGAGACACAAGTTTCCCTGTTCATGCATTCATCCAAAAAATTTGAAATGTCCGGCAAAGTAGCTAGCTTGCTACAACACAGAACTGTATTCCCTTGTTACAGACTCCCTTCCACTGAATTTTGAATCTTCTTTTACAAGAAGAACTCCTGAAACTTTATCTCATTTTCCTTAATCTAAGACTCCATTTATGTGCCCTGCAAGTCAGATACTTGATCTTCTCATTACTGTTATTTGCCACATGTTCAAAGGATTATCGATTTATAACTGTAATAATCCTTAGTCTTCAAACCATTGCAAATCTTTCGTTAAAATTAACAATATGTATTATATTGTAAGTTCTTTAAAGAAGCATATGTTTACAGCTACACATTCATTTTTCAGGATACTTTTTCTCTCTCTCTTTCTCCAATAATCAACTACCCAATTGACATTGTGTAGCTCTCACTCTACCCTCTACTTAACCTCAGAATAAAACAGTGAATTTCTTAATTCCTTCATTAACTATCCTATCTTTGCCCATCAAAGAGGAGCCTAGGGGTGAAGAGCCCAAGACGGAGACGAAATTGATAGCCCAGTTCAAGTGCATCTACACCAATGCATGTAGCATGGGCAACAAACAGGATGAGCTGGAAGCCGTTGTGCAGCAGGATATCTGTGATGTAGCTACCATCATGGAAACATGTTGAGATGACTTTCATGATTGGAATGCTGCAGCGAGTGGATAAAAGCTTTTCAGAAGGGATATAGGAGAGGTGGTGGCTCTATACGTTAGGGAGTGTTTTGATTTTATAGCTTGATTACAGTGATGGCAAAGTTGAATGTTTATGGGTAAGGATAAAGGGGAAGGTGAATAAAGACGATATTGTGCTGTGAGTCTGTTATAGACCACCCAACCAGGACAAGGAGGCAAGTATTCTAAAAGTGTCTGGCTGAAGTCTCACAACTGCCAGCCCTTGTTCTGGTGGGGGACTTCAACCTACCAGATGTCTGCTGGAAATAAAACAGCAAAGAGCAGGCAGGCTAGGAGGTTCCTTGAGTGTATGGAAGATAACTTCCTAACACAGCTGGAAAGTGAGTATACCAGGGGAGGTGCCTTGCTAGACTTCCTGTTCACAAAGAGAGAAGGACTAGTGGGAGATGTGGTGGTCAGAGGCCATCTTGGGCATAGCAATCACAAAATGGTGAAATTCTCAGTTATTAGTGCTGTAAGGAGGGGAGTTAGCTAAACCTCCACCTTGGACTACAGAGGATGGACTTTAGCCTGTTTAGGACACTGGTTGAGACAGTCCCTTGGGAGACAGTCCTGAAGGGCAAAAGAGTCCAGGAAGGCTGGATGTTCTTCAAGAAGGAATTCTTAAAGGCCCAGAAACAGGCTGTCCCCATGTGTCATGAGATCAAAGGGCAGGAAAGATGGCCAGTCTGGTTGAACAGGGAGCTTTTTGCTGGAAATTAGGAAAAAAAGAAAGTTTACCACCTTTGGAAGAAGGAACAGGCAACTCAACAGGAGTACTGAGATCTTATTAGGTCATACAGAGACAAAGTTAGGAAGGCAAAAGCCCAGCTGGAGCTCAACTTGGCCACTGACATAAGCGGAAAAAAAAAAAAAAAAAAAATTATAAATGCATCAACAATAAAAAACGAGCCAGGGAGAATCTCCATCCCTTACTGGATATGAGGGAAACATTGCAACCAAAGAAGAGCAGAAGGCTGAGATACTTAATGCCTTCTTTGTCTCTGTCCTTAATAGTCAGACCAGCTATCCCCAGGGTGCTCATCATCCTGAGCTGGAAGATAGGGACGGTGTGCAGAACAAATCCCCTCCATAATCCAGGAAGAAGTAGTTAATGATCTGATTCTGCACCTGGACACTCACATGTCTATAGGGCTGGATGGGATCCTCCCTAGAGTACTGAGGGAGCTGGAAGAGGAGCTTGCTAAACCTCTATCATTTATCAACAATCCTGGTCAACAGGGGGGGGTCCCAGAAGACTGGAGGCTGGCTAATGTGACAGCCATCTACAAGAAGGGACAAAAGGAGGATCCAGGTAACTACAGGCCTGTCCAGGAAAGATTGTGGAGAGGCTCATCTTGAGCAAGCTGAAATGACAAGTGGAGGGCAGGCAGGGGATCAGAGCCAACCAGCATGGGCTTCTCAAAAGGAGGTCTTGCTTGACCAACCTGATCTCTTTCTATGACCACCTGACCTGTCTTTTGGATGAGGGGAAGGCTGTGGACATTGTCCACCTGGACTTCTGTAAGACCTCTGACACCATCTCCCAAAGCCTTCTCTGGGAGGAGCTGGTGAATCATGGCATAGATAGGTGTACACTTCACTGGGTAAAAAACTGGCTGGATGGCCATGCCCAGACAATTGTGCTAAATTGAGTCAAATTCATCTGGAGGCCAGTCACCAGTCGTGTACCTCAGTGCTCAGTTTTGGAGCCAGTCTTATTCAATTTCTTTACCAATGATCTGGATGCGGGGATTGGGTGCACCCTCAGTAAGACTGCAGATGCAATCAAATTCAGTGGGAGTGTAGATCTGCTCGAGGGTAGGAAGCCTCTACTGAGAGACCTAGACAGGCTGGATCAATGGGCTAAGGCCAACTGTATGAGGTTTAGTAAGGCCAAGTGCCAGGTGCTGCAGTTCAGTCACAACAACCTCATGCAACGCCACTGGCTTTGGGAAGAGCAGCTGGAAAGCTACCCAGCAGAATAGGACCTGGGAGTGTCTGTTGGTAGGTGGCTGAACATCAGCCAGCTGTGTGCCCAGATGGCCAAGAAGGCTAACAGCATGCTGGCCTACATGAGGAACGGTGTGGCCAGCAAGACTAGGGTAGCGATCGTGCCCCTGTACTTGGCATTGGTGAGGCCACACCTCAAGTACTGTGTCCAGTTCTGGGCCCCTCACTATACAAAGGACATTGACGTGCTGGCGCATGCCCAGAGGAGACCTACCAAGTTGTGAAGGGTCTAGAGAACAAGTCATATGAGGAGCAGCTGAGGTAACTGGGGTTGTTTAGTCTGAAGAAGCAGAGGCTGGGGGGAGATCTGATCATCCTCTACCACTGCCTGAAAGGAGGTTGTAGGGAGGTGGGTGTCGGCCTCTTCTCCCAGGTAAACAATGACAGGACCAGAGGAAATAGCCTGAAGCCACAGCAGAGGAGATTTAGATAGGACATTAGAAAGAATTTCTGTACTGAAAGAGGGGTCAGGCACTGGAACAGCCTGCCCAGGGATGTGGTTGAGTCAACATCCTTGAAGGTATTCAAGAAACCTGTAGGTGTGGCACTTCAGGGCATGGTCTGAGGTTGTAGCTGTGTATTTTTGTGGGCGTTTTCTGGTGGAGTCTGTGTAGTTGTTTCTTTTTGTTTGGGTTTTTTGAGTGTGTTGATGGTTGGACTGGGGTGATATCAGAGGTCCTTTCCAACCATGAAGATCCTGTGATTCTGCGTCCTGGGCAGCTAAATGGAGATAAACAGAGATTTTGTTTTCTAATAAAGAAGCAAAGAAAAAGGACAAGAGGTGTCACACTAAAGCTTATACTGGTATTCCTTTATTCTAAAATTTGATGCTAGTAAGTCAATTCACCTAAATAATATATTGGATCTGACTCCATTGTCAGCAGAATCAAGTCTTTTGACCTAAAATGAAGAACAAGGACTTTCTTAGGTGAAGATTTCAGATCTGATCTTTCCCTATTTAAATGGTTCCATGCTAGAGCTGTTTTCTGATTACCTGATTTCTTAAAATGGTGTCTTTTTACACTAAAGAAAACACTGCTGAAAACAACTGGGCAATAGATCATGGCTGTTCCTTAAAATCTTCAAGCAGAATACTGAAACAGGACACTGAACATAAAGTTGTTTGGTTTTTTTTATTAATGTTTCCTTCTCTTCCCCTCAAACTAAATGTTCGTATTGAAGATTTTAATTAGAAACCTAATTTGAACTATCAGCATAGTTTTGGCTGATCTGTGAAGCGAGAAGCCACTCACAAAGTCATTTCAAAATGACAATTCTGCAGTACTAAGGAAGCAAAGATTCTTGCCAACAGGATTTTTTAAAACAAATTACTAATTTTTTACGATCTCCAAAGATCAGAATACACATAAGGGAGGAAAACTCTGAAGGAAACCAAACTAGGTTTCCTAGGAAGGAAACCAAACTGTAGGTCACAGCTGTCAACCAGATTTTGTTGTACGTATAATCTAATCTTCCCAAAATAAAAATCAATCAACATGTTCTCACTGTCCCACTTCTATTTCTGCTCTTTTACATATGTTTCCATCAAGTTCATTTTCACTGTTTTTAAATGGTAATTCATATTATACTATATTTTAATGAGTTTTAGGTGGAGAGTGACTTAAACCACAACAATCATATTCAGATTTACATTACAGCAAATCTGGAAGGGGAGGGCAAGGAGGGCATTTTATTCTGTAGTGTTCACTGAAGAGAAAATGCTGGACAGAAATATGGGAGTTTTAAATATAACCTAAACTGCAGTACTACACTAGACGTTCTTAGCTATTTTCCCCTTTTTTGACTTAAAATGTTCGTATTTCAAGGACAAGTATCAGCGCTTAAAAATACCTCCTGTATGGTACATTTTAGGTTTATTTTGATTTTTCGCATAGTCAGAAATAAACAACATAAAATCAATTCAGTTATGAAGTTGAAAACACGTATTGAGAATCCCTCCTGCACTGGAAACATAATAATTACTTAAGATTGCAATGGAAATCAGAAACAGGCAGGCACATTTAATGGCAAGTTCTATAAAGGTTTTAATAAACAGAGTTTTTCTGATGTGACCTCAGCAAGTAATGTAGCTTGATCCAGTTGAGCTGAGCCTTAGTGCTCATTATTTCAATTGCTTCATCCTTCTCTAGGGAAGCTACTGACAAACTCTTGCTAATCTGAAAGATTTATGGTTGTAAGTGAAAACACAGATGAATAGCCTTCTCCTTTAAAAGTTTTTTTGAACATGGATTCAAAAAGAAGGCAGATGTCAATATAAAAACTAGTCCCTGAGAAAGGTTATAATTGCCCAAATTAAACTCTGGTGTACATATTTACATTTGCATGTCCACAAAGACACATTTTAATGTACCACTAGAGGGTATAAAAAAGTTCATTTAGTAACTTCTCAGCTGAGGTACCAAAAAAGTTAACACCTAGAGAACTGTGTAACAGAACCCTTAGAAAAGCTCCACGACAATATTTCATTTCTGTTCTTTATTAAATGTATATTGGTAAAACACAGAAGTAGAAAGCACATGAAACGTAACTCTCCTAATTTACACTTCAAGATACATTTTTTAACAATTTGAGGCATGCTAAATTCTTCAACAGGAAACCCTCCAGTGCTAAAAAAATTCAAGTAGTATTATATAAAATTTCTAGGTAATCATTGACCTACAGTAATACTTCATATAGCTCTCTAAATTGCTAGAAAAAGGAGCTTTTATTTCTTATTGCTACAATAAAACATTTTCTGCAGTGCAGCTTCAGCAAAGTTTCTTGCTTTTGATTTCAGAAAAATACCCTGCAATGCTTTTCACTATGCTTGCTTGTACTTTGCTAATAAAACTAATTCATAGATCTAAAACTCCTGTACAGAAACAAAGCAACCTAACTGAAAACATAAAAAAATTGTGATCTTGTGGTATGCACTATGGAGGGCCAAGTTGGATCTGATTTATAAATCCAAAGTGTAAATTTCTGCTTTCTTGAACCTACAGAAAGGTTTGATGTTTTTTTAATGCTTTCAAGTTTCATGTGTTGTCAGAATCTTACCAATTATTTGAATACACATGCAGCACACACACATTTCAGATGTTTAAAAGCAAGATTCACTAGAGTGATGTAGAATAAGAACCACACATCACCTAAAAAAAACCCACCAACACAGGTAACTCCTGTTACCTCCTCCAAAGAAGGCTGTGAAGACCTGCTTGACAAACAACTTTGGTACGCAGAGCACTGTCAAATAGAAGCCGTAAATTTGGCCACCTCCAGGAGGAAGGTCTCCCTGAGACTTCAGTTAAACTTCAGTTAATCTTCTTGAGAATGATGAAAAAATAAGTGAAAGTATAAGGGTGTAATTTCCACTCTTCAATGATAACTTGCACTGTGGAACTGAGAAAAGGTTATCTTCAAAAGCTGCTTGAATTAACTGGCTATTCTTGAAAGGAAGTTTTTTCAACATTTTAAATTAAAATTCTCTCTCTGCAAAATTTCTGCAAATATTTTATTTTTTTGCACATATTCTGTTTTTTTTGCTAGCTTACCTCCTGTTTGAGTGATGACTTGAATGTCACTAGAAAGTGGTCCATCCCCAACAGAAGTAAAAGCAAGAACCTTCACAGAATACGTTTTCTGGGGTACCAGATTTCCAATAGTGGTAATATGGCTGTCAGCCACATTGTGCTTCATCCAGCTGTTGACATGTTGAGTGGGGTCCATGGTGTAATAAACTCTGTAACCTTGTATTTGTCCATTAGGTTCCTCAGGTTCTTCCCACTGTACCAAAATTGTAGTAGAGCTCAACATACGAGCCTGCACATTGCGTGGTGCACTTGAAGGTGCTTGCTCTGAAGTCCTTGTTGACACAGGCTCACTGGGTGGCCCTTGCCCAATGTTATTTACAGCAACTACTCGAAATTCATACTCTGAATACGGGCTTAAGCCAGCCACGCTATAGCGTGTTGTGGCCACTCCATCGATTTCCTTATATGGCTCCTCGGAGCTCTTGGGCTTGTGCTGAATTATGTAGTAAGAAACTGGCTCAGGGTTTCCAGAATCCCAAGTCAATGTTATGCTTGTTGCTGTGCTTTCTGTCACCACCGGTGTTCCAGGAGGTTTTGGTAAGGCTAAAGATAAACGTCAAAATATACAGTTAGCACTATGGAACAGGAGACATTAATTACTACAAAAACAGCTTAAAAAACAAATCAATCAACAAAAAAACACCAGGAAGATTGAAATGGAAAGGTGTGATCTGTTCAGAGCAAGCTCTTGGCAATTATTATTTACTCCAGAAATCTCTTAGAATATCTTCAAATTTATACTGCGAGGTTTATTTGATATAAATTAATGATACCGACTTTTACAATACATCATGTAAACATACGCACAAGAGGATTCTTAAAGATAAACAGTGCACCATTGCAGTTTAATTTTCAGATAATTATGGAACCTCTGGTTTCCAAATACACAATCAACCTGACACTTGGGACACCCAGCAACTGTAAAAATCAAATTACTGTTGACAAGCATATGCAACAAGATCCTTCATTTACTTGAAATTAATGCTGGACACCAGACATGGGAGAATAATGGAACATTATTATTAACTTACTTATTAGTATGAATCTGTATTTTGTCTTATGCCAATGATTGGCTGGAATATTTACCCTATTGATTTAAGACTGCAAGAGGTATTTATACCCTTTCAGTGCAACATACTTGCTCAGAATACTGCAAGGAACAAATGACTGAAATATGTCCAAGTATATGTGCTTGGGATATACCTTTGACAGTTATCTGTGCTATTGCTTCTATAACTCCAAGGGTAGACATAGCAACACAAGTATAGTTTGCAGACTGCCTGACATCATTAAGCTCAAGGACGTTCCTCCCTATTGGCATATCATCCTCAGGTGTCAAATCTTCTGCTCCCAGCATCCATTTCACATATGGCATTGGGGACCCCACCGCAACACACGTGATATTTACGCTCCCGCCAGGCATGATCTCATGATTGGTGGGGGGAATAGAGAACCTCGGTGGGACGCGTCGAACTGGAACAAAACACAAAAAAGGTAATAACATATACAAAAAAAGAAACTGAGTCTTGCATACAGACTACATGCAGTGTACAGACACAATTTAACATTTTAACATGTTATTCTGATCTGCCAGAAAATATGCATAAAAGAAATACAAGACTTAACAAGAATCTTGTCTGCACACAATGTAAATTATTCTATATTTACTCGAGGATATTATTAGGCACATTCATACAAAGGCTGATTCAGACCTATAAGGGCCCCACAGTTAACTGACTAACAACACACAAACACCATGCAAAAGATATACACACGCACAATTGTGTGTGCACACACACATACACAAATATATATATACGAATGCATTTTATATGTCCATACATTATATATATATATATATATATATATGCACAGAAGAAAACTGGAAGGTCAGCAGCATGCTTCGGTTTAATACCAAAACTGACTTCAATGCTGCGTGCTTCCAGGTGATGTTAATAAATGTGCTAGACCACATTGTCACATCACAGTCCTCGAACACATTGCCTATAGTACATTGAAAGTGCAATTTCATTTGCTTTCAGACTCAAAGTAGATGCAGTGTCAAGACCTCACACTAACACTGAAACAAACATAGAAAAAATAATTACACACAGATACAAGTATATATATATATATGTGTGTATATATACACAGAAATATATACACATATATATACATATGTATACATATATATATATACACACATATATATATATTTATATATACATACATATATAGTCACAGAAAGAGTAGGCAAAGCCAGTACAAAGTACTGGATTTGGTCATGCAGGCAAGCAAATGACAGAATCAATAGAGAATCATGCTTAGGGAAATGTCTGACTAAAAACTGCAGAAAGAAAAAGAAATCAGAAAAAAATATATTGTGTGAGGAAAGAAAACTTGTAAGAGATGGAGATAGGAGACTGACAGATACAGGAGTTTAAGAGGAGGACAGAGGTTAAGGAATAAGGAAATCAGATTAAGTTTAGGTGGTTAAAAAGCAACTGTTAGGAAAGGCCACTGGGAAAATAGCAGAACATTTAACATTCAGGGTTCCACTATGCTCACAGTTAAGGAAAAGCAAAATAAACTATACAGATTGATAATATTAGACATTTCTGTATTGATAGCAAGGGTGGCAGCCTTAAACACATAGCAGGACATTGCACTAACAGTGTAGTTAATATTTAAGCAAACACAACACCGAGAAATTTACCAGGCAATAACAGATCAGTGTTCCTGCTTCAAATATTCTCAGTGGTGTGCACATGTGTGGGGGAGGTGGAAGAGAGAGAGGTAGCTGAGAGAGGTAGGTTTGTATTTAGGCCTTTCATTGGACAATGTACTCGAAACTGTACTTATTTGGGATTAATAGAAACTAATTATTAGGACAGCTTTAATTCAGGAAAAAAAAAAGTTAAAGACTAAGTGACTTTAAAAAAAACACTGAAAATTGTATTGCTCTGAAACATTTCTACTGGGTTTGATTAAATTTCTGTGAACTTCTATGGATTCAAAAGGGGCTTACTGCAATGGCCTCATGAGCGAATGACAGGCAGAAGGGGAACAAGCAGAGAGCAGAACATCTGTAAGCAACCAATTCAGAGAGGCCACACAAAGCAAGCGACAGGCAATGAGGAATTTCTTGTATTGAACATAATCATTATACACAACTGAGAGTTTAGTCTTCATGCGCGGGCTGTTTAGAAAAAGCAACTGCTGAAACCATTCCTTGGAAAGCAGGCATCAGTATAAACAAGAAAGTAAAAGGGAAGAAAAAGCAGGAACACTGACCAAGTTTGCTAGAGCTAGACGTTCGTGCTAAAGTTAAAAAGGTTGCCATGCATCCAGGTACATTCTCTTCTCATGCACAACAGTTAAATACCAGCACTTATCAAAAGCCATGTCCAAGGCATTCTCTGCTTAAACATAACATTAACTTAAAAAACGCCACAATGCAGCTACATTCATTTCATTTGTATTCTTTGTTATTGGTTTAATAAATAGTTTCGTAAGGTGGGTAAAAAGTAAAAAACACACCAACCTTCTCGCAGCTCTGAGGGATGTAGGGGGTTTGATGCAGAACACAATGAAATGAGGAAAGGAGAAAAACAAGGGAAACACAGAAGAGAGTAAAAAGGCCATATCAAGGCTTTCAACTGCTATGTGAACATCTCTACTTGCACTAATTAAACCTTCCTACCTCATCTTGAAAAGATAGCATTTTCCACAGCTACAACGTGTTAGAAACAATAGCTAGCATAATTTTGAAATTTTCCTTTGGATAAAAAGGTACACATGCCTCATGCAGTACAGGAAAGTCACTACGTTGGAGGAAAAGAGAAAGAAAAAAAGATCTAATAACTGTCTGTGGATGTTGTAACTATGAAATGTTTTCCTTTTTTTTATTTTTTTTATTTAGCAGAAAGAGACACACCATATGAAAACATATCAGCTTGATTGAAAAATCAGCTCTAAAAAAAAATTTCAAAATCAGGCTAGGTATTTTTGGTAAGGTCATCCACGCTATAGTAAAGTTTACAGCTGTTTATGTTTTCAGTCCTATTTACCCCACCCACCCCTTATACTATAGACACACACACACATATATATAGATACACATATGTATGTATGTATGTATGTTATAGGCTTTGTTGTACAGGAAGCTATATCAACCAGCCATTGGGAATACTGCCAGAAACAAAGCATTTCTCTCTAGCTGAACAAAGAGAATACTTTTGTAGGTTAAAAAAAATTAACCACTTAATTCTACTGTGCAGAGGAATATACTTGTTTCCTTATCAAACACGCCTGTAACACAGACAGGCAATTTCCTCAAAAAATACAGCCAATTGACCACTGTAATTGGAAGGACTACACTCACGAGTCTTACACTAAATATACATAAATATATATACATACATATATATAAAGAAGAAATAGAAAAGAAGAAAATACAGTTGTGCTCTGCATACGTATCATAAAGTTAGAAGCTTTTCCTTTGCAGTTACACAGCAGAGGTCAGATAGGCATACACCTCAATGCCTTGGGATTACACTCAGATAATTAGTAGCACACTGAGCAGTCACCTCAGGAGTTCAAAAATAAAAGCAAAACAAAACAAACCCAATAAAACAAAATAAATGCAAAGCACAATTTAACTTAATGCAGGAAAAACAGAAGTCAAGATGTAAAAGTATAAATATACTTACAAACCTTAACTCACAGGATAGAATGGTCTCAAGAGTGCTTTAAAAGAACAAAACAAACCCCAAGACCTTCCTCTACAATTTAAATGAATTTTAAGACTGACACATTTACCATGACATTTGATTATTACGGTGGTAACAGTATAGCTCCTGAAAGCATCTTAACCTTGAACCTGAATGAAGAGTGGATGCCAGGGTTATGTCATTCCTACCTCTGACATATAGATTGGCAGGGGCAGAATAGCGTGTACCCGCACTGTTGGTTGCAACACACTCATATTTGCCTTGGTCAGATTCCTCACTCAGTTCAATTTGGAGGGCACCTGTATGAATATAAAATAGATTGCCAAGGAGATGGTTAGAGAAGGTTTTTTATATCCATTACAATACACCGCTTAGCAACATGAAAAGCTTGTATGCGAAGGTCCACTCAACGTCGGTTCACTCTCTTGCTAAGGTGCACAGACAGAAAATGATGCAATGAAAAAAACAAAGAGATTATTTTTTTCACATCATCAGTGCTACCAGAGGAAAACAATTTGCATATCTCAAAAAAAACCCCTTTCTAAACAATACTCTTTCCTAAACCATTAAAATGAAGATGGGTGAGACTGCTTCAAGGAAGAATGGCTTTTGAATAAAACAAAAGAGATTAAGTAGTTGGGTCATTACATTTTTTAAATTTCAATTTCATTGTTTCAGTCTTGTAACAAAAGTAGCACAAAAGGTGGTACTCGCAAAAATGGCAGGACAGGCTTCAAGAAATCTTCTGCTGAAGAAAGCCAAAAAAGGTGCAGCAACATCAAAAAGGCTGCTTGAAGTGAAAAAAAAGGAAACTGCATTAGTAATTTATAATTATCAAAATATTCTTTTAAAGAAACAAAACTCCCTTAAGACATGCAGATTGGTAAGAAAAGAAAGACAATTTTTCACAACTTACAATCTTAAAGTACGTTTGCTGAAAAACAAAGAGCAGTTGAATTAGAAGACAAAAAACTTAAAAAGCATGGTCTACGCCAACAAAGAAGAACCAACCAACCACTGCTGAGGACCACAGAAAGGCCCCCCCCCAAGACACCCATCAAAATCCACAAGTGGGATTAGCAGTGTGGTGTCACAAAGCCCAAGAAAAATACAAAACAAGAATTACAAAAGAAGTAAACAGTTTTGCCAGAGAATCAAAAACCAACAATACCACATACCACCAAGAATAATAAGTCATTAACCTTTCATTTCCAAATCCTGCAGATTAGAAGGTCCAAAAATCCAGAGCTGAGAGAACTCCAAGAAAAAGAAAAGAAAAAAAAAAAAACACAATAAAGGGAAAAAAAAAATCTGTAATTTTTTAGGGGGGGACACATAATTTTCAAGTTTAGGAAGTGAAAAGAAAAAAAAAAAGGATTGAAGAAGAACAAAAATAAAAACCTTTTATGAAAGATAATACAAAAAAAGAAGATAATCCATGTTGTCTTCTGCATGTCTGCTACTGTTCACCAGACCATCTTGGCTTTGGTCCAGGACAAGAACAGCTAAGGAAGAAAAAAAATGATCTTTTTTTGCTGCAGTTGGACAAAAATAAGAGGAAGGAAAAAAAAAAAAAAAGAAAAAAAAGAAAAAGAATAAAAAGAAGAAGAAGAAGAAGAAGAAAAAGAAGAAGAAGAAAAAGAAAAAAGAGGGACAAATGGTACGCTGTGACTGGGCTACGGCCGTAAGACCTGGATATGCTTTCTTTGAAGCATATCACAAATAATTTCATTTAATTATTTATTTATTCTTCAATGAACAAACATAAAAGGGAAAGGAAGAGGGAGTGTGCAGAAAGAAAGGTCACAATATGAGAGTCACTGATCATAACCAAACAGGACAAAGGAAAAAAAAAATAAATCAGATGATGGACATTTCTGTGGTTTGGTGTTTGTTGTTGCTGTTGTTGTTTTTTTTTTAAGGAAAAAAAACAACAAAACAGGACAAAGATGAGAGGGATGAAAGGACAGAAAGAATGAGTAAGATCATTCTGTGAACGTTAGTTCAGCACTCTTACCTCTTATTGGTGTACCACCTGGGTGGATAATATGAATGCAAATAAGATTAGAAAGAAGAAGCATTAGTACGAGAAGAAGGAGGCTAGGGCTTTGGAAGAAGAATCAAATTAGATTTACAGAATTAAATAAGGTCTTAAGAGAAACTTGAATTACTATACTGTTAAGACAGGAATATATTAGGTAGTATTATCCAGTTATAAAAGCAAGTTGCATTGTACCACAAAGGGCAAGGGCTACAATTGGCTGCATTGCCATTCTCAGAATAGCATCTGAATTCTTAGATGATTGGCTATATAGGGATAGATATATATCAAATATGCCTCAAATACTTAAAGGAAACTTTACAATACTGTACGTATGATGTAGTTTAGGAAAATATTGGAAATTTTATTTATATATATATATGTCTATATATATATAAAAAAAATACACTGAAGGCTATCTCAAAACAAACACTGCAGTTTAGGCTGGATTATGGCATTTACTGTTCTACAGCTATGTGATACATGTGTACTGTTTCTTTTAGGTGTTGCTATGACTGATAAGACAACATTTCTGTGGAGGTGTGCGTGTGCGCCGCTATAGGGATCTGGTGACTACACTGACTGTTAGTAAAATGCATGCCATGCATTTTAAGAATAATAATAATAGTAATAATATTATAATCATAATAATAATCATAATAATAATAATACTCTGAATATGGAAATTAGTGGGGGTGAAGTGCGCTTCAGAACTAAGCACTTACCAATAGATTCTGGAGATTTAAATACGGAGAGAAGAAAGACAGCATAAAAATATTATTATATTCCTTATAATTTGGTACAACGTTTTCAGTTAAAGCTTTATATACTAAATAATCTATGTCACATGTGAAAAAATTAATTCTTAATTTACATTAACAGAAGGTTAATTTATACAGTTCTGCTGACAACAAGCAAAAAGTCAGTTAACAAGACGATTTAACATCACAGGACAGGTCAAAAGCTGAAAATTCTGGGAAGACACGTGATTAAACAACTTATATTCTACAACAATATCTACTACAATTGCCAAAGAAAAAATCTCATTATATCCCAATTATGTTATTTAGGGACAAGCTTTAAACTTGATAAATTTAGAGGGCTTTAAAAAAAACCAAAAATCTAAACAGTGCAAAAGAACAAACTAGGGCAGGAGGAGAGTGAAAGAACTGCTAGGGAGGTGCAAGGGGCAAAGAGAGAGAGAGCAACAAAAGTTGGATTCTACGCCAAAAGCAGACTTCTGTAGATCCAGAAAATATAGGATTCATAAAGCTTTAGCATGGGCGCACACTACTGTGGCTAAATGTGTTGGAAAAAAATATTAAATTATTCCATGGATTACCCAAAGATTTATTTACTCTTTTTTTTTTTTTTTAAATTTTATTTTTAATCTATAATTGTGCATGGGAAAAAGTTTTGTGTTTTATGTATTTGTGAGAAGAAAGATGTGTCCAAACTGGCTAATCTTTAGTGGAGTCAAATGTGGAAAAGACAGCACAAAACACATTCTAAATTTTAGTTGAAGTGTCTAATGTAGGTTTTGCTTTTGATGAATATAACCATTGGTACTCCTTGCAATTTCTGAATGAAGTCCAATGTTGAAATAAATTTGTAAAAAAAAACCCAAAACAAACAACCAAAAATAAAAAAGGAAAGAAGAAAGAAAGAGGAGAAAATGGATCCATCAAGTACTGCAAAAAGCAGTAAAGAAAAAAAATTATCAAAAAGTACAGTCACAGCAGTGAGCAATGTGGAGTAAACAGAAGCTGCAAAACACATAGAGGCAGACTCTAGAAAAGGCTATGACAACATCACAGACATGGACAACACACTTAGTAATACAGGAAAGAGAGAAGGAAGAGAAATCATTACCTATATTAAAAAATAATAATAATTAAAAAAAATAGATAAAAAAGGAAGAGAAAGAAAAGGTGAGAGAGAACAACTCTGGGCATTAGTGGAAACAGTAACAAGACCCTACCTGAGCGTAACTGCTTGATGCGTCCATTGTTGTTGCTTGTGTCAACAGGTAAGAAATCTTTGAACCATGTAATTTCGGGATCAGGATTGCCACTGGCTGCACATAGCATGGTAGCTGTACGAGTTCGTTCAACCACTTTCAGCTGTGGGCCCATATCAATGGTGGGGAAACCTCGGGGAATTTGATCCTCTGCAAATGAAATGTAGGATTTGAAGGATTTTACATGAGTTACATAGTAACTCATGAAAGCACCAATCACTACTGTGTTTAAGTTCAAAGATGTCCTAATTGTATGCAAAGAACTGATGCAAAAAACATATGGTCAGGTAATGTACAGTGATAAAAATGCTGATACAAAATATAAAGTTCACCAAAAAAAGACTACTAACTTATAAAATGCATTAAATTGGCATAGATACTGTGCGTAGTGCATAATCCTTAGATTATCACTATAGTACTTTACAACATCGATGTTGCCCTGCTTGTGAGAGTCATTATTTTATGTGGAACATTGAACTACCATGTGTATTGACAACAGGAAAAACTCCTTTTGTTTACATGAGCCAAGTACATAATGAGGTAAGACCACGTGGCATAAGATTTTGCCAGGGATGTAGGAAACCTGACTTACATTTCTTACTCTTCTTACTGCTACCTATGTGCTGTTGATCTCAACATTTTGTGTCCCTGTGCATCAGTTGGCCATCTATAAGATGGGTATGACAGTCCTTTACTGCTACAGAGAAGTGCTATGAGGATGAATGCATATAAGATTACAAAGTACTGAGAAACTCTAAATATTAGATCTATGCAGATATCAAAGTTAAACTGACAGGACATTCACAATGATCTCGAGTGAATACAACTGTGTCAATGAAAACATTCAGATGGTGTTTTGGTCCAAAATCCTCACCCTAGTGTAGTCAATAGCAAAATATTAAGAACTGCTGAACAAGAGAAATTTATTTCTTAAGATGATACACTCTAGTAGGCAATACTGGAAGTACAGTGGGACATGAAATTTCTCAAAAACCAAGTTAGCACAGGTAAAATAACCTATTTGAATTACCAGCATCTTGCTTTTCATTTTCCTTTACATAGTATCAATATTTTTATGGAAAAATAATCGCTCTTATTTCAGTTCAAAGAGGACAAGCAAAAAAAAAAAAAAATCAAAGAAAGAGGATAAATGCTAACTATAAAACACATACCTTACTAAATTTCTTAATTGGTGGCTACTGACATGCAATTGACTGAGGAATAAAATTAATTTAGAATTAATTGTTCTGGGTCAACTTTCTTTTATGAAAAATGTGTCACTTTCAAATAGCTTCAGGGAAGTCTTCAGACTTTTCCGAAAAATGTATAGCAAGCAAGTACATCCTATAAATCTTTGCAGTTCCTGGGGCCTGCTGTTGCCTGTGAGCTACCTAGTTACTTCCAACACAACTGCACATAGATACTACTCTGGTACACTAACCACAATTCTCCAGTAAGTTGGCATAACTCTTCAGAGCTAGTATTTCTACCAGCCAGTGGTTAAGTATCAAAAGCCTTCACTATAGCCTTTTCCCAAAGAAAGGCATGTTTCATGTTATAAACAAGAAGCCTTTGCTCTGAGAGTTACAGAGAAGATTAGGCTTGTGAAATAGAACTGGATTTTTATGATCTGACTTTTCCTTTTGTACTTGGCTCACACAGAAAACCCTGGAGTTCCTTTTGCAAACACTTAAGTGCAATACAACAAAGATAATCTATCTTGAATACTAATAGCATGGAGTAGTAAAGAGCTTTCCTTTCTTGTATTTAATAAGGATAATTAAATTCTATCCATCCCCCTTATGCATACAATCTCTTTGAATGAATGGTCTCCATGAAATTTTCATGAGAAACATCACAATGTAACAGATTCAATAGCCAGAAATGTTATATTTTTGACAGCTGTGGCTTGATTCCAATCTAGCTTTCAGGTATTTGGCAATAAAACCCGATATTCAACATAAAAATAGATCAGAAAAAGAATGACATTTTGAATTGGAGTGCTTATTGCAGTGGATTTAAGTTGTTATTGGCTGGGGTTTTTTTTCTTTTCTTTTTTCTTTTTTTTTTTGGTTAGTGAATTGTACAAAAATACCTTCACTCTGTAATGATACCAGTTGTGACAAATCATCAAAAACACTGCAAGAGAGCTGAGCATCAAAGAATTGAACAACTGCCTGTCAGCCACAATAAAAGAAAAAGGAACTAATAGAAAATTTGGATATATTGGTAGCTCTACAATTTTACATGAGGTGAAAATAAAATATTTTTTACTGCTCACTAATATGCTCATTAGACTCTAAACCACAGTATACACCAGTGTTCTCCAATAATATTCAGTTCTAGTGAATTATCTTCAAATTCATCAACAATTTAAATCAGACTTGACCTTCTCAAAGCCATTTGGTACTGTCATTTTGAGAGGCCATTAAAGGGCAGATTTATCTGTCCTTCTGCTTAGCGAGTCATACATGTAATATATATTTTTTGTTTAGGATGACAGACAAAACAGATTTAGAAACAGAGTACACGCTTTGAGTTTGTTAGGTGTCTTAATAATGCTGCATTCCATTACTGCCATTAAGAGAATGCCTTTAGTACTGTGTTATTATAATTTCCAATTACTGGAAGAACGCTATTATAGTTATTTTTCAACAAATGTATGATTTGAACAACAGAGAAAGGCAATTATGAAGACCGGTTACCACATGGACCCTTCAGAGGGAATGATACAAAACAGTCTTGCCTGGTTTCCCATCATGGTTCTTAGTACTTCTAAACTGTCTGTGTATTCAATGTGTTTGACATTGCTAATCTTTAAATGACATCCTTGAGATTGAAAACTTGGCACTTCTGTTGCCAGTTCTGTGAAAGGAGTTATCTTCCAAGCAATTAATATGAAAAATCACATTAACCTCTACATTCAGTTTTAAATATATTACACATATTTACATCGTCCAACACACAATTTCACGTTACTGCACCTTTCTTAAGAGCTGAGTAACAACTGTCACAGCACTTAAAGTACACTCCAACTCAACTTTTGTGTGTAAACAGTAATTTTTATGGAGTAGTATCTTGAAAGTATAAACAAGTTAAATTAGTGCTCTACCAAAAAGAAATCATACTTAACATTTAAGAGCACCTACAGGATAAAAACTCCAAACATAGCTGTGCCACAAATATATATCATAAACACTGCACAGCCTTTAACTGTGTTTTCTCCCATCTTAGAGGAAAAAGTAAGCTGTTGCAATCTCTCTTTTTTAAATGACATAATTACTTCATAAGATTTCAGGAACTTTCCAAGCTATGTCTGCAGGCATACTGTTGATCCTATATGTAAACAAAAGCTGGATGCAAAAAAATAACAGATGAGGATTTAATCCAAATCCTGTACAATGGATTAATGATAAAGCCACCTAGGTGTACAATACAGCTAAACAAAGATAAAACCAGTGATCTTCATCCAGCATTTGTGCCACACCTTAACTTCTAGACTACTTTTCCTGTAAAAACCTACTTTCAGATCATGTCCAGGGCCTGCTGGCAGCAATGAGAGCAGCATCTTTTAGAAACAGATTGGGTCTTAAAGACTTGAATTCTTCATAGCTACTTTGCTGAATTGCTTTGGCAATCATAATTGTGTTTTAACAAAAAAAGACAGAATAGTATGAATAGTTTTCTCAGTTACGGTACATTATGATAAAACTGCTATGATAAGGATATGAAATGCAAATGTGAAGTACCTAAAGCAAATTGTGATGACTTTGGTTGCGCATTATAAAGGCAAGGTAAGAGCACTCGGGTATAAAACTTAACAGCTGACACAGAAACAGGGTAATATTCCTGTTAAGTATTTCATTTCATGTTACCTATTTGCATAATCAAAATACCCATGTTCCAAAACATCAGTATCAACCTGGAGTTAAATCTGTGTAGTCAGCCTAACTAAATGACATACTCGAAGTAGTCCATCATCGAATCATATAATGGTTTTAATTGGAAAGGACCTTAAAGATCATCAAGTCCCGACCCCCCTGCATCGACAGGGACTCCTCTCACAAGATCAGGTTGCTCAGAGCCCCATCCAACCAACGCCTCCAGGAATGGGGCTTCCACAACTTCCTGGGCAACCTGTTAAAGTGCATCACCACCCTCACACTACAGAATTTCCTCCTAATGTCTAACCTAGATCTCCACTCTTCCAGTTTCGATCCATTTCCACTTGTCGTCTCAATACAAGCCCTTGTAAAAGGCCCCTCCCCAGCTTTTCTATAAGCCCTCTTCAGGTACTGGAAGGCTGCTATAAGTCCCCTGGAGCCCTCTATTCTCCAGGCTGGACAGCCCCAATTCTCCCTGCCAGTCCTTGTAGGAGATGTGTTCGAGCCCTTGGATCATCTTTGTGGCCTTCCTCTGGACTTTCTCCAGAGGCTCCATGTCCTTTCTATGTTAGGGGATCCAGATCTGGACACAGTACTCCAGCTGGAGTCTTACAATATCTGAGTAAAAGGCGAGAATCACCTCCCTTGACCTGCTGGCCATGCTTCTTTTGATGCAGCTCAGGAAATGTATGGCTGTCTGGGCTGCAAGCTAACATGGCCAGCTCATTGGCTGATTCACCAGAAGGCTGTGCTGCCATTCATCAATATTTGGATATACTCGAGAGCTGGGCAAAGAGGAATTAATGAAATTCAATGAGAATAAGTGTAGAATCCTGCACGTGGGGAGAAAAACAACATTTGCCAGTACATATTAGGAGCTGACCTGCTAAAAGCATCTCCTTGGAGAAGGACCTTGGTGTCCTGGTGGACAAGTTATCCATGGGATAGCAATGTGCTGTTGCAGCCAAGGGTGTATTAACACAAATGTGTCAGAAGGTCAAAAGAGGTTCTCCTCCCCCTCTACTTTGCCCTAGTGAGACCACACATGGAGTATTGTGTCCAGTTCTGAGCTCCCCAGTTCAAGAAGGACAGGGATTTACTTGAGAGAGTCCAACGGAGGACTACAAGGATGATTATGGGACTGGAACACCTATGTTATGAGGAATGGCTGAAAGACCAGGGTCTGTTTAGTCTAAAGAAGAGAAGACTGAGAATCTTATTAATGTACACAAATATCTGAAGGGTGGATGTCAAGAAGGAGGGGGCAGTCTCTTTTTCAGTCATGGTGGCACAAGGGGCAATGAACGCAAATTAGAACACAGGAAGATCCAGCTCTACATGAGGAAAAACATCTTTCCTGTAAGGGTTACGAAGCACTGGAACAGACTGCACAGAGAAGTTGTGGAGTCTCCTTCTCTGGAGACCCTCAAGACCCATCTGGATGCATTTCTATGTCCCAGATTCTGGTGGTCCTGCTCTGGCAGTTGGAGTTGGACTTGATGATCTCCAGAGGTGTCTTCCAACCCCTTCCATTCTGTGATTCTGTGATACTCATCCACCATCACTTCCAAGTCCTTCTCCTCTGGACTGTTTTTGATACATTCTCCACCCAGCCTGTATTTGTGCTTGCAATTGCCCTGACCCAGGTGCAGAAGCTTGCACTTGGCCTGGTTGAACTTCTTGCAGTTTGCACGAGCCCACTTCTCAAGCATGTTAAGGTCACCCTGGATGGCATCCCTTCCCCCCAGTGTATCACCATATATCCTGGTGTTGTCAGCAAACTTGTTGAGGGGTGCACTCAATTCCACTGTCCATGTTGCCAACAAAGATGTTAAACAGCAATGGTCCAACTACCAACCCTTGGGGAATACCACTCATCACAAATCTCCATCTGGACATCGAGCCATTGATCACCATTCTTGGAGTGCGAACATCCAGCCAGTTCCTTACCCAATGTGTGGTCCATCCATCGAATCCATACCATTCCAGTTTTGATACCATGATGTTGTGCGGGACAGCCTCAAACGCTCTGCACAGGTTCAGACAGATCACATCAGTTGCTCTTCCTCTGTCTACTGATGCCATGACCCCATTATAGAAGGCCATCAAAATTAGTCAGGCAGGATTTGCCTTTTGCAAAACCATGTTGCCTCTTACCAATCACTCCTTTGCTTTCCATGTGTCTTAGCAGAGGACCTGCTCCATGATCTTGCTTGGCACAGAGGTGAGAGTCACTGGTCTATAGTTCCTTGGGTCTTCCTTTTTTTCCCTTCTTGAAAAAGTGGGAATGATGTTTTCCCTTTTCCAGTCAGTGGGAATTTCTCCAGACTACCAAGCCTTTTTAAATATGATGGTCAGAAGCTTTGCAACTTCTTTGGCCAGTTCCTTCAGGAGCCATGGATGAATCCCATCAGGTCCCATGGACTTGTACATCTTCAGGTTCTTCAGATGGTCATGAGCCTTCTCTTCTCCTACAGTGGGGAGATCTGCCTTTTCACAGTTTATGCCTTTGCCTTCTCTTAACTTGGAGGGTGTGACCAGAACCTTTGCCGGTGAAGACTGAGGCAAAGTAGTCATTGTGTACCTCAGCCTTCTCAGGCCTGCGCAGCCAGGTCTCCAGTTTCCTTCTGAAGCAAGCCCACAGTTTCCCTCATTTTCCTTTTATTGCTGACATACCTGTAGAAACCTTTCTTATTGTTGTTAACATCCCTGGCCATGTCCAACTGTATCTGTGCTTTGGCTTTCCTTACTAGATTCCTTTCTTCTCTGACAACTTGTCCCTGCTTACACTCTGTATACCTTGTTTTTACATCTCACTGAGTCCAGAAGCTGCTTTCTCATCAACAAAGGCCTTCTGGCTCTCCTATCTGCCTTCCTCTTCATTGGGATACATAGCTCCTGGGATTGGAGGAAGTGATCTTTAAATATGGACCAGCTTTCTTCGGCTTCCCTTCCCTCCAGGGCTTTGTCCCACCATACTCTACCAAGCAGATCTTTGAAGATATCAAAATCTTTTCTTTTGAAATCAAGGGTAGTGAGTTTGCTTTCTCTCCTTCCTTGCCGCCTTAAGGATCCTGAATTCATGGTTGCCTAGTGTCCCATTAAGTTTGATATCATCAACCAGCCCATTTCTATTGGTAAGAACAAAGTTCAGCACAGCAACTTTTCTTGTTGTTTCCTCTACCATCTGGAGGAGGAAGTTGTCATCAAAGCACTCCAGGAACTTCCTGGATTGCTGGTGGTTTGCTGTGTTGTCTCTCCAGCAGATGTCAGGGTGGTTGAAATCTTCCCATGAGGACCAGGGCTCGGGAATATGAAGCTGCTCCTATCTGCCTGTAGAAGGTGTCATCTGCTCGGTCATCCTGATCTGGTGGTCTGTAGCAGATCCCTACTACGTCATATCCCACCACTGTCTTCCCTTCAACTCTGACCCATAAGGTTTCAGTCGACTCCTCCTCCATCCTCCAGCAGAGGTCCATGGACTTCAGCTGGTCAATGATGTAGACGGTGACACCCCCTCCTCTTCTGCCCTGCCAGTCCTTCTTGAAGAGCTTACACCCAGCCATCTACTAACTCCAGTCGTAGGAGTCATCCCACCATGTTTAAGTGATACCAATAACATCATAGCTCTGCAGGCATGCACACATCTGCAATTCCTCTTGTTAATTCCCCATGGTCCATGCATTCGCATATATGCATTTAAGATGGGGCCCTTTTGAAGCAGTTGTGTTGGCAGGGATTACATTTTGCAGGTCAGATTACATTTTTCAATCCTCCTGCAGGCCTAGCGCATATGTTACTGGCTCTGCCCTCAATGTGGGAGATGTGGGGTAAGTTGAAGGTCCCCTCCCCTGGCATTGCTAATTTAAAGTCCTACTAACTAAACTGGCCAGCCTCTGGCCAAAGACTCTCTCACCTTTCTCTGACAAATGAACCTCATCAGCCCTCAAGAGACCAGGTTTTTCAAAGCGAGTCCTGTGGTCTATGTAACCAAGCCCTCATTCCAGCACCACTCCTGTAACCATTTGTTGACTTTTCGCATTCAGTCAGCTTTTCCAGCCTTTTCCTTTGACTAGAGGATCGACATGAACACTACCTGTGCTCTCAAGCCCTTCATCACTGACCCCAGTCCTTTAAGGTTTTCCTGATAGTCTTCAGGTTATTCTTTTGTTACTTCAGGTTATTGTTCTGTTACTTCAGGTTACTTCACTGTGACTCTTAGAAAATATTGTCCTATATGAACCAATTATTCATGTTGAGGAAATGGAGAGTGTTTCTCCATTCTACCCAGGAAAAAAAAAATAAATCTATTCCAAGATTCACTGATAGCTTTGCCACAGGCAAATTTTAGTAATTCTGTAGCTCACAGAATAAAATGCACACATGGAGTATTCCCAGAATACACTATAGATACTGAAGAAAAACTGCTCCAATAAAGTTCATTATTTCAAAGAACAGTGTAAATAAAGCTTTTATTTTCATTATTCCAGATGGCAGCAACATATAATTTGCACTGTTTCGACATCATGACCATATTTTTCAAAATCATTCTTCCTGCAACTGAACTGAACGCAGGATTGAGAACAGTAAAATCAAAGAGAGTATGGAAGGGAATAAAATCAACATTGGTATGGCAAAGTTGGTATTCTGTACTATTATTGAAGAACTATGCATATGAATAAATTGAAAGATAAAGCCGTTTCTAATTATACATATAAGACTCATTTGGATTTAAAAGATATAAACCACCAGAAAATTGCCAGTTAATAAACATTATTCCTACTGAAATATTTTACAAGGTAAATTCTGCCAAAAAGTAATTATGAACACACAGTAAGTTCTTCTCCTGGTGTCCTTTGTTAAAAGCTGCTATATACAGATGTGTCTTTTTACTTAGTTGTGATGTAAATCAGTAAAGGAGGCAATAGCTACAGTGTAAGAATAGATCAAGGTGTTGCAGTTTCTCTTACATTTGACACCATTATACCACACAAGGGACTCATACATTGCTAAGATGATTAGAGACTCACTAACAGTAAATATTAAAAAAAAAAAAACACAGTTGCCCATACTATCCTACTAAAAACATTTAATCACATTCTTAATATATTAAGAGATGTACAAAGCACATTTAATGCAAAAGAAAACAATTTTTAGTAGCTATGCTATGCTACAGCTATGCTATTACCCTGAAAATTGCAAAGTAATGTCTACATAACATGACAAAGAGCCACTTAGACTGAATTATCCTTTGTATGAATGCTGAAGCAGCAATTGCATATTGCATTAAGTCAGTTAATATTAATTGTTACTAGCATTTAGCCTTAAATAAGTTATCTGTTCTAACTAAGTAGTTAATCAAGCCTTTAAAAATATGTATCTTCATAAGGACATGAAAATGGAAAAAGAAATTTCCACCTTTTGGCAGTTCTCAAAATCTGCTAAATTTAAGACTGCACATAGCAAGCCCTTTCAAAAGTGATCTAACTCATGTGAACAATGAAATACCTCTCCTTCTCTTTTAACAATGACATTCCAAATGACAAAAATTAACATTTGGAGAGTCACCACTCAAATGAAAACACAGGCCTCGAAATAGGGGTTTATTCTCACATTTGCACTCAGGCACTGACACAGCTTATAGCACAGCATATTGTCTGAATAACATATGCCCCATTTGCTCATGACTGAAATTTTGGTTGTCCGTTCTGCTTGCTGGTAATGGAAAAAAGGCCATATCCTAAAAAAAAAACAAATTAAAAATGTAGGGAATCCAAAAATCCTTGCCAGATGTCCCTTTAGCAGAAGGAGAGGACTCAGACAGAGTTATGGTAATGAAACAAGTGCAGAGAATGTGAAGTGCTGTTTTAAGTGCAGGGTATCAAATATTTAGGAAAAGAAACACTAAACTTATGAAGCAGAGGATAAAACATCCCACATATTTTCTAATGCAAATGTTCATAAAAATATGTATTTTACACTAGTGAATAAAAAGCAAGAGGACAGCAAAGGGCAGCAATGTGATTTTCCATGATTACCATTTCTAATTTGAGGCTTCGTTTCTAGACAGGGTTAGGACTTAAATTACACTGAATCAGGGTTAAATTGAGGCTTGCCAAGAATGAGAATTAGGAAAACACCGTTGCTCCATCTAGTCAATACTAATATTTCTAGTTTTACATCCTCCTTACTTTCATTTGAAAAATGAAGGGAAAGAGCCATAGTAGTGTAGTGATGGCAGTCTTTGCTTTAAGCTTCACTTTTTCACACTCCAGTTTTTTGCAGTAAATGATGAGATTAGCAGCAGGTTCGTACATACACCAGAACTCGCATTTCATGTTAGTAGTCTGAATACACAAATTGGTCCAGAACACACAAAGGCATTATTTTAATTTTCTTCTCCTCATGAATACTCTATGTGAAAATACTGATATTAATAAATACATCTTACACTTTTTAGAAGTAATTACCTCATGCCAATTCTTAAACATAAAGTAGTAAGTCATCACAGTAAAGTTGTAACAAACTAATTTGAACTAAGAAGGAAGCAGAATTGTCTTGCTTTTGCTTCAGCAAAGAGGAGCAGTCTGGTACAGGAACAGTCAGACCATACAGTCCCCTTCTCCCTCATTCCTTCCCATTTGCACTGTATGTCCAAACCTGCGCATAAACCTAGAGGCATGATAATACTGCCTATGGCAGTCAAATGAATTCTGTGATAAAGACCATTTCTGTTACTGATGTTACACAGCTATCAGTGAGTTGCTTCCTCAATGCCACAATTACTGAGCATTACACTAACCTTACTGGTATGAGGTATGCACAGTTTTTCTATATCTAATGCAGTACTCCACTGGCCTGAAGAACATGCTTAAAAAATTCAGTTACGTGACTACAGCTAGATGACTGTAAAAAAATAGTAGACACAGTAGCTTCTTATATTTGTGGTTTACTTACTATTTTTTTTTCCTTTGGCATTTCCAGCATTATGATCACATGTTTCTCAATTAAGAAAATGCTGAATGAAACAAGGAAGATGTAAGACAACAAAACAATGCCTTATATCATATACTCCTTAGCATTTATGCACAAAATACAGAATACAAAATATTTTCTTTATGAGTGGATGGTGAAATTCTGGAAGAATACATAAGATCTTTCTCTGTAGAAGAGGACACACATTGCTTAAAATCCAGATTTCTCGCAGTTCTGTGCCTAAGCTCAGTAGTTCTCGCTGTCTTATAAATACCCTTTATGGAGTTACACGGCAGAACCTTGTACTAACACTTTACAGTACACATACTGAAGAAGACATATACATAGTAATGTAGAAATGTTATTATTTCTAAAGCCTAAGGCAGTCAACACCTCAAGGTTATAATCTCAGACAGACTCACATGTTCACGATATCACAAACATAGTTTTGTTACAGATTATTTTGCCCACAAAAAACAATGTTAGAACTGGCTGTGGCCTGAGACTTTGACTTCTACCTGAAAAGTTTGCTGCTGCCCTACACTGAAGTAAATGGAACTAGTCTGGTATTTAACATTTCACATTATAATATGAAGCACTATTTTAATAGATGATAGATGACACTTGTACTCTGAGTTATTGCATGGAAGAAAATACGTAAAACCCGTCATGCTTTCTGGCACACAGAAGGCCTTTAAAGCTGGGACAAAGGGCCTGGTTATGAAAGGCAGTGCTTGTTCAGATCCATGAAGAGCTGGCACTTGCACTCTTTCAAAGCATTTTTCATAACAATAACCAAATGGCCTAGAAAGAGGTATTGTAAACTGTTGTGAACTGAACTGAGCAAACTCAAGGAGGCTTTCTGGAAATCTGAAAGAGAGAAATGTCCTTTAAACATGACACTTTCACATTTGTCTAGCAACAGCAGCTAATATTTCTGATGGAACTGTAAATGAAGAATACCGTGGGGATTCATTCATAAGATGCTGAACATAGCACAGATTTGCTCAGCTTTGCTATAGCTCTTGCTGCAATTTAATTGACTAATTTAATCATAAATTATAGCCAGTAATTTGAAATAAGAACTTGTCTTGGCAAAGGAGCACAGAATGTTCAAAAAGGCTTTTTAAAAACTGCTGTACACACTGAGCTCAAGGTTCACACCTATAAGACCACCATAATTATTTCAACTGATCAGGAAATTCAGTGCTACCTCTAAAAAAATCAAAATCCACCAGGGGCAGTGCAAAATGAAATGTGTCACAATCTACAGTCTGAGTGAACATCTCCAAATTATAAATAAATAAATAAATGTAATCTACAATTGAGCTTTTCCTTACTAAATATTAAGTCGATTTTATATAGAGTATAAAAAGCTTTTTAGTTTTACATTTTCCTTTTAAGATAATTTTCTCACCAACTTCTGCCTAGCTGATCAAAGCTGATCTGAACAAAGCAAGACATACTTTCCAGAAATAAAGTGAAGAAGGCTTAGGTTTTTTGCTTTGCTTTGGTTTGATTTTTTTTTTTTTTTTAATAAAATAAACTCCTGCAAATGAAAATAAGAATTTGTTAGCATAAGAAGAGTGATGTTTCAGTTCCAGTACTAGCATGGACATAATGAAGCAGCTATTCTGTGTAGCTTGAAGTCATTGGCCTAAACAAGTGCTGTAGTAAGGTTTACACAATCCAGTGTGATTGCCAGAATGCCGAGGTAGTAATTATGTGAGGTAGGGTGGGGGTTCATGAGAGGGGGAAGTTCATCTGAGAAGAAATAGAAAGTTTAATGTCATGTTAGTTATTTGCAAATTCATCACAAACTGTTCCGTGAAAAAAAGTTAATGAAGTCAAACAGCTGCGGAGAGCAAGTTCCTGCCTTTAAGGAGATATGGTGTAACAGATTAAACTCAGCATTGTGCGTGTCAGCTACATTGAAAATCAGTGTAAGCGAAAAAAACCCTCCATGACAACTCTCCAGACACAACACATGGTAAGTTGCATGAAGAAAATACAAATGAAGAAAACAAAATGCTTGAAAAGATGTGAATCTGTTCAGCAGGGACTTAGTGAGAGCACCTATGCCACAGAAGCAACACAATTGACTGAGAGCACCAGGATTGTGTCTCATTTCAACAATGGAATTGTTTCTCCTTGGATTTATTAGTAATAACATGTGTTTTATAATTAAATAGAAAACTAATTTATTTTAGAAAAAAATAAATCAAAGTTCTTTTCTGTAGGCTGGAGAAGTATACATGAAGATTATTATATACAGCCTTTAGAAGCAATAGGGAGCAGGTCAGATGTTATAGTAATTGAGAAATAATTTATTCTGTTAAATGAATATCTAGCAATAAATTTTAGACTACACATATTCTTTGTATGCCAAAAATAATATCATAGAATAATAGAATAGAATGTGTTGGTTTGTAAGGGACCTCTAAAGGTCATCTCATCCAACCCCCCTGCAGTGAGCAGGGACATCTTCAACTAGATCAGGTTGCTTAGAGCTCCATCAAGCCTGACCTTGAATGTCTCCAGGCATGGGGCTTCCACCACCTCTCTGGGAAACCTGCTCCAGTGTTTCACTACCCTCATAGCAAAGAATTTCTTCCTGATGTCTAAGAAGTCTTCCTGCCTTTATTTATTAAGGCATACTACTTTGAAAAAGTGCTACAACATAATCTGTTCTGGTTATTATCTGAAAGGGTGAAAAAAGGATTATGAAAGTTAGCTATTTTTGACGTTTCAGTGACTTCCAGCTCTTTGGCATGTGAGGAAAACACCTTGCTAGCTAGTTTTTTATGGTCTTGCTCTAAATACTGCACTTCTGGAAAAAGGTTACTCTAAACTGTTTACCCTGATGAATTAAAACCTTTTTGAACATTATTATTAACCTTTATTATGATACATCTAGGCCTTCATATTAGTACAGGACTTGATGTGTATATATGTGTCCATAAACACTGTAATCTCCAAAATCCCACCTTAACATCGTATTATCCGTTAAAAACTCATCAACATACCACCTTGAAAGAGCACCTTGAAGAGACTGGAATATAAAAATTATCTTGAATTTTGGTGCTAAAACTCTTTACACTTCCACAATGCTAGAGAAGAATCATACTCTATTTATCAGGTTTTGTAAACTGTTAGGCCAGTATTTTCAAAGGTAAATCTTCAAGTTCAACTTATTAGGTGACTTTTTTGCTATTTAGTAAGTATCATGGAGATGACAGCTAGAGAAACACAGTCAAAAAGTTCTTGCCTGAACACACTGGAAATCTCCGTCTGCACCAAAATGTCTGAAAGGTCATAGAAACTATCAGCCAATACCTAGCAAATTTCCACATCGCTGTTTCTATGCCTGTGATCATCTTTACCTGCTCATACTGCAGCAGGATGACATAAACTGCTGATGCAAACTTAAGTCTTCAAAGGAAAAAGAAAATAATTGCTTTGCCAAATGACTTCCTATGGAAGTCTTGAACAACCGACAACAAGCATACTCAAGTATCTCTATTAGTTTAAAATTAGAGAAAACAACTTTCTCACAATAAAAATAATTAAATAAATACATACATAAATAACCAAATTACTCCCACAAGTAGTATTCTTAATTCATTTTGGGCACAAAGTCTTTCATTCTAGAAAAGTAGATAAAAATTACTTATACAATATCTTAGTCTCAGTGAAAAGCAAAAATTAATCCAACTATCTACTGTAAGTTATTGCTTTCTGTTTCAAACTTAATGCTGGACATCAAAAACTAGCAAGGGTTTAAAAGTCTGGATTCATCAGCTGCAAATTGGAGGACATTTTTTCTCATGATTCTGAGTTAGGAAAAAATGTGTATCTATTATCTAGCAGCAAAATATGTAGCAATTCTAAATAAACTTATGCATAACATACACAATGCCAAACTCTAACAGTATAAGTTACATTCATTCTTCTGATTACATAGGATTAGCTAATGGACCTTTCAGAGATTTCATTGTGTGTTAGGTTTTTTAATTCCTCAGTTAAAGTTATTTTCAATGAAGATAACAGAAATAATGTTAATAGCTATTATTTATGTAATATGATTCTGTAAAGCATTTCACAAAGCAGACATCCATTACAGTGAAAAATGGGCACAGTTGCATCTCTGTAGCTCCATATAATTAGAGTAGATTTTCAAATTTTAGGATTAATTCCTTACATTTTTTCAGTATTTAGTTTTATCATATGAAAGACAGTCAGAGCGTTCACAGTACTTCTGAGTGTAAAAAGCACCTGCTCAAAAATGGTTTTGACAATAAAACCACTACCCATTAAAAAAGAGCATTCAAACTCAGTTTCACATCACTCTGTAATACTGCATGACTGTAAAAATTATGAAAAAAGGCAGTCTGTTCCAAACAACCACATGCAGAAAATTATTTCTTGCTTAGCTGCGAATGGCTTTAAGTTTTTCATGACACAATTTATCTAACTCAAAGCAAATGAGTAATCTCATTGAGAAAACTGAGTGTAATGAACTATTTAGATACTTAAGCATGTTGCTGAACGAACTGTGACATTTTCTAAATTCATTGTCATTTTATTTCATAGACTATTTCATATTATGCTTTCTTCCTACTACAAAAGAAAATCAGATAATGTAAAAATTTTCCCCCACACATTGCAAATATTACAATTATCTCTATAAGAGAAAACAACTTGTACGTGTATCACTTATCTGCCTGAAGATTCATAAAGTGCTCATTATTTTTTTATGGTAAGTACCATAAACATTCAGACATGCATCATCAAGACCACTTCATTTCACCATGGTATTTGGACTAGCTCTTATGCTAAGAAGGTACAGCATTGCAGAGAAATAAATAATTTTCTAATTCTTGATTGTCTTGAGCATCATGATGATGATGATGACGATAAGGTTGAATGCTTATGGGTAAGAATCAAGGGGAAGGCTAACAATGTGGATGTCATGGTAGGGATTTGTTACAGACCACTCAATCAGGATGAAGAGCTTTATGAAGCGTTCTACAGGTGGCCGGGTAAGGTCTCAGAATTACTAGCACTTGTTCTTGTGGGGGACTTCTACTTACCAGATGACAGGAAGCAGTCCTGGAGTGTGTGGAAGATAACTGAGCCAATTAAAGAAGGTGTTACACTAGATCTTCTGTTTGTGAACAGAGAAGGACTAGTGGGGGCTGTGAAGACTGGTGGCCATCTTGGGCAAAGCGACCATGAGATGGTGGAGTTTTCAATTCTTAGGGAAGTAAGGAGGGAAATCAATAGAACCTCCTCCTTGGACTTCCAGAAGGCAGACTGACCTCTTTAAGAGACTTGTTGATGGCATCCCTTGGGAAGCAGCCCTCAAGGACAAAGGAGTCCAGGAAGGCTGGGCATTCCTCAAGAAGGAAATCCTCAAGGTACAGGAACTAGCTGTCCCTGTGTTCCACAAAACGAGCCAGCAAGGTAGAAGACCAGTCTGGCTAAACAGGGAGCTCTGGGCAGAGCTCAGGAAGAAAAGGAAAACCTACTGGCTATGGAAGAAGGGGCAGACAACTCAGGAAGAGCACAAGGTTGTTGCAAGATTATGCAGGCAGAAAATTAGAAAGGCCAAAGCTCAGCTAGAACTCAACCTGCCTGGCATCATTAAAGATAATAAAAAGTGTTTTCACAAGTAAATTAACAGGGGAACATCTACCCGTTACTGAATGCAGGAAATCTTGTGACTAAGGACAAGGAAAAGGCTGAGCTGTTGAGCACCCACTTTGCCTCAGTTATTTGTCAGCAATGCTAATTGCTACCCAGGGGTCCAGCTGTCTGAATTGGAACACGTGGATGAGCAGAATCCAGCCCCCAGTCTGGGAGGAAATAATCAGTGACCTTTTGTGTGACATAGATGTGTACAAGCCTATTGAATACTGTATTCAGTTCTGGGCCCCTCACTATAAGAAGGACATAACAGTGCTGGAGCATGTCCAAAAAAGGGCAACAAAGCTTGTGAAGGGCCTAGAGCACAAGTCCCATGAGGAGCAGCAGAGGGAGCTGGAGTTGCTTAGTCTGGAGAAGAGAAGGCTGAGGGGAGACCTCACTGCTCTTTACAACTACCTGAAAGGAGGGTGGAGCAATGAGGGGGACAGCCTCTTCTCCTAGGACAAGAGGGAATGGATGCAAGAATTTCTTTACTGAAAGGGTTGTCATGCATTAGAATAGTTTGCCCAGGGCAGTGGTGGAGTCACCATCTCTGGATGCATTTAAATGACACGTGGACCTGGTGCTTAGGGACATGGTTTAGTGGTGAGCTTGTGCTGTTAGGTCTAAGGCAGGACTGGATGATCTTAGAGGTTTTTTCCAGCCAGGGACATTCTGTGATTCTGTGATAAGGGGAAGAACAAGAAATCAAATAATATATGTTTATGCTACTAACCATCAAGCTTCTTAGGGTATGAACAGATAGCCATTTAATAAAAGCAACACAGAAAATAAGTGACTAGAAATACAGATAAAAGAGCAAAAGGGAATTTTCAAGTTGACATTTTGGCAGCAGAGGTGGACCCACATGAACCCATGAAAACCCTGATTAAAAGTGATACTGGGTTTTATTAACATTCATGGTTAACGACTCTTTTTTTTTTTTTAGATCAGAACAGAATGCTAAGACAAACAGTACTGAGTTTTTAGCACTATACTAAAGTATCTGCTGAGTATTAGCTAAATGGCAAGATTAGCATTTACTACCATCACTTTTGTTTAGCAGCTACATGTTAGCTGGACTACTTTTGTTATTTAGAGGTTATGAGATTGAAGGTTCACAGCTGGAGATTACAGGGAAGTAGGCAAACAACTATGTTCTCAGACAGTACAAGACGTTAGTTTAATAATTATTACAATAAAACATGTATGGTTTCTATTATTCTCTTGATGTGTACAGAGTAATAATTCATTTTAATAGGTGTTACAGAAGTGCATCACAAAAGTAGATGGCATAAAACCTAAAAGTCATTTTTAACACATTAAAGCAGTATTGCACGTTTGTATGAAACCCTCACACAAAATGCTCTACAAATTGAACAGAAACTGTATTAACACTATTAACATTGTTAAAACTGAGTAATTAATTTTATATTTATTGTATTGTACTATGCACTTAGTGTTTCAAGTTATTTCTGTTGCTGCTTTATGGAAATAACAGAATGGTTTGGGTTGGAAGGGATCTTAAAGATCATGCAGTTCCAACCCCCTGCCAAGGGCAAGGACATCTCCCACTAGACCAGGTTGCTCAAAGTCACATGCAGTCTGGCCTTGTACACTGCCAGGGAGGGGTAACTCACAGCTTCCCTGGATAACTTTTTCCATTGTCCCTGTGAACAAATTTATTTTCTTATAGTAAGGCTTTGTTTTACCTTTCCATATTTTTCTCTACAGTAGTATAACCACTTAGAAGATATTTAGTGACTTTTACGGTTTGGTCTTCTTGGTAATAAGTCTTCTTGGAAATAAGTACCTTTCAGAACTGTTTTTTTGTTGGTTTTCTTTTTTTCTTCAGCTGAGGAGTCTTTCAGTCAGGGTTTAGTTTTCTGTCCAACACTTCCTTTCCACAGAGTTGTAACTACTTATTTAACTTCCAAAAGCAAGGATAAGAATATAAAGTACTTCGTTCTAGCTGCAAAGTTAACTCCCTTGTTCCACTCCTATTCGTATATAAACATTTGACTTGAACTTGCTGGTGGTTTCAACTTTACCAATGCCTAGAGCCTTGGTGGCTGTAATGCTTTTTAGTTGCAAAGAGTATCTGATCAGGGCTACTGCTCCAGCACAGTACACCCCACTTTCAAGTCTACTTGACTACTACAGTCAAGTGCTGGTGTAGACTTCTGCCCTGTGTTGTGGTGAAGGGGTTGTTATTAGCATGCCTGCTCTTTGTAGCCTTAGGAAGATCTTACTGCAGGTTATGAAGTTCTGGTGAGAATGGATCATTTTATCCCAAGATAACAGCTCTCCCAATTTTGGTATTGCTTTTATATGTCAGACAAACTGTTAACTGTCTGCTTGAAGCACTGAATACTGGAAGGCCATTGAATGAGATTTGGTGGTACCACCACTGCTCCTGAGTGTGACAATTTACCATTTGTCACCCTTCCAGTTATGGTGAAGCTCCCATCTCTGAAACTATTTAGGAAATGTTTGAGTGTGTTCTGCCTTGTAAGACGTATGTACAGAAAACTACCATGATGTCTGACACACTTTCTGCCTTTTATAATATTTTCTTCAGGTGTGAAGGGACAACTGAGTTAATACACAATTTGGTAGGATTTAGATAACAGTGGATGAAATCCTGCTACAATATAAAAGGTAAAAAAGACTGTGGGTAAAACTTCCAAAGGGTTTATAAGCATGCAATTCTAAAATAACTAATAAAGATGCAAAATCTCAAATATGACTGTACATGTAAGGTACTTGTAACCAAACTTAAACCAGCCTAATGATCACTTTTTTTTTTCAAAATTTTTTTTCTTAATCTAGCTAGTACTTGAACATCAAGATCAAGAGACAGTTCCTGTTTCTTCTTGTATACCAATGAAATTAGTAAATGCCAAGCAGTCACACTTTATTTCAGTGATTCATAATTAACAACTTGTAAACAATAATCAGATTGTAATATAAAATAAAAATTTCCTTAAATCATACTCTGCCATTTCAAGAATTATTTTTAAATTTAATTCACATTCACTCTAAATTAGCTTCACGCCTTTGGGGAAAATAGAGAAAAGAAGTGTATGGATATATCCAGGCACAGACTCCTGCTTCTCAACTTGGAGCTTACAAAGGACAAGAAAAAAGAAATAGATACGCAATCCTACAGAGTCCTGTAGAGCACTAGCCATAGTAAACAGCTTTAATCAGAATGTTAGCCCCTCATTTTGGCTAATGGCTGATTAATTTTATTAATTTCTACCATTTCCACAGAGCAAAAAGGTTTTGCTATAAACAGTGTTAGAGGTTTTTAAAAAACTCAGAAAATATAAAGTTTATCCTAGAAACATACAACACTTCAGACTGACTTCAGAGAGTCAGTAATGACTGGGTCCAAATAATTGTATTGAATGGAGTTAAATCCAGTCAGTGGACAATCACAGATGGTGTTCCCCAGGGCTCAGTTCTGGGGGCACTCCTGTTTAACATCTTTATTGATGATCTGGAGAGTGCACCCTCAGTAAGTTTCCAGATGACACTAAATCAGGTGGGAGTGTCGATCTGCTTGGGGATAGGGAGGCTCTGCAGAGTGATCTAGAAAGGCTTGATCGATGGACTAAGGCCAATTGCATGAGCTTCAATAAGGCCAAATGTCGGGTTCTGCACTTGGGCCACAACAACCTCCAGCAGCACTACAGGTTGGGGAGGAGTGGCTAGAGAGCTGCCAGGAGAGGAGAGACATGGGATTGTCTATTGACAACTGGGTAAAAATGAGCCAGCAGTGTGCCCAGGTGGCCAAGAAGGCCAATGGTATCCTGATCTGCACCAGGAATAGTGTGGCCAGCAGGACCATGGAGACAATCTTTCCCCTGTACCTTGGTGAGGGCCCACCTTGAGTACTGTGTGCAGTTTTGGGCACCTCAATACAGTCAGGACATTGAGGTGCTGGAGGTGGTGCAGAGAAGGGCAACTAGGCTCATTAGGACTCTTGAGAACAGGTCTTAGAGCTGGCACTGTTCTGCCTGGAGAAGAGGAGGCTGAGGGGAGACCTCATTGCTCTCTAGAACTCCCTGAAAGGAGGTTGGAGTAAGGCAGGTGTTGGCCTCTTCTCCCTAGTGACCAGTGATAGAGGAAACGGGGTCAGGTTGCTCCAGGGAAGGTTCAGATTGGATATAAGGAAGAATTTCACCAAATGAGTGGTGAGGCATTGGAACAGGCTGCTCAAGGAAGTGGTCAAGGCACTGTCACTGGAGATGTTCAAATCATGGGTACATGTTGTGCTTTGGGAGATGGCTCAGTGGTTAGGGGTTGTAGGGCTGACGGTTGAACTTGATGATCTTGAAGGTCTTTTCCAATATTAATGATTCTATGATGCTATGAATAAGTCATTTTCATGTTTTAATGAAGAAAACTGGAAAGTCTGACAATAGTACAGTTTATGGTGAACCTACATATTAGAACAACAGACTTCCTTACAAGGCAAACAGCCAGTACACTCAAAAAAACCCACACCAGCTTCTGGCCTACTATTGTGTTTCAAACAAGGAGCAAGCCTCCGGAAAATGCTCATTTTGGGAAATAATATTCAGATTAGATAAAATTATTAGACCTTCTCAACAGCATGGAAGGTTTGAGACAAGCATGTCTCCTTCTACATTTCCTAATCATAGTAAGCAGCATTTGCAAAGAATTCAGAAGACTTATACAGGTCTGCTTTAAAGTTCAAAGTATACAACTAAATACTATTTTAATAAGCAAATGACCAATAATGAATTAAATTCTGACCTAAGTTTAAAAATAGGGGGAACAATCCTGCAAAATAACAAGTAAGATTTTTTAGCAATAGACAGTTTGTGTGAAATGCTCTCAGGCTCTACCAAACAGTTCTGTAATTCATTTTCACAGCCAATTGATTTATCTCAAAAAATGACTCCACATTGTCTCTGTAATTATTACTCATACACATGAAAAAAAAAAAAAAAAGTGTTCTACCCAGGGTTCTCACTCAAATCACTACTTAATACCCCTCAACAATTTTCTCATTCTAAACCTCAATGAATCAGGGCTGAGGCATCTCAATTTATCCCAAGATACAGAAACTGAACTATAAAGGCTCTGTCAATTGAAAAGTAAGAACCCTTGAATTTCTAAGGCTCCCTGTGAGATACAAGAGTTCAGGTAGTTCATCTGCTTTAAAACCCTCTACTGTTTTCGTCGATTAACTCAATTTGACAACATGCTAAATATCTGGGAAAAAAAGTAACCTCTTCTCAGAGATTTTAGAAAACATGTTCCAGTAACGCATATTGCCAACTTTACTACAAACTTTGTGGCATAGAGATTTTAGAGGTACCTGTATCTCCAGATGATCACAGGTAAGAGAATTTCACTTTGTTGATCCAGTAGCTTATGGCTCAAAAGGAGCATATCTGCCTTGTGGCCTGTGTACAATAACCACAATTTTCTTTCCTGCTAGGTGGAGGAACAACACTTCTAGAGAGGAAGGAGGCAGAGTGTCCAAGACTGACTATGCAAATTCATTAAACAGTTCCAATTTTTCAGTAAAGTATAATATATTTCTACATTCCTCAGATTATATAATTCTTGCTCTGCAAGTACTTAAGTAAACAAATTCTGAACAAGGTTATATTTTTAATATATTAATTTATTTATTTTATATAACTTAATGTTATACAACATAACATTTTAAAATACATATTTATATGATTTTTAATAACATCAGATCTTCAGTACTTGTACTGAAGACCCTGCTGCGATGGCAAAACGTGTCAGCATGTTTTTACACAAATGTGTTTAATAAAACATCTTACAGCCAAACACCTCTACTGAATACTGCATAGTGTTTCTCCTCCCTCTGAAAACAAAAAGAATCAAAATAATCCAAAGTTTTTATGAACTTGGAAAAGAATTTAATGTTATTGAGGTCTCTAATTCTGAGATTAAGAAAGAAGAAAACTAGCATATCCAACAGAATTAAAAATCTGGCTGTGTCATGCACGGGAAAACTGAATGGAAAACACACTACCAGTTTTATAGTATTTCAAACAATGCAGAAATTAATTACAACTTCTGTACAGTGACAGGACATTTAACCTATTTGATCATATCTTCACTGGGAACTTCTTTTTGTCTCTAATTACTGGCATTATTCTTTCTCTGCAGAATCTTTTGCAGTCTTTGTGAATTTAACCAGAATAATTGCATTTCTTTGTATGATTAAATTTAGATAAATTCCGATTTCATCCTTACTGTGGTTCAAATTGGTAAAACCACTCACAATAGCTGATTCTGATTTTTAAGGTTGAAAATGCTATGAAATCTAACTGCATACCATGTTTTACAATCAGGTTTTTAAGATATCATGTGACACACAAATTCACATCCTCAGGTTCACTGGCTACACTGACAGGAAAAATATGGGAAGAACAGATGCTACTAATGAAAGAATTCTATAAAATTATGTCTTGTCAGACACAATGAAAAGAAAATGTTTTATTATGTACAGTCAAAATACATAAAGGCACTTCACCTTTTTATAAGGTGACTGTATATTTTTTTACAAATTTGCATAAAATATATTTTACAAATTGGTTTTTGTATATGAGATTTTAAATTACTTGCTGCATTTTTACTGAGTAGGTGAAAGAGATTTTCTATCTGTAGCTTCTGAAAATAAGGTAATAAAATGGCAGCTGTTCTGAAAATATGCAGAAGGAATACAGCAGGGTTCCTCCATAACTATGGGTGACTAGAAGAAAATTTTTCAGGACTGAGTTGTTTTTCCATTTTCCCTACAAGAAGCTATGGTACAAAAAACATACAAAAATCTTCACATGGATTATCATCTTCAAACATTTAGTTAAAATTATGGTGAGAAAGTCAGATAAAAGAAGCAGACTTTCTTAGCAAAGGAAAATGCCTAAAGGATTTTTCAGCTAAAGAGAAAATCACCAGGTCACAGAGCATCTTTATTTTCTGTATTGCTCAGGGATTACAAAATCAACTCTCATTTTTACTGCAACACACTGACATGGTAAATATAGTTCAGGAAATAGCAAAAAAACTGAAGAACCACCTGATGAAGTAACTCATTATGCAAGCTTAGGAGACTAATGTTAGAGCTCTCTTAGAAATAATTTAAAAAATTAGCTGTTCAGGAGGAAGAAGATAAGCACAAAAGGAGGACAGCTATGGCATGAGAAAGGTATAAGAAGCACAAGAGAAGGAGTATTGGCTTCTTATCAAGACTAACTTCATTAGGGGACTAGTATAAGTTAAAATACATTTAAAAAAAAGAACAAATTTTTAAAAATAAAGGTAAAGGTAGTAACAAAAAAATCAGTATTTTCACAGCAGGACAATATATAGGAAGGATTGAAATATGGGCAACAAATGATAAATAGAATCCTGCCTAGAAGGAGCTGAGGAATGTAATTTATCTGCATAAACAGGTCCTACATTTTCCATTTTGATGTTTCAATATATTATGTGATTTTGCACATTCCTTATATCTCTGTAATTGACACCTGCTTTGACCCCCAAATCTTTATTTAAATCACACTTCAGAGGTGTATTCTGATTTTTTAAAATTAATCTGAGGACTTACTTTCATTCTATCATTAATATCTGTAAAAATACACTACAACATGAGCAACTTGTGGTAGGGGCAAGTTTATTTCAATTTGGATGACATATAATGCTTTCTGAGCCATGAAACCACATGTTTATATGCAACGAGTGTTTCATATCAGTAGATTAATAGCTGCATTTTCTCTAGTAGCTTGTATATATTCCATTGCACAGGTTTTGTGGCAAGGACAGTGTCACATTATAGGCTTGTAGAGTGTCCAGCACAATGGTACTTCAAATGTGCTTGGAAACATAGAAAGCTATTGTAATACAAATACAAGATTTGTTGATTGAAATATTAGATAAATACATGACAGCTGATAAGACCATACTATTATCTAAAAGGATTTTGAATTCACTGTTCTTTTCTTTTTATAAAATCTAAGTGCTGTTTGTGACAATGGAAAATTTCCATTCATTGCACAGTGGAGCAAATACAATATAATGACTTAATATATGATAAGAGTATGGCTAGTGAGAATAGCTCTATTTTGTAAATACATTACTTAGAGCTATCACATACTCCAAAGTAGATGAACAGCTGCAACAGTTTTCAGTAAGCTATTAGTGTGCAAAGATAAAATGGTGCACTTTTGCATAGACAAAAGCTTGGTACAACAGCCAAAACAGCTGATTTGTTCAAGACTTCATGCAGACTGCTAGAAAAACTGTTTAACTTTACCTTTCATATAGAGAGATGACAATCTAACACAATTTAAAAAGCTATTTCTGGGCTGTCAATTAGAGCAGGCCAAGAGATGAACACGGTATTTGCAAGCTATAAGGAGTCTGTCAAATGTAGACACAGAAATTAGACTGCTACATTAGTCTGTGAAATTTGGAATACAGAAATGCAAGGAAAAATAATAAAAAAAAACAACTGATAAAATAAGGACATCATTGATCCAACATTAGGTCACAACACAAAAATGGTATCTGTGCGTTTTTTTTCCATTTGTTTGCACCGATGAATTATTAAATAAACCATAAGTATCTATTGAAAAATAGCTTTAAAAGCAAGAAAAGGAAAATAATCAAAATTTGCCTTAAATTATCTAATAAGGACCTCATGTATTGTCTCAGAAAAACTAACATAAACGATGTTGTTAGTCCAGTTCAGCCAAGAAGCACTGCTTTTCAGCAGAGCGAGATGCAGAATAATTTTTGTTAAAATTATGTTGTATTGCAATAGTATCTTCTCTACTTGTTTTGAGAAGTGTCCTTGGAGATCAGAAGATTGAATTTCAATTAGATTAGCCTCTTTGATGCTCTGTAAACACAATCCAATGTAGCTGATTTTTAGTGGGACAGAAAATATTCTTCCATATATGGATTTGAACATGTTCGTGATCTTACATAATCAAAATGACTAAAAACAGGGAAAAAAAAACAACAAACAACAAAACCAAACAAAAAACAACTAGGTCAATATTCTGCTTAATTCAGGATTCTTCCCAGTGATCATTTTTAAATTGTCTCTTCTTGTCACATTTTCATTAATCTTTGCAAATGTTCTCACATATTTTTTGTAATCCTCTATACTTCCTTATCCTGAAGTTTAGTGACACATATCCCCAGTGTTTTATATTACGATTGTTATTAGATTTTTCAAATTAATGAACACTGACTTTATAAGCATCTATAACTGTAGCAACAAAGTAGATTCTCTTTTGGCTGATGTGCTTTGTTGCAACTTCATGGCCCTGACAACAGGGGGATTGTAAGAAGAAAAGTTAGAAAAGGGATGTTGCTTTATTTTCACAGTCTAATAACTCTATTAAGCAAACTATTGAGTCTTTTAATTCTATTTCATCTGCGTTAGAGTAATTTAATACCAATATTAGAATAATATTATGGAGGGGTCAGTTAACCAAGGACCAATTGTACAACAGAAGGTATGTATTATGAGGGAAGGGTGACAACAAAATATATGAAAAACTGAACTCTTATTATTGTCAGTTTAGGAAAAAAAAAAAAAAATCCAGGAATAATAAAGCAAAAAAATAATTTAGTATTGTGAAGCCAGACTGTTGGAGCAAGTCATCTACCTTAATAGATTTTTATATTATCACCAGCTTTTTAAGTAGTAACTCCTCGTGCACATTTCATCTTTCCTCTTCCTTCCTTGAAAAACTAATAGCTAATTAGGTAAGAAGCTATTTTCTCCCCATACTTTAGCCTTCCAAAAATCATACGTTTGGCATAGAATTTAGCAGACTTAAAATGGATCGTAAAGAATTTGGGAAAACTATGTCCTTCTAATTCTTTTTAGTTACAAGCCTTTTTACATACACTCCAGTCCGATCTATGACCTTGCCTCTGCTATCAACAAGGCTAAACTGCATTTTTTCCCACTCTCACTTCTTCTCATCCTGTCCCTCCCTTCCTTCCTTTCCTTGCTTACTTGCTCCTTTACTTCTTTCCTTCCCCTTTCTCTTCCTCCTTCCTTCTTTTTTTTCTTCATAAAATCTCCTGTGTTACATGAGATTTTAGGGAGCTAAGAGTTTCAGAAAATCTTTAGGCCCACTGCTGAATGAGGTGGGTGCCCTGGTGACAGAGGATATGAAGAAGGCAGAGGTGCTGAATGCCTTCTTTGCCTCTGTCTTTACTCCTGCAGGCTTTTCCCATGAGCCCCAGATTCATATAACCCCAGAAGAAGTCAAGATAGAGGAGGAGTTTGCCATGGTAGATGAGGATTGGGTTAGGGATCAGTTGAGTAATCTGGACATCCATAAATGGATGGGTCCAGATGGAATGCACCCAAGGGTGCTGAGGGAGCTGGCGGAGGTCATTGCTAGGCCACTCTCCATCATCTTCGGTAAGTCATGGGTAACAGGAGAGGTGCCTGAGGACTGGAGGATAGCAAATGTCACTCCAGTCTACAAGAAGGGCAAGAAGGAGGACCCGGGTAACTATAGACCGGTCAGCCTCACCTCCATCCCTGGAAAGGTGATGGAACACCTTGTTCTTGTTGCTATCTCTAGGCATATCAAGGACATGGGGGTCATCAGGAGCAGTCAGCATGGTTTTATCAAGGGTAAATCATGTTTGACTAACCTCATAGCCTTCTATGAGGAAATTACTAGGTGGATGGATGATGGTAGAGCGGTAGATGTGGTATATCTTGATTTCAGTAAAGCATTTGACACCGTCTCCCACAGCATCCTTGTAGATAAGTTGATCAAGAATGGATTTGGTGATCAGGTAGTGAGGTGGATCAAGAACTGGTTGAAAGGAAGGAGGCAGAGAGTTGTAGTCAATGGGGCGGAATCTAGTTGGAGGCCTGTGACTAGTGGAGTCCCTCAGGGGTCGGTACTGGGACCGGTGTTGTTCAATATCTTCATCAACGACCTGGATGAGGGCACAGAATGTACCCTCAGCAAGTTTGCTGATGACACCAAGCTGGGAGAAATGGCTGACACACCAGAAGGCTGTGCTGCCATTCAGAGAGACTTAGACAGGCTGGAGACTTGGGCGGGGAAAAACCTGATGAAGTTTAACAAGAGCAAGTGTAGAGTTTTGCATTTGGGGAAGAAAAACGCCATGCACCAGTACAGGTTGGGGGCTGACCTGCTGGAGAGCAGTGTAAGAGAGAGGGATCTGGGGGTCATGGTAGACAGGAGGATGACCATGAGTCAGCAGTGTGCCCTTGTGGCTAAGAAGGCCAATGGCATCCTGGGGTGTATTAGAAAGGGTGTGGTTAGTAGGTCAAGAGAGGTTCTCCTCCCCCTCTATTCTGCATTGGTGAGGCCACATCTGGAATATTGTGTCCAGTTCTGGGACCCTCAGTTCAAGAAGGACAGGGAAGTGCTTGAAAGAGTCCAGCGCAGAGCCACAAGGATGATTAAGGGAGTGGAACATCTCCCTTATGAGGAAAGGCTGAGGGAGCTGGGTCTCTTTAGCTTGGAGAAAAGGAGACTGAGGGGGGACCTCATCAATGTTTACAAATACGTAAAGGGTGAGTGTCAAGAAGATGGAGTTAAGCTTTTTTCGGTGATGACCAGTGATAGGACAAGGAGTAATGGATACAAGTTGGAGCATAGGAGGTTTAAGATGAATATCAGGAAAAATTTTTTTACTGTAAGAGTGACAGAGCACTGGAACAGGCTGCCCAGAGAGGTTGTGGAGTCTCCTTCGCTGGAGACATTCAAAACCCGCCTGGACGCCTTCCTGTGTGATGTGCTCTAGGTGACCCTGCTCTGGCAGGGGGGTTGGACTAGATGATCTTTCGAGGTCCCTTCCAACCCCTAGGATTCTATGATTCTATGATTCTATGATCTTTAATTATAATTGTTGCAGTTGTAGCTGCAAAATCAACAACACAAGTAGATTTGAAGACTAGTAAGGCCCCAAGTAACATGGAATTTGGATGACTATTAAAATAAAGAATAATAATTATTAATAGTAACAAAGCATATCTATCAGAATAGTTTTCCTTAGCAATAATGATTCTTTGTTTAAAGACAGATTTAGCTGGTAATCTACTGAGTTACAAAATACAACTCAGTATCTCTCTCCACTTCTAATGGGAGAAAGACAGTACTTCCTTTGTTTTATTTTGAAGACAAAACACACAGTATATCTTTCTTTTTGTGGAAATGAACTGCACTGAATATCAGTCAGAGACCTGTTATAGGACTTGAACTTAGGACTGAATGATCTGTTGGGAAACATGGTGACACCCAAGGAACCAAAGGCAGTACAGGACAAGTTTCAAAATCTCAAATACAGAATTTCACAAGGTTTCTCAGTCTGTCACAGAAAACTTCATATACTAACACTGAAGGCTCTGATTCGAAAATTATCTGATAGGGTTATTTAAAAAGTTTAGTTTTATTGCTAATTGTATGCTTTTTTGTATGCTTTTAATTGTATGCACGTAAATCTGCAGCCGTGTCTGCACAGAGGAATTAACATGAATTCAGACAATAGTCTCTACAACCTTCAACAAAGAAACAGCATAATACATTGATTTATTTTCTGTTGTTCCATGTTGATATCAAGGGACTCATGGAAAGCACATACAAGGACAGAGCAACATCCTCACTCCTCAGCAGTTTTCACTAGCCATGAAGAAATTATATTTTTACTTATAACCAAGTAAACTATGAATAGTTCTGGATCAAATAGATCTTAAGGTATCAAATTTACTAGCTACCTTTTAATTTACTATCAACTAGTAGGAATTAAGTAAATATGCAAAATATATATTGTAAATCTCTATGTGCTATCTCTGTTTTGCAGAAAATTATGTGTTGAAACAATGTAGTTTTATAAGACCTGTAATTACATAGTGGGTTAGTAGCATGACTGAAAATACAATGCCAAAGCCCTAACTTTGCAAGAGATGTGTTTTAATCACCGGAAAAATCTTTCTGTTCATATATTCACAGTCCTACATGTACCATTTTGAAAGCAAATAATTACTATCACTTTTGTTATTCAACAGTAGACAATCTGTTGCCCTTGATGGGTCCGTCATCCATTTAAAAAAATGTTTCAGATTAAAAAAAAATCAAACCAAACAAAACCCAAAAAGCTAGTACAGAAAACCAAACATATGTAAAACTGAAAAGGAGTTGTTGCAAATATCAGACAGGACTGAACAAAATTTGTTTTGTCTCTGAAATGAAAATACTTGCTTGGTGGAAGGCTTACACTGTTCAGCATCTTTCTGTATTGCTCAATCCTTCCCTCTGAACTGCACCACAAATTTGAAAACCTGTTAAACTGCAACACCATGAGGTGTGGATGCCATAGATAATTGCATCCCTGTGGGTGACAGTGAACTGACAGGAGTCTGTATCTGCTCTTATCCCACAGTGATGATTAATACAGAGGAACCCAACCAAACCCCCTTCAAAATGTCTTTAGCCATGCACAACCAAAATCACATTACTTTTTTTTTTTTCAGAAGACCTGGGGCTCTAGAAACCTCTGTTAAATGAATTATGAAATAATTCTCTTGGTTTTTTGCATAGCATGGAGTGACTTCAGCAACACTACATTCTTTCTTTCCAGTCTTTCAGTTCTAAGTCTGCAAAGCAGTGGCTGTTCTCATGATACTGGTGGTGTCTCAAGAACAGTAAAGTTTCTGCCAGTTTATCCAGCCTTTTCCCTAGTAAACAGTTGGAGACTACCAAGGACTAAATTCCCCTGAATTTATTTAACTGTTTCAGTTGTTTAGTGCAGATATATTTAATCTCTTCCTATGTAACTAAATGTGTATTTTATTTCTACAGCCACGATATACTCTTTACTAAAAGCTATGTTTAGAATCAGACTGTGGTATTTCTATGTCATAGAACAGTAATCTCATTTGGTCATATCTTTTGAGAATGCCAGCTTTCTGGGTGCAGGTAAGACAACAAAGGAATCAACCTCTAACCAGGAACGAGTGGGCATATTTGCCTAAGAATTAAAAAAAAAAATCTCCATTAAGAGAACAAACTCTGACCATATTTTCTTCTGTTTTTAAGAGAGACAATAGTCTTCATCTCAACATAGAATCTGAAAGGCTTAATAGTTACTGGAAAGGTTTTTCAGGTCATTGAAGATTCCTTTAGTATCAAAGTAATGCCATTAATGTAATTTCTGATTCTACACAGCAGTGTTCTCCCTACTGAGAGCTTTGTTACCTTGCCCTGTCAATGAGTCTTCAATGCTGACCTGGAGGAACCAGTAAATGAGATGGCAGGTCAGACTCTATGCATATTTGATCACTGCTCTCCTCAGAGAGACAGCTAACAAGAACTGGATTTGACATAGTGCTATCATGACTGCAGTTTCTGTGAAGTGGACACCTGTCCATTAGAAATTGGAATGTGATTGCAAAATCAAGCTCACATGAACTGCAGGATATTCAGTCCAACAGTTACAGCCTCCCACCAACTAGACAGTAATCAGAACAAGCAAATGGCTTTTGAAACGGAACTGTTCTCCACTGCTACATTATTACCAGGGTTTTTTTTCTGTCTTATGAGGAATTAGTTTCAATCTGAGGTCAATGAAACTAGTATTTTTTTTTTTTTTTAAGGTTTTTTTAGAACTTCGGGATGGTACTTTTGCAACACATTACCTGGCCTCCTATTTAACTTTTAAAATAACAGCAGTCAGTGAAAGGTGATGAATATATAAGAAAAGGTTCAGTCAGGATGAGTGGATTTTATTTGGTATGGATTTTGAGCATTCTTAAAAGCACTGAAAGTGCACTGATTTGCAAGGCAGCAATAGAAATTACACTATAGGAGAGACTCTAAGGTATGTCCAAACCTGCCTCATTTCCTCCTGTTATTTTTTCCTTCCCTTGGGCCAAAAATTCTTCCTGTGATAGGAAATATAATCTTTACAGATTTCAGCACATCAAATGAAGGGAAAATTAGATGCATGAAACATACAGCAGTAGTGTAGTATTTGCAGTCACAATTTCCTGGAAGCCTTTCCTTATTACATTTATTTCTAAATCAACTTTGCTTTATTAACATGGCATTCCTACAAAACAACATAAAAAGTAGACTTTATTTGGCAATTAACATATTTCATGAAGAAAGATATTAAAAAACAAGAGGATTCATTATATTTGCCCCTGCATTAATATCTCTCAGAAAAAAAAGATGCATTTGCACTAGCTTGTGAGTAAGTACTTCTTTAATGTCTTCATGTTTGCAGACCAAGCTTTTGTGAGCGTCAGAATTTTTGTGCCTCCAAGAGGCACAAAGAATATTCATGCATTGTGTACATTTATAGAAAAATACAGATAAATGCTGGTCATCTGAAATATTTTCTGTATTCACTTCTTCCCTACAATCCATATTAATAATCTTACTTCTTAAAATAAAGTTGATTTTTGTGAACTGTAAGTTTCTACATCTCTGCTACATACAGCAAATACTGCAAGACTTCCCTTCAGTAACAGGTTAAGAAAAACATTTTGAATACTAAACCATAAGAATTTAAATTTTCTATAAAGCAGGTGCAATGCTTTGTGCATCAGTTGGAAACAGAATAAAAAACATTCATTGGCATTTTAAACTTAAGAGACAAGTTTCCAATTTTGGACATTTTTTGTCATTTTTAAATTTTTTCTCTATTACCACCATAATGACATCCAAACTGTGGCAGGCAGGATTCCAGACATTTTACTATACGTGTCTGAAAAAAAGCTGACTATGATCAGAATGCCCTGTACAATTCAAATCCTTTTAGGGTGTGGGTGCCAGGAGCAATTTTAAAAGTGGGGGAAGCCAGGGAGAGTGTTTTTTTCCCTCTTCTTTCCAAATTGTCATTGACTAGAAAGTGGAAGATGAAACCATTTATTTTAAAGTTGATTTTACATGACAGAGTCCCATGTATATTTCTCATTTACATAAAATACAGCACATCCATGACCAGCCATCACTCAGGCATACTCTCCTGATCCCCTTCACTGTGAAGGTGCTAACTACAGCAGAAACATTCAGCTGCATATGAAAAAAATGTGCATGAACCTGTGTAGGGTGTCATTGTTTATTGTTGTTTATTGCTCTTACAGATTGACTTGAATTCCCAGACCCAGATCTCTGGAGGACAAAAGAATTGATTACACAAGTGAAGCATAAAAGTTGATAGTGGGTCAGCAGCTAAACTATGTTTCAGAAGAGAAGGTGACCGAAGATACAGAAGAGCTGAAACAGTTACGGAGCAATCTAGGGAAGTGTATTTTTCTCTCACTTGACCAGTTCATAGAGATTCCATCCATATTTCCATGACCCATTACAGGCTTTGAAATTTGCCTCTAAGTATCTATCAGGGAGGTGGATACATACCCCTGTGGAAGCACAGTTTCCACTGAAGTCTGGCTGAAAGTAAATACATGATCAGGTCTGAGGAGAGAAGCTGGAACAGTCCCATGGAGCAGAATCAGGCATTTAAGCCAGGAAATCCCAAACCTAGGTGATACTTTTCCTCAACAGCTTAGATAGATAATGAAGCAGAAACTAATTCATGGAAATCCTATGAGCTATATTATACAGGAGGCCAGACTACACAGTTCCTTATGTCTTTAAAACCTATGGTGTCAGGAGGACTGGGTCTCTGACTCTGCAACTGTACAATTCACTGTACAACTGTACATAGCTTATTCTTTTTCTGTTTCTCCATCTGAAAATATATATTACATCCTGATTGTATTTTACAAAGATACAGTAAAGAATAAGTAATCAATGACTTTAATGCTCTACGTGTGAAAGATTTTAAGTGCTTAGTAACAGCAGTACATTATCAAAAGACACCTCAAAACTATAGCTCATGTATTATAAGATTTGGTTCTTACTCTCAGCTGTTTAATTAAAGTAACCAAGTAGAGTAGTATGGAATGGCTTAGGCAAAAACAAATGAGACGAAGACCACCTGCCAGATTTATCCCTGAATTTCCTGGGGCTTACCCATATAAGTAATACAAAAACATTTATATAAAAATTCCTGTTTTATTAAAAACACAATCTCATGGACTTCATTAAAAAAAAAGAAAAAAAAAAAAAAAGGATTGTTAAGCTGTTATTCCAGTAATTCTGGAACACAATACTTTTCAAAAACTGCTTTTCATATGACAGAATAGACAATCAAGAAAAATTTTAGAGAAAAAAAACATGTCTGTATTAAATGGTGTTATCTTCAAATTATTAAATATCGTAGTGTTTGCTTTTAAACCTAAATTGACCACAAAGGATAATCACTGACCTGGCCACTGAACTAGCACAATGCTGTAACTATTAATGCAGGTTGCACCATAAATTTTGAACATTGACCACAGTGAATGAAGGCTCATGTATGAATACTTGTAAAGAAACTGAAGATGTAAAGAAACACATGCAGTATTTTCTAACAGCAATAATGTGTCAGTAACCTACAGGAAAAAAAAATAATGAAATCTAGCCTTAAACTTTTCCACTTTTTTACCCACAGTAATTCTTAGGAAAAACTGTAGTAAAGAATCTCAATGGTACGGGTCTTCAACTAGAATCCTAGCTGGCACTGAAACAGACACAGCTATGCTATTTTTTACCAGTTAGAGTTTCACCAACAAATTACTGCAGCTTCTGTGTTCTCTATGTCTAGTAAGCTCTCTAGACAGTGGAAGGATTAAAAGATGGCCTCCACAACCAGAAACATTTCAGAACTAGCAGTCCCTGTGACCAGCTGCTCCATAGTTGAACAGAAAGAAGCCTTTTCATATTCCCTAGTCCTCACAGGAGCCACTGTATTAATAGATTCTTCCTGCTGTGTACCTCTGTAACCAGAAATAGAAAGCACCGGGTCAAAAACTGCCAACAGCTACCACAAAAATCATGGGGCAAATTCTATGTATTGAGGATATCAATCACAGAATCATTATAGAATTGTAGAATGGTTTGAGTTGGAAGGGACCTTAAACATTGTTTAGCTCCAACCTCCCTGCATGGAAAAGGACACCTCCCACTAGATCAGGTTGCTCAGAGCCCCTTCCAACCTGGCTTTATCAGCCATGTCAAAGGAACATTCAGTTGGTTCAGAAATCTCCAAGTTTTACACGGGAAAACTTCTTAGAAAACGGAAAAGCCACTACTTGGACCTCTGGCAAAGGAAGGCTGTGATGGATCATCTCTCCTGGATTATCAGTTTCAGGTTCGTATTTCAGCAAGTAAACAGACCATAAAGCTTGTACCACAAATTCTGTAAACCCCACATTCAACAGTTCAGGATTCTAGCCTCTGCTCCTAAAAAAACCCAACAAAAACCTGCTTCAGAATACCTTTCCAAATAAAGTCCTAAGTTCCTAAATTTTCATGTTGCCCAATAAGAAGGCTCATAAAATTGTAAAGCAGATTTGCCCCACCAACAATATTTTAAAGTCAGTATTATCTCAATGGAAATTCTCCTAAAAATGTCACTACAGAGAATAGACTATGAATCTATAATACAGTTTACTTCAGGAAAAAACAAAGGGGGAAAAAAAAAGGAATAAAAAGGGGAAGGAGGATATCTTTGTCTACATGAACAGTATTATATAGATGCATAATGTATCCAGGTAAGCTTATTAAAACTTCTACTGTTGGTACCAGTGTCATTTAGTCTAATAAGACATAATAATTTTGTTGTACTGAAAGGCAATGTTCTGCAAGGGATTTGAATTACCTACAGGTAAAAGTATGCTTTAAATATTTCAGCATTAGAGCTAAATACAGATTAAAGGAGCTGATCAGCGTAAGATTCTTTTAACAAAAAATCTTTCAGTGGGAAAAAATACAGCAGTAAAACACATGGACCTTGTTGCTGTAGTATGCTTCAGAATCAAAACTATAACAATAAATCTATTAAGTGGAGGTAGATTTTATTAGTAATAGCAACAATTTTCACTTTTTTACTAATAATAATCCTAAAGGAAAATTCTTAAGATTACTTCATAGCTAATGTTATTTTTGAAATTTCTTGTCATAATTTATACTCCAACTTATTAATTTTTTTCCCTTTTAACTCAGTATTGTGATGGAATCAATACAAGTCTGCTCTTAACATTTGTCTCTGACCTGTGTTTGTTTTAAGCTGTATCATTCATAATTGTGATTGATGGGTAATGCTATTCCTCTTTCTCCACAAAAAGCACTAAGCATAAAAAGTGCACATATTTTATGCCCAAGGTCAGGAGAAAATTAATGGATAAGAGCTACATAAAATGGAGTTCAAGCTGAATGGGCTGAGTGCTCTCTACAGGGTACAGCCAAGGCAGCCAGTACAAAGCCCATTATACTCAAATGCTCTTGAAGCATTTCAGAAGTGAAATTGTTTCCACAGGCTAATGCATAAAAGTACGATGCTTTAACTTTTCTGTTTCACAGACAGCCTACAGATAGTGGGCAAGTGTTTCTATTCAGGATTTTATTTAGTATATTCCATTTATCAATCTTTACCTTAAGCCATAAACCCATTTGGTGTTTATGACTAAAGTTGTACAAGCTATGTTTATTTGTCATTAGTGAACTTTACAGATTTTCCTGTTCATTCTCTCTCAAGTTTCCTGTCAAGATAACAAGTGAACAGTAGAGCTTTCAAAAAACAACCACACACACATAAAAGTATGAAATTTAGAAAGTTAAAATAATTGAATTACTATATATGTGACTTCTCCTTTAATATAAAATATGGTTTAAAAAGGTAAGAAACAATAACATATTTTTTTTTCTCCCACAAACATAAAGAAAAACTAAATTTCTTTTCAACCAGAAGACCACAGGAACAGTAGGAGAAATGATGACAAAAAAACTCTTTTACAGTATTTTTTAGACACTTATATTGTCCTTTTATATTTTCTTCCTTACTGAATCTAAAAAAGCCCTCCCCTATGTCAAGAAACTTGTCTCAGTATGTGAAGAGCAAACTGAAAACAGAGTATGCAATTCACTTGAATGAAGACAGTGAGTAGCTGATGAGTAGAGTTGCATGATAAAACATAATTAAGTTGTTGAAGAAATAATGTAGTCGTGTCATATTAATTTATTTGAAACACTGTCCTGGGGTTGCATCTGGTTACGTTTCAGTGTTCATGTCCTTCTTATCACCTAAGGTTAAGAGAAAACAAAACCAAGAGCAGTTGACCATAGATCACAGTAAAAATATCACTACTGACCACATCATACTTTTTTATCTCTTAATAATTTCCTGGAAAAAAACAAGTAAAAATCCAGCATGGAGTACCAGATTACATAACAGATAAATTTGGAGAGAAGTTGAATCAGAGCACTGTTTTCTCACGGCCTGTATCAGTAGTCCCTCTGCTGCTGACACTCTGCTGAAAGTAATTTAGTTTCTGGTGCAAAGGTAGGGCTAGGAGGTTTTAAGTTACATATGTAACTATATGCCTTGTTATTCACTTTCAAAAAAACACATACTGTATGGCTGAAACAGAACTAGGGGGAAAAGTACCTAGACCAACATTTTTTTCAGAAAAAAGGAATATCCATAACTTTAAAAAAAATTAAATAAACAGCAAGTAAAAGTAAGTTCAACCAAAGTACTCAAAGTATCAAAATTATAACTGTGAGACATGCATATAAAATCCTCAGTATTTTGACACTTCACCCAAGTATTTTAAGGGAAAACTACTCCAAAACATTCATGTGATTTCATACATGCTTCACAGCATTTTCATCACTATTGTATCTGACTGCTCATCATCAAAATGCAAATAATACGTTCATATGTTTGGTAGACTGCTGGATATCCAAATGCCACTACTTTATCTAGGCAGAGATGGCTTGTGTTTTTCCAAAGTGTAGGCTTAAGTTTACCAGACATATATTAACAAATACTTTTTACTTTTATGACCAACTTAAATTACATGCCAATTTTTTTATCAGTTTTGTTCTGTGCTTTGGCTTCTTACTAAGACAAACTGTAGGACAAAAAGAAAAAAAATGCTAAACTTTTACCTAAACCTTAGTCTTGGAATTCTGGATTATGTGTGAATTTCTTGAGAATAAGAAATCCAAAGGTCAGAGCAGAATGATACATTAATGTTTCTCTCTGATGTAAATTTGTCTTACAGCGCATCTAAGTAATCTGTGTTATTTGTTTTTTTTTTAAATAAAACATTTCCAGAAAGCTTCTAAATAATGCAAACTAATTGGATTGGGATTAGCTTCTAGAATAAAATCAACTGTACCTTCTTTATGTTACAAGACTACAATTTTGCTACATTTTATTTACACCAAGCATGCAATGGTAATTGTTTGTTACTGTGACTAAATCCCAATGAGGAAAAACAAAACATCATATTGGTTGACTTCAGTATCCACATTACTCATAATAATTTTAATCATTGTAATTTTTTAATCTCTAAAGATTCTTTTTTTCCTAATAAATACTGTCATAACAGTGTTGAGGTGTTCTTCACAATGTTATGGTATCATGCTGTGTTCTTCTGATGACCTTCTTAAACAAAAACAAGAGCCTTGAGGCAATACATTAGGAAAAATTTAACTTTCCCAGAATAAGAAGCTTTCTCCAAATCCTATGGACTTCATTCACTGGCAGTAAACTCCAGTAAATCTATTCTGGGTTCAGTTTTCCATGAGTCCACTCACTTTCAACAGAGAGCTATTCTGCCTCGGTGGCCAGGGTGTAAAACAGTTACAAGGCAACCAATTTCTAGGATACACTTAGAAATTTAAGAGCTCATACAAGACACTAGAAAGAAGTTGAACTCCAGTCCTTGAGGCAGGTGAGAAAGACAAGTAGCTTTGGAGGATTCTGACTACAGTCCTCAGCACTGCTCTTTCTGCAGTCAACTCATGCTGAAATACGTTCAAAATGCTTTCTGAAAAATACAACCTAGGATAAGAGAATTAAAATGCACCCAAACCAAGTTAATACATCTTCATTTCACAAGGGAATGTAATTAAAAAGAATGGTGTAATTCTTCTGGTTTATTTTCAGTAAGAAATGGTATTGTCCTTGGCAGGCAACTTTGTAGTTACATTATTACTGCAAGGGTCCATGGCAACATATTAATTAGGTTCTTCTCTCTTCCCTTATTCTCTTCTACCAAAACCCGTTATCTTTTGCACTCCAGGCTTTGACTGACCGTGTCCCCCCAACAGCTGTTAAAGTTGATTAATTCCACAGACCTTTCTGCACCAATTTAACTTCTTCAGTTCTGTGCTGTACTAGATGTAAATGAAGCAGACAAGCTGGAAGTGGAAATATTATGTATACTGTGCTACAGATGCAAGAAGTGAAATGTCTTAGTTTAAAAAAGTAAAATAAAAATTTGCACACATTTTAGTAATCTCTCCAGTTATAACTTTAGTCTCGACTCTGGATTGACCAATCCTGATTAAAGTAACAGAGATCAAATGAGCTCGCTATATTTCTAGGCTCTTTTCTATTATTCATGAACCATCTTAACTACTTTTTCTTCAGGTAGCAAAGAACATGTAAAGTCCTCTGAACTTGACTCAAACAAGATGACATTTCACTATTGTATGTTTGCATTAGGCACTTCTCACAGATGCTAGAGAGAAGACATATCTCCCCTGGAGCTAAACACAGAATCACAGTATCTTAGGAGCTACAGTACATGGACGACCTCTGCTTTGTTCACCAAGAGACTAATATAATTGACTCTTAAAGTATCAAAGTCTTTCATGTTTGCCGATTCACGTATGTGCAGATTAATTTCTTATTTCAAAACCCATACACTCTAGGTTTTACATTTTTTTTTCCAATTTAGAGAACACAGAGTGACAGAGAAATAACAGCACAAAGTAAAAATACTCTGACAAACATCCCTTTGACAAAATTTCTTCCAGACATGTCAGAGAAGATTTCTGTTGTGGGTGTATAACACATTGAAGGAAATAACTATGTTAGTATGCCAAATGGAGCAACTCCACAGTTACTGAGCAGTACCTGTGTCAAATACCTTGCTAGAGGTTAAACGCTTACAATAAACAACAGGATTAATAAACATTATCAATCTCCTAATCCAGCCAAACCATCTTTCTTCTCTGCACTACAGTGACAGAGAAAGATTAAGACCCTGGCTACTTACCATCTTTTACTCCTTCCAAAGTGATTTTATTTCTGTAAATTTGTTTGTTCTTTTGCATCTGATCTGAACTGTTAAAACTCAGGCTCATGCTCAAGAGGGAGGAGCTACAAATGACTGGACATTAATCCTGAAACTGGTTTGCTAAAGTAAACAGGAATAGGTAGTCAACCATGGTCTTACCACAGGAAAAAAAAAAAAAAAAAGAAAAAAAAAAAAGAAAAAAAGCAAAAACAAACAAACAAAACCAAAACCAAACCAAACCAAACCAAAACACACACACACAGACAACAAAACAAACAAAACAAACAAAAAAAACCCAAAAAAACAAAACAGCGACGGCTTCAAGAAGCTTTAAAGAAACAGGAAATTATATAAATTTAAGTATATAAAAAATACTTGAAGTATACTTTAAGTGTATAAAGTATATAAATCCTATCATTAAAATATCAATCTAAAAAAGCCCAACTCAGCTTTTCCTTCTTGTCTAACACCGCAGTGAGTGCAGTAATACTGGCATGAATAATTACCAAATTCACATCCCATAAATTTATTTCTAAGCTCTACTTCCTGAAATAATCCAGTTTCTTGGTGTAGGAAACCATAATAAAATATAGCAAAATAACATAGAAGGCAAACCCAGAAACCTAAAGACATATAATTAGTAAAGGAGAAGCCTGACAGAGATTCAGTTAGGTAAAGGAGATTATTTTCTTAATGGTCAGTACAACCACCAAAGTTTAAGAGCAATATAAGAAATCTAATCCCTATTGTAAGGTGCCAACACTTCAAGGAGACAAGCCTCCCCTTTCACAGGTGTGAAAGGTGTAAAATTAAATTTTAACTGAAGAAAAATTTTCTTCTAGCTTTTGAAGATGTGACCTCAATGTACATAGTTCTTAAAGAATATAAAAAATATAAATCCCACCCACTATTATTATTATTTTTCTAAATAAAATATTTTTTAAAAAAGCTGAACATTTTTTGAGACTTTGACAGAATCAGATTTCCAACACTGACACTTTGCTCTAGGAAAAATCAAGGTGTAAAAAGTTTCCAAGTCCAATCAACTTGACTAATTAATTAATTAACACAAGGGTCATAAATGCGTGTGTATATATATATGCATGTATGTTTGTATGTACGTATACATATGGAGAGAGAGAAAGAGAGATAGATAGACTCACACACAAACACACATGCACATGCACACACGAACCCTTCTGGTCTCAGTATTTAAGTGCTGTACTTCTGCCAACTTGAAGAACTTACTGCCATTTACCATCCAAACTCTAGACACAAGGGAGACTTATACTATCAAGGATCGTTTATGAGATATGAAACCAAGTAACTCATGTTATATGATGCATGTAACTCATATAACTCACGCCCCATTGTGGTGAGTTAACCTTGGCAAGCAGCTAAACTCCCAGCTAGGTGATTTCTCCCTCACGTCCCTTCCTCAAAGCACCTTCTCCTCCTCTACCCTTGTTCCTTATATTGTTTCCCACTCTGTTTTGTTCTCTCCTCTGCTTGTCTGGTATTTCTGTCCTTTCTTAGATATGCTTTCACAAGAGGCGCCACCAGCTTCACTGACACAGGCTCAGTGGTGTCCTATGGCAGGTCTGCTGCAGAGATGGCTGCAACCAGCTGTAGCCAGCTGTGCCCGGCTCAGATCCCTTCCTGAAGGAGCCATGTCTGCCACTCCTCTGCCAAAACCCTATCAGCTACAACCAAAACACTTTGATATTTATATTGTGATTTAGCTTACAATTTACAAGACTAACTGGAATTGTGAGACCTAAAAATTGCCAAATTTTGTCACAGAAGTGAAAAATGCTAAAACGGGGTTTTATTTTATCAGCATTTGTGCCATGGCTTGTGACATGGTTTTCAGTTTGTTGCAAAGGGTCATGAGAAATCTCAGCATGCAGATCATCTTTCAATTAACATCAATTTAGAAGCATATGGTTGCCAGGCACACCCTGATACTGTGTAGATCACCTTGCAGTTTAAACAGCTGGGTAGGAAATCAAGTAAGGGAGCCAGGAGACCTGCATGGTTAAACAAGGAACTGCTGGGCAAACTCAAATGGAAAAAGAGAATCTATGGATCATGCAAGGAGGGGCTAGCCACTTGGGAGGAATATAGGACTCTTGCCAGAGGATGTAGGGAGGCAATAAGGAAACCTAAGGCCTCCTTGGAACTAAACCATGCTACTGAGGTCAGAGACAATAGAAAGGGCTTCTTCAAATACACTGCAGATAGAATTAATACTAGGGCAGTATAAGCCCTAGTGCTGAATGAGGTGGGTGCCCTGGTGACAGAGGATATAAAGAAGGCAGAGGTACTGAATGCCTTCTTTGCCTCTGTCTTTACTCCTGCAGACTCTGCCCAGGAGTCCCAGATCCCTAAAGCCCCAGAAGAAGTCAGGATGAAAGAGGAGTTTGCTTTGGTAGATGAGGATTGGGTTAGGCTCAGTTAAGCAGTCTGGACATACACAAATCGATGGGTCCGGATGGAATACACCCATGGGTGCTGAGGGAACTGGCAGAGGTCATTGCTAGGCCACTCTCCATAATCTATGGTAAGTTGTGGGCAGTAGGAGAGCTGCCTGAGGACTGGAGGATAGCAAATGCCACTCCAGTCTACAAGAAGGGCAAGAAGGAGAACCCATGTAACTATAGGCCAGTCAGCCTCACCTCCATCCCTGGAAAGGGGATGGAACAACTTGTTCTCAGCGCTGAATCTAGGCATATCAAGGATGAGGGGTCATTAAGATCAGTCAACATCATTTTACCAAGGGGAAGTCATGTTTGACCAACCTTATAGCCTTCTGTGACGAAGTAACTAGGCGGATAGATGATGGTAGGGTGTTAGACGTGGTTTACCTTAATTTCAGTAAAGCATTTGACACACTCTTCCACAGCATCTTTGTAGATAAACTGAGGAAGTGTGCTCTTGATGGTCAGCTTGTGAGGTGGATCGTGAACTGGTTGAAAGGAAGAAGTCAGAGAGTTGTGGCCAAAGGGACAGAACCTAGTTGGAGGTCTGTGACTAGTGGAGTCCCTCAGGGGTCGGTACTGGGACCAGTACTATTCAATATTTTCATCAATGACCTGCATGAGGGAACAGAGTGTGCCCTCAGCAAGTTTGATGATGACAGAAAACTAGAAGGAGTGGCTGACACACCAGAAGGCTGTGCTGCCATTCAGTGAGACCTGGACAGGCTGGAGATTTGGGAGGGGAGAAACTTGATGAAATTCAACAAGGGCAAGTGTAGTCTTGCATCTGGGGAAGAACAACCCCGTGCACCAGTACAGATTGGGGGTTGATCTGCTAGAGAGCAGTGTAAGAGAAAGGGACCTGGAGGTCCTGGTGGACAGGAGGATGACCATGAGTCAGCAGTGTGCCCTTGTAGCCAAGAAGGCCAATGGCATCCTGGGGTATATTAGAAAAGGTGTGGTTAGTAGGTCAAGGGAGGGTCTCCTCCCCCTCTATTCTGCCTTGGTGAGGCTGCATCAGGAATATTGTGTCCAGTTCTGGGCCCCTCAGTTCAAGAAGGACAGGAAGCTGCTTGAAAGAGTCCAGTGCAGAGTCACAAAGATGATTAAGGGAGTGGAACATCTCCCTTATGAGGAAAGGCTGATATGTTATATTTTAAATTATTTAGAAAACTAGTAATATTTTTAATGAAAGACAGTGTCTGGATTACCACCATTTAACAAATGAGCAAGTAAGCTAGCAATGCAGTATGTAGCATTCAGTTATGCCTCATCAATTTGATAAAAAGTAGTGTTAGAATGAAAAATACAAAATTTCAAAGCTGGCATAAATGCTCATTTTTATAAAGTTTCTGGAGATAAAGCACGTCAAAGGCACTTGCTTTAAAATCTGACCGGGAAGAGATGCAGTAATAAGAATTAAACATTTCTGGCATAACATTTGAATCTGCAAAATATGTACATGGGGTTTTCCTTTAAAAATATGAGTAATCCTGTCCCTGTTTAGCTCAATGTCCATATGTCCATGCTCAGCTGAATGGACAAGTGATCTATCCTGTCAGGTGTTTAGCTGAAAAAGGCTCTCCTTAAAAGAATTTCGGCATTCAGTGTAGCAAGAAAAATGGGAACAAATTAAAATTCTCTCAGTGTAACGTCTGAAGCAAAGTTTTTGCAAAGCAGTTGAAAGCAGATAGCTAACTACCACAAACTACCTAACTACCACTACCACATATACCTACAAACAACCCTGGTGAGCTAGGCAGGGCCCAAAATTGCTTAGTATCTTCATAAGTGATACGGATATCTGTATCAAGTGAACCCTGATGAAGTTTGTGGATGACATAAAATTAAGTGGGGAAGTAGACACTCCAGACAGACTAGCCACCCTCCAGGAAGAGCTGGGCAGGCTGGAAGAGTGGGCTAACAAGAACCTTATGAAGTTTAACAAGAACAAGTGAAAGGTCTTGCATTTGGGAAAACCCAACCCAGGGGTGCAGCTCAGACTGGAATCCACTTGGCTGGAGAGCAGCTTTGTGGGAAGGGGCCTGGGGGTCCTAGTAGACAACACGCTCAATATGAGTGAACAGTGTGCTGCAGTATCAATGTGTTCAACTCAACCTGCACCAATAAGGGCACCACCATCAGGGATAAAGAAGTCATCATCATACTACTCAGTGCTTGTCAGGCTACACCTACAAGTACTCTGTTCAATTTTGTTCCCAGCTATACAAAAAAGATGCAGACAGGCTGATGTCCAATCAAGACGTTCCCAGGAGTAACTTGGCCCCCATTGCACCTCATCTTTTCCATGTGACTCCTTGTAAAACGGGAGTCTCCAAATTCCTGATAGCCACCCTTTAAGTACTGGAAAATGGTGATGAGCTTTCCCCTAAGCTTTCTTTTCTCCAGGCTGAACAAGCCCTGTTCTACCAGTCTTTCCTCATATAACAGGCTTCCCAGTCCTTTGATCATCTCTGTGGCCCTTCTCTAGGACAGAGACATCAAAAGAAAAATTTTTCACTGTGAGAACCATCAGACTGTGGAATAATCTCCCCCGGAAAGTGGTGGATCTCTAATACTGGACATTTTTAAGACTCAGCTTGACAAGGTACTGGGGTATATAATCTAAACTGCGTTCCTACTTAGAAAAGTTGGACTGGATGATCCTTGAGGTCCCTTTCCACCTGACATGCTATGATTTTGTTAATCTGGTTTGGCACAATGGGACACGTATTTGATAAAGGGACTTTGTCTTCTTGATAATCCCTGGCAAGTATCTTACACAGAGTCTCTTCTATGATTAGAGGAATCAATAAGATCTAACATGATTTTGTCATAGGGGTTTTATCTATAAATATTTAATAAAAGAGACACCTATAAGTAAATCCGTTTTTAGTACTCCTTTAGTACATTTTTGAATGCTGAAATTAATACAATGCATACAAAATAAACACATTCATATATATATACATACAGAATAAAATCGAAAGGAGTATAAGGCTGTAGCCCAATGATGCTGATATGCTGCTGCTAGTAAAAGGCTATGAATTGGGTTTGCTACGCCTTGGCACTGAGACTTGTCAGGCTGGCTCTGCCTAAACACGCCTGTAGCTTTGTTTTCACTTGGTTTACCTGTGACAACAGTTTTTCTTCTGACAGATGGCCATCACTACTTTTGTTTACTTTTGCTTACCTTCAAATGTTACAGTTGTAGTTTTTATGCAAGCTCATAACAAGAGGTTACTTTGTGCAGACTGAGATATTTATTACTTTAATGCAATGGTATACATAAATGCAAGCTTGGTGGGCAGATGAGCAGACATGGGACTGTCAAAAAAGGGGCAAAGCCTGGCACTGCAGACCCCACAACACTCCGATGCTCAGTTAAAGAACTGCAGGCCTGCAGTTGGGTGACAATGTGAAAACAGTAATGGCATCTGACATACAGAAAAGGCACAGTATTTAATAAAATTGGATGCAATGTGAACTTGCAGACTCGTGAGGAAAGAGCAAGGTGCAGAAGTGTGCAAGCAAACATATATAGATGACCTCGGATCCCAGAGGGAGAACAAAAAATCAACATTGCATTTCTCAGCCTTGCAATGATGAGAATTTGCTGTACAGCCCATACTGACAGACTGAAACCACCAATCTCAAGACGCCACAGAAGGACTGGGAATGAGAACAACACCAGCAAAGTGGGAACTACCAGAAAGGGGTTTGTGTAACATATTTAGCTGTATGATTACTTTTTAAACAATTTTTTTATAGTGGTTTGATATATATTTTGCTTAATTCTGTTTTGTAAGAGCTAATTTTGGGCTAGGAATATTTATTTTATTACACTGTTATTATTCAGATTACCCAGTAAATTCTTGTCTTTATACAGGATATCTTTTTCACACACAAGACCCTGACTCTTCCCTTGAAAGGACAAAACTCTATAGATAAAGTAGAAAACAGTGACCTAGGAAAACACTAATAGAATCCACTTGAACCTAAGATAATGATATTTTACAATATTCTCTTTGTGTGAGAAAAAGCAAGTTTACCAAAATAACATGTGCTATGGCCCAAAATTGTTTCTGCATTACATGAGAGCCAAATGTCATGGCAAGACATTAATAAAAGTTCACATATTTTATTAACTTTAGCACTTATTTTTTCTACTAAAAATAAAGAAGCGCTCTTCAAAATATAAAAAACCCTATACCTGCAAGACTCAGTAATGTATTTTTCAAGCCTTTCATATTCTTCACTGATATTTTTTACTTCTTAGTAAATCTAATAACATCTATAAATATAATGCTCCTTTATTGCAGCCTCTGAACAAATTTCACTATGATAAACTCCGCAGAGAGAAAACTTAGGAGTTACTCATATCTCTTCCCTTTGGCAGAAAGGGGTTAAAACCCCTGTACTTGGCAAATTGAGTTGTAAACCAAATAGAAACAAACTAGGAGAAAGCTATATGAGAATACAGTTAACAACAACTCAGAAAAAGGATCCCCTCACAGGGTACAGCTGCTTCTGTAGTGTAAAAAACTACACTTTATAGCGAGCAAACTCACTCTGTTTGTAAACATGCTATGCGACCATCTTAGCCCAGACACAACTTGACACCTGTGATGTAACTGATGATTACTAGAGAATATAAAAATGCATTGTGCAAAGTTATCTCATCTTAAAGTATGCGTTTTACTACCATATTCCAACTTCTTCTCCAATAGGACAAAATTTATTTTTTAAATAAATGGAGGTATGACAAATAACCACCTCAACTCTCACCAGCAGAGTTTCCCCCAGGCTACTACATATGATGGGAGATAAAAAGATCTCCAAGATAGGTGAAAGGTGACAGTAGGAAATTATTTTTATATGCTTATACTAAGCAGTTCTTTAAGAAAAGTGTTTGTTTTTTTTTTATCAACATGAATGGTTTCTATATGAAAATGCATACATGCAAGTAGCAGCATCTGCAAAAGTCCTCAGGTCGCTTTTAAATTTAGAATTTATTCCTGTTTCATACTATGGCCCATATGGCCACAGATTTCTCAGCAATATATATGCTGTTTCTATGTGCAGAACTCTTGTCTAAGCAACTCCACCCTTCTCCTTACCTTCAGGATTACAAGCTATTTGTTTATGTTGCTCCTTTTTCACTGGTAATTAATGCCATAGAAATGGCCTCTCATCTCTCTTCCTTTTGAGCCTATAGGGTGGCTTTTTTTTCAGAAAATTTCTACATAAATAGAGAGAAATTACATAATTTGTCTGTGACCCTGAAATATTTATTTTTTTTTAGACAATAATTAAATACTGCAAAAGACCCTAACTGCTGAAGAGTACTCAAAATAATACATACAGATATGAGATCGTAACTAAAGAGTTGCATCTATCATGGAACAGTTATCAGCCCTATCTGAAACAGTGCTAGCCTGCAAAGGTTTTACTGCTATCAATAAAATTTTGGAGTAACTATGAGATACAGGAGAGGTCAACATTTTTAACTAGTCTGAGTTTGTGCAGTGTTGAGACAGTCATAGTGATAAGATAAAAAAAAATAATGTTTTTTCTTTGCACTTTTTTCTCTTCTTTTTAGAATAAGGATGGAAAGGATAGCTGTAAAATAGAGACAAGCTTAATAATATTCTACTGTCTGCTTATGGATAAAAACAGAGGATTACACTCTCTCTAGAACTTGTATAAAAGGCTTTCACTCCTAAGATTTGTAATATATAAGACAAACTTCCTGCACAGTATTAATATTTTTTCAAATACATTAAGGAAGGTACTTCAAAGAACAAATCTCTCCAAACTTTCAGCTGTGCTCCACTAAATACTCATGCCAATATTAGTATTAAACCAGGAAAAAAATCTAGTCTTGATCGACAGCTTACCAGTCTGTTGATGACTGCATCGCTGACATCAGTAGTTACTAATTAAGACTTTTTGCTTTGGTTCTAACTGGCTGACAGAAAACCTTCAGAATGACAGTATCCAACACATATATTAAGAATAAAATTATGCTTTCTCATGCCTCTCATAATTAGAGTCACAAAGCTGAAGAACCTCTTTCTTTGTTGCATGGATGCCTATATTTTAATGAAAAAACATTATTGAACATGAAGTGAAGTAACCAGCAAGTTATGCATAAGACTAGTTTGGATTATACAGAGGAAGAATCAAAGATGGATTTTGCTAAATTACAGCTATAAGGCTTTTCTCAAATTTTAGCTAGCACTAAAATTATAAACCTAACTTGGAAAATAAAACAAGATCCTTAAACTCTAAATTTGAATTCACAAGGGTGTTTTTCAGTACTTATACTGAATGTAGCACAGTTTACAATCTTCCCGGTCACATTCTTACCTGTCTAAGTTAATGGCATAAGCATTTCATACTGCTCACAACTTTATTGAAGTCTTCCTTATCTGGATAGCTACAAACAGTTGCTTATAAGGAAAAGAGCACAGTGTAGCAAGAAAAATCAATACAGTACATATCTGGACTACCGTATTTCAAAGAGCAAAAATTAAGTGATGAAGCTTAGAAATACCTTCATCCAATAATTACAGTGTTTTCACAGAACTCTGTTTTGTCTAGCATTTCAGCTTCTGAAATACATTTTGATAAGCCTAAAGAAGCTGTGTTCAAATTACTTACAATTTATGTTTTAAACCGTATTATATACATTCACTTCATAAAGGTCAACAGTATTGCAGTTATGCCACTTACGAGCTTTCCCTGTGAGCCTATTTGCCAATCACAGAAACCATTGCTTTAGAAAACACACTGACTTCAGGAAAGAACACAAGAAGTCAAAGCCAATTCTGAATTATTTTCTTGTCAAACTCTACATTAAAATGGTGAACTTAAAAAATCAGAATAACTTTAAAATGTAATTATCATGCTTAAGTAGTAAGATGGCTACTATGGTGAAAGTACTTTGTATTTTTTCCTTTAAACTGGTTAAAGTGACCCACATATTTTAGAAAACAGTTTTGTATTTGGGAGCTGAGGGTAGTTAAATAAGGTGTATGCCCTGTACTGACAGGTAGCATAGTTTGAGATGTGCAAAAGACCAAGACACAGAAATAAGAAAAGAGCTCTTAATACACTCACAATTACTTAATTCATCCTACTTCTCATCTAGGTTGCTCTGACTTTTTAATACAATCTCCAGACAAATAATTAACTTAAGCATTAAAATGGAGGTTAGGCAGGGTAGCTTTCTCAAACAGATAAGCCAAAAACTTCTCAGGGCAAAAGTGGAAACAAAATGCAATGCATCATCAGCTGCATCTTCACTGCACGTGCCATCAGCTGCTTTCCTAAATTGCCTAGTCATGCTCTAAATGCAAAGACTAGCACTCCATGTTGTTCCTTTTGCCCCAAATAACAGCTGTTATCCATGCAATGAGAAAGAAGCACATTATTAGCAGTTTCGGTATCTGAAACACTGAAACATTTACTGACACATTCTTAGGCTTCTAAAAACACCACAACGTTAATTTTCTGTTTGTAAGTTGAAGGATTGCATGGTGCCGTATCTTAAAATGCTCTACAAAGCCACAAACGTATCCTTCAATAACTTTTTTTTCTTGTTTGTTTTATTTTGTCATCGGTACCTCACAGCTTCATGTTGGAAGATTCAAAAATAATATGAAAGGGGTTGTTTGAAAAGCATATATGAAACATTTTATTTGTTAACTGCTGATATTTTTTGAAACTGCTGTTATGACACAGCTGTTACTGAGAAACAAAGACAGCTCTGTAAGTGTAGAAAGATACAAACATTATACCATATCCTAAATCTGAACCATACTTCTTATATCAAAAGTAGAAAAATAGAGTAGATTCTCCTTTTTTGCTGGTTTTGGGTTTTGGGGGTTTTTGTTTGTTTGTTTATTTTTGTGCTTTTTTTGGTTGTTTGCTTGATTTTTTTGTTTGGATTTGTAATAGGTTTATCTGATGTGGCAACAATTATTTAGCTGTTGATCATCGTGAAGACTGAGATGCTTGTTTTTTATTTTCTTTCTGTGAATTATGGGAATATTTAAGAAAAGAATGGAACATCACCAATTCACCTGATATTAGAGGCCTCAAAAGGCCAAGAGGATGATTGACAACTCACTTTATTAGGATGACAAATAATTCAGATGTTATTCCTACAGCATATCTTTCATACATGTAGAATTACATATGTTTGACATCTCTAATTTAGTGACATCAAGCAGAGAATATACTTCCTTTAGTTTCATGGCACTATGCAGCTCTCTTAACAGCAGTAACACCCCACAACACATAATGATGATGTACTAAGAGTCCTTGTTCAATTTTAGATCATGTCAGACATGTAAGTATCAGGCTGCAACTTTGCATCTCCTTATAAGATTTCTAGAAATAACGTTAGGTTATTATACTTTTTTTTTTTTTTAAATAGAATAAATAGCTATTTATTCTTTTATAAAGATATATATTTATTATGCATGTATGTATGTGTTTGGTAATCAAACACATATGCTTTCCAGGTCAGGGTCCTGGAAGGTATGGATGTCCCTGAGAGCTGAGCAACTTTCAATCACTACTTCCTTCAAGCTCAATACTGGTGCATCCCTATGAAGAAGAAATCAAGCGGAGGAGCTAAAAGACCTTCATGGATGAGCAAGGGTCTTACGAGAAAAAGCCAAAGGGAAGAAATAAATTTAATGAATGTGGAAAATGGGACTGGCCACTTGGAAAGAATATAGGAATGTAGTCAGAGAATGCAAGGATGCAATGAGGAAAGCTAAGGCCCATCTGGAATTAAATCTGGCAAGGGACAACAAGAAGGGCTTCTTCCAGTACCTCAATAGAAAAAGGAAGACTAAGGGAAATGTAGGCCTGTTGATGAATGAGGTGGGTGCCCTAGTGATGGAAGACAGAGAAGGCAGAGTTATTGAATTACTTCTTTGCATCTGCCTTCTCTGCTAAAGCTGAACCTCCTGAATGCAGAACCTCAGGGGAAGAGATAAGGTTTAGAGAGAGAGTAATACTTCCCCATAGTAGAGGAGGACCAGGTTAGACACCACTTAGACAAACTGGACATCCATAAATCCTGATGAGACGCACCCATGAATTCTGAAAAAGCTGGCAGATATTATTGCTAGGCCACTCTCCACCATCTTTGAGAGGTTATGGAGAATAGGAGGGGTGCCTGAGGACTGGAGCAGGGCCAATGTCACTCCAGTCTTCTAAGAGGGCAAGAAGGAAGACCCATAGAACTACAGGCCAATTGGTCTCACTTCTGTCCCCAGTAAGGTGTTGGAACAAATTGTTCTGGACATAATCTCAAAACATGTAAAAGTAAAGAACTTCACTGGGAAAAGTCAGAATGGATTCACCAAAGGGAAATCATGCTTCACCAATCTGATTGCCTTCTATGACGTTGTAACTGGCTGGTTAGATGAGGGGAGAGCAGTGAATGTCATCTACCTTGACTTAGCAAGGCTTGTAACACTGTCTCTCATACCATCCTCATTAGAAAACTCAGGAAGTGTGGGCTAGATGAGTGGATAGTGAGGTGGATTGAGAGCTGGCTGTGTGACAGAACTCGAGAGCGTAGTGAGCAATGGAGCAGGGTTGAATTGGATGCCTGTAAACAGTAGTGTCCCCCAGGGGTCAATACCTTGTTCAACATATTAATCAATGAGCTGGATGAAGAGACAGAGGGTATCCTCAGCAAGTTTGCTGATGATACAAACTGGGAGGGGTGGCTGACAGTCCAGAGGGTTTTGCTGCCATCCAGCCTGACCTGGACAGGCTGGAGAGCTAGGCAGAAAAGAACCTAATGAGGTTCAACAAGGGCAAGTTTAGGGTCCTGCACCTGGGGAGAAAGAACGCCATGCATCATCATAGGTGCATAGGTTAGGGTTGGACCTTCTGGAAAGCAGCTCCAAGGAGAAGGATCTGGGAGTCCTGGCAGACAGTAAATAATCCATGAGCCAGCAGTGTGCCCTTGTCACCAAGAAGGTCAACAGAATCCTGTGGGTGCATAAGGAAGAGTGTGGCCAGTAGGCCAAAAGAGGTCGTTCTCCCCCTGTACTCCATCCTGGTGAGGCCACATCTGGAATACTACATCCAGTTCTGGGCTCCCCAGTTCAAGGGAGACAGGGAACTACTGGAGAGAGTCCAGTGGAGGGCAAAAAAAGATGCTTGGGGGATTGGAGCATCTCCCTTATGAGGAAAGGCTGAGAGAGCTGGGACTCTTTAGCCTGGAGAAAAGAAGGCTGAGGAGAGACCTGATTAATGCCTCTAAGTATCTCAATGGTGTATGCAAGGAGGATAGAGCCAGGCTCTCTTCTGTAGTTCCTAGTGACAGGACAAGTGGCAACAGGCCCAAGCTGGAACATGGGAAGTTCTGTTTATATACGAGGAAAAACTTGTTTACAGTGAAGGTGACAGAGCACTGCAAAGGCTTCCCAGGGAGTTTGTGGAGTCGCCTTCTCTGGAGATGTTCAAAGCCTGCCTGGATGCAGTTCTGTGTAATGTGCTTTAGGTAATCCTGCTTTTGTGGGGGAATTGGACTAGCTGATCTCTGCAGGTCCCTTCCAACTCTGACAATCCTGTGATTCTGTGAAAACTATGATATTTCATAAACACATCACAGACATGTGCAATGACAAATGCAATCAGGCCTAATGTTGTATTGAGCCTCTGCAGCTGCTATGTTGTTTTCACCTTCTTTTCATTTAAGATACTTTTATTAATTTGTATTGAGAGTTTACATTCTGTCCTCCCACATTTTTCATTTTGCCTCCTTCTTCATCTCCTTTCAATTAATTTATTCTCTTTGAGATGTTATAGTCTCTCAGGACACTGACTTTGCCCTAGAATTGTTCATAAAGAGGTTAACAACCTACACTACTAGCAAGACATGACCTACACTAACAGATTTGTAACCTGACCAAATATTCAAAACTATATCAAGTTTAATGGATTTCTCTCCTGCTTGTGCTCAAACAAAGCAGAAACTCAAACAATATATAACACATACTAGTTTGAAAAAAAAGTTATCTTCTCCATGTGAATAAAACAATTTCTGTTCTTTACATTATGAAATTTAGTGGCCATTTTTCCTATTGTAAATGAAACCAGAATTTAATTAACATTTTACAAATGCTACATTCTATGCTCAAAAATACAGGCTGTCAGACAACACTACTTGTAAAGGTACTTCGACATTGCTATGAACTTCAATTAGAAATTCCTTATTTATTAGATTACTAATCAAATTGTTGTCTGTATGTTCGCTTAGCTTTCTCATAAAAAAACAAAACAAAAAAACAAACAAAAAAACAAAAAAACACCCCAAACACAAAACCTACAAACACTTAGCTTCTAACAAGAAATATATAAAACTTAGTTCATTTCACTGATAACTCTTATGGCTAGCTGTTTTCCATTGTGTCCTATGTGGCTGTACTTCAGTCTCATAATTATTTCTAAATCTTTTAATAACGTTCTGATATACGTTCTTTCTTTATCTGCTTCAGAGCAAGGTCCTTAATGAGAGACAAGAACTGAGTTATTTCTGAAACTCCTACAGGTCAGGTCCATGCTTTATAAAACATTAAAAAATAATTATCCAAACAGGTATTTTAAAATATACAGCCAGTAGAATAAACTATGTTAGCTTTTTTTTATGTTAGCTTTAAATGGTCACCTAGGATGAGACAGTAGTATAAAATTTAAGTGTTGATACATACAAAAATATTAGTATAATTTTAGGGCTCACAGGCCTGACACCTTAATTCAGCATATTCTACTGAACCAGTGCCAGAAATTGATGATGTAAAATAAGACCATTAAAGGTAATTTTAAAGATCAGCATAACTGAAACCAATAAAGTTAGACTTGTTCTTACCCTAAATATTCTTGACCCTGAGGGTACTACAAAGCTTAATTTTGGATTACCAGCTCATAATTTTCACTATGACTTTAGGTAATTTTTGCTCAGTGTCAATCAATACAAAAGTTTTGTGCAATTGCAATAAATAGAAAAACAGGGCTTAGGTCATCCAGATCAGCTTGGTATCTTACCTTCAAAATGTCACAAAATTTTGCCCTCTGTTCATATCAGTCCTAATAATATTTGTTTTCAAAGATCAGTGCAATCTCTCACCCTGTAGACTTAGGAAATTAATGAAAAAGTAATGCAAATTCTTTCAAGAACAGGTGTTTCTCTCCACAGATCCCAGCAAAGTTATGGGCAAATGAACAGAGGAAAAAATACCCAGCTGGCAAGTTCTCTGTATTTACTTACTGTACTTTTTTATTAAAGTAGACACAACAGCCACCACAACTGAAACTGGACAAAACGCAGTAGGTAGGCAGACATCTACTACTTGCTACAAAATATGAAGCAAATATACTTCATTTTTCTAGTTATGTAACTGCAATGATTAGGTAAGAAAAGACAGGGAAAAGGAGACAAGGGACAAAAAAACTAGCAGAAAAAAAAATATTCTAATAATCTGAAAGTACCCTATGCATCTTTAGAAAAGGAAATTTACTGTCACTAGAATGTTGTCATCACAACAGAGCAGCAACCAGTTTACCGGAACGCACAGTTATTATCCACAAAAAAAAAAATCATGCTTCGATGACTTCCAAAAGCCTTGAAGACCTTTGCATCTAAGTCTTTGGTATCTGAGGGCCTGGCAAAGATTAATTAGCTCTTGAAGTTATGGCACACTGCCATTTTCTAGTTCTTGGACAAGACAAACAAATTGGATTGTATTGTGAGAACACCAAAATCACAAAATTGACTTAAGCAGGAAGGATGGTTTTTTGACTGATGGACAGTTTTCCAAGTGTGTATTTCAACTGAGAATATTCATTACAGGATCCAGGTATAGTAATCTATAACAAAGTTTTAAAAATGCTGCTAAAAGTAGAATTGGACAGACGGAACAAAGACAAAGCTGGCAGAAATCTAGGCAGACATCTTAATGATTATTTTAAATAATATTGAGAACACATACTAAGAACAGACAGGGCAAGGACACAAAGAATGAGATAAAGACTGAAAGAAGCTCTCAGTAATACTAGTAAATGATAAATGCATGTTGCTAGTCACAGAATGTCTTCTTCATTAACACATCAGAATATGGTTTGGTCCAAAGGATTTCTGGGTACCTGTCACTGTATCTAAGAACTGTATCCATGTTTTTCTTCACACTAAAGTACATGAGGACTTCTTGAAAGCAAAGAATTGTAATTCTACTATGTAAGACAAGGAAAATACAGAGTTTTGAGTACTCTGTGTATTTTCCAATGATTTTGTGTTAATTTTTCTTACTAGAGTACACTGAAGGATCAGTCAGGCTGTAAGTGTAGGCAGACAAATATCCCATAGATCTGCATTTTCGGTGTTTGGGTTTTGTTTGTTTGTTTGCTGTTGATGTTGTTTAATTATTATTTTTATATTTAGTATTATTAAGACCAAAGCAGACTTCTCCTTTGTGGAGTGTTGCAAAAGAGACAGTCCTGTCCAAATCTAAGGACTTACCTTCTGCAAACATTTACTGATTTTATGAAATCAAATGGGAGAATATTAAGAGCATCTGGTTGACTGACCACATTTTGGTTACCTAGTATCCACAGTAAACAGATCATTTCTATACATAATACTACAACCTTGTATGTAGCTGCTATAAAGCAAACTGGCTTTACGATATGCTTCAAAAATCTAAATGGTAATCCAAAGCATAACTGTATTTTTTCGAGTGTGAGAAAGATGAGAAAATCTAGATAGAAATGTTTATCAGCAAAGTTTAAAAGTGATTAGGACATACAAAGGCGTATGTTACACAGAAAAGGGAAAGGGAGTATCAGGCTAAAGGCACTTGGTCTGTTCAGCCTGGAGAAGAGGAGACTGAGAAGACCTCATGGCAGCTTACTGCTTCCTCTATAGAGAAGGATGAGGAGAAGGCACTGACCTCTTTCGCAACCAATGACAGGACCAGAGGAAATGGTAGGAAGATGTGCAGAGGGAGGTTTAGATTGGACATTAGGAAGAGATTCTTCACCCAGAGGGTGGTGGAGTACTGGAATAGGCTCCCCAGGGAAGCAGTAATGGTACCGATCCGGATAATATTCAAGAAACATTTGGACAATGCCCTCAAAGACACGGTGTGAACTTTGGGGCTGTCCTTTTCTGGGGCAGGAGTTGGACTGGGTGATTCAGGCTGTCTCAGGAGGCAGTTGAGCCACCATCCCTAGAGATATCTAAGAAGACAGATGTGGCGCCAGGGGACAGGGCTTAGTGGTGGATGCTGCAGAGTTAGGGTAGTGGTTGGACTCGATGATCTTGAAGGCCTTTTTCAAACAGAATGGTACTGTGAAGATGTTTGTCCCAAATCATGAGTCCTGTAAAGCTTTATTGTTAACTAGAATAGCCTGCCAAGATTTCTGGTTTCTATTCATTACTGTGAAAATATGGTAGATCTACTCAAAGAAAGTAAGGGACAGCATGGTATATGTTTTAGTTAAAAATTATCAATTCAAAGATTATTTTCATAACCATAATTTTAATAGTTATTTTCGACATGACTGTTGATATCAATCTGTTTTTCTGTTTTTCATACAGGAATTTAATAAAGTAGGATAATATTTACAATCATAAAAAAACACCTAAAGAAGAGGAAAATGTGTGTTTTCTTCTGCATGCTTAACATGTTAGGTGAACTCAGCAGACATTATGTATATTTTGGGTTTGGAAATCCTTATCAAATAAATATATTTTAAAACTTTACAAAACATTGAACTTCAGTCAGCAATTTTTTTTGTCTTGCTTGATAGGCTAGTTTCTTCTTACAAATGAGTGTGTTCTTCCAGAATAACTGTTATAAAATGAGGAATTGTGCTTGTATTATTGGGCAGTGATATATACTGCTTATGATAAAATAAAACAAAAAAATGTTAAATGCTCAAATATAGAGATACACACACTTCCATATGAAACATTGATAAGAGACAAGGAATAATCAGTTAACAACAAGGAAGTCTAAACACTTGTCAACTTTCTGGTCTTGAAAACACCAGTTTTTCTGTGTTTTGAAACACAGAAAAAAATCAACATTCTTGTTTCTACAGAGTTCTGTCCCACAGAATAGTACAGTGGTAGAGTTTTTTTAATGTTTTTTTTTATGTTTAGCAGGTCAAACCTTGCTTTTCTTTAAAAATACATGCATAGCAAATACTACAGTGATAGGAAACACAACTCAGTGTGCATGACTTCTAATGCCTTGCATGTACATGAAAATTCAATTATTTATGGACACATCAAATGCAGATTCACTGAGATGCTAAGACAGATATGAAAATACCTGAAAAAGTTTGTATTCTCTAAATATGTTTTCTGCTTTTGTTTTCCATACTCTAATGGTTATACGCAGAAAGCTTGACAAATCAGGCTTCAAAATGAATAAAGTGTCATCAAATGTGCAACAGGTACAAACTTTCTTCAAAGTGACACTTTGACAGATTAATAACATTAAGTGTATATTTAGTATGTCACATAAAGACACTAATTTCCAACTGGTTTGTTTAATTGGTAACACAGAATCATTGAATCATAGAACCGCTCAGGTTAGAAAAGACCCTTGGGATCACCAAGTCCAACCATCATCCTGACTCTACAAAGTTCTCCCCTAAACCATATCCACAAACAAAACACCCAAATGACCCTTAAACACATCCAGGGATGGTGACTCAACCACCTCCCTGGGCAGCCTATTCCAGTGTCTGACCACTCCTTCTGTGAAAACTTTTTTGCTAATGTCCAGTCTAAACCTCCCCTGCTGCAGCTTGAAGCCATTCTCTCTTGTTCTGTCACTCATTACCTGTGAGAAGAGAGCAGCACCAACCTCTCTACAATGACCTTTCAGGTAGCTATAGAGACTGATGAGGTCTCCCCTCAGCCTCCTCTTTCTAAAACTAAACATTCCCAGCTCCTTCAAGCATTCTTCATAAGATTTGTTCTCTAGGCCCTTCACCAGCTTCATTGCCCTCCTCTGTACTCGCTCCAGCACCTCGATATCTCTCTTGAATTCAGGTGCCCAAAACTGAATGCAATATTCCAGGTGTGATCTCACCAGTGCTGAGTACAGGGGAACAATCACCTCTCTACTTCAGCCGGTCACACTATGACTAAGACAAGCCAGGATGCCATTGGCTTTTTTGGCCCCCTGGGCACACTGCTGGCTCATATCGAGCAGTTGGGCAACTAGAACCTCCAGGTCCTTTTCTGCCAGACACTTTTCAGCCACACTTCCCCAAGCCTGTAGCGTTGCATGGGGTTGTTGTGGCCCAAGTGCAGGACCTGGCACTTGGCCTTCTTGAAGCCCAGACTATCAACATTAGCTCAACGATCTAATCTATCCAAGCCTCTCTGTACAGCCCCCCTATCCTCATGCAGATCAACACTCCTGCCTAACTTGGTGCCATCTGCACGCTTACTGATGATACCGTCTTTGTCCTTATCAAGATCATCATTAAAGATGTTAAACAGAAATGGTCCCAACACTCAGCCCTGAGGAACACCACCTTTGGTCGGCCACCAGTTGGATTCGACTCCATTGACCACCACTCTTTGGGCCCGACTGTCCAGCCAGTGCTTGATCCAACAGTTCATGTGCTCATCCAGGCCGTGAGCATCCAGTTTTTTCATGAGAGTTCTATGGGGAACTGTGTCAAATGCTTTTTGGAGGTCCAGGCAGACAATATCCACAGCCTTTCCCTCATCCAATAGTCAGGTCATCAGGTCATAGAAGGAGATCGGGTTCGTCAGGCAGGACCTGCCTTTCATGAACTCATGCTGACTGGGCCTGATCCCCTGGTTATCCTCTATATGTCTTCTAAAAACACTCAAGATGATCTGCTCCTTGACCTTCCCTGGTACCAAGGTCAGACTGACAGGTCTGTAGTTTCCCGGATCCTCCTTTCTGCCTTTCTTATAGATGGGTGTTACATTTGCTACCCTCCAGTCCGTTGGGATCTCCCCACTAAGCCAGGACTTCAGGTAAATAATGGAAAGTGGCCTGGTGATAATTTCTGCCAACTCTTTCAGCATGTTTGGATGTAACCCCTTCCGGTCCCACAGACTTGTGTGCATCTAAGTAGGTGTTTTCCTTCATCCATCCCACTGCTTTGGTTGGGAGGTCTATAGCAGACTCCCACAGCGGTATCAGCTTTGTTGGCCTTTAACCTAATCTAAACACTCTCAACCTCATCATTACTCTACTTGATTTCCAAGCTCTCATATCATTCTCTAATATGCAGGGCCACTCCAACCCCTCTCCTTCCCTTTCTATCCTTCCTGAAGATCTTGTAGCCATTGATTGTGGCACTTCAGTCATGTGACTTCTAAACATCTATCCTTTCTCTCAAATGAAACAACAGACTGAGAATCCTCACTGGTCCACCACCCTTCCAAGCCCTGGCATGCTTCTCTTGGGCTTGTCCCTAATAGACCCAGTTATCTCCCTTTCATCCTTCATATCTAGTTTAAAGCCCTGTCAATGAGCCCTGCTAACTCCTGCCTCAACAGCCTTTTGCCCCTTTGGGACAGGTGCATTCCACCTGCCACCAGCAGTCCAGGTGTCTCATGTAGCAGCCTGTGATCGAGAAACCCGAAGCCCTGCCTATGGCACCAGTCACATAGCCGTGCATTGATCTGCAGACTCCTCCTGTTTATCTCTTCATCCTTTCTTGCACCAGGGATGGGGACAAACACTACTTGTGCTCCAGATGCCCTAACCAGCTGTCCCAGGGCCCTGCAGTTTCTCTTCACTGCCCTTGGATTCTTTCTAACAGTGTCTTCACTGCTAACCTGAAAAACCAGCAATGGATAGTAGTCTGAGGGTTTAACTAGGGTAGGAAGGTTTTTTTTAACATCCTTGATCCCAGCACCAGGGAGGCAGCAAACCTCCTTATCTAGAAAGTTTGGTCTACATATTGGACCTTCTGCTCCCTGCAGGATCGAGTCCCCTACAATAAGCACTCGTCTTTCTTTCTTTACTGCAGATGTTTTGATCAGTATGGGGGTCTGGCTAGACTTGGATGACATCTTCAAACTAGGAGAATTTTTGCTCTCACCATTACCTTGTTCCACTTGCAAGGCACTGTACCTGTTTTTCAGTGGGACTTGGTAAGGAGTAGTCTTTTTGGCAGATATTTGTCTTGCCTCTTGCGTTGGGCAGGAACATCTTGCCATTGTCCCTTGTTTTTCCAGGTCACCACCTTGAGTTGGCTGGAGAGAGGACAGGGAGTTTGGAGTAGCAGGGGTTCTCTCTACCTGTTGGGTTTCTAACTTGGGAGAGAGGGATCGACTCCAAGCATCTATTTCCCTCTCACACTCCCTGATGGTCCTCAGCCGGCCTACCTCATCCTGGAGCTCCATTACTAAGTGGATGAGTTTCTCCACCTGGACACACCTCCCACAGGCATGCTCATCGCTACTTTCTGACAACCTGTGTTAGCAGGGCACACCCTGCAGCCTGACACCTGGGTGCTGGCATTTTCCCAGACGAGCTCAGTCTGGGAAGCTGCTTCAGTCCCAGAGCCTGCAGAGCTGAGAGGTGCCATTGTCTTCTGCTGGGTGGATACCATTGCTAGCTCAGCCAATTAGTGGGTTGTTAGCACCCTGTCTGTGCAAACTTTGTGTTCATACCTCAGCTCTTTGCTCCCCTCCCTAGCTGGCAGCTTCTCAGCGCCCTCCTGCTTGCCCTGCCCGCACGAACCGAGCCGAGCCGAGCCGAGCCGAGCCGAGCCGAGCCGAGCCGAGCCGAGCCGAGCCGAGCCGAGCCGAGCCGAGCCGAGCCCCTGTTTGCCGGCTCCTATTCCCCGCACTCCCCAGGGCTGTTTAAATCTCCTGCGCGGCTCCTGGCCACGCCCCAGCCGTGCCTGATTGGCTACTGCGGATTTACCCCTTTGTGCATATATTTGAACGTTTTATCATAATGACTTATAAAAGTCAAATAGATTTTAAAGTGATCTTATTTGTTTGTAAAACATAAATAATATAATTGACAAAAAATCACTTACTGCTTTCTGTTAAATGCAGCAGGGGACGAGGTATCTTTTTTTTTTTTTTTTAATTTTGCTAATTACAGTAATGAAGAAGTCCCTGACTGTCAAGACTGAACCTAGTCGACTCAGCAGCAATAATACTGTCTGCTTTTATTTCATACCATCTCTTTTTAAGTAACTTTTGCCTATAAGTACTTTGGAATTAATATTATACCAAGTTGCTGAAATAGAATGCACACTATGTTGCCCACATGAAATGAATCTGTATTCAGATTTTTATTTTCATTAATGAAAGCTGCGAAATGGAGAGGAGCACTTTAACACTAGCCTATGAGCATTCTTAGAAAAACAGTTTAACTGTGAAATGTGTTTCCCCGTATCTTGCACAAACAGGCACTCATAATGGCAGGGATCTTACCAGGTCTCCAGCCCCAGCCCCTGCACAGAGCAGGCTCAGCCGTGGGCTCAGATTGGGCTGCTCAGGGCTTCATCTAGTTGGGGCAGGAACCATCAAGGATGGAGATGGTGCAGCTTTCCTGGGCCTCAGACCCATCACTTGGTTGTCTTCATGGGTAAAAGGCTATATTTACCTCCAGACTGAGCCTCTCATGTTTCAGCTTGTGCTGCTGCCTTTTGCCCTCTCACAATGCATGACTGGGAAGCACCTGGCTGCGTCTCCTCCATCCCTCCTGCCAGTGCTGGGGATGCTGTTGGGTGTTCCTGTAGCCATCGCTTCTCACACCTGAACAAGCCACAGTCCCACAGCCTCTCCTTGCAGAAAGGGCTCCTGCCCCACTGCCTTTCTCTCAACTCTTCTAATTTTATTTATATTTTTATTGTATTTGGGTGATCAAAACTGTAATTAGTAACCATATATGGTCTAACAAGGCCTAAGCAGAAGAGGAATAATTTATGCCTTGCCCCTTTGGCTCTGTCCCCATTCAAATATCCTAGGAAACTGTTGTCTTTCTTTGCAGAAATCCTAGTGTTAATTTGATTATATGAGGCATAAACAGGTTTCCATAAACAGCCATACACCAAAGTTTATTATGAGTTAGGTACTGAAATACTAGCACAAATACTCTGTTCCCTAAAAACACAAGGAATTAAAATATTTGTTTACTTAGGAACACTCTGTTCTAAACTAAAATTTACATTCAGCAAGTTGGCTGTGACTTGCAATACAATATCATTAAAAACGATATTGTTGTCAAATCCTTAATTTTCCTGGACACCATTAAAAAAAATCTATTCTGTCAACTGCTTATTCAAGAAATCACTTTATTAGAAATAATGTGCCCCACCAGACAGTGAGACATTAACATAGGTATTTTGCATGTTTTATGACAGGTTAATATTTACATAGGCTACAAGTGCCAAAAATAATTGGGCTAAACTAAGGGTCTTAATTTTAATGGGACTCTGATTTGCCTTTCTTTAGGGTGTTTGGTTTGTTTTTTCCCCTTCATTGCAATTTATTTAACTTTTTTCCTAATTATCATTAGAAAGAGAGGCAGAAATGTCAGATGCTTACTACTGAAATTATTCTACCAATGTACTAACCCAGTTTATGAAGCTGTCTTTCCACAGATTCATGCTAAGAACATAAAACAGTCACTGTCTGAAAACTGAAAAAAAGCATTTAGCTTAGTACACATTTTCTGTCATTGGTCAATACCAGATGCAGAAATGAGTGTAACAGGATAAATATATAATTAACTTTCCCTAATGTATTACAGAATTACAGTTTTATCCCAGTGTCCAGTGACTTGAAACTCAGGGACTTGTTATATTTGTGTGCTCTTAAAAAATATGCTGTGGCATACTCAGAATAGAAAGGTAGAGCTATTCCATGGGGTTACTTTCTGCATTTTTTTTCAGAGCTCTACAACCCTACATCTGCAAATTTCATAAATATAAGGAACTCCTAAAAGTAGGAGAAAGCTCTAGTACTAGTAAACTGGAATATACTTTGCAAATGAAATTCAGTCAGCCCCCACAGGTGTTTGACATATATAGCTTCTGGCTAATCTCACATTTAGTAACTCATAGGAGGTATTAAAATCCTTTTAGAAAGAACTGCTGCTACTCAGTTGAAGATATGCTTGTCTTGACAGAAGTAAACTTACACAGAATGAGAATTGGCAGAATTAAAAAAAAAAAAAAGGGCCAAAATAAGTGGCAATGAAATAAATGAAAAAAGAAATCATGTGTTTGTGATGCCATTTCCAATGGATGGTTCTCCAGTTCCCAGTTTGCTCTACAAATGCATGCTTATATTGCCAGATTTCATGGAAATGAGCAACACAGCCATTTAAAACACATCAAATAAACATCATTTTTATTACAGTGAAATGCAAATATCAAGTCTTAACAAGTAAATCTAGGGTCTGTAATTTTAAAACAGCAATAGCAATAACCTCAGGCTATGTTTCATTTTGTGGCTGATTTTATGAGATGCAACTGTTATTTCTGTGTGGCACTTCAATGTGTCAGAGGCATGCTCCTTCAAGTTAAAACAGTAGTAATCTGACAGTACTCATGACGGAAAGGCAATGATTATTGGTAAATCAAATCACACTGTCCATGACAAGGCTTTTAACCTGTTTAAAATTTAAATGTCATTGTCTGCATAAACATTTCTCAGGAAGATTAAAACTAATAAGGATTATCAGTGAACCTTGGGATAAAATTCTGCAAGAAAAGCTCTAACAGATTCCCTCAAAACTGAGATAATTGGAAGAAGCTGGAAATTTCTTAACAGACAGCAAGAAGACTAAAATGAATAGCTTGCCTATCTGAGGCTGCCCTTCCATAAACATGCAAAAATGAACCTGTATTAGAGAAAACAGGAGTCTTAAAGATAGAGCTAGCCTCTAAACTGGTTTTAAACAGTTGAAGAATATATAAAATCAAAGAGATTCTTTCCTGGAGATAGATATTTTCGCCTTTGTAGATATAAAATATTTACAGGTTTTATTTCCTCATATATAAGACATCAGTGCAAGGAACAAATAGTTACATGCACACTCAGTGATGATTTCCAGATGAAACTAAACTGATAAAACAACTTAGGATAATTCTGATAAAAAGATTGCACACTGTCAGAATTTCAGGATAACTGAATATCTCAAAACCAGCAATAACAACTGTAAAAAGTTTACATTTGGGACTCATGGTTGAGATCAATATGCAAACTTTTTTTACCATCTTTTATGCAGTGGATATTATACAGAATAGATGCTTTGAATTAATACTTAAGGAAGAATGAAATGTTGACAACTGCTTAATACTGCAAAGACTTCAAACACCTTATTTCAATTTCAGTAATGCCACAGGAAATTCTGACTAATCATATGATTGCCCTGCTAGACTCAAAAAGTGCAAGATGAAAAATCTACTGCCATTACTTTAGAGACAATTTTATTTACTTTTTTCACAGTAATTTTATTTTATAGTCAATTTTAACAGTTTCAGAAGAAGCATGGTGTTTTATGTTTCTTTTGGAGCCTGTTCATCAAAGGAATTTTTTATTCTTTATCCCTGAACACAAAGTCTTCAAGCCCACTTGGGTCTACGGGTTTCCTCACAGTCACCAAAATAATGGTTAAGTTTCCCAGCCAAGCTCCACAACTAAAGCACACATTTTCCTAAATGTGATTAATTTTACAAGCCTACCACATCTTTAGCAGAAACCTTTTCCCACTAACAAGTTTTCCAAACATCCACCTAGTATCATTTGAGGCATGCCAAGACTCCAGATTTCTCATAGCACAGGGGAGAAGAACATTTAATTTCCACATCTTGGAAAATATATACACCTAACAAATTTACTATAATGCAGCTAATGTTAAGTGTGGGCAATTTAATGCTAAACAATTGCATCAGCAGCCAAATTGAGAAAACAAGCAAGGCTCAAGCACTTAATTATTAAATTTCTTACCTATTCCTATATTACCATGTTATTTTAAAAATTAATGTGGCCAAGCATAGAAAGCGTGTCCCCTAGCTAGCTAGGAACATCAACCATTTCTGCCATAGACTAGCCCTGTCTCTATTGGTCTCTTCAATAATAGAAGGATTTAAGTTCAGCTGTTGCCCAGATAGCAACAGCATCGTATTGGGCATATATTGTGCTTAAAAAGTGATTCTGTTGATATGGTTCTACCACATTCTGAAAGCACATGCTGACAACAATTTACGTAGAAAGATTAAGCATTATAAAAAGGATTGTAAGAGGCATCTCAGCCTGTCTTCATAGCTTGACAACATGGGAAAAAAAAAAAAAATAAAAAAATTGCCCAGTGTTCACTATCCTTTTTTGCTTTAGCTATTTTATTTAATATGTAGGAATAGCAAATTTACTTTGCATACAGAAATATGGTTTTGGAGGGTTTACATTTACTTCTTGAGTAACAAAAATAAATTGTCTATCATGATTTTCTTAAGAGAAAATAAACTTCTTGTAATGTATTTTGCACTCATATGAAATTAAATTCCATTCACTGACATCCACTCCAAGACTATCTCAGGGTTCTTCACATGCCTTACAGAAGATGCTACTCCACAAAATTGTGTTCCACAAAAAAGTATCTAAAAGCTAAAATGCAAGACCACAGTGCAAGATCTATACTGTAGGTCTTACATTTTTTAATAATTGGACTTTTCATTGGAAAATTCCCTGTAATTACACAAATATCAAGATCTAATACATCCAACTAAATAAATAAATAAATAGTTAGCAATTATTCATCAAAATTCACAGGAATAAAAAAAATTTCCAAAGTTTCATGCACTACTCACTGTGATCATTTTGTCAAAGTCAATAAAATATCCTTAAAAATTAAAAAGAAGCAGTATGCTACTCAAATTACTTTGAGCTAGCAGAGACTATGCTGCCATGATACAACATGCATCTTAAGATACCACCACTGATTTTGCAGGATAACAAAATCCCAACAGATCTGGCATGCAGCAATGAGAGCATTGGAGAAGTTTCTTTTTACTCAGCATTTTATCCAGGTGAAGTATTCTAATACTTTGCTCTTAAATACAGAATGAAATGACACAATGCAACACAAGCCCTAAATTATTTAAGCTTTCCTCTGGGCACTTAGGCTGTATCTCTAGTAAAGATAAGTATATGATGGAACAAAGGGTTTAAGCACCTTGTCCCAATTCCTTCTACTAGCAAAAGGGAAGACAATAATTCAAATTAATTCATTAATATTTATTAAAAGGCAGAATTTCTTTGAAACAGTTTTCACTGGTTAAGACAAAAAGCAGCTAAAATCATGATTTTGTTTCTAAGAATAATAGTTGCTGTACTTTCAGACTACAGCATTTACATATTCTGTCTAGCTTCCAACATACGCTTTTATTTTATTTAGCATGCGGCAGCGCAGAGCGGAGAGCGGCAGCGGCAGCGGTGGGAGCTGTTCCTTTAAACTGCTGAGGATTTGAGAAGGAGCTGGGCTTCCCGGATATGGTGAAGCCGGGGCAGAGCCAGGAGACCCGAGTCTGAGCGGGAAGCCTGCGAGGAACAGGAAGGCTGACGTGGCAGGGGGTGTGGCTGTGAAAGGCGGCAAGGTTTAAAAAGCGGCCATTTGGCAGCCTCCTCTGAGCACACGGCAGCGCAGAGCAGAGAGCGGCAGCGGCCTTCACAGGAAGAGGCGCGAGGGCAGGCAGGGAGCAGAGAGCAGTGGTTGCTTTCTCATACCAGGACAGGTAAACTAGCTAGCTAGATAGATCATGGTCACAACGCGCCCAAAAACCATAGTGAAAAAGAATGTGGGAACTCAGACGGAGCTTCCAAGTAGGCACGCAGCCGTGCAGGTCTCTGGCTGCAGTGAATGCCTGAGCCTGGCACTGGTACCAGAGGGAGTCAGTGACACCACATGTGTGTGGTGTGAGCAAGTAAATGATCTCCTCAGGCAGGTGGTTGAACTGACAGAAGAGGTTGAAAGATTAAGAACCATTAGAGAATGTGAGAGTGAAATAGATTGGTGGAGTCGTACCCTGAGGCAGGGGCAGATGGAAGATGTTGAGAAAGTGATGGATCCCCTCCCCTCCTGTCACCAGACAGAAGAGGACTTAAGAGACATGAAGGAATGGAGGGAGGTCTAACCTCAGAGAGGCAAGAAAAAACCCTCCCAACCCCCTCCACCCTCCCAATTGCCCTTGAAGAATAGATATGAGGCCTTGGAAATTCAGGGACAGGAAAATGAAGTTGGAGGGGTAGACTTACCTAGCGAAGCACCTAGGACTCGTCAGTCACCCCGAGTCCTTAGGACTTCTTCAATCAGGAAGAAAAGAAAGGTAATTGTGGTGGGTGACTCCCTTCTGAGGGGAACAGAAGGGCCCATCTGTCGACCAGACCCATCCCACAGGGAGGTCTGTTGCCTCCCTGGGGCTCAGATTCGAGATGTTAAAAGGAAACTCCCTAATCTAGTAGATTCCTCTGATTACTACCCGCTGCTGATTTTTCAGGTTGGCAGTGATGAAATTATTACAAGAAATGTAAGGGCAATGAAGAGAGACTTCAGGGCCCTGGGACAGCTAGTTAGGGGGTCCGGAGTGCAAGTAGTGTTTGCCTCCATACCTCCTGTAAGAATGGGTGGGGAGGTAAGTAGGAAGAGTTTACAGGTCAACGAATGGCTAAGAGACTGGTGCCAAAGACAGGGTTTTGGTTTTTTTAACCATGGGCTGCTGTATGAGACACCTGGCCTGATGGTGGCAGGTGGGATGCACTTGTCCCAGAGGGGGAAGAGGCTTTTGGGGCAGGATTTAGCAGGGCTCATTGAGAGAGCTTTAAACTAGATGTGAAGGGGGAAGGGGAGAAAACTGGGTCTGTTAGTGACAAGCCCAAGAGGAACACACCAGGGCCTGAAGACCGGTGGTCTAAGGAGGTTTTGGTCCCACCAGTGTGCTCTGTTTGCTTCCTGAAATGCCGGTACGCTAATGCACGCAGCATGGGGAATAAGCAGGAAGAGTGAGAGGTCTGTGTGCGGGCTGAGGGTGATGATCTGGTAGCAATAACAGAGACATGGTGGGACAGGTCACATGACTGGAATGTGGCCATGGATGGTTATGTGCTTTTTAGGAAAGATAGGGTGGGGAAGCGAGGTGGTGGAGTTGCTCTTTATGTGAGAGAGCAGCTAGAATGTATTGAGTTTTGTGCAGGGGCTGATGAGGGGCAAGTTGAAAGTCTGTGGGTAAGAATTAAGGGGCAGGCTGGTGTGGGTGATACAGTTGTGGGGGTCTACTACAGACCTCCTGATCAAGGCGAGGAAGTTGATGAGGCTTTCTGGCAGCTGAAAGCAGCCTCACAACTACAGTCCCTAGTCCTTATGGGAGATTTTAACTATCCTGATATCTGCTGGAAGACTTACACAGCCAGCCTTTCACAGTCTAGGAGGTTCCTCCAGTGCATTGATGACAACTTCTTAATGCAAATGGTGGACAGGCCGACTAGAAGAGGAGCCCTGCTGGATCTTGTACTTACCAACAAGGAGGGCCTTGTTGAAGCAGTGGTGATCAATGGCAGCCTTGGCTGCAGTGATCATGAGATGGTGGAGTTCAGGATCCTGTGTGGAAGGAACAGAATACCCAGCAGGACCAGAACCCTGGACTTCTGAAGGGCAAACTTTGGCCTCCTCAATCAACTGTTAAGGGAAATCCCATGGGACAAGGTGCTAGAAGGTAAAGGGGCTCAAGATAGCTGGTCAACATTCAGGGACCACTTCTTGCAAGCACAGGATCAGAGCGTCCCAATGGTTAGGAAATCTAGTAAGGGAGCTAGGAGACCTGCATGGTTAAAAAAGGAACTGCTGGGCAAACTTAAGTGGAAAAAGAAAGTCTACAGATCATGGAAGGAGGGGCTGGTCACTTGGGAGGAATATAGGACTGTTGTCAGAGAATGTAGGGAAGCAATTAGGAAAGCTAAGGCCTCCTTGGAACTTAACCTTGCAAGCCAGGTTAAGGATAATAGATAGAGCTTTTTCAAATACATAGCTAACAAAACTAACACTCGAGACAATATTGGCCCACTGTTGAATGAGGTGGGAGCCCTGGTGACAGAGGATATAAAGAAGGCAGAGGTGCTGAATGCCTTCTTTGCCTCTGTCTTCACTCCTGCAGGATTTCCCCATGAGTCCCAGATTCATATAGCCCCAGAAGAAGTCAAGATAGAGGAGGAGTTTGCCATGGTAGATGAGGATTGGGTTAGGGATCAGTTGAGTAATCTGGACATCCATAAATGGATGGGTCCAGATGGAATGCACCCAAGGGTGCTGAGGGAGCTGGCGGAGGTCATTGCTAGGCCACTCTCCATCATCTTCGGTAAGTCATGGGTAACAGGAGAGGTGCCTGAGGACTGGAGGATAGCAAATGTCACTCCAGTCTACAAGAAGGGCAAGAAGGAGGACCCGGGTAACTATAGACCGGTCAGCCTCACCTCCATCCCTGGAAAGGTGATGGAACACCTTGTTCTTGTTGCTATCTCTAGGCATATCAAGGACATGGGGGTCATCAGGAGCAGTCAGCATGGTTTTATCAAGGGTAAATCATGTTTGACTAACCTCATAGCCTTCTATGAGGAAATTACTAGGTGGATGGATGATGGTAGAGCGGTAGATGTGGTATATCTTGATTTCAGTAAAGCATTTGACACCGTCTCCCACAGCATCCTTGTAGATAAGTTGATCAAGAATGGATTTGGTGATCAGGTAGTGAGGTGGATCAAGAACTGGTTGAAAGGAAGGAGGCAGAGAGTTGTAGTCAATGGGGCGGAATCTGGTTGGAGGTGTGTGACTAGTGGAGTCCCTCAGGGGTCGGTACTGGGACCGGTGTTGTTCAATATCTTCATCAACGACCTGGATTAGGGTATAGAATGTACTCTCAGCAAGGTTGCTGATGACACAAAGCTGGGAGGAGTGGTTGACACACTGGAGGGCTGTGCTGCCATTCAGAGGGACTTGGACAGGCTGGAGAGTTGGGCGGGGAGAAATCTGATGAAGTTCAACAAGGGCAAGTGTAGAGTTTTGCATTTGGGAAGAGAAACCCCATGTACCAGTACAGGTTGGGGGCTGACCTGCTGGAGAGCAGTGTAAGAGAGGGGGTCCTGGTAGACAGGAGGATGACCATGAGCCAGCAGTGTGCCCTTGTGGCTAAGAAGGCCAATGGCATCCTGGGGTGCATTAGAAAGGGTGTGGTTAGTCGGTCAAGAGAGGTTCTCCTCCCCCTCTATTGTGCATTGGTGAGGCCGCATCTGGAGTATAGTGTCCAGTTCTGGGCCCCTCAGTTCAAGAAGGACAGGGAACTGCGTGAAAGAGTCCAGCGCAGAGCCACAAAGATGATTAAGGGAGTGAATCATCTCCCTTATGAGGAAAGGCTGAGGGAGCTGGGTCTCTTTAGTTTGGAGAAAAGGAGACTGAGGGGTGACCTCATCAATGTTTACAAATATGTAAGGGGTGAGTGTAAGGGAGATGGAGTTAGGCTTTTCTCAGTGTTGACCAGTGACAGGACAAGGGGTAATGGGATCAAATTGGAGCATAGGAGGTTCAAGGTGAATATTCGAAAAAATTTTTTTACTGTGAGAGTGACAGAGCACTGGAACAGGCTGCCCAGAGAGGTTGTGGAGTCTCCTTCACTGGAGACATTCAAAACCCACCTGGATGCGTTCCTGTGTGATGTGCTCTAGATGACCCTGCTCTGGCAGGGGGGTTGGACTAGATGATCTTTTGAGCTCCCTTCCAACCCCTATGATTCTATGATTCTATGATTATTTTTTCCTTTTCTCTTTTAGTTTACTCCTAGGTTCACACTTCATATTTACAGTTAATTCACCTCACTTCTTCTGTAAGATAGGTTATACGCTGCAGACTTTGACATAACAGTTCTGTTTTTCTGTGGCATGATAACACACTATATTCAACTGATGAAAAAAAAAATGCCAGAAAAAAACCCAAAAAAACAAAATTAAGCCTTTTTAGAGCTATCCATATTGGAAAAACTTTCTGTCAATTCAGTGAGGTGGGGCCAGAATAAACTATACCCCCAAAGACCTAGTATAGATACAATAGCAAATCAGTCCTCAACTCATTTTTCAAGAAGCAGTAAACCTCATATCTCAAATCACATTGATTAATATCAATTACCAAAGCTGATGGTAGCAATTCTCTTTGTCTCTTTCCGTAACTCATAGTGATTTTGTTACTTTTAGTTTAACACAACTTTGTAAGACTGCTTCTATTTTTCTCAAGTTTACTGTACTGCTTTGATAGAGTACTGTATTATATTACATTGTGCTAAAAAGTAAGACACAATAATACTCAACCTTTTGTATATTCTATTACTAATCTCATCTAATTCTAAAATAGAAAGAAAAACAACATCACCTTAAGTGCAACAAGAAGAACATACAAGAGATCTGACGTCTTTCAACAGAAAACAAAAAGCTTAAAAATACAGAATCCATTTTCTGCCCTTCATTTTCACTCCTTCATTCTCCCTTCCCAAGTAACCTTTGGTGAAAGACAATTCTTACATTTTCTCCTTTATTCAGAAGGTTAATTTCACAGGGCAAAACAAATATCAAAGCTATTCACCTTAGGCACACAGAACTGGTATATGTAAAATTTGGTAATTTCTATCCACATATGACTACCTACTGACTTAGTCATTTAATAATTTGTGAGCTTATTTTAAAATTTAGATTTTTAAAATTTAGGGGAGGACATAAAGTCCCTTTCAAATTATGGTATAAAAGTGCCTGGGATAGGCACTATTACACAGAGAAAATTGCAAAAAAAGCCCAGAAAGTTCTTCCACAATACGTCAAGAAAGGTGAAACAATTATTTTTAGTCCAATACTGAATATTAGAATCACAGAATAGAATCATAGAATTATTAAGGTTGGAAGGGACCTTAAAGATGATCTCGGCAGCTCCCATAGACAACGTGGCAGCGTGGAGTGGAGAGTGACAGCAGCACCGGCAGGGGTGAGAGCTGTTCCTTTCAATTACTGAGAAAGTTTTGAGAAGGGGCCGGGCTTCCCAGAGACGGTGAAGCCAGGGCAGAGCTGGGAGACTCGAGACTGAGCGGGAATCCTGTGAGGAACCTGAAGGATGAGGTGCTGGGGCGTATCTGAGAACTGTGGCAAAATTTAAAAAGGGGCCTGAGCTGGCTGGAGTGGGTCAGCACAAGCCATTTAGTGTCGGTGTACGTGAGGGCATGCAAGGAGTAGCAAAGAGCGGTTACTTTCTTTTAGCTAGACAGACGATCATGGTCACAACACGACCAAGAGCTGCAGTGAGAAAGAATGTGGGACTCAAGACTGAGCTTTTGTGCAGACATGAGGCCATGCAGGTCTGGGGCTGCAGCGAATGCCTGAGCCTGGCACTTGTACCAGAGGGAGCCAGTGACACCGCTTGTGTGCGGTGTGAGCAAGTAAATAATCTGCTCAGGCTGGTGGCTGAACTGAGGGAGGAGGTAGAAAGGTTAAGAAGCATCAGAGAACGTGAAAGCAAAATAGATTGGTGGAGCCACACCCAAAGGCAAGGGCAGAAGGAAGAGGTTCTTGAACAAGTGATGGATCCCTTCCTATCCTCAGACAGAAGGAAGGAACTCAATGGACAGGGAGGAATGGAGGGAGGTCCCTCTTCGGAGAGGCAAGTGAAAACCCTCACAGCCAACCCCACCTTCCCAGTTGCCCTTGAAAAATAGGTATGAGGCTTTAGAACTTCAGGGCTAGGCAAATGAAGATGGAGAGGTAGATCCATCCAGTGAGTCACCTAGGGCTTGTTGCTCACACTCACTTCTTCAACTAAGAAGAAAAGGAGAGTAATTGTGGTGGGTGACTCCCTTCTGAGGGGAACAGAAGGGCCCCTTGGTTGACCAGACCCATCCCACAGGAACTCTGCTGCCTCCCTGGGGCTTGGATTAGAGATGTTAAAAGGAAACTCTCTCATCTGGTGCAGCCCTCTGACTACTATCCATTGCTGGTTTTTCAGGTTGGCAGTGAGGAGTACAAGGGCAATGAAGAGAAACTGCAGGGCCCTGGGACAGCTGGTTAGGGCATCTGGAGCACAAGTAGTGTTTGTCCCCATCCCTGGTGCAAGAAAGGATGAAGAGATAAACAGGAGGAGTCTGCAGATCAATGCACGGCTATGTGACTGGTGCCATAGGCAGGGCTTCGGGTTTCTCGATCACAGGCTGCTACATGAGACACCTGGACTGCTGGTGGCAGGTGGAATGCACCTGTCCCAAAGGGGCAAAAGGCTGTTGAGGCAGGAGTTAGCAGGGCTCATTGACAGGGCTTTAAACTAGATATGAAGGATGAAAGGGAGATAACTGGGTCTATTAGGGACAAGCCCAAGAGAAGCATGCCAGGGCTTGGAAGGGTGGTGGACCAGTGAGGATTCTCAGTCTGTTGTTTCATTTGAGAGAAAGGATAGATGTTTAGAAGTCACATGACTGAAGTGCCACAATCAATGGCTACAAGATCTTCAGGAAGGATAGAAAGGGAAGGAGAGGGGTTGGAGTGGCCCTGCATATTAGAGAATGATATGAGAGCTTGGAAATCAAGTAGAGTAATGATGAGGTTGAGAGTGTTTAGATTAGGTTAAAGGCCAACAAAGCTGATACCGCTGTGGGAGTCTGCTATAGACCTCCCAACCAAAGCAGTGGGATGGATGAAGGAAAACACCTACTTAGATGCACACAAGTCTGTGGGACCGGAAGGGGTTACATCCAAACATGCTGAAAGAGTTGGCAGAAATTATCACCAGGCCACTTTCCATTATTTACCTGAAGTCCTGGCTTAGTGGGGAGATCCCAACGGACTGGAGGGTAGCAAATGTAACACCCATCTATAAGAAAGGCAGAAAGGAGGATCCGGGAAACTACAGACCTGTCAGTCTGACCTTGGTACCAGGGAAGGTCAAGGAGCAGATCATCTTGAGTGTTTTTAGAAGACATATAGAGGATAACCAGGGGATCAGGCCCAGTCAGCATGAGTTCATGAAAGGCAGGTCCTGCCTGACGAACCCGATCTCCTTCTATGACCTGATGACCTGACTATTGGATGAGGGAAAGGCTGTGGATATTGTCTGCCTGGACCTCCAAAAAGCATTTGACACAGTTCCCCATAGAACTCTCATGAAAAAACTGGATGCTCACGGCCTGGATGAGCACATGATCTGTTGGATCAAGCACTGGCTGGACAGTCGGGCCCAAAGAGTGGTGGTCAATGGAGTCGAATCCAACTGGTGGCCGACCAAAGGTGGTGTTCCTCAGGGCTGAGTGTTGGGACCATTTCTGTTTAACATCTTTAATGATGATCTTGATAAGGACAAAGACGGTATCATCAGTAAGCGTGCAGATGGCACCAAGTTAGGCAGGAGTGTTGATCTGCATGAGGATAGGGGGGCTGTACAGAGAGACCTGGATAGATTAGATTGTTGGGCTACTGTTAAAAACCTCCAGGGATGCGGCATCAACAACCACCCTGGGAAACCCATCCCATTTCTTCACCACCCTTATGGTGAATAATTTCTTCCTAATATCTAACCTAAATCTCCCCTTCCTCAGTTTAAAACCATTACCCCTTGTCCTATCACTATCTTCTCTGATGAAAAGCCCCTCCCCAGCTTTCCTGTGGGCCCCCTTGAAGTACTGGAAGGCCGCTATAAGGTCTCCCTGGAGCCTTCTCTTCTCTAGGCTGAACAGCCCCAATTCTCTCAGCCTGTCTTCATAGCAGAGGTGCTCCAGGCATCTTGGTGGCCTTTCTCTGGATCCTCTCCAACAGGTTTGTATCTTTCATGTGCTGAGGGCACCAGAACTATACACAGTGCTCCAGGTGTGGCCTCACCAGAGCAGAGTAGAGGGGCAGAATCCCCGCCCTGGCCCTGCTGGCCACACTTCTTCTGATGCAGACCAGGGTGTGTCTGGTGCTCTGGGCTGCGAGCGCACACTGGCGGCTCATGTCAAGCTTCTCATCTATTACCACCCTCAAGTTCTTCTCCTAAAGACTGCTCACAATCCATTCTCCTCCCAGCCTGTATTTGTGCCTGGGATTGTGCCGACCCAGGTGCAGGATCTTGCACTTGGCCTTGTTGAACTTCATGAGGTTGGCATGGGCCCAACCCTCCAGCCTGTCAAGGCCCCTCTGGATGGCATCCTTTCCCTCTAGGGTGTCAACCACACCACACAGCTTGGTGTCATCAGCAAACTTGCTGAGTATACACTCAATCCCACTGTCCACATCTCCAACAAAGATGTTAAACAGCACTGGTCCCAACACTGACCCCTGAGGGACACCACTCATCACCTGCCTCCATTTGGACATTGAGCCATTGACCACAACTCTCTGGGTGCAGCCATCCAACCAGTTTCTTACCCACCGAGTGGTCCATCTGTCAAATCCATGCCCTGTCAGTTTGGAGACCAGGATGTCATGTGGGACAGTGTCAAATGCCTTGCACAAATCCAGGTAGATGACATCAGCTTCTCTGCCACCATCCACCATCTCTGTAGCCTTGCTGTAGAAGGCCACCAGATTGGTCAGGCATGACTTGCCCTTAGTGAAGCTATGTTGGCTGTCACCAATCACCTCTTTGTTTTCCATGTTCCGTAGAAGACTTTCCAGGTGGATCTGCTCCATGATCTTGCCAGGCACAGAGGTGAGACTGACCAGCCTGTAGTTCCTTGGGTCTTCCTTTTTCCCCTTTTTAAAAATAAGGGCTATGTTCCTTTTTTTCCAGTCAGCGGGAACCTCATCAGGCTGCCATGACCTCTCAAATATGATGGACAGAGGTTGAGCAGTTTCATTCACCAGCTCCCTCAGAACCCATAGGGGAATCCCATCAGGTCCCATAGATTTATGCAGCTTCTGGTTCTTTAGATGATCACTAACCTGCTCTACTCCTACAGTGGGGGGTAATTCACTCTCCCAGTCCCTGCTTTCACCTGTTGTGGCCTTTGTGTTGAGGCTGGAGCACTTGCCAGAGAAGACTGAAGAAAAGAAGTCATTGAGGACCTCAGCCTTTTCAATATCCTGTGTTGCTACCTCAGCCGTTTCCTTCAGGAGAGGGCCTACGCTCTCCTTGGTTGTCCTTTTCCCTCCCAACATACCTAAAGAATCTTTTCTAATTGTTCTTAAGACTCCTGGTGAGATTTAATTCTAGTAGACATTTGGCTTTCCTAACTTGATCCCTAGCTGCTCGGACAATCTCTCTGTAGTCCTCCCAGGATACCTGCTCTAACTTCCATCCCCTTTATGCTTCCTTCTTAAGTTTAATCTTTTCTAGGAACTGCTTACTCATCCACACTGGCCTCTTGGAGTTTCTACTTTACTTCCTCTTAGTTGGGATGCAACACTCCTGGGCCTGGAGAAGATGATCCTTAAATATCAGCCAGCCTTCTTGGGCCCCTCTACCCTCTACGGTGTTATCTCAAGACACTATCTTGAGCAGATCCCTGAAGAGGCTGAAATCCTCCCTTCTGAAGTTGTGGGTAGTAATCTTGCTGTAAGCCCTCCTTGCTGCCCTAAGATCTTGAACTCCACCATTTTGTGGTTTACACACTACCCTTCAGCTTAACATCCCTCACCAGCCCTTCCTCACTGGTGAGGACAAGATCCAATACCTCTCCTTGTTGGTTCCTCGATTACTTGGAAGAGGAATTTATCATCCTTACATTCTAGAAACCTCCTGGATTGTTTGAGTTTAGCAGAGTTCCTCTTCCAGAAGACGTCAGGGTGGTTGAAGTCTCCCGTGAGGACCATGGCTTGTGAATGTGAAGCTGCTCCTATCTGTCTATATAGTGCCTCATCTATTTTATCCTCATGTTCAGGCGACCTGTAGCAAACCCCCACCATGATGTCACCTTGGCCTTTCTTCCCCTTAATCTTAACCCATAAACTCTCTGTTGGCTCCTCATCTGTCCCCAGGGAGAACTCCATGCACTCCAGTTGGTCTTTGACATTGAGGGCAACACCCCTACCCTGTCTCCCCTGTCTGTCCTTCCTAAAGTTTGTAACCCTCCATTCTGATGCTCCTGTCATAGGAGTCATCCCACCAGGTCTCAGTGATGCCAATGAGATCATAGCCCTCCTATATTCATGAATTCTTAAGAGAACTTGAGTAAAAATTGCTTATAATGCTTACTAGAAGCCTTTGATTGATTGCAATTTGCAAGTATAGGCAGCTTTTTGGGAACCAAAGAAGTCAAATGGAACAATAAGGGAGAGAGCCACACCTGGGAACCAAGCTGTTGGTAAGTCTAGGGATAAAAAATAAGCTGTCACCCAATCTGAGGAATGCTGCTGTTCTGTTGGAAGTTGTGCCTTCACACATGGTTAGGATCCATAAAAGTAGCATCAGAAACCCAGGTCTTCCTGTTCTCTTGACAATGAAGAAGTCATGGATCACTGACCTAAGCATTTATCTTGTCGTCAGGGTAAAAGCTAAATTGCAACCTTTCCAACATTCATTTTCAAGAAGAAAACACAAATGGCTTGGCTGGAGATACCTTGTGAAAGTTAGGAAAGGTAACTGAGGAAATAAATTGCCAGGAAAACTTTCTCTTGTTAATTTATTGCCTAGTAAAATGTATATGAATTATCTTGCTAGCAATCCTGTCAATAGAAACCATTCTCAACCAAGTGATGAAGATGAAAATAAATAATTGCAGGTTATTATTAAATTCTTTGTTTAAAAGAGAACAACTGGACATGTTACTATCAATGGTCTTTGCAGGTATGCTAATCTGAGGTAGAAGTCACACCATCCCTTAGTAAAATTAATCTTACTTTTCTTGCCGCTCCATCAGAACTAAAATCTGGAAGGGGGGAAAAAAAAAAAGAAAGAAGAAAAAAAAAAAAAGTGGACGTCTTGGTTTTATAAACATTGGCTTTGGAAAGGAATGAAAGGAACTTCCCACTGCTGGATAGATGGGTGAAAGAGTGGACAGAAGAGCTGGGTCTATCTAAATAGCCTGTCCAGAAAACAAGAGAAGTTTCTAATAGAAATCCAGAATACTGTCTGAGAGAAAGCACCCAGAGGAAAGAACAGTTGGAAAGAAATATCTACCTGAGAAATTGTAATAATGTACTTTTCCATTTTCAATAATCTCATATTTTCCACTATATATTCAGTGTTCAGAAATGCTGAAGTTACCAAAACTTTAAACTGCTATTTGTTTGTGACCTAAGATGGCCTTACAGTACAGAACTGTCTTATGGTGAGGAGCCTTGAACTACAACTGCAATTGTCAAAGTGTAATCAGCAGATTCATTTGAATAAGGTATCAAAAAACAACAAGCCAAAACTGAGACCACGTAAACTTCTATAAATTTTTGGTAAGAGCAAACAATCATTGAATCATAGAACCGCTCAGGTTAGAAAAGACCCTTGGGATCACCAAGTCCAACCATCATCCTGACTCTACAAAGTTCTCCCCTAAACCATATCCACAAACAAAACACCCAAATGACCCTTAAACACATCCAGGGATGGTGACTCAACCACCTCCCTGGGCAGCCTATTCCAGTGTCTGACCACTCCTTCTGTGAAAACTTTTTTGCTAATGTCCAGTCTAAACCTCCCCTGCTGCAGCTTGAAGCCATTCTCTCTTGTTCTGTCACTCATTACCTGTGAGAAGAGAGCAGCACCAACCTCTCTACAATGACCTTTCAGGTAGCTATAGAGACTGATGAGGTCTCCCCTCAGCCTCCTCTTTCTAAAACTAAACATTCCCAGCTCCTTCAAGCATTCTTCATAAGATTTGTTCTCTAGGCCCTTCACCAGCTTCATTGCCCTCCTCTGTACTCGCTCCAGCACCTCGATATCTCTCTTGAATTCAGGTGCCCAAAACTGAATGCAATATTCCAGGTGTGATCTCACCAGTGCTGAGTACAGGGGAACAATCACCTCTCTACTTCAGCCGGTCACACTATGACTAAGACAAGCCAGGATGCCATTGGCTTTTTTGGCCCCCTGGGCACACTGCTGGCTCATATCGAGCAGTTGGGCAACTAGAACCTCCAGGTCCTTTTCTGCCAGACACTTTTCAGCCACACTTCCCCAAGCCTGTAGCGTTGCATGGGGTTGTTGTGGCCCAAGTGCAGGACCTGGCACTTGGCCTTCTTGAAGCCCAGACTATCAACATTAGCTCAACGATCTAATCTATCCAAGCCTCTCTGTACAGCCCCCCTATCCTCATGCAGATCAACACTCCTGCCTAACTTGGTGCCATCTGCAAACTCACTGATGATACACTCAAGGCTACCAATAAAACTAATTTTAGGTCTACAGAAGCTTGAAAAATATGAATGGTAGAGCCAGAGACTTTTCTTCTGCTTTTTCTTGGTGGTTTGACATTTTGCAAGTAATAAGCAAACTCAAAATTTGACTGATCTGAAGTCCAGCTAAAAAGACTGTTTTCTAACTGACTTCAACATGCTTTCAATTCCATCCTCTGGCAGGTATATGAAACATGCCACAGCAACAAATGATTGTTTCTGGGCTTACTAACGGCTTTTTCTGCACTTGGCTTCATTTTCTTGCCATAAGTCAGGTTCCAAGTGACAGCAGCTTTTTGAAAAAAAAAAAAATCTCTGGCCACTTTTCAGCCTCTCAATTTGCTTTCCTTGAAAGTAATTTTGCTGCAGTTATAATAAAGAGGATTCCCAAGATAGTCTTCTTCCTTATCTACACAGCCAAAACCCAAATAAATCTCTGTATGAACATTAAGATAGGGGTTGTCTATACACATGTGTTTATCTTAGTAACTGGGCTGATAAGGCCATTTAAGACAAGATGATATATTTTACTAAAATAAATCACAGGCCTAGTGAAAACATGGCAGTGCAACAGGTGAAATGATGGAATATGTGGGAGCTAAGACAAGCTTTTGAGGTGGCAATAACCTAGAAGCATTGAATTTCAAAGATTAAATAGAAAATGGACCTTATAACTGCAACTCATAGCAGTGATCATAAAAAACGTCCTTCTTTATGTGAAGTTTTATTATTGACCGTAATGAAGAACAGTTCTTAGCCAAGCCAGAGGGGATAAAAAAATCTGGCTATGATGCTCCAGGACAAATTTATTTCCAAAAGACAGGGAATATGAATGAGCATGGAAATAACAAGACTGTTTCATGGTCAGATAAACTTAAGGGAATTGTGTAGGTAACATGTTAGGTATTCTCCTTTAAGTTGTCTTTTTTAACTGCCATTAAATACAGAACAGCATAGCAAAGTGAAAAAATGGGAAGGGATGAGGGAGGAAAGAGAAGGGCAGGGAGGGACATTTTTCAGTTGGAAGGGACCTACAGCAATCTCACTGCCTGACTACTTCAGGGTTGACCAAAAGTTAAAGGAAATTATTAAGGCCATTATCCAAATGCCTTTTGAACAATGACAGGCTTGGGGCATCCACCAGGATGTCTGTTCCAGTATTTGAACATCCTCTCCGTAAAGAAATCCTTCTTAGTGTCCAGCCTAAACTTCCCCTGGCACAGTTCTGAAAAATTCCCATTTATGCTGTCAATGGATCCCAGGAAGGAGAGATCAGCAGCTCTCTCTCCACTTCCCCTCCTCAGGAAGCTGTAAGAGCAATGAGGTATCCTCTCTGCCTCCTCTTCTCCAAACTGGACAAACCCCAAATCTTTATCTACTCCTCACAGAACGTGCCTTCCAGCCCTTTCATCATCTTTGTTGACTTCCTCTGGATTCATTCAAGCATCTTCACATCCATCTTAAATTGCAGGGCCAAGAACTGCACACAGGACTCAAGGCAAGGCTACACCAAAGCTAAATACAGCAAGATAATCACTCCTTTGTATCATCTGGTTACACTGTGTTTGATGCACCCCATGATGTCGTTTACCCTCCTGGCTGCCAGAGGACACTGCTAACTCATATTGAGCCTGCTGTCAACCAGCACCACCAGATCCTTTTCTGTTGAGCTGCTTTCTAGCTACTCCTCTCCTGGTTTAGCCTTGTGCCTGGTGTTCTTCTTTTCCAGGTGCACAATCCAAAAGTTGGACTTGTTAAATATCATGTTAATCAATGTGCAATGCTCCAACCTATTTAGATCCCTCTGCAAGGCATCTTGCCCTTCAGGAAAGTCAACAGCACCTTCCAGTTTGATGTCATCAGCAAATGTGCTGATAGTGCATTAAACTCCTGCATCCAGATAAACAAATTGAACAGGACTGGCCTTAGAATTGAGCCCTGAGGAATACCACTGGAGACTGGTCACCAGCCAAAAGTAGCCCATTCACTACAACCCTTTGAGCTTTGTCATTCAGGCAGTTCTTCACCCAGCACACTGAACCCTCTCATCCCACAGCTGGACAACTTGTCTAGAAGGATGCTATGAGGGGTATTATCAAAAGAACTACTAAAATCCAGAAAAATTCCATCCACCACATTCCTTCATCCACTAGGCCAGTAACCTTATCATAGAAGAATATCAAATTACCTAAACAGGACATGCTCCCTGTGCCTGGTAACTGCATTGTTCTTTAAATGCCTTTTCAACAGTATCCAGTATGATATTCTCTGTAAGTTTTCCAGGAACTGAGGTTAGACTAACAGGTCTATAGCTTTCTGGGTCTTCCCTCATGCCTGTTTGTGAAATGGAATAACGCTGGCTAGCTTCTAGTCAGCAGGTACCTCCCAAGACTCCCAAGACCTTTGGTAGATGATTGAGAAGGGTCCTGCTGTAACAATAACAATAATTCACATGATCATAATTATTCAGATATGCACTGTTAAGGCAGTATCTCCTGAAAGACATAAATGCTATGAAAGATCACAGTGTCATGGCCAAGACTCAGGTGCACTAATGATCTTAATGAAACATCTGGCTCTAATCAGTGCTTTTTAACTGCATTTGACTGAAAAGCTTATTGAAATGCTTCCACTTGAAAAATTACTTCATTATTCTGTTGTTGTCATATTAAGCATGCCCTGACACTGTACATGACAAGATGGATGCAATATAAACAAAAAGGGTTAAAATGCTACTATTTCTATCTGACATATAACAATACAGTCGTTTCTTTGTAGCAGTTTTACAGTAAAAAAATTTAATGGAATAATTCAATTTGCAACTGAACTAAAGAGAAGTAACCTTTATTAATGCATTTTTCCTACAAATATAAAAAGAACAGCAGTAACTCAGTTGCAGACCTGCATGTCAGTTTACAACAAGCATTGAAATACCTGAAGTGATATATATCATAACGAGATTTTATATCCTACCTAAGCCTTAAAGTACTCATAAAAGTTTGTGCCTCCTCATTGAGCCATAGTTCTTTCATACATAAATCACAGTTCTTTCAACCTCCTACCACACTAATGCAATGAAATCTCCTTTGTTTTGTTGCATCAATTAAAAGTAATTGCTTCGGTATTGTTTTATTACTAGTTCTAATAATAAAAATATTTGTGCTTTGATATGATCCATTGAATCTAAGCTTCTTTTCAGCATCTGTGTGTTCACCAAAGATGTTTTAAATACTTCCGTATGTATTCTTCTTTTTAGTTTTTCCTTCCCATGTTAAATCTTTGAAAACTTAATGATCACTTAGTGTTATTTTATAACCTATTGCCAGACTAAGGAAGCTGAAGTATTACACAAGTTTTCTTTAATTTCTAAATTACTTCCCAGATATATGAGAGAGGATTCTTACTAGGCTTATTCTGCATTTGAAGATTAGCACTTATTACATTAACATTTATTTAATTTTACTGTCACTTCAGTACACTGGCGTCAAATGTCCTACATTTCAGCAAACATTTCTGTCATCCAAATGGTGCACTTGATAAGACATAAGCATTCACTGAAACAACTAGCCTGGAAATCTGAAGACAAAACTTACTATGTGAATGTCTTTTTCTAGTAATTGACTTAGTTTTATTATGCTATATTAGGCCTCTCATATGAATATTTGTCATGATAACAATCAAACTGAAACTATCAGCTACCACTGGGTTCCTTACCGATATGCTGACGTTGCTGGGAGTTGAGTAACTACTAATTGTATCATCTCCTCAAACTGATAATCTCTAGAATTATGTTGTTTTTTTTTTTTAATCAATATGACACATGAACATGAAAAAATTCCCTACAATTCTGCTATCAATTTTGCTTTCATGTTGTGCAGTAACGGCAATTCCACCTTTAATTAATATCATAAGCATTTGTTAAGTGAGTAGACACTCAGACAAATAAATTGCATGCAGAACTGAGGCCATTGATTACACCAAGAGGAAATCTGGCATTTGATTTACTGCACTGGCTTTCATTAATGCATTGACTTCAACCGGTACAGTGGTTTTAGTCCACTGAACGATAAAAACCTGATTAATCTTACGCCCCAATACTGAACCAAAAGGACAGTACACAAGGCCAGGAAAGTGAGTGCATTATAAAAGTTCTTATTGTAAAGAAAAACTATTTTGTCCTTACTTTTTGTATAAATCAAGACAAATAGCCCACTATTTTATGAACAGACAAAAAACCATACACTACAATGCAAATCTGAGTAACAGTTTTATCTAAATTGAATTACCTTATATCAGGCAAAAACTGGAAAAAAGTTAGATTTTTTATGTATGTACCAAGACATACAGCACTGCAAAATACCAAAATCATACCACAGAAATCTGAAAAAAAAATTACTCTTATTCAGATCAACTAGCAGTTTTAAACATAGTTAAAGCTCTTGTAGAGACCATTTATAATATCATATATATGTGCTGTTGCGGAACCAGATCAAAATGGTAACCTATTGTATATAGCAAGTCATGGCTCTTCAAAGTTAGGAAATTTCACACAAAATGTCTTTTAAGATTGATATTCTCAGGATGAAAGCTGGCATTTTCAAAATGGCCAGTATATACTCACTCCTCTTATTAAAAGTGCCTATAATGCTATATGCAGTGTGAATGGGAATAGAATAGGATGGGAATACGCAAATAGGGCTCATGCTAAAATTAGTCACTGAGCTGCTGCCTGAAAGTATTTAACAGGTGTACATTCTTAGGCAAAACTGTCCAGTGAAGAATTCTTTCAAGCTAAATAGAATTGCTCTGCTTTTTTCCACTATTATTTCAATTCCTCTTCTTAGATCACAACTGTTAGACAACTATTTATGAACTAGCCCACAAGTTTCTTTTCTTCCATAGATATATAGTAAGAACAAATATGACATACTCTAGCCAGCTTACCGATTTAATGACAATGTTTATCACTTAGGACCATCCACAGTGCCCTATAAATGTCAGGCATGAATAATTTTCTAATAATGGCGATATTTCAAAAACTAACATTGATCCTATGTACATGTACAAATATGTGAAACTGAAATGGATACATATATAGCACTGTATGCAAAACAGAAACTTGGCTGGATGAAATTCAGTGACATAGGAAATTCAGGTAGGAATAGAAGGAAAAAAAAATAAACCTTCATAAAGACATAATGGTAGCTGGTATTACTAGCTGCCAGCAGGAAAACTTTCTCCATGTATGCTCATTGAGCAAGTATGATTGAACAATTAACCATGTTAAAAAAATACTGGACAACAAAGAGTTGAAAGAAACTTCATTACTAAAAAAAATTATTCTAGGGAATACAGTTAAGATAAAAAAATCTGATGACAATAGATACCTTATTAAAACATCTTAAAAAGTCTTCTAAGGTGAGAAGACTACTCTTGATTTTACAGAGTAATTAAGTTTTGACTACAAGAATTTACATTGACAACCAAGAAATCTGGGATTGCGGGTGCATTCATTTTGTATTTTTTTTTTTTAAGTGGCTGCTCTACTTTTAGGAAGAAGCTTTCCAATGTATATGACTGCAGCAGGATCTTCGTAATAAAATGATGTGCACAAACAGGGAAAATTTATACATTTAAAACTAAGAAAAGTATTCACTGACTGAGGAGAAAAAGATGCTTTATATACTTTATATCTAGGGACATGAGTGGAAACATTAAAAAAAGAATTAAGTATAAAAAATAGTAGGTGAGTCACTTGCCAGAAACTTCTTAGAATACTCGTAGCAGTTATTAAATAATTTTCATATGTTTTAAAGAATTACAAACATAGATTTTCAAATAACAATAGATAACTGTGACATCAGTAGGAGCAAGTTTATATACCTAGAAGTTGAACTCAATACACTGCATCATATATTTACTGTAATAGACCGTTATACATTTACTGATTGTGACCGATTTTAAGAAGTGCAGTATTTTATAAACCATTAACATTAGGTACTGTGTACATACTTGCATTATAAAGAAACTTAAAACATACAGAAATTAAGAATTCAGCCTTGTGAACTGGACCACGTATTTCATAAAATTATTCTTTTGTATGGTGTTCTGGCTAGTGGCTAAATTCCACCTCCTCATCTTTATAAAGATCAATAAAACATTAAGTATTTCAAATATGCATGGAAGGCAAATGTTTTATTTGCTCAACATTCGTTCACATACCTGAAGAATATATTTCAAAAAAGTTCCTAAAGTCACACCTAAATATTTCTAATTCTGTACTACTTTGTAAGCCATTCCAAGAAAACTGCATGCCATTCCATAACTGCCTGTGAGGGTCTATTTTTAAGCTGAAGTTGTATTGGCTACCTCTCCTTTTGTTTCTCTATTTCACAAAATCCTTTTGTGTGACTGTCAAACAGCTGTGTTTTGTTCCTTAATCTTCCTTGCACAGCTCCCCAGGAGAGACTTTACAACGTGAACTGCAAGTACCAGCTTCACAGCAGGAACAGCAGTGATCCTCTTCAAAAAGAGGCACAATAGGACTGTAATAAACATGTTAATTCTGGTCAAAAGGTGCTACATATGGCATGATCAGTGAAAGTTGAGGAAGTTTGTGGAAAATGTACTTCTTTGGCTCTTCAAAAGTCTTCTCATGCAATTTATGTTTGAGATAAATGTCTTTCCAGAGTTATGAAATTCTTGCACATGTGTTTTCCTGCTTTCCTGTTTCTATTCATTCCACTTCCAAAAGCTTGTCCTACTAGTAGCCCCTGGCAATACTTTCTGTGACTACACTCAAACAGTTAAATCAGATAAACACTAGTATACATAGTTTAAGGAGCTCCAGCTGGAAAACGGCAATTTTTTCTACCATACAGCTAATACTCAGAATATTTACAGTCCTTCTTCCCATCCATCTAAAGACATCCCACAGCATGTTTTCCAACATTATAGATGTGCCACTCCATTTGTCTAATTTCCATGCCCTCAAAGATAGCTGTCCCAGATGACAGATTACTTCAAAGTATTTCCTTCTCATTTCAGTACTACCGGGTACAGTGAAAATATAAAATAAGCTTCTATTATTATTGAATCTATTGCTAGCAGCAGAAACCAAAATGTAGCACCTTGGATTAATGATATCTGCCTTTTGGTGTTCTGGGGTTTTTTTGTTTGTTTGTTTTTATACTGTGTGGAAATCTTCTGTACTGCTGAGAGTCTAATAAAAATCATTGCTCTCAATTATCTCAGTCTCCGACTCTGTGTGTATCACTGGACAGGAAAACACTGTTAATATTTCACTTTTCATTTTATGCAGCAATGACTTCTTGTCATTAAATCAATCAGGTCCTAAAAAGCATAAAAAGGAATAACTGTCCCAGGCACTTCCCACAGTAATTTTACTTTAATACTTCCATCTTTCTACAGTGGCCATGACAGTTGGACTCAGTGATCTTAGAGGTCTTTTCCAACTGTGACAATTCTATGATAGATCAATATTTTTATGATGCACAGTAGAATCAACAATCATGGAGAAAACTGTGGGCTGAGAAAACAAAATGCCTGCTGTGTAAGTGCTCTGCATAGTCACTCTCTTTACTTCAAGAAAACAAAACAAGCAGTCATAGTAGAATGTTCTTCAGTATTCTGCTCTACTGGACTTCCTCCATCCTTGCTTAAAACATGCACTCCTCTGTGCTGTAATGATATAGCTTCTAGGGAGGTAGTTGAGGCTAGGTTTCTTCAAGTATTATTTATCAAACAATAATTAATAAATAACAATAATAATCAATATACAAAATTAATAAAAATAATAACTTTAAATAAAAATAAAAGGATTCCTTAAAAATAACTGAATGCAGTTTTTGCTGATTTCTCTGCTAGAAGGAGGCACATAATTTTCTCCTTCCTGAACAATATATATATAGATACACTTGTATATGACACCAAAATCCTTGCTCTATAGTGATGAAAGTTAGGGGCATTAACAAGAAATGGATGGACAATAAAAGCAAAGCTATTCCAGATCTGATATGTGCAGAGTATGGGACAATCCTACACTTTGTTGTCTTCCATTGCCTATTGACCACCGATAATTTTGAATTAAAGAATCAAAACACTGTTTCACTCATATGGTCCTCTGCACAAAGTTTCAAAACAAAGAGCTCCAAAATAAATTGCATCAACTGCTCTCGTCTGGAAGGAGACTTCCAGCCTTTTCCTTACAAGCCTTTTTTCCCCTTCAAATTTGCCATTTTCATGAGGGTGAATCTTTCCTGGAAAGCAGCCATCTCCTTTTTATACAGAAAACCAAAAGCAGTTTCCATTTATTTCAAACATTTGTTCTTGGTCCAGATTGTCATAATATTCAGCTAAACAAGTAAAAGTTTAGCCTGGAAGATCTCCTGATTTACACCGGTAACAGAAAAAAAGGCTCAATGACTCTGCTAAGGCTTTGAAATATTACTGTCTATAGCTGCCTTTTCTGATTTTTTTCCCTCATACATTGTGAAGTTTCAACACCCAGAAGCTAAAGACTTCAATTATATTCACAGTTCTTAGAGAACCAAGTGCTACAGATTGGTCAAAGTGTAAGAACATAAAGAAACAGGCTAAAACATGTACTGCATTGAACTACTGTTACTCTGTACTGCCACAGGTAGAAAAACTGACAAGTTTGGCTCTAAATATATAGATATATTGGCAAGTATGTTGCGGTTCTGTGCTGTGTAAATATTTTGTAGCAGTTAAACTGGATTTAGTGAAATAAACAAAGAGACAAAAATTAATAAAGGTAGATACTTCAACTGCTGGCAACATCCTGATTTCACCAATATGTTGCAATTCTTGTAGGTTGGACTTCAGTGGACTCTGATTTCCTCCCCTGGATGCCCTCTTTCAAGAGGCACAAATGTCAAGTTGTGTCTCTGGTAGAACCATTATGGAAAGATTTGAACAAAATATGAAAGATATGTGTGCATCCTTTGCCACCCAGAGTTACACACATTCCCCAGCATGAGTAAAGCCTAAGTGGGCCACAGATAAAACTCACTGTTTTGTATTTGATTATGTCTGTTAATTCCAATTCACATCTATTATGTATGTTTATTCCTGCAGCCCCTATGTGAGGAACAGAGGAACTCTTTCCCACAAAGGCGTAACCAGATGGAGAGTTTTTCACAAAGCTACTACTGCAGACTGTACAAGATTAAGATCTGTGTAAGTCTGTAAAGTATACGCTTCTCGGAGACTTGTCTTTCAGAGTAATGCCGTTAGCACTAAACTAGCCTTTGTCTTGGAAAGCAATGTAACAAGTCATTGTACTTGTAGGATCCCAAAATTTTATGCAAGCCAAACTTTCCATACAATGCCCTGCTTTTCTGTATGGTACCCATTTATCCAAATCTACAGTCTCATTATGTTCATAGGTATCCAGTTTCAGATTAAATCCACCAATCTATTCTTATTGGCAAGTGTACTCCAGCAGATGCAAAACAGCCATCTGTATTATGGCTGGAAACAACACAATTGTTTTCATATTTCTTTTCGATAATTAGGCAATTAATTTTTAATTCTAATTTAAAATTCACATTTATTTTAAAAGTTAGTTTTATAACTAATAATGTAATTTTTTTGTTCATCAGTCATTTTTAGATGCATATCATTATGCATAGTTTTAAAAACAGGATCTGATGCTAATGTTGATTGAGGTAGCATCAACAGAACCACATATGCCTTTATAAGAAATTGATGAAATATCAATATGTCAAATAAAGAAACAGGACACATTTTACAGTCACACAATTCTTCTATCTATTTCAACTGCTATACCCCTGGGAAGAGAGATGAAGACTGTTGCATCTTCTCTACAAACCACTAAATTAGAACTTTCTCCAGTTTAGTAAATCATATTTCAAAATGCATGTAGATTCAAGACCAGAGTTTTGTAAATATATTTCAAGAAATTCTGAAGACAAAGAATACTTCTTTCACCTGAGTCTTCACATTGTTTTTTTAACTTTTTTTCCCCCCTCTTCCCTTTTACTATCTCCACTTAATTTTCAAAACTTTTAAGGCAGTTTGAAAATTACATTTTTTGTTCATTTTCAACACAGTGGATGCTGTGAATAGTAAGTGCTTCTTCAGTTAACAAGGGGAAAACCTAATCTTAGAGAGTTAAGAACAGGTCCACGGTGCTGTTAAAATAATGACCTTAACCACCAATACACATATTTTTATTGGCAAGACTGGGCAGAATTTTTAATAAATAACAGGACAAAGAATCATAGCATTAGAGACGAGAATATTAAATAAACAGGTTTCCTTACACAACACAACAACTTCCTCCTCCAAACGGTAGAGGAAACAACAAAAAAAGTTGCTATGCTGGACCTTGTTCTCACCAATAGAAACAGGCTGGTTTATGACGTACTACTTAATGGGACACTAGGCTCCTGTGTCATGGCCATGAAATGGTCAAATTCAGGATCCTTAGGAAAGCAAGAAAGCTGCAGAGCCAGGTCTTTATAAGGATCTGCTTGGTAGGGTACGGTGGGACAAAGCCCTGGAGAAGAAAGGAGTCCAGGAAAGCTGGACCATATTCAAGGATCACTTCTTCCATGCCCAGGAGCTACATATCCCAATGAAGAGGACAGCAGATAGGAGAGCCAGGAGGCCTGTGTTGATGAGAAAGCAGTTTCTGGACTCAGTTAGATGTAAAAACAAGGTATACAGAGAGTGGAAACACAGACAAGCATCCTGGTGGGAGTACAGACAAGTTGTCAGAGAAGCAAGGGATCAGGTAAGGAAAGCCAAACCACAGATACAGTTGGACCTGGCCAAGGATGTTTACAACAGTAAGAAAGGTTTCTACAGGTATGTCAGCAATAAAAGGAAAATGAAGGAAACTGTGGGCTTGCTTTAGAAGGAAACTGGAGACCTGGCTGTGCAGGACTGAGAAGGCTGAGGTACACAATGACTACTTTGCCTCAGTCTTCACCGGCAAAGGTTCTGGTCATACCCTCCAAGTTAAGAGAAGGCAAAGGCATAAACTGTGAGAAGGCAGATCTCTCAACTGTAGAAGAGCAGGCTCGTGACCATCTGAAGGACCTGAAGATGTACAAGACCATGGGACCTGATGGAATTCATCCATGGCTCCTAAAGGAGCTGGCCGAAGAAGTTGCAAAGCCTCTGACCATCATACTTGAAAAGTCTTGGCAGTCTGGAGAAATTCCCGCTGACTGGAAAAGGGGAAAAATCATTCCCACTTTTTCAAGAAGGGAAAAAAAGGAAGACCCAAGGAACTATAGACCAGTGACTCTCACCTCTGTGCCAAGCAAGATCATGGAGCAGATCCTCCTGAAGGCTCTGCTACAGCACATCAAAAGCAAAGGGCTGATTAGTAACAGCCAACATGGCTTCACCAAGGGCAAATCCTGCCTGCCTAATTTGGTGGCCTTCTGTAATAGGGTCATGGCATCAGTAGACAGAGGAAGAGCAACTGATGTGATCTACCTGGACCTGTGCAAAGTGTTTGAGGCTGTCCTGCACAACATCCTGGTATCGAAACTGGAATGATACCAATTTAATGGATGGACCACTCATTGGGTAAGGAACTGGCTGGATGGTCACACTCAAGGAGTGGTGATCAATGGCTGGATGTCCAGATGGAGATCTATGATGAGTGGTGTTCCTCAAGGGTCGGTGTTTGGATCAGTGCTGTTTAACAACTTTGTTGGCAACATGGACAGTGGAATTAGGTGCACCCTGAGCAAGTCTGCTGATGATATTCAAGCTGTGTGGTGAGGCTGACATGCTGGAAGGAAGCCACCCAGATGCACCTTGACAGGGTTGAGAAGTGGGCTTGTGCTAACTGCACAAAGTTCAACAAGACTGCAGGCAAGGCTCTGCACCTGGGTTGGGGCAATTGAAAGCACAAATACAGGCAGGGTGGAGAATGGATGGGGATGATGGTGGATGAGAACCTCAACAAGATCTGGCAATGTGCAATTGCAGCCCAGAAAGTCAACCGTGTCCTGGGCTGCATCAAAAGAAGTGTATCCAGCAAGTCAAGGGAGGTCATTCTCCCTCTCTATTCCACTCTTTTGAGACCTCGCCTGGAGTACTGTGTCCAATTCTGGACACGGAGTCCAGATCCCCAAACATAAGAATGACATGGAGCTTCTGCAAGGAGTCCAGAGCAGGGCCACAAAGATGATCAAAGGGCTGGAGCACCTATCTTACAAAGACATACTGAGAGAGTTGGGGTTGTCCAGGCTGGGTAAGAGAGGGCTGAGCAGAGACATCATAGCGGCTTTCAGTACCTGAAGGGGGCCTACAGGAAAGCTGGGAGGGACTTTTGAGAAGGGCGTGTATTGAGAGGACCAGGGGTAATGGTTTTAAGCTGGAAGAGGGTAGATTTAGGTTAGATATTAGGAAGAAATTATTTCCTGTGAGGGTGTTGAGAAAGTGGAACAGGTTGCCCAGGGAGGGTATGGAAGCTCCATCCCTGGAAGTGTGCAAGGGTTGGATGGGGCTCTGCACAACTTTATCTGGCAAGAGGTGTCCCTGGCCATGCAGGGAAGTTTGATTTGAATTATCTTTATAGTCGTTTTCAACCAAAACCATTCTAGGATTCTATGGTTCCATATATGTGCATCACGTTGTTGACTACAACAAAAATTCCAGGGGTGTCCTTACTGATCAAAATGGCTAATAAAGGTATATAGTTAATTTAATTATTTTTTTTTAAAAATAAAAATCCAGCTTCAGAAAAAAAAAAAAAGACTGACTAATCATCTTCAATTGCCATCAACAGGCCCCTAGCAGTTAATTCTGCAAATCAGGCAACATCACAATGCAAGATAGTAATCTTCAGTGGTAAAAGCAACCCTGCAAACTGAAAGGAGTGATATTTCATTAACTGTTTCCAAATCAAGTTTCCATTAATCTCCAGGTGACAGAATGAAATATTCACATCATTTCACTACAAGTATATACTCCTCTGAGTATTATCTAGACAGTTTACTTGGCAGTACACTCATATCGTCACTCCTGAACAACAGTTTAAAAAACTTTTTTTGTTGTTTTTCCTTTACTATCTTCAAAAAACTTATTGTTAAAGCAAGAATAAAATTCCAGTGACATGTACTTGAAATAGAAGACAGCCTCCTCTTTTTTTTTTTTTTTTTTAAGTGTTACATCTCAGGAGGAAAACCTTGTAGCAGATTAATCTAATCTAAAAATCATTTATGCAGCTTTTCAAGATCACCGTTAATTGGGCAAATTTCTGTGTAAAAGCCAATCATGTAAAGTTAAGCTACCCAGGACAGCACTGAAACATAAATCGAATGCATACATAAAACAGTGGTTTTTATCAATAATTGCTACAATAACCTGTTGTGTATGGCACTCCTGTTTAACTTATTCCTTACTTCTTTTCTTCTCTCTAATCTGTCATACTCTGCATACTCACATTACCATTTTTGGTGAAAAATTAGAAACACGATGTTCAAGTATTATGCAATAAGGTTTGTATTTAACAGCATCAGGACTGTAATAACACGATTTTAAAAGAAATATACTTAACTTTCTGGGAGATAAAACTCTCTTTTACGTCCACACAGCATTTTCAGCTCTATGTAGTGAATTATATATAGAAAGAACTTACCACGTAAAACAGTGAGTCTCGTGGATACACTTATTTCACCAACACTGTTGGAAGCCACACATTCATAGATAGCTTCATCTCGTGGCGTGCGCAGTGGTTGTATTCTGAGAACTGATCCAGATCCATCATCAAACTCTATTACCTATAGGAGGAAACAAAAGTTGTCACAGATGTTGTTACAAATGCCTGTCCCTCAGCTAACCTGCTAATATTTATATCTTCAAAGACAGGTTTGTTTTTCAAATATACATGCCAGCATAAATTCCACGCAGATGGCAAAATTTTAAAGTGGTAATGCCCTGTAACACACATTGCTGTTCAGTGAGTATTTGATGGCTGCTCTAACAGAGTTCCAAGAAAAGACAGGATGAAAAATCAGCAACAAAAAAGACCCTCGCTAGCAAGAACTGCTAAAACGGAATCTGCAACTTGATGCTTTTATCCTGAATATAATAACCAATCTCTGTCCATTCTCTTAGCTTAAGTACAATGCCTTCAAATACCAGTTATATTTGTTTTAATTACTATAGGCTATATTCCCACTCTATTCACAGAATGAAGTTTTCTCACTCATTTAGCTCCAAATTGAAAAAGGGTCAGCAATTTCTGAAGAAGACAGGACTACTCAGGTTAACTATGCATATAACCCACAGAATGTATTTCTCCAAAAATGTATTAGAAAATGTGACCAGTTAAGAGACAAAATAATAAGGCTAAATTTAAAGGTTTAGTTATTTAATTGCAATATTTACACAAGAAATATTAATTTTCATATTAAAAAAACCTATTTGAATGGCTCTTATTTCCTTTTTCTTCTACAGTCAGAATCATATCAGATTTCAATGAGTACTGGAGCCCTCCAGGCATTGGTAAACTGCTAAATAATTAAGTAATAACATTAATCTATTTAATAGTGGGGTTTTTTTTGTTGCTTTTTTTTTTTTTCCCCCAAAAGCACTAACATACGTTAGTTACTATCAGGTAAATGGCACTTATCGAAAAAGGACGGTCACAATTAATTTATTTTTTTTTAAATAATTAATACTTGGTCATAATCATTGGTTCATTCATAGTATATAATTGCAATATAAATAAAAGATGAAAGATTAATAGTGAAGTCTCACAAGCTTTTATTGTAGCCTTTAATTTCAGAAACAATGTATAGCTCTTACCACTATCCTCATTCAGTTTTGAGAATTAGCCTGTGAGCAAGTTCAACAATAATAAACTTCAAATATATAAACAGGCCACATTCAACAGAAGAGGGAATAAACTACTCATTCTCCTGTTGTTAGGTAGGACAATTGCTATGTACATGAAGATCCAGTAAAAAAATTCAGGTTCCACATGAGAAAAAAAACAATCAAAACATGGCAAGGTTTATGAAACACTGTAAGAGGCTGTTGAAGTTTATTGGAGGGAATAAAAAAAGTAACCCCCAGCATCGCCATGAAAGAATATGGATTAGGTGGCCCACTGAAATCTTTTCCAGCTGTATTTTCTATGCTTCAATGAAGACAGGAGGCCAGATAAAACATTTTAATGTCATACATTACTAAGGAGTTAAACTTAAAAAAAAAAAAACAACAACAAAATATTAATGTGAAAGAAGAGGAAAATAATCCCAACTACTTATTCCCTTATTGGTAGAGCTGACTATTTCAAATGTTTCTTGTCTTACAAATGTTCCCTGTGTCTTTTCTGAATCTTGTTTATACTGTTGCTTTACTCTTATTTAGAGATTCTACAGCATAAATTAATGGTCTTATTTTGGACAGGACGGAAAGGTGCTTAAACCATTTATGTGCTCTGCACACTTGAAAACTATAAAAAATACTAGGTAAGAGTTTTCTATATCTTTCAATTAAATTCTATCTTACTTGGCTATACAGCTTATTCAACAGTCCACTAAAGGCATTCTTTTTTGTAGGTCAATTCAAGTAATATATAAAACTTTTTTTTTTGCCTATTTTACTTAAAAAAGGCACATAGGTATGCAGAAAACAATATATAAAGCAAATAAACCATGACATATTGCAAAATAAAAGTAAATCAACACAGGAAACATGTATATGCCCCCATTTTTCACTGTTTCAAACTCAGTTCAAGTGAAAAATTTGTGACCAGAAGGGGACAGATTGTGTACAGTTTATGATAAAATTTCTATGTTAATCCCCCTAGCCATTTACAGGTTTGCATATGCTCTAAAAAATATAAACAGTTCTTGGCACTAGGAGGTGACATAGAAATTCTTGCTTTTATCCTCACGTTGTAGTATTCAGTCAAGCAGAGGATTATATTGGTTAATGAAAAAAACCCAATGCCTTTAAATATCTATTGAATAAAAAAGAATTATAAAAACAAATTATACAAGAAAGGCAATTATTTTCTGCAGATGTAAATCTAACATGAAAGCCAGTGCAAGCAATCTTCCCAAATACTACTAAAAATTAACACAGAAGACTTCAATATTCAGTGAACTTTCAATAGATCATTTGCTCATAAACTGTATGTCACAACTTTTTAAATACTAATTAGTCACTTTCCAAACAGTTGAATGCAGAAGTCTCTTATTTACCATTTACAAGAGACACAGTGAAAATTCTACACTCTTAATGCCAGTTTCGGAATTCTTTTTACAAGCCTTCTCCCATTTTCTGATTTTTCTCTTCATGTTAAAGGTCAATCCATATTTGATATTAATTGTTCCTGCCACTAAAAGAAGGAATGATATTTGTTGTCTTATTTATTCCAAATAACCACTATGTTTTGAACAGATAATCTTCACTGTTTCCTGTGACTGAAGGTTGTGGAGAGAGAGGAAACTAAAGCATTTTCCTAGGTTATTGTTAAGAAAAAAATCAAAAGCAAATAAGTTTTACATTTCCTCTTCAGCAGCAGGAGCTACAATGTCCCTTTAATCCCTCTCTGCAACAAAAGCAGCAGCAGGCTAGGTCTGCTCAATGCACGCTGTCACAAATGGAGGTTGCTCACGCTCTGGAGACAGCAATCACTGCTTAAACAATTTTCCCCCATCTACTTCATGGAATAGATAGCAGGCTGAACAAAAGCACACCAAGGCTCCCCAGTTATATCATGATATTTTAGAAAAAAGCAGTAGCATTTTTCTCTTTAACAGTGCTATGCATAACCAGTTAACAAAATAAAAGCCTCACAAGACGGCTCCCATTAAATTGTCCCTGTTAGTCATAGTTATTTTACTTAATCACTGATAATAAAGCATACATATTTGGATTAGAAGCAAGACTGGAATTAATGTTTTTCAGAGGAACAGAACAATGGACCTAATACCTCAAATCTCTGATTGCTGACTTTCTTTCCCTTTTTGTTCCAGACAATTTTAGGTCTTGGATCTCCTGTGGCTTGACAGATGAATGAGGCAACTCCTCCAGAAACCCCTGTCTGGTCAACAGGAGTTCTTGTAAACTTTGGTGGTGCTGAAACAAACAAACAAAACCAAAAAAAATTAATTTAAGAAGCAAACATAAAAAAATAATCTGTTTCAAAATTTCAAAATAAAAAAAATAAGGAAATACTTTGCTTCTGTGATGATCATACTCAACTGCAAGAGAATGCATTAAAAAAACCCCTAAAAAGTCAGGAAAGTACTTACAGATCTTACTAGTTAAATTTCTATTAAAACAGAAATCTTATAGCATCAGAATAGCAAGATCACACATTGCATTTTATCACCACTATATATAAAAATCCAGTTTTTCTTTTGTTGCAAAATGAGCTCATCGATCAGCTGGAATACAATCATGATTCATGACTTCATGTTATGATTAAAGGATGTAATGAAAACAGGATTCCCACCTTTGAACCATTTAAATTAGTGACATTTAGGAGAAAGCATTTGTAAGTTTGCAGTGATGGAGGTAAATGACTATGTATTAAGAATCCACACGGAAAGGACTAGAATAGAAGAGGGATTCACGCTTGGGCGCAGATTCACATATAGCTCTTGTTCACTCCCAAATTACCTACTCTGTCAGAAAGAAGAGAACAAAAATCCAACTACTGCAACAACAAGAGAGGAGAGAGAAATGAAGAAAGCATTTTAGAAGTTGGAAAAGGCATTTTAATTAATTATTTCTGTTGCAACAAAAGTAAAATTATCAGCCTTACAGTGAAATAAAAATTTAAGACTTACACCAACGCATGACTTCTAAAGATCTACTATAAAAATCTATGAGATTATATTTAACTACAGCACAGAAATGTCGAAGAGTTCCTGCAAATGTTGACATCATTCACTTTCTTAGCTGAGAATTTTTTAGAGAGCAAATACACTTCAATACTCTGATCTGAATGACATTAATAGGTGGGGCCAATCAATGAAAAAAAATACAGGTCTTTGCTGTTCAGCTTTTCTCAGGTTGAAGTTGTTATAGGTAATTCCTCTGTAGCAGCTATTGCAATTCATTTTTGTTCTCATCTTCAACGTTCAGCACTCAGCTCCTTTCTCTTGTCAACCTCTTCACTCATCTTCACTTTCCTCTCATATTCTGACAGTTATGTATCTGCACTGTACTAGTTTTCACTTCTAAGTTGCTGCTCGTCACTTCTGATGTCTAACACCTAATTCTGCTGAACTGGTCTTTCCACAGGCAATACTCTTGTCAGCATGTTTATTTAAATGTTAGAAACTCAACAGACTAAAAATATACATGTATTCAAAACTGGAAGAAATCCTGAAAAAAATTAAAATGCCATGAAAATACTATATGATCATTATGATAAAACTAACTCAACCTGTTGCCATTATGTTGCTACATTAAATATGAAAGCATGCACATTATCCTGAGTTCATGAAATGAAATCTTTTTCACCCTACACCAAAACACACTCAGATGGTTCTGAGCATGATGCTTCTGTGCAAAAACACACTCAGAGAAAATAAACTAAAAATTGTTTTCCAAGTCACAGCCTCAGACCTCAGAAAAAAACAGAAATGTATTCTGATGAAAAGCATCTGGCCTTCACCAAAACTGTAGCTTTGAATACTCTACATGTGTATTAGTTCAGCACTCTGATATGTAAAAAGACATGACTGAATCTGATATGCTCATTTTCTGTGGCACAAGTTAGGATCGTCTGCCATCAAGTGAAAAATGATATGTTGCCTTTCTCTTTTTATTCTTTTTGACATTTTCTGAATTCAGTGTTGAACCTCAAACCAGTGAAAGAAAAACACTGCATGGGCAAGTCCATTAGCACAGAGTAACAATGTATAGCAGCTCTTAGACAGATTTACATTCTAAATGTATGCCTTGCTCATACATTCAATGACTGCCCAATTGGTAATTTCAGCATCAGTAACGGATTTCCTTAGAGACTAGGTCTCTTTTGGAAAATGAGTCAATTTTGCCATGCATTACAAGGATCAAGGAAGGAAATAAAATCAAGAGCCACACTGTGCATTTATTCCTGCAATACTTCCTATAACTATTTTGGGACCAAGAGAACTGCAGATTTTTAAACAAACAAGACAAAAGCAACTAAAACTTGTAAGTAAAGACTGTTCTGAATTATGTTAAACTAGCTCTGTAAAAAAACCCTAACAACTAACCAACCAACAAAAATAACCCACCATATTCTGTTTTATGTCGCTGCCACTCGCTTTGATATTTATGGTTGGCATACTTTTATTATTATGCAATATATAGAATTAATTATAACAACAATAATATTTTTTATTTCTTAATATAAATTAAGAGGAATCCCCTCCCTCCTTACCAAATTCAGAGACAAGTTCTCCATTAGTGCAGTTCAGGTAAGCACAAGGGAGCTCGCACTAATTTTACACCATATGACAATTTACCTTTCCTATTGTTGCTGAAGACAAAAAAAACCAAACCAAACCAAACCAAACAAAAAACAAACAAACAAACAAAAAAAACCAAACATCCAACACTCTGCAAAGCTGTTCATCAAACACTGCACACAGCAATATATATGCAACTAAACATTTTGCCAAACCTAACCGCTGTTAGAGGTAAAACCATTTTTCTGACAATTTCTTCATCTAGGACTGGGACAAACCCAGCAAAGGACTGTATTGCCTTCTGAAAATTGCTTACTAGCTTCTGTCAAGCTGTGCCTATATTGTGGAGCTGCAGAACAGGGCTAAGCACCTAACAGGTCCTTGGTAGCTAGCTGAAGAACAGTATTTTTCCAGTCCTGTGTGAATTTTTGCCGGACTACTAGTAAATCTATTGTTTGTTGACTAACAACACTTGCTATGAAGCATTAGAGGCAAAGACAAGCACAGTTGTTACATAATTATGTAGCTCCCTATTTGTAGACATTTTTCAAGAAAAACAAGGTTTTAAGGTTGCATGTGAAGATCATATTATTGTGTGTAAAGACTGATATTATATACATCAATCAAAAAGCTTCACATTCCAGTATAGAAAGAAACAGTTAAAATGTTTGTCTTTCAATTAGACCATAATCTAGCTGAAAAAAATAAGGTATGTGGATGGCCAAAGTAGTTCCTGTAACAAACCATTGCCACAGCTCTTCTCCAGTGCCTAATCTTGAAAGCAGGATAGTTATCTTTGAGGTGTCATTTGATATCAGAGAAGGTAAATTATTATTAGAACATGGGTAATTTTCCCTGAAACAGGAAACTTAAAATTATCGTGTACACTTTAGATATTGTAATGCACACAACAGCCATTTTTCAGCACTTCATCTTAAACTAAAAAACTTAAATTTAATTTGACATACCAGTTAAATTCTCTGCTTCAGTCTCAGCAGCTGTACCAGAAGGATAATAATATCTGAATGTTTAATAGGTGTTGTAAGGATAAACCCATTTATGGTTAAGAGAAGCTCACATTATGATGACAGTAGCCAGCCTGCCACACAGAAAGATAGGTATGCAATCCATTTTTCCCACCATTTAATCAGTATGCTCATCTCGTTACATATAAAGTGACCATCATCAGAATAAGGGTATGTGAAATGATAACCGAAACAGAACCAAAAAGGAAAAGTTGTATTTATTTCCATTATCATTATAAAGGCTGTTAATTAAGGTTTGACATAAATTATCTCCACAATTAATGTTGTCAGTTTCTTGACATTGATTATGACCTAAGCTGCTAGGCACTCTGATAGCAAACACAATTACAGTGTGCTCACAGTTGTTCTTATTAACACAAGGGCAATTTTGATTGAGAACTGACAACTATTTTCAATATCCCTTCACAACAGCAGTGCAGAGTCCAACAAACACTCTCTGCAGGACACTTCATGAAGCACAGCAATAATGTATATAGGAACCTTCTGGAGGATTAAATCTGCCAAGAAACCCCAGATGTAATAGTATATCAACTATGATATCACAGCCTTAAGCACTTTTGGTACTGGACTTGGTGGCATTTCAATAAAGCTGCAATTAGAATAACAGAAGTGTAACTAAAATGACAAAGTAAAATTCTGTTAATATCAGCACCTCATATTTCTGACTTGAATTCTCTTGTAGGCATAACAAAAATTGCATCAATATTGGCTATTAAATGAAAACAACACAAGTTTTGTTTGTTTCAGCTTATCTACAAGTGTCTATTGAGATATTTGTGCTGATACTAAATGTTGATACCTTGTCAAGGAAAAAAAAAATACAGCAGATTTCCATAACTTGCACTTACAGAAAGCATGACAGTTATTTTTCACTCGAGGTCTGAAGGCTCCCATCCTTTTGCTCTGTGTTACCCCCTTCTTGCTGGGATTCCAAAGAAGTGACAACTACTGAACTACTGCAAATTACACTCTAATATATGAAGGAAAATGAAATTAATTGCTAGCTCACCTTTAACATAATGAGGTTAAATTTACTTTATTTAAGGAGTTTACAGATATAGACTTTAGGCTGCTGCTTCAACAAGTGGTCCAGTTGTTCCCCCAAGAGGGCACAGAAACTTACGAAACAGACATAGCTTACCACTATCCAGAAAAAAGCTGACCTTATTTGGATATGGAGGCTTGTGACTGGCCACCAGCTGGATTTGACTCTACTGACCACCACTCTTTGGGCCCGACTGTCCAGCCAGTGCTTGATCCAACAGATCATGTGCTCATCCAGGCCGTGAGCATCCATTTTTTTCATGAGACTTCTATGGGGAACTGTGTCAAATGCTTTTTGGAGGTCCAGGCAGACAATATCTACAGTCTTTCCCTCATCCAACAGTGGGGTCATCAGGTCATAGAAGGAGATCAGGTTTGTCAGGCAAGACCTGCCCTTCATGAACTCATGCTGACTCAGCCTGATCCCCTGGTTATCCTCTATATGTCTTCTAAAAACACTCAAGATGATCTGCTCCTTGACCTTCCCTGGTACCAAGGTCAGACTGACAGGTCTGTAGTTTCCCAGTTCCTCCTTTCTGCCTTTCTTATAGATGGATATTACATTTGCTACCCTCCAGTCCATTGGGACCTCTCCAGTTGACCAGGACTTCAGGTAAATAACTTGACTTCCTCTTTGTTGGGCTGTATCGATGGTTCCTGAGCTTGGAGGAGGTGACCTTTGAATGTTAACATGCTTTCTTGTGTGTCTCTTCCCCTTAAGGGTTTATCCCATGGTACCCTACAAAACAGATCCCTGAAAAGGCCAAGATCTGCTCTCCTGAAATCCAGGGTATCAAGCTTGTTGTGTGCCCTCCCTGCTGCCCTAAGAATAATGAACTCTACCGTTTCATAGTTTCCACAGCCAAGGCTGCTCTTGAGCTTCACGTTGTCCACAAACCCTTCCCTGTTGGTGAGAAGGGGGACCAGCATAGCTCCTCTCCTCATTGGCTCCTCTATCATTTGGAGAAGGAGGTTACCAGGAACACCTTCAGGAATGCCCTGGATTGCTTATGCCCTGTTGTATTGACCCTCCAGCAGATATTGGGGTGGTCGAAGTCCCCCATAACGACCAGGGCTTGTGAACATGAAGCTAGTCCTGTCTGTCTATAAAGGGCCTCATCTGCTCTGTATTCCTGGTCAGGTGGCCTGTAGCAGACCCCAAATACAATGGCCACTACTTTCCCTTTAACTCAGCCCCATAAGCACTCCCTTAGCTACTCATCTGTCCCTAAAAGGAGCTCCATGCTCTCCAGCTGATTATTGACATAGAGGGTGAAAGTCCTTCCTTGTTGGCCCTTCCTGTCCTTCCTGAAGAATGTGTATCCTTCTGTTCCAATGCTCACAGGAGCCATCCCACCACTCTGTGGTCTCTGCAATGCCAGTAAGATCATAGACCTGCAAGCACACACACACATCTCTAATGCCTCTCATTTATTCCCCTTGATGTGTGTGTTTGCATTCGGTCTCTAATGAAGATGGCTTACTGGCTGCAGTGGCTGGAATTCCTTTGAAGTACTTCTCCAGTAACTCTCTGTTGGCTCCTGTTAGTCCAGGAGCCCCTTGCACACCTCTGTAAGACTTCTAAGTGTGCTGCAAATGCATCCAGCAAATCTTTGAGCAACAGGCTCAAGGGGCCTTGCAAGCACCCCATGAGTTACTATGCTTTTCACAATTCCTCTAGGAGTTAATTATATGCACATAATATTTAATACAAAAAGCTTCTAGTGCTAATTCATTTAATAAAAAAGTATTTTCAAGGCACACTCATTTGTAGTATTCACTACTAATTACTCATTAAACATAATCTGTGACATCAGTTGGATCGATCATTGTTATGAGCAATGTGCACTTATACCAGACCTGCAAATAGGCTATGTAAGAAAGTTAATTAGTTTTATTTCTATAAGGATAAGTTACATTTTTTTATTCATGAAATCTGCATACAGAAATCCCAAATTTACCATCAAGCATGTTCTTACATGCTTTTGTTTGTCAGTCACAAGCTGGTAAAATTTTCCTGTTTCCCACCATAAAACCTTGAAACTGCATAATCCTTATATCTTTTAGAAAGAATAGCAACAGTGCAGTCTTCAGATGCTGTCATACTCTGAGCAGCTGAATACTTTTATTATCCTGTGAATGTAATTTACCAGGTTTTCTTTTTTTAACTGCTAAATGCAATTCATGTATGCCAACTAATTTCAAGTGAAGACCTTTATCCATTTGGTTCACAAAAAATTATTTAGAGGTACAAAGAGCTTCCAAAAATTCTGGGTGAAAGAAACCAAGCTATTTCACTTTACATGTCATAACATCCTCTTAAAAAAACAGGCCCAGTAACAATGCTCATAAAATCTTTATAATAAAAACATGTATCTCCTCGCCTTCTTTCTGCTACTTGTATCCTAAAAACAAAAGCACCCAGAAAAAACAATTATGTCAAAACATGTCTGGTTTGGCGGCAAATGGGGGTTTTTGGGTATTTTTTCCAATTTACCAGTCATCTTCCATTTTTCAGCATTCAATCAGCCAGAGCATACCCACACTACAAATTTAGCAAGAGGCTTAAAAAAAGATTATAGTTTCCTGATCTCTCAAAGAAAATAATAAAAGTCAAGCCTACCTTATGTTTTCACATTTTCTGCAAGGTAAAGTGTCAGTTTTCTAAGCTGACTCTGGAGTTTATTCTTCCATGAAATATGAAATCAAATTATGTACTTACAAGTATGGCCTCACAGGTAGAATAGGTAGTTTACATTTTCCAAAAGGCCTAATGTTAAAACAGCACATTCCTATTTTTTACCTTTAGACTATGTAGACCTTGGTACCAGTTCATTTCATTGTGGATTATGTATGCTTTTTTAGAGACAGATATTATCTGAGCCCTAGGGCCATGGCAGGAATACAAACCAACAGAGACAGCAGCAGACATTTATTTGCCAGTTAACATCACCCCTCCACACATATTCCCATAGTCATTAACAGTTTATAGTAAGGGGAGGGAAGAAAAAGGCTTTCACAAATATAAAGAGCCTATGTGAAAAAACTGTATTTTTTTTTTTTTTTTTTAATACTATGTACCAATTCATTCATCTTGTAAGTAGCATGAAGCTGAAGAATTTACTGCTATGCTTTTCCTACTAAAAGTGTTGTAGGTAACCTGGTAACAATTTAAGTTGAATTTGTGACAAATTATTAGGAACCTTACTGTAAAACCGAGACCAGCCATTACCTACTGCCTTGGCATACTGTATTGGGCTATGCCTAACTGGAAGTCAGGGCTGATGGGCCATCAGAGTTGGCCTCCTTGATCATCATAGCAAAAAAGGCTCCTGAAGCCAGATCTACTCCCACCTTCATCTCCCTTTGCCTTCAGCCTGCAAGTTGCATACACAGCTTTACCTGCCAGTCCTACACACCAATTAACACAAGGTAATTATTTCAAATAGTTGAAAATTTATTTAATTATAACTATAATTTAATTATTAATAATATTATGTATTATTATTTAATTATAAATAATAATTTAAGTATTTAAATTATTGAAGCTAATTTTAAGTGTCAGTACAGAAAATGAAAGTTTTGCATATTTTTTTCTAAATGTCCCAATATTTACCCCAGTGTCTCTTCATTTGCTTCTACACTAGAATTCAGGTTTATCCTAATTCAAGAAAAGATAATCAGGATGCTTGGGTCTAGCACTTGATTAACCTGGGCACTGAAGTATGTAGGCTTAGCATTAAGTACCCCTATGCAGTAAAGACACAGGTGGGCAAGAATGTTTTTTTTCTCTTTTCCATGCCTATAGAAATTTTAATGATGTATATTCAACAAAATTGCACAAGTGCCCTTACGTCATACACCAGCACATGTTCAAATACACAATACAAAACAAAATAGGTATAAACTCATGTGTATACATAACATTTATCACATAGAGCATATGTAAAATCTGGGTGGGGCTTAATCTACCTGAGTTAGATAGAGGAACTTTTTAGTTAATCCAGTACTAAGCCTTCTTCCAGCAGCAAATGAAAAGCACAAAGCCTCTTGAATCTAAAAGGTTATTGACGTGCACCAGTTCATCCCCTAGGAACATTACATAACCTTGTCATATTCCCTAATTTAGTGAAAGGAAATTCCGCTTCAAAGCCCTCTACTGCTTCTTTTTCAAAGTTTAATGTTTGCAGACTGCATATGAATTATTTGGTAACTGAGAGCTGACACTCCTTTTCAATGTGCAAAGTAGCTGCAGTGGATCTTAAAATACCAGGCAAGCTGATCACTTTCCACAGCAGTTACGCTCTAAGAGAAAAGATGGAATAACGAGATCCTATAGCTAACAATTTTAATTAGTGACTGAGAGTATCTGGGTTAATACTAAAGAGATGAACTTTACTAGTGTTTCAGTCTCACTAAAATACTCAAAATGCAGGAAACAAAACTAGGAAGATAAAACTGGGTCACTATAACAACAGAGTGAAACTTCATTTTTTATTTATCTAAGCACATCATAATGCAGAGTTTTGCTGACTGATGACTATTGGAAGCAAAATCATCCATCTAATGATAAGAAACCATCAAACTCTATACACTAAACATGGCTCAGCATTAATGCTTGACAAGGCACCCATATAAGCAAATCCTCATAACTTCTTTCAAGCAAAAGAGACATAAAATTCTGTCTGAGAACAGATCACATGACTTATTTTAATCTAAGTATAGTATTTATTTTCCAGCATTAGAGGCAAACTGCATTGTTACCAATATCCCAACTGCCCAGCACATCAAAGGGGAAAAGTATTCTGTTATAATCTCTTACCATGGTCCGGGAAAGAGACCTAAGATCCTAGTCTTTTGCACAAAATGCCAATGTGTGAAATGCATTAATTTTACCCAATTCCTATAAAAAGACCAAGCCAGCTGAAGGTAAAAGCAAGAAAAACTCAACATACATATGTTATCACAGTTTATAAGGACATTTGAAGTAATTCAATCTTTCTATTGGAGTTACCAAAACCAAAAGACCTTTCTCCACTTCTACTTCAGTTGGAAGCTTAAACTGAAGTTTAAGGACCAAGCCCTTGGTCAGATACTAGTCCTGGCCAAACATTAGTCCCCAGGGTTTCATTCCCAGCAGATGAGGAGTGTAACCAATCTGGTCTTTGGGTGTATGAGGGTGATCTTTAGATTCATTAAACCTGTTTCAAACATCATAACTGACCTTCAACTTAGTGACATGGTGGTTCATATATTCTCTTTTGAAGTATTCTGGACACAATTATGTCCTGTCTTGGTGGTAAATATACAGTTTCATACCTCTTTCTTTGCTGGGTTCAACTATTAAATTGCTGAGGAGCAGACTCTTGATACTTGGGAAAAATGTGCGCATTTGTCTCATCAAATCTTACAGTCCATATGAGCATGGAAAGTTTGGGGCACTAAGGAGTTTAAGATTACTTTCTACTTGCAAACCAGCATGGTATGACTTGACAGAAGCTTAATTTATTTAGTTAAACTGGTTAATAGATAGATCCTATCATTAAGCTTGCCATGAAATAAAAAATAAATCCTAGTTAGTAGAGACTCATAAATCTTTCTTTCCTTTTTACTAGGTTAGAACTCCTTCATCCCAGAAAGTAAACACCTCTCTTAGTTGTAAAACATTTACCATTTGCCTTCAACAGTCAATTATATAAAACCTAAATTAGATGCCCTGCCAAGTACAGAGAATGTATGTTCCTCTTACCAGCACTGCTGTGAGAGTTATGCAATGCAGCCCAGCTTCAGCTATACTAAAAGGCAGGTTAGTGTGGCCTGTAAAATGATAGATTACCGATGCATAAGCTAAGTCAGAAAACTGTTTACAGTATTAAAAAAGATTCAGTGACTAAATGCTTCAGTGGATCATCCCAGTTACATGCCTACAAGTCATTTAGGCTACATCAGCATGGTTAACACAGCACAAGAAGCCTGCTCTGGCATATGGTTATGCAGATACAAAAGCACTGATTGGCATGCATTTATGCCAGCAGTATTTTTGATACCACATGTTTTCAGTTCTACACAAGTGTCCTACTGTGTAAAGCTCCTGCTGTGAATACAAGCTCCTACACGTCACATTCTGTTGTCAGTAAGGACAATGCACTGCCAATATGCAAAAAATACTACTCCTGAAGTGCAGTTTTGTAGTTAAAACTCCATCTGCCCTACAAACTTATTTTACTGGAGATACATTGCTCTAACTCCTCTCTAATAAAGTTATGCCTGTGGAATACTGAAATAAATTCTATAGAACATATTCAGGAATTTAAGAACTAAAACCTCATATAAAGGCATAAACAAATAACTCAATAATTCAATTAACAGAAATATAACCAAAAGAAACATACCGCTACATAATGGTAAACCTCTTACTACTACAAGTCTATTTTTGTTTTAATTCTGATACGTGACAGCACTTCATACAATGTTGTTCTGCAATCTATTACCTACAATCACAGACAAGTACTATTATTTGGTACCTTGTATGTCACTGTAGCGTTATACTTGCTTTACAAGAATCTTGCATCATTATTCATTTTACTTAAGTGATTTTAATATAATTTTCAGTGATCAAAAATACACCTAAATACATAATCCTCGTCTGTAGTGCTCTGTTTAACTTACACCTATCTCATCTATATCTTACCAATATGTTTTCCATTATTCCCTCTTTACCATAAAGTTATTCATCTTTATAAATAGACATACCAAAATCATAACACTACATGAAACTGGCATTTAGTTAAGGGTATGCTATTTAAAGAAGGACATCATGACCAATTCAGGATGAGTAAGAGTCTTACATGCGGCCAGATACCCTGCTGTAAGAGGAAATCTTACTCTAGTATTTTGCAGCTCCTTTTATTATTGAATACAAAGCTTTTTTGTTACTCAGTTAAGATGCCAACAATTATTTTGTTTAATTCATTATAAGTTATTTACAGTGTCAAAATGAAAAGGACTGCCAAACACATTTATTTATGTGGTGTAGATCAGTAGATTGTGAAAAGCCTCACTTCTCTTTGGGCATCTCTCTTGGAGAGGATTCCCATGAAATATCATAATTCTGCTTTATTGTCATTTGAGAAAATCAACAGTGGCCCAGACACAGGGACTGTCATTCTATTCTTATTCTCCTCTCAAGCATTGTACTTTTTTATGCTCTTTTTCCTCTATCCACAGTTGTTCTGACGCCAAGCTAAACAGACTAAATTGAAACTGCCTTGAACAATTCAGGTGTGTGGTTCCAAGATGGTCAATAAAGGCAATATGGAATCCAGAAAGTTAATTCACCTGGGCTTTTTGTTATGTCTTTTCTGCGAAGTGACTGTATTTTTACAGTAAAGGATCCTCCATAAGTTGGGAACATGACTGCACCACTGAAATATCAATGTGCAGAGATGATGTTAGAAGGGTCTGAAATACACTTTCAAATTAGTGATTTGCCATTAACTACTTGCAATACATTATGCAATTTTATTCAAGCTACTGTGTTTATGGCATACTTGCTGTTTTAGATTACAAACTAGAAGCTTGCAAGAATTTTGTAGGACACAATGAAGCTTTCTTTCTCAAAAAAGCTAATTTACATTTGCCCTGTCATAGGGTGTTTCACTCTGAAACCTCCATCATATTTGGAAAGCACAGTACATGGTCATATTTTAAAATAAAAGTAAAAATTACTGAAACATTACTACCACTAAGGATTGAACTCTCCATTTTTCTTTCACAGGCAAATCCTTTCTTTCCAATTACTATAGAAACAAAAAGTAGTCTCAGTTCTAGTCATGGTCATCTTCTCAGTTCATACCTAGGTAGTAAGAAGATTCAGAAAACAAATCCACTGAAGTATGGTCTCAAGACATAAAACTGGAAGCCAAAAGCAGTGAAAGTGACAGGTAGCTACTGGACAGAAGAAAGGACTGAGAGCCAAAGCTTTAATTGTAATCCCAACTCAGCTAACTGCTTATTGTTTTAGCTTCAGGCAAATTACTTAACTTCCGTATCTCAGTTTCCTTCTTTCCAGGATCATGCTACTTACATGTGTTGCAAAACATAGGGAAGAGTATTATAGTGGTTACTGTCATTATATTTACAAAATTTATGTAGAGATTTGTGCTCATGCATCAAATGAGAGGGCTGAAAAATATCACAGTTAGAGCCCTATCTACTTATAACAAGGATGAGACTTCTATTAGGTCAAGGGAAAGAAAAGTAAACAAAACACACTCAAATCATTAGTCTCAGTGAAAACTGGTAGCTATTTTGCAGTCTTTATTTATGAGTCTTTGAAAATAGCAGTCCTCTGTGTACCGGTAATGCAAAATGTTGGTTTAATTAACACACTTTTCTATAAGGAAATCAGCTTACATTGCACAAGAGTACTGAAGAAGAATTGTTCGTTTTGACACTGAGAGGTACGTACTGAAGATGGCTATCTTCTGTGAAATTATAATGAATTATTTCTGCAAAATATGTTGCCCTGCATCGTAATTCAAATTCAAAGGTGTATAATTAATATTTTTGGGAAAACTGTATTTTACACATCTGGCTTGAGCAAACTCTTGAAAGTATATTTTTAAATGTCAGAATCGTTCCTGAAAAGTACTGAAAACCTGGGTTTGCTGTCTATGAACTCAAATTTCTATGTCTGAATATCAAGGGCATATTAAAAATGTAAAAAATACCTAGTGATTGATCATTGTGCTGCATCATCAATCTGCTTATAGCATTCATGCCTCAGAAGTACGGTAAAATCTACATTGTTGCTAAACTTATTGATTTTTCTCTAATTTTTCCTTCTAGATATAAGAAGACAACCAGAAATAAGGTTCTCAGAACAAAACTGAAACTATTGACACAATCTTATGAGGTTAGACTACTGAAGCTTGGGACGCAAATAATATAGCAGGTCACCAAAAAGAACACACAATATCTGGTCTCAAATATCCAAATACGAGAGGAACTAGGCTGTGGAAGGCAAGAAGAGACAAGCTGAAAACATGGTTCATTTCATGAAGAAAATATTGAAGAGCAAAAGAGAAGCAGAAATTGCTGGTCAAACCATGCAGAGGGATAACCCAAACCAAGATTAATTTCAGGTCTATTTAAGAAATAAATGTAAGCAAACCCAAGATCTTCACCTATGAATATACAATCAGTCAGTCATGTAAGTCAATTAAAAATGAAACCTGTTTGAAAGCTTTGCCTTTAGTATGTAAAAAAGTTGCTTGCTCCCATGGGCTGTCTGGAAAGTTGTGTAATTTACTCTTTGTGTTCCTTAACATACAATGCACCATATATAATAACAGTAAAACCCCTTGAATGAACTACTGTATTGTTCATAAATCAGAAGAAACAATTACAATGTGTACTATTCCTTCATTGAATGCCTTTAGAAAAGCAGCTTCTGAACGTTCAATGGTTTTGCATATCACTATGTCAAAAGCTGGCATACACAACTGGAAAAAATTCTGACTAGAGTTAGCAATAAATATTTAGAAGTTATACTTCGATGCTTTCGCTTTTAATACCAAATCTCTTTAGCTACAAAGTACACAGCTTTCACAAACTCCAAAATGAATAAAGTATTTGAAGTTTTTTTGTTCTCATTATTCTGAAGAGAGTTCTTAATTGTAATAGTGCATTATACAGTACCAAAACAAAAGGGAAATGGAGAGAAAGACTCAACATAAAATTATTACTGACAGAAATGGAAGTCAGCAAAGAAAAGCTCATTGGATGATCAGATGGTTTTTTTAAATGCCTTTATATCTTTGACCTCAACACCAGAAATATAATTAATGATAAAGAATATAAGGTTTACCATTTTTGTGTGCTTTCTTCCTCCTCAATAGACCGTCATATGAGATGCTAATATGTACAAGTTGACCTATTGTATCAGAATATAGCATAGCATCAGCAGATATGACAGGTCTTTTGCTGTCCTACACTGGAGTACTGGAATATGCATTTCGGGCAGAATAAAGAGAAAGATAGCTCTCAATTTTGTCAATACAGGAGCCTGCATTTTCTGAGGAACTCCAACCTGTGACAGTCTATTTGATATCAGAAGCTAGAAACATTATTAAGTGTCCTGGTTTGAGCCAGGATGAAGCCAATTTTCCTTTTACTGATTTTTTTTTTTTCCTTCAGCAAGCTTTCTTTTAACTAGCACCATTGTGTTCTAACTAAGGCTGATAAGAGTGGAATGTTTTTCTAACTGCTGGGTCTTCAAGGTCGCATCTTTACTCTGCCAGTTCAGACACTACCAGGAGATCTATGACCCCCCTGTAGGAGGCTGAATTAGACAGACAGCAAAACTGGCCACAGATATTCCATTCATGTATCTACATTAGCTCAGAGGAAGGTCAGAGATCACTGAAGACAACTTCCTTCCTGCTTCTTCTTCACTTCTCTTCCATCCATGGCCAGCACCTGGGGAGGACTCCATCCATCCATCACCATTGACCCCCAGGCTCGAGCTCTCCTGACCCTCATCACTCTGTGCTCTCTCCAGCAGCAGCTCCAGGATTCTTCGGGACTGTTCCAGCTGAGTGGAGTGCTGTGGAGTTGCTGGGGGTGAGGGGAGGCAAGAGGCTTTTGCCCACACCTGAACATATTTGTATGTAATTGTATATATTTTCTTATATCATTAGTGTTTAATTAAAGATGTGTAGTTTAGTTTAGGATCCAGCAAAGTCTCTTTTTTTTTCTCTCTCTGCTTCCCTACCTGGGTGAGAGGGGGAGGGGATCGAGAGCACTGTTGTTGAACCTGAGTCAATCGCTGACATTAAGGAATTCTGTGTTTTCCGTTTATTTTGAAAGTTCTGAAAACTTGGTGTACTGGTTTCTCTGCTGTTGTCCCCTGCTACAATGACACCAGTATTACGATGTTGACAGCTCTCTCTCTTCCTATAGACAAAGAACTATATGTAGGTATATGTAGATTCTAAGAATGAAGAAATTAATAGAGTGTGTGCAGAACCAGTTTGTTCTTAAATTATTTTATGCTATAACTATAAAATAAGACAAAGAAATATAAGGACAACCAAAATCTGAGGTAGTTTAATTTAAAAAACAAACACTCTACTTCGCATAATTAGACACTGCTGCTATTTGAAGGAAATTTTCATTATTTGAGAATAAGGTTACAAATTATCAGTAATCAAAAAAAAAAAACAAAACAAACTTATCTGACTATATAACTTAACAAAGCAAACAAAACGCAACAGAAGATTTTTTGTGCTTCTGAGTGCATAAGGCTAAGAGATGCAGGTGTGTATTTATACCACAGAAGAAAATCCCCACACTTCAAATAGAGTCAAAAGCAACCCTTACCTTTGAGTTTACAAACACTGCAGTCACTTCTGTAATTACAGTGACAGACACATGTTCCAGTCAATTTGAATTTAGGTAAGGCAGCAGAGTGAACTGTTAGCCACAGATCCCTCAAGCAGGTACTAAGTAACTACATGGATGTTGCAGAGGGATTGGGACTCACACAGGAAATCAGGCCATTCTTTCTGCTTAGTGATAAAGGTAGCCAGAGTACATCTGTAGATTTTACAATTAAGAAGAGCAACTTGAGAATTAAGAAAGTATTGACATAACAAACTTTCCACCTTCCTTATAATTTCTCTCAAAAAAACCATATCAATTCAGACTGCATTACAATTAAATCTCTTGATTCTGTAATCCACAACCAAGAGGGTTTTTGCCTTGTCGCTATCAATATGAAATTTTGTATATGCTTGTATATCTTTCCGTATTGGTAAGCTCCAAGTTCAAATTCCCTGTAACACTTCAATGTCAAATTTATTCCATAATCCACCAGAATGTTTTCTCTTTATACTATGTGGAATTGAATGTGGAATAAGAAAAGATTCTTTAGGTATGTTGGGAGGGAAAAGGACAACCAAGGAGAGCGTAGGCCCTCTCCTGAAGGAAACGGCTGAGGTAGCAACACAGGATATTGAAAAGGCTGAGGTCCTCAATGACTTCTTTTCTTCAGTCTTCTCTGGCAAGTGCTCCAGCCTCAACACAAAGGCCACAACAGGTGAAAGCAGGGACTGGGAGAGTGAATTACCCCCCACTGTAGGAGTAGAGCAGGTTAGTGATCATCTAAAGAACCAGAAGCTGCATAAATCTATGGGACCTGATGGGATTCCCCTATGGGTTCTGAGGGAGCTGGTGAATGAAACTGCTCAACCTCTGTCCATCATATTTGAGAGGTCATGGCAGCCTGATGAGGTTCCCGCTGACTGGAAAAAAAGGAACATAGCCCTTATTTTTAAAAAGGGGAAAAAGGAAGACCCAAGGAACTACAGGCTGGTCAGTCTCACCTCTGTGCCTGGCAAGATCATGGAGCAGATCCACCTGGAAAGTCTTCTACGGAACATGGAAAACAAAGAGGTGATTGGTGACAGCCAACATAGCTTCACTAAGGGCAAGTCATGCCTGACCAATCTGGTGGCCTTCTACAGCAAGGCTACAGAGATGGTGGATGGTGGCAGAGAAGCTGATGTCATCTACCTGGATTTGTGCAAGGCATTTGACACTGTCCCACATGACATCCTGGTCTCCAAACTGACAGGGCATGGATTTGACAGATGGACCACTCGGTGGGTAAGAAACTGGTTGGATGGCTGCACCCAGAGAGTTGTGGTCAATGGCTCAATGTCCAAATGGAGGCAGGTGATGAGTGGTGTCCCTCAGGGGTCAGTGTTGGGACCAGTGCTGTTTAACATCTTTGTTGGAGATGTGGACAGTGGGATTGAGTGTATACTCAGCAAGTTTGCTGATGACACCAAGCTGTGTGGTGTGGTTGACACCCTAGAGGGAAAGGATGCCATCCAGAGGGGCCTTGACAGGCTGGAGGGTTGGGCCCATGCCAACCTCATGAAGTTCAACAAGGCCAAGTGCAAGATCCTGCACCTGGGTCGGCACAATCCCAGGCACAAATACAGGCTGGGAGGAGAATGGATTGTGAGCAGTCTTTAGGAGAAGAACTTGAGGGTGGTAATAGATGAGAAGCTTGACATGAGCCGCCAGTGTGCGCTCGCAGCCCAGAGCACCAGACACACCCTGGTCTGCATCAGAAGAAGTGTGGCCAGCAGGGCCAGGGCGGGGATTCTGCCCCTCTACTCTGCTCTGGTGAGGCCACACCTGGAGCACTGTGTATAGTTCTGGTGCCCTCAGCACATGAAAGATACAGACCTGTTGGAGAGGGTCCAGAGAAAGGCCACCAAGATGCCTGGAGCACCTCTGCTATGAAGACAGGCTGAGAGAATTGGGGCTGTTCAGCCTAAGAGAAGAGAAGGCTCCAGGGAGACCTTATAGCGGCCTTCCAGTACTTCAAGGGGGCCCACAGGAAAGCTGGGGAGGGGCTTTTCATCAGAGAAGATAGTGATAGGACAAGGGGTAATGGTTTTAAACTGAGAGAGGGGAGATTTAGGTTAGATATTAGGAAGAAATTATTCACCATAAGGGTGGTGAAGAAATGGGATGGGTTTCCCAGGGAGGTTTTTAAGGCCAGGTTGGACGAGGTTTTGTGCAACCTGGTCTAGTGGTAGGGTTCCCTGATCATGGCAAGTGGGTTGGAACTTGATGATCTTTAAGGTCCCTTCCAGCCTTAATGATTCTATGATTCTATGAATTATTTGCTGATTCCAATCTCTCTCTCCCATATCTGAGAATCTAAGTGCCTTCTGATGGCAGACAGGATTTGTCTCTTTAAGTTTTTCTGATGAAGATCCAGTGGATGTTTCCACCATACCCTTAATTTCTTTCTTATCTTGTTTACAGGTGATTCCTCTGCATCAGAGCAAATTATTACACACTTAAAAGGTAGGATAGTTATGACTAATTAATGTTAATTGCCAAACATTGCAATGAATATAAATATTGGAACTTGCATGGTGGAACCAGAGCAAATTATCGGAGATCAGCCTTTTGTCCATAGTGCTATATCTTGGTTGATTGTGAGTTACTGCTGTACTAGTACTGCTTTTCAGGAAAAACAGCTGCAGAACTTTCTAAAGATTTCAACAATTATGCTCATAAACTTAAAGTTGGGCAAGAAACAGCATTGTGAACACAAATGTACATTTACATTTATACCATTTTAAAAGTAGATGTTTTGGAATAATTCTTTTTTACTTTTTTTTTTTTCCTTTTTCTTTTTCTTTTCAATTAGCATAGTGCTATGAAACTTGACTAGAGATGCAACTAGATTTCTCTAAACTTCTCTAAAAGATCATTCCTGTTAGGCAATCTTTGAACAGTGGATTGTTCTAAAACTAATGTTATTCAATTTATTTAGAAAATCACCTCTGTCATCAGTTGGCATTATGTACCATTCAAGCATGACATTTTCACTTCCTTGAAAATGAGAAAACATGCATACTGTGTATAGGTTAGGTATTTTCTCAAAGGAGTTGGCTAATTTTTTTCACTATTTTAAGACTATAAATATACAGTCATTTCAGTGACACTCCTCAAATGTACAGAAATTGAAGACTTGAGTGTAATCCTTTGGAACCGTTCATCATGCCTGTGTTTCAAGATGACCATAAGTAACCAAGCTATTTTACTAGTGGGCCTCAGTTTCTCTATTTATTGATTATTTTTCTAACTCACTTTTAGATCAAAGGGTCTGAATCTCTTCCTGATAAAAATCAAGAAAAATTCCAGTGAAATGAGGCTAGTAAATGAGTAAACAATGACGGAGGGGAACTGGTGTCTGAAGATCTTTTTAATAAACAGTTTATTTTTTTCTTTCGGCTAGAAAGTCCAAACCAATCAGTTATTTAATTTTATCACTTCTGCTCAGCAAACTTCTTAGTATGTTTGTGAAAGTTAGTTACGTGATAAGATACATCACAATTATTACTGGAAAAAAATGTGCAAGTGCTTTTATTAATGCAAAGTGTTTTATTAAAATAAAATGTGTTAAGTACATAGCAGAACTACTGTTTTCTTCTCATGATTGTTGTACAAATATTTTGGTATTTTTAAGTATCTTTTCCCCTCCCAGAATGCATATCAATGCATTTGGCACTGTTAGCATATACAGTAAGTGCATTTAATATTACTGGTTTATTTTAAAGTATGTAAAACAGCAGAGTAAATTATTCCAATGCAGGATTTCCTGGTATGGATATTAGGATTCTACTGGTTTTACTTATCTAATATTATGGGACAGAAGAAATCACAACGTAAATAACATGTACAAATAATCTTTATCTTAAAAGAACACAGACTGTGTACACAGATAAAAAAATATTAAATACTAGCTTCAAGGTTGCTTTGAATAAATTTATATCTGCTCATCCTTAAGAATGTTATGGAGGCCACTGTTAAATTACCATTATATTTATGCTCACATTTATTTACAGTTATATTTCAGTTTGTACTGCAAGTGCCTTACGTCAACACCATCTCTTTTCACACAACGCAGATGATGTTTGTGTATCATCAGTTACGATGTGAAAGAGAACCTTCACATTCCTGACCAAGTAAAAGGAAAATCCAAAGACTAACAAGATGTCTCAGAAGAATAAGATTATTATTTTCATTCATGACAGTGCACAAAAGAGGCCCAGTTGCAGACATAGGGAGAGGTCCAATTACAAATTTAAATAAGACCCGAATTGTGTATTATTTTTAAATGTTGAAGAGTAAACTAAAACTCAGCTCTAAAATCATTAGTACCAGTATAGTCATGAAAGAAAATACTAAAGCAAGACATCATAGAAAGAATCCCATAATTATCATACAGACTAAAGGGGTAGGAGGGAAGAATGACCTAATTGAAGCACAATTAACATGGTTTCCTTTCATAAAACCCTATGGCTGCCCATCTGTAACAAAATCCCAACCACAAAAGGAGAACAAGGAATTGACCTCCAATGTAACAGAAGACCTGTAAGGTCTAAAATTGGGAAGTGTACCTGTTTTAGTGCATTGTCATAAGCCACATTAGTTTTCCAGTGTGGAGGCAGAACTTTCAGCCTTATATTCAGGTAGTCTTGCACTCCTATTTAAGTACATTATAATTCAGGATTTGTTTAATGCAGCAGTCAAAATTAAACAAGAATTAGATCTGACACTTGGGAGCAATGCTGCAACAAGCAACAAACTTCTAGAATGGACCAAGTTAGTTCATCAGATCTTGCACACTCTCCAATTAATTCTAGCTGAAGAACCAAAGAAAGCTCCATATTCTGGTAAAACTGTATTTCAAAGATGCTACGAACACAATAAATCTCAAATTTAATACAAATAAAATAACATTATAAAGTGAGGTTCTTTTCCAAAGCAAAGTTATTTTAAGATCCAACTACAATAACATATTCATACACATATGCAATAAAACTTCTTATGTTAGTTTGGTTCCAGATTTATTAGCCCATTATTAAGAATATAGTAACTAATTAGAAAATAAATAATCCTCATTCCCAAAGAAGAAAGATATGAAGGAAGTATCACAGAAACTTTCATTCATTCACTATACTTTCAATGTATTTCTAAGATATGTTCATGTTTGCAACTCTCATATACCCATTTATCATATGGGTATATACTATAATGTTGAGTATTTGCAGAACATTTAGCACCTTTCTAAAATAGGATCTGGCTTTGCTTTATCCAACAAAAACAGAGAAGATAATCTTCCTCCAAGAATGTTTACTGTCTTGATCTTACCCCCTAAAATGTTTGTAGCCTAAGTGTAAGTTATGGCAGCTGGCTATAGCCAGACCTAATGCAATGCATGGAAAATACGAGTTTTAGTAAGCATAAATGCCAGTAAAATCAAGTCTACTAACTTTCTAACAATTGTTGACTTTTTAGCAGAACAAGACAACTGAAAGGAGTATTTTGAAGTATATATGTGGATAACTATGAAAAACTAAATGTCTTCTTATCTTTTTTAAAAGCCTGTAATGCAGATTTATATGGAAATGTGTAAAAGGGTCTCCAAAATGAAAATGTATAAGAATTCACTATCCCTGCACTCCAGGTTTGGAATCACCAGAGACAAGACAGGGGAATGCTCATCAGTTCATCTCACAATAAATTCTGTACAGCTGACTCACAGGTATTAAAATTAAAGAAATAATATAATAAGGCAACAAGTGATCTTATTTATTAAGAAAACAGCACAACCCAGCTGAGTAAGAAATTAAGATCTTATAGTAAATAATTATGATCTTATAGTAATGTTTTCCAGCTGTAATCACCAACCATAAATACATCCTGAATGAGGAGACTGACTTAGGACTGACTCCAGTCTCACACTGTAGTGTACAACTACTCTTTATTTTCCATTCTGCACATTGAGTGTAACAGGGACTTGGCGTCTTTTTTCAGTTCAGGAAATGTGGCACCATGACCAGCTGGTAAAATGCCTCATAACAGAACCTGAAATAACAATGAATACACTTGTAATATGTTTTGTTATCTGCCAGAATGTTTCTCTCATGCACTCATCACACTTACATCACACGTATCAGTCACCCAGTCAACATATTTTTTTGGGTTTGAATCATTCCGTACGCTGCTTGCCAGTGGAATAAACATCCCAGCATAGACATTACATTAAAACTGTGGTTGCTATCTTACAGCAGTTGGGACTTCAGTTCTTCTTTTCATATATAATATGTAATATTATTTTAATATACTGTACTATGTAATACAACATTTACTTTTTGGAATTGTGAAAGAGATACGAGCAAATTAAGCCACATAATGATAAAATACCAGTTTTCAAAGCAACAGGCATACAACTTGAATCTGCATTTGGTACAAATGTCAGGATAGCATTGCATCCAGGCAAACATGCATGCTTCAGAATCTCATTTTTTCCCCCAAATTTTAACATCTGAAGGATACCACAAGTGGTTATTGTAGTGTTTGCACATTAATATAATTTACCTCCCTCACCCCTGGAAGGCAAAAAAACATAACATATGGCTGCTGTAAATACTTATTTAAGCTGCAGTTAAATTTTATTGGCAAAAATGAATCTTGTTCAAGAAGATTTTGCCCATTTCAAAAAGGCCCCCAAATGTGAGGCCAATTGGTGAATACTTTCTACTGTCTGTCCTGTCTCTTGATATTCTATAGCACTGGCATCTTTAAAAAGCTTCTTAAGTTTTCCTTTCTGCAGTTCCATGATGTGTTCACTGTACAACTTCGACAAATAATGGAAGATACAAAGGGTTTATAGAAAAGAGTCTGGGCTACAAAAAGGCCTGAAGCTTGGCAGACTTCCAGGGGAAAATAAGTCAGTATAGTTGTATTATCTTGCATACAAATAAGGAAAATAGAAAGTTACAATAATGCCTTTGATTGCAACATTTCCCAGTAAGTTCAAACACAGAAAACTTTACAAATGTTTTTGATTTTGTTCTTCAGTTAAAAAAAAAAAAAAAAAGCAATCCTACAGTATAATACATACTTCTACTCACTCCAAATCATCCACACACTTTTGCTAACATGCAGACGCATAAAGCAACCTGTAGGCACTTGTTGGTATGTCTGACAACAGAAGACGGACAATCACTATTCCATTGTGTTGAGAGGATATTTATTATGAAGCAAAGGAATCCTTGATCCCATGAAACCTGGATTAATGTTCAGGCTGCACAGAACACAGTTTTTACTACTCTTCATTCCTTTGGTTTCTCCTCCTCCAGCTTCTGCTCTTACCTCACTATCTCTACCAAGGCTGTGCCTCTTTACCAGTCCTGAATTCAGTCTCATCTCCAAGGCTTATTCTAACTTCTTCGCTTTGCACTTACTCATGATAAAGAGCAAATTCTAGCTTCAGTTCTTGCCTAAGTATCCTTGTTCATTCCTGCCTAGGCCCTTTTCTTTGGCATACCATTTTTGATTAACACACAACATCCATAGCTCTTGTTCTCATTTTGTCTTGTTTCTAAACCATGTATATTTTGCTATTATCTTCTTCCGACTCCCTTATCTTGCTATTAACCAGACTTTTCACCTTTTCACACCTTCACTGCTCTTTAGGGCCAGGTACTATTTAATATTTTGAAACTATTTGATCAATCATTAATCTTCACATTCATTCCATTGTTAGCAGCTCTTATCTTGTATTGTAGTATTCAACAGATAATTGATAATTCATCTCTATTCAATGCTACGACATAACTAAAAATGCATAAAGGAAAATTTCTAGTATCATTTGTATCTTTTACACCATAGGCAACAGCAATATAAGTTACTTTACTAGCTAGCCAACCCAGACAAGCTGTCTCCACCACATATTTTCTTTGTTATCTACTCATATTCCTCTAATTTTAAGCTGCAGTGGTGAGAATATATCAGATGAAATTATAGGTGACAAGCTCTCTCTTTTTTCTTTACTATTAATACAATAGTAGGATGATGTTTAACTGAGATTATTTCAACCACTACCCTAGTTTACTGTTATACACTAGAAAATTATGCAAGACAACAAGAGTGAATATGTTTCTCATTCACATTTGCAGTAGACAAAGAAAGCCTGTCAGCTTTCATTTTTTTAAATAAGTCAGGGTCAGATTGTTGATTCTCTTAAAAAAAATAAAATACTATGCTGGGTTATGTATTTTAAGCTTAAACTGATTTATGGGCAACAGTCCACATGCCTGTCTGTCTGCACAGCATGGAACATTTTCTTGTTTGGCTCCAGCAAGAGCCTAAGTACAAACTTCATGCTATAAAAAAAAATAATAAAATGAACAGGATGAAAAGTCTTGGACACCTATTCATAATTTCAAGTAATGGGTAAATGTCAGACATAGAAGACTTGCCCAGATACACCCTATATTGGTTAACTTCTCAGTAACATGTGTTCTTGCATCGTCTTGGTTCTGCCTCACTCTGTATGTGACATGATCAGAAATAATGAAGAATCATGGAACGATGGTTGGCAAGGACCTCTGAAGTCACTGAGTGCAACCATCAGCACTAAAGAAAAGAAAATAAACAAACAAAACCAAACCAAACCAACAAAAAAACCCCACCCAAACCTAAACACAAACAACCACACACATTCCACCAAAAAAAACCCCCAACAAAATCCTCATAACCCTGGCCACTAGAGCATGCCCTGAAGTGCCTCATCTACTTCACCACTTTTCAATTGCTAAGCCCAAGATGGCCTCTGACCACATCTCCCACTAGTCCTTCTCTGTGAACAGGAGGTCCAGCTAGGTGTCCCTCCTGGTAGGCTCACTTACCAGTTGTGTCAGGAAGTTAATGTCCACATACTTGAGGAACCTCCTAGACTGTTTCTTGTCTGCTGTGTTACACACCAGAAGGCTGTGCTGCCATTCAGAGAGACCTAGACAGGATGGTGACTTGGGCGGGGAAAAACCTGATGAAGTTCAACAAGGGCAAGTGTAGAGTTTTGCATTTGGGGAAGAAAAATGTCACGTACCAGTACAGGTTGGGGGCTGACCTGCTGGAGAGTAGTGTAGGTGAAAGGGACCTGGGGGTCCTAGTAGACAGGAGGATGACCATGAGCCAGCAGTGTGCCCTTGTGGCTAAGAAGGCCAATGGCATCCTGGGGTGCATTAGAAAGGGTGTGGTTAGTCGGTCAAGAGAGGTTCTCCTCCCCCTCTATTCCGCATTGGTGAGGCCGCATCTGGAGTATTGTGTCCAGTTCTGGGCCCCTCAGTTCAGGAAGGACAGGGAACTGCGTGAAAGAGTCCAGCGCAGAGCCACAAAGATGATTAAGGGAGTGGAACATCTCCTTTATGAGGAAAGGCTGAGAGAGCTGGGTCTCTTTAGTTTGGAGAAAAGGAGACTGAGGGGTGACCTCATCCATGTTTACAAATACGTAAAGGGTGAGTGTCAAGAAGATGGAGTTAAGCTTTTTTCAGTGATGACCAGTGATAGGACAAGGAGTAATGGATACAAATTGGAGCATAGGAGGTTTAAGGTGAATATCAGAATATTTTTTTTTTTACTGTGAGAGTGACAGAGCACTGGAACAGGCTGCCCAGAGAGGTTGTGGAGTCTTCTTCACTGGAGATATTCAAGACCCGCCTGGATGCATTCCTGTGTGATGTACTCTAGGTGACTCTGCTCTGGCAGGGGGGGTTGGACTAGATGATCTTTCGAGGTCCCTTCCAACCCCTATGATTCTATGATTCTATGATTCTATGATTCTATGATTCTATGATTTCCAGCAGACATCTGGTAGGTTGAAGTACCCCACCAGACCAAGGGCTGGCCATCGTGAGACTTCAGCCAGTCACTTACAGATTACTTCTTCTGCCTCGTCGTCCATGTTGGGTGGTCTATAACAGATTCCCAGCACTGTATCTGCCTTATTTACATTCCCCTTAAAGAATTAATCATCACTATAATCAAGGTCTATAAAATCAAAACACTCCCTAATGCATAGAGCCACGCCACCACCTCTCCTACTTTGCCTGTCCCTTTTGATGAGCTTATATCCAGTCATTGCAGCATTCCAGTCACGACAGTCATCCCACCATGTTTCCGTGCTGGCAACTACTTCATAGCTGTATGAACTGGGCTATCAATTTCAACCCCATCCTTGGCACTTCACCCCTAGGCTCCTTTCTGGTGGGCCTGGTTTTGTCCCCCTCCTCCTTCTAGTCTAGCTTAAAGCCCTGTCCATGAGCCTTGCTAACTCTTGCCCTAATACCATTTCACACCCGTGTGACAGGGTTTTACCATCCATTGCGAGCAGGCCTAGTGTCCTGTAAAACAAACCATGGCCAAAAAACCTGGAGTCCTGCTTGTAGCACCAGGTTGGGAGCCAGCCATTGATCTGTTCAGTCTTCTTGTTTACGCTTTCATCATTTCCAGTAACTAGAGAGATAAAGGAGAAGACAAATTGTACTCTCCTGTTCCCTTGACCAGGGATCAGGCTGAAGCTTCCTCAATAAAGGAAGGTAACACTGTAACTCAGTCGCCTGTTTTTCTGTTTCAAAAAAAGAAAAAAAGAAAAAAAAAAAAAAAAGAAAAAGTTTTGTGTACAAAGTAAAGTTTTGTCATGTTTCTAGCTGGGCTTTCAATTGCTTTCAGCAGAATCACTCCCTTTTGCAGTCTTTGAAGGGAACAAATTTGTAGTGCCTTTTCCTGTTGTTTCCCACATTTCAGTTTTTGTAATTTCACACATTGTACATGTAAAATTAGAAAAACCTTTGAGGAAGTCTTTCATTACATAGTTACCTGTAGGTTTTTTGACTAGTGAGGTTCTCTCAATGATGCTTGAAAAATAATTTTATTAGAGTGTGGACTCTATAATTATGTTCCATGAGATTTAAGTCATTGATGTAATTGACTTTTCATTAAACTTTTCATCATGTGTCACCAAAGCCATAATTACAGCAAAAACTAATCTGAGTTACACACTAATTCCCAAAACAAGGATTTAGCATTTCATATGGTTCTTCAGCATTGTCTGGACACTTAAACTCCAAAAATTTAAATGTCAGATATTTCTTTTAATCTTCTTGTTTGTTCGTTTTCCCTTTGTTTTCGGTTCAATTCTTCACACTAATACTGATTATCAGTGTGGTCCAGAAAGTTTTACCTGAAGTGCATTGCATTTACAAGTTTGATCTTATTACAGACTCAAAAAATACATATACAAAGACAAATAAAATCACAAATTTCAATAATTTTATAGTAAAAAAAAAAATATCTAAGAAACAATCCTGATTAAAACATTGTTCTCCAGGTGCAGTATTATGTTATACTAGGAGCTTTATTACTGGTAGAAAATATGTTTATTCATTTATTTATTTAAAAGCTTATCCAATTGCAAAGAACTTCCAGATTTAACAGATCACAGTTTACACTGTTTGAATTTGTTATGCAGAAATTGCTACATTAAGGAAAAAAGGAGAGAGTGAAAAAGCCACATTATGATGCTACCCCTCATCAGAATCCAGCTTCATTATAATCATCGTTGTGCCTGCCTTTGTCCTTGGTATGCTCTCCTTTCACGCATTCTGTGCTTTCTTTGCTCACTGCACTAAACACTGTCCACAGTTCATACAATTTAGCTGTGGTTCTGTTAAGAATACCACAGACTCTTCAAAATTCAAGAAGTTCACCAGTAATTATTAATTAAATAGAGTTTAATAATGCAGCACAAATGTTTGCCAAGTATTATTCTTAAATTCCAATATGCAAAAATTTTACCTAATTTCATAGATGCTAAATATCATTTTCTGAAAGATCTCCATGAGAAAAAATTGTACTCTGAATTTACAGTGGTCATCAATAACAGGTTACACACTTAGTTAAAAATGGTATTTTATTTTCTTATTAAACCTCACTATTGCCAGGGATAACTAAATGGGCATAATAATTTCTGATGTAATTCCTGATAGAAAAGCCAGTTGTTTATGTAGTAAAAAGTCAACTAATGCTTTATTTCCTTAACTTCTTAGAATCATAGAACTGTAGAATGGTTTGAGCTGGAATGGGACTTCAAAGATCATCTAGATCCAACCCCCTGCATGGACAGGGACACCTCCCATTACATCACATTTCTCAGAGCCCCATTCAACATGGCCTTGAAGACTTCCAGGGAGCGGGCTTCCACAACTTCCCTGGGAAACAAAAAAACCACAACCAAAGAATGTTGCAAGTGAAGCTTGGAAGAATAAATAAGCCTCTCCCTGCAAATCTGTTGATTTTTATATGCAAACCTACATGCAGCTAGAAGTGTCTACAAGTTCTTTCTCTCTTTTTTTTTCCTCCTCTTTTTTCTCTCTCTTATGAACAGCCAGGAACATATACAACAACAACAAAAAAATCACTACAGTTCTTCTCAATAAAAGAACTAAAAAAAAAAAGCCCATTTAAAGAAGTAAAGATGAAAAAAAGTATCTGACCTAACATAAATATTTATGTGTATACATATATAGTAATTTTAAAAAAGTAGTTTACTTAATTAATTAATACAAATTTTCTTACTCTCATACTGCTACCAGTTTCCCTTGCTATGCAGCAAACAACAGGGCCATTGATGGAAGAAGACCGACCCTTCTGTTCAAATACTTCACACAATTACAATTCTCTTCATATACCTACGTGAAGAGTGTTTTGTAAGTAAAGCGCCACAATGCTTATAGCAAGATGTTACAAACAAACACACAAAAAAATGACAATGCAAACTGACAAGATTTGTCCAGGAAAAATTGTTCATTTTTTTCTAACAACAGAAAACAGGCTTTCAATCATACTCATCCTCAAATCAACTTTCAACTAACAAATAATGTAACCAATACAGTGATAGAATATATTTCATCTCTATGCTTATCTACAGTCAACTTCAGCATAATAATAAATCAGAATAATAAAGCTTCAGTTTAACTTTCAAAAATGCAGCCTACAGAGCAATCACTTTAAAAACCCATTGACATAGATGTCTTCCACTGGCTCCATTGTCATAGATGTGCAGATGTAACCCCTGACTGTCTGGTATGTATTAAAAAGCTATCAAGTAGCATACTCATATCCTAGAAAAAACAAATATTTGAAGCTGTCTCCTTCAGACCAAGAAGATAATTCTTGAGCCCTTCACCACTAGCATGTATTTCAAAATTTAGCATGTCTAAAATACAGATTTAAAAGACTCTGTCTCTGAAATAATTCCATGTTTGATCCAGCTTGTTCTGCAAAGGAAAGAACAGTATTAGAAAATCATGCTATGACTTTTCCTGATGGTTCCTCCTCTGTCCAAATTCAGTATGAAAAGTGAAGAATCTGACTGACCTCTAATTAGTTATGACAAAGATTTCTGGATGAGAAGTTCCATTTTTCACACAGTGTCCAGGTGAAGATGATATAGTGTTACTAGTGACAATTCTAGAACTACAGTTATTTTCTTATGTGCATGGCATTTCAAAAGGATAGCAGAAATTTGCAGCTGCTCTGTAGTTGATCACATACAGTCACAAGTCCTCATAAGAGACTTACCTGCCCTCATTGCCCTTCTTTTATTGCCAAAAGCTTCACCTAGTATTTCTTAGCAAACAATAACTGCTATCTACTAATAAGGGCTTTTCCTACACCCCACCAAAAGATGCTACTCATTGTATTAGCAGTCAGTGGTACAACATACGTAACTTTGGAAAGGTTGTGGGATGCCTTGGGAAGAGAAAACAACAAAACTAGATGCAAAGCTCATCTTGGTAACTGTCCAAATAAAATTATTATAATATTAGTTTAGAAAGATTATGAAACTTCTCAACCAGGTTCTTTGGAGTGTAAGAACCTGGACAAAAGCCAGTTGGCACCTCAAGTGTCAGGGCCGTACTTAGGGCACTGGGCACTAGCTGACTTGCAATCACTGCAAGATTCTTCTCGTGTACTGGAGTTGTATGGGGACAGAGGCACGGAGTCAGAACAACTGACTTATTCATTGACTCCATATACAAATTAACTTCTATTTAATGCCATGATTTTTCCTCAAATATATGAGACTTCAGTTCTGGAATAAAATTACTTTTTTGCAGGCAAATACATGAGTAAAAACATCTGACTTGTGCGGAGAGTACTGAAGTTCAAATTTAAAGTCTATTGCTCCTCTCCTTGTTGAATCTAATGAACACTGACACAACTACAAAAGTGACTTATTTCAGCTGAACTGAAGTACATTTACAATAAGGCTGAGACCTTAAATCACTGATACAATTTCATCAGTCATAAGATTTTTCTCATCATGGAAGTACTTAACCTCATTGCCTCAGTGTCCAGCAATTTTACTGCAAATAAAGTTCACAATGTTCCCAATCCTCCATGTTATTCTGACTAGAATTTTTATAATTGTTTTAGCCATTTTTTATCTGGTTTACATAAAAAAGATCTTCAGAAGAGTATTTTAGTTTAATTTCTAAAGATTATGATCAAAGGAGCTGGACATCTGAAATAAATATTTAACCAGTAATATCTCCGCTTACAGTAGAAATCTGTCATGATAATCAAAAAAGACCATGCAAAAGCAATTGTTGAGCAGTATGTCACATCTTTCCTATGTGGAAGAGGGGCTAACTTGTACTTAAGCATTCATATATATCAATCAAGCTATTTTCTTTTAAATTTCTACTGCAGGGATACTATCAGTACACAGCCTAGCTTCCATTGTTGCCTAGCCAAGTAACAAACTGAGAAAAACCTCTCCAACACTGAATCAGAATCTGTATTTGTTCGTCACCAAGATGCAGAAAGATATTCTTGTAACTTCTAAATCCATATGCAAAACCACAGGAACAGAAACAAGGATACTTAGAGCTAGCTACAACTTTTCATTCCACCAAAGCAGTATGAAATGTGAAGAGAAAATGTCTTTATCAAATCTTGCCAAACAATCAGAAAAAGAGTAATCATAGTCATAGCAAGGAAAATAGTGCTATCAATAGAGGGGAAAAAAACCCCAACCTGCAACAAAAATCTGTCCTACAGAATAGAATGCATTTTTTAATGGTAAGACCACATTTTAAAGCATACTCGTTACTTACATTTTGATGCTAGGGTTAGGAAGTGAAGATATGCTAAAGAGCCCTTATGAATGATAATCTTATTCAAACTAGTCACAATGAGAGATGTCATTCAAGACAGTTTTTCTGTATTCTGTGAACAAATAATGTTAATATATTAAGACTGCTGTAACTGCCAGCTTTTTAACACCAGAAGCATATGCTGATGAATAAGAAAAAAAAAGTCTTTATTCTAGAAATAAAGCTTTAGGAGTAGCTACTCCTCAAGACTTTGATTGCTTCATTACCTTTATTTCAAGTACTTCAAAATAACCTCTATAACAGTTTTCAAGATACTAGCCTCAGCACTTAAAAGTTAAGCCAGTACCAGAAATCTACAAGGTAAAGCATTTCTAGAGCTATGAAAATAAAAGAAAGGCATTCAAATACACAGAATAAGTACAAAGTGGAAAAGAAGATTCTTGTAATGATATGGAAACAGAGAATGTAAAAATTTAAAATAATTTTAGTAAGCCTGATAACCTTCATCTTACACTTTCCGTGACAAATACATAAGGAAAGGCATTGAAGTTAAGTGAATACAAATAAGCCCTCCACAAAATCATCAGGTAAAAAACTTGATATTTTTTGTAAATGGACCTTAAAAATACAAAGAAAACATATCCTGAATGTCCTGGGTTTTTCTGTGGGGTTTTTTTGTTGTTTTTTTTTAAGATATACAAAGAAGGGGTAACATGTCTAAAGAAGATATAACAAGCACTTTAATGGTAACAGCTATCATTTACGTGATTCTACTAGCCAGCTAACACTTTGCCATGTTACTTACTCATTTGAAATACTTTCCTTTCACTCTTCAGAGTATATGGTCATGGAGCACAGGAGCTTCAGTCACAGACATGATGCTGCAACAGTAAAACTACACCCAAGGTTAAGATTTTATATTGACAGCTAATATCCACTGATTCTAAAATATTAGAAAAACGTTCAGTGCTTCAAACTGAGCATTAAGAGAGCAAAATTTAGGAAGTGCATTCTTAATATAGGACATGAAAAATCTGATACTTCTCTTCCAAGACCTGACCAAACTGGTGTTTGCTTTTTTTTTTTTTTTCCTAATTATAATCTTTAGACATGGTTTATTACAAAGATGTTGATGGTATTATGAAAATTGAAGTGGAAGATGACATTGTATTGGGCTTACGTGGTCAGATTTGCATAACATGGAAACTGCAGGTGTGGCTTCTGTGAGAGGAAACCAGGGGCTGCCTTCACGTCATACGGAGTCAGGTCCAGTTGCCTCCAACAGACCCAGTGCAGGACACTGCTTAGCCTATAAGCAATACTGGTGATGTCTCTGTGATAATGTATTTTTTAAAGTGTAAAAAATCATGCACAGAAGGTGTAAGAGACCCTGCAGACACCAAGTCAACAAAGAAGGAGGCAGGTTACCCTGTAGCCTGTGGAGAAGACCATGGTGAAGCAGGTTGCCCCATGCAGCCCATGAAGGACTACAACGGAGCAGACACTCATACTGCAGCCCTTGGAGATCCCAATGATGCAGCAGGTGGATATATGCTGAAAGATGTTGCTTGTTTATTGAGAGGCCCTGCTGAAGACCCCTCCTGGCAGGAGCTGCAGCTTGTGGTGAGAAGCTCAACACAAGACCACATTTTCTGGCAGGAACTGAGACCTGTGGGGAACCCAGGTTGAAGCAGTCTATTCCTGAAGAACTGTACCCCATGTAAAGGATCCATGCTAGAGTAGTTAGTGAAGGATTGTATCCCATGGGGAACTCATGCTGGAGATGAGGAAAAGGTTAAGGATGAAGGAATGGAAGAGACAAAGCATTGTGAAGTGACTGCAACCCCCACTCCCCATCTCCCCACCGCATCATTCAGAGGGGAGGAGGCAGAAAACTTGAGAGTGTAGTTCGAATCTAGAAAGAAGTGGGGGTGAAGGAAATATGTTTTTAGGTTTGCCTTTTTTTCTTGCTATCCTACTCTATTTTTGTTGGCAATAAATTAATCATCCCCAGGCCAAGTCTGTTTTGTTTGTGATGGTAATAGGTGAGTGATCTCCCTGCCCTTATCTTGATCTATGAGCTTTTTCATCCTATTTTCTTCCCTCATCCTGCTGAGAACGGGGAGTGACAAGAGCAGCTGGATGGGCATCTGACGGACAGCAAAAGTTAACCTTTCACACTTAACAATACAACTTACTGAGACTTAAAGCTGTTTTCACTTTTGCAAAATTAAAATACAGATTAAAAAATATATATTTAATTCAATAATTTCCTTTTAAAATATAAATATTAAATTTTCTGGACATTATTATTATCTGTACCTGGACAATGGTGGCCCTTTTTTCCTAGTCCTGACTGAAATGAGATATTAAAGTTTATCCAGAGTGCATGTGTATGCTTCTACAGAGTGAAGAGGCTAGACTAATCTTCACATGCAATAAACAAGCATTAATAAATTCTAGAGATAGTTCACAGAATTCCAACTATTGTATCTGATATAGGCATAATTACGTGATGCATTTAAAAAGACATTTAACATGAAGCACATTTTAATCCCACTGAATTCAGCAGGACACCTCAGATATGAACTTAGACAATAGATTATATTGAGCTGGAAATGTCATGTTAAGAAGTTAAAACACATTCTTTTAAAGCCATGTCATTAATTCCCTACTGACCAAGAGTTTTAGCTTGTAACATCTGGTATCAGAAAATTATTTAATAAACATAAGTAGATAACAAAAGGTAAAGCTATTCCTACACAGTATCCATTCTCAACGAGACCAAGAATGCTTGATTATCTATAATATGCTAAAAACCATTATCACAACATTGCAATGAGAAATCAAATAGCAGTAATTGTCAGTCCAAGTAAGAAAGAATACTTCATGCCATTATCGTACTGTTTACATGCTGCATGTATGCACATAAACACAGCCCAATTACTGTTGAGCTTTGAAATAAATAACAGAGAAACAAAGAAGAATGCAAGCAGGATAAATGATAACTGAGATTTATTGGAACTGGACTATGGTAAAGATAACTATTATCTTTCTTTGAGAAAAAAGCTTTATTTTTTAGACAGCAGGAAAAAGATTCGAGATACCATTTGTCTGTAACATCCAGAGTATGGCTGTCATTGGCTTGATGTCCACATTGAGATCAGTGACAACTGTTGTCCATCAGGGCTCTGTATCGGGACCAGTACTGTTTAATATCTTCACCAGTGACACGGACAGTGGGGTCAAGTGCACCCTCAGCAAGGGATGTCATCCAGAGGGGCATGGAAAAGCTTGAGAATATATATCAATACAGGCTGGGGGCTGAAGGGATTGAGAGAAGCCGTGCAAAGAAGGGCTTGGAGATACTGGTGGTTGAACAGCTCAACATGACTACTTCACCTGCAGTACTCTGTCTAGCTCTGGAGTACTCAGCACAGGAAAGACACGGACCTGTTGGACTAAGTCCACAGGTGTGCTACAAAGATGCTTAGGGTGCATGAAAATCTCTCCTGTGAAGAAAGACTGAGAAAGCTGAGTTTTTTCAGCCTGCAGAAAAGAAGGCTCTGGGGAGACCTAGTTGCAGACTTTGAACACTTAAAACAGGCTTCTAAGAAAGATGGGGACAAGATTTTTAGTAGTGCCTGTAGTGATAATACATAGGATAATGGTTTTAAACTGAAAGAGGGTAGATTTAGACTACATATAAGGAAGAAAAAATGTTTTACAATATGGGTGGTGAGACAATGGAACAGGTTACCCAAAGAGGTGGTGGATGCTCCATCCCTGGAAACATTCCTGACCTGGTTGCACAAGGCTCTGAGCAATGGGATCTAGTTGAAAATGTCCCTGCTCATTGCAGGGGGCTGGACTACTTGACATTTAAAGGTCCCTTTCAATCCTAAATATTCTATGATTCTATGTATTCTTCAGCCAAGTATGCATGAAAGGGGAAATTAATGGTTAAAATCAAAACAAATTGGGATTATTGCAGGAGCTCTAAAACACTGAACAAACTGTCCTGAGATGAGCTGAAACCCCCCCACGACAAAGCTACATGGAATTTATAACATTATTCCTGAAGAGATCAGCTGTGAGACTTCAAGAATTGTAATTATTAATTTTGCTGCAAAATACAGAATTAGCTAATGAAATTTGCTAACAATGATACAAAACTGATAGGTATTGCCCCCCATTCTGGTCAAAGGTGCTGCCATCACAGAGAAGGATATGAATATCCCATTAAAGTAACTGGATTTAGAGTACTGGAATAACACAAGTAAGAGAAGATTCAGCTGTAAAAAGCAAAAATGCAAAGGGTGGTTATTACATCCAGCAGAAAAAGGCATATGTTTATTAGTTAATCACAGTATTATTATGAAGAGCCAATAAAATGCAGCTGTTTCAAAGGCAAAGAAGTTTCTGGAAGGAATAGGAACTTAATTTCCTCATGGAGCTGGAGAAGAACGGTACAAATATCTAGCCTTTGACAATATTATAACTTTAAGCTTACAAATATTTTGGCTATCCATGTGCCAGAAATGTGCATTCCCAATGGAAAAGGTAGAGATAGGGTGTACCAGGGTTAAAAAAAAAGATTCCCTGTTTCAGGAAAGACTCAATAATCCAGCCTATAATAATAAAGGCTAACTGCTGCAGATAAGTTTTTTTGGAAAGGAGAACAAAGGGGCTAGTGGTTAAACAGAAGGGAAGAAAAAGGTTTATACAAATGATAAATACAATTACAAGCATAATGCACAGCCCAAGTGGTTATAAACTAAGGCTAAGTCTCAAAGAAAATCAATTTACCAGTTTACCATTTTCAAAACTATAATCTGTTTACTGCCCCAAGTAGCTGTTCATTCCTTTAGAATCCTTTTGGCATCTGCCAATAAGAAACATAAAAATGGTTCACTTGGGATTTAGCACATCAGAATCATAAGAAGCAAAAGCCTGTGAAAATGGTTCAGAGGGAAGTGGTCAGTGGAAAGATGCCACATTAAGCAAATCAGAAACTGTAACATAGAACTACCAAGACCGAAACCGGTTTTTTCAAAGGCAGACAAGCTTCTGGGCGGGTGGCTGTCACACTCCATTTCATTAATCCTTCGACAGTGCTCAATGAATTTTTGTGCACATGTAATGTGATAGAAAACTCAAAAGTGCCTTTATTTTTTCTTTTTTTCCTTTTTTTTTTTTTTTTTTTTCCCACCCTTTCCCCCTTTTTAACCTTGTGGATGTGTCCACAAGGTTAAAATAACAATTCTGGTATGAACTGAACAAAAATAAGTGCAGGCTATAAATTAGAAATATTACGAGTTATCAGAAAAGTAATTATAAAAAACTGATATACAATTAAGTTTAATGGTTTAGCACTATTTTCAGATAATTATTCTAAAGTTTAATACCCAAAATTTTACCTTTCTATAGCATAACACTCACCACTGCCATATTGACATAGTATAATCTTCCTTTCTAGATTCCACTTCCAAAGAATCTACCTTTTCAAAACTACTTGAAATGGAAAGATGTCCCCTGATAAACCACAATACTAAAACTAAACACAACAGATCTTCATTCTAACTCATGTTCAAGCTACTATAAACTTGTCATTGACTTTAAGTTACTTTATCAATTTATACGACAGCTTTAGACTCCCAGTCCCAGGTAAAAATCACTGTGAGTGGGGCAATCACCTCTTAAAAGTTTTAGAAATTCCCTCCTTTCAATGTATGAACATAAATCATGTATTAAAAGAAAATAAAACATAGTAGAAAGAGATTCAGGAGATAAAAACTATTTTACAGTAAATATGAATTATTCAGTCAGTGTATTCTAGTAACCTGGTACACTACCTTCCTATCACATAACATCTTATTTTTAACAGTGGCTTTAAGCAAAATTACAGCAAAATATGTGATTCTATGCCCCAAACATCTAACTACCTGACAAAACTACAGGAAAACCAACTGAACACAGCAGAGGCATTAAAGTTATAACACCCTCTTCAAACTTTCACTGTCATGGACTGCATCAAAACCTTTAGATTACCAAGACACTCCTAACTTTCTATATCCCTAAAGCAAAATATATATCATTGGACAAACAAAAAGGCTGTTTTGTATTTTTTTGATTTCTTTTTTTTGTTTTAGGTTTTGTTTTTTTTGTTTGGTTTATTATGTTTGTTTGCTTGGTTTGGTTTTGTGGGTTGTTTTTGTTTGTTTGTTTGTTTTTTTAATCTGAGCAGTGCAGGAAGTAAAATACATTTACAGAATTTCACCAGTCTACATTGCAAATTTAAAAATATTTATGCCTGGTTAAAAACACGCAAAAAACCAAAACAACCATAAATCTATAAGTTACAGGTGAAAGATTAATAACAATAAAGAAAATCCTTGCAGAGACATATGCTAACACTTCTATAACACACTTTTTAAATTAAATTCCTTATTCTTTCTTTCGGTGCACATTAAAAACTCCTTATGACACCTTCTAATTAACTGCAGCCTTGGTCTTAGATTCATTTGCTTAGCACACTACAGTGAAAAAAAAACAACTACATTTAGGAATTATGTGTGATTCCATTCTGTTTAGCTGATGTGGTATGGTGCACGAACTAACTCACCAGGAAACAATTCATGTGGAGCAGAAGACTGGCTTGGATGCAGCCTGGAATATTCATCTAAGAACAAATTAGTTCATTTAAAATACAATCAACCATTTGCAGTTACTTGGTGTGTATACATGGACCACACATAGTGACAGGCATAGCTTAATGCTACCTTTGATTATAGCTTCCAGGAAAATGCTATGAAACCATACAATTTTTATACTGTAATACTACAAAAACTAGGGTGACATAATTATGGATTTTCTTTTATTCTTAAGACAATTGCTATTGATATCTCAAAATAAAAAATTCTTCCCAAAGCAGAGTTGTAACAGGAAATATGATACATTTAGGGAAATCCCATATTACAAAATACTAGACAAAAACCCCTAAACATAAGGCTGTTCTGGTTTGAGCCAGAATGAAGCTAATTTTATTTTTATTGATAATTTTTTTCCATCAGTGAACTCTCGTTCAAGTAGTATTATATTGTATATTGTATATTGTGTATACAATATATATATATACATGTATACATTTTCTTTTATCATTAGTATTTAATAAATCTGTCTAGTTTATTTTTCAGTCCAGAAGCCTCAAAGCCTCTCTCCTTTTTCTCTCTCTCCTTTCCCTCCCTGGATGGGAGGGGGAGGGGATTGAGAGTATCGTTGCTGCCCGTTTAATTGCCAATCCCGAGTCAAACTGTGACAGACTACTCCATGAAAATAAAGAACTTATGAGGCAAATAGTAAAAAAAAGAAAAAAAAAAAGAAAAAAAAAAAGAGAACATGCAAGGAATATATCCTGATTTTTCTTTTTGAAACCTTTTTTCAAGAATATATGGCTACCTTAAACTTGCACTTAGTGTAGTTTTGTTCAAAGCACTTTTATACAGGCAGCAAAACTTCTGCTTGCTTATGTTCATTTGTTCTTGATACTGGCACCCTATCCTATATATGATAAAGTGCCATTTGCCAGGTGATCTACAGAAGTTTTATGTCTTTTTGTGCCTTTTTCAAGGGATAATGTTCTGGACCTTTCCCTAGTTCTTGGGAATTTTGACAAAAAGGATTCTAGCAGGCTGGCAACTCAGCTGAAAATAAAGGAACAGAAACAGCAACTTGATACGCAGGCTGCATTTTTTTTTATTATTTTTTTTTTTTTTAATACATGGCAACCTGGGTTGTTCTCCAAAACCACAAAACTAAGGAATGCATGCCACATCAGTGTAGGGAAGAGATACAAGATCCAGACACCACAGGTTATTTCTCCACCTGTCACTGATCCAATAGGATGTTAAAAGGCAGAAACTAGAAGATAAATGAGTACATGAAGGCAGTTACAGTTGCCATATCTCAAATGCAATAAAGTAAAATAGATGACGGAGAACAGAAAGAAAATGTGGCTGATATTACTACCGGCTGACCTCTTTTTCATTCTGTGACCTCTTGTAGCACTGACATACCTACTACTCCTCAACATGGCAAAAGGAGAAAAATCACTTACGTGAGTGTTCAATGAGTGTTAAATGTAGAGGGGAGTAGACATAGAGAGAAAAGAAAAATAATGACTAAATGTACAAAAAATATGCTTCAGGCTGTGAAAAGTAAACTGCTATCAAGAGATGTCATACTAATGCCATATACCATTATTAGAAGTGTTTGCATGACCTCATAGTAGATTAACTGATTTAATGAAATTAAAAATGTATCTATTCTATAAAATATATTGCCTACCTTTCATAATCTTTCATAACTTCAATTACTGTAAGTTGTTTTAGTATGTAATTGTACTATTTTTTACTAATAGTTGCATTACTATTTGCAATACTTTTTTATTACTATATCCCTAAAAAACAAAATAGGTTAATGATAAATAATGATAGAAATAATATGTGGTACTTGAAACATACTAAAGTTTCACCTACTAAAATATTTGAAAATATTTCTTCTGCCATGTTGTTGCATGATTTGGGCTTTTTCAGAATATCTGTGAACTAATTTATTTATGAAGTTGGAATATCAATTATTTTTTGTTCAATCAACTGCTCAATCAATGCAGAGTAATTGCAATGTAATTAAGACTAACTGTAAAAGGATCCCTCATTTTCATTATGAAACCTATCAGTTCAGCTCTATGCCTGGAAGACAGATGCTGAACAGCTGTACTAAGAGGTCACTAAACCGTATGTGTTGAGAGAAAAGGCTAATTGTTAGACAATTTGACCTACACAACAAAAGAAAAAACAAAGGAGAAAGGTAGAGAAATTGTAAAAGCTGTATCAAAGTGCTAAATAAACCTCAAAATACTATGTAATATGTATACTTTGACACAACTAAAAGGCAGGTTCCCACTATATTTCTCAAGTTTCAATTCTGTATTTATTTGCTGGATATTTCCTTGAAATACCTTAAACATTCAGACTAGATTTCAATCACAATGCCTCATTCATAATTCATTTAATCCTATTCTCTATATAGGAAAAAAGTAGTTGTAGCAGATGTCAGGAGGCTATATATGAAGAACAAGAAAATATATTTCATTTAGTGATTTCTACCTAGAACTGCAGTAAGATAATGTCATGATATTAGATTATGAGAAATGCTTTTCAAAAGAGACAGAATTTACACACTTTGAATATTAAATAACTCAAATGCTCTTTGAAGAACCTTATTCTAGAATACCAACATGTTAGACTGTCAGCATTAACTCATTCTATGAGGATAAGCTGGAAAACAAACCTGCACAAAATTTGGGGATGCTTCTATCAGTATGACTACATGTGCAAATTTAGCCACATTAAGACAGTTTCAGTATTACAAAGCAGGAAAGTTACTGATGCAATATGTAAGATTTCTATAAATGCAAAATATACAAGAATATTTTTATAATCTATGTGATTTCATACAATAAAACCTGTACTAGATACATAACCACTAGAATAGTAAAAGATCTTTCCAGTCATCACAAGCCTTGCTTTTCCTAAGGAAAAAAAAATTTGAAAGTTCTTAAATTATAAACCTATTGCATACATATGTTCATATGCATATCACATATATATTTACCTAAAAAATATTTTTATGGCAATCCTTTAGTATATAAACGGGTGTTAAATATTTTATCTATTCTGCATTTGACCTCCTTTCTTAATGGGCAACTGTTATTAACATGCACAAATGTTGCATGCACATCTCAGAGTATAAATATCTACATTTAAAAGAAAGCTTGCAATGGATAAATTATCTTGACTTGCTCATATTAATCCTTTTTGCACTTAAAAATTTGCATTTCCAGCAATTTGACCATTTGATTATCATTATTTCTTTCTGAACTGCTTTCACAGCTTTTGATCCTATCCTAAGTCTAGATTTTATTTATTTACCAGAAGTAGTCTTCATGCAATCTAGAATTATGGTGCTAATCATTCTTAATTCTCTTTTTGAAATTAAAAAATATTACACAAACACTTTCTTTTGTACTCTGGATATCCATTAATTTCTACATCAGATTAACAGAAAAAATGCGTGATGAGTAACTAAATGTAAAAGAGAAATATGATTCTTATGGCATAGTATTATTTTCACCTATGGAATTGTGCCAGCATCAAAAAGAAAGAATAATCACTTGTTGTTGTTGTTGTTTGTTTGTTTGTTTGTGTGCAGGGGTTTTTTTTTGTTGGTTTTTGTTTTGGTTTTTTTTTGTGATCAGTCCTCAGATCCCTTATGACACAGTAAAACAGCCAGCCTATACAGATCAAAAGGAGGTTTTGGAATTTTTTCCATTTAATTACTGTTTCCATAACCTATGTTTCATCAAGCAGTTCCCTTATCATTTTGCTGTTTTTAAATTCCATTTCTTATAATCACTTCCTCTCTTCACAAACGGAATTATTCAATAATATGGTTCCACTGCACATAAGACATCAGCCACTAATGGCAAAGATGTATTGTGATGTGCTTTTATTATCTGCAACCAGTGAGAGAGAAAATGTCTTGTATTAAAAAGCTTCAGTCACCAATGGACTTCAAATTCATTTTTTAAAACAAACTGGCAGTTCAAGCTAACAACAAAAAGATGAAAAAAATAACTATTTTTTTGACTAATAATTATAGAAATTGAACACCAACACGACACACGCAAACATAGATAATGAGAACTTAACTTTTGGTCCAACTCATTTTAAGCAATCTTTACCACAGAATGGTGTACAATTAAATTAATTACGTTTTGTTACCCATCTTTTAAAACCATTACTCTTTCTCTTGTCCAAAACTTAATTAGAAAATCTGGGAAGGAAAAAACAAATGCAGAAAGTATTAATGAAATGCAGTTCAAGATTGAAAATGAACCTGATTTGAAATTAAAAATTTATTCTGCCTAACATTAGGAAATGCCACCCATTAAGAAATTATATATTAATTTCAAACAAAATGAATGTTTTTATTACACTATTAGAACAAGTTAAAGCAACTAAAAAATGTATTTTGTGCACTCCACTACTTCTACTCGTTGAACTCATGGCATACATGGTACATATGAACATGTATCACATATATTAAATGACGGCAACCAGCATGGCTTCACTAAAAGCAAATCATGCCTGACAAAACTGGTGACCTTTTACGATGAGGTCACAGCATTGGTGGACAAAGGAAAGACCAACTGATGTCATCTACCGAGACTTCTATATAGCATTTGACACTGACATCCACAACATCATGGTCTCCAGCTTGGAAAGATAATTCAATGGATGCACTAAGTGAATGACAAACTGGATGCCTTGCTGCACTCAGATAACTGTGGTAAATGGCTTGATGTCCAAATGGAGAACAGTGACAAATGGCATTCCTCAAGGGTGCCTTCTTAATACCTCCAGGAATGTCATCTCAACCACATCGCCGGGCAGCTTGTAACCTGTTCAATGCTTGATGATTATTTTGCTGAATAAATTTTCTCTAATATCCTAGGTGTCTAGCTTGGAATTAAAATTGCCAGCTCTGTCACACAAGCTTGAGAAATTGACAACTGTCAATGATGAAGTTTTAAAAATATCTCAATTTTGATCCAGTTCTTCTGATCAATATGAGCTGACCAATAGTTTGACTAGTACTAGCTAATTTAGTATTAGCTGGTACAGTACTTGTTGATCAAATTACTAGGATTAAATTTTTACCCACTAAATTGGGCATGCAGACTCAAAATAACAATCCTGAATATGGACAGGTGAATGTCTAACCTGGTACCACTAAAGCAAAGTATTAATCATTCTGTATCCAAAACATTTTTATTGAAATACACATCCACACCCACACAAAAACACTAACAAGGAAAATCAATTTTCAAGAAACCCAGTGAGGTCTCTACAATGGACTCCATTACATGGTTCATTGTCCAGCGTTAATTAGCTATAGTCAGCTTGGTATTGTCTTTTATTTTCACTGAGGCAACACACATCAGGAAGCAGTTTGTCTAAAATTGCAACCAGTGGACTAGGTTAAACCCCTTCCACAGCTGTTCATGTTAGAGGGCTACAGTGCTGTGCACTGGCTTCATGCCTCTTGACAACACACCACAAATGAAGAGGTGCATGAAGAATTGAAAGGGCAGGTTTTAGGGGATCAAGTAGGAAAGTACTAAGCTTTACTGTTTGTTAGCAAGAGATCAATTAATTATTTAATTACGCAGACTAATTAATATAATGAACACCAGCAAGTCTACAATCAATTAGGTTTATCCAAATGTTCTGGTTTTAGGATAGGACCCTGAAAACTACATTCGTCTTACAAGTACTTCAAGTGTGAAGGCTATTAAATTTTAGCAAAATGATGATTCTTAAAATTCTTTGCAGAGGTGAAACTTCATTATTTTAACAGAAGAAAAAAACAAAAACAAAAACAAAACAAACAAAAAAAACAACCCAAGCCCCCAGAAAAACAGAATACTCGTGTATAATTAACTCTCCTTTGAAAAAGACTCTAGTTTTGAGAGACAAAAAATTAGTTTGGTATATTTTCTATGAGAGCTCATTCTTTCTTCATTGAAAGTACTGAAAGATCAGCAGAACATAATTCTTGACTGTCTGCTTGTCTAATCATACAACACAGATATAACTGAAAGTATCTTCGTCACTTTTAGAAACAGTCTAGTGAAGTAAAAACAGCTTTAAATATGCAAAACCAGAAATAAAGTCAGAAAGCATGTCCATTTGAATATGAAGAAAGCCAAGACTGCTACTCTTTAAGCTTTATGTTGTAATGCTACTTTGCTGACCTCTAATGAGTTTCTGCAACTTAGATGGAATTTCTTTGATGAATTTTTCAGTCTATTATGTCCACATGGCTGCTCCTGCTTTGTTTCTATTTTGTGATGCATAATTGACAACATTTCTGTACCAGATTCCACTGACAGTTGTGAAAACTGGTGCTTGCTTTTAAGAGAAGAGTGGAGAAGGTAGCAAGAGAAAGAAAAGAAAGGGTAAAAGAAGGATATAGGAAATCTGAATTGCTGACCTAAGAGGGTGAGGCTCAGAAGAAAAGCACAGCACAGCAGAAAAGCACACTCTCTGGTGCCACAGAACATAGAGTAAGCAGTGGTTGGTGCAGTTCAGGCATGGTCTGTTGCTGGACTTTACAGGTGCACAGCAATCCTTCCACATTCCACCCAGGACAGCAGAAGAGCACTTCCTCACAGCTTGTCAAAGCAGAAGACATGCCCTGCTGGCCTCCACCTCTAGTCAGAAATCATTCCAGCTTTTCCTGAAGGAAATTCGGCCAGAGACTGTAAGAGGTATAAACCCCCAATAGCACATATGTAGTGACAGTACACCCATTGCCCTAAAGGAAAGGAAGAACTTGGAGCTGCACATTCAGATTGTGATGAAAAAGAAGCCTGGAGCATCAACACCATTTTTAGACCACAGATCCTGCTATCTTTGTGTAACATAGTGTATTTTGTCAGAAAAATGAAAACACATTATCAGAGGATTCTTGCATACTCTTTTGACAGCTTTTATATTAGGAGCATTTAGGGAGAAATACTACAGATCCTAAAACACTCTTCACAGTTAAATGGCATTTGTGATTCCATATTTTATTCACCTTCAAATTATTACTATGTGAACTGCCTTTTCTGCACTACGTGTGTTCTAAAGAGAAAGAAAATGTTTTAAAGGAAGAAGCTCCCTCCAGAATAAAAGTAATAGCATAATGTACTTATCTCCAGTAAACCCATAGTGTTTTGATCAGAAATTAACATCACTGAAATACTTCCATAGAGCTGGGACTTCACATGTTTCCTAGAACTCCAATCTCAAAGCATTTCAGCATAGTGACTCATTATATGGTATGAGACATTATCTTTTTATTTTTCTGAACTAGTTCTTGGAAACAAATTACAGCCTTCTAAAATGATCAGTCTTGTGGACACCAGAAATATCAGTGACTGTATTACCACTGTACAGTCAAATTTCCTAGCAATACTCTCCAAAACAGCAAGGAGTGCTTGCCTACCTTATTAACTTCTTTTTCCTCAATTCAAAATCTGAAAGCTATTTAGATTTACCTGTAATGTCTGAATATATTGGTTAAGGCAAAGCACTATAATTAAAGATTATTAATCTCTTACAAGTTAGCTTCAGATAGGGTACCATGGTGATAATAATAAATTTTAAAAAAACATGCTGAAGACTTGGCAGATCTGCCCAATGGCAGAAACAGATGCTTATTAACAAAGAGCCACATCAATTCTTCCTCAAATAAGTGCATATATTAGAGAGGAACCCACAGAGAATTACTGGTCTTTACATCTAAGGAGAAAAGATGATTTGGTGCATTCCAGAGAAAAGGTGGGTTTTTCTGTCTATTGACAAGGTAAACTAATTAAAGCATCCTGATGCAGTTGGGAATCTGAGAATAATTTGGATAGGAAGATCTAATATATTAACATAACTAAAATCTACAAATTTACCCTCACATTCCAAACTCTGTATTTGAAAATCAGATAAACAAATTCATGGTCAAGTTTAGTTACATTTATATATCCATACTTATTCAGAAGGAAAATAAAATAGAAAATTGAAATAGCACTGGAAATGCATTTATTATTTTTAACTATAAGTCAAATAGATAGGAGAAAAAATGATCTTTTTTTTTCTTTTCTTTTTCTTTTATTTATTTATTTATTTTATTTTTCCATCCTACACTTGGTACACATGCCAGAAAGTCTCAAGGATCAGGTTTATTGAGACTTCAGTTGTCATTCAGCTGCCTATACATAACCCATCAGGTGTCTAAATTGAGATCAATCATGAATTGTCACAAATACTCAGCTGCTTTTCTCAAGACACCAGATGAGTTCCTGCTTTTTGTAGATCCTGATTTACTGTTGAATACTGTATAGATGAGAATTTTTTTTCAAAAGACTTTCTGCCATAGGAAAATCTCACACATTTTTCAAGTAAATCTAGAAGTTATTTTTAACATACTTATGTTACCCACACCATTATACTTAGGAGTCTCCAAAGCACTTCATTCACTGTACTGCTTGTAGAAGTCTGTAATTTATGAGTAAAAGCCAATGCTAAGTTGCTAAGCAGAATGCAAATCATCAACCTAAGAGAATCATGTTTCGTTAACAAAGAGGTAATAAGTAGAAATTAAACCTTAAAAAAAACACTTCTAGTTTTTGTTTCTATCTAGACTGGAGGTATTTGTGAAAAGTTATGTGTCTATTATGTCCACATGGCTGCTCCTGCTTTGTTTCTACTTTGTGATGCATAATGGACAACATTTCTGTACCAGATTGCACTGACAGTTGTGAAAAGAAGCAGCAAGTATTTTTTTAAGCATTAATAAATAATTTAAAAAATTGTTATAACTTACAAGATTCAACAAAACCTCAGATATTAGAAGCAAGCAGGCATACCCTCATCACACAACCAACTTTTACAAAATTGCAGCAGTGGAATTTGTGATTTTAGGTCTGAATTAATGAAACAGCATGCATTTCTTCCGTTCTTGATATGGGAAACTGATAAAAAATTTACTTCATAAAGGTCAGAATATGAGGAGACAACAGCCAAATTATAAAGATTGATCACCAAAGTTGACCATAAAAAGGCAGCTGTTTCAAGCAAGTTGAACATGTTAATGAAGTAGCCATTGAGTAAAAATACTTATTGAGGTTTGTAAAAGGGATAGTATAACTACATTTTTATTTCATACAGTACTTAAAATTGTAATAAATGTATTTTAAAACAAATCAATAAAATGAATTAGTGCATTGCCAAATTACTTAAAGGGAATCTAAACTAATTCATTATGAGACATTTAATTTTAAAAGGGACTATATACCATTCCTATTTTTAAGGAAATCCTTATCTGCTTGATTTTTTTTTTTTTTTTTTTAATTAATGCATACACCTTTAGATGCTACAACCTCTGTATCACTTTCATCTAACCACAGATACTGAAAAAGGTCAGTGGACATGACACACTTCTTCATATGAACAGTATGTCTAAAGACAAAGGGTTACAAAAAAAAAAAGGTGAATAGCATTTTCCACTATATACTACATGTGTATTTCTGAATGCAAGTCCCCAATAAAAGCCCTATTGAGTCACTTGAACTCTGCACAGTGTGCTAGGATGTCTCCAGTTCAGACTCAGTTGTATCTTCTTGAGATTTGTATATCAGACTGTATGCAAGGTGTGAGTAAACTAAGGTTTATATAATATCCAATGATCTCCTCCTTTCCTTTATTTCCTCAGGCAGGATTATTTATAGATTTAAAACTGGTTCTGTCTTTTACAGCAAAAAAAAGACAAATAGATTTTCTTCATCACTTTTGCAGAGTCTGGAATCTTGTTTAGTGTTTATAAAATGCATCAAAGCTTAATCTGAAAATATTAGGTATAGAGTAGCAAACTGTGATTTAAGCAGTCTGTTCCAATAGGTACAATGTAATTGTTCAGAATTAGCTACTAGATTATTGTTAAATTTTCTTTGAACTTACTACAGAAAATTCTCTATTGCAACCTCCGTTCTCTGTACAGGTAAATATGTCTACATCATCTGAACAGTAACCTTGTTTCTAAACAAACTTAACTTTCACCAAAGATGATAAAGCATATTCCCAGACTTGAATACATGTTTTATTCTTCCCTGCAATTTCAACACACTTTTCTGAATGGGAAATCAAGACTACATTTGCACTGCATTATGAGCCTCATTAGACCCATATATGTAGGGCTGATTTGCCTTCCTGCTCCCATTCATTCTACCCTTACTTTTCAATCAAAAGATAATGCTAGACCCTACTACGTCATCATAACATAAGGGATTTTTTTCACAAATAGCTTCCTGTTTATTTTAAAAATCATTACATTTAAAGCTACTCCTCTCTCTTCTCAACTGCAGGTTTTTTGGATGTTTTTTTTTTTTCATTTTTAGCTGTTTAGCTTTGAATGTCTTGGTGCTAAAATGTGTGCTTTTTCACTAGAACAAGAGACAAAGTGACTATTTCTCTCTCCAGTCCAGGTATCACCTGCCAATGTTCTCAACAGTCTTTTTGTAGATTTTTCTAAAACATATGTAAAATTCTTGGAGGAAAAAAAATGTCCCAGATTGGACTGTCCTGAAAATGCCCATATATAATTAACCCTTCCTGCCAAGATAAATTTATCATCAGTTTTCCTTGTCACTTCTTCATCCTTCTTCACACTTGCATGTGTGGAGGAAAAAAAAATAAAATAAAGAAATCAACAGTAGTGGAGCCTCCCTTCCATCCATAAACTGCAACTGAGGTGGAAAGCACAGAGAGCTTTAAAAATCAATAGTAACTAAAAAATTAGCTTCTTCAGGAAAAATTAGAACAAAGACACTGTCAAGGTTAAGTTTCATAGAAACATTTAGTTGAGCAATAAATTTTAAACATCTATTGAAAGTTCTGTTGAACTTCTCTCCTAACAAAAGTCTCACTGGGAAAAGGCTCTGAAAATTTATTTTTAGAAAGGAAATTGAGAATGTGGTATGCATTGTGAAATTCTGTTATTTGCACAGCAAGTCTATGTCCGAAGTGCTGTTTACAGTTATGCCCCAGAATTTCCTGTAAACAGAAATGACAATTTCCCACATAATTGCACTCATCTTGCATGAGTAATTTCAACTTTGAATTGTCTTTTAACAGTTTTTTTATATATATATAATTTATTCTTCTCACAACATGTACATTACAGTCCTGTGTAATTCAGGGAAAGACACAGTAGCAATTTACACATTACTGTATCTTTAAACCTATTCTACAGCAATTTAAAGTCAAGTTGTAACTTTATTTTTCACATTACTACCTTTAGAAGGTAGTACTTCCTTTAGAAGAAAGAAGCAATCAAACTGATTTAGTTTGCACCACAGGAAAAAAAAAAAAAATTATAAATTGTGCATGTTCCTTTGAAAGATTTAAACTAAAAATTACTTCTTTAATTATTTTGACTTGATACCACTTCAACCAGAGTCTATTTAAGACAGAGAGAACCTATACATCAGTCATTTAGGGAAGAGACAGTTTCCTTAAATACAGGGTGAAAACAAGAGTGAATGTTGATTGTCCTATGTATTTTCAATTATTTATTTTTTTTATTTGCTAAAGCTGTTGTTAGAAATTCACTGATGAAAGAAATACCGCCAATCGAGATTTTATCTCCATTTCAGGCACTTAGGGTCAAACTTCAGATAAGGAATCAAAATACTATAAACCACTAAAGCATTGTTGTGGTTTTGGGTACAACCTAAAAAAATCTGAAATTTTTAGATTGCTGTTTCTCCTTCCTTTTCCCCCAAGAATTGCTCCCGTATTAAGACTATGTATGCACTTCCAGTAAACCTGTAAAGTTTGTAGACGTGTTCTTAAGCAATCTATCAAACAGACACTTTGGAATTCCATGCCAGTTCTGAAATGGGAATATTAATGACTCTTTTGTCTGCTAGTGGTCATTACTGATACAGCAGGGAATTGCATACTGTGAGATAGCTACCCTTACTTAAGTTTCTCCAGAAAAACTTTCTGTTAACAGCATTCATTTCAACAACGTGGTTTTGTCCAGCTCTGTTGGGCCATTAAAACGACTCCCTTGCCTAGATTTCACAAGTGTCTGGAAAGACTGGAGACCACTGCAGATATTTTAAAGACGTAGGGCCTTTATATTTCAGGAGACTTCATTGCCTCTACAGTCAGCCACAAGCAATGCTGACAGGGCTCAAAGGCTTCTCAAAACTCCAGGGCTTGCGACAGAGCTCTGTTCAGCACTCCCCTTTTGAGAGGTAGGGGCCTACAACTACCTAAAATAATAGCAGCTGTGAAACAGACACAGAAGCGACCTTCAGAGTTGCCGAAGTAAACTTACAAAACCGTTTGAAAGAGCCATTCTGCAGTTGTTCAATTTATTCTGTCTTTCAAAGCGGCGGTGACCTATATATTATTTTGAATCTGCACTTTACAAAATACACACAAATCTTTTGTTGATGTTAAATTTTTAAACGCTTTGTTATTTATAGACTTGGAGATAAACCTAAAACTTCCTTAAAAACTATTGATTGGAAACTATATACCCCAACAAGCTCTCATTTGTCCTTTTAATAGCTGGTAATTGAAAGCAAGTTAAGCAGACAGGGTGGTAATTATGCCTATACTTGGAATTAAATTTGCTTTAATATAAAGACTTGAAAAATAAAGGTTGGATAAATGCTGGTTTATGCAAACATCCACATTAGCTGCAGTTTCTGTGACTAAGTCAGTATGTTTGGAATGATCTCATAATGTTTTTACTTCCTCTGAATCTCCATCTCAACTATAAAATATATTTCAAAGCCTTCACTTTGCTGCAGAGCAAAATTAATACATCTAGGAAGGTTTGGTATACTAGCTCTTTCACTTTTCTCTAAGACTACAACTTTTGAGAACTGATGGGTGATTTACTTGATGTATTTTAATATCTTATTTAATTAGTGCAATACAAATTAACTCTTGCAATAGTATATACTAATTTTTATTAAATTAACTGGAAAATGGCTTCTGGTTGAACTGCAGAGATTATATAAAAAAATCCTGAAAAAAAGGATACGAAACAAAATCAAAAGCTATTTTTTTTTCAGGAAATCCAGTCTGCATTCAAACTCTCTTGCAACACCATTATTAAAAGAAATAGCAGGATAAAAAAAAATCTTACACAAAATGGATCCTCTTAGCACTAAGATATAAAGATAGATGATACTGAAAAAATTACCAATAAAGAACAGAAAGATTGTATCTTTTGATTTTACAGTTCTTGCTACTGCCTATAATTGAAAACAGTAATTGAAATAATCCCTTTAAAGATGTCAGATCTTAAATCTAAATCTAATATGACAGAAATCTATTCCTAGTTACCAAAGGCACACATCCAAATAAGTAAATAATTTCCAAATAAGTAAATAATTTCCATGTTCAGCTTGCCCGCATATCATGTTTATGAAGCTATTCCAGAATTGGATTTTTTTAGAGTAAACCATATATGTCCACTTGCAAGATTTATTATAATTACTTTATGTAAGCTATTCACTTCAGAAGATCTATTTTGGTTAGTTTAGTGTTATAGACAAATGCTTAGAAACAAAAATATCAATGTTTACTGCATGAATGCATTTCAACTTGTCAAAGAACATGAAAAAATGTAAAGAGGTATTAGCAGGGTAAAACAGGTGTTCTTTAAAAAATCTATGAGGGAATCAAATGGAAACAGAAAAAAAAAAAAAAAAAAGACATAAAACCAGCAGACTTATGGTTGATTTCACCAATACCATTTGACTGTCTCTAGGACCTATTTAAACAAGAATTTGTCTCAATCAACCCAACATTCATTAAAAGTAATCACTCTCTTGTCAGCATTAAGTTTTAGCCCTTCCTGATCCTGGTCTAGAGAAGATTGTGAAGACTTTAGTAATAGAGAGCATGATGCTAACTGATACATATGCAACAGGAGATGAAGAGTGAACTAAGCATTATTCATATATCAAAAAATTGGGAATAGAAGCAATATACAAAAAAATGTTTTGTTTATAGTTAGTATTTCTGTTTGTCTCTTTACAGTCAGCTGTAACCACTTCTACTGAATGAAAACAATTGTGGATTTTCTTCTGAAAAAGCATCTCAAAAGAAGCAACAAAGAAAAATGTCAGAGCAGAAGCTATGTAAACAAGAATGAAGGAAAATAATTAACTGGATACAGTGGAGAACTTGGGAGTGTTAGTGACAAGGCCTTTCTCAGAGTGGAGAAGAAAAAGGATGTATTTTGTGAGAACTGATTAAATTACTAAAAAGCAAGATGCTGAATATATGCAGAAAATTATTGTATTCTATTAATACAAACTAAACTCCTGAATTTCAAAAACTGGGATACTAAGAAAGACCAGGAATAACAATTTTAAAAATACTTATAAATTTTATATATCTCATTGAGCTCAGTGATTACCTTTACACTGAGTCATTATAGAGGGCAGCAAGAGAAATCATATACCATAATCTATAATTTGAAAAAAAATCTGTTATGTAAGAGTCCGACACTTATAATTCTTGTTATCAAACAGATAAACCTATAGAAAGCTTCTAGTTAGTTACCTATAGAAAGCTTCTAGTTAGTTACTATTCCGCCAGAAAAAAATAGTACTTTTCTCATGACAAACAATGGGATATTACTAATTTCTCAGTAGATGTAAATAAGCATTTTCTCAATATAGTTGTCATCTACACCACTGAGAACAAGGCAGCCAATGATAAACACGAGAACTAGCAGAGACTGGCTTTCTATAAACAAGAAGGCTAAACAAGTATCTTCCCTCAGTTAACTCTGTAGCATCCTCTCAAAGTGCACATAGATGCTAGAAATACCAACTAAAAACCCCACCATATTCCTCATGATTTTTCATTTCTTATACTTAACAATTAATACTTCATTTTACCAGCAAAAAAAAGGTATAAAAGCAAAGGTAATATTCCCACCATAATTCAAGAATAAACTTAGCTTCTGGATTAACAGTAAGAATCAAGTTTTGGTTGCACATGTAAGGGGCATGGTACACATATCCTGTCTAGTAAGGAAGGGCTTTTTGGCATTTTCATCCTTTACCCCCCTATGAGACGTGACCAAAGGAGAGTTTATCAGCCTGTGCCAACACAATTCAGAATCTGGGGTCTTTCACTATGATGAAGATAAACAAACATGCTTCATTCCCTCCCTCAGCTGTGAGGGCAGTATGTAAACAGAAAAGAAGTACTAAGATGTACTAAGGACTACCATTGGGAACTTCTTGAAAAGCATGACGCATGCTTGCTACTTGGGTCCCATTCATAGTGACTTCACAGTGAATTCAGAAGAGAGTGAGTTCCATGTCCACTTGCAATTACTCTGGAGAGAATACTATGGCAACAGATGGATAGAATGAATATAGAAATTGTTAGCATACTGTGGCAATGTCATTATATGCCTTCTGTAAGACCTCGGTGCTAGCAACTAAAAAATTAAGAAGAAAAAAAAAAAAAAGAAAAAAAAAAGGAAGGAATGGCCATTCCACGGTAAAACAGGGAAAAAAAAAAAAAAAAAAGACAAAAAATGTGTCCTCTTTATCTCATCTTCTGTGTTCTGTCTTTACTAAGAGGAAATAATTGTGAAGTTCAAGAACTCTGGCAACAGCATGGTCTGGCACCCTTTTACAAAGAGCTATGCAAACAGGAGTAGCCTTTGCAAGAGTGGAGGGCAGACCAACTCCAGCACAGCAGGAACTTTTCTTCAGGTACTCAGGAAATCCAGAAGAAGACCTAGTAGTACAATAAGAAGATGTACTTTTCCGTGTGTCTGCACAGAGAAGTCTCACTGATCATGTGCTACCACTCAGCCCATAAAATAACTACATCTGTGGAAGTTCAGCATATCTTCCAAATAAACAAAGTGCCATGAGTAAGAGTAAAATGTTACTGTGACACTTGAGCTCCTGTTTCAGATTGATAAAAGAGAAAATAATTAATTTACAGCTCACAGCATTAATGTAATGTTATGCGGAGCAATGTAAACACATATATGGTGAATTCATACAGCATAAAACATATGATTTACATATACATATACAAACATTTATGTAACTTCAAAGCCTGCACACATTAATTACCTCACAATCATAGTCACTTTAATCTCATAGGTTAAGAGACAGAGGAAAATACCGTATGGTTTTCAGCACTATATGATTAAGGCAATTAAATAATCAAATCTGAGTTGAATACAGGAGACATCTTGTTGACATCTAGCTATCACAAGCCCCTTTCGTTTGTGTTAGGTGTGTCACAACCTTCTGGTTTAAATTTCAAACAAGTCAGTGTAAGTGAACAAAATCTTGACTTAGATTTTTCTCTTTTCTTTCAAATCCATTTCCTTCCATAGTTCCTTGGAAAGAAAAGGAATGAAGGAAAGGATGTATGAAGCTGTAAAAATCAGTTTCAACTGTAAAGGTCACCTTGTAAAATAGGATTACGATAATTTACACAAATTGTGTGCATTTATACAATTTCTCAGTCATGCCTTTTATTAGTAATAAGCAGAAAATAAGGCTAATGTGTAAAGATCAGCCTTTTCCCATAAAATCCTCCTAGAAGACATGCTAAGGCACATGGAGGACAAGGAGGTGATCCAAGGCAGCCAGCACGGCTTTACCAGGGGCAAATCCTGCCTGACCAATCTAGTGGCTTTCTACAATGAAGTGACTACATCAGTCAACCAGGGAAAAGCAGTGGATGTCATCTATCTGGACTTCTGCAAGGCCTTTGACACAGTCCCCCACAACATCTTTCTCACTAAATTGTAGAGATACGGGTTTCATGGGTGGACTGTTCAGTGGATAAGGAATTGGCTGGACGGTCACATCCAAAAGGTAGTGGTCAATGGCTCTGAGTCCAGATGGAAAAAAGTGACAAGTGGTGTCCCTCAGGGGTCACTGCTGAGACTAGTGTTGTTTAGTATCTTCATCAACGATATTGAGAGCACCCTTAGCAAGTTTGCTGATGACACCAAGCTGGGTGGTGCAGCTGATATGCCAGAGGGACGGGATGCCATCCAGAGGTACCTGGACTAGCTAGAGAAGTGGGCCCAGGTGAACATCATGAGGTTCAACAAGGGCAAGTGCAGGGTCCTGCACCTGGGCCCAGGTAACCCAAGATATGAATACAGGCTGGGGGAGGTCACACTTGAGAGCAGCCCTGTGGAAAAGCACATGGGGCTACTAGTGGATCAAAAGCTGGACACGAGCCACCAATGTGCAGTTGCAGCCCAGAAGGTCAACACCATCCTGGGCTGTACCAAAAGAAGTGTGGCCAGCAGATTGAGAGAGGTGATTCTGCCCCTTTACTCTGCCCTGGTGATACCTCACCTAGAATACTGCATCCAGCTCTGGTGCTCCCTGCACAAGAAAGATGTGGACCTGTTGGAACATGTCCAGAGAAGGGCCACAAAAATGATCCAAGTGCTGGAGCACCTCTCTTATGAGGACAGGCTGAGGGAGTTGGGGTTGTTCAGTCTGAAGAAGACTCTGGGGGGACCTCATAATGGCCTTACAGTACTTGAAGTGGGCCTACGGGAAAGCTGGGGAGGGTCTTTTTATAGGGGTAATGGTTGTAAACTGAAATAATACAGGTATAGGTTAGAACTCAGGTGGAAAATCTTCAGTGTAATGGTGGTGAGACACTGGAACAGGCTGTCCAGAGATATTGTGGGGGCTCCATCCCTGGAGGTGTTAAAGGGCAGGTTGGATGGGGCTCTGAGCAGCCTGTTCTAGTGGGAGGTGTCCCTGCCCATGCAGGGAAGCTGGAACTTTATGATCTTTAAGGTCCTTTTCAACTCCAAACATTATGTGAAAAATAAGAACTAGCCAGATTAGATAAAAACCTGACTATTTAAAGTGACCATTTTATATTCACCTAGTCCATGTAACTATTCACTCACTTCCTGCATTTCACAGTACCACTACCCACATGGCAAAAATGCTCAACTACAAAAAACAGGAAAGACCAACAGAAATAGAGCTTTCAAAATTCTAAACAAGTCAATAGTATTTTTAAATTATCAGGTGAGAAGCTTTATGTCTGTTCTTAGAAAGTTGTGTTATCAAACTCTATTGTCCCCCTAAGGAACAACAGAAACATTAAAACCAAACACACTTCACCTATAACTTGTTAGCATAATTGTTTGCCAATTCTCCATTCTGGAATGTTATAGCAGAGACTGAGCTAAAATCAGGGCTAGTACATAGCACAAATGAGTTTGTCTTACAGTATTCTTGGTTTGTTGGGTTTTTTTTTTAAATATATAGTTAATGAAATTATTATTCCATCATGCTTTCGTTCCAAGTTTCTAACAGCAATTCTCATCTTTTCTCAGTTGGATCTTTCTAATATTTTACCTTCTTTTTTTTTTTTTTAATATTCCTGTTTGTTTTTTTTTTTAATCCATGAGCATTTTTAAATTGTCCTTTTTGTTCTCCTATTGGCTAATAAAAACAAGATTCAATAAATACTAAGTAATAATCATAGATGATATTGCAACATTATAAGTCCTTCCAAGAAGATAACCTAATGTATCTTTGGCTATTCTCTGTTCTTGTTACTCTATCTAGTAATACCTACTAACTACAAAGAGAAATACACAAAATAATAGAGGATTATTTTATGTGAGTTCCTCCAGCACAAAATTAAACTGATTCGTGCATTTGTAAAAGATGGTATTTAGGATGAGTCCTTTCCAACTTCCATTAACAGCACTCCTGACATCTTAATCCATTAACATAATCACATGAAAGTATTAATAATCAAATAATACGAAAGTATGGCATAAACTAATAGAATAGAAAGAAACCCAAGTAATATATCTGTTATCTTTAAGAGAACTTCGCTTTGTTCTCCAGTCAAGATAGTTCACTAGTGATGCCAGTTTATTAATTAAAATAAGTAAAATCTGGGAAAAAAATCACATAATAGAGAACATAAGGGACATGCAGAATAAAAACAGGGCCTAGATAACAGCGTAACAGTAAGAATTGAACAAAACCAGACTTCAGTTAGGGAAAAACACGCCCCACACAGTCAATAGCCTGGCCTGGAGACAGGCCTGCATGACAGAGGAAAGAGAAGGGAAGGAGCACTGCTCTCAGCTTATCTTGGTTATAGCCTTCAGCACTGGGGAAAAACTTTGAGTAATTGGGTTCACCATAGTAATGAGCTAGTAACATACTCACCTTCACACCCACAGGCTAGAGGGAACCCTGCTAACAACAAGATCCCCAAGCACATGCAGTGGATTTCTTGAGCATTGGTACATTAAACGAAAGTGAGGAATGAGTTGACCAATCATGTGTGCCAGTGATAGAGTAATGTTAAGAGATAAAGTTCTTTCTCATGTTTTTGGGTATAAAAGTAGTACCTGTGCTTTGGAAAGCTGAACTTGCTTTGTGGAATACTATCTTGCTCTTCTGTGCCGAAATGGATATTAAAGTGAATCTCAACTCTGTGAACTGGCTTTTTGCTCAATGGGTAGTGGATGACACTACAGGGACAATACTAGTACTGTAAATAATACAATTCTTAAGAATCTGTCTTTGAAAACACTACGTAATGACTATTACTTAGTATTAATACATACTTTTTATCTTCCTAGTTTCTTTTAAGACTGCATCTTGTTGTTTGAGAGTGACTCACACAAAAATATGGTATTTGTGCATCTTACAGCCTTTACTCTGCATGTGACATTCCCTAAGTTTCTAGCAACACCATGAAGTCCTCCTAGCCTTAGCCAGCAAAGACTAACAGCTGACTTCTATTTTGTTTCATTTTATTTAAAATAAAAGAAAGACTTATAATTGCAATACAGCAGTTTAAGAAAAACAAATCTGGAAACGCCCTTAAAAACCGTATTAGGACACCAGCCAATTTTGAAGTAAACTCCATGCTAACCTTCAGAAGAACTTCTTTCTTCCCCACAGAGAATGATGATGAAAGAGGGAACCTTTGTTCAATGCAACATGCTCACAGAAACTATGTACCTTTCTCTCACAAGTACAACACCAAGAAAGGAGTTTCTGTGCTTTGACTGTCCTTCTGCAAACTGATAAAAAATTGGTCTTACCAAAACCAAAAAACACAATTTGCCCACAAGAAGCTGGACATTCCATTAGCTGAAGCAGAAAAAGTCAACCAGATTATAAATGTCTGTTTGTTAAACACAGAATTTACTTTTAGAATGTGTGGTACACTACAACTGCAGAAACATCCAGCATATGGGCCCACTTGCCAATCAGTTATTTGCTGGCTAAAGTGTTAAAATGTCCTTGGCTTCAGCTTAGACACAATGATCCCAGCTGGTCATTATCTACCTGGAAAGAGGCCAAAGAATCTCAGCTGTCAGTACTGGACAAACATGTATGTTTTGTCCTTTTCTTCTTTTTATGTTTTTTTCACTTTTTGTAGAGCTACAGTTGAAAGAAAGAAATTTTATTGCACATGAAAGTAGAAGGATTTTGTATCTCTTTCAGTGTTCTAATTTAGTATATGTAGAGTGCAAGTGATAAGTGGAGTGATAAGGAGCTCTTCAATATGCATTTACGGAAAACCGATTTATCCAACCTTACTGACACTGCTTTAATTCTTGTGTGTTTCTATGTTATTCAACTGCTTCTTTGTCTTACACAGATGTGTAGAAAAACACAGTCATCTTCAAAAGTCAGAACTGGAACAAAGTTATTGATTGTTTATGCATCTGCACAGAGTCAGCAAGATTAAACAGGAAAATATGCCTCAAGCAAGTGAATGTTAACAGTCAACTTGCAGCTTGTAGTAAACCTGCATGTCAACAAGTGGAAAGCAAATGTTTTTTCTCATTTGCACATTACTTCTGCAACAAGATACAGGACAGCTGGGAGAAGAAACGCATGTAAATAAGGCAGACCTAATTATTTCTTAATGTAAAAGAAGATATTATCTTCCCATTAATAGGTAAACTAGCTGATCAAAATCCAACAATTCCTCCCCAGTACAAGTAAACATAGGTGCCTTTCCTCACTGGATCGTAACACATTTTAGCCAGTCACTGAGTTGTCAGTTCTGCTTGATTTGTTTGGATACTGTAGTCTGCAACAGCTGTCGGAAATAATACATTAGAACAGCTGTTGTGACAGTTACAAAGTGCCAAAATTTTAATTGGACTGGATATTAATTGGGGGGTGGTGTCTTTTACTTTAAAAAAAAAAAAAAATTTAGACCTAATTCAAGAAAGAAATCTTCAAAGAATGACAGATGTCTTTAAGGGATTTGACCAATGTCTGGTAAGAAAGGTCAGTCTTTGTTTTGGCTATACAACTTTGTGGCAATTGTCTCTACCATCTGTGCAGGAACTGTTAGTTGCTTAAGAAAATAGTCATTAAAACTAAAAATAGTAAGAAAGTTACATATATAATACCTTTCACAAATACTAGCTGTGTTCCAGAAAGGGCATTGCAGTATTTTAAGAATTACTCCAAAGGAGACTTACTCTGAGACATTTAGTGAGCACCAGCTGAAAACAGTATGGTTCATCATGGCCAAGACCTAAGCAAATATTAATAATAAGCTTACTTTCAGCATCAGCATAGAGCAGCAAGCACAGAAGCACCACCATTGGCCTGACTACGTTCATCATCCCAAAGTCTGGCACCAGCATGCTTTGGCAGCCTTGCTCTCACTGGCTTAGAAGCCACCGCGAGTCTCTCCGGTCTGAAATTTCAGATGAAGTATTTTCAGAGCCTGTGAAACAGATAAGAAGAAGATAAAAATACAGTTAGAGTAGGGCAGAATTTTCTCTTTTGTTCTAAGCAATCACAATTTGAGGCATAACAACTTTAAAAGACAGTAAGGTATGGGAGAAAGAAAATAAAACACCATTAATTTCAGGCTGCTGGCATACAACAGAGCATTCAAGGTATGGTGTATGTTAGCACTGCTGCAACATATTTTTCAGTGCATCTTTTTTACTATAATCAAGCATCTGTCACACAGTGCATCTTTTGTTGTGTTTAACAGCACCTTCTGAATCACAAGAGCTGTAATTGTTAATGAAGTTTAAGTATAATGCACCACTGGATTACTGATGTTGCAAGAAGGGAATCAAAGCAAGATACCAGGAGCTGATGCCCTGGTATCTGGTAAGAGTAACACAGCAAAATCTGCTGTGAGATGTTCTTACAAGCTAGATGTCAAATGCTAGAACACTGCATAGTTCAACTCCTCTCAAAGGTTAATTTTTTTTTGTAATTTCCTGTACATATCTGAATTATGTCTAACAGAAAACCAGAAATTCAGCACTTAATGAAAGGCTGAGATTCTAATTGAATCCACCTAATTTATTATGATGTGTAATTGATTGTGATACACTGGGAGCACTAGAGCTCAGGTATCTGGCTTAAAAAAGCAGTGTCTTGTTCTTGCCCAAATTTATCACAACTGAGCAAGAACAGAAATTAAGAAACACAAAAATATTTCTCCCTTTCACAGAGATATCCCCAAATAGCCTGATGTTGTCACTAAAATAACACAAAAATGCAATTTTACTTTCTGAAGGGTCTGCAACATATAAACCACACAAGGGGTTTCCAAGCAGTAAAGATAGAAACAAGAAAAATAATACAAATTACCATTCCACTAGATAGTTCTTACAGATTTGTAGGTACCATAAGAGCACTTTTTATAGTATAATGCAATACTCAAAGCATCTGGTCAAGGAAGAAAAGACATGAGCAGCTGTTAGAAATCTATGACTGCTATGAATCTGTTTTGTAAAAATGTCATTTTAATCCTCTACTGCCATCAAAAATACAAACCTTCACTGGCAAAGTGCTGAAGGCACCAGTTCCCACCACCTTTTATCACTACCACCTTCCTGCCAGCATTCCTAATGATAGCAAAGTCCACTAGATATCAGTCCTGTCGAACTGAATTTGCAAGCATACAAGAGCCAACACTATCACAAAGATGGAGATGTACAAGATACAAGATACACTTTCAAGGAAGAGGTGGTTTTGATTTTTCTTATTCTAGACTGCAGGAGTTACAAAGGAGTCCTTAACTATCTCCAAAGGCAGCTCACTTGAGGACAAAACTTTACCTTTTTATTGACACACAAACTAGCTGACGTGTGAATGTGAATGGCAGAAATGTGATGGACACTAAGATTTGTGTCTGAACCACAAACTCCTCCCATTAGCAGAGTAAGAAGTGAAGAGGAAACAACACTGATAATCACAGGAACAGAGGACAGAAAAAAAAAAGTGACCATGAAAGTGCATGTTTTACACAACTTTTTTAATGGGCGTTTTAATACATTCCAAATGTTCCAACCAAAATATTAAATGTAGTATCTAACAGAAACAATTTTTACTATCTGCTTGGAGAAAAAAAGAATTTTAAAAATCTCATGATCTTGATATATAATATGTATTTATCCTCTAAAAGCTGTCTGCAAGCTAAAGGATGGATCACAAAACATAGCAAAAAAAAATGCAAAAAAAAATAGCAGAGACATTTGTTGTTTTTTTTTCAAGTAAAAACTCCATGTAATTCTTTCACTCTAAATGCACATACAAGCATTTAGAGATACTGCACTCATTGTCCCTGCTTTGAAGGTGACATTCATTATCACCCAGATCATAAAAAACAAAGATCTCCGCACTCTCTTTGCTGTTTCCAAGTGTCATTATCAGCTAACCTGATAAATATACTAATATTTCCAGTAAACCCTTTGCCTGTTATTTGTTCTCTTCACCTGCCTGTGTTCCCATAGCTAACTTCTTGTATTTTAGGTCAAGGAAACAGAAGTGCTTAAATAAGAATGGCAGTTGGCTGTGTTTTCTTTCAAGTGAGGTAAAGATGGAGTCACGCAGATGTTGGGATGATGACACTAGAAAGAAGCAATCCAAGACACAATCAGGTGCTATCAAGGTTCTCCATACAAGTCTGCCTCAACTTCACCTACAAATAACTTAGCTTCAGCCAGGTACTGTGCTACTGACACTTATACCAACCTTGAGATTTATAATTATCTGCTGTGTAGGTCTACACTTGGCTTAATTGTAAAAACGAACATGCAGATGCAATTCCTTACAAGTATTAAATGCAATTACAGACTGAGTCTTAACTTCTGAATCAAGCCACCTTCATAATTCCAAAGTAAATTGTCTTGCTGATTCTTAAATGAATTAGTTTCTTCCCTTTTCTGTTTCCTCTGGACAACAGTTTGTTACATCCAGAGTGTGGTACCAGACAGTGAAAAAACAAACATCATTTGCAGCACTAGGTTATACTGGCCTCTTTCTCAGAGGGCCAACATTTTTCTCACAGAATTAATCCAGAGTGAGATACTCTCTAAGCAGACTGTTACAATAGATTCACTACACCAGTGCAAAAAGATGAGGCTTCTCCTTGGTAGAAAACTCATCACCCTAGCTACAGAAAGATCAAGAGTTATTAAAAAAAGCCATCTCTTTAGTAAAAGATGGTTTTATTTTAGGATAAATACTGTGTAACTGCTGTAGTAAATACTAAAAAATTACTCTTAAAGCATTCTAAAAGAGCTACCTATGAATCATTCTTCCACAACAGCTATTTCGGTCTCTTTCCTCAGACAAAAGAAATGCTAGTTCAAAAATGGAAACCAAAGGGTGGAACTAAGTAATATATCATTAACATATGTGTAAGTAAGAGGATAGATTTTTCCCTGATTAGTGTTATCTGCCAATTAGATCAGTAGAAGTGGAGATATCCAGCCCCCCAGAACATTCAATGCAGAGACACAACAGAATTCTCCTCAGATGGGGCATAGTAGATGATAGCACCTGGGCATGGACACATATACCAATTATCCTCAAAAGGATCAACTGGGTGAATGAAACATCTGAACTACCTTCCTGGCTTCAAGACACTTACAGAAAATGCTTACCTGGGGGCAAATTTTAGAACTAAAAAGAAAACAACAATAACATTAAAAGTAAATACTAATTTTATTCATCTGCTTGCTTTTCCATGCTTTCATGTGCATGTAAATGCTTGATAACTCAACACAGAAATTTAGCAGGGAACAGTTCTTGGAAGAGTCATAGCACATGTAGGGAAACACATGGGAAAAAACCAGTAACTTACAAAATATTGGAATATAGAAATGTAAAGATAGAAAAGCTCATAATACAATCAGAATTTCTGTTTCAACTTTTAATTTTGAAAATTCGTTCATGGCCATCTCTGGTCTGTCACTAAGACATATGAGAAAACAACTGGATACATCTTACATTTTTAAAAAAAACAGTTTCTCTAAGAACACATGGCAAGCAAAGACTGAAAAAGTAGACTGTGTTGACATTCTGTTTTTACACTTCCTTCATCACATCCACAATCTAAAATTACACCCATTCCATAGGCACAGATTTCTAATATAATGCATATGCAAGTGAACGCATTAAAAAAAATAAATTTGAAATGTTACTAGAACCACGTCAAGGAAGAAATGCCAATACTTCACATCTTTGCGTATCAACCAAGATCAATCCTTAAAAAATAAAATAAACAGATTTCATAGGCAAATCTTGGCTGCAAAGACCTGATTGACAGCTGAATTATTACTAGACAGGATAGGAAAAAACACATAAGAATAATACTCATAATCTGTTTAACCAAAATCAATTCAGAAATACCTCTGGGTAAAACAATGTCTTTTAAAGGAAAATAAATTTATTTTCTAAAGCAACAAGGGAAACTGTCAGATGTTTTATTTTTAGCTTGCTTTTTATTGTTTAAGCATGAAAAAAGTTTTTTCTAGTTGACCTGCTTCATTCTGGTTTTATTCTTAAAAAAGCAAAAATGCAAGCACATGATTAAGGAAATTTAAAAGACAGATCTCTTGAGTGTTTCAAAGCTTAGTCTTATAAGTCACTTGATATGAACACACTGTAATTCTTCTCTATCATTCCTAAATTGCTCTGTTACAGTTATTCTAACACGGCTGAGCATTCAGCCTGCGAACAGCAGGTTTTTGATCTAAAGTAAGCCTTTGAACTACATCACTATAAAGTAACCAATGAGTTGAAGTGATAGGTGGAATTTAGTTTACATTAAACAATTTAATTTATTCGATCAATCAATAAATTATTACATGACAACGAAGTTCATTAAAAATCACTTCACAGGGTTGTTTTTCGCACATAGAAAGTTGTTTAAAAGTTCATCTTTTTTTCTTACAGATATACTGATATTCATATGTAATCTTAAATCACTTGGAGAAAAGCCTGACTAGCCTGATTTTTATACAGACCTGGGACTGGAGGAGAAAAACATACAATTTTATCTGTCAATGCATGTAACAGCAATATGTTGTTGAGTACAGAGAAGGGGCTAAAAGAATTATTTTGGTTAATCTGTGTGATTATACTCTTTCTCCAACTGCAGAAGCTAAACAGGGTGAAATTCACAAAAGATTTGTAGAATATCTATTTTTCTCTATTTAGAAAAACTAAGCACCAGCCTAGAAAATAACATCTTTTACCAGCAGGCCTGCATTTGGCACTGGTGAGGCCGTACCTTGAGTACTGTGTTCAGTTTTGAAGCCCCCACTACAAGAAGGACATTAAGGTGCTGGATCACGTCCGAAGAAGGAGAGCAAAGCTGGCGAAGGGTCTGTAGATCAAGTTGCATGAGGAGCATCTGAGGGAACTGGAGCTGTTCAGTCTGGAGAAAAAGAAGCTGAGGGGAGACCTTATCGTTCTGTACAACTGCCTGAAAGGGGGTTGTAGAGAGGTGGGCGTCACTCTCTTACCCCAAGTAAGTGATAGGATGAGAAGAAACAGCACCATGTTGTGCTAGGGGAGGTTTAGATTGGATCTTAGGAAAAAAGGATTACTGAAAGGGTTGTCAAGCTGGAACGGGCTGCCCAGGTGAGTGGTTGAGTCACTACCCCTGAACATTTTAAAAGATGTGTAGATGTGGCCTTTGTGGATGTGGTTTAATGGTAGACTCGACAGTGTTAGTGTTGGACTCAGTGTTCTTAAGGGTCTATTCCAACCCAAATGATTCTACAGTCCTATGATTCTATTACCTGTTTACCTTCAAAGCCTGGTTTAAGAACAAATGTATGGAGCATATCACTTGTACTTGGCTATATTTCCTAAACAGTTTATTAAACACTAGAGCTGTGTGGCTGCCGCCTCTTAGGATAGACTAAATATATGAGCATGTGAGCCACATACCAAAATTTTCAGAAAAACATTGGGCCAAACAGTGCATGCTAATCGGACATTCCCAGGAAAAGAAGCTCCAAAACCAGCTTCAATCACATGCTCTAAGCAGTCCTGCAGTAAAACACCACTCCTAATAAGAAGAGCTAGACTGCACGATGAGCATCTGAATTCTGGGACCTGAGTTTCCATCAGAGTCAGTATCTTTTAGTGGCTTTCTCCCTGCCAGAGGTAGCTATTTGGACAATCCAGCAATAGAAATGATCCTACAGCTTCACTGCTATGCATATATCTAAAGAGCCACCGCTGTTTCAGAAGAATTTTGCCTCTTCTGTGTCAGCATGAAAATTTTGGAACATTAAGGTTGAGCCTCATATTTATGATTAGGTGCAGCTGAAGCACACTGGATTCTGTAAATACTAAAACAAAGTTAGAAGGATATTTGCAAGTCTGGGGCTAACAGATCAAATCTGACTTCAACATTGCAAGGCATCTTTTTTTTTATTATATTACTCTGCAATTTCTTCCTTTATGGCTTTTCTTTCTCCTTCTCACTTTATATTTTGTTTCAATACTATCCAATATACTTGTTGCTTAATCAGATTGAAGCATGACTGACCAAGGCAGTGAATTTGCAGTACACACAGGACAGTAATCCAGATGCAGCTAGTTTAGCCTGACTGCACTTTATTATAACATTGCTCATGGCAGTACAATTGTATTAGAGGAAGAGATGGAGAGCTGAAATGGTTATTTTTCAAAAATATTTGGCATTATTAAATGATTTGATAATAAAGAACAAAAGTTTCCTGAAGCTATAAAAGCACTATGCATTTCCCATACTAAGATATGGCATATTGGCTTACAGTTGTCCACAGTTCCTCTAAAAAAGACAAGAACTATCAGGTATCTCTATAACACACAATACACTCAAAGAAAATGCAGAAGTAATGTTATGAACTCTGAAAAAGAGCTAAAAGTCAGAAAAAGCCTGCAGATATTTTACTATTGGAAGTTGCCTTTTTAAGGAAAGTAACACTTGGTACATCAGATACCAAATTGATGCTCTAATGCTGACAAGCCAGTTTTGACACCAAATAAATCATAAAATCATCAACAGGGGCAAGTAGCATGATTTAAAATATGTTTTTATTTACAGACCACTTTAAAAACTGTAGCTTTATCTACAATTAGTATTCAAGTGGCACTTCAGGTGCTTCACAGAACCTATACCTGAACCACTTCAAATGGCAAGTGAGAAGCAGACCCCCCAGACCTCTCATATTTGATTTGGTAAAAGGAAACTGACAGCAACAACAAAATATTGACATTGAAAAACCTACTACTGTTTTAACAAGCTAACAATCAGAGATTATGCAAAGCATTAATCAGTACACGTGCAGTAATTTCTGAGTTTTGAGGTTAAGATTTTCTCTGTGTAGAAGGTGCTGCAGCTTCTATACCCAGAGTTTTCATTCTCATCATTTTGTCCAGGGAAGTTGGCACTCAAGTGTCTTAGTTACAAGAATGTGATTTAAAAAAATAAATAAATAAATTCCCTACTAGTTCTTTGATTGATCCTCTTAAAAGTCTGTTATAAACTGCTGGAGCAGACTAAAATGCATTATGTACATTCCATATATTCTTCACTGTTTTTACATCTTTCTCAGAAAACATTTCAACAAGTATTTTTCAATTTTAAGTTCTGTGACAGCTTCCCAAGCACTTGTCTTTTTGGGCTCATACTAAAGAAGAACTAACTGTGTCTTTATTCTGTTCAAAAAATCCTGGGCTTAGGAATAAGATGGTGTAATCTTCAGCTTCCTTTGTAGTTTCTTTTGGTCAGTTCTCAGTAAGAAAGTCAGAATGTGAGCTACCGTCAATATTAATGCTATTTTCATTAAGGGATGAGAAAGAATAAATTTGAGCTGTACTGTATACAGCTACAAAAATACTGCTGTAACATAGATATTAATAGTATATTGTGCCACGGACAGGGTATGCATGCCCACATCAATATTACACAGGTGATGCCAGATTAAGCATCGTTTTCCTTCCCATTTACTGGAGTAGTTCCACACTGATAAAGAACTTCCTACATTCAATTGGCTTATATACGTACTCAACCACTTCTCTCACTAGTTATGAACATGACACAGTTTCTGAAAAAGGCAGTGTGTATCTTCTTTCTTACATGAGCAAGACAAAACCAATAAAAAAGTATTACAAAATATTAAATTGGTGAAATAACCAGACTGCAGGCACCATTGATAGTCTGTCTTCTAAATGAACAATCAAAAGGCAAAAGAAAAAACTGGACAGAAGATTGGACAGAAAAAGGAGGTTATTATTATAATTATACTTGTCACCTTTTATAAAAAATATACAGCTGATAAAACACAAAAGATCGTGTTTTAGATTAAAGCTCTCTGTTTTTCAGAGTTTCATAGTCTTGGATGATCTGAGCTGTGGAAGGAATTAAAAAATTCAGACATAAGACAAAGCAATGCATTTAACAACCAGCAAAGCACAATATTTGTTCAGCTACATGGTTTAAGAACATATACATGTGCAAACACATGCTTAAAAAAAAAATAAAAAATACAGGCAGAGTCCACATTTGTATCAAAAAGTGACCACCTATCTGCTTTTTAGACTCACGCCTTATACACAAAGACTTCCGTGACTTTTAAATCTGGTTTCCGCTTTTTCTTTCTAGCTGAAAGTAGTGGTCTGTAAAGATACTGCTATGACATTCAAATAAAAGAGTCTAGCCTTCAACTACACAGTTCTTTCTGTTTAGCCAGAACTAAGGAAATATTAAGAGTGGATGTAGATAGCTATCAAAAAAACATTTATGAATTTTACCCTGGTGCTTTGTGTTGGATAACAAAGTACAAAATAGTATATGCTGTGATCATAAAAAGCCAGTTTCCTATAAGAATGTTCACAGTAACTTCACCAATTCAGACAGTCTCATCAAAAAACTTTGAAAGGTTCAGTTTACATTAATACCCTCATTAGAACATTAAATAAAAGCACTTTTAATAGTTAGAGGAAACATGCTGTATCATTATATGGAATTTGTATTAGCATCATTGCTTTCCGTGTTACTATAACATTGTTTCCCAAACACAAGCAGATAAAAGTTGCTATGCTCCCTCCCCAGAAAGATACCACCCATTGGACAGAGATACCCAAATTCCACACAAAGCACTATCTCAACAGCCACAATGTTGTTGCTGCCAGTCTTCTGAGGAAACCCCAAAGCTGTGCATACTGCATAATGAAAGAGGGCTTTAAATGTCAGTGGTTACTCAGGACTCAGATACTCCTGCTGGAGTGTTAGCACTGTTCCACAGAGACAAAAATCCCAGTAGAAAACTTTAGAGGGAGCTACAAATAAGAATACTTTAGAAATTAATTCTTAAAAAAAACCCCACACCATCTAATCTAGAAAGACAGCTCTTCTTTTGGCTTCCTTTACTCAGTCATTTGTTTTACCTAAGAATCTCTCGAGATGCAGGAAAGCTTATTATTTATTTTTAAATGAATACACTCAGTTTATTTATATTGATGACAAAGTATCTATTTTTTCACTGTATCTAAAGCCTAGGAGATGAGTCTGAAGTTCTATACCGTGTGGGAGCTTCATCTTTCACAACAGAAATGCTTGAGCAACTAACGATAACCCAGTAAAGTTTCAGCAGCATTTCTATTATAATCGTTATGTCTCTGGATGAGTGTGCTGTCCCAGGAGTATTGTTCTGGATTGATTAGCATCTTTATAATGAAATGCTCAATTACAGCTTTGAAATAGGTAATTATAAAGGGCTTGTGTATTTTCCAGTTAGGGATTTTGTTTTGATTTTTTTTTTAAATTATCAGTGCATGAAAGGCAGCCGTAGAAGTTCTTGCTGCACTGTCACCCCCGTGGAAAGAAACCATGTTTCGTTACTCTCACTGTGCATAATCTAAATTGAATTTCTAGTTATGACTAGTATGGGAGTTTTATTTTCAACTGTCAGAGTGTGCACCCAGCTGTAACCAATTTTTCTATATTTTGAATAGGCTTATTTGAAGTTTACAACTGTGAATGACTCAGGGACCTTGTCATTAGTCAACAGACAGCTTTTTCAAAACACTTTACTTTCGTGCAAAAGAAAAGGTGTAAAGAAAGCTACACAGTATGGATTTTCTGCATAACTTCAGCAGCATATATAAAAAGGGAAAACAAATTTTGAGATCATGGTAAAGTCTGGGCTAATATTTCAGACTCTTTTCTGCATATTATTGTATTTTGAAGACAGCTGCATCATCTTATTGTTAAAACCAATTTCTGCCAAGAAGAGGAACTCATTTTTCTTGAGGGTAACAGCAACTGAGGGGGTGAGGAAAGTAGTTTTAATTTCCACAGCCAGAAGTCAGGAAAAAAGAATTAAAGTATTTCCTTTCCTTACTCTGTGTGCTGCAGCACATGGTTAATTTTAAGAGAGATTATCTATGGAAGAAACTTACTCAGCTGTTGAGATGATGTGTTAAGTTTGTATCGTTTCCTAACTTCAAGTTCTAGAAGATAAACTAGTAACAGGAGAATTATCCACTTATTTATTTATTTTTAAATTAGAATAACATAAACAATTGGATTAAGTGAAAAAAAATGTAAGGATTTGTTCCAGTCTCTAACCCCTTGATAGCCAGAACTAGATTTCCTCAACCTGAATTCCTGTCATACAACAATAGATCCCTCACTGCTTCCAGTACAAGGTTGAAGATGTTTGTATAAACATACACACGCAGTTTACAGGTTAAGAGACATGGGGAAGAAAAAAGTAGATATTTGTTGTGTCTTAAACAGAACATAAAATAAATAAATTAAAAAACCCTAACTTGTTCATGTACCTGTACATAAGTCTATCAAACTTTTTGATGTCCACAGTGTGGACATCTCCCTTACCCTACATTAGATATTTTCCATCACACAAGTAATTTTGTAGTTAAGAGCACTGTGGACACCAGACTACCTCCACAAATCATGTTATTATTATATAAGAAATCCAGATACAATAATTTAGTCATGTCACAACTATTGTTCTACCTCATAAACACCTGCACATCAACAAATTTTATTTGAAATGGTGTAGTGGAAACCCCAAACTTCCAGTCCGAAATTCCACTAATCTTTCTGCCAGAGACTGCTTGGGATCTAGGACAAAGACGTGCACTTATTTATTGAAGTACTGAACCCTGCAGTGACTTTTGGAAGATAGCTTGAATTTATCTATATGGAGTTCACTTTAAGCTTCACCTGTGGATTCAGGAATGTATTGGTGTAATCAATTTGTCCATTTTTTGTGTAATCAATTTTTATTTTATCTATAAAGATGCCTTTATTTCTGCAGTTGAGATTTCATATAAGCATATCTGTTCAATAGTCCAAACAGCCATCTTATTTGAAATTGAACATAGCGTCCAGCAACACATAAATGCTAACTGAAATGCAAGCCTTTCTCAGTTTAGTTCAAACAAATGTTCTGATATTGGCTTTTTTCTAATCCTATCCCAACAGGGAGAAAGAAGATTTCCCGAAGTTCCTTGAGGAAAAAAATAATCTTACTCTGATACCAAATCAATTTTTATAATGGCAATCCAGATCACTTCACAAAATTGCCACTAGAATATATGTACAAATACGAAATTTCATTCACAAACCCAATAGAGAAAGTTTAATGCATGGCATCATGATGAAACGGATTACAAAAATTACTACAATGCTGACTCTCACATAAAAATCTTGAGTATACAGTATTGTTACTCATATTCATAACAGTAGTTAAATTACTTCAACAATTTTATCAGTTTCAGTGTTCTACAACTGTTTCATTATAGAGGTCCAGTTAAAAAATAATCTGCTGACACACTATAATGCATCATATTTTGTTTCCTTTTAAATAGTCATTTAACTACATAATCATTTCTGTCAACCTCAGTGGATCTAACCTTTTCCTCATAGAGATACCTAAGAGGCCTTAAACACCAAACACTTGGAAACTAGACACCTTTAAAAACGTATTATAGAAAGAGGGAATGGAGGACAGTTGGAAGTAATGGCAATGTAAAATACAGTGTACAGAACAGGCACGCTACTTTCCGCAGCAGTATCACTTAGGAGCTAATTAGTGGGAATGTGAATTACGGCTTATTAATAGATCTGTAATGAAGCAAATTATGAGCAAACACTACATGCACAAATAACTCTCCTGAAAAGGCATTCCTTCCTTACTCATTATCATAGGCATAATATTGGACTCTGATCCTAACTGAATCTAAGGCACCCAATATTCCACTTAGTCACAGCAAGGCCAGTAAACATCAAAACAAACTGAGGTACATGGACTGATCCCTCCACTGTCTCACAGGAGAGTTCTGTAGATCCTGAGTGCTCTTTGCAGCTCTTCACTTAAAAAAAAAACACAACAAACAAAACCAAACACCATCAGCTCTAGGCAGACAAAAGCATGGGAACACCCTACTAAGTACTAAAACACTATAGTAATATCCTTTGAAAATGGATTTGTAAGGGAATTCTTATTTCCTTCAGCTGAAAACGTGTATGTCCACCCTGCAAATGATGTCAGTCTTCATCATATCTATACACATCAATACTGCTAGAAGCAGGAAATACCAGCCTTATTATCAGTCAGACTTTTGACAACAGAACCTATTTGACTAACTCATGCTTTTTTTCCCTGACATTCTTACAGACCTTTCAATATGAAAAAATAGATCTATTAGCAAGACTTTCTTCTGTCATGCTGCAGGCACACAAATTCAATCAGTTTTCTAATGAACTGAGAAATGAAAAGGCAACTTTTATTTTTCCTTTAAGTTGATTTCTGTGCATCCCTTTTATGTTATAGACACTATATCAGAATTTGTGTTGATGCCTAGGGTATGTACATGGTAAGGCTGTATTTTTATACATAGGTATACTTACTTATATAGATATATCCATGTTGCTATGAGATATATTTACTTCTACATCCTTAAATCACCACAATTTAAAAACTAGAGAAAAGGCATTTGTCTAAGGGGTGAGACCTTTTAGATCATGTAGTCATAGTAAAAATCACTGTTTTATTATTCAACATACTTGAATTGTGAATGACAGGCCACGAGGCAGATTGCCCTGCTAGCAGAGCTTGCTCCACCTCAGAGAAATTACCCACAATTTAAAATATTCATTGCCCAGGCCTGGTATGATGATAAAGGCAGTCATAAAGCTAAGTTTAAATGATATATTACATGTCTTTCAAACAAGGAAAACTGCAGTGGAGTGAATCTGGTAAATACTGGAGTGTATCTGGTAAATACATTGCACCTGTTTTTGTTAGTAGTTCTTTCTGGAGGATTTTCCAGAGTGCTTCTATTACATTCCTGTCTCAAAGAACCTAAATGATCTGTTGAATTTTTACCAGCAGATTGTGACATGACAGCAAATGGGATATACAGAAAGGGTTTTTATGTTATATTCAACAAGTATTTAAAAAATGCTAGTGTGAAACTGTAAGGTGTATATGGCTTTTTTTTTTTTAATAATTAATACACATGATAAAAATAATACAAACAATATATTAAACAGATAACAAATAGCTAAATTTATTATTTATCACATATATTTATTATATTAAAAAGAATGAAATCCATATGCACAATATAGTATTTATTACATTAGCATTCTTGGATAATTATTAAATATGTTGTGTAGGAATCCTGACAGATTGCCATGTGATAAAGGTTCTACTCCTGACTTATTTAATGCTTATGAACCTTCCTAATTTTTTGTATATTTCTTTCTACAGCTGAATGCAAAAGTATACAGGTTCCCTAACTTGTAAAAAAAGTTACTTAAACATACTCCCATTCTTAATACCTATTCCCTCTGCAACTAAAATAGGAAATGCCTCCAAACCATGTACGTGACCTGACATCATAAAAGCATCTAATTGGGTAAAGAGAAGATATTGTAAGAAATAGGTATTACTACCACTTGTAAAATAAAGGGGGAAAAAACCACACAAAAACAAATAAACAAACAAAAAACAACACAACAAAAAAACAGTCTAATTTGAAATGTCTGAAACAATAGCCAAAGTCTTACACCACTCCTTCATTATGTATATAGGCCATTATTTAGATAATGGATCTTAGACAATGCAGGTCTATAAGAGTAGAAATTCATTCCTAGATCTAAATTGGTACAAATATAAAGCAACCTAAGGTGTTCTTCATAAGAATTAAGATGAAATTGCAAAATACTTCAAAATTGAAGGACACACTGAATAGAGAGCGCATGAAGCAATATCACTACCTGTAAGTAAAAAAGTATGCTCATTCAACATTGTAAAATATGTTTTTAACTTTATATTCTAAAATATCAATATTGCATTAATATTATAAATATAATGCATATTATACATTATTATTAATAGCTATTATCTCAGCCTGGAGAAGAGAAAGCTCAAGGGAGACCTTACAGCAGCCTTATAGTACCTGAAGGGGCTACAGGAGATCTAAGGAGGGGCTTTTCACCAGAGGGGACAGTGATAGGACAAGAGACGATGGTCTTAAACTGAAAGAGAGGAGATTTAGGTGAGACATCAGGAAGAAATTCTTCACCATGAGGGTAGTAAGGCACTGGAATAGGTTGCCTAGGGAGGCTGTGGAAGCTCACTCCCTGGCGGTGTTCAGGGCCAGGTTGGCTGAGGCTTGTGCAGCCCGGTCTAGTATGAGGTTGAAACCTGATGATCTTTAAGGACCCTTCCAACCTTAAACATTCTATGTAACTGTAAAACTTTATACTGAAAATATTAAATAATAATTAATTTGGTAATGGATCTCAGCATATTCTTATAATAACAGATAAATTTTAATACATTTGGGGATTTTCCTGATTTTATTCTTTGCTAAAGCCATAACATTGAAGCAGGAATAATTCGAAGTAAATATGAATGCCTTGGAAAATAAATGAGGCTGTGACGACCATGGGTTCATTCTAACAATCATGTATCATTGAATCAAAGGAAAGATGGACTCTTGATCTAAGCGTTTATTTTATTCTTGCTTTGACTGTATTAGCCTTAAGGGCCAAAATAGTAAACTATCACACTTGCTCCCCAAAATCCAAACTCATATTGCAATGACAAGGACTGAAAACCTGAAATAACTGAAACTTGAAATAATACTGCATTTTTTTCAGTATTCAGACAATAACATAAATAAATTTAAAAAAACACCCAACTAGCTTAATGACCACATGATATAAATGAAAAGGATGTGAACAATAGGATATGAACCACTGAGTATCACTATTTGTAAAACTAAATGGCTACAGATTAAAATTATTTTAAATGTACACTTTGTTAATTTCTTTAAAAAAAATTATAGCCTGAAGAGAACTCAGAAAAAATAAGGGGAAAAAACAAGCATCTATGGTAAATACATACAAGCTTATATTTTTATAGCAAACAAAACTAGCAATCCAAAATTCACAAAAAATTAAAATTAAATGGGTTGAAAGACTGTGTTCTGCCGATTGTCTTTTCTAGAACAACACATTGTTTATCATAAAACATAATCTACAGGTGCGGTTTAATCACAGAAGCTTTCAAAGGCTATTTCACAGTGGCTTCAGTTTATCCCTCATTCTGAAAAATATAGATAAGAAAATTCTGAATGCAAAATCCAGTGAATAAAGCTATGCTCTGAAATTAAATAATGAAATTAGGCTGCTTGCCAACTTCTAAATTTTTTTTTGCAACTACCTAAAAAACATGCTTCCCAAGACCCCATTACAATGCAGTCTTTTAGCCCATATTAAATAACATATACTTCCCCAACTCCTTGATACTGTAAAAGCAATATTCTTTTAGAACATATGTTTAAAAATAACATCACGATATAATGTGTGCCAGAAAATAAATTAAATTTCAACAGAAACATTTTTTCTAAATTGCGTTTTCATATTAACTTGACAGTAAACTATAAAAACTTCATCTATAGCTACCAAACTGGATTTGTGACTCATACAATTTTTCGCACCCCTTACAGATTTGATTATTTATCTACTGTTGCTAACTACTTTCACAAGCAGAAAACATATTCTTATAGGCTTTGTTTTCTGTTTCTTTTCATGAATCATGTAGTCACAAGCCATTATTTATTGTAAGAGTTTTGCTGATCTCAAGTGGTTAACATATACACTAGTACCGTAGCCTATATTAGCAGTAAGCACAAATATCTCAACACAGAGAAGCTACTGAAAAAGGACTTAGAAAAACGAGCTAGAAAGATACTCTCAATTTTCCAAATTTGCTGTAGGCCAGCATCTTCACTTGCTGATCTTCAAGTTTAGAAAAAGCATTATGTAGTATCTAATGAATGTATTTATTTCAGAAATAAATCTCTCTCCTTGATATACCTGAGTCTCCGCTTTTCCTGTGAAAATATTTTTTTTTTTTAAAAAGGAAGTTAAAAAAGTAAACACTAAGGAGAAATCTAGTGAATTTTGCTTGTAGCAGCAAACAGAAAACTCTCCCATAACAGCAGAAATATGAGCATGATAAGATGACAAAAAGTGAATTAGATTAGTAGAATGGTCTGCTTCAAGATATTTTAACCGTATCTGTATTGAAGTGTTGCTAACCACTTAGTAAACACTATATGCTTCCTTAAAAAATCTCAGACCAAACCTATCAAGTCCAGAACAATAAATAACTGTATTCTACTCAGACCAATTTAAAAATCAAAGTCAAGCCTAATCTCGTTGGAAAACTAAGAAGGGAGTGGTTTGAGACAGAAGGATGTCATCTATCACCCTGAAAAACAAGGCTGATAGTAAAGTATCTTAAATATTTTTTGATTTTGCCACATAATCACTATGTGGCCTTGGTTCATACAGTCACCTCAGAGGACATGGCAAGGTGGTTCATCTATGTAGTTTTACCATAAAACCCAATAAGTTATAAAAATTAAAACTTTAAAATTAGTTTTGCTTAATTTAGGTTTTAGTCAGTATTTGAGCTTCATAATTAGTTTGTTTTTCTGATTCTCTACTCTCTCTGTAAAATAGAAAGCAACAGAGGTATCCATGAAAATTTAAAAGGCTTTATTTAGTTTATACCAAAGAACAAAGGTAAGAAAGATAACCTCTCCTCCTGGAAAATCTCATTCAAGTAGATTCAGTAAATTAGAACAGGTCACAATTTCATGTCAATGTTATTCTTAGATTGGGAGAATGCAACAATTTTTTCAAAAATTGAAGTTTTATCTTGACATTTTCTTAATTAACATTTTCTCAGTTTTTATTTAACATGTCCAAAAATTAATTTCAAGTTAGAAAGCTAAGGTAACAATCAAAATAAAAACTGAAAGTCTGTCAATTGTCAAATGATGGGTTTTTTTCCCCTGAAGTGTAAATGGCTTCAGCTTCCTAGCTTGGTGGAAATAAAATTGCTTCAGAAGTGCTAATGAACTAAAAAATCTACTAGTGACACATAGCTATGGCACAGTTAACCACAAGCATTGAGATTATTGGGAAAAAGAGGATGAAGGAAGGCATATATATAAACCTTAAATATAGATGGCTGAGCAGAATAGCACACTTTAAAAAAAATTAAAGAATTCAAAGATGTTGTCAAATGCAGAACTGAATTGCTGCATTTCCTGATCAAAGTAGAATACTTAACCAACACAAGAAGGCTGTAAAAATAACACCATTTAGAAGCACAGAAATAATCTTCATCAGTAGCCTCCAAGTATAATGTTTGCCTGGCTTGAATTGTCATCTCTTAATTGTCCTTATATTACAACATTTCTGGTAAAATTAAATTTCAGTAGGAAATTAATAACATTCACTTAGAAATACAGAATTAATCCATGACAGAGAAGACTAATTTTTAAAGAAGGACATGAGATTTCTGTGAACATGGTTTTCTGGCTTGGCTACTGCTAGATAAATAATGTTCATTTTTTCTATACAGAAGTACAATTTGAGACAAACTACACAACACTTCATTACAGCATGAAAAGATCTCTAAAATCCTGCTAGCTTTTGCCTTCCTTCCATCTAACTTTGATACCTAAAATTAAAAATCTCTTGATTAACTGTGCAACAGATCTTTCTTATTACAGCACATTTTCAATGTCACAATCCTAACCATAGATTTAGAAGTGTGTCTTATGTGTTACTGTTTTCCCTGTGGGAAAACCTGAAAGACACACACTCGCTTATAAAGTTGTTTAAGCAAAAAAATGTCATTCCTTCCTTTGCTCCTCTTAGAACCTGCAGCATGGTCAGCTAGAAAGTCAGAAAAGTATTTACCAAAGAAACTTAGTAGACTACATCTTCATTATTTTTTAAGAAGACAAGTGTTAAGAAGAACCAAAACAGAAGTAGAGATGCTAGAGATTAATTTTCTAGGGACTGGGAATTGACAATAAAAGCAAAGGTAGCATCTTTTGCTGTTTGTCCAAGGAAAGGTGTAATATATCATACACACACAGACTTTTAAAATATTTTTCCTTAATGCTGTGTCAGTTTTATGGTGTGTAAAGTCCAAGCAGAGTCTTCTTATATTAAAAGTACATTAGCAGCACAAATCTACACGTCTAAAAGCCTTGAATAATCTTGTTTTCTGGCAGTAAACAAAACAATGATGTAAATCCTAAAAGAACCCCTCACAGCTTCAAACAACTGACATACATAAATATATAGACATTTTTAGGTATATATATATGGACACATAACATGTATCTACTGCCCTTGTTAAATAAAAGTCTGTAAACTTACTAATAAAGGTTGGCTTCTTTAGATCATGTTATGCTTTAATGACGAACTAGGAACACTGTCCATATGAAACTTAAGAGACAACAGATTACTGAGTTTGCATGTTTTAAGATAGAGTTTTTCCTCCACTATGGCTGAAAAACTGCAGAAAAAGAGGCTCCAGGAAACAGATACCAAAATAATTTTAAAAAAAACCACCTCACACAACTAATCAACTTGTTCAGAGGCAGAGTTGTTTATCATAATTATTTAAGTAACCTACTGATTTGGAAAATGTAAAGTGTGCTTTTTTCAATTAGATATCGACGTAGAACAAGACAGTAAGTTATTGCAAAGTGATGAATTAATAAGCAATAGCAGTGTCAGTTCACGCAAAAAAATAGGAAAAATGTCAGGAATATAAAATAGAAAAAGAATTGTTTAAATACCTGAAATATTTCATTATCATTAATATCAGTTTTTACTGTTATATGTGGCTGATAATGAGTGTTTAAGGCAGAAAAATATGAAATTTCCTGGTTGCTCATAACCTCATACACTATTGGCATGGGTCAGCCTAAGTAATTCCAGAATATATCAGGACTCTATCATATTTGCAACTGTTCCTCTAATACACCACAGCCCCAGCAATAGAGGCTAGTTTGTGTAACGTGCAAAGATGGGACTGGCAGTAAAAGAAGGCAGATGCAGGGGAGGTGTCAAGAGAGGAGCTGAGGTGCGTTTGTCTAGATAATTTTTATTTATTTATTTCTCAATACTAGAGTCAATGGTATGTCGACTGGTAGTTTACTATATTCTATGAAATTCCTTGACTGCAAACTATTATGTTGCCTACAACACATACTTAAATTTCCTTCTGCAGAAGTACCTCCAAGCACTATCACTGTCTATGCCTTGTGAATGTGTCTGGGGCTTTACTATGTATTTCTTAGCCTACCATGTTGATAAAAGGCCACCACACTCACATACTCTGGCCCACCTTGTATTTGTTGTGTATCAGTTTGAATGACCTGCATACTTTTCTAGTCACACTCCTTTGTATCCACTAATCATCCTCTGAATTCCAGATTTAACTGCAGATTTAAAAAAAAAACACCAAACAAACAACAGGTTTGAGATACCGTAATTCTGGGCATATTTTTAATGTAACATAGAAATCTGGGGAAAAAAACTGTGGAACTTAGGCATGGGTATATGCAACCTCTGGTTATATTTTGTTCCAGTTCTAAACAAAACAGAGGTGTTCCAGATGACCATATGCCAAACAGCGCTCAGTTAGTAACAGAAAGATCAAGCAGGTGGCTTTTGCAGACATAAATGTAAAGAGAACCCCACAACTTGTCTCTCTACTTTGAGACAGCCAAAAATTTCAAACTAGAATGCTTGCTGAGAACATTTTGAACCACAACTGGAAACACCTGTATTTGGTCATATTATAGTATTATTTTCTTCCTAAAAACATAAATTTACTATAATATTGATAGCCACCAAAAGTTTCCATATTGCACGGGAAATATCCAGATCAACGTAGTATGTAATTGTCGCAGGTGATTAGGATACCAACTGTTTTTTTTCTTTTTTCTCCTTAAGAGTTAAAATACCCTTTTATTTCTCTCAAAAACTGTAGTATGTGAAGCCAAGGGATCAAGTAATTCAAAATGTAAACCTTTGGGTGCCCTTTGGATATAAGTAAGTATCTGCTATTGCTAAAGCTGAGAAGAGTAATGCAATCAAAGAAAAATTAATTCTAAAACCAAGCTAAAGTATTCTGTAAAGCTCAAGAAAAAATACTGTTTGTTTTGGTTTTGGTTTTTGTTGTTATTGTTGTTTGTTTTTTAATAAAGTAATAATTTCTCAATACTATGGTGTATATAATTAGTCTTTTCTTTATAAAAACTCGGTCTAGTAATGCTATTTGTTACAATTTCCTGAAGTAATATGACTTTGAAAATTCTGATTTAAAAATTCTAATTTTAGTATTAATCAAAAGACGACAAAACTTCAGGATTACATTAAGTCCTCCAAGTGAATGAATAAAAAATAGAAATGAAGTATCTTTAATGACAAGGATGCACAGCTGCCAGAAACTAATATAGATGTGACAGCATATAAACTGTGAAATGCCAGTAAACTGTGTCAATTATTCTGGTATGTTTGTTTATTGCTGCTTCAGGATATCACATAAGAGATTCTTTTGGTAAGCTATGTCCATATACAGTAAGTGTACACATCTTGCACCCTAACAGGCCTTCTGGGAATTAATATTTGTGTATGACCTCTTCTTTGTTCAACAGTTATAGCTACTAACCACATGCAATGAACTTGGACATTAATGTATTTTCTTTCTATTTTACAAAAATAATTTCATTAAAAGTTTTGGAGGTTTTCATTATATGGAAAACCTTTTGCTAAACTATTTTATTTAATAAAGAGCTGACATTGAAAAATACAAGTCACCAGTCTCAACATTTAGACATATGTTTTAAGACAAGTGGAGCTCTCTGGTATTACTAAATGAATAAGCTGCTTTAAGGCACAATCTTATTTCCAAGGTAAATGTAGAGAACACTTACTTCCAAATAAGAGAAGTATCCTACCCTAAGCAAAATAAAGTTAAGAAACTATGCTCTAATGCTTATCTAGGACTAGATTTGCACACTCAGTTACGCATCTTCAGGATAGTTGTCTGAATAATGCACAGGGATGAACCACAACATACCCGTTTCTGAATCGCACAAGCAAAAGCAGTGATAGCAAGATAATGCTGCTCAGATTGAAAAAAGATCAGGATAACACCTATTTTTGGAAAAAAATAAAGAACACAAGCATACTAAAGAAAAAAGAAAAATATAATAAAAAATAAGGCAATAAATATGCAACACTGTTTTGTTTTTTTTTTTTTCCAAATACCACTCCCATATTTTTTTTCTTCAGGTGATACAAATAAGTGTGTTAACATTATCAAAGTACAATTTTGAAGGTAGTACTTTGATCAAATAAGCCATAGTATATTCTTCGGATTTAGTCATATTACACTGGAAGAAATGGCTATGAACTTATGACAGAGATAACACCAATTTTAACCCTCTCTAAAAGTATACAGACATCTTTGACAGTCTCTTGCACACAAGGAAATAATTTTCCACTGTCCGTAAAAGGTTTAGAGCTCAGTCTGGTCCCTCACATAAATGTGACTGTAGTTGGAAATGAATACATTAACAGCACAATTTTTAGATGACAAACGAAAACAGACTGACCAGATGAGATGGAATACATTGAGGAAAGATAGTTAATATAATTTAGAATGTGTTAATACGCTTCTCCTGCTGTGGTGCATTATTTGCCTACCTAAGAGGAACCCTTCACCTTCTAGAAATCACCAAATATTATCGCTGACAGAAATACTGAAATAGCTTTACTTGACTTCTACATAGTACCAAGCATGGCAGTAGTATTTCAAGTATATTTCAAGTAGTATTTCAGTATTAAGACAGTAACTCCTATTTTTGTATAAAAAATATCCAGACTTGACAGAATGACTTCATGCTAGCAACATTCCACCATATATTCAGTGGTTAATTAGCTCATTTTTTATATATATATATAACCTTACAGTACTGAAAACCTAAAATTACTCCATCACTTAGTCACAAAGGTAATCTTTTTTGTTTGAAAAGGCAATGTTTTAAAGAGTTATTTCAAATTACAGTTTCCAAGTACAAGCAGAAAGTCTGGATAGCTGGAGGGCACCCCAACCAGTTTTTGCTGACAATCTCATCCCTGTCACTAAAATTATCACATGACTGAATTGCATAGTTTCACCTTGCAAAGAGAGCAATTAGTTTGCCTACTCCTCTCCCACTGCAGACAGAACACCAGCCTCCCACATTTCAGAAAAAAACACAGCACAAACCAAATTTTCCCAGGCTCATCTAAGCAATAATAGCTTCATTACATTTAATTGTAGATTTCCTCCAACCATCCCCCTACTAATTCTGATTTTAGAAGAAATGCATATAGAAGACATTAAGTAGGTAAAACCAGAAGTCAGTGAAAGGCATTTACTTACTTTTTAAAATACTGCTACTCTGCTTCAATATTAAAGAAGATATTCAATGCATACATTCATCATCACTCTTGTGTTCTGAGAGATATGTCTGCCTGATTTTTAATGAACATTCTTCATATATTCTGATAATTTCTGCACAGAAGTGTCAAACAATGCATTAGTGACAAATTCCCCACACTGTGCCCCTTCAGCCCTTGGAGTTTAACTCCTCTCACATTACAGTATTTATTGAATTTCCAAGCCAAACAGTGTTCTGCTCCATAAAATTCTGACAAGTGGACTCTGCCAAGCTAATAACAGCTTCATTCTGCTGAAATAAACTTATTTCACTGTGGCAAACAAAATGACATGACCTGGAAAGGTTATTTTGAACTGGGTAATGACTCAATTCAAACCAAGCCTCTCCCACTAGATTTCTGAATACTGTTAAGACCAATTTCTTAAATGTAAATATGTCCTAACACCAGTTTTCTTCTCTGTTGTAATCTCTGGACAAGGATATGGCCCTTTTTTTCAGGTTAAACAGTGCCTAGTGAGAATACCTCAACGCGGGGACAAAGCAAGCTGCAAAACTCATACTGAACTCCCATGTCTGTTTGGAAAGGCTATGTCTTCTACACATATTTCAAGTTCTTCATAATGATCACTAAGTTAGTCATGCTAGTGAACTAGTATCCATGAAATGCCTTTTCCAAGCTAACTATATTCTATTACTAATACTATGTATTTTCTGCAGCCTACGCCCACAGACTAACCATCCACTTCAGGTCAGATTTACATCAAGTCTCAAGTGACTGGAGACCATGAGAGAACCTTATTAACACTTGGAATCTTGTACAAACATGCTGCACCCTGCCAGGTCCATCTTCTGAGCACTAATAAAAGAAGCAATCCTTGACTGCAAACAGCTCCTTGTGAAGCAGTTCAATAAAGAACTGACAGAATTCTTACTGAAAAAAAAAAAAAAAGAGCAAAAAAAATGATTACACACCAAAAATTATGAGTTTCAGAGGACAAAAGGAAAAAAAAATCCTGTTTGGATTAAACAACAAGAGTGAAGGAACAGCTGTTCTGTCAAGTAATGTGGTGTGGTCTGTACTTTATCAACAGTACTGGTGAAGGAGTAAGAATTTTGAAATGGTGCCTGAAATCACTCAACATTAAGCTAACAAAATGCAAATAGCCATATGTCACTTTTTGACTCAGGTTCGACAACAATGCTCTCGATCCCCTCCCCCTCCCACCCAGGTAGGGAAGGAGAGACAGAAAAAGAGAGAGACTTGGCTGGACTGAAAACTAAACTACACAGCTTTAATTAAACACTAATGATAAAAGAAAATATTAAAAATTATATACAAATATGTTCAGATACGTGCAAAAGCCTCTCACCTCTCCCCACCCCCAGCAATTCCCACAGCACTCTCCTTAGCTGCAAACAGTCCAGAAGCATTCTGGACTGCTGGTGGAGAAGAACGGAGAGTGATGAGGGTCAGGAGAGCTCGAGCCTGGGGGTTGATGGAGATGGATGGACGGAGTCCTTCCTGGATGCCAGCCATGGACAGCAGGGAAGGTAAGAACAAGAAGGAAGCAAGTTGTCTTCTGTGATCTCTGACCTTCCTCTGAGCTTACATGGATATATGGAACGGAATATCTCTGGCCAGTTTTGCTGTCTGTCTAATTCAGCCTCCTACCAGGGGGGTCATAGATCTCCCCGTAATGTCTGAGCCGGCAGAGTAAAGGTGTGACCTTGAAGACCCAGCAGTTAGAAAAACATCCCAGTGTCATCAGTTTTAGTTAGAACACACTGTGACTAGTTAAAAGAAAGCTTGCTGAAGGAAAAAAAACAAACCTGAGTAAAAGGAAAACTGGTTTCATCCTGGCTCAAACCAGGACATTCCACCTCTTATTCCATACCATATATTACATATAGTCTCTGTATTTTACCAACTGTCAAATTAAGGATTCTCCCCCAGAGTCATATTACCTAGAGGTACACATTGTACTTCTCCATCCTCCATCATCACACACCAGGTATGTCCAGGTCCCTGAGCAAGACACACCCCGGACAGGTTTACCTTTACCTGAAACAGGATAAACCCAAACACTTATACCCAGCAGGTTTCTTTCACATACCACAGGGACCTTATCCCCCTCTGCAGTATGTAAAAGTCTGACTGAGCAGGACCAGCCCAACTGATGGATCCCCTAGTATTAACTAACCAGGTGGCCTTTGCCAAATATTTGTCCCAGTTTTTGAAAGTACCACCACTCATTGCCTTCAGGGCAGCTTTTAATAGACCATTGCACCTTTCAACTTTCGCTGAGGCTTGTGCATAGTATGGGATATGGTAGATCCACTCAATACCATGCTCTTTAGCCCAGTCACAAGACTGTTTTTGAAATGAGACCCATTGTCTGACTCAGTTCTTTCTGGAGTACAATGTCTCCACAAGATTTGCTTCTCAAGGCCCAGGATAGTACTCCTGGCTGTGGCATGACGCACAGGATATGTTTCCAACCATCCTGTACTTGTTTCCACCATTGTAAGCACATAGCGCTTACTCTGGCAGCTCTGAGGCAGTGTGATGTAGTCAATTTGCCAGGCCTCTCCAAATCTGTACTTTGACCACCTCCCCTCATACCACAAAGGTTTCAACCATTTTGCCTGCTTAATTGCAGCACACGTCTCACAGTCATGGATCACCTGTGCAATAGTGTCCATGGTTAAGTCCCCCCCTCAGTCATAAGCCCATTTGTATGTTGCATCTCTGCCCTGATGACCTGAAGTGTCATGGGCCCATCAAGCCAGAAAGAGCTCACCCATAGGTTTCCAGTCTAAGCCTATTTGGAACACTTGAGCAGCCTCATCTGCTCGTTGGTTGTGTCAATGTTCCTCAATGGCTCGATCAAAGGTATGTGTGCATCTACATGACACACTTTTACCACCAGTTTCTCTATACAAGCTGCAATGTCTTTCCAAGATCAGCAACCCAAATAGGTTTACCTTTTTGCTGCCAGTTGTTCTGCTGGCACTGCTTTAGCCAACCCCACAAGGCATTTGCTGCCATCCATGAGTCAGTGTAGAGAGACAATCTCGGCCACCCCTCTCACTCAGCAATGTCCAAAGCCAGCTGGATGGCTTTTACCTCTGCAAACTGACTTGATTCACCTTCTCATTCAGCTACTTGAGCAACCAGTCGTGTAGGACTCCATACAGCAGCTTTCCACTTCCAGCGGTTCCCTACAAGACAAGAGCCATCGGTGAAAAGAGCAAACTGTTTCTCAGTCTCTGGTAGATGATCATATGTTAGAGCTCACACAGTCCAGTAAACTCAGCCTCTCCTCCCCCTGGCTGGAGGCAGGGCACCTCTAATTTTGAGCATTAGAGTTTGATGCACCATCCTGGGTGATGACTGGTACAGCCTTCTTCTTGGAAGAATCATCTCCTGTCTTTGTTCTGCTTAGTAGCTCTTGCACGCGTATCTGGAGAATATCAGTGGGTCTCTTGTCCCAGATTCTCATGTCCTTTTTAAAATAAATTTGCAAGAGACACCACAGGTGGCGTCACAGTGGGTCCTGTCTCTCTCGCTGCTGTCTCATAGCAGGACATCTCTTCTTAATGGCTGCAACACGTGACCAGTTGTCTCTAGGGAGATTCTGGGTTTACCTCCCCATCTGTTCGGCATCTTATTCTTTCTGTCAGTCATTTGTTCAATGGCTGAGGTGTGGAACTGATGGGAACCAGAGATTAAGTCTCCATACTGCCATGCTTTGAAAGCCACCTCATGCACAGTTGGTTTTGTGTAATCCTCAAAGCATCCCATGAAGGAGAATATATGGGCATTTGCTGCTAGTAGAGCCTATGCAAACCTAAGGAACATTTGTGTGTTGCACAGAACGTCATCAGGATTTGTAAGTCCATTTTTATCATAGATCACCTCTCGCACAGCTATCTCTCTCAAGTATGTGATGGCTTTCTCAAGAGTGGGTGTTCTGCTCCAGCGCCATTCGATGTCACCCTTGTGGGGGTATCTTTCTTTCACAGCTGAAAGAAGTTGGTCCCACAGGGTGGTAGTTCCCATCTTACTACTAAATGCTCTATCAATACCAGCATCTCTGGCCAAGGATCCTAACTGCTTGTCTTCACTCTCATTCACATTGTAGATTTCAGCACCACTATCAAAACATCAGAACAATCAAGGAAGAATTCCCTCTCCATCAATGCGGGTGAAGTCCTTTCTCATGATGCACAGTTCTTTCATAGAGGAAGGCTGGACAAGGTCATCGTCGTCACCTTATTGAGGAGGGCCTGCTGTTCTAACTGCTTGAGAGTGGTCTGATTTTTTATCTGTTTGAGAGGTACCTGCTCCATCAACTTTTAGAATCCTCTGCCTCCTCAGTTTCAGTCTCCATCATTGCCTGAAGAAACTCTGGTTGTCTCAGATGGGAGCATTTTGCCTTTGCCTTGCTCCTGGTCACATGATGAACTAGCTTGATTCAAAAGAGATTGGACTTTATCTTTGTAGAAGCAGTTGTTTTTGTAGCAGCACTCGTAGAAGCAACTGCTTTTTTAGTAGTATGAGTGGTCGTATCGGCAGCAGTGGTGGTGGCAGCAGCAGCAGTGGCAGCAGCATTGCCTGTGGGGGAGTGGCAGTGAGTGGAGCAACACCTCACCCTACGTATCCACAGTACATTATAAATATTCAGCAGAAGCATCCCTACTGCAACAATGCTATTCAAATCAAGAGCTGGGAGATTCAGCTTGAAAGAAAATGGAGAGGTAAAGCTGAACCTCCTACTGGCAGTACCAACAAGGTTCCATTCACTTTAGGAGTTGTACCACTAGGATTTGTACAGTAACTGTACACATACAATGCCCCTATAAAGAACAGTATCATAGGATCACTAGGCTGGTAATTATACAGTTGATTATGGCTACAGTTCTATTGACAAACCATAAAACAATCACAAGAGCAGCTACACAGAGCAGTATGGTCTTGGCTGCAAGTGTACCACATGTACAGTTGCATGTTGGGCAAAAGGTCCAGTAGATTCATTGCAGAAAGTGTCTGTTCAGTTTTCAATCCATCAGGAAATTCAGCAGAATTATCACCCATTGCTATCTGAGGGATTCCTCCCATCAGAGATGGAATTTTGAACACTCCCAATTAATGAAAATGTGTAATCTGTGCTTAAAATCAAGTCCCACGTTGGGTGCCAATAAATTGTTGTCACCGTTTGACTCAGGTCCGACAACAATGCTCTTGATCCCCTACCCCTTCCACCCAGGTAGGGAAGGAGAGAGAGAAAAAGAGAGAGACTTCGCTGGATTGAAAAACTAAACACAGCTTTAATTAAACACTAAAGATATAAGAAAATATATACAATTATATACAAGTATGTTCAGGTATCTGGAAAAGCTTCTTGCCTCCCCTTACCCCCAGCTACTTCCACAGCACTCTCCTGAGCTTTAAACAGTTCTGAAGCATTCTGTAAAGATGAGACCTTGAAGACCCAGCAATCAGAAAAACATTTCACTCTTATCAGACTTAGCTGGAAGGCTCTGTGATTAGTTAAAAGAAAACTTACCGAAGGAAAAAAAAAAAAAAATCAGTAAAAGGAAAATTGGCTTCATCCTGGCTCAAACCAGGACACTGTATTTATCAGGTAAACTACCATATTTATTCTTATATATTTGTTTTTTCTTGTATAAATGTATCAAGTCATCCAACACACAGAGAAACCATAAAGTTTCTCAACAGACTTCTGAAACCTCAAATCTATCAATCCAACTGTTAATTCTCATATCAACCAACCTTACCTTTAACCTTTGCCACAAAGTGCCCTGGGCTTCATTAGGAGGAATGCTGCCAACTCGTCAAGGGAGGTGATTCTTCCTGACTATTCAGCCATATATTTCAAACTTGTCTTTCTTGTGAGAGTGGAAGCCACAAATTCATTTCTATTCTTGGTTTGTTTGTTGTTGTTTTTTTTCTAGGAAATACTGCACTTCTCACATATCAGGGATTTTATGTCCTATGACTTTGGAATAATTGGTTCTGGCATCACTTTAACTTCTTCTTAAGACCTTTTTTTTTTTTAAGTTTTGCAATATTCAGTTTGTCTTTAGAATGTTCAGCTCTTGGAGCTGAGATAAAAAGATTCACTTCTTACTTTGAAAATGTACTTTGGTTTTTTTGGTGACAGAAAGAATGTATACAATTTGAAAATTTTAATACCCACACCGAAATAAAGCAGAACAGGTATAATTTTAACTATTTCAGAATATTTTAACCATTGGTTTTGAAAACAGCCACCACACTAAGGATTAATAAGAACACAGCTATATTGCAAAAACACTCTTTCCTAGTTCGTTATCCTGCAGCATAAGCTGTCAGTTTTATTGGTGCTGATTTGAAGTTGATCAGAGAGCACTTACATACCTCAATTACTCTTTTGCAAGATGAATCTAATAATTGCAAGAGCATGCTATTTACCGCTTGAGTCACTGAACTTACCCAGACTTTTAGCAAAAAAGCCTGGTTTTATTAATCACCTGTGTCTATTGCTACTACTGTTCATTACAATAGAATGAGAAAAAGTAGCCAAATCATGTATCAATGTTATCATATGTACATTTTAATTCTGTGCCATTAATTACAGAATCACAAAATGGTTGAGGTTGAAAGTGACCTAGAGCTATAGAATCATAGAACAGTTTCTAGTTCCAACCTCCCCTGCCATGGGCAAGGACACCCCCCACTAGACCAACCTGCTCAAAGCCCCATCCAATCTCTCCTTGAACACCTTCAGGGAGGGGGCATGCCCAGCTTCTCTGCACAATCTGGTCCAGTGTCTCACCACACTCAACCAAAAGAATTTCTTCCTAATGTCTAGACTAAATTTACACTCTTTCAGTTTAAAACTGTTATCCCTCATCTTACCACAACATGGTCTTGTAAAAAGTCCCTCCCCAGCTTTCCTGTAGGCCCTTAAGGTATGGAAGACTAATATAAAGTCTCCCTGATGCCTTCTCTTCTCTTCATGCTGATCAACCGTAACTTTCTCAGCCTGCCTTCATAGGACAGGTGCTCCAGTCCTTTGATCATCTTCACAGCCCTACTCTGGATTTGCTCCAGCAGGCCCATGTCCTTCTTCTTGTCTCCACAACTGGACACAGCACTCCAGGTGAGGTCTCAGGAGAGCTGAGTAGAGTGGGACAATCACCTCTCTCGACCTACTGGCCATTCTTCTTTTGATGCAGCCCAGGATATGGTTAGCTTTCTGGGCTGTAAGTGCACATTGCCAGCTCACACTGAGCTCTTCATCAACCAGTACCCCTACTTCTGTAAGTCATTTGGTCCAACAGCATTGCTCAAGCAGGGTCTTGTAGAGTTCATTTCTCAGGACCATATCGAGACAGCTTTTGAATATCTCCAAGGATGGAGACTTCACTACCTCCCTCACTAACTTGTGCCAGTGTTCAGTCACCCTCACAGTAAAAAAGCTTCCTGATGTTCAGACAAACCTCCTCTGTTTCCCTTTGATGTACAACGACAGGACAGTGGAGAATGTATATAAATGGAACAACGGTGACAACTACCTGCTCTGTTGCTCAACACCACTGAAGAGTCTGGTCCTATTTTCTTTACAATCTCCCATCAGATATTTGTACACCTGGAGGAGATCCCTCAAGACTTCTCTTCACAAGGCTAAACAGTCTCGGCTCTCTCAGGCTTTTTCTTCTGGGCAAGGTGACCCAGACTCTGGACTCCTATCACTGACTCTTGTTAATACCTCTTCTGTACCACAGAGCTCAGAACTGAACGCTGTACTCCAGGTTTGGCCTCACCAGTCCTGGTAGTCTCAGGTGGTCATAAAGAACTGCCAGCTTCAGTACAGGAACACTCACAAGCAACAGACTGTCTTACAGTCTGAAAAGCTGTCTTACAAGATTTTTGCATACTCATGTTTGGTGTTCAGACACACCTCTCCACACTATTAAGTTCTGAAAAAAAGAGGAATCATTGAAAGGTGATGAAAAGAAACAATTCAGTACAAAGCTCTGCAAAATTCATTAGAAACAACAGCAAGCATTATTTGCAAAATATTCACTGAGTAATTAGTTTTAAAACTGTCTGCATTTTGAGAACAATTTTCCTTTTTTAAATACAGGCAAAGTGATGAATGGTAACAAGTTTATAAAAATTAACTTGGAATCTACTCATAAACACTGATACTGTTTGCAGTGTAGAGACATTTAAAGCAGAACTCATTAAATATTTAAAATCATACTTGTGACTGCACCCAAATTTATACATTATATCCTCAAGAGCTTTCTCACAGGTGCTTAAAAGAGATGTTACCAGAGCCTTTCTTTCTATTCAACCAGTATCTGTTTTATAATAACAGAGCTTTATTTGTGTTGTGCTTATTTTCCTAGTGAAAGATGTTTCTCCAACAGCAAACAAACTACTCAAGTTCCTTATGTTTTGTAAGCACTGTTGCTTTAAATGTATTTGTAGGACACATTTTTTTGCATTCAAAAACTGTAAAGGATATTCACTTGCTTGCAAGACAAAATTTGAAAAGAGGGCTCCAGCCTGTTTTCCATGTCAATAAAATGCACTGATCAAATATTGTTCCAAAAGAACATAACACATATGTTACTATTTACAATATTCCAGCTGGATAGCTGTGAAAACTTTTTGATATTTACTGAAACAGAATGGATGACCCAAAAATGAGGATAGATGCCCAAAATGAGATTAGGAAATTAGCAGCTTGCTTGCCTTTTTTTTTTTTTTTTTTTTTTTTTAAATTCCATCCCCTCTAAAGTTGCTATCTAATAAATCACATTAACTATCTCAAATAAGATTATATGTAATGCAAAAGTATTTAACTATGCAAAAATACAGGGACTTTTTGTTGAATGGCAAGTGATTCCAGTGCCTAATATAACTGATTTTTCCCCCGGTATTCTTTATTTAATTTATAGTCAGGATTCCTATAATAAAATTAAATTAATAGGAGCTATCTGGTATGTAATTGCTAAGTAAACCTATTAAGAACAAACTAGGTACTGACTCACTGAGGTTTATGTATCTTTAAAATCCCTTTAGGTTCATATACTTTACTATGAACTGCTACTAATAAAGTCTATTGTTTAGAAAACAGCATAGATTCAAATTGAGAGATGGCTAAACAGTGTTTTACACCAAATGCACATCTTATATTTGGCAATTTCAAAAGATTAGGTACTTAAGTCTGTGTGAAAATTTGCAACAGTTTACCAGAAAGGCAAATACTTTTTAGAAGCCCCAAAACAACAGATAAAGAGCAACTAATAGATCTATTCACAAATTGAAATCAAATTCGTAAAGAAAAAAAAATATATTAAATCAATCCAAGTGACAATAATGTTGCTGCTGAACTTACAGAGTTCACATGCAATTTAGAGAGTGTATCTATAATTTAATAGACATTATGTAAACATATTGGAACAATTACATTTTGCCTTGTATAGGCAAAGAAAGAAGTAGCCCAAAACAACATGAGAAAAGATACATATGCATGATAAGATCCTGGTAAAATTTCACAAGAACCACACCTTTAGGTTCAATAGTAAAAATAAGAAGGCAATTTAGCAGTCAGTAAAATAAAGGCAGAAACATCATAAGCAGTTCCATAAGGATAAATTTACATACTAAGGTCACAGAGCCTAGGTAGTGGCATGCTGCTTATACATTTGCTAAGTGGCAACTAAAATAAGATGTTAACAGTGTGCAAATATTTGAAGGGCATAAGGAAACAGAGATGCAAGAAATAAAAGAGAAATTGAGTGATTATCAAGTTAATGTTCTGGAAATAAAATGTATCATCAAAGGAAGAGGCTTTCTAACTAGTATACAGGAAACATCTCAAATCTGGTTATTTGAAAATATTCTGGAAAAAGAGAAAAAACAGTAGCATGCAAAACAATCACAAGACAATGATGATGAATACCAGCACAGGTAATACTTCCCCCCTCCCCAGATATAGCAGACTAGCATGCAAGTTACCATTGTTAAGTTTATCGCCTCCAGTCTTGCAGCAATGTTTTCTGGATGTGAGCTAATTTTACCCTTCTTAAAAAACACAGATTTCAGGCCTTTAAAAAGACAACTCAGTTCCAACTCTGTACTGTTGCAATAGTATGTACCACTGACTCTAAATCCTTTTTCCAAAATTAACATGTAGTGTAAGTCTTTTGGTGAAGCAAAAGACCAAAATAAGAAAAATCCTATCTCGTATATGAATATAAGTTCAAGAGCTCAGTGAAAGCACAGGAAGAGATTTGTGTAACTCATCTACAGGGCTATGGCCTCATATGTCTAGAAATAAGGAACTGGACATTAAACCAAGTATCAGAGATCTGTTTTTCTTCGAAAGGAGAGGAAACTGATACACAGGTCAACAAAAGCCTTAAAAACACAGCGATGAGACTGGAGTGTTGAAAAGATAAAAGGATGAAATCCCAATAGATGCTTATGCACCTGATCCAGCTTAAGCACATAAATAGTCCCAAGGATCAAGTGCTTTAAATGCTTCTGTTTTACACAATCAGGCCTGTATGAAAAGATCAGGAATGAGCATACAGAAGGCCTCTTGCAAGAGGCTTTAACAACAACCTCAACATCACCTACCATGATTTTGTGTTTCTTTAAAATTTTCAGCCTTTGTCAAACTGTGATGAGTTACACTGGTCAGCATATAAGATAATGGCAAAGTTGACAGACAAAACCAAACAAAAGAAACAAACAAAAAAGGAGTGGAGAGAAATTGAAATATTCTGGTGACCAAACATGTTGACTTCAATGTGACAGCAATAATTACCACAAATAGCACCACACATTTTTCCTGCATCAACTGAATTACTAGTTTTCAGCTTTATTTCTCCTGGTAAAATGCACACATTCCCCAACAAATGCCCTAGAGAGTACAATTTTAGGTACCAGAATAGAGCTCCTTCAATCTCTGATTCAACCACAGTACTGAAAATCTTCAAGTACCTCATCTTAAAAATTCTTCCTCACTACCCCAAACAGCAAAGCTCTAGAAAACAAGACACCACCTTCTGTACAGAAGATGGCAGATGATCCAAAAAGCACACACAAAAATACACAAAAGTCAAGATCAATGAAACTTACTAAATAGAAAGTTTCTAGGCTAGGAAAAGCAAGAGGTATTCACATGAGATATTTAACTAATACATGTGCTGTGCTGAGAAATCATGGAGAATTGTAATATAGAAGTAGAGAAAAAATAGTATAGAGTTCACAGACTGCTGACAAGAATTAGAAAACAAAACAGGGTAAAAAACAAGGAGGTTTTCTGACCCAAGCAACATTTAGTTCAGTCCATGTTTCTTTAACATGGCAAGACTTCCACTATTCCTCTCTAAGCTTATATAGTTCTGCCCTTTTTGAAAAGAGTAAACAAACCCAAAAAGATAACATACCAACAACTCACCCGTAAAAACTGAAAATCTCTAAAAAACATTTCTGATAGTAAAACACAGAGTGCACACCAGGCACAAATTTTCCTTTCTAATATCTGTACCATCAAAAGTCTCAAAAATCAACTGAGTTTACAGTTTCAAACTAGGAATTAGCAGCATAAATTCAATTTCATAGCAGCAGTGTCCTGAAAAGTGAATGAAGAATAGAGAAAAAGTCACTCAGCTTGCAAACCCATGTTTCCACTTTGGAGAGCGACCAGCAGGTACTCAAGGCTAGATATGGAACACAGCCTCAATCCAGATATACATCTGGATTAGAAGTCTGGATTTACTATTAACTTCCCAGATTAGTACTGCTAATGACACAAGACAGCTTATCCACCCATCTGAAAATTACCAAATTTACAATTTGGTAGTGACAATTGACATGGTTCTGTTTCATTTTGTTTTATTTAACCAAGAACAGTGACTGAGAGCTACAGACATTTTCATCTGACAGGCAAGTAGGAAGTGCCCCGTAAGTAGGACTCATGCTCTCAAATTAACCCCATTTTGTCTAACAAAGAAAAATCTACATGACACATGACCTGTCTTCTGTTTCTTCCATTTTCATTCATCTACCACTTCCCTGAAGAGTTGGCTTGTCATTCATTCAGCCAGATGTGGCACAAAAGTACTAGTTGAAGGTAAGGATGATTCTATGATTCTATATAAATACAGACAGAACACCTATACATACAAAGTAACTCCCTGCCAAGTGTCCTAAACCGTTGCTGTTTTCTGTGCTATGTGGTCAATTTTCTGCCCTTTCCCTTTCCTTTTCTCATTCCACTTTACTTCCATGCAGAGACTAAAACTTTCACACAGCATTCACGTAAGGTTGCTCTAGAAAAAAATGTGATAGGACTCTCCAGCTAACACACAACTTGGATGAAATGGAGAAACTACTTCTGAGATTTCTTCCCACTTTTTTAACTTGAAAGTCAAAAGCAAAAACGAAGGTAATTCACCAAAAAGTACAGGCATTTTGAATATACAGTATGGGTACGTGGTGTCCTCCCATGCCCTGTAAACATATGCCAAACAAAACAAGGCCATAAATATAACAGCAACAAAACCAAAAGTCATGAAAACTAAACTGTCAAATGCTGCAGAGTACTTTTGCACTATACTGAGGTGTTTTGAACCTGCGATTCATATAATGAAGTATATTCAATACAGATAATCCCTTCAATTATTTCTAGATGGGAGAAAAACCAGGCTGCATACTAAATTATTATAAATATTGCTAAATATCTCACTCCACAAGGCACCTGGAAGCTGTCACACATACAAATGCACTCCCCCACAGCAACGTATAAAAGTAATAGAAAAATACATGCTATTCACAGCAACCATGCTCCCCTCTAAACCAAAACCAAAACCAAACAAAACAAAATTAAAACCAAACAAACAAATAACTGATCCAACTCACAACAGAGACACAAAAAAATGGGAAGAGAAACTTCTCAAAATCCCCTTAACAGACACAGAAGACAGAACAGGCTCAAATACCTCTATGCAAACACACAAAGCATAGGGAATAAAAAAGAGGAGCTGCACATGTTGGCATGCCTGCAGGGCTGTGATGTTATTGGGATCACTGAGACATGGTGGGATGGCTCCTATGACTGGAGCATAGGATGGGTATAAATTGTTTAGGAAGCACAAGGATGGCAAAAGAGGAGGGGGTGTTGCCCTCTACATCAGTGACCAGCTGGAGTCCTTGGAGCTCCTCTTGGGGATGGATGAGGAACTGACAGAAACCCTCGGGGTCAGGATTAAAGGGAAGTTGGGCAGCAGATATAGTGGGGATCTGCTACAGGCCACCCAGCCAGGATGACCAAGTGCATGAGGTCCTCTTTAAACAGTTGGGAGCTGCTTCGCACTCACAAGCCATGGTCTTCCTGGGGGGACTTTAATCACCCCGACATCTGCTGGAGGGACAACACAGCAAAGCACCAGAGTTCCAGGAAGTTCCTGGAGTGCATTGATGACAACTTTCTTCTCCAAATGGTAGAGGAACCAACCAGAAAAGGAGCTTTGCTGGACCTTCTTCTCACCAACAAAGATGGGCTGGTGCATGATGTGAAACTCAATAGGAGACTGGGTTGCAGTGACCATGACAAAGCAGAATTCAAGATCCATACAGAAAAGTACAAAGCAAGATGAGAACATTTGATTTTAAAAGGGCAGACTTTGATGTCTTCAAGGATCCGCTTGGTAGGGTAGAATGGGACAAAGCCCTGGATGGGAAAGGAGCCCAGGAAAGCTGGTCCATATTCAAGGAACACTTCCTGCATGCCCAGGACCAGTCTGTCCCTACAAAGAGAAAGGCAGGCAGAAGTGTCAGGAGGCCTGCGTGGATGAACAGGGAACTTCTGGACACACTTATGTGTAAAAACAAAATTTACAGAGGATGGAATCAAGGCCAGATACCCTGGGAGAAGTACAGAGAAGCAGTCAGAGAAACAAGGGATCAGGTTAGGAAAGCAGAAGCACAGAGAGAATTTGATCTGGCAAGGGCAGTTAAGGGCAATAAGAAAAGTTTTTGTAAGTACATTAATGATAAAAGGAAGACTAGGGAAAATGTGGGCCCACTTTAGAAGCAAATGGGAGAGATGGTCACCCAAGATGTAGAGAAGGCTGAGGTACTCAATGACTACTTTGCCTCAGTCTTCACCAGCAAGGACTCTGGACATACCCCCATGTTACAGAAACCAAAGGCAGGGACTGGGAAAAGTCACTTTTTCATCATGACATTAGGATATGTACTAGGATATGTATTAGGATAGTACAATATGATACTGGCATAAAACCAAAGTAACAACTTGCTGTAGGTGCATATTTTGGGCCAAGAAACTTGTAGTTATTTCAACTGAAAAATCAAATGTTGCCATGTTAATTTAATTCTGAATGCATTTTTGCTATTAGCAAGTTCTGAAGTATTGTGCTCCTAAAGGAGTTTGTCTTTCTGATCTGAAGGAAGCTGCTTGTGTTTCAAAGCATTATTTTCCCAAAACTACTTTTTAACCTCACTTCTACTTAACAGAAAAGTGCTTTTATTGAAGGAAATTTTGGGGGATGAAAAATAGGAAAAGGAAGATCCCCCCACTGTAGACAAAGAGCTGGTTTATGACCACCTGAAGGACCTGAAGGTAAACAAGTCCATGGGAGCTGATGGGATTCACCCACGGTTCCTGAAAGAAATGGCAGATGAAGTTGAAAGCCACTGTCTATCATATTTCAAAAGTCATGGCAGTCTGGTCAAGTTCCTGCTGACTGGAAACAGGGAAAAATAACCCTCTTTTTTCAGAAGGGAAAAAAAGAGCACCAAGAGAACCACAGGCCCATCAGTCTTACCTCTGTGCCTGGCAAGATCGTGGAGCAGATCCTCCTGAAGACCCTGCTAAGGCAAAAGAACAACAAAGGGGTGATTGCCTGACTAATTTGGTGGCCTTTTACAATAGGGTCACAGCCTCAGTGGACAAAGGCAGAGCAACAAGTGTCATCTACCTGGATTTGTCCGAAGCTTTCAACACTGTCCCACACAACATTCTGGTCTCAAAACTGGAATATGGATTTGATGGATGGACCACTCATTGGATAAGGAACTGGCTGATTGGTTGCACCCAAAGAGTTGCGATCAATGGCTCAGTGTCCAAATGGAGACATGTGACAAGTGGTGTTCCTCAAGGGTCAGTACTTGGAGCAGTGCTATTTAACATGCTTGTTGGCGACATGGACAGTGGAATTGAGTGCACTCTCAGCAAGTTTGCTGATGACACCAATCTGTGTGGTGAAGTCAACATGCTGGAGAGAAGGGATGGCAACCACAGGGACCCGGACAGGCTTGAGAAATGGGCTCTTGCAAACTGCATGAAGTTCAACAAGACCAAGGGCAAGGTTCTGCACCTGGGTTGAGGCAATCCCATGCACAAATACAGGTTGGGAGGAGTAAGGACTGTAGACAGCCCAGAGGAGAAGGACTTGGGGGTAGTGGTGGACCAGAAATTTAACATGAGTTGTCAATGTGCACTTGCAGCCCAGAAAGCCAACTGTATCCTGGGCTGCATCAAAAGAAGCATAGTCAGGTGGTCAAGAGAGGTGATTCTTCCCCTCTGCTCTGGTGAGACCCCACATGGAGTACTGTGTCCAGTTGTTGAGTCCCCAACATAAGAAGGACATAGAACTCCTTAAGAGTGTTCAGAGGAGAGCCATGAAGATGATCAGAGGGCTGGAGCACCTTGCCTATGAAGTCAGGCTGAGAAAATTGTTGAGCATTAAGAAAAATTCTTTCCTGTGAGGGTGATGAGATGCTGGAACAGGTTGCCCAGGGAGGTGGTGGATGCCCCCTCCCTGGAGGTGGTCAAGGCCAGGTTAGACGGGGCCTTGAGCAACCTGATCTACTGGGAGGTGTCCTTGCTCATGCAGGGGCTTGGATCTAGATGATCTTTAAGGTCCCTTCCAACCCCAGCCATTCTATGATTAATTCAATGATTATGAAAAAAGCCATAAAAACGTAGTATTCCCCTGATAATACACTTGCTTTTTTTCCTGCCCTGGTTTATCCCTTTGATTATCAATGGTTCTTACTTATAAAGGCAGCAATTTTCCTTTCTATGAACTGTTTTTCCCTTCCTTCTTCTTTGTTTGTAAAAAATCACAGGACAACCTTCCCACCCTGACAGGATACAACAAGGGGGTAGCTAAGAGAAGATACATAAAAATAATCTAGAATAAGAAATGTACTAAAAGATACAGAAAACTGGGTCCAGTATACTCTCAGCAATCATTCTTTCTAGGCGACTAGCCACAGAAAATTAATAACTAGTAGCGTAACAGTCACACCAAGAGTAGGGAAACCAGTTCAGAGATCTGAACCTATGAAGATGTAACAGTGAAAATCCTTGTTAAGAAATGAAATTTGGCATCTGTACGGTTATGCTCCTGCAGGCAATCAATTGGCCTGAATACATTGCAGTCATTGACTAACTTAGTTAAGAAATTAAATCAGAAGTGGCGACACAATCATTCCCTATGAATTAGATATGTGAAAAAAGTGTCAGCAAATAATTTTCCAGAAAACCATTAGATATTTATGTCTCAGCAAACCAGTTAGTAAAAGCTTTTAATCCTGTGATCTAATAGATTGATGCTGTCACCTCAAAAGAACAGGTTTAAGTCACATTATTTATGATACCTGACTTAAGAATGGAAAGAGGACTAGAAAAATACAATGCAAGTAACAATATTTTGGGTGTGCTTACCTGACATCATCAGATGATTGCAATTCTGAGGTCAAAGTGTTGGCTGGAAGACTGCACAAGCGGTCTTCCATCCTTACTCCAGTCTTCTTTAGAAATCTAGACTTTATTAATCTGACAGCTTTAATGATACAGCTGAAAGGGTCAGCAGTGGTACCTCCTGAGCAGACTAATCTCTTAATTATAAATTTATACTCATGTTTTAAAAGAAAACAGCTCAAACTTGGGATATTTCTTTTACTGTACAGTTCTTGCATTGTTATGGAGAATTTGTAGTAGATCATCTTTATTAGCAGTAGAATAAACCACTGTAGTTTTGTGGCTCTTCTCAATGCCAACAAGACCAATTTTTTTAAGTTTAAAGGCATAAAAATCCCAGTCATCAGAAATTAAAGTAGTTCCAAAAGAAAAAAAGAAAAAAAAACAGAACCAAAAAAAGGAGCTCTTTCTTACATTATGCCACCCTAATGTTAACATCAGCATTGCACTGGTCCGAATTTTCTGAATATGACAAGATTTTCTTCCATAAATGTGGAGCTAAAAATCCAGTTCAGCCAATTCTCTTTATATCTGGATAACATTAAGTGCATTTTTAACCAGATCATACCATGAGGATTTACAAGGCATTGCACAGTGCAATGCAGTGCAGCAGACATTCCAGAGCTGAACACAGGGCTTTCCCTTTTACCTTCTAAGTAAAGTAAAAATCTCACTGTATTTCAGGCCACACAGAACTCTTCCTTCATATTTACTAGACTTCATGCAATTCAGAATAGAGTATTTTGTGGCCAGACCTTTCTTGACATAAAGTTCTTTTCCATTCTAGTTCTATTTTTTTAAATTGTTATGATTCTTAATGAAGACTTGCTTTCAATTTTTGCATTAATTTTCCCAAGAGGAGAAAAAAAATGGCCTTTTAAAAATTTCACTTCAAATCTATCATTGTCAAGAATCCTTTATCTAGAGCAATACTAGCAGTAAGATATAACATATGACCTAAAATCACACTTCACGGAAAATATAAAGTGGCAAAATCATCTCTCAAAAGATGAAAAAAGGAAAAATTAAGGCCTATTGTAATGTTGTCTTAATGCAGGTCTGAGGCATATGCTTTAACATACATTCCCGTATTTCAGTAATGATGACCTCCATGATGCCTAATTAAATCTGTACAGAGCAGTGACTATATTCATGGAATGAGCACGTATTCAAGATTTCATGTTACCCTTGGGTTTATGTCAAGACCACATGCTTTATATATTACATATTACTCAAACTCGTTCCTGATTAGCTGGATTACTAATTTCCTCAAGCCTACTCAGTACTGCCATTCCAATACATACCAATTCACAAGCAATACCTTATTTTACATCATACACCTATGTCATAGGCAATCACATTATTCTTACCTAACATAACACAAACTGAGAACACCAGCTGGGTCTGGATCAAGTTTTGGAAGATCACGGCCTGAAAAGGTGTACTTGCTGATGAATAAAGTATATTGAAAAAGCTACAGAGCTCAAACATTCATGTTAAGACCTCTCACTGATAAGGACTTCAGAGCTTAGCCTGGGGTCAGGTTACAGGCCTGGCGGAAGTTTCATTTATTACCACATCTAGTAAAACTTGCTACTTTAGGATTAAAATTGATGCAGGAAGGGAAGAATGGTTTATCATTTATTCTGGCTCAGTTATGCCTTTCTCTTAATCCTACCATTATGTTCATTGCTGGGTGCAGTAAAATATAATACTCCAGGATAAGGATTAGTCAAAAATGTGAAAACAGCTTGGATTTTGTGATAAACTGGGTGGGTGTCTCCAGGCAAATATTTGCCTGTTACCACTGAAGTAGTATATTGAAAAAGTCTCAATAATTTATTTCCTTACTGGAACATAAAAACCACAGACGACAAGCAAATTAAGGCAAGAAGGGTAGAGGCAGAGAGAGACAGGATAGCCTTGGCAACACTGATGACTAGTAGATTCCTGTTAATATGGAAAATAAAGTTGGTATGGAATCAGAGGGTAAACTATTTAAGTCTGTTGGTTGATCCTGCAAAGCCTTATAGCTTGGAAAAAGGGCAAGGGTTGTAAGAGGGTTGGTTACAGTTCTTGTAAACAATTACTTATTATTCTTCTCCTTTCTGCTTCAGCACACCTACTGTTTCAGAAACTGCTGACAAGCAGCCTTTTAATTTAGGCCAATGAGTAAGTAGGAAGTTTTCCATTGATGTCATGGAATGTGAATACCAACAACAACCTGTTTCTTCTAATTAAGTTGAAATTAGTTCAACAGGTTCCCAATGTACTGAAAATCTTGCAAGAGGCTAACATAAAGGCAAAAATAAAAAATATATTACGTGTTGTATAAACATGTATTATGGAAGCACAAGGAATTCTCAGCTTGTTAGTCTTTCTGAAGTGTCATAAAACTTCTCTTCCTCCTCCCCAGTAACTTATTTCAGGTTTACCTATTGATAAGATATATTCTGATACATCCATCTTTCTTTAAGATGATTTAGTGCTTTCACATGATAGTTGGAAAGCACTACTAACAATAATTTTAGAATGAAGTAAGAATTTGTCTTTCTATAATGCAAATACAAAGCACGTGATGGTTATAGTTTAAAAAAAACATCAAATGAATGGTCTTAGATAAGGAAAAATAAATGTATTCAAGTAAAAACTCTATGAAGAGTAACAACGAAGTTACATAGAATAGCTAGCATCAGGATTACTAGCATTTTAAATTAGAGGTAGTGTTCTTCCTAACACTGAGTACTTAAGATTCATTATTTTTACTCATACACATGAAAATCCTGAATTTAATTTAAGATGGCATATGAACAAAAAACACTGGGGAAAAAACAGAACCACCTATAACATTTTCAGGATTTTAAATCATTGAACAGCAAATAGCAAAACTATTTTTCTGAAATCATTAACTTCACATTTCTTTTTCAGAGTGATAAGTCATTTAACAACAGACATCTTTATAAACAGGCATTTGGAATACTACTAGAAAACACACTGAAACACAAATCTGAAAGTGTTAACAAAGTCTGAATTTATTTTACACTACATTTGTCTACAATTGCAGAGTAAGTATATTTCATTAGAGACTCTATCTAAATGGAAATACAACCATAGTTCTGTCACAAAATCAAGCTGCAACTAAAATTACAATATTTTTTTTTTTGTTAAAGAGATTCTAGACAATTAAAATTTTGTCTCTGGACATTTACAATGCAGCTTGTTTGATGATATTAACCAGAGTACCTAAGCAGTCACTACTAATGAATATTATAATCATTACAATCAAACAAAAAAAGCAACTACAAATTAGGAAACAATTAGACTACGATTCAGAATGTACTACTATGTTCTGAGTAATTATATTTGGAGATTGTAAAGAAACCTGAGGTTGCCTTGATTTTTTTTTTTTTTATTTTATTTTTTTTTTTAATGATGGTGACTGTAAAATCACTATTTGATATTATGGATGCTACAGAAATAGTTTTCCATTTGCTACAAGCCTTAATTTTACCGATTGTATTGAAACTAAAGCCTACTTCATTTGGCCTATCTCATTGCTAAAAGGAAAATGAAGAATATGTTTTACTAATGCTCCACTGCTCCACTCCTGTTTATTTTTTTTCTATGTGCTAATTTATTTCTAAGGAATAGCTTGCCAACTTTTCCAGGGGGGGAAAAGAAAAAAAAAAGTCACTTAGCATAAATCATCAAAGAATTATCATATAAATGCATTCATTTATACTCACTTTTTCATCATGACATTAGGATATGTACTAGGATATGTATTAGGATAGTACAATATGATACTGGCATAAAACCAAAGTAACAACTTGCTGTAGGTGCATATTTTGGGCCAAGAAACTTGTAGTTATTTCAACTGAAAAATCAAATGTTGCCATGTTAATTTAATTCTGAATGCATTTTTGCTATTAGCAAGTTCTGAAGTATTGTGCTCCTAAAGGAGTTTGTCTTTCTGATCTGAAGGAAGCTGCTTGTGTTTCAAACTACTTTTTAACCTCACTTCTACTTAACAGAAAAGTGCTTTTATTGAAGGAAATTTTGGGGGATGAAAAATAGGAAAGAAGGTGGTGAGAAAGGAACAACATAATTATCACCAAATAAATTACAATAGATTTGTTCTTTTACATTCACTAAGTTCAACCAGATGGAAAGGTGTAGTCAGTGAGCAGAATAACTAAATGTTTAATGTTGTAAGAGGATTTATTTCAAATATTTGTTGTATTATCAGTTGTAATCTGCTAATTTGTTATCACAGATAATTACAAAATAAGACACCCTTTTTAGAACAACAGCTGTGGGCCTTTACTGTTCACAAGGAATATCAAGGTTATTGTCCAGTTCAAATAGAAAAAGAGATGTCAAAACAGATAAGCACAGATTTGACATGCACTTGTAAAACTATCACCTGCTATCAGTGCTGCAATGAGTTTTATGGTGAGAATGTCAATGAATTTAATGATGCTCTGTGCTCCAAGTACTGCTCAACTGAATATGGGAAATGTATGTCTTTCTGCCATGAAGTGGGTGTTTAGTGCTGTAATGCTTTTTTCTATACTGACCTGATCAGTAATTGTGCAGATTCTTCTCATTCTGTGTAGGTATTTTCCATGTAAGCACACTACCATAATACTTTCCAGTTAAAGTATACATTTTTAAATGATGGTATAGGCACAACAGGAGAAAAGAAGACAGCACTGCACGGCAATGAAAAAGCATTCACTTCCTCCATGGTGAGTAAGATGGAGATATCTAATAACACAAATTTTCTATTGTTTCAGAATGTCTACAACAAATGCTTGTCTTTTTGACAACTACTTTTAAAAATAGCCAGGAATTGCAAAGGCATCTGTTCAGATCTTTCCAGTATTTGGTATAGTATCACACTACTGAAAATCCCATTATTTGTAACTACAGTAAAATATACCTATGCTGTTTAACTTTACATAGGTGTGAGACCAGAAAGTGAAAAAAAGGTACAGGTAAACAAAAGCTTGGAAGTTTTCTTCCCAAATGTAAAAGACCCTCTGAGAACAGCAGGGAGTGAGCAAAGAATTCCAGGTGAAAGAATTATATATATTTAAGATTATACAGATTAATTAAGTTCAGTCTGATCCCCTGTTTAATCAAATCTTTCTTTTATATATGTTGACAACTACCTCTCATCTGTATTTGCTTTTGACAGATTCTAGGTGTCCATGCACATCTTGGTAACAATTACTTCCATTAAAATTATTATTGTTTCCTTCTAGGTTTTCTTCCAATTATCTGTACAGAGAGAGTGACACCTTCACAAGGACAATAGCTGTAATTTATTAGCTTTTTTAACACATTTTACAGCTTGTCCTGGGCCTATTTTTGGACAAAGGAATTTCCCCATGAAATCCCAGAAGCGCAGTTAACTTAAAATGTCTTTTAAGTCTTCTGTTCCTTGAAGTATAAAGACTTCTCACTGTTTACCACTCTGATTTTTAGAAAATTTCCCTAGAAGGGGCTTTAGAAAACAATCTCTTAACATGATTTGAAAGCATTAAAGATTCAAAATAAATTTCCCAATTAAACAATTAAAAATCTCTTAGTTAAAGATATCTGTTTTCAAATAAAAGTTACCTAAACAATACAATTTGAAACAGTCAAAACAAAAACTCTATATTCTTCCCAAGCAAATATGACAGTAGTTCTAAAAGAGAAATTAAAAAGCCCAAATTCCCATGCCTTTCATTAGCAAAAAGTTTCCTTCCTTGTGGATTGTCTGGTATCTAATAGAATACCTGCCTTTTCCTCTACTGACACAGAACGCAAATTTCTTTATGACTTGCACTATTAAGAATAAAAATGTCTAGCAGGATCAAAAGTTATCAGTGTGGAGTACAGGAGGATAAGGATACGAAGAGCTATTAAGCTCATTTAAGAGCACAGTCTAGCTTCATTTAAGAAATCTGACAGAAAATACCATTATACAGATTAAGAAAACTTTTAAACCACTATTATTAAGAGAATAATAATAGAAAACATTTCTCAAAATCAACATTTGAGAAAGATAGAAAGGCAATTTCTTTCATAAACACACTATTTATTAACAGGCTTTATCTTTCATGTAAGTCAGAGTACAAAAACAAGTCTTTCATCATCTTTGTTTAAAACCTACACACATAGGAAACATGAGAAATTAAATATATATTCATCATTATTAATAACTATTAGCAAGATTTAGTATTGTGTTTTTATATGTTATTATATAAAGAACTAGTTGACTTTCTATTACTAGAAACTTCCCCAACACATTACTTAGACAACCTCAAATCAGGAAGAGACAACTCTTCACCACCAACTCTCCACTGGAAAACTCATCACCAGGAAATCTCTACACCCAGACCATCCTCCACAGGGGACAATTCTATGTGGATCAGCATATAGAGGCAAAGCCCTGTGACATCTGGCTGATCTGTGGAGAGCTGTCCCCATGGAGGGCTGCCCTGGTGTAGAGATGCCCCAGCATTGAGGTGTCCTGGTGTATAGATAGATGTCTCAGTTTACAGATGTGCTAGTGGTAAGTTGTCCGTGGCAAAATGTTTCGTGGAGAGTTGGCAGCAGAGAGTTGTCCTAGACCCATTCATGTATCTTTTCTGTTCTAAACTGCGCTATTAATGGAGATGATATTCACCCTTTACGAAAGGATAGTTGTATGTTAAGCCTCAAGTTTTACCATGATCAAGAACACTAAAAAAGATCTCTCTCTTGATTAGAGCATAGAACTTAACTGTTCAACTTGCTATTTAATATTTCCAGCTTTCTCAGACAGTAACATGCATTAAGTAAATTATTTACAAATAGAGGTATAACTGCAGAGAAAAATCAGGAACTCAAAGTAGCTTCCAGAGACACTTTTAATTCAGTACAATAGTTGCTGTAGTCCTAGTTTATTTGTTATGTTTCAAAAAATAAAGGTCTTGCTGAGTTTCCTATCATCAGTGTATAGTGAAGAATGGAATTGGTTCAGCACCCCAAAGGAAAAGAAGAGCAATGCAGTCTTTTGATTGCAGAGGATAATCTATAAATGCAAGGAACAAAGCTGACCCTTGATGTGATCTCTGTTCACCTCTGACAAGGGATGGCAATCTAGAGATATCGTTATAGGGTACAAAACAGCTTTTAGGAAAGGTTCCTAAAGGAAATCATTCTTCTATTCAGTGATGTTGCCATAGAAACAGAACCAATCAAGCCTGTTCACAAAGGCTTTTATGTCAACTTCTGTTAGCAAACTCATATAAAAAGTAGAACTCAAACTAAATTAACATGACAGTCATTAAGCTATTAAGACAGGTGAAAGAAGGAAATAATTTAGAAAAAAATGTATTACATTTTGCCTCTTAAATACACAGCTTTTAAGGCATAAATCAGCTTATTCTGAGGGCTTACTGCCCACTGCTATAGTCCACTATCTTATATTTTCAGATAAGCTGAGGGTGCAATTTATGTAGAATGCTCTCCCCAAATTCACTGGGTCACAGACTAAAGATTTTTTCTTCTGTTTCCTCCTCCCAAACAATAAAGCAAGGTTGCATCATATCCTGTCTTTTTTGTAAACCTCATTCCATCAGAAGACATTTTTCATCAAAAGACTTCAGTTTAAAAAAACACATGCCAGGAAATTTAGTACTGCATAGTATCTTTAATTTATTGATTCTTCAAGATACAAACTAAATGAATGCCCTGCTCTCAGTAGGTTAAAATTCTTCACACTGGGATATTTTCTGAAAAACTTCTAAAAGTTCACTTCTGAAAATGTTAAAAAAACTCTCAAAACACCAGTACAAGAAAATTATTCCTATTCTCCAGCAATATTTATTAATAAAAGGAATATCCTGGATAATATAAAATTTATAAAACTCTGAGGGTTACTTTGATTCAGAAATGTTTTAGGTTTGGTTCATTTTTTTCAGGGTACAATAGAAAACTGAGGTTCATCAGTTACACAGCAATCTTAAAAGTAGGTCTTATAATGTGTCACTGTTCACAAAGACCCAATTCAAGCAAAACTCAACAGACTTTGTAATCTATAGATGACTTGCAGTGATTTCTATGTTTATACATGAAATCTATAAATTACAGCTTGCTGTTTCTCACATTGAAACAGGTTAACAAGTTAACAAGTCTAAGTTATAAGAAGGATTAACCTACTAACTCTACTGCTAAGGTTGCTGTGCAGAACATCTGGAATTTCAAACATGTTTTATATTATTATAGCTCCAGAATCCCTCAAACAGCAAGAAAGCAATCCTGGGATCGTGTCTTTTTTTCCCATCAGGAGGATGGAGCTCAGGCTCTGCAGTTTATAAGAAAGCTTCAGCTCTACATCACAAACTTGATAGCTTGAGTTTCAGTTACCCTCACAGTTCAGAGTACTTTGCCTTCCCACTCCAGGACAGTCTAGAAGTAAAAATATGAGGCTTTGAATTCAAGTACATTTTATAATTTAAAATGTATTTTTCTAGTTTTATAAATAATACAGTAATTTACAAATGGTGTAAAGGAATAAAGGTAGGGTTCTGCCCCAATGCACTCAACATGGGTTATTGTAAGGTTCAGGCCCATCCTACTAAGTACGTATGTGCAAATTTAACCTCTTTTAACAGCCTCAGGGTCAAGGTTAACCACTTTAATTTTCTGTGCAGTACTCAGGAGTAACAACGATTACCCAGGAGGTTCAAACAAAGCACAGATTTACTTAAAATTGAGTGAGATTATAAAGCTTGTCCAAAAAACCCTCAGAGCAACGGATTATCACCCACAAAACTTAGCAAAATTAGAAACAATGTTACCCTCATGTGCCCAGAATAAGGTTAGAAACAATGTTACCCTCATGTGCCCAGAATAAGGTTAGAAACAGAGCATGACAGAGAGAGAGATGATAGAAAAGAGATAGAAAAGGTATCACCCCACTTGTATCCAGCAACTATCTCAGCATAACATTGTGGTCCTTGGATGGCCAGCGTGGCGTGTGTACCAAGTGTTTCAAGTCTGCCTCTTTTATGCCACCTGGCCCTGCCTCTCCTGGGTGAGGTTTGGCCTACTTTGCACAGACTCAGTGTTGGGTTCAAGAATATTCTGGAAATGAGCCAGTGGGGAATGGTGGTCTAGGTGGCTGCTCAATCCCTCCCAGCAGGGTTGCCTGAGCAATAACCCTTATTTTCACGCATGCATTCTGTTCAATTGCCTTAAACAGGAAAGTGGATCTTTTGCCCTCTGCCTCTGCAGGGTTCCTCTTGCGTGTCACTGTTCCTTATTCAATGAAGACAGTGTTCTGTTCGTCAAGGTGGCTATCAAATGAGGGACTTCACCTATGAACAACGTCCAGATGGCTATCGAAGGAGGATCCTACCCATGCAAATACAGAGCACAATGTCCTGTTTGTCAAGGCAGCTGTTTTGAGAAAATTACTCATTTTGGGACTCTACAGGTGCTTTGCCAAAAGTTTGCAAAATTATGGGTAAATTAGACCTCATACTATGATATCCTTTATTATTTTTTTTAAAAAAGAAACATCTAACCTCATATACTCAACATAACTCTGATCCCCAAATAAAGTTTAAAAATAGTTTAATTACTCAGAGTACCTCCCCCAGTCCCTTAGTCAATATTCCCACAACAGCTCTTTTTTCCGTGAGTCCCACTATGGGTCTAAGTTTCTTCTGGAAAAAGAAGCAGGCCTCCTTCCTTTAAATCAATAATGATTTCCCATTATTACAGAAATAATTTTATAAATTAAAATAAATTAATCTAGTCCTGGACAGTGAATAAATACTTTTCCTTCATGGCTTTCCTTCAATTTCCTGTTCCAGACATAAATAGAAGAAAGTGGAGAAAAGCTTTTGCCATTAAAACTTACATATTGCTTCTTAAGAATAGTTCACCATTAAAATTTATAAAGAAATATCTTGAAGACATTTAAAACAGTTCACATTTCACTTTCAGAAGAGGGATTTAAGAGCTATACAGATTCAAAAATACACAGAAGAATACCCTAATGACAGTGTAAAGGACATGTATGAGACTGGAAGGATGAATGAAGAGTACTTGAAGTCACAGTTTCTGAAAAGGAGAACATCTAACAGTCTCTGAGACACAGGAGCAGTTTGGTTGTTGTCTGGAAGAGAAGCTAGGAGCGTTCTCTAGATTATCAGCCAATATTTGTAAATCTCAGCAACAATTTAAAAAATACTGAGAATAGCTTTCAAAATGTTTTATGTTCAAAGATTTCAAATAAGCATAACTGCAAAGAGGGAGACCTTTTAGTGCATGAGTGGCAGGCCAGAAGAGCATCAGCTCTTTTTGCTTTCAAGTGTATATAGACAGCAATTATTTATGGTTTGGAACTTTTATTCTTGGTGGATTGCATAGAGTTTGATTTTTCAACAAAGCAGCCATTTTGTGTTTTTTATGGTCATCAGCTCCAGCAGCTAAGCAAGCAGTCATACTTGGTTCAAAAACACTGCCCCAACAACTCTATTCTAATGAGCTTAATTAATTTAAAATCTTTAAGGACTATGTTCTCTCTAGAGATTCAGTTCTGCGTTCCATGGTTGCCTGCAGTAAAAACCTTCCAATCACTCTACGACCCAGAGGATGAGAATTTATCAGTTACATTACTCTTCACTTGCTTTTATGCACATCAAAAGCAGATGCAATATTATTTCTCTAATCTAGCTTCCATTTTTTTTCCTTATTAAAATTATGTGCTTTGGAAATCAGTTTGTCAGAAAATTACCTGCAACAATTAAGCCAAATATATTTTTCTTAGGCAGAAATACCCATATTTTTGCAGAATGGCAGAAATACTGATATTTTTGGAAAAAAATATCCCTAATGATGACATTAAAAGACAATAACTCTTGAATAATCTGTTCTATTTCTGAAAGCCTCCATAAGGTGGAGTATTTTATTTCATTATTTACAGTACTGAGACAAAACAAACTAACAAATGTTGTCAGTAAAATTTGTCAGAATTTTTATGTCTTCTGACACAAAAGTTAAGAGAATCTTTTCTTTTGAGGCCTTTTTCTTTATGGATTAAATTTGATATTTTTGTTATCAGAGGCAAAACATGCTAGCTGACTGTCCAAATATTTTTGAATGCCAAATTTTTCAAAAACCTCAAGTCTTCTGTTGCAATACAGACTTCTGTAACAGGTCTGGATATAGCAGCTAACACTTCAGATACTTGTTTAGCCTACAGCTAATGCTTCAGATACTTGTTTAGCCTACACACATTTCATAATCTCTTCAAATTTACCTAAACTACAGCTGACATTTGCATGGATAAAGCAGCATGTGTCTACAAGTTTGCTCAGTCATTTATTTATTTTTAATACCAGCAGTAAAATTGGGTCACTACATTTGTTAACATTTTATTTTTGTTCGCCATTTTAAGTCAAAAATCCACCTGGAAATACCATTCTAAAATTCTATTAGCTGGGAGGCAAAGATTGAACTGAAAAAATAGTGTGGAGGGATGGATTCTCTTCCTCCTAAAGATTCTCCATCTTCAGGACTGGCAGCTCTACAATCACACATGTAAGTCTACATGCATCAGATACCAACAAAAAACACTGTAGAACAGTGAGTGCATAAAAAATACTGTCATATACACAAATTGTCCCCTTTCTGACTTTTTGCTCTTATGTATCCTCAGAGTTATCAACTAATCCAGGTTTTTAATGGCTGCCCTGAATCTCAGTTACAGTGCTTCTTTTACCAAACTATATTGGAATGTATGTTCCTTTTACTAATCTATGTTCCTATTTGGTGGGAAGTTCTGTTTTTGTGGGGTTTTTTAGATCACTAACAAAGTAGAAGAACCATTTTCTATTTTTGTGGTTAGAACAAAATCTACCCTAAAACATGTCAATGTATGTCAATACCTGTTACTAGGATGGCCAAATTGTTTTGTTAGGTCTCTCTATCCCCCATAAGAATGTCTTTATTCCCTTGACTTGCTAACAGCAGGGATAAAAATGAGAATACTGACATATCTGTGAAAATCAGCTGTGCAGCTGGAGAAGAATTAAGCCAGCATTTCCAGCTTCTGTTTCTGAAGGAACACTGAGTAACAGGAGGAAATATGGAAGTTCAGCTTTTAAGTAAACCAAGCTCAGATATATCAATGCAAGACTGAAGTCACGCTAGGACTAAGAGTATGCATCTGAATCAGCAAATATTTTGTCAACTTCCCTTGGACCACTGTTCTAAATTTGGTATCTCCTGTTCTACAAAAATAATGTTTCAGTTCAAGGTTATGTTTAATCACGATTGTACAGCATCTGTCTGGAATGTAGAGATAAGAGTTAAATTTTCTTCACAGCACACCATACAGTGCTGTGATTTTGACCTGTGACTAAAACAGTATTAGTAACACACCTGTAGTTTGGCTCTTCCTAGCCACACTTGCACAGCATCGAGACTTTCTCTTCTCCTCACTCTGACCTGAAGCATGTAAACCAGTATCACCAAGAAGCTGGGATGGAAAACAGCAGGGACAGCTACGTCCAACTGAATAAAGGGATACTCCGTGCCATATAGAGTCAGTCTCAGCAATAAAAATTGAGAGGACGGTTTTTTGGAGGGAGGTAGCATTTATTCAAAGTCTGGCTGGGTAACATTATACTTGTGGAAGGCGGTGCATCACTTGTTTGTTTTTTGCTTGTTGTTTTGTTGTTGCTGTTGTTCAGGCTTTTTCTTTCTTCCTATTTCCTTCACCTATTAAAATGTCTTTATCTTGATGCAGAAGTTTTCTCTCTTTCACTCTTCCTGTTCTCTCCCCTAGAATACTGATGGGGTAGAGGAGAGAGCTAAGCCCAGTTTGACGCACAGCTGCTGGCTAGGGTCAATCATCAACCCACTTCCATTATAAAGACCAACAAAACTTCGCAAGGGGAAAAAAAAAACAACAACAACAAAAACCAAAACCAAACAAAACTGCTCACTTTTAAGAAACTGAAAAATTACCACTCTAAAATGTAATTTATGAATCAATGTTTATTGAAGCCAAGAGTTCTTCCATGAAAGCTCAAAGAAATAACTCAAGGTAGAAATTAATACCCTTTTATACAAAATAAGTAAATTAAGCAAACTAATGTTTTGAAATTACAGACTCTAGATCCCATTTAGCTAAATACAACAAGGAAGGTACCAGAATATACATGATCAGCCTAGCAGTAAGGTAGCTTTGCTAGAAATGAAGAACTTTATGGAGTCTGCATTCTAGTACCAGCCAAGATCACATAGATACAAAGCTGCAAATGTATTGTAATGCAAATAACTGCTTACACTGTCGCCTTTCTTCCATGAGAGAAAATACAAAACCTGCAGCAAAATTATCTATAATGATGCATTTCATCAACACAATTGGGACTTTGTTACTGATAGTGAGACTGTATGAGTGAATTGTGAGAAAGGACACTTAAGCGAAAGCTCTGCTGATTCAAAGGAACAAAAGGAAAAAATACGTTATATTCCTCTGCAAACAAAAATATAAACACATCCCCCTTCTTCAAGTGAAGACTCTATGCCAACAGCCAGTGCTTTTGAGAACATTATGTTTTCTTTGCATATTTCCATGACCCAAAGCATCACATTAATCAATGTGTTTGAAAGCAGTGCCATGTAAACCACCCAATGAAAGGTATGACAAGATGCAGAGGCTACAAATCACTTTAAAATCCCAGCTAGATGACAACTTGGTTCTCAAGTTAATCCAAAACCAAATATGTCATTGGTTGCAAACTAGAAACCAGACTCCCAAGTAACCGAAGCACTTGAACGAAGACTGTAGTATTTGAAAAATATCTTTTCAACTGGGGACAATCTCCTCCAATTTCTTAGGTGCTCAGCCACAGAACAAAGCACAGGGAAATATATTTCATAAATGCTGAAGTAATAGTTACGAATTCAACCAGATCGTGAAGTGCTGACAGAAAATGCCATATACGTGCTTGTCATGAACTGTGTACAAGTGTGAATATTTTAATGATCACCAGAAAATATGTGATAAATAGCACTGAAAAGCAACATAAGAAACTAATCTAATTACTATACAACAACAAAATACTTTAATGTTATTTCCAAAGCTTCCTGTAAAAATAAAAACTCTTTAGGCAGCTGATAGAAATTAAACAGTTGCTTTTTAATAAAAAAGAACACAGTGTAAAGGTGCTCTTTCAGAATTAATGCAACTGAATGCAATCATATTTCCAAAGGAAAAAAAAAAAAAAAAAAGCTTCCTTGTTAATCTGTGATTTCAAAAGTGAAACCTAGTATGTCACTGACTAATGGTTAAAAACGGTGTTTCAGGCTGTGCCTATTGCCTCTGGCCTGTCACTGGGCCCACTGAAAATAGTCTGGCTCCATAAGTCTTCGCAATCCTTCATTCAGGTATTTATATATCTTGATATTTAAATTATACGGCATTTATAAGGTATTCATATACCTTATAAACATTGGTAAGACCCTTTGGAACTTTTTCTTCTCCAGGCTAGAGAGTCCCAGCTCTCTCAGCCTCTTCTCATAAGAGAGATGCCCCAGCCCCTCCAACATCTCAGTGGCCCTTGCTGGACTCTCTCCAATATGTCCATGTCTCTCTTGTACTGAGGAGCCAAGAACTGGACAGAGTACATCAGGTCTGCTGAATAGATGGGAAGGTTCACCTCCCTTAACCTGCTGGCAGCACTGCTGATGCCGCTCAGGATACTTTTAGCCTTCTTTGCATCAAGGGCACATTACTGGCCGTGTTCAGCTTGGTGCCTACTGGGTCCACCAGGGCCTTCTCAGCAAAGCTGAGTTCCAGCCAGTTAACCTCCAGCATACAGTAGTTATTCTTCCCCAAGATCCAGATTCTGCATTTCCCTTTTTTGAACTACATGAAGCTCCTGTTGGCCCTTTTCTCCCACCTGCTGAATGCCTCTTCAAGTCAGCACAATGCTGTGGCATATCAGCCACTCCTCTCAGTTTTGTACTGTCAGCAAACTCTCTGAGGGCACACTCTGCCCCAACATCCAGATTATTAATGAAGATGTTAAACAGGACTGGCCCTTGTGTTGAGCCTGCAGTACATTGCTAGTCACTGGCCTCCAGCTAGACTTTATGCTATCAATTATACTTTCTGGCCCCAGTTATTTAATCAGTTTTTAGTTCACCTCACTGTCTGCTCATCCAGCCCATACTTCTTCAGCTTCTATATGAGGATCTTTCAGAAGGCAGTACCAAAAGCCTTCCTGCATCAAGACAGACAATATATAGTGCTCTCCCTTCATCTACCAAGCTTATCACTTCACAGTAGAAAGTTATCAGGTTGGTCAAGCATGACTTCCCCTTGGTTAATTTATGGTCACCTTTTTGTTGTTCATGTGCCTGGAAAGGGTTCCCTGGATTAGTTGCTCTATCATATTCTCAGGAATAGGACAGCTCACATGACAGGAATTTGATCATGGATGGCTGTGTCCTTTTTAGGAAAGACGGGTCACCAAAGCAAGGTGGTGGAGTTGCTGTTTATGTGACAGAGCAACTAGAATGTGTTGAGCTCTGTCCAGGGGCTGATGAGGACAAAATGGAAAGTCTGTGGGTACAAATTAAGGGGCAGGCTGGCATGGGTGATACAGTTGTGGGGGTCTATTACAAACCTCCTAATCAGGACAAGGGAGCTGATGAGGCTTTGTACAGGCAACTGAAAGCGGCCTTGCAATTACAGGCCTTGGTCACCATGGGGGATTTTAACTACTCAGATATTTGCTGGAAGGCCTACACAGCCAGCCATTCACAGTCTAGGAGGTTCTTCTAATGCATCAATGATACCTTCTTGATACAAATGGTGGACAAACCAATTAGGAGAGAAGCGCTGCTTGTACTCACCAACAAAGAGAGTCTGGTTGAAGCAGTGATGGTCAATGGCTGCCTTGGCTGCAGTGATCATGAAACAGTGGAATGCAGGATCCCGTGTGGGAGGAACAGAATACCTAGCAGGATCAGAATCCCGGACTTCCACAGGGCCAACTTTGGTCTCTTCAATCAGTTATTAAGACAAGTCCCATGGCTGTGCTGCCATTCAGCGAGAGCTAGACAGGCTGGAGAGTTGGGCAGGGAGAAACTTGATGAAATTCAGCAAGGGCAAATGTAGGGAAAAAGAACCTCATGGACTAGTGCAGATTGAGGGCTGACCTGCTGGACAGCAGTGTAAGAGAAAGAGACCTGGAGGTCCTGGTGGACAGGAGGATGACCAGGAGCCAGCAAAGTGCCCTTGTAGCCAAGAAGGCCAATGGTATCCTGGCGTGTATTAAAAAATGTGTGCTTAGTAGGTCAAGGGAGGTTCTCCTCCCCCTCTATTCTGCCTCGGTGATGCCACATCTGGAATACTGTGTCCAGTTCTGGACCCCTCAGTTTCAGAAGGACAGGGAACTGCTTGAAAGAGTCTAGTGCAGAGCCACAAAGATGGTTAAGGGAGTGGAACATTTCCCTTATGAGGAAAGGCTGAGGGAGCTGGGTCTCTTTGGCTTGGAGGAGACTGAAGCGCATCTTCATCAATGCTTACAAATATGTTAAGGGCGAGTGTCTGGAGGATGGAGCCAGGCTTTTTTTCAGTGATGTCTAGTGATAGGACTAGGGGCAATGGGTACAAACTGGAACATAGGAGGTTCCACGTAAACATCAGAAAAAACTTCTTTACTGTGAGAGTGACAGAGCACTGGAAAAGGCTGCCCAGAGAGGTTGTGGAGTCTCCTTCTCTGGAGACATTTAAAACTTGCCTGGACGCATTCCTGTGTAATGTGCTGTAGGTTATCCTGCTCTGGCAGCGGGTTAGACTAGATGATCTTTCGAGGTCCCTTCCAACCCCTAACATTCTTTGATTTTGTAGATTCTGTGAATCAGGGTGAGGTATGAGTAGCCTGTAGGTGCTTGGGTCCTCCTTCCTGACCTTTCTAAGGAAAGGAATGACATTTGTATTCCTCCAGTCTTCAGACACTTTTCTCAATCACCACAATCATTGAGAAACCATGAGCCTATTAATGACATCAGCCAGCTTCCTCAGCACCTGCAGGTACAACAGGGGTCATGGACTTAAGCATGCAGTTTGCTTAACTATTCACTAACCTGATCAAAGGCAGGTCTTCCTTACTCCAGACTTCCACCTGACCTCAGTAGCCTGAAATTCCTAAAGGCTGGTCTTACTAGTAAAGACTAAGGTGAAAGCAGCATTCAGTAGATCAGCCTTTTGTATGCTCTGTGTCACCAGGGCCCCTTCCCTATTCAATTCCAGTTGGATTTTGGCTTTCCTAACTGTGTTTCTGCATCCTTAAGACAGTGTATTCTGTATTCCTCCCAGACTAGTCCTAGCTTTCACTTTCTGTACACTTCCTGCTTATGTTTGAGTTTTGCTGGAAACTTCATTCACCTCAGGCTCATCTGACCTCAGAACTGAGAACAGAGTGTTGACCACAAAACTTTTATGTGAATTTTTCATGAATGGCTGTGTTACTTTGGTATTTATTAAGTTCTTGGGTAAACATTGCACTTGACAATTTTCAAACCAATCCTCCTCTTCTTCAGGAAAGATAGCACAAAAAATACTTTATCACCAGTTCATAAAGCTTACGACTTCTATCTATTACATGTTGAGTTAATATACATTTGTCTACTTGATAAAAAGACGGTGGGGTTTTATTGAGTTTTGTTTTCTTTTTTCCTCTAACTAGCATATGGTCACGGGGCATCTTTTTTCAGACTAACATGTTTAAGTTCCTAAAGCTTGATCTGGGAAGCCAACCAGTCCTCCACCAACATAAGTTACGTTACTCATTTTATGGTAAGTTATGGAAAAAACGTAAGATGTGGTTGTTATCTTCCATCTTTGTTACAAGTTGCATAATGGCTTTTCAGCATATTAGCACAATCAGTGAAAGCTGTCAGCAGCAAAAGTTATGCAGAGTTCTCAGTTACTGTTAAAAACTTTCATATTAATTACATGTCTTTGACAGATAAGAGAACTGTTTTGCACCACCAAAGCACCATCTATAAACGCACAGGAGCTTCACAGAAAATCTTATTGTTCATAGCATATCACAATTTAAATAAATGAAAATGTGTGTAGACATGGATGTTTCAATATTTACCACATCTTCTACTAATTAGTCTGTCATATCTACGTTTTACACATAAATTTTAACATAGTTTTACCTAGCTGGACAAACAAATACTGTCTAGTTCGTGAACTTTTCTATTAATTTATTTATAGGATTAAGAAAATGTTAAGTTATTCCTTTCTACTCAAACAACCATCATGTTTATACTCATTCTAGTTCTACTGTATTATTATAAAAATACTATTGGACTTATAGCATGGTTTTATCTGTACTGTAATCATGTGGAACTTTGCCTACGAGACTACAGTCTGAATTTCTATCTTCAATTTCTGATCATCTGAGGTGCTACAAATAATTATTTTTTAAGGCTTTAGAAACAATCCTTGCAGAACCAAACATGGCACATCTAAGAAGGCGTCAGAATTCTTTCCTAGATTCGTATTTTAAATAGATGCTGTATGCATACCAGTACAGGAAATTGCTGAGAACTTATTTACTTAATTGTAATTACAACTTCTGATGAACAATAGCAGTCATTTATTTTTAAGACTATTGTTTGTTGTTTGGGGTTTTTTTAATTCCCAACTTCAAAAAAACCCTAGCATAATACTTAAAAATCAGAAGAAAAAGCACAAAATTTTATTCTGACTTCCTTCTAATATAAGAAAAAGTAACTGTATTAATATTTATATTAGGATTTTGTATTAAAATTCCGAGAACAAACTGTATAAACAAGCAGTAGTCTCAAAATTCAAAACTGTAATCTCCCATTTTGAGTTAAACTTATCTATTTACTCACAAGAAAAAAAAAAAAAAGGGGGGGGGGGGGGGGGGGGAAGGAAGGTATTCCCATCACTCATTTGTATTCATCTTATTTCATTATTCTCTGAAATCTTGTACAGTATTCATATGAGTAATTGCTGACAACATTTGATCACTTTCACCAGAAGGACAAGGACAGTTATTTATCAAGTCATGGAAAAATATAGAAAACAAATTTGTAAATTATTTCAGTGGTGATGATTCATTACTTTGTTATATATCAAATGTCATTAATCTAGCAAGAATTTTCAATTCTGTTCCTTTTCACAAAAACAACAAATTTTCAAACTGAACCTACAAAAACATTTCCTAGTACTTCACACCCAGTGTACACTTCTCAAATAACTTACAGTACTATGATCACTGGAAGGTTTAGTATAATACTGTTCATTCAAAGAAAATGCAAAAGTGCTTTTGTATAAAGGATGTATTTAGCACTGTAATACAGCATTGTGCTCTACAACATTTTGCAGTATGTACTAAAAATGCAGCTCTTAAATTTAGCTAAACTGTAATACAAAAGATCATAGCTGAGACCCCTTCAGACAGCACTTCCAAAGAGAGCAGTATTTAATGTATAAACTGAATCCTGATGAATACAAAACATTAAGATGTTCACAGAGCCTCTGATAAACAGCACCAGAGAGAGCTGAGGTGGCACAGCTCCAGATTTAGCCTCCTGAATAATAACGTAAGAGATCAAAATCACATTTCTGAGATTCATCACATTTTTATCTTAACACTGTCATCAGAAAAAACATCCATGTTTTATGTTCTCTGCCAGAAGACATCTATGCTTCCGTAACATATTTGGTAATTTCCATTTGGAGAATGTGTATTCTCCAGAAAATAAATTAACATTTTAAATTTTGTGTCTTGTTCATTATATCAAAACACAACTAATGTATAAGGCAAACAAAATATAATTACTGTTATGAAAGTACTACTAATTATAAAAAAAGGGTCTGCTTGTGTGTACAATCATATCATGAAGTCTTAAGCAACTTCTTCAAGTTTTACACAGAAGCATGAAACTACTTAAAACATTCAGATACACACAATCATTCTCAAAATCCAATAATAAATGGGGTTTAATTCAATCACATTGTTAAGGTAACACCACAGAAGAAAAAATAACCCAGAAGATGGCTGTATCACTGGATTTTTCCAAGTCCACAGCTGATCCAAGTGTCAGTGACAGAGCACTCTCATCCCTCTGTTTCTTTTGTCTCTATTTTGGATTTCAAGAGGCTACTCATTAGCTTAGTTTCTATAACTTTAATTAGCATCAAGAGTAACAAACGCTTCAATGGGTACATCAGAGATAAAAGGAAGACTAAGAACAATGTGGGCCCTCTCCAGAAGGAAACAAGACCTGGTCACACAGAATATGGAGAAGGCTGAGATATTCAGTTACTTTTTTTCCTCAGTCTTCATCAGCACCCAGGCCACACCACCCAGGTTCCAGAAGACAAAGGCAGGGACTGTGAGAAGGAGGATCCCCACACTACAGGAGAAAAGCAGATTCAAGACCCTCTAAGAACGTGAAAGTGCTCAAGTCCACGTGACCTGAGGAGATCCATTCGCAGCTCCTGAGGGAATTCGCGGATTAAGTAAAGCCATTTTCCATCATATTTCAGAAGCCATGGCAATGACTGTGAAGTTCCCACTGATTGGAAAAGGGGAAACATAACACCCATTTTCAAAAAGGTGAAAAAGGAAGACCGTGGAACATACAGGGCAGTCAATCTCACCTCTGTGCTTGAAAAGATCATAGAGCAAATCCTCCAGAAGGCTCTGCTAAGACACATGGAAAAGGTGGAAGTCCTCTGATGGCAACCACATGGCTTTACCAAGGGCAAGTCATGCCTGACAAATGCCTGAAACTGTCACTCTTTTTTACAAAGGGGTGACAGTGTCGGTGGAAAAGGGAAGGGCAACTGACATCATCTACCTGGACTTGTGCAAAGCATTCAACACTGTCCTGTACGACATCCCAGTGTCTAAACTGTAAAGATACTAATTCAATGGATGGACCACTTGGCAGTTAAGGACTTGGCTGGATGGTCACACTCACAGTGCTGTGGTCAAAAGCTTGATGTCCAAATGGAGATCAGTGATGAAAGGCATTACCAAAGCCTGGATACTGGGACTGGTGCTGTTCAACACGTCTGTCAGCAACATGGGCAATGGAAGTGAGTGCACCCTCAGCAAGTCCGCTGATGACACCAAACTGTGTGATGTGGCTGACATGCTGGAGAGAAGGGATACGTCATCCAGAGGAACCTTGATAGGCCTGAGAGGTGGATCCATGCCAACTTCATGACTTTCAACAGGGCCACGTGAAAAAGGTCCTGCATCAGGGTTGAGGAAATCTCAAGCACATGCTGAGAAAAGAACGGATTGAGAACAGCTCTCAGGAGAAGCAGTTGGGGTGTTGTTTGATGAGAAGGTCAACATGAACCCATAATATGTGCTTGCAGCCCAGAAAGCCACCCGTACCCTGGGTACGGCATGGCCAGCAGGTCAAGGGAGCTGATTCTGCCCCTCTGCTCTGCTCTTGTGAGACCCTACCTGGAGTACTGTGTCCAGTTCTCGAACCCTCAACACAAGAAGGACATGCAGCTGTTGGAGCGAGCCCAGAGGAGGGCCACAGAGCTGTTCAGAGGGGCTGGAGAACCCCTCTGCTATGAAGACAGGCTGAGAGAGCTGGCATTCTTCAGCCTGGAGAAGTGAAGCAGCCTTTCAGTACTTGAAAGGGGCCTACACAAAAGCTGGGGAGGGACTTTTTCCAAGGGCAAGTAGTGACAGGTGGAGGGCTAACAATTTTAAATTGAAAGAGGATAGACATTAGGTTAGACATTACGAAGAAATTCTTTAGTGTAGTGTGGTGAGACACTGGACCAGGTTTGCCAGTGAAGTTGTGGATGCCCCCTCCTTGCAAGTGTTCCAGGATTGATTGGATGGGATTTTGAGCAGCCCAGTCTAGTGGGAGGTGTCCCTGCCCATGCAGGGGGGTTTGAACTGGATGATCTTTGAGATCCCTTCCATCCCAAACCATTCTATGATTCTACAAAAACTAAATTATCATGATGTATAAAGAAAATATTTCCCCAATGCTAGAAGTGTAAAGGGGCATGTATTCATTTCTGTCCATGCAATCTGTTATCTATTACAGTATTTTAAATACTAACTAGAGGAGTGAATTATAATCTGCATATACTTTTATATACATATTGATATATGAAGGGGAGGCCGTAAAGAAAGGTAAAATACATTAATTTTTCTTGAAATTCTGGTAGCAACAGATTTTGGGAATCACTTTTAAGATGTACAGTACCACCTTGGAAAAGCCTAAAATGCCACCAGAAATCCTCCACTTGCTCCTACTGTAATTGCTATTAAGTGCCTAAGAATACCAGGGAACAGAAAACAAGACTTCTTATGGAATAAAGAATTAAAAAATCCTAACAAACCTATCAAAACAATCCCACGTTATCAAATGTTAAAATAATCAAGGCTGAATATTCTCTACAAAACTCCAGCTTGTCTGTAACTATGTATCTCCCTGAATCTTATCCTTTTTCCCTCAGCAACACATTCTAACATAAATCAAAAATATTTACGTATATCTGGCCAACAACTGAGATAATCTTCAGGGAGCATAAACAGGCTTAGTACTTGATTGGGGTTAGCTGGAGTATCAGTTGTTTGGGGCTGCTCAGAGGCATGGATGACTACTACAGTAAATTCCTGGAAAAAGAAAAAAAATAATTGTAACAGTATCTGGTTAAAGGTTCATAATAAATTTAACTTAGTATGTGGTTCTACAATCTTCAGCTCATGAATATCAAACATACATATTGGTGGAGATGACACTTAGGGATCGTGCACCATCTCTAAACAATTCATGTGCCCTTTGACCATGAGCATCTCTCATGCAACATACTCTAATGTTGCAGGTCCTAGAATAGTTTTATGAGTTTGAAGTACTGAATATTTAAATATGGAAATGTACAACCTGCTTTGTCTTTGACCTCATTACTACCAACCAAAAGGTGGAACTTGCTATAATTATAGTTCCTTGATACTTTGGAGAGGGAACAGATGAGAATTTTATTATGAACAAGTACACTATGCATGCAATGTCAAATACATTGCTAGAAGAACACAGGTAAGTTCCCAGCTTCCAAAAAACATGGACATCACTCGTGCCTCACCCATACTAGCCTCAAAAACATCACATTACACACTGTTATCTGTATGCTTATATTATGTTGGCAATCTGACTTGCATATTGGATCAAGAATATAATGCCAACAAGGTCGTTCTAAAACTTCCCACAATACACTTTGAAAGGGCCTCAGTATATTTATACAATTTTTATTAATTTAGTTTTATTAGTCCTATGCTGGCATATTTTGCATACACTTAATTGACTTGCTGTGTGGAGCCTTCAAACATTACAACTATTAACCAACATGCTTTTGCACAAGAGAAAAATGCTATTAACATTAAATTAAAATTGACATGCAAGGTAACAAAATAATCCAGCAATTGAGCTAAGAAAAACCCTGCACCCTCCTTTTTTTTTTTTTTTTCAATTTCCTTTTGCATGCAAAATAATACCCAGTTATTTTTATTATATTTAAACATGCCAGGGATAGACTATGCATCTGAGAAAGCAAAAGCTCGGACACTTGTTAGAACTCCTGCAACTACTGTAAAAGAATTAATTATACACTGTACTTTTCTCAAACAAGGACTTAAATCAGGCCAACTCATATTCAAAGACACCACATTTGGATTGTATCCCCACTTCACAGATGAGAAAACCAAAGCATTGAAACAAGAACAGATCTGTTTCCTGTATCTGTGACTGACAGAAGATACGAATAATGTCACATAAAAACTGGTTTATCCACACATGGTCAGCCAATCTTTGATACACAGAAGAAAGCTTCTCTCTTACTTGTGCAAACATTATTTTGACATGTTTTATTTCAATAAAAATGCTTCCGACATTGCAACACCATAGCGATAGAGACTAATGCAGAAAAGGTATTTAGATTTTTAAATGCCTGTGCTATATTAAGAAAAACGCAAAGTTAGAATTCTCAAACATTAGGCCTGATTGTCACTAAACCTTTCTAAAATGGGGGAAAAGTCAATTAAAATTGTACCTTTACAAATCTACAAATCTTCATAAGCAGTTAAAGAGATGAAATCACTATATGAGTGTTGGAAAGAGATTTTGAAAACAGTAGGAGGCAAAAATCTAAGAATGTTTGCATACATGTGTAGCTTTAAGCAGCAGCATTAAAAATAAAGCAACTACGCATTGTAGGATTGGGGTTTCTGAGGTAAAATTTAACCCTCCAGCAAAAATCAAAAGGTGTAAAACTCAAGAACACTCAGAAAAAGCCTGAAGAGCCACAATGTTGCAGCTTCAGCAACTGCAAAAATCAATGCAACTTTTAGATCAGTTTTTGGTTCAATAAACATCTTCTAATTTGCCTCTGCTAGTACAACAAAGAGACTGTGAGTTCATAATTTCTTTTTCTGTTAAAAAAATATAACTTTGGCATAGATCTGAAATCTTCTTAAATAACTTAAGATTAGTAATATTTGGTGCATTTATCTATGCACAGTAACTGTATTTGGTGTATTAGTAAAAAGCAGTCACAGCATGTACAAAACTAGAGTGAAAAAGAGAACCAGACAGAGCTATCATTTGGGAAAGAACTTCAAAATTCAATAATATATTTTGATAACTACTGATAGTTACTTTTATTCTGTGTAGAGCCCTGTGTTCACATGTCTTTGGAATTTATCCTAGGAAGTTCTCAAGAGCTCATTCCCATTTTTACAAGCAGTATTTTTGCAGCCACTTCCAGTAATGAAAACTTAAGATTCATTGAAAAGAAACAGCAACTAAAACACTGTATGGTGTGTGCATACAGCATAAATAAATTAAAGTTACTTAGCTTTTTTCCTACAAAATCTTTAGAATTCTAAAGCCTGACAACATAAAGCTTAACCATATTTATTACTTTCACTTTTAAGAATTTAAGTACCTTCCCCTAAAGAATCTCTTCACAAATGACACTGAAGAAATTATTATTATTTAAATTTAAATAGTAAAAAAAAAGGTAATATATTTAGGTATCGATGATACATTTCTTATCACTATATTCATTATAAAACTAACCACTCAATATTTTTTATTGAGACACTGTGTTAAACTAGGCAAATTAGGGCATAACAAACAGACTCTGAATGTGATCCACTTGAAATAATAGGCCTAAAATTGCACAGAATAAAAGCTTTTTGCAAATTTATAAATTCCTGTAATATCTGGTACAATATCCTTAGGCATGTTTAACCAACACAATATTAATGATAAGAGCAATAATAATAATAATACATTAAGTCCATTTTGCTCTTTGGTGCAGTTACATTACAATGAAAGAACAAAACAAGACAACGGATTGTTTAATTATGGATCTACCCTGTGACAGAGGAACAGTGCACTGCAAAGGTATTACACCTCCTAAATGAAACAGAAAGTCTTCAGCTGCATAGAGTGATCACCACAACCAAGAATAAGCCTCATTTAGAATTATGGTTGAGTTGAAAAACAGCAGTATAAGAGCACAAGGACATCAAAATAAAATCAATTATAAAAATAGTTAAACAAAAGTCCTGGAAAAGTGTTACTGGAAAGTAAATTAAAAATATTTTTAGCTCTCTCTTTAGCATTCCAACACAATAGACAAACAAAACAAAAAAATCCAAAACAAACAACAAAACAACAAACAAACAAAAAAACAGTGAGATTCAGAATGTGTCAAAAAAATTCTTAAATACCATGTGTTTGTTAGAAGTTATGCTCCATTCTAGGCAATACAGTTTATCAAGGTTATATTCAGAAAAATTTTAAGACTGTTGAAAGTTTTTGTTCTTAAAAACTAAAAGAGACAGTATGTTTTCAAGAGCACCAACCCTGACAGCTAATAAAACTAGACTGAATTCTCAGCTTTTTAGACTGTCTAGCAGAAAATATTACCATTGCCACAGTGCAGTAGGTCTATGAAATGCCCATTTCTTGTGTGGTGCCATAACAATAGTACAGACAGACGTAACCCTCTCCCGTAGGGAAAGGCCAAGATCAAAATGCTGTCATATATTTACTGTCTGATTTCAAATTTCACTAGACTGTGCTTCTCATCACTTCTGTTTCCATTCATTTTACTGACTATGTTCACAGCTCTTTCTTGAAATAGAACAGGCTCACTTTGTCCAGTCCCTACCCACTAAATCACACTGGTCCAATCTAGCCCACGGAGAATCACAGAATCATAGAACCATTCAGGTTGGAAAAGACCCTTGGGATCATCAAGTCCAACCATCATCCCTACTCTACAAAGTTCTCCCCTAAACCATATCCACAAACACCCCATCGAACCAGAATGGTGACTCAATCACTTCCCTGGGCAGCCTATGCCAGTGTCTGACCACTCTTTCTGTGAAACATTTTTCCTAATGTCCAGTCTAAACCTCTCCTGTTGCAGCTTGAAGCCATTCCCTCTTGTTCTATTGTTAATAACCTGTGAGAAGAGAGCAGCACCAACCTTTCTACAATGTCCTTTCAGGTAGTTGTAGAGACTGATGAGGTCTCCCCTCAGCATCCCCTTCCTCAAAATAAACATTCCCAGCTCCTTCAAGCACTCTTCATAATGGGCACACTGCTGGCTCATATTCAGCCACTTGTCAATTAGAAGCCCCAGGTCCTTTTCTGACAGACAGCTTTTCAGCCACACTTTCCCAAGCCTGTAGAGTTGCATGGGGTTGTTGTGGCCCAAATGTAGAACCCAGCACTTGGCCTTCTTGAAGATCATATCATTAACATTAGCCCAACAATCCAATCTATACAAGTTTCTCTGTATAGCCTCTATATTTACCTTTTAAAATTGTCTCTCAATCATTCACAGGACAAAACTTTTATTTTTAATTAAAGACTGCAAGCAGAGCAAATTTGAAAAGGTCTCACTGTCTTTCAAACAGAAAAAGCCCTCTACTTTGGATATGGCAGTCAAATTAATGTAATTCATTTCAAACATGCTAGTAAAATATTTCCAACAAAATAAATATACAACTGGCAAGCAGGCTAGGGATAGAATAGTAGTAGAAGGATCATCATGAAGTAAATATGGCATTCTTTCATTAGTTGAGAGTTATCTTTATTGATTCTGGTCCATGTCATAAACTTGTGGTGAAACTTAGGCATTTTTCTTTTTTTATTAGTTTGGTTGAGAAAGGTCAACATAGTTAAAGAAGAATGACAAAATTACAATACACAATAAAAACCACTACAATAGTACTTCAATGTGATCTTTTTCTTAATCAAGTCAATCCAGGATAATATCGAAGAAAACAATTCTCGCATGTACTATCAAACAGTATAAATTGCAAACTATCTAAAACTTTCAGTCATGAGAGAGAGACACAACCTATCTGGCCAAAGGCAGGAAGCTCTACTAAAATTGTCAGAAGAGAAGATGTTTCTTTTCAGTGCAACTGAGCTCCAAACATAAAAAGTTTTCAACTTGCCTTAATACTCATACACAACATAGGAACATCAGAGTACCTGGCCAAAAAAAGCCTAAGTAGTCTATAATTAAGGCCTACTGAGCAATGGCAGAAGCAAAATAAGTTATCATGGTAAATCCTTGGCAAAATAAATTAAGGCAGGCAGAAAGCTATTTCCTTCAAAATTTCCTTCAAGAATAGTACTAAAAACTATACGCTGGGTTTGGGGGCAGGTTTGGTTTTGTTTTTTTTTTTTTGGTTGCTTGTTTTTTGTTCGTTTGTCTGTTTTTCCTGAAATGTTTACACAAGCAAGAGTATTCCTAATATCTCAGATGATAACAACCCAGGATGGCAAGTCCTCCCCACTGCTAGCTACTAAATATAACCCAATAATTGCAACAGAACAAGCATAAACGGAGAGTGCTGCAAGCCCACAGCAATTCTGAACTCAGAAAACTATGCTGATGATGCCATCATCCCTGAAGAAACCAAATCAAGTAACATCTCAGATAAAACTTTGTTAAAGCTGTAGTCTGTTTCAGCATCAAGCAACTGAAAATTACATAAAGTTGGATAAGGGTAGACTCATGATACAGACATCTAATGCGGGAACCTGTGTTTTCCGAAAGAACTTGTTTAAATTAGTAAATAAACCAAATGCACTAAGGACAGATAAAGAGACTGTGTGGCCTGCTGCAAAACATAAACTTCTTAGCCTTAAGATTACAGCCTAAGTAGTCTTTCTAGTATACCATACAGAATGTTTTTCTCAAGTAAAACCTGTAAACACTCAAAATATCCTTTCTGCTTTAGCTCAGAGTTAATTTTAAATGTCTCTTTTGTTTAGGGCTATTCATGGACCTGGTCTTCTTTTCCTACTACAATAGCCTACTTAGGTAATCCTTTAATCTACTTTTTCTCATTCCTTTTACAATTTCAGGTTTCTTTTTCCCAAGGCTGTGATTTATGGCTGACATACAGCCTTTTTGCTGCTAAGTCTCTCTTCAGTTACCACTTAACTCTTTTTAAATCACATTTAAAAAGTAATTTTCTCCCTAATTTATAGCAAATTTTGTATGAGAAAAAGATATTTTAGGAATGTTAATGAGATACGAGGGTTTAAACATGTTGGTCTCTAGATCAAAGTAATCTGTAATCAGCATAGGCAGCTGAAGATTTGGTAGTGTTCTAATGAAGATATACTGATAGCCCCCATCAAACTTCAAGTGGTCAGATATAAATATCGTAACTTTATAGAAAACAGTATGAAACCCGTTTGGCACTGACAGCAGAGGGGTAATTTATAGAAAATATGGGAATTAGGCTGTCAAACCAAGTAGACGGTACTCTTTCTGATGGTAACAAAACTATTTAGACCATTAATATGCAAGAACTCTGGTAATGTACAGAATCTATGATCTGCAGTAAATCTTGTATTTTACACAGTGGCATTGCATTAATCAATATATAATTTCAGATTATCAAACAGTAAATATCTTTGTGTTTTATCAGATTGCATATGAAAGGCAGCATGCTAAAATTGCAATGCATATTTGATTATAATAATAGGCTCGTAGAATGGTTTGGGATGGAAGGGATCTCAAAGATCATCCAGTTCAAACCCCCCTGCATGGGCAGGGACACCTCCCACTAGACTGGGCTGCTCAAAATCCCATCCAATCAATCCTGGAACACTTGCAAGGAGGGGGCATCCACAACTTCACTGGCAAACCTGGTCCAGTGTCTCACCACACTACACTAAAGAATTTCTTCGTAATGTCTAACCTAATGTCTATCCTCTTTCAATTTAAAATTGTTAGCCCTCCACCTGTCACTACTTGCCCTTGGAAAAAGTCCCTCCCCAGCTTTTGTGTAGGCCCCTTTCAAGTACTGAAAGGCTGCTTCACTTCTCCAGGCTGAAGAATGCCAGCTCTCTCAGCCTGTCTTCATAGCAGAGGGGTTCTCCAGCCCCTCTGAACAGCTCTGTGGCCCTCCTCTGGGCTCGCTCCAACAGCTGCATGTCCTTCTTGTGTTGAGGGTTCGAGAACTGGACACAGTACTCCAGGTAGGGTCTCACAAGAGCAGAGCAGAGGGGCAGAATCAGCTCCCTTGACCTGCTGGCCATGCCGTACCCAGGGTACGGGTGGCTTTCTGGGCTGCAAGCACATATTATGGGTTCATGTTGACCTTCTCATCAAACAACACCCCAACTGCTTCTCCTGAGAGCTGTTCTCAATCCGTTCTTTTCCAGCTTTCAACTGTGCTTGAGGTTGACCTGACCAATGTGTAGGACCTTCCACTTGGCACTATTAAACTCCATTCAGTTTGCAAAGGCCCAGCTCTTGTTTGTCAAGGTCTCTCTGGATGGCGAGGGATTTTTAAAAGGCTACTCATCTTTGCTGTATTTATCCTCTTGTTTCTTCAGAGAAATCTTATTCACTTATTTTACTGGAACAGGTTGCCCAGGGAAGCTGTGGATGTCCCCTCCCTGGAAGTATTCAAGGGCAGGCTGGATGGGGCTTTGGCCAACCTGTACTAGTGGGAGGTCGAAAAAAAAATTAAAAATAGCACAAACTGCATAATCATGCTTCAAGGAAACAGATGCCACCTTAAACTGTACATTATTCAAACTTTATTTTCCACAATATAATCTGTATTATGATCTAATTTATTCAAACAATACCACATGAACAGTTTTTTATCAAAATAGTACAGATAAAAATACAATCCTTATAGAAATAATCCTATTGCCCATTTAAAAAATGAAAAAGCATATATATTGGGGGGGGGAGGGAAATAAAAGTCTGCAAGGCTCAATACAGACATAGGAATTTGATTTTGGTAAACATTAATTCAAACCTGAATGTTACTGTGCATTTTTTAGCTCATCTTTCGCTAGCTGCTGGTGAAAATGCTTCTGTATTAGTCAATCTATGTTCAATTTGGTACTTTACTGAAAGTCTCCCAGGAGAGCTGAAGGTATACAGCTTATCAGGCTTACAAGGCAAAGTACTGTGAATTATATGCAACACATACAATACTTGTGCAATAACTGGTTTGTGTCAGATCTGCCAGCCACTCATATAGTTTTATTATATCTAAATGAATCCTGTTTTTAACACTCATGCAAATGATGGAAGGCAGACTTTAACAGTAAAGAAGCATATCCTCACACTGTTTTATAACCACTTAAACAACAGCAGAGGTGAGAAACAAAGTTTTAGATTGGTCATATGACATTTGCAAAGAATCTTAAAAGTATTCATCTTTTCAGAGTGTTTTTTACATTCTATGTTCATTCCTCAAGTAAATAGAATTAGGATGACCATAAAAGGACTAAGCTTAAATTAGCATCCTAGTACTTTATCTATTCATCACGTATTCTGCAAATAAGATTTTGCTTTAGTCAAAACAAGAAAGAAAAAAAATAATTAGTGAAAGAACAAACTGGTCAGGAGCAACTTGCTCCAGAAGTATTTGAATTTTTAGTATGATTACAATGTAGAATGCAAGGAAATTTATACTTGTTACAAATACAAAGCATGTCATTTGAAACAAATCTGCTTTATAAGTAAATAGCCATAATGATTGATTACTTACGATGGAGACGCTCAAATACTTTCTTTTTATAAATATTAGTTAAATATCCGTATATAAGAAGACAGAAAGTGGAAGAAAAAGAAAGAACAAAGATAACACGAAGCTGACAGATATCTATCCCACCAGTCATTTAATTCAGAGACAGGAAAATCTGTATTGAGAAATCTTAAGTGTCACATGATTCACAGAATATTTATGTTAAAAACTATTAACGCTATTTTAATGCTGTTAACTATTAAGAATTGTCAGGTTTCTTAACCTGCTCGGATGGCCTGCATAAAATTCATTTGGTTAGTCTCTCTAAACACATAAGTCTTACCATTTAAGCTATTCAAATCTAGCTACGTATACAGAAACCAAAAATCTCACGTGTAGTATAATGTGCCATTCCTCAGTGAGCCTGCAGGCACACAAAAGGTTATAGTAGCACGAGCAACACACACCCCCTTGTTGTAGCTCCTTTTATACAAAATCACACTCACTGTTACCAACACATTGTGCCCATCATGCCTAATGCTACCAGGAAGGAGACCAGCTACGCTGCTGGTACTGAAACCTGTTAGGAAAGCAGGGAAGGAAGGTGCTAAGGGATAACAACAGTCAAAAAAGCATTGTTCATTAGCTCATAGCAAATAAAGTAGAATAATGGGTAGCCTGCAGCAGAACCTTGTAAATCTAGATGAGGATGCATTTGAAAAGTACTTCAAGAAATGTCAGTATTTTCTAAACGCCATCAATTAAAAAAAATCAACAAAGCCTAAAATATCAAAAGTTTCTAGTGTTCAGAAACAGTAACAAAATCTAATGCATGTCATCTCCCAAATCTTCATGAAATTCTCATTATTGATGTGTGTGAGCCTTTGTGTGTACATGCATATGCATGCATGAGACCTCAAGACTAATAAAGAGGACAAGAAACCCCTCTGTTTTTTGGTAATCGTAGTGTTTTTCAATTCCTAAGGATAAATACTTATCAGTTAAAAAATATTATTCTATATGGCTCAATTCTACATTATTTTTATTAGTTGACTACAGTTGTAAACATTTCAATCCTACAGAGAAAGTTACACAAAAAGGACAAATTTCCATGTACTAATTTGGCAAAAACTGCTTTCTAACTAAGTACATCTTATAAAAGCCATCTTCTGTTGCTTTTTTTTTTTTTTCCAGTGCTTTTTTGACAGCAGAAATAGATACAATTTGTAATGTAATTTACTTGTACCAATTTCCTACTTTACTAGTGTCCAGTAAAGTCATTCAAACAGCATGACAGATAAAAGGCAATAATGAAAAGCATTTTTGGTGTTCAGAGAGTCATAATGTGCACTGAATACAAACAACAGAGAATAAAAATTAAAAAAAACACATACACATAATTAATGAAGTCCTGCTGGTACATTGTAAGGTAATTCCTAAATATATTTCAGTATCCAGCAATGAAAATATTATGTAAAACGATGTGCATTGATCCAGTAATCCCCAAAGCTCTTGGGGTGACTTTAATTTACCTGAACACAGAAGTGCTTTGAGAAAAATCCTTCTAGACCTTGCCAAAATCTGACTGCAGGGAACAGCATATTTTTATAGTCATAAAAGCCAAACAACAAAAAAGACGTCAAAGAGAAGGCCAGTGGCAGCTGAAGCTACTATGTTTTTTTCCACAAATAAGAATCAGCAGTGTAAAAATTACTGGTGAAACAGGCTATGAAGTATAAGATGAAAAGAAAGCTGATGGTGAATGACAGCAAAATATTTTTTAGGAATAGCAGCCCCTGCCACATAAAGTTTAAAAGGTGCATACAATGAAAACTTAACACAAACATTTGCATCTCACATAATTGTCTTTTACTAAAGAGCTGTTCTTGACGAAGTTTATGATCAAATGAGAAGACATTAAAATTTAGTATTCTGTATACTACTGTATTCTAATTCCCACTGATGCCAAAAGAACACAAAATTAAACCTGCAATATTTTCATTCTTGCCTCCATTTCAATCTTACTTTTTAATCAGAACTGAGTCCTACCCATTATTAGGGTTCCTACTCAGTACTTTATTCCAAGGTTGAGGGATAGCCTTCTAATCACATGTGATAACTGCACATAACAAAAAGGGTATCAAAATAGTGACTTCAGTTACACTACTGGCGTAAAACCTTGATACAGAAGCAAAAAAATTTATTGCTTTAAAAAATCTAATAAAAAAAAAACAAACTAAAACCACACAGAAAATACTTTATACATAACAGAATCCCTGTCCTAAAAAATAAAGCAAAAATGCTAATTCCAATACAGTTTTTATTCTCACATAGTAGGAAAAATCTGGGGCTTAGCGACACAATTCTAAGTAATTCTCGCTTGGCTCTATGCTCTATTTGACTCTTATGATCATATTTGTGATTTATTAATACTAGTTTTTGTCATATGTACAGAAAGTCACCTGTATTAGAATGTTTATCCCTGTATATATTGGTAAATTCCTGTGCACTGAACTCAAAACTATATAAGGGATGGAAGACTTCATTGAAGTAAAGGGACAAAGAGGAAATTTGAAGACATAACCCTAAAATGTCTAATGTAATTTAATAAAATTAAATTTTAAAACAGAAGCAAATCTATGCTATACTCATCTGTAAAGGTCAGCTAATCTAGCTGTTAAAATCATACTGATTTAATATTACTCAAAAACACCCCAAGCAGCAGATAGGACTTCCAAACTCTTTTGGTCTTCAACTCATCTAACTGACTAAAACTGTACTAATTTATCTTGTAATATGTAACATATTTCTGCTAATTTTCTCAGCTACTAGATTAGGGACTGTTTTCTACCAATCCCTTCATACTCTACACAACATGTAGACAATTGTAACACAATTGTTGTAACACAACATGTAACAATTTCTGTCTGCAATTCCTCCACAAGCGAAATCACCACCGGTACAAAGATTACTTTCACTTTAAAACTGTCATATTTCAGTCATAAGTCTTTAGGAGTTTCACCTTTAACAAGCTATTGCTGTACTGTACGAGTAGGTACGACAACAAAATGCAAAATTAAAAACTGATTAGAACAGACGTAGAACAGACATAGACATTAGATCAGATATAGAACAGACATTAGAACAGACATAACAAAAAATTATTTAGCATACGTCATACCTCTGAATCTTTCCACTAATCTTAGCTGACATTTGGATAAATATTGAAACAAATTTTCACTAAAATATTAGTGGGTATGAACCAATGAGAAGAATTTCTCGGCTTGACTGGGTTCAGTATTTCAGCCCTGCATTGTGGTTTGGTCCAAGACAGAAATTCCTGAAAGAGTGATGACAATGATAGAGTTTTGGTATCATGTAAGATTACAAAAAAGTATGAGCATTAACTGAGGTTATCATACTTGTGGACAGATTGTGTCTTGTTAAAGACCTCTTATTTATTCCTATTTTTTCCTATAGTCAAATGACAGCGTTCCATAATACACACAAATGGAAATACAGCCTGTGTCTACTCCACATTTGGGTAGTTTGGAGATGCTTTGCTCTGCGTGCAAAACTGAAAAGAAATATCAAACAGAAGTAGTAGTATGTTACTTTTACTCTTTCCATAAACCAAGGAAAGCAGTCCACTATTCCATCTCTTGTCAGCTGTGTCAATAATATTGATTTGAACATTCTGAAGAAAAATGCAAAAAAAAAAAGAGTAAAGCAGAAATTAGATTTTCTTACTACGTTTCCTTCCATAGTGTTGTCCAAATTAAAATAATACGTTTAGTGAGCACATGTTTTTAAATCACACACATGCTTTTTTTTAGACCCAGACATAGTCTCCTGGATTTCAGTGATGTTACATAGTGGTAAAGTTACCTAGATAAACAGTTAAGGGTATCAGTGTGCCTAACTTCTCTACTGAGTGCTACCTTAAGTGAATAATTTTTCTGTGTCATTTCTGTCTTTGTTTACATTTTTGTATATATGTTTTCTTAATTTTTACTATACACTTTTACTATATATAATGACAGGACAAAGACAAACTCCTGCTAACCTGATGTGCAATTAAATGCATTTGATACCACAGCAGTATTTGCATGAAAAAAGTGAGCCATACGAAGTACAGAGTTTTTATTACCAAGGAGTGCTTACACACAAGGACTGTCCTTCCAGAATGAAACTGATATTTAATTAGTCCTTCATTAATCTATGACAGAAATTTTTCTTCATAATCCTTAAAAAATATACATTTTGTCTTTGATTTGGTGTGTTTAACATTAGCAGAAACCAGGAATGTTCTGTATTTTAAAGTCATTTCAGCAGATTTGGTTACCTGACTTTTGGCACCTACAGTTACTTTTAGCTATATGTTTATAAATGTTTTTTTTCTTCAAAGTTATCCTTAGATTTCCAGATAATTACTAAATTGTAAGAGGGAAGAGTGAAAATGAGAGTGGTTTACAACCAGATTATTTTTTTTTTGTTCTGCATTATTCATACTCCATTTGGCAATGACACAAACCAGGCAGTAAAATTCTAGACTGTAAACTGTGGAAGATGCCTACTAGGATTCTCTAATGTATAATGGTGCAAAAAGTAATAGGATTTTTGCAAAGTATAGCTGACTGGACTAATTTTTGTTATTCTGCAGATCTCTGTAATCTCTCTGTCTGGGCAGTGTATTTGTGGTGACAAAGTGTATAATTCCTTCATACCTCTGAGTCATCCTAAAAATGTAGCTCTAAAACCACTTCTGATAGTTCAAGTAAAAACTAACAATGCAAAAGATTAGATATCATATCCAACATCAGGCCCACACACAGGCACCCAATAAAGGACCACAGAGTTATCTAAAATAATTTCTAATTTAGTATTATTTATTCCATCAGAGATCTAAGATTCTGTCAGAGCATATGAAGTAATTCCTGGTCATCATATATGCAATAAAACATTAAATAACTCCACTGATACTAGTTCAATTATTAGTTACTTGATTGCCAGTCAAATGCTAAGCCCTCTCACACAGCTGTAACTTTTAACGTAGGGATGCCTTACAATTAATGAAATACCCAGAAAACCTTGAGTTCAAAAAAACGGAAGACAGAAGACTTTTGAAGGATAAGCTTTACCTATACTCTGAGTTGAGAAACATCAGAAAATTGCCTTATTCTTTTCACTGTCAAAATTGGAAAGGGAATTGCCGAACGTAAAAGATATTTTCATAGTCCTCTAAAGGAAGACCCTGGGATTTTCTAAAGAATACTCTGGTAACTTCAAGGGAACACTGTAATGAAGTATTATTTGAGATGGACCTCCTGTCTTTCTCCCAGTCTACACACCAGAAAAAAGAGAAATCATCAGCATTACAGCAAAAAAAAAAAAGCGGAAAACTGCAGACAAAAAAAAAAAATAATCTGAATATGCTTTTCCTTTCAGAATGTTAGAGGGCAAAAAAACCGAAGAGTTTATCAGGAAACAAATTACTAACAAATCAAAATGTTAATCTGCCAGATATCGGAGTTATATGCAAACAAAAAGTAGACAAAACGTTGACAAGATCTGCAACATATTCCAAAGTACTAAGTCTCAGTGAGAAACTTCCCCAAACTAGTTTTCAGGACTCTGAATGCGAGTACTGAAAGCCATGTCCAAATAGCAAAAACTTAATTCTGAAAGAAGCTTTGGACTCTGCATAGATTCAGACAAGCTACACAACTTGAGTATTACCTTCAAACCATTGGAACCTAAATAAAAATTAAATCAATGGTTTGTGGTTGTCTGCACTCTTCACAAAACATAAACTCTCAGCTTCTCTGTCTTCATTCCCACTAGTGGAACTGTACATCCATAGCTGCCCTCAGCATTTACAAAATTTTTAAATACTTGGAAATCCAGGCAATCCCAGAAATCTAGTAACACACCTGTATCTCTGACTGGAGCAGTCATCTACCCTACACTAACAGAGACAAAACTTACAACTAACAACCTGGCGAAAATTCAGTTTATTGTTGCATATGCCTAAGTAAAGAAAAGCAGCCATTGTTAACCACTAATAACACCTCAGAAACTCAGTAGGTGGAATAATAACCACATCAGTGAAAAAAGCACAGTGAGAACCTGCTTTAAAAGTCTCAAATACATTAAACACAGTGAAGTAATAGAGCATACTAAGAAAAGTACAGTTAGTGTGACAACGTCTGACAAATGGTCTATTAATACTTCAAAACACTAGCACAGCAGTTTTGTGTTCTTCCAGAAATTATCTAGCTCTGATTTTATTTCAAAATCCAGCACTGAAATGAGCTTGAAAGCTTGGGAACTTATACTCCTGAAATTCCTCATCAGAACATGTATGAACTTGCAGCTCCTTCATCAGGTAGGTAATCTGTGAGAATGATCAACACTGTGTTTCAATAAATACCGACTCACTCTGACAGAGATGGGAGTTAAGAAACTGATTTCAACTGAATAACACAAAAGAATTAGATGGAAGGCTCCACCTGTCAAGCAAGTCTACTCCTTTTACTGTGTTTCTGCATTTAATGAGGAAAGACTACAAATGTCAAAAATGGGAAAGCAAAGATTTCACAGAGAGCCAAAAGACAATGTTGTATCTTATCCAAGACATAACAGAAATCACAGAATTTACAAAAAAAAAAAAAAAAAAAAAAGCCCTGAGCCATTCAAATACATCAACGAAGGCAGCAGGTGTAGAAGTATACACTTGGTGTCTAAAGTACACCAATGGATAGAAAAGTCTAAACAGAAAGACTGATTTCTAGACATCTATACGTAGTCAAATAAGTTGAAGATCAATACAAGAAGGACAAGCCTGTAACACTTAGTAGAAGATACCAAAACCATAAATGAAGCCTTTGAGATGCTAATGAGTAGGTTTTAGAGAGGATTTCTAGAACAAAATACATGAACATCCAATATTCATAATTTAAGTGACATTCTGAAATAAAGACAGCTTGGAAAGCCATTCTGAGAGTTTTTGAGAGTTCACAACATCTAACAATGACCTAACAGTGACCTATGATCTAATAATTAGAAGCTGAAACAGCTACAGAGTTACTTTTAAATGATACACAAAGACTCATTCTAGCCAGACTGATGTACAGCATGGAAGAGATGGAATGAAGTAGGCATTGGTATTTCTTCAGGAACACACACTTCTCCTTCATTTACTAACCTAACGTTTTCACACAAAGGATAGATTTCCAGCTGAAACGTTCACAGCAGTGTAAAACCAGGCTGGAGAACAATATGGAGAAAAAAGTGGCTTGGAAGGGGCATTTCCAGTTACAGTATTCAAATTGGCATTGATCCTGCTTTGCTTTTTCTGAGGTTGTGAAATTTCACTCTTTATTCTTCCCAGTGAAGAATTTAACACTTCCTTCAACCCCAAAGCTCTTCAGTGTTCCCAAGTGTCCTTCCTCATTAAATATGAAATAGATATTAACACCATTGTCTGAGAAACAGGTACAAACTGCAAAAAATATCTCTGCCTAATATTAAGACTGCCATCTGCAATATGAAGTTAACTCAGGAAAGTAAAGAATTCACATGAAAACAGCAAGCTCTTCACCTCCTTACCAAAATGACAACAAAAAAGCTGAAAATGCAGCTTGTCTCCCAGTAACAAAGTTTTTAAAAGTATCTATTAAGAGAATACTTCTGTTAAGCACAAGCAGTTCTAGCAATTCATCATGGTAGAAAAATGCCACCACGTCTTTCTTCTACAAATAACTCCCTATTTTAATGTCTTAGTTAATCTCTCTTCCTCTAACCTTGAGTACTGCAGATCAACAATGAAGAAAGAACAATTTTAATGGCACTGAAGCTTTCACAGGTTTTACCCCAGTAAAAAACAGAAAGTTGGATTGAGATAATAAATTAGAAGTACTCAAAGGTAGAGAAATTCTCATCTCTAAGAAACCCAGTAGTTACTTTCATGCTTTCTTATAAATTTGGAAAAAGATTACCCTTGTGCATCAGATTAATAAAGTAATCCTATGAATAAATCAGCCAGGGATACAGTCCTAGTAAGTGCTCTTTTACAGATTACACTGACTAGAAGGGCACGTATCTGTTCCATCATACGTAGCCAAACTGCTGGAGAATAAACATTTCCTTTTTACATACATAGAGTCTATTCAGCCCAAAACTGTCTAGAAATTTCCAAGCTACCTGGAATACTACTGCTGACAACACTCTGCTGTTTTTTTCCTAGACTCACTGTGATCATGAAAATTAAAACGAAGGAATGCTAGGATTCTTAGAGAGGTATGATTGCTCCTACAGGCATTCACTGCCACCTGTTAGTATCTTCATAATCTACTGCCCTTGATATATTTAAAATTTTCATCTAGTCAATATGCTAAAAATGCACACAACCATTTGAGGCAGATTTTGAAATTGTTAAATGGGTAACAGGTGTAAATTCTATACCTTTTGTGTCGGTGACAATAAAAATTTACAGTGATTATTCACTTATCTTAAAAAAAAAAATAGACTATCATTAATATCAACTAAGACAAATATTTCTTTAATTTAATGTTACACTTTTTCTTTCACTTGACAGGTACAATAGAAAAACTCAAGGCTTTTCATGTCGAGCAAATATAGTATCAAAAAATATCAAATTATCAAATGAGGTAGGCAAAACAATTTACCTTTCTGAAAAATTCTGTTAATCAAGTATTTGTCATCGATGCACTTACTCATAATTTGCAAAAATCCATTCTTTGTTAAGTAGGTTAAAAATCTTAAAAAAGAAACTAATCACAGAATCCATCTGTTATTTATAGTAAAATGAATTGGTAAATAGTGAATATTTATTACTTAAGCAAAGACAATTCTCCAAATAATGTTGATGGCATACTGCCAGTAAGTAGAATACATAGGCATTTGGCAAAATGCCATTTCCCTGATGCAAAACTGTTCCAAAGTGATTTGTGCTGGCTACATATTTCTCTTTGCCGAAATGCTTCTTACTCCCTAATTTATAAGATACTATCAATCAATTAATCAGACGTTTTATTAAGCTTTCTTCTCTGTATTTGAATTTAACCACTGCGAGGATTACCCGAGGTAAAAACTGCTGTCATTTACACAAATAAACAAAGGCAGTATGGAACTGATCCAAACAAGGCTGCTGTCAAAGGAAATATTTTGCACCGACCACTGAGGACTTTGTGTCTACAAGGACAGGTCCTCTGAGGCTTGACAGAATAATCCACCCATACCTGTACAGATTAATACAAACAACTCAAAAAAGGTTTGCCAGCTTAACAATAAACCAGCATGTTTGTTGTGCACCTTTCTCTACCTAAAGATGCACTTTTTAAAAGCTAATCACATGATCATACTTCAGGAACAAACTTCAACAGCTCAGGGAAGGTAAATAGTGCAGAAGGTCCAAAAGTCTGATCTTTACAAACACTTCTGAAAGCACACATCAGAGCTATCCATATACCTAAATTAAACACGGAAACACTAAATGCAGTTTACGCTTTGTACATGACGATTATCTACCCTTCACTGATATAACAACTCATGCTTTGGTTAAGCTTGATGAAAACCACTAACTTTTTTTACTCCATTAAAACACCCAACATTCTATTTTCATGCAAAAAGGAAAGTATGTTCATGCTCAGTAAGATGTTAAACACTTTCAGCACATCTGAAACAATCAAAATAACAAGTCAACCCCCTAAATTCCAAATTTGTTAACATACTTTATAATAGCATGTAGGAAGTTCTAAACAAAGCCACACAGATGTCTTTTCTTTTTATTTACTTTTTATTTAAGTTTAGAGGTTTTTTAACTTTTTTTATTCCGTGAAACAAAAGGGCATCCTCATTACTAAGTTTGTCATTATTCTTCACAAATCTACTCCACTCTTTCTCACTAGTATGAATAGCTTTCTAACTATGCTGCAATACAAGCTCAGCACTGATCATACCAACTTGTTTTTTTTCTTCAAAAATGCTACTAGTTACGCTGGCATAGAGACATAAGAGTGTAAATTCCTATCTTCCATCAGTACCACTGACCTTAGAGCAAACCCCACAACTGGCTACAGGCATTCAACATCCATCATTGCTCCTGAAACCTAATCTTTCAGGGAAGGACAGCTGCACTGGGGAGCAGTTAAGCAGCTTTCTAAGATACACTGTCATCCCAAACAAACATAAATAAATAAATAAAACTTCCTGTCCTACTTTCTGATCAGTGTTTTATTGCATATACTTCACACCAAAGCAAGAACTTTCATCTACACGTAGGAAGACAAAATTCTTATCTCATAACTAGAGAATGTTTTTTTTTTTAAAAAAAAAAAAAAAGTGCTGTTTCATATATGCAAAATATAGCTGTTTGCTGTATAAAAATAGTCAAATTCCTACAAGTAGTAAAACAGTATGCATGTGAAGAGGCTTTTAATAAAATGTAGCAAAAGAGGTAAAGAAGTGACACACCTGATGTTCACAGCAGTGAAAATCTAGGTAGGAAATCTCTGGTCCTATGTTTACAAACTGCCTTTAAAAAAAGATCTCCCTGCCTACAGTGAATTCCATAGAGAGAGAAAGACCCTCCTTTTAAGAAAAGTATAAACAAAATAAAAGTGTGATTCACAGAAGTTTAATTACACAGGTGAACACAGATAAATTAATCATGTCTCTATGCTAGAAATTGTGACACATCTGTCTGACAAATCCCTTCTTTTTGTGGTGTAAAGGAGATGAATTAAAGTACAGAGTACATAATATACCTATATATTTTTGTGAACTTTAGTAAGATACATTTTATCTTCCTTTTATATGAAAAATAAAGTAAAAAGCATTGTTCCTTAACATTAACTAAGTGCTTCAGTTCAACCAAGGCAAAAAAAAAAAAAAAAAAAAAAAGAGAGGCGAGGCAAGGAGGGGCGAGGAGGGGCGGGGCAGGGCAGAGCAAGGAAGGGCAGGGCAGGGCAAGGAAGGGAAGGGAAGGGACAAATGGCAGTCTCTTCATTCCTCATACGTTAATTTCATCTTCCTTTGGGACAGGTTTATAAAAGAATACAGCCTCCAAGGAGTTAAAAAATGCAGTTAAGAATTTTTTTAATTCAATCATCATTGTGAAGTAATTACTAAGTTGGAACTTAGCAAACAACTATTTTCTTAAGGTCAGAAAGCCAGTTACGATAATGTATTCAAACTTCCTCTTAGTGAGTTAAAGATGTAATAAAAAGGCAGATATTTTGCATAAAGCTAGTGAATAAGACAAGGTGAGACACTGAAATAAAAATGTGATTGGCCAAATTTGCAAATGAAATGCATACATATTTTCAAATTTAGGACCTAAGCCACATATTTTTTTTTTCAGGCAAGTTGACAGTAGCTATATTCTTCATGAGAGTCAGCTGATTTTGCTATCTAAAAAGACTGATTTTACACACCACCTGCTGGCCTCTGACCTACAGATACGTATTTCCAGAACACTAAAAACTGTAAAAGAAAGAGCAATGCACTTCCCGGTGTTACACTATATACCACATTTGCTATACTGCTTGAGGAAAAAGTACACGTTATCTGACTACAACAATATGTGAGAAGTTCAGCTGGTAGTAACCAAGACATCCATTTTGATTGTCTGCAAACAACAAATTAATCTGTATACCAGTGGAGTGACTCCAATAATAGGAAGATACTGAAAAACCCAAATATCTCCACTATGCTTAACTAAGAATGACAGCGCAAGGCATGATAGTATATTAGGCCACATCCTCCAGTATAATAAAACTGCTTAAAATTCCATAATTTTCAGTTGTCTGAGAAGGAAGATGTTTTCTGCACGTTTTTTGGTTTTTTTTTGCTACTGTGCTACCAAACTTATGAAGAAGGCTGCCATGGCATGTACAAGAAAGACACTTAAAGCTGTCTTTTTATCGTATGCACACCTTACTCACACACAGACTATGCACACCTGCTGATGTAGTTAAAAAAAAAGCTAACAGTGTTTAGCGTGAATTGTCACTTTTATGAATTAATTGAAATAACAATTGGAATAACAATAGTATTTTTAAAGCATTTTTTTCAGTATTTATGTAACAATTTATCCAATTTAACACACTTTTTTTCAGACAAACCATTCATATTCTTTTTTGTCTATTTTCCCTGCATTTTAGCTATCCACTTCCTATAGGAAGACACGAACATGCAGTGTTACAATAAATATTATGAATTGCCAACCAAAACCTATCTGAGCTTACAAAATATAAGTTGAAATTGTGTAATAGTAGACATATGGTTCTTTCAACGCATGGCAGCTTAAACATCAGATGAAGTGAAGCTTGTTGAAAAGGAATTTACAGGCAAAGGACTCTCACGCGATCTTCTACATCATCAGATTTCTCCAGATGCATTTCAGCTTTCATGTTAGTAGATCACCAAGAAAAAGTAACAGTTCTTTACTCCTATTTGGTAAATCACTGCCAGTATCCAAAGGAGCATTTCTAAACACGGATTCTTGCTTTAGGTTGCCAAGATGCCAGCATACATTCATTAATTAGCTTCATTTAAGGCTTCTTCCAAAGAAAACAAGGATTAAGCAAATAAAAATATCACACAGTATTTGCAAGTGCAAGTTTCCATAAAAATATTGTATGTTGACTGTGCTATACCAACTGCTTTAAAACAGAGCTACAATGTAAGCAAGATCCTGGTACAATAGTGACTCTGACACTGAACTTAAACTAGCAACCATCGATACTTTTTCTCAACTTGTTAAAGAACAGAAGGTTAAAAACTTCCACGCTCATATACAAAAATGAAATACGATAATTTGTGGACCTGTACGATATTACTCCTGTTGATAGCTGAAGTGCAAATGAAGTGCCTACCCCCGGCATTTTGGAGAGACTGCCTTGGTTTACTGACACTCAGTAAGACTTAACATTTTTAATAGATGACTATCATTTGAGAAGACCTTTAAAGTGGATTTCATTACATTTCATCATAACTTTACCTAAATGCACACTCGTACATTTAAAAAAATTAAACTTAGTCAATATTTGCACAACTGTTGTCTGCAATATGACAAAAAGCCTCTTGCTGCAATCGGCCCAACACCACACGCTATATAAAAATCCACTGTTTTAAACACATCTTATTAAAAAATTAACATACCATGAGGAAACTGCATTTTGATTGTATGACCTTACTGTGATTCAGCTTGAAAATCCTTTTAAATTACAATTTTCAAAGAGCTTAGTAACGGAAGTTCATTTTGAAGGAAATCCAATATGCAAATACTTCAGCTGTGCTCTTTTACAAATTATCTGCTTTGTCAGTTTGAAAAACTGAAAATCAACAATGGAACAGCGTGAGTATACTTGACCTCATTGCTTAATGCTATGGCTGGTAGATTTTAAATTTCTGAAACTGACACTCAAAAATGTATAGTGCATCTTCAGCCCAGGTCCCATAAATGCTGACTACGCTCCAGCCAAAGCCTTGGAGCTGCCACACTCTCAAACTTATATAACACTTGCAAAGCTAGTTTAAATACACCATCAATCTATGCCTGTTCCTATCTTGGAAGTAATCCTGTTTAGTTTATTTTTTAACTCTACACTTGCATGGAACAGTACCATTACTAATCTAAAAAAGAAACACAGGCAACAAATCTGATTCTCTCAGCTTACAGAAAATATGAAATGGGGAGAGACACTCAAACCCGACTTTGCCCAAAATCTGCACCTCCCAAGTCAACGTTCAATCCCAACTGCCATAGCAGTCAGGAGTCCAGGGAGGAAAACACTGTGTTGGACACCACAGAGGATTGGGGAAAATAAATGAAGTGGGGTAAAAATACCCAAAATAATATACAATTTGTGTGCATGTTCTAAGCAACTGCAGACTCATTTATTAGTGAGGAATAAATATCAGTCAACTTTGCTTTTAACATTAGGCACCTGTGTAAAAAATGTCTGGTGAAAAGGTGAGCGTATGCCATGTACTGGTATTTGCTGTATGACAGCAGTTTATACAGGCCCCTAGCGGCTCAGTACACACAGCAGCAGATGAAAAGGGATTCCTATTCTTCAGCTTGTGCGGTTTTGGTGCCTGCATTATTCACGCGTAGGAACGAAAAGGCAATATGAAAAATGGAAGGTGAATCACTGATGAGACTTAAATCCCTAGCTACTCTGATCTTCTGCACACCTCCAAGTCTGTTTTGGCAAACCTTCTCCCAAGACTAAGTACTGATTTACCATCACACATTGAGTTCGCTGATAGTGCTGGTGTATGAGTTACATAACTGTCACAGCAGAACGCTTAATTCATGTTACTCTTTAACACTAATTTGAAAAGTAGCATGACTGATGGGTCTAGAAGCACATCCTAAGACCCACTCCGGAAATCTAGAAATACCGAGATACTTTTCCACACACCATTCCGTACACTTGTCATAGCACACAGAAACCATAATTAATTTCTTAGAGCTGCCTTAAAGTAGAAGTCTTCTACTTAGGCAAAGCTTTCAGTGTTTTTTCAGTGCTTTAAGTGAATACAGAAAAGCTATGGATCATTTCCGCATTGATAGAAACTTAAATATTTACTCCACCATAGTACCACAAGTGACAAAACTAAAATTGGAAAGCTACTCCTGTAAAAAAGTCTCTCATTAAATTATACTTCCTTTCTATGAAACACTCAGTGCCTTAAAAATCTCATGTCAGTACCTTTACAGCTTTTAGCAATTTTTACTAGGCAAAATTTGACAGATGAATTTGTTGAACTGACCAGTTTCTCAATTTGATATAGAAAAAAAAGCAGTAATAGAACACCTCATGAGATGGAATTAAAACAACCTATCAAAAAAACCCGCCATCTAAAGAAAGATACAAGTTTATATGATTGTATTTAGGAGAGAGAAGAATCTTTATTTTATTTTCTTCAGAGTTGCTCCATTCAATAATAAGAATTGTAGGAGCTTTGTGTACTCCCAGCCCAGGAGAAAATGATGTCATTTACTACACACTATTATAGCAAGAAGAGAAAGCACTGACCGTTACTACATTATAAACCACTAGAAGACACCAGAGGAAGGAAAAATACAGTATATACACATTTTTCCATCTCTGCATCAAAATTCCCAATACATGTCCTGATATTACAGAAGTTGCTTGTGCCTGAACAAAAGCTATGCTGGAAGCGCTCTCTGAAAGGCTGAGAAGACAATCAATCATAACTTCCCACATCAATCCTAAGTTTAAGAGAATACAAGCTTCACCAAAAACATTCATGTCTGTAAAAAGGAAACTTCAAAGAAAAACAGCATCTACAGACTCATTTCCAACACAATGCCATCTCAGGAGACAAATGAAAGAACACTATTCTGCATAAATAAAATGCCTCTTACGCATACGTCAAAGCTGAGAAAATGGACATGGTAAGCATGGTAAAGAAGCTGCCTTCCTTCCACGAGGCAGTAACTACAAAGGCCAGGCAAGAGAATAAAATACGCATGACAGCAGCCTGGAGAAGGAACACGGAGGAGCAGACATTCAAAAGCCATACATGCAAGCCTTAGTGGTAATCGCTTAAAACTGAAATAATATAGTTCTGTCAAGGAAAGAAGGGCCAGAAAACAGGCAAAATACGGATTTCGGTGGAAGAAACCAACTGTTTAATTGGCCAGCCTGAGGGAGCCCGGCTGCAGCAATCCGGAGTGCCTGTTAGCACGGGCAGACGGCGCACAGGGAGCTGCTAAGTTTGCTGAACAAATTTAAGAGTCCCTTTCTAAGCGCTCGGAAAACTGAGTTTCCAGCACTATGTGCTTCCTTTCAAGTGGTTTCGAGAAAGTAAACGAAAAAATTAAAAGCCTAACCTGTGAAAAGCTTCGCATCTCCGTGCCTCCCCGCTCTACTGAGAGAGAGGAGGAGGAGGAGGAGGAGGAGGAGGAGGAGGAAAAGAAGGAGGAGGGTAAGAAGGAGGAGGAAGCCCTCCTCGGACCGGCGCCGGGGGGTCCCTACCGGCCGCTAGCCCCTGCACCCCCTCTCCAAGAGGCAGGCGCCTCTCCTCTCACCCCTGATGCTCCCCCTTCTTCTGCCCACCCGATAGAATAAACAATGTAATTAATATTAATAATTCGCTCGCTATAGCAAACAGCCAACGTGTAATTACTGCAACCCCCCCACACTCCCCGCCCGTGTACTGTGGCATTCAGTGGAAACGTCGACTCCGATCCATCACTCGCCCTCACCCTGCCCCATCCCCCGTTCCCGCACCGCAGCTCCCCTCGTTCCCCAAGCAGGCCTCGCCGCCAGGCTGAGCCCCGGCGGAGAGGAGCGGGCAGCGAGCTGGCAACGGCCGGGGGGAAGCCCCGGGGCATCCAGGGGGAGAGTTGTGTATGAGGCACATGTGTGCCGGGCTGCACACACACACACGCACGCACGCACACCCGCGCAGATACACACACACATTTTTTAGAGCGCCGAAAGAGGCGGCAAAGACCGAGCGGCGGCGAGAAAAAAAATGGGTCGGCAGCAGGGCAGTTACCTGGTCATGCTGGCTCCCCTGGTCCCAGCAGCAGCCCCCGCCGCCGCTTCCCGCCGCCGCCGCCACCTCCTCTCGCTGGTCCCGCTAGTCGCCGCGGCGCCCAATTTAATCCAAGCCCCGCAGCAGCACCAGCAGCAGCTACGAGCGGAGCCCCCCGCCTCTGCTGCCTGACGCTGGTGCGTGTCTTTCACAGTCCGGCGCCGGGGAGCGAGAGAGAGTCCACGAGAGTCCGAAAATCCAGCATCCAGAAGAGCCAGGTCCCCGCCTGCCTCCTCCTGCCAGCGCCACCTCTCCGCTCTGCTCTGTTCCGGTCTGCTCTTCTTTTCTTCTTCTTTTTCTTCTCCTGCCTGTGGCGGCGGCGACTGCAGCTGCTGCTCCCGGGCGCGCTCTCTGTTCCCGAGCTGCTGCTTCGTTTCCCCTCCTCCTTCTTCCTCTTTCTCTCCTTCTTCCTTCCCCCTTCGCTTTTTTTTGCTTTTTTTTTTTCTTTCCCTCCTTTTCTTCCTTCGTCTCTTTTAGCCAATTCTTTCTTTACAAATAGCAGCGAAGTCGCCCACCGGGGCTTCCCCCCACTCTGTCGCCCGCCCCCACTCTAGAAAAAGTCCAGTGCAGACAAAAGCGAGGGAACAGGGCACGGGGTGGGGGGGGGGGGGGGGTGGGGGCTGTGGAACGGGGAGGGAAGAGACACGGGAAAAATGCCCAGAAACGGTCCTCCACAGCCAAAATACGAGCAACCCACCCGGCCTTGCTCCTACGGAGAGGAAAGGGGACGGCGTCGGTACACTGATGGAGACGACGCTCTCTCGTTTCGTGGGTTTGCGATTGTGCGGTTTGGGTTTGTTGGGTTGTTCGTGTTTATGTTTGGTTGTTGGTGGTGGCTGATTTGTGTGTGTTGTTGTTTTGTGTGTGTTGTTGTTTTGTGTGGTTTTTTTTTTTCCTTTTAATCCTCTTACGCGGCGTGGATCACAGGATCTGTATGGCCCCAAGTGTTTGGGAAAGCTTCTGGTCGACCTCGGGGGAGGGGTGTGCGGCGAGCAGCGTGGGGGGGGGGGCGAGCCGGGCAGTGCCCGCGCGTGGATCCCCGCGCAAGCACAGCCTCGCGCGGCCAGGGTGGGGGAAGGGAGAGTGACGTCACTCCACGCCGGCCCGGGGGGGCCCTCGGGCCCGCTGAGGCCGCCCCAGCCTTGTGGGCGAGGGGGAGGGCGCAGGAGAGGGGCTGGGGCCGGGCCGCCCGTGGTTCTCCCCTGCCGTGGTCCTACCCCCGGAACGTCCCTGGTCAAGTGAAATTCAGTGGAGTTTAAACGCTTAACTTCTTGTCCGGGCTTGCACCCAACTGGTTTCGTCACCGGGGTTTACCAGATCTGCCAGTTTCGGAAGGGTGTTAGACAGCGGTATTTACATACTCGGTCATGCTTGTATATAGCAAGACCCTCATTGTGTTGTCCTGAAGAATGGTCAGCTTTCACCTTGAGTGACACCACATATTGCTTGGAGCAATCGGTGGCACGCTGTGGGGCTTAGAAAAGGTCCTTGCTTTCCTTGCCCCAGCCTGTCTTACTCTGCAAAGAAACAATAGGATTTAGGGGAAAAGTGCTTTGGAAAATCTCCCTGTTGGCTGCTAACTGTGTTCAGAAGTCTAGAGCATATGCTCTCCGTGCCACAGTTCCTTCTGTATAAAATGGGCACAAAGCGTTAGGACACTGTTGATTCTGTATTAACATAACACTAGTATGTCATTATTGTGACAGGAGCTCACTAAGACCAATGCCACAGAAGTTGACTTACTGGCTTCTGAATGTATGAAGCTGTGAGTGTAGTATTGACCAAACTGGTGCTTCTTAATAATGAGTTTAGCACTGACTTGCTGCAATATGATCAAGTTGTGTAGCCTCTGATTCTGAAACCAGTCATGGTGGTCCATGTTAAGTTAATTGCAGATCATTGCTACTCTTCTGCAGTGAAAATGGATTGGAGTATTTTCTATCATATCATATTTTATCTATCGTCCCTTGTAAGGTAATACTGCTAACATGGAAGGCTGAACTCTTTTAAATTGCTGTCTTCTTTTGACCCACACCATGAAAAATGGTCACCCAAGTAAGCTTGCACTTTTAGGACCTCTAGTACTTTCTAAATAGTATCTTTCAAAAAATACTGAATGACTTTGTAAAATATTTACTTTGTATGAAAAAGTAAATATGTGAAATGTAGCATGGTCTACTACTTTTTGTCTTGTCAAAAAGAAGTATTCAATAAAAGACTAACTTTTCAACAAGCAACTGTGGCTTTAAAATGAAACAACAAAAATCAAAAGCTGTGCAAAACACTATTATAGCTTTATTGTGATAAATCTTGTTAAAGCCATAATTAAATCCTCACCTATTCCCCCTTAACTCAGATGACTGCAGGGCTGTTTTGGCAATACTAAATAGGTATTTGAGGTTTTAATGTTATGTCCCAGCACTTTTCATCAGAATACTTAGTTGTTTTAGTGCTCTTCATGTTGTGGTCCTTGCATGACACTGATGAATTGAGCAATAAACCCATGCATTTTGTATTTTTCATATGGTATCACAATGTGGATGTGAGTTTTGGGACTACATTAAGCTTTTCATTGTGTTAGAGTCATAAGTAGGTTGTGTAGCTCTTCCTTCTGTTCAGTCAATGTGACAGTACATATTAGGAATAAATGCATTTCTTTTTATAGTAGTATTACAATCAGATCTAGTGCATATTTTTGTAGTGCTGCTAAAGAAAAAAAGAAAATAAAAGAAATTAACTGAAATTCAGGAAGCAGCATTAAAAACCAGTATGCTTACTGTTGCTCTAGTGAATATCATCACTTTTTATCAGTAGCATACATTTTACTTGAGATAGTAGTGTACACCTAAACATACATAAATGTATATATGTGGTTTGGTAGTACACCTTCAACATTCCTTCCCTAATAAGAGGAGATAATACATCAAGAAGCATAATTTAAGTGTTGCAAACTACTCATTAAAGTGTTTTTGTTTGTTTGTTTTTCTAAAATAAATAAAATTCAAACACGGCATTTACACTGGTGGTCTAATTTTGCCAAGATTGCAGCAGTACATTACTGTAAGGCTACTACAGCACTGAATTGGAAAAAACATTTACACATTTTATTAACTCAGAAATGTTTCCAGTAAAACACTGCACAGTCTCTGAGATTGTAATTAAATTAGTTTTGGAAGATATGAATCTTCTATTTTTTTATTATTTTTTTTTTTAAGGTGGAAGGAAGAAGGGTCTTTTTTATCATTTGGAATTAAGTATCATGAATTTCCTCAGATTTTTTATAAAAACAGCTTTCTCTCTTATCATTCAAAGTTAACTATTTAAATCCTGTTCTTTCTACTCATGTAGCTGCTTTCAGTGTCCTCGTTGAGGCTGTGGAGTGGCAGTGCAACTCTGATGTTAAGCACAGGATGGGAAAGTAGGTTTAAAACTCAAGGATATAGTGAAGGAGGAAGAGAAATTACTTGACTTGCCTTCTATTCATCTGAACACCTATCTGCAACCATATTCTGAAAGGCTTCTATCATAGCTTTTCAAGAAAAGGACCAGCCATGCTCCTTGATGTATCAGTGTCATTGACTTCATATGTTAAGTAGTTCTCTGTTGATAGTGTGTAGTGTTATTTTCCTCTCAACTGTTCTGCCTTGGATTGTTGCTTGTGTCCCTGGTAAAAAACCTCCCAGTAAGCTCTTTAGCACAATAGGACATTCCATTAATAACTGGAGCCAGTGGACATTAGATTTTTGCACAGCAAGATCAGGAAGGGGTGGGGGAGCAGGAGGGGACCAGATAGGTTATGGTGTAGTCGCCTCTCCCTTTCTCCTTTTTTTTTTTTTTTTTTTTTTTTTCCTGTTTGGGTTTTTGGTTTTGTTGTTGCATACATTACAATAGCCACATATCAGAGTTAGTTATGTTGAACATATGACAAGCTGTCGGCAGAAATCTTAACAGATGACTTGTCAAAAAATTGCATTAATGCATATGTTGGGCATTGGCTTACAAAATTATTGTGAGAAACATTCCTCAGTTGCTGCACTGTTATTAAAAATTCTTATTTATAAGCTACAGACACTGTAAGCTCCTAATATGAAAGATAGTAAAACACTTCTAGACAAGTATACACATGTCATCTATATGAAAAAATGTATTCAGATAACACAGTTTGAGTACATATCTTTTAAATGCTGATTTAGTACCTCAGCAGACATTCTCAGTACTTGTCTTTATCTTGTCAACATTTGTGATTCATGTAAATCTTTTTAAGTGATGAAACTTAGGTAGTTAGAGACAGAGGTAGGGAGAAGAAAGTGATTTGAAGTGTCATTTTTAACAACAGTTTTTGCCACATTCATTATTTTTTTCCCTAATGTCTTAAAGAGGTGAGGCATTACACACTTGTGTAATCCTGTTGGCATTCCAAATAACTGTATGTGCCAGCACATTTTAAATCCATTTTGGAGAAGAGTTCAGGTCTCATATCCTCCAGGTCTCTGTTCTCATTTTTCTTCTTAGGAAGAAGATGTTTGGTAAATGAAGAAAATGAGCAGGCTGGTCCATACCTGCTTCCCAGCCTATTCGTTGCACCAAGCCAGTCACACTGCATGCCCTATCACAGACGCAAACTAGCTGATGGGAAAATAGTGGTGGAATCAGATGATGCAGCATGTAAATACAAAGAAAATTTGGCTTTGTTTTTACTAATTCTCAGGGAACAACTTGTTGTACTGGCTCCTTTTATATGTATCTATGTATCTATATATCGATATTTTTTAAACTGAAAAGATAAAAACTCCAAAGAAATTAGTAATTAATCACAAAGTACATGAAAATCTGCAAGGGACTTGGAGATGATGAAGCAGGATCAGCTTTATCAGAGGGCACTAGAGCATGTGTAACATGCTGAAAATAAGCAGCAGTGGGCAAAGCTGTAAATAAGATTTTTAGATAAAGGAGACAGCTTTTGTCTTTTATTTCTAGAGTATTTGGAGTATCTCAGATGTGGTGAGAAAGAATATATTTACAATACAGAACACAATCTGGTGGTATTTTTCCTAAAAAATCATGCTCGTATATATATATAATATATGTATGCACATAGGTGCAGGAGGTCTGTGTCAAGATTTGCTTTCAATTTTAATACAGTATAGTGGATGGGGTTTTTATGTTCTCTGTTTTCTTCTAGTTTAAAAATGTAGCCTTCATGGTAGGAAGATACCCCTAAACTTTGAAGAGAGCAGCAGAGAACTAAGACAAGAATATCAGGAATATTTTCTAATATCAGAAGAGAAAAACAGGATACAATAAAGGATAATCAATAGCCAAATGACAAGTTGCTAGTTCACACCTTTTAGTACAATCAAACAGAAAGAAATATCATGCATAACTTAGTGTATGATTATTTCTTGATTGCTCAACATGCACTAGGGAACCTAAAAGCGCCATTTTTGGACTGATAGGTCAGAGATCACAATCTGTACTTGATTAACACTACTTGATATAAATGACAGAATCACAGAATCATTATGGTTGGAAAGGACCTCCAAGATTGAGTCCAACCATCAACCCAAAAAAGTTTCTGAAAACACTTTGTAAGAAACAGAGAGACTCACAAACTAACAGCAACAGGTCCGAGTGAAGCCTCATAAATCTGAACATTTGTTCCCTCCTGCCAGATCTCAAGGAGGTTCAGATCACAATGTCATATACAGTGGTGCTGTACTGCCTGGGGACTGAGCAGAGGGTAGAGGGAGGAGAAGGAGAAGTCTTTGTTTCTTTCCTGGCCTTGAACCTCTTGCTTCCTAAATATAGAAGTCTTATGGAATAAGCTGCTCAGAATGTTTCTCCATTCCTCTCATGTTGCTTCCTTTCTTCTAGTAAATCAAGAGGCATAGACAAGCACCGAGAGACAAAATACAGACTCTCCTAGCAGAATTGCTGTATTATAAAACTTTGCAAGACAGAATGGAAAAAGGGGAAAAAAAAATTAATGAAAATTTATTTCAGCATCTTTTTTTTTTCCAGTTACCTATGGTTAATATTTAAAAATCATTATCTCCATAGGCCTATACATATTTCAACAGCAGTACTGATAAATATTGACAGCATCAAAAGAAGGATTTTTTTTTTCTTTGACTGGAATGGACCCTATTGTGCTCTGTCTTGTCTTAAGGTCTAGCTCAGAAAGGTCAAGTGTTAATATCTTCTGTTCAATCTGATAAATTTGTACAGATTCAATTAAAGTAATTTCTTCCCTCAACATAATTCCCATTAACTTCAGAGAACATGTTTCATCATTAAAAATTCGGAAAAGTGTCTGTGACTTGACTGTGTATGGCTAGGAGGAGTTTCAGCTCAATTTTTAGTGGGCAAGTGTCTGCATTACAAAAATTGTGTCATATTTGATAAATATGTTCAAATCAAGGACTAAATTATTCTGTCATTTTTAAATGCGGTTGTTCCAGAGGTAGCTCCAAGTTTAGTGGGAGGTCCATCTAGATAAAAATTCCTGAAATCTAGTAGAGAGTGTTATTAATCAAGCAGTTTTCATTAGAATTTTCTTCACGTTGTTTTCAACTTAAAACATAAAATATTACAAATTCCATGAATTCTTGTAATAGAATTATTTAGGTTGGAAAGAGCCTCTGAAGGTCACCTAGTCCAAAACCCCCTGTAATGAGCAGTGATGTCATCAATTAGATCAGGTTGCTCAGAGCCCCATCCAACCTGACCTTGAGTGTTTCCAGGGATGAGACATCTACAACCTCTCTGGGTAACCTGTTCCATTGATTCACCACCCTCAGTATAAAATTCTTTTATCTAGTCTAAATCTACCCCCTTTCAGTTTAAAACCATTACCCCTTCTATTGTTACTTCAGGGCCTGCTGGAAGGTCTGGACCTATCTTTCTTATAGGCTCCCTGTAAGTTTTTAAAGGAGGAAATAATGTCTCCCTGGAACCTTCTCATCTCCAGGCCGAACAACCCAAACTCTCTCAACCTTTTTTTCATAGGAAAGGTGTTCCAGCCCTTTAATCATTTTTGTGGCTGTCCTCAGGACTCACTTCCACAACTCCATGTCCTTCTCATGTTGGGGGCTCCGGGTGGAGTCTCACAATAGAGGAGTGAAGGGGGAGAATCACCTCCCTCAACCTGCTGGCTATACTTCTTTTGATGGAGCCCAGGATAGAGCTGGCTTTCTGAGCTACAAGTACATATTGCATGTTCACGTCCAACTTTTAATCTACCAGTACCCTTAAGCTTTTTTCCACACAGCTGCTCTCAATCCCCTATCCCCTAGACTGTATTGATAGTGAGGATGGCCCCTAGTCGAGTGCAGGACCTTGCACCTGGCCTTATTGAACCTCATGAGGTTCACATGGGCGCACATCTTGAGCTTGTCCGGGTTCCTCTGGATGGGATCCTGTCCCTCAGGCATGTTAACCTCACCACTCAGCTTAGTGCCACCTGCAAACTTGCTGATGGTGCACTCTGTCGCACTGTCTGTGTCACTGATGAAGATATTAAACAGTATTGGCCCCATTATGGACACCACTTATCATAAATCTCCAACATCTGCGATATCAGAAGGGAATTTCTAGTGTGAACACAGCTGACCTGTGTAAACTGAGTTTCACTGAAACAGAAAAAGTATTTTACTTATAACTACTCTGATTATACTACCTTTCCATTTTTTCAGTTTCCTTCCATCCTATCCATTAATCACAAAATGCAAGCCCACTGAATATTTCCTCTGCTACAGAATGTAGTATATGAGCTATGCACTATCACATAGTTTTAAAGAAGACTGTATTTTGGACAGAACAAGAAGTGTTAAAATCACATTATCCAAACAAATCTGCTCACCACACAACATTCCCTAATAATTTTAATTCTCAGCAATTCAATTAAAACAGAAATTAGCACCACAAGAAAATCTATATTTTAGCCAAATAAGTTATTAATAAAAAAAAGGATGGAAAGGTTAAATCTGTTGTATTGAATCCAGATTATTAGCAAGCTTAGGTGCCAAGTCCTTTGCTTTTCAATGTTGAAAAACACTTTTCCATGTTAAACTAGCCCTGTAAGGGAAATCACATATCAGTCACAGTTTTCTAGTCAGAGAATTTATTTTTCAACAAGGGAAAAAAAACTTTTCAAAGTTCTGTTACAAAAGTGACATGAACTTCAGCAGACATCTTTTTAGGATACAAATATAGTTCAGTGACCTCTATTTATTTTATTTTTTTATGCAGGCCTGAACTAGCACAAGCATGAACTGGTGGAAATAAAATCCACAACCTAACAATTTGCTGCTGTTTTCTGATTTGTTTGCTTTGGTTGCTTTGCTGAGAAGGCACAAAGGACACAAAAGGGGCAATAAATTTCAACTGCTATTTTTATGGAATGATAGCAACATGATTCATGTTTTTAATCTCAAGTAGATTATATATATTCAGGATGTAGTTAGGATTTTCAAAAAATAGAACAAAAAGGAAGGAATAGAGACAGTTCCTTCTCCATAATTACTTTCACTTCTCTCCTCTTGGTTTAACTCTGAATTCTACACTGATTTTGCAACTATGTTTGAACAGGTGAAGCTACCAGTCTCCTTTCATTCAACCACCTACATAACTGTCTTTCCAGAATCCTCTTCTTATATCTTCCAATGCCTCCTTTTCTCTCTCAAGTGACTATTTTTCCCTTTTCTTAAATCTGTCCTTTCTCAATTCCAGCTTCTGCAATCTATTCCAAGACCCTATGCTACCTTTTCATTTATTTCCTCTTTCATTAATGTCTTCTTTTCCAGATTTTCTTCATTCTGTCTTCCCCAAACACCTCTGTGATCAGCATTAGTATCTCCCAAATCCTTCCACCTTTCATTCCAGAACTACACTTTTGCACATATATGTAATAAGGGGAAGGATGTTACATACCTAAGTTGCAATTTGGAGATTCCAGGCGAGTCAGTGCCACTCTTAAAATACTGAGAAGGAAGCTGTAGCAAAATACCATACAATAATATACATGGCTTTATTGGATCGAGTACCTAGAGTGTTCTACAGGACATGTTTCAGAAGCTGGATGCACTGAGGCAGAGAGCAGTTCTGGACACAGTGTATCCCACTGAATATTTCTTATTGGTATGGTATTCAGTACCTAAGTGCTTCGTTGGCTATGCATTGTTCCACATCTCCCTGCCTACATCCAATTAATTTCTGTGCTGCAAGGAGTCAGACTGACCTCAGAAGGAGGTGACATATAGCTGGTACTTGGAAACTGTTTTTCTTCACGATTTTGAGATGGAACATCAAAGGAAAGAAAAACGTAAGTCACTGCCCTATCTGTTTCTGAATAAGAAATAAGGCACAAATATGTTATATTGGGGGCCTTCAGGCACAGTAGTTAAAGGTGTAAGCTGTCCTGTCAAGAACAGGGGTAGTCTTAGAATCAGAAGTATGGTAATTCCAGCATCACTGGTGTGGTTGAACCTTCTTTTCACACAATAAAGGAGGTAGAAATCCTGGGATTTACATAATTCACTGGAAATAACATGCCAGATCTCAGGGCATTTATAAATTTGCCCCTGCAGACTAGTGAGCATCAGCTGGTGTTGCAGACTGACATGAGCAGAGACTATTTAAGAGGTGCAGCTTGAAAGAATGCTATAATCCTTTTTCTTTGCATGCTGACTCCCAAGGTGGAAAAATGCATTGATGACAGTGATGATGGAAATGTTTTCCTGTAGTTAAGCTCCCAGCACTTTTAACAATATACTGAGTACCAACAGTATGATGTGAAACAATAGTTTGTTGCCAAGAGATAAACTGTTATCTCATTCCATCACAGGAATTGTCTCATTCTACACACACACGGAGCCCCTATTCTAAAGAAGTTTATTAAAAAGAACAAGACAACCATTGGATGTAGTGAAGTACTTTTCAGTCACAACATTTTCTGTGCCACATAGTAGTTTTTAAGAACAAAGAGGGAATGGGCTGGTACTCGCTTTCTTGACACAGGAAGGTGCTAGATTTATGAAAACTATCTTGTGTATGGTTTCACTAAGAAGCAATCAGGGAGAGAAAATAGGTGTTTTAGTTACAGAAAAAAAAAAACAAACAAAAAACTACAACTTAAATGTTTTTTGTTCAGCAAGAATTGTTATTTTACTTGATAATTCCTAAAAAAACAGACAGGAAGAGCAGTGAGACCGTTCTTCTGTGTTTGGAACAATATTCATGAAAAGAAAAAAAAAAAAGAAAGGAACACTGTAAATACAAACATTGTAGATAGGATGGTGAAACACTGGAAAAGGTTGCCCAGGGAAGTTATGGAAGCCCCATCGCTAGAAGTGTTCAAGGCCAGGTTGGATGGGGCTCTGAGCAATCAGATCTAGTGGGAGGTGTCCCTGCCCATGCAAGGGGGTTGGAACTAGTTGATCTTTAAGGTCCCTTCCAACCCTAACCATGCTATGATTCTATTATTCTGTATTTCTACCAATCCTTTGCTTTCAAATATCAGAGGTTCTACTGGCTCATCAACCCTGTGCCAGTTACAAGGACATGTAAACGCCACTACAGTTGGTCCTTTGTTCAATGCTACCAGGATGCCATCTGTCATAGCCTAACAAATATTTTGGTCTCTTTATTCTGTTACTAAGCAGAAAAATATAGACATGCCTCCAGCAGAAAGAGATATACGTCCTCTTCCTACTCTGATAGAATTAGGTGATATTATGACCATGGATATAACAAACTGTAATAACTGTGATATATTTATAAATGCTCATTTCTTTTTGAATAAGAAGAAAGCAAAAGGAAGAATTCTGAGCACAAAAGGAAGTTTCAAGGATTGTTTACATTTGCTAGGATCATATGATGCAGCAAGCCACTGAGCAAGTAAGTTTGTGTATGATCCTGCTAAGTATTTTTCAGGCCTATTTCCCAAAACAAAGTTTTCTATCATGTAAGTATAGCCTACATTTCTCATTTCTACTCTGTTTTTTGTTTGGCTTAAAACAAACATTTGTCTGTGCTCACTTTACCTAGTGTTTCTGGCTGGTCTACATTAATAATCTGTGCTTTTTATTGTTTACTGTTCTCCCAACATGCAGAAGATCTTGAAGAGAAAAAGCTTCCACTAATGTAGAGAAAGGTCTTTTCAGAGCCATCATAGCTTATCTGGCTGTACAGGCATGGAAAGTGCCTGGCACTATCTGCAGTGGTGATAACTGTAGTCCTATGCATGTAAAAGTGCAGGGACTTAAAGTTTTTTCTGGTCCTCTAGGAACTGAAGTATAAGAAGGAAGTACCTTGTGTATTTTATCAGAATGTCCTTTCTCAGTGAGGTTTGGCATGTACATTGCAACTTATATAATTAGTACTCTATTTCAGGTTAGTATAAAAAATTGGAGAAAACAGAAGTAAAAAGAATTCAAAGCAGGCAAAATAGAGAACTTTTTCACTCACTTGTATCCTAAAGATAGAATATTATTCTTGTACGTAGTGAAAATCTACACTTTTAGTATATAGCTGAGCATACACTATTGTACCTTTATCTGCAATTTCTATATTAGATATTACTTCGATTATCTGTACAGCTATCTAATAGTATGTATAGACAAAAGCTCATGCCAGTGCCTACACACAGCATAATTCTTAGCATACTCTTAGCATTCACACTACACTAAATGAGGTGAGTTTTCTATTTAACGTGATCACTTGAATAAGCATTTGCAGGAGAAGAGACATAAAAAATGTAGTTATATTTCCCTCTAAAGGTTGAATTGGTTTGCCGAAACTTTCAAAAGGCCCTTCGAAAATTACATTTTTATGTGTATAGGAACTGAATATATTCCAAAGATATCCAAAATACTGTCACCAAATGGAAAGCTTTTAGAAAAGTATTAGGAGATTATATTTATTTATTAGGAGATTATATTTACCAGAGCTGACTGGTAAACCTTAGTGATTTCCTTCTCATTATTTACACAGGATCCACACCCATTTCCTCTGTATAAATTGTTCATTTTTGGGTATGATACAGCAGTTATTCAATTTCCTTACCAAACTCCAGTGGAAAAGCAGGTGCTCTGAGAAATTCACAGGGTCTGGCTAGTCAACATAACTGGGACTACATTCAGTAGCTAAAAAATCCCTTTGTGTTTTAAGGAGAGCGAAAAGGTTATTTTTTTTTAGGGGAAGACCTTTAAATAGGGAACAGTTTTTGCATTTGAAAATCCTATTTTTAATCTCCCTTGCAGTGAGTGTTCAGGGATAGTAATAACACTCTTCTTGAGAATCTGGGGCTTTGTCAGTTGTGCTGGTTAAAGGTTTCATTATTCGTTATTGGCAGAACACACAGGCATGAGGCATTCATTAGTTTATCATTCTAAGTTAATATATGGTGTCTATTTAAATGTAGGAAAATCACTTGCAAAAATAGCTTAGTACAATGTGTGCTGCTTATTTATTGGAAGAAGAATTATGGCAAATCACCAAAGATAAAGAACTGTTCTTTTCCAGAGGTTAATATCATATCAAAACATATCAGCAAAATATCACCTTAACACAATCCAGTTCGAAACTATGTATCTCAAAATATTTTTTTCTGGATATGCGTATATATATGTATATCTAAGCTATTTGTAATTGCATGGTTAAAAGAAACGTGAATAATGCAAATTTTGTCTCTGTTTTAAAGATCTAAGCATGATTAGCACAGATAAACCCATTTATGATATAGACAGTTCATTAGAATATCTTTAGAAACTCCTAATCTCCAACTAACAAGGTGCTCCAGGACTCTCGGTTTTCATCCTTCACTAAAACACTTCAAAAAATGAGCTGCTAGGCTAATTCCCTATGAAAATGGAGTTGTGACCACCATAGATTACACTATGTATTTTACAAGTCAATTTTATCAGAGTGATTAGGGGTTATTTTAAGTGTACTGTTTTGTATTTAAATACGTTAAATTAATTACAACTGTTGGATCATATTGCATATATTATATTTTATAATACTGTATGTTAATGTATTCTTCTCCACACTTCATGATATAATGATCCATTATACAAACTGGAAAATTAAATGTCATTTCAGACATAACAGTGATGAAATTCATAAGCAATATTATCCTCTTGTTTAATTGTGCCATTATACAATTACAAAAGAAAGCACTATAGGACGTCATATAAGGAAGCAAAAAGATGTGCCTTTAGTACTTAACCTTATAAGTGTTCTCAAAGCTTTTTAGATATTCTTACCCATAAGGTGGTTTTGGAATAGAGCTCAGGCTTCTGCCTAGACTAACCAGACTTGTAAGACACCATTGAACTAGCTGAATGGCATTAACTCACTTTAACTTCCTTAGTTACCACAAATATCTCTGAAGCAGGCAAAATGATTAACTACCAACAAAAAAAGATTTCCAACAGAGGAAAGTTTGTTTTCAAACAAACCTCTCTGAAGAGCAAAAAGCACAGTCTAAATGTGTTTTCAGAACCTAGAACAGAAGTTATTTTTGCTTTTGTGTTCCAAACTATATTAGAGATGAGGTGGTATGTGTGGAGTAAAGGTGTGGGAGACACCATTAATCACAGGAAGGCCTCCAGCCTTCACAGCTATACAGTTTCTTAAGTGATAAGAAATCTGCATTCCAGAGTAATCTGTGATTTAGTCCATCTTTCAGGGTATCTGGATTAGAGCTAGCAGTTATATTTACAGTGATTATTCAGAGTTACTTGTGCAAAACACTTCAGAAATAAAACACAATTCAGATGTTTCTACAGTCATTCCTTCTTACACAGTTTCATTTTTCTGCCTACTTGTCTACAAGTAGACATCAATTTTCTGAATTTCCTCTCTTATCTTGTAATGATACAGACAATGTGCACTCGAATTCCAATAATGCTTTTAATGTGTAGTACTACTACAGACTAGTTTAAACAACAGCATTTCATGGCACCTCACATTTTCCTGTTAGTTGGCATCTACGGTAAGCAATTAATAAGCATGAAAAGAGAAAATAATGCAGTTTGTTTAATGATGAATCTGGCTAATCAGGCATTTAATTTTATGTCAAAGCTTCCAGAAGCAGAATTCCTTTTCAGTTCTCAGAAATTTAGGCCCACCTAGAAGTCTGAGTGCAAGTTCTTCCTTAAACCAGAGGTTTTCTAGGGTAGGTGACTCTGCTGTCTTTCTAGGTAATTCTACTTGACCAATAGATGATGTCCTGGTTTGAGCCAGGATGAAGCCAATTTTCCTTTAACTGATTTTTTTTTCCTTCAGTAAGATTTCTTTTAACTAGCACCAGAGCATTCCAACTAAGGCTGGTAAGAGTGGAATGTTTTTCTAACTGCTGGGTCTTCAAGGTTGCATCTTTATTCTGCTGGCTCAGACACCACAGGGAGATCTATGACCCCCTCATAGGAGGCTGAGTTAGACAGACAGCAAAGTTGGCCAGGGATATTCCATTTCATATGTCTACATAAGCTCAGAGAGAGGTCAGAAACCACAGAAGACAACTTCCTTCCTTCTTCTTCTTCCCTTCCCTCCCATCCATGGCCAACGTCAGGGGAGGACTCCGTCCATCCATCACCGTCGACCCCCAGACTCGAGCTCTCCTGTCCCTCATCACTCTGTGCTTTCTCCAGCAGCTCTGGGATTTTTGGGGACTGTTTGTAGCTAAGAAGAGTGCTGTTGGAGCTGCTGGGGGTGGGGGGACGAGAGAGGCTTTTGCCCACACCTGAACATGTTTGTATATAATGGTATAAATTTTCTTATATCATAATTAAAGCTGTGTAGTTAAGTTTTCAATCCAGCCAAGTCTCTCTCTTTTTCTCTCTTTCCTTCCCTACCTGGGTGGGAGGAAGGAGGGATCGAGAGCGTTGTTGTTGAACCTGAGTGAAACAGTGACAGATGATCATGTTTGAGTGTGCAGGGGTGGTAGAGGTCAACTTTAGAGATACCTTCCAACCTTAACAATTCTGCAATTCTCTGATAACCAAGTTTCCTGAAGGTAGTTCAACATCAGTGAGTCAAAGTTCCTATTTAATCACTACAGACTGCTGCATGCTATAAGAAAAACAATTATTGAGATTCTGACCGTGTTTTCTTTGTATGACTTTGTGCTGCTTTGATAGCCACTTTTTGTAAATACAAGAAGCAAATTTGCCTGAAGGCCATAGTTTGAAGTCGGCATTGGGCAATATCATTAAGAAATTCTGAAACAAATTCTCACACTTCTAAATACTCTGCAACCCTGAAGAAGAGCTGTGAGCTACGTTGAACAGTAGTCTATAGGTAAACAGTTTTCAAGTAAATACAAGAGAGGCAGTTATTTTAATGTTGCTGTGGAGGCATTTATTCTGTAAAGAAACCTTCTGTTGCCAACAGGGACCTTCTAGCAACAGTATGGAACGCCTTCAATCTCAGCCTTTTCTTTAAATGCATGAAAATACTGGAAAGAAGTATTTAATATCATAAAGATCTACTTAATGAAGAACTACCCTCCTCATATCTTTACCATCACTTCTCAGTTGCTAAATGATCTCCCTATCTAAAATGGATCTTTAAGATATACAGCTCACTTGCTGTTTATCATACTTGTTCTACAAATACAATACATAAACACATTCCAGTTCTGCTCTCGGTAAATCAGAGAAGTGCAAGGTTTTTTTCCTGTAAAATTATTGTGCAGAAGATGAAAGTGTGGCATGACATGATGACTGTAGTCCTTTTGTATCTGTATGACTTTTCTCTAGTGATGTCTTGTGTTTGCAGAAAGCATGGATGCCTTCTGAGCCACTGAGGGCAGAGGAATAGAGCTGATGGAACAAAACTGGCTCTGACAAAAGCCTAAACTCTGCCATTAATTGTTTGTTCACTGCAGAAATTTGTACAAGTGAAAATTCCAGGGTTATTTTTTGTTCAGCTTTTCTTAAAGCTAGTATTTCCAAAAGTATAATTAACACAGGATCATCTCAAAATTACATGCCTCAATATGTAACTAGCTTTTGTCCTTAATTTTAGGAAAAGAAAACAATTTTGTTGCTTATTATTGTCAGACCATAATTTTGTGATAGAAAAATTCCATGTGGATGTCTACAAAAAGTTTAATTTGTGGCAGGAAGTTGGAAATACTCAGATTCAGTCTGGATAATCAAGGAAAAAGGGGTTAAAAGAAGGGATGGTGTATAAGAAAAAGGCATATTCCTGGGTCACAAGTCTTAGGAGAAAAGAGGAAAATATCTTCAAAGTGTAAGTGTGCTGTCTTTCACAGGCTTGAACATAAGGCACAATAATTTAGAATTTCTATTCTGCTGCCACTAAGTCTCTGAGAAATGCCCTAATAAATATGTGTATGTCCTTTGTTGATTATTCTGGAGGACAACAACTTACTGCTATTGTCTTCTACACTATTTTTTTTTCAAGGAATGGAGCTCTGTGTAATGGACTGAATCAGACATTCCAGTCATTCCAAGAAAGTATGTTGACCACTATGATTTCCAATGACAAATTTGATTATGGTAGATGCTAGTTTCTTTGGATTAACCAATTCATGGATGCTGTTGTTTTGTTGTTTGGTTTTTTTCCCCCCACCACTGGCCAACTGTCATCCTAGGTGTTATTTAGGGAAATTATTTCTTATTAATGTACCGTTATCAATAGTGTAATGTTATTCTGGCAAGCAGCATCAACTGTTAATTGGATCATTTGTATCAAGAATGATCTTTCAAGCTGGAATAAATAGTAGTAACACGCAAAGACCAGAACAATAACACCTAGGTTTCTTTGTGACACTAGCAGATTGGTTGAGCTGAATTAGGAAAAAATACAGGTTCATGTGGAAACCCAAGGTTGGAGTCTTCCCTCTTGGATACCTCTATAGACTCTGGACAGGAAATGTCTTGCAACTTTTGTGTTGTTAGGTTTGTTATAGCTAATTTGTGTGCCAATAGGGAGACAACTTTCAGATTTTCCATAATTTTGACTGTTAAAAGATAATCCTTTGAAGTAAAGTGAAGTGTGATTCTTATATGTGTTAACTTCATCCTAACAGTATAACAGTGATGAAATCACAACTGCATGATCTGAACACTTGATAGCAACAAGATTCTGCACCCTGAAAACAGCTCTGGTTGCAAGTACCAGGAATCAGATAGGCACTGTTAATACGGAGTAATATAAAGTTTGCATTAAAGAGCTCATTGAGAATATAGAACAGCCACAATGAGACAGCCATAAAATTTATGACCATATGAATATGAAAAATAAGCAAATTTTACAATGGTTTAAATGTAGACCAGGATTAATGAAATAGTAATAGAAATACATGGAAAGAACACACAGAAGGTGAAAAGCAAACAGTAAGCGGGAATTGAAGGTCAGTTTATTAACGTTGAGAAAATCAGTTCATCTGCATCCATCCATTTGCCAAAGCTGGGTCTAAGGTACACAGGAAAAGTTATTTCCAGTTTACTCTTACACAACTATTTCAAAATTCATGGTGATTTTTTAAAGGAAAGCGTGTATCAAAATACACAGTGTATAAATATCTTGTTTACTTCATAGTCATCACTTCCTGCCACACATACTTGGAATGTATTGTTTGCATTTTTGTTAAATTATTATACTGCAGTAGGTTTTAATTTATCAGTTTTAAAAATTCTAAATTGAAGTTATGAATGATTGAAAAATAAAAAAGTGATACAAAGTTCTCCTGCAGTATGTTTCTTAGGTGTAAGCCAGTCTTTCCTTTCTGGTCTGTAAAGTCACAGCAAGAATCCGCACTCGTGGCTTAGGGTTATAAAAGCTTTACTTTCTCTGATTTTTTTACAGTGAAGCGAATGAAAAGCATCTGATATTTTTCTCAGGTCTTCCATATCCAAAGCGGACACCATATCTGACAAAATTTTAGGTATAAAATAAAGCTGTGGCTCTGACTTTTCCTTCCAGTTTTTAGCAATAAATTGTTAGGTTTAATCTGCTCTAAACTTGTCCATGTCATAAAGCCTTTTTTATTTATAATTCACAGTTAGCTCTTTGTTTTAGGCTAATGGAAGTTTTCTTGTTTTACAGAAGAAAAAATGCAATTACTGACCCCTGTCATTTAAAAACTGAAATTAATGTTAAACTGTGTCAGTTTTGGTAAGAAGACTGTCTATTTGGAGTTTCCTTATTACATTACCAACTGCTAGTTGTGTATGCTGATCTATATACTGAAATAAATCTTTCCTGTATTTACACTTTGTTATTATAATAGTAAGTTCAGATTCAAGAACTGTAAAAAAGTGTTAAACCTTAAAGCGAAGTAGTGCTTTTTAAGGAAACTTTTCTATTTATAGTGCTAAAATAATATGTAATGAATAAAGATGTGCTCACTTAAAAAAAAAAAAGAATTCACTTGGCAAGGCTGTCTTACATGTTCCCTGGGACTTATTGCCTTACAGAATGGCCAACATATGTGAGGTAACAAGTTTCCTCTTCAATACAGTAATTGGCAACACTCCGGGGGAAAAAAAAAAAAAGGAAAACAAACAAAAAAACTAATCTACCCAATCAAACAATTTAAAGAGAGAGATAAGACTGTGTTAAGATACAATTTTAAAAGAGTCCTGTGATTTCTGGCTTCTTGTGTTATTTTCTGAGAAAAAATCTTGACATGCCACTAACAGAAGCTGTGCCCATGTATCTGCAGGGACTTCATGGTTCAGATACAGTACTACTTCCACCTGTGCAAATATCAATAAAATTAACTTCAGAACTGAAAGGTCAGGTCCAATTTGTCATCTCTGCTATGAGGCTGATGACAAATGACTAAGGCTTTATAAGCAAAAGGTAAGTCGAAAAAGAGAGAAAAAATATTGAGGTAGGGAACTGTGAATGTCTAAAAATACAGCAAAACTGGACTTCCTAAGTCAGAGTGTTTTCCTGTTTGTCACATATGTTGAAGTATCACTTGGCTCTGCTCCTTTTTCCAAAGTGGAACAGTTTCTCTTCCTAAGGGGACTAAATTTCTTCCTGACATGAAGCCTTGACAACCTCAGGCTACCAAAGGCAGTCTTTTCTTCTTCTTCCATATTGTCATATGATAGTGTCTTTGTCCAAGGATAGATCAGCTCTGATCCTCTACTTTTCTGCCACCTACTTACTGTCAGATTTCTATGTGCTAGAGAGGTAATTCCAATAGTGCTCAAGGGAAACTTACATGTTAGGATCATTGTAACCACTTACAAATATTTGTGTGTGTGAGAATGTGTATTTTGGTTTTTTATATGTGTTTATATTTTGTAAATATATTTTATATAGTTTTACAGCTTGTGTAAATATGTATGTGTATATGTGATGTATGGTCTTATAAAAATTATGTGATTAATCATTACTTTACCAATATGATACATCTTTTTAAAAATCTCTGAACAACTCTGGAAATAGGCATATTGGCATGCATTTCACTTCACGACTATGCTGTCAACTGATGTTTTACATGCAGATGTTGTTCACAATATTTTCAAACTGCAAATGTGTTTGTAATGAAGCTGCTTGTGTTAATGAGAAGTGCAAGATGAGACCTATATTTTAAAATATTTTTAGGTTCCTCTGAATTGTAGGATGTCTATAAGCAGTGATTATCATTGCTTCCTACAGACACTTGTAAAACTAATTCCATGAAGGGAACAAAAAGCACTGGAGTATGGTTTGGTGAGTCCACTTAATAATTTAAATTAAAAAGAAGTCAAAGCGTCTTTGATTTATAGAACCAGTTCAATAACCTGGAATCTGTGGATCTCTACCTGGGGATGGAGGAGGAGTCAACTGAAACTTTATGGGTGAGGGTTAAAGGGAAGACAGGGGCAGGAGATGTCCTAGTGCCAGTCTGCTACAGGCCACCAGACCAGGCTGATTGAGCAGATAAAGCCCTCTACAGGCAGATAGGAGCAGCTTCGCTCTCACAGGCCCTGATCCTCATAGGGGATTTCAACCACCCCAGTATCTGCTGCAGAAACAGCACAGCAAAACACCAGCAATCCAGGAAGTTCCTGGAATGCATTGATGACAAATTCCTCCTCCAAATGCTAGAGAGAAGATGCTTTACTGGACTATGTTCTCACCAACAGAGAAGGGCTAGTTGATGATGTAAGACTTAAAGGCAGACTAGGCTGTAACGACCATGACATGGTCAAATTCATGATCCTTAGGGCAGCAAGGAAGGAATGAAACAAGCTCGCTACCCTCAGCTTCAAGAGAGCAGACTTTGGTCTCTTCAAGGATCTGCTTGGTTTGGTACAGTGTGACAAAGCCCTGGAGGGAAGGGGAGCCCAGGAAAGCTGGTCCATAATCAAGGATTACCTCCTCCATGCACAGGAGCTATGTATCACAACGAAGAAGAAGACAGGCAGGAGAGCCATGAGGCCTGTATGGATGAGCAAGGAGCTTCTAGACTGAGTTAAATGCAAAAACAAGGTCTTCAGAGAGTGAAAACAGGGACAAATATCCTGGGGGGAATACAGATAAGTTGTCAGTGAAGCAAGGGATCAGGTAAGGAAAGCCAAAGCACAGACAGAGTTGGACCTGGCTAGGGAAACTACGAACAAGAAAGGATTCTACATTTATGTCAGCAATAAGAAGAAGACAAAGGAAACTGTGGGCTCGCTTCAGAAGGAAACTGGAGACCTGGCCGTGCAGGACAGAGAAGGGTGAGGTATGCAATGACTACTTTGCCTCAGTCTTCACTGGCAAAGGCTCTGGTCACACCATCCAAGTTAAGAGAAGGCAAAGGCATGGACTGTGAAAAGGCAGATCTCCCTACTGTAGGAGAAGAGCAGGCTTGTGACCATCTAAAGGACCTGAAGATGCGCAACTCTGTGTGACCTGGTGGGTTTCATCCACGGCTCCTGGGGGAACTGGCCAATGAAGTTGCAAAGCCTCTGTCTGTCCATCATATTTGAAAAGTCTTGGTAGTCTGGAGAAATTCCCACTGACTGTAAAAGAGGAAACATCATTCCCATTTCCAAGAAGGGAAAAAAGGAAGACCTAGGGAACTATAGACCGGTCAGTCTCGCCTCTGTGCCAAGCAAGATCAAGGAGCAGAGCCTCCTGAAGGCTCTGCTAAGGCATGTCGAAAGCAAAGGGCTGATTAGTAACAGCCAACATGGCTTCACCAAGGGCAAATCCTGCCTGTCTAATTTGGTGACTTTCTACAGTGGGGTCACAAAATTGGTGGACAAAGAAAGAGTATGTGATATCATCTACCTGGACCTGTGCAAAGTCTTCAACACTGTCCCACATGACACCCTGGTATCGAAACTGGAATGATCCCGATCTGATGGATGGACCACTCATTGGGTAAGGAACTGGCTGGATGGTTCGATTCAAAGAGTGGTGATCAATGGCTCAATGTCCAGGTGGAGATCAGTGACTACTGGTGTTCCTAAAGGGTCACTACTTGGACTGGTGCCATTTAATATCTTTGTTGGTGACATGGACAGTGGAATTGAGTGCACCCTCAGCAAGTTTGCTGATGACACCAAAGTATGTGGTGAGGTCGACAAGCTGGAGGGAAGAGATGTCATCCAGATGGACCTTGACACGCTTGAGAAGTGGGCTTGTGCAAATTGCATGAAGTTCAACCAGACCAAGTGCAAGGTCCTGCACCTGGGTTGAGACAATCCCAAACACAGATGCAGGCTGGGTAAGCAATGGATTGAAAAGAGTCTGGAGGAGAAGGACTTTAAGGACTTTAATTCCCAAATGGGAATCCCAAATCTTGCTAGGGATGTAAAGAGCAATTAGAAAAGCTTCTATAGGTATGTTGGAGATAAAAGTACAACCAAGGAAATGGTAGGCCCTCTCCTGAAGGAAACAGGAGATCTACCTACCCAAGATATTGTGTCTTGTGTTTTGGTATTTATAGGGATCAGTGAATGCACATAAAGTAGAGCCAAAATGTATCAAGATAACCTAGCTGTCTCTTACAACATTGACTAGGTTCAAATTGTTCTTTCAATAAAGTCACAATAGGCTGAATTTCAATCTTAAATTTGTTGATGAACTAGAAAGTTCATACAAAATATATAATGCAAGTCAGATAAGAAAATGACTGTGGAAAAAAAACATGAAAAGAAGACAAACTATATATTGAGTATAAGAATCTGGACTTCCTATTCCACTATATAAATTTACATACTCACAAAACATAGCACATTATTTAAAAATTTGGGCATCCAGACCTAAAAAAAAAGAAAAAAAGTATTTTCTATATCAGTCCTTAACAGAGTAAGGGAAACAATTAAGTGAAAGTGCTTAGGTGTTGCAGAGAAAAAAGTGTTTTGAAAACAAAGTACTGCACGGTGCCATTTTTAATTGCCTAAAAACACAACTGAAAAAAAGCAACCAACCAACAACAAAAAAACATATTAAAATAATTCTATTTGTTTCTATATATAGTCAGTTATTTAGTAACAAGGCTTGACAAAAAATTCCAAAATCTACAAGATACAATACACCAAAGCACTCCTAAAGGAGTCCTGTTAATTCTGTGTATTGACTTTCATGTGATATCTGGTTAATATTTGCTGCCCCCTGTAGTTTACTCTTACATAGTTTCCATACAATCATCTGAAGTGACTTTCAAATCTAGAAACTCGAATTATAAACCAAGCATTGTGATATTTCCTCATTACTCTTTGGTTATTTTTTATTTCCATCATCCTGTCTGAACTGTTGTTTTTCTGAGAGTTAGGAGGATTCTCAATGAAGTTTTTGTTCAAATATTATTTGATAGATTAAAATGAACAGATATTTTGAAGTACATCTATCATATTTTAGACATGACTCTTCTAAAATAAACATAATTTCCATTTAAGAGGCAAACCAGACAAATATTTAACCAACTGCCTTGAAAATACTTGGAGTGTATAAATTTCAGCAGATTCCTTATAGTTTCTTGAAGTCTATTTTTTAGGAAAACAATGAAAAGTGGTAGTTTGGAAGTTCAGGAGGCATCTAAAACACTTGCTGAATTTAAAATAACTATCTTATTATCACTGGGTAATGACATATCACTGTGCTCCAGAATTTAGTAACCAGACTGCACATCAGCATGGTCCTAGTGTTGAAGAAGGAGGGATTAAAACAGCCTAGCAGTACCTTACACAAGAAAAGAGGGTTGCTGTGAGGTAAGGCTCAGGTTTTTTAACCCCATAATGTTAGAACCTGCTCAAGATAATCAGTTCCTTGAGGGCATTATGACTTACTGGAGGTGTGATGAAGCAACTAAGCAAGTATCAAGGGACATTTTTGTAGTAATTTAGAAGAAGAAAACTCTGAATTCTGGAAAACTATAACCTGAAGAAGTTTGTGGCACATTATTCTATTAGGTCTTGAAAGATAAGGACTTATGGGTAACAGTTGCCAAGAAAGACATCCAAGTTCAAAAAACTGCGTTCAAAGTGTTCAAACTCAAATCCTCCCAACCATTGAACATTAATTTATCTCATTTACAAATGACAAGTAATGAAGTTAAAAGGCAAAGTGAAATCAGATATGAAAATAGGGCCAGAGATGTCAGGCACTGGCACAGATCAGGAAAAAATAGCAAATCCAATCTAGTTCAGGAAAATCCTGGTAAATATGTAATTACCTTGAAGCTATACCTGACCTTCAACAAAGACAGTCATGACATGCTTAAGGCAAAATAATCAAATGAGAAATTACCTAGGCAATTTAAAATTGGTCTGTGCTTGTAGAGTTCATCAATTCCAAATGCTAGGCCTGAGCAGCTCCAAGACAGAGCAATGTATGGGGATTTTTTTGGTTTAGTGGATGAAGGCACCAACTTAAATGTCAGCATTTGTTTTACACAAGTATACACTTGTTAGTCTGTGTACCTAAGGTAGAAATTTGTCTTTGTTAACAAATTAAGCAAACAAAAGAAGGATGAAGAGTTGATGGAAAGCAAAAAGAGGGGAATATATAATGTAAAAGCCTGTATTTCAAATAGTGTTTCAGGAACTTAAAAGTGAGCAAAACTATTAGTAAAATATGTTCCCTTACTTCCTTTGCATGCTTGCCTGAAACTCCTATAGCCAGTTTAGCATTTAACCCACCCACAATATATTAAGAAATGGTAATAAAAACAGCTTTTATATATGCACTGGAAAAGTCTTGCAAATTTAAACATGACACTTCTTTAAAATAGCAGAATGGTCACTGAGTCGTATTCCTTATGCAGAACAAATTTATCAACCCATAGATCTGAACTTCAGAAAAAGGTCATTTCAGTAATTTGTTTTAATTTACTGTATAACAAGATAAAGAATGTCTCTTCCCCAGTCCTGACTCATGCCATTGCACTGCCTTAACAAAACATGTCTTTTGGAAAAGCATCTAATCTTTAGTTTAAAACCTGCTGTATGGAGAATCCACACTATTCTTAGGTAAGTCATTTTAGTGTCTAAGTAACCTTGCTCCTTAAATTAGATGTTATTTGTCATCGCAAGTTGTCTTTTTAGTGGCTTTGACACACAGGAATTTGACACCTGTCACAGCAAAAATAAATACATAAGTACTACAGAAAAATAACTTTAGTTCCTTCTGCTTAAACTACATAGATTGAGCTCTTTAATCCCTTACAATAAATATGCTTCCTCAATTCTTGTGATTTTTCTAAGGAATATGTTAAAATACCACGCCTGTTTATATTGCACATATGCTATCCATTTCATCACATGTTTTGTTTCTAGTGTTCTGCATGTATTATTATTTATAACATTCCTTTACCATATCCCACGCTTTCTTCAAAACCCTGTCGTGATTTACAGAAGTCTCAGTGAATTCTAAACTTAATTCCTATCTTAGAAATCTTTATCATGTGTAAAAGTAGCTTCCTTAAAATAACATGACATCACTCATATCACAGAATAATTCTGGTTGGAAAGAACCTGTAAGATCACCAAGTCCAACCATAGCATAACATTACCAATCATTAAAATAACTCTACCAGGTAGTGCTTAAACCATATCCCTAAGCACCACATCTACATGTCTTCTAGGGATGGTGATTCAACCATCTCCCTGGTCACCATCTTCCAGTGTCTAATTACTCTTCCAGTGAAGAAGTTTCTTCAGATATTTAATCTAAACCTCCTCTGGTGCAACTTGAGCCCATTTCCTCTTGTTCTATCACTTGTTACTAGGTAGAAGAGCCCAACACCCACGTCGCTACAACCTCCTTTCAGGTAGCTGTAGAGAGTGATAAGGTCTCCCCTCAGCCTCCTCTGCTCCAGTCTGACCAACCCCAATTCCCTCAGATGCTCCTCACTGGACTTTATTCTGAAAACCCTTTACCAGCTTTTTTGCCCTTCTTTGGACTCAGTCTCACACCTCAGTGTCGATTCAGTAGTGGAGGGCCCAAAAGTGAACACAGTATTTGAGGTGCAGCCCCACCAGCGCTGACCACGAGGGGACAATCACTGTCTAACTCGTGCTGGCCGCTCTATTGCTGATACAATCAGGATGCTATGGGACTTCTTGGCCACCATGGCACACTGCTGGCTGATGTTCAGATGGCTGTTGATCAGCACACCCAGGTCCTTCTCCTCTGGGCAGCTTTCCAGCCACTCTTCCCCAAGCTAGTAGTGTTGCATGGGACTGCAAGTCCAGGATCTGACACTTGGCCTTGTTGAACTGGCTGCCAGATGGATTTTACTCCATCCCCCATGACCATTTGAATCCAGCCATCCATCCAGCTTTTTATCTGGTGTACACCAGTCTAAGCCATATGTAGCTAGTTTCTCCATGAGAATGCTGTGGGAAACAGTGTTGTAAGCTTTACCAAGATCCAGGTAAATGATATCCACAGCATTTCCCTCATCCACTAAATGGATCACATTGTCATAGAAGGAGATCAGTTTAGTTAAGCAGGACCTGGCTTTCATGAACCCGTGCTGATTTGGCCTGACCACCTGGTTGTTCTGCGTGTGTTGCATAATGGCACTCAAGATGCTCTGCTCCCTAACCTTTCCCAGCACTGAGAACAGACTGACAGGCCTGTAGCTTCTGCCTTTTCTTGCAGATGGGGGTCACATTTGCCAATCTGCAGTCTCCTGGGACCTCCCTGGTTAGCCAGGAGTGCTGGTAAATGATGGAAAGTGCCTTGGTGAGCATTTATGCCAGATCCCTCAGAATTCTTGGGTGTATCACATCTGTCCCCATAGATTTGTGTGTGCCTAGGTGGTAAATCAGGTTGCTAACCATCTCCTCTTGGGCTATGAAGGCTTCAGACTGCTCCCTGTCTCTGTCTTCCAGCTCAGGGGACTGGGTACCCAGGTAACAATTGGTCCTGTTACTAAAGACTGAGGCAAAGAAGGCATTAAGTACCTCAGCCTTCTCCTGATCCCTGACCACTGTGTTTTCCCCTGCATCAAATAAGATAGAGGTTCTCATTAGTCCTCCTTCTTATTCAACTGGGTTAATATATATATAAGCATTTCTTGTTATCTTTGACAGCTGCAGCCAGGTTGATTTCAAGTTGGGCTTTAGCCCTCCTGATTCTCTCATGACATCTTTGTAGTCATCCTGAATGGACTGCCCTTTTTCCAAAGGTCATAAACTCTCCTTTTTTCCCTAAGTAGCAGCCAGACCTCTATTCAGTCTGGCCAGTATTCTTCCCCACTAGCTTGTCTTTCAGCACAGGGGAACAGCTCATTCCTGTGCCTCTAAGACTTCTTTCTTGAAGAATGTCCAGCCTTCCTGGACTCCTTTGCCCTTCAGAACAGCCTCCCAAGGGACTGTGTCGACCAGTCTTTGAAACAAGTCAAAGTTTGCCTGCTGGAAGTCCAAGGAGGCAATTCTGCTGGTCCTCCTTTCTTCTCCAAGAATAGAGAACTCTATCATTTTATGGTTGCTATGCACAAGACCATCACATCCTCCACATGCCCATCTCTGTTGACAAACAGTAGGCCCAGTAGGGCACCTTCCCTAGTGGTCTCTATCTCCAGCTGCATCAGAAAGTTGTCCTCTACACACTCTAGGAACCTCCAGGACTCTTCCCTCTCTTCTGTATTGTTTCCAGCTGATATCTGGGAATTTTAAGTCCCTGGCAAAGACAAGGGCAAGCAATCAAAAGACTTCTCTCAGATATCTATAGAATACTTTGTCTATCTCTTCATCCTGGTTGGGTGGTCTCTAACAGACTCCCACCAAGATGTGTGCTTTGTTGGCCTTCGCCCTGATTCCTGCTGATAAACAATCAACACTATTGTTGCTATAATTAACTTCCAGGTATTTGTAGCACACTCTAACATACAGGGTGACCCAACCACTTCTGCTTTCTTGCCTGTCCCTTCTGAAAAGTTTGTGGCCATTGATTGCAGGCTTCAGTCATGTGAGTCCCCCCACTACGTTCTTGTGATGGTGATATATAATAGTTTTCTTGCACAACCTCTTTCAGCTCCTTTTGTTTTTTTGCCCATGCTGAGTGAGTTCTTCTTGATACACTTCAATTGGGCTGATGGTGCCACCGTCTTATTACAAGGCAAAGTCCTAATTCCTAGCTAACTGTTCTCAGGCACTTCCTCAGCAGCTAAACAACCACTGACCCATTTAGGGCTGTTATCATAATGCTTTCCTAGGAACAAATGCTAGATGGTCCACTAGAGTGATAAGAGTCTCTGTTTTAGTAGTGAAATTAATTTTTCTACAACTTTTCCTTGAAAGATGTTAAGATCCTTAAGATTGAGTACAAGAAACACTGTCTGTAGAATCTGGTAAAAATGGACTTCATTTTGCTTAGATGGGGGGCGAAAAATGAACTTAACTTTTAAATAACTAATTTGTATATAATATTTCCAAGGAGTCATTTACAATGAAAAAAAAATACGCTTTTGGAACTTCTCTGAGAGTAGCTTGGGACCTGACCGATTAATGGACAAAAGGCAGAGGAGGCAGACAAACGCTGCCATTGTCATGATAATACACACCACAATCATGGTGGTGACATATATTGCAAAACTGTACAATCATTTGGAATTACTGGAACAATGCTTAGGGAGTCCACAAAAAAATTTGTACATCATAATAATATTTGATTGTTCACAAGGCCATTAAAAAGCTGGACACTTTTATATAGTAAAATACTACAATTAAGTTCATAAGGTGACAGTCCCTCAAGTTAAATAAGGATAAACAAAAAATTGAAAGTTATTCCATTTATATTGGCATTTTCTTCTATTTGATAGTCTGTCTGAGTTATTTCTTCAGAGATTCTTGTGGAGCTAAGCTTAGGTTTTGCTTACCCATCATGCAAAAGGCAGTCATGGTCCAGTCATTTACTCTCCGCATCTCATCAAGTGAAAGATCTTTGGCAAGAGGAGCAGATCGTCTTTCATGCTTCTAAAACAACCCTCAAAGTACTCTGCTATGACACAAAATTTACTTGTAATTAAAAATTTCTGCTTTATGAAGGAGGTTGGTTTTTTTTTAATAGTTATTACTAAATACAAGTTTATAAATTTATAAGAAGGTACTTGTACTTAGTGATACTTAGGTGTTTAAGAGGGATAGGTGAACAAATGAAAGAACAGAAGAACATAATCAAGTGGAACATAGAAACATTTATATTTTTAAATTACCTGAAAACATATTTCAAGTAACTTTCATCTAAACCAAGACATTGTTCCAAACATACTTTGAAGAAACTGATACTTACTTTTACTAATGGAATGAAAGTCTGAGGCTTGTAGAATTAAGTTTCCTTTCAAAATAACAATGCTATCAAACTGTGATATTATTTATTTCTGATGAAATTCAGGTTTCACAGTGCTTGGTGAAGGGAGCAGGTGTAACATAAAAGCATTAGAGAAATATTTTTAAGGTTTTTCTAAAAATATTTAGGTTTTACAACATTAATCTTCAAAGGGAGAAAATTCTTAGATGCAAGAAACAAAAAAGTCAATAAATAAGTCACTCAAGAAGATTGTTGTCACAGAAGTACTGGGAAACAAATGGTGGTTAGCTGCTAAGGGCTTATTTATAACGTGCACTCTCTGTGTATTTTTACAAAGGAAAGACACTCACTGACTTGAGGAATTATCTTTTGCATGATACATTTTAGTCCCTGACCAAAAAGCCAAATACAGAAAACTAATAATATAATATAATAATAAAAACTGTCAATGGATGCACCTTCAGGAAGTGTTGTAACTCAAATGATAAATCCTAAGCCTAATAAATGACGTTGTTATCAGTGCTAACAGTACTGAACAAATATCTAGTTTTCTTTGACAGTATTGGCCACTTTTTCCTAAAGATTTCTCTAGATCACAGATCAGCAGTTCTGATAAGAGTTTCCTGCTACTGCTTTGGAAGTGGGAAAGACTCTGAGTGGTCTTGATTTTCAGTATAGAGCTAATGAGAAAAAGTAATAAAAATACACTGAAAGAACTTTCCCACCTTCTCTCTTAACTGTTGGGTATATCAAAGAATACTAATAAAATTACAATTGTTATAAATATAGTGACACCAACAACAGAAGAACACAACTACAGTAAGTTTTAGATTTAAAAGTCTATTGATGAATATTTTATAAAAATATTATTTTTTTATTGTACTTATCAGTAGTTACAATTATTTTTATCTTTAATTTGCAATTTATTAGACAAAGTACCTGAAATAATAGGTTTTTAATCCTTTCATAATTAAAAAAAAATTAAACACAACATGGCTTCAGGTAATTGCTAAATAGGTAAAATTGTCTGCATTTGGTGAATTTTATGTAGTGGAGATGACATGGGAGAGGGAAAATGGAAATTGCAGAGGAGGTAAGGGTATATCAGTACAGAAGAAAACATTTTAGAGCTGTGTAGTCATATTAGAATAAAGGTGTCATTAAAATATGTGCGCAGATGTTCTGGAGAAAAAGAGGCCAACTATAAGCTCTTGTCCATTCATGTTGATTTTTTGTTCTTTGCTCTCCCTGTTTTTTTTTTCTAATATAACAAACATTCAACTTAGATCCTTAAAGGAGTATGCAGACATCAAAGGAAATAAGGAAACCCTCCTGAGGGTCAAAACCAGAGGCGATAATTCAGAAATTATGCAAATTTAGGAATGCCAATTCCCTCAGTTGCTTCTTCTAAGACTTGAGCTCTAGAGCCATCACCAGCTTTGTTGCCCTTCTTTGCACACACTCCAGCACCGCAATATCCTTCTTGTAGTGAGGTGCCCAAGACTTACAATATTCAAGGTCTGGCCTTACCAGTGTTGAGTACAAGAGCACAATCATCTCACTAATCCTGTGTGCTGTTTTGGTTCTGGGATGGTTTCGGTAGTGGGGGAGAGGCTTCAGGGTTGGCTTTCGTAAGAAGCTACTAAAAGGTCCCCCAGCTCATGTGGTCATGGCTAAGCCATTAGAGAGAGACAATAGATGTGTTTCTGCCATTACCATATAAAACAACTGATACAAGACCTGAGAGCAGAGACAGCAATGAAGAACTGAGCTGCAGAGGTGAGAGCAGTGCCAGAGTGGAGATCCTGAGGTTGGTGAGGAAGAAGGGAAAGAAGGTGCCCTAGCAGAAGTTTCCATGCAGCCCACGGAGAGATGGCAGGCTGTCCCCTGCACTCATGGAGGAGCATGGTGGAGCATCCCTTGAAGGTGCCAGGAGGGACCAGTGTGGACCTGCAGCCATGGACGACCCCTTGCCAGAGGAGGTGACTGTTCCCAAAGCAGCCCATGGCTCTGTGGGAAGCCCTTGCAGGAACAGTCTGCTCCTGAGGGACTGCATCTCATGGGAGGGACTCATGTCAGAGAGGTTTGTGAAGGACTCTCTCCCATAGGAGGGAATCTGTGGGGAAACAAGGGGATACTGTAAGGAAATCCTTCTTTCTGAGGAGAAAGGAGCAGCAGGAACAACCATACTGTGAACTGACTCTAATCCCCATCCACTGTCCCCTTGTACTTGCTGGGAGGAAGGAGGTAGAGAAATCGGGAACAAAGTAATTTGGGTTGGGGAAGAAGGGAGGGGTGTGGGTAATGTATTTAAGCCCTGCTCTTTGTGTTTTCTGTGTCTTGTGTGCATTTGATTAGTGATAAATAAAATTATTATATTTCCCCAAGTTGCGTCTGTTTTGCCCATGACCGGAATAGGTTAAGACCCCTCCTTGCCCTTTGTCTCAACATATGAGCTTCTAGTTGGCCTTTGTCCTCCCCATCCACCAGTGTGTGTGTGTGTGAGTTGACAGGGGGGCCATGGGTAGTGACTGAGCAGCCATGTGGCTGATTCTTTGTTGTTGGTTAGGCCCAAACCATGACATCCTGCCAGTTATATTATTTCTGATGTAAGCCAGGATGCTGTTGGCCTTCTTGGCCAGTATGGCTCATTGTGGGCTCATATTCATCTAGCTATCAAACAGTGCACCCAGGTCCTTTCCTTCTAGGCAGCTTTCCAGCCACTTTTCCCCAGGCTTGCAGTGTTGCATGGGGTTGTTGTTACCCGGGTGCAGAACCAGGCCCTTGGACTTACTGAACCACTTAAAATTGGCTTTGGCTCATTGATCCACTGTGTCCATATCTCTCTGTAGAGATTTCCTACCCTCATGTAGATGAACACTCCCACTCGACTTGATGTTGTCTGCAAACTTACTGAAATTTTAAACAAAATCACAGAATCACAGAACAGTTGTGGCTGCAGAGAACCTCTGAGATCACCAAGTCCAACCACTACAAAAACAACAAACAAAACAAAACAAAATTAAACAAAACTAAACTAAACTGAACAACCTAGCGAAACCATCACAAACACACAACCTACAATCTCAACCACCTCCCTGTGCAGGCTATTACAGTGCCTAAGCCCTCTTTCAGTAAAGAAATCCTTCCTAGTGTCCAATCTAAACCTTCCCTGACACAACTTCAGACCACCCACCTCTCTACAACCTTCTTACAAGTAGTTGTAGAGGCAGTGATGTCTCCCCTCCACCTCCTCTTTTCCAAATTAAACATCCTTAGTTCCTTCAGCTGCTCCTCGTATTACTTGTTCTCTAAAATTTTAATAATACCCTTCCCCCCTCTAGTAACTTCTTCAAGAACTTTTCATGACCTTAGTAGATGTTTTGTAATTTCTGATATATTTTTAATGCAATGCTGATTTCTTGTTATTCTTAAAACAAGTGGAATATTGCTGGTACTTATTTTAAGAGAAAACTACTTTTAACCAAATAGTGCAGACAGTTATAATATTTGATGGTTATATAATATTAACTGCCTCAGAATGACAAGTGTTTCATGACAAAACAAATGGACACAAGAAAATTGAAAAACTTATTGATATCTTTTACCATTTTTTTCCGTGAAATTCTGTATGGCTGTCATCAGTCTGACCAAGTTTAATGTTGTTGCAAAAAACATTTAGTGCCACAGCCACCCACAGAATCACAGTCTTACGGGTTGGAAGGGATCTCGAAAGATCATCTAGTCTAACCCTCCCGCCAGAACACAATCACCTAGAGTACATCACACAGGAACATGTTCAGGTGGGTTTTGAATGTCTCCAGAGAAGGAGACTCCACAACCTCTCTGGGCAGCCTGTTCCAGTGCTCTGTCACTCTCACAGTAAAGAAGTTTTTTCTGATGTTTACCTGGAACCTCCTATGTTCCAGTTTGTACCCATTGCCCCTAGTCCTATCACTAGACATCACTGAAAAAAGCCTGGTCCCATCCTCCAGACACTCGCCCTTAACATATTTGTAAACATTGATGAGGTTGCCCCTCAGTCTCCTCTTCTCCAAGCCAAAGAACCCAGCTCCCTCAGCCTTTCCTCATAAGGGAGATGTTCGACACCCTTAATGATTTTTTAGGCTCTGTGCTGGACTCTTTCAAGCACTTCCCTGTCCTTCTTGAACTGAGGGGCCCAGAACTGGACACCATATTCCAGATGCAGCATCACCAAGGCAGAATAGAGGGGGAGGAGAACCTCCCTTGACCTACTAAGCACACGTTTTCTAATACACGCCAGGATGCCATTGGCCTTCTTGGCTACAAGGCCACTTTGCTGGCTCATGGTCATCCTCCTGTCTACCAGGACCTCCAGGTCTCTTTCTCTTACACTGCTCTCCAGCAGGTCAGCCTTCAATCTGTACTAGTCCATGGGGTTCTTTTTCCCTAGATGCAAGACTCTACATTTGCCCTTGCTGAATTTCATCAAGTTTCTCCCCGCCCAACTCTCCAGCCTGTCTAGCTCTCACTGAATGGCAGCACAGCCTTCTTATGTGTTAGCCACTGCTCCCATTTTTGTGTCATCATCAAACTTGCTGAGGGCACACTCTGTTCCCTCATGCAGGTTATTGATGAAAATACTGAATAGTACCGGTCCCAGTACCAACCCCTGAGGGAGTCCCCTAGTCACAGATCTCCGACTAGATTTTGTCCCATTGACCACAACTCTCTGAATTCTTCTTTTCAACTAGTTCATGATCCACCTTGCTACCTGATCATCAAGACCACACTTCCTCAGTTTATCTATGAGGGTGCTGTGGGAGACAGTGTCCAATGCTTTACTGAAGTCTAGATAAACCACATCTACTGCCCTACCATCATCTATCCACCTAGTTACTTCCTCATAGAAGGCTATAAGGTTGGTCAAACATGAGTTTCCCTTGGTAAAACCATGTTGGATGCTCTTAATGACCCCTTCATCCTTGATATGCCTAGAGATAGTGCCAAGAATAAGTTGTTCCATCACCTTTCCAGGGATGGAGGTGGTGCTGACCGGCCTATAGTTGCCCGTGTCCTCCTTCTTGCCCTTCTTGTAGACTGGAGTGACATTCGCTGTCCTCCAGTTCTCAGGCATATCTCCTGTTGCCCACAACTTACCAAAGATGATGGAGAGTAGCCTAGCAATGACCTCTGCCAGTTCCCTCAGCACCCACAGGTGTATTCCATCTGGACCCATTGATTTATGGATGTCCAGGCTGCTTAACTGATCTGTAACCCAATCCTCATCTACCAAAGCAAAATGTTCCTTCATCCTGATTTCTTCTGGGGCTTTAGGGATCTGGGACTCCTGGGCAGAGTCTGCAGCATTAAAGACAGAGGCAAAGAAGGCATTCAGTACCTCTGCCTTCTTTATATCCTCTGTCACCAGGGCACCCACTTCATTCAGCGGTGGGCCTATATTGCCTCTAGTGTTAGTTCTATCTGCAATGTACTTGAAGAAGCCCTTTCTATTGTCTCTGATCTCACTAGCAAGCTTTAGTTCCAAGGAGGCCTTAGCTTTCCTAGTTGTCTCCTTACATCCTCTGGCAAGAGTCCTATATTCCTCCCAAGTGGCTAGCCCCTCCTTCCATGAGCCATAGATTCTCTTTTTCCATTTGAGTTTGCCCAGCAGTTCCTTGTTTAACCATGCAGGTCTCCTGGCTCCCTTACTTGATTTCCTACCCATTGAGATGCTCTGATGCTGAGCTTCGAAGAAGTGGGACGTGGTGCTTGAATGTTGACCAACTATCTTGAGCCCCTTTACCATCTAGTACCCTGTCCCATGGGACTTCTCTTAATAATTGATTGAAGAGGTCAAAGTTGGCCCTGTGGAAGTCCAGGGTTCTGATCCTGCTAGGTATTCTGTTTCTCCCACACGGGATCCTGCATTCCACTGTTTCATGATCACTGCAGCCAAGGCAGCCATTGACCATCACTGCTTCAACCAGACTCTCTTTGTTGGTGAGTACAAGCAGCGCTTCTCTCCTAATTGGTTTGTCCACCATTTGTATCAAGAAGGTATCATCGATGCATTGGAGGAGCCTCCTAGACTGTGAATGGCTGGCTGTGTAGGCCTTCCAGCAAGTATCTGAGTAGTTAAAAACACCCATGGTGACCAAGGCCTGTAGTTGCTAGGCTGCTTTCAGGTGCCTGTAGAAAGCCTCATCAGCTCCCTCGTCCTGATCAGGAGGTCTGTAACAGACCCCCACAACTGTATCACCCATGCCAGCCTGCCCCTTAATTTGTACCCACAGACTTTCCACTTGCTTCTCATCAGCCCCTGGACAGAGCTCAACACATTTTAGTTGCTCTGTCACATAAACAGCAACTCCACCATCTTGCTTTGCTTACCTGTCTTTCCTAAAAAGGACACAGCCATCCATGACCACATTCGAGTTACATGAACTCCCCCACCATGTCTCTGTAATTGCCACCAGATTATAACCCTTAGAGTGCACACAGACTTCTAACTCCTCCTGTTTATTCCCCATGCTGCCTGCATTGGTGTGCAGGCATTTCAGGGAGCCAACTGAGCATGCTGGTGGCACCCTTGGGAGGCGGGAGGCCTTCTGGTCTTCGTTAATACTAGAACAATGCCTCACTAGTTCAAACCCAGCTACAACCCCCTCCGACTTTGAATCTAGTTATAACTTTGTGAATGAGCCCTGCTAACTCCTGCCCTAGGAGCCTTTGTCCTCTGTGGGACAGGGTCTTCCTATCCAATGCCAGCAGGCCAGGTGTCCTGGAAATCAAACCATCCAGGAGTTTTGTCCCCTACCCCCTTCAAGTCTAGTTTAAATCTTTGCACAATACTAGCTATAGGTTTTCCTTTGTGCCATGGGCAGGCTTTCTCATTTCATACATTTGTTGTGAACAGCTATCATGCTAGACATCACAACCATTTTTCTAATGCTCTGTGCACACAATAAAACACCAGTTATTATTTTACCAACTAAAATTCTACCAGCCAGACTTATATTCATTTCTTGAGTCAATGTCAAGGAGGTTAAGTCCTTCAGCCAAGCTTTGTCTGTTAGGTGCTGAAGGCTGCTACTCCTTATTTTTACTGCCTAAAGGTATCCATCCAAGTGAGAACATACCCCCTGGTCAAAACTTTGGAGTGTAGCCAAATCTGTCAGATTATTTTTATGTTTCTGAAATGTCATTCAATAAAAATCTGTGTGAATGATACTGAGTTTCCCAGTCCACACTATCAATATAATAGCTTAATGACAACATGAACCTCAGGGTAGAGACCTGATACAGGCAGTCACAGCAATATCTCATTTCCATCCTGGTCTCCATGCACTGAACCAACATTTCAAGGACTAAACTAAAGCTGAGTTAAAGCGAGTAATACTGCCAGCCAACACAAAGCATTACTAGACCTTAAATTTGAGTAAAGCAGAGTGGAATAGGCTTTGATATTGCTAATTTCTATGGACTAAATCTATATAATCATCATTGGGTACAGCTGACAGTGTAAATGAAGTTTAGGTAAAGACTGAGTGGGGATGATATACTTAACGGTAACCAAAGTTTTACATTTACTTTTGTTTCCTAGAATCAAATGTGTAATAGGTTAGGATACAGGTCTTATTATCTTCTAGGCCCCCTAGAAAGGGGCCCCTGCCACCACATGAATTTTATTATATTTATTTTAATTTATTTTTTTATCTTTTATAATTTGGAATTGCTCAAGATATGTCTAAGACATGTCATGTATGCTCTTGCCCATTTAAATAAAAAATTCAATCTTAGGCCAGTTTCTCTTTTTTTAATAATACAGCCATTTTTGAAATTTAAGACTCAGACATACTGTGCTGTTTTGTCAGTCTCAGTAATTAAGGAAAAAGCATCACTAACACACTAAGGAGTTGGATAAATTTGCTTTACTTTTGATCTGGAGTTAGTTTCAGAGAGAATGTGGCAAAATATGGACCTTGTTTTAATTACTCTTTTTTTTTTTTTTTTTTTTTTTTCCTTATATAAATGCTCTCAGGGAACTAAAACTTTGTTTTCCATTGAAGCATACTTGGCATTCAGCTATTTTTCTTTCTCTAAAGTTAAGACTTTTTAGAGACATAGAAAGATGCAACAGTCTTGCTATTATGTTGTTGTTTCTTCAAGTCAATAGGCTTTAAATAAATGCCTACGTTGTTTTCAGCTTCTGTATAAAATTGAGATCAGGCAAGACCCACACTTCCCATTTCTTTTCAATGATAGCACCACTGATTTTGTTTTACTATTTTTTTTTTTCCTTGATATAGCTCCTTTTTGCTCAGGAGGTGAAGGAAGTGATGGGTTGTTTTATCCAGCCTCTTCACTCCATGATTACAGTGCAGCAGCATATACTGAGCCCCGTAAAGGAAAAAAAAAAACAAAACACTCCACTCTATTTCTTCTTCTGTGTCAGGGAGCAAAGAGCAGCACAGATTAAAGGTAGTGGAGCACAGTAAGAGCACAGGTACAATAGGACCATTATTAAGCACTTTCAAAAGCATAATTATGAAGAGGAGAACACACCAATATTAGTCAGAAAAAATAGATGAGGAGAGATAAATACAGCAAAATCTAACACATCTGAGAACTCAGAAATACCCCTGAATGACCATTCTCCATCACCCTGTAGGCTGCGTTATATTAAATTATTATCACTTACGTAACGATTACCTCAGGTTTCACTGACCTTAACAGCAATGCAGTAATCACATCTTTGAATGTCACTGAGGAGTTTTTACAGTCCAATGTGACAAGCAGACAGCACATGCAAAAATTATCCTACTTGCTATTCACAGATAAATATAGAATATATAAGTCTATTACGAAAAAAATCCAATTAAAATCAAATTCTTTTTTATGGAGTTTTCTGACAACATTGAGGATTTTTACAGTATGCTGTTATTATATTTAAGTATATGAGTATCCTTCATATGTTTCCCACTCAGTGAACTTTCTCTGATCTTTTCTGCTGTATTGAAAGAACTTGAGCCATGGCGACTGCTTAGGAGAATCCATACGTGGCATTTGCAAATCTAAAAAATATTTCATACATTCATTGATGTTATAGAGCTTTTGTTAGACATCTGTGGTCAACATAGAGTTGGGTGATTACAAAAAGAGTTTTTTGGTAGAAAACCCTGAGTGTCAAATTTTCAAGATCAGGAAATTGAGTTCACTCAAAACAGACTTAGCAACTCAGATCTGTAAGTAGTCGTTCATAATATGAGGTACTATGCTTGAAGCAGTGTTCTCTGTATTTTGGCTTTCTCATGGCTCGATATTTGTAATGTGCTTCTTTGTACTCCCAATAACAAATGAGCAGATATAGTGCAGTCATATCCCAGAAGATGATGAGCACTAAGAAGTCTGAGTTCCTAAGCTGTCTTGAGTTCCAACAGTAGGCTACACATTATGCAGTGCTGGTACCAAAACATTGAACAGCACTCACTCTTTTAAAATAATTGATAGTGGCCCGATGCAAACTTCGTATTTGGAGGAAAGATCTGGAAGGGAGTGAAAAAGATCTGACTTCCAGAGCACAGTCAGCCTGAGATTATTCAAAACCAGAGCTTCTACTTCCTAAACAACCTTTCCCAAATAGAGATCCTCTGCTCTTGCACTGAGGCTAAGGCTCCAAGGAATGAGCAAGGTGAACTACTCTTCACTAGCAAAAAAGATTGCCTAACCAAGGTTTTCAGTTGCAGAGTAATAAGAAGGGCCTTTCTTAGGAGATGATGCATGTGATTTTTAGAAGTGAGATATAAACCTCAACTGGTTGTCAGAATAGGCATGGAGAGATACACAAGATAAAGACTGTTGCATAATGGTGTTGCATATCATTTTTCAAAGGGGTAGGGGCAAGGAAGTAAGGAAGTGGTGCTATTATAATACAAGTAAGGTAAAGAATGAAAAATAAAAGCTAAAACCTCTGATAGTGTAATGGAAAAGCTGACTATTTGTTGGCTGAAAGCTAAAGCTGGCATGAAGGTACTGAAACACCTTTTGGGAATATTCATAACTACTGTTTTAACTTATTTATTTGACAGCAACAAAACAACAAAAAGAGAACACTGAAACTCAATGAAACTTTCATTCAAAATAAGAGAGTTTTAGTGGAGTTTCTGGGTTTTTTTTGAGAATTTGCACTAAAGCTTGCAAGAAAAATATACTGTGTCCTTTTTGATAAGATCTCAATCTTAGAAGGTTGAAATGACATTTCTTTCTTTTGGACATGATAGTCTTAAATAGGTGGGAAGTGAATCATAGAATCATAGAATACCGTATTGGAAGAGACCTCAAGGAAAGTGGAGGGAAACTTTTGCTGGTTCAGTCTGACACATTGCTGCTGTCATTTTTAGGAGTACACTTATGAAGGATGTCTATACCCACGTGACAACATAAATCTTACATTTTAAAGAGTTCCTATTATATTGTTTGATGATTAATTTCTGTATTACAATAAAAAAAATGTCACTATAAAATCTGAAGTATCAGACCTGTGCTTTCTCAGCTGGGTTTCTTAGTTTCCTACATATGACATGTTCTATCTTAGCAGCTTAATATGGATCACAACCTGCCTTACTCAACAAAATTTACTTTCTACTGGTTTAAAAGGCCTCTGAAAACTGAATCTTAAGCTATATAGAAAAAAGTTTTGTCCAGTAGCAGCTACATCTTGTTTGATTGTCATAGAAATAATCTACATTGCCTTCTTACAAAAACATTACTTTAAGCTGTGCTATGATGTCTTCCTGGGACAAGAAAGCACATGAAATACTGAGGTGCTGTATCTAACACTAACTTTGGAGCTGGTCGTCTCCTCTGGCTCAACGATTCTCAAATAATGAAAAAAGAATAAAGAAATCTGTATAGTTTACTTATTTGGTATCAGCTTGTACACATGTTACATAGAAAAATGTAGGGCCCAATCTAGTAGGCCGTTCCTCACTGGACATATGGATTGGGTGTACCTGGCAATGAAAAACTTCAAAGCAGGTAACAAGAAAAAAGGGTAGAAATAATTTTTTTAAAAAAATGCATTTTCTTAGCAAGGTTGCCACCAAAGTCTGGGAATAGATGACACAAACTTCTGCCAGGAATGTTGCACATGTCCTTACTTGATACACAGGGTGGTCCAGATAACCTCACAACACCCTTCCCTTCCTCATGAAGGCACATGTCTTGCAGTGTCTTCAGATTTTCAAGACAAGTAGTGGTTTAGCAGACAAATAGCTACTAAAAAGGCTGTGTGTATGAGAAGAAATTTACTTTTATTGTTCAGATTAAATCTGAATTGCTGAGAAACTCTGCTCTGGGGGAATATCCTGAGCTGGGTTTGAGTAAACTGATGTTTTAAGCATTTTCTGTTTGTTCCTTCATTAGTTCCTTAATTAATTAATTAATTAATTAATTTAGTTTTAGTTTGTTTGGTTTTGTTTCTTTTTCTGCCAGTGAAGATAAGGCGTAGAGAAGAGGTCAGTTTCTATTCCAAATGTGTAATCTTTGTTTTAGAACAGGTTGGAAAGGCAAGAGCAGATGGATAACATTTAGGACATTTTATCAATTTGTCTGTTAATAAGTGAGACACTAACACTTCATTAAGCTTCATTAAGCAAAATCCTTCTGCCTCCAGCACTGCCAGTAGCCCTGGAGATATCCTCCAGAAATGTTTTTGCAGTTGGACAGCTGAGGAAAAAATAGTAATATTTACAACAGCCAATGACAACATCACAACTCCTTGAATCAAGACCTCTTTTGTGTCACTCCTGGAGTTACTTCATTACAGAGACAGCTTTTTAGCAGAAATAAAGCTTGCTGACCCTCCCCAGACAGAACTAATGCAACATATGGCTTACAAACTATTTTCTACTATTTGTGAGAAACAAAGCAAACTTATTACCAGGTCCTTGCTGTTGCTGCTAATCTGCTGATCTAGCTGATGTCAACCGGCTTCTTACCACTTCATGTTCCCTGATATTTTGAAGATATGTGTTATTTCATGGTACATACCTGTGCTATCTTGGATTTATTATTCAATAAAGGGTCAGAGTGATGCAGCACATTAAAAGATGCTGTATGCAGTGGAAATAGAGGTTTAATTGCATTTTGTAATTCAGATTAGCAATTTGGAAAGAAATGTCAGGATATGAAAACAAGTACTATCATAGCTGTTTTGAAAACTCTAACTTACATAATCTTTGGAAGTACAGTAAATTAAAAGAACATATTCTAGCCACATGTTCTAACACAATACAAGTCAACACCAGAGTATGGATACAAAATGTAATATTTTATGACATCAAATTATGTTCATAGAACTAAACTGAATTTCTCTGCTTGCATGCAGCATTTTTCAGTGTTTCAGCATTATTAGTATGGTCAAAATAATGCTGCCAAATAAGAGGCAATTTTTCTTTATAGAAGCATAGATATTGCAACAATATGCAGACATACCATTTGGCAAACTATTCAACATGCATACATGGAATTAGGAAAGTCAAAGCTCAGATGTCAAAACTAATAGGGAGATAAAGAACAATGAGGTAAAAGACCGAGGAAAATGTGGGGGCAATGCTCAATGCAGAATTGAACTTCGAGACAAAAGGCAGAAAAGGCTGAGGTACTTGGAGCTTGTTTTGCATAATTTTAGATGATAATGCCTGCCATCTCATCCCCTGATTTCTTGACCTTAATGATAGAAGTTGTGAGAATGTAGCAACTTTTATGGCCAATACCTGCAGGAACACCAGAATTTTCTACAGAGCATTGATTTTTCTCTTAAGCATGAAAACAATGAATAGTCTTTAAGAAAGACCGTAATGCAATCAGCTGTTTTCATTGTATGGTTTGCTGGAAAACATTTTACACTATGTCATCTATCCATAGATTTACCCCACAATTGTTTTATTCTAAGACAAAACAAACAGATCTATCGTATTTTGGCAATCCTATGTCATGCACTGTGACTTATCTTAGACAACTTTTTGAGCTCCAGAAGCTCTAGTTTTTGGTTTTTAAGACTTAAAATTTTTGTATACTCTTATGTGGCTGTTAGATGTTACTGCAATGTAACTACAATGCCAATTCTAAGTGTTTCTGATAAAAAAATCTATAATATAACAAATGTAAAAAATAATAACTAAAGATCCTTTTTGATCTCATGCAAGCTGTGCCTCCTTTCTCTTGGTAGTTTAGACTTCTGTCAATATTCTTCTTCAAGTAAATTAAAGGCTAAACCAGAAATTAACAAACAAAAGAATACAAAGAAATAAAAATCAAACCCCGTTGCTGTTGTCTGTCCCTCCTAACTTTTTATGATCACCCATAACACAACCTTTCCAGTGTGTTAAAAAGTATCTTCTTTCATTAATAGATCAGACAAAATAGCATTTCTTGATTTCTACACTACTTATATGCAAGGTCAGCATCATAATCTTCATGTATCTTCCCTCCTTTGCTGTTCTCTAAGGTTATGTTTTGAAGTAACTCCCACAATCTTATTCCCAGCCTCTTGCATTTCTTCTCAGACCACACTTGCGTGATTTCTCCAAAAGCTAGTTTTGCAGCTGCTATGTGTCTTGGGAATGAAATCTTCTGAACAGATTTACTAGATGATTACATATCAGAAATATAGATACAGTATAAGAAAAGTTTTTGTATGTGAAAAGTATGTGAAAACCTTTTTTCCAGTGTATTTACCACATACAGCAGAACTCATATACAGGCATTCACTTCATGATAAGTTTTGGAAATGGACTGAAATAATATTTATTAATCAATATTTGTTGGGTTGTTTTTTTCTGTGACACATACATCTAACCAATATATCTCAACAGCTGATAGGTTTAAGCTGACAAATCAGGCCTTGTTTTAGAAAGTCACTTGCCTTGCCTTAGCACTTGATTTAATACATAAAAATAAATAAGTAAATAAATAAATAAATAAACTGTATATATATAAAAGTATGCAATTATAGCTAAAGAACACATGGCTTTCAGAGCTGGACACAAATATGTTTCACTTTCTCAAAAGATAATGCCTTTTGGCTGATGTCCTGTTTTCTGGCAATCACTAAGGGTGAGCTGAAGGCTGCTTTTTTTGATTTCTTATTTGGATGACCCCGTGCCCTTTTGAAGTGCCAGCACTGGATTGCTGCTGAAGTCCCTGTAAGAAGCCTTAAACTAGGGAATATGGGATCAAAGGTAAAATGCTACCAGTCTCTTTTTCCTAGTGATGAGATGTGCTGACTGTGTAGAAACACTGCAGCAAGTTGTAAATGATGTATGAAATTAAAAATACTCTGCCCGGTGCACAGACAGAACACAGATAACACTGCAGTTCCTGCTGTGTTGTGGCATTTGTACTGATATGTAACTTAGATGCATTCTTTGGCAAAAACCAAGCAAACAAACAAACAAAATACCCGGAGCAGAAGTATTAAACAAATTGTAGGTGGGAGGAACCAGCATTAAGCTATATTTTGTTCATTCTTACCTCCGTTTCCCAATTTCCTCCCTCCTTTCTCACCAAACTTCATTTGAAAAGCATCTTGTATGGAAGGAGTACTCTGGTGAAGTACCTTACAAACAACTAGCTCCTGTATACTAATGCATAACCCCATGGTACATGCAGACACACTTGGAAGATCCACAGGTGGGAAGAGAAGAGGAGGGCTGAGAAAATGAACCCCAGTCTAAAGAATTCAAGTCAAAACCAGGTAAGGAGATGAGTTCAAAAACTATACTGCAAGGCTGCCTCCAGGTTTTGCAGCTTCCTAGCTTTGCAAACAAAAGTAAATGGTTGGCTTTTTAAACATTCCTTTTAAAAAGTCCTTTAACTTTGATAAAGTTGGAGAACTACCTAATTTGTCTACTCTCATCCAACACTATAACTAAGGGCAAATAGAAAAAATGTGTAAGGAGAGCTCCAATGAGGGTTTGGCATTTAATTTTGCATTTTTCTAGATATACATAGAAAATGCATAAAAGCCAATGTGGTTTGATGCAAGATATACTGAAATGTTTATAGAAATACATGGTGAAGTACTACTTTGTTACTCTCTTCTTCTCTATTTAATGAATAGCTTTTTTTTTTTTTTTTTTTTTTTTTTTTTTGGTAAAGAAAGAAGCAGCTTATATTATAACTCTGACATGTTCCTTCTCTTCTGTTTTGCTTTAATCTGACATGGTGTCAGTACTAAGGCTGATGAGTATCTCTTACACACTTGCCATTTTCTGGTTTCTCTAAAAATTATTTACTTTTAAATGGTGTACTTCTACCCCCCATTTTTTTTTACCCTTATATTTTACAACTGTGACCCTAAATCAGATTAAAATTTGTACTGCTGGCATGTGGTCTAGGAAAAGGTTCTGTAGTAAGTGTTATATGCTTGGCAAACTGGTAGTCTCATGTATCACAAGCTGTCTAGGAACACTGGCATTATCAGACTGTAAAACTGGGAAACTGATTAGGGACACACAGAATAAGATTTTATTCTTTGCTATTTAAATGTCAAATTTATTTTAGCTGATTAAGACTTTTCAGAAAAACTAGATTTCTGGCATTCTTCTTAGTTTACTCTCAAAGTACCAAGACCTCTCTTTACAAATCATCAGTAAAGTGAATGTAACTGTTATAAAGGTTTCTATACAATAGCATTAGTAAAATAAAAAATATAAGTACGTATGAGGTTGGCCTTGATATTTTACATTAGTTGGGTTTTTTTTACATGAGTAATAAGTTCACCCAAGCTAATGTATTGATATTCAGAGCACAATGAAGATTTATGTATATTATCAGATGTTATGTATAAAACTCAGAGAACTGAAAGACTACAGTATTACAAAGGAAGAAGTTATTTGACCACTACACTAACTCTGCGACATTACATATGTTGATGAGCATTCTTACATCTAAAAAACAAGGTACTGAAAATACCAGTATAGATTATACATATTTATTACAATTTGAATAAAATAGAATTTAAACTGGATATCAGTAAACGATTAGTCCTGTACTAATTGCCTGTCCTAAACTATGGTGAATCTCTCTGATATATATTCTTCATAGCCATCACAAATACATATATTCCATACTTGATTAAGTGAACAAGAATGAATCTGGTGGGAAAATATAACAGTGAGAACACCAGCCAAAGATGCAAAAGAGAGTTATGATGGACTAAATTTAGATGGTTGTTTCCTTCAATACTAATAGAAGCCGAGAACATCTATAATTACTAGTGAGCCTGCACATCTTGACAGAAATCCAAAGTGAATAAAAATTTAGAGTTGATGATGCTTTTCATCTATCAAAATAACATAAGCTGTACCTTGATTTTTTTTTTTGTTTTTCTTTTGTTTTCTTTTGTTTTGTTTTCAGCTTGGTTAAGGCTTTATCTTTTGGGGATTTACAAACATTTTCATTTTTAGAGTTCAGCAAAGTCAGCAAGGAGATCTTGGCAGGGTGGAAGACTTTTAGAAAAATTATTATATATTCTAGATTTGAATAAAAAACTGATTCCTTGGTTCACGGACAATTTAGAAAGGAGGAATTCAGGAAGTGCAAGGTGAATTTTAATTCATCCTCCAGCTCAGCCAGCAAATAAAAGAAAAATTATTTGGGATTATATGAAATATTTGCTATAAAATGAATATTTCATTTCAAATTGAAAAAGGGTTTGGACACTGGAACAGGCTGCCCAGGGAGGTAGTGGAATCACCGTCCCTGGAAATGCTTAGAAGAAATATATATGTGGTGCTTAGGGACATGATCTAAGCACTAAACGGGTAGATTTAGGTTATGGTTGGTGGATTTAAGTTATAGTTGGACTAAATGATCTTCAAGGTCTTTTCCAACCAGGATGTTTCTGTGATTCTGTGATTTATAGATGCTTAAAAAGATAAAGGAAATATAACACCAAAATATTAATTTGAGTATTTAATTATTAACAAAAAATCTCCAGCTGTTGCACTTTTTGATGTGAGCTATTTTGTCAAACATTCTAATGGACAAAATATCTTGATGCTTGCATATCTACATTTCAACAGAGAAAATACAGTCCTGCTGAAAAATCATTATCCATGGATAATACTTCAGTGGATAAAAACTTGGTCCTAGACCTACTAAATGCTACAACAATTTAAGATTACAGTTCTTCCAGAATAGCATAATTTGCATACATTCAGTAAGTGAAGTCTTACTGAAAACCAAAATGTAACAGGATTCCTAACTAAATCTTTTCCCTAACTCACCTGTCTTTAGACTCCATTTACTCATTATCTATATGGACTACATATTTCTGCAGTAGGGCTTCTTTCCTTGGTCCAAACCTGAATGGACTCTAAAGAACCCATTCCCACACTTTAGAATAAGCAACAATTAACAAGTAACTGTCTTTCTCAGGATTCTGATATTTGCCAGTATATTGCAGTAACAAGAAACATCCAAAACCGTATCACATTCGGGTTGATTTGAAAGCCATATACTTCCTTAGCATGCTGCCTACTTGTTCTCAGTGGAGAAACAACAGGAGTAATTTTATGCACTACAGGATGTGCAGAATATTTGCAGAGGAATGTTTAAATCACTAACATCTGGTGGAATTCGAGTGGATTCTTTATATTACCTTTCAGGAGCTCAGGGGTCAATGCTGAGAACTACACTGAGTACAGACTGAGCAGAGATATGCATAAAGACTTATTTCAGACAAATGTTCAGTGTTTCCTGTGAATTTATAGCCAATGTTGAGATTCTACTGTTATTTAATTATTTTGGAAAAAGTTACTGCATTAAGATATTCAAAGTCTCAAAAGTTTGGCAAAATAAAGATGGATATTACCCTCTAGAAAATACACAATTCAATGTTTCCTTCATTTGTGCATATAAAAAGTTAGTCAGTTTGCCCCTTCAGTTGTCTCTTTATGTCTGTAAATGAAGGCCATTGCAGCACCAGTGAACAGTGTGTCTTTCTCGTGTGTTTGTTGTTATTGTGGTTTTATTCTGTTCTAACTAATTATACAGTTCTTAGATTTTGCTGTAAAATACTGAAACATGGGACAATTATGCAACAGTTTTTATAAGACTCATCAGGAAGAAGAAACAAGAAGGTCCTGGACAAAATCAAACACAAAAAGGTGGAATGATGGAAGCAAGGACAGGTAGCCTGAGTAAGAGGAATACAGATAAATTGTTTGAGCAGTCAGAGAACAGGTTAGGAAAGTTAAAGCCTTGATAGAACACAGTCTGGCCAGGGACATCAGGGACAACAAGAAAAGTTTCCATAGTTATGTCAGTGATAAAAGGAAGACTATGGATATGTGGACCCTCTCCAGAGGGAAACAGGAGACCTGGTTACCTGGGATATGGAGAAGGGTGAGGTGCTCTATGACTTTTTTGTCTCAGCCTTCAACAGCAAGTGCTCAAGCCACAGTTCCCAAGTCAGAAAAGGCAAAGGCAGGGACTGGGAGAAAGAACTACCTGTGGTAGTGGTAGGTCAGGTTAGAGACCACCTAAGGAAAGTGCAAGTGCATAATCCATGGGACCTCATGAGATATACCCAAGGATCTGGAGGAAATTGGTAGATAAAGCTGCTAAGCCACTGTCCATCATATTTGAGAAGCTGTGGCAGTCCAGCAAAATTCCCACTGAATGGAAGCTGGGAAACATAACCCCCATTTTTAAAAAGGGGAAAAAAGGAAAACAAGGGGAACTACAGGCCAGGCAGTCTCTCCTCTGTGCATGGCAAGATCGTGGAGGAAATCCTCCTGGAAACTATGCTAATGCGTTTGGAAAATGAGGAGGTGGTTTGTGACAGCCAGCATGACTTCACTAAGGGTAAAATGTTCCTGACAAATTTGGAAGCCTTGGTGGGTAAGGGAAGAGTAACTGATGCCATTTAGCTGGACTTGTGCAAAGCATTTTATATTATCCCACATGACATTCTGGTCTCTAATTTGGAGAGATGTGGACTTGACAGATGGACGACTTGGTGGATAAGAAAATTAATGGATGGTCACACTCAAACCCTCTTGGTCGACGTCTTGATGTCTAAGTGGAGGTAAGTCATTAGTGACATTCCTCAGGGGTTGGTACTGGGACCAGGGCTGTTTAACATCTTTGTTGGTTACATGGATGATGGGGTTGAGTGCTCCTTCAGCAAGTTTGCTGATGACACCAAACTGGGGTGTGGTCAACATACTGGAGGGAAGAGAAGCCACCCAGAGGGACCCTGACAGGCTTGAGAGGTGAGCCTGTGAAGTTCACCCAGGCCAAATGTAAGGTCCTGCACCTGAGTTTGGGTAATCCCAAGCAGAAATATAGGCTGGTTGGAGAATGGATTGAGAGCTGCCCTGAGGAGAAAAACTTGGCTATGTTGGTGGATGAAAGCTTAATATGAGTTGGTGATGTGTGCTTGCAGCCCAGAAAACCTTCCGGTGCCTGAAGGGGCCTACAGGAAACCTGGGGAGGGCCACCAGAGAAGGTAGTGATAGGATAAGGGGTAATGGTTTTAAACTAAATGAGGGTAGATTTAGGTTAGACAGCAGGAAGAAATTCTTCACCAGGAGAGTAGTAAGGCACTTGAATAGGTTGCCTAGGGGGGTTGTAGAAGCCCCTTGTAGTGAATAGGACAAGTGGAAACTGTTTCAAACTGAATTATGGTAGATTTGGATTAGATTTTAGGAAAAGATTCTGTAGTGTGAGGGTGGTAAGACAGTGGACCAGGCTGCCCAGAGAAGTTGTGTTCAAAGCCAGGTTAGAGAGAGCTTTGAGCAACCTGGTCTAATGGGAAGTGTCACTGCCCATGCAGGGGGGTTGGAACTGGATCAATTTGAGGTGTGCATAACCAGCTTGGCAGCCTGGGACCTCTGCAAGGCAAAGTCATCCAAAGGACAAGTGATGTGGCAAAGCCCATCACCAGACAGATGCTGAGGGAGCTGGATGATATATATCTTGGATATAGGGATGATTATTCTGTTAGCTCTTGGATAATGTCCTCTATTAACTTCTCACTCTGTCCAGGATATTTGTATAATGACCTAATAGACATTTTGAGATATTTGGAGAACAGTATATCTATCCAGGGTACTTGTATAATGAGCTAATAGATACTTGGAAAACAACACATCTATTCAGGATATTAGTATAATGAACTCATGGATATTTGGAGACTAGGAGACTAATAAATCTATCCAGGATAATTGTGTAATGAATAAATGGACATTTAGGAGAGTAGTAAATCTTGTAACTAATATTTGCAGTTGGTAAAAACAAGTGATAATAATACTTAAAAATGCTTTTGTATAATTATGGTCTATTAAATATTGTTTTGTATGATCAAGTTTACCATGACATCATACTGTTTGTATGCTATACAAGAAACATTGATCAGTGATTAAAATCAGTCATATTACCATGAATATATGACTCACCTGGCCTTGTCTCTTTTGTTTGCCTCACTGCGCTCGTGGCATTGAAGTCTTTTGAACCAAAGCATTCTATGATTCTATGAATGGGAACTGGATGTTTAGAAGATATAAATGACCACAGTTATAAACCAGTGTGGTTATAAATAACCACAATTAACCATGAAGTCATAGTATCATAGTATTGTTCTGGTTGGAAAAGACCTTCAAGATCATCAAGTCCAACCACTACCCTAACTCTCCCACATCCACCACTAAGCCTGGTCCCCTGGCACCAAATCTTTTTAGATGTCTCCAGGCATGGTGACTGAACCACCTCCTCGGACAGTCTGGGTCACCAAGTCCAACTCCTGCCCCAGAATAGGACAACCCCAAAGTTCACACCATGTCCCTGAGGGCATTGTCCAAGTGTTTCTTGAATATTATCAGACTCAATGCCATTACTGCATCCCTGGGGAGCCTATTCCAGTGCTCCATGACCTCTGGGTGGAGAATGTCTTCCTAATGTCCAACTTAACCGCCTTCTGCACATCTTCCTACCATTCCCTTGGGTTCTGTCGTTGGTCACCAGAGACAAGAGGTCAGTGCCTGCTCCTCCTTCCCTAATGAGGAAATAGTGAGCTGCAATGGGGTCTTCCTCAGTCTCCTCCTAGTCCTGTATTCTGTGTCTTCTGAATAATTTTGCTAGAACATATTTTAAATGAAATATATAAAATCTGAAGGGGTTCTCTGAAAAAAAAAATCTTTAAAATAAAATTTTGTAAGTATGAAGTTAATGGTTGGCTTATATCTCTGCGATAAAGATGAATATTGCTTAGGAATTCATGTATAATTTACTGAATTGAAGAAATTCTATTCTTCATTAAAATACCTAGTCTTAAAAATTCACATAAATAATACATTTGTTTTATTATAAAAATATCGATATGGGGTTTAGACTTAGACTGTGTGTGATGGATGCATTAGGTATTGATATATAACAGACTAGAATGATGCAGATATATAGAGATATAACCAGTGAGTATGCTCAGCTTTTTCAACACTTTAAATTATTTCCTTTTTAATTTCATTGGCTATTTTTTGATTCCTGTTTTGTGTAAATAGATATAAATGTGTTATCATTGTAAGAAATATGTTGGTAAATCTATTGCTCACAATAAGATTGCAACTTTTTTTCCCTCTTGATCACATAGTTAGGATTTATAAAAATGCCTAAGGAATTTCTCAGCACAGCTTCCTCTGAAATTAACTGATAAAATTCTGTGTTTGCTGTATTTGTATTCTCACTATTATTTCTCTCTTTTCTGTATTTTTTTTTTCTTTCTATATATTTTTAACCTTATGTAGGACTCAAACACATTTTGTTTGCAAGTTAACAATATTTTATTGGTTCCTCTACTAATGAACCGTAGCGTATTATTTTAGTGGTTTATATGCCCACAATAGTAGAAGTTTGTACTAGACTAATACTAGGAAAAACACAATATTTATGGTATTTTATATAGTTATCGTACTATGCTTATAAATAGATATTTAAATCCAGACAGTCTAATTCGCTAATAGCCATGTTTGTAATGATTTATTATTTAATATGCAAAGATGGCACACTTAATCATTGCAAGGTGTGTTAAAAAATCCTAAGGAGTTTGTTAAGCCAAATGCTTTTCGAGATAAGAAATTAAATTATCTGGATGCCTATGTGAGAACTTTCAGTAGTTTGCCCAGTGTCTAAAAAGGTGCAGAGGATAAATTCAGTTTTAGAAGTACCGCAATTATCTCTGATGTTGTTAAAAGTCAGCTCTCAATAAGTACTGTTCCATGTAGTGGTTGAGTGGGAGCTCAGCTCTTGGGAGTCAAGATTTGTTCCTTGCATATGCCCAAGATGTACTGAAGATATTATTTCATAATAATGTACTTTTCCCATCAAAGCAGAAAAAAATAACCTCCCCTTTCGTTCCTTTTACAGTTTCTTCATCGTTCTGCAGTATAGCATATGAATTCTTTTTTTTTATAGAGGAACTGTTGTACATTGTAATGTGGGAAAGATCGCTGGTATGGGATAGGTAAGAAGCAGGTACACTCATGCAGAAAGGAACGGACAATTTTAATTTATCTGCATTTATCCTTGGTGGTGTTCAGGTTTTCTTGGTCTCTGTAGTGGTCTTGCTATAGTGAAACTGATTTTTTAGATGCATGGAGTCTTTCTGTCACCATTACTTACATTTTGCTAAATCAGAATTTCCCATCTGAATAAATATTCAGACATTCACACAATGATAAATGGTGGTGTCAAGAACATATGATGACCTCTAAACACTTCTCAGGAAAAATACGTTGATTAAAGATGTTACATACCCTGAGATAAACAGGTATGTGGGAAAACATCAGTAACTGTTGGTGTTTAAACTTGGTCTATGCAATTAATTCTAAACAAAAAAAATAAAGAAAAAAACAAAACAAAACTGAGTGATAGGACTTACAAATATTCAGTGTTTATTGTAAAAGTAATTTTGAACGGTTTGCTCCAAAGCAACCAATCAACAAACAAAAACATTGTGTAGAGAGAACTATTATGATATTTCAAGAGATCTGTACTGTGGGAATTTACAGTGTTTAATGGAATATAGAATAATAATAGCTTAAGGTATACTAGAATTTTGTTTCCAGAAATGATGCTGAGTGTATTTCTAAACAGCACATTACATTCACTTCATGTGAGTAATTGAAGAAGAATGAGATGAAAAATTTTATATGATCCATGTTGAAATATATATCACTCATGTGGTGTAAATACAAATATGCAAGTAGAACCAAAATATCCTTCACACTATAGACTTCTAAACAACAAATCTAAAAGCTTTTCCTTTGATAATTTTCTTCTTGAAATGAAAGGTGTGTACTTTTTCTCTACAAGGAAGGTACACATGTTTATCACTAACACATAAAATATTCCTTACACTTGAGCTTCCCGGACAAACAATTCTTTTTTCTACATGCACATCTTCCTGCATGCATGCATGTCATGGAAGACTTTAATGCAAAGCTGATAACCACAATTTTTCTCATTTATTGAAAGAAAATAGTGGAAAGGGATGAAATCTTCTAGCAGTAAGAGTGGACTGTATTATACTGTGTATAACTGTTAGAACAGACTAGACTAAACTAGACTAGACTAGACTAGAATATTTCAGTTTGTAAGGGACCTGCAATAATAATCTAGCCCAACTGCCTGACCACTTCAGGGCTGACCAAATGTTAAAGCATGTTGTTAAGGGCAGTTTCCAAATGCCTCTTAAATACTGACAGGCTGGGGGCATCAACCTCCTCTGCAGGAAGTCTGTTCCAGTGTTTGATCACTCTTTCAGTAAAGAAATGCATCCTAATGTCCAGTCTAAACCTCTCCCAGGGCAATTTTGAACTATTCCCATGTATTCTATCACTAGACCCCAGGAAGTAGAGATCAGCACTTCCTCTCCTCAGGAAACTGTAAAGACCAGTTAAGTTGTCCTGGTTTGAGTGAGGATAAAGCCCATTATTTTTTAAGTTATTATTAATTTATTTTTCTTCAGTGAACCCTCATTTAAGCAGCACACTTGCTAAACAACAAGTTTTCTGACTAGTGGAGAGATAATGCTGAAATTTTCACAGTTACTTCTGAGAGACCGAGGCCCTTTGGTCTGCCTGTTGAATCTGCTGCTTGGACACTAAAGGAGCAGAAGGGTCATATCTACAATCTCTGGTAGGAAGGAGCAGACTACACAGGTGGCTGAAATTAACCAAATGGAGTTTTCCATCCCTGTAAGTGTCATATTCAGCATAAATTCAGGGATCAAGGAAGTAAAGCTCTCTTTCATCCATGGCTGGCATCCAAGGAGGACTCTGTCTATCCATTTCTTTGTGCCGAATGTTTATAATGTACTGTGGATGCATAGAGTGATCACAGTCTGCTTCCCCACAGGTAAAGTTGCTACCACCACTGCTGCTGCTGCTAAGACTAAGGACATTCCCATTTGACCCAAATGAACAAAAGTTAAATGTATTCCTGTTACTAGGAGCAAAGCAAAGAAACAGCCATCCGAAATCACAAGAACACATTTAACATTAGAGAACCCCTTTCTGAAAGCTTGTTTAAAAGACCTAAACACAGGAGCAGACACCTCTAAAACAGATAAAGCAGCAGGCCCTTCTCAAGCAGATGGAGGAGCAGGCCCTTCTCAAGCAGATGACAATGATGATCTCATCCAACCTTTCTCTCTGAAGGAACTGTGCCTCATGAGAAAGTGTTTTGCCTGCAGTGAAGTTGAGCCACTTTTTCCTTGGTTGCTCTGACGCTTTGATGGTGGGGCTAAAAACTATGATGTGGATGACAGAGAAGCCAAGCAGTTGGGATCCCTGGCCATAGATGCTGGTATTGATGGAGCACTTGGCTGTAGGACAGGGACTACCACCCTGTGGAGCTGTCTTCTTTCAGCTGTGAGGGAGAGATACCCTCATAAGGGTGACAATGACTGGTGCCTAAGCAGAATGCCCACTCTTGAAAGAGCCATTACATATTTGAGAGAATTAGCTGTGCAAGAGGTGATCTGTGATAACAATGGGATTACAGATCCTGATGACATCCTATCTGACATGCCTATGTTTCAGAAGTTTGCTCAGGCTGTACCAGCGGCACATTCCCACATATTTTCCTTCATGGGACGCATGGGTGACTACTGAAGACCAACAACGCGTAAATTGTCTTTGAAAGTTCCACACCCCAGCCATTGAAAGAATGACTGACAGAAGGAATAAGATGCCAAAGAGATGGTAAGATAATCCTCAGTATCTCCGTAGAGACAATTGGTCTCATGTTGCAGCCATTAAGAGGAGACATCCCACCACGAGACAACAGTCAAAGAGACAGGACCCACTTCAAAGTCACCTGTGGTCTCTCTTGTGTGATCATTATAAAAAGGGCATGAGAACCTGGGATAAGAAACCCATTGCTGTTCTCCAGGTACATGTACAAGAGCTACTAGGTTGAACAAATACAGGTGAATGTCCTTCCAGGATGAGAATTTCTCTAGTCTCCAATCTCTGGTAACTGGTCCTTTAGCCAGAATGGATGGACTCTATATCTTGGTGCATCAAGCTCAAATGCCCCAAATTAGGCATGTCCTGCCTCTAGCCAGGAGGAGGAGAGGGAAAATCAAACTTCTCAAACTGTGTGTATTCGATGGCCTAGCACATTAGTAGCACAAAAGTATAGAGCCTTGGTAGGCACCGTGCACTGTGCACAGTGCATCCTAATGCTATTGAATCATAAAGGGACAGAATCCATCACTGTTTCTGGAGTGATGGGAAGATGTCAAGAAGTGACTCTTATGGAGGCTGATGTAAGCCTCACTGGTAAAAAGTGCCAAATGCACCCTATAGTGATGCCCAGATGCTCTGTGCATCCTTGACATAGACTATCTCAAGACCGGATATTTTCAGGACCCAAAAATATACCAGTGGGCAGCCATAGAGACTGAGAACACTGAACAGCTGCATTCTTTGCCTGGCCTTTCAGATGGCCCTTCTCTAGTGGGGTTGCTGAATGTTGAAAACCAACAGGTGCCAATAGCCTGTTCAGTGGTGCATAGAAAATATCACACAGAGACTCTGTGATCCCCATCCATAAGCTGATCTGGCAATTGGAGAGCCAAGGAGTGATCAGCAGGACTCACTCACCCTTCAACAGTCCTACCTGGCCAGTGTAGAAGCCTGATGGCGAGTGGAGGCTGACAGTGGACAATCGTGGCCTGAATGAGGTGACACCACCACTTAATGCTGCTGTGCCGGACATGCTAGAGCTTTAGTACGAGCTGGAGTTGAAAGCAGCCAGGTGGTATGCCATTATTGACATTGCTCATGCCTTTTCTCTATTCCTCCTGTGTGCAGGCCACAGTTTGCTTTCACCTGGAGGCAAGTCCAGTACACCTGGAATCGACTGCCCCAGCGGTGGAAGCACAGCTCAGCCATTTGCTGTGGACGGATCCACGCTGCACTGGAGAAGGGTTGAGCTCCAGAACACCTGCAATACATCAATGACATCATGTGGGGTCACAACCCAGAAGTCTGAGAAAGGTAAAAAGATAATCCAAATTATTCTGAAAACTGGTTTTGCTGTGAAAAGAAGAAAGGTCAACCGACCTACATAAGAGATCTAGTTCCTGGGAATTAGATGGTAAGATGGATGTTGTCAGATCGCAATGGACATGATTAACAAAATAACTGCTATGGCCCCACCAACTAACAAAAAGGACACTCAAACCTTTTTAGGAGCTGTTGGTTTCTGGAGAATGCATATTTCATGTCACAATGAAATTGCAAAACCTCTCTATGAGGTGACATTGGACAGTTTGCAGCTTAACTGGGTACTGAGCCATCTCATATAAACTATAGCTTTACCAAGAAAGGTTGGACTAGATGATCCCTGAGGTCCTTTCCAACCTGGCATTCTATGAATAACATCTTTAAATGTCATGAACAACAGAGAGCTTTTGAACACATTAAACTTGGACCAGTTAGCACAGGGCCAGACATTAAAAATGTGGTCTATACTACAGCTGGGTACAACGGTCATACCTGGAGCCTCTGGCAGAAAGCACCAGGGAAAACCTGAGGTAGGACCCTAGGATTCTGGAGTTGGTGCTACAGAGGTTCTGAGGCCAGCTATACATTAACTGAAAAGCTGATTCTTGCAGAATATGAAGGAGTTAGAGCCACTTCAGAACTGATTGGCACAGAAGGGCAGCTCCTCCTGGTGCCCATGAGCTCCATATTAAAGAGTAATGTTTCTCCTATGTACCCTGCCACTGATGCTATATGGAGTAAATGGGCTGCTTTAATTACCCTGAGAGTTCAAATAGGAAGCCCTAATGGTCCAGGAATCATAGAAGTGATTACAGACTGGACAGAAGGCACACACTTTGGGGTGCCACCACAAGAAGTGGTGAGTTGGGATGAAGAAGCCCCACTATATGACAAATTCCAGAGACTGTAAAGTCATATGCCCTGTTCACATATGGCTCTGGCTGTCTTGTAGGAAATCACCAAAAGTGGAAAGCTGCTGTGTGGAGTCCTACATGTCTGGTTGCAGAAGCAGCTGAAGGAGAAGGTGAATCAAGTCAGTTTGCAGAGGTAACAGCCATCCAGCTGAATTTGGACAAGAATGGCCAAGACTCTGACAGTGACTCATGGATGGCAGCAAATGCCTTGTGGGAGTGGCTAAAGCAGTGGCAGCAAAACATCTGGTGGTGAAAAAGTAAACCTGTTTGGATTGCTGAATTGTGGAAAGATATTTTCTCCCAGGTAGAGAAACTGGCTGTAAAATTATGTCATGTAATTGCTCATGTACCTCTAAGTCAAGCCACTGAGGAACATCGACACAACGAATGAGCAGATGACAGAAGTCACAAATTCCTCAGCCTTTTCTTATGGGACATTCAATCCACCCCTTTTGCCATGAATTCAAGAACCTTCATATCCTTCTTAAACTATGGGGCCTAAAACTGCACACAGTGCTCGAGGCAAGGCCTCATCAATTCTGAACATAGCAGGATAATCCCATCTCTTGATAGGCTGGCTATTCTGTGTTTGATGCACTTCAGGATGCGGTTTGCCCTTTTGTCTGCCAGGGTACAGGGCTGACTCATACTGAGCTTGCTATCAACGAGCACCCCCAGATCCCTTTCTGCAGGGCTGCTTTCCAGGCATTTGTCTCTCAGTTTAGACTTGTATCCAGCATTACTCCATCATATGAGCAGTTTGGCATTTGGACTTGTTAAATTGCTCAATGCTCAAATCTATCTATATCCCTCTGCAAGGCCTCTTGTCCCTCAGGAGAATCAACAGCATCTTCCACTTTGCTATCATCAGCAAAGTTGCTAATGGTGCATTCAACTCATGCATCCAGATAATTGATAAATGTAAAAAAAAAAAAAAAAATTAATAACGGTCAAAAAATAAACAATCACCTACACCATTGAAATCAGAGCTTCTCTGAGCTCAGAACTTCTGAAAATGAGCTTCACATTTAGATACTTGTGTGTGACTTCATGGGTTTGGTTTTACCCTTTTGTCTACAACTATAAATAGGAATAAAGCACTGTTCTGTTCATTAAGCGTGTAGGGTGAACTCTGAAAGTAAACAAAAAATAGCAGTTTACTTTCTTACTTGAACATCACAGGCAGAAGTAGCAGTCTCTCAAAGTTGAATCTGAGCAGGGTCTGCAGTGGTGGACATCAGGCAGCTCACACAGGTTGTAGATCAGGCCTGAGGAGGACCCAGGCTCTCATTGACACAGCACTACACAGTCACTGTGACTTTTTTGTAAAACACAAGATGAGATTTGTAAAGACATTACTTAGTTAGTAAGATATTTTAGAAAAGCTTATTTGTTGGTCTTTGTTTCTGTCTAGACAGCTTGATGAAAGTAAATATTATATGTTTAAAAGCTTGTGTGGTAAAGTTCATTGTTTCTTTCATTAATTCCGCCCCCCGTTCTGTCTGCCCCCCAGACAATTTTCAGTCTGTAACAAAAGGAATATCCCTTCATACAAATCTTGTTTTATTCTACTAGGGCAGCATAAATAGTTCCCTAGGGTGTGTGAGAGATGGCTTTAAGTGGCTCATATTCTAACTCATTAAGATGAAGCATGTGGGGAGGAAAAGAGAAAGGCAAGTGACAGACTGTGTTTACACAGGCCATGGGAACAGAACCTGGATTCCTTGAGTACTTTATCTGTTCCCTCTTAAATCTAGACAGTCCTTTCCAGAGACAAGAAATACAATTTTAACAGTGGAAATCACACCCTAAGACATCATGGATGACACTGGGTGGACACATTACTTATTTTCTACCTGATTAATCTTTTAGAGTAGTAGAAAAATTAGTGAAATAGTAAAGCTTAAATATGGATCTTGATTTTGCAAATACTCCTTGCAATGCAAAGCCTCCACACCAACGTATGTGATAAAGGCGTGTCTAGGCAATAGCAATATCAAAAAATTATTTTCGCTTACCAATCAAACTGTAGGAAGAAAGTCTAGATTACTCAGTGGTGTTTTTGGTCTGTTTCTTTGTTAAACTTTTTCCTATCAAATGTTGACAGAATAAAATAATTTGAAAAACATCTTAGATTGATCTAATGACTGCTTTTTGTAAACTATGCTAGTCATCCTTTCAGCCACCCTTTTCATTACAGAAATACAAAGCTCAGCCATTGAATTAAGTGGAACCAGCTACAATGTTAAACAGCTAAATTTCCCATATCTGATCTAAAAATTTAGTCTGTACACTATGCAGGAGATATCTGGAGATAAATAGCTTGTTCACAGTTGTTTTTGATGGAAGAAGACACAGGAGATAGGTATGGGTTGTCACTTAGGTTAGGCAGAATGAAAATCCTTGGAGAATATTTAACAGACTGCGGATTATGTGAAAAATGCTGCCAAGGACAAAGTAACAGGGACAAAGAGAACAACCAGTTGTAGAATATTCCCATTTTGCTTCTGAAAAAAGTATTAATACTCATTTCACTTGATACTAGATACTTTACTTAGGTACTTAGGACATAAAAGTAGTTTTGAAGCTCTTTCATGAAGAATACAGAGACAATGATATGAGACAGCATCAGGCATCTCCAAAAGTAGTCTGAAAAAGAAGATACCCCAAAATGCCACCTGGAGGTGCATCTTATTAAGTTGTGCATCATTTTGCATGCACCACCCTCTTTACTCCATATACACGTGTCAAACTTTGCAGGTTACTTTGCAGATACAGTCTTAACTGCCTCTGCTCTGACTGATTCCTTGATTTATTTTTATTAACTTTCAAAAAAAATATTTCTCTGGGACTACTTGTATGGTTTTCCAAATGTCTGAAAATATTTTACTTTTTAATTCCAGTTTACTTTGATTTGTTAAATGACACTTTTGAGTGTTGATATGAGTGTAGTTTTACATGCAAATGCTGTTGGTATTTTTAATTGTATTGACATAGAAATTTCTTCTCACTGGGACAAAAAGTTGAAATTTCAACAACTCCCAGAATCTCTGGAATTTCCATGGAAAATTAATTGCATTTTTAACAATAGTTACTGTCTGATTATTTTCTTGTGTCATTTACTTTTGTTCTGGATTCCCAGAATAAGGAGAAAAATTAATAGACTAGAAAGATATGAAAAAGAAACAAGGTAATGATACAAAGACTTTGTTACTGACTCTTCCACCGATGTTTTTATGTGGTGAAACACCACGGCATTCTGTGCTTTTATTTCAGTGGTACCTGAAACTGTTTTGCTGAAAATAACTTCATTGCTGTTGTTGTTAAAAAGGGTATAGATAGGATGGAAGGTTCATTTCTAGGAACTCACGCTTTCACATTTGACTAGAAATGTATGTATGTAACACATATATACAAATACATACTTATTTGTTATTTGCAAGAAGCCTCATATTTTGTAGTTGAAACATCATGTGTCAAGTCAGCAAGCACTTAGAAACAAACAAAGCTCAGATGAAAGCTGACATTGGGTGAATGGCTTCAGAAGAAGGAGCACGAAAAAATATCAAGAGCAATTTGTTTTCTATATTATTTCATCTTGAACATGTCAGACAATAAATCTCTTCGGGCTTTAAAAAAAATGCAGTTGCAATGACCAGTTTCCAGGAAGTAAAGTTTCATAAGGTTCTTACCATACAAAACAGAATATTGAAGCTTTACTTGGAAAATTAAAATCTCACAGGAAGTAATAGTATGACCTGCTACATGAAATGACAGCAACTAACTCAGTATAGGGTGAAGCCAATACTAGATGAGAACATTGTGTGGTAAAATAGCTGAGAAATAAAATGTCATTAAGATTAAAAAATCATAGAATCATAGAATAATAGAATCATAGAAACACAGGGTTTGGAAGGGACCTCTGGAGATCATTTGCTGTAGCAGGAACACCTAGGGCAGATCACATGGGAATGCATCTGGGTGGGTCTTGAAAGTCTCCAGAGAGGGAGACTCCACAACCTCTCTCTACAATCCTCACAGCTTTTATCATTTGTTATTACATTTTTTTCTAATTGTTCTCCTTGCTTTTTGATATTTGCTCAATTCAATAATCTATTCTGATCACACAGTAATCTCCTAGCCATTTGTTGGCAATTTCCGAAATGTCCAAGACTGGTTTCACAGCTTCACTGCCTTCAGATAGCCAAAGACTTTTAAATTATAATTTGTATGCATTGTATTATCTGGCACTTAATCAAACTACAAAGAAATGCTGGAATGTAGGCAGGAAAATGTAGTTTTGTAGAGGACTTGTCCAGCATTGACATTCCTTAAGTGAGACGTAAATTATCAGTTAATCTACTCCAATCAGAGATTCTCTGACCACAGTCAGTATTCAAAATCCCTTGATACTCTGAAACAGCATACCTACAATTAAAGTGGTGTGCTCTTCTGTCAGTGTAGGTATTGTTTGATAGGCAGTTGCTGTCTCTCAACTTTGTGGTTTCCCTCATCATGTAACATTAAGCTAATTCTATTGAAATTCTCTTTTGAATATGATAAAATCCCCAATTGTGGAGAAATAAAACTGAAAGTTTTAAGTGTAGCTGATGGCCATGATTGCTATCTCTAGATTTTCAGCCCCACCATTGCATAAAAATCTTCAGAGTTCAGCCCCAGCATATTTTAGTGGAAGACTGGGGCATCCACATTACTTACAACAAAGACAAAACTCTATCCAAAGTAATACAATGACAAATGTATTGATAAGAAACACTCGCTCATTAGCCTGCTTTCCTATACATAAGTAGGTAAAAGATCTCGCATTTTTGAAAAGCACTTTAAAATATTTCGGTGTTCTTTGAGAGCACATTGTTTTCTACCGCAGCATAGAACTTAGGGAGAGGTATCACAGATAACTTTGAATGTGCTACCTCAGGTACCAAGAATAACCTTGCTATGACAGTAAAAGTTAAATGTAGGCCAGAGAACCATTTCAGGTGACAGAATGCCATAATAAATTATGAGAGATAGTGTATGTAAATGCAATGTAACTAATTTGAATGGTGGAAGCACAGACAGAACAGAATGCAGTGCAGCTCCCATAGCATTCCCAAACAGCAATGTCAGGAGGTGGCTCACTGGAACTAAATATCCATGCTGTTGGCAGAAATTAAACTTGTCTGTGCTTGAAACTAGGTCTGCAAAAAGTTAAAAATGGAAACCAATGTCCTTAGTATTTGTTTAACTTTTGTAGTGCAAAAAATATGTTTTGAAAGTGATATTTTCCTTTAAGTCTTTTGGCTTAATTTGTAAACTCTAGTCACAAACATCAGCTCTGTCAACATCAGATATTGTCAATACAGGTGGTTCTAGAAATACAAAGGTGTTTATGAGGACAATTACATTATAAAACTACATCTGGCAAAATATTTAATCTTGATATTAAAATAATGTTTTATTTACTTTTATTATTAAATGGAGATGGCAAACTCCCTTAAACAAGACAGTTCTCTCCAGTAAACAGAGGTGAAACCTTAATTCAGGAAAGCTCCTAATTACACAAGTAGATTCATTCTTGCTCAAGAATAAAGTTGCAAAAACAAAGCTGATTTCTTGATTTACGGAATTTCTAAAAAAATGTCCAAGATAGTTTAGGTGTGTCTGAAAGTATTTACAACCTTGAGGAGAAGGACCTGGGGGTGTTGGTTGATAAAAAGCTCAACATGAGCTGGCAATGTGCACTTGCAGCCCAAGAAGCCAACTGTATCCTGGGCTGCACCAAAAGAATTGTGGCCAGCAGGATGAGGGAGGTGATACTCCTCCTCTACTCTGTTCTCCTGGAGTATTGTGCCCAGTTTTGGAGCCCTCAACACAGGAAGGACATAGAGCTCTCGTAGTGAGTTTGAAAAAGGGCCATGAAGATGGTACGAGAGCTGGAGCACCTCTCCTATGGAGACTGGCTGAGATAGTTGCAGTTGTTCAGCATGGAGAAGGCTCTGGCGAGGTCTTACAGTATCCTTCCAGCACCTGAAGGGCCTACAGGAAGATGGGGAGTGACTTTTTACCAGGATGTGTAGTGACAGGATGATGGTTAATGGTTTTAAGCTAGAAGAGTTTAGATTTAGGTTAAACAACAGGAAGAAATTCTTTAGCGTGAGGATGTTGAGAGACTGGAACAGGTTGCCCAGGGAGCTTGTGGATGCCCCTCTGTGGAAACATTCAAGGTGAGGTCGGATGGGGCTTTGAGTAACCTTGTTGAATGGGACGTGTCTCTGCTTATGCAGGGGGGTTGGAACCAGATGAACTTTGAAGTCCTTTCCAACCCAAACCATTACATGATTCTATGATTTTTTAAATGAAAAATGAAAAAAACCCTCAAACCACCATGTTGCACTACAGGTAGTGCAATACAAAATTATACTTAGGTTTCTTAGAAGTTAAAAGAAATTCTGAGTTAAAATTTACTACAAAAAGAAGCCAATGGGAAACACTATACTTTTTTCACGGTTTTACTAGCTCACTACAACAAATAAAATATCATAAACCTCAATAATATTTATTAGCAGGAAAGATTTAATCGCGGTACTCATATTCTTTGATTAAAAAGTAAAAACCTATAGTTAATGCCTAAATTACTCTGGAAGTTGTTACATAATTTCACTTAAAGCAAAGCCAGTATAAGAATTTTCTGCTCCTTATCCTTTGGTTGAATGTTACAGTCTCTTCTTCATGGCCTCAGAATGTTACATGTCTGTGCCATAAAGCAGACTGGGTGTCCTCCTACTGCCCAATTTCATTTATTTATTTGTTTGTTTGTTTGTTTGTTTTCTTTAAACAAATAGCTTCAGTGATATCAGAAGTGAGTGATCATTCAAATGCCTAACTTGTCAAAACACACTGAGCTTTAACCAGAAGTGTAGTGGGGAATGAATTAGATCACATCAATTATTTATAAAATCTTTGAGGTGATTCTCTTGTGGTGTGTCTGCACAATCATGTATTTTAACTGTATTGTAACTGTATTTTAGTAGTAGACTTTTTTTATAGTATCAGTCAAAATTGTAACTACTTCCCCAGACTTATATCTGTGAAATAAAAAAAAAAAAAAGGATTTCTGTGTAATATTTAAACATTTATAAATAAGTAATATTAATCCAAGCACATAATTTGTATTGAAATCTCATCCCTAGTATATACATTATTAGTATGCTGACAAAAGTAAACAATTTTAAAAATGTATTTTCAGTGCTGTATTTTTGCTGTGTGTGTTCCTAAACTTATTATGATGGTAAGAGCTTAACTGTAGAATCTCTGAAGTAGCATCTTTGTAATAAAGGTAAGAAAAGTTAAATAAGAGAAGGAAACCTATGAAATTACAAACCTCAGTTCTTTCCATGCCACTGATTTAGAATGACCTTACCAAAAGTATCTGGTGAACTGGTACCTAAGACTTCCATTCTTCTCAATGGTCAGCAACCTGTAAACAGGCCATTTAACTTTATATGTTTGGGTGTTTAAGAATTATGTTGTCATGTCAATTAATAAAATAGCATCCATTGTGTGTAGATGTCAAAACAACTCTACAGAAACATATGAAGTTGTTCTGAATGGGAAGTTTTCTCAGAGGAGCAATTTACTCTGGATCCTTGAATAGAATTTGCTTCTGGGACTCATGCGTTTTACATGAATAGGTAGTTTCAGGACTGATATATTAAATAAAGTCTAGTAATTTTAAAGCATGTATTCTTTTTCTGTTTTGGTTATACCAATTAAATTATTTTATTATTTTTGTGTTTTAAACATTATTTTCACAAGGATCCTCTCCTGTGGTCTTCAGCACCCAAGAAGAAATGAACGTTCTGTGATTCTCAAGAAAGCAAGTTTTGTGACATAGTTCAACCTTTGTTTTCATGCAGTGCCACATTTCTGTGTTCTCTGTGGATGCAAGATATGCAGAATTGCCAGTTGCAGCACTTTCTTCTCTTTTTTAGGGCAAAGATAATAGGTCCTTCTAAAGCACATCAGAACAAAAGGGCATTTAAACAACAACTACAGGATCCATCAGGACATAAAAGAGAAAAATATTTTGGGTTTCCATAACTCAGAGTAAATTTGGCAAGGATACTGGGAGAACATAGGAGTCATTGCAAATTATATTAAAATACACATATGTCTACCTCCATGAAGTCCTGAAACATTGCCTTATAAAACCATCACATTTTTTATACACAAAAGAAGTCTGACTTTTAGCCCATACTTTTAAACCTTATGTATTATACGCATCTGTATTATCATATGCTGTATGCACACAGAGGCAACATTGTTGAAGTCATTTAAGCGTATTCTGATAAGACTACTGATACAGTTACACAAACCTACTAAGAGCTTTGGTCGATGAGATTTCATCATTGAATCTACCAACAATGGAACTAAATTGTGCTGTGTATTAGCTAGTGTAAATATCACCTCAATTTTGATGAGAAATTGTGTAAAATTACCAACAAAACCTTCCAGCTTTGCTAGAGTAGATTTTTTTTTTCAATCATTGAGTCTATAGTCTGTTCATATTTACAGTTTTAGAGGATTAGCTAACATTAAGACAACTATTTGAAGTTGAAAGTAGGAAAGGACAGAGCTGTGGAAGCTTGCCAGCACACTCTACTTATGTAAGCTCCCAGTTCAGCTGCAGCAGGCACGGTGCATTTTTTTTGCAGTCCAGTTTTTGCTACTCTTTTGTGGAGCTTCCATCACCCTTCTTTCAAACATGGTCACTCCTGCACAATAACATGGTGAGTGTATTCCTAGATGAGTTATGCTTGAGTGCCTGGTCAGGTAGTGGCTGCTTCCATTGTGTTGATGAGCCGGAGACAAATCTGTGATCTATGACTAAAGCATGCCTGGTGGCAGAGCATTTTGCTGTTATTCCCGTCACATGACAGAGACCACAACTTTTGTTGTTGTGAGATGGGCATGTGACTGAGAAAAGCAGCAGTACGTGACCTTCAAATACCTTCATGAGAGGCTGTGTAGCATACCTCTCAGGAAAGTTTAGTGCCACAGGACTCTTCACCTCTCACCCTGTGTGATCTGCAGCTTGCAGCAGCAATTTATTAATCTGTGTTCCCCTGCTTGAAGGTTCTTTTCCCCCAAAGAACTAAAAGGGTTAGAGGACTAATGAGAAGTATGTGTATCGCTTCTGGTCACTGCTTACTCCAGGGTCATTTCAGCTCATCTCTTGTCCTACTCGCCTTACTGATCGTGCGTTGTACAGCAGACGTGCAGAGATAAATCCTTTCCCACTGCCCTGGAAATTTGTATTTGGTTATCAGATGCCACCACAGTAATTAATCTATTCCCTTGATTGTTTGAGAGTGTCTTTAAAAAAGGGCTGCTAAAACCAGGCTGCATAGTTTTTTTTCTCTCTGCACAAGCTAGCTACCAAACTGCACCTGTTTTTATGAGGAGCAAATTGAGAGACAATTGTGTACATGTACTATAAATCCAGTCTTTAGGCAGCCTTCAGCACACATACAGAACAACCTTGCTATTTGGCTACAAAGGGCATATTGATGAGGATGAGGAAGAGGAGCATATGTTCTTCCCTGCTAATAATTAACTACGTAGACTACCTAACATGAAGGTCTAGGAAATGTTGATATGCTGAGTCACACCTAGCACTTCTGCAGGAACTTAAAAATATGAGTCAAACAGTAACTAATTAAAATGAATACCAGATGATAAACACAGATTTTCCTTGCTAAATCTAAGATCACCATGATCCTTCAGATAAGGATGAGATTCAAGTATCTCCTTTTCATGGTGTATGACCAAAACATTCTGGAGTTTCTCAGCTTTAAAAGTTCACTGTATCATGAAACACAAGTGATACAAATAGACGAAAAATAATTAATTTCTTATTCCATACCTGTTAATGACAATAAATAATGAACAGAAAAGATTGCTTGTTATGGCACATTGAAAATGAGCAAAATGACAGCTGTTATGTGTCAGATTAAGGCAAAATATTCTGTTACTGTTGCCTTTTTCATTGTGTTTTCCTCATTTGTTTTCATCACTTCAATAAAATATAATGCAATGGATTTCCATTTTAAAAAATGACAAAAATGTATGTATTTTAATAGAAGAATTCCATGTTAATACCTCACTATGGTTACACAAGAAAGGCTTGCATTTTCTTGAGCCCAAAGCTTGCAAACTTCTGCTGCCATGTTGAACTCTACTGCTGTTAGAACAGAAATACACATAGTAAAGACCATGAATAACTGCAGTTTTATTATTTTACCTAGTGAATGGTGCAAGAAAATTGAGAATCCAAAGTACATTATAACCAATGTAGTTTTATGCGTCTGTGCCCACAATCTTACTTTAAAATATTGTTATCATAGAGTAAGAAAAACAAATTATGCACATCCCATACATAAAGAGCAGAAGTGTACTTCAGTATTTTTTATAGTTAAGATTTCTCTAGTTGGTCAATTTTGTATGACAATGATCCTGGACAAAGTGGAAATACTGCTCTGCAGGGAAAGAAAGAAACCAGATGAGGTCAGAAAACCTGTTTTCTGTTGATTCTCATCTTTATTTCATCTCTTACCCATTCTGTTTAGTAAAGGTGATACATCATGTTCCATTATTTTCTTAAATGGCATTAAGCAGTTTTATACAAGGTTTGAAATTGTAAATATTTATTTTCATGTAAGTAATATTTTTTGATTAAAAAAATGTTCTTATCAGTTTTGCTTTCCTATATCTTGTAAACAACAGAAATGAATGCATATTAATTTCATACTAAACAAAAATGCTCAGAACTCATTCACGGCAAAACTTGTAATGTGCAATTGAACTTTTGCATCTTGCTGATGTAATGTGAGTCTATTTGCAACAACAGCCATATCACAATATCTAAATCATTAATAGTTATGTAATTAGTGACAATAGATTTTTCTTTAGCAGCAGGTTAAAACTGTGTAGAGAACGTTAACATATATTTACCAACCAGCATCCAAAAGAGGTAGACAAAGAAGACAACACTCATAAGCTTAAACAAGTGTGTGAAATACAAGCTTGTGAACTTCTGACATGGGTCTGAATATTTCTGTCTAATATCTAGAAAGCTCTCCTTAACAAGACAAAGAAGCATGCCCGAATCAAGCTGCACTTGTAGTAATATGGCACCTCTCCAGAAGAAAAGTACCTTATTTTATATTCTTTACATTTTTCAGACTGTCAGATTGGTCAAAACAATGACTTCCAGGTTAGACTATATCCACTACATAGACTTTTAGGGTAACAGAAACTAATGTCCTAAAGAAAAGAAGTTCCAATATGACTTTGACTAATTTCTATCCTGAAAAAAAAAACCATGGTATTTGGCTTTGGAGAAGGTACCTGTAGTGGGAGTTCATTTTGATTTTTTACTGTTTCTCAAGCTCTTTGACAGTTGGGAGTAATTCAAGATTCATGGGTCTTAGCTTTCCTTTTTCTAAGGAAGACTCCCTGAAACCTCTGTCTTACTTGTCTCAGGATTCTGCTGTACTGGTGCATGACTTACACAGCCAGCCATAAAAGGTGCTGTCTAGTAGGAAATAAAGGGATGTCACCAACTTCACACTGTTGTCAGTTCCACAGCTGTAAACGTCACCTGGAAAGATCTGTGATTAAGATCTTAAAAATTCCGATCTTGCCAATATCATTCCACTTGGAAGGTGTTATCAATATTTATTTTTAATTATAATATAGAATCATAGAATCATAGAATCATTAAGGTTGGAAGGGACATTAGAGATCATCAAGTTGCAACCCCCTTGCCATGGGCAGGGAACCCTACCGCTAGACCAGGTTGCACAAAACCTGGCCTTAAAAACCTCCAAGGATGGGGCATCAACATCTTTGCTGGGCAACCCATTCCAGCTCTTCACGACCCTTATAATGAAGAATTTCTTCCTGATATCTAACCTAAATCTCTCCTCTTTCAGTTTAAAACCATTACCCCTTGTCTTATCACTATCTTCTCTGATAAAAAGCCCCTCCCCATCTTTCCTGTAGGCCCCTTTCAAGTACTGGAAGGCTGCTATAAGGTCTTCTTGGAGCCTTCTCTTCACCAGGCTGAACAGCCCCAACTCTCTCAGCCTGTCTTCATAGCAGAGGTGTCCCTGCTTTCACCTTCTGTGGTCTTTGTGTTGAGGCTGGAGCATTTTCCAGAGAAGACTGAAGCAAAGAAGTCCCATTAACTTAGAAGAGCATTAGAAAAAGTAGCAAAGTTGCAAGAATCAGTTTCACTCTCAATTCCTACTCTACACTTTGTAGGATGGTAGTGTTTAATAACAGTAAGAGTCATAACTTCCCTTATTCTTTCTTCCTTGGCTTTTTGGCATAGCTTACAAGTGATGGTCCTTAAGTGTTCAAAGAAGACAGCAACAAGAGACACATAAAAAGGAAGAACAGCTAAGAGGTAGCCATAAATACAGAAACAAGCTTTCTTATTAGATATATACAAAGGAATTTAAATATCAAGTTCTGCAATTCCTGGAGTTAATTCTTATTGAAAATTCTGAATCTAGGAAAAAAAAAACAGAGAATGAGCCCTTGGTCCAGTTGGGGAAAAGCCCCAAAAGCTAACTAGAATGTTTTCAGGACTTTATATGTTTGTATTTTTCCCTGAGGTGTTAATAATTTTTATTTTATTCTTCCTCCTCAGCCTGCTGAAATGCAAAGTTCATTTTCCTATTAGAAGTTATACCTTCAATGTCAAATGTAATAATATACAAAGAAAAGAAGCCAAGAGAAAGCATCTATTGAGAGAACTAGGGCAGGCACACTGCTACTCTTCTAACAAAAAGAAGTCCAGTAAATGGATACCTTGCCCACTTGTGGAATACTGTGTGTAGTGTGTGTTTGAACAGATATTGACTATGTATTTAATTAGTGGGTTTTTATTGTCAGAAAATAGGCAATATTTATGTGCAAAATTGACCATTCAGTTTTAAAAATATCTTCCTAAGCAGTAATCCGTCATTAAGATCTGATTCCAATAATATTTTGGGAAAATAGTTAAAAACAATGGATTTAAACTGTATGTTCTTAACAAAACAATTATTAATCACAATCTAAGACATTGCAGTTTTCAAGCCTAGGAGCTGGTCTTTTCCTTCAAATGTCTATTTATGTTTCATTAAAGTACCTCATACATGACTTTTCATCAATTGTACACATCTTGATTTTCTAATATGTATGCTGATTTGCTCAAGAAGTGAGCAAAGAGGAATTCAAATAAAGTATGATTTAATAAAAGCCAAGTTTAAAAAGTATGCCTGGTTGCATACACATCTAAAAGACCAGTCTGGGAGACAAACCTGAGATAAATAATACAACACTTCCATGAAGGATTTAGTTTAAGGAAACCACCAAGGAAATTAAATACTTTAAGCTACAGTTAAGTACCATGAAGAATCTGATAGACTGAAAAAATAAAATGAATTAAAAATGTCCAAACACTTGAAAACACATAGTTAAAATTGTCCTCAACTGACCCTCCCGTTCATAGCAACCTGAGCTAGGGTGTGCCTTCCTTGCCATGGAACTCCTTGATTTTGTTAAAGTAAGTCGCATCTTTCTGACATTTACACAGAGTTTTGGGGTATGTAATATTCATATATGAACTCAATTCCCATGTGCTCAGCAGTTTTCTGTAACAGATGAAGCATTGTGCAGATTTTACCTCTGCAGTTGTTGTCTTTACTCTCTTTTGAGCACATGGTACTGTGAAATCTAAGTTTTCTGGGACATTAAATTGATGTGATATTTCATAATGCACATATTTCTAATAAGTATTTTTGTTGTCTGAATCAAATAGTGGAAATGGTCATGCTACTATAATATGATATGTTGAAACTATACTACAATATGGTGTATATGACAGACCTTATTGCTTAAAAAAGAAAAAATATTTTCAAAGGTCTGATTGAACAAACAGAAGATTGACCAGGCCCATATTTAACAGTCCCTGAAGTTAACAATTAAGAGTACAGAGAAAGTTCAAGATACTTAGGCAAGGTGGTTTGCTTTTAGGACGGAGAAGAAAGAAATGAAGAAAATGTTCAGCTGGAAGATAGCAGTTAATTCTGAATATGCTCCTCTGTTGATTTCAGATTAGATAACTCATCGCAATCAAGACAGAAGAAGAACCCTAATAAAGTGCCTTGAAAACCAAAGACTTTGTCATATTCTCTGTTCAATAATATTTGAAAGACAGATTCATTAATTCAAACTAGAAACTTAATTCTTGACACCCACAAAGTGCAATTTAAGGAGAAGGGGAAATGTTTTAACTGTACATGCAAAATTAATGGTGGTCCATGGCACTATGTTGTAGAAGAAAACAAAACACAAAATTTTTTTTGTAGCTGGAAATTCCTGTACCACAGGTGTGTGTTTTCTTCAGTATCACTGTAGCCACAGTTCACAGAATCACAGGAACACAGAATCTTAGGGGTTGGAAGAGACCTCGAAAGATCATCTAGTCCAGCCCTCCTGCCAGAACAGGATAACCTAAAGCACATCCCACAGGAATGTGTTCAGGTGGGTTTTGAATGTCTCCAGAGAAGGAGACTCCACAACCTCTCTGGGCAGCCTGTTCCAGTGCTCTGTCACTCTCACAGTAAAGAAGTTTTTTCTGATGTTTAACTGGAACCTCCTATGCTCCAGTTTGTACCCATTGCCCCCAGTCCTATCACTAGACATCACTGAAAAAAGCCTGGCTCCATCCTCCTGACACTCTCCATTAACATATTTGTAAACATTGATGAGGTTGCCCCTCAGTCTCCTCTTATCCAAGCCAAAGAGACCCAGTTCCCTCAGCCTTTCCTCATAAGGGAGATGTTCCACTCCTTTAATCATCTTTGTGGCTCTGTGCTGGACTCTTTCAAGCAGTTCCCTGTCCTTCTGAAACTGAGGGGTCCAGAACTGGACACAGTATTCCAGATGTGGCATCACCGAGGCAGAATAGAGGGGGAGGAGAACCTCCCTCGACCTACTAAGCACACGTTTTTTAATACACGCCAGGATGCCATTGGCCTTCTTGGCTACAAGGGCACTTTGCTGGCTCCTGGTCATCCTCCTGTCCACCAGGACCTCCAGGTCCCTTTCTTCTACACTGCTCTCCAGCAGGTCAGCCCCCAATCTATACTAGTCCATGGGTCTGTTCTTCCCCAGATGCAAGACTGTACACTTGCCCTTGTTGAATTTCATCAAGTTTCTCCCCGCCCAACTCTGCAGCCTGTCTAGCTCTCACTGAACTGCAGTACAGCCTTCTTATGTGTTAGCCACACCTCCCAGTTCAGTGTCATCATCAGACTTGCTGAGGGCACACTCTGTTCCCTCATCCAGGTCGTTGATGAAAATATTGAACAGTACCGGTATTGAACAGTTCTATTGAGTCACCTTGTCTCAGACTCCTCCTTTTAAAAATTGTATTTCAGTTCTATTTATAAGTATGGTAATAAGTCATTCCTGTATAACGTAAGAATCAGCCACATAACTCTTACAGAGAAAAGAGATAATTTGTAATAATTAATTACATTAACTGACCTCTTTTATTACACAGTTTGATAGTAATTTTTATATATTTATCCTATGTATTTCAAAATATGAAATATTTACTATTATTCAGTCTTTTCTGGTAGAAAGCAAATACACAGATCACTAAATTCACACTTCTATTGCTTAGGAGAGTCATACCTGTCATATAGCTGTTGAACCATGGGCTCCCATTCAGTGCTACATAATAAATCTTGTTTCATGAACCTACACAATATCTGCTTAGCCAGACAATCAATATTAGTCTACTGAGTATGGAGAATAAAGTGGCAGAAAAGTACAAAAGTCAGCATCCTTCAAATGCCCACTACCTCACCTCACAGTTCAGTAAAGCCAAATAGACAGCAGATATTGTATTCTGGGAGGGATATCCAGCCTGATCTATTGAGCATGGTCCATGCTATCTGTGGTTGATAGATACAGATGCTTAGCTCTCAAGAGGTTGTCCCCATGTAACAGTATCGTTCATAGGATACATATGCTTATTTTTTTGATGTCCCCCATCTTGCCAACATATCTGGGTTCTGCACCAAGGGTAAGGAGCTCCTCTCCCATATCTTGTAAGACACTGTTAAATAGTACATTAATTTGTTGCTATTATGTGGTCAAAGTTGTCTGCCACAGAGCATGATCCTAGCACTTTTCATGTATTGTTGTTGTGGAAAGCCAGCAGCACCACCATGTTGATGGGAATGGTTGGCCATCTCTCCTATCCCTTGATGGCCTGGCTGATAAATCTGAGCATGGAACATGATGGTCTGGCTCAGGAAGCTTTGACTAGCATCATGAGTGTGCTTCTGGTTGCCAACACAGTTCTTTCAATAGGAACTCTATTTCCTGACCAGGTTGCACTTTACCTATTGGATACTGCATATTATCGAGAGAGTAGAAAAGCAGACTTATCTGCATGTTGGAATGATCTATGGCTCTATATTTACATATTCAAAGATGAAAGGTGTTGTGTTGGAAGTAATATTAAGTAGATCTTATGAGGCAGTGAATATAAAGAAAAAGGCCAGGGACAATCAAAATGATAGTTACAGTGAGCTTTGTGCCACAATGTCAGGATACTCTTTGCCCTTGTGTCAGACTGCATAGATGAGTCAAAAGCAGCGTTCTTTTTTGTGCTCCCTGAAAACAACAATGAACCTGGCATCTCATAAATTGCTTTATTGACTTAATCAATTTTGCTATATCTTTCTCCACTTTTATTTCCTGTGCAAGATAGTTCATGTTTTGTCTGAGTACTCTTCCTTGATACCGTTAATGTAGTGTTTTGATCTAAGGGTAGATACTATTACTGTAATGCTTTTAGTTTTTGTCTACATGCAATGTCATAATAAATTATTATTTGCACTTGTTGCTTATTGATGTAGTTTGTGGGGCTGTAGTAAAAACCTAAACCATTTTAGTTAAGTTATTAATAATGTTCCCTATCTGATTACTGTATTATTGTTCTCTTACAGAAGAACTACTGCATCTGTGTATGTGCATACTTTCTTAGGCCAGTGGCTATGTTGTGCAGGAAGAAAAATGGACTGTATTACACATCTTTACATAGGGAGCAAGGATGTGATGAAGAAGAAAGAAATTGCTTCAGTAGGAGGGAAACACTGGAAAAAGAAAAACAGTTTATTTTCAGACAGTTTTGCTCACACACAAAGGAAAAAGAAGAATTTTGCTGATGATAGAGGAGAAGGAAGTCACCATTGTCACGGTGTTTGATCCATGTCATTGTCTCCAGCTCTTTCGATTAAGAACAAATGAAGAAGGAAAGAACAAAGGAAACTAATCAACAGCATGACTTTCTGCCAGATGTGTGGACCAGGCATAATCTCTTACCAACTTCTTCATTAAAAGTGACAAAAGGTTGTTCTGGGGAGAAATATAGAATGCAACATAAAAATGTAGATGATAACAAATATTCTGAAATCCTGGGACCAATCCTGTGACCTTAGTCTTTTAGATCCACCTTATCTAGGTCCACTGTTTCACTGCTACTGTTGAACGAGAAGCGCTATTGACCTTAGATGAAAGAGTTCTTTTGAAAGGATCCGACGCCAGTGATGAATCCAATAATCTAATGCAACACTTGGAAATAGGTTTGCCTTAGTTATAGAACAGTTTGGTTGTCCTTTAACCCTCTTTAAAATGACCTGCTGGGTTTCAAGGCATTTCACAAGATCGCATAGGTATATCCTCTTGTGAAGGTGAGGATTTGTAGCCTTAGAGACATATTTGGAAAAAGTCAAGCAATGGCCCAGTCAAGTGAATGCACAAATGGTCAGGGGGATGAAAGCAAAGCAGACTTCTGGGTCAGGCTTAGAGAAATTGATGAAAGATTGCACAGCACTTGGTCTAATGGACTAGATTAGAACAAGACTCAAGCCTCAGGCCGTCAATAAACCATCTGGCAATTAAACAGATGGTTTAAGCCCTTCCCTGGTGTGAGAAACCCTGAGTCTAGTATGTTGGAGAGGGGAGAGTGAAGAAGAACTGCAGCCTGTGAGATAGTAACCTGCTATGGTGTTGCAAGGTGTCCTCAGGAGAAATGAAACAAATCTCCAACAGCCACAAATTGCCAACTCAGAATTTGTACATATTCAGTTTTGAACTATCAAAGGTGATTTCTGCTTACTCTTGAGAATATTTACATGGACAGTTTCAAGTCTGTTTAACTATTTATGTCATGTTGCTGTGCATGCATGTAGGGGTGTAAGTAGAATTAGGAAACAAACAGGGATTTTCAGAATCAAATTTATACCCATGGAAGGAACAACCTTCTCCCTCCTCCCTGCTAGTCTTGCAGTACAGTACAGGGGCCATAGCAGCTGGGTTGGTGGGAAGTGCATGTGCTGTAGGTCACATTAGCAGAGAGCCCCTGACCGTATATCCCACATACCTGAGCTCCCCAAAGACCACCTTGGCTAATAAGCACACCTAGGATATCTCTCAGCTAACATGATCACAGTTAGATCTGATCCAGGTTGTAAAATGGGGGCCCCGCTGGAGACCCCCATTTAGCTGTTCTCCTTGGAGCAGGGTTTCTGTAACTGACAGCCCTCCTTTTGGACTGGGGCACTGTCCAGAGTGACTTCCCTGAGATCGAGTGTCCTCACCTTATAGATGAATGGTATGCTAATTTTTAGTCATCATTCTAAGCCTGGATTAAGTTACACACCATGTAGTATAAGTTTCTAACTGACAACCTGAAACTGTAAGTAAGTTGTGCCTGCCAAAGTGTTTATAATACAAGGTTCCTGTTCAATTTGACCATTCTACCTTTTTTTTCTAATATAATAGAATTTATTTTTGAGCTATGCATTTTGTCAAGCTCATGATTCTGTGACAACGTGTAAAGTGAAATACTATTGCTCTTGAAGATTTGGGTTAAAGTGCTGAGGTCTCTAACGTGTGTAAAACCATTGCTCAGCTGACAATTAGGTACGCATCTAAGGTTGGGTTATTTTCAGCTTTACTCCTTAATTTTTAATGTTTAGTTTGTGAACTGGTTCATGTAACTTAGAAGCATTATTGTATACTAAAGAGAGAGAAAACATCTAATTTTTAAAAATGTCATCCCTGTAGGTATGTACACACTAACATATGTCTCCAAATAATGAGAAACATGAAAGAAAAATAATCTGTTGTTGGATGGGTGATACAAGTTGTAGTATGCTAATAATTTCAGGTAATCATTATTAATAACTTAATAACAACCTTTTTGCTAGTTAAGCATTTAGATGATATGCAGTATTAAATGTACATTTTTCATTTCTTATGGCAGATTTGTTGACTTACTGAACTGAGCTTTAAACTAATTAACTTGGGGACTGGGGCCTGGAGCTGTGTCAATTGTGTACTCAAAAGCACCCTGGTGGGTAAATGAGCCTACAGAAGCAGTGAGGAGTGCCCCCCAACCCTTAAAAAAGTTTTTGCCAAAAAAGTAGGACAGTTGGCATTTCAAGAGAAACATTTCTGCACCAATGCACACCAAGTCACCATTGCAGCTGGAAAGCTATGATCTGATGGCTATCACTGACACTTGGTTGGATGAATCACATGTTTGGAGTGCTGCAATGGATAGTTATAAATTGTTCAGGAAGGGTGCTTCTGGGAGGGTTGTCCTCTATGTAGAAAAAGGAATAGAGTGCTCTCTAGGTAGAAAAAGGGATTGAGTGCCCTCTATGTAAAAAAATCTCTGTCATTGAAAACAAGCAATGCACAGGTCTAGAGCATATGGGTTGAATTAGAGGCCAAACCAACAAAGGAAGCCTTACAGTGGATGTTTACAGAAGGCTACCTGATCAAGCAGAGGGAGTCAGTGAAGTGTTCTTTTTCAAGTACATGAAGCATTCTGTTCACATGCCTTTATCCTGACATCCATCAGAAAAGCAAGCTACAAGCAGTCAAGGAGACTCTTGGAGTGCATTGAGGATAAATCCTGAATCCAGGTGATGGACAGCCCAAAACCAGAGGAAATGCTTTATGGACACAACACAGATGAATTAATTGATGATATCAAGACTGGAGGTAGGCTTGTCTGTAGCGAACATGCCATAGTGGAATTCATGGGTTAATAAATGATGGAATTAAGGGATACAAGCCAGGTGCAAAGTATAGTCAAGACCATACAATTTAGGAAAGTAAAATTCTATTTATTTAAGGAACTAGATGATGAGACTTGCCTGGGAAACTGCTCTCAGGGATAAAGGAGCAGAACAGAGCTGTAAGCTCTGTAAGAATTTTATTCTTGGAGCACAAGGCCTTTAAATTCCCATCCAATAAATCAGGATAGGAAGGCAGAAGACCAGCATCGCTGAATAAGAACCTCTTTTGTTGAACTGACAAGGGGAACACATAGGCAGTGGAAGCAGGCACATACATCCTGGGAAGAATGTAAGGATACTGCCTGGAAGTGTAGGAATAGGATCAGAAAAGCTAAGGCACAGCTGCAGCTGAATTTGTCAAGGCATAAGAAGAATAGTAGGAAGGGTTTCTACAGATATGTTGCTCAGAAAAAGAATACAGAAGAAATTTTATTCCCACAAGAAATGAGACAAGGAATCTGGTGACAACCAACCTGGACAAGACTAATGTAGTCAACAACTACAAGCAGGGACCAGAGGTAAGAAGTCCTACTCATCATAGGCGAAGATCATGTTGGGGATCATTTGAGGAACATGAAAATACACAAGTCCATGGGACCAAACAAGATTCAGCCCAGGGTCCCAAGGGAACGGACAGATATATTTATTAAGCCACTCTTCATTATAATTGAAAAATGATGACAGTTAAAGTTCCCAGTGACTTGAGAAAAAGTAATATTGCACACATTTTTACAAAGGGTAAAAGGATGACCCTGGAAACTACCAACCACTCAGCCTCATATCTGTGCCAGGTAAGGTCATGGAACAGATAATTCTGGAATCCATGTCAAGGCCTGTGGAAGACAGGAAGGTGATTAGAGACAGTCACATAGCTTCACCAAGGGCAAATTGTCTCTGATTAACTTGATGACCTTCTATGATGGAGTGACTGCACTGTATTAGGATGGTGGATAAAGTAAATGCAACTGTCGTAATTTACTTTAGCTTCCAAAGGTTTTTGACATGGTCCCCCACAACATTCCTATCACTAAACTGGGGAGATGTGGGTATGATGGATGCACTAATAGACAGGTAAATAATTGACTGAATGGCCATATCAGAAGAGTTGCAGTCAAGCCAGCTCAGTGTTCCAATAGAGATCAGTAATAAGTGATGTCTGTCAGGGGTTCATATTGGGATCAGTACTGCTCAGTATCTTTATTAATGACATAAACAGTGGGATTTAGTGCATCCTCACCAAGTTTGCAAATTACGTCAGTTGAACAGTGCAGTTGAAAAGCTAGAGGGAAAGAATATCCCGAGAGAGCTTGACAGGCTTAATAAATGGACCAATTTAAACCTCATGAAGTTTGTCAAGACCAAGTGCAAAGTCCTCTACCTGAGCCAGGGCAATCAACAGTATCGGTACAGGCTGGGTGATAATCAGCCTGCCAGAGACAGACTTGAGGGTATTGGTAGATGAAAAATTAGATAAGAACCTGAACTTGCAGCCCAGGTAGCCAATTGTATCCTGGACTGCACAAAAATAAGTATGGCCAGCAGGTCGAGGGAAGTGGTTGTCCCTCTCTACTGTGCTCTGATGAGACTCTACTTGGAGTACTGCATCCAGCTTTGGTGTCCCCAGCACAGGAAAGACATCAATGTGTCAGAGGGGTTTCAGAGAAGGGTCATTGAAACAGTCAAAATCTGGAATACCTTTCCTATGAAGAAAAGCTGAGAGATTTGGGGTTATTCACCCTGCAGAACAGAAGGCTCTGGGCTGATCCTATTATGGTCTTTCTGCACTTAGAGGAACTTCTAAGAAAGATAGGAAAAAACTTTTTTACAAATCATGGAATCACAGAATCATTAAGGTTGGAAAAAACTAAACTTTCTGTGGTGCAACTTGACACCATTTCCTCTCTTTCAGTTACTGGTTACTCGGGAGAGAAGTCCAACACCCACCTCACTACAACCTCCTTTCTAGTAGTTGTAGAGAGTAATAAATTCATTCCTCAGTCTCCTTCAAACTAAATAATCCAAATTCTCTCAGCTGTTCCTCAGAAGACCTGCGCACAGACACAGTCCTGTACTGACAGACAGGGAGTAATGGATTAAACCTGAAAAGGGTAGCTTTAGAATAAATATAAAGAATATATTTTTTTACAGTAAGAGTGGTGAGGAACTAGAGCAGGTTACCTAGAGAAGTTGTAGATGCCCCATCATTGGAGGTGTTTAAGGCCATGCTGGGTAGGACTTACATGTACCTAATTGAGTGGAAGGTGTACGTGCCCATAGCAGCAGGGTTTAACGACATGATCTTGAAAGGTCCTTTCCAGCCCAAACCCTTCTGTGATTCTATCATTTTATTTTTACCATCTCAATTGTTTGTTTTATCATCTTGCTGTTCTGTATCTGTACAACTGTACAAACAGAACATCACCTATCTGAAGCAGCAGTGTCTTTACTTGATCTAAAACTTCTCACTAACACAAGTAATTAATCACACCATCAGATGTAATGGATCCACAGCCTTACTTAATTAAATCCAAATCTTGTTTAAAGCTGTTTTTGATTGTCCAGCACTGCCAAAAGGGCAAAAATGCATAGATGATGTCTTGTGGACCTTCCATTGCCATCCAACATATCTTGCATTTGGAAAGAATGTTAAATCATTTTTTTTTACAAATTAATTAATTGGTTGTTTTTGTTTGTTTGTTTGGGGTTTTTTATGTGCTGTTTAGATTCTTGTAAAATGCCCTTTTCCCTGCTAGAGTCACAGTGCACCAAAGTATTTTTAAAAATGGAAGAACTTTTATATACTTGAAGCAAATTCCTAAGCACCTGTATTCAACAAATATTGTAATTTTGAACCCACATTTTTTTTGTTGAATTAGTTCTTTAATTACATCTTCTATGTTATGTTTAAAATTGCAAGGACAAAGATTTATAAGTAATGTGTGTGACACCACTCAATTTTTTTTTTGCAAAAAACCTTGTCATTAAAAAATATACGACATTTTAGAAAGGTATATCATGGAGGAGAGATTATATAGATTGGAATGAAAATATTTACATACCAAAAATTCAAGCTAACAGCTCATTTATTTGATAAGAAATACAAGGATGGTAGAAAGGATTCTCTTGCAAATAAGCACACTGAAGAAACAGTGCCAGATGTAAAATATGTGTGTATGGACAGGTAGTGTGGATGTTTTTTGCTGTTTACGTATATGTGTAGTTAGGTATAAGAGAAGAGCTCTTTTTAACTCAAGCTTTGTTCTATAGCAGACTGAATAAGAAAGCAAAAATATCCTAATTTCTAGTGCCATTTGCACTGTCTGCCAGCTGCTGTACTCATTATTACCTACATGCCATGGCATTATTTACTATGATGGCATCTATGAAAAGTCTATGAAGGCTCCTTGTCAAAGCTGTAAGTTTGCTTATGACAAACTTACAGCAATTTTTACTTAAACTGGTCTACTCACTAAAACCCTCTTCCCTATAAAGAACTGATTGTTTTGTTGTTATTGTTCTAGGCACAAGAGATGGAGAAATGATTGTTTAAAGCACAGAGAATTCCTAAGTTTTCTGGAAAATTTTGTTTAGGATTTATTTTAAATGTTTACAGAAACACCAGGAGAAAAAAGTTACCTCTCAAATGTTTTATTTCAAATGCGCTTTTTATGAAAATGTAAAAAAACCCTCCAAAATCTAGATAAAAGCATATTAATTTGTATTTATATTAACAAAGTTATTTATCAAGATATGTGTTCCTCAAACCTTAATTTCTGTGTGCATGTGGTTAATTCATGCCCCAAAGACAGAGAACTTAAATGAGAAACTCATATTTTGTAAATTCTGCAAAGACCAAACATGTAACTGTTGATTCATTTAAAGACATCATAAAAAAAAAAAAAAAAAAAAAAAAAAAAAAAAGTGAAACAAAGGCAGAGTTATGCAGTTCTTTGGTAATTAATAAGGAGTTTTATGACTAAATGAGGTATGTTAAGTGTGCTCACATAATTATTCATTAACATAACATCACAGAAATGCCTCCATAGGAATTTTATGGGTATTAGTATTTTATATACAACCAGAACTGAAGAAACCCTGCTTCAGATTAAATTCTATGTTTTAGAGAGTAAAATAGGACAATTATTATGTTTGCTTGAACACTAGAATGACTGCTAGTTGATGTTTTAGTGGCAGGCAATAAGCCATCACATAATAAAAGCATACAGCAAAGACTGGAAGGAGATCCTTGATTGTTAATTGTCTTGACAGATCTAAACTGCAACAACAGAACTCGCCGGGAGATGAAGCAATTTACAGAACATTATTAGATAGTTTCAGGTTCCTGAAAAAAAAAACCAAAGAAGGAAAAATAATATTGTTGGTGATTACAAAACCCTACTTGCGATATAGCGTGTTTATAAATAAACTTCTGAATCCATCTACATAAATAATTACAGTGTATGGGGAGGACTGCTCTGTCTCCTTTGCTTTCTTCATAAAAGAATTTTAGACTAGCAATGATAGAGCTGGTGAATAAACACCAGAAATACAGAATTTTAGAACAGAGAATTTACAGTACTAAAATGTATTTGAAGAGTTCATCTAATATATCAGCTTTTTATCCTCAGAGCAAAATTTTGTGTCGTGCTCTTAATTAAAAACTTTTTTTTACACTGTTTATCTTAACAGTGCTTTTCCACTGTCTGGTCATTTGTATTTATTAATACAATACAGTTGCTATGAAGATACCATGGTGCTAAGTCCCTAAGATTTTAATTCAATACCGCCAACCTTTAATCACGTAGCTTGAGAAGGGCAAGACTCTGAAATGCATCTTAGTCAGATGCTTGTAAAGATCATCATTAGGAGAGAAACCTGCTGACATTTTGGCCAGCAAATCTCTATTTCAGTTTCTCCAATTGCCTACTTATACACAAATACAACTCAGAACTAGTGAGTAGAGTTAATGACACCAACCGACACTCAGTCACAAATGCTGTCCTATAAGTGATTTGCTTATATTGATACAAGGGAAAAGAAATTATTATTTTTGCAACAGTGAATGTCAAGAAATAACATAATTTCACAGTGAGCAATATTTGGTTTTGCACCTTTTTAATTATTATTTTTTTAATCTTCATCTGCCTGGCATCACCATCATCATCATCATCATCATCATCATCATCATCATCATCATCATCATATGTATAATGTTGAAACTTCAAAGTGTTAGTAAAAATGTACCTGAATACTTCTGATTAACAGTTTATTTCAGCATTTTTTTTCCTCCACAATTAAACGGAATCTTGTTGAGCAAAAAGCCCCATTAACAGTGTTATTAGCATCAGGAAATAGTCTATGCTTTTCTTAAACTCTTAAATGTGCATAGTTTATCCTCATATTTATTTTAATGGTATTGTCTAGGAGGAAAAAAGACCCATTAACCTCCTCATATTCTCATATTGTAATATGTCTGTTCACAGCATATTCAAGAGGCTAAGCAAACATGCTGGAGGTAATTTATGCCCTTTCTTTCATCCTTCTCATTAAAAAGGTAATTCAAGATTAAGAAAACTACAAAACTACAATGGAAAAGTTTTCTACAAGGTGAAGTACTAATATAAATACTAATAAAGGAATATAGTGTGTAATTGTTTTTTAAATGTCCTAGTTTCTTCCTTTTGAAAAATTCTACACATTAGTATCCTTTGTGCAAAATTTAAGTATTGACAGATGCAAGTACAGGATCAAGGTTACTGTTGGACAACCCTTTTGCTCAAAACCCCCTATTTTAACAATTACTATCTGTATTGGTGTTTAGGAGAATAGGATAAAGAGCAAAATATTTGATTTCTGTGTTAGGCGTTTTCACTCTTTCCCAAGGTTAGAAAAAGGAACCAAACATGTAAGTTTTCCTGACTACTTCAGGAATAAAACCTTTGGTTCTTTCTACTTCCCCCTTCTCAAATGAGTTTCCGCTTTATCAAAGTTTGGAACTTGAAACCCTGGACCAGAATATCTATGCTATAGATGGGGACCTAGTTTGACAGTACTTTTGAAAACATAAATCAAAGTCTTTGTGCTTAACAAAGCATGACTACTAACTATTGAATCTGCACCACCTAAAATCCTTATATCAAAGGTAGAAACCTACCTTTAGTTAGCTAAACTAAGAACCAGTATGTACTCCTTTCAAAGATCATTTCTAACACAATGATTTCTGGATCTCAAGTTTTCAAATACATTCCCACTGAGCATTTAACCAGTGGAAAAGAGAGGGAGAGAGCTGAGCACCAATAAAAACCTCTGCACCAGAGGACATTGGGACTTTGTAGAGACATAGCTGACCACTTAAGAACAGCAGGATGAAAGGATCTGAAATGATGACTGTTATTACTTTTTAAAGACAGATTCTGCCATGATCTTTTCGTGTAGCTTCAGCTGAAACTGAGGACTAAAAAACAGTAATTTTTATTTTGTCTACTTATTTTAAACAATGAAGTCTGGACCATATTTCTTGCATTTTGTTTCAGTGAAGCATGCTGCAGTCATACTAGATTGGGCACACGTGCATACGGAAAGCATGGTCAATTTTTGCACATATGACACTGACCGAGCAGTAGGAATAAGCCTGTACTTGCAAGAACTGCTGGTTCTTTTGAATTTGGTGCACTTATATAAAGCTAAATCTTTGTGTGTTGTCTTTGTTATATTTTTTGAGGGTTTGTTTGGTTTTGTTTGTTTTGTGTTTGGTTTTGTTTATTTTTGTTTGGTTTTGTTTGTTTGTTTGTTTTAAAGGGACTTGGAAAAAAATGTGAGAAAAAAAGTTATTTTTTTAAAAAATATATTGTTTAAACAAAACATCCTCTTCCACTGCTTCTAATGCACGAACTTTAAATTTACAAAAAATAATCGCTGCTGCAAGTTTTTCACTTTATCAATCCCAGGAAAATTAAAGAGCACAGTTCATATAATGTTAAAAATATATATACTATTTAAAGGCTCAGAAAACTACTGCATCTAGTGGAGACTAAGTAATGGAATATTCCTGGATCCAGGGAATTCCTGGATTTTTGATAGAGCAAAAAGTAGAAAAGCTGAAAGACTGCTAGAAAGAGAGATGACCTTTTATTTTAAGAACACATAATTCTGTTTGTTTAAAAAGAACACAAATGCATCATTTTTCACTTACAGGTATTTATCTTGCCCTTTAAAGGCCAGCTAGTGAGTGGAGCTAAAGTTCATACCTAAAATGAAATCTGAGTATCCAATACAAACCACACTTTCCTCCTGGCATTGATTTGGAACCAGAAAAGATTAGGAAGCAACAACAACAAAAAAGCAACTGTAATTATTCCCAGTACAAACAAAGCTCACGGAATGTACACACACACATTTGGTAATGGATAGTGATAGATGTGGAGTCCAAACCTCTTACTACTTTCTGAACCCTACAGAGATAATTAGAAGAGTAAGTCTTGGGATGGTCTACAGAAAAAAAACAGTACTGAAAAGCTATCTGATACTTCCCATCAGCTGTCTGAAAAATTGTAGTGAAGAGCTGGGAAAACTGTATTTTTCTCCTCCTCTGCTTGCCACCCATCTCAAGACAGATCTACCCCAACAAACTATTCTTTTAAGAAAAAACATTTGTTTTTAAGCAAAAAGATGTCAATCACAATTTCCAAATGAAAAATATAAACTCTTTTCAGTATGCTGTACCAAATACAGATTTGTTAGTTCAAATATTATTAGGGAAAAGCAAGAGTGTTTTTCAGGAAGACAAATAGTTTCTCTTCTGGAGCTCAACAGACTTGAGTTATATCTTGATTTTCTGCTTACAAATATAAGAGATTCAGGTATTTCCCAATGCTTGTGTAAGGATAACTATTTTTAAAACGTGCTTAGAAGCAGATTTTCTGACAAATGTTACTTTAGGAAAAAAAAAATTGGGAATTTCTTTCACATTTAATCTTCAAAATGCACATTATCCTGGCTCAAGCCAGGAAAATTAAATACTTTGAAATACTAGTAGCAGTAACAAAATGATATTTTAACATCTTTTAGAATGGAATATACATATCTTAAAAATAAGTGTAGTTACTGCTGAATAGACAAAGAAACTATTTATTTGTGTTGCTCAGTTATGAGACACAAAGCTGACATGAACTTCCAAATTTAATTAAAAATTTTATAAAAATTGTAATTGTGAAAATATTTTTTAATTATAAAATGAAATTATAACAAAAATAGATTTAATCTGGAAATATCATCCATGTATATATGAATGAGCAAATGCTGTGCATTTTTTAATCTGTACCAAATGGCAATGATAATTTAATATGATGTTGAAATATCACTTCTACTGTAGTACAGCATTTATTGAGCAATACAAATTTTGATTTTCCATCTAGTTCCACAAACTATTTAGCTGGTTAGACATATGGGAAAAACTCACAACCCAAAAATCAGTTATGCATCATTTAAGGCTATTCCAAACTGAGAGGTTAAGCACTCGCACAAGGAGTTTTTTCTCTTACGAGAACAGGATTGCCCACACTGTAGCAATCAAGATACCTGAATCCACTTCACCCATCCTAATGTGATTGTAGCAGTGCCAGGCAGAGTGAGAGCTGCCTGGAAGCCAGCTCTCATCTAGAAACAGTATGTCTCTGCTAGCAAGACACAGTCTGTAAACTAAAAAGCTCTGGCACTTTTCAGAACTCACTAGCCCAGTGGCAATGCAGCTAAATGCACCCACATGTCTCTGCACCATGCCACATGGACTTCCTGGGGGGCAATTTACCTGCACAAGCATCTCTGGCACTGTGATGCATGGAGCACTGTAAACATAACATGCCTTCCTCTTTCCCTGGTTTCAGTGTGAAATACTTGCCCATTTACTCAAGATGACTAACTTTATTCTTTTGAAGAAGGAGGCATGTTTTATAATCAGAAACACTGACATTCAAGGCTTTTATTATTTCATACCAATAGTGGCAGATATCTAATTTCCACCTATTATACACATAATCAAAGTACTATTTTTACCACCATCTTATATCCCCTTTGCTAAAACAATATGTGCATGTGAGGTGGAATATCTATAATGAAGGGAAGATATTCAGCGTTAAAAAATCTTAAATTCAAGTTCTTGTTTTCTCGAGCACCCTTGCACCAAAGTTAAGTTTACTGACAATCATGGAGATTCAAGTTAACTATTGTATAAACTTATTGCTAAATGTTATTTAAATAGTGCAAGATATGGTAAAAAATCTTGAAGTACTGAACAATTCTTTTATTTAAGATAACTTGCAGTAAATCTAGTTAAGACCCAGTCTGGATTCAATCTGCATCCCTTGAGATTAAAAAAAAAAAAAAAAAGTAGAAAAGCCTGATCCACTGAGTTTATCACTTATAAATTAGACATGTGTTGCCCTCAGACATACTTTAATTGATCTTGTAATGAATGATTAAAACAATACAGTGAGTTTTTAGCTTCAAGAAAGTATTTCTGACATACTAGCATCAGTAATTATAGAAGGTCAGAGCACAGGAAGTATTCCATATGACAGGAAGACATGAATAATTTGTAGTGTAAACACTCCATATATCAGGATCCTTATGTACTCCTCCAAATTCTGCGTAGATGATAACCATATTAAGCCTGCATTAGTCTCTTATTGCTAATATTAATACTGTGATCATTTATTAATTGTAGGTTATATTTATGTTTACAAATGAGTGGTTGCCTTTCTTCTTATCATAACTGATTTGCTGCTTTGTTTTCCATGAGCATTTACTTTCCTGCAAATAGGAAGCCTGTAGCTGAAATGCAAAACTATAATGAGAACCACACATAAGACTTGACAGTGACACCATATTGCTAATTTTGAGGCTAAACCAAAATAACTTGAGTCATATATAGAACTGAATGCCTAACCACTTCCTTACAGAGACCAGTACATAACCTAGATTTTAAAATTACTTACAGAAAACAAGTTTTATAAAACTTTCTGTGCATCAGAAGCAAAATATTCTTATTACTGTCATTACAGGAAGAAATGCAATTATTCAATGATAAGAATGTCTGTGTGTGTGTTCAGAAATAGTGTGTATGTAACTAATGAGAAGGTAGCAGAAGAGAAATGGAAGACATAAGCAATGACAGAAAAATCTGTCTGTAAACATGTTGGTTAACAATTTTCCCTGTGGTTCACAACAGTTTCAGCCGGTTTTCCTAACACCAACGCTTAACAGGAAGTGGTTCTGAGTGGCACCACTAGAACATCCACCCTCACATTGTGAAATGATTGCTCCTTTATCATCGATCTTTTATTCACTAGAAGGCTAATAATTCAGAGTCTCAAAGCAAAGATGTGCAACATGAAGGATGCAGAGGCCAGAGTGTATCTTGATCCCCTATTCACAACTGGTGAAATCAAGGAGCATGAGATCAATACAGCATAGAGCATAAAAATTCTTGTTGACTAATTCCAAAGTAATGGAAGACATGAGAAAATAAATTGTCCTCCCTTTTTCTCTGCTGCAGAGTCAAACAAACTCAGTTCCTGAAATTTCATACCAAGAACCCGAATATCCTTTCTTCTATCAGTCAGTCACTCAAATATTTACTAAAATATGTCTTAAAACTATGTTGGTTCCTCCTATTACTATTTAAGTGACTGTCTAGGACTTCACACATCTAACAGTTAAAAAGAAAAACACCAAAACTAAACCAAATACCTATTAATTTTTGTTCTTTGTTTTAATTTGATCTCTTAAACTTTACTTCACTTATAGGAGAATTAGAGCTTGTAAATTAGTTTTTTTCTACCTAGCATTGATCCCCTAGATGCATTTGCAATAAATACATATATTCAATATATTTAAAATGAGTTTATCTAGCTTCTCAGTCCTTATCCTGAAGGCTCTGCTAAGGCACATGGAAAAGGTGGGGGTGGTTGGTGGTAACCGGCATGGCTTCACCCAGTGCAAATTGTATCTAGCAAATCTGGTGTCTTTTTATGATGGGGTCACAGCATTGGTGGACAAGGGGAAGAGCATCTGACTGGTGTCATCTATATAGGCACGTGCAAAGCATTTGACACTGTTTCTCATGACATCCTGGTCTGTAAAGTAGAGAGACTTGGACAAGAAATTGCTTGGGTGGCTCAGTGCCCAAATGCAGACCAGTAACTAGTAGCCTTCCTCAAGGGTCAGTACTGGGACTGTTGCCATTTAACATCTTTATTGGTAATATGGATTAAATTGCACCCTCAGCAAGTTCGTTGATAACACCAAGCTGTGTGTTGTGTTCAACACACTAGAAGGAATGGAGGCCATCGAGAGGGACCTTGACAGGTTTGAGCAGTGGGCCCATGCCAGCTTCACAAAATTCAATATGGTCATGTGCAAGGTCCTGCACCTGGGTTGGGGCAATCCGAAGCACAATTTCAGGTTAGTTGGAGAACGGATTGAGTACAGCCCTGAGGAAAAGGACTTTAGGGTATTGCTGGATGCCACAATTTTTCTCACATTCAGAGTTGCATAGCATCCAACTGAAGACTCTGAAAGGCAATCTTTATGGTTTGAATACTTCTTTCTTTGTTCTGAAAACATTCCACTTGATCCCTATTAGTTACTCATACTGGCAACACATTAGCCTTTTCATGTTTACAGAGCTTCAGAATATACTCTATTTATGAACAAATATACATTCCTGCTGTCTTCCTCGATTAATTCAATGCCAGATCTTTTTATCTTGAACAAATAACAGACTTTAAAAAGAATGTTAGAAGTCTTCTTCTCTTGTTGCTAGTTTTCACATTATAGACCTGACAACTCTGCTTTTTTACATCAAACATACACTGTTTAATGGTTTTGAAACAATATTTAGTGATTTACTACTCTTGAATCACAGATAACTTGCTCCAGTGAACATTTTGTTTTCCACAAAACTGGCACAAAGTGGTTTCAGGAAGAAAAAGGAATAGTTCTCTCCACAAACAAAAAATAAAATCAGCATTAAAATACGTTATTTAGCAGTCTAGTAATAATCAGTTTGGCCGCTGAGAAGAAGTGAGATTAACTAATGTCTGTAATTACAGCAGGATAAAAAATAATAATTTAAAAAATTAGTTCAATACCAGCATCCAACCAAGGGAAACAATAAGCTAAAACTTTAAACATGTTATTGAGATATACAGCCCCCACAGCAATAGAATAGAACTCACAACACTAATTGCTGGTGTTTAGACCATAATTTGTCTTTTAGTCTCCACAAGTTTAATCCATCCAAAAAGAAAATAGTGTATTAATGACAAGATTAATAAAACTGGCATGGAATCAGTCCCAAACATGTTTAGATTCACAGCTTCAGCTAGTTTCCAGACTTGCAAATGTAAACTTGTCTATTTAATTCAGAACAGCTGGAACCTATGGATTTTGTCCTACAATTACTCAGTTATATGGATCATCCAGCTCATTGTTTGTAAACAAGTTTCAATAGCATCTAATGCACACAGGTGACTCATGGAAGGTTGTAAAAGTGACCCACTCTTGGATCGCCTCAAGGCCTTATCTTTGCAGAGATGACCTGTGGGGATCTGTTTAGATAGCTCAGTCCTGAGTTTTCCATAGCCTATATATGAAATAGGGTGCTGCTACTTCATTCAAAGATCCAAAAGGTAAGCTGAGTCTCAAAAAAAATAAGATGCCCTGAGTCTCAATACAAATCACTATTCAGTTGCCTGAGAAAGTAAGATAAGGAGGATCTGTGAGGGTTTACTTGCAGCTTCAGCTGACAACCTTGTATACCTAGACAATCACAAAATCAGCAAAACAGAATTAGAAAGTATGACTTAGAGAAGTGAACTGCTCTCATAGATGAATGAAAAAAGATAAAGAGAAACTCTACTACACCACGAAAAATGATGTTATAAACCTCTCAGGCACAGTCCTTCCCACCACCATGTAAATCAGTTCAAGTTATTTTCTTGAGCCATGTTGTTAAACCTGCAAATGAAGTACTGGTAAATAATTTACTTGAACAGTGCAGTCACTCCTCTTTTTGTCAGAGCAGACAGTGCTGACACAGCCCTTCAGTGGATTAAATGTTCAGCTGATATCCATGTAAGATGTCTCCAGATCTACTTTAGTGCCTTTACCCAGTCAATTTTTGATAGAATTTTTGAGTTCTATCAACTCAAATCTAGATATTACCTGTAATAAAAGTTAGGCATTCATACACAAAGGAAACTTAGAGCAATTCTCATCCCACCAGGAATTCTGTTCTAAACAAATTGAAAGGTTTCACACTGAACTTAAATGTGTCTAAGGAGGGCAATCTGTCCTTTGTCTGTATAATCATATATTCTGAGCTCACAAATGAGAGGTAAAATGGTTGATGGCTTCTTGGTGCTTTTATACAAACTTAGGCATGAAGGTAAATGGTCCCTCTCCATAGGCAATATACTATACTGACCTAATCAATAACATGGGTAAGGGAACAATTTACCATTTGATTTCATTCTTGTGTACTTCTATTTTAATTGACTTTATGGTCTTTTCCAACCAATTTTAACATGGTAGTTCACAAAGCATGTCTTTTAAATAAATCAATCTGAATTTTTTTCCTTCTTAATTTCCAATAACCTGTGGATTTCAAGAGAAGAGCTAGCTAACATTCCTCCAGTAATATATAAGCTATATATATAAGCTATATATTATCATAATAATGATAATTAAGATCTTATAGTAGTCACTGATGAAATGTTTTCATCAGCCCATTTTAGGATAGTCAAGTTACTTCAAAATTTTTGTACTATTTTTACTTGTGAGGTAATTAACTTAGACATTTTCTTATAGTTGGAGAAAGACTGAAGCATTCATGAAATTTAAGCAGTCTCATAAATATTTTTATCTAGATTGGAAAGATATTCTTCCTTGGCTTTCCCAACCAATTTTTTTTTTTTTTTTTTTTTTTTTTTTTACAACACCAAAAATTAGTTATTTGCTCTGCTTCAATAGAATTAGAAAAAAAACCCTACTGTCTGAGTGAGACTCATTCATAATTTATCATCCTGCATATCTTCAAATATGCCATCCTTACAAAGCAGAAGAACTCCACGATGAACTCTTGCAGCTCCAGGATCACATTATATAAAATAGAAGGGAACATGTGAAGAGCTTTTTCTCTTTGGTAACTACCAGGTATCTCAGTGCCAAAATCATGAGAGAATCATAACTTTTCTAACATAAATTAAAAATTACATCTATGAACTTCACTAATTAAGTTCTTAATGTGAAAATACAGAGTAAATATTATTAAATTATAAGATTGATTCTATTCTCCAAAATATCTTATGACAAGTTTATCTCCCAGTGAATTACCTCATGACAACCTCTAACCTTTTTCAAATAGTAATAATTTTTTCAAGCTGAAAAGGGCATATGACTCATTAAATTTGAAGAATTCATGTCCATTTCCTCCATTGCTGTACAAAGGTATAATATGGTTATAACTGCAGTTCTCCAAAATAGTGTTCCTGAGTTATACTGTTTTCAATAATATTTGTATTTAGCAGCCTTACATTAAATTCTAAAATAAAAAGTATTTAATCCACAGGAAATAAGATCAAAGTTACTTTGTTATCTATTGTTGTAATATTTGTTGTTGGTTAAAAGTATACAACAGTCTTGAATAACAGTTTTCTACTGAATATTGTTGGTATAGTATGGCAGCAAATAATTATTTAAGATTAATAGGGAGTTTGGATGGTGTTGTCTATTTCCAGTGAATTACTTTATGTCTGTGACAGCATATTATGCATGCGTGTGAGGTTAATATCCCTCATTTTATGGCTACATATGCTTCCTGCTTTTATTGCAGTTAATGGTGATACTGAACATTTTTCAAAATGTATAATGTCTTCTCAGTATCGATAACTTAGAAGGCTGATATATCATATTTTTATTGTTAAATTTTTTATTAACACTTAAGATTCTGATTTATTATTTAGGCGGCTTGTCTTCCCCTCACTTCTACCCTTTTTTTTTTTTTTTTTTTTTTTTTTTCTGTGGTGGGTATTAAAAGCTATTAATTTTCTCTGAAACAGTTTGATTTTTTATAATTAGAAATAGTAGAACAATTTGCAATACAAGTATGGATGGTTTAATGGGTAGTAAGGAAATAGAAACACATTACTTAGATAATCAAAGTTCCCTGAGATTCCAGCAATGCTTTGTGAAGAAATTTGAGACATCCTTTAAAAAGACTGAACATTTTTTTGCCATGGAGAATCTCAAAAGAAATTACAGGATAGGCATTATTTTTATTTATTTATTTTTAATATGCAATTAGACAATGAGATTTCAACAGGTAAATATAGCTGATTGCAGATTAGATTTATTTCAGATACCTCTATTAATTCATCTGTATTGGAAATACCAGTACCTTTGTAGGATATTAATTTCTATATTGTCTGCAGAATTCAGACTTTGAGTATTCCTCACTGTAAGATTTTTTTTTTTCATAAGGCTGTTATATAATCAAAGATTGCTGTACTTCAGACATCTCAGTGCCCTTTGATCTACATAATCAGCTTCTTCCTACATAATATGCTTGTTACTATAATAATTAATTTGCATGCTCTCAAGATCAGCCACAGATAAGAAACAACTACTGCTGGAATTAACAAGGGGGCCTTATGGAGTAACCAGCAAGCTGGCCCACAACTGTCATGACACCGAGCTTCAGTTTACTGCATTGGCATAAGTATTGTTCAGAAATTGTTCAATTATGTTTTTTATTTTGGCTTAAAAATTAAAAAGTTACTTGTAAATATATTCCCCTATAAAATTAAGCCACAGGTCATCGTTCACTGTAATTCTTTCTCTTGTAAAAACATGCTGTCCTACATTGCTCCACAGACTATTTAATAATCAGGCTTCTGTTAAAGGCTATAAATGTTTCTAAGCAACCACAACCCACTTTAAATATGCTAGTAAATTCGTTCTAGACACTAACTTCCAGTGTTTGTCTCTGTTGTTTCTTTCTGACTTGAAACATCAAGAGGCACAGAGAGGAAAATTTAAAATAGTGCCTTATACTATTTGAGGTTGATACTGTTAAGTAGCACTTCTTGCAGATAAATGCAGTCCACAGACAGCCTCTGTCCACTAGTAGTGATGTATGTGCTCATCAATCCCTTATCAACATGTAACCCAGAAAGAACAGAAACTTATCTAGCTAGTGTCGATGTGGAAAAATAAAAATAAATGAAAAACAGGAGACATTTATGATTAAGAATAGCTTCTCCCTTTTTGCACAGTATTTTCATAATGTGATTTTTAATACTTTTTTTCAAAGAAAAACAAATAAAGAACAGTGTCCCCATAGAACAAATCCAGTTGTCACATACATTTAAAAAAAAAAAAATCTCTAAAGAATGTTTTTTCTCTTCAGAAGTTAAATATCGCTTGAATTTTGTTTACAAAGGGATGTCTCAGTTTAAACTTATTCCTGTTAAAATATTGGTTTTATATCTGCTCTCTCATGTTCATAAGCCCCTTTAAGTTCCTAGAGCAAAAACAATTTTTCTTACTTGATGTGGTCAGTTTTCCTTCTTATCTGTAACACTTTCCCCACTGTATTATTTTGTGTAGACATCTCAGTGAGGAATATCGGAGAAGAAAATACTGACATCTCATTAAGTCTCTTGTGGCTTAGAATAGCTCTCTCCACTGAGACTTGTACAAAACACAGTTTGCACTTGTTGTGAATACCCAACACAATTTAACTGGGCAAGAATGACTATTGTTAGAAATTGATACTTAACAGCACGGCTGTTCTGGGCTTCTGATAGAGCCATTGCCATGTAACAAAAGGTTGAGAGTGTCTAAAAGGATAAAATTACATCAAAATAGAAAAACTAGAAAGAGACTAAAGAATGTGTCTGGTAACTTATTTAAGTAATTTGCTATATTTCTATGTGTTACTTTCCCATTGAAAGTGTATTCTATAAACTGTACCGTAACAGCAAGAATGGCCAAAGATCTTTGCAATACAATAGCTCCCCTGAGATACTGAGTGGTTAAATATGGAAATTTTGGGATATGTAAGAATAGTACAAGTATATAGTGATCCATGGGCATGAATCCACACAATTGCACTTTACCGACTTAATGAACCCTGAAGGAGTATCAGTGTAGTTACAGCTTTACAGGATTTTTCTTCCACATTTTTCTGTTTTTCCCTTGAATATATAGAAAATATTGAATCCTAAATAACTTTTTGCAAGGATTTTAACATCAATCTTATAAGCTCTGGTTACTCCAAACCTTGCAGTTGTTAAATTTCCTCTTTTGGACTATTTTTTATGCTAGGAAAAAAAAAAATAAATTGCTATTTTCTACACACTAGACATGATTTGCAAGCCTTTCTCTGGCCTTTCCTCAGTTTCTCTCTGTTCCAGACTGAACAATGTTAGTTTATGACATTAGAAGTTGTCAGACTCTACAGATAAAAAAATCATCACGAACTTGAAGTGATGTTTCACTAGCCATAAAGTTTTTTTTCACTAGGGACTGATATAATTTGTAGCCATATCAATGAAGTCCCTGTCCTACTCATTAAAATAAAAGATAGGTGAGGTTGTATGTGCCTATCTGTTGTATTATCTTTTACAAAGTCAGTAGACAGAATATTAAATATTTGATGTACCTTTTTCATAAAAGCTTGTAGAATGCTTTCTTACAAGAATCAGTCAATTACTTCCCAGTCTTACTTTTTCTGTACAGATCAGTATTATTCACCGTACAAAGGCTAGTATGACATAGCACATGAAACAGAAAGGCTGGAAGTGTTCAGTAATCCTTGTTGTTGCTATAACTCATTCAATGCATTCCCTAAATTTCTATTTAATTTACTGCACATCTTAAGGAATCACACCGTAACAGTAAGACTTTCTTTTATTGCAACACAGCAATATCTCAATTAAGATCTCACTCCTGCACTATAGGAGAAATATACAAGAGATGATTACACAGTCTACTGGTCAAAGCATTTTCCTCTGTTTTTTGACTAGAAGTACCTCTTGAAATTTCAAAAGGGATGCACTTTGCAAGATGTGCTTAAGATTGTCAAGTAGAAGGAAGCTTGTGCTTAGTATCACAACACCTGAAACAAAAGAAGTAATAGGCTTTTTTGGAAAAAAAAAAACAAACAAAAAACTAACACTGCAAATATATATAACAATGAACATTTAGAAAATAAGTGTATATGAAATCTTACTTTGAATCTGTAGATTTTGCTGCTGTCCACTGAATTTCTCACCTAAGGAAGAAGAAAGGGGAAAAAAAAAAAAAAGACTTTGTGAAATGCATAATATTCTGTTAGAGAATGTAAGTTAAAAACTGCCACAAGCAGGATTAATTTTTGCTTCCTAATTTTGAATCTAAGTTGAGGAAACATCCTGTGTATTGAGTATTCAATCTCCAATAACAAAGAGTTCTATCAGAATTTAAAAAGACACATAGTTCATATGGTTTCAGTAAATTAATAAAATACAAAATAATAATAATAATAAACAGTCCTTCAGATTAATACTTATAAAACCATAAACTCAATCTTTTTCAGTATGTAGAAGTAGATATTCAGTGTCATAGTCTGTGGAAAGAGCGACATTTTTTATAGACTACCAAAGTTAAGGAGAGGTGTTATTTAGCGTTATGTTGTTGCTAGACACAGTTCTGGAGCAAATAAATTATTTGGTTTAGCAACTCCTCTGCTTCATACATTTTATAAAGAAAGAAGCAGACAATTACAATTTTTCTCTGTAACACCAGTACATAACTTTAAAAATTAAAAGAATAGAAACCTGGTCAGTAAATGTTAAAAATGAGGGCAGAGAAGTGGAATTAGCATGTTTTTATTCTTGAAAAAGGCTTCTGATACTTCAGTGTTTACGTATAACACAGGTAAATCAGGTCTACCTGCCTACCCTGACTATTTTCATTTTCCCATTCTATGGGAGTGGAGAATGGGCAGGTTTAGGTATACCTCTTCCTGCTGGACCTTGGGCTGAAACCTTGTCCATAGCTTGGAAACAACAGATACATCCTATGTACACCATGCTGCCTTTTCCTATATTCAACCCACATTGCTGGCCGAAGAAAAGAAGTGAACAGAAGATACATGATTAAGCCAACTTTCGTTCAAGTTATGGAATTGCAGAAGCAGACACAAAACTGGAAGAAAGGTAATCAAGAAGAACAAATCCAAGCAGCTGTTCCCTGTGCAGCAGATTCCCCAAGGCCCAAGAAGAGACCCATCAACCATCAATACATTTTTTGGTTTGTTTTGCTCTTTGTAGCTTCATTTTAGGTGGAAGTTTCTGTGCCAGGCAGAAAATAGCTTCACATCTTGTTCATTTTAATCTGGCCCTGGACCTAGCTCTGGTTCATAGATTATGAAGATAATCTGATTTTATGTATCCAGATTATTTTTTATTTATTTTTGAACACATCTAAAGAAACAATATTTTTAACTTGTATTAACAGTTTATTATGATGTATTTTGCTGGTTCTGTAACACTTTTTTTTTTTTTTAATGAAATAGCATCTGGAGGTGTGTTAAATCCTTACAGAGAGAACATGTTGAAGTTGTTCTTCATAGATAAATTTACATTGTTGATTGCCAGAGAAAAAGTGGTAAAATGGTGAATTCATAGAAAGATGAGTAAAAGAAAAAATAACACTACATCTGGGTAGGTTTTTTTTTGCATATTATCTGTTTAGAAATCATGCTGACATGGCTCTTGATTTCATTACTGTTTCTACCCTCTCACAACATGCTTCCACATGCTTTAGTGACATACATAGAATGGTTCAGGTTGGAAAGAGCCATTAAAGGTCATCAAGTCCACCTTCTCCTGCAGTGAGCAGAGACATCTTTGACTAAATCAGCTTATTCAGAGCCCTGTCCAACCTGATCTTGAACGTTCACGGATTGAAACTTCTGCTAGCTCTCTGGACAACCTGTGCTAGTGTTTCACCAACCTCATTGTGAAATAAATATTAATTCCTATTTAAAGGTCAGAAATGGGTGCTTTTCACTTCCCTATTTGTTCCTTTCATCAGTAAGTTAAATAAAAGAAAGAAAAAGTCAACCCCAAAACTCCTCCCATCCCCTAACCTAAAGGGGAGATTTTGAAATTACTTAGATGAATGAGTAGTTTTTCACAGATGAATTGTCAGTGAAGTTCTACTGACACAGTAAGAGATACAACTTATACATGGTTTAGCTCCTTCGGTAAGCATTCAATACAAGTGACCAACTGAGTGTTAAATATATTGAGCAAAGGAATATCACTAAGCTCTAAGGCAATCTGGGACATGTATTTCCAAAAACATAAAAATAAAACAACAACAACAAAAATAATAACAACAACAATAATAATAGTAATAATAAAAGAGTCCAATGGAAATGCGTATTTTTAGAAAAATAAATTCAATATGCTGCCATTACATACATAAAATACCTAATGGGCAAAAAGTGGCTACAGGCTTTATTGTATTTGGGAGGTAGAATGTAACTAAGATAAATCAAGAATTGCCTCTCTGCTCCCAGAGAATTTTCTGTTCTGCTTGTCGGAATAGTTTCACAGCACCAGTTCAGCTCCTTTTGGAGACATCCACTGCTGAAGAGCTTTGGTAGGAATTTGCCCTTTGGATGTTTACTTCATGTGAAATTTTCCTAGTAAAAATGATACAATGTGTTCTCCTTATCATTCATCAGTCTTTGTTCCCTCTTTTTTTCAGTTCTTTACCTCTATAGTCATGGCAACTACCATTTAGAAAATACTAATTGGCTTTGGAGTACCTTGGTCTTCTGATTCTTCTCTCTTTCTCCCACTCTCAGTAAAATAAAAAGAGGTCTATAAGAAAGATGGGTACAAACCTTTTAGCAGGGCCTGTAGTGATAGTACTAGGGGTAATGGTTTTAAAATGAAAGAAAATAGATTTAGACTAGATATTTTTAAGAATTTTATTTTTTTTTACACTGAGACTGGTGAAACACAGGCACAAATTCATATTCAAATATTTTCTGTAAACATTTCTTGTTTTTATTATATTTATTATTGGAAAAATCTAAAGATGAAGGTTTTTTGTGAACAATAATTTACTCAAAAACACTGCATACAATTTTGCCTTTGTAATCTAGTACTAGTACTTTTTTGTACCTGTTACAGGGCCAATAACTTCAACGATATTGAACCTCTACATGCTAGTCCACTTATTGTCAGTAAAATATTTCCTCTTAATCAAAAGTAAGAACTGTAGAATAATATTTTCCATAATACATATTAATTATGGAGTCAAGCAACAGACTTCTTTATACTTCTGTAGGAACAGTTTACTTGATGCAAATTCACCATTACACTGAGGACCAGCACAAGATAAATGCACCACACATTTAGAACACAGTCTTTCTCAACAGTTATATTCAGAGATGTTATGAAACATTTATGAACACCAAAGCCTATACAAATCAGCAAACCTGATAAAATTAAAAAGAGCTCCTTACTCATACAAAAATAAACAGATGCTTAAGTGTTTGCAAGAACAAGATTTAATTTCCCTCCATGGGTATAGCACAGATCCTCTACATGTGGACGAAGCTCAGTCAATAAAATTATTAATGTCCTGGTTTCAGCCAGGATGAAGCCAGTTTTTCTTTTGGTGATTTTTTTTTTTTTTCTTCAGTGAGACTTCTTTTAACTAGTAACATTCTGTTCTAGCTAGGCTGATAAGACATTGGAATGTTTTTCTAACTGCTGGGGCTTCAAGGTTGCACCTTTACTCTGCCAGCTCAGACACTACAGGGAGATATATGACCCCTTCTGTAGGGGCACAGAGATAAAGCTGACATGTCAGTAGTTCCTGGGGTCCTCCTTTCTACCCTTTTTAAAAATGCATGTAATGTTTCTCTGATGTGATATAAGAAAAGATCCAAGAACAATATCCTCCCATTAGTGAAAATCTCATAGCATCTTTCTGACAGATAACTGTCCTATAGCTAAATCCTGCATCTTGTTTTGCTCTGAATTCTCTCCCATACTCCCATTCCCACCTGCCCTGTTCTTTGTTTCCTGCTGCTCCTAACTTCAGTTGAAATTCAGATTGACTACTTTCCTGCAAAGGCAATACTGCTATTAGTCACGTGTTACATACTTGGCGTCACTCTTTCTTGACATAAGATATAGCTAATCTTATATCTGTTAGACAGCCACGTACACTGATATTTATGAGTTTCTTTCCTTCAACTAACATCATATTCCTACACACCTTCTTCGGTTCAACTGCAGGTACTGTTTAACCTACTAGTTTCCATAGGAGTAGTACCAGGTCATTCTTGGAAATATGTGTCCTGGTTTGAGCCAGGATGAAGCCAATTTTCCTTTTACTGATTTCTTTTATCCTTCCCTAAGCTTTCTTTTAACTAGTACCAGAGTGCTCCAACTAAGACTCATAAAAGCGGAATGTTTTTCTAACTGCTGGGGCTTCAAGGTCTCACCTTTACTCTGCCAGTGCAGACACTACAGGGAGATCTATGACCCCTTCCATAGGACAGCAAGATTCAGCAAAACCTGAATCTCCCATGCAACAACTGCATTGTTGCAGTGGGGATGATTCTGCTGAATGTTTATAATGTACTGTGGATACGTAGGGTGAGGTTGCTCCACTCACTGCAAATCCCCCATAGGCAATGCTGCTGCCACTGCTGCTGATACCACCGCTTGTACTGCTACAAAAACAGCTGCTTCTGCAAGTGCTGCTGCAAAAACAACTGCTTCTACAAAGATAAAGTCCACTCCCTTTCTAATCAAACTAGTTCATCCTGTAACCAGGAGCAGAGCAAAGCAAAGGCAAAAGGCTCCTCCTGGAGACATCCACCGTTTCTTGAAGCAACGATAGAGACTGAAATTGAGGAAGCAGAGGACTCTAAACCAGTTGATGGAGCAGGTAGCTCTCAAACAGATAAAAAATCAGGCCCTTCTCAAGCAAATAGAACAGCAGGCCCTCCTCAATCAGATGATGATGACCTTGTCCAGCCTTTCTCTATAAAAAACTGCGCCTCATGAGGAAGGACTTCACCTGCGCTGATGGTGAGGGAATGTACCTGGACTTATAGATCTGGAATTTTACAGACATATCTCCTGAAAAAAGGCCCAGCCTCAGAACAGTAGTGTACATTAAAAACTAAAAATATTGAACCTCTGGCTAGCCTCTAAACACAGAAGCCCACAGCCAGTGTTGTGGTTAGCGCTTTTCATTATTACCTTGACAAAATGCTCCCATATAGCCAGTGACACAACCCATAAGTAGGGCTTTCATAGCACAAGACTTGGAGACCAGAAGAACATCAGTATTTCTTGGCTTCTACAGCTGACTTTTGGAGTAAACTGTCTCCCTCTTCAGACTAATCTTCCTCCTTGTTTTAAAAAGTAACAGTAATCACTTTCAGGGTGTGGTTTGGATATCATCAAAATCAATGCCATCATGGCAGCTTTTTCTCCTCTCCTACTGTATGACTGGGGTAAAGATCTGCTGTCTTGTGCAGGGAGCTCAAGGTGGGCCACTAGTGGAGGCTAAAGGACGGCAAAAATACATGAATTGTTTGACAATTTATGTTGTCTCATGACAAGGTAGCGTGTATAGGTGAACCAACCTGATTATGTTAACTAGATCCTAGCTGTTTTTAAGGTAGATCATACATTCAGTGTAATGATAATGATAAACAATAACACAAATGTGTGTTGGGAAGCAGAGAAGGGTAGAAGACAAAGCAGAATAAGACTCTAACAGAAGCAAAAGCCACAAATGCGTGAAAAGATTCCTCTGGTAGCACTCCCTGTCCCAGGAGATTTAGGAAGAGAAAGAAGTATTTAGCCCCTGCTCAAAGAGCATCTGTCCCATCTAGGGGGACTAGCATCAGCAGTCCTGTGTCTGGTCTCTGACGAACTGTTCCAAAGAGACTCCTCTCCCATCAGAATGTGTTTTGAGGATCTTGCATCTGTAGATTATAGAGCCTTCCCAACCACCAGTCCAGCAGTCACTGCGTGAAGATGGAAATAAAAATGTAGTCTCTCTAGTCTCTTTGCCACTGATCACATGGGACGCTCTTCCAAAAGGAACTCTGGAAATGGACAAGTTTAATGCCCTCCTGTTGAAGTTATCACTCCAGAAACGCTCAGGCAATGTCCCATGCCAACCCTGTTGCACTGCAAATCTGCTATCCTCTCTGCTGCTGAAGGTTCTACCAGATGTTCTGCCTCTGCTCTCCTTCTACCAACCGCTGCCAATGTGCTTTGTGCAAGTCATGGCTTACACAGAATTTCAGACTGTGCAGGAAAACTGCAGGCTGCTTCACATGACTTGACAGTAAAATGAACTGCTTTCCTTGTGGCATGCCTAGAGCAACTAGATACCTGTTTTAATCTCCTCTCCCAGAATATTTGTGGCTGTTTAGATAGCACGGCAAAAGCTAAAAGATACAAAATTATTGTTAATCAGTTAAATTCTTGACTATTTCATTACTCTGGTAAAAATATCCCCATGAATAAATGGAAATGTATATATATGGGATATAAATAAATGGAAAAAAACAAACATTTAGGAAATCCTCACAACACACTTGAAAGTTAATTTGGAAGTATACTGAATGTTGGAAACCTCAAAAGGTGAACACTGGTGTTTCATAAGCTCAAGGTGTGTAAAAACTGCACCTCATGACAAGGGACTTCACCCGTACTGATGGTGAGGGAATTCTTCTCTGGTTGCTCTCATGCTTTGATAGTGGTGCTGAAACCTACAACGTGGATGAGAGAGAAACAAAACAGCTGGGATCCCTGGCCAGAATTGCTGGTATTGACAGAGCACGTAGTAGTAAGATGGGAACTACCACCCTGTGGGACCGACTTCTTTCAGCTGTGAGAGAGAGATACCCCCACAAAGATGACATCGAATGGTGCCGGAGCAGAACACCCACTCTTGAGAAAGCTGTCACATACTTGAGAGATATAGCTGTGCGAGAAGTGATCTGTGATAAAGATGGACTTACAAATCCTGATGATGTTCTGTGTGACACACAGATGTTCCTTAGGTTTGCTCAAGCCATACCAGCAGCACACGCCCATATCTTCTCTTTCATGGGATGCATTGAAGACTACGCAAGGCCAGCTGTATGTGAGGTGGCTTTCAAAGCACGAACGTATGGAGACATAAACTCTAATTCCCTTCAGTTCCACACCTCAGACATTGAAAAAATGACTGACAGAAAGAATAAAATGCCAAACAGATGGGGTGGTAAACTCCAGATTCTCCCTAAAGACAACTGCTCACTTGTGGGAGCCATTAAGAAGAGACATCCTGCTACGAGACAGCAGCAAGAGAGACAGGACCCACTGCTATGCCACCTGTGGTCTCTTTTGAAAAATTATTTTAAGGAGGACATGAGAGTCTGGGGCAAAAAACCATTGATATTCTCCACTTACATGTGCAGGAGCTACTAAGCAGAACAAAGGCAGGAAATGGTTCTTCCAAGAAGAAGGCTGCACCAGTCAACACCCAGGATGGTTCATCGAACTCTAATGCTCCACCTTAGAGGAGCCCTGCCTCCAGCCAGGAGGAGGAGAGGGACGACTGATTTTACTGAACTGTAGAGTAACCTTTCTCCTATCCATCATGCCACCCATGTGACTTGGAGTAAATGGACTACTTTAATCACCCAGCGAGCTCAATCCAGTAAAGTCTCTCTCATTCTCTCTCTTTCCCTACCTGGGTGGAAGGGGGAGGGGATCAAGAGCATTTTTCTTGATCCCAAGTCAAACAGTGACAATTTCTTAATAATATTTTCTTGAAAGAGAAATTAACTAAAATACATTTTTAATTGGCATCTCACTTATTTCTATAACTTATACTAGAACACCTTTCCCATTTTGTAGCATATTCATCATTGCCTATTTCTTTTTATAAGCTCCCATTTATAGAGCTCACCTTTATATCCAGGGAATGGATTGTATGATATTCTTTCATTGATTCTCATTAAAATGTTAATACATAAAATTTGTACTTTTGGTATTCTGCAGTTAAATAAATATGAAGTGCTTACAATAAGAATAGAGGAAATAACAAGGTACACCCTAAAAAGTTATAATGAAACTCTGACTTTCTTCATGAGGAATTCTTGAGGTCAGATTTCATAATATATTGACTGATTCTCCTATTATTTCAAGATTGTTTGTATCTGAGAATAATTTTTTATGTATGCATAATTGTATGGGCTGATACGCACAGTAGTCTTGTTTCATCTGAAAAATGTGAGCTCCTTTGATAACATGGAAACAGGACAAAATCAGATATATTAATGCTGTATACATATGCAGATTTGTCATACAAGAAATCATATACTTGTCTGATTCCCTAATTGAATTCCATACCTCAAAAGGAATAGCATACAAAAAGAACAATGACCAAAGTATAATAATGTTGATAATAAATAATTCATTTCACCAAAATATGTGATATATTTTCTTACTTAAACAGATGTCCTACTTTTAATTAAGAGAGAATTTGAGGTTTTTTTCCTGTGCTGTATCTTATTGTTGCTATTGTATATATGATTGCATTTTTGCTATTTTAGATATATATATATATATATATATATTTGAAAATTACTGTATTTTTTGGGTTATATTACTCGTTTTCTTTCAGTGACACAGTATTTTACTTTCTTACAGGAAGACATACTCTGAACATGTAACATTTTTTTGTTGTTTCAAAAACCCATATGAAGGTAATGACACCTGTGTAAGCAAAAATCAGCACTGAAAATCGAAAAAAAAAGAACAAAGTTCATATCCAATGCAGACCAATAACTGTATTCCTTTAATATATTGCTCTCTCTCTAATTTATCTGTATCTGTATCTATCCCTGTATCTCTCTACCTCTAACTATATTATATATATCTTTATTTTTTATATCTATGTCTTATCTATGTCTATGTATAATCTGTCCGTCTATCTATTCTATCTATGTTTATTGTTGTAATGGGATAATGAAACAGGTAACTAGCAGAAAAGACAAACGGGACTAACAAACTAACAATTCACACTGCTTTTCATTTCCTTTCTCCCTTTTCTTGGACATGTTTTAACACGGTGGCAATTGCTCTCTCTTAAGAATGTTATGCAGGAACATTTTTCTTTAAATATTCAAATGCTGATCCCAGAAGGCTCTTTAAACAGAATGGAACAGAAAATTAATAATTTTGGTATAAAGACATACTTGTAAAAATGAAAATTATGCGATATGCTAACACACTGAAGAACCGCTGCTAAAAAGTATCTGCCATAAGACATACAGATATACATTGTGCTACAGAAAAATTGCTGAAATCTAACCACGATCTAAGTGGATGTTAGTCATAAGAGGCTCTCTGTACAACTTCAACTTATGTTTCTGCATGAATGGATAAGTAGACAGGATGCTTATGAATGACTATAAAGCAGCAGTGGAGACTTACTAGTCCCTTTAGGGACAAGGTATTATCTCCTCAGAGATGCCAGCAGCATCATATGTTGGCCTTTGTTATCAAACATTACAAAAGCTTGCTCAGGCAGGATACAGGAAGCTTGATAGATGAAAATAATGGTCTTCGTACATGTATGATACTAACAAAAATTTGTGAAATAATAGCTGTAGATGTGCACTTACAATGAAGTAGAAGGACAACACTAAAAAACATCTCTACTGTCTTCATTTTGTGATCTCAAGACGTGACATGCTGCACAGATCTAGAGCACTACTGTGCTCAAGTTAACCTGAGTTAAGTAGTTTTTTTAAAAACTAGGAATAAGTATAGAATTTAATCGGAGTTAACAGGGAAATCCTGTTTCCAAAAGGCAATTTTTAACAGGAAAACAAAACAGGGTTTGTATTCCGAGTTGCAAGGGAAGGAAAGGAAGCTGTTACTACGTTGCAATAATACCTGAAAATTCCTGACATATATATCCAAAGGTTTTTATGATACGATCCTCAACTTTGGCTCTGTGTTACTAGTGCTCTGGAATACACATGTACTGTTGTTAAGGAGTGATGCTGTTGCCAGGTGAAAATGGCCCATATTAACCTGCTGTGAATATTTAAATATGTTGATAGAAGTGTGTTGTCCAGAGATAGGAGAAATGTGTCTTGGAAAATTGGGTGATCTGTTATTTCTTATCCAACATGTAAGAGTGAAATGACTTTGCTTACTCTTTGTGCACATGAGCTCTAATCCATGAAAGTATCAATAAAGTACCTGAATTAATAATGACAGTACAATTAAACAAACATTGTGTTCTATAGAACATAAATATTAATCAGGCATTCAATAATACCTATCAAATTACTACTGAGGGGATATAACTGAAATCAGCTGATAGCCCTATGTATATGTAGTTCAGACTATCAAAGATAGATGATCAGTGCTCCTTTAGCTTTAAAATGTATTCTTTCAGGTTGTTCTTTGATATTACAAAAAATTAGTACTACTGTGTCAAAAGCAACTAAGAACATGCTTCAAGTAAAATAATGAAACAGATATTCTGAATACAAATGAATATGTTCTTTAACTGCTGTGTGTCACATATGTAGCATACATTCTTTTAAGGTGCTAGTTAAATTGAGTCTAGTGCTTTTCTGTCAGTTTGCATAGTATTACCAAAAATGCTTCATAGAATAAACTAGTTATACAATCTTGTCATTCTCAGTCATTTCAGTGAGCAACTCCTTGCTTATAAATCAAATAAAGAAAAGAGACCAGCAGAATATATCTACACATGAGGGCTTGAAAAGCATTGCAATATCCTGACTTGATAAAGATTATTATATTACACAACCAGCATATAATTCTTACTTCTGTTTGTTAGTGTTGAGCACAAAACATTGACCTACTCTACACTGCAGAAAAATTCATTTTATTGAGTTGAAATTATAAATTTGAAGAAAATTAGTTTACACAGGGAATGGAATGGCCAAGTGACAATGTTCAACCGGAAAGTTTTTCCTCTTAGGACCTTTCCTTGAAAACGTTCTACCATCTCTTACCTTTTCCAAGACATCTTTGCTCTTGCTTTTGCGAAGCTTTAAGAAAGACGTGTAAAGTCATTTAAGAGTGTGATCTCTACAAAACATCTGTCTGCTGTTCTACCCAAACTCAGGAGTAACTGTTGAAGTCACAGAAGCTGAGAAAGCATATGCCTAATCTTGTGTTGTGGAAGCTTACATCTGCATGCTTATCTTTGACTGACACATTATTTTTTCTCTGCACCCCAATCTATTTTCTGCCTCACTAAGCTTACAAACTCGGCATAAATATTCCTTCTCAGTTTATTCTGTAATCCTACGAATACACTGTCTTCCTGTTAATTCCTTCAGCCTGTAAACGCCAGCTGTTGGATCCTGAAATCAATTTTATTTACGTGTAGGAAAAAAGAGAAAAAAAACCCAAAACCCTACTTGAGAAGAAATCTGTGAAAACAAAAAAAAACCCTTGTGACTGCATTGAAATATTTGTTTCAGAGATATTCAAGTAAAATAAATTATTATGGTTTCCATTAATTAACATACAAACGGATGCCCACTATGTAAGTTTTCCATGGAAAGAGAAAGCTCTGTTTTCAGTCTATAAACTAATACATTTTTGATTGTTCTGTTATGCATGAAACAGAGGTCATGATGAGAAATGAAAAAAAAAAACAACCTGGAATGAACAGAAATGAATTATCTTAATATATTCTGCCATATTGCATCCGTCAAAAATATCCTGATTTTTAATGGGAAACATGCAACATGTCATGTGTACCTCCCTCCTATTTTTACACATTATAAAACATGTTTTCATTTTCAAAACCCAGAATAGAATACTGAAAATATTTTAGCAGAGGCCCATTAATATGTGAGTATATAATTAACAGTGAGTAACTATTTGAATTTGAATTATGATGCAGAAGAAGTGCCTTCATGCAGTGACACATGAAGCTGGTACATAAGGTGTCATCTTTCACATTAAACAAAGCTTGGTATTCCAAAGAAACAACTCTAAAGTCAGTGAGAGTGGCCTATAGCTCATCTCACTTGTGTGTTGTCCAACCCCTGCTATGTGGTGACTGGAGTGAAGAAAATGTGGTGGATGGCCTTTTTGAGGTCTAGGTTGTGAAAACTGAGTTAATTCCTGTCAGTGCTTCTACTTGACCTCTTGACATCCATCAAGACCAGAGGCATGTAGCAAATTTTCTTAAAGGCAGCTTTATTCTTGAGAAAACAGATCCTGTTTTTCCTCACTAGTATTCTTGGAAACAACTGATGCCTGAGCGAAGAACAGAAGTGGTGTGTGCAGCTAAGGAGCCTGAAGAATCCAGAAGGATTTTTGAATTTCTAGAAGGATGCATGTACTTCTTTTGGAGAGTTCAATTGTTACACACGTCCAAACAGAAAAGTAATTTTTGCAGCACCACCTAACAAGTCTCGCAGTTCCAGTAAACTGGGCCACATCAGGTAACATCTTGCAACATCTGGAATCTGCAGATGTGATTGTTATTTCATTTTCCAATCCATAGTGTTCAATTGTAACTGCTGTTTATCTTGACCTCACAAATTATGTTCCTGAAGGGTAAAAAAGTTGGGAAGAGTAACACAGTCCTTCTCTGTTGGCTTGTAGAGATCAGTGATTTAACAATAAGTACGAGAAAAGTGCTGGTTTAACTTAAAAATTGCCATAGCTTACCATCAGAAAATAAGCAAGCTTAAATATAGCAGTCCTGCTGTGTACCTCTGTCTTTAATGTGTGTCCCACTATACATTACACCTTTGTGATACGTAAAATAACAGAAGGCCTATTTGAAATTAAATTGTGACTACAGTGTGTGGTTGTTTATTGCACTAATAGCATTGTAATATAGGAGCTCAGAAAACCATATTAATGAATTCAGAAGTCTGCTGAAGAAAAGTACCAGAGATTGCAACAGACACAATACAATGATAGAACCCAGGAATAATTTTATGTGATGAATAATTCTAGTATGTGTGTGGAAAATATTGTATTTACTATTAGTATTCACTAGTAATTTTTAGTATAATTTTAAAATATACCATGGTGAAACAGCACTAATATTTAGTGAAAAACTTGGCAAGAGAGACACAGTAAGAAATAAAATAATAATTAATCAAATAATCAAATAATGTGGATGTCATTGTGGGAATATACTAGGGACCTCTTGACCAGGATGAGGATGTCAAGGGCCTCTTCCTTGAGGAACTAAGGGATGCTTCAAAGGGATGATCCTTGTCCTTATGGGAGACTTTAACTTGCTGAAAATCAACTGGGAGTGACATACAGCTAGCACAAATGAGGCAAGAAGATTTCTAAACTACCTGGATGACAGCTTTATGGAATAGGTCATAAGGGAGCCAACTCAGAAGAATGCACTCCTTGATCTGGTACTCTTCAACTGAGAAGGTCTTGTGAGTGAAGTGGAGGTTGGAGTTTGTCTTGGCTACAGTGACAACAAGGTGACTGAGCTCAAAAACTCTGTTGACAAGAAGAAAACTGTCAGCAAAACTTCAACACTGGACATGAGCAGAGCAGACTTCAGGAGCTTCTGAGTCAAATCCTCTGGGAAATATTTTTGCAGGTGCTAGGGTTCTTGAGTGCTGGTCACTCTTTAAACAACACCTCCTAAGGGCATAGGAGCAAGCAATCCCAAAATGTTAGACATAGAATAGACAGAAGACTGGCTTGGCTGAACAGGCATCTGGACAATCATGCTTTACACAAAGAGTGACAGTGAATGGGGTAGCATCAGGCTGGCAACCGGTCACTAGTGGGGTCCCGCAGGGCTCCATCTTAGGCTCAGTCCTTTTCTACATCAATGACTTGGATGCATGACTAGAAGTAACTCTAAGCAAGTTTGCTTATGATACAAAAGTGGGAGGAGCTATGGACTCCCTTGAGGGCAGGCAGGCCCTGCAGAGAGACCTCGAACAATTGGAGATATAGGCAATTGCCAACTACATGAAGTTTAACAAGGGCAAGTGCTGGATTCTGCACCTGGGATGGGACAACCCTGGAGTTAAGTACAGGCTAGGGAACATGTGGCTGCAGAGTAGCATGGTGGAAAGGGAGCTGCAGCTCCTGGTTGCTGGCAAAGATGCTTTTACATTGAATTGCCAGAGCACCATTGTCTTTTTCTCCTATTTCATCTCTTATCATTGGATTTTACACTCAATTTATCAGGCAATTAAAACTCAAATCAACAGCAATTATGGTATAAGGGGAATATATTGTAAATAAAAGCTTGATTAACTTCTCAATATAGCAGTAAAAACCAAAGCTGGGGTCTGTGTACCATCCATTTAACAAAACACACTGTTTTTTTTCTGGAATTGCTTTCTCTGAGAAACAAAGTAAAAGATAGGATGTACTGGGGATAATGATAAAATCTAGGATAGGTAATAGGTAGCCAATTTCATATAGTGGTCAGAGCAACTCAAAACAACTGCTGTGTTATCTTGGGGGTTTTTTCAGCATAGAATGCCTTGATGATCTTACCAAAGCTTCTTATGCAGTTTCCTACATTACAGACTGACAATTGACACTAGCAAAAATTTATGTTCGCAGTTTCGAGAGAAGACATAATGATACGAAAGCCTTCACTTCACAGAGAGGATTACTGGCCAAACTTGTTGTTTAGACAAAATTTTGTGCTCTACTTTTGGATATACTGAAAAATTCGCACCCAGGTTGGTAGTCTGTTTTTTTCTGATTATGCCCTCATCACTTCAACAATCAACACCAATTTCTGTAGCACTGAATAAAAGATACCCCACCAAGCAGAGTTTAGGACTCCTTTAATTCCTCATATAATTTTCATTCCATAATTCCTTTCAAGATGTTTTCTTTACTACTCAATATAGAGCCATTGTCCAGAGAAAAATGTGACAAGCTGTAATTTGAACACAAGATTTTAACACAAGTTGTGCAAATACATTCCAAAAGAAAACTGAAAATCTGGTGTTTAATCTGGATGCCCAGCTATAAGCCCATTAATCATAGAATCATAGAATCGTTTAGGTTGGAAAAGACCTTTAAGATCAAGTCCGCTCATTAACTCTATCAAGTCCAGCACTAAGCCATATTCCCAGGCACCACATCTAAATGACTTTTAAACACATCCAGGGATAGTGACTTGACCACCTCCCTTGGCAGCATGTTCGAATGTCTGACAACCCTTTCAGTGGAAATGTTCTTCCTAATGTTTTGTGTAAACCTCCCCTGGTGCAGCTTGAGGCCAGTTCTGTCCCCAGTTACTTGTGAGAATACACCAGCACCTACCTCTTTACAACATCTTTTAAGGTAGTTGTAGAGGACGATGATATCTCCCCTCAGCCTCCTTCTCTTCTGACTAAATATCCCCAATTCCATCAGCCACTCTTCGTAAGACTCCTTCTCAAGGCCCTTTACCAGCTTTGTTGAACTTATTTGGACATGGTCCATCACCTCAATGTCCTTCTTGTATTGAGGTGCCCAAAAGTGGACACAGTATTCGAGGTGTGGCCTCACCAATGCTGAGTACAGAGGGACGATCACCTTCCTGGTCCTGCTTGCCACACAATTTCTCATACAGACCAGGATGCCATTGGCCTGTATCTATGCAATTTATACTTTAACATTTTTTTCTCTACATGATAACTGTTCTAAGACCGAGAACTGTCAAGAGAACTGTTGAACACAAGAAAGTGCGGTGAAAAAAGGGAATGAAAGGCCCAGTTCACATCATGATACGGATGGCTGCTTACATTCCAGACTGACTGCTCTCTGCTTACCACTCTAAACAAGTAATTGAGTCCTTCACAGGCAAGAATTTTCTGAGACTTGAGGCCTTATCCAAAACTTCAAGTGAAAATAAAAGCCCTTGCTTCACTTCTGCAAGTTTTTAAGCCAGTCTTCAGAGATGAAGGAATTCCAGAAAGTCCATTTTGAATGAAGGAAGAGAAGACACATTGCAAATGTATAGGGGAGGGCATTAGGAATGAGGGAGAAAGAAAATTAGAGTAAAAATGAAACTGAAGGTGAAGAAGTGAAAGATAAGAAAAAGAAATAATACTTTCAAGTGAAATGAAAGTCAGAAAACTAAAAATTGACTGAAGATTAACTTTAATGAAAAAAAATGTCACCAGGAAGCTGTGCATTATTTAATTCTGGAAATGAAGATAATTATTTCCAGTGAAACCAAATGAAAATGCAAATGTAATAAAATAACTAATATTTCTTAAAGCTAACACAGTTATTCATCAAGCTCTGTCATACACAGCACAATGCACCTATAAGAACTTGTGCTCAGTGCTACATTTCAGTAGTAAAAAAGTTGCCTGGATTGTAAAGAGAATATATTTCCTATCATGGTACTAATCCTTACAACTAGTCCTTACTACTAACCTCTAACTGAGATTTCCCCTAGCTTCAAATGCTGTTTGTTTTCCAAAGCCTTGGTTTTGTCTTATTTTTAAAAAAAACCCTCCATGTAATTACTCTTTTGCAATTAAATTTACAGGAAAACAAGGTCTTCAATAACTTAGCACATAGATGCCTATATACTCAAAAAAGTGCATTGCTATGACTTGAGCCAGCTTCTCAACTGCTCCTTCTCCTCATTCAGAGGCAATACTATGATCATGGCTCTGCCTTTGTGAGTTAGAAAAGATCTAGAGATAAAGTAATTGTTAACCAGAATTCCTCTGTTTCTGGAATGAAAAGGTCAAAAGTAACATAATCTGTGAAAACTAAATTCAACTTCTAGAACGGGATTCCAGCAGATATTATGCAAAAGTATGAATGACTCACTCTATTGAGTATAAATTCCACAGATTTTTCATGAATGCTTTAAAATGGTAGATAAAAGGTTATATGAAATGCCATTTCTTCAACAACTGAAGAAAGGCGAACATTGCACCCATCTTCCAAAAAGTCCAGAAGAATGAAACAGAAAGTTACAACTTGGTAAATCTCACTTTGGTCTTGGGAAACAATGGAACAAGAATTCCTGAATGTATTTATGGGCACATGGAGGAGAAGGTCAGTGGAAACAGTCAGCATGGATTTATCAAGAGTGAATTGTGCCTAACCAAAGTGATTGTGTTCTGTGATAAAAAGGACTGGATTTGTGGACAAAGGGAGAACACTTTTCCCAGATTGTAGCAAGCCTTTCAACAGTACCTGCAGTGATATTCGAGTAGTTTTCAGGGTAGGCTGTTACAATTTGGGCATGAGGACATCAACTGGATAAAAAGCTGGCTGGCTTGTCCAACTCAAGAGAATCATGGTAAACAGGTTATACTCTGGGGTAACAAGTGGGGTACTGCAGGGTCCATCCTGACCCCTGTCCTGCATAACATCTTTGTCAATGATCTAGAGAAGGGGGATGGAGTCTATCTTAGGACTTGTCCATTTCAACATGGAGTCATAGAGTCATCAGGGTTGGAAGGGACCACTGAGGATCATCTGGTCCAAACCCCCTGCTAGAGCAAGATCATCTGCATTGTTTGATAGAACAAGAGGGAATGGCTTCAAGCTGCAACAGGGTAGGTTTAGACTGGACATGAAGAAAAAAAAAAATCACAGAGAGAGTGGTTAGTCACTGGAATAGGCTGTCCAGGGAGGTAGTTGAGTCACCATCCCTGGATGTGTTTAAGGGTCATTTGGATATGGTGTTGGTGGATATGGTTTAGGGGAGAACTTTGTAGTATAGGGGTGACGGTTGGACTTGTCGATCCCAAGAGTCTTTTCCAACCTGAATGGTTCTATGATTCTATGATTCATATGTTTGAGGTACAGCATGCTTGAAACCCAGTATTTTTCCATAGTAGTCCACTTCTCTTTATTTCCATATTGCCATCTCGTTCCTTGGATTCTTAGATTATATAATGGGAGTTATCAGAAGAGTATACTCCATTCCATCAAGTGAGAGAATAAAGAAAAAAAAAAAAGGTAGAAAACAGTGGTGTTTTTTTATTTGTTTGTTTGTTTGCTACAAACACAAGTACTAAGTTCCCAAATCTGATCTGAAAAACACAGAAATCCTGTTTGAAAAATTTGGATAGATTAATTAGTGACTTACTTGAAATGACCTGAAAAAATTCATGAACTTAAAAATTCAAATTTCATAAGTTAGTTTTCAGATTTGTTGCTTAAATTATGAGAGATGTTCTTGATTTCTATAAACATACCTTCTTACAAATGGCTATCTTTAGGAATCAAAAGATGTGTATTAATAAATTTGAATAGAAGTTTCTTTATCAATCAACTTTTACTGATATACATTATTGTTCTATGAAAATTTCAACTCAGTTTTACAAATGGAACTTACAATTTTATAGTAAATAAGTGTGCACACTGCCTATGTATTCACATTTCAATACTACATTGCTTTTTATTACTGTAGTGCATTATTTTGTAAGCATTAATAATAATCTCTGACACCATTCCCAGTAGCAGGTAATATAAGTATTCATATCCCTAGTGTTCAAAGGAGAAATGACATAGTCTCTTATAAAAACCTGTTTGACAAGCTAGCATGTGGTGAGGGATGAAAGTGGAAATTAGTATTTTATGGCAGCAATAATTTAAAATATTTTCCGGAAACACAAAGATCTGCTGCAATAACTCTCCCTTGAAGATTAACAACTTCATTCAAAAAAACATCCTAGAGAATATAAATTGTTTCTTAGCTACCCGGAGATAGAAATCTTTGTTTCAGAAAGTTTGGTTTTGTTTTGTTGATTGATGGAGGTTTTTTTAGTCATAAAATAAATTAATCTGTAGATCTCGGAGTCCTTATTTTTATCTATGAATTGAAGAAAAATGTCCTCATTATCAATTGCATTTAAATATGAACAAAAGGTATTAAAAAAAAATAAAAATGTTGTAACTGAATGAGCCCCCCAACATTTGATGTTTAATCTTCACATTTTTTCCTCTATATTTGCCTGTTTGTCACACAAATACATCAAGGCACTTACAACTGCTTTTTCATTTGGAAAAAGCTGCACATATTTTTCATATTTTTTATTTTTTGTAGACCTAAAAGGCCAGTTCTTTTTACTGTACATTGAAATGTCTACCTATTTTTTTTTAATTTTTTTTTTTTTCTCCTTAATGTAGAGGTATCTACTGCTCAGAGCAAACTTGCCCATAGCAAGAATCCTCATCCCTGCATCACTTGGTTTCCAGCAAGTGTTGTTGTGTTTTAGGAAACTAGGAGCTTCATGAAATACCTTTTGTTATTCCATTAGATAAGGAGGACAGACTTTCAATGTCTTGAAAATGAAAACTATTAAAATATGCAATAAATATATACTTAAAAAAACCCCACAACCCTCTGTAAAGCAATATATATTAAAAAAAACAACCAAAAAAAGTGAAATGAAAAAAAACCACAACTGAACAAATTAAACAGCAAATCCTCCCTTTTCTAATAACAACTTGCATTTCTTGTAGAGTTCTTGCTTCTCCTTGAGAAATCCAGTTAAATATTCAATGCATGTGATTATGCTCTGTCCCATGGCCATTGCATACAGGAGCTTTGATTACAAGAGGGAACAAGCTGAAATCCAGAAATTAAGCTCTGATGTTTATATATAAAATACTCTGGCTCCGACTGAATCACTGTTTGCAAGCAAAGTGACACATTTTGAGACCATAAGCCGTAATTTCCTATTCCTACAACCACACCTATTGGTGTTACCAGTGTTGTATGCCTGGATAAGACTACTGACACAATTCCTAACTGTATGAGAAGTTGTTAAGGTTCCTTTAAACTGTTCAGAAACCCTCTGCTAGAGGCTAGATTCAGCTGTTGTACAAGTGATGTCACTAGGCTACTTATGTTGAATGTAGCTGGTAGTGTGAAGTGCAGCCTTAACCCATCTGTTTCAGTACAACTGTTTCACACTCTGACCTATGTACACAGCCAGAGACTCAAGTGAGGAAACCTGGAACTTGGTTTTCATTTGTTCTTTTCAAACACAACTCTTTTTAACAAAGTTTGCCATTATATAAATTCCATGTTCTCCAGCTCCACATATTTGTGTAACAGGATGAGTATCAATGGGAAACTAAATTGTGACTCTCTAGATGTATAGTTCTCAGCCCCAGGATTATACAGCAAGACTTGATCTGAATCTTGTTTGGATTTGCTTATTTCTTTCTTAGTTCTCTCTAGAATGCATGGAATTGATTTATATTTAGTTAATGGAATAGCTTATAGTTGAATATTACACCTTACACTCCTACATTTATGCTATGTCGTGATAATACTGCTGATACTCCTAAATTACCAAAAATCCATTGAGACCACACACACTTATTTATATATAAATAATATTCTTACTCTGAGAATAAAGATTATTATAAATGCATTTGTTAATACAGTTAAAGATAATTAACAAAACACCATTTCATACAGTTAGCCAGCTAGAAGTGATTCAGGCAGCTCTCTCATATGTGCCAAATGCTATGTCAGTCGATAACAAAGTATTGAATTATACTGTTTTTTTATTTCATAAATATGTATTTCAGAAGGGAAAGCTGCTCTCTAGGAAGACTTGAGCAGGCTGAAAGAGTGGGCTAACAAGAACTTTATGAAGTTCAATAAGGACACCAGGGTAAACACAACCCAGGGATCCACCTGGCTGGAAAGCAGCTCTGTGGAAAGGGATCCAGGAGTGCTGGTGGACAACAAGCTCAAAATGACCGAACAGTGTGTCGCAGGGACAAGGAAGGCAAATAGGATGTTGGATTGCATCAACAAAGACATCACCAGCAGAGATAAAGAAGCCATCATCCCAGTCTACTCAGTGCTTGTCAGGCTACACCTGGAATATTGTGTTCAGTTCTGGTTCCAGCTATACAAAAAAAAAAGCAGACAGTCTGGAGAGGGTCCAGAGAAGGGCCACAAAGATGATCAAAGGACTGGGAAAGCTGCTGCATGAGGAAAGGCAGAGACAGCTGGCCTTGTTCAGCCTGGAGAAAAGAAGGCTTAGGGGACACCTTATCCCCATGCTCCAGCACTTAAAAAGTGACTACCAAACAGACGGAGACTCTCTTTTTACAAGTAGTCACATGGAAAAGGCAGGGGGTAATGGGTGCAGCTTATTCCTGGGGAGATTCTGACTGGATGTGAGGAAAATTTTTCACAATGAGAACAATTGGTCATTGGAATAATCTTCTCAGGGAAGCGGTGGATTCCCCAACACTGCTTTTAAGACTCAGGTTGACAAGGCATTGGGCAATTGCATCTAAACCGTGTTCTTACCTAGAAAAGTTGGACCACATGATCCTTGAGGTCTCTTCCAACCTGGTATTCTATGATAAGCAGTTAAACCCATGATAGTGTGAAAAAGAGGCCAATTTGCTTTATTTTTTCTCTGGAACATTGCAAACTTTGCTCTGGTAGACCACAATACAAGAAAATCCAGTGTGTGATTCAGTACTGAAGACTCCAACTACAAGGAGTGAGGAGAGAGGCAGCCATAATGGTAAATATTGTGCCTTTAGAAAAGTCCTCTAGACTGAGACAGGGGGTTCCCGGACCAAGGAAGCCCAAAACCTGTAGCTCTCAGGAGTGAGGCCAAAAGGCTGATGGTGTTGCCAGGGCACCCATAGGAGATTTAAATGATGCCATCACAGACTAGTGGAGCAAGCCAGGCATGTGGGTGAGCATGAGGGGAGAAAAAGCAGCTCTGCCTGCGCAACACGTGAGCCCTATTGGTGGTTGTCACTCTCTCGGAAAGACAGCTACTACAGCCTTCATGCAGCAGAAGGCCGTCTGCTCAGCATAAGTCAGATAGGACGTGGGAACCTGGACAGTACTGATGGAAATATGCAGCTGTGAAGGTGACAGGCTGCAGTTAATGTCAAAGCCTTTCACTGGGAATGAGTGGTAGTCATGACAACTGCTGTGTGTGCTGTGAGCAGGTGGATGGTCGTCTCTTCCAAGTGCCAGATGAATACAGTCTGTTCATACATGGCTTTGTAGCTGGTGTCACCACAACAATTTTGATGTGTTGTTTGTTTTTTTTTTTTAAATGGGATGACCTATACAGCACCAGGGTTGCTGGCACCTCATGGGAAACAGCTTTCCCAAAGGGGGAAGAGTATCCTTGTACAGGAGATTGCAGGACTGATTGACAGGTCTTTAAACTAGGTTTGAAGGGGGAGGAGGATGGAACTGGACATGCTAATGAGGCCCCCGGGTGTAGTAGCCCAGCATCTGTGGGGCAGTGTGCTAGTATTTTTGGGAATCAGAAGGCCTACTTTCACCCCTCAACAGGGAAAACTAATTGATCAAGTCCCTCTCTGAAATGCTTATACACCAGTGCATGGAGGATGGGGGAGGATAAGCAGAAGAAGCTGGAGATCTGAGTTAGGTTGCAGGGCTATGATATAGTTGCAATTACTGAGACACGGTGGGACAGGTCCCAAGACTGGAATGTTGTCATGGATGGTTGAGTGTTCTTTAGGAAAGACAGACAAACACAGCGAGGTGGTGGAGTTGCTCTTTACATGTGAGAGCAACTGGAATACACTGAGCTCTACCCAGAGAGGAAGAAGAACCTGTTGAAATCTTGTGGGTAAGAATTAAGGGACAACAAAATATGGACAGAACTGCCATGGGTGTCTATTATGGACCACTGAGAAGACAATGCTGATGAGACCTGCTACAGACAGCTGGAAGTAGTCTCTAGATCACCTGCCTTAGTGCTCTGGGGTGACTTCAATCACCCTGATATTTGCTGGAAAGACCACACAATCAGCCATTCATAGTCCAGTGCATTAATGACAAATTCCTGATGCAGGTGGTGGAAGAGTCAAGGAAGACAGGTGCACTGCTGGACCTTGTATTAACAAATAAAGAAGGTTTGGTTGGGGACATTAAGGTTGGGGCCAGCCTGGGTGACAGTGATCATGACATGGTACAGTTTAGTATTTTACAAGAAAGAAGCAGGGCAGTAAGTATAATCACAACACTGGACTTCCAGAAGGCTAACCTTGTACTCTTCAAAGATCTACTTGCAGGAATCTTGTGGGCTAAGACTCTATAAGGTAGGGGGCCCAAGACAGCTGGTTAATATTCAAATGTCACTTCCTCCAAGCTCAAGATAGGTTCATTCCTTTGACTAAAAAATTGGGTAGAGGAGGAAGGAGACCTCCATGGATGAGCAAGGAGTTGCTGAAAAAAGTCACGGGGAAGAAAGAAGTTCTCAGTTTGTAGAAGAAGGGACTTAGCACTTGGGAGAACTACAGGAACATTAACAGAGTATGTAGGAAGACAACAAAGAAGGCCAAAGCCCACTTAGAACTAAACCTGGCAAAGAAAGTAAAAGAGAGCAAGAAGGGCTTCTTCAAACACATCAGTGGTGAAAGGAAGAAGAGGTAAAATGTGGGTCCAGAGATGAATGAAGTGGAAGCCCTGGTAACACAGGATGCAGAGAAGGCAGAGTTACTTAATACCTTCTTTGCTTCAGTCTTTACTCCCAAGACCAGCCCTTGTGAATCTGAGACCCTGGATGTAAGAGAGAAAGCCTGGAGGAAGGAAGACTCTCCAGTGGTTAATGAGGATTGGGTTGGAGATCAGTTGGGTAAACTGAATATACACAAATTCATGGACCCCAGTGGGATGCACCCATGAGTGTTGAGAGAGAGCTGGCTAATTTTGTTTCTCTACCACTGTCCATCATTTTAGAAAAATCATGAAAAAGAGGAGAGGTGTCTTAGGACTGGAGGAAAGCAAATATCATTCCATTCTTCAGAAAGAGCAAGAAGGAAGATCCAGGAAACTGGAGACTAGTCAGCCTCACCTCCATCCCTGGAAAAATGTTGGAGCAGTACATTTTGGAGGTCATCTCTAAACACATGGAAGAGAAGAAGGTTATCAGGAGTAGCCAGCATGGATTTACCAAGGGGAAATCATGTTTGATTAATCAGATAACCTTCTCTGATAGTGTGACTGAATGGGTAGATGCAAGGAGGGTAGTGTATATAGTCTACTTTGACCTTGGCAAGGCTTTTGATGCTGTCTCCTATAACATCCTTTTGAGCAAGCTCAGGAAGTGTGGGGCAGAAGAGTAGATGGTGAGATGGATTGAGAACTGGCTACACAATAGAGCCCAGAAGGTAGTGATCAATGGTGCAGAGTCCAGCTGGAGACCTGTAACCAGTGAAGCTCCCCAGGCGTCATTGCTGGATCCAGTCTTACTCAACTTCTTCATCAATGACCTGGAGGAGGGAACAGAGTGTATCTTCAGCAAGTTTGCTTATGATAGGAAACTGTGAGGATTGGCTGATTAGCTGGAAGACTGTGCAGCCATTCAGCAAGATTTGGACAGACTGGAGAGCTGGGCAAAGAGGACTGTAATAAGGTTCAACAAGAAAAGGTATAGAGTCCTGCACATGGGGAGAAATAACACCATTCACAAATACAGATTAGGGGGTTTTGCTGCTACAAAGCAGATCTATTGAGAAGGACCTTGGAGTCCTGGTGGACAACAAGTTATCTGTGGGTCAGTAATGTGCTTGTGGCCAAGAAGGCCAATGGTATTCTGGGGTGCATTAAGAAAAGTGTGTCCAGCAAGTCAAGGGAGGTTGTCTCTCCCCATTTACTCTGCCCTAGTGAGACCACACCTGGAGTATTGTGTCCAGTTCTGGGCTACCCAGTTCCAGAGGGACAGGGGTTTACTTGGGAGAGTCCAACAGATGGCTACAAGGATGATTAAGGGACTGGAACAGCTGTCTTATGAGAAAAGGCTGAGAGACCTGGGGCTGTTTAGTATAGAGAAGACTAGGAGGGGATCTCTTTGATGTATATAAATATCTGAAGGGTGGGTGTCAAGAAGGAGGAGGCAGTCTCTTTTCAGTTGTGCCCTCAGACAGTACAAGGGTCAGTGGACACAAACTAGAACACAGGAAGTCCTACCTCAACATGAGGAAGAACTTCTTTACTGTAAGGCTTACGGAACATTGGCTGCCCAGAGAGACTGTGGAGTTTCCTTCTCTGGAGACTTTCTAGACCTGTCTGGATGCATTTCTGCATAACCTGCCCTAGGTGGTCTTGCTCAGGCAGGGGGGTTGGACTTGGTGATCTTCAGAGGTCACTTCCAACCCCTACCGTTTTATGATTCTATGATTCTATGATTCTACAATGTTATGACTGTGCTATATGCTTTTTCACACAATTACTTCAGGTGTGATGAGATTGGACTGAAAATCAGAGTGAGGTCTTGCATATTCACAATGGTTTCTGCTTCAGAAAAACTGCATCTAGAACATACATTTCACAGGCACCTATTTATTTAATGAATTAGAACTAATTTTCACCGATCTGTGCTATAAGGGTATCAGCAGAAGCTGCATGGATTAACAGATTGCCCTGTGTTAAGCAATGAGCCTTCTTGCTAGTATTTCCTGCAAGTGCTTCTCGTTGTCTTGCAAGGGGGTATATGTTTGCCTGCCTTCTCGTGGTAATCAAAATATGTTTTCTACTTCTAATTCTACTTCTAATTCGGCCTTATGTTAGACAGAAATTAGGAATATTCACTTGGATAAGTCCATCAGGAAGTTGCCGGTGGTAATTTCCTCTTCCCTACCAGGAACTCCCTTTAGAATTAATTGAGTTAGTTGGTCTAGCAAGCAGATGTCCAGTTATGTCATGGAACACAGGTCACAGTGTCTCTTCTTAGATGAAACTTGTGACGTATTCAACATACAGGATTATGCTGATGTGAAGCTTGCATATTTACAGACAGCATCTTCTATAGGAATGCAGTTTAAAAGTAGCTGTGTAGCAAATGAGGCTATTAAACAATATTAATTTTAAGGGCAAATACAATTCAGCAAACATTTAGCAAATGTTTTTAAATCTGGCAACCAGTCTACTCAGAGGGGGATCTCTCTTTACTTGAGGGTGTATCCCTAAGTGGTGAGTAAAGAAAGATGCTTGGCTTGCTATCATATCTCTAAATACCCCAGATAACTACGCCCACCAGCCTACTTGGACACAGCAGTGGGTTTGACCATCTGCTCCCAAATATGGCTACAAGTCTGCAGCTCCTCAAGTTTGGCATTAGAACTCATGAGAAAATGCAAGGGGTACTAAGAAACAGTAGGTTCAGACATGTGCAGTGGAAATTTACCCTTGGTAACCTATGTTGTTTTAACATTGATATGTGTTCACTTCCACAGTACTATGAAAGTTTACAGTTTGTGTTCGCATGGGGCAGTAGAAGGTTGTCACTTCTGGCTAATATTGCTTTGTGTAGAAATACTGTTCATATACTCCCTACTCTGGACAAAAATATAATAGAGAAGCTCAAAATAATTACACATCACTGCATGATGCCACATACTGCGGAAAGCATTGTGTCTGAGTTAAGATTTTATTCCCTGCTACATTTGAGAAAAGGGCTAAGAGGATCACATATGGCCCCTCCTCCACTCATTTGGCTAATCAAGAACTGTTTACAAGAGATTTTGCAAAAGGAAGTTGATATAGGCAGCTATTGATGAAACAGGCATACACAAATGATGTAATGGTCAAATATCACTCCCTTTTTCTTACTTCAAGAACCATCCCAGGGAAATCTTTTGCTTTTTTTCAACTTGTAGTTGATACTCTCTGACCCTCTGAAATTGGAGCAGAATACTATTTTTAAATCTGACTTTATAAGCCGTTTCTCAAAACAAGAAAAATAATGCCTGAAGTTACAAGGAAACCACCCAATCTGCTTCAAGAAGGGAGGAAAATTAGGCTGTTTCTTCTCTTAAGTTTTGCTTCTCCACAGATGACTGAATGTGCTCTGGTCCTAGTGATTAGAGACAGGTCATGCGGCCTATTTGGAAAAGTTCTTTCTGCTTTTCTTCTGGTTTCTCATAGAATAAATTTAATTTTATTCCAGAGAATAAGGTAACCTCTGAAGTTAAAATATCTTGGCTCAGAAATCCTAAATGTGAATAAAACTTTGAAATCTAGATACTTTCTTGTGGAGTTTAAACTTAAGGATGTCTGTGTAAAGGTCTAAGTGCAGTCAGTCCTAACTTCTTTACCTATTGCTGCCACCATCGTTGCTGCCACCATCATAGAACAAAAGTATCTCAATTTTCTCAGAGGAGTTAGAAAAAAAAGGGCTAAAATATATTCTCTTTGAGATGGAGGAAACCAAAGTGTAAGTTAGTTCAGTTTTTTGTTAGTCCAAAATCCTTTGGGTTAAGATGGCCAGATTTCATTGCCAGAAGAGGCCAATAGCCTACTCTTAAATCATAAATAAGCTTGGGACCCTACAACTCAGAATTGTTCAGAAACATGTTGAAAGAGATTAGGCAGATTGAGAGATCAGAAAACTAGATGGCTGACTAGAAAAATTGGAGTGTGAAAGGAAAATGTTTCCAGCTTTGATGATTTTATCACCACCTTCTATTAGCTAAAATGAGAAACAGGGAAGGAAAATTAAATTATTAAATTGAGCTTCTACAGTGACAGAAAAGATGAGGCAATGGTCAAAATGAAGGAAATAGAATACACAGAATGAAAGCAAGAAGTCATGCTAACTCACTCCAAACATTTGTCTGTAGCCTCTAATACTGCAATGAGTGAAACTACACATAACATGTAATATCTCAATGATCTCAGTGCCTTTAACCTCTCCTCACCAGCCCCATTTTGTGTTTATTTTATTTACTTTGAAAATTTCTTGAGTTTGCTTTCTAATATTCCTTTAAGGATCTCCTATAATGAAGTCAACATGGGTTTATTTTCCTTTTTTTTTTTTTTTCCCTTATAAATTTTTGAATGAATGTCATCTTTTAAACAAAGAATATTTTCATTCAGTTGACACATACACATGTACAGGACTTGAGCTAGACAGCGTGAGGCAAAGAGTAACAGCCTCATCATCCAAATCCCATATAAAAGAAAATGTTCTTGCTTCATCCTTTTTCCCATCTGACTCAAAATACAGAATCAGTTCCTAGCCAAATGTAGTAAAATAACAGTATCCAGAGGAAATCCCAATTTCATTATGATCCTCCACAATGATTGCCAGGACCTGAATGCTGACCAGGGAACTTGACCTCCCAGCTTGGGCTTGGACCTGCCTCATCACTGTGGATGTACCTCATGTTTGCTGAACAACCTGGTTGCCAGGGTCCTGGTGACCCAGTCCACTGGCAGAGACTTGCTGGGCTGGCCCTGAGAAAGCACAAAGGAACTCTGCTGTATTTCATCTCAACTTCCTTTGCAGTGTTGTGCCTACCATTGCTGTTCCCTGGAAATAATATGGTTTAGACAACCTTCCAGATACTATGATGTCTCAAGCATTACTCTTCAAAGAAGGCTTAGGAAGAGATAACTAAAGGCAGATTATATTATTGAAAGCAGAAAGCTATGTGGAAATACACCTGGAGAGGTATGATTATCTGTGTTATCCTCCATTAAATGCAGAAAGGAGAGCTGAAGATTCTAAACATGACATTATATGGCAAGAAATTAATAAAAGTAGCGAAGGAGGACAGAAGATAACACAAGATGCAGAAAAAGAACATTAAGATTAATGTTACTAAAGAAACAGGAAACTCAAGTGGGGGAAGTAGTTTTCCTTGTCATTAGCAGGACAGACATTCAGTTTGCAGCCCGGTTTTTTCTGCATGCAAAGAAGGCAAATGCTGGAAGGAACTGGGATCATGTAATACTCTAAGATCTTTATTGGTGTACCTTTTCACTGCTAGGAAAATACACCAATTTGAAAATGGCACATCACATTCAGTTAGAAAATGGTTGAGCATCTAGAATATTGTATCATATTATACCAGATGTCATTTCATGCCTTTTGTTTAACTTCATCACTTTTCAAAAATTATATTCTTTACCTTTTTAAGCACTCTGTATCTTTCTAGTTTAACAACATGTTTCTCCAAGTACCTTTTTAAGCACTCTATATCTTTCTAGTTTAACAACATGTTTCTCCAAGCTGTCTAGCTCATTTTAGTAGCTTGCAGAGGTTATATATTTAATACAGTGTTTCAAGAGATAAGAAATCTTCCCTTGTTGTTCCCTAAAGAAGCTGGATTAATTAAACTTCCTGGCTGAATTCCCCTGAACTAATGAGTGAGCCACTTGTTACTATGTTGGATTTCAAATGAAACAAAGAACAGATTTTTGAAAAGGGACATTCTGCAAGGTCTATCTAAGAATTTCAGTGCAGAGCTCTCCACAATCTCAGTAGGCTGCCCTGGAAATTGAAATGCTGCCTAGATCTTTCAGGGGTCTGTGGTCCGTGGCCAAATTTCAGAATGCCCATATGCTGTGTTTCCTCAAGAAGGCATTATAAGGCAATCCTAAAGCTATTTCTTTTCTTTCCTTTGCTAAGAAGTTATGAGAGTAACGACTAAAACCTCTCACAAAGGAGCAGACATGACATTCTTCCACAGATATCCTGTTTTGGAATCGTAAACCATTTTTTAACACTCTTTTCTCTTAGGCTGACAAGCAGGATCTCTCTCCTTTTCTCAATGTCACCACTGTCTCTTGAGAGTCTTCTAACATGTTCCCATAGACATACCTATGGGAATAAAAAAATATTTTTCCACTATGTATTTGTACTTAAAATTACTCCCTGGATGTGTATCCCCAAGAAAATATGCAGTATCTTCTGTCTCACTTTCCACCAAAGTATATGCTAGCAGTCTAAACTTTGTGTCCAGTATAAAAACACACGTCTTGTAAATTTATCTGTTTTTCAAGAGAAACGTTGAGAAGCTAAAGGTCTCTCTCCTCTTGGATTCATGCCTTCAGTTAAATGATATCTTGCATTAAAAGCATGGTTTTCTCTTTCATCTTGACAGAGTACTCAGGAGTGCATTTGTCTTGAATAAGGGACAGACATAATATATTTCTACTCATATTTTTTCTGTGTAAGTTATTTTAAACCATGTAACAGTAACATCCAAAAGACCAACATTTATTATTCTGAGTATTGCAGGAGGGTTTCCTTGCCAAAGGTTAAGCCAAGTGAGGACACACCCAAGCATTATGACTGTGAAGGACAGCAATCTACCCCTCCTACAGAGGATGCCTGCAAGAGTGCTATGTACAAAGCAATGGAGAATAAGAATCCAGAATTTCCAAGCTCCCTCTCAGTTAAAAATGACAGCTATGATTTAGTGATCAAAAATGCAAGACTATCAGGACTTACAGTTACTGTTCTGAAACCTGTGTTCCAGGAGTATTAACCGCCTTGCATTATTAATTTTGAATATGATAAAAAATTATATATTGAAGTTTTATTACTGTAAAAACAATGGAGTTACTAACATAAAAAAACTGTGGAATAAAGCATTTTCTTCCAATTTTTACAACTTCCTTCTGCCTGTTTTCTCACTGCTTTACTCCTCTTGGGAGGGAGCCTACTTGAGAGCGACTTCTGCTAGCAAAGTGAAAATACTCTCCTTTAATGATCCTTTAGATAAAAATAGACAAAATGTGACTGAAATTGTTGATCTTATTAATTTCTAACAGTAAAGGAAACATGCAATTATTTAATTTTTAGCTTATTTAATTTATTTTGTGGTCAATCTGTCAATTTGTCATAAACAAATATAATAAGAATTTCCTTTGACACAAACCAAGACATTTTTCATTAGAACCTGGGAGAAAGGATTAAATATGTAGAAAGAAACAGAAAACATTCAGTGGAATACTGATTTAACTTTTCAGGTCAGCTGGGAGAAGTGAAATTCATGTTGTCCAGAGTTAATATGTCTGTACCAATTGTGTACGTGATCACTGAGTTACACTTTTTCATCACACTTAATTCTTAAAAAATTAATTATATGTAAGAGGACTATATTTCCAAGAAATCTTAAGACCTACTTTATTGATCCTTGTAGATAATAAACCAGTTCTCTTGGTAAAAATTGTCGTAAAAGCAGTAGTATTAACAATCTCGAATAAACTTTTTATCCCACACTGGGAGAAGAAAATCCTAGTATGACTATTCTGTCTTCTGGTACAAAGATTTTACCACAATATTTCAACATTTAGGCCAACTTATTCTGCAACAAAAAAAGAGTTATCCCAAAGACAACTTGAATAAGGTAAGGATCAGTATGAATTAAACCAACCTGAGATATTTCCTGGATTTAGTATGGAGCAGAGGCCAGATTATTTTACTTCGACCTCTATCCACCTTAGTGGAATTTACTGCTCGCTGTTGTGGCCAGAACTGATTTCCTTCTCAAAAGTGTAATGTTTAAAATACTGAGATAAGAAATGAAAATCTGTCCTGGGGTCTTATGGCAGTTATGCTTGTCATATGTTTTTTGACAGTGAATTAACGACAGTGATAATCAGAGATGAGCAAATAATGGTTACCTTGGTCTAGGGATAATTACTTTTTACTTCTTTTAGTCATTTTAAGCATAGCACATTTTTTTTCACAAGTTTTACTATGTTAAAATTATTCAATGTCTTTTCAGACTTTATTTTTTTTATCATCAGCACAAAAATAATATTCAGACAATTTGAAACATTTTGGGGTTTGGGAATACTTTTGAGTTTCCTCCAAGTAGAATGTACTTCAATCTGTAATTTTTTTTAACACTGTCACAATTTTATCTGATGTTGAATAACAAGTTAGTATAGGTAATTTTGTCTAAATATACTTCTAACCTAGGGAACTAAAGAATCTGGTTAAACAATTAAGGAGATGTGAACATAGTAAAATTAGCTTTCTACTTCTCTTTGGTCCTCCAGCAAATGGAGAAGCTTCTATGTATTTAAACTAAATCAAAATGCAGTCACCAAATGCTAATTTAATTGCATTTCCTCCCAGAACAGATGACTGATTAGGCAGGGTATTAAGTATTCACTTTTCAGCTGTCTCCAGTTTCAAGCTTCTAACGTCAAGCACCTTTATTGTTGAGGGTTGTTTGTGGGGCTTTTAAAATACAGAGATGAAAAACTCATACTTCGACAAAACAGTTAATTTAGAAGTCACATTCTAATGAAAAGTATGTATTGAAAGGCTTAAAATCCACTGAATTCCCCTGAGTATGTATTCTGAGATATCAGACTAGTGGAATATGTATACAGAAACAATCTGTATGGTGTATAACTCTCTGCCAGATTGGAGACGAGTGGGTCAATGATGCCCAGATGGTCTTTTGCATTTCCTATTTCTCCAGTACATGAAATTTATTTGCAAAAGAGATAAAAAGCTACACATATGCAATCAGTGTACTTACACAGGGGAAGAGGCTTAGTAACATTTACAAAATGTTCTATCTGAATTGAGAACAATGCCATGAGAGAATACTCATCTTAATACTGAACTTTCATATTTGACTCCAAACCCACATTTAACATAGCTAAGAGTGTGCTTATGTTTAAACCACAGTAACTACTAATTTTCTTTGATAGGAATACAAAGATTTTGCTATAATTTATTGAACCAAGATATATCACATGTTAAATATAAAACAATAAAAATGCTACTGATACAAACATGCACATGACTGATTTAGGTATTGCCATATTTGGACAGTTGTTCCAGTACTGACAAGTAAGCTGAGCTGAAGAGAACGTTGCAGTGCTTCTGCCAAGACGTTGATGCCCTGCTCTTGACCTGTGTACACTTCTGAGTTAATACTCATGATAGTTTTGCAGTTCAGAATTTTTTACTTATCTTTTCCATATTTCAGTTTGTTTTTATTATAAATAGAAGTTGTGGGGTTTTTTTTATTTGAGAAATAAATATGGAAAAGGAAGAAGAGTGAAAAATTCTCATTCCTTTTTGTCCTTTCTCTTAAACAATACCTATAGCTGATCATAGAATCGTAGAAACATGCATGGATTTGGAGGGGACCTTTAAAGGTCACCCAGTCCAGCCCTCTCTGCAGTGCACAGGGACCTCTTTTACTAAACTAGATTGCTCAGAGACTGGTCAAGCCTGACCTTGAATGTCTCCAGGAACAGAGCCTCCACCACCTCTCTGGGCAACCTGTTCCAGTGTCTCATTACCGTTGTTGTAAAGAACTGCTTCTTAATGTCTAATTTAAATATCTACCCTACTCTACTTTAAGACCATTGCCTCTCATCCTATAGCTACATGCCTTTATAAACAGTACCTTCCCAGCATTCCTTTTGGCCCCCTTCACATACTGGAAGGCTGCTATAATATCTCCCTAGAACCTTCTCTTCTTCAGGCTGAACAACACAGCTCTCTCAGCTTGTCTTCATAGGAGAGTTGCTCCAGCCTTCTGATGATCTTTGTGGCCCTCCTCTGGACTCACTCCAACAGCACCATGTCCTTCTTGCATTGGAGGGTCCAGAACTGGATACAATATTCCAGGTAGGGTCTCACAAGAGAGGAGTAGAGGAGGAGAATCACCTCCCTGGACCTGCTGACCCCACTTCTTTTGATGAAGTCCAGGATGTGATTGGCTCTCTGGGCTGCGAGTGCACATTGTTTGCTCATGTCCAACTTTTCATCCACTAGTACCCCCAAGTCCCTTTCTGCAGGGCTGCTCTCAATCACATCATCCCCCAGCCTGTATTGATAATGAAGATTGCTTCTACCCAAGTGCAGAACCTTGCGCTTGGCCTTGTTGAACTTTATGAGGTTCACTCAGGCCCACTTATCTAGCTTGTCCAGGTCCTTCTGGATAGCATCCCATCCCTCTGGCATATTGCCTGTACAAACGAGCTTGGTGTCATCTGAAAACTTGCCGACGGTGCCTTCGACCACAGAATCACAGAATCATAGAGGTTAGAATGGACCTCAAAAGATCATCTAGTCCAACCCCCCTGCCAGAGCAGGATCACCTGGAGTTCATCACACAGGAATGGGTCCAGGTGGGTTTAGAATGTCTTCGGTGAAGGAGACTCCACAGCCTTTCTGGGCAGCCTGTTCCAGTGCTCTGTCACTCTCACAGTAAAGAAGTTTTTTCTGATGTTTACGTGGAACCTCCTGTGTTCCAGTTTGCACCCATTGCTCCTTGTCCTATCACTGACCATCACTGAATGGCAGTGATCCCACTGTCTATATCATTGATGTTGATATTAAACAGCAGTTGACCCAGCACAGACCTCTGAGGGACACCACTTGCCGCCCCTCTCCATCTGGACATTAAGACTTTGACCACTACCCTCTGGATGCAGCCATCTGCCCAATTTCTTATCCACTGTTCAGTCCACCATCAAATTAATATATTTCTAACGTAGAGAGATGGATGTTGTGGGGGGACTGTTGCAGAAAGCTGCTATGTTGGTCAGGCAGCACTTACCCTTACTAAAGCCATACTGGCTACTTTGAATCACCTCCTTGTCCTCCATGTCCGCTGTCAGAGTATTTAGGAGGATCTGCTCCATGATCTTCCCAGGCACAGAGATAAAGCTATGTCAGTAGTTCCCGGGGTCCTCCTTTCTACCCTTTTTAAAAATGCATGTAATGTTTCTCTGATGTGATATAAGAAAAGATCCAAGAACAATATCCTCCCATTAGTGAAAATCTCATAGCATCTTTCTGACAGATAACTGTCCTATAGCTAAATCCTGCATCTTGTTTTGCTCTGAATTCTCTCCCATACTCCCATTCCCACCTGCCCTGTTCTTTGTTTCCTGCTGCTCCTAACTTCAGTTGAAATTCAGATTGACTACTTTCCTGCAAAGGCAATACTGCTATTAGTCACGTGTTACATACTTGGCGTCACTCTTTCTTGGCATAAGATATAGCTAATCTTATATCTGTTAGACAGCCACGTACACTGATATTTATGAGTTTCTTTCCTTCAACTAACATCATATTCCTACACACCTTCTTCGGTTCAACTGCAGGTACTGTTTAACCTACTAGTTTCCATAGGAGTAGTACCAGGTCATTCTTGGAAATATGTGTCCTGGTTTGAGCCAGGATGAAGCCAATTTTCCTTTTACTGATTTCTTTTATCCTTCCCTAAGCTTTCTTTTAACTAGTACCAGAGTGCTCCAACTAAGACTCATAAAAGCGGAATGTTTTTCTAACTGCTGGGGCTTCAAGGTCTCACCTTTACTCTGCCAGTGCAGACACTACAGGGAGATCTATGACCCCTTCCATAGGACAGCAAGATTCAGCAAAACCTGAATCTCCCATGCAACAACTGCATTGTTGCAGTGGGGATGATTCTGCTGAATGTTTATAATGTACTGTGGATACGTAGGGTGAGGTTGCTCCACTCACTGCAAATCCCCCATAGGCAATGCTGCTGCCACTGCTGCTGATACCACCGCTTGTACTGCTACAAAAACAGCTGCTTCTGCAAGTGCTGCTGCAAAAACAACTGCTTCTACAAAGATAAAGTCCACTCCCTTTCTAATCAAACTAGTTCATCCTGTAACCAGGAGCAGAGCAAAGCAAAGGCAAAAGGCTCCTCCTGGAGACATCCACCGTTTCTTGAAGCAATGATAGAGACTGAAATTGAGGAAGCAGAGGACTCTAAACCAGTTGATGGAGCAGGTAGCTCTCAAACAGATAAAAAATCAGGCCCTTCTCAAGCAAATAGAACAGCAGGCCCTCCTCAATCAGATGATGATGACCTTGTCCAGCCTTTCTCTATAAAAAACTGCGCCTCATGAGGAAGGACTTCACCCGCGCTGATGGTGAGGGAATGTACCTGGACTTATAGATCTGGAATTTTACAGACATATCTCCTGAAAAAAGGCCCAGCCTCAGAACAGTAGTGTACATTAAAAACTAAAAATATTGAACCTCTGGCTAGCCTCTAAACACAGAAGCCCACAGCCAGTGTTGTGGTTAGCGCTTTTCATTATTACCTTGACAAAATGCTCCCATATAGCCAGTGACACAACCCATAAGTAGGGCTTTCATAGCACAAGACTTGGAGACCAGAAGAACATCAGTATTTCTTGGCTTCTACAGCTGACTTTTGGAGTAAACTGTCTCCCTCTTCAGACTAATCTTCCTCCTTGTTTTAAAAAGTAACAGTAATCACTTTCAGGGTGTGGTTTGGATATCATCAAAATCAATGCCATCATGGCAGCTTTTTCTCCTCTCCTACTGTATGACTGGGGTAAAGATCTGCTGTCTTGTGCAGGGAGCTCAAGGTGGGCCACTAGTGGAGGCTAAAGGACGGCAAAAATACATGAATTGTTTGACAATTTATGTTGTCTCATGACAAGGTAGCGTGTATAGGTGAACCAACCTGATTATGTTAACTAGATCCTAGCTGTTTTTAAGGTAGATCATACATTCAGTGTAATGATAATGATAAACAATAACACAAATGTGTGTTGGGAAGCAGAGAAGGGTAGAAGACAAAGCAGAATAAGACTCTAACAGAAGCAAAAGCCACAAATGCGTGAAAAGATTCCTCTGGTAGCACTCCCTGTCCCAGGAGATTTAGGAAGAGAAAGAAGTATTTAGCCCCTGCTCAAAGAGCATCTGTCCCATCTAGGGGGACTAGCATCAGCAGTCCTGTGTCTGGTCTCTGACGAACTGTTCCAAAGAGACTCCTCTCCCATCAGAATGTGTTTTGAGGATCTTGCATCTGTAGATTATAGAGCCTTCCCAACCACCAGTCCAGCAGTCACTGCGTGAAGATGGAAATAAAAATGTAGTCTCTCTAGTCTCTTTGCCACTGATCACATGGGACGCTCTTCCAAAAGGAACTCTGGAAATGGACAAGTTTAATGCCCTCCTGTTGAAGTTATCACTCCAGAAACGCTCAGGCAATGTCCCATGCCAACCCTGTTGCACTGCAAATCTGCTATCCTCTCTGCTGCTGAAGGTTCTACCAGATGTTCTGCCTCTGCTCTCCTTCTACCAACCGCTGCCAATGTGCTTTGTGCAAGTCATGGCTTACACAGAATTTCAGACTGTGCAGGAAAACTGCAGGCTGCTTCACATGACTTGACAGTAAAATGAACTGCTTTCCTTGTGGCATGCCTAGAGCGACTAGATACCTGTTTTAATCTCCTCTCCCAGAATATTTGTGGCTGTTTAGATAGCACGGCAAAAGCTAAAAGATACAAAATTATTGTTAATCAGTTAAATTCTTGACTATTTCATTACTCTGGTAAAAATATCCCCATGAATAAATGGAAATGTATATATATGGGATATAAATAAATGGAAAAAAACAAACACTTAGGAAATCCTCACAACACACTTGAAAGTTAATTTGGAAGTATACTGAATGTTGGAAACCTCAAAAGGTGAACACTGGTGTTTCATAAGCTCAAGGTGTGTAAAAACCTAGATTTTTGGCTGCTTTTCTTTCTATACCCTAATTCCAGCTCCTTCGTTCCTCAGGGAAGTTCTGATAACATCTACAGAAATGATCTGCTTCTGTTTATTTGGATGCCCTGTGGTTTTGTAGGTTAAAAACAAGAAGTGTGAATTTTTTGTGGCAAAATCAAGAATTCAGAGGTATCAGTAAATAGCGAATATACGAATCCCCTAGTTTTTTTTTTAAATTTTTAGTGCTGAAGGCAGCATTACATTAACTTTGATGTAGACTGTTAACCTAGTAATTCTTTCTCGTAGGTGGGATGAGTGCCCTGGGATATAAATATAGCATATTTGTATATTTGGTGTCTCTTTTTTGCAAATATATGATCTGAAGTGTCGTTCTTTAACCACTACATCTAGTTCAGTTTAAATCTGAAAAGAAAATCATTAACAGTTTTTCTTGACATGAACTGCCCTAGAAACATGCTTTAAATAGATTCATACAGAGCCATATCTCTAACATGCTGACTGTTGTGGTCTTTTAAAAAATGCCCAAATGACATATTATCCACAAGAAAGGCAAAGAAGACTGTCATTGTTCACTAGGTTGATAAAATGCATTTTCTAAAGGCTGAGGTTTAGTTTTGTGTCTTGTAGGCAGCAATTCTTTCCACAGTACCTCAGAAAAATCTTCCTAATAGCATAAACATAGGCTAAGAAAAATTACCATTATATGTTTAAAAACATAAATGTGCCTTAGCTGGAAATGTAAGTTAATAAGCCATTCAGATTATGAAATCTTGTGCAGACCCTGTGTGAATGCATTTTGCAAAAGGCATTCACATTCAAATATAGTTAAATTATAGTGATTACCTGGTTCTGAAACATAATATATAGCCGTAAGCCTCATGGAACTTGTAGAGAGCCAAAATATCATGTAGATTTTGTCTTACTGCTATTAACAGTAGTAGTAGTAATAATAATGATGATAATAATAATAGTAATAATTATAATAATAATAATAATAGTAAAAAGATTAATATATTTCCTGCTTTGTTCACAACAAAGACCTTCTTTTTTGTTAGTTCAGTGATGTATGTGAAAAACGACCCTGGACCTCTGAATAACAATGTACACAGAATATGTGTACCTATGATCAAAAAGCCTTTTAAATCACTTTTTGTGGCCAATGTTGTTGTGTACTTGTTAATATATACAGGTTTTAAATACCAAGTATGTGCCATAAAATAGATCCACAGAAATATATGAAAGAGCCATTATTTTAATTGTATAGCAAAATACCTAAAGCAGGAAAAAATAATTTTCCTTATTTTTAGTCACTTTCATAATAAAATTTATACTGTGACATCATTTTCTGCCTTTGGTTTTTCACTGGGTGGAAAAGGGGAAAGCAAAAATTTCCAAGTTCTTATTAATGATTTACTACAGGCTTCAATGTGGTCACTTAATTCCTGTTAATGGACAAAATAAATGCTGGTAAGAATGGAAAAATCTTTGGTGCTGAAAGACTACCCAATATATTGAAAGTAGACTTTTTTTTATATTAGAAATAAATTACAGAATCCTAGAACTATGACTGTTATTTTGCTAAAATACGTACATGCGTGCATTTAATTCCTATGTTACAGCATGCTGTATGCAAAATTGTTATGCTAAGAATTACCCTTTTTCAGTTCCCATTTAACTGTTTCTCACAGAAGTCAAAGAGGGGAGATAAAAAAGCACACAATTTCACACTTACTGTTCACTGAAATAGTCTTATGTTACTTTTGGTTCTTTCTTAGTTGGGCATTTACATTTCAGGAGGTCTTAATACCTATGCACAGAGAATTTAAACAAATATTTCCCCATTATCATTAATCAGAATTAACCCTATAAACAGTCTACGCTTTTGGTAAGACTACCAAGTTTTTGTTATCGTCCATTCCTTTTTTATTGACCAGAGTCCTGAAATGTGCAAAGATGCAGTCTTGCTCTGTTAACATAAAGATTCCCTGATGACCAAAGAGCTGCAGAGTATTGACAACTGTTTCTTAGACAGATGAAGACCCAGTTGGGAAGGAGAGAATAAGAGAGAGACTCTCTTGATTGAAAACTAAACTAGACATCTTTATCAAACCCTAATGATTAAAGGAAATAAGCACAGTTATATAAAAATAGACTCAGGAATGTGCCTTCCCCCACCCTCAGCAACTCCAACATCACTCTCCTTAGCTGTGAACAGTCTGAAAAGTCCCAGATGGCTGCCAAGAGAATGTAGAGTTATGAGGGTTGAAGGATGCACATCCTATAGGTCAATGGTGATGGGTGGACAGAGACCTTCCTGAACACCAGCTATGGACAGAAGTGAAGGGAAGAAGAAGCAGGAAAGAAATTGTCTTCTTTGATCTCTGACCTTCCTCTAAGCTTATGTAGATTTATGGAATGGAGTATCTCTGGCCAATTTTGCTGTCTATCTAATTCAGACTCCTATGGGGTGTCATAGATCTCCTGGTAGTGCCTGAGCTGGCAGGGCAAAGATGTGACCTTTAAGTCCCAGCAATAACATAAAAATTCCAGTGTTATCAGTCCTTGCTGGAACACTTGCACTTAAAAGAGAGCTTACTGAAGGAAAACAAAACAAACAAACAAAAAAAGTAAAAGGAAATGTGGCTTCATCCTGGGACAAACTAGGATATTATGCTTTATTAAACATGAGTGGTAGCTTCCAGATGTAATGTATTAGTGTAAAATTAGTATTAGTGTTTTACTCAGGATTAGACTAAGTGTTCCTTGAAGACCTGCCCTTAGAAGTCTGAAGGATGTACTATTAAATACATTCTTCTTTGCATGAGTTAATCTGTCACAGTTCATCTATAATATTCAGTGGAGGAAATAGTCAAGTTCAAACATCTCAATTTAACACAGAACGCCTAGGGCATCTAAGCAACAATGTATCTAGCCATTAGCAGTAGAAACACAAAATAATTTGCTCTCCAAACCCAGCATCACCTAGAATCTTTATTTGCTCATTTTGAAAATTGATCTAAAAAATAATAATTTTTATGGTAGTGTAAATGAAAAATCATCAATATTTCTGTTTTCTAGAATTTCCAGTAATTCATATGGTTTATAGTTCACATATGCCTGATCACCATAACTATAAAAAATACGCTTTCTTTTTTTCTTAGAGAATTTGTTCCTCCTATTGTATCATTCTGCCTGGGTCATGCAGTTCCAAAACAGTAAATGTAAAACCAAATTTCCAAGAAGTAAAGGAAACTGCCCAAAATTTGAGTAAGATACTTGTTCTACCTTTGATTGAGTAATAATGTCAAGATTTTTACTATATATTTAATAATAATTATCAGTGATGTATCCCAGTTTGCTTTTGTTTGTTGATTTTTTTCTTCAGCTGCATAGAAAATGTGGCTATAATAAGGTACTCTTCAGTTAGCAAAGAGCTTTATCTTTTCTCCTTATATTGATCATAGTTCAAACAGACTGATGAAATAAGTGAGATTCATGGGTGTGTAAAAACTGAGATGAGAAAATAAGTGATAAGACTATTTTTATTTAAAAAAAATTAAATTATATCCACTTTTCACATTTTTTGTATAAACAAACCTATATTTTTTTATAATAGTATATAAAAACAGCGTTGTCACGTCTATATTAACTTCTTTTTCTTGCTTTCAAACTGTGTTATTTATTGAAAGATTTATCTGGACTTCAGCCATTTAGACAGCAGAACAAGATGGAAATCTTACTTGCATAGCAAATCTGTGCTACACTGCAAATATCAGTCTAGAGTTGGTGCATAATATTTGCTTTTTTTTTTTTCTTTTTTCCACTGTGGTGAGTAAACTACAGTAGAATCCTAAAAAAAAAAAAGAGAGAAGCTTCCTTTTTTCACTTATCTTCCTAGCTGTTATCCCTTGCCTGGGACAAATGAGAGTTTGATCATGCATAAAGAATAGTTTCTGTACAAATAACAGTATTTATCTGAAAATTAAAATACAGGTTTCTATCCTAAAAATGCTCAAAGTAATAAGTTTATCTTCACTGATAATGTAATCACATGTTTTCAGTTGAAGTTTGTCTTTGTCAAAAGACTAATAATGTTGTCCCTTATTTTTTTAAATTATTTATGTGTGGTTTATGCTACTGGGCCAGACCCTTCGCACAATTGTTTCTACAACTGAAACTTGAATGCTGATTTCCACATACTGAATGGGATCCTGGCTTGAGGGAAATTACATTAGAAAACATTAATTTGTAAATTTATTTACAAATATGTATACAGCTCAAAAGTGAGAATCTTTGAAGTGGTTTTCTTTCATGTTTTGAATCTGTCTAGATTCTTGTTTGCAGGATGATAATGATCATAAGTTTGCACACTTGAAGACACAACTATATGCAACATAGATCATTATCTGAAACATTGTCTCAGTTGCTAATGAAGAACATTCAAGTATCAAATACATGAGCTTCTACAAATTGCCATGTACTCCCTCCTAGCTGAAGGTATATCTTTTCTATATGAAAATTTGTTTGTAATAATTATTAAGTTTTTGCTTTCAGGTGTGAAACTGTCACTGTCAGTGACTTACTATAGAGACTTGATATATCTTAAATTTAGGTACTGAAGAATAAGTATTACATAGATTTGGGGGATCTTTAGCTACAAAGAATTTTATTACTTCTGACTAAAGTGGCCTTTTAATGAAGCACCAGAGCATTTCCAAGTAATCCTATATTCTTATTTTCTTTCCTTCTGTCTGTGTGACTTACTGTAAGTTTCAGCTGCCAAACCACCTTATAGTTCCTCTGTTGAGGAAACAGTGCTGGATGTAGACTTTTTACAGATTACATCAACAGTGCTTGGGTAATTAATCCATTTGATTATCAGGGCTCATTTCACTCAACATGCCTCCACTAGCAAGAGGTAGTACAATGCTCATTCTACTGCACATATATGGATAACAGTCTATAGAAAACAATATTAACCTATTCAAAATCAACAGCTACAAGTACAGGTAGCTTTTAAATTAAATAATATTGCATATGTAATTATGCATTCATAAGATCTACATAGATTATTGTTCGTATGTTCACACAAGCAACATTTTGGTGCGCCTAAAGCTAATTCTAGTTACAATGCCCTTCTCTGTAATGAGTTTAATGTATAATTTTGTACACTCATTGCAATTTTCTGTAAAAATATATCCTGTTAATCATGTTTTATTCAAAGTATGAAAATCTATACACTCAAAATAATTCTCAGAGTCATGTACAATAAGCAAAAGCTAGCTCAGACTGCATGTTTGGTAGACCAAAACAAACTAAAGTAGACTGAGTAGAAGCTTGTTTTCTTTGAGTGTGGTAGGTTAACTTACAGAACGGAAGCTATTGAGACAGTGCTTGCAGTATATAATAAATTCTTCCTTTGGAGATGCTGAAATTTTCAAGTACATTGAATAGATTATAAGTATTTTAAGAACTTCCTTGGTGAGTAAATGTTGCATTTTGCTAAATTCTGTTTACTATTTGAGGAATTATTAAAACAAAGTAAAGCAAAGGTCTATGTGAACATTTATGTGGTACCTTTGTTAGAGGTCCAAAGCAACAAGGAGCTGCAGCTACAATGTTAGAGTGTGAAAATAACTATGTAGGGCTTTAATTATAACTAGGATATTTTGTTCTTCCTACCTTACACCACAAGCCCTTTCTGCCTTTATTTTTATTTAAATATTGTGTAAGAATGATTCAAAGATGTTTTTGAATAGAACAAAGTATATATGCCTTGAGTTGCTGACTGCACTTGAGTCCAAGTCTCCATTTAGTCACTTTTTAAAGTGGGTACAGAAAAACTCCAGGACAATTATTCAAAGTGTTTTTGCAGATTTCCTATCAACTAATGCTGATTTGAAATTAAAAAAAAAAATATTAAAAAAATCTAAGAATACTATAGAAGTTTTTAATTTAAGTAGATCAAGACTACTTCATCATGAACTGTCCAGGCCAAATTATCTTGGTGAAAATTCAGGTTGGTAATAAAATTACCAGGTGATACTTCAGTCTATGGAAAGTCCTACTTGCAGTAGAAGATTAAAGAAAAAAAACACAACACTGCAGTGTCTCTATTCCTGCTACTGATGAATGGAGAGGTAAGAATTCAGATCTCCTTATATGATATAGTCACATAAGCTGCTCTATTTCTAGCTATTAATTTATTCTCTATGTTTAAACATAATCTTTTGATTATCCATCTTAATAAGTCAATAATTTAACAAATGTGCTGTATTTTGTAGAAGTTGATTTCAATGACCTTCCCTTGTCAAAGAGGTTTCTGTGTGTCCCATGGCTTGACTGGTTTGTTACTTGGAACCTGTGCTTAGCTGGGAACACACCGGCTTGGCAAGGTAGAAGAAAGACAAAGAAGGCTGGGGAAAAAAAAAATAAATGGCTATATTTTGTAAAACCTTTCTGCTTCCTAGCATCGGCTCCCAGTTTTTCATTAGGCAGACGAGAGACACAGTAAGAACTGGATGAACTTCAGGAACAAATTAAAGTGGGCTTTCACTTAAAATCCTAAGAGTTTGTGTTTCCTCATTCTAAATATTGAAGTAAAATGTTCTCAAGGCCATGAAAACAAGTCCTGGAATTACATCTTTTGATGAGGAAATCAAAGACAGAAAAGACACAGACCTTTTCAAAGGAGCTGTAAAACTCGGAAAATGCATGTGGATGGTGTGAACACACCCTCTCAGAATGAAGCCAACTGAATGTATTTTGTGTGTTATTTTGCCTTCTCTGGATCCTATTGTAAAACCTCAGCCTAATGGTAAGGCAGGTAGTTCAGGCAATGGTAAACCAGATAGGAGAGGTCTGGTACAAAAAAATTTTCCCTGGGACAATGGGTGGAAAAGGAACTTGATGTAGCTGTCATGAAATGAATACCATCAGGCTTGAGAAAGTGTAGAGTATCCCCACAGAGTCCAATTCCTTTTTCTTAAATTAAAAACTTCCAGAATATTTAATTCAATTCTAAAGCATAAAACAAACATTCAACCACAAATCAGGTTTATCATTCTTCGGTCTATTCACTTGTGAGTTATTTCAGTCATGAATAAAATTATGGGAATAGAACATCTTTTCAAGAAGTCATTCCCTCTTGACTTCACAGGATGAGCTCTTTCAAAATAATCAGTGACTGATGACAGTTTCAGGACAGTAGTCAGAATACTAATGAATTTTCTGATTATGTGGAGCATGGGCTAAAAGGTTCTGCACTCTGGTTTTCCATTTGCAAATTACTTTCTTGGTCATTTGACATTTTTCCTGTTGGCATGTTTAGTAACTCTCAAAAGAAGTGTCTACATTAGGTTTCTTTTGCATGTGTGCAAAGCAGGTAATTTTACTGGATATTTCTCAATTATTTGTGCATCTGCTTTTGTACAGAAGTGAAAGATTTCGAGTAAACACAAAATAATTCACTTTGGATAGACTGCTAAAATATTTGTAACATTAAGATGCAAAAGACCTGGAAATCAGAAAACTACTATGGCATACATTTAATCTACATTTAATTTTAAAGCTTTCTAGACTCTAGCATCTTTTGCAAAATGCTCAGAATATTTAACATAAAACTTCCTGTTGTATAGCTGTAGATTATGTGCATAAATCTTTGCAAATAAATTGTTTAAGTTTTGAGGTATCATATATCTTTGCAGAATTTGTGGCAGAAATAAAGGATGACCTTTCTACTGAAAGTGTATAGTGAGTGGCTGGAAAATAGAAAAATAATTTTATAAAGAATATTGGCCTTTTCAGACCTAACTGATTTAGATAATTCTGAAAGCCCCAGCTTAGTTTAAGAATGCTTTTTTCTATTATGTACTGTTAAAAATCTGTTTGATGTTTTATTGCAGACTGACTGTAAGATATTTTAAAACCTTAACAAAATTGATTTTTAATAATTTTCTCATATAAAGTTAATCTTCATTATGTGTTAAATCCTCCCTGCCTTAATAAAAAGAACCAAACCAAACAATATCAGAAGGGAAACAGAGCCTTAATTCTCTGGTTTAATTATTGAAATGTTTGATTTTGAATGCTTTAGTGGTTTTTCTTTGTAATTAAACAAATATAAGATTACTGCTGCTTCATATACTTTAGAATTTAAATTATACTTTTTGTCCCTACAAGGGAGAAAGCTGATACTTCAAAATCAGATTGCTGCCACCACCCCTCAACAGTTGTTCTCACCTCAACATACCATTAGAAAAAATATCCAAGTAGCAAACCATTTGTTAGTTTTCTGATTGGAGATTCAATTTTACAGATGTTTACTAAATGTTTGTCTTTATGTGTGTAGGCTACAACAATAAACTTGTGCACTTAAAAGTCTGTACTTTTTTTTTGTTATTTTCAGAACCGAAGTTAGAGCTGTAGCAAACTGTGTGTAGCACTGCAAGCATTTTCTCTCTCCTACTTTTCTAGATAGAATATTTTAAAAATAATAAAATATTAAAACATTTGGAAAAGTTACTAGGTTTTAGTAGGACCACAAAACCAATGTGGCTTGCTCTCTCTTTCGGCTTTTCTGAGATCCAGTTGGCAAATAAACAAAAGGCATCTTTTGGTTCCTGTAACCCATTCTGTTACTATCTGTCAAACTGTTGATCATAGATGCTTTCATATAAAAAGGCCTTCTGTGCTCAAGAAAATAGAAATGTGCATTGTTGTCAAATAGAACAACAGTATCAATTTTAGGATTTTTCAAAAAGGCAAAGAAAGTTTGATACATGCCAAATAGAAAGTGTAAAATTGACAGGTTTGGATAAGGTAGGGGATACTTTACAAGATTTTGAAAGGGTGGCATAAGCAACAGTGAATAAACAAGAATTAAAATATCACAAAATGCTTGACAGCATCCTTTTGAGGCATGACGCTTTTAAAAGCCTTATTATATAGAATGAGATCTGTTTGATAACTCAGTTTACTTTAATTGTGTTTATTCCCAGTGAATAATTCACATTTTTTAGGTCTAACTGGAACACAAAAAAGTAATAATCAGAAATTAAGATAGACAACCTTTGTTTAACTTGTTACAGTATTCCAAATAAAGGGAACATTTCATTTTTGTTGGCTGTTAGTGGTCTTTTGACAGATTAAATCCCCAAACCAAGATCCTATTAAAAGCAGAAAAGTATAATTAGATGTTTTTTCTGGATCTAGTGGCTAAAACGAAAACTGAGAATTATTGTAGTGTTGTACTAAAGTCCACACTCTCACTGTCACATCATAAAAAACATGGCTAGAGTAAGTGGCAATAGCTAAAAAACCCAAACAAACCATACAGTCTGCTTTCCAGTCCCTTCAGGAAAAAACTAGTGAAGGGGTTTTTATAGTCATGAGACAAAATAGTTTTTCTTTATTTTCATCTACGTAAAATAAGCTCAAACACAACATTCATCTTATCTTACATTTCTTCTGTTATATGAGGGATTAAAAGGGATATATTTTAACTGGTGATATTACTGTGTATTTTACAAACCTAGGAAGGGAGAAAAAAGGATGCAATACTACTCAAAGAGAAAAAATACTGTGGTGACAGTGGTGGGGTTTACCCCCACGAAAATAAATAAGACTCTTAGTATTTAACCTCAAACCTAGGTTTGATGTGGGATCATTCTTTGGCATGAACACTAATTGCTGTGGGTCATATTTTCAGGTCTGAAAAATTATTTTCTTTCTTTTGCTTAATGTATGCTAAGGAAATAGATTTCTTTCTCCCTCCTTCTCCTCTCCTCTGTGATGTTGAGCAACATAACATTTCCTTTCTTGCATGTAAATGAAACATTAGTATTAATCCCCTGGTGTTTTGATGCCTGGAGGCATATTTTCAGCTTTCAGTACTTCATTTAGTGTCGTTTTGTAAGTAAACGACTGTGGCAAGATGTCAATGCTCATGTTGCAGAAAGAGACAATAGCACCACCATTGCAAGTGCTTTGCCTTTCAGATTAATTTTTAATATTTGATTAAAATAACATTGTAATGAGAAAAAAATGTAAAAGTAGCTTTCTATTATAATAGCTACTTTCAGAAAATAGTATATAGGATGTCATAACATTTTCCATACATTTATTGTGTGGACAGGAGATCAATATGTAGTATTGTACACTGTGTCTGTCTGAACAACATCTCTGCCTTAAGGCTGAGCAAGGGGAAGATAAGCCTGACTTCAACCTCAATCTGAGTAACTCAAACCAGAATGTGAAAGAAACTGTACCCTTGTCTCTGCCTGGGGCAGAAGGAAGAACCTTCCCCCTTCCCCTGAAGTGTCCCTTCATAAGATGTAGCACTGGGGTTTGAGAAGGAGAAGCACATGAGTAATGAACAAGATCAGGAAAAGAGGACAATGCAAAGATAATTTGACTACCCACGTGTATTAGAACCAGTAACACTGGAAAAGCATGTAAAGTATTAACAATTGGACATATCTTACTGGGAGGCAATCACAGAACCACAGAATCACAGAATCTTAGGGGCTGGAAGGGATGTCAAAATATCATCCAGTCCAACTCCCCTACCAGAGCAGGGTCACCAAGAATACATGACACAGGAACGTGTCAAGGCGGGTTTTGAATGTCTCCAGCGAAGGAGACTCACAACCTCACTGGGCAGCCTGTTTCAGTGCTCTGTCACCCTCATAGTAAAGAAGAACCTGCTGTGCTCCAGTTTGCACCTGTTGACTCTTGTCCTACTGGACATTACTGAGAAGAACCTGGCTCCATCCTTCTGACAATGAAGCACCCATTTGTCATCCAGACAGTTTTTCTAGAGAAATTGCTGCTTACCAGGAGCCTGCATTCATGATTTCACTGGCTGGCCATCCAGCCAGGTGAACCCTACAGGTTATTATCTGGCCCTACTATTCTACATGTTGGAAAGCAGCCCTGTGGAAAAAAGAACCGGGAGGTACTAGAGATTCAAAAAGCTGGACATGAACCACCAATGTGCAATTGCAGCCCAGAGGGTCAACTGCATCCTGGGCTGCATCAAGAGAAGTGTGGCCAGCAAATCAGGAGAGGTGATTCTGCCCCTCTACTCTGCTCTTGTTAAAGCCCACCTGGAATACTGCATCCAGGTCTGGAGCCCTCAACACAAGAAGATGTGGACATGTTGGAGTATGTCCAGAGGAATGCAATGACACTCATTAGAGGGCTGGAACACCTCTTTTGTGAAGACAGACTGAGGGAGTTGGGGTTGTTCAGCCTTGTCCTGGTTTGAGCCAAGATGAAGCCATGTTTCCTTTTACTGATTTTTAAATTTTTTTCTTCAATAAGTTTTCTTATAACTAGTAGCAAAATGTTCCAGCTAGGACTGATAACAAATGCTGGAATGTTTGTTATTGCCAGGACTCAAAGGTCATGTCTTTGCTCTGCCAGCTCATACGCTACCAGGAGATCTATGACCCACCCTGTAGGAGGCTGAATTAGATAGACAGCAAAATTGGCCAGAGATATTCCATTCCATACATCTACTTAAGCTCAGAGGAAGGTCAGAGATCACTGAAGACAACTTCCTTCCTGGTTTATCTCCCCTTCTCTTCCGTCCGTGGCCTGTGCCCAAGGAGGACTCTGTCCATCCATCAGTGTTGACCCCAGGCTCAAGCTCTCCTGACCCTCATAACTGCATTCTCTACAGCAGCCGTTCAGGACTTTTTGGGACTTTTCACAGCTAAGGAGAGTGCTGTGGGGGTTGCTAGATGTGGGAAGAGGCAGCAGGGGTGGAAGGGGGAGGGGATCAAGAGCATTGTTCTTGATCCCAAGTCAAACAGTGACAATTTCTTAATAATATTTTCTTGAAAGAGAAATTAACTAAAATACATTTTTAATTGGCATCTCACTTATTTCTATAACTTATACTAGAACACCTTTCCCATTTTGTAGCACATTCATCATTGCCTATTTCTTTTTATAAGCTCCCATTTATAGAGCTCACCTTTATATCCAGGGAATGGATTGTATGATATTCTTTCATTGATTCTCATTAAAATGTTAATACATAAAATTTGTACTTTTGGTATTCTGCAGTTAAATAAATATGAAGTGCTTACAATAAGAATAGAGGAAATAACAAGGTACACCCTAAAAAGTTATAATGAAACTCTGACTTTCTTCATGAGGAATTCTTGAGGTCAGATTTCATAATATATTGACTGATTCTCCTATTATTTCAAGATTGTTTGTATCTGAGAATAATTTTTTATGTATGCATAATTGTATGGGCTGATACGCACAGTAGTCTTGTTTCATCTGAAAAATGTGAGCTCCTTTGATAACATGGAAACAGGACAAAATCAGATATATTAATGCTGTATACATATGCAGATTTGTCATACAAGAAATCATATACTTGTCTGATTCCCTAATTGAATTCCATACCTCAAAAGGAATAGCATACAAAAAGAACAATGACCAAAGCATAATAATGTTGATAATAAATAATTCATTTCACCAAAATATGTGATATATTTTCTTACTTAAACAGATGTCCTACTTTTAATTAAGAGAGAATTTGAGGTTTTTTTCCTGTGCTGTATCTTATTGTTACTATTTTATATATTATTGCTCCTTCCCTACATGGGTGGGAAGGGGATGGGATTGAGAGCATTATTGTCAATCCTGAGTCAAACCATGACAGGCCTGAAGAATAGATGACTCTGGGGTGACCTTATAGTGACCTTCCCATACCTGAAAAAGGCCTAAAATAAGGCTGGGGAAGATCTGTTCAAAACGGTGTGTAGTGATAGAACAAAGGATAATGGTTTTAAGCTAGAAAAGGGTAGATTTAGCTTGGACATTAGGAAAAAGTTCTTTCATATGATGGTTGTGGATCACTGGAATGGGTTGCCTTGAGAGGTGGTGAAAGCCCTATCTCTGGGGATACTTAAGGTCAGGCTTGATAGGGGTCTGAGCACTCTGTTCTAGCTGGAGATATTCCTGTTTATTGTAGAGGGGTTGGTCTAAATGATCTTTAAATGTCCCTTTCAACCCAAGATATTCTATAATTCTGTTTCTATTCCATGTAGGATATAACGATACTATGACGATACAACTTAGAACTATTAGAAAAGACTACATGTCCCTTGAAGTAATGTTAAAACTATCAGAAGAACAGGTAGTATCCTCTATTATGCCCAGTCAGAGTTCAAGAAGGAGACAAATTTACCATATGTCTGGCAGTATGGCTTGTGTCATACTTAAGATTTTGTCTTCTGTGATCATGGATTTATCTTTGAGAAACTGGGTCTGTTGTGAGCTGATGGGATTCACCTGACCAAGACGAATGTCTTCATCATTAGATTTGCTAGACTTACAAGTAGAACTTTAAATTAGATTTAGCAATGGAACAGGATGGAGTTTTCAGTAAAAAAAAAAAGAATCAGTGGCTGCTGATGTATTTGGAACCAACAGGAAACATCTGTGAAATACCTCAAACGAATTAGTGTGGGTTCCTCTAAAAAGGTGACATGGATGATAGGACAACTGAAGTGCCTCTATACAGGTCATCCAGCATAGGTAGCAAGCAGGAGGAGAAGGAAGCCACTGTGCAGCTAGAAAGCTATGATCAAAATGCAACATGGTGGGATGAATCATGTGACTAGAGCATTGCAATCAATGGCTAAAAATTGCTCAGAAGGGACAGGCAAGGAAGGAATGGTGGAAGAGTTGCCCTCTATGTAAAAGAATGTTCTGACTGCACAGAGCTGTCTTTTAGAAACAGCAATGAATAGGCTGAGAACTTACGAGTAGAATTAGATGTCCAGCCAACAAAGGAAACCTCATGTTTGGTGTTTACTACAGGCTGCCTGACCAAGTGGACTGTGTTGATAAAGTGTTCTTAATTCAAGTGGAAAAAGCATCATGCTCACAGGCTCCAGTCTGGCTGGGAACTTCAGTCATCCTGACACACCCTGGAAAAGTGGCACACGAGCTGTAAATAGTCCAGAAGGTATCTTGGAGTGTATTGAGGATAATTTCTTAAAGGTGATAGATAGACAGTATAACCAGAGGAGAAGCTTACCAGCATAGATAGAGTAGAGGCATCAAGATTGGAGGCAGACTAGCCTGAAATGATCATGCCCTGGTGAAATTCACAATCTTGAGAGATATGGAACAGATGAAGAATAAAGTCAAGACCTTGAGTTTTAGCAGAGTGAACTTTCAGTTGTTTAGTGAATTAGAGGATTGGATCACCTGGGAAACTCCTCTTAGAGATAAAGGAGCAGAACAGAGCTGGAGGCTCTCTAAGGACGTCTTTCTTAAAGCACAAAAGCTCTTGATTCTTACATTTAAAAAATCAGGTAAGGAAATCAGGACACCAGTGTGGCTATGTCAGACTGAAACATAAGAAGGAAACACACAAGCCCTGGAAGCAGGGACAGGTAACCCGGGAAGAACGTAAGGATGCTGCCCAGATGTGTAGGGGTGGGGTCAGGAAAGCTAAGGCACAGTTGGAACCGAATTTGGCAAGGGATGTGAATAATAGTAATAATAGGAATTTCAAGAAGTTTGTTGATCAGAAAAGGAAGATTAAAGAAAAAAATTGCCTGCCCTGATAAGCAAGGCAGACCTAAGAAGAAAGAATATGGGATGGACTGAGGCACTCATCAAGTCTTTTTGCCTCAGTTTTCACTGGTAATCACTCTTTTCACATGTCTCAAGCCACTGAACCACAAGGCAGGGACTGGGGAAATTAAGTCCCTCACACTGTAAAACACAATAAGGTTTGAGACCACCTGAGGAACCTGAACATACACAAGTCCATGAAACCCAACAAGATGCATCCTAGGGTGATGGGGAGACTGGCAGACATAGCTGTTCAGCCACCATCTGTTATGTTTCAGAAGTCAGGGCTGTTGGGTGAAGTGTCCAATGACAGAAAAAAAAGGAAATATCTAATCCATTTTAAAAGGCAAAAAACGGAGAATCCTAGGATTACTGACCAGTCAGCCTCATCTCCATGCCTGGTAAAATCATGGAGCAAGACACCTGGAAAACATGTTGAAGCATATGGAAGAGAGGAAGGTGTTTAGAGACAGCCAGTATGGCTTCACCAAGGACAAATCATGTCTGATTAAGGTAGTGGTCTTCTTAGATGGAGCGACTGTATCAGTGAGCAAGGGACAAACTATTGAGGTACTCTTCTTGGACTGCTGTAAGGCCTTTGATTTGGTATAACACAACATATTTTCCATTATTTTGGAGAGATATGGGTGCAATATATGGACTTTAAGATGGATAAGGAACTGGCTGGGTGGCTGCATCCAAAGAGTTGCAGTGAACAGCTAGAAGGATACGAGTTAAGAATTATGAGGAAACATCATAGAATCAGAGTTGAAGAGTGATTGATGAGGATGTGTTCAGACTCCTAGACCAATACAGCTTCTCTGGGCCTGCCAGTGCTGAGATGAGCAGAAAAAAGCAACCATTCATCCAAATACTAATAACTGTAACACTAAACCAAGTGCAGAAAAGTGTGCATTCTGGAAGTTGGAGTTCTGTCAACATCTTAAAGCATAGTAAATTCAAGTAAGGCAGACAGAGATTTTTATTAGTGAATATCTTTGGGTCTACAAAACAAGTGGAAAATAAATATTTTCAGAAGATATCAGAGATCTGTAAAACAAAGGAAGCAGAAATATCAGTTATGATTCTTTCTGCTACAATAAGATCAGAGCATGTTTGTAGGAATGTCACCTTTGTAACTGTAGATGAAGGGCACAAACTAACAAAACCAGGATACTTCTTGTCAAACAATGATCATCCTCCTTGGATAAAAATCTTAAGAGCTGAACTTCTGATAACTAGACCTATCGTGCTTTCCACAATATTTTCTGCTAAATGCTCTGGGATTTTTCTCAGCATTCATGATTTCCCAATATTTTCGACACAAAATGAGAATGTCTTTAGAAAACTAATTTTCTCATGATGCAATTACATTTTGCTGCTTTTTTTGTCTATTTGAGTAATCTGTTACTTATGTCTGTTTTCTGTCCTGACTCAGATTCACAACACAATCCAAACTAACATTATCTGTGGATGTTACCAGGATCTGCTCATTTCTGAACAGAAATATTTTAAGATTTTATAAAGGGCTAATCTTGAACACAAATCTTCTTTTTCTATTTTTTCCAATAGTTGACAAAATATAGCATCTTAGTCCATGATCACTGTAAAATTACATTCCTTGGTCTTCGGCTGTCCTGTCAAATGAACGGAATAGTTCATTAATTCAGCTAAATTCAAATAGAAAATCTTGGCAAAAAGCCCCATTTCCCACAGAACTACTTAAAAGTAGTCCCCAAGACAGCGGAAAAAGCTGTCAAACTGCTGATCGCTTTGAAGAAGCAAAATGATTTGGCTTTGTAAAAGAGGGATGATTTTTTTTTTTCCCTTTAAATGAAATAGCTAGAACGTGGGCGTAGCTAACTCCAGAAAACCAAAAGGAAACGACAGAAGAAATCACTACAAGATTAACATGGACAACATGACTAGAGAAATTCTTTTCAGAGACAACCAGGATGTTAGAGATGGTAAGAGTAGGGGGCAGCAGAATTGCTACCTTGGATTTCCAAAGCACAGACTTTAACTTGTTATGGAGGCTACTTCACAGAATTCCTTGGGAAATAGTTCTGAAGGGTGTAGGAGTCCAGGAAGGCTCAATACTTTTTAAGAAGGAAGTCTGAAAGGTGCAGGAGCAGGCTATTTCCATATGCAATAAGGCAAGCTGGTGGCATAGAAGACTGGCCTGGCTGAGTTGCTTAACATCTTCTTTGCCTCAGCCTTTAGTAATATGACCAGTTTTACTGAGGGAGTTCAGCCCTTCAAGCTAGGACACAGGGACTAGGAGCAGAATGACCTGGGCCCCTCACAACAGAAAGGACATTGACCTGCCAGTTCATGTTCAAAGAGCAGCAACAAAGCTGATGAATGCTTTGGAGCATAAGTCTTAGAAGGCTTAGCTGAGAGAGCTGGACTTATTTAGCCTATAGAAAAGAAGGCTGAGGGAAAATGTTATTGCTCTCTAAAGCTACCTTAAAGGAAGCTGTAAAGAGGTGTGGATTGGTCTGTTCAATGAAGTTAGAAGTGAAAGGACAAGAGGCAATGTCCCTGGAGGTGTTAAAAAAATGGGCAGCTGTGGTGCTTCAGAAGATGGCTTACTGGTCACTGGGGTAGGTCTGATGGTTGGACTTTGTGATCTACCAACCTAAGGATTCTATGATTCTACGTTGTGCCAGAGAAGGCTTAAATTGGATGTTAGGAAGAATTTTTTCACCAAAAGGCATTGGAAAAGGCTACCCAGGGCAGTGGTGGAGTCACCATCCCTGGTGGTATTTAAGAGTCATATAGAGGTAGTACTTAGGGATATGATCTAGCTAAGGACTTGTCAGTGTTAGGTTAATGGTTGGACTTGATGATCTTGAAAGTCTTTTCCAGCTAAGGTAATCTGGTAACTGACGCAGCAATTATTGTAAGCAAGAAAACAGGTATCAGGTACATCTAATGAATTGAAGCAAAATGTATGCTCATGGCCTATCCTGAAACGAATGTTCATTGAAATGGACCTGATATAATAGATTTTTCAGTATTAAACAACTTATTGTAACCACAGAAGTTCTTTTCTTACTGTACTTTCACTTTTCATTTTTTCACTGAAATTCAGTGGATCTTCTATTGCAAAATCACTTGCCTCAGCCCTCCTGGCTCCCTCCCAATTATACTGGTAGAAGATACTTTAAGCAGCTGTTGATCTGTTAGCTACCTTTCCCTCATAGCAGTTTTTCACAGTATAAATTATTTCTGTAAGAAAGAACACAATGTATCATATAGGGAGCAAACATATCACTCTAAATCACTCTTTTTCTAGCCTAATGATATGCTTTGGATGGAAGTTGAATTCAATACATAGTACTCTTTTCCTAGGTCACAAATGTCAGAAAAAATTCCATTTATACAGGCTAACAAGGTGCCTATAATACCAAAGAAACCAGGAAGGCCTCTTTTTCTCCCTAGGAGGCAAAAATTACTGTCTTAGGCATAGAACAAAAGTGGTGAGCCTTTTTCCTTTTCTGTGCTCCTTCTTACCTCTGATATGTCAAAAATACTGGCAATTATGACTTCCCTGCTTTTGCTAGCACAGAGTAGCAGAAGAGAAAATGTAGATAAGAACAAAACCCCAGGCATTAAGTTTAAGAAACTGGATGTCATGGAGTTTCAGTGCTTCGTCCTTTCTGCTCTGGCAATTTGTGTTGACATTTGCACTAAGTAACACATGTGGCGAGTTTGATTCTTAATTTCATCTTCTGTGACCATTTGTCTACACCACAAAATAAGAATGTATCTCTGCATGACTGATAATCTGTTCTCATGAGAATCTTAGGACTTGAAAACCAAGGGTTCACAGGTCAGAAATGAAATGTACTATTAGAGCTGGGCACACATGGGATTGTACCAGCCATTTCAGTTCCATGATTATTTTAGTATTGAATATAGGTTGTAGCATTGCTTTTCCTTCAGCCTTCTCTGCCCAGGAAATGGTTATATGCATATATGCATTTATTTGTATTGTCTGTATTCTAATATTATGTCTCTGCTAATGTCTTTCAACATGAGTGTTTCCCTGTATCGAGATTCTTTGGAGTCTGGAAGAAATGGTACTTGCTTCTTGATATAGCCGCAAAGTTTTCAAACATAAATTTTCACAATTGGTTCTTTAGTAACATTGCCATCAGTGAAGTGAGAGACATAAGGTCTAGTCAGTTTTGACCTTTGAATCAGACCTTTAGTTCAAGAAATTACAAACATGGATATTAAATTGTGGGCAGGTGACAAAACAAATATAGGCACAGAAAATGTTTTAATTTTTTTAAAGTGTGTATTATTAATGCATTTCATGTGTCATAATGTAAGTGGTAATCCTATTATTTTTATTTTTATATTTTACTTAATTTTATTTTTCTAGTGTCATACAAATAGTAAGATTGCCCTACCTGCTATTTTAGTGCATCTTTACACTTAATCTGTGTATCTTTTGTAACGAGTAGCGGCAAGTCATATTCAGAATCCAGTGGAAAGTTGTTACATGATATCATCTAGTTTAAATTTTTTTAAGGTGACAAAAATATTTCTCAGTCTCTATTGCATATGTTGTCCAGATGGAAAAAACATAAATTGCTACAATTTTTATATAGCATTTCATAATTATGAATGCTTTTAACAGGCTTTCAGTAACTACATAGCTTAGGGGCATATTTTCTACTTTCTTTTCCATAACTCTTCTATGTTTGAAGACTGCCAACATTGTTCTGTAGGCAGCAATAATGTGGTCAGTTCTTTCATGAGGACTGTGATATTGCATGATTCAATACAAATTTATGACAAATTAATTTAGAAACTAACTTTGCTCCTCATTATCAACTGACAATGTGTCAAGACAAAGAACAGTTAAGCAAAGTTACGTGATGGAAAGACGAATGTTTCACTAAGGCAGATGTTTTATTTCTGTTGTTTCTCTTTTGTCACAAAACCGCAAGTTGATATGCAATCTACTATGTTTTACAAAGCATTTAATAATATGTTACAACTGTGAAGTGATGCTGGGGTGTCTCACAGTGATTTACTTCAATTTGTCACATTTTGAAACTATTCCAAAATAAGCCAGTGCCGTATACTAAAGAGTTTTCACTGCAATTCAAAATGGTTCATTTGTTATGTCAACTGGAAGGCATTAAGTGATATTTAAAAATAATTTTAAGATTTATTAAAGTGATTTAAAATATCCCTTATTAGTAGATTGGTACACTGCATAGGCAGCATTGTCATTAAGCAAGATAAGAAAATAGTTTCATTGTATCTTAAAAATCCTATCATTCTGTGGTAGTAATAGCAATGGTAGTGAAATCTATCACTTAAAAAATACAATTGGAAGAAAACAAAGAATTTCTTTCAACTTCAAAATTGGTGAGAAATAAACTGAAAAAGACTGATATTACATATATAAATATTAATAAGCTGAAAATGTGGAGCTCAAATAAAATAATATTCCAGAAATTGTAGTTAATGATCACTTTAAAAGCAATTGTAAAAAGAGGCACAACTACATTTAAAGTCACACATTTTGCCTTTAAACAGTGATGATCCATTAATAATTTACACAACAATTTCTTTTCACACTAAAAATTAGTAGCTCTCATAAATATGTTAAAGCTAAAACAATGCACTTATTACAAAAACTGGGGTTTCTTTTCTTGGAACGTATAGATTGCAGTAAATTCACACGTTTCCTGCTGATGCAGATATTTTCCATCCTCTAACCTTTTTTATTAGCACATTCATGTTATAGATTGTCCTTTTATTGTAAGTACAGGAACAACATATGTGTAAATGTGCGTGCCAGTATTTATACTGTGCATCCAATAGTATGGGAAAGCCCTGTGGATCTGGACTTCTTGCAAATGTAATGTTGCCTAGTGGAATAGACTACATTGACCAAAATGCTTCTCAAAGAATAAAAAACAACACTTTCAGCACATAAAATCTCACACTCATAGAAACTGAATACATTTTGAAGTTTTCACTCACAGACTCATTACAATGTAATAAAAAATAATCAACTCCCAAAGGCATTGTTATAATTGGTAAGCAATTCTATAATTAATGTAATTAAATATATTTTTTAAAAAATCTCTTTATGTTTGTGCACGTTTGGATAAAATAATTTCCTGTACTTTTTTCCCCCCACAGAAAATTCTGCATGTATTAGTGTGCACAGATTATTTTAAACTGTTTTTAAGTTGTTAAACTTCACCATTTTAATAGGTAGAGTATATTAAAGAGGGATTTGAACTAGGGTTGTAGGGGCTGGGAATCCTGAATCCATTCCGCAGACACCACTTTGAGTGCCTGTAATAGATGCTGTGGGTCTGCAGAAGGATCATAGGCCAGTAGGAGAACACATGAAATGCAGGAGAATATAATCCCAGCAAGATGGCTTCAATGGAGGTGCAACTTAAATGTCTCTATTTAAAGGTGTGTAGCATGGTAAAGAAAACAAGAAAAGTTACAGGTGTGTGCATGCCTGCAGGACTATGAAGTTATTGACAGCACTGAAGACATGGTGGAATGACTCCTATGAGTGGAGCATGGGAATGGATGGGTATAAGTTCTTTAGGAAGGATTGGAAGGGAGGACTAAGAGGGGGTGTTGTCCTCTACATTAATGACCAGCTGGAGTCCACGGAGCTCTACCTGGAGATGGATGAGGAGCTGATGGAGAGCTTGTGGGTCATGGTTAAAGGGAAGGCAGGGGTGGGTGATTTCATAGGGTTGATCTACACCAGGCCATGTTACAAGAAAGACTAAGAGGTTATGGCCCTTTATAGAACAGATAGGAGCAGCTTTGGTTTCATAAGCCCTGGTCCTCATGGGGGTTTTCAACCACCCTGACATATGCTGGAGAGAAAACAAAGCAAGGCATCAGCCATCCAGGAAGTTCCTGGAATATGTTTATGACAATTTCTTTTTTTAAGTTGTAGAGGAACAAACAAGAAAACGTATTATGTTGGACTTAGTTCTCAACAAAAAGTATGTTCTAGTGGACTCCATGAAGCTTACGAGCAACTTTCACTGCAAAGAGAAAGAAACTGTGGAATTCAGGATCCTTAGGGCAACAAGGAGGGTGTGAAGCAATCCCATTACATTGGACTGAAGGAGAGCAGACTTCAACCACTTCAGAGATCTGCTTGATTGGGTACCATAGAATAAAGCCCTGGAGGCAAAAGAAGCCCAAGAAAGCGGGTCAACATTCAAGGATCACTTCCAGAAAACCCAGGAGCAATGGGTCCTAACAAAGAGGAAGGCAGACAAAAATGCCAGGTGGCTTGCATGGATGAACAATGAGCTCCTGAACAAACTTAGATGTAAAAATAAAGTTTTCAGAGGGTGGAAGCAAGGACAGGTAGCCTGGGTGGTGAAGTTGTCTCAGCAGCCAGGGATCAGGTTAGGAAAGCTGAAGCCAAGATAGAGTTAAACCTGGTCAGTTATATCAAGGGTAACAAGAAGAGTTTCTGCAGGTAAGTCAGGGATAAAAAGAAGGCTAGGGAAAATGTGGGCCCTTGTCAGGAGGAAACAGGAGACATGGTTATGCAGGATATGGAGGAGACTGAGGTATTCAATGACTTTTTTGCCTCAGTCTTCAATGGAAAGTGCTCTGCCCAGACCACCAAAGCTGCAGAAGGCAAAGGCAGGGACTGGGAAGAGGAAGATCCCCCCATTGAAGGAGAAAAGCAAGTTCAAGACCTTCTAAAGAACATAAAAGTGCACAAGTCTGAGATCACTAAGACAGGGTCAGAGGGCTCCTATTATTGGAGCATAGGGATAGCTGGGTGTAAACTGTTTAGGAAGGACACGGATGGCAAAAGAGGAGGGGGTGTTGCCTTCTACATCAGTGACCAGCTGGAGTTCATGGAGCTCCTCTTGGGGATGTATGAGGAGCTGACAGAAACCCTCTGGGTCAGGATTAAGTGGAAGTTGGGCAGGAGATATACTGGGGATCTCATATAGGCCACCCAGCCAGGATGACCAAGTGGATGATGTCTGCTTTAGACAGTTAGGAGCTGCTTCGCACTCACAAGCCATGGTCCTCATGGGGGAACTTTAATCACCTCGACATCTGTCAGAGGAACAACGCAGCAAAGCATCAGCATTCCTGGAAGTTCCTTGAGTGCATTGATGACAACTTCTTCCTTCAAATGGCAGAGGAACCAACCAGAAAAGCAGCTTTGCTGGACCTTCTCAGCAACAAAGATGAGCTAGTGAGTGATGTGAAACTCAATGGGAGACTAAGCTGAAGTGACCATGGCACCCTAGAATTCAAGATCCTTAAGGCAATGAGAAAAGTATGAAGTAAGCTTAGAACACTTGATTTTAAAAGAGCAGACTTTGATGTCTTCAAGGATCTGCTTGGCAGGGTAGAATGGGACAAAGCACTGGATGGGAAAGGAGCCCAGGAAAGCTGGTCCATATTCAAGGAACACTTCCTGCGTGCCCAGGACCAGTCTGTCCCTACAAAGAGGAAAGCAGGCAGGAGTGCCAGGAGGCCTGCGTGGATGAGCAGGGAACTCCTGGACACAATTAGGTGTAAAAACAAAATTTACAGAGGATGGAATCAAGGCCAGATACCCTGGGAGAAGTACAGAGAAGTAGTTAGAGAAGCAAGAGATCAGGAAAGCAAAAGCACAGAGAGAATTTGATCTGGCAAGGGCAGTTAAGGGCAATAAGAAAAGTTTCTATAAGTACATTAATGATAAAAGAAAGACTAGGGAAAATGTGGGCCCACTTTAGAAGCAAATGGGAGAGATGGTCACTCAAGATGTAAAGAAGGCTGAGGTACTCAATGACTACTTTGCCTCAGTCTTCACCAGCAAGGACTCTAGTCATGTCCCCCAGGTTACAGAAACCAAAGGCAGGGACTAGGACAAAGAGGATCCCCCCAGTGTAGATGAAGAGGAGGTTTGAGACCACCTAAAGAACCAAAAGGTGAACAAATCCATGGGACCTGATTGGATACACTCACAGCTCCTGAAATAACTGATGGATGAAGTTGCAAAGTCACTGTCTATCATATTTGAGAAGTCGTGGCAGTCTGGTGAAGTTCCTGCTGACTGGAAACATGGATTCATAATCCCCATTTTCAAGAAAGGAAAAAAAAAAGAAGACCCAGAGAACTACAGGCCCATCAATCTCACTTCTGTGCCTGGCAAGACCTTGGAGCAGATCCTCCTGAAGACCCAGGTAAGGCACGAGAACAAAGGGGTGACTGGTGATAGCCAACACGCTTTCACTAAGGGCAAGTCCTGCCTGACTAATTTGGTGGCCTTTTACAATAGGGTCACAGCCTCAGTGGACAAAGGCAGAGCAACAGGTGTCATCTACCTGGATCTGTGCAAAGCCTTCAACACTGTCCCGCACAATATTCTGGTCTCAGTACTGGAACAATATGGATTTGATGGATGGACCACTCATTGGATAAGGAACTGGCTGACTGGTTTCACCCAAAGAGTTGTGATCAGTAGCTTGATGTTCAAATGGAGGCGCGTGATAAGTGGTGTTCCTCAAGGGTTGGTACTTGGACCAGTGTTGCTTAATGTCTTTGTCAGTGACATGGACAGTGGAATCGAGTGCACCCTCAGCAAATTTGCTGATGACACCAAAGCGTGTGGTGAAGTCAACAGCCTGGAGGAAAGAGATGCCATCCAGAGGGACCTTGACAGGCTCGAGAAGTGGGCTCGTGCAAACTGCATGAAGTTCACCACAAGGCCAAGTGCAAGGTTCTGCACCTGAGTTGAGGCAAACCCATACACAAATATGAGTTGGGAGGCATAAGGATTGTAGACAGCCTGGAGGAGAAGGAATTGGAGTAGCAGTGGACCAGAAGTTTAACATGAGCTGCCAGCGTGCACTTGCAGCCCAGAAAGCCAACCATATCCTGGGCTGCATCAAAAGAAGCATAGTCAGGCAGTCGAGGTGACTCTCCCCCTCTGCTCTGGTGAGACCCCACCTGGAGTACTGTGTCCAGTTCTGGAGTTCCCAGTATAAGAAGGGCATAGAACTCCTTAAGTGTGTCCAGAGGAGTGCCACGAAGATGATCAGAGGGCTGGAGCACCTCCCCTAGGAAGACAGGGTGAGGAAGTTGGGGCTCTTCAGCCTGGAGAAGAGGGGGCTCAGTGGTGACCTTATAGCAATTTTCCAATATCTGAAGGAGGCCTAAAAGAAAGCTGGGGTAGGGCTTTTTACAGAGGTGAATATTGAGAGGACAAGCTGGAACTTAAAGAGGGGAGATTCAGGTTGAACATTAGGAAAAATTTCTTTCTTGTGAAAAGTGGTGAGATGCTGGAACAAGTTGCCCAGGGAGGTTGTGGATGTCCCCTCCCAGGAGGTAGTCAAGGACAGGTTAGGTGGGGCTTTGAGCAACCTGATCTACTGGGAGGTGTCCCTGCCCATGCAGGAGGGTTGGAACTAGATGATCTTCAAGGTCCCTTCCAACCCTAGCCATTCTGTGATTCTATGATTCTGTTAAGTCAATGGGACATGACAAAATTAATCTGTGGCTTCCGATGGAGTTGGGGGATGAAGTTTCAAAGCCACTTTCCATCATATTTGAGAAGTCATGGCAGTGACTGTGAAATTCCCACTGAGTGGAGAAGGGGAAATGTAAGCCCTCATCTTCAGAAAGGAAAAAAAGAATACCCTGTAAACTACAGAAAAGTCAGTCTCACATCTATACCCCGCAAGATCATGAAGCAAATCCTCCTGAAGGCTCTGCTACGCCATATGGAAAATATAGAAATGGTAAGTGGCAGCCAGCATGGCTTCATCAATGGCAAATTGTGCCTGACAAATTTGGTCGCCTTTTACAATGGGATTATAGCACTGGTTGACAAAGGATAAGCAGCTGTTGACATTTACCTGAACTTGTGCAAAGCATTCAACATTGTCCCGCATGACATTCTGGTCTTTAAACAATAAAGATATTAATTCAATGGACCACATGGTGGATAAAGAATTGACTGCCTGGCTGCACTAAAAAAAATTGTGGTGAAAGTTGTGATGTCCACATGGAGACAAGTCTGCTGATGACACCAAGCAGTGTGCTGTGGTCGACACTCTGGAGGGATGGGATGCAATCCAGAGGGACCCTGACAGGGTGGGCCCATGACACCCTCATGAAGTTAATGAAGGCCAAGAACATTGTCCTGTACTTGGGTCAGGGTGAGCACAAATATAGGTTGGGTGGAGAATGGATTAAGAACAGCCTTGAGGAGAAGTACTTGGGGTGCTGTTTGACAAGAATCTCAACATGAGCCTGCAATGTGCACTTGCAGCCTAGAAAGCCAACTGTGTCTGGGGTTGCAACAAAAGAAGCATGGCCAGCAGGTCAAGGGAAGTAATTCTACCCTTCTACTCTGTTCTCGTGAGACCCCAGCTGGAGTACCATGTCCAATCCTGGAGCCCCCAGCACAAGAAGGAAATGGAGCTGCTGGATTGAGTCTAGAACAGGGCCACAAAGATGATCAGGGGGCTGGAAAACCCCTTGTCAGTGAAGGCAGGCTGAGAAAGTTGGGGTTGTTCAGCCTCGAGAAGGCTCTGGGGAAATCTTATAATATCCTTCCAGCACCTGAAGGGGGCCTACAGGAATGTTTGGGAATGACTTTTTACAAGGCCATGCAGTGCTAGGACAAGGGGTAATGTTGTGATATGGAAGAGGGTACATCTAAGTTAGACATTAGCAAGAAATTCCTTACTATGGGGATGGTGAGACCTAGGAACTGGTTGCTCGGAGAAGTTGTGGATGCCCCCTCCCTGGAAGTGTTCAAGGCCAGTTTGGATGGGGCTTTGAGCAACCTGATCTAGTGTCCCTGCCCATGGCAGGAGGGGCTGGAACTAGATTCTTTTTGAGGTCACTCCCAATCCAACACATTCTATGATGATTCTATGATACGTGAAAATACAAAGAAGAACTGAGCTGTCTTTTCAGTAGTGACAAGAAAAGACAACAAGGCAATTTTCATGGGATAGAACTGTTACATAGCCACACACATATTTTCACATCTCTAAGTAACACCATCCTACTGAGTTGGTTTGAGGACTCTTTCGTTGAAGGTTCTCACATTTATTAATTTCTATATTGCTTAGAAATTGGCAACTGATAGACATAAATAAAATGGCATATTTAATTGTTTTCACTAAAAATTACTACTATAAAACTATTTTAAAAGAAAGAATCTGCTTTAGAAATAACAGGATGTGATAAAAAATTGCATTCGTAATAAAACAATGCTATTTTTAAAGTGGTACTAAATAAAGGGTCTGCTTTAATACTGAGAGCTATTTGGTTTTCAGAATTGTATCTATGAGAACAGTTTGGAGCCATGCAGGATTTTTTTTTTTTTACAGGCATAAATGCCCTGCAATAAATTTGAGCAAAGGTCATTTTTGTCACCTTTCGTACTTTTGTCAAGACTTATGTAAATACAAAAGTATCTGAAATAATGTCATCAGAGCAAGACTGATTCATTTTTGACAATAATAGGAAATTGGGTTTTATCACAAAATTCCCTACTTCTATAGTAAAGACAGAACAATTTTTGGAAAAAAAAAAAAAAAAGGTAATGTTTTCATTTATAAAGCTTTTTTCTTTGATTTTTCCATATAAAATTGAGAATTCCTTTCCTACTGTAGACTATTTAGGATATTTTAATATTCTCATAAGAATGTAGATCTTGATTTTTATTTCTTCACTGTACTATATCTATATTGTAATTAGGTAACAATATAATGAAAAATAAACAAAATTTCTAGGCACCTTCTGCATCATGTGGAGTCAAGGTTTCTTTCTTAACACTCCTCTCCAAAGCTTGCTTCCTTTTTTGTGTTTTTATGTCTCTCACCACCACCCCCCAGTAATGTAACAGAACTTTGCAATCAAAATATACTAAAATTCTTGTACAAGGAGAGCCCGACAAATGTATTTAAGGTCTTCATGGAACCTCAGGTCTGTGAAGTGGCAGCTTCATTTCTGTCAATGAGGAAGAACTTTCCTATGCCATTCTCAGTCCCACTTTGATCAGCTCTTGGAAGCCCAAGCTTAGTCACAGATATCAATCTTCCCTTGTTGCAAACAGCAGCTTCAAGCATTTATTTAAATTTGAGTATGCTTTCATGTGAGTATCATTTTATGGAGTACTTATATTGATAAAAAATAGACAGATTATTGTTGTGATTCACTGATGTGCAAAAAATCGTAGATCTTCAAATTAATGTAAACTTTATGCTTCAACAAGGTTTATGCTTTGGGCTTTTGAGACTTAAAACCAATGTTTCTTTGACTACTGTTTAGATAAAGGAAGAGACACAAAGAAAATTGCGTGAAACAGAAACCCTGAACCATGAATGAATAATAAGAAATACAAAAGTTTTATGCACATTAACTTAACTTTTAAGGGACCGTGTGTCGAAGATCTTTCTGTTTTTTGTATGTAAAAAAGCTGGATGTAGTCTATGACAGGTTTACTCCCTGTAGAGCACTTTCCATGTGTGTACTTTTAAGCTTTTTTAGGCCATGACACCATTAAACTACCTTCACTTGAAAATTTTTATATGGAGACAGAATGTTATTATTCTCTAACATACTTTATGTTTCCACCAGAAATGCTCAGTGCATTTTAGAAAGGTTATGAAATTGGTTATTTGTTGCATTCTTTGTTTTTGTTTAGGTTTTTTGTGGTTTGTTTTGTTTATTTTTTAACATTTTTTCAGAAGTTTATCCTGTGGACTAAGCAGATTTTTGTTGCTTTAACAATTAAGGTCCACATATTAAATCACAAGGCACCTTTAGAGCTGTGCCTCATTAACGACTCATGCTATGTTTTTATTCCTCATATGATGAGTGCTTCAAAAGCATTTTAGGAACTCTGGTAAAGTACTACTTGCTAACTTGTGTTGGGAAAAGGGAGAATTCAGAGAGTACAGATGATTACTCAGCAGGAATATTTTAAACAGAAAAAAGCAAAAGGGGCTTTGGAGTTAATTTTTTTTTTTGTTTGGTTTGGGTCTTTTTTGAGTAGAAGGTATTTTTCAGGTGTGTAGAAAGACATTTTTATTACTGCCATTAAGACTCCTGGAGATTAGCATATGTAAAACATTATTTAATTTCATAAGCACCCCACCTTTTTGGGGAATATCTTATGTCTGTATTTCTCTAAGTACTGACCAGTGGCTCTCCATGGTGTAAAGGTTCTTTAACTAACTTGAACTACTTCAGAAAGGTAAAAACCTGATATCCTTGTCATTTGCTAAGTATAATTAAAAGGACATAAACATATTTTCATAAATACAAGGAAACTTAATGTGGCTTCCTTGAATTAATCACGTGTTTTAATTCAGTGAATTAATCACTTTGTTAAAATGGTTGCTGTGTTTGATGTGTAGTTGATACTTAATATATAATCACACTTTAATCTTTTGGGGTAAAAAGAAAACACTATATAACTGATATTTTTGAGCTAAAAGCATTACTAGAAGCCTGAGCTCAGCTTATGAAGTGCAAGACAAGTTCTGCCACACGAAAATAAAATTTTATCGATATGAGCAGGCTCCTTAGCATTTTTATGCTCCCTAAAAATGAATGACATGGCCTTTGGGTAGGCATGTGTTCCAGTTTCATGTTTTATGATGCTGGTATCATTACGACATTTGAAGGCAAGAGACAAAGAACAAGGGAGAAGCTGCAGAAGGGCGACTCATTTTAGTAAGGACACATTGAATCATGTTCAATGTGTGCACTCTACTATTATATGCCCAATAAAAGATCATATAATTTTATTTCTATATTTATTTAAAAGAAAAAAAAATATGTTAAAAATATAGTGAAGTATGGATAGGGTAGTTTAAGGTTCTTTATAAGAAAACACTGCAGGCATCCTCAGGCATCCTCAGTAATTACAGTAAACTCAGCATGCTTTGGCTATTATATAACACTACACTGAAATGTAGGTATGCATGTATTATTTTATATATATAGAAATACATAGAAAGATTTCTATATATCACTAAGACATGAGGCTTTTGCTAAACATAGATTTAATCAGAATTTAACCAATTATCAATGATGAGCATTCAGCAGATTAGCAGTTTTTCATCTTGAGAGCATTGCTTGAATATGCAACTGTGGAAAGGAAGAACAGATTAGCATGTTTGTAGTTTTACTTTGTTTTGGTTCTTCTGGGCAACAGGCTGCCCAGAGAGGTTGTGGAGTCTCCTTCGCTGGAGATATTCAAAACCCGCCTGGATGCGTTTCTGTGTGATGTACTCCAGGTGATCCTACTTTGTCAGAGGGGTTGGACTAGATGATCTTTTGAGGTCCCTTCCAATCCCTAGGATTCTGTGATTCTGGTTTGGTTTGTTTAATTAGTTATATACTTCCCACACAATTGTTTCACTCCAGGGTACATAAAGTTTTCATAAAAACAGCGATTTGGATGTATAGGAGACCTGACCACACTTAATGTCAAAAGTCTTAAATACTCAAGTGAAGGGTGGGAATAATGCAGCAGCAGGACTGCAAGGGTTAGGAATTTGACAAGACTCTTTCAAGTAGAGCTTAGTAATTCCACACTGACAAATCTTCAGAATGGGCAGCCATAGGCATTTGACTGATCACTTTCTGACTGAGGTGAACAGCTCTGGTTCAGTCATGTCTGCATCAGAGGAAAACATTGGTGGAAAAAAAAAAGGGGGGGGGGGGCTTCTAGGGAGCTTCCATGAGCCAGAGACAAGCCTGGACAGTGCAAGGGAGGGGCAGCTCATCAGAAGGCTGCTGTGGAGGTGTTGATGGAGCCACAACCACTCCCATAAAAGGTGGTCCCAGGGAGCGCTAGTGACCAGGAGGTAATTGAACAGCATGGGTAAATAGGGAGTGAAATGTCACCCAGGACCTGGCATGGCAGTTGGAATGGGAGAGCTTGCAGAAAGGGCCTTGCTCTCTGCAGGTAGGTCCACAGGCCAGGGAAGAGCTCTCAGTCTCTGGCACTATGGTGAGTACTCATCCGAGAGCCAAAGCAAGTGTTACTACAGAGGAAGCCTCTGAGTTGGTTGAAGCATCCACCCAGACTAAACTGGCAATGAAAGAGACTTCAGTATAGGCAATGTGCTGCAGGGAGTACCAAAACCCTTCTCCTGATGACAAGGTGAGTATCTGCACAAGGTGTGCACAAGTTACTTACATATTACTTTAGGTGGCTTAGTTGCAAGAAATAGTTAAAAGGTTGCACACCATTACTGGATCTGAGCTAGAGACAGACAGGTGGTTCCAGGACCATGTCCCTGTAGAGGATGTCATAGGCACCTCTACATCCTGGTAACTCAGAAAAGCAGGACTTGGGTTCAACCCTCACACTCCAGAATCACAACAAAAAGTAAGGTCTGCTTAAAAACAAAAAAGAAGTGTACCAGAGATGGAAAAGTGGGATAAAACCCATTGAAAATTACAAGGACATTATCAGGGCACACAGATATTGTTAGAAAACTAAAGGCTCAGCTTACATTGAAGTTGTCCAGAGATATCAAAAACTACAAGAAACTGCTCTTCAGATAAGTAAATTATAAGCAGAAGCAGAAGGAGAATATTGACCCACTGTTAAACAAGAAAGCTGAACTTGTCACTAAAAATGCTGAAAAGTTCTTGACACTTTCTTCGCCATCACTGTTGGGCCCCAGGCCAGAGGAACACAAATCCAGGTTCATGCAAACACTGACCCACAGTCAGTGAAGAAAGAATTGATATACAAATTATTACAGGAGCTTGACTATTTAAATCAATGGTCCTAGATGCCATGGACTTGGGTGTGTTGATAGAATTATTTGATGTTGTTGTGAGGCTGCCTTCCATATTCATTAAGAGGTTGTGGAGATCAGGGGAAGCCCCAGATGACTGGAGAAAAAAGCTAATGTAACCCTCAACTACAAGAAGGGTTCGAAGGATGGCCAAGGTATTTACAGGCTCATCAGCCTTACTTCAGTCCCTGGGGAAGGTATGGTATGAATCCTTCTGGGGACTGTCACAAGTCAACCGATACATGTCTTTGCAAAAAGCCAGCACCAATCCACTAAGGGCAAATAATTCTTGACAAAGCTGAACATTACCTATGACAAAGTAAGTTGCTTCTTTAATGCAGGGAAATGGTGGACATCACTGTCTACCTGGACTTCTTCAAGGCTTTTGCCCATAGCCTCCTCTTATTGAAACCGTCGTGTTATGGTCTGGACCAATGGACTGTGCAGTGCATGGGGAACTGGGTGACAGACAGTACTCAGAGGGCAGTGTTAAACAGCTCCTTTTCAAACTGGTAATGTGTCACTAGCAGAGTCCCCCAAGGATTGGGCCCAATGCTGTTTAGTATCTTCATAAGCAACATGGATACTGGAATCAGATGCACCTTGATGAAGTTTGCAGATGATATCAAGTTGAGTGGGGAACCAGACACTCCAGATGGGAGAGCTACTCTCCAGGAAGACATGAGCAGGCTCGAAGAGTGGGCTAACAAGAACCTTACGAAGTTCAATAAGGACAAGTGTAAGTGTAAGGTCTTACACCAGGGAAAACACAACCCAGGTGTGCAGCTCAGACTGGGATCCATCTGGCTGGAAAGCAAACCTGTGAAAAGGAATCTGAGGGTGCTGGTGGACAACAAGCTCAAAATGACAAAACAGGGGGCCACAGGGGCCAAGGAAGGCAAATAGGATGCTGGATTGCATCAACAAAGACATCACCAGCAGATAAGAAAGCCATCATCCCACTCTACTCAGTGCTTGTCAGGCTACACCTGGAATACTGTGTTCAGTTCTGGTCCCCACCATACAAAAAAGATGTGGACAGGCTGGAGAGGGTCCAGAGAAGGACCACAAAGATGATCAAAGGACTGGGAAAGCTGCTGCATGAGGAAAGGCTGGCCTTGTTCAGCCTGGAGAAAAGAAGGCTTAGGGGACACCTTATCCCCATGCTCCAGTACTTAAAGTGTGGCTGCCAAGAAGATGGAGGCTCCTTTTTTACAGGGAGTTACATGGAAAAGACAGGGGGCAATGGGTGCAAGTTACTTCTGGGGAGATTCTGACTGGATACATGGAAGATTTTTCACAATGAGAACAATTGGTCATTGGAATAATCTTCCCAGAGAAGTGGTGGATTCCCCAACACAGGATGCTTTTAAGACTCATATTGAAAAGGCGTTGGGCAATTGCATCTAAACCGTGCTCTTACCTAGAAAAGTTGGACCAGATGATCCTTGAGGTCTCTTCCAACCTGGTGTTCTATGAGTCTGTAAATGATTCTATGATTTAACTTCATAACTTGCAAAAAAATATCAAGGATTAGTCTTTATTACCTTTTTCTCTGATTCTGAAGATTTTACAGCAATATATATGAAGTGAAAACATTGTTGAAGTACACAAGCACACTATTCGTAATAGATGCATGGTTAAACATGAATCAGCATCAGAATATTTAATGAAATAACTTTAGTTTTAAAATATCATATGAATTCTTCTAGATTTCCTCTTCTCAAAAGATTGGAAAAAAGACTGGGAAAAATATAAATAATTTCATATATAGCTTACGACTGTCTTTTCCTCTGATTTTTGACAAAATAAAAAAAAAAACAACTGATGTCTCTCCAGCTTACCCCCTCCAAAACACCACTAAATTCCAATAAAATTCCTTTAATATTTTTCTTGCAGTTCTGTAGAAAGAGGTCTCTTGATGTACCATTGTATATACCATAATTTGTGCAATAATTTCTATTTAATATTCAAATGTTAACTGAGAAATGTTATGATTTGTACAGGAAGCCCATCCACCTAACGAGACACTTTTGTGTATAAAAGAGAAGAAGCCACCTGTAGTTTTTTTTAATTGAGAAAATATAAATGCAAAGCCACAGGTTATAATTTATCTCTTTCTTTTGTTTCTGATTGTACCTAAATATTTCTCTCTTTCTTCTGGTCTTCTGGTCAGGTTATCTGCCCCATATCCTCATTCCATGTGAAATTCCATGAAAAAAATGCCAAGGACTTTTTTTATGCCTGTTAAAACACCATTACTGACTTCCACTAAACTGCTAATCAGGAAGATTCTGTAAGTATCTATTAAATAATAATTGAAAATTACCTCAATTGGTTTGTTATTTGGTTTATACCCAGGTGTTTGAGAAAAATATAGGCATCTACGTTCCTTTCTCTAGAAAAAAAATTATTCACTCCCAAAACCTAGAATAGTATAAATAAATTAATTTCACAAATGCACCTGTAAGTAAAAAAAATATTCTAGTTCAGCAATGGAAACCATCTGTCTCTTACTTTTTTTAAAAACACTGTATAAAAATGGGTTTGAAAGTGCTTATGTATTTTAATACATTAAATAAAGTATTAAAACTAGTGATAGAATTATTTATTACAAAATATCATTGAAAATATGCAGTTGAAAACATTGGCACTTGAGATAAGCTTATACAGCAGCTGTTGGGCCAGCTGCAACATAACACTATTTTCTCCAAGCTCTTCACAGAAGCTTAGCCATACAGTTATAATTTTAACAAAACATATTGAGAGATATGTATGTAGTAAAATCCCCAATTTGATGGAACTAGTCCCAGGACTCAACATGAATTAAAGACAGTTAGTGTCATTTTAAAGCATATTGAACAGTCTCTTTCATAAGAGTAGCATCATATTTGACAGAACTGAATCCTAGGGTTTATATTGTGAGCTGGTCTTCTTTATGTAAAAAAAAACAAACCACAAAAAAACCCCAAAGAAACCACACTCCTATTAGCCGTACAAAGCATTAGTACAGTTAAAAGTGAATGAGATGTAGTCTATTCCTACCTGTGTATTGCCAACAAAATTATTCATTGAATTCCAATTATAATTTGAGTTCCATTGTGTAATTCCTATTGTGTAATGAGAGGTGTCATCAGAGCTTGAGATGAAGATAGAATTACATCACTAACAGCATATATGTCCTAAAAAGTCTTCCCTATACATTACTGCAATTTCAATAAAAGAATCCAAAATAAGTTTTGGATTCCGGAAAACAAAACAAAACAAAAACCAAAACAACAACAACAACAAACAAACAAAATAAAAATAACAACCAACTCAAAACCAGTTAAATTAATTTGAATAATATACTAAGCATATCTAAAATCAATAAGGCACAGTAAAATTGAACCTCACATTTTTCTGAGTCAATGTTTAAAGGCAAGTTTCACTGAGAGCAGATAATAGTTGGTGTGAAAACTGAGTATAGGGGAACAGAGTGAGATCTTCTGGAGACCTATTATTCAAAATTAGAAGAAAATAAGAACAAAATTATTATAATTACTATTATTTTTATTAGTATTAGTAAAAAAGAAACCACAACAATAATAACATTTCAAAATTAGACAGAATGCGTGTTCCCAGTCAACCTATTCCTAACACTCATACAGATATAATGGATGCTAACTTGATTATTGTATGAAGACCTCTTTCTGTGATACACCTGTCTTCATAGAATCATAGAACTATTCAGGTTGGAAAAGACCGTTGGGATCACCAAGTCCAACCATCATCCTGACTCTACAAAGTTCTCCCCTAAACCATATCCACCAGCACCACATCCAAATGACCCTTAAACACATCCAAGGATGGTGATCCAACCACCTGCTCAGGCAGCTTATTCCAGTGTTCAACCACTCTTTCTGTGAAAAAAAAATTCTTAATGTCCAGTCTAAACCAACCCTGTTGCAGCTTGAAGCCATTCCCTCTTGTTCTGTCACTAATTACCCATGAGAAGAGACCAGCACCAACCTCTCTACAATGACCTTTCAGGTATTTGTAGAGACTGATGAGGTCTCCCCTCAGCCTCCTCTTTCTCAAACTAAACATTCCCAGCTCCTTCAAGCATTCTTCAAAAGATTTATTCTCTTGGCCCTTCACCAGCTTCATTGCCCTCCTCTGTACTTGCTCCAGCACCTTGATATCTCTCTTGAATTGAGTGCCCAGAACCGGATGCAATACTCCAGGTGTGGCCTCACCAGTGCTGAGTACAGGGGAACAATCACCTCTCTACTTCAGCCGGTTACACTATGACTAAGACAAACCAGGATGCCATTGGCTTTTTTGGCCACCTGGGCACACTGCTGACACATATCGAGCAGTTGGTAAACTAGAACCTCCAGGTCCTTTTCTGCCAGACAGATTTCCAGCCACATTTCCCCAAGCCTGGAGCGTTGCATGGGGTTGTTGTGGCCCAAATGTAGGACCCACCACTTGGCCTTCTTGAAGCCCACACCATTAACATTAGCCTAATGATCTAATCTATCCAAGTCTCTCTGTAGAGCCTTCCTATCCTCATGAAGATCAACACTCCCGCCTAGCTTGGTGTCATCTGTGAACTTACTGATGATACACTCTATGTCCTTATCAAGATCATCAATGAAGATGTTAAACGGAAACGGTCCCAATACTGACCCCTGTGAAACACAACTTGTGACTGGCCCCAGCTGGATTTGACTCCATTGACCACTGCTCTTTGGGCCCGACTGTCCAGCCAGTGCTTGATCCAACAGATCATGTGCTCATCCAGGCCATGAGCAGCCAATGTCTCCATGAGAGTTCTATGGGGAACTGTGTCAAATGCTTTTTGGAGGTCCAGACAGACAACACTCACACCTTTCCCTCATCTAATAGTGGGGTCATCAGGTCATAGAAGATCAGGTTTGTCAGGCAAGATCTGCCTTTCATAAACCCATGCTGACTGGGCCTGGTCCCCTGGTTATCCTCTATATGTCTTCTAAAAACACTCAAGATGATCTGCTCCATGACCTTCCCTGGTACCAAGATCAGACTGACAGGTCTATAGTTTCCTGGATCCTCCTTTCTGCCTTTCTTATAGATGGGTGTTACATTTGCTACCCTCCAGTCCATTGGGACCTCCCCACTTAGCCACGACTTTAGGTAAATAATGAAAAGTGGTCTGGTGATCATTTCTGCCAACTCTTTTAGCATCCTTGGATGTAGTCCATCCAGTCCCATTTGTGTGTGTCTAAGTGGTGTAGTAGGTCTCTGACCACTTCCTCCTTAATTGTGATGACCTCATTCTGCATCTTCTCCCTGTCGCCTAGCTCATGTGGCTGTATATCCATGTAGCAGCTAGTTCCCCTGCTAAAGACTGAGGCAAAGTAAGTGTTGAGCACCTCAGCTTTTTCTTCATCCTTTGTTACTAAGATTTCCTTTGAGTTCAATAAAGGATGGAGATTTTCCCTAATCCTCCTTTTTTTTTTTTCTGTTAAAGAAGTTATAGAAACATTTTTTATCTTCCCTAACAGCTGTAGCTAGTTTGATCTCTAGCTGTGCTTTGGCTCTCCTAATTTTCACCCTGCATAGGTTCACTTCATCTTTAAAGACTTCATGAGTGACCTGTCCCCTCTTCCAAAGGTCATAGACTCTCTTTTTGTTCTTAAGGTCCAGCTAAAGGTCCTTATTTAGCCAGGCTGGTCTCCTACCCGACTTATTGGTTTTTCGGCACACAGGGACAGCCTGCTCCTCTGCCTTTAAAAGTTCATTCTTGAAGTATGTCTAGCCTTCCTGGACTCCTTTATCCTTCAAGGCAGCCTCCCAAGGGACTCTGTCAATCCATCTTCTGAGCAGGTCAAAGTTTGCCCTTCTGCAGTCTAAGGTGGCAGTTTTACTAACCCCTCTCCTTGCTTCTTCAGGTATCAAAAACCCAGTCATCTCATGGTCACTGTGCCCTAGATGGCCTCCAACTTTTACTTCCCCCACAAGATTTTCCCTGTTCACAGGAAGCAGGTCCAGGAGGGCACCCTGCCTGGTCAACTCACTTATCAGCTGTGCGAGGGAGTTATTCTAGACACATTCCAGGAACCTTTTGGAATGTTCCCTCTCTGCTGTGTTGTGTTCCCAGCAGATGTGTGGGATATTGAAGTCCCCCACAAGAATAACAGCAAGTGACTGGGGGATTTCTCCCAACTGCTTATAGAAAGCTTCATTAACCTCACTGCTTTGGTTGGGAGTTCTATAGCAGACTCCCACAGTGATATCAGCTTTATTGGCCCTTAACCTAATCCAAGCACTCTCAACCTCATCATGACTATACTTGATTTCCAAGCTCTTGTAGCATTCTCTAAAATACAGGGCCACTCCATCCCCTCTCTTTCTTTTTCTATCCCTCCTGAAGAGCTTGTAGCCATCAATTGTGGCACTCCAGTCATGGGATACAACCCATCACATTTCTGTGATAGCCACTATGTCATAGTTTTCCTGGTGTATCATGGCTTCAAGCTCCCTCTGTTTGTTGCTCATTCTGCATGCATTGGTATAGATGCACTTCAGATGAGCTAATGATTCCAACACCTTTTTTCCACTGTGGATTCCATTTCCTACCAGACTCTTCTCAGGTGCTTCCATGATTTCTAAATATCTATCCTTTCTCTCAAATGAAACAACAGACGGAGAATTCTCCCTAGTCCACCATCCTTCAAGCTCTGGCATGTTTCTCTTGGGCTTATCCCTAACAGGCTCAGTTATCTCCCCTTCATATTTAGTTTAAAGCCCTGTCAGTGAGCCCTGCTAACTCCTACCCCAACAGCCTTTAGCCCCTCTGGGACAGGTGCCACCCACCTGCCACCAGCAGGCCAGGTGTCTCGTATAGCAGCCCGTGATTGAAAAACCCAAAGCCCTGCCTATGGCACCAGTCACACAGCCATGCATTGATCTGCAGACACCTCCTGTTTATCTCTTCATCTTTTCTTGGAACAGGTACGGAGGCAAACACTACTTGCGCTCCAGACCCTCTAACCAGCCACCCCACTTCTCATGCTCTTTTAAGTTACTCGTGATCTGATGGAAGATGTTCCATGATTTGAAGTTCCTCTTTAGAGAGCCAATGTATTTTGGAGGAAAAAGATGATGAGACAACAGGATAGATAAACTAAACTGGACTACAAGGTTTCCTTTCTCTGCTTTCTGGAGAAAGGAAAAACAAGCTGATTATATTCAGTTCAGTACCGATAGAGCCAGCCAAGAAGGTGTTTTTTTTCCCTGTGTGTAGAGAGAAAAATGTTGCCACTTTGCTGGGATGACTGGCTCTGCTGTCTTTGAAAAAAATAAATGAAGTAGACTATATATTAGACCTTCTGAGTTACCTGAAGTAATCCATTTTCCAATGAAAATTTTAGTCATGTGTACCTAAGTGTATCCAGGGAACTGGTCAATGGTCATCACACAGAACAGCAGCTTTTTCCACTCCAAAGATTTTTTTTACTGGTAACAATAGGGTCTTTATACTGACTGCTTGCAGTATGATGATAAAGAATATTGTACCACTGTTCCACCAACTGTAGCAGTCAGAGCAATTACAGCCATTTATTACAGCACCACTTTCTTCCTGCCAAAGTGAATCATCTGCTGCATTAAAGCAGAAACTAAAACATAAACCTTTAACCATTTTTTAATCAGACTGTAAATCTCAACAAAAAAATCTGTTCAGGATATGTGTCAATATGCAGGATATGTGTATGAAATGTTTCTGTCTGTAGACTGAATTATTTAACCATTACATCAAGAAGTTTTACTAAATTTAGCTAGTGTTTCTCTTTGTAAATACAGATTCCGTTATGCAAAGTCAGAACAGCTCCCTTCAGTGGCCAATAAGCTTGAACTGCAAGACAAAAGCTTAAGAAGGTTTAGCTCTGGTAGCTTTCTGGTGTTAACACTTGAACAATCCTGTGTCTGATACTTTCATGGTATTTAAGTGTAGCATGGTAAATTTGTCTAAGTTTTAGCTCTCTGCATCTGTGTAGTATAATATAGACTGCTAAAACACTTCTGGAATACATATACACATAGGGACAAAAAGACAGTAATGGCATGCATTCTGTGTGGAACGAAATATCTATGATACTAGAATAAAAATGCACCTAAAGGAGTTCAGCCATGGGATGAGACCTTGAAAGGTCAAGAACAGCATGATACCAGAGGCCCTGGGCTGCGAACAATCCAGCAGTAGCCAGATGCTGGCTATCAAAGCAGTGCAACCTAGGCAGCAGGGCCAGTTTTTGGCACATGAAGAGGACAATGGGCAACTAATGAAGAAGCATATAATGGGTTAGGATGACCAGAAATTAAATAATTGACCTGGGTCAGCTGCAATGTGAATGAAAGTGGTCCCCAAGGTAGTAAGCATGCTTACCAAGAAAAATTAAATTATAAATTAATCTCTCTTGGGTAAGTACTGATCCTGTTGCTGTATATGCATACTCTATATTCTGCTGTTTCTCTGGGTCAGCTGTCACAGCTAGTACAAAAGAACGGAGGTGTAGTACCAGTAATTTGTATGTGACTATGATTCATATGTACACAGAGGTATAATCCATGTGCATTATATTACAATTCTTTCATTTACTCTAAAAAACCTTGAGTCATTGCATCACATAAACAATTATAGTGTATCCTTGAGCAGCTCAGCTCAAAGCATAGAGATCAAAGGAGTTACAATATCAAAACTATTTAGCAACTATTCCTGAAGCTATATCTTGTGAACATATTGCTTAACTTGTCATCTCCATGAAGGAAAACCAAAAATGGAAGTATGAAAGATCCTTGGTAATAGAATGATAGAATCTTACAGGATTGAGAAATAAGAATTATTTTTTTTATCCAGTGCAGTCTTTCCTTCAACTAATTGCAGTGTTGTCTGTGGGGCAGTATTTGGTCTACTGAGAAACTAACCAAAGACTGTATATGCTGTTTCAAATGTTAACTTGAGAGGTAGTTCTATTTTTTTTTTATTTTTTTTTCCAGATAAGGTCTGTTTTCACAGTCCTGTGCTAAATCCTAAGTAATTTTTTTGGGAGTTCAAATCAACAAGCAGATCTATGAAGGAATTGGCTCCTAATCTATCAGTGATAAAGTAACTTGCACTTTTCAGTACTCTGTATTTACATGAGTATTTCACACTGGCATATGTAAGTTAAAAAAATGACAAAATAGAGTGGGCAGCTTGATCTGAGAGCAAAAAAGTCTTTAAAGGAATCTTCAGTTTGTCTGCTTTTGCCACTTCATTAATCCTAAAAGGTGTCAGTCAGTAAGTCTAACAGCTATCAGTGTTAGTGCTGTGGTCAGTTCCAAATTATAGCATTGATTAATTGATTGTCTTCCTCCAGTTGTGAATTATATTAGTGCTGGCTCAGATTGGCTGGCTGTAGGCCAAAGCTTAATCTCTCATGAAAGACAACAAACAGCTTTGCAGTTTCATTGCTGTGGTTAAGTGAGTGATTGGGAAACCAAAACTTTTTGAATTCTTATCTGATAGCAAAAAAATTGTGAGATATAATTAATACATAGCTGGTGATAGTCTAATTCCAGCTGCTGAAGCAAGAATCAGACTCCTTAATCTCCAGACTTGTACAATGTGGAAATGATACTACAGTCCTGAATTTTGAATGCATATGATAGAGAAATAAGATGAGGAAGATAAATAAATTAATCATTGGGTGAAACTACTGTAAAAAATTAATACCACCAGTTTTATGATTTCAAACTAAAAAGAAAATTTGAAAAGGGAAAGCATGTCATGCCTGGAGCCTTGTTAATGGTACTGCTGCCTGGAGAAGGTTGTACAACACCTGCAAAACCTTTGAATGCCTAATTTTCAAGAGCAATAGGCATTTTTAAAATTAATATAGAAGAGAAAGAAAAGCTGATATGTTGTTCAGCTTTTTGATATAGCAAGAATGTAAAGTAATTGAGGTAGGCACCATTTCATCTCCATACCTTTCTAATAACTTAAAAGAGAAAGGATTTTATGAGAAATTTCTCTTTCCTCCAACAGGAAGACATTTGTCTGTTGCTGGTAATTTATACATCTGTTCTTATTCGGTTTGATACATAGCTGGTCATACTTTTTTCTCACTTAAAACCCAACCATAAAATTAATAAAAATAATTTATTTTTTAACATTTGTTTTTTCTTAACTGATAATGGGAACTGATATCTTTTCCTGTTGACTTCACAAGCCAGTAATGTTACTTTGCTGAGCTTTAACTTCATAGCAAAGCCATGAAAATTCTTATTCAAAGGAAACCCATCAAACCCATAAAAAACTGAGCACGGTAGGAGTTAAGCTGGAGCACCTCTGTGAGGACTAGCTAAGAGAGTTCTTCGGCAAGGAGAAGTCTTTGAGAAGACCTTAGAGCAGCCTTTCAGCACCTGAAGGTGCCTACAGGAAAGCAGGAGAGGGACTTTTTGCAAGGCCATGTAGTGACAGGATGAGCTAATGGTTTCAAATAGAAAGAGGGTAGATTTAGATTAGACATTAGGAAGGAATTCTTTAGAGTGAGAGCAGTGAGACACCGGAACAGGCTGCCCAGGGAAGCTGTGGATGCTGCATCCTGGAAGTGTTCAAGGACAAGTTGGATGAGGCTTTGAGCAACCTGGTCTAGTGGAAAGTGTCCTTACTTATGCAGGGGTTGGAACTAGGTGATCTTTAAATTGCTTACCAAGCCAAAACTCTATATGATCCTATGCAATAAATAAGTGCAAAAAAGGAAATTAATTGTTAAGATATTATTGTCCAAAATATTAACATTTGCAACCTTGGACTTATTAATTTGCAGAAATATAGAGACATTTTAGAACTTTTAGAAGTCAGCTATCTTGGACATAAACCACAACTGCATTTTAAATGATCCAATTTTCAATTTAAATTGCCATCAATGTTAACAGTTAGTACTAAGGTTTAGTAAACAGCAATAGGCAAAATACCAACACTATATTTAATTAAATTAGCAATTCTAGATATCATCTTTATCATCAGTCTCACAGGTTAAGAACAAAGTAAAGGTTTTGCTGCTTTGCTGGGCTATGTCTTTACTTTGTCCCCTTCTTCCAAAATGTTAGGACATATATAGAGGCATGGTTCTCTTATTTCTGAGGAGCAGAAATGATGGAGGCAAACTTGGATGAAGTCTAACATAGTGCTGACTGAGAATAACTTAATAATTTAAAAAATTACTACATCTTCGTATCTGCCTGTATTCACTGTCTCACCTGCTAGAAGAAGGGAGCTGAAAGCACAGGATATTTTAAGTACCACAGCAACCAGTAGTACAAGTCATATCAGGCCATCAGGGCAGTCAATGCTTCTATATAACAGAAAAGCAAACAGGTGGGAGTAATTTGCTTAAACGTAGATGTCTGATTGACTGTGTTACCTACCCTCCAGCTGACACATGGAAGGGGAACAAACCCCTGTAGTCATTATGTCATATTTGCCAGTCATGCATGAATGTCCATATAATTCAGTGCATTGACATTAAGTGCCTGTCCTAGGAAACTGAACTTTGCCTAACGTATACCTGCAGATTTCTAGATAAACTAAGGAAACAAAAAAAGTTTACACCTGTAGAGCACAAAGGAGGTTTAATAGCACAAGTCGTGCCATGTATGTGTGTCAGCCTGGGAAGTGTCTTGCTTAGAGAGAGAAGACAGGGACAAAACATTAAGCCAGGACCATTTGACAATTTATTTTCAGGGTGCAAAGATTCAACTAATGCATTATATAACTCTGTTACTGTTGGTTAACATGATTTAGAAAATTTTAAAATACCTCCAATCTATGTTGTGACTTCTTTTCTTGTTATATTTTACTCACTAACAACAATGTTGTTGCTCTAAAAACAATAAAATAAAGAATGTAGTTGAGACTACTGCCCAAGGCTAATAAATTTAATAAAACCAGAACTAATCTCAATCAGTCTTGAGATCTATAGGCATCTGCTGCTTCTCTGAAAAGCTTTAACTCTAGTTCTTATTCTTTCAGTTTGCCTAAATCTGTGAGATGTTTGTTCAACTCTGGTTTATCTCTATTTTAATGTCATATTTGCAGTAAGGAAATACATGTTTACATTAGACAGAAGAAAAGAAGTCCAAGAACTTACATTACTTCTATGAAGAGTGAAAAACATTTGAAAGAATACCATTTCTGGCATTCCATAAATTGGGATGGATTGGGTGGAATGTAGTGTATGAAAACTAGCCAATAAAACATAATGACTACAAAGCTAGATTTAAAATACCACCTCTTCCCTAGACGAAAGTACACACTAGAGACATATGTTCAGAGCCAGAAACTTCCTCCTTAGCTAATGTGCTTACAATGTCTTTCTGTGCACATCTTTTGTCTCACTCTTCCTTCATGAAGCAGCTGATAATGCCCAGATTTGCTTAAGAGGGAAATGGCACAAGCACTTTATCAATACATGGGTTTAACATAGTCCTTGGATAAGGGGAATTAAATCTACATCTCCTAGGGCTTTTCTAAAAGTTGACTGTTGTTTAATTGTACTGAAGAAGACCAATGCATCCAGTTGCTAGAGGGTTATTTGAAGGAATTGTTTGTACAAATGCATTTTTTGTGATCTTACAAAATGGAACATAAATCCTTAAAGCCAGAGAGGTGGGAAGACAGATTCATGGAAATGCTCATTGTGGAGGAGTCGCATGCCAATAAATGGCTCAGACCACATGTGGTTAACAGAATGAAACAAACCAGAGAGAAGAGCATTTCGTGGGATAGATTATTGCAGTTCTTAATTTTCTGCCAAGAGTCAACACAACAGTTGTGCTTTGAGAAAACTGAAATGCTGCAGAGCATAGATATTTTTCCAGTGTATAACCAGCCAAAATAAAAAGCTCATTTTTCTTCATACTATGTAAAGTAATTAAGTAATTACATGCACTAATGAAAAAAAGTCCATGAAATATTTAAGTTCCGATTTATTAGAAATCTAATCCAAAAAATGTTCTACTTCTTCTAAGAATCAGATGACAAAGACTGAGTGAAAACCTGAGAAAGTTCAATTTGATGTTTTCCATCACTTAAACCAAACAGAAACAGTATTAGTGCTTAATTCTTCATCCAATACACTTTAGTTGCAGTATGTTGTAATTATTAAGTGTAGGAACTAGTCTACTTCACAAAGATGATGCTCATAAATATAATACTTTTCTTTGCAACATGTAAGAAATTGTCATTAGTATTTTTACTCTACATATTCAGACACTTTTGTCTTGACAACCACTCTTTCCCCCTCTTGTTGCAGCTAATGCACTGAAGGTAATTTTCTTTGACTATCTCTTCTCTAATATAACCATGGGACAAGAGTGTTACTTGTTACTTTTTGTGAAGTTTTATGTTGAGAGGATATTTTTAAATTGTTTGTCCTGGTTTGAGCAAGGATGAAAGCACTTTGCCTTTTACTGATTTTTTTTTTTCCTTCAATAAGCTTTCTTTTAACTAGCAGCAAAATGTTCCAGCTAGAACTGATAACAAACAGTGGATTTTTTGTTATTGCCAGGACTCCAAGGTGATATCTTTGCCCTGCCAGCTCACATGCTACCAGGAGATCTATGACCCCCCCATAGGAGGCTGAATTAGACAGACAGCAAAACTGGCCACAGATATTCCATTCCATGTATCTACATAAGCTCAGAGGAAGGTCAGAGATCACAGAAGACAAATTCCTTCCTGCTTCTTCTTTCCTTCTCTTACATCCATGGCTGGTGCCCAGGGAGGACTCTATCCATCTATCACCACCATCCCCCAGGCTTGAGCTCTCCTGACCCTCATCAGTCTCTGCTCTCCCCAGCAGCTCTGGGACTTTTTGGGACTGTTTGCAGCTCAGGAGATGCTGTGGGAGTTGCTGGGGGTGAGGGGAGGCAATAGGGGTTTGCACACTTCTGAACACATTTGTATATAATTATACATATTTTCTTATATCATTAGTGTTTAATTAAAGCTGTGTAGTTTAGTTTTCAATCCAATGAAGGCTCTCTGATTCTCTCTCTCCTTCTCTATCTGTACGTGGGTGGGAGAAGGAGTAGATTGAGAACATTGTTGTCTCTGGTTTAATTGCCGATCCTGAGTCAAACTGTGACATCCTTCAACCAGTGAGGATTTTAGGAGATATTAATGTTAAACTATACTAAATGACTGTAAGTAAAATTAGGAATTTGAGAGTCTCCAAGAAGAACCCATGTCCAGAACTTGTGGATGTTTTTATATTGAAGTTTGCATAGTTTGTACTCCATATTTTCACCATTTTCTGAAGTCTTCATACTCACCCTGCTTAAAATATCTCAAGGCAAAAAGACGCTCAAGATTGCTACTTTGTTTTGAAAGTACTTGCTATAGATATTTTAGAAAGTCATATTATAATAAGGCAATCTATAATTTGTTGCAATAATAGGTTAAAAATTAAATTATTTATTTAAGAAGACTTTTATAAACTACTGAAGATTTATTATGTACAATTTAAAAAGAAACCTTAATTAGAGAAATGTGATTTTTTTCCTAGGCTTATAAGACTGAAGAACAGAATTCTTACATGTGTAATGATAGGACTCATCACACAGTTAATTTCAGCCTGGTTACTATTACCACAGTGAGCAGTTAGTATGATGCACTGAAGAGTATTGCCTTTTTTTCTTTGTTGATGTGGGGAACGATCCATCTTCTCTCCTCCCACACAAGACTAAACAAAATGCCTTTCAAGCCAGCAAAGCAAGAGTGGCATGTTTTTGCTGATTCAGCCAAGGACAGACTGGCGCAGGCCTCCTGGTCTACCATAGCAAGAAAAACAGTATAAGGGTTACAATAACTGGCAGAAAAATGGACACTAGGTTAAAGACTGCCTCTGACAGAGTATGTACCTGGCCAGTGCTAATTGGCTAATTTAAACAGTGGTACTTTCTCGATCAGTGATTTCTAATCTATAAAACAGGGCAAGGTCCGCAGGCCAGTGCTCTCTGCCTGACCAGGACGAGACCCTGCTGCAGCACCTGAACCTGCCTGGAACACCAGCCTCGCTGTCCGGAGGAGCCAAGAAGGAAGGGGGGACTGCCCCGCGACCACTGCCCGGAGAAGCAGAAAAGGCCGGGGGAGTCTGCCTGTGCCCGCTACCTGGGGGACCCTGCCTGCCCAGCCTAAACCAAACCAAACCAAAGTAGGAGCTTGCCCAGCCTGCATTCGTCACCTATTTTGGGACTAAAGCCGTGCTTGCCACTGCTGCTGGGAGTGGTCGCCTCAGTTCCCGGGAAGCTGGCCCCCCCAAGGATCTCCTGCTGAGCTTGCCAGCCGCATCTGAGGAACCACCTGCTACGGAAGGACAGTAAATGCACACACACACACACACACACACACACACACACACACACAAACGCACTATAACTTTCCTGCCGGGCTACCTTTTCACTCCATTGATTTTACACTCATCCTCGGTGTGTGCATTTGATAAGACCATAGTACCTTTTAATCCTTTTTCCAATATACACCTAGACAACCTCTCCTGAACCTTGATCCCTTAATTTGTGTTGACCTTTAATAAACTGATTAATTTGTAAACTAAACATTGGTCTCAGTGACAATTTGTGAGTGTGGTGGGAGGATATTCTAATCTACCCTCTAAAACACGGTCCCGCAGCGGCCATTCCTCTGTGAGAGGTCTCATTCACAAACCTCTCCACACTGGGGAGGGGAAGTCGCGGAAACATCCTGACAGCTGGTAGCCCCCCCAATACTGGCCTGCGACATTTTGGTGTCAGAAGTGGGATATTGAGGGTCTTTTGGAGCCCCCATACCATGCTCTCAATTGCTAATTAATAGATTAAAAAAAAAAAAAAAAAAAAAAAAAAAAAAAGAAGCAAGCTATACAATCGGTATCAAAATGAACACTGAGAGTACCAATGCTGAAGCTGCTTGTGCAGAAGATACCACTCATGCAAAAGTTGCCACTGAGGCAGAAAATAGCAGGGTTCAGGACGGGTCGTATCCATCATCTTCTCTGTTTGAGGAGGAACTGTGCAAATACGAGCTTGTGCAGCCCTTCTGGGATTACGTTAAAAAGCACCAGTACATTCCAACCTTTGGTAGCCCCCCAATACCGGCCCGCGACAATTAGACTTAAGCATTTGAAATTATTATAAAGAAACCTTTTATTTAATCTGTTTCTTAACTTTGTACTAACAAGAATTCCCATGCTGATTTGATCCTAACTTCTTTCTTACTATAGCCATTCAGCCTGCTACATAATTTACCTGCTTTCTTCCCTCTAGTTCTGCACCTGTCACGTTCAGACAAGACAGAGAATCTACAAAAAATTAGTACTTAATCATCTGGAAGGCACAGCTAGATGTGTGCTTCTTTAGCAGGGATGCTGTGGTTTCAGTAGGAGTCTTTTATAGATACCAGGGTTGAAGACACTTTTAAGTGAATTGTAGTCATTGCAGTAAAATACAGAAATGATGAATTATGTGTTCAACTGAAAATGTAGTATTCTTTAGACAATTATGTGGAACAAGGACAAGGTAAGTGAATCTGTGTCTTCAATGCTTGAAATGACTGGGGTTACAAGTCCAGAAACTTGACTTCGTGCTTCTACCAACATCACCCCTTTGTTACTGACATGGAGGAAGGAATGGTCTCCTCGTAGTCTCTTTCCTATGCAGTAAACATTCACCGTCACAGGACTCTTCCATCTTAGCTCAGCAGGAATATTTCTGCTTCCAGGACTCAAGGCAGTTCGGTAATGTCCAAGGTTTGGTTTTAGGTTTTCAAATAGCAATGTCAGGATTATTTTTTTTCTTTTTTCTTCCCAACAGACATTTCTCATACCTGTTTGCTTCTATGCAAAGAGCAGCCATGTAGCTTTTCTAAATCTATTTTCACATAGTTTTGTAACAATATAGGTGTAATTTATGAGTGAGTAATGTATTTTTGTAACTTTATAAGAACTGAACAAATATTTTTGTTTTGTATGCCATAAACTTTTCTCATAGACTTTTTTCATAGATAAACTAGAACAAGCAGTATTTTGTCAAGAACGATTTTAGGAACTTTAGAATATAAGCTTGAAGACGTAAGCAATACAGTTAACAGGAAAACAAGAATATTTCCTGTAATCAGTCCTCATGGTAGCAAATGTTCTGAGATCTACTGCTACCTCTAGGAACACAGGTTTTATTATAATACAGCTCTCATATTTTCTTAATTAACAATGACATTTTAAGTAGCTGGCCAAAGCTTTGCTAGCTGCTTGCTAGTATAGCAAGGCTTTGTTATACTTTATCAATTCGTGATCAGAGAAGATACTTTTTTTTCTAATATGTCTTATTATCTTAATTAAAAATGGAGCTACATTAAGAACCTCACTTTTCAATCCCTGCAAGATGAGCCACAGAAAAAAAGAACAATGCAAACCCAACATATATCAAAGGCTAAAACAGAATAGTGAAAGAAACGAGACTATGAACATTGTAAGCAGATACATTTGAAGCAAGAAGGGGGAAAGATCTGTGGTTTTTTACAATAATTGAAAACCTAGCTGGAGAGCAATAGCTTACAGGATTCCTGATTTTGCCAGTAACAGATGTAGGGCATTCATGTTCCTAGGACATTATGTTGGCCTCTAGTTTTGTAGTAGACTTCTTGAAGTTGCTGTATAAAATTTTGCATCTTACAGCCAGCCCTGCCCCTGTTCCACATAATTCTCTAATGAGTACTAAATTTTCAATTGAAGACATAACTCATCATTTCTGTATTTTACTGCAATGAATACAATATCTCAGTGTCTTGGGTTTTGATATAAATGACCTAAGGAAGTTTGGGTGGGGGAGCAAGTGGAGACTTAAATACAGACTGTAATAAGGCATATATAGAACCAGGGCTGTACCCCTCATTACAAATGCTTCTTGAAAACCATTAATAGAATAATCTTCTTTAAGGGAATGAGAACTTAAAGCACAGATTTATTTATCAGGAAAATAATTGATTCATGGGATGGGAGAAGAGAAACAGGAAAGAACAACATCTACAGGAAATCAGCTGTTAATAAATATCAGAAACTACAGTCAAGTGACAAGATAAACTGCAGCATATGTTCCTCCTTCTACAAAATGGAAATAATTTTCTATAGAAGAGATGCTGATAAGCCTGCCTCCTCCCCAAAAGGCAATCATTTACATTTTATATTATTTGAAAAGAGCTTGATTATTTTCTTTGAATGAAAGAAGCTGATTCACATTTACCTGTCAACAAAATTTTCAGTTCATGCATTTTGCCTGTATACTTAAAGGCATATGAACAAATCATGGCACGTTAGGGAGAAAATGTGACTGAAATGTAAAAAAAATAAAATAATTCAAAGCCACAAATATTGCTTTACCTTTGTTCTACTTGAAATTACTGTAAATTAAAAAACAAAGAGTCTTTTAAATGTGTATTTTTTCCCACTTGTGGCTTACACTTATGTACAGTACTCTCATCAAGGTCAGATGTGTTATTCCCCCAAAATAACACCTACAATGGAAGGGAATGTAAAAAAATGATAATGATGTTATTTGATGTCTAGCTTTAAAAGAAAACTAAATATCCCGGATATATTCTGTAGTTCTCTAAGAAGAGCTGATGGAGTAGTGCATGCAGAGTCTGAGAGGAGTCAAAGAAGAACAAGTACAAAGGGTAGACAGTAAATGATAAATTCGGCATCCAGTTTTCGTTACAAATAGGTTATAATTCAAATCTGCCTTTTCTTAAGTAGGAAAACTTGGAATTGGATTCTGATCAGGAGTTTAAAGATTTGTGAAACATTAGTATCTGTAGCAGGATGCTCCATCTTTCAATATGCCTGCCTCTGTTTCCTTCTACGATTCAATTCCTATTTGTTTCTAAGTTTTGCAGTCCCATGCCTGAAGTGAAAGATCCTCAGAGAAACAGCCTAGCAAACTCTGAGTTGGTAGCAACTTTGAAAGTTATAAACAGAGGGCCAAGTGGATGTTCATAACAACAGTTGCTCTCCAGTGTTGAAGGACACGGAGCTCAGTCCAGCCACAGCTAGTCCTAAAATAGAGATAAAGTAAGAATGAATAGATCAACATCAGAGTTTGTTTGGTAGGTCCCAGGCCTTCATGAATTTTTCTGCTGTTTTCCTTTTATTCTTCAATAAGAGATGTTGGAGGTATGGCTAATGGTTAAATGACAGCAGTCAATCCACTTTATTCTACAGAAGCCTGGTCCCATTTTTGATCAGGGGGATTTCCGTACACTTTCCCTGAAGGTTTCAGGGGCTTCTCTCATCTCACGGGGACACTTGCCAGAGAGATTGATTCTTGAGAATTACTGTTCATTCAAGGACACCCAGCTGTGGTCTGGCAATGGTGAGAAATATTACTCTTTCACTGTGTTTATTAGCAAATTTGGTGTTTAGTAATCTTCACTATTAACTTTAAGAGAGTAGAATCTTTTAAAGGTGATAATTAACAGTCTAGGCCTAATATAGAATTTGATAAACATGTTGCCAGCATTTTAGTGGTTAATTTTATTTTTTAATTTAAGTAGTAAAATTCACTGCTGATATACCCTTTGCATCCAAACTGCACTCCTGTTCTTATCTCCCATTTTGCCTACACTTTGGCTGCACTGTGCCTTCCGTCCAATTGTTAAGACCCCAACATTGTATGCAATAAATCTTGGTTACTTCATATACATCACATACACACATCTTGTCTATTATCCATTCTGTCTGGGACAGTATCTTGACAATATTTCAATGATCTTCCTTCAGGTGACCTGAAGGACTCATGGTGCCCTGATGCCCCTGTATCTTGTCATATTTTAAGACTATTAGAAACAGAGAAACAGAGACAAACAACACAAAGGATTTAGGATTTTTTCTTCTGAAAGTGACTACAAATCTGTAAATGAAAGACAAGAGGATTAATTTTATCCCAACACACAAGTCAGAAATAATAACATACCTTCAATGGAATGCTGGAAATCCAAAAGAAGCAGTCTTACAAAAGGCCAAACTCTTGATCCTTCTGGATAGGCTTCACATAAGAGTTTGCCAAAGAAGAAATCCTCAAACTTATCAGTGTTGTAGTAAGGGTGTTGTGTCAGTAGTGTTGTCTTTCTCCAAGAAGCCCTGGGCAGAGCAATTCTGTTCCCTGTTCTGTCTGCCTGGCATGCTTATCCCTTCACCTCCCTCTTCCACTGTTGCTGTCCCAGTCAGCTGCAGGAAGGGTATTCTGCAGGTTCTTACCACTCAATCTCTGACCTACTCCCACTGCATCTGGTCTTTTCCTATCCTAATCCACATGGACAGTATCTGACTCTAGGGATCTGTCACAAGAAAGTATAATTTATACTTGTCAGAAGCTGGGGGAAAAAAAAATAATATCTTGGGTTCCTTTTCCTTGAGCCAAGAGGAGACCACAACCTGCATGGAGAACCACACTGAGCAACAGGGATGACAATAAGAAGACAGACTCGTTAATCCATACTACAATGAGAATGAAGATTATTTATTTATTTATTTATTTATTAAACGTGGTTCATCTCTACAAGAAGAAATAAAGAAACACAGAACCTTTGCCTTACTGAAGCTAGACAGCTGGACTGACCAGACCTGTAAAGAAGTGGCTTTCTGGATAACATAAAATTAGTCCTGACGTGAGCAGTAATAGCAGGGTGAAAAATAATAAACCCATAGAAAAAGAGTAATATATATATTAAGTAGTTATACAACACCTAATTCTCTTTATAGAGTTTGACAATGGAAGTTACCTAAAATAATAAATACCAACTTTTTTGTAGTCATATTTGTGTCAGCTTTTGCAGCTGGCAATTTTCATTCACTGGCTTTGACTCTAGAGTTTCATAAGGACAGTCCCCAGAAAAATAAGAAGCTTTCCACAGAAGGACAAGACAAGTACAAGAGCTATTTAGCATGTCAGTGAATTTTAATAATACTTAACCATAGGTACAGAAATGTGGCGTTTAATTTTTAAAAAGACTGTAAGTATGACTAATGCTAAATATTTTTCAAAGTTAATGTAGAAGTGTTCCAGAGAGGACTGTGTCAATGAAAATAGTTATGCAAGAGCAGATGCTGAATTTAAAAAATATCTAGCCAGCATCTGGTTGTGATCACCAACAGCTGTGCAGATCTGTGTGAAACAGTGATCAAAGCAACTGTAGAATCAGCTACTTGATTTTTATTATTTTTTTTTTCTTCACAGAACTCTGAAACATCACCATTCTCTACCCTACATCCACCATTATTGAACTGCAAGTTTGTTCTGGTTTGATTTGGTAGGTTTTTTGGTAGTGGGGGAAGGGCCAAAGGAGTGGCTCTGGTAAGAAGATGAGCAGCTCCCCCTGCCTCAAAACCCAGCCAAAGATCCATTAGAGGGACAATAGATGCGCCTCAGCAATCAACATACGAAAGAACTGCTATAACACCTCAGCAGAGCTAGGAAAGGGGAAGAAGAGCTGTGCTGGTGGAGGAGAGTGGTGCTGGTGGTTGGTGAGGAAGAAGTGGAAAAAGGTGCTCTAGCAGAAGTTTCCCTGCAACCCATGGCAAGATGACAGGCTTTACCTCTGCACTCCTGGAGTGGGGCTCCAGGAGGGGTGAACTTGGCTAGTGGACTTGGATTTTGTGGCCAGTGGACTCTGATTACGCAGCTTTGGAAAACCCTGGCACCGGGGGAGTTGGATGTTCCTGAAGCAGCCCGTGACTCTGTGAGAAGCCCACACTAGAGCAGCTTACTCTGGACCTCAGGAGAAGGACTCATGGAGGAGAGGTTTGTGGAGGACTCCTCCCCATGGCAGGGACCCAGTGGGAAAGTAGGGAATGACTGTGAGGAATCCTTATTCCTGAGGAGGAAGGAGCAGCAGGAACAACCAGCCTGTGAACTGACTCTAAATCCCATCCCCTGTCCCCCTGTGCCGCTGGGGAGAAGGAGGGAGAGAAACTGGGATCAAAGTAATTTGGGCCCAGGAAGAAGTGAGGGGTGGGGTAACATATGCAAGCACTGCTCTTTGTGTTGTCTGTGTCCTGTGTGTGTTTGATTAGTGTGAAATTAAATTATCATTTTTTCCCCAAGTTGAGTCTGTTTTGCCCTAGACCTTAATCAGTGAAGAACCCTCCTTGTCCTTTGTCTCAACCCATGAGCTTTGTCCTCCTCATCCCAGAGTGTGTGTATATGGGGGGAGTTGAATGAGCTGCCATGTGGCTGTTCCTTTTTTTGTCATGTTGGGTCCAAAACCATGACAAAGTTTCACTTCTTATTTCCAGGTAAAAACAAAACAAAACACTGACCAAACAAAGCAAGATCTTCATTAGGTAAGGATCATCCAAGATGACAGGATATGCAAGAAATGCTAGCAAGCGCAGGAGAATTACAGTGAAAGATATTTCAGAATGGAAGTTGGCACTTCCTTTTCAGTGTCCCAGACACTTTCAGGCCTTGCTGGCTTCACACTGTATGCTGTGTTCAATTGCATCAATTCTCCACCAAGGAAGGAGGAGTAAAACTGGGAAAAAGAAGATACAGCATGAATAGAGGCCTTTTTAAAAAACTAACTCAAAATCACATTACAGGGGTGAATCTTTGTCTTGTAGTCTATATTTAAGCACAACAAGAGCAAAACAAATACTTTCCAACTTGGATTATCCTAGTACTCTAACAAGCCCTGCGGTATCTTTGGCAGCTTTGCAGCTCTCTATCCAAGTCTCTTGGATACTTCTTTTCAAGTTCTAGTGCATCTATCTCAAACAAAAGTTCACTCGTCTAATATCACTCTTACCAAGTTAGGGTGCGACCCAAGACAAATACTTTTTCTTCCTTTTACCTGCATTTTTACTTCCACAAACAGAGTGGGCAGGGAAAAATAATCACAGTTCCTTCATTCTGTAAGTCCTGCTTCAAATGTTGACCGGCAGGAAAAGGAAGAGATGAGATCTTTGCCCATTTTTGCTTCTGCTATTTAAAAGGAAGAAAATTAAAGATTCAGTTACACATTACTCTATAGCAATGTGCAACTGACTCAACTAAGATTTTCAAAATGGATTTTTTTTTGTTGTTGTTTTCATAAGGAATTTCTATGAAGTTTTTCACATAGTAATAACAGATACGCTGGATGCTCTGATTTTCTTTTCAGCTGCCATGTGCTCCAAACCCCAGAACTAGGAGCAATATTTTATTAGTACTGATGGTTCATCATTACTTAAAAGTAGCATTCAAAGAACATAGCAAGCAGAGACAACTGCAGCAGTCTCTGAGTTCTGCTTCTGGGATATCTTAGAAATTTCTTCAGGTACCGTTGGCTGCTCATAGTTGCCTGGAAAGAGTCAACACAAGAACCTTTTGAATTTACAAGCTCTAACACTCATTTCTGACAACTCCTGTCAGCTCTTCCTAAGAAATGTGTGTTCAAGGTTCAGTGTTGCAGCCAACTCCTGCCAACAGAGGAACCCAACCGCTTTTGTCTGATTCCAGGGAAGTACCTATGCATTGGCAAGTTCTGATTTCACGAGCAGAGTTGGTTTTGTGCCACTGGGCATGAAGGAGCTGCTGATCTCTGGACACTGCAGGCCTATGTTGAGCAGCAAGGAGGATAACCAATTCTGAGGATCAAGGACTGCAGAGAGGCAAAGGGATGCATCTGCTAAAATGGGACAAAACGCCTTTGCCCAAAGACTGGCCAGTGTGGTGAGGAGAAATTTAAACTGGTGAGACACAAGAGAGAGTTCATGAGTCAGATGAGAAAAGAGCAGATGTGTTGGATGGTGAAGATGGTGGGAACAAGGGACATTTAAGGAGTGGTGAAACCTGGCAAATGGACATCTTCCTATCCTGCATGTATACCACTGCTCTCCGCCTGGGTAAAAAAGCAGAAGGGGCTCCATGTGCAGCCAGAAAATACTGGCAAAGTTGCAATGGCAGATGTCGTGGGTGAGCTTGCCCAACCAGAGTGAACAATGGATGGAATGTAAGTTCTTCAGAAAAGACAGGCAGTGATGAAAAGGGTGGGAGCTGCATGTGATGTAAAAGGGGCAGCTCAGATGTGTGCATCTCACCTACAGAACAAACAGGAGGTTGACTGAGAGCTTGTGAGTCAGGTCTGCAGGATAGGCCACTAAGGGTGACACTGTAGCAGGAGTATGCTACCAAACACTCTGCAAGACGGCATAAGGGACAAAGGTTTTTTGAAATGACCCCATAACAAAAACTTGTTCTCATAGAGCTTTTCTCTCCTTGAGCTCTGCTTAAAGGGCAAAATAACAGGACCCAAGCAGTAATATTTCTGAAGGCTATTAGACATAACCTTGTGAACAAATGTTAGATGACTCAACCAGGGGTGATGAACAGTTGGATCTGTGGTTCCCTCGCAGAGAGGAACAGGCTGGAGATGGGACAATCAGTTGTATCCAGGCTGTAGTGATCACATTATTGGAGAGTGTAAGATCTTGAGTGGAGTGAGAAAAGAGAGTAGCAGAGTGCAGGGCTTCAGATTATCAGATTTTGGTTTATTCAGAGAACTGGTAGGGGGCTTTTGTGGTAGACAGCACTGAAAGGCCAAGATGCTCCAGAATTGTGGAAGACCTTTAAGAACAGCATCTACGAGTCTGAGAACAATCCACTGTAGTACCCGGGCAGATAAGCAGATGTACTGGAAGCTAGCTTGACAGAGCACCAATGTAAAAAAAGCAGTATACAAGAGCTAGAAGCAGGAAGGCTAGATAGTAGGAGTTTAGAAACATTACACTGGCTTGTAGGATTGGTGCTAGGAAAACCAAAGTCCAGCTAAGTTCAGAAATTGCACAGGAACACAAAGGGCAACCAGAGCTTCTACGTTAGCAGTAAAGAACTGAACACAGAAATGCTGAATGAGACAGGTGATGTAGTGACAGGAGACATAAATGAGGCTGAGGTACTCTGTGCCTTCTTTCCTTCTCTTGCATAGCCTTTACTAGCTGGGTCTCCCCAGCTTCCATGCTTAATTATAAATGTTCAAAAAGGGGAACAGCCAGTAGTAGATGAAGTTAAGCTGGAGATTACTTGATACAATTTGACAACTCTCTTTGACCTGTTGAGCTGCAATGGAGGTGGTGCTTTTGGCAGACTCATGCTCTGTCATCTTTGAAAAGTTAAGGAGACTGGGAGAGTTCTCCAGCCACTGCAGGAATGTAAATGTCGTATGTATTTTCTACAAAGATCAAAATGAACAAATGCAGAAACTACAGACAGGGCTTGGCTTCACTTTGGTGCCAAAGTAAATAATGGAATCAGTCCATGGGGAACAAATTTTTGGACTCAGGAAGGAGAAGGTGATTAGAAACAGTCAACATGGATTTTTCTGACTTTTAACCCAACTGCACCTGGTGTTGAAATGTAGGTTCTGTGGACACAGATGATGTTTACCTGAACTTTAACAATGTTTTTTTTATCCAATTTAGGACATTACAGTCTGGATGTGAGGACAACCAGTAAACAAACAATTCAATGGTGTAGACTAAAGGGGCCACGGTACTTTCCCAGGAGCCTGGCAACAAGTGTTGTAGTGCAGGGTCTATCTTAGGACTTGTCAGGACTTGGGTCAGATATACAGTGTTGCCAGCTGGTCAAGGAGGGTGATCGTCCCAGTCTACTGTGCACTGGTGCGGCCTCACCTTGAGCACTGTGTGCAGTTTTGGGCACCACAATATAAAAAGGACATCAAGCTATTGGAGAGTGTCCAAAGGAGACCCACTAGGATGGTGAATGTTTTGGAGAGGATGACTTATGGTGGAGCGGCTAAAGTCACTTGGTTTATTCAGCTTGGGGGAGGCTGAAGGGTGACCTCAGTGCAGTCTATGGCTTCCTCATGAGGGGAAGAGATGGGGCAGGTACTGATCTCTTCACTCCTGTGACCAATGACAGGAGTTGGGGAAATGGCAGGAAGCTGAATGAGGGGAGGTTTAGATTAGAAATCAGGGAAAGGTTTTTCACCCAGAGTGTGGTTGAGCATTGGAACAAGCTCCCCAGGAAAGTGGTCACAGCACCAAGCCCACCTAAGTTCAAGAAACATCTGCATGATGATCTCAGGCATATGCCGTGATTCTTGGGGTGCCCCACACAGGGACAGGAGTTGATCTCGATGATTCTAATGGGTCCCTTCCAACTCACCATATTCTATGATTCTGTGATTCTAAGAATATGGCCTTGGGCCTTACTGGACAGCAAGCTGAACAAGAGACAGCTGTTCTGCAGCCAGCAAGGCCAACAACAACCTAGGTGATGTGATCTGGGATATATAGCATCAAGGGATTACCCTTTATTCAGCACTTGCTATGTCACACCTAGATACATCTAGATATCCAGTTTTGGGCTTCCGATACAAGGAAAGTATAAATAAGCTCAAATGAAATCTGAAGAAGTCACCAAGAGGAGGCTGGGGCCCTTGCCCTGGAAGGAGATGCTACTGTGCTTGGACTCGTTCCACTGGGAGAGCGGATGGCTTTGATAGCACCCAACGGCATCCACAGCATCTGCAACATCTACAGGATGTGTGGTGGAGAGCAAGAGGCAGTGATACAAGCTGGAATATGAAAAGGCTCAGGCTAGAAATAAGCAAAAGCCTTTTGCCCAAGCAGTGGGGCAGAGACTCAAGGAGGCTGGGCAATATCTGACTTTGGGATGTTTCATTGTTCAACTGAGTGAGGCTCTGAGAAATCAGAACTGGCAAGCAGTTTGACTACAGGCCTTCTGAGTCTCTTCTAGCCTGAATTATGCTAAGATCTGAAGACATCAAGCTACCACAATTAGTCAGTTTTCTTTAACTGAAGCAGAAACTTAGGTAGGTAAAATATGAGAATACTTCTACAGCCTCAAAGACATGTTGTTGTGGGTTTTTTTGTTTGTTTGTTGTTGGTTTTGGTTTTGTTTTGTTCTTTTTTGTTGTTTGTTTTTTTTAATAGGAGAACACATTCAATAATAATCTAACTGAAAACAGCAATATTTACCTATGAGCTTTCCAGTTGAGATTATATTATCAACAGAAAAAATCTGGAAATGTAATGCTGCAGAGATATATTTTTTCTTTAGCCTAATGCTTGAGCACAGACATCTAGAGGATTTGACCTGTTTCTATTTATTTCCTATCAATAGGAATGACAGAATGCATACTTTCCTCAGAAAAGCTGTATTACAGAGCCCAGATGTGTATAAAATCTGATTAAACATGCACAATGCCAGTAGTCAATCTTCTAAGGTACAGCATGGTTGACTGGTTTTTCCAAATCTGAGGACATTTTCAGGGCTGTAAGGTCCCAGCTGCTGTGTGACAAAGATAATTACAAAACCTTTTCCCAAATGCGAGCCAAGAGCAGTGAGTAGTTTCTGTACATGCATTTAATAACCTGACTCAAGTCTTTTAGCATTCCTGCAGGAATTCTTAGGATTGATATTAATATATCCTCTCATTCACATAATTTTGGAGTTGTATCAACAGACTGCCACAGCCTAACAGTTTTGCAGTTTCTGAGGTCATATTTACAAAAGATATTTATGTACCTAAAAAAGCAGATAAACATACAATTTTCAACATGTTGACATGTTAGGCACAGTCAAATTACAGAAGTCAAGCACTTTAACAACGCTTCAAATAGCTTACAAGTTAAATCTGGGAGGGAACAGAACTGTATTAGTGTGCTTTTTGTTGTCAAATTTCAGATACACAAACACAAGAATGAAGCCCAGTATTTGTGGGTAGGTATAGTCTAATCCAAATGGATTTTGGTGCCTCTCAGTGACTTTCCAGATATGCAATGCCGCTGCTGATTTAGCGCATAACTACAAGTCTTCTCTATAATGTCTCTCAACTTTTTGTTCTAACATCTTTGCAATTCCAAACTTAATTCTTCCTGAGTCACCTGTATTTTGTGGTAGCTGTTTATAAATTGTTGCATACTTAGTGGTTTAAAGGAGACAATCAGGTTCATTATCAATTTCAGAGGCTGTTGCAATGTGAAAAATGCATAATCCACAGCAAGACTGAGTATGTTTTTTTAAGAAATAGATTCAGACCTTAATGTTTAAATCCTGTCTTGTTCAGGCTTTAAAGCAGTTTATATCTAAATTAATAGATTAGTATATCTGAACAAGTTTGTTAATTTTTTATTATAGCCACCAGTGCTAAAGAGAAAATTAATAATAATGAAAAATATGTTAATGATATTTTAGATTTCAATTTATAGAATACATAGGGATGTCCTTTACTCTTTGTGGCTATGTCAGAAAATGCATTCTGAATGCAACATTCTCTAAAGCAGTACAGATACCTCCAAGTTTATGGTCAATTCTATGTCATTGCCATTTCGTGAAGTACTGTGCGAAGAATTCTTTTGTGGAGTGGTGACAATCTGAGCAGAGGAGGGAGACCTTCCCATTCCATTCTCTGTTGCCTTACGAAGGCGACGAAAGAATGGCAATGTATCAAAATGACCGATTGTGCACTTTCAGTTCAGCATCTAGAAGTGATGGCCATAGTCCTGGCATGTGGACTGTTCCCGCAGGAACGCGAAATCTTCCGACCGCCAGTCCCTGGCTACATTGTTTCCACGGGCTGCGTTTTCCCACAATTCTCTACTGGGATGTAAATTCCTCCAGGTGTCCACAGACTCATACTATACAAGTGGAGAATCGAGATTTGTTTATATGTTCATCTTTCATTTTTAGTTCTTGTATCTCTGCAAGAGATGAATTGCTATGGTTTTGCAGACTGGAAGAAGTTCAGCCTTCAGTTTACCTCACTCATACATGCTAACTAAACAGATTATATAGTGATTAAAATATGCTATAGTTCAATAGCACCCTATTTTTCAGTACGGAGTGTATGTATCTGAGCTCTTGTACCAAACGCAAACTGATGCTAGACATTTGGAAAGTTACAAGTTTTAGAAATACCAGTAGTTCATCAGAGAAAGTGAGGGGAAAACCATAATAAACAGAGGATCATCTTCTAATTGAAATAGTTTAGACTGTAAAGACCACTGACAGTATTAAAGAATCATTGCTGTAAGGAAATACACTTTCCCATAACTGCCATCCATATAGAGTAAGGAAAAATAGAGCCTTTCTACCTATTGCAGAAAATAGGCAAATAACAAAGACCAAATGTGGCCAAGAGTTAAAGAAAATTATAAAGATTATAGTGGCATTGTCTAATACAGTTTTTATTTTGGAATACCTTAGACTAGACACAGAAATAAAATCTGTTTGTTAACTAAGAGTATCTTGATTATGCCAAGGTAAAAGAAAAGTATCAGCGGTGTTGAATGTCCATTAAAAACTGCGCAAGAAAAAGCAAAAGTATGTGTTCTGAGAGTAGAAAGGGGAACAGAAATAGGATTATGTTAGACTGACTTGTCATTTACAAAGCCATAAAGCAAGGTGAGAGGAAAAATTGCCTTGGAGATACATGTCCTTTACTGCCTCAACTACACAAAGATCCTGATTCAGCAAAAGATCTGAGTTAATGCTTCATAAGTGAGCAAGTGCAACCTGCAGAACATATTAAGTATGACATAAACATACATTTAGAAACATGGAAATGGAACAATCTACATGCTGAAGGTTAGTACACTGATAAGTAGAGCACAGAGACTAAGGATATTATGGTAAGTCACAGACTTGCAGTGCGTTTTTTTCTTCGTTTGTTTTAGCCTATGACTTGTCTTCAAAAAAGCTCTTCTTAAAAAGGCCTTCAGATTTAGTGTTCTACAAAGTGACAGTGATAATCTATAAAAAAACAGTACCACTTAAGAGATGAATATTGTTGTATTCCTCAGATTCTTCCACATAACCAATTGTCCTGGTTTGAGCCAGGATTAAGCTAGGAAGACGAATTCGCACTACATTCTAAAAGGTTAATTAAAGTACAGAGGGTTATATTTTAATGCTAGTCTCTCTTTTGTCCACCAAGACATCTTAAATACATTTCAGCACTTAATGAAAAATACAAATAAAATAGAAGTAAAGAAAGGTATGGTCTTCACTCCTACCTTTAAAGAAGAATATAAGATTTAATTGTTAACATGATGTTGCCAACTTCGACAAATAGAAGCAAATTTTAACTATATGTAATTTGCTTTAGATGTAACAAGAGTACATAAAGATACAGATCTGTAAAAAAAGCAAGGTACTGGAAAAGGTACATCACTCATTGCATGTAAGAATTTTTTTTTTTTTCTTGTTTAAATGCAAAAATAGGCTTAAATAGGTGTCACCAACAACTTACAGCAGTAGCTCATTAAGAAATACATTACACCATCAATCAAGGAATACTCAGTCAAAAATGACTTGTCTAAATAGGGTGCTAGTGAGCTAACTGTATGATTTTCAGCACATATATATACAGATATATATATATATAGATATATATATGCCTGTGTATAACGAGCAGTATGTCAATTTATAATTCCTCCCATTAGCTGCAGAGTAGCAGCTCTTTATTTTAATGTTCCCTATGAATATTAGTCTCTAATATGTGGGGTTTCCCTGAATTTTTTTAGATGTTAGACAGCAGTTACTGTAGAACAGCTAGCTGCTGTTCTGTGAAGTGATATGCCAGATTTCAGACCACTCCATAAAAGGAAATAATCTGTCATCCTCCCACAAAATCTTGTTTCTAAGATTTTCAGGGGAGATAGCTTCATAACCCAGTGAAAGGCAGTCAAATCCATTCAAGTTCTAGAAAAGGCATTATTTACTACAATAAGCTTTTCAGCTTACTCTTTCGAGACTTAAAAGGTACAGCAAGAAAATAAGGTATTTTCTTCATAGTTTAAAATTATTTGGGAAAGAAAAAAAAAATGGCTGGAAACTGCACTTCTTTTCTAGGCAAGCTGCCACTTAGAAACAATAGGTACATCATTAGGAAAACATTCCTGGAGGATTCTAGATTATCACCTGGCCCAGTAAAGTCTATACAGATATGGGTGAAGCACTAGAACAGGCTGCCCAGTGAGGCCGTGGAGTCTCCATCTCTGGAGATATTCAGAACCTGCCTGGACGTGTTCCTGTGTAACCTGCTTTAGGGGATTCTGCTCTAGCAGGGGAGTTGGACTAGATGATCTCCAGAAGTCCCTTCCAACTCCTGCCATTTTGTGCTTCTGTGACAGCACAGACTACTGCTCAACTAGACCTCAACTAGAGAATTCTCAAAATGAGTTGCATCTTACTACTGCATGGAAAAGTATCTTAAATGAGCACTTAATTTTATTATTTTCTTCCAAAACAAGTATTCACCCAAGAGAACAGAGCACATAATCTGACCTAAAAGTCTTTGTTTTATCTTAAAGGCCATGTAAATGGCTCTAGCACAAACCTTAAAATTACCAGTGTTTTTGGAAATAGGTGAAATAAACAGTCATTGAAAGACACAAATTCATTTGGAGTAGTTTTCTGTATCTCTAAGTGTGTTAATTTAGTCTAATGGGAATTTAATAACACATATTAAACACATTACTAATCTTATCTTTTGCTTACAGTAAATTAGAACTATTGAGATTATAAATCACTTATTTAAAAGGAAAAGGAATCTCAAAAAACACTGAAAACTTCTCTTAGCTGACAAACAGCAGGTAGGAAGAAGTCTTGTTGTTTTCAGATTAGTTTCAATCAGTTTTCATTCTCATGTCTTGTACATAAGTAAGCACAGTTAATTAAGGCATCTTACCTCTCTGTCATATTGCAGCTGTAAAAGCTAGATTTAGTCACAGCCCTGAGTTGTGACTTCAGGGGCTATGCTCCTGAAGCATTGTTTCAGGACACAATTTAGACAATTTTTGGGAGGCATCTGTACAAAACAGCATGCTATATCTCCTGGAATCAGGAAAAAACAGTCTTCCCCTGGGCATTATAAAGTCCTATATGCTTTTGATTCCCTTTTCTGTGTGCATGGTTTTTATTCTAACCACACTCCCTGTGTAAGAGCCTCAAATCAGCTTCCGTCAGTAGGTGGCAGTCCACTCAGACATCATGGGAACTGCTCTGCCCACAGGTCAGATGTTTAAAAAGGTCACAATCTCTCCTTATACACACAGAAGAGATACTTAGATTCCATCTGCAGATACTGTAATTTTTACTTTGAATAACAAAGGTATCACTTGACAAAAATTTGAAGTTCAGACAGGTTAGTATAGTTTATACAAGGGGTTGGAACTAGATGATCTTAAAAATCCTTTACAACACTATTCATTCTATGATTTGATAGCTGAGTGGGGACTTTTTACCAGGGTGAGCAGTGATAGTATGAGGGTGGAAGAGGGTAGATTTAGGTTAAACATTAGCAAGAAATGCTTTAGTGTAAGGGTGGTGAGTCACTGAACAGATTGCCCCATCCCTGGAAGTGCTCAAGCTTGGATGAGGCTTTGAGCAACCTGGTTTAGTGAGAGTAACCACACAGGGGGGCTGGAACTAGGTGATCCTGAAGTTCCATTCTAACACTAGCCATAATATGATTCTATGACTCTATGACTCTATAATTAGACTTTAATTCACTTCTCTGTGCTGCAAGTCGGCAGTCTGGATGATACTCTCATGAACTTACTCATTAACACCCTAATATATAAACACGTTAAACTACGGTATTTGCAGAATAGCAGGCTTTGATTTTTTTCATTATTATTATTTTCTTTCATTCCTTAGATTTTTCAATACTAATAATGTAACTGTAACTTCTTTAATGCCTCAACTGCAAGTGCAAATTCAGTAATTGAAGAAGGAAGCATATTCATTGATACATTGTTTTATTATTTTATTTGGGCAAAAATTTAGTCACAGCATTTTGACATTTTGTTTCCTTGCAAAGATATAGTCACACAAAATATACATAGAAGTATGTTGCTGTTGAGAAGCTGGCATAACAGTTATACTTCTGAGATTTTTTTGTTTTAAAGGGGCACTTTTCATTGAACTATGTATATCTCTTCTCTGGGAGACTTACAACACAGAATCAATAAAACATGGAAAGCACAAACACATGAAGTTCACACTGGGATTATTATGGCAATTTTTGAGATCTGCCTTTGTTACTCATGTTCATACAGAGATACATAATGTAGTTTAATACTTTATATACCAAATGTAATACGTGTCTACTCCCAAGTAATGTATGGTCTGAATTACTAAAGTAGTGGTCAACATGCTTGTAGCTTTTTGACTGTGTTCTAAAGCTGGTTTGAACTGCACAGTGTGGAATTATTTTGTTGAAGCTGTATCTGTAACAGTGTAATTAGTTCACCTTAGATAGTGATAATTCCTTAAGGAATGGGTTACAGATATTTGATACCTAACATATGTAAAAACTAGAGACAGGAATAAAGCTAAATAAGCTATAAGCTTCATTCATTTGGCCAATCATGTCTTCTTTCTTAAAACAAATGGTTAGCTAATCTTTCAGGTAAGAAACAATCACCAGATATACACTACTCGTTTTTATTTTTACTTCACTTTGTCTCTCTGCAGAGGGTATCTAGTGAACAGTTAAAAATAAGTTTCTATTATACAGGTAACTTCATAGGATAAGCAGAGAAGATTCAGGAAGAAGATATTCACCTCATTAGCAGCTTCTTTTAGGCTTAAAATTATGAAATGAAAATGTATTTCTAACATGGAACTTCTGTGAATGTTCACAGTGTGAGCTTGCAGTATGTCTACATAGAAGGATTCTTATGGCTTGAGTTTCTCTGAAATAGCTTTTCCTCTAATAATTCTTCCCTAAAGCTACTTTATGGATGATGAATGATGGCATGACAAACTAATACACAGATGTAAAAAGGAATGTTTATAGTCTACTACAAAAATAATGGCTGGAATTTGCACTCACTGAGAAGTCTCATTTAAACATAACAGGAATTGAGGACACCCTGCTAAGGAGAATAGTCTTAGATATCCCTGTAATTTGCTGATGGACATCATGCTTGCTCCAGCTGTCAGGAACACAGCTGTTCTGTTTCCCTTTGAGTGATCAGTACCGCTGATGCCCTCCAGCTAGCATGTTCTTTGATAAGGTCCAATGGAGAACTGCAAAAAAGCTGAACACTCAGCTTCTAACAGTAAAATACAAAAACAAATTCCACAACAAATTTCATTTTTGCTGTGGCTTCATGTCACCCAATTAGAATGGGCTGAATTTGTTCTAGTACAGTGGCTTGGAGGGAATCACAGTGAAACAGTTTTTTCTAATGATTGTTAAAAGCAATTTGAGGGAAGGGTTGTATGTACGAAAGATGGTGTAATAATATTTTGCATTATTTATTAAAGCTGCCTAAAATAAAATAATTAGATACAAAGGGCTACATCTTGTAACTTCATTCGGAAATACGTGTGGTCTGGGACTGATTGCATCAGTAGCATGGAAAATATTCATTAAAAATTGTTTAAAAACCCCCTGAATCTTCCTCCTTAGTTATGTTGAATCTTTTGTTTCTTTTCCTATTGATTTAGAAATGCATGCTCAAATATTTAGTTATCTAAATGTAGTATAGATGTAAGTATATGATACTCAGAACAATTTCTGAAGTTCTAATTGGCCTGATGTCATGCAGAAATCTTGCTATCAAGAAAAGTAGTTATCTAAGCATGTAGAGCATATTTAAGAACTATGCAAACCATTAAAACAGTGGCAAAAACATAGAAGAAACTAAATACATCATATCAGAAAAAAGTATATGATGCTTGCTGTGAAGATAGACATAATCTAAGGAAAAATCAAGGGTTACCCTGACTCTTCAATCTGAATACATTCTATAAATATTAAGCTTGATGCTTCTTTAAATATCTTTTGCCCAGTGCTTAAGTTTTGTACTACTATGATTTTCATGTGTGAAGGAGTCATATTGCATAAACCAGTGCAAGTCCAGTAATTTAGAAGCAGCATATCTGTGTGACTATCTCTGTCTGAATATGGGATTGAACTCTCTGGAAGTAATTGTAATTCATGGTTTTGTCAAGAAATTCAGAATCTTACTCTTTCAGTAGTAAGAAATGTTTTCAATATTCATCATATATATTTTTCAGTAATAAAATTGTTGAGCTTGACATTGAAATAATCCATCAGGCAGAAATAAATTATCTTGTCATTCCTAAGTATTCCAAGTTGTCTGTGGTATAATTTCTTACCTTAAATAAACTGCCAAGACAAGTTACACTTTTTCAGTTTTTGCTCTCCTTTCAATATTCTAAAAATACTCATTGTTGGTTTACAAATAAGTTTACTCCTACCTTGATTGGATTGAATAAGTTTTCTTAACCCATCAAATAAAAGCCTGAAAAAATATCTTTTAGGTCAGTCTCTTTATCAGTCTTGCAGGGATTGTCTTTTGACATTTTAAACACTCTTTTCAGATAACACTCATTTGATAAAAGGGTGTTTGAGGTTTTCAGAAGTTAGGAGGGTTTTGGTGGCTTTTTAAAAAGATGTTATTTTTGTTCATGGGATACCATTGTTAACTTAGACATAGTTCTCAAAAAAATTGAGACTTAACTTGGTCTCTGACTATGGTATTGAAGAATTTTGTGATTTCTATCAGACATGGAAACTGCTATCCAAAGAATTTAAGGGTTGATATATACATAGCAAAAGTAGGTCATTGCCAAAAGGCTGTGGAGCACTGTAGATCATTTGTCTGTGAAAAGGTTCCAGAAGAAATCTGAGGTTCAAGGACTTAGATATAATGTCACAATCTAAAGACTACTCTTTTTCATTTTTTTTCTCCCATTATTTAAAAATTTGAGTTTTTGAAAGGTATAATACCACCCATATATACAAATGCAAAGTGCTCTGACAAGAAGGGACCAGAAAAGGCAGCAGTGTAGAAGATACTTGGTTTTTGGCATTTTCTGAAGATAGGCTTTAAGATACCTCTGCCCTAGTGTACTAAGGCACATCACTTCCAGCCTCGCCTCTTATTCAGTCTTCTAACAGTAGGTGCAATTACACATGCCAGAATCACATGTGAGTAACATAGTGCCAGATACATACATATAACATTCTGTGGTTCTGTGATATATCCTATTCACTGTCAGTGCTTCCTTGTTCTCCTATAGGCACAGCCTTATAACATACATAGTGCTGGGCTGGCAGGAAAGTAGTGAACATTGAATGGTGAGAGAAGCTGCTCCAAACCACCAGCAAGTCATCCAACAGTGCCAGAGACTGCCTCTCTGAGAAGTTCCGAGTGCCTGCACTGCAGAGATCATGAGTGCCCCTGCCCTTTTTTGCCGTGTGATCCTTAGAAGTAGTGAATCTATCCAGTAAGAAAACACATGAAAGTAGGACACAACGTTGAGTACTAAGTTAGTACAGTGTGAAATAAGATCAGTAAGACTCTAGCAATATAGTAAAGTATTGAGCCAAAGTGACTTGGTGTGGGAGGCTGGGAACATAACAGTGATAAATGTGGAAAACACTTCATTGCATTATCTTTCTCTGTACAGTAGCTTGTAATTCCATCTTATCCCACTAACTCTCAAGCAATTTTTCATTCTCATTTTCACAAATTTACAAGGTATTTAGCAAGGGAAATTTGAGAAAATTAGTGCTAGAAAGGTTTTTTTTTCCATGTTCTGAAATAATTTTCTACCCATTTTTATGGTTAGTATAAGGAACAACATTTCTTCTTAGACTAGCTCTATTATTTCTATAGATTTAATATTTCTAACAGGCAAGCAAAGTTGTTTGGTTTTGGGGGGTTCTTGTATGGATTTTTTTTTTCTTCTGGGGTTTGTGGTTTGGTTTTTGTTTGTTTGTTTGGGGGTTGAATCTCATAAATCATGTTTCAGAAGTTTTACACTGCATTCTAGACAAGAAATATGCAGATAGCCTTCCAGGCCTGAACTTTCTAATGTCCTAGGTAAATCAAAGAATTACAGAACCATACAATGAACGACCCAGGAAGGAAGCTCTGCCCCCCCAGGACCTAAGCAGGGTGTTCAGGTCCCTGTCAAGTCAGGTTTTGAACACCCATAGAGATGAAAATTTAAAAAAAAATCCCTGGACAATCTCTTTTAATATTTGATTTACCTGTTCAAGAGTTTGAGCAGGGTTTATTGATAAATAAATACATACATACATACATAAAATTTAAAAAATCTTACTAAGCTTTCCTAAATTCAAACCTGTGCCTAATGCCTCTTCTCTCTCTTTGCCTGTCTCTAAGCAGAATTTGTCTCCATCTTTTCAAAACCCTCTCAACAGGTAGACAACAATAAAGTCTCCCCTGACTGAGCCTTCTCTACTTAAAGATGAACTAATCCCAGAGGATTTGCTCCATTATCTTCCTGTGGATTGAGGTGAGGTTTACTTAAATTTCCCTAGATCTTCCTTCTTGCTTTTTTGAAGATGTGCATTTTTGTGCCACCTACTTCAGTGTGTTAACATAATTTCCATTGAAATTACAGACACAAATTTTGACATTCTGCAGAAACCATAACTTATTTGCAAACTGTCCTCCCACAATAGTAGATTCCTTTATCAGTGGTGTGGTGAACATGATAAGAACTATACTTTTCCTACCAGCTATGAAAAACACAAAATTGATACAAATCTGGAAATATTACTTTTGCATAATAAATAGCGGTGAAATGAAATTCTTGTAGTTTCTTCATGGTCCTGAAGTGTTACATGATTTTCTAAACTATGTAAAGCCTCTGTTCTGTTTCAGTAAGATGATTTGTATTGTTGGTCTTTTTAATGTTTTGCTTGCTTGTGGTTTTTGGTTTTTTGTTTGCTTTGCTTTGGTTATTTGTTTTGTTATTTTTGTTTGTTTGTTTGTTTGTTTGTTGGAGAAGTTAGGATGAATTGGTAGAACACAGGGAAGAGACAATTTAGGTTACTGTGGCCCATATGTGTTCTCCCCTATCCCCTAGAAAACTGTGTCAACAACTTCAGAGCATGTAAATATTTGGCCTGCTTATAAACAAAAATATAGACAGTTGTTTGTGCTGCCAAAAGGAAGTAGATAAGAGATAAAAACTTCCAGGTTTTCCAAAAAGGCAGGTGGGCAGGCAGGCAAGAATGAAGGGAGGCAGGCAGGAAGGAAGGCACAGATTTCTCTCTAGGAGTTCTGATTGCTGAAATTCAGTTTGTCTACCCATCCTAGAATTGTGTACTCATCTATTTATCTACCTGCCTATCTGCCTTAAAATGTATTGTGGGCCATCTGCCTGAATTTTGCATGCACTAACAGAAGATGTGAAACACAATAAAAGTCATGTCACAGATTATAAAGTTTAATAAATGCATTGCTTATCTAACCTTAGAAAAATGTATAGACAGAATGTCCCAAGGAATAATTAAGCTATAAAGTTGAATGGAAGATACGGGATATTGCCCTATACTCATATCCTTAGGGAGCTGTGCATTACAAGACAAAATGTCTAGTATTTCGAAGTGCAAACACTTCATGATAAACATTCCCCACAGAGATGCCTTATTGCTGTTACAAAGAGTCTTTATTATAGGAAGTTCTTTGATACAAGAAGAAGATGAATTTGGCACTTTAGCATGTTAAACAGCAGTTTAATCAGAGCTGTGTAGTTCACAAAAAGATTAATCTATCCCCTTGGATTATTCATGAATCAATAAGAATGTTCCCTAAGTCCAAACTATATTACTGCCATTGACTAAAGAAGGTGCTCTACATTCTTATGAACCAGAAGTTATTAGTCAGAAATTAGTCTTTTGCAATTTTATATTTATTTTTTTTAAGTGAAGGGAGGAGTGAGGTCTCCATGTTGCATTCACACTATGCTGCATCAGATGCTCTGTGCTGCATTATTATTCAAAGGACGGAGCTCTACTGAAACAAAGTCAGGTGTAATATTTACCTCTACTGGGAAGAATATCAGAATAAAAACTAGGTGTCTGCTTCCAAAGGACATAACTGCTAATACTAATCATATGTGCCTTGTATAATTAAACTGGCATACTGAAAAGAAGGCGGATTATAAACTCTGTCTCTCTGGTGAAGAGTTAGGCTAAGCAGTTTTGTAAATTAATTACTCATTGATTCCCTACTTTTGTTCTCTAGAATTCCAGTTTCCTAAAAATTGGTTTTATGCCTGCATGACTGAAAGTAATGTATCATTAACATTAGCATGTTAATACAATGAAAACTAATTAGAAATACCACAAATACATGCTAATCCAGACAGCGGCATGTCATTAATAGGGCAAGATACTTCCGTTTTTTTTGTCCTGCATTAATTTCAGTTGACAATTTTTAATAAGTGTACATCACTCAGCTTTCCCTTAAGAATTTTATTCTAGTCTGGGTTGAAGCACTGTGATTTATTCCACTGCTCCCTGACCGGATGTGGAATGAAAGCAGGAGCAATTAATCAAAGAGTGTCCTCTCCTCTTTCTCAGGGAAAGTCATGATTGCTTCACAATATGATTAAACTTTATACTGAACTTTATGGTTAGAGAAACATTTCTGTAGTTACATTCTAGTGCTCTTGATCTGTAAAAGCAAGGATTTCTGAGGTCAGAAAAGATCATTATATTAAGGGAAAAGCCTCTTGGTTACAGAGCCACTTATTGTTGAATGGCTGTTTTATTCCTTTTACATTGATACTATGTAAAGCAGCACAAAGGCCCAAAACCATGCTAAAGTGTTCCAGCAATTTAATTGCATCAGAAGTACTGTACTAGAAGTTTTAAGTGTCTGGCAGGGACCAAGGCAACTTCATCACATGAAATACTGAGAACCAAGGAACATAATGCAGTCAAGGGGAACGCAGGCTTGCATTCATTGCTACACCTCTAGCATCTGCAGAACAGTACAAGAATATGTGAGAGAAAAGCTATCAGATTATGATAGGTGAGTTTCTGGGTAGTCATTTAGCTCCCATCTGAATTTCAAATTACTCTACAACAGCAACATAAAGTTCCGGGGAAGGGATTCCAGATAAATGAGCACTAATTGGAGTGGTCTTCTAGTAGATATTCTACATGGTTAATGTAGGATTGCCAAGGGATGCTGTGAAAGGCAGCTGTTGACAGATACCATCTGCAAAAATGCCCATCCTACCCCATCCATGTGCTGCTGTTATGCAAGAGTTACAGAGAATAAAACAGTGAAAAACACTTAAATGGAAGTCTCTCCTTTCTGAATCCTGCTTGAAGTGGTTACCCCCTGCACATATAAGTGGAAGGGACAATCTGGGTATAAGCGTCTTGATTTGCTATTACTGAAACAGTAAAAGGGAAAGTCAAACTGAGCAGGAGGTGGAGCTATTCTGAAGGCTTTCATCTGGTTTCCAAGGAAACCCATTTTTCAGTTATTTGCACGTTCAGCACATCTGGTTCATTTGGACTCTGCCTTTTTGAAAGTGATGAATGTGTCAAGGGAAAAATGAATAGAAAAATAATTTAAGGAATTAATGGAATGGAAGGAACACAGAATTATTTTGAAAATGTAGCTGTGTTTTCCCACTCCTCTTTCTCCCCTTCTTTTTTGAATATAATTTTTTAAATAATATTTGTTCAGCATTTTGGATGGCCTCAGGACAGTTAAGTTCAACACCTTAAAAGAAATAATACAATTTAAAAGTGTGTGTATCTGTATATTAGTATTGTTAGCACAAATAATGATCATTGAATCAAGTGACTTCTACAAGAGGAATACAGACTGAAAATAAATGGAAATACGAACAATAAAATAATATACGTGTTTATATGTTGACAGAAAACATAATCTTATTCTCAAAATAGAAACCATTTTATTTTCAGGATGACACCTACACAAAAAGATTGCCAGTAATCTAGATATAAACATCTGAGAAATACAAGAACATTACTGAGTAAAATGGTCTCATATAAGGACTTCACAGTTAAGTAATGTTTGTATTACACACATTTTGAAGTACTACTCTTTATATTGTAAAAAAAAAAAAGTATTATTTCACTTGACTCAAATCCCATTGAAATCAATGGGAATTTTGTACAACGGCTTTTGTCTCAGGTGATTAATGACCTGATTTCACAGAATAGTATTAAATGTTTTATGCAATTCCACTGCTGGGTGTGCAGAGCACTGTGCAAAGCAAGAAGCACAAAAGACACAGAATTTGAGACTGTTCTTATCCAGTTACAGAAAATGACAAAATAATTTATGACAAAGGAGGGCTGGTAAATTATTTAATTCAATACAACTATTTAATTAAAACAAAACATTTATAAAAAGCCTATGACTACATATATACCACAGAGGTTTCAGGAACTCACCTAATTAGAAGCTTTTCATGGATATTAAGCCCTAGAATATATGTTTAGTATCTGTTTTAAAAAATCCTAACCTGCATGTAAGCGACTATTTCTGTAGCATGGCATAGGCAACACAGATCTAAAATATGCAGATAGGATGCCATCATGTTTGGGAATACCATGCTTATTCAGAAATCCGAAATCCTTAACATTAAGATTACAGTTATTATATGCTGTTTTCTCACAACCTGATACAGAGTAAAGGAAAGACAGAACTCCCTGTCTTAAAAAGTCTGCAATCTGTAGCAGACCTGTCAGCCACAGAAATTCAGGCTGGTAATAGATGGATGTCAAACCTGAAGCAGCTGTTCTGATATACTCATGTTTGGGTTCTTTTTTCTTTTTTTTTCCTCAATTGGGAAACAATGATAAAATATTTAGTATTCCTTCCTAAAACTAGCACAACATTAGGCTGTATTAAAAGCCTGTTATTCCTTATGCTTCACCTTTTTTCAATTGAGTAGTAAAATTGATAATCAGTGTATGTTCTTTTAATTAAAATATGATAATTACTCAAGAGGCTTAGTATTTTACTGATCTCACCCAAACATCAGTCAGAGTCTTTCTGTTGCTTTAAATGACAGTTACAATAATAGAATTACAGAACTGTTTTCTTTGGAAAAAAGCTTTAAGTTCATCAAGTTCAACCATTGACCTAGCACATTGTCAAGTCCACCACTACACCATGTCCCTAAGCACTACATCTACATGTCTTTTAATACCTTCAGGGACTCAACCACTTCCCAGAGCAGCCTGTTCCAATACTTGTCAACCCTTTCAGTACTGAAATGTTTCCTAATATCCAATATAAACCTCCCCTGGCACATATTGAGGCCATTTCTCTTGTTCTATCTCTTGTTACTAGATGGCAATGAGGTCTCCCCTCAGCCTCCTCTTCTCCAAACTAAACAACCCAGTGCCCTCAGCTGCTCCTCATATGATTTGTTCCCTAGATCCTTCACCAGCTTGGTAGCTCTCCTCTGGACATGGTCCAGCCCCTCAGTGTCCTTCTTGTGTGAGGGAACCAAAACTGAACACAGGATTCAAGGCGCAGCTTCACCAGTGCCTAGTACATGGGCACGGTTGCTTCCCTTCTCCTGCTGGCACACTATTTCTGATAGACACCAGGATGATACAGCATTTCTTCGACACCATGGCACACTGCTGACTCATATTCAGATGGCTGTTGAACAGAACCCTTGTGTCCTTTGCTGCTGGACAGCTTTCTAATCACTCTTCTTCAAGCCCGTGGGGTTGCATGGGGTTGCTGTGGCCCAAGCGCAAGACCCAGCACTTGACCTCAATCCATTGATCCAGCCTGTCCAGATCCCTCTGCAGAACCTTCTAACCCTCAAGCAGATCAACACTCCCACCCAGCCTGGTGTCAACAGCAAAACTAACTACCAACGGTGTACTTGTCCAGATCATTGATAAAGATATTAAAGAGAACTGGCTCACAAAATGAATCCTGGGAAACACCACTTGTGTGAACAGCTGCCAGCTGGATATAACCCCATTCACTACAGCTCCATTCATCCAACCATTTTTTTATCCAGTGGAACACATGCCTGTCCATGCTAGGAGCTGCCAGTTTCTCCAGGAGAGTGCTGTGGGAAACGGTGTCAAAAGTTTTACTAAAGTCTTGGTAGACAACATTCACAGCCTTTTATCCAATAAATGGGTCACCTTGTCATAGAAGGAGATCAGGTTGGTCAAGCAGGACCTATCTTTCATAAACCTATGTTGACTGTGCCTGATCACACTACTGTCTTGAATGTTCCTTGCCATAACACTCAAGATTATTTGTTTCATAACCTTATCTGGCACCAAGGTCAGACTGACAGTCCTGTAGTTCTCTGGATCATAATTCCAGCACTTCTTACAGATTGGCATCCAGGGACATCCCTGGATATTCAGGACTGCTGATAAATTATACAAAGTGTCCTGATGAGCATTTCTCACACCTCTCTCAGTACCCTTGGATGGATCCCATCTGGTCCCATAGACTTGTGTGTGTCCAAGTGGTGTAGCAAGTCACTATCAATTTGCTCTTGGATTAGAGGAGCTTCACTCTGTACCTTGTCCCTGTCTTCTAGCTCATAGGGCTGGGTACCTCAAGAAGAGCTGGTCTTGCTACTAAAACTGAAACAAACAAGGCATTAAATACCTCTGCCTTTTCCTCATCCATTATCACTATGTTTCCCCCATATCCAATAAAGGGTAGAGATTCTCTTTAGCCTTTCTTTTGTTGCTGATGCATTTAAAGAAACATCTTTTATTGTTGGGTTATATATATTTTTTTTTTTGCATTAGCTACATTAAGTTGTATTTGGGCTATGGTCTTCTCATTTCCTCCCTGCCTTGCTTAATTACATCTTTGTAGTCTCCTCCAAGTGGTCTGCCCCTTCTTCCAAAGGCCATAAACTCTCCCTTTTTTTTCTGAGTTATAACCAAGTTCCAGCCAAGTTCCTACTTGTTCAGTCAGGCCAGTCTTCTTCCCAGCCATCTCATCCTTTTGACACATGGAGATGGCCTATTCCTGTGCTTTTAGTTTTTCCTTCTTAGAATATCCAGCCTTCCTGGATTCCTTTGCCCTTCAAGATGGTGTCCCGATGGACTTTGAAAACCAGTCTCCTAAACAGGCCAAAATCTGCCCTCCAGAAGTCAAATGAGGCAACACTGATGACTCTCCTCCTTACTTCTCCAAGAACTGAGAACAGTCATGAGACTTCTCCCAGCTGCTAATAGAATATATTGTCTGCCTCTTCATCCTGGTTGGGCAGTCTAAAACAGACTCCAACATTACATGATGACAACTAAATCATAGTTTTCCAGCTGCACAGTTGCTTCCAGCTCCTACTGTTTGTTGCCCATGCTGAGTGCATTGGTATAGATGAGCTTCAGTCGGCCCACTGATCACATAATCACAGAATCTTGGAACACCTCTGCTAGAGCAGGATCACTTAGAATACATCACACAGGAAAGTGTCCAGGTGGGTTTTGAATGTCTCCAGGGAAGGACACTCCACAACCTCTCTGGGCAGCCTGTTCCAGTGCTCTGTCACTCTCACAGAAAATAAGTTTTTTCTGATGTTCATGTGGAACCTCCCATTTTCCCTAGTCCTATCACTAGACATCACTGTAAAAAGCCTAGCTCTGTCCTCCAGACACTCGCCCTTAACATACTTGTAACACTGATGAGGTCACCCCTCAGTCTCCTCTTCTTCAAGCTAAAGAGACGCAGCTCCCTCAGCCTTCCCCCATAATGGAGATGTTCCACTCCCTTAATCGTCTCTGTGGCTCTGCACTGGACTCTTTCAAGCAGTTCCCTGTCCTTCTGGAACTGAGGGGCCCAGAACTGGACACAATATTCCAGATGTGGTCTCACCAAGGCAGAATAGAGGGGGAGGAGAACCTCCCTTGACCTACTAACCACATCCTTTCTAATACACCCCAGGATGCCATTGGCTTTCTTGGCTACAAGGGCACATTGCTGGCTCTGCTGGCTCATGGTCATCCTCCTGTCCACCAGGACCCCCAGGTCCCTTTTTCCTACACTGCTTTCCAGCAGGTCAACCCCCAACTTGTACTGGTACATGGGGTTGTTCTTCCCATGCAAGACTCTACACTTGCCCTTGCTGAATTTCACCGGGTTTCTCCCTGCCCAACTTTCCAGCAAGTCTAGGTCTCACTGAATGGCAGCACAGCCTTCTGGTGTGTCAGCCACTCCTCCCGGTTTAGTGTCATCAGCAAACTTGCTGAGGGCACACTCTGTTCCCTCATCCAGCTCATTGATGAAAATATTGAATAGTACTAGTCCCAGTACCTACCCCTGAGGGACTCCACTAATCACTGACCTCCAGCTGGATTCTGACCCATTGACAACTCTCTGACTTCTTCCTTTCAACCAGTTCACGATCCACCTCACTACCTGATCATCAAGAGCACACATCCTCAGTTATCTACGAGGATGCTGTGGGAGACAGTGTCAAATGCTTTACTGAAATAAAGATAAACCACATCTACTGCCCTACCATCATCTATCCACCTAGTTACTTCCTCATAGAAGGCTGTAAAGTTGGTCAAACATGACTTCTGCTTGGTAAAACCATGTTCACTGCTCTTAATGACTGCCTCATTCTTAAGATGCCTATATATAGTGCCAAGAACAAGTTTTTCTATCACCTTTCCAGGGATTGAGGTGATGCTGACTGGTCTATAGTTACCCGTGTCCTCCTTCTTTCTCTTCTTGTAGACTGGAGTGACATTTGCTATCCTTAGTCCTTAGGCACCTCTCCTGTTGCTCATGACTTACCCAAGATAATAGAGAGTGGCTTAGCAATGACCTCCGTCAGTTCCCTCAGCACCCGTGAGTGTATTCCATCTGAACCCATCAATTTATGCATGTTCAGATTGCTTAACTGATCCCTAACCCAATCCTCATCTACCAAAGCAAACCCCTCCTTCATCCTGACTTCTTCTGGGGCTTTAGGGAAATGGGGCTCCTGGAGAGATTCTGCAGCAGTAAAAACAGAGGTAGGTATTCTGTTCCTCCCACACAGGATCCTGCACTCCAAGATCTCCTGATCACTGCAGCCAAGGCAGCCATTGACTGTCACTGCTTCAATCAGTCCCTCCTTGTTGGTGAGTACAAGATCCAGCCGCGCTCCTCTCCTAGTTAGTTTGTCCAGCATTTGTATCAAGAAGTTATCATCAATGCACTGGAGGAACCTCCCAGACTGGGAATGGTTGGCTGTGTAGGCCTTCCAGCAAATATCTGGGTAGTTAAAATCCCCCATGAGGACTAAGGCCTGTAATTGCAAGGCCGCTTTCAGTTGCCTGTAGAAAGTCTCATCAACTCCCTCATCCTGATCAGGAGGTCTGTAACAGACCCCCACAACTGTATCTCCCATGACAGCCTGCCCCTCATTTTGTACCCACAGACTTTCCCCTTGCTCCTCATTGGCCCCTGGACAGAGCTCAAAACATTCTAGTTTCTCTCTCACATAAAGAGCAACTCCATCACCTCGCTTTGCTGACCTGTCTTTCCTAAAAAGGAGAGAGACATCCATGACCACATTCCAGTCATGTGGGCTGTCCCACCATGTCTCTGTAATTGCCTCCAGATCATAACCCTTAGAGTGCACACAGACTTCTAACTCCTCCTGTTTATTCCCCATGCTGCCTTCATTGGTGTGCAGGCATTTCAGGGAGCGAGCTGAGCATGCTGGTGGCACCCTTGGGAGGCGGGAGGCCTTCTGGTCTTCATTAATACTAGAACAATGCCCCATTAGTTCAAACCCAGCTACAACCCCCTCCCACTATGAATGTAGTTTAAAGCTCTGTGAATGAGCCCTCCTAACTCCTGTCCTAGCAGCCTTTGTCCCCTGTAGGATAGGGTCTTCCCACTCAATGCCAGCAGGCCAGGTGTCCTGGAAATCAAACCATCCAGGAGTTTTGTCCCCTACCCCCTTAAAGTCCAGTTTAAAGCTCTCTCAATGAGCCCCACCAACTCCTGGCCAAGAACCGTTTTCCCCCTTGTTGATAGCTCTATGCCATTGTTTACTAGCACACCTGGTGCCCTGCAGACATCTCCATGATCGAAAAACCCAAAGTTCATGTGATGGCACCAGCCTCTAAGTCATTCATTAATCATTTGTGTTTTCCAAGTCCTTTCAGCTTTTCCTGCCACTGAAGGAACCAAAGAAATTACCACCTGTGCTCCTGATCCCGCAAGCATTCGACCTAGTTCTCTGAAATCCCTTTTCATCACCCTGGGATTTGCCTTGGCAACCTCATCAGTGCCCACCTGCATGACCTGTAGCGGGTAGTAATCAGAGGGCTGCACCAGGCCTGGGAGTTTCTCAGTAACATCACTAACCTGGGCCCCAGGGAGGCAGGAGACCTCCCTGAGGGTTGGGTCTGGCAGGCATATAGGGCCCGCAGTTCCCCTCAAAAGAGAATCTCCTACAACAATTACCTTCCTTTTGTTTTAGCAGAGGCAGTCCTAGTGCATGGGGCAGACTACCTGGGCAACTCCCTGGATGGACCTTTGTCAGTAACCTCACTTACCTGATTTTCCTGATCCAGGGCCATATACCTGTTGTGTAGGGGCACATGGGAAGGTGAGGGAAGCTGGGAGTGGGTTTGCCTGTTGCCTGAAGCAGGGACCCACTTCCAGTTCCCCTCTTCTCTCAGGTCCCCTACCTCTGCCAGGTGACAGGAAGGCAGAAGGATCCTCTACTTCTCATGAAGCCTCCACCTTAAGGTTTTGTCTCAAGGATGGTAGGGTATTGCTCCACCAATCTATTTCTCTTTCACAATCCGGGATATTCCGTAATCTTTCCACCTCCTCTTTCAGCTCAGCCACTAGGCTGAGTAAATCATTCACCTGGTCACAGTGTACACAGGTGCTCTCTCTGCTCTCCTCTGATGCGACTGACAGGCTGAGACATTCTGGACAGCTGCATTCTTGAGAGGCACCTCTGTCTGGGTTGCCACTGTCCTCCTGGCAGCAGTTTTGCCCAGCTGGACACCATGGCTAGGTCCTCTTTGAGATGGGGATGATCACTAGCTGAGATCTTGTCTTGAGCCAAGAAGGGCCTGTGCCCTGCTCCATGCACCCCGCCTGTGCGAATTGCTGCACAATCTACCACGCCAGGCCCTGTTTGCCTACTCCTGTATGCTTACTCCTGTTTTGCATACTTCTGTTTTCCCACTCCTGGTCACCGCACTCCCCAGGGGCTGCTTCTACCTGAGGGGGCCAGGCCGCCTTCCCTTTGTCTCCACCCACTGTGAGTCAGAGCTGCCTCTCCCCAGAAGCTCTCACTCCCCATCGAGGGACAGTGGCTAGGACTGACTCCCTCGCACTCTCTCAGTTTCTCTCTTTCTCTCTCACCTTCTCTTCCTTTAGTTTTGCCGAGGGTTTCCTTGTGGTTTAGCTCCTGCAGAAGGGGTCCACCAGCACAATCTCTCGCTCTAATGTTCCTTGCCTCTTTGGCTTCACCAAAATGAAAATTTGATGCCAACACCTTTCTGAGGGTAAAAGCCCTAATTCCTAGCGGATCATTCTTAGACACTTCTGTGGTTTCTAATCGATCAATAGCCCTTGTGTCTTTGCTGTTATATGGCTCTCTATCTCTTACCTCCACTGAAACTGCAGACTGGAGGATCTAGCTACCACACCATAACACAGACCTTAGCATGTTACTCCCAAGTTTCTCTCTGCCAAGCCTGGTGTTACTCCTTTCCTCCTACAAATCTAATTTAAAGCTCTATCAATGAGCCCTGCTAAATCCTGTGTTAAAATACTTTTCTCCCTTTGAGACAGGTGCTGTGTAGACCAGGCAAATTTGATGTGGGGTATAGGCCAACTTAATACTAGCAACACCTCCAGGCTGGATGAACCTTTGTCCTCATTGTTTTGTGGCACTTGCAGACCTGCTATGCCAGGGCATCTGGGAAGGTGGGGACTTCACAGACCAAAAGCATCTACTGCACCAGGCAGGAACTTCTTTCCACCCCCTCCCTATCCTTTAAGTCACTGTGGTTGGTCAGGCAGAGAGAGAGCAGGGAATCCTTCATGATGTGTCATATCTGCCTGTCAGGCCTGTTTCTTGGAAGGCAGGTTACTATTCCAAAAAAAGTCCTTCTCTCTTTCACACTCTCTGATACTCCTCAACCTACTCACCTTCTCCTGAATCTTGGTCTCTAAGTGCAGCCCATACCTGGGCTACTTTGGACTCTTCCAATACTCTTACATGATCTATATGACTAACACATGAACAGAATAATACTGTTAAAATAATGCTTATGGAGACAGCAAAAAGTTAGCAAAAACATGAGGCCATCTAGGGAATCAGTAGCACTACTTCATGAAATCTGTATAAAAGAGGTACTTGAAAATGAGAATATACAGAAAAGAAGTTCAGGGAGTTATTTCTATCAGTCTTTATTTCTGAAAATCTTGGAGATATATATATATATATATATATATATATATATATATATATATATTCCCACACACACACACACACACTCTTTGGAGGGTTATTATAGATGGATAAAGTAAAATTAAGAAGTTGGAATTCTGGGATGAGATGGTATTGACCTAAGAAACCAGAATGAACTCAAACACGAAATTGTGAAGTGCATTTCTAAGGTGTGCAACATATATGTGGCAGAAACTATGCTGTCAGAAGATGTTAGATTGTCAAAGTAACTTGCATATGCCAGAAGAGCTGTAGAGAACACCCTGGCAACTAGAGGCAAATTACTCTGACTTCAGGCCTTCAAAGGGTATCCAGTAAATAAAAAGGTCACTGGATGCATGAGTGAATGCAGCCTGCTGGTAAAGATTCAGCACAGTTTCTAAAAAGGGAAAGGCTGCCACACTGACTTTTTGGAGTTCTGAACAGTTGTTAATCAGTATGTGGATAAGGAATACCCAGTGATCATAACATACTTGGATTTCTAAAACCCTTGATTTTTTGTCCACAGGCAAATATTTTTAGAGAAATTGAATTGCTGCAAGATTGCCGTAATTACCCTTTTTATAAACTGAAAGCAGTTAAGGGATAAGATGCAAAGGTGAGGGTTTAGCAGTCACTACTCAGGATAGAGAAAAGTCCGATGTGGCATTTCTAACTGCTTGTAGAGGAAAGTTTTTCTCCATGTCTTTCAGTGACCTATAAGTTTTTGGAAGACACTAGAACTCAGCTTTCTTGAGTAAACAAATGCCCTATTGTTGGTCAAAAAAACTACAAAGAATCTCAGAACATTGGGAAATTAAAAAGATCATAGATTTCAGTGTAGATACATGTAAAGTTTCTAGGTAAACATAAAATAAACTATGCTTGCAGAAGGCTGAATTTGGAATGGCAGTTGAAACTCACTAGGGATATCTTGGTGCCATAATTAACAAGTTTCTGAAATTAATAATTTACTGAATAGTGATATTCACAACAGCCAAGAAAATTCTTATCCCAATCAGAAGATGTATTAAGAAAAGGATAGAGAGTGCCATTTTGATGTTATATAAAATATTGGTATGCTCTTATTGTGAATACTTTTTTGCAGCTCTCCGCATCTCTATGAAGGTAAAGTGGAATTAAAAAAGGTACAGGGCATTAAAAGGAGAAGAGAGAATAGAGCTAAACAAGGAAAGACTAAAAGGCTGAAGACCTTCCAGTGAAGAGGCAAGGACAGAGACTTGTTATGATTGAGCCTTTTAATGATCCACTGCTATCTACTATCTTCACAAATCATAAAAACAAAAAGTGGGATAGAGTGCAGCTTTGGTAACTTTGTGGATGACACCAAGCTATTGGTGCAGTCAATTTGCTAGAGGGAAAGGGTGCCATCCAGAGGGACATTGGCTTGGAAAGTGGGCCCATTAGAATGTTATGAAATTCAACAAGCCAAGTGCAAAATAATACAACTGGTTCAGAAAAAAACATAATAAAAATTGTCAGAGAGATGGAATGCATCTCCTATGAAGAAAGGCTGTTAGAACTGGGATTATTCAGCATGGAGAAGAAAAGGCTGGGGAGACCTTATTGTGGCCCCCCAGCTGCAGCCATAAGGAGTTTATAAGAATGACAGAGGGAGACTTTTTACTAAGGCCAGTAGTGGCAGCACAGGGACAACAATTTTAAACTGAAAGAAGGTAGCTAAGATGGGACATAAGAAAGAATTTTTTACAATGAGCATAGTAAGACATTGGAACAGATTTCCCACAGAAGTTGTGGATACCTCCTCCCTGGAAGTGTTCAAGGCCAGGTTGGATGGGGATTTGAGATTTGGTCTAGTGGGGATGTCCCTGCTCACTGCAGGTCATGTGGAACTAGAAATTTAAGGTTTCTTCCAGCACAAGCCATACTATCAGTCTAGGATTCTATGGTTCTGTGAGTCTATGATTCTGTGGTTCTATGGTTCTATGAATAGACAAACACGTCTTCTATTGTCACTGCCAGAGAAAAAGTATTGTGTTGTACAGAATACAGTTCTGTTTGAGATGGGCATTGCTCATGATCTCATGTCAGCTAAGAAATAATAACAGACAGTAAAAAAAATCACACCATAATGTAGGGGGAAAAAAAATAGAGAGAATTGATACAAAAAAACAGAGAGGAATCAGATCTGTTTCAAATGCATATATATTAAAGCTTTCTTATTATTGGCAAATAAGCAACAAATGAAGGAAATCTGAAATAAATTATTTAATTTTTTGCAGGTCACATTAAAATCTTCTATAACATTTTTATTCTCTCAATTTACACCAAATACAAAAAAATTCCCTAACCAATATGATATTTTGAGAGATGTCAATTTTTTAAATTTCATTGGGCTGAGAGTATACCTGAGATAAAAGCCCTGTTTATTTTGTAGTTCTTTAATAATTTTATTCTGAAAAATTATTAATACTTCTGATATGAAGAACAACATTTTTAGGATGCTCTTCTTCAGCAGCGAAGTTAAACAGTTTTATGACTGATTTAACATACTTTCACAAAACTTCTCTGGAAGCAGAAGTTGTCTTAAAAAAACAGAATGCAAATTGATATGAGTAAAAATAGAAATAGTCTGTTAATTTGTATTATGAAAGTTATGAACTAAAGATAAATAACATCCATAATAAATTTCCGAAGAACTATAGCTTCACTCATCTTTTAGAATCATTACGTTTATATAGAGCTATACAGGTGATACTGAATAAAACATTAGGCTCAAATGAGACATTGACAAAATGCAATTTGATACTGAAATAGCCTAAAAAGATGGTGCAGAATTCCAGAATTTTCAATAAGATGAGGAAAAATTAACAATGCAAACACAAAACACAGGGCTATTGATTTGACTTATGCTTGCAAAGGTTGAGGTTTTAAAAAGCAGTCACTTGGAATTTAATTTTTGAAATAATAATAAATTTGAGCATATTTTCAAATGCTCCAGCTAGGCAAAGTATCTTTAATGAGAAAGGAAGCATTTTAGGAATAAGAAACTAAACACAAAGTTAAGCCTATTGTCCTGGTTTCAGCCAGAATGAAGCTACTTTTCCTTTTAGTGATTATTTTTTTTACTTTTTTTTTTCTTTTTCCTGCAGTAAGCTTTCTTTTAACTAGTCGCAGTGTTCCAGCTTGGACTGATAACAAATTCTGGAATGTATGCTATTGCTGGAACTCCAAGGTCACATCTTTGCCCTGCTGACTCAGACACTACCAGGAAATCTGTGACCCCCCATAGAAGGCTGAATTAGACAGACAGCAAAGTTGGCCAGAGATATTCCATTCCATGTATCTATCTATATAATCTCAGAGGAAGGTCAAAGATCACAGAAGACAACTTCCTTCCTACTTCTTCCCTTCTCATCCGTCCATGGCTGGTGTCCAGGGAGGACTCCATCCATCCATCCATCCATCCATCCATCCATCCATCCATCCATCCATCCATCACCATTGACTGCTAGGCTTGAGCTCTCCTGACCCTCATCACTCTGTGCTCTCTCCGGCAGCTCCAGGACTTTTTGGGAGTGTTCACAGCTAACGAGAGCTAATTTCGTGCTAATGGTTACAATAAAAGTTTAAATTTAAGAACCCAATCTGGCCATTTTTCTGTAAGAAAAGCATTTTCCTTTGGCTTAAAGGCTCACTACAACCAAATGTGATAACAGACAAGAAGTCACTCTTTAGTCATATTGCTCTTCTCTTCTTCAAGGACTTAGTATTTATTGATATTCTTCAAAGATTCAACCTGTTATTCTGTTTATATTGCTGGAAAAGAGCTGAGTGCAAAGATGAGATGAACTAATAGCAAATAAGGGAGGATAAAGTAATAGGTTTTTTGTAAAGTCTATAAAAGCTTAAGACATCCAGCTAAACAAAATCCCCATAAACATTAGAATTCCTCACAGTTGCAAGAACAAGAAATTACTATGGCAGTAGCCAGTACTATACAACACTGATCCATGTAATTTACATCTTAGTGAAATTAAACATAGTATAATGGCTTAGCTTCCAGGCAACAACACTATTAAATTTGTTGTAGCAGATTATGACATCATCTGAAACCCCAGGATACATTTTCAAGCCAGCTATTATGCTCATAATATGTACTGTTTTTCTGGTTAGTTTTTCATTTAATTCATTGTAAGGATTATATTTTTCAGTGGCTGCACAAGCCACCCAGCAGAATGGCCCTAGAATATCTGTGAGCCAAAGTACTGTCACTACTTAATGCTGAAACAAACCAGTAGATACTAAATCTCAAGTGTTGGGACTTTGAAAGCAGCAGAGCTTTAGGTTTATTCTAATGGAACAGAAGTGCATGAATGGAATGTGTTGAGACATCTGTTTCATGCCTTACTAAAATAATAAAATATATAGTTTAACACATTTCTATGAGAAAGCACAATTAAGGTATTTTCTCAGTTGTTTACATTGTTTTTGGAGGGGGAGACATGGAAATTATTAAGTCAAGTATTACTATCTTTGAAACAATACATTAAGGTATTTTTATTTTTTTTTTTTAACTTGAACAGTTGTCCTCCAGGTATCAAACTCAAGAATTACAACAATCATTTATCTTCTTTATCTCTAATTTTATATGATAAATAAAGATAGTGGTGCTTTAAAGAACTGAAAGTTTCATGCATATGGTGTGACTCAGAAGAAACAAAACTTCAGTTACAAGCAAGGCTTTCCTTTTACAAAGTAAATGCCACACTTTCTACATTTAATAATTTTTATCATTTGATTTCATTAGCACTTACACATGACAGCTGTCACAATGCTTTTCTTATACAATTGAGTTTTTGTGAAGTCTACTAGGGTTACTGGTAGAAGAACTCTGAAAATAAAGAAGGCTCTGGGAGGATCTTATAGAGGTCTTTCAGTACCTGAAGACACTCCAGGAAAACTGGGGAGGCACTGTTTACAAAGGTGTGCAGTGACAGAACATGGGTTAATGGCCTTAAACTAGAGCAGGGTAGATTCAGATTGGATATTAGGAAGAAGTTATTTACAATTAGGGTGGTGAAGCACTGGAACAAGTTGCTCAGAGAGGTGAAGGAGGCCCCATCTCTGGAAACATTCAAGGTCAGGCTTGATGGGGATCTAAGGAACCTGATCTAATTTAAGAGGTCACAGGCTTACACACAATCACAGAATCACAGAATCGCTAAGGCTGAAAAAAGACCTTTAAGATCATCAAGTCCAGCCTGACACCTAACACCACCACATCAGCTAGACCATGGCACTAAGTGCCACATCCAACCTTCCCTTGAACACATCCAGGAGTGGTGCCTCCACCACTTCCCTGGGAAGTCCATTCCAATGTCTAATCACCCTCTCCATGTGGAAGTGCTTCCCTGCAAGGAGGGCTGAACTAGATGACCTTTAAGGGTACCTTCCAACCCCACATGTTCTCTGATTTTATAAAATTTAGCCATTTGCTAATTTGTAGTCAAGCTCATTAATGTGTATGTGTGTTCTTTTCAAAGTTTTCTGTGATATAAGCAAAATATTTTTTTAAGTAACAAGAGTAACTGAGATGTAAACTTATGTTTTATACATGCCTACAATATTAATTAATTGGCTTCTAATAAAAGTAATTAATTGTTCTCCACTACAGTAAGACTTTGCAGAATGATTGGAAGTAGAGTCCTTTCATTAAAAATAACCAGAAGATGTGCTCTAAGAATACACCTAACACAAGAACAGACTAGAGGGGGTATGAAGTCAGCCTCACTTCATTGCCTACAGGGTCTTCAGTATCAGCTGTCTCCCTTTGTCAAACAAGTCCTATTGGCCTGCACCATTGGATTAAATGACATAAGCTAAATTGGCCTGCTAGATTCAGAAACATAATTTGGTTACTCCATTTAAATGCCTATTCAAACTGCTCTTAGTGGTTCAAACAATGCAGAGGGGCTGTATGTGTAGTCTCTGACTGAAGGTCAATCAATGCAGTGCACGATTCCTACAGCTCCTAAGAGTAATGGGGTGTCTTACAGCCCTTGCAGATGCCAGCATTATCTAAGTAACTGCAGCTGACAGATTAACTCTTGTTCTATTACTTCTTTCAGGAGCTAGGTACAGTTTCTGCATAGACAGAAATCTTTGTAGGTAAAACAGTGTAAATATCTTCTGTAGATAAAACAATGTGTGAATAATTCCCAAAGTTAATTAAAAATTTAATAGAAATTAAGCAAAAGTAACACCAATAAATCCAGGGATGAATCTGAAATTCACCATTATTCCATCCTTGCCACTGGTTCTTTCACATTTCCGTGATAGTACCAAAGTCCTAGTTCCTACAACATACAATAATAAATAAATAAATACAGACAAACAAACAGGTGCCTCCCTGCCACCCCTATCCCCTCCCAAGAAGAATAACAGAAGAATCTAAAACTCTTCAAGAAGGAGCAAAAGTAGTTACATTAGCTCAGGATACTGTAAGACAGGTAATGTCTTAGTAGCCTGTTACAAAAACACAGAACTAGTAATTGAAAAACGTATTTAGTTGAAGAGGAAAAAACACACCTATGACAGAATGATAGGCAGCTGACCCTTCCTGTTATTACAAGAAAAAATTATTTTAAGCAGGCTTATGAGAGTGGTTTTATAGAGATACAAAAGAAGGCGGGTATAAACAGTAAAACCAATGGCAACAACCAAAGCCCTAGAAATACAATCCTTTTGCCATAGGCACCTTCTTCTTCTACCTCCCTCACTGCAAGCAATACAGCAGGGCTCTGAATAATTTTGTTAATTCTCTGGTATTTTTCCTCTTATTCCATTTATTGTTTAACAGGCATTACTATTGAAATTGATATTTGTAAAAGAGAGAGAGTTGATTAATATATATTTTATAAATCTGGTATTTCCTCATTAAAGACTGGTAAACTTATTTCAATTATCATACCACCAACAAGGATGCAATCTGTTCACAATGGCTGTTTACAAATTGCTGCTTTGGGTAATGGCAGTTTTCTTAGCATGAGAAATGAAATATAATATTATTAAACAGACACATGTGAAATAGTGTACCAACTTATTCATCTCCCTGGTGTTTATAGGCTTAATTTTTCATAATGTTTGTTTCATTTTATGAGACCAAACATTAAAGTATCACTTATTTGAAAGGATCTAATTTCTTTTATTTTTGTTTTAATGTCCTTGAATATTAACATCCACAAATTAATTTGCAATCAGTGCAGAAAACCTGTGGTAGGTACTTTATTAATTCTATTTAGGCAAGCACATTATAATGAGAGAGATAATGAACCAAATAGTTATTTTTTTTAGGTGAGGTATGTAAGTTTTTACCCACAAGGCTAACATTGTCCTGTTTGGTGGTTTTGTTTTAACAAACCACTCTTAAAATATCTGAAAATAATGTTTGTTAATCTCAAACCTGGCATGAAAATTCAGTGTAGGTGGGAAAGAAGGAAGCACATCTGTAAGACTGTGTGATTGATGGGGAAGACAGGACTATTGTAATTATTTTAGACATTGAAAAAATTTAGAAGTATATTAGGGTACTATAGTAAATAGGAGCAGAAAGCTCTGTAATAAAAGTTCAGCCTCTCACAATTCATTAAAGAAAGGCTATTTATTTTTGGACATGTGAACAGTTTTCATACCTACCCATCACATAATATAGTTTTAGGTTTCAGTAAATAACAATTTAAATGTTAATTATATCAGAACACTTTTATAAGCTACTTACCCATTCTTTTGTTTCAGATACACAGATATTTCAGTCTATCATATACAGACTGGAATTTATTTTCAAGCTTAATTTAAGGGGAAAAGATCTTTCAAATCATAAATGGATATTGAAAATATACAATCTTAGAAAATTTAAGAGCTTTTCTTAACAGAAGATATCTCAGAAGGAAGATAGACATAGTTTCCAACAGATATCACATAGATGCTCTCTGCTGCCTACCAAGGTAGATGCCAGTACTGCTAAGAAAACTACTTAATAAGAAACGCTGCTTTTATATCCTTCTTTTATATCCAGCAGACATATGTTGACTTGTTAATTGTCTACCACCATGTATTTTCACCAGCTTAGTAGGTAAACCTTGCATACTAGTATTGATATCTCCTTAGATCAGTTGGCCTTAGAGTTTTGACTTGTACTGTGAAGCAGCTATAGCTCTTGACAATAAATGTGGCTGCAGTTCTGTGGCTGTTCAGATACCATCTCTTTTCCTCTCAGATAACTGTTCTTGTATTAATTGGTTCTTGTTAGGCTTCATCTTCTCAGCAGCAATTTAATACAGAGCAGTAGCTTAAGATTTTTCCTAAGGGAACATAACTCTGGTTTGCTTAAATAGTATGAGGTAAACGTTTTTCAAAAGCACTGAAATGCACCTTTAAAATTAGGCCACTCTAAACATACCACGTCACTCTGAATTTTACCTCTGGAAGCCTTTTAGTTCCAGTCCCGCAAATGACTTCTTGTAGTTTTAACATGGCAGTTTTGTGAAGGCCCACAGCCTTCACTAATGTTTGCCTGAACTTAAATGACTTCAGAAAAAAATCTTATCTAAATGGTGCATCTTTGCTTACTGTATAAGGCTGAGACTTTTTGACTGTGTTTTTTGTATTAAGTTAGTGAGACTTTAAGTCTCTACTACATAGCTAAAGATGCTGGAAGGGCAAAGAAGGAATGTAGATAGGACCATTTAAAAACAAGTAATGAATAGAATTAATGAAATTTATTGGGTGAAACAATTTAATGAAAAAAAATACTAATTAAATTATCAAAATCTAGATTGCAAGTAGTAATTAAAAAGGCAGTTGCTATGCAACCAAAAGTATTTTTGTGACAGAGTGCAAAAATATATTTGTTAAGTATTCTGGTATTTTGCTTTGACCTTTTTCAGTCACACACCTGCCCAGATTGTCTCTAAATTTATTTTTGAGAACGATAACATTAAAGATACCTGCAGGATTAAGGGGGAAAAAACCCACAAAGCAAGTAATTACTTTTGTTATGTTTAAAATGTTAATGATAAGGATTTAAGGAAATAAAAATAAATGCATATCTATAATTCACATGCTGGTGTTTCATCAGCTGTAATGTTCTATCCCAAACTTAGGTCCTGATCCTATAAGGCATGGGAACATGGATTTTCATAATGTGCTGTATGACTTAACCTTGCTCTGTCCTGAAGGTCTTAAATAAGAAATAAAACACTTACTTGTATCAGAAACCTAAGCAACTCATAAATAATTAAGGACAATGTCTATTTACCCTGGAATACCTGGAGGGAACTTTTGCGTATCCTGGAATACCTAGACTATGATGTAAGTTGGTTTCCACTAGAATTTCCATTGTTACATGAGAAGATCTCTGATGGGGTCATACTGATACTGCTATATAGGAGAGAAGACACCAAGATGCAGATGAACAAAGTGATTTTGTTAGGGCACATATATACTTCTACGATGAGACATAAACTGTGTTAACATATTTGTATGAAGATCTCACATGTTCCCCACAGTCAGAGAATATCAAAATCCTTTTGTCCAGTTTGGACCATGCTGTGTAAATGGGAAGGAGATATGATTTGCTGGAGCTGAAGGCCTCTGCCCAATAGTAAAGTCTTTTGTTTTGAGGTTGATTATTGTCCATATGACCAGCTCAAACTTTGTTTGCTTTAATTCCCATTAGTTCTGCATTTAAATAACAGCACATTAACACTTTCTTTGGTCAGCAGTTTCCTTTCCACTGATATGATGAAAGGAAACCCAAACTGGGTCTCCTCAATTGGCCTCTGATCAATGCTGGATTTCTGCCAGCACCCTGCATCAAGAAGAAAAGCATTTGATTTCTGGTAAATCCTGTTCTTTGCACTGCTACATGCACCCTGTTCTTCAAATTTTCAGAAAGAGAAGGAAAAATAGTGATTCTTAACCACATTTACATTATTTCAGACATTAGGTCCTGCAGACATAATTTTCCATTTTCTTTCTATGTCTTACGACTTCCTCCATTTCCAGACATGAAGTCATTTAATTTATGTTTACCACCTAGCTGCTCTTCATACAACCACTCAATAGAGGTCAAGAAGCCTCTTTTCTGCTGCTGGAGCAAATGAACTATGAAATCTAGCACCAAAATCTATCAAGAAGGTGGTGAACTTCCTAAAAGGACCTCTGTGAGTTTCACTTGTGGTAGGACACACCACTCCAGTGAAATGTGATTGAAAAGGTAGGTAAGCTTCTATGCACTGTTACACTTTTAATAATGCAATTGGAAATTCTATTAAAAATATGTATTTTTTTTTCTTTGACAGAGATAGCATTGTTACAATCATTTTTTCATAGTAATTTGTAAAGATATTGCCCTTGATTTAAAATTTCTCTTGCTTGTGATCTTTTAAATAAAATACAGAATTTTTATTTACTAGATAATATGGAGTTAATTATCTGGATAAAAATCTATGCTTAAAAATAATAATTTATCCTGATATATTAAACACTGTTAAGCATAAAGCTCTATTAAAATAAGTTCAGCAAATGTTTCAAGGGATCTCTCTGATGCCAGAGGAATTATTGTTTATTGGTGTAAAAAAAAAGCAGCAGTATATATTGTTTTTCAAAAAAGAATTATAAATTTCTGGCCTATGAATTTGTAAAATGTGCATGTGTCACATTCGAACAAGTAAAAAATAAGAGCTCGGTGCTGAGGGCAGAAAAAATGTTAAAATTAAATTGAGTACCAAAAATTTTACAGAATAATGAAAAAATAGTCTTTAGTCCACAGGCATGTAAAATTGTAGGCTACTTAAGTGTCCCTGATTATCTTCTGTCAAAAGTTTGTATCTAAAATGATGTTATTTTCAGTATACTAAATCTGCCTTAAACATTTGTCATATTACAGAGGGTAATATAGATTGTATTTTTCTACAGAGGCATCAACATACATATCCTGAAGACCCTGGGCTTCACAACTAAAGTTAAATATTCTTTACCTTTTAGTTAAATGAGTTATTGATTAAGTAGTATGTACTTCAGTAAAATACAGAAACACTAATTATTGAAAAAGTTATATTTTCTCTAGACAATTTCACTGCAACTAGCTTATTTTCACTAAAATATGGTGGTTAATGAGTGTTTGCAATTCTGGAAATGGGACATAAATACAGCACATCCAGAAATGAGCAAGACAACAGCCTGGACTTCAGGAATGCAAAATTTAACCTCTTCAAAGATCTAAAGCTGGGCAACTTTCAAACACCAGTTGCTCTAAGCCCAATGAGAAAGAAATCAAGCAAAAGAGGTAGGAGACCTGCATGGATGAGTAGGGGTCTTCTGGAAAAAAAAAAAAGGAAAGAAGGAAATTTACAGAATGTAGAAAACAGGTCTGGCCACTTGGGAGGAATAAAGGAACATTGTTATAGAATGCAGGGACGCAAGAAGGAAAGATAAGGCCCACCTGGAACTAAAGCTGTTGAGGAGTATCAAGGACAACAAGAAAAGTTTCTTCCAGTATCTCAATAAAAAAAGGAAGAGGAGGTGAAATGTAGGTTCACTGGTGGATGAAGTGGGTGCCCTTGTGACTGAAGACAAAGGGAAATGTGCCTTCTTTGCTTCAGTCTTCACTCCAATAGCCATCCCTCTTGAATCCGGGGCCTTGAGATAAGAGACAAGGTTTGGAGAAAGGAAGACTTTCCCTTGGTAGAGAAGGACCAGGTTAGAGGCCACGTAGCCAATTCAGACATCCATAAATCCTTTGGCTCTGATGGGATGCATCCACGAGTTCTGAGAAAGCTGGCAGATGTTATTGCTAGGCCAATCTCCACCATCTTTGAGGGGTCATGGAGAACAGGAGAAGTGCCTGAGGACTGGAGGAGGGCTAATGTCACTCCAGTCTTCAAAAAAGGCAAGAAGGAGGACCCAGAGAACTACAGGCCAGTTAGTCTCACCTCTGTCCCCTGTAAGGTGTTAGAAAAAGTCATTCTGGACATCCTCACAAAACATGTGAAAGCGAATGATGTCATTGAGAGAAGTCAACATGGATTCATCCAAGGGAAATCATGCTTGACCAACCTGATTGCCTTCTATGACATCATTACTGGCTGGCTATTTGAGGGAGAGAAGTGGATGTTATCTACCTTGACTTCAGTAAGGCTTTTGATACTGTCTGCCATAACATCCTCATTAGGAAACTCAGGAAAAATGAGCTTAATGAGTGGACAGTGAGGAGGACTGAGAGCTAGCTGTGTGACAGAACTCAGCAAGGGGGATCAACGGATCAGGGTCACATTGCAGGCCTGTAACCAGTGGAAGCCCCCAGGGGTCAATACTTGGTCTGGTCTTGTTCAACGTGTCCATCAATGACCTGGATGAGGTGACAGAGTGTATCCTCAGCAAATTTGCTGATGATGCAAAACTGGGAGGGATGGCTGACAATCCAGAGGCCTGTGCTGCCATTCAGCCTGACCTGGACAGGCTGGAGAGTTGGGCAGAGAAGAACCTCATAAGGTTCAATAAGAGCAAGTGTAGAGTCCTGTACCTGGGAAGGAAGAACCCCAAGCACCAATAGAGGTTAGGGTTGGACCTGTTGGCAAGTCATTCGGAAGAGAAAGATATTGTCCTGAAGTCCTGATAGACAGTAAATTATCTATGAGCCAGCAATGTGCCCTTGTTGCCAAGAAGGCCAACAGAATCCTGGGTTGCATAACGAAGACTGTGACCAGTAGGTCGAGGGAGGTCATTCTCCCTCTCTACTCTACACTCGTGAGGCCACTGCTGGAATAGTGCATCCAGTTCTGAGCTCCTGAGTTAAAGAGAGACAGAGAACTACTGGAGAGAGTCCAGAAGAGAGTGATGAAGACGATCGGGGTATTGGAGCATCTCTATTAGGAGGAAAGGCTTAAAGAGCTGGAACTCTTTAGCCTGGAGATGAGAAGGCTGAGGGGAGACCTTATCGATGTATACAAGTATCTGAAGGGTGGGTGCAAAGAGGTTGGTGACAGGCTCTTCTCAGGAGTTCCCAGCGACAGGGCAAGAGGCAACTGGCACAAGCTGGAACATAGGAAGTTCCATTTAAACATAAGAAAAGACTTTTTTACAATGAGAGTAAGAAGACACTGGACCAGGCTGCCCAGGGAGGTTGTGGAGCCTTCATCCCTGGAGATATTAAAAACCTGCCTGGATGTAGTCCTGTGTAAAGTGCTCTAGGCTATCCTCCTTCAGTGGGACAGTTGGACTAGATGATCTCTAGAGGTCCTTTCCAGTGCTGACAAGTCTGTGATTCTTTGATTTTAATGTCTGTGCCCTAATACTCAGCTTTATCACAAATCTGAGTAGATTTAGAACTAGGCAGAAATTCCTTCTTCAGCTTTTTTGGGCTTTGAGTTCTGGAAAGACAAAAGAGCGTTTTCCACTGCCCAGTGAGGATACAACTCCCTAAAACCTTTCTGTTTTCATGGGCTCCAGATCAGACTCAAGTATACAGAAAAACTTCAGCATTAATGAAAAGATGCCTTGGAATATGGCAGTAGGCTTCAGAATTTTTTGCAATTGTAGAAACATAGCTAATTATTTTATATGAACATTTTATCCAACACACCACTGACAAGAAGAATCAACAATAATTGTGGATTAGTGTGAATGTACTGTGGAAAAAAAATAATAAATTCTGATTGTAAACCTTCACTGTAAACTACCACAATTAATAACTGCCATATATAAATAATAAGAAGAATCACATTATAAAGCTTTAATATTATTGGTTTTGAGTACACTGGTTGAATAGGAAAATGAGTTTCCTACCTCAACTTTCTGAATTCCAACTCCTGTTAGAAAAGAAAGAAAAGTATTTTCAGACACGGAAGCAGAGAAAATTTGACTTTGCTTAGTGAGTATTTCACAGAAAACAAGTAAACAACTTAGATAAGAAGACAAATTACATAATTACATGAACTGAAAAATTCCCCTTCTATAAACAGAAAATAAAAATCAACTTTTTTTTTTTTTTTTACTGTATGTAGTCTCCAGCTGTTAGCAGCCTTCATACTTTACTAAAACTCTTTTGGTGACACTTTACTATATAACATGACGTATTCGCATAGATGGGCATGAGAGCTAGAAAAATCTGTGATCTATTTTGCAGAGGAACAAATAAATTTACTTCTAAGAGTTTAGTTGCCTGTAATTTTATCAATGCCTTTTAAACAACTAAAAAGTGAAACTAATCAACTTTTTCAGTCAATATGTAGTTCTCTAAGTTATTTTCCCAGTCTTTTTTTCAGTCATCCTGATCTCCAGTTCTATGTTGCTGTGAGTTCTGCTATTATTTTATACCCTATTCTTGCTGTTACAGTCACTCTATATTAGGTATCTGTCAAGCACTGTTACAAGTCTCAAGATGTGGAGAGTATAAGTCAGAAAAAGAAATTATAACAGGATTTATAATAAAATATGCATAGAGGTGGAATTTATTTACTACAAACCACAAACGATTTCAAGCAATTTCTGAAAGGATTTGAATTTTACTAGGCTTCGTAAATTTCCTGAGCTGTGAAGCATACAAACCACAATCTTGACTTTTTCTTTAAGAAACTTACTCATTTATCTTTAGCTACTTCCTTGTTAAGAGGAATAAGAAAAACTTGAAAGTCAAGGGCAAGCTCAAGACAGAACAAATTAAGGATGTGAAAAGTAGGATTTAAACTTTTCTCCTTTTTTATAATTTTAGATATTAGCGATACAAGAACATCCACACAAAATTGCATCTTTAAAACCTTTCAAATTTGTTAGTCCACCAAGCTACATCCTCTGACAAGTTATAGTTTTCTATAAACCAGGAATTGATTTAACTCTTTTTATAATGTTTATTTTCAGATGGTAGAACTTCAACAACAGGGACACTTGATTTGACATATTTTAGAAGGGATTTAGAATATAAAGCAATTGCCTATTGCTGCAAATGTTAGTAAAAGAGCAGTTAAAATCTCTATATAGGAGAATAAAATATCATTTGGATTACCGTTATTTTTATTGTTTTAATTTTGTCCTCATTCAACATCTTACACTTGGAAATTTCTTAAAATCTATATTTTTGCTCTACAATCTGCAACTGTGGGAAACAGTGCCACATAAGACTAAACAAAATGCCATTTAAGCCAGCAGAGGCCTCTTCCTGATTATATCCAGCAAATGGAGAAAAACAGGCCTGCCTGTTCAAGGACAAGAAAGCAAAACAAAGGTGTGATACAAGGCAGGAAAAATGGACAACAAGTTAGGGACTGCCTCTAAAAGCTACCGCCCTGAATTTGGAGCCATGAATGCTAATTGTCTCTGGGCCTTATTAATATGTTCATAAGGAGAAGGCAGTAGCATGCATTGTGGCAGTAACCCTTACTGGACAGGGGATCCCTGGAGTATAAAAGATAATGGCATTTGTGGATCAGTGAGCAGCTTACTCGGGTGCTCCCTACAAGGGACCTCCCTGCTGCTGGCCAGAAACCTGCGTGGACGCTGGGACCTTACCTGCCAGCCTGCCTGACTGCCGGACTGAGGAATCGAACCCATACTGCAACTGTAAGATCACCGCAAACCCTTGCCACTGCCTGCCAAGGAGAGGCCACCTACTGCTGCCACTGCTGCTGCTGCCACCAGGAAAGAAGCTGCTGGGGGCTGCCCTCCCCCGCCATGAGCTAACTCACCGGAGAAACCACCACCAGAGAGGATGAGAACTGCTGGGAGCTGCACTGCTGCCGCCTCGGAAAAGAAGCCCCCCATGAACCTGTTCGCCTGGGGAGCTGCACACCGAGACCTCACAGGAGGGTAAGGAAATCGTGCACCCTACTCCATAAATTCATTGCCTCATCGCTATCCGGCTACTCATACTTGCACACATTCTGTGACCTCTTAAAGAGGAATTTTTGCAGGGGTTGACTTCCTCCTCTTTACTCCTTTGATCCTTGCACCCTTCCCTCAGCGTGTACATTTAATAAGGCCACATAGTACTTTTGAATTATTTCCCTGACATATCCCTTAGCCTACCTCTCCTGAACCTTGTCCCTTAGTGTGGCTGCTCCTTAATAAACTGGTTAATTAGTAAATTGAAATATTTGTGCCAGTAACCATTTGTGAGCATGGTGAGGGTGGTATTGCTCTAAGATACGGTCCCAAACTGGCTGTTCTTCTGTGTGAGGCGAATGCCACATGAACTCTCACTCCCTTTTAAAACACCCTCTCAATTAGAGAGGAAGTCAAGGAAGCATCCTGACTTCCAGCAGCCTGCTAGTGACATTGTCAACTCACAACATGCAAAAAATTATCATAATTTCATTTTCTGAAAGAAAATACACTGCAGAAATAGCCTTCAGGAGGTTCCGACTTATGGAGAAACCCACTTGATATTTGCATTAATAAAAAAGATTAAGATTATCTTATTTTCTATTAACACCTCTGCAAAAGATTAATTAAAAAACAAGACCCCTTCCTCTTGCTGGCTCAAAGTAACTAGAGGTAAAATAATATCAGAAAAATTCTCAGAAGCTCAAGAAGAGAAGTGAGTTTGTGGAATTAGACTTTCACTTTTTTTTTTATGAAACCTCAACTAATCATGTAATTTTTAAACTTAATCTTGCCATTTCTACTCGAGTTTATGTTTAGACTTGATACCACATTTCCCTCCTAATATGAGCTCTCTGGAGTGTTTTGCTAAACCTTTAAGATTTTTATGGATTTACTTTTCTGGAATTGCATCTCATCGTTTGAAAAAGCATTATTTTCTCAAGAACCTGAGAAGGAAGGTTTGATGTTTGAACAGCAGGGCAAACAAGCCATGTAAAAGCCTGAAGACTACTGATTTTGAAAAACTTCCTTTTTTATACACTGCCAGTTCTGCTTCATATTCTACGTACAGGCTTCATAGGTTTCTTTCTGTTTCTAGCTTTAGTTACTTTGGACTTAGTATGTCAGTTTATGGGTTGGTTATTTTTTTCATCTTTATATTGATAGTCAGTAGGAGTCAGTACTGCAAAATTAATTTGATGGAACGTAGCAGGTACATCATGCAGACTATCATTCACTGAGCATATGGTAGTTAGAAGCAACTTAAGATAAATTGCCACAAACGGAAAGACATCATCTTGTGTGATAGTGTTCTGACCTCAGTAATACCTGTGTAACAAAAGAATGAAAGGATTCCAAAAACATTCATGAAAAGGGAAAAAAAAAACCTTAATGAAACCTCACATGAAGTAAATAGTGCATGCCCTGGAAGGGAGACTTATAATGAAGATATTATCGGTGGACACCTCTTTGCAGTAACACGTAACAGGTAATATGCTAGATACAATAAAAAGGTAGGGTCATTATCTGCACATCATTACAAAGCAAGAATTATAGACATTGAAATATCAAGTAGAGAGTCAAGTACCATATTCAAAAGTTTCTTCTGTTACATAAACATATCAAGCTACCATGAGTGAAATAAACTCCCCTCAGCAAATCAGTGTTCTTCCCTAGCTTTTTCTGTCGTCAGCACATATTTTAGTCTTGACTTAGCTTGGTGTAGACCAGATCTTACACTTTTTGTGTGTGTGTGTGCACAGAACTCTTTGTGCTAACTCAGAACACTTAGAAAACCAGACACATGGAAGCACAGAAATCAGGCTTAGCATCAAGTGAATGTTTATTTCTTTGAATTTCTCTTTCACATAGTGGTTATCTCTTCTCCAGTGTTGTGCTGTTCTAGATAGTCACAGAAACTTTGTTCTGGTTCATTAAGTTAGTGAAATAACTTCAGAAGAACCTATAATAACTGCTCTGTCATTACTTCTCTTCATGTCATGACAATTAGGTTCTACAAAGTTAACTTTTTCCCCAGTTTCTTCTTAGCTGGTACAACTAATTCCTAAATATATTTTTCATTATTTTTCTGTCTTTTTAGTATGTATTGAGAAATAAATTTTGGTTAGTTGGGGATATATTTGACTGCAAATTTTAAGATTTTATTCTGATTTTTTTGACAAGTTAAACAAGATATTTTTGTAGTATCCAACTCCTTGTCTCCATCCATGGAAACAAATGAATATGAAAATGCAGTGAGCATAAGTCAAGTTTTATATTGTGTTTTTTTTTTTCATCCAGATGGGAGTCATTAAATAAGTAATGTAATACAGGACATGAAATAGATCTGGAGATTTTAGAGTATAGTGCTAAAAAAAAAGTGTTACATGTTATATATCGCATGCTGTGTTTTCAGTTGTTCTTTCCTGCAATGGGATTGTTGAATCATGGTTCCTAAAGGATGGAAGAAATACCACACAACAAATATTAGTATAATGTCAGCATCATATTTAAGGTACGATTCCAGCTGAACAATATTCCATTCAAATGGCTAACAGTCATACTTGCTTCAGCCTGTCACTTATAAATCTATTTTCTCTACAGAGAGTATTATACTTGATCAGAATACCACTTGTCTTGCCTAGCCCTCCTTAACTTCATGGGACTAGCATGGGTATTTTCTGGGCTTGGGTGGTTGCCATTTGCATCACAAACAGCAATAATATTTCTTGCTATGAGACATTCTGACGAAAGTCCTGCTTGTTTAGAATAAAAAAAATATCATGTTGTGGTGGGTTTTTTTGAATGTGTGGGGGTTTTGGTTTTTGTTCTGTTTTGGTTGGTTGTTTTTTGGTGTGTGTTGTGGGTTTTTTTAAAGCTTAACCCTGGAAGAAATAATTACATTTTCTCTCTAATTTTTTACTTTTGTTTACAAACAAGCATGAGAACACCATTAGCATAAATAAATTAAGTTGAAAATAAGTTTATTGCTGAGAACTTTAACATAAAAAATGAATAACACCATATGGTTAATTAATGCATGTATTTTCTTTGTTTGTTTTTATGTTTTCTATTCAACTTAAAGAATTATTGAAAAAGCTCAATTTGATTAACTTTTGGATAACTGAAAAGGTTTTGTGTGAAATCTGCCCTCTTTATAATAAGGGAGATTTTTATAGTCAGAGGCTAAAAACAGGGAGCTAGAATCCCAAAGGTTTTTAGTAGTATCAACCTGCTGTTTTAATATTTAAAATACCAGATACAAATAATTTCTACATTTGGAGAACTGCCAGAACGTAAATTGTAATATCTAGGTCATTGCCTGTTTAAAAAATTATTATCTTCTGACTAGTCTTAAACAGACCTTTTATCTTCCAGACAAGCTATGCTGAGATATTTTTGGAAAACCATATGTACATATATTTTGGCTGCAGAAAACAAAAAAGAAAAAAAAGTCATAAAGGAATATTTCCAGTAGAAAAAATATAGTATTTATCTATTGATAAACCATTAAAACTTGAATTTTTCTGCCTATTTATGCTGCTTTACTAAATTTAATTAAAACGTTCAATTTACCTTAGTTTTAATTACACAGTTGTGGGCTTTTTACATTGAAAATTATATGACAATTTAACAGGTTGTCCTTCTAGAAGCAATGTAGTAAATCTCAAGACAAACTAGCAAGAGAAAGAAAAATAAAATAGGGTTAAAAATTCAATCAGATCTTTTAGCCAAAAAGAGCGAGGAACTCTCAGGAACTGAAATTTCAAAGTGTAATCAGGAATTAGAAAGATGCTTAGTTTTCTTATGAAAAAGCTAGCACTTTAAGAAGACCTTGCTTTCTTTCTTGGTGTTCATAGCAAAGTTCACTGCTATAAAAGTCTAACTGATTATTCATGCTATGGCAAAGTACAAGACAGTAGAAAAGAACAAAGTTATGATAAACATTAATTCGCCATGTCTTTCTAAAATTCACATTGTTACCTCTCTAAAGTGAATAATTGTGACCAGCTGTATTAAAAAGATGCTAAAGCTATGTAGAAGCCAGTATGCACTGAAAAGAACTGTTAAGATGGTCAGAAGAGCTTTGCAGCCTACCTAAGAAGAAATTACCCAGCTTGTTTAATTTTAAAAAGGACAGCTACAAGGAAATATCACAGCTCCATATAGGCTGATCAGGAGGATAAGCATTAAGGAGACAGAGAAAAAAATTGAAGAGCATGTACTTTATACAAAAGCATGGATATAAACTACCTAGTAATAAATTTATTCTGGCAAGTGTGACTCTGAGCGTAGAATATCCATGACACTTCAGAAGGGAGAGCCACCCTCCAGGATGACACAGGGAGCCTGGATGGGTGGGCTAGCAGGAACTTTATGAAGTTCAACAAGGAAAAGTGTGAGGTCTTGCACCAGGGAAAACATAATCTAGGAACTTAGTTCAGACTAGGATCTACCTGACTGGAGGGCAGCCTTGTGGGAAGGGACCTGGGTGCCCTAAAGGACAACAGTCTCAGTATGAGTGAACAAAATGATGCAGGGGCAACGAAGGCAAGCAAAATGCTGCTGGGTTGCGTCAACAAGGACATCACCAGCAGAGATAAAGAAGTCATCATCCTGCTCTACTTGAAACTTGTCAGATCACACCTGGAGTATTGCATTCAGTTTTTGTCCCCACTCTACAAAAAAGATGCAGACAGGCTGGAGAAGGTCCAGAGAAGGGCCACATAGATGATCAGAGGACATATGGTATGCCTCATGCTTGCCATATGAGGGAGAATAAGGAAATGGGTTTTGTTCAGCCTTGAGAAAAGAAGGCTTTGGAGAGACCATAATACAATGTTCCAGTACTTTAGGGGTGGATACCAAGAAGATGGAGACTCCCTGTTTACAAGGAGTCACATGGAAAAGACAAGGGGAGATGGACACAAGTTGCTCCTGGGGAGATTCCAATTGGACACAAGAGGTAAATTTTTCACCATAAGCTCAGCCAAACATTGGAACAATCTCCCAAGGGAAGTGCCAAATTCCCCCATATTGAACAGTTTTAAGCCTCAGCTTGGCAGGGTGATGAGCTACCTCCCATAAACTACCGTATTACCTAGAAAGGTAATAATTTTCATCAGTGACTTGATCCCAAAAACTGGACTAACATTTCGACATGAGTTGGCAGTGGCTTGCTGCAGATGCAGAAACTATGGAGAATGGACTGATGTACGGACAGTGCTGGTACCTGGTATTGGTCTATTCTACTGGAGCAGCAAAGCGAAGAACTGCTGTCAAGGAAGATGGATCGTGCTTGCTGTGCCAACACCGAGGAAGGCTCAGTTGAACTTTCCTCATTATAATGTTATTATAACACAAAACCACACCTCCTGGTAAGAAGTTACCTGTCTCCAAAGCTGGCCACACCTCAGACACTCCTCTCTGGACATGTGTGGAAGCCTCACTCCAGACAAGTGGAGATTGGCACATTTCCACGGGAGAGAGGTGGAGTGGAGGTGGGTCCAAGGAGGAGCAAGGTGTGCTACCCAGGATAAAAGATGGTTCCTTAGTAACCAAACTTTGAAGATCTTTCCCACCGAGAGATCACAACGATCAAAAAAGAAGCAGCGGAATGCCTTCTGGATTCGGACCATAGGGATGCCTTTGGACCTGTGGTGGTAGCTATTATCCTCTTTCCCCCCCTTTTTTACCTCATCTTTCCTGTTCTTTCTTCCTTCCTATTGCAAGGCATTTTATGGCCAAGACCAATTAAGTCATTGTGTGTTGATAATTTAACTCCCTGGGCCTGCTGCCATTTCATTTTTGCACTTCGGGATCACAGCTAAAATGAACGATCACACATCCACTGAGGAGTGGACCATGACAAGTGGGGGGAAGCAATAGGGGTTTTGCACATTTCCTAAACACATTAGGACATTATTGTATATATATATATTTATTTATCATTAGTGTTTGATTGAAGCTGTGTAGTTTAGTTTTTAATCCAGTAAAGCCTCTCTCTCACTCTCTGTCCTTCCCTACCTGGGTGGGAGGGGGAGGGGATTGAGAGGTTTGCTGTTGATCCTGAGTTAAACCATGACAGTTTATTGGCGCTCAATGTGGTCCCTGATTTTAAGCCCAGGCTACAAATTCTCACTAATTGGGAGTGTTTAAAAGTCCGGCTCTGATGGGAGGAATCCCTTAGATAGCAATGGGCGACACTTCTGCTGAATTTAATGATGGATTGAAAGCTGAACAGACACTTCCTACAATGTATCTGCTGGACCTTGTTCCATACATACAGTTGTACATGTGGTATGCACACAAGAACATTCTGCTCTGTGTAGCTGCTCTTGTGATTGTTCTATAGTTTATCGACAGAACTGTGGCCATAATCAACTGTATAATTACCAGCTTAGTGATCCTAGGGTGTATGATATTGATCTTTATGGGGGCACTGTATGTGTACAGTTATGATACAGATCCTAAAGTGAACAGAAAGTTCCATATTGGAAATGGAGCTATTTATAATTCAGAGGAGTTTAATATGATATTTTTGCTTTGCAATACATAATTATAACTGACTTAGATGTACTGCTATAAAGTAAATACGACGTTGTCAGTTACATTTGTAAAAATCAGTCATCTTAAATCAGACCAACATGAATTTATTAAGAGCCTTAAGAAAGGCTTTAAGAATACTTGCAATAGGAAAATAGATAAAAGGAACAGAAGAGATTCCAGTGTGGTGCTCCTCAAACAAAAAAGAGTAAAATTATGATAATGTTATACTGTATACATAAAGACTCTCAAAGAAAAATAATCCTGCTTATTTGCTGGAGTTAGTATTCTACTGATCAGACTTCTTAATTTTATATTCCCTTTATGTTTACCTAGGATTTGAATTAATAATAGTATGTGGTTGTTAGCCTAAATCGGTTGTAGCCTAAAAATATTGCCTCTCTTACTAAAAATATTTCCTCTACACTCATCCTGTGTTACTGCAATGCAAGATTTTAATATAGTATCAGAATGTAGCTGCATATGACTTCGCAAAAGTAAGCAGAACTTACTTCAATGACGGTTTATTTGTCACAAAACCAGCATGAGCACATATGGCCAGGCACTGGTCACAACTGAAACAACAGCTGATGTACTGGAATATCTTGAAGAATGGGAAGGAAAAATATCAAAATGAGAAAAATGGCCTTGCTTTCATAGTTTGACAGTAAATTGGTTGCACATCTGAAAAACATCTGAACTGTGTTTTACTGGAGAAATAGAATGTTACTATTTTTCTTAATTTCCTTAACTTTTTTAAAAGGATCATGTTGTTGGTATCCCTTAACAGGTTTCATATGGCTTATTATGTTTAGTAAAAATGTAACTAAGAAAAATTATCTGTGATTTGTGAAAATAATTATCACTTATTACATGTTCATCATGGGAAGAAAAGGTTACTACAAAGGGTTGCTTAATAAGCAGTCTTGCTTAAAAGAGGGTGAAACTAATTTTGAGAAGCCAACATGTTCCACAAAAAGACAGAAAACTAGTTTATTAAAAAAAAAAAGGATTTTTTAAATGCATTTTACTAAGTTTTGAGACTTGTATCAAGCAACCACTTGCACCTTGCGCAGTTACAAATATAACTATTAAAAAGAAAACAGGAAATAAATATGTTGCTTTTTAGTTGCCTGGATTATAAGACTGGCTGTTGCAGAGGAAAGGAAAAAATTGTCAATTAATCAATTCTAAAGGCAGCTTGACATATGTATGCATCATATATACAAGTCAGAAAAGGCAGATTTAAAACTTACTAGCCATGTATAAATCCTGGATGGAATTATGGAAGGATGCTGCTCACAGTGGAAAGTTTGAGTGAAGATTTTGCTGAAAAAATCTGTTATTCCCCATCTTCCATAAATTGCTGGAGCAGAATGTGTGAATGGATCACTTTGTAGATATTATCTTTAAGAGATAAGAAGAGGCTCACACGGAAAGTTCTTTGAGCCAACTGAGAAGCTGGTACCATAGGATACTCAGATATGGAAGTAACAGTGTAGTAGATTAAAAATTCAGAATTATATTATTTGCTGGATGGTGTAGAGATTGATGAATTCTTATGGCACAAGCATTCCTAAAAGAAACCACTTTTTTTCAGTCTGTCCAGAGGAATGGCAGACAAAACTGTTCCCTGTGGGGAAAGAAGGATTTCTAGACTTAATGTCAGCCAAGTTTCATTACCTTAAATATCATGACCTTCCCTTTGATGCTTGGTAATGATATCTTGAAGTCACACAAAAATATTTATTTTTATTTCAAACATTAGAGTAAAAATCAATTTATTGAAAAAATAATAATAAAAAGGAAACACAGGAAAAATTCTACCAGACATGGACATAGGATGACTTTCTGGAATAGTGTAGAAGGACACTCCATCTCTCCATTTGCCTGCCTCAGTTTCCCTTTATGATTCTGTTGCTTTTTGTCTCTCAATTTTACAGGCCCAGGCCTGGAGTGGAAAGATTCTCATGGGAAAGGACAGGGCCTAGCAAGCTCTGAACTGGTAACAACCTTGAAAGTGAAAACAGACCAAGCTGATGCTCATAACGCCAGCTGCTCTCTGGTATTGAACAACATGGAGCCCAACCTAACCACAACTAGACCCAAAATGGAGATAAAATAAGAAGGAACAGATAAATTAGGGAGTTTATTTGATGAGAAAAGGTCTTTCTTGTTTTTTTCCACTGTTTTCATTTTATTCTCCAATGAGATGTATTGGATGGACAGATAAATGGTTAAATGACAGCAGCCAATCCACTTCATTCTGTAAAAGACTGGTCATATATTTGATTGGGGGACTCCCATACACTTTCCAGGAGGTTGCGGGACCTTCTCCTCTCCAGGGGGGATGTCTGCGAAAGAGATTAATTCTTGAGAATTAAGGACTGGACAAAGGTGCATCCAGCTGCTGCTGGGCCAGGGAGAGAGATGTTAACTCCTTTATTGTCTTTATTAGTTAATTTATCTTTAAGCAATCTTTTATTGTTAAGTTTTAAATTTTAAGATCATAGAATCCTTTTAAAGTCAATAATTAATGTTCTAGATATAGAACAGAACAATAATAAGTTGCCATAATTTAAGTGGTTAACTGTTATTGTTTGATCTAACTACTAGTAGTACATTTTATTGTTAAGATACCTTTTGCATTCTAACTTCAACATTCTCTTCAGATCACCCAATTTCCCCACAATTTTACTGTGCTTGTACATTTTACTGTAAAAACAGCTAACACCCAAGTGCTGTTTGCAATAAATTTTGTTCTGTGCATATACAGCTTGTCTGCTATCTGCCCCCATTCAGGAGAAACAGAAGCACAATTATCTTTTTTTTGGCAAGATCCTAAAAATGGTGACTTTTACTGCATTCACAAAAAAAGATTCTTTATATCTTATATAGGAAATAAGAGTGCCTTTAGTATTTTGGCTTCTTTCTTTAAAAAGGCTAAGCCTAATAAACTCTGAGTAACATTAACTTTTATTTACATGAAAGTGAAGAAAGCAATAATTTAATGAGAAGTTTAATTATATATATAATAATTACAAACTAGAAACAAATCTGAATTTAAATGTTCTACAAGGTATAGAAAATATTGAAGTAATTATCACTTTAATTTACTTGAACTCAATAGTTTTGCACTTTATGAGGCAGGCTGTAGTAACTGGGGTTAACTGGGAAGCAGAAACATAATTTTGCTCTATTTAGTATATTAAAATAATATGCTTTTTTTAAAAAAAACATTTCTGGTGCAATTTTGCACCACTGGGTTTTTATGAACAATTGATCATGTTTTATTACATAAAAATAGATTAAAAAGTAAATTTAATGCAATTCTAATGTTTAAATAAAAACATAATAAACCTTCACATTTAAAGATAACTGCAAAGGCACCACTTAAATTTAAGTAATATATAAATCATGAGTATGGTATGTCAGATCTCTATGTATCTCTTTTGTCCTTGTTAAGCAATGACTATTTTTGAACATACAATTAATCATAAAACATCTAAAACTTCATAGCAAACAAGACCCACATTTTTCCTTGGCCCTTTATATGAAATATACCTCTACAAAATGTGCATAACGTTTTGCAGAAGAGTTATAAAGTACATAGGGTGCTTTAGTTTTGCCTCTTAGAGAGTTGTTAAATTCACAGAATTACAGAATCACCAAGGCTGGAAAAGACCTGTAAGATCAACAAGTCCAGCCTATGACCTAACACCACCACATTGGGTAGACCAGGGCACTAAGTTCCACATCCAGCCTTTCCTTGAGCTCCACCACTTCCCCGGCAAGTCCATTCAAATGTCTAATCAGCCTCTCCTTGAGGAATTACTTCCTAACATCAAACCTAAACCTCCCCTGGAGCAGATAGAGGCCATGCCCTCTTGTCTTGTCACTAGTTGCCTGGAAAAAGAGCCCAGCCCCCACCCGACTACAATCTCCCATCAGGTGGTTGAAGAGAGTGATAAGGTCCCCCTGACTCTCCTCTTCTCCAGGCTACACAACCCCAGCTCCCTCAGCATATCCATATATGACTTTCCCTCTGGTCATGTTGCTCCCCTCTGGACCTGCTCCAGAACCTCAATATCATTCTTGAAGTGAGGGGCCCAGAACTGTGCACACTATTCAAGGTGAGGCCTTACTGTGTACAGGGGGAGAATTACATTCCCACTCCTACTGGCCACATTATTCCTGATACAAGCCAGGATCCCATTGGCTTTCCAGGCCACCTAGGCACACTGCTGGCTCATGTTCAATTGGTTGTCAACCAGTACTGCCAGGTCCCTCTCTGCTGGGCTGCTCTGCAGCCACTCTTCCTCCAGTCTGTAGTGCTGCCTGGGGATATTGTGGCCAAAGTGCAGGACCTTCAAATTGGTCTTGTTGAATTTCATTCCACTGGCTTTGGTCCATTGACCCAGCCTGTCCAGGTCCTCCTGAAGCTTCTTCCTACCCTCTGGCAGATCGACACTCCTCCCCACATTGGTGTCATCTGCAAACTTATTGAATGTGTACTCAATCCCAACATCCAGGTAATCAATAAAGATGCTGAATAGGACTGGGCCTAGTACTGATCCCTGGGGGAAACTGATGGTCACTGGACACCAACTGGATGCACCTCCATTCAACATCACTCTCTGGGCCTGCTCATCCAACCAGTTTTTAACCCAGAGAAGGGTGTACCTGTCCAAGCTGTGGATAGCTAGCTTCTCCAGGAGGATGCTGTGGGAGACTGTGTCAAAGGCCTGGCTGAACCTGAGGTAGACCAAACCCACAGCTTTCCCCTCATTCACTAGGTGAGTCACCCAATAATAGAAAGAGATGAGATGGGTCAGGCAGGACCTTTCCTAAACCCATGTTGGCTGGACCTGATCCCCTGGTTGTCTTCTACATGTGGCTTGATGTCACTCAGGGTGATCTGTTCTATAATCTTGCCAGGCACCGAAATCAGGCTGATAGGCCTATAGTTCCCTAAATCCTCCTTCAGGCCCTTCTTGTGGATGGGCATCACAATGGCTAACCTCCAGTCATCTGGGACCTCCCCAGTCAGTCAGGATTAGTGATAAATAATTGAGAGCAACTTAGACAGTTCTTCTGCCAGCTCCCTCATGAATCCCATCTGGACCAATGGACTTGTTGGGATCTAAATGGCACAGCAGGTTTCTAACTACTTCCTACTGGATTACAGGAGGGGGATTCTGCTCCCCATCCTGAGTCTACCAACTCAGGATCTCAATTGTCCTGAGGGCACCTAGTTTTTTTGTTAAAGAATGAGGCAAAGAAGGTGTTATGTACATCAGCCTGTTCCTTGTCCTCCATTACTAAGTTCCTTCCCTCATCCAATAAGGAATGAAGATTTTCCCTCACCCTCCTTTTGTTATTCATGTATTTATTAAAGCATTTTTTATTATCCTTTACAGAGATGGCTAGATTAAGTTCTAGCTGAGCTTTTGCATCTCTAGTTCTCTTTCTTCATGCCTTTACAATATTCTTGAATACTTTCTAATTCACCTGCCCCTTTCTTCAAAGTTGATACACTCTTTTTTTATTATTTTTTTTTTAATTTTTATTTCTGAGCTTTTGTAATAGTTCCCCACTCAACCAGACCAGTCTTATTCCCCGCTGGCTCCTTTTTTGGCACATTGGGACAACCTGCTCCTGCGCTTTCATAATTCATTCTTAAAGTAAGCCCAGCCTTCCTGGGCCCCTTTGTTTTTGAGGGCTGCTTCCAAAGAGACTCTCTGAAACAGTGTTCTGAAGAGACCAAGGTCAGCCATCCTGAAGTTCAAGGTAGAGGTTTTGCTGACGACCCTCCTAACTTCACCACATATTGAAAATTCTATCATATCATGGTTGCTGTCAACAAGATGACCTCCAACCACTACATCTTCCACCAGCCCTTCCCTGTTTGTAAACAGTAGGTCCAGCATGGCACTACCCCTGGTAGGTTCACTTACCAGCTGTAGCAGGAAGCTATCTTCCATACATTCCAGAAACTTCCTGGATTGGCCCCATTCTGCTGTGTTGCACTTCCAGCAGACACCTGGTAACTTGAAGTCCCCCATGAGAACACAGGATAGTGAAAGTGAGACAGCTCCTACTTGTTGAAAGAATGTCTTGTCAGTCTCTTTATCCTGGTTGGGTGGTCTGTAGCAGACTTGCACTAGGATATCAGCCTCATTGGCCTTCTCTTTTATCCTTACCCATATACATTCTGCCTTGCTGTGTCTAGCATTGAATTCTAGGCAGTCGAAGCACTCCTTAACATATAATGTCACCCCACTACCTCTCTTGCCTTGTCTGTCACTTCTAAAGAGCCTGTGATGGTAATTTTATCTTGGCCTTCCTGGTGCACAACTGCTTCTACCTTCTCTTGTTTATTTCTCATGCTATGGGCATTGGCATATAAACACTTGAGCCGTGATACAGATATGCCAACCAGATATGTGTGGTTATTAACCTATTAGTGAGCCCTATGTTTTTGTTACCGCATTACCCCCATTTCCCACCTTGAGTGGGATGGCAGATTGGCGGCTGTCCTTAGGCTCATCTCTGGTGAACTTGGTTTCATCCCCAACCCAATTCAAGTCCTGGTCAACAAATGGGACTATAATTTCACACGTGTTTTCAGAAAGTCATTAAACTGGGTGATTATCTTCTTACATACCTCTGATTTAGAAGGACAACACTCTAAAATATGAAAACATTTCAGGATGTCTATCAGTTTGACATCCCTTCATTGTGTAGGCTTTAATTGTGATTTGTAATGAGTAGGCATATATTGAAAACTTAGAAGTGGGCAGGGCAAAGAAATATCAGAATTTAACACTGAGCTAAAACACAGCTAGATGTTTATTTTGGCTCCAGTCACCGTTATTTATCATTCTGATGTTCCTGAAAATTGTTCTGTGTGATGTAAACTAAAACTGGAAGGACTGAATAGTTTATTTAATAAAAAAGATTTCTATTTCATCTACATAGATTTTCTTGATTACATGAGCACACATGATTTTAGAAGTTTAAGTGAGCGTGAAAAAATAACTACATGGACAAATAACAGCAGCAGTGACATCAAGATTATTGCATGACACAGTGGATGGCATACCTCCTCTTTTTGAGAGGGTGTGTGTTTCATCCATATTACTCAAAGACACTGTCTTCCTGAAAAGTACTGCTAAAGGACACGATACTGTGCTACTACTGGATTCTAATACTGGTATCAGTGAGTAATAGCTACTTAAAAAAAAAAAAAAAAAAGGTTTTATTTTTTTCCATACTTGCAGGAGAATTTACTTAGTTTTAAGAAAAATAAATGCTTCTCCCTTGATAGCTGCTATCAGGGAAAGGTTATCTTAATCCGTGTTATTATAAATTCATAATTAAGATGACTCTAATATGAGAAATATAAAGGGAGTTTCTGTCATAGAACAATTTCCACTTTTTCTTACAATTTTCAGGATTTCATGAGTAAAAAACTTTCTCTCTGGCTGAATCTTTTGTGTCAGCAAAGTTCAGGCAACAAATACCACAGAAGCATCTCCTTCAGAAAAATCAATCTTGTCTCTGATGTACATAACAAAGTATTACTTTACTATAAAATTCCTGGAAAATGTGAACATTTACTTAAAAATATATGTAATCTATTCAGCTTACCATTTTTAAACACTTTAAAACGTCTGATTTATTAATATATCAAAGGACTACAGTATTTTTTTATTTGAGATTGTACATGAAAGTTTCATATAATCGTTCTTTGGAAGTTGAAGACAGAATATAAATTACGATAAACTTTGGCGGCATCTCTAGGTATTACGTAGTAAAATGATGTCATACCTCCAGTGAAGTGCTTTAAGTATGTAAGAACCACTTGTCAAGGCACCATCAAAACAATATTACAACACAATTTTTCAGCAAACAGAGAAGAAAGGAACATTATTTGTGATTATAATTTGCAATTTCATACAATAAAAGTCCTTCAACAACTCAAGCATAGTGATACCATTTCATTGAGGACTATGCATTAAGGTGTGGTACTTTCTTATAATATTGTAAAGGAAGTGTAAAGAAAACAGCTTTGAAAATACAGTAAAAAAATAAACTGCTACATAATACTATTTTTTTTTTCCTTCCTACACTTTTAAAACAATGAACTCAATGCCCTTTCCTCCAAAAGAGACATAACTATAAGAGAACAGGAAGCACACAAGTGTAGTCAAGTTCAGCACAATATTTCAGCCTCTAAGGCTGCAAGAATTTAAAAAGTAAGCTTTTTTTCCTTTCCTTTTCTTTCTGGAGAAATCATTACAAGATTATTTCATACATCTTAACTAAAAGTACAAGACTAAAGGACCAATCATGTGGCACAGCTGTATCTTTGGAAGGACAGCTGAATAACCAACCTTTTCCCTTTTTCTTTTCTTTGATTAGTATTTCTGCCTGCCTAAAAATAAGGACATAAAACAGACCCTGGAATATTTACTGCTTTTAATCCTGAAGGGTGGAAGTTTGTAATGTACTTCAGTTTAACAAGTGATGCATGAAAGTTCTTATCTGTTCTCATTGGGTATTAGAATAATTCCTGCATGTGTAAAGTATTGTACTGGGTGATCTGAAAAACATAAAAAGTGAAAATAATGTCTCTGCCCCGGAGCCATTTTTATAAGACAACAGGCAGTGTAGGTGGACTGACTGAGGGCTCCCAAGAATCAAACAAACAATAAGCACTGTCATACCGAAATTATAGGACAGTAACTTAGGTCTGCTTATTTTTGGACAGAGTAACAAAAGAAAGTTTTCTGTAACTACATTAGTTTTTGTATTAATAATATTGCATTTCATGTAATGCTAATTTTTATTATTACTTTCCTATTGCAAACTATGTTTACTAGGAATAATTTATTCCCTGTGGAAGCATGGCAGTACGGTGACAAATTGTGACAATCAAAAGATAATTTATACTGGTATTAACACACAATCTAGGACAAGAAATTTAAAAAAATGTTGCTTTTGCAAAACCAGAGAAGTAATTGATCTAGCCTGTAATTATTCAAGCTGGAATTTGGCCAGATTACTGAAATTAATTCTTCTGTTCTTAACAAGGTCCAGCAAAATTGATAGAATGCATTAATTGTCACAAATCTTCTACAGAAAATATGCAACAAATAATAAAATTCTAATAGTAAAGTTGGGACATATTCTGGTGGTCTTAGACCTCATGGTTCAGAATAAACTGGCGTGGTGATTTATAAATATAGTCCATAGAAGCAACTTCAAATATTCCTTCATTTTCTCATAAACTAACTGCTTACCCTTCAGTAAAACTTATTTCCGCTTCTGGAAACAGTGCTCTCTCTTTTACCAGAAAGTAATTTGTGTATCTTTATTTCTCCAACTCCATATTGAACAATTTAAATAATTGAGAATTTGGTCTAGTTTCATATTGCTTTGATCCTTCCATGTGCATCATGCCCCCCATGCCTCTTGTTGAATCCTTTTCTTCAGCTGAAGGTTCTTGAGAAGAGTGAATTAAAAAATCCCTAAGGATGGAGACTGCTTCTAGGTTGCTTCTTTCTCGTGTTATCTAGATAGGCAGTGAAAAACTCAGTATATTTTTTACTTAGGATGTCACATAATCTGTTCTTGATATAGATTGCCCGACAGTCTAGGCTTCATATAGACTGTCAAGCTCATACATGCTTTATTCATGCAACCTGCTAGAATGCACAGTGTCTCTCTCACGACAGACACACATTTTTTCTTAAATTACAGTGCAGAGACACATGATTCTGAGTTGGATATGCAGAGAAAAGTCTTTGCACAGGACACCTGAACTCCTGTATTAGGCAGTTTATAATCCATAAATTTGGATCTTCCATCTTAAACTGAGTTTTGGCTTGAAATTTGTGCTTAAGACTTCCTCTGCAATATACAATCTGAAACAGAAGTCTCTGAAGGACTCCAAGATAAACCTAGTTAAGTTTTTGGGTAGCAAAAAAGAAGTGGGAGGGGAAAAAAAGAAAAAAAGAAAAAAGCTTCCATTAGTTACTCATAAAAACATAAAGGAAGTTTTATCTTTCCTATAATGTATCAACATTCTATTTATATCCAAGTAGCCATCAATGCTTATTGTGGTCAAGAACTCACAGGTGAATAAACTAGGTTAATTTCCTAAATTGTAAAAAATAGTAAAATTAAATAATAAATGTATTTGAGCAGGCCATAGAAACAGAGAATTTGAGGCTAGATAACTTGCACCAATGAGAAGCAACTTATTTCCCCCAAAGCACTGTATTTGCTCTCATGTACCTCCTCTACACTAAAATATAGAATCACCCTTATCTTTAAGTAATTGCTAATGAAAGGAATGTGTGAAAAAATTAAATACAACCAAGTTATTTGAATTAATAAAGAAGCAGTGACCATAACATGTGGACAAAAAATGTACAACCCTTGGGAAACAGGAGGAAATGCTGTAAGAACTGGGTTTGCTTGTATGTCTAAATAAAATCAATGATAATAAAATAAGATAAATTCTCTATGACAGCCATGGAAAACTATTTCTTAGGCCTACTCCCTGATTATTGGCTGGACTAGTTCCTCTTTCAGTATTACTTTTTGTTTAAAAGGTTGTAGAAATATAGGCATGTGCATTCTTGAATGATTTTCATTAAATTTATAATATACTTTTCACCAAATTAAAAACAGGACTGCACAATTCCAGTATGTTTAAATTACTACAAAACAGCAAGATATCATTATTTTGATTACACTGAACTTGCATTCTAGATTGAGAATGCTCTTGAAATTTTGAAGAATATTTGACCCTGCTCTTTCAGTAAATGGTAGCAAAAAGGCAAAGTGCTAGTATTAAGGCAATACAGAGAAAAAAATCAGACTGAGAATCTGTAGCTAATATAAACCAACACTTTTATTTTAGACATTACGTAGTGACAACATGTCTATGTGAAAAAAAAGCATTGAACTATAAAATGTGCCAGATTTTGCAAGGACAATACATTGCATGATGAATCACAGAATCATATAATCGTCAAGGTTGGAAAGGACCTCTGAGATCACCGGGTCCAACCATCAGCATAAAAACTCCAAAAGTAAACAAACACAACCAACCACACACACTCCACCAAAAACACCCACCACTGCAGCATCCTCTGACGTGCCACATCTACACATTTCTTGAATACCTCCAATGATGGTGACTCAACCACCTCCCTGGGCAGGCTGTTCCAGTGTCTGACCACTCTTTAAGTATAGAAATTCTTCCTAATATCCAATCTGAACTGCCTTTGCTGCAACACCTAGCAGTTTCCTCTGTTCCTATCACTGGGAGAAGAGGCCAACACCCACCTCCTTACAACTTCCTAAACTCCTTTCAGGTAGTTGTAGAGTGCACTGAGGTCTCCCCTCAGCCTCCTTTTCTCCAGGCTAAACAATCACAGTTCCCTCAGCCTCTTCTCATAGGACTTGTTATCTTGACTTTTCACCAGCTTGGTAGCTCCCCTCTGGACATGCACCAGGACCTCAACGTCCTTCTTGCAGCAAGGGGCCCAGAACTTAACACAGCAGTCAAGGTGCAGCCTCACCAGTGCTGAGTAAAAGGGCACTATCGCTTCCTTGCTCTTGGTGGCCATGCTATTCCTGATGCAGGCCAGGATGCTATTTGCGTTCTTGGCCACCTGGGAACACTACTGGCTCGTGTTGAGCTGGCTTTCAAACAGCACCCCAGGTCCTTCTCCAACATGGAACTTTCTAACCACTCATCCCCAAGCCTGTAGCTTTGTCTGGGGTTGCTGTGACCACAATACAGGACCTGGTACTTGGACTTTGTCCTGATTTAAGCCAGGATGAAGCCAATTTTCTTTTTACTGGTTTGGGTTTTTTTGTTTGTTTGTTTGTTGTTGTTGTTGTTGTTTTCCTTTAAAAAGCTTTCTTTGAACTAGCAGCAAGTTTTCCAGCTAGTGGACTAATAACACTGAAATATGTATGTTACTGCTGGGACTTCAAGGTCACTTTGCTCTATATAGTTAATCTGCAGCCTCAGACGCTACAGGAACAGAAGAGTTGTGTCTGCAGCCCTCCCAAAGGGAAGGGTGGATTACATGGACACCAAAACTGACCAAAATATTCCATTCCATATATCTGCATAAGCTCGGTGTAAGGTCAGAAATCACAGAAGTCAACTTCCTTCCCCTTTCTTCTTCCCTCCTATTCCATCTATGGCCAGTGACCAGGGAGGACTCCATCTGTCCATCACTGTTGATTTCTAGGCTCATGCATTCCTGACCCTCATAACTCTCCCCTCAGCTTCTTGTCTGCTCTGCTGCTCTCTCCAGCAGCGCTCCAGGATGTTTCAGAACTGCTCACAGCTCAGCAGAAACCATGGGAGTTGCTGGGGATGTGGGGAGGCAATATCCTGAACATATTTGTATATAAATGTGGAGGCAATATCCTGAACATATTTGTATATAAATGTACATATTTTCTTTTATCGTTAGTATTTAATTAAAGCTGTCTAGTTTAGTTTTCAACCTGTAAAATCTCTCTCCTTCTATTCTCTCTCTTCTTCCCTACCTGGGTGGGAGGGGGCGGGAATAGAGAGCATTATTGTCTCTGGTTTAATTGGCGATCCTAAGTCAAAGAGTGACAGCCTTACAGAACCTCATACAATTGGCCTCTGCCCATTGATTCAGCCTGTCCAGGTCCCTCAGAAGAGCCTTCCCACCCTCAAGCAGATCAACATTCCCATGTGATTTAGTGTTGTCTACAAACTTACTGAGAGTGCACTAAATCCTGTCATTCAGATAATTGGTAAAGATATTGAACAAGACTGGCCCAAATCAGAACCCTGAGGGAAACCACTGGTGACCAGCCGCCAACTAGATTTGATCCTATTTTCCACAACTCTCTGGGCCCTGCCATCCAGCCAGGTTTCTTATGCAGTGAAGAGTACACTTGTCTACACCATGACTCACCAGCTTCTCCAGGAGAATGCTGTGGGAGATGGTGTCAAAGGCCTTACCAAAGTCTTATGATAGCAGTTCCTTTCCTTTGAAGAGTGGAATAATTACAGTGGCAACCCCCCCCCCCCCCCCGCCCCCCCAGCTTTACAAGAGGTAACACATTGTTCACTTTGTGCCTATCATAGACATGCAAAAGGTTTGGCAAAGACTGCCAACTCAGGCAAGAATGAAGTCTCAAAGAAAGTGCATAGAAAAGAATTACAGAGAATTACTGCTATAGAAATGTGGTGGAATACTATTGGTAACTGTTCATATAAACTGAATATTGAAATATGGTTGCACTTCAATGTATAAAATAAAGTCAGTCTACATAGCTCTTATTTGCTGTTCAGAAAATATAATAAAGATGGAGGAAAAGAGAAAGAGACATAATTTTGAATTTTCTAATTGAGGGACTCTTGTCTTTGACTTTCAAATGTGATGAGCTTTTATAGACTCTATGCAATTCATACCAGCTGCAGTTTCTTGGATTCATGCCTTGATTTGTGTCAACTAACTCACTGTCTTTTTATCAAGGTGTTCAAGTGTACAGTGTTGGATTCATGCCTTGATTTGTGTCAACTGACTCACTGACTTTTTATCAAGGTGTTCAAGTGTACAGTGCCTTCATTAAGAACCCAAGTTTTCTGTCTCATCATGTGAGACAGAAAAGCCACTAAGCTGTCATTGAAAAGCAGTCATTACTTCTGAGCTCCTGCACTTGTATGGATGAATGTGAGGATGGCAATAGATTTATGAGTATCTTAACAGATACTTGACCTGTGAGTCAATACAAATGTTTCACTCAGTGGCAGCAGAGGGCAAATAATCAAATTTTGTGAACACAATGGACTAACACAGGTTTTCTAGTTTTTCTTGATTTTCTGAGAAAGTTGTTACAATTTTCTCTTGCTTGTCATTTACTAATCTTATTAGTTAACAGATCCTTAGTATTTCAAGTTTAAGTTAATATAAATGAAAAATCCTAACCACATAACACAAATTTTATTCCTTAATTATTATTCAGATGAATTTAAAACCAAACCAAATAAAATCATATGGCTTAAATTTACGTATACATTTCCATGTTGTTGGCTTTTAAAAATTATTATTATTTTTACCAAGAAAATGTTAAACTCATTCAAGAGTATTTTTCACTTTTCAAATGCTTTTTGATCAAACCACTCCATATGATTTAAAAAATTGCACAGGTTAAAACATAGAAGTTAAACAAAAATTAAAAAGTATATTACGCTATTTTTTACAAAATAAATAAATAAATAGAAACAAAGTAAGCAACCTTCTGAAAGGACAGGATGAACTCTCATGGACCAAGGTGAGGCTGACTAGCCTGTAGTTCCCCAGAGGTTTCTGCTTGCTGTCTTGGACACAAGAGGGACCTTTGCTTTCTTCTAATTCTTTGCCAGGTCCAGCAGTTTACCTCCCCTTGCTGTTCCCTTGCTTATCTGTCAAGAAGCTCTTGGCAATGCAATTCAGAAACCACCCAGATTACCTGCGCCCTGATGTGTTATTTCTCCAGCATACTCTGGGGTGGTTCAATTCTCCCCAAAAGACAAGGCTTATAAGTATGAAGATTCTTTCAGTTGTATAGAGAAAGCCTTATCTGCTTGTTCTTCCTCATCAAGACAGTTTGTAGCAGACACCTATCACACTGTTTCCCACTTTGGTTTGCACAATAATTTGGCTGGCCCATCATTGAATAAGAGAAAGGGTTCCATAAATCCTGCTGCTCTTCTACACAAAGAGCAACTCTTCCCTCACAGCTTCCTGGCCTCTTTTTTCCTAAAGAGCTTGCATAACTCCGTGGCAGCATGCCAGATATTGATTACAATGTCTTTAGTGTTTACATCAGCCCTCATGCTTTGGTTGAAAACTTGGTCCACTGCTTCCTCATTAAACTGTTGGCCATTCTCTCCTTCCTTTCTTGTTCATAGTTTAAAGCTCTCTTACTGAGGTTGTCTAGCCTGATTAGAAAGATCCTTTTGCCTGTTTGGTAAGGTGCATTCTTTCTCTTCCAACAAAACCTCAAAAAATGTCACATAGTCATAAAAATTAAAACTCTGTTGACTATAATAAATAAGAAACAAGCTTTTGACCTCCAAGATCCATCCATCCACTCCTGTTCAGGCTCATTCCATTCACCAGCAAGGTGAATGGAGAAACTACCAGGAACCAAGTCCTTCATCTACATTCCCCAGAGCTGTGTGATCACTCTTTATGAGCTCCTAATCACCTGGCTAGTGCCCACATGGAGAATCACAGAATCACAGAATTGCTAAGGCTGGAAAAGACCTTTGAGATCATCAAGTCTAGCATATGACCTAGCAACACCACATCAGCTAGATCATTTACCCTCGATGCTTAACCATAGACCTGTAACAGTAAATCCTTAACCCTAGACCCTTAACCCTGGACCATTTAACACAGATGTTTACACATAGTCCCTTAAAACTTGACCTTTAATGCTAGACTCCTAACTCTGGACAGAATCATCCCAGAGGATCATCTAGTCCAACCATAACCTAAATCCCCCTACCATAACCTAAAATCTACCCAATCAGTGCTTAAATCATTTTGCTAAGCACTATATCTATATTTCTCTTAAATACTTCCAGGGATGGTGACTCCACCACCCCCCTGAGCAGCCTGGTCCACTGTCTAATCACTCTTCAGTAAAGAAGTTCTTTCTAATATCCAATCTATACTTCCCTTGGCGCAACTTTTGGCCATTTTCTCTGTCTTTATTCACCTGATGGAAGAGGCAAACTCCTGCCTCCCTACAACCTCCTTTCAGGTAGTTGTAGAGAGCAATGAAGTCTCCCCTCAGCCTCCTCTTCTCTAACCTAAACAATCCCAGTTCCCTCAGCCTCTCCTCATAGGTCTTATTCTCTGGACCTTTCACCAGCTCAGTAGCTCTTCTCTGGACTTGCTCCAGCAGCTCTACATCCTACCTGAAATGAGGGGCCAGAACTGGACACAGTCCTTGAGGTGTGGCCTCACCAGTGCCGAGTACAAGGGCACGATTACCTCTCTACTCCTGCTGGCCACACTATTCCTAATGCAAGCCAGGATGCTGTTTTTCTTCCTGGCCACCTGGGCACACTCCTGGCTCATGTTAAGTTGGCTGACAACCAGCCCCTCAGGTCCTTCTGCAACATGGAACTTTCTAACCTCTCATCCCCAAGCCTGTAGCTTTGCATGGGGTTGTTGTGACCAAAGTGCAAGATCCGGTACTTGGTCTTGTTAAACCTCATAGAATTGGCCGTGGCCTATCAGTCCAGTCTGTCCAGGTCTCTCTGCAGAGCCTTCCTACCCTCAAGTAAGTCGACACTTCCTCCAAGCTTAGTGTCATCTGCAAACTTGCTTAAGAAGCACTCAATCTCCTCACCTAGGTCATTAATAAAGATACTGAACAGGACTGGAACCAAAACTGAGCACTGGGGGACACCACTGGTGACCAGCCGCCAGCTGGATCCAACCCCATTCACTACAACTCTCTGGGCTCGGCCAGCCAGCCATTTTTAACTCAGCAGAGACTCTACCTGTCTATGCCATGAGCCACCAGCTTCTCTAAGAGAATGCTGTAGGAGACTGTGTCGAAGGCCTTCCCAAAGTCCAGACAGACAACACCTACAGCTGGTGGATGAGAGAAGAGCTGTTAAGAACTTCCTTCTTGAAGAGCATCCAGTCTTCCTGGAACTCTTTGCCCCTCAGAACTGACTCCCATGGGACTCTGTTAACCAGTGTTCTAAACAGGTTGAAGACTGCCCTCTGGAAGTCCACAGAGGAGGTTTTGGTGACCCTCTCCTTATTTCACTAAGTATTGAGAATTTAACTATTTCATGGCCATTAAGCCCAAGATGGCCTCCAACCTCCACATCCCCCACCACTCCCTCTCTCTTAGTGAACAACAGGTCCAGTAAGGGGCCTCCCCTCGTAGGCTTGCTTACCAGCTGTGTCAGGAAGTTATCTTCCACACACCCAAGGAACCTCTTAGCCTGCCTGCTTGTGGCTGAGTTACTGTTCCAGCGGATATCTGATAGGTTAAAATCTCCCACCAGAACCAGGGCTGGCGATTTTGAGACTTCTGCCAGCCACCTGAAAAAAGTCTAATCTGACTCCTCATCCTGGTTGGGTGGCTTGTAGCAGACTCTCAACAGGATATCCACCTTATTTGCCTTCCCCCTCATCTTTACCCATAAACACTCCACATTGTCATCACTATCATTGAGGTCTATACGATCAAAGCACTCCTTCATATATAGGGGCACCCAACCTCCTCTCTCTCCTTGCATATCCTTTCTGAAGAGCTAGTAGCCATCTATTGAAGCATGCAAAAAGAAGTGTGGAGTAATAGTCTGTCTAACTGACAGGCTGGACAAACCTTGTTGGCCTGTCCATAATGTTCTGGATCAAAACCCTCAGCATGCAGCAAATGTCCCCTGCTAGCAGGCTGAGTCAGCAGAGCAACCTCCATTCCTGCAGCAGTGTGCCTTCCACCCCAATTATTTTCCCTGTCCTGCCTGTGCTCCCAGGCACAAGCAACTCAGAGGTTTCATTTTGCACAAGTCCCTGCCCTTGCCTGTACTGGGACCCTGAACCTGCACTGCAGGTAAAAAATGCACATGAAGCAGGAACAGTCATCCTGGTTCCAGAGTTCATAAGCTCCCAGCCTTGAACAGCCTGTTCATATCCATTTTCCAGCCTGACTACCACATGTGCTGCCTGTGCCTCCTTGGTGCAGCTGCAGGTTCAGGCTTTTGTAGTGCAGTGTCTTGAGACTTATTAGGTCCACCTCCTTTTTTTTTTATTCTTGGTTTTCCCTGATGCTTTGCAGTCCACTGACCTCTTCCCACAGCTCCATTACTCATGTTGCAGACCCTCTACCAGTACATGACTCCTGAAAGTGCTGAGATCATTGCCTGTGGTTCCATGGAGAGGTCCCAGATGTCACTGCAGCGCCTGACCTGCAGAACTAAACCCTCCCATGGGATCTTATGCTGGGTAAAGGCTTCTGATTCATCTGAGTGGTGCTAAGGACTCTGAACTGTGGTGCATGCTTGCCATTGCTGAGCACACAACCTCTGTCTTCAGAATAATTTCAGCCTCCACTCTGCACAAAATACTGCCTTTGTTAGCTGAATTATTAAACAGTGTAAATTCTAGTAAAATTCCCTGTTACAAAGTCTCCACAGCTCTCAGACTTTAACCGTACCAAAATCTGATGTTGCTGAAGTGAAACATTAGACAATTAGCAGACTGTAATATTTTCCAAAGATAAATATATAAACCTAAGACTTGAACGAAATGTTGAAAGAACTATAAAACTACAGAGGAGAAAACATTCAAATGGTAAATTAAGTTTTAAAAATACATTCCCAGAAAGTCAAAGGCTTCAAATAAATATATTTGCCACAAAAAACAGATTCTCTGACAGTTATGTATATGTTATCAGGGACATTCATCAATAGTTGCTGTCTAGCCTCTGGGCCTAATAGTCACAGGCCATCATCAATACGCTCTTCTTGTTGCATATAACTCCAGGTTTTAATCTAATACTATGTTGAAGAAATTCAGTCAGGAATAATAATAAAAAAATGCCACATACATAAATAGAGTTAGTAAAGAGATTTTAATGATTTTGCTGGTAACATTTTGCCTATAGTTTCAGAAGAAGAACCATATAGAATTTGTTGAATATTTGGGCAATTACGAAGCTTTTGGTAAAACAATTCAACATGCAAATAGAAAGAATGCATATTAAATCTGCCCATAACATCCTTAAATTGTGCTGACATTTTTTAGGAATACACTCCCTATTTGTCCCATAAAATGCTAAAAAATGAAAGCAAATAAACCTCCAAAGACAGAGGCATATTTATTACAAATAGCTTCACACTATCTCTTCTAGCTAGAGAAGGGACCTTACATTCTACTAAGAGTGGAAGATACAGTAAAGTAAAAAAAATAAAAAGATTGCTCTTTTAGAGTGTTTTTACAAAAAATCAAATGAAAAAACTGTGTGGAACAATTAGCTGTAAATCAAAATGTGACTATATTGTGTTAGAAGAATAGATGATGCAACCGGCTTGTCATTTCTGAGGTCTTTGATTTAATATCCTAAATCATAAGTATGATGAGTTATTTAGACAGATTCTAGCATTTATCTATTTTCCACAAAGTTCATTTAGAGATATTTAAATCTAAATGTTGAGATGAGATATGAGAGCCTGACATCAATAATCCCATGAAATTATTTATATGACACTAGCTAACCCTTGAAATCTTGGTCTTAATTTGGAAATCAGTCAATCTTCCAACTGATTAAAATTTCACTCATGGGTATATAACTTCTATGTTTTGGGTACAGTGGTATTGCCAGATTAAAGACATTACTCCTCTAGCCTACAAAGCCTTCAGATTTCTGTTGAAGGTATTCTTAAAGGTTAAATACAATGCAGCTGATACCAACACAATGAGTTTTGTTTTGAGCCTAAAATACTACAATAACATAGCCAGTTTGATTTTCTGTTATGTATTGCTTTCCTTAATTTGCATTGGGCTTGCTCAATATTAAGTAGGAGCAACCTAAATATTTTTAGACTTGTGCTAGAATTGTGTCATTACTGCCAAATAACACATTTTCAACTCTTTTAAGCCAACATTTATTGAATATAGTTGTGATACTGGTTGTATACACATATTTCAATTAAAGTATTCCTGATATATTTACGACTTAGGATATCTGGGACTTGTTTTATGAGATCTTATTGTTAGAAACCTGTATTAAAGTCTCCGTGTTGAAAAGTAATTGTAGCAACTGAAATAAAATGTGAAGCGACTGTCTTGAAAATGTTCTATTGCATTTGCAGATTCTGCATGCTGTTATTATCTGAGATTCGCAACTCAAAAATAGAGTTTGTAGTCTAGCCCAGAGCCTGTAAACCACATTTATATTCAGGGAAAAGATCTTCTTTTCCAAATCTAGAAAACAGCACTCTTGAACTGATTACTTAATTACTTCACCCATTCACAAATGAAGATTGAGTCTTCAGTAGAGCTGGTCACAAATAAATGCAAACCAGCCCTTTCCATGGAACTCCAAGAGCTGTTTTCACTACATATCAATTAAATTAAATTTTAACAAGAAGAAGTAAATTTTTTTTACAAATATCATTTTCTGTGAACATATTTTTAAAAATACAAACAAACAAACAAACAAACAAACAAAACAACCCTGCTCAGAAACTGCGACATTAGGAACATTTGCCTCTGTAAAATTGAAACTTGAATTATGAAAGAAATAAACTTAAAAACTCCCTTATAGCAAAGTAACACTTTTTAGATGAACAGTTAGTGTCCGGGAGACTGAACCTTATACACAGAGAGGCACTACTAAACGAACTGATGTGAAGAATGAAAACACTCCTGCTTTGGAAAGAAACAAAAACCTTTCCTGCCTCCTGAGTCTCTTCAGGGAAAGCAATGCTCTCACCTGTGATATCACAAAACAAAACACTAGGTAACAAGTTTCCTATAGATATAAAATGTATATAGTGTATTACAACTTTATTTGTGTTTTAACAAACTGGCATTACTAGATTTTCAACTAAATGACTGGACATAAAACCTCAACATAGAGAACAGGATAATTGTTCACATTCCTTAGTCTGGAAATACCAAATGATTTGAAGCTTTAGCGGTTCTTATGAGAACTTAGGTCTTGGTTCACATCTCCTAAACCACAAAATCTCCTCACATATCTCCCAGTTTTAAATGAGTCCCAGCTTTGAAAGCACTCATTCTCAAATAAAGGGTGAAAAAGGCCTCAAGGCTGGAAGTTCACAGAATGAATTAATTTTCCTTTGAAGAAAAGAATAAGGAGTACTTAACAACTGAGTCTCGGATGTTTAAAATTTAGATATAAATTATAAAGAATTGAGTAAATACAACTCAGCCAAAGACCTACAGATTTAGATAGTATCAGTATATAAAGAGTAATTTCAGGCATTTACAATTTTATTTAACATTAATAGCTATCCTTATATTTATAGGACTCCATTAAATGTTCAATAAGGCAAAGAAAATTGAAAACATCTGGTACATAATATTTTGCAATCTCCTCTAGAGTATGTGTTCTGTTAGCCTTCCACAAGGTATTCTGCACTTAAAATAGGGTAATAATAGGTTGCCACTTAGTATGTGCAGAATGCCAGGAAGGTCATGTTACATGACCAGTGAGAGTCAGGTTCTCAGACTTCATTTTCTGGTGCTAAATCTACAGTCTGTGATAAACTGTCAGCTGATTATTCACAAAATATAGATAAAAGCATAGATGGCTTGGCTTACTTAGGTATAATTCTAATGATGGATTATGGATCTAATAGGAAAACATACATCTTATGGGATGTCAACTATGCAAAGTTAAGAAGACCAAGCAAACAAATCTAATAAAAAAATGAAACATATAAGTAAATGCAAGAAAAGAATAAGTGAATAGCAGACATCATGTTCATTTTGGTTTTTATTAAAGAAAGATTCTATCATAAAAATTTGAGTTTAGTATTAAATTCTCGTCAAATATAAATACTGATTTTGGACAAGATACTGGTGTTAATTGAAAAATGAAGAAGGAAATATTGCTAACAATATCGAAAGCTCTATATAATTTTGAAAAAAATATATTAGTTTCTTTGACTGTAAATTGGTTGTCATAAGGGGATAGCTGCTACAAGTCCTTAGAAATACAAAATCTCAATATGAAAGCAGATAAATTGTATTGCAGGACTGAGAAGTCCTATCTAAGCCTGGAAAGACTATTAAGGAATATTTTTGCTACTGGACATTGAGAAAAAAAGGTCCTTTTCAGCAGATTAAAGTTAAACTTACAAGTCTTGCTGTACTCTTGGGAGAAGAAAAGCAGGCAAAACTAATAACCAGCAGTTAACATAGGAACAAAAGTTTTAAAATAAGGAGGGCAGCTATTGCAACGAGGATAGAGTAACATAGGGAAGAGATGATAAATCTGTAAAAGAAAAAAAAAAAAAACCAAAACAACAAACACAACAAAAAACAATACAACACAGAGGGAAAAAAAAATATGCAGCATTTTACTATATAGGTTACACATGAGTATAAGAAGGAGTAGTCTTCAGGTAAGACCTTACTGAGTTCATGGACAGGAAGGTACTATTTCTCTTCAGTGACCTTTGAATTATTCCATGACAGAGCAAACACTTTGAATAGGAATATAAACACTTTATATTTGTTTTAGGCAGCACTTAGCTATATGTAACCTCATCCTAGTCCATTATTACTTTATATTTTGTGATATTCATGCAGTAAATTATTTTAAAAAATCTTCAAAATTACCTGTCCCAGATAACTCCTAAACAAGGCACAAAGCTACAAACTCTGTCACAAGAAATTAAAAATTGGTAGCTGTTCTCTTTTCAGATAGTGTTAACAGTTATTGAATGAATCATTCAACAGTTCTCAGACTCTGGCTGACAAAAGATAAGGAAACTGTTGTAATGATGCCTTTTTAATAAAGACAAGTTTGGTAAGAAATACGATGTGTAAATATGGCAACTATATTATCAAATCTCATTATTGCTACATTATCACAAACAGATAAAATTTATTGAAAAATGAAGTTAGATATAGCCAGATATCTGAGGCATTTTTTCATCCTCTTTTCAACAGTGGAACACATTTACCAGATACTGTTATAAAGTTTAAAGGAAGTTTTTGAGGTGACCACCTTCCTTCAGGAAGTCTAGTTTTATGAAAAATTGCTGGGTATGAGAAAAGGAAGTGAAAATGTTTAATGTCCTCATCATAAGACTTGGAGGCAGAGTTTGTAATCCAAGCTCCTAAACTAGTTTTCTTTATATTGCCAGCTGGACTGGCAGAAACAGATTATCTCTGTATTAAAATACACTACTCCTGTGTTCTGGATTAAGGTATATATTAATCTGCCAGTTAAAAAAAATAACTGTTGCAATGTTTTCAGAGAATGCTAGTATTGTCTGAATACTTCCTTATATTTCTCTGTTATTAACAGCATACTTTATTTTAGGTCTTTTTATTAAACTATAGGTGGAGTTTTTCAATCTAACTATGAGTGAACAGTGTGCTGCAGGGGCAAAGAAGGCAAACAAGATGCTGTTGGATTGCATCAATAAGGGCATCACTGAGAAATAAATGTCATCATCCCATTCTATTCAGTACTAGTTGGTCCACACCTGAAATGTGTTCAGTTGTGGTCTCTGCTATACAGCCAGGTCACATCAAAGGACTAGGAAGCCTGCCATATAATGAAAGGTTCAGAGAAATGGGTTTGTTCAGCCTTGAGAAAAGAAGTTTTAGAGAACACTTCATCACCTTGTTCCAGTACTTAAATGGTGGTTACAGAGTAGATGTAGCCTCCCCTAAGAGTCACATGGAAAAGAGGGGTCATGGGTTCAAGTTGCTCCTGGTGGGATTCCAACTGGACATAAGAGGAAAATTTTTCATGATGAGAACAATCAGTCATTGGAAAAATTTTCCACCGGAAGTGGTAGGTTTGCCAACATTAGACACCTCTAAAATTCAGGGTGCTGCTCTATCTTGTCTAGGCTGTGATTTTGTCAAGAAATGTTAAACCAGATGATCCCTGAGGACCCTTGCAACTTGATATATAATGATTCTATGATTCCTTCTTTGTCTGTTAAGCATAAAAAAAAAATAATTAAAAATTGTAAAACCAAAATATTTTAATGAAAAATTCACTATAAACACAAGGGAAGGAGGTTCTCTAAATACTCTGTACATGATCCTATCACATCAATTAGAAGTTTCAGAAGTTTCTGACTGAAAAGAAGACCCCATTTTACATTTTGGAGGATCAGAGACTAATTTACCCCACAATATTATCTCCATAGAGAAAGTAAGGTGAGGTGATACTGTAAACTTGAGTTCATAATCCAGAATTTGGGAATTTTTATATCAGAACATGTAATTCTAAAGCCCCTCTGAGTATGAGATGATAATGCAAAAGATGTTTTCATCTGTACATTCTTCCCACAATATTTTTGGGTTTTGAAAAACAAATGCAGGATGAGATAAAATTACTTCCAATGTGGAATGTAATTTCTCAAAGAACTCTAGTAACATAACTCTTCAATCCCCATAGTTCCATATTGACTCAGAGAGAAGAGCAGTTCCTGCTGAACTACTAATACCATTCTCTGTGGCTCTTTATATTCCTTGGAGGTCACAGAATCAAATAATCCGTCTGAAGCTGTTTAGCTTTTTAAATTTAAAAAGTGCAAAACCCAAGCCAATTTGACTGCTGGCCATTACATAACCTAATATAACACACACTGGTGACTTCAGATGTCACTTCAGTGACATCTTCACTTTGTGACATGAGATCCCACAAAAAGTATTCTGTGTGTTACTGCAAATTGCAGTACAATGGTCGATTTTTTTCCAAGAAAGAAAATACAGTTTTGAGATGCTATGATTCACTGCACAACCCCTGTAAATGACCACTATCACTATTGAATATTTACAGAGGAGGCATGAAAGAGAAGTTAAAAACACTCATTTTCCCCTGGATTGCTGGTCAAGGCATCAGTGAAAATGAAAATGTGTTTGTGTAAAAACCATAATCATAAATTATAAATACAGTTTTAAATTAATATATCAGGCCACAAACAACAAATATTTGTGGGCTATGCAGCATTTCATCCTATTTTTTCTAGTGAAATACATATTCTCTGAGATACTAATGACATGATAGAAAGAATTCAGACAGGCAGAGGTGCAAAATGCGTGGGTTTTTTTCATAATAAAGATTTAATTTAACCACATATTAGAAAACGTGTGGATGTATGATAAGATAAAATGAACAATGGTGACAATGGACTTGAAGTTATGAACAGAAAAATGTATTTTATTTCACTTATCTTTAAAATTTACAGTGCAGTTATACGCACACTTGAAGTTTCTTGTTCTTGTATATAGTTATTTAAATTTTAATTACAATTAATTATGAAGGTTTAGCTAGCATTTCAAGGATTGTATGGCATTATATTTCTTTGCCCGTTTGATAGAAAAACTACTTTTTTCATAATTCTGAAAAATTTCACCCTTCATAGATGCTCCAAATTATTTTATCTGCCTATGTAGGATTACAGCTTTTGCTTCTGTTATTTGATACATGTTTCTTATTATGTGTTCTGGTTCTTAAAATTGCAATAGACTATTATTAACATATAAAAAAAGGGGCTGCAAATAATGTTGTAGACCTTCAAAATTCAGATGGAAATACTAGTATCTCTGAAAACCTTGCTTACAAACACAGAGAAAAGAAGAGCTGAAAACCACATACAAGCCTGGAATAGAAGAACAGAAAAGGTCTACCAAAGCCATGTAAATTACTTCCAAACCAGTGTTTCATACAGTGTTTCTGTAAAGAAGGGGATGGAGGTTGGGGATCATCTTCACAGCTGGTATTTTCATGGAGGAAATTACTGGAAGAAATCGTAGAGATGGACTGAACACATAGGGCTTTACAAAGAGCTACAAAGACAAATGAATTATATATAAAAAAAAAAAAAAAAAAAACAACTAGTAATGAAAATAAAAGTATGAAGATATTTAAAAACTAGGCAAGAAGCATAGCAGAATTTTCTTTTTCTCACATTCAGGAGAATCTGAAGGCAAAAAAGAAGTCAGATATTAATAAAGGTATAGTGTGCAGAAAGGGTAGATTCAATAGAGAAAAGAAAAAACACAAGAGAATTAACTAATGGAAAGACTAACAGTGGAGGTAGTAAAATGAACAGATTACAAGAAAAAAGTTAATTGTAAGAAAGACATTAATGAGAACTTAGGAAAAATAGCGTGGACTAATACAACATCAGGAAGAATTCCAAATTACAAGACTGAAGAGGCCAAATATTAGACTGAAATTGGAGGAGAAATATGGATCAAATAATGAAGGAATTTGTAACAAAACCTGATAGCACAGAAGTTTATCATATAAACGAAGAATAATAAACATGTTTGTTTTCATATTATGTGATCATATCCTTATTATACTTATGTTACAACAAGTGATTATTGCCAAGCAGATGGCCCACTATTTGACCTGACCATGTGGAGGACTTAACAGGATGACCCACTGACCCAGATCTTGCATGCTATGTTCTTGTAGATGATGGTAATTGAATTTGTTTAATAATTTAACTGATGTATCAAGTTTCTGGTTTGGCAGTTGTATTATTTATTTATCTGTCTGTTTATTTATTTATTTTTATAGTACAGTGACTCCAAAGTCCTGTCAGAGAAATGCTCCAGCAACGGAAATTCACCCTGTAAAATGTATAAATATGCTTACATAATGAATGTTAGCTGCTGTACACTGTGCCTGTCTGTGACTTAGCTCTGTAGTAAGCTGCAGAAAGTGAGGTGATCCCTTGAAATAGTTCATTAACTGTATATTTCACCTTTTGCATGTATTCTACCATTGATCTTGAAAGGATAGTCATCAGTCATTTAAAGATCACTCTGTTGTGGTTATTTGTCATAATAACGACTCTGATGCAGCTAACTTCCATTGCTATTTAACATATTTGTGCTAAATTTGTCTTTTCATGTACAGCTAAACAGATATAGTGGTCTATCAGCATAGGTAACATTGGAATATTATGAAGTTGCATTATATTTTTCAACTAAGTAATTATGCTTTTGGTTTTTTGTTTAAACATATTCTGTACTAAAACAGAAAAAAGTTTCAAACATATAACTTAATTTTAAGAACATCTACAGAGACATTAAATTTCCCCTGTTATTGATCTTCACATCTCTCAGCTGTCAGGTATGTTCAAATTGTGTAAATTTCCTATTCAGTAAAAGAATCAGACTGTAGAGATATGTGCATTAAAAACAATACTTATGAGTGCCTGTAGAAAACTTTGATATCAAAACCTCTTAGTTCCAAACATTAATATCTTAACCCGTTTTTAATCAGGTAAAAACTGTAGTAGATTAAATATGGGATTAATACATTCAGAAGCAAGATCTTATTTTTAGTGAGGTATCCAAAAATAGATCCAGAGCATATTAGAAATTCTACTCCATTACCAACAATAAGCTGGTCAAAAGAAACTTCCTGCCTCGGTATATGGCAAAGAATAAGGTTTGAGGGCTGCTAATTCTGTCTTCTGAAATGAACCAGCAATATGTAAAGTCCAAAGACAGCTGCTAGCTGTCTTATATGTGTCAGAGTTATGTTGATGATCTTGGAGGATTATTAGAAACAGAAAGATTCAGACAGGCTTATTTAATGTTAAAAGCTGCATTCATAGAATCATAGAATCATAGAATCCTAGGGGTTGGAAGAGACCTCGAAAGATCATCTAGTCCAACCCCCCCGCCAGAGCAGGGTCACCTAGAGCACATCACACAGGAAGGCGTCCAGGCGGGTTTTGAATGTCTCCAGCGAAGGAGACTCCACAGCCTCTCTGGGCAGCCTGTTCCAGTGCTCTGTCACTCTTACAGTAAAAAAATTTTTCCTGATATTCATCTTAAACCTCCTATGCTCCAACTTGTATCCATTACTCCTTGTCCTATCACTGGTCTTCACTGAAAAAAGCTTAACTCCATCGTCTTGACACTCACCCTTTACATATTTGTAAACATTGATGAGGTCCCCCCTCAGTCTCCTTTTCTCCAAACTAAAGAGACCCAGCTCCCTCAGCCTTTCCTCATAAGGGAGATGTTCAACTCCCTTAATCATCCTTGTGGCTCTGCGCTGGACTCTTTCAAGCAGTTCCCTGTCCTTCTTGAACTGAGGGGCCCAGAACTGGACACAATATTCCAGATGTGGCCTCACCAATGCAGAATAGAGGGGGAGGAGAACCTCTCTTGACCTACTAACCACACCCTTTCTAATACACCCCAGGATGCCATTGGCCTTCTTAGCCACAAGGGCACACTGCTGACTCATGGTCATCCTCCTGTCTACCATGACCCCCAGGTCCCTTTCACCTACACTGCTCTCCAGCAGGTCAGTCCCCAACCTGTACTGGTGCATGGCGTTTTTCTTCCCCAAATGCAAAACTCTACACTTGCTCTTGTTAAACTTCATCAGGTTTTTCCCCGCCCAAGTCTCCAGCCTGTCTAAGTCTCTCTGAATGGCAGCACAGCCTTCTGGTGTGTCAGCCACTCCTCCCAGCTTGGTGTCATCAGCAAACTTGCTGAGGGTACATTCTGTGCCCTCATCCAGGTCGTTGATGAAGATATTGAACAACACCGGTCCAAGTACCGACCCCTGAGGGACTCCACTAGTCACAGGCCTCCAACTAGATTCTGCCCCATTGACTACAACTCTCTGACTTCTTCCTTTCAACCAGTTCCTGATCCACCTCACTGCCTGATCATCAAACCCATACTTGATCAACTTATCTACAAGGATGCTGTGGGAGACGGTGTCAAATGCTTTACTGAAATCAAGATAGACCACATCTACCGCTCTACCATCATCTATCCACCTAGTAATTTCCTCATAGAAGGCTATGAGGTTGGTCAAACATGACTTACCCTTGGTAAAACCATGTTGACTGCTCTTGATGACCCCCATCTCCTTGATATGTCTAGAGATAGTGCCAAGGACAAGTTGTTCCATCACCTTTCCAGGGATGGAGGTGAGGCTGACCGGTCTATAGTTACCCGGGTCCTCCTTCTTGCCCTTCTTGTAGACTGGAGTGACATTTGCTATCCTCCAGTCCTCAGGCACCTCTCCAGTTACCCATGACTTACCGAAGATGATGGAGAGTGGACTAGCAATGACCTCCGCCAGCTCCCTCAGCACCCTTGGATGCATTTCATCCGGACCCATCGATTTATGGATGTCCAGATTATGCAACTGATCCCTAACCCAATCCTCATCTACTATGTCCTCACCTATCTTAACTACTTCTGGGGTTATATGAATCTGGGGCTCATGAGAAAAGCCTGCAGGAGTAAAGACAGAGGCAAAGAAGGCATTCAGCACCTCTGTCTTCTTCATATCCTCTGTCACCAGGGCACCCACCTCATTCAGCAGTGGGCCTATATTGCCTCTGGTATTAGCTTTGTTGGCTATGTATTTGAAAAAGCCCTTTCTACTGTCCTTAACCCGACTTGCAAGGTTAAGTTCCAAGGAGGCCTTAGCTTTCCTAGTTGCCTCCCTACATTCCCTGACAACATTCCTATATTCCTCCCAAGTGACCAGTCCCTCCCTCCATGATCTATAGATTTTCCTCTTCCACTTGAGTTTCCCCAGCAGTTCCTTTTTTAACCACGCTGGTCTCCTAGCTCCCTTACTAGATTTTCTACCCATTGGGACACACTGATGCTGTGCTTGCAAGAAGTGGTCCTTGAATATTGTCCAGCTATCTTGAGCCCCTTTACCTTCTAGCACTCTGTCCCATGGGACTTCCCTTAACAATTGGTTGAGGAGGTCGAAGTTTGCTCTGTAGAAGTCCAGGGTTCTGGTCCTGCTGGAAATTCTGTTCCTCCCACACAGGATCCTGAACTCCACCATCTCATGGTCACTGCAGCCAAGGTTGCCATTGACCACCACTGCTTCAATAAGGCCCTCCTTGTTGGTGAGCACAAGATCCAGCAGCGCTCCTCTTCTAGTCGGCTCATCCACCATTTGCATTAAGAAGTTGTCATCAATGCATTGGAGGAACCTCCTAGACTGTGAAAGGCTGGCTGTATAAGTCTTCCAGCAGATATCGGGATAGTTAAAATCTCCCATGAGGACCAAGGACTGCAGTTGTGAGGCTGCTTTCAGCTGCCTGTAGAAAGCCTCATCAACTTCCTCATCTTGATCAGGAGGTCTGTAGTAGACCCCCACAACTGTGTCACCCATTCTACCCTGTCCTTTAATTCTTACCCACAGAATTTCAACTCGCCCCTCATCAGCCCCTGTACAAAACTCAATACATTCTAGTTGCTCTCTCACATAAAGAGCAACTCCACCACCTCGCTTCACCGACCGATCCTTCCTAAAAAGCACATAGCCATCCATGGCCACATTCCAGTCGTGTGAGCTGTCCCACCATGTCTCTGTTATTGCTACCAGATCATAACCCTTAGACCGCACACAGACCTCTAACTCTTCCTGTTTATTCCCCATGCTGCGTGCATTGGTGTACAGGCATTTCAGGAAGCAAGTAGAGCACATTGGTGGGACTAAATCCTCCTTAGCCCATCCTCCTACAGGCCCTGGTATGTTCCTCTTGGGCTTGTCCCTAACAGACCCAGTTTTCTCCCCTTCCCCCTTCACATTTAGTTTAAAGCTCTCTCAATGAGCCCTGCTAAGTCCTGCCCCAAAAGCCTTTTCCCCCTCTGGGACAGGTGCATCCCACCTGCCACCATCAGGCCAGGTGTCTCATAGAGCAGCCCATGATCAAAAAAGCCAAAGCCCTGCCTTTGGCACCAGTCTCTTAGCCATTCGTTCATCATTAAACTCTTCCTGCTTATCTCTCCACCCATTCTTGCAGGAGGTATGGAGGCAAACACGACTTGTGCTCCAGACCCCCTAACTAGCCGTCCCAGGGCCCTGAAGTCTCTCTTCATTGCCCTTACATTTCTTGTAGTAATTTCGTCACTGCCAACCTGAAAAATCAGCAGTGGGTAGTAATCAGATGGATGTCAGTTATCCAATAGACTCCACAAACCATTCACATTACAAAGATCTTTTTACATGTTTTAATATGACACTTTCATGGATGGAATCTTCTACATAGCAATATTGTTGCCTGCTTCCCAGTATCTTTTTCTTGAAAAGAAATCATGGTTACCATACATACAAACAGTAAGTAAGCAAAAAAATACAAGTAACAAGAACAGATTAATCCAAAGTCTACTAAGCAAACCCAAAATAATCCAGAGTTCGGCTGATGTTATATAAGAATTTTTCTTCTGGGATAACTAACATCCATTTTAAAAAGGCAGTTCAAAATTAGAAATATTATTTGTAATGCACCTAATTTTACAATTCAAAAGAATGATATTGTGTAAACTCTACCTGACTGGGTTTTGCTCAACTTATAAAACAAAAAGACAAATATATTTTAAAAAATCTAGATGATTGTTTTGTTTTGTTTTGTTTTGTTTTGTTTTGTTTTGTTTTGATAAAATGTTGAACAAGAAAGTTGCATAATATGATTAATGGGATGGCATTAAGAACAAGATGAAAATCAGGATAGTGGGCTGTGTAAAATTCCATTACTAAACAACCTTTTTTTCTTTAGGAATAACAAATAGTTCTGGAATATTAACATCCACATGTATAATTAAAAGAGTATTTATGCAAACCATAACTCCAGTCACACAACGTATGATAGGAAGGATCTCAACCCTGACATGAAAGCAGAAATACCTGTGGTCACAACATTGTGAAACATCATATGTCACTTATATTTTCATTCCTAAATGGAATACAGGAAAGTGAGCCTTTCATTGGCTTGGTTATAATGATCATTGCCACATAGAAAATATTAATTAAATTTTCAACTCTGATAAATGTTTAACTGTTATTTAAAGCAACTCCAATAGCAGAAACAAAACAAGCCATAGCAGAAGAGTGTATAGTGTATGAGGTACTTGCCGGGAATGCTGGAGACTAAAGCCATTGCGTGCAAATACACATAAACTAGTGAGACATGAGCAACTCCAAACTTTTCAAATATTTTAATGTTGTACTGCTATTTGCTTTAACTGATTCTGAATAAAATATTCCCTCTAAGGTTGTATGACTGTTCCAGCTTCCCCTATGAAATTACAAGTAATATTTGTGTAAGGAAAACGATGGGGGTTTTTTTTGTCTACTTAGGAATCTTCCATGCCTTGGGAAATCATGACAGCAGTAACTGCTACTGAAAGGAAAATGCTATGGGAAGTTATTAGGAGAATGGTGCAATCAAAAAAAAGAAAGTATGAAAGTAGAAAAAGAGAAATTACTGCAGAGTTGGAGGAAAGGGGTAAATGATTTAACAGTTCCTACTCAACAATGTCAAAAGCTTAGATTCATCCCATCTAACTTTAGGTGCTCGAGATTGTAGGCCTAAGCTGCTCAAACCAAACAAAGATAAAAGCTCCAAGTTTCAAAACTAGCACTGCTGTGGTCCTTGTAATGTGTAGCAGATAATTGAGAAGATATTAAAATATGCAGGTGACAATCAGTGAAGTTCCTCAGTCTTCACTAAGATTTTTAGAAATTCCAGTTATGCAGCTAGGCAACAATGTAACAAATTCTGATACTGAAGATAATTTTGTTGACAAATATTTTACTGTTACTGAACAAAACTGTTTTTGTAAGCAGAAAGACTGATGAACTGTGTAATTGATAATCAGTAAAATGCTGTATTTTTTTGTCCTTAAAAGCTCTCCAGGAACTTAAAAGCATTTCTGTCATATTTTTTCCATCCTGAAAAAGTTGTTAGTTAGAAGGGTACATTATGACAACCATAAAAGCTTGTCTATGCACTGAGGCTGTGCATTGTAAAGAAATAAAGATCAGAGCGCTCTTTCACATTATTTTTAAGGTGTAAGGAAGGTTAATTTACACATATGAGACTTGCTGTGATAAAAAGCTTAAGTACACTGCATGTACAAAGATGACGATTTAATGTTATGTAGTAGCTTTTACAATTAAGGAATTCAACAAAATAAAAAGCTGAGCTGCTATCTAGCAATTGTATAGAAAAAGACACTACAGATTTGTTCTAGAATTTCAGACTAGCACGGTTTGTATTGTTTTGTTGTGTAGCTTGTTTTTGTTTTTGTTTCTGTTTGTTTTTTTTTTTTTTCCCTCAGAGATAGTATTATTAATAGTTTCACACTTAAATAATGAAAAATTGCTATATTTGTTCTCCTCTGGAGAGTTACAATTCAGTCCTTTGGTGAAGTGTAAGACTTCTGTCATATCACAGTATAAAATTAAACCTGAGTCTATGTTTATAATGTGATAGAAAATTTAAACTGATAGATTGGCAGCACAGAAGAAAAGGTCAATCTTTACTCTCTCTCGATTGAGAGAGTGTCTTTCTATAAAAGTAATAAACAGTTGTGCTTACCAGGTATGATAAACATTTTTTAACATTTTAACATTTTCTAACATTTCAGTGTAATTAATTTTTAATTTATGTGAAAAAGAAACATCATTACCCTACAGAAGTGTGGATTTTTAAAAATAATAATAATTAATTATTATTATTAATTATTAATGTATTTATTATTATTATTATTATTATTATTAAAAATGCAGCTCTTCTGTTATCTAAAACTCATAGCATTTGTTCAGGATTTGGGCATGAATTCTCACATCTGTTAGATTCTGGAATTACTACATCTGGTCTTGTTCACAGGGGATTTCCTGACAATCAGAGTAACAGATTATCCCTTACTTTCCTTCACATTACTCACAGCATAGAAAGAAACATAAGGAGAGATAAGTTTACTGTAAGCAAGCAAGTTTACTGTAAATTACAGATTAATGGGAAAAATATTCAATTTGTTGCTCTAAGCGTCCTAGTATTGACAGCATACCTTTGTGCACTGATTTTTGTGGATACCTCTCCAACACAGATTCTTTCTTAGAACTCAGGAACTTTAGCCTGCCAGTTTGAGGCAGATTTTCTCAATATTTGCAGTGCATTACATTGGCTTCTGAATGGAGGGAAATAGTTATGCATTCATGCTACCCTAAACCTTTGATCTTTCAAAGGCTCAAACTCAGGAGTGTCTTTCTCTCCGTCAAGAGTACACTGTGTTGAATAATAAGCTGCAGAAATCAAGAGGTCTTTTATGTTTCCCTTATCTGAGAAATAATTTTTGGAAGCAGAAAATCAGCCTAAGTGTAGCTGACGTGGTCTCAGGATTCCATGGTATATGACGTGGTATGATGCTTTCTTAGAGTGATTCCACCATTTTCCAAGTGACATTTTTGTATACTTTCTGTAATTCTTTCAGCGAAAAAAACCCACAAGAATATAAGAGGAGATTTGTGGAGTCAGTGGAAGATTAAATTCCAATCAGAAAAACAAAAATCAGTTAATCAAACAAAGAAACACAAGACCCCCCAAAAACCAGAACACATAATAAGCAAAAGCAAACTGTAATAAAGTCAATAACTATATGACTTAGTGTAATCAATTTGGGACTTCAGAAGAAATAAATTATACTAAAGTACTCACTTACCAATTAATACAATATAATTTTATGAATCATAGGCAGTGTATTACAACAATAATTAGAAAAAAGCACAAATCTAATTAAAGCAGCCCCTAACATTATTAGCAGCTCACATGAATTAATGATGTCTGCATCTCATACAGTAGGGGAAACCTCATATAAAAATGCTAAATTACAACCAAAGTAATGGAAAAGACATGGGTAATATGATTTCTCTCTGGTTTTAATAGAATAATTTTCCTTTTTTTTTTAACAGAGAGAGTAGAAAATCAACATTCATTAGTATCTGCAAAAATATCATCTTAATCATATCTACTTGTATTTTTTTTTTTTTTTAAAGCTCTGCATTTAAAAAAATACATTCTGAAGAGCAAACACTTAATAATTTTTTTATTTCAATTCCTAAAGCTCTCTTGTTGGAGCTATTTCTCCAGGGAGCCTTTCTATTGACTGTACTCCTCATGACACTGACCACACCAGACACCTCAGTTCTGCTAGTGTTAAAACAACAAAATCAAAGCTACAGGAAGAAAACTGACATGTTATACAGTGCAGCTAGAGACCAGGGGGGCAGCTGTAGCCATATTTATTTAGCTTCTGTTTTCAACTATGTTTCATAGTTCTTTAACATTTAGGAGAACTCTAGGATCTAGGCAAAATGTAGTATTTATTGCAACGTAGGCTGTGTTCATAGTGCTGGGAAGTGTCATTAAGCTGTAAATGGAAGATCAAATAAGTACAGCAAAATCTACATTTGCCCCAGCATATTTCAATACTATTTTTGAACTAACAACTACTTCATGTCAAAATTCCCAGCTATGACTTTGCAGTCAGAATTATTACAGGAATAATGGAAAAATAAGCATATTTTTTTCTAATACTGTCTGCGTTTTTAGCTGTTCTGTAAAAAACTACAACAACAAAACTAACACAAAACCACCACCACCACCAAAACCCAAAACCAAATAAATAAATAAACAAATAGACCCACATATTGTCAAAGGTTGATCAGATTTTTTTCTCCTTAATTGCAAAAAGCTTAAGATCTCTGCAAACAGAGCAAATGGCCATAATGAGAATATTTCTTTAATTTTCACCTTGTTATATAGAGACAAAGTTAAACTATACATGTGTATATATGTAGGTATCAGATAAAATAATACTCATACTTTGAACTTTATTAATTTATGTATCTTTTTATACCTCTCAAATAAAACATTTCTGTGCAACTGTTGAAGGTAAAAATAAGAATAAAAGAGCAAATATTTAAGGAAAATATTTCATTATTTTTTATATTCTTGTTCATACCTGGAAAATTATTTTAAAAATCATATTCTTAAGTTACTATAAAAAGGATTTTTTATGATTAATGTCAAGTGAAAAAGCTGCTAATCACTTATCCGTCTCACCTGTTTCACTTTTTCAAAACAGTGAATGAACAGCAATTCTCTGGCCAACACTGAATATTTTGACTCGAAAATGGTTTTCTACTTCGAAATAGATGTCTCTGTTTCATGTGAACCTTTATTTTTCATAAATGTCTTGACATTCCTTTTTCAGTGGATGAGCATTAACTGAAAACAATATTCAATCACTTTTGATATTATCTCCAGACTGAAATAAAGACTAGAATGATAAAATAATAGCAGATTATAGAAGTGCTCTCCTGCATTATAAGAAATGAACAAATGTAAGAGCTGGAATTGGTTTTCTGAATTATTTTTCTGTGGTGAAAATATTACACAAAATAAAAAACTAGCTAAATACCAAAAAAACCCCCACAAATAACATAAATCTTTGATATGTGTTTGGGGAAAAAACTCTAAGAGAACGAAAAGAAACTCAATTAATTTTAAAATTTAAATTCAAATTTTTAAACCATTTGCTTTTAGAATTACTAAAAAGACTAGTATTATTCAACGGCATTAAGCTAATTATCTCCAAGTAACCAGTTAAATTCTCATGATTTTTTTCTCTTTTTTTTAAAGCAATACCACTAATACTTTCTGTCAGTTAGCTTCTGTAATATGCTTCTTAATTAGTTCAGAAGTGCACAGGAAGACTGATTTTATTTTCTTTTTTATTTGCTATTTCATACCCATGAAAAAAAGAATGCAGTGAACATGAACATCTCGAAAGTTAATGTTTTTTTCACTATGGCCTTAGAGAGTATAACTTAAAAGCAGAATTATTCTATCCTCTCTCAATAATGATAAAAACCCTAATGATGAAAAACAGTAACAAAAATTCAACCAAGTAACAAAAAATAAACAAACAAAGACAATCTGAGAAAAAGCAATGCAACTTTTGAGTGTTTCAAGACTAAATGATATGCCACAGGAGCTGCACGAAAGCAAGATACCAGTGAATGCTAGTGGTAAGGCCTTAAAAGAACTGTCAAGAAAGCTACTCCCTGCTAGATGGCAGTTAATCATAACGTAAACTATTGCTTTGGCTCCCTTTTTCTCATAGCAACTCACTAAATTGCAACAAATTATTTCAGCTCTTCGGAGATTTGTTCAGATGACTCTCAACATTCCATCCAAACAACTCAAATTATTTTAAGAACTTGTAATCTTGGACAGGCCATGTGTATCACATGTTAAATAAATACAAACTCTGGTATAACTGTTCTTTTGCTGACATTTCTTGAATTTTCATTAAGTATTCTGTAGATTTTCTTATTTTAAATTGTGTCTTGACAGCTTGGGGACAGAGTAAAAACAACTTGCCCTAGCAGCCTCATAATGGAGAGAAATCTGCTGCTGCCTTTTGCTCATGGTGTTCTTAGAGCGTGGTTTCCATTTTGCACTATCCCTTCTTTTTCAGTATTGAGCAATCCAGCCTACAGCCTTTTACAACCCCTGTGTGAATATTGATTCAGTGGTTGAGAATTTCTAGGTTTACGTTTTTGCTGACTTTTACTCCTGCTTTCAAAGCCAAAAGGTACATCAAACTTTCAAACTCTTATTTAAGTTATAATTAGCTGATGATATTTTCAGAAGCTCTAGCCAAATTAATCAGCAAATTCTTACTTTTTAGTTAGTTACAATAGCCTATAAAAGAATCAAAATGGTTGCTCTCTCTGTCCAATGTTAATTGAGGATGAGACTAACAAATTCTGTTTTCCAATGTATAGAGCAGCACTTTGAAAATTTATATACAGAAGTACATATTACAATGTAGTTTCTAACAATATAATATGCAAAGTACAGAATATTTTTGTTTCATGTTGATCTTCAACAAATAAATTAACACTTTCTTACTGTACTTGGCATTGTACATACATCATCTCTATTTGCTAATTCTCTGTTTTGAATTTGACAATTTTTAAATGAGCTAAAACATTACAATAGTGCTAGTGAGACCGAAAAAACTGAAAAAATGCCTTGACTTTTGCTTAATTTGTTACGTGTTTGATGCAAATAGACATCTTCAATAGCATAAACTCCCAGTGATTTTAGCACAAAGCTCCATGGACAGTATTAATACCTTTAAATCTAAACAGTGAGAACACAGTTAAAATTATTAAATGGTTTGAACTAACACGGTAAGTTCAACAAATTTTACCACTTAGAATTTTACTCCTACTAAGGTGAGAAATGTGCAATATTATGCATAGTAGTTGATCATTTTTTTTTTTCAACTAGTGGAATAATAATAGCCCTTTTTCTTTTCTTTTTTTTTTTTAATAATATGAAAATTAAAGCATATTCTGAAATATTGTGTCATCTTGAAGTGAACTTCATGTTTTTTGACTGAGAATAATGGGATGTGAGAAAAAAATTTTACTAGCTGAGAAGTTGTAAGGGAGAATACATGCAAATGCCCCTAGGTGTAAATGCAAATAGCAGTTCTTACATTTGTACTGAAGAAACAATGAAGAATACACTAATATTACTTATGAGTTTGACCGCTTTTTCTTTTTTGTAATTTATTGGGTCTCTATACTAATGATTCTATATGCAGCTTATAATATTGTTAATAAATACTTCTTCAAGAGCTTAGTCATCACATCCATATTTTTTGTACTTATGAGTAGGTATCCATCTCTGTAGGATTTTAGCATTACATTAAGAAGGCAATGTGACTTAGTTTATTTTATTCAATCTTTGTATCTCTGCAAGCTTCCTTTTAATTCAGATGAATATATTAAAACTTGTAAAACAAAATTACAAAAAAACCCATCATAATAGCTGACCTTCTTAGTTAAGCCCCTGAAATGCATGCAATATTACAGTGACGTTCAGAGAAGTATTAACTGTCTTCTGGGAAAAAAAGATGTGTGTTATTTTTCTTTCTATATCTAATCAGTGTTCTAGTTAAGGTAGTGTTGCACATTCTGTGGAACAAGAGAAATGAGAGCATATTGATAAGGGCGTTTCTGATTACACCAGCATCTTTTGAGGCTGGAGTACCAATCATTGAAGTAATTATTCTTTTCATTCTTTAATTACATTCTAGTACAGAAGACTCAAAGCAGGAAAACTGAAACCAGCCCAGAAAAGCCCACAATCAAACTCGATTGTGTCCAGGTTCATGGTTGCAGCTTTGTTAAACAACATGCCACATGGGCTGGACATATTGAATATAAAAAATGCCATAAATAAATAAATAAATAAATAAATAAATCTTCTCCAGCTTTGGTCATGTTTGCATTTGGTACAAGTTTTCAGGAAAGTATGAGTTAGTTTTTAATTAACCTTACTAGAAGCAGCTATGATTTCTAATGATGAATTATGCTTTTCGTTTCTAAGTCAACAAATGTTGAGCTTGTAGTGGTAGTATTTCCCTCAGTGATATATAACATAATCAAAGTTACACCTTTCACTTTTATGAAAAGAACACTATCTAATTAGACAATATGCCTAAAGGCATATTTAAGATAATGTATCATAAATGAAAACTTAACCTTCAACCTTCATTTTCAAAAAGCGTATTTTCTAATTAGATAGGCAAGAAGAAAGTAGAACCTGTACTTGTACGCTTCACAGAATCACAGAATCACAGAATCACAGAATCTTAGGGGTTGGAAGGGACCTCAAAACATCATCTAGTCCAACCCCCCTGCCAGAGCAGGGCTACCTAGACTACATCACACAGGAACGCATCCAGGTGGGTTTTGAATGTCTCCAGCAAAGGAGACTCCACAGCCTCTCTGGGCAGCCTGTTCCAGTTCTCTGTCACTCTCACTGTAAAGAAGTTTTTTCTGATGTTTATGTGAAACTTCCTATCTTCCAGTTTGCATTCCTCGTCTTATCACAAGACATCACTAAAAAGCCTGGCTCCGTCATCCTGACACTCGCCCATAACGTACTTGTAAACATTGATGAGGTCACACCTCAGTCTCCTCCAAGATAAAGAGACCCAGCTCCCTCAGCCTTTCCTCATAAAGGAGATGATAGTTTTTGTGGCTCTGTGCTGGACTCTTTCAAGCAGTTCCCTGTCCTTCTGGAACTGAGGGGCCCAGATCTGGACACAATATTCCAGATGTGGTCTCACCAAGGCTGAACAAAGGGGATTGAGAACCTCCCTTGACCTACTAACCACACCCTTTCTAATAAACCTCAGGATGTCATTGGCCTTCTTGGCTGCACGGGTACATTGCTGGCTTATGGTCATTCTCCTGTCCACCAGGACCCCCAGGTCCCTTTCTCCTACACTGCTCTCCAGCAGGTCAGCCTCCAACCTGTACTGGTACATGGGGTTGTTCTTCCCCAGATGCAACACTCTACACTTGCCCTTGTTTAATTTCATCAAGTTTCTCCCCACCCAACTCTCCAGCCTGTCAAGGTCTCCCCGAATGGCAGCATAGCCTTCTGGTGTGTCAGCCACTCCTCCCAGTTTTGTGCCATCAGCAAACTTGCAAACACACAGGATCTGCACTCCACCATCTCATGATCACTGCAGCCAAGGCAGCCATTGACTGTCACTGCTTCAACCAGTCCCTCCTTGTTGGTGAGTACAAGATCCAGCCACGCTCCTCTCCTAGTTAGTTTGTCCAGCATTTGTATCAAGAAGTTATCATCAATGCACTGGAGGAACCTCCCAGACTGGGAATGGTTGGCTGTGTAGGCCTTCCAGCAAATATCTGGGTAGTTAAAATCCCCCATGAGGACTAAGGCCTGTAATTGCAAGGCAGCTTTCAGTTGCCTGTAGAAAGTCTCATCAACTCCCTCATCCTGATCAGGAGGTCTGTAACAGACCCCCACAACTGTATCTCCCATGACAGCCTGCCCCTCATTTTGTACCCACAGACTTTCCCCTTGCTCCTCATTGGCCCCTGGACAGAGCTCAAAACATTCTAGTTTCTCTCTCACATAAAGAGCAACTCCATCACCTCGCTTTGCTGACCTGTCTTTCCTAAAAAGGAGAGAGACATCCATGACCACATTCCAGTCATGTGGGCTGTCCCACCATGTCTCTGTAATTGCCTCCAGATCATAACCCTTAGAGTGCACACAGACTTCTAACTCCTCCTGTTTATTCCCCATGCTGCCTTCATTGGTGTGCAGGCATTTCAGGGAGCGAGCTGAGCATGCTGGTGGCACCCTTGGGAGGCGGGAGGCCTTCTGGTCTTCATTAATACTAGAACAATGCCCCATTAGTTCAAACCCAGCTACAACCCCCTCCCACTATGAATGTAGTTTAAAGCTCTGTGAATGAGCCCTCCTAACTCCTGTCCTAGCAGCCTTTGTCCCCTGTAGGATAGGGTCTTCCCACTCAATGCCAGCAGGCCAGGTGTCCTGGAAATCAAACCATCCAGGAGTTTTGTCCCCTACCCCCTTAAAGTCCAGTTTAAAGCTCTCTCAATGAGCCCCACCAACTCCTGGCCAAGAACCGTTTTCCCCCTTGTTGATAGCTCTATGCCATTGTTTACTAGCACACCTGGTGCCCTGCAGACATCTCCATGATCGAAAAACCCAAAGTTCATGTGATGGCACCAGCCTCTAAGTCATTCATTAATCATTTGTGTTTTCCTAGTCCTTTCAGCTTTTCCTGCCACTGAAGGAACCAAAGAAATTACCACCTGTGCTCCTGATCCCGCAAGCATTCGACCTAGTTCTCTGAAATCCCTTTTCATCACCCTGGGATTTGCCTTGGCAACCTCATCAGTGCCCACCTGCATGACCTGTAGCGGGTAGTAATCAGAGGGCTGCACCAGGCCTGGGAGTTTCTCAGTAACATCACTAACCTGGGCCCCAGGGAGGCAGGAGACCTCCCTGAGGGTTGGGTCTGGCAGGCATATAGGGCCCGCAGTTCCCCTCAAAAGAGAATCTCCTACAACAATTACCTTCTTTTTGTTTTAGCAGAGGCAGTCCTAGTGCATGGGGCAGACTACCTGGGCAACTCCCTGGATGGACCTTTGTCAGTAACCTCACTTACCTGATTTTCCTGATCCAGGGCCATATACCTGTTGTGTAGGGGCACATGGGAAGGTGAGGGAAGCTGGGAGTGGGTTTGCCTGTTGCCTGAAGCAGGGACCCACTTCCAGTTCCCCTCTTCTCTCAGTCCCCTACCTCTGCCAGGTGACAGAAAGGCAGAAGGATCCTCTACTTCTCATGAAGCCTCCACCTTAAGGTTTTGTCTCAAGGATGGTAGGGTATTGCTCCACCAATCTATTTCTCTTTCACAATCCGGGATATTCCGTAATCTTTCCACCTCCTCTTTCAGCTCAGCCACTAGGCTGAGTAAATAATTCACCTGGTCACAGTGTACACAGGTGCTCTCTCTGCTCTCCTCCGATGCGACTGACAGGCTGAGACATTCTGGACAGCTGCATTCTTGAGAGGCACCTCTGTCTGGGTTGCCACTGTCCACTTTGCAATGTTATTTGTTTTTGTTTTTTTTTCTGAGTGGATACCATGGCTAGGTCTTCTTCAGGGGGGGAGAGAGGGATGATCACTAGCCAAGTTCTTACCTTGAGCCAAGAAGGGGACTGTGTGCCCTGCCTGCACAAACTGCTGCACAAACTACCACACCATGCCTTTCTACCACTCCACACCCTGTTTGCCTACTCCTGTTTGCCTGCTCCTTGTCACCGCATTCCTGGTCGCCAGCATACCCAGGGGCTGCTTCTAGCTGAGGGGGTCAGGCCACCTTCCCTTTGTCTCCACCCATGGCGAATCAGAGCTAACGCTCCCCAGAAGCTCTCATTCCTCTCTCAGGGACAAGGGCTGGGACTGACTCCCTCCCACTCTCTCCATTTCTCTCTGTCTCACCTTCTCTTCCTCAGTTTTGCCAAGGGTTTCCTTGCTGTTTAGCCACTGCAGAAGGGGTCCACCAGCAGGATCCCTCAATCTGGTGTTGCTTGCCTGAGTGGATTCACTGAAATGGCACTTAACACATTCATTACAAAACAGGGAAGAAGGAGTTAAAGAGTTAATGTGATTGGTTCAGTAAACAATTATCTGCATGTTTAAATGGGAAAACTGAGATGTTTGATGGAGGTGGAAACAGGGATTTTATTCCATACAAAATCCACTTCTTCATTTTAAACTACTAGCTAACATTTTCTTTTCCTTGCTAGCAAATGGATATAAGGTTTAGTGAAGCCACATCAAAGTTTCTAATATTAATTTAATAGAGTAACTGAAAATTGCTTAAAATAACAAGCAAAACCATAGTGCTTTGGGGAAAAAAAGGTAAATTATTTTCATAAATAGTAGTGATTCTATGTTAAAAGTGCATTATAAAAATAATTTTTCAAAGTCCACTATGTTTCTCTACTGACATAAGCTTTTAATCTCTGAAAAAAATTTTCTTTTTTTGAAACAGAGCACCTTTAAAAAGAAAACTTATTTCAACTTTTTAAAGGCAAATTTTCTATATGAAGTACTCAGAAATCCATGTAAAAATGCAAACAATATTTTCTAACTACATCCCACTTCCTTCCACTTCAAAAGAACTAGGTAAGTTGCGGTAAAAGCATAGAATTGTGGAAATGAAAAATATAAATTGGAAAGGATATGCTTTCCTTTGTTTTCATCAACAAAATGAAGATATTTTGAGAGCCATTTAAAAGCTGATGTAAACTAGCAAACTATGCAGTGCATAACCTGAAGCTAGCCTTCTTCCATTCGGTAATAAGTGCAGAGAACAAAAGGGTAGCATTTTCCTTTTTTGTAGGGTTCCTCTGTATAATTTTTGGCTCTTTAGGTAAGAGCTTTCCTTTAGTCTAGCTGCTATTATGGCATATGTTTCTCAAATGTCAGGATAATGATTCAATCTCTTGACGAATGGGTTGTGTCTCAAGGGGTTGAGTTATTACTGTGACTAAAAAAGTATGACTACTTTCCTCATAAATTCAGAGCGAACTCTGTTTTGGAGTCATTAAACAACTATCATCAGTTTACCACTGAACATTATTTTATGTTTGGGAAGAACAGGAGGTCATAATAACTGAGATGAATATACATCTGAAACAGATTCACAGATGCCTCTTTACACAAGTTGTGACATTATTCTTGTGTTCCTGAGAACTCTGAGACAAGAAGGCTCCCAGAATGTGGTGAGAAATGTAGTCCGTGTCGTGAGTGTAACATATCTATAGAGTGTGACATTTATAAACAGAAAAGAAACATGGTGTGCTTTGGTTTGAAACTAGGATTATTATTTTTTTAAATTAATATTGCAATTATTTCAACTACATTGTTAGCATTAGCTTCTCTGAAGACAGTTTTCCAAAGGTAGTTTTTATAGATCTGGAGGCTTGTATGCCTCATTGGATTTAGAGAAACTGAAATTCTGACACTTATTGTTTAAATGATTTGCCAGCTCAGGACTTCTGAGGTGAATAGATATGTCTATACTGTATAATGCGTTAATGTGCAGGATATTTCAGGTAACTCTGAATAAGTCAGCTGTGTGCATGCATGTATGTATTCAATGTTTGTACATTAATCACGTTATGTTAATAAAATAGTTTGAGAATGTATTGCAAAAAATTGGTATTGCAAAGTTCCTTGCAGGAACAAGTTTGCCCAGAAGTGCAAACATATATTTTTTTAATGGGAATATTACCACTATCAAACTCTGCATGTAGAATTCAGCTTCAAACTTCTAATGTTCATTGCATTCACTTATATTGCATACATGTAAATAAAAATTGGATCAGGTATGGAACTCGTCTAAGTCAATATTCTGTTTAGGTTATAGAAACATACCTGCAGAAGAGGTACAGGTTCTATGGTAATGAGAAGCATTAAAAAAAACCAACAAACCAAAACAAACAACAACAAAAAAAAACACCCCACAAAATCCCCAACTATGAATACTGGTATGAAACAACAAAACATCTTTGGTGAAAACAGGCCTTTTTAGGGAAAATCCAGAACTGAATTTTGAAACAAAAAACCTTTATATATTAAATTAATTTATCTTTCAAAGAAGGAAAAAGCGATCTGCATAGAGATCTGGCAAAAATACGAAGACGTATGTGCTATGCTCAAATCTGACATTTTTACATAGAAGAGAATTGATACTACGTGGCTATTCTGTGTCAACATTGTCAGAAAAACATCAACAAACATCTTTCACCAAATTTCATACTTAATGTATGTACCTGTCTCTTATGAGGCTTGTCAAACATTCTCTCTCCTTGAAACTACCTTCCCAAAGAGAAATCACACCTGGCTTCATCTAACAAATAAAAATATTATTGAGCAAGCTTTCAGAAATTCTGCACTAGAACTTGATGAGACACTTTCAAAGTTCTCAGGAGTCTTCTAGGGTAAGAAAACTAGTTACTGACACACAAGTTTTTGTGGCTGAATTAATACTATGCGATGGTAAAAACAAAGCAAAATGCCCGCTTAAAAAAAAAAATAATAAAAAAATCCTCCTCCAGGTTCTGAATATCTTTTAATTTCACATTTTTTCAGAGATAAAGTAAAATCAATGTCAGAAATATGAGATCAAAAATAGTGTTCTCTTATTTCATATAATAATATTCACTGAAAGACATTGTATGTTTTAAAAATTAATTCCAGAAAGTATATGACCTAACTGGTGTTACAGTCTGTCTTTAACTGTATGATAATATAGTGTTAGAATGCAGAAACTAGTGTGTCCCTTAGGTCTTCATTATGATTAAACTGATTTAATTCCTTTAAAGTTTTAGAGCTGAACTAGCTCATGGATTTTTAGGATTCACAGCATGTAGAAGATTGACTAAACTATAATTCTTGATAATGTTCTAAAGATAAAATTCTGCAATGGATTAGTTATTTTTTATTCTACTGTATAAATATAACTTTAGCAAAATTAGGGTGGATGAGACATCAAAAAACATTACATTGCCTGCATGAACTATTAGTAGAGGATGCTTCTAATATTGATCTAAAAGAATGTATTCTAGCCTTTCAGCTATGATCCTCCTACTAGAGGATTGAAATAGACATGTTTTAAGCAAAAAATGACTATATAGTGGAGCATTTCTCAACAATGCATTCATTTGACCAGTGAGATATCTGGTCACTGGTTAATATGAAGAATGTGTCTTTTTAGGAACTACTTAGTAGGGACAGAGGTTTTCTGAAGTATAGAACTTCATATACCAGACAAATGAGACTAATTTGCCTGATAACAGCTGCATTTGGTGAGTTTTACAATAAGAATGTGACTTTTAGTTAATACTACTGCTTTAAAAATATTTTGGAATTGTAAAGTAGCTTTTCCCAAGTGTATGTATTTGTGGCAATTTCTCATGTGAAAATTGCATATTTTAATTTTTTTGTGTGTGTGTGAAAAAGGTGCCCTTAACAACATAGCACAAGTTGAAAATGTAGAAAAATAAAACTATTCACAGTAAACAGGAACAATTCTAACCAACATTACCAGTCATAGGAATAAGACAGCAACTTTGGAAAGAAAGAATTCACAGGGTTGAAAAGCATGTAGAATGAAACTAACAGTAATGTTACTGTGAAAATCTGGAAAAAATAACATTAGCTCCCTGAAAACTAGATTGCAGACAGCTCTGTCATCAAGGATGTCAAGAATTTAGAAAGAATTTCTATAAAGTCTCAGGTACACTGACTAAAGAAGAGAGATCATTGCTTATAATGCTAGCTAACTTATTTGCAAAGTAATGTAAGAGCACAGAGCTGACGCAACGTTGTGTTTTCACTTCTTCACAACAGTAGGAGAATATGAGATAATTATACATTATATTCAGTCTGAATATATAATTGTCTTGCAGAATAAATTGTATCCACTGAGGAATAAAACACTTAGTGGGTTATAGTAAGACAAGATGTAGCATTCTGAGGTTAGCAGGAAGTGCCTACTGATTGTGCAAACTGTGCAAGCTTTCCAGAGTGAGGACTTTCAATACTTTTAAAGAGGGAACACAGTCCTATGTATCCCAATGCAGATTATATTTTGTCATCTAAGAATGAATCATTTGTGTCACAGTCATTACAATGAAACTATAGGAACAAATATTCATATTAGACAGAAAAATAGAGAACTTTGCTATGAGACTCTACACATAACCACTGATAATGTATAAATTTATTTCTCAACACATAGTGAATAATATCCAGAAACCAGGATGATCTTTCTGTCAAATTTCAAGTTCCCAATTCCAATTAATCTGTAGTTAAATAGAGCAAGGTGAGAAACTTCTCTGAAGGACAAAATTAATCTCTTAAAAATGGAGTGTGATTTTTTTTTTTTTTAATTCTGAATATTCTGGTTAGAAATCATAGTAGTATAAATATGAAAGAGAATGGCCTAGAGATCTGCAAAACAAAAATAAATTTCCGATTTTGAAAATATATCAAAACCACAAAACTGACAGACATAGCCTTTTCGGAATAAATTGTAAATCCAGCACAACTGCCACTTCTTCAAAATTTTTCAGTTTCCTTGCCAGATCTATTTTTTTCTCACCTGCATCAATTCCCATTAAATGATGCTGTGTAACTTGGAAGTGTTCACCTTGGGAAACTGAAAAAACAACCAACCAACCAAAATACTTTATTGATTTGAATTGCCATTTTGGAATTGTGACATAACTTACTACTGTGAGTTTACCATAGCAATAAATAATCATCTAACAAATATATAATATTTTGTAATTAGTATCAATTATACTTGGTACACTTCTTACATGGAGGGTCTTGGTAAGTTATTCTAAAGACACCTTCCACAACATTTTGACAAAATATTTCCATGGTTAATTCTTAGTGTCATTTATGAGTCTGTACTTAGCATGGTTTGGAGCTTTGAATTTCTAGTCTGTTAAATAAAAATTAAATATTAAATATTATATTGCAAATATTATCTGAGAGTAATATTCTTGTCTGTTGAGCATTTGCAAGCACTCACATATGTTTATCTTTGCGGATCATTTCTTGTAATAATGAAAGGCCAAATTTGACCTTCTCCTCTGTTACCCAGATAAATTAACACTAGAAGCTAAACTGACCATGTAATCAAGGCTCGATTGAGAGAAGAGAAAGAAAAACACCTTGCATTATCATTCATCAGAAGTGTATTCTTAGTGCTCTAGATAGTAATTTTCCATGAAAAATATGAGATTTGTATGAGTTGTTTTGTTTTGTCTTGGTTTGGTTTGTTTTTCTGTTTGTTTGGTTGGGTTTTTTGTGGGTTTTTTTTGGGAATAAGGTCACTTTCAAATGGGAGCAAGTTTGAAAGGTCTGGTTGGCACATAATGAATATCACAATGAAGATCAAATGCGTAATGTCTTAGGTAATGTGTACACAATAACTTCAGTAGCATCAGAACAATACTGCCAACATAAAAAGCTACATTGTAGTAATTTGCATGCCTTGTCTGGAGTTTGGGAAAGGTCAGAGCTAACTTTGGAAAAGTCTAGTACACCTTCAGAGGTCAGTACCTCAAGGTAGCTTAAACAAATGGGGAGACAGATGGCTCCTGTGAATGGCCTTAAAGAACACCATTCAGCATTATGGTGTATTATTATGATTCTCTGCCCTTTTTAGAAATGTCAGACTGTATCTCAGAACAATAAATACACAGATGAGGGTGTCTGAAAATCCATTTCCCCCCCTAGGAAGAATTCACATTTCTATGAATTCTGGGTAATTATATGAATTTTTATTAATAGACCTGGAAACAAATTCACGTAATTGTTTTTCTCAAGTTTAGCTTCATTAATTTTGGGGAGTACTCTTTATGTTATTGTATAAATTAATAATTATTATTATATTTTTAAATCAATATTTTTATGGCTTCTGGATTGTTTTTGTGTTAAAGTTAAACTAATTCTAACATAATTAAAGTAGACGTACTGCCTATTATTGTGATCTCAAAAAAGGACACACTTTTAGACATAGAATTCTATCACTTAAAAATTCAATGAAGCTGTAATCCAGACTGCCATTTTCTTATGTATAATCCTGAAAAGAAAACAATTTGTTCCAGACATTTCTATTTAACATAAGATACGTTTAAGATAATTTTTTAAATTGCTTTATATGTAAAATATTATAAGCTAAAGCCATTTGTCTGCTTACTGTTTCATAGACAGCTCTACTTTGAAGAGATAACGTATTAAACTTCATGAGTAACTGCACCATAAGATACATTTAATATCTGCATCACTCACTATCACAGTCATAAAATCTATGAAGATCAGGTACTTCTTACTGTGCAGGCGAAGTGTTTTAGTAGTTACCACTTAGATTACAGGCACTTATACTTTCAAATTTATTCTGTATTAAAACAACTATTTCAATATTAAGTGTACTAACACTGCATTCTTTTATCTCAAGCATCATGATCTGATGTACTGTGTAAGAACTGGATTTTAAAATATTTTTTTCAAGAACAGTGAACCTAACAGTATTTTATGGAACACTTTTGGGTTTTTTTATGTATCTTCAGAACTAATTTCCCTGATGATTACAGTTCGTCATAATGCTCAAAATGACCCTTTATAATGCTGAAATAACTCATAATGTAATGGAACAGCAGAATATTTATTATTTTATTTAATTGCAACATAATGAAGTGGCTTTGAATAATTTCTTTTCACCTCTCAGTAGGACAAGTCTATTTACATTAACAAAAATAGTCATGTTTTATATAGGTGACTTGAACTCAAAGGTTTTAATTATTTTGTAACTAAGATTACAATAAAATTTGAACTAGGAAAAAGCCTGTCTTCAAAATAGCAATTTATACATAGAGCCAGATAGTAACCATAGATCAAGAGATTACAGGATGAAACAGCACTGTAAACTATCGCTGAATGTACTGAACTACAAGTTTGATGTGAAATGGTCTACTTCTCAAGTGGAAGATGAAGCAGCTTCAAATTTGTTCTGTCTGATACCACCTGCCAGCTCCCTCAAGGTTTGTTAGAATAAACAGGAGTTTAAAGAGTTCAACAAATCACAGACAAAGGCTCTTCCTCTCAGCTTTTTTATTCCCAAGTATTACAATGGATATCACACAAGATTCCTGATACAGGGTAGAGATATGTCATTTTACAACCTCCCTATACTGGACAGAAAATATTTGAAAGCAGAAGCATGTGTACTACAACTTGAAAACTCAGCTTCTGTGGAATAACATGAAGTGTGCTACCCAGTATTATGTCCATATGACTGTAGTTCCCTTTGATGTTGTTCTCAGGTATGGCAAAGAAAACTCTAAGCACTTTCTTTTTAATATTTTCTGCAATGTTGCAACTGTCTGCAGGTTTATAACATGCTTACACTTCAAAATCCCAGGAAGTGCAGAAATCACTTGCAGTAGGTTCTCCAGCCACTTTCCTTTAATACTTAAATTCTCAACTGAAATAAATAAAACTCTGAAAGATGTTTTAAAAGAAGCTTAATTCCTATCTGCCAGATTTCACTGGCATAGACCTAGTAAAACATACCTTCCACCTGTCCATTTCAGAATAACAAATTCAAAACTTGAGAAGAATAAAGCTATTGAAATTCTTAGATTCTAAAAAATCACCTTCTAGAGTGCAACACAATTCACTAAATACCTTCATGGCAATTGTGGGAGAAGATAAAAAAACAACATAAGGTAGAATTAATTAAAGCAGGCAGTAGATAAACAACATGGTTATGAAATAAATTTTTTCACATTGTTTATTAAGTTCTTGGGTTTGTTTCTCAAGGAATACAAAAGGCAAGCTATAGAAATAAAATTCACAATCCCCATGGACAGAACCTAAAAAATATACTGACTTTATGGGACACTAACATTACCTTCCACCCACAAAGCTTTATCAAAAGCGTTGAAGGTCCATAAGCAGTAGCTGCTGGGATCTGTCTTTGAAATACAAAGCTGATGATGTTATTCTAACTCTGTTTTCTTCTCCTCAATGAGTACTTGTTTTAGATGCAGCTATCCGTTGTCAAAATTTGCTTTGCACTTAAGTCAGACCATCTTATCAAAAACAGATCTATATGAATATGGTCTATAGGATCATGTGATTGAAAAAAGAGTTCTCATAGTGTTTTGGTTGATGTAAAAAGGAGAAGAAATGTCAACCCTGACTAACTGATTTGAGCATCTAAGACTATAAGGAAGGGAAGGGCCAGATAGCAGAGCTGCTTTATATTAACAGAAAGCATAAACAGAACAATGTCTTGAGGATGCACTAATGGAGATATTTCAGAAAACAGATAAAATATTTTAGTTGAAACTGTGGCAAGAGGTGAGATCCTCAAAGGGTCCAATGAAGTTTCCATAGAAAACATCTGGGGATGAGGAAATAGACAAGTTGAAGATGACACTAAAACAGCTTCATATGTTTCTTCAATAGGTTGAATTAGGAGATCTAGGCAAGACAGCAGGCAGTGCCCACCACCCAGCCCCCTCGCCCCACCCTGACCACAATTATTATTATTTTTTTAATAAACAGTGAGGGAGGGAAATGGATATAATTAAAGACTCACTCTCAAAGCAATACAAATTACAGTATTTTTCAAATATCTGCATAAAGATTGTCTATATTGATTACAGACGGAATTTTAGGTTTCACCTCCCCTAGCTTTTCTGCAAGGACTCTAAAATGTTCATTATCCACTACTTTTTCCTAATCTGTGTGATGGATTTCCATAAGCTAAAAAAAAAAATAATAAAGAATTGCAGATAAAATTATTGCATACTGCCCTGGTATGAGCCAGGAGAGAACCAATTTTATTCCTAGCGATTTTACTTTTCAGCTGTGTGTTTTCTAGGTAGCTTCACTTGCTGAAATCTATGGCATGTTTCTCAATGTCTGTTTCTAGGACTGATGATGCCCCATGTTTATAGTTACTGCCGGAGAAGCAGAAGCAAGGACACTGCTTGATTCTGAAATACATCTCATACTCCAGAACCAGAAGGGAGTAATGGGGTCACACCTGTGACCCTCTTTTGGGGAGGAGCAGATCAGACAGGTGACCAAAATTGACCAAATGAAGTATTCTATCCCATACATGTCATGCTTGGGATAAATTTGAGGGATCATGAGGATCAAGTTTTCTTTATCCATTGCTAGCATCCTGGGAGGATTCTGTCCTTTCATCTGCCTTTGATACCCTTCCATGTGTTCCTGAAACCATATGTTCCTGCATCTAGTTCCCATCTGCTGCTGACTCCAGGAGCTGAGTCCAGGACTTTTCTAGGGCTCTCCTGTAGCATCCTTGGTGACATGAGTGCTATTGGGGTAATGGATACAAGTTGGAGCATAGGAGGTTTAAGATGAATATCAGGAAAAATTTTTTTACTGTAAGAGTGACAGAGCACTGGAACAGGCTGCCCAGAGAGGTTGTGGAGTCTCCTTCACTGGAGACATTCAAAACCCGCCTGGATGCCTTCCTGTGTGATGTACTCTAGGTGACCCTGCTCTGGCAGGGGGGTTGGACTAGATGATCTTTCGAGGTCCCTTCCAACCCCTATGATTCTATGATTCTATGATTCTATGATTCTATTTGGGGGTGGGAAGGAGTAGTTATAGTGGTTTTGTATATATTTGTACATATTTAATTATTTTCCTTTTCATCGCTACTACATCATTAAAGCTGTGTAGTTTGGTTTCCAACCAGTAAGTTTCTCTCGCTTATTCTCTCTTCTCTCCCTATAGGGGAGGGAGAGGGGCTAGTAAGGAGTATCTGTCATTCATGTAATTTCTGGCCCAGTATTAAACTGTGACACATACTCTAGAAAAACCATAACATTTGAAATTAATTTTTACAAAGGCCTCTTATTAAATGGAATTATTTTTTCTCAAAGAGGAAAATATTCTCCTCAGAGAAGTATACTATCATACAAAAATTACACGTTTATGTTGGCCTTCCAGTGCAGGGTCTCAGGACCTGGCTGGGCTGGTCTTGGCCCCTTTCTCATTTTATCTGGCCTTAACCAGCATCTAATGACCAAGTGACCATTGTTGAATATGCTGGAACTGCTGCTCTATGAGTGCTTTATCTGAATGAGGTTTGACGTTCTCAGTCCAAGTATGACCAGCTATGGACTCTAATGTCTGTAAGTGCTAGGGAAGGTGATGAAACACCTTCCAGGCTTTAGCTGGGAAGCAACAAGAAGAAAGCACATTATGAGGTGAAATATCTATAAAAAGATTTCTGGCATCTTTGAATACCTCTCAATGAAGACTGAGAGATTTTTTTAGCAGGTATCTAAAACAACACAGCACCTCTTTGTTTTTGAGGAGTCTGATGTCTCAATCTCAGGACCTGGGATGAAATTGAATGAGTGAGTATAGTGGAGAAAAGGTGACAGTTTCCTGGCAATATATTGCTTCAGTATTCATGAAAAATAAGGTAAATACAAAAGGCAAGCATTTTTCTTTTGCCCAGTTTCACCTCACAGCAGTCACAACATGCCATCAAATGACTCAACAATAACTAGAAAATTCTAAATTAAAAAATAATAAAAATTTAAAAGTAGAGCAATATTAAGCTTATTATGCCTTAAAGCCTGAAAGAACCAGTTGTTCAACAGCTCGTTCCTTCTAGGCAGCTTTTTAGTGACTTCCGGTGAGCCAGCCTGGTCATAGAACTTCAGCAGGGTCTTGTAGTTTATAATTTCATCCCTCACCTCTTGTCATGTAATGTTTAAAACAGTCAAAACTTCAGAAGAAATTATTTTTTAAATTAGTTTATACAAATTTTCTAATTAAAAATAAAAACAATTTATTAAAAAAAGAGATAAAAATAAATAGTAAGTGTAAGCCTCCCTATACACAGACAACTTGTTTCATAAAGCACCTGACTTGTTCCTGCATAGGGCTATCTAGTTCAGTCTGGTCATAGCATGGCACTTTAGTGTGCTTCTCTCCAGCCAGGAACAAACCATAAGACTTTCACTGTATTGAAACAGCTTACTTGCACTTTCAGGATTTGTACTTTGTACATTTGTACTTGGGCAGATGTACTGCCCAACTTTCACTTCTTGTGTGGTATTTAATTCCCATCTGTATTTCTAGACAGCAGTAATTTAATTTATCTGACTTTCTCATGTAGGAATAAATTATGCAGATCATTATTACTTAAGATAAATTCTCAAGTCTAAGTTTATTCAAACTTAACTCTTTCATATTTTGTTTTGTATTTATTAAAAATAAATAAATGTACATGTGAGATTAGGTGGACTCTTGTTAGTGCTTTGAACATGGCATTTCTCCCTCTCTCTCTAATAAATATAACCACTTATCTGATTAATCCTTTTAGGTGCATTCTCTTGCTTTTTTCTCCATCATTTCTAGCTTACAAAATGTGAACAGATAATAACAATGGCTGCTAGCCATGAAATGCATGTTTCTGTCCTTTGAACTATTGAATTTCACCATATTTCTGTTACTCTGATCCTAGGAGAGTCAGGTTCTCCTAGGCAATGTTCTGAATTTCTTCTAGTAGTGTCTCTCAATTCTTAATCAGGAGGGTCCTATGTCTTTTGCCAGGGGCACTACTGAAGTTTTTAAAGAATATCATAAACAAATATTTAAATATCTCTGCTGGATATTAATTTACTGTTCAATGATCTTGTACTTTAAAACAAGCTTATATTGTGTTCCCTGAGAAATCCTCAACTGCCTTATAATTCTTGGATTACTCTCCATCTCTTCCAATGTTTCAATAATGAAAAATGAATGAGTAAAAACAAAATTTAATTTTAAGCTCGTCTTAGGAGAAAGCAGATAATTTAATTTTATGCTATTCAAGAGTTAGCATTCTGAATATATGCCCGAGTTCCCTAAATAAACATTATCTCTACTTGAAAATAATATTTGAAATATCAGATATTTAAAAGTAAAATAAAAGTGAAATTAAATGAAATAAAATAAAATAAATAGCATCTGTGCACTGTACACAGAGATACATTTTCTCTACAAACACCTGAAATCATTATCTTTCTTGTGTATTGTGCTTACTTTCTGTCAAACTGAGTTCCAGGGAAAAAAAATAAGAGAGGGAAGGTTTTTTTTACACAGGAAATTCTGATAGTTTACTGAGCTTGCTTCTATTATTTCAACTCTCTGTTCCGTTTCTTAATAGTGAACTATATCTAAGGAACTGATATTTTTTCAACTAAATAAATGGATACAGCTCTAGTTGGTGCATTATTTTACAAAGAAAAAATACTGCAGTTGCAGAAACAGATGGTACTACATACTTTGTGAATGTGGGCAATATAGTAAATAAAATGTTTTTGAAAGGCAACAGAAATACACTTTTGAAATTCAGACCACTGACAATTTTAATTTTTTTTTTTTTTTTTTTTTGAGAACAGGTACTACTGATAAGTATTCCACATATATGCACTGGTTAAGAAGTTGTTAATAAATTCTGAAGACAGTTATGTACAAGGGACACTCTAAGATGAAAATATGAAGTATCACAGTGCAGTCATGCAGAACTAGTAATAGAACCTATGGATATATCCACCACCGATTTAACACTCAACTACTGAATTAGCAGATTTATTACTAATAAAAATCACTGCTATATATGCTTTATTTTGAAATTAAGTGAGTGGATTTCTGAATACATACATACATTCATGTTTTTCCAGCCCTTCAGGAAGTGAAACTAATTCAGAACTGGTATGTGGGAAGGAAGCACTGGCTTTTTCAAGTCCTTATTTATGGGGCTGGGGGGTTGTTTTGCTTTATTGTATGGTTCTGTTTGTGTTTTTTCTTTAATTTTAAAGAAAGAAAAGTGTAAAATTAAGCAAACCAGACTGATCTGTCATGTTTACATACTATTGCAAATATAAATATAAAAGGTGATGAAGAAATTGGAAAATATTTTTCCTCTTAAAAAGGAGCATTGATGACATTGGTTTGAAGAATATTTTAAACTCAGGAAGAGTTCATATACTAAAGCAAACTTTATAAGAGGCTGATTTTGCTTATTTTAGTATATCAGCACCACAGTTATGAGAATAGGACATCTTTTTACAGCTCTTTGAGAATATGAAAGATCAGACAGTTTTATAAAATCTTATGCACTAGTGGTCTGAAACAAAAATATTAGTATGAAAGCTACTTGTTTTAAAATAGAGTTGCCTCTATTTTGAAGGCATTGTGAAAGACATTCGCTGAAAAAAGAAATTGTAAGTTTTTAATGGTAATAGATCAATATTTTATTATTACCTGTCAGATAATTAGTTGAACAATTGCCTCAGCTTTTTTTTTCAATGATTTATAAGAGAAACTGTTTACCTATAATAAGCAAAATTACGCAATACTTGAGTACCTCACAGCAGCTTATGTTTAAGTCTACAGTTAGAAAACAAACGAACAAAGAAAGAAACAAAAAAACCCACACCAAAACGCCAAAAGAGTTATCACACGAAAGGTCTAGGTACTCGCTCGTTTCTTTTGCTCTAGTTAATGATGACCCTTAAAAAAAGTATCCTAAGAATTCTGGATCTTAGATTTGTGATCTTTAATGCATATTTTTCTCTTTAAATGTATTTCATAAAGGGAAAGTTGCATTGTTCAAAAAGAAAATTTGGATCCTGCATCATGGAAAAAGACTCAAAAAGGTGTTGTTCTCCTCTGCTTCTAAACTAATTGCTAATTGATACATACTCCAAAACTCACCAATTTGTGTGTTTTCCAACACATAGGCACAAGGGTTGATTTGGTCCATGCGCACAGAAAATACAGGGAGTATGAAAATCTTGGAAAAGACTTGTGAATTTTGCTAGTCATTTAAACAATATGAAAGCTGTGTTGAAATGGAGTATTTGTATTAGCCAGAAAAGTAGTGATCTCATCTTCAGTAACAGCATTTGTGGATATTGTGATATCAAGGGGAGTACAAGTGTTCTGCTGTTAAAAGTATATTTAGCTATCATTTAGGCAGACATTGTTGCTATAACTCTTCAAAAAACCTTATGCTGTTTCATTTTTTTTACAAAATAGCATGAGGCAAGCTAGCTGTAGGGCTTATTATCGTCTCTTTGTAAGGGGAGATACTTTTTCACCACTGAGAAAGCTGCAGTTTTAAAATGATATGTAATCTAATTATATATGCTGTAATAAAAAACAAGGTTTTTTTATTAAGGAAGTGTTTACAAAATGGAAAAGTATATAGAGAGTAATAAAGATTGAGGAGGTGATTCAAACAGCCTGTCTGATAAATACAGTTGTACATTTTTAGTGGAAGAAGAAATCTCAATTTGAATGACCATTTACTCTGTAATAGCACAAAATTTGTGAAAACTGATTTTTAAAGTGTTTGTCCTACCTTAAAATTCTAAAATGGGGTAAATAGTTTTGTTGTCTAATAAGAAAATAAAGTAGCTTTGCATTTTTCCCCCCTCCAAGGAGCAGGCACACAAAAATGAAATGTGTTTTTCAGTAATGGCAGATGTTAGCGATTTTACTGACAAACGTTTCTACATGGTAATTCCTTACCCAGTCCTACATTCCAGACTAATTATATCAGCATTTTTGTGTTTTGTTTTGTGCTAAAATATATGCTCCATTAATCAGGACAATACTGACAATACTGTCATTGTAGTGGACGAATCTTTAAGAGCACTGAACCCTCTCCTAGCCAAATGTGCAGCATTTGTAGCAGATAACACAGCTAATGTGAGAAAACCAGAATGGTGTTCTTAAAGGAGTTCAAGGTGTTAGACCATATGCTCATAGACATTGTATGTACCTTGTCATGTAGGTCATTTTGTTTTGCCAGGAATACTGTCACAGCCCAAAGACAACAGAAACCACAAGAAGTGTGATTAACCAAAGGATACGGAGAGAGACAGAAACGTTTTGTAAATCTGTGATATTTACTTGCAGTTGGAACTTCAAGGGTTTGAACTGTGATAAGAACTTTTACCTGATGACTTCAGAGAATTGCTTGGAAAGGAATTTAACAATATATTATTTTAAGCATAGCTAAAAATCAACTATCTATTTTTACTTCTTTCACCAGTCCCACTAAGAACTATAATACAGGATTATGAAAACATTAATCAGAGAATGGGAGTTTTAAGAAGTTTCTGTGAAACATTTAACTGCTTAAGTTCCTTCCTTGAAAAAAATCTACTTTTCTTTCTTTTTTTTTTCTTCTTCATTTTAAGATTTAATTCCCTTCGAACAGGAAATAGGTTCCAAATTTCTTTGAAAATATAACCTTAAAATGCTGTAGCTGTATGGTTTTTTTGAAAAAAACCCACAAACAAACAAGAACAAAAACCCAAGCAAACAAAACCAAACAAAAACCAACCAACCAACAACAACAAAAAAAAACATAACAAAAAAAACTCACAAAAAAACAAACCACAACAAATGCCAGAAACCCCAAAAAACCAAACCCAATCTATAGAAAATCTAGAGCTGCTGCTCTGAAGTTATATCCAGAAAATGTAAAGAGAAAATGAGAACTGAGATAATTTGATGAGTGAAACCATTGTGTTTCTCTCTTACTTTATTTTACCAGAGTGGTAATTTTTTTATTAGAGCAGTACATATATTCTGGAGAACAAGAATTTTACTAAAAGGAAGAATTTTTTGTTGTACTTAAAAAGGAAAAGAAAAAAAAAAAAAAGAAAAGAAAAAAAGGAGAAGAATAGAACAGATCAACCTGACTGGTTTTACAGCAGATAACATAATCCAGTGTAATTGTTTTTAGATTAAAAAAAAAATAAATAAATAAATAGAAGTAACGTAGCTGAATAAAAACAACTTTAAAGGTGTTGCTGAACTATTCTTTCTGAATAGAATTATCAGAAACATTTCTTGGTATGTGTGTTCTTCACAAAGATAAAATTATTTTGTACATATTCACATGTACAGACATTTCACTCCTGACTGTTCTGAATCTAGAACTACCTGTGAAAGGAGAATGCACAGGAACAATGAGATACTGAACATATTGAAGAGTATTCACATATTGTCTACAGGTCATTCATTACATTATTTAATGCACATTCTGTACTTGCAGAACTATCCCTGTGAGCTCATTTTGCAGAAACCTATGGGCTTTTATTTAGCTAAATATAAGAACATTTTTGTTTGTTTGTTTCAGAAATACCTTAAATGTAATTATTTTATACAGTTCAATATTTTGCATAACTTCTGAAACTACAAAACATAGTGATAAATAGCATGAAAGGAAAAAATGCCAGCTTATAAAATATAAGTGGAATTTTAATTACTTACTAGTATTGTATGGATGAAGAATATCTCAATTAGAACAATATTGGGAATCATTATTATAATAAATGAAAATCACATAAGAGCCCTTATGTATTTCTAAAAACAAAATTTTGTTATCACTGAAATATGTATTTGTTTTATAAAACTCTTTTTATTTTGGGGTGTGCTCTTGTCTGTTCTAATAAACACACTTTTTTTCCTAGAAAATATTCCATCTATATTTTTACTTGAACCTATGTGAGAACTAGTCAGATGACAAAGAAACAGTGAAAAAAAAAATAAAATACTATACATGGAAAAAGTTGTCTTTACTATTTAAAGCGGGATAAATCCTGCACTCCATCAAATTTTCTGTCATAGTACACAGAATAGAAACTCTCATTCAGATAAATCCAGATAATTTATTTTTTTAAAATAACAGAATAATCATATCCATAAGTTTTTTTCAAAACTGAATAAAACTTTCTAAAAACTGCTACAGCATGAGTAACCCTGTGTATTTACAGATGAAGATATTTCTTGTCATTTGCAAATTGCCATCTCAGACAAATGTATTCCCAATGCGCACAGTCACAGTTGAGAATTCTTTTTCTCTCTAACAGCCTTATGAAGATTATATTTTTTATTGAAAAGAACTGGAGTTTATGCATAAATTAAAGACAGAGTTGTGAGAAGTTTCATCTACTTAGCAGACAAGAATGATGATAGTATTTCTGACAGTAACTTAACTAGTAAACAATTCACAAGAGGGTGAGATGACTTTAGATTGTGATTTTTCACTTCAAGGTAATTTTCTCTGTCATAATGGCTGAAGTAGCTGTCTTACTACTTTGACCTATGACTTCCCAAGCTGCTGGTAAAATTTTGGATTTAAAGGCTCAGATCAGGAATAGTTTCAGTTCTCCCCTCTTAATACATCTGACCCTAGGAATCTAGGGATATTACTTGCTACTTGAGCTGCCAGTCTATGGAATCCAATAACTACTGATAATGAAATAAGACCTTTAAGACTTATGTTTCAAATTAGATTATTATCTAATCCTACAAATAGGGACTGTGTTTAACACAGAATTCCTATATTGTCAAAGAACAGATGAAATTGAAGCTAGCAGTCATAGTAACATGATGTTTAATTAAATACAACCTCAACAGTTGCTGGCTCTAAAAGAAGTATGAGATCATTAATGTCCACTGGAAAGCTTTATTTAGCTCTGTAAGCAAATCTCTTACAGAAGGCATTTAAAAGGAAAGAAGTAAACATTGTCTTATTTTCTGGAACACACATTGTGTGGTGAGTTTAGCTTTTTAGTCCAAGTAAACATTACATTAGACACCTCTGCAAGAAAAGTAAAATTAGATCTTCCAGATAGAAATGACACTATAAAATAATTGTGACTTCACAATTTTTTGTTTGGTTTGGTAGGCTTTCTGGTAGCAGCGGAAGGGCCCCAGGGGTGGCTTCTGCAAGAAGCTTTACCCCAACTCAGGTGGCTGAAGCCAAGCCATTAGAGAGACAAAAATGCACCTCTGTGACTGACATATGAATGAACTGATAGAAGAGAGCAGAGAGAGCAAAGGAGAAGAGCTGTGATGGAGAGGAGAGGAGCAAAGAAGTGCCAGTGATCCTGAGGCGGGTGAGGAAGAAGGGGAAGAAGGTGCACAAACAGAAGTTCCCACACAGCCCACAGCAAGATGGCTGGCTGGCTCTGCTCCCGGACTCAAGGATGAGCATGGTGGAGCATCCCCCGAAGGTGCCAGGAGAGGCAAATGTGGACCTGCAGCCGTGAACTTGGATCTGCAGCCGTGGAGGACCCTGTGCCAGGGAAGGTAACTGTTTCCAAAGCAGCCTCTGACTCTGTGGAAAGCCGACACTAGAGCAGTCTGTCTCGAGGGACTGCACCTCGTGACAGGGACATGTCAGAGGGGTTAATGAACTACTCGATGCCATGGGAGGGACCCCATGGGGAAACAGGGGAGGACTGTAGGGAATTCTTCTCCCTGGGGAGGAAGGAGCAGCAGGAAACACCAGACTGTGACCTGATTCTAAACCCTGTTCCCTGTTGCCTTGTGCTGCTGGGGCGAAGAAGGTAGACAAATAAGAAACAAAGTAATTTGGGCCTGGGAAGAAGGGAAGGGTGGGGGTAACATATTTAAGCACTGTTATTTGTTTACTCTGTGTCCTGTGTGCATTTGATTAGTGTTAAATTATTTTTCCCCAAATTGAGTCTGTTTTGCCTATGACCTTAATCTGTGAGTGAACCTCTTTGTCCTTTTTCTCAGCCTATGAGCTTCTAGTTGGCCTTTGTCCTCCCCACAGTGTGTGTGTCTGGGGGAGGGGTGACACAGGGGTGTGTGTAAGTGGCCACGTGTCTCATTCTTTCTGGTTGTCTTAGGCCCAAATCATGACACTTCACTCACCACTTTGCTCTATTATACTCTGTTCCAGGGTAGAACATCAGAAGATGACCACAGGAAGAAATATACATATTGCAATATACACAAAAAAGTTCTTCTGGGTTCCACTGTCCTCTTGTTTGCTGGCTTATTACAATAGATATGAGTTAATTTGGCCAACTAAAAATGACCAAATTTAACCTCAGCTTTAGGATCTGAGATTAAAGAATAGGAAAGGGACTGATGCACTGCACATCATATTGTGGTACTGTGACTTCCAGTTTGTATTGGTTGATTCTGCTTCTCCAGGTCAGCATAGAAAAGAGACAAGGCCATTCATAGGCAATGAAAAGACCTAGAGAGTGCATCAGGTAGAGTGGGATCTAGTGGCTGGAAAAGAACTGGTATTAAGAAAATGACAGAAAGCATTCATGAACCTATGGGGAGGAATATTCCCCAAGATAAGTGTATGTTGCTTAACCTGTAGAGGTAATGAAATTTACTACTCAAGCATGTTACCATTCTTTCCTGTTCATTTTTATAAGTTTGATATTCAGAACAGATCACAGTTATTTTTTTTCCCTGATAAATTGTGATAGAAACAACACAGCACTCTGTGTTTTCTTATTAAGAAATAAGACCAAATATATTAGCCGTTATGATCAGTTCTGAACTGGACAGACAGCTAGACTATATTATTTTTTTTAAGTCCCTTACAGCTATGGTATTCTGTGGTGTGATAGCTATACTATGCTAAGATACATTATGCTATCCTATGCTGTCCAATTAGAATCTCTGTTTACCTTGATTGACAATGAATTAATTATCCCAAGATGATTCTGTTTTGTCAACCGTAGCAGCTGGCAAGTAATCTCCCTGTCTTTATATTGACTCACAACCTTGTGACAACGGAACAAGTAGCAAGACAAATGGAGTATGAGAAGCCTAATTTGAAAAAGTTTATGATTATGATTTTTTTTTTTTCAAGTTCAATCTTAATTTCAACTAGAATATGAAAAATTACACATATTCTGTATTTTTCCGTCATTGATGTTTCACTGCTGTGAACTGCAATGAACCAATACATGGCACATATCTATAAATAATTTTTTATACAAAATATTTGTCAATTTTGACAGCTCAGTGTGATATGAAAGCAATAAGGGAATGATGAATAAGTATTCATTCCAGTTCTAATAGTTGTGGGTTTGAATTTTTTGAATGTGGATTCAATTGGAATATTGTAAATTTTCAGAATAGCTACTGCTTTCTACTAATTTCTTCATATAATAGTTTTGAAAGGCACTGCACACCCTTCTTTCCTTAAGAAGTCTTGATAGGAGATATAAGCACAGTGTTAATTGCTCAGTACAACCACTGATTTTAATCTGAAATTCTGAATTTTTAAACTGAGATTGATATTGATGTTTACTGAATCAGTCCATACATTTCCATCATGTAAAAATCAATATCAATTTTCTATGAGAACACCGAATTTGTATAAAAGCTAGAGACTTTCTTATAGTGATAAGATCTTTCACTTACTTGCTTTAGTAAACTACAACAGGCAGAGGAAGAAATAAAGAACAAAGCAGCTATAGATTTCATATTTTGAAGTCATCAACAAAATCTTAATTTTTGGAGAAGAAAGAATAATACAAGCAAGCTAAGTTTATGAAGAGATGAAGTCTTTATCTAGTTTTTAATCTCAATCTAGCTTTCTACAGCTTAAAAAAAAAAAAAAGGGAAAAAAGGAAAGGTTTATGAAGGGAAGAAGTATTCTTCAAAAGTTTTAGTTTAAGAGCTAGAAGCAGCTTTTTTGGTTAAGTATAACTACATTTCAAACTATATTTGTTTTCAAAACTCAGTGTCTTTTATGTTAAAGAAACAGAAGTGAGTAATTTTTGTACATTACTGAGAAATAACTGGATGCTGCACTGTTTATTCCCTTTTTTTTTGCCAACCCTTTTATAAATGTATGCAGATATGGAAGTGTAGCCAAACATCATTGTTCAGTGCCTAGAAGAATCTTTAAAAAATTTTCCTTTGAATGCATGTGTTAGAAAGACCTTGAAAGAACACAGAAAGGTGTTCTAGAGTGGAAAGGAAGGTTTCTTCATATCAGAAGCTGTAGCTTTTGTTGTAGCCTAAGGTTCTTACAATCCTAGCAGAGAATACATCCCAGTGAGATAATTCAGGTAAAAAATGTAATTTTTGGTGCATCTTCTAATGATTTCTATGAAAACAACTTAATTTTTTTCTGATGAATTGCTCATTTTCATGAGACTCCAAATGGTAGTTTCACTTAAGCATTTCCTCTTTTCTGTCATTCTGGACAAATTAAGTTCATTACAAAAACTATGCAGTATCAAGGCAGTCATGTGCAGGTTTAAGTCTAGTTTACAGTGGACAGAGTTGAAGTTTGGAACCTACAAAGCAGAACTAAATTAGCTGGATAGATCCTAGCATGTCTGTTGGTATCGAAAGGATGACACCAGAGCATATGGCTATTTGGATTATTCTCTAAAAGAATGACTATTACATGCTTCCATTGTGCTGCATCAGTCTTCTGAAATTGATTTTTTTCTCTGAGTTTTTTCTACTGTGAGTTTTTGAGATTTAAGTCTTACTGCAAAATAATTATTTCTGTTATTAGTTCTGATAGGTGCAAAGGGAATTTTGATGATGGATCCTGAGGTCATGTAATAGTTGGAAATATGAGTTGCTATATAATAATATTAATATAATAACATTAAATGTTGTGAACTTTTGATGCTTAGTCTTCTTTTCCATCTTGAGAGTAGGCAACATAATTGAATGACCAGAGATCAAAGAATCTGTGTAGTGGGTGTAATTTCTCCTGAAAATAATGTGTCTTTAGAGACTAATAGACTAATCAGGAGATGCAGTTGTCACCAATGGCTGATGTGTTCTTTTTATAAAAAAAGATTATTTAAAGGAAAATACAACAGAAAATGAGGAGTTAACACATAAATCCTGACTGTCTGAAATAAATTACAGCTGGAAGTAGAGCAGCTATGGGTGATCCTGAATGTCATTGAATCAACTTAGAGAAGTGTGGAGATGGTCATGGAGCAACTGACTTTCACTGGAAGATTCCTTGCACTTTATAGCCTTACACATTTGCTGCAGCTACCATCCCTTACAACTAAAATGAACATTAAATTAAGACTGGTAAGAAATACAAATTTGTCTGTTTTTCCCAGGAAATCTGATCAGAGACAAGTTAAGCATTTTCTTATTAGTGTTTCATATGGTCATGAACTGCTGTTACAGCTTACATTGTAGGAGAGTTTATATAGACCCTAAAATAAATAGTGTAACTTGAAAAAAAAAAAAAAAAGTGATTGCTCGTTCACCCCAGTATATTCCACAGATCTCACTATGGATCATGTCTTCTACTGAATGACATTTAAGAAGTCATCAAGGTATAGTTGTATGGCTCAGCCTAATAATTTAAATAGTCGTATGTTCATTTTTGTATTTGCATAACTAGATGTTCTACACAATTTTTCTACCACATGCCATAGTAAAAAAGAAAGTAGCATTAAACCTGGAAAAAATAAACCTAAAATCCATTTCAGAAGGTAAATTTAACTTGATTTTTATATTTCCTGCAGCCTCATCATAAAAGAGTACAACCAAAGTCATGTAGACCAAGTTTAATTTTCAACTTGATTGTTACTATTCATCCTGAAATCAAAGCCAAAATCTTGCTTTCTCAGCCTCATAAACTCTATCCTTGTGTACCAAAACTGTAATATACATATTGATGGGAGTGGCACCTATGAGGAACAAAACATTAAAACATTTAAAATGTATCATTTTTACAGTCACTTTCCTTTTGATATCTCCCCAAGAATCTTTATCTGAATTTTAGCTGATTTCCTGCAGTTCATAATTAAGTAGATGGTTAACAGCAGATTTCTTTATTAAATAAATAAATAAATTTATCATGAATGTGAAAGCCACTGCATAAAGAAAGCATCAAATGCAATATTAAGTAATTCCTACAATAAAATTTAGATCAATCAAATTGAGTCACCATCCCTGGATGTGTTTAAAAGTTATCTAGATGTAGTGCTTGGGTATATGGCTTAGTCCTGAACTTGGTAGAGTACAGTTGCATATATAGAGTCAACATGAGCCAAGATCAGCCAGGCATCTACTGTTCCCTTCACACAAGGATATTGAGTTTAATATTGTTTTCAGATTTAAGTGTTAGAAGGCATGGGAAGAAAGTAAGAGCCTTTTCACAGAGTGTCAGCAGCACTCTGAGAGTCCCACTGAGTATTTCCTGTTTTGTTCTACTCACTGGGACAGCACTGTGTAAAATTTATTTCTTATTTAGCCAGTTGTAATCTCTCTGGAGCTGCAGATGTAACTAGATCTCACAGCACTCAGCCCAACCTTAGGGTTTTAGGAAATTTTGAACACTCTGCATGGATGCAGCTTCAGTGTGTTTTTTATGCACTGAAGTACAAGGAGAACAACATTCATTTTCTACTGGAAAGAAAACATGCTTGGCTTCTTTCTGGCGGCCACTGAAGGGCTTCACTACTGAAGATAACAAGCGGGAGGGACAGGCTTTTACATATTTGTTGGAGCCATGTTAATTTCATGGAACCTGTAACATTCTTGAGACCTATAAAACTAAAGATTTTTATTCTGTGAGCTTTCTGAGTTGAATTAGTTACTAAACTGCATTAATAAAATAGACTTTAATTACCATAGCTTTAAATATTCCTTTGTTGTTAAATCTAACATTAATACATTGACAACTCAGAGCTCCTAAGTCAGCTGAACTGTCTAATACATACATCTACATTCATATTCTATCATTTTTTTTTATAAAACACTGAAGTTTTAAGAAATATGTCATGAAAAAAGAAACCATCTGAAAATACATTAATGAAAGATTTCAAAACATGTTTGAAGAAGGGAAGTGGTGATGTAAAAAGCTAGCAGGGAACAGAAACATTTGCATCTCCATTTGTTTATTCTTCTCTAAAGCTCACTTGACTCAGATGCAGCATCCATGCTTATGCTGCTTTTTGCTCATTCACTTGTACATTCACTATAAACAAGGGGTAGATTCTCAAAAATCGAATACATGGGACAAGTGCTGAAATTTCTATTGCATGCATTCATTTGGCTTGAAATGTATGCAATATGTGCAGTATAAAATGTAATGATCATGCTAAATATTTAAATGTTAGCAAAATATACCAACACCTGCTTCCTCCCATACAGTACTTGATGGGTTACAAATTGCAAATCTAATGTTTTCTAAAAGCTCTTTTTTAAAAATATCTTTTAATCACAAAATAAAATTGAGCAATAATCACTTGAGCATCTGAAGTAGTTGGCTTTGTTTTGCTGTCATTGACTTTATATAATCATTCTTGGTTTACTCTAACGTGACATTAGAGGCAGAACCAATTATATTTCATAGTTTTCTGTTTTGTTCTCAGAACTACAAGTGTTTTACAATAAAGTAACTTGCTTTGTATTAGATAAAATATATACACAATGCAGAGCACTTCAAACAAGAATTGTTAATGCATATGTTAATATACGGGTGTAAATTGCAATCAGTTCCATTACAGTTAATCATGTGCTCTCCCAAATAAATTTTTTTCTAAGGAAATTTGATTAACAGATAGTGTTTGCCTGTCCTATTATCTTCAGTTTCTATTCAACACAATTAGTGTGAAAAATATTTATTATGTTAAATACTGCATCTCTTGCAGTGTTTATTTGCTGCTACAAGTATTTGACAAATGCCTGTCTAGGACCTTAGAATCATGGAATCACAGATAGTTTGGCTTGAAAGGGACCTTTAAAGGTCATCTAGTCCACCCTCCCTGCAGGGTGAACTGGGACATCTTCAACTCATGGGCCTGTCCAACCTGAGATGGAATATTTTCAGGGATGGGGAATCCACCACCACTCTGGGTAACTTGTTCTGGTGTTTCACTGCCTTCGTGGTGAAAGATTTATTCTTTAAATGTTGTCCAAATCTACTTTCTTTCAGTTTAAAAACTTTACAGTTCATCTTAGCACTAGAGAGCCTGCCAAGCAGTTTGTCCCTATCTTTATTATTGGCCCCCTTAAAGCACTAAAAAGGTGCAATAAAGTCTCCCCAGAGCCTTCTCTTCTCCAGGCTGAACAACCCAGATTTCGCACCTTTATTCACAGGAGAGTTGTTACAGCAATCTGATCGTATTCATGGGCCTCCTCTGGACCTGCTCTAACAGGTCCATTTCTTTCCTATGCTGAAGATTCCAGAGCTGGATGCATTCCTTTGAGTAAAAAATCAGGTAGAGATGGTAAACAACTTGCATGGATAAGCAAAGATTTTCTGAAGAAAGTTTCATGGAAGAAAGAAATTTACAGTTCGTGGAAGAAGGGACTGGTCACTTGGAAGAACTATAAGGGTGTTGTCAGGGTATATAGGAAGGCAATGAGAAAGGCCAAAGCCCTCTTAGAACTTAAACTGGCAAAGTAAAAGAGAACAAAAAGAGCTTCTCCAAATATAGTAAAAGGAACTTCTATAATGTTGTGACAGAATGGATAGATGCAGGGAGACCAGAGAATGTAGTCTATCTTGATTTTAGCAAGGATTTTGACACAGACTCCCATAACATTCTCATGAGCAAGCTCAGGAAATGTGGAATAGTAGAATGGCCAGTGAGATGGATTAAGAACTGGCTACACTATAGAGTGCAAAGAGTGGTGGTCAATGGTGCAGAGTGCAGCTGGAGACCTGTAACTAGTGGAGTCTCCCAGGGATCAATGCTGGGTCCAGTCCTGTTCAACATCTTTATCTCTGACCTTGATGGCAGGAAAGAGTGTTTCCTCAGCAAGTTTGCTGATGACATAAAGCTGGGAGGACTGGCTGATTCACTGGAAGGCTGTGTGGCTGCTCAGCAAGATTTTGACAGGCTGGACAGCTGGGCAAAGAGGAACCTAATGAGATTCAACAAGACCAAGTGCAAAGTCCTGCACCTGGGAAGGAACAACAAACTGCACCAGTACAGGATAGGAGGTGATCTGCTAGAGTGCAGTTTATTGGAGATGGACCTTGGAGTACTGGTAGACAACAAGTTTTCTATGGGACAACAGTGTGCCCTTGTGTCCAAGAAGGCCAATGGTATCCTGGGGTGCCTTAGGAGGAGTGTGTACAGCAGATGGAGGGAGGTTCTTCTCCCCCTCTACTTGGCCCTGATGAGACCTCACCTGGAGTATTGCATCCGGTTCTGGGCTTCCCAGTTCAAGAGGGACAAGAATTTACTTGAGAGAGTCCAACCCTCGGTTGGCTTTAAGGATGATTAAAAGACTGGAACACCTGTCTTACAAGGAGAGGCTGAGAGACCTGTGGCTTTTCAGTCTAAAGAGGAGAAGACTGAGAGGGGATCTAATTCATGTCTATAAATACATGAGGGCTGGACATCAAGAAGGGACAAGCTCATTTCACTTTTGCCCTGTGATAGGACAAGGAGCAATGGATTGAAACTCGAGCTCAGGAAGTTCCGCTTCAACATGAGGAGGAACTTCTTCACTGTGAGGGTTAAAGAGCACTGAAACAGGTCCTCAGAGAGGTTGTTGTGTCTCCTTGTCTGGAGATTTCAAGACCTGTCTGAATGGCTTCCTGAGTGATCTGGCCTAGTTGATGTGTTGGGATCTTTTTATTGCTGGTTGACTTCTGGTTTTTTTGGGTGTTGTGGGGTTTTTTTGTTGTTTGTTTATATTTTTTTTTCCTGCTCTGGCAGGTGGGTTAGATTCAATAACCTTTGGAGGTCCCTTCCAACCCCTAAAATTCTGTGATTCTGTGATCTGATTTCTTACACCTGGGGATCAAGTGCTCTTGCATTCTGTGAAAAGTGTCCTTAAAGATATGCCAGCTCTGTTCTCCTCCCTTGTCTCTAAGGGCAGCTTCCCAGGAAGTCCTATCGGCTAACTCCTTGAGTAGGTTGTATGTTTCAAACACTTCTAACATTTGTCACATAGGATATATCAGAAAGCTATATGAATTGATATGAAATTTACATATATATACTACTGAGCTTTGATTCAAGGTAGGAAGAAAGATAGTAGTTTAAATTTTTTATAACAAGGAAATTTATTTCACATAGTGACAGTCATGACCCACAAACTACCAAAGAAAGACATTTGTAAAAAATCTTTACATTTAAATATAGTGAATAAGTAACATATCACTTTTATAGTTTCAGTAAGGAAGACAATCACATGAATGAACGCAAAAGACTCTGGGAAAATACTATCGCGTTTGGATACCAACATGGCATGCTGATTATTCATTCTTGTCTTGCAGAAGAGGTATGCATAGTGAGGGACAGGAAGACTAAAGGAGAGTAGTCCTAGGCATTAGTGATATACTACTTAGGCCTTACTTCTGTGATGTTACACAGATGGGATTTCCTTCCTACTACTTTAACACCTTTCCCACACTTCCCTCCGTTCATTTCACAGTGCCTGGATGTTGTCTGGAAAGGCATGCATTTCTGCCACGTGCTTTTGGCAGAACTTCTTTGAGCTTCTACTTCTGTCTCTCTTGCACTTGCACTGTGTGAACACATAATGCAAGTTAACTGGTGGGCAAGGACGAAGTTATTTAGGAAGACATTTGTTGAACTTGCTTACTGAAAATGGAATTCTAAACTGAAAATGTCAGTCCCTATTTTTATATGTCCTCTGATTAAGTAATTTACCAGTGATTTTCTGCTTGTGAACTGTAATTTCTAAGAAAACAAACAAACACCAAAACAAACAAACAAACAAAAAAAACCCAAACACAAAAAACACAACACAAAAATGAACCCAAAACATTATACTTTATATGCTCGTGGTCCTTCAGACACAAGCTAATACTCAGATAAATTTATTTGGCAGCCTTCAAATATGAAAAAATATTCTGGAGAAACAGTTAAATACCAAAGCTATATCATATTAATATGAGTAGCATATAAATACTACTGAAGACCATCATCATATATGTTTAACATTTGCAAATCAGGGAGATCTGAAGATAATAAAAAAAATAGAGTAAAAATAATTAAAAGAAAAAATGAAGTGAGGGATTGTACTTTAACAAAACAAAACAAAACAAGCAGTTGGACTCTGTTGTTTTTTACCTTAGCTGTAATTTAGGGCAACCGTATGAATATATTTTAAAATAACTGGATTTTCTAACAAGGATAAAATATAAAAACACAAGTAAAAATTGCTTTATGCTCAATATATGTAAAAGAAACTAGGTTTGCATTAATATGAGTGTTTAGGAACTTTGTGATTACTTTGACCTTCCACACACTTATAGCAATGGTAGCATATAGTTCAAAAATTTGCTTACATTCATGAAATTCTTTCTGCACTCCACAGCAGTCCTGTGCAATAACAAAAATGAATGTTCTCTAACATGCTTAGAAATCTGTTGTCCTGCTGCTGATGACTCCTGATTTTACTAGTCACAGTTTCTGAATGCTTTAGCTCATTACAGAGACAAATGTCAGTCAGTGACAGGTAACTTTTCATTCTAACACGCTTATTCCACTGATGTCTGTGCTTCAGAGATATTCCATTCTGTGCCTGAAATTAGTTTCTGTGTTACAGCTATGAAATGAGATTAAAAAAAAAAAAAGATACTGTAATTTAGATAAACCCCACTAAATGGCTCAACTGAAACAAAGCTGAAAATGAAGGTATAAATGGCTGAAGTGATTAAGACTGTCAAGTTCTCCTGAGCCCTGTTTGAGGATGAAATACCTGATGGATTATTATTTATCCCTGAATGAAAGTTTTGGGTTTTTAATTAAAGATGTTCTATTGTGATTTTCGAAGCCTATTTGAGGCTGTAAATCAAAACCTACAATAACAGAATGTGCTATTGTTAATGGAGAAATGGATAACTATGTACTTTGGAGATGTCCAGCATTTAAACTCTTTAATTTTGGTGCTTGGATTTAAGAATGTCAGACTTTTTGTGAAATATTAATTTTATTTAGCTATTATGGATACAGGTTTGCTCACTGACCACTGTTATTACCATAAAAAATAAAGTATATTAATATATCTTACAATAAAAAAGGAAATAGCCTTAAAATACACTGAAGTTCAACGGCTGCAAATAGGATCGCAAAACAGCTCTTAGTAAAAAAAACACACTTAAAATGCTCCCATTAGTGAAGTTCTTCAACAGAAACGCAAAATAAAAATACAAGCACAGCTATGAAACACCATTCCTAAAGGAGAATGGGCCACATTTTCCAGTGGAGTAGAAATAGAAATAAAATTTTGCAGATCGCAAACAATATTTTTCTAAGTGCTTACACATACAGTAATTGGAAAAAATAAGGTGCAAAGCAGTTTAAATCCAAGGTCAAACTTTCCCTTTTTAGCTTAACTAAACTAATCTAAAAAAAATTCAGAAATATTAACCAGCACTTGGTGCAAATCACAATTACCTGAGTAGAGTCTGGAGGCTAGATTAATAACTACTCTGTCAGATAGAGAGTATTACTTCCAAGTGCCTCTCATTCTGTCATTCAAGTGAGAGGAGTAGGGGAATTTATCTTCTGTGAGAGATTTATAACTAGAAATAAAATAACAAAACAATACTACAAATCGTTTGTAGTAAGAAAATAATCTGACTCTGGCCTAAAATACTCCAGCTCTGGGCTTTGAAAAACCTGGTCTTGTAGCAGGTGTCCCTGCGCACAGCAGAGAGGTTCATACTAGATGATCTTTAAAGTTCTTTCCAGTCCAAAGTATTCTATGATTCTACAGGGGCAAAAATGTCTCGGGTTTCTCATGAGAGGTAAGGAGACAAGTAGAATTTTTCTCCACTTAGTACTTGCTTCTGTTGAACAACATTCACCTCCTAAAAGACACAGAGTAATGGTGTCAAGACTAGACTACATTACAGACATATTTAGTTACATTTAAGAGGTGTCTTTAATATCTGCAAATCTTCCTTTCTTCTTTTCACACTGAAGGTTAAGTTGGCTACAATGAATCATACCTCAGAAGCTGAGCTGAGAATCTGGTGCTAAGAACTCTTTTTTTGTGTATGTATCATTTTCATGGTGCTCCTCTGGACTTGCTCCAACAGCTCCATGCCTTTATGCTGCATACTCTAGAACTGGGCAGAGTACTCTAGATGAGGTCCCATGAGACGGGAGTATATGGGAGAGAATAATTTCCTTTGACCTACTGGACATGTTTATTTTGCTGCAGTCTATAACACAGAGGGTTTTCTGGGCTGCAAGCACACATGGTCAGCTCATGTTGAGCTTCTCATCAACCAGAACCTCCAAGTCCTTTTCCTCAGGGCTGTACTCAATCCATTCTCCACCCAATTGTGCTTGTAATTGTGCTCGATTTTTTTTGGTACAAAAATAGAGGTACTTTATGATGGTGATACCATCTAGCTTTTAATTGTAATTTTATTTCTCAAGGTCTGATAGAAGTTTGAACTGTCCATTTATACAAAGCAAAGCAGCATAAACAATTAAAAAATGAGACTTCCAACTTATCTATAATATATAAAACTCTATTTAGTGTGCTTGACTCACACTACTAGTGCTTGCTGAAAAAAAGGCACCTACTAGAAATTTATGTCTGGATATAAAAGCAAATACCTGTGTTATTTTATAAATTACATATGGCCCTCGAGTATTTTTTTACATAAATTTCATACACCCCTTAGTATTTCCTTGACTACTGCAAGGACTAAAATCTATGAGGAAGTTCAGGGGAAGTAAAAAGTAAGCAGCATCTCAAGAGAGCATTGTCATGCTCTCATTCAGAGAAAGTTTTCATGTCAATCTAAACTAGGTTGATGAGCCTTATTTTTCTAGCATGATTCAGTAACATAAAAGACGAAGAAAACATGAAGGTGTTATAGTCCAGTAAGTGTTGTTCCAATGATGAAGAGCCCCAGGATGTGGATGGGCTTACTGTGTCCCACTCTGTTTTACACTGCTTTGGGCAAGGAAGTAGGGACCAAGAGACCATTGCTTAAAATATTGAAGGTCAAGCTCCATGAGTACTGTATCTGGACATGTCCTGAGGAATACTGGAAATAAAATAGGAAAGCTGCTTGTATAGCAACTTAAGCTGTATTATTGATGAGATTTTTTAATACTAATTTGAACAGTAAATATTGAACAAAAAAATGTAATAGTACCTTAACATGAAAATTATGTGAGCATTTTGTAAGTGGACCAATAATAACTGAGTTATAATTATACTGTTAAAATTTGTTCTTCACATTAGTTCAACATACAATAAGTTCTTGTCTTATATTATGTGGTGAGTTCCCTTCTGCCAATGACAAGATTTTGAGTGTAACAAGATGTCGGCATAAGGAGCAGATGGAAATGGAAAACATTGCCAACTGCTGTCCTGAAAAAATATGCTGATAAATACTAATTCAGCATCAGGGCCCTGAACGTAGTTCTTCTTGCTCTGGGGGTTTGGCTGTCTGGGCTCAGGGTCAACTCAAATAATAACGCACGTGTCTGGCCTTGAAAAAAATCTCTTCCAAAAAATCTCTTCTAAGTAGTTGTACTGAGCCCTTGCTCTTCTGTTTCTTTGCTTGGGAACTGCGTTCAAGAGGAGGCTCCTGTCCTTGCTAACAGCTAGAAGGAGATCTTCCATTGCATCTGTGCCCATGCCTGGCTTTGTCACTGCTCATCCAGAGCCTGATGTTAATCCAGATGCTGGACCTCCAAGCTGGGGCTTGGACTTGCCTGCTCTCTGTGGATGTCCCTCTTTATTATGGGGCTGCTGGTGATCCCGGCCACTGTCATGGACAAGCTCTGCTGGGCTTGGCCAGATGTATGGGGACTCTGCCCTGCCTGCCCCTCCTCTGCCTGTGGCTCTTTGTTGACTTCCCTTTATAGACCCATACTTGCCCCTTCTGCTCCCCAGCATTCAGATGAAAAAGAAAAATCAACCAGCACAAAATTGCTTGCCTCTTCAAAAGCAAGCAATAAGATGCACAGAGCAGATCACACTTTCTGGAAAAAAATAGGATTTTGTTAAGTGTAGACATGTGTATGAACCTTAATTTTGTCTTTACACTGTCTCTGGATCCTAAGAAACTTTGAAATAAATTACTAAGCAATTTCTTTTTAGCAAGTTGGAGAAAGCTCTTTGGTAACTTGGAAGGGAAGTATTTGCATGTGCTAATCCTTTGTAATTTTTAAGGCCTGAATTGCCTCTGCCACTCTAAGGTTCATCCTAGCAGTTAATAAAAAATAAAAAAAACATGAGTTTTGCCCTCAAAGGGGATACAGTTGTTTTGGACAAAACAATGTATTCTGATGTGTACTGTTTATTGAGGGTCATACTGTTAGATACGTTCCCACAATGTGTTATTAAGCCTTCCATGGGTTCTGCAAGGTCTGATTTAGATAGCATGAACAATGAAACAATCTTGAATGCAGACTGCAATCTAATAAATCCATAAATATTGAATCAAGGACCTGGTAGTTGCTATGCAGATCAAACCACTAAACTTCTCCATTCACACTCTCATGAACTTCTTGATATAATATTGCAATAAATGTGAAAAGCAACAGAAGGAGACTCAGCATATTTTCAGCTAAATGTTATCAGTCTTTCATGAGTATATATTCTGAATGCTATTAAATAGCCCAATGAACTGAAATAAGATTACTCAAAGATTAGATAATATAATTATGAATAAATAGCTTTAATTTAATCTGAAACAAGAACAGTTCCAGAGAAGTTTAACCATTCTTTTATGTATGAACCTGCCATGTAGTCAAGTTAATGCATAAAGCTTCTCAGAAGACTTCTTACCTTTCTGGGAATAAGGAATTATTAGGAATTTATAATACATGAAAAACCAAAACAAACAGACAAAAACAATGACACAGAAAAAGTTACATCCCAGTAAAGAAATGTGCAGCATGTAGCCAGTATTTCACAACTACTTATTCATTATCTAGCATTATATGAGATGTGTCAATTGAAAAATACATTTAGCATATTTTTGTAGATATATTCCCTTAATTTTTGTTTGAAAGTTTATCCTAGAAAACTGTGTGATACATACCCAGTCTAAGAAAAATTTATAGTTGAGGCAGTTATTTTTCTTGTCATTCTAAGGATGGCTTTGGTAAAAGACTAAGTTATTTTGTTTCAGAAGAAAAAATATAGTAAAACATTGGTAAAATTACATGATTGTTTATCCCTAAAACAGTATATCCCTCTAATAATCTTCTGTCTCCAGTGGTCATAATGCATCACTAAGATATGTTTATAAGGGAAAGTTCCTCCAACATTAAAAGATTTTGTTATTTAATACAACTATCAAACATATGTAATTTAAATCACTCAAAGACATCATAGCTATAAGTTGTATCTGTAGCAAAAAAATAGCAACTAGCTTCTCAAATTAACTATTTAAATGAACATTATTTTCCTTCAGGTAGAATTCCTAGGGGTACTTAATACTATCCTAATGTGGCTTCCCTGAATATGAGGATGCTTACTTAGAAACAGTATTAAGACAGAGTTAAGCACTTTTGCAAAGTCTACACTACAATTTATTAGAAAATCCCTCACTGGAACACACAACAAAACCAAAACTCTATGTAGTACAGAAATGGTTCAAAGGCTTTTCTGTCCTAGGGAACTTTTCTAGTAATCTCATCTGAACTTCCACTTTCAAGTTGTTGTCTTCCAATTAAGGCAAAAAAAATATTGTTGAGAGAGGCCTTTGGACTTGCTTGAAAGACTAGTTTCTGACACAGAATGCCCCTATCCTTAACAGTAAACGGTTCCAGGGTATAATTTACGAACATTCTTTCTCTGTCAGCTAGGTTCTCTAAACCACAAAGTGTGGAACTCTTTTTGGCACACTTCCATGTAAGCTCCCTTTACTAAATGTAATGCCACAAAATCACTTATCAATTACACTATTATATATTTTTGTTTCTAGCACACCTGATGTAAACAAAACATTCAGTATTTTTATATCATTTCAGATAATATTTTTTCAGAAATCATGGTGGTTTATGGTGTTATATAATTTTACTCTACATAAAGCATAAACCAAAAGCCTTTATAAAGTGTTACCAATGAAAAAAGCAGCAAAATTAAATACAGCTGCTTTTAATCTTACCAATGAGCAGAGACACTTCTGATGCCAATAGTTAAGTCCTTTGTTTAATTTAAAAACAAATACAGAAGATTAGCTTCTTTTCATTCCTAATATGCACATGTATATGCAGCATGGAAAATGTACATTAATATTAAAAAAAAAAAAAAAAAAACCCAAACAAAAAACTCAGGGTCATTCAAAAGTGACTAGTTCAAACTCCTGTTCTAAAAATGTTAAGATTTTCACAATGACAGCTGCATGAATTCTTGCAATAGAGAAGAGAGGAGAAGTTTGGCAGCATCATTAGACTGTAGAGAGTTGGACAGGAGACACAAGAAAGGCAGAAGAGAAGCTGCAGAGTTAGGAAACTAAGAAGCAAGGATACTGTTGAAAACCTGATATATATACATATATATACATACATATATATATATATATATATAAATTCTTGGAAATAGTTTTCTTTCCTGTCAATCATCTTATGCTCAAAAGCTCAAGGGCATAAGCTTAGATAATCTTTGTTTATAGCTGATTAAGTCTAAGTTCTCTACATCACTGAAACATGAGAAAGTCTATGATTTGTCAAGTTTCTTATATACTTCTCATAATCCTAGAAAAAAATTGACACTACCTACTTCTTATAAAATTTGGCAGAAAATCGGATATATTGAAATATATGAGGGGAATATATTTAACACATGTTCTATACAAGGCATTTCAACATAAAATAATTAATGAAAAAGTTTAAAGAACTCAAATAAATGTACATTAATAAACCACAAATGCATATTTTGATATAATTTATGAATAAACATTTTTTCAACTCTAACTTCATGATTTTCTTTGCTAGAGCAGTCTGGAAAATAGACTTTAAAATAGCAAAGGAATTATTTTTATAGACCAGTTTTTACAGATAATCAGTAGAGTTCAATCAACATTTTTAATAAAATTATTTTTTCCATGAAGAATACTTAATATACATGTGGAGGACATATGCTTGACAATGATGAAATATTTAATAGTAGGGAGTGATTGTTGTGATATAAGAATTGGAATTGTTACAGTATAAAAAGTTACATACACTTTGATTAATTCAGATTGTAAATGATAAAATAATTAAGATCATGATCAGATGATAATCTGATAATCTCAACTAATGCATTCATAACAGAAAAATGTGAATCTGAGATCTTGGGGTCACTAGAATATACCAGCTCAATTTGAATTAAAACTGAATTCCTGTTTGAGCTCCTTTAGAGTTATCCAAGCAGAACAATAATGTGGATTGAAAGCATAGTAAAAAGAAATAAAATTCTTATTTTACAACTATGTGTTAAAAAGCTACTTAACATGAGAGCTTTAAACTAGATGTGAAGGGGGAAGGGGAGAAAACTGGGTCTGTTAGAGACAAGCCCAAGAGGAACATACCAGGGCCTGTAGGAGGATGGGCTAAGGAGGATTTAGTCCCACCGATGTGCTCTACTTGCTTCCTGAAATGCCTGTACACCAATGCACGCAGCATGGGGAATAAACAGGAAGAGTTAGAGGTCTGTGTGCGGTCTAAGGGTTATGATCTGGTAGCAATAACAGAAACACGGTGGGACAGCTCACACGACTGGAATGTGGCCATGGATGGCTATGTGCTTTTTAGGAAGGATCGGTCGGTGAAGCGAGGTGGTGGAGTTGCTCTTTATGTGAGAGAGCAACTAGAATGTATTGAGTTTTGTACAGGGGCTGATGAGGGGCGAGTTGAAATTCTGTGGGTAAGAATTAAAGGACAGGGTAGTATGGGTGACACAGTTGTGGGGGTCTACTACAGACCTCCTGATCAAGATGAGGAAGTTGATGAGGCTTTCTACAGGCAGCTGAAAGCAGCCTCACAACTGCAGTCCTTGGTCCTCATGGGAGATTTTAACTATCCCGATATCTGCTGGAAGACTTATACAGCCAGCCTTTCACAGTCTAGGAGGTTCCTCCAATGCATTGATGACAACTTCTTAATGCAAATGGTGGATGAGCCGACTAGAAGAGGAGTGCTGCTGGATCTTGTGCTCACCAACAAGGAGGGCCTTATTGAAGCAGTGGTGGTCAATGGCAACCTTGGCTGCAGTGACCATGAGATGGTGGAGTTCAGGATCCTGTGTGGGAGGAACAGAATTTCCAGCAGGACCAGAACCCTGGACTTCTACAGAGCAAACTTCGGCCTCCTCAACCAATTGTTAAGGGAAGTCCCATGGGACAGAGTGCTAGAAGGTAAAGGGGCTCAAGATAGCTGGACAATATTAAAGGACCACTTCTTGCAAGCACAGCATCAGTGTGTCCCAATGGGTAGAAAATCTAGTAAGGGAGCTAGGAGACCAGCGTGGTTAAAAAAGGAACTGCTGGGGAAACTCAAGTGGAAGAGGAAAATCTATAGATCATGGAAGGAGGGGCTGGTCACTTGGGAGGAATATAGGACTGTTGTCAGAGAATGTAGGGAGGCAACTAGGAAAGCTAAGGCCTCCTTGGAACTTAACCTTGCAAGTCGGGTTAAGGACAGTAGAAAGGGCTTTTTCAAATACATAGCCAACAAAGCTAATACCAGAGGCAATATAGGCCCACTGCTGAATGAGGTGGGTGCCCTGGTGACAGAGGATATGAAGAAGACAGAGGTGCTGAATGCCTTCTTTGCCTCTGTCTTTAGTCCTGCAGGCTTTTCCCATGAGCCCCAGATTCATATAACCCCAGAAGTAGTCAAGATAGGTGAGGACATAGTAGATGAGGATTGGGTTAGGGATCAGTTGCATAATCTGGACATCCATAAATCAATGGGTCCGGATGAAATGCATCCAAGGGTGCTGAGGGAGCTGGCGGAGGTCATTGCTAGTCCACTCTCCATCATCTTCGGTAAGTCATGGGTAACTGGAGAGGTGCCTGAGGACTGGAGGATAGCAAACGTCACTCCAGTCTACAAGAAGGGCAAGAAGGAGGACCCGGGTAACTATAGACCGGTCAGCCTCACCTCCATCCCTGGAAAGGTGATGGAACAACTTGTCCTTGGCACTATCTCCCTTATGAGGAAAGGCTGAGGGAGCTGGGTCTCTTTAGTTTGGAGAAAAGGAGACTGAGGGGGGACCTCATCAATGTTTACAAATATGTAAAGGGTGAGTGTCAAGATGATGGAGTTAAGCTTTTTTCAGTGAAGACCAGTGATAGGACAAGGAGTAATGGATACAAGTTGGAGCATAGGAGGTTTAAGAGGAATATCAGGAAAAATTTTTTTACTGTAAGAGTGACAGAGCACTGGAACAGGCTGCCCAGAGAGGTTGTGGAGTCTCCTTCGCTGGAGACATTCAAAACCCGCCTGGATGCCTTCCTGTGTGATGTACTCTAGGTGACCCTGCTCTGGCAGGGGGGTTGGACTAGATGATCTTTCGAGGTCCCTTCCAACCCCTAGGATTCTATGATTCTATGATTCTATGATTCTATCTCTAGACATATCAAGGAGATGGGGGTCATCAAGAGCAGTCAACATGGTTTGACTTCTTAGCCTTGTGGCTAAGAAGGCCAATGGCATCCTGGGGTGTATTAGAAAGGGTGTGGTTAGTAGGTCAAGAGAGGTTCTCCTCCCCCTCTATTCTGCCTTGGTGAGGCCACATCTGGAATATTGTGTCCAGTTCTGGGCCCCTCAGTTCAAGAAGGACAGGGAAGTGCTTGAAAGAGTCCAGCGCAGAGCCACAAGGATGATTAAGGGAGTTGAACATCTCCCTTATGAGGAAAGGCTGAGGGAGCTGGGTCTCTTTAGTTTGGAGAAAAGGAGACTGAGGGGGGACCTCATCAATGTTTACAAATATGTAAAGGGTGAGTGTCAAGACGATGGAGTTAAGCTTTTTTCAGTGAAGACCAGTGATAGGACAAGGAGTAATGGATACAAGTTGGAGCATAGGAGGTTTAAGATGAATATCAGGAAAAATTTTTTTACTGTAAGAGTGACAGAGCAGTGGAACAGGCTGCCCAGAGAGGTTGTGGAGTCTCCTTCGCTGGAGACATTCAAAACCCGCCTGGACGCGTTCCTGTGTGATGTACTCTAGGTGACCCTGCTCTGGCAGGGGGGTTGGACTAGATGATCTTTCGAGGTCCCTTCCAACCCCTAGGATTCTATGATTCTATGATTCTATGATTTGATCACCTTTTTAGAAATTAAAACTATATGAAGAATCAGAGTAAAAAGTTTTACTGCAACACGAGTTTGAAAAACTGGGATGGTGAAGGGATTACAGAATTGTCAAACACGGTGTCTTCATTCAGCAAACTTATTTGTCACAAGATCTGATTTTATAACAAGAATCCTTGTATGGTGAAGTATTTTTACCATCTAAACAGTGTGACACATTAGGAAATAACTTCTAGTTTATGCAGAAGATATTGGATCATACTGGCATCCTTAGACTTCCCAAAACACTGGTTACATTAAGCACCTAACTAGCCTGCTTTCAAGTACAAACACGAAATTACATGGAGAGCTTTAAATTAAATTTAGCAGGGGAGGGGGTTTTGAGAAACAGAAAAGAGCCAGGGACTGCTGATGTGTTTCACAGGAAACACCTGTGAAATGCCTCAGAGGAATTTGGTCATGTTTCTTTAGCAAGGCAATACAGTCAATGACACAACAGAAGTTCTTCTTTACCAAAACATGAAGCATGTAGAAAGAGCTGAAAGCCATTGTGCACCCATAAAACAATGATCTACTGCTATCACTGAAGTGTGGTGGGATGAACCATATGATGCAAGTATATCAATCAATGGCTATAAATGTTTCCGAAATGACAGGCAAGTAAGGAGGGGTGGAGAGGTTGCCTTTTATGTAAAAGTATGAACTAGTTGCACAGAGCTATCTTTCAAAAGCAATGATGAGCAGGTTTAGAGCTTATGGGTAGAAGCTGGAAGCCATAGTAACAAAAGAAACTTTATGTTTTGTGTTTATTACAGGACAACCAACTAAGAAGCTTGTTGAGGAAGGATTCTTACTTCAACTGTAGGAATTACCATGCTCACAGGCTTTGATTCTGCTGGGAGACTCCAACCACACTGACATCTTCTGGACAGTGTAAGCTGAAAGTAGTTCAGAAGACTCTTGGAGTGTGTTGTGGATGACTTCTTAATCCAGAGGATAGGCAGCTCAACCAGAAAAGAAGTGTTACAGGACCTGTTACTCACCAAAACAGAAGAACTAATTAGAGATGTCAAGAGCGGTGACATCTTGGGCTGCAGTGATTATGCCTTGCTGGAATTCCAGTCTTAAGGCGTGTGGGTCTAGAGAAGAGTAGAGTCTTAATACTAAATTTTAGGACAGTAATCTTTCAATTGTTTGAGGAATTACTGAATGAGATGCTCTGGGAAAATGCCCTCAGGGACAAAAGATCTTAAGAGAGCTGCCACAACTTTAAGGACCTTATTCTTACAGTGCTTCCACTTCCCACATGTAAGAAATCAGGCAAGGAAGACAGGAGATTGTCATGGTTCAGTAAGGGCCTTCTGGCCAAACTAAAGTGTAAGAAGAAAATGCATAGGCAGTAGAACCAGGGACAAGTAACCTGGGTACAATATAGGAACACTGCCTAGATGTGTAGGGCTAGAATTAGAAAAAACTAAGGCAGAGCTGGAGTTGAATTTGATGAATAATGCAAATAATAAGAAAGACTTTTGTGGGTACAATGGCCAGAAAAAGAAGATAAAATATATATCACCTTCAGCAAATAAGACAGGAGAGCTGGTGACAGCAAAGATGAACTTGACTAGGGTGCTCAGCAATTATTTTTACTCAGTTTTTCACTGTTCATCTATCTTCCCACATCTCTCCAGTCCATGAACCTCATAGGGGAATGAAGTTCCTCACATCATAAAAGGAGATGAGATTTGAGATCACCTGAGTAACCTGAACACACAGAAATCGGTTAGACCCAATGCAATGTATTCCAGGGTCCTGAAAGGACTAGCAGACAAAGTTGTTAAGCTGCTCTCCATCATATTTGAAAAGTTGTGTCACTCAGGCAAAGTTCTCAGGCATTGGAAAAAGGGAAACATAGCACTCATTTTTAAAAACAGTAAAAAGAAGGACCCTGGGAGCTACCAATCAGTCAGCCTCATGACTATGCACAGTAAGACCATGGAACAGATCCTCTAGGAAGCTATGTTGAAACATATGGATGACAGGGAGGTGATTAGAGACAACCAGTATGGTTTCAGCAAAGGAAAATTATGCCTGTCTAATTTAGTGGCCTTCTCTGATCAATGATTCTATGATTCTATGATTCTATGACGGAGTGACTGCATCATTGAACATGCAAAATGCTGCAGATTTTAACTACCATGAATTCTGTAAGGGCTTTGACACAGTCCCTCACACCATACTTGACACTAAATTAGAAATACATGGATTTGATGGATGAACTGTCAGCTGGATAAGGAACTGGCTGGACAGCTGCATCCAAAAGGTTACAGTCAAGGGCTCAATGTCAAAGTGGAAACCAGTAGTGAGTGGTGTCACTCAAGAGTCCATAGTGGGACCAGAACTATTTAATATTTCCATCAGTGACACAGACAGTAGCATCAAGTTTTGATTTGCAGATAAACCCAAACTGAATGTTGTAGTTGATTTGCTAGAGGGAAGGAATGTCATCCAGAGTGACCTTGACAGACCTGAGGTGTGGGTCTGTGTGAACCTCATGAAGTTGAACAAGGTCAAGTGCAAGGTACTGCACCTGTATGAAGACAATCCCCAGTATCAATACAGACTAGGGGCTGAGTGGATTGAGAACAGCCCTGTGGAGGTGGACCTGAGGGTACCGGCGTATGAAAAACTGAACTCAAGCCAGCAATGGGTTCTTGCATCATAGAAAGCCAATCGTACCATGTACTGCATCAAAAAAAAGCATGCTGAGCAGGTCGAGGATTCTCCTTTACCCTGCTCTCATAAGACTTCACCTGAAGTACTGCATCCAGCTCTAGGACCCAGCACAAGATGTACATGGACCTGTTAGAGCAGGTCCAGAGGAGGATGACAAAAAGATGTTCCGAAGGCTGCAACAGCTCTCCTGTGAAGAAAGGCTGAGAGCACTTAGGGAGTTCAGCCTGGCCAAGAAAGGCTCTGGGGTGACTATATTGCGGCCTTTTAATACAAAAAATGGGTCTTATAAGAAACATGGAGGGAGACTTTTACCAGGACCTGTAGTGACAGGAGAAGAGGCAATAATTTTAATCTCAAAAAAGGTAGGTTTATATTGAATATTTTTTATTATATGGTTGGTGCCACACTGGAATATGTTACCCAGAAAAGTTGTGGATGCCCAACCACTCAGCCTCCAGAAGTGTTCAAGGCCAGGTTGAGAAACCTGGTCTAGTGGAAGATGTCCTTCCTACCTGCAGAAGGGTTGGAATAGATGATCTTTCAAGGTCCCTCCCAACCCTAACCATCTTATGATTCTAAATAACCAACAATTTTGCATGGTCTTAGAGATCTCACACCTACATCTTTATGCTGTTTTAGAGTACGATGAGTATTTATGGAAAACAGGCAGAAATTACTTCTAATACCCAGAAAAACACAACTATATTGCTGTTAGTAAATAATACATACTGCTCTTTGACCATAATTTTTCAACAGTTTTACATCTGTCATTTATTTTGTTTAACAATACCTATATTTAAATCTTCCCTCTCTGCTGATTAAAAACAACCAAAAACCCCACAAAAAAAAAACACATGAAAAGGTAAGAATAATTTCTTTCCTTTAACATATTTTAACAGAGATGGCATGCTGTCTTTGTCTCTGTTCAGAGTTAGATATTCTGGGTCATAGGATTCTGAAACCTTGTCCTGTTCCCAGTAGTGCAGTGCATACCCTTGAAATTTTAATTCTTCAGTTTTCCAGATCACGAGATCCTCTAGAAGACACCGTAGTTTCCCTGAAGGATCACAGAATCATAGAATTGTTTGGGTTGGAAGAGACCTTAAAAATCACCTAGTTCCAACCCCCCTGCCATGGGCTCCCACTAGACACTAGAACAGGTTGACCTGACATGATGCTGCCTTTTCACTATTTCCTGCAGCTCGGTCACCTCCACATGTGCACACCTTTTGCATGCAGGTTTCCCATCTATCCTTGCCCATGCAAGAGGTTTGGGTACTTCCCAAAGCTTAAGGTTTGTACACCAACTTATCCCTTCAACAGCTCCATCTTGGTGGAAGAATTAGTCACTACTGGGGAGGTGGTACAGAACCCTCAGTTGGAACTGCAGCCTTGGGTCTCTGCCAGATCCTCTTCATTGTCCCTTGTGGGTCTGTTGTGATGAGACCTTTGACATGTTCGGATGATCTCAGAGCAGAGCACTTTGAAGCACTGCTATCCCGACGAGCCTTCCAAAGCCAACTGCTGTACCAGGCCCTGTTTGACATGCCATTCCTGGTTGCCTGCCCTGTTAGACACGCTCCTAGTCACCAGTACTCCCTGGGAACACCTTTTATGGGAGTGAGGTTGGGCTCCACCCACACCTCAGCAACCTTCCAATGAGACTCCCTTCCTCAGTGCAGTTTGGGCTTGTCCCTGGCTTAAGAAATCTCTGTAAAAGCCCCATTTCTTTGCTGATTTCCATCTCTGATGTAGATGTGCCTGAACCAGAGCTGTTTGACTCAGCAAGTGAACACTCAGATGGATAAAGTGCATATCCACAAAACAAAACTAAGATGTATGACAGGAACCTATTCTTTCTCACAGTATAGATGTCATAATTGCTCACATTTATTACATGAACTCTAATGTTTAGAAATAAAACATAATCTTTTTATTAGTCCTATTTTGCAAATACAGCAAAAATTAATATGGGATCAGAACAATAAACATCTTATTAATGTGGTCAACTCTCACAACAACATTGGCATTTGGAAGCAAAAAACCTATTCAAGGAAAGAAAACAATAGCCAAAAGTCTAAGTTCAAAAATGGTAATTCTTGAACAGATTTTGAATAAGGCAGCCACAAAATATTTTAAACCCGAAATTCTAATGTTAAACCTGAAATTAAAATTCAAAGAAGACATCCTCAGCTTGGTGCAAATGAAAACTCAGCCTTAAGAAAACTGCAGTAGTAAATTTTATGTTTTAATTCCAGCACTATTTAACGTCTCTAATTTTATACCAGTATGGCTTCACTGTGGAAAATATTATGCTCAGATTTAAAAAAAAGAAAAAGAAAAAGAAAAAGAAAAAAAAGCAAGGAACTTAACTGCTTCCAAGGGAATAAAATTTGACTTTTGACAGAAATTAATATTTTTGAAGATACACTGAACTTTCTGCTTAGTGTCAAAAGTATGCCTACTTTGTAAGTTTACTATATACATGCATGACATTTGAAATACAATAAAATTATATTTAGATTTTGATGGGTAAGTATTGAAATTTCCCTTTTTCAAAAAACAGATTTTTAAAACACCACAGTGTTTAAAACTATTTTGTTACATATAACTATGTATTTAGCCTTTGTAAAGACCTTATTGAATCTAATGAAGAAGTGTCTATAACAATGTTCATTTAATCCTATCTGTAGCTCAGTTCATCAACTTTCCACCCACTTGTTTTACAGGATCTCTTGTGACTATGTTGGTTCACATTTTAAGGAAGAGGTTTAGCACACAAATATGTATACTGTGATTAAATTGTTTATAAGTAGATGACAATGTTCTTGTTGAAGTGGTTTCACAGCTTTATTCCAGCAATGGATATTCACCATTAGTCAACATGAATGACAAGACAAACCTGCATGCTGTATTACTGGTAAGCAAAGTTGTTCAAGTCTTTCTAGCCATAATTCCTACCAGCAAACAAAAAATATGTAATTAATAAATAAATTCTACATCACAGGAGAGGATTGAACATTGCACATAGAATGATGACTAGTTGTGTCAAAAACTAATATAAATGGCAGGCCACGCAAGGGAAAGGTTTTTTGGAAAGGTTCTCACTTGGATCTGTTGCAAATAAAGAAAACTCTGTGACTGATACAGCTCTTAAAGGAAAAACAGTAAAACAAGCAAACTTTTTGTTATGCGTGAACTTTTTTCTATACCAAGTTTGAGTGCAGAGTGAACACGTCCTGACTTTCTAAAGTAGAAATGCAGTGTTTAAGTGTTTCTTAATGAGTGAGACCCCACCTGGAGTATTGTGTCTATTTCTAGAGCACAAAACTCAGAAAGGACATGGAGCTGTCGGAACAAGTCCAGAGGAGGGCCACAAAGGTGACCAGAGGACTGGAGCACCTCTCCTATGAAGACACACTGAGAGAGTTTGGATTCTTCATCTAGAGAAAAGGAGACCTTTTATCAGCCTTTCAGTACCTGAAGTGGGACTACAGGAAAGCTGGAGAGGGACTTTTTACAAGGGCATGGAGTGATAGGACAAATAGCAGTTTCAAACAGAAAGAGAGTATATTTAGATTGCATCTTAGGAAGAAAATGCCCATGGTATTATTAGGAAAATCAAATGCAATACACTTTTTGAGTCTGTTTATAAAGCAGGGACTCTTTCTTCCACTATTAAGACTAGATGCAAACAAAGAATTTCTACATTTAATTTATTTTTATTTTGCTACCTCCTTGAGACAAAACTGATGTAGATACTCCCTGTAGTGTGACCTTTCACAGTTTTGCTTTTGATCCATTTGCACCTGCTCACAGCTACTGGACAGGAACACTTAATATCACAGACAGCAAATTCAATTTCTAGAACATTGTTGCAGCACCAATTGTGAGCAGAACAGCAAATGAGAATAGGAATTGCAATTCTTATTTTTTTTTTCTCCTTCAAGAGAAAATTTGCTATTTCCTTTACTGAATTATCTGCAGATCTGCACCATTATTCATAATAAAAATACTATGGATGTTACTTGTAATTTCAGTCAATGTAATCTAGGAAAATTTTAAAGGACATTGTTACATTTAATCTGTTGTCATAAATGAGCTCAAGGTATGAGACAAAAAAAATAAGCTACAGTTCCCGAAACTATGACCCAGAAAAGACATTAGCTGAATACTAGGGAGCATGCATGTAGAGGAGAACACAGATTCTATTGTTAACATGCTCCAAAGAAGTCAGAAGTTTCCTCTAATGAAACAGGTCTGTGATTTTTCTTACGGAGGTCGTTTGTTGGAAGGACAAAATAAGCACAAGGGAAGATGGTCAACATGATGGAGACAGAAAAATTTTTTGTTCAATGTAGAAATGATCTCTCAAGATTCACAGAAGAACTGCATGATAGGTAAGACCTTAGCAGCAAGGAGAGACCCTACATCATTAAACTGAAAAAAATTTAAGGGGTGTAGAATCTCCCAGAAGGAAAAGTCCACTGAATATTTACTCTTGCAGTAAATACACACACAAATTCATAACTTTTGAGGGCCTAGGACAAGTGCAGAAGAGAAGGAAAGAAGGAAAAGATATTTGTAAAAAACTGCAAACTTAATCAGAGAATCATCGAGATGTAAAATGAGTGAATAACTTCCAGAGAGATACAAGAAGCAGCATAAGTTTCAGTGTGTTGAGTACTTGTGCAAGTCGCTTAATTACCCCATTTACTAGCTTAACATAATGAAAACTTTGATTGTGGAAAGTCAAAATCAGACCTGGAGAAAACACTTTTCATTTTTATTTGTTTGTACCTAATGTGAAATCAAAGAAACTCTTCCAACAGAAGTTCTCGTTTCTCTAATATTAGCATGCTACATGGCGAATTAATGTTGTTTCCAAAGTTAAGGATAGTCAGGATACATTAATACAATAATACTATTAATACCTGATACAATAATAGTAGACCACAAAACTGCAAGAGATCTCTCAGATCACTAAATCTAATTCACTGCTACTATAAGGACCTACATTATATGTCAATGCTTAATTAGTTAGTACACATAATATGTTATGAGCTGAAAATTATCAGATTGCTCACCCAGTTTTTATGAATACATCACTTTTCTTAAAGTATTGCATATTAATAAACAATTCCATTTATAAGGATCCATGACATGACCTACACTTAATAAATTATTTCTGCTGTATTCTATGTGAGTATATTTTTAAACAAGTTGCCTATAGGATTTATTTCATTCATTCAGAGAAATTTTGACAGGACATCTAAGAGTCAATTCCTTAACCTAATGAGCCAAGAGTGATATGTGCAAGAAATAGTTTAGAGACATGGGAATTTCCTGTTTCATTGAAGTTAAATCGGTTGGATGACCAAGCTGATGCCTCGCAACATGTTACATTCTTAGGTTTTGTATAAACTATTAAGAAGTACTAAATCTTACGACTTAAAAAATGCAAATATAAATACCATTTCTTTGTAAACTCATCAGCAAGTTTAGAATTAATAGACAAAGAAACATCAGGTTTTCCTACTTGTTGGATGACTTCAACTACAATGAAATTAGATTAAGGACCTACAATACAATAAAACAATACAATAAAATTAGTAGAAGAAATAGGAGCAAGGTTTGTAAAGGATGTGTTTTAGTTGTGAAAGCAGATGGGTACTTTCTCCATAGTCAGTAGCCCAAAAGCTAAAAAGTGCATCTTTATTCTTCTATGCTGAACTAAGACAAAAAACTAGAGCAACTAAACCATGTATTTTGAAAGATTTTGAAATAATTTTAAAATATCAGAGATTTTTTATTTGATCTCTGTAATATGAAGCCAAGCCAAGCTACAGTCTAGATTAAGTGAAACAATAAACATATATATATTCAGAAAGCACCAGTGAATGCAACAAGCACTGCTGTTTAGGCCAAGGAGCCTACTTACTTACTTGAAGCTTGAATAAGCTTTTTTTTTTTCCTAGGTTAGCAATTAATATGAAATCTCAGTAGGCTTAAAGATATTCTAGCCCTAGTTTATTAAGCAGTGATAAGAAATCACAGAAGGGCTGGAAACAGGAAACTATCTTTGAATCAAATTTAATAAATTAGTTTTTATTTCAGAGAAGCACAATTTAAGAAATTAGGGAAATAACAAAATTTTGAAAAAGACAGAACCTCAGATCACTCCAAAGGTAACCCTTGTTCACTATCCTATTTTAACTTTCTCCTTGTAGATTTAGGTTATTTGTTATGTAATTAGGTCTCAGATTTTGCTCTTCAATAACTTTCTCAGACATGCTTGAACAAAACTGAGAGTTAACATGTGAAAATCTTGATCCTAGAGATTCAAAAGCATATTAATGATAAAAAGTTGTGAGTTTGTGTAATGCACACATTCTCATAAATTATAAAGTTTAATGTCTTCTTAAATAGTCCAATAGAAAATTCAGTTCTGTTGAACCATCATAATGTAATTATTTTGAAAAAAAAATCGCAATAGTAGGAGAGATGTGTGGATTTTATAAAGTATTATTTACTGTCTGTGATTTTATGTGTACAGAGAACAAAAGACTGGCCACCAATGATGCTGGTTTTTTGGTAACTGCAATAATTATTTGCTTTTAGGTGAACTTCAAATTTTAGAAGTTAATGGCCTGTTAAGCCACACTTATCATTATACTTCACAGTATATGGCACTAAATTGTAATTTAAAATAAATTATTTTTGACTCAGAAAAATATTATCAATTAAATAAGGTTCTTTTACAGTAAGATGGAGTTTACAGTGTTATCAAAGTGTAATATTCGGAAGTTATAACTTTTTCCTATAGAACTACTTGACATTTGTAAAAGAGGAAGAAAGTTTAATGGAGAAAAAATTTTAAAGGGAAGAATAATGATAGTGAAACATATTTTGGCCAGAAACTGTTATTATAAAATAATACCATTTTTACAGCTTTGTCTTTATTGGGAAAAAATAAATAAATAAAATAAATATACATAGAGAGATATCTTCAAGCAAAACATTGGAGTAACTAACAGCTTTGTCTTATAAGAGATAAATTATCCCTAGATGAAAGAGCTTTGCAAGCTGAGTAGACAGGGACAATGCTGAGAAGTAAATTGTTAAAATTCAGACTGTCATGTGAGAATTTCAATCTCTTTCTCAAACTTTATGGCACAACTGCAGAAAAAATAATCCTCCATTAAATATATCTCATTCTGTTGTACCACAAGGCTATACGTGCTTGCACTTATATTTTTCTTTCTTATCTTTTCAGCATCAAACACTGTGAAAGTTTTATTGGTTCGAAGATGCAAGGGTAAGGAAGAAAGTGCTGAGAAGAATAATTTTATCAACATACTTAAAAAAATAAAAAAGCTTGTATCATAAAGAATTAGATATTTTAAATATTCAGTCTTCTTACTCACTTTAAAAAATATTGTGAAAAAGAGCATGTAAATTGAATGGTTCTTAAAAATACATTAATTATATAGAAATGAGGTTTAGACATTAATATGTTATATTAGATAAACTTTTTACTAAATCAATACATCTACTCAGTCTTTTCAAAGAAATTTTGAATACACTGCTACCTACGACATTCAATCAATGGCTTTGTGATAGAGCTGTAAATACCTGTGCCTTAAGAGAGGGAAGAGAGAGACTATTTGCAGAAACCAAGTATTATGGCACGCCTTCAATCACTTACATCAGCATTCATTCAGTAAAATGGACAATGATAAAAAACATGCACCTGAGGGGAATATATTATCTGAAGCTAGCATAAGCAGCATAAGTGCTTCATTAGCATGGGAATGGTGCGCAGTACATGGCAGCAGATAAAGTCAGTCTAGACAGGTAATTTTAATTTTTATTGATAATTTGATCACATGTGTGCTTTTAATCATATCACCTCTTCAGGTTTCTCATCATTAATAATTTCATATGACACAAATTGTGCCTTTGTGACATTACAAACACAATCTAGAGTTACTTGAAATGTCTGCTGATGGGCAAGGCACTCTATATTATCAGGGTATTACTCCAGAAAGTCTATTTATACAGTAAACTAGAGGTCACTCAACCTCTTGATGATGCTCTGTGGCACGTGCATTTTCTGCTGATTTAATCAACATAGGCAAAAGTTTTGCCAGTGTTCTCCCAAAGAAGCAGTGCCTTCTAGGTGAAGATCAGATGCCACAGAGGCAAGACAGGATAGAGAAGGACAATGGAAGATATAGGATCAAAATCTCAGATCATCTAGGTAAATATAATTAAACTGAAAACCAGGACTGTTCTAATCCATAAGGCTTAGTGGTTCCCAGCATCTTTGTGTTTTAAATTTCAGAAAATCTTAATTGAATCAGTTGTCTTGCATGCTCCATTTTTAGCTCTAACAATACTGCTATATTTTTGGTCCAGTTGGAGCAAGAATATATGATTAAGGGAGGAGTATTCATAATAGTAAATAAACACTGTATTGTGAGGACACAAGCCAAAACTATTGTAATTGCACATATATATATGCTTAATGTTTTTAAGGAAAATACATCTTCCTTCTTTACAGTGTATACTTAAGATAAGTCCTAGAAAAAGGAGTTCTGTGAAACACAAGTGGTATGGAAAAATTTAAAGTGTTATTATTTAATTTAAAAAATATTATTTTTTTATTATTAATGCTACCGTTAAGGTACATACATAGTTTTTGAAAACAAGTACTGTGGGAAAAAATAAAATATTATTTCTAAATTTATCAAATAAGATTTACACCATAGCATCTGTATTAAAATTCAGGCCTCATATAGTGTTGCATTGCTCATTTTAATGTATATTCCCATATAAATTTTATTGACCTTCACAATTAAATAAATCAGGATTGCATAAACACTAATATTGTAATTGTCAGGAGGAGGGTAGGGGATAGATTTGGAGAATTTATTTTCAGTCTATAATAATTAGTAATTCTTCATTTAATGACCATAGGAAAAAAAACATGATAAAAATTGTATTCCTTTCCAGAGCTCCTATCTTGTTCCAGTCTTCAGATGATAAGAACACAGCTGAACAGAGAGAAATGCGTTTTAGTCTTACAAGAGATTGTCATACTAAAATTTACTGATGACTTTGTAATATTGTTTTAAAGATGAATTACAAGGCAAATTGCTGAAGAGCTCTTGGATGGCTCCAATGAATTTCTAATATGAAATGGAGGTCTTCTATGTGAGTGTCAATTAGAATAAAATAACCAATATTCTATTATACAGTAATAAATATAATGCTGTTTATTTTTGTAATGTCATACTGGAGCCCCTAGTAACCAGAAATAAAACACAGCTTCTATTGGTGCAAAGTGCTTTGACATTTTATTAATAAAACATGTCCTCACCTCTGCTTTCCTTCTATTCCTTTATTGTTTTATTTCATTTGTTTTGCAACTGCTTTTTGTTGTAAGTGCTTGTCATCTTCATATTACCACAGTATGAATCTGATAATGAAATGTAACTGCCATTGTAGTAAATTAAGAAATCCAGGAGGAACACATTCAGTTTTTCTAGTAGTTACAACTGTTCCTCAGTCACAGGTATAATGACATCGGAGATAACATGTGAGTATAATTTTTCCTTTCTTAAAATATTTTCCTTTAAGATGACAGTTACAAATATAAGTTCAGCTGGATTTAAACAGTTTTGCTTCAGAATACTCACTGTTTTTGATGATCTGAGTATTATTTGCCTTGAGAGAAGGATGAACAGAGGGAATCTGTTCTCTTCTAGTCATTTGCTTAGCACAGGTGTTACCCAAAGAAACAGAGAACAGAAGGGACAAAATCTTCACTGAAGAAAATGGCAAACATCCCATTGACTTTAATGGGTCAGTGTTTTTCTAAAACTGTTTTAAAAATAACAGTTGTCTGAGTGCAAATCGGACACTGCTGAAGAGTCTACTTTCTCTTCTGGTGTGGGATGAAAGCAGATTGGGTGTCCATGGCAGTTAGAGCAGAACATTGAACACCACCACTTCACAGCAAAGTTAATATGCTGTAAAGTGCAGAGCTCTTCCAACAAAAAACAATGCATCATTTGGCTCTTTCATTTGACATTGTCTCATAAATAAAAGATAAGAGGATGAAAAATTATAGTTTATAAACACTAGAATTGAATAATCATTGTTGATTGCTAATAAACTACAACAAAAACTGATTAATATAAACCAAAAATTTTACTGGAGCAATAAATATCTAGGAGGGCACTGTAAATTAATAACAATTGTTATTCTGGTTCTTTCCATATTAATTTTTATTTGCATAGCTGTTGGACAGAAACCAATGGGAAAATATTTATTTAACAGGTTGAAGCAAATCAGCCTCTTAACAACTCACTTTTCTGCCATATTTCAAGTACAAAACATTTTCACTTTGCCATAATATATCACCCTGCTTAAAAAACACAGAACATTAAAAGTTAAAATTAAATACATTGTAATAAAAATTTGAAAGCATATTTTTATATCCATTTAAAATAGGTATTATATTAACACTGAGAAACTCTGCCTTTCTCCTTAATATTCATTGCTTTTGGAAATCTATTTATCCTTTTTAGCAAGTTAATTCTAGTGATATTGCTATTAGAAGTTCACAGAATACCATAGCTGTTGGCAGCTGTGAGGGATGAACCATTTGTAAAGACCCACTGTCAAAACTGTTAAAGTACACTTGGCAGACATGTATTTACTACAACTGATTCAAACTCTATAGCAATTACAGTATTAGAATAAACGGGGTCATGAGAACACATCACCCAGGAATCCTCTGGCAGTTCAGAGTGCAATTGCTCTTTAGAGCTTTGTCTAAGCCTTTTAAGAAAGTCTTTGAGACTCTATTATACAAGTAACAAAAGATCAGCTTTCAGACTCCTTTTTTTAATTCCCAACATAGCAGCTGCACATTTTGTGGCTGACTGTAGCTATTTGTGTTTGCCAGTAATTTTAAGGCATGGACAGAGGTAAGGAGGTAGGACGCATATACACACAAAAATGTCCCTGTTTTGTACTTGAAGAAAAGAGATCCAGCTGAAGAAATTAAGAGTTAGAGGGTTGCTTTCTATTATATATTTTTAAAAAATTACAAATCCCTAATTACCATCCCTTATCTCAACTCCAGCATTTCATCTTTTTCAGAACTATCAGTCCACTGCAGTTTACAATAGGTGACCAAAAATTCCAGAGGCTCATGTTCCCTTCCCCTTGCATTCTGTGTTCCCTGGAGTCTACACTTTTAGGATGGCCAGGATGAATAAAGTTAAATGACAGGCTACCACTAATACAGGTAATTAAGCTTACATTCCAGTAATTTTTTAGATTATCCTAAAAAGTAATACGAAATTAATAATCAAGCCTATTAAACAATATGGCTTTCCAAAATCTTGAATGTTACACCACATTAAAACAAACAACTCCTCATTCACCCCTTACCAAAAGCCCCTCAAAGGAATGGAAGTTCATTTAACATCTATACCCAATTTAACTCTTATAGCAAAAAATTACCTTGTATCCCCCAAACTACTTGCAGACCAACAGAATTTGCAAAGAAAGAAAAAAGTCTGCACAATCAGTTATTGAATACATTTATACACACACACATATACAAAGAGAATAGAGCTAGTATGTGTGCTTTCTGACAGTGTAAACATAGGTAAATATGCAGCTGAACTTTTGAGTATTTCCCTCTTCATGTCCTGAAAAATATTCACAAAACATAGCAAGTAATGTGTTGACATTAAGAACGTATAGTCATATTTAACCAGTTACCCAGTTCTTTTAGACTGGCAGTGAATGGCTTCTCTTTCTGAGTGCTGGTGAATGTTTTAACAGTCAAACTGCTTTGCTTTTTGATTTTTTAATGTTTGAAAATAGTATTATAAAATGTAAATGTCTTGAGTCGCCCCTATCTTAAATAAAAAAAAAAAAATAATGCACTCCCTCTAAAAAAGGCAACAACAAAGCATCATGTCTATAAGTTTGTATATTTTTCTGGCCTAGACAATCCTAACCACAGATGGAAACCACTCTGCACTGCATCCTGGGGGAGTACAAAGGTGAAGATCTTGAAAAATAAACAAGGAAATCCTACTTTCCCTACCCTAGGGAGCTTGTGTTTCACTTTCATAAAGTGAGCTTATTTCAACGTATCTTGATTTATTTATTTTTTTCATATCAAATCATGTGTGAGTTCAATCCATGTGTAAGAAATCAATATTTCCAAATTTCAAGCAAATTTGATGATCAGAAGAATACTGAACATAACATTTAAAACTATGTATTCATATCAATCCCTTTACGAGGTGTACAGTATTTAATTTCCACTTTTTAATTTAACAATCACAGCATTTGAAATTAAATAGATAAACAAACAAATAAATAAATAATTGTAAAGAACTTTTCTGAACCTGAAATAGTAACTCCAGAAATAAAAGCCTCTCTTTACTGATGGACATTGAGTTGCCCATAGTATGACTCATTATGGCCTCAAATTAGTGATCACACATTTCCTATACAACACACTGATATATTCACCTAAAACATCTTCTGCTCTTCATATATCTCTTATTACACAGCACTAAAGAGAATGAGTACATTCTTGGAAGATATACAGTGATATATAAAATTCAGCAAGGAACTGAAACTGCTATAAAACAAAGTATATGACATCTACTGATAAAAAAAAAAAAATATATAAGTGCCAGGGTTTGTCTCAGTACAGTAAATTCAACATATGTAATCTAACATTTGTACTTCCAACTCCCTCTGCAAGACCAAGGGAAATATCTGCTAGAATTATTTATTATTTTTTTTTTCCATGGTATACCACAGATACCAGGCATTTCAAAATACAAAGCAGTAAACCCAAAGTGTTTAATACTTAATAAAAAATATCACATTTCTGGCGGAGGCAGGAGTGTGTGTATGTGTTTTTAATCTAACCACTGTACCATTTTCAGGCAATTTTAATATAACAGTACAGTTAGCATCTTTTAAAGATTTGTCTGTTTTAAGCAAGAAGATGAAAGAGCAAAAAGAGAATGTAAGAACCTTAATAGTATCACAGTGCTAGGATTCCAGATTAAAATCAGGTTTGTAGAGTTAATTATGGTTTTCCCTTAGACTATGTCTATTGTGCTATTCAAAACTCTTATTCTTCCCCTAGGCAATAAAAATATATTTGGTACAGAACAAAAAAGGCAGGTCGAAAGAGTATCAGTAATGCAGACAGAAACAACTGCAAATGACTATAGACCTTGCAAGCTCTTTGATCATGGATCACGTTGGATTGTTTTGACACTCAATTTCAGAATTATTTAACTGTCCCTTAGACAGCAGGATAGAAAACAAAGTGTTGACTATGAAATAAGAAAGGAAAAACTCCCTATCCATGACCTTTAGAGGTCTACATATAGAATGCTTGTCTTCAGTGTTGCCTTGTGACATGATTTAGGAATATTCATATCTCTCTTGTATAAATTATTCACTGATACGCATTATTTTCCTGTGCACACACATGCCCATACATGTGGCATTCAAGAGAACTGTGATTAACTGCTCAGATTCAGTATCTGAATGCATGTAAATCATATGCATACAGACAGAAAAATTTTCAGTGAGCTTACTACCACAATACTGTACATGTCCAGTAGGTAGAGAATGAACCATAAATCTCAAAACATGTACTTGTGTTAGTTATGAAAGTAATTTACTTATGCAGTCCTGATCAGAAACATACAGGCAAAGAAAATGAAAGTTTATGGCAAGAAAAAGTCTCCTGTAAGTGATACTTCAATAGTTGGGAAATCAATTCCCAACATCTGCTTCAACCCCACAAATAAAATTAATTTAAAATAAGTACATAAATTACTTACTATGCACATATCAATGTAATCAATAAGCAACAGACTCCTAATCACAACTGCCATTAAGATTTGCAGTGAAAGAGAAGAATAAAGAGATAATTGCAATCAGAAAACATGCTGAGTAGAAACAAATTACAGGGAAATTTAAACAGTATTAAAAAAAAAGAAAAAAGTTCAGTGAAAGTTTACTGTAGCACATTAAAGGTCCCCAAAACATGAAATGTATCTTCCTCTCCTCATCCCCCATCGCCGCTTTTCTAAAATGTTAACACTCAATTCCTTCTTCCTTGCAGACTTTGTAGCTTGACACAAATAAAACATCAGTGTCAGACAGAGTCTCTGAAAGAGAGAAAAACCTCAAAGGCTAAGTAGTTTTGTCCTAGAGTATGTGTTTTCTTGCAACTTTTTACATATTTTTTCTTACACACAACTTCCTTTTTCACTCTTTTACTCCATTTTAGCTTTTTAAAGAGCTTTTCATACTCCATAAGAACTTCCCTGCTGCTTGTTTCTCTTTGTCTTCATGCCAGCAAAAGTCCTCAGTTTTAATTTCTATTAGGTTTTGTTACTCCGTTTTCTATGTCTCCTCCCCATGCTCCTCTCAGATATATGCTTCAAGCCTTTGTCTGGGAAGTGTAACTCATGCTTTTATCCTTCTCCAAAGTCACCAATCTCTTGTTTTCATCTTCTGGTATTTCTATTCCATTTTTGTGAGGGAGAGGAAACTTGTGACATTCTTATAGGGTATTCTGTAGCAGAAATCCATTGTGTGAAAAAAAGGACAATGGACAAGATCCTCAGATTTCAGAAGATGCAATACTACTCCTAATTGATTGCCAGTTTTTGCTTGTCTTCCTCCTGTTATCTACCATGATTTCCTCTTAGGTGAGTAAATCAATTGCCCTTTTTCTCCTGTTGGTCTCTCACCTTACTATTTTATTGTCTCTATCACCTGTCTCCTTCTTTCTCTAGACAATGTTATTCTTCTTCTGTATTATCCTCATTTTATTCTGTTCTGCCAAATTGTAAACCATATCTTCAGTTTCCTGTATCTCAGAAATTAGAAGATTATCACTGATGTTATTTAATTCATTGTCAGTAATAACTGTCTTCTCTTTGGTTCCTTCTCCACCCTGTCCTTCACTAGGATATTACAGTGGGAATCTACTACAAGCCACCTGACCAGGATGACTGACCAGATCAGGCCCTCTACAGGCTGACAGATGTAGCTTCCCGTTCACAGGCAATGATCCTCAAGGGGGATTTTAATCACCCTGACATCTGCTGGAAAGAAAACATAGCAAAGCACCAGTGTCATGGTTTGACTCAGGATCAGCAATTATACCAGTGACAGCAATGCTCTTGATCCTCTGCCCCTCCCACCCAGGATAAGGAAAGAGAGAGAGAATCAAGGAGGGAGACTAGACAGTTTTAATTAAACACTAATGACAAAAGAAAATTTGTTTAGTTATCTGCAAGTATGTTCAGGAATGTGCAAAACCCTATTGCCCCCCACCCCCCCAGCAGCTCCCATGGCATCTCCTGAGCTGTGAGCAGTCCCAAAATGTCCTGGACCACTGCTGGAGAGAGCAGCAATGCAGATAGGAGCTGAGGGGAGAGTTATGACGGTCAGAAATGCATGGGCCTAGGGATCAATGGTGATGGATAGACGGAGATCTCCTCAGATGCTAGCCGTGAACAGAAGTGAAGGGAAGAAGAAGCAGGAAGGAAGTTGTCTTCAATGATCTCTGACCTCACACCGAGTTTATGTAGATATATATGGAATGGAATACTTTGGTCAATTTTGCTGTCCATTTAGTCCCTCCCTCCCTAGGGAGGACTACAGATTCAACTCTTCTGTTCTTGTTAGCATCCCAGAAGTAGCAGAGTGAAGAAACCTTGGAGTCTCAGCAGTAACATAAATATTCCAGTGTTATCAGTCCACTAGCTGGAGAACTTGGTGCTAGTCAAAAGATTGCTTACTGAAGGGAAAAAAAAAAAAAAAAAAAAAGAAAAAAGAAGTCAATAAAAGGAAAATTAGCTTCATCCTGGTGCAAACCAGGACAACCAGTGATCCAGGAAGCTCCTGGAATGCATTGATGACAACTTCCTTTTGAAGTGGTAGTGGAGGCAACGAGAAAAGGTGCTATGCTGAACCTTACTCGCACGAAAAAGGATGGCCTGATTGACAACATGAAGCTTAAGAGCAGCCTTGGCTGCAGTGACCATGAAATTGTGGAATTCAAGATCTGTAGGGCAACAAGGAGGTTCCACAAAAAGCTCTCTACCCTGGACTTCAGGAGAGCAGATTTCAACCTCCTCAGGGATTTTCTTGGTAGGGTATCATGAGATAAAATCCTGGATGGGAGAGGAGCCCAGGAAAGCTGGTCAATATTCAAAGTTTACCTCCTCCAAGCCCAAGAGCAATGCATTCCAAGAAAGAGGAAGGCAGGCAAGAATGCCAGGAGACCCGCATAAATGAACTAAGAGCTCCTGTACACTCGTAGATGAAAAAAGAAATTCTTCAGAGGGTGTAAGCAGGGACAGGTAGCCTGGGAAAAATACACAGAAGTTGTCTGAGAAGTCAGGAATCAAGTTAGGAAAGCTAAAACCCAGATAGACTTAGCCTGACCAGGGACATTAAGGTCAGTAAGAAGGATTTCTACATGTACATCAGTGATAAGAGACAGCACAGGGAAAATGTGGGCCCTCTCCAGAAGGAAACAGGAGACCTTGTCATGAAGGATACAGAGAAGGCTTAGGTACTGCACAACTTTTTTATCTTAGTCTTCATTGGTAAAGGCTCTGGCCACACCATCCAAGGTCACAGAAGGCAGAGTCAGAGACTGGAAAAAGGAAGATCTGCCCACTTTAGGAGAAGAGCAGGTTTGAGACCATCTAAAGAACCTGAAAGTGGGCAAGTCCATGGGACCTGACAAGATCCACTCACGGCTCCTAAGGGACCTGGCAGATGAAGTTGCAGCTCCACTCTCCATCATAGTTGAAAAGTCATGGCAGTCTGGTGAGGTTCCCACTGCCTGGAAAAGGGGAAATATAACCCCCATTTTCAAAAAGGGAATAAAAGAAGACCCAGGGAACTACAGGACAGTCGGTCTAACCTCTATGCCCAGAAAGATCATGGAGCAGATCCTCCTGAAGGCTCTGCTAAGGCACATAGAAAACATGGAGGTGGTTGGTAGCAACCAACACGGTTTCACCAAGGACAAATAATGTCTGACAAATTTGGTGGTCTTTTATGTCCACAGCATCAGTGGACAAGGGAACAGCAACTGACGTAATCTACCTGGGCTTGTGAAAAGCATTTCACGCTGTCCCATATGACATCCTAGTCTCAAAATTGAAAGGATATGGATTTGATAGATGGACGACTTGGTGAGTAAGGAGTTGGATGGCTGCTTGCACTCAGAGAGTAGAGATCAACAGCTTGATGACCAGATGGATATCAATGAGGAGTGGTGTTCCTCAAGGGTAGGTACTGGGGCTGGCGCCATTTCACATCTTTTTCAGTGACATGGACGGTGGGATCAAGGGCACGTTCAGCAAATCTGCAGATGACACCAGGCTGTGTAGTGTGTTTGACATGCTGGAGAGAAGGGATGCTGACAGGCTTGTGAGGTGGGCCCATGCCAACCTCATGAAGTTCAACAGGGCTAAGGGCAAGGTCCTGCACATGGGTTGGGCCAGTCCTGAACACCACTACAGATTGGGCAGAGAAGGGATTAAGAAGAGCCTCGAGGAAAATGATCTGGGGTTGCTGATCAATAAAAAGCTCAAAGTGAGCTGGCAATGTGCATTTGAAATTCAGAAAGTCAACTGTATCCTGAACTGCATTGAAAGAAGCATGGCCAGCAGGTTGAGGGAAGTGATTCTGCCCCTCTACTCCACACTCATGAGACCTCTCCTGGAGTACTGTCTTCAGCTCTGGAGCCCTCAACACAGGAAGGACACAGAGCTCTTAGAGTGTGTCCAGAGGAAGACAATGAAGATGATCTAAGGGCTGGAGCACCTCTCCTACAAAGACAGGCTGAGAGAGTTGGGGCTGTCCAGCCTGGAGAAGAGAAGGCTTTGAGAACACCTTACAGTGGTCTTCCAGTACCTGAAAGGTGCCTACAGAAAAGTCTGCAAGGGACTTTTTACCATGGTGTGAAACAATAGGATGAGGTGTAATGACTTTAAACTAGAAGAGGGGAGATTTAAGATAGACATCATGAAGAAATTCTTTAGTGTAAGGATGGTTGTGGATCCCCCATCCCTGGAAGTGTTCAAGGCCAGGCTGGATGAGGCTTTGAGCAACCTGGTCTAGTAGAAGGTGTCCCAGCACATGCAGGGGGGTTAAAACTAGGTGATCTTTAAGGTTGCTTTCAACCCTAGCCATTCTATGATTCTATGATAGCAACTGAGGATAACAGAGGAAACATGTCAAATGCTTTTTGGAGGTCCAGATAGACAATATCCACAGCCTTTCACTTGTCCAATAGCCAGGTCATCAGCTCATAGAAGGAGATCAGGTTCATCAGACAGGACCTGCCTTTCATAAATCCATGATGACCGGGCCTGATCCCCTGGTTATATGGCTTATAATGACACTCAAGATGATCTGCTCCATGACCTTCCCTGGTACCAAGGTTAGACTGACAGGTCTGTACTTTCCTGGATCCTCCTTTCTGCCTTTCTTGTAGATGGGTGCTACATTTGCTACCCTCCAGTCCATTGGGACCTCCCCAGTTAGCCAGGACTTCAGGTAAATAGTGGAACATGTCTTGGCAATAACATCTGCCAGCTCTTTCAGCACCCTTGGATGTAATCCATCTGGTCCCATTGACTTGTGTGCATCTAAGTGGTGTAGTAGGTCTCTGACCACTTCCTCTTTAATTGCGAGGACCTCATTCTGCATCACCTCCCTGTGTCCTAGCTCGTGTAGCTGGGTTTCCATGGAACAGCTAGTTCCACTGCTAAAGACTGAGGCAAAGTAGGTGTTGAGCACCTCAGCCTTTTTCTGATCCTCTGTTGCTAAGAGTCCCTCTGCATCCAATAAAGGATGGAGATTTTTCCTAATCCTCCTTTTGTTGTTAATGAACTCATAGGAACATTTTTTATCATCCCTAACAGCTGTAGCTAGTTTGAGCTCTAGCTGTGCTTTGGCTCTCCTAATTATCACTCTGCATAGGTTCACTTCATCTTTATAGACTTCATGAGTGACCTGTCCCCTCTTCCAAAGGTCATAGACTGTCTTCTTGTTCTTAAGCTCCAGACAAAGGTCCCTATTTAGCCAGGCTGGTCTCCTACACTGCTTACTTGATTTTTCAGCATATGGTGGCAGCCTGCTTCTGTGCCTTTAAAAGTTCTTTCTTGAAGTACTTCCAGCCTTCCTGGACTCCTATATCTTCCAAGGCAGCCTCTCAAGGGACTTTGTCAATCTGTCTTCTGAACAGGTCAAAGTTTGCCCTCTGGAAGTCTAAGGCAGCAGTTTTACTAACCCCCCTCCTTGTATCTCCAAGGATCAAAACCGCAATCATCTCATTGATGGTCTCCAACCTTTACTTTGCCCACAAGATCTTCCCTCAGGGCTCAGTGTTGGGATTGTTTCTGTTCAACATGTTTATTGATGATTTTGATAAGGACATAGAGTGTACCATTAGTAAGTTCGCAGATGGGAGTGTTGATCTGCATGAGGATAGGGAGACTCTAAAGAGAGACTTGGATCGATTGAATTGTTGGGCTAATATCAATGGTGTGGGCTTCAGCAAGGCCAAGTGTCAGGTCCTGCACTTGGGCCACAACAACCCCAGGCAACGCTACAGGCTTGGGGAAGTGTGGCTGGAAAACTGTCTGGCAGAAAAGGACCTGGGGGTTCTAACTGACAAGCAGCTGAATATGAGCCAGCAGGGTGCCCAGGTGGCCAAGAAAGCCAATGGCATCCTGGCTTGTATTAGACATAGTGTGACCAGCAGACACAGAGAGGTGATTGTCCCACTAAGCACTGGTGAGGCCACACCTGGAGTATCATGTCCAGTCTTGGGCACCTCAATTCAAGAGAGATATTGAGGTGCTGGAGAGAGTACAGAGGAGGGCAATGAAGCTGGTGAAGGACCTAGAGAATAAATCTTATGAAGAACACTTGAAGGAGCTGGGAATGTTTAGTTGGAGGAAGAGGAAGTTGAGGGGAGACATCATCAGTCTCTACAACTACCTGAAAGGTCATTGTAGAGAGGTTGGTGCTGGTCTCTTCTCACAAGTAATTAGTGGCAGAACGAGAGGGAATGGCTTCAAGTTGCAACAGGGTAGGTTTAGACTGGACATTAAGAATTTTTTTTTCACAGAAAGAGTGGTTGAACACTGGAATAAGCTGCCTAAGCAGGTGGTTGAATCACAATCCTTGGATGTGTTTAAGGGTCATTTGGATGTGGTGCTGGTGGATATGGTTTATGGGAGAACTTTGTAGAGTCAGGATGATGGTTGGACTTGGTGATCCCAAGGGTCTTTTCTAACCTGAACAGTTCTATGATTCTATGATGTAAATGAACATTTTTCATTAGTCATCCTTTATTAACAACAGGGAAAGTGAGCAGTCTTCCACTTCCTCCCTAATCTACTCTAAATTCAGGGGTCTCCAGTTTGCTGTTCTTTTGTAAAAACAGAAGAAATCTAATTTAAGTATTTGGCTTATTTGGAATTACATATATCTCAATACCAAATGATCCTACACACAGATAGTGATATGCCCAGTGAGTACCTTTCCCATAGTTATAGGTCTCATGGAAATAGTGAACCTTCATTTCAACAAAGTAATTCTGTTCTCCAGAATCACCTCAAATGTCAGTTGCTTGTCTTTTATGCACCCTAAATTTTTAAAGCAGCTCAGGGTATTCTGATTCCAAGACAAAACTAGATAGGTTTTTCTAATTATTTTGGCTTGAAAAGATAGTGACTTGTGACACAAACAACTGGGCTGAAAAACATGTAAAAAACATGGCTGAGCATCCTAGGGTACAATTTGCTTTCTACTGTTTTTGTCTTTACTGAGACCGAAAATTACTCTAAGGAAGATACTCTGTGTGCAGCAGAGAAGGTACTTATGTCTGAAAAAAAGATATTGATGGATCAAGAATAAAAAAAACCAAAGAATTACACACGCTTTCAAATAAGGAGCTTAAGTTGTGTAAAAACTATAGAATGTATGGTAAACTCAACCTTTATGCTATCATCACTAACATGGCATGTGCTAGAAACTTTATGGTTTCATGTTACCAGCAGCTTGCAACCTATTTGTTGTTCCTGTACACAGATCTCATACTCAGAAAAGAGACAAGCTATGACATTGAGTCAAGAAGTATAAGACAGATAATGAAGAGAAGGAAACACTTTAAAAAGACTGAATACATCACCGCAGTCTTGATGTGAGGGTATGGCCTCTAAATAACACTTGATATAAATGAACAGCTTTCACTATATGACATCATGGGCATAACAATTACCAACTTATTTTGAATTTCTTTTTTCTCATAAGGAAATTTTTTGTACTGTGAATTACTAAAAAAATATTATTCTTCATTTATCAAGTAAATACCTTTATTTCTGTAAAAATATTTGCAAATTACACCTATGTAACTTTCTGTGCATGTGCATAAATAAAAGTAAATTACACATATTTAATAGCTAAAGATGGATTCTCTCCCAGCTAAAACATTTCATTGTAGTAAAACTCAAACGTATTAGGTAGTTCCTTATTAATAACAAACAAACAAAATGAAACAAACATGCCCTATTCCCTAACCATTCCCTAACCTAGCTGAGGAGCTAGTGTACTACAAAACTCCTAATCTATTCTGACTCAACTATATTTATAAAAACAAACAAACCAACAAACAAACCCAAATCAAACAAAAAAAACCACCACCACCAACAAAAAAAACTAATTACAGGTGACCTCAGCATTGGAAAAAAAAAAAAAAAAAAAAGAGGTAAGAAAGAGGGAGACAGAGAAATGAGACAAAACATAGAATGCAAATGCCACTATCATTTGCATCATTGCATCATCTGACACAAAGACAGACTCTTACTCAGTATGGTTTATGAAAATAGATGTGATTTTGTTGAAAATTTGTATTGACCTAAAAAGTCAAGAACATACTAGCAAATTCATATTTCTCTAGGTCCAAAATTATTTTTTTTCTATAGATTCTGTGTTCAGACTTTTCTAGTTAGCTTTAAATACCTTCACTTGGCAAATTAAGAATTATTTTAAAAAGTGAATTAATATGCAGAAATATAATGCATAAAGATACATGATACATATGTAGCATGCACAAGTACATAATGCAAACATATGCTGTTTTCAGTTTTCTTTCCTTTTTTTTTGTTTGTTTGTTTTTGTTTTTGTTTTTGTTTTTGTTTTACCTTAGTTAGCATTCAATGAGTGGGAAATTATGATGAATTACAACTTTTGCTCACTTGGTCCAGAATTCTGATTGTAACACCTGTCAAGCATTCTCCCTCAAACACATTAAGTAGTTGTTTTGCCATCAGTCAGCCATGAAGTGAGAATTTTCTCTGGTGTATTATGAAGGAAACTTTTTCTGCAGAAGTCTCAAATAATATTCCAGAGAGTTGCAGCACTAGCAGCACCAGAAGAGAGAGAGACTGTGCTTTGTAGAATTTAGAGACCACACATTAAGAACGCTGAATTAAAGCATACATAGGCATAATAGAGAACCATGTGGATTCAAATTTATCATGAGGCAATGTATAATTATGACATAAATATGAAATACTACACTTACACTGCTTTTCTTCAATCAGAAAAATCTAGCCTACCAAAGGAACTCTCTTTAGGAACCTTACATAATCTCCCTGTATTAGTGTTATTTTGAGCCATACACATGCACTAAATAGTAGTTCTTAGAACAGATATGGGCTATTATTAGTGTGAGAAGGAGAGTCTTTCTAGACAAGTGGGTCAGTGTAACTTTGCTCTACCAGACTGCTGTATACAGTGTGCCCTTCTGTTTTGGCATGGCAGCAATGTTATAAAAATCCTTCTGCTGCTGGTGCTCACTAGTAAAAAGAAGTCAAGTCACTGAGGAATTAATTTTTTTTAGTATAAATTTTCCCACCCCGTGTGTTGGTCAACACAGAACCTTAGTACATTGTGTTGGATGCAGGTGCTCAAGTGCTGGCAATGAGGGGCTGTGAGGGAGCAGAGATTCCTGAGGCAGGCAGAGAAAGCCTCACACAGGAGCAGGCTTTTTTAGTGTGTGCACAGGCAAAAAGTGTGACATGGAAGGAGTGACAGAGAAGAGCTGTTCCAAACTGATTGCAACATCCATTCCCCATCTTCCTGTGCCACTCAGGAGGAAACAGGTAAAGGAGTAAGGAACTAAGTTGAGCCTGAAAAGGAGGAAGGTGGGTCAACCCAGCATGTGTTCAGTGCATGTGGGGGCACTATGTGGTTTTCATCAATACATCTTCCAAAATAATCAAAATACCTCAGGACTGGGAGACTTTGTGAGTGTGAGCTACCCACCAAATCTGAAATATTATTTGGTAAAAAAAACTTCTCAAATGTCACATTTATTACTTTAAATGGCTCTCTCAGAAAGTGGAAAAGATGATGCCAGGTTGCAGATTTCGATCAAACTGCATCTACAGGAAATTACAATTCTACAATACTACTGCTCAAGGAATTTGATTTTTTGAAGCGTTGTATTAAGTGTTCACTGATGAGAAAAAAATGTAAATTTTAGATCTACTTGCCTAAAATTTCAAATGAGTCAACTTGTTGACTGAGGTCAACTTGTTTCAAAGCGTAGTGTACTATAGTACAAGAACTGAAGGTTTGAAAACCACATGCAATTATATTGTTGATTGTCCTGGTTTAAGCCAGAATGAAGCCAGTTTTCCTTTTACTGATATTTTTTTTCCTTCAGCAAGCTTTCTTTTAACTAGTCACAGTGTGTTCTAAGACTGGTAACAGTGAAATGTTTTTCTATCTGCTGGGTCTTCAAGGTTCCATCTTTACTCTGCTGGCTCGGGCACTGTGGGGAGATCTGTGACCCCCCCATAGGAGGCTGAGTTAGACAGACAGCAAAATTGGCCAGAGATACTCCATTCCAGGTATCTAAGTAAGTTCAGAGGAGGGTCAGAGATCACAGAAGCCAACTTCCTTCCTTCTTCTTCTTCCCTTCTCTTCCGTCCATGGCCGACGTCCAGAGAGGACTCCATCCATCCATCATCATCGACCCCCAGGCTCGAGCTCTCCTGACCCTTATCACTCTCAGCTTTTCTCCAGCAGCAGACTGGAATTCTTTGGGACTGTTGGCAGCTAAGGAGAGTGCTGTGGGAGTTGTTGGGGGTGGGGGGAGGCAAGAGGCTTTTGCACATATCTGAACGTATTTGTATATAATTGTATATATTTTCTTATATCATTAGTGTTTAATTAAAGCTGTGTAGTTTAGTTTTCAATCCAACAAAGTGTGTCTCTTTTTCTCTCTCTCCTTTCCTACCTGGGTGGGAGCAGGAGGGGATCAAGAGCATTGTTGTCAAACCTGAGTCAGATGTTGACATTGATATAAATTTTTTTTAAGATATGATTATCACTTTAGAAGTATATTTTTTACAGTAATTATGCTAAAATGCTATGCTACATAGACATGGTATCCTGCCCTTAATAATGTATTTTTAATATTGTTGGCATAGTCTAGCGCATATGAAATGATAAATTACTATACATCAAATAGCATTCTTGTTATACTGCTTCTTTTAAAAATGGAAATCTAATGATCAGTTCCCTGTATTGTGAAATCTTACAGCATGAAATTACAATTCACTTACTGCAGATAGGGTTGGATGTGCATTCATATTATATACTACAATATGATTTGACAGATTTTACTCAGTTGCTTATTCAGTCTGGGATAATATAAATTGTAAATCATTATGCCTTAGGATCTTGTAGCATATATTATTGTATATATGTCCATAAAATGAGAATGATATTCTATGAACTATTTAAGTTATGAGCATTCTTTTAAACAGAGTTAAGTTCTGAGATAAATAGTGTAACTTTCAGTGTATACCAAAAATCTACAATATCACACATTTTTCAATGGTCATGCAAGCTATCAGCTGATGATTAGTTGAGCCCCAACATTTTTAATAATATATATCCATTATTTTAATTTTACTGTAAATGTAGTAGATTTTTTTTTCTTTTTTTAAATGTAGTTATTGTTTTGGACTTCCAGAAAGTTAAAATTGCTGGGATGGGGCAGGTGCTTGAATTCATTGGGGAAACTATTTTGACAATTATTCCTTGCTACTTCAATGATTTCTTGGTTATTGACACTAAGAACAGGAAATACAAAATCCCAGAAGCTTACACCTTTTATTTTGTACATCCTCTTATTGTGTACACATCATTCACCATTGGAAAATACAGAAGAGGAATGGATGAAGTACAAGAGTAAAACAGCAACTTTGTTGTGAGAGAAACAGAAAATGTATTTACAGAAAACACACTTTCAAAGGAACCTTATTGGCAATGCCTCAGTCCCGCCTTTGAAGTGTGTTTTCCAGTGCTAGTGATATTTCCAATACAATCCTGGATTCACTAAAGCTGTTTTGGCAAGTAATGTGGAAATAAATGTTACATTTAATGTTAAAGATTGTTATCATATCCTGATTATGCAAATCCTGAATATCATGCTAGACAGTAAGCTGGACATGAATCCACAGTGCACCCTTGCAGCCATTATGAGAAACTATGTCCTGGGTTGCATCAGCAAGATTACAGACAGCATGATGTGATAATTCTGCTTTATTAAGCACCTCACAGAACTGCAGAGAGATGAGGCTGATTGGCCCTTCTGGTGATCATCTACTACTACATGCTGCTCAGAACAGGGATAGTTAAAACAAGATGATCAGACTGTGTTCCAGGCAGGTTTTAAAATCTGTAAGGCGAGACATTCCACAGCCTCTCTGGGCAACCTCTGACAGATTTTGACCATCTTCACAGGAAAAAAATGTTTTTCTTACATTAAGATGGAATTCTAGATATTTTAGGTTTTGCCCATTGCTTCTGGTCCTTTTTACTACACTCTACTAAGAAGAGTCCGGCTCCATCTTATTAACAAACTTCCACTCACGTACTTATACACATGGATGAGATCTCCCTTGAGATCTCTCATCTTCACTGAACAGCTCCAGCTCTCTCAGCCTCTCTTCACATGAAAGATGCTCTCATCCCTTAATAACTTAATAGTCCACAGACAGACTATTCTATGCAGTTTTGGTCCTTCAGTTTAAGAGAAATTTTAAAATATCTAAGAGTCCAGTATCTAATGAGGTGCTTTAGGGATTGGAGAACACAACATCTGAAGACTTATGGCTTGGAGAAGAGGCAACCCTGACGGGAATCTAACTCTTGGCATCTAGTGCTTAGAAAGCAGTTTGGAGTGCTATGGTTTGGACAGTTGTTCTATCGCTCAATCCCAGACAGGAGGAGGAATCAGGAGAAAGGAAAGATGCCCTTCTAGCAGTGAAGGTTGAATGCTTAACATTGTGAGCATGATAGCTCCAGCAAGAATCTGGTGGTCACAGCAAGTGGAGGACAGGCCTCTAGCACAAGATGACTGATGAAACAGACAGGACCCTCTCAGGAAGACAGCCATGGTAGAAGCCCCAAATGTTCCTGCAAAATTCCTGAGTTATAGTGAGGCTGATATTTACGGCATGGAATAAGTAGGCTAGGGTCAGCTGACCTGTGTTTCACCACTCCTAGGCCACTTCTCTGCATGGTTCAAAACTACATTCATCCTTGGTCACTACAGAAACCTTCATATGAAAGAATCTTTTCTGTTCTAACAGATTTGAACTACAATTTCTCTTAACAGAAAAATCCCAGCAAAACCAGGACAGAGCTAAAATGAAGGTACTTTCTTTGCATTAGTAAGGTACATGGTCACAATGGTAAATAGGTATAAGAAAAAAAGTCTTAATTGAGAGAACAATTAAGTATTGGACAGGTTGCACAGAAAAGTGGTGGAAACTCTTAACACTGGAAATTTTTGAAAAGTACCTTCACAAGGACCTTAATAAACCTAATCCTTACTATCTAGACTTTTTTGTGATTCTATAATATCATCTGAAAATTTCTTCTTATGACAATTCAAATGAGAGATGTGAACTTAATGAGTTAGGTTTGACACCTATGCTCACAGAGAACTGTTTTCTTCTCTGCTACTGCCCTAATTGATATGAAATTAATTATATTTTCTGGTACTAACACTGCTGACTATTGTTATGGCCACAAAGCATCCTGCAGTGGAGATAGAAGAGGGAGAGCCATGCAAGAGCAAAGACACAAAGCAAAAACACAAGGGTTATTTGTGGATTAGAAAATGCAGTGGTGATCAGGTAAGAATTAGGGCTTCTCCCCTCAGAAGGTGGCAGCATTTATAGCCCAGATGAAATGCACATACACCAATGCATGCAGCATAGGCAACAAAAAACAGGAGCTGGGAGCCGCTGTGCAGATGGAAAACCACAATTTAGTTGCCTTTTTGGAAACATGGTGGGATTACTTACACATCTCAAGTGCTGCAATGGGTGGCCACAAATTCGCCTAGACATAAGTAAAGCCTTAGATAATGTGTTCAGAGAATTCTCCAGGAGAAACTGGCTGCTCACAGCTTAGACAGGCATATGGTTCCCTGAATAAAAAACTGGCTGTATGTCTGCACCCAAAGAGTTGTGCTGAATTGACTTAAATCCAGCTGTCAGCCAGTTAGAAGTTTTGTTCCCAAGAGCTTTGCATTGGAGTCACTTCTCTCTAATGGCTTTATCAATGACCTTGACAAGGGGATGGAGTGCACCTTTAGTAAGATTGCAGATGACATCAAATTGGGCAGCAAAGCTTATTTGCTTGAGGGTAGGAAATCTCTACAGAAGTATCTGGATAGGCTGGATCAATTGGCCAAGGCCAGTTGTATGAGATTCAACAAGGCCAGATGCCTGCACTTGGTTCACAACAGCATCATGCAACACTAGAGCCTTGGGAAGAGTGGCCAGAAAACCACCCGGAGGAAAAGGAGCTGCTGGTGCTAGTAGACACTCAACTGAGTATGAGCCAGCAGTGTGTCCAGGTAGTCAAGAAGACCAACAGTATCCTGCCTTTTCCACAAATAGTGTGGCCATCAGGAGGTAGGGAAGTGATCGTGTTGTTCTACTCAGCACTGGCGAAGCTGCTCCTCAAATTCTGCATTTTGGACCTTTCACTATAAGAAGGACATTGAGGTGCTGGAGCATATCCAGAGAAGAGCAATGAAGCTGGTCAAGTGTCTAGAGCACAAATCTTATGAGGAGAAGCTGAGGTAACTGGGTTTGTTTGGTCTGGAGAAAAGGAGGCTGAAGGGAGACCTTATCTCTCTCTACAACCGCTTGAAAGGAGGCGGTAGCGAGGTGAGGGTATCACAAGTATCAAGTCATAGAACAAGAAGAAATTGCCTCATCTTGTGCCAGGAGAGGCTTAGATTCCTTCACTGAAGCTGTTGTCAGGCACTGAGACAGGCCCAGGTCAACATAACCGGAGATATTTAAAGGATGTGTAGATGAAGTGCTTAGGGACTTGTTTTAGTGGTGGATTTGGCAGTATTGAATGTTCAGTTTTTCTTAATAATCTTAAAGGTCTCTTTTAACCACAACAATTGTTGTGTTTTAGGCCTAACCTGACAACAAAGAAACAGCCACGTGACTGCTCACTCACCCCCAGCCCCCTCAGCACAGCCAAGACTGTGTGGTGGGAAGGACGAAGGCCAACTAGAAGCTTGTAGGTTGAGACAAAGGGCGAGGAGGGTTTACTCACTGATTACCGTAACAGGCAAAACAGACTCAACTTGGGGAAAAAATAATAATTTAATTTAACACTAACAAAATGCAGGACACAGACAAAAGAAAGAACAGGGCTTAAATATGTTTTTCACACCCCTCCCCTCTTCCCAGGCCCAAATTACTTTGTTCTTGATTTCTCTGCCTCCTTCCCTGCAGTGGCACAGGGGGACAGGGAATGGGGTTTAGACTCAACTCACAGTCTGGTGTTTCTTGCCACTCCTTTGTCCTCAGGGAGAAAGATTCCTTACAGTCCTTCCATGCTTTCCCATAGGGTCCCTCCCATGGGAGAGAGTCCTCCACAAACCTCTCTGACATGTCCCCTTCATGAGGTGCAGTCCCTCAGGATCAAGCTTCTCCAGCCTGGGCTTTCCAGAGAGTCACAGGCTGCTTTGGAGAACAGTCACTTCCTCTGGCACAGGGTCCTCCACAGCTGCAAATTCGAGTCCAAGGCTGCAGATCCACATTTGTCCTTCCTGGCACCTTCAGGGAATGCTCCTTGTGTTTCTTCTCCATGGGGCACAAGGGGACAATCTGCCATCTTGCTGTGGGCAGTGGGGGAAATTCTGCTTGGGCACCTCCCTCCCCCTCTTCCTCACCAACCTCAAAATTTCCACTCCTCCACTGCTTTAGTCCTCTCCTTTCCAGCTCAACTCTTCTCCTTTTCTATCTCTGCTTTCAGGTTTTCTACCAGTTCTTTAACATGTTAATTGCAGAGGCACATCTATTGTCTCTCTAATGGCCACCTGAGCCAGGGGAGCTCTTAGTAGCTTCTTGGAGGAGACATCCCTGGGGCCCTTCCCACATGACCTAAACCATGCCAGAACCAAACCAGCACAACAATTTTATGCATCTGTGATTTCTCATTACAAACCTTCTAAGTAATTACCTGCAATTATTAAAATAAAATAAAATAAAATATTAATAATAAAGAAATTGTGTTAATTTTTTTTTTAAAAAGTTATTTCTTGTATTTACTGAAGGATCTGCTGAGGGAAGACTAATTATGGTGAACACAATTAAACTTTTGTAGAAAACAGGGTAAGTGGACTAAGTATTTTTTTTGTTTATATTAAAACATTCAGAAGATCTGAATCTGAAAGTATACCCAAGCAAACCGGGGTGAAGCACATTAAAGCCAGTCTGTGTGGCAGATTTTACTTAGTCTTGTTTGTTTTGTTGTGTTTTGTTTTTTTTTTTACTTTCTAACTTTGGAATAAAATGTTCTCTCATAGTCAGATATTACTAGAAATTTAGCAGCAAATTGTTTGCCAAACCAATTCCCCACCTAATCTTCTATTTAATTTCTGTCATGCTGTTAAACTGGCCAGATCTATTACAAAAGAGTTTGTTTATCTTTGTTATTGAGAACTTCATCTCATTACTTCCATAGTTTTCAATGTACAGTTATTGCTATATCTAATGTATCAGACACTTTTCCACACAAAATGATGTGGAGATTTGCAATCTCTACAAGTCAGTGGTTGTTAAGAATTAACTTCAGAAGAGAGAAGGAAGAAGATTGGGCCCTTCTCTGGCCTGGAACACCAACAAAGTTAAGACATCTACTGTTTTACCTCGATTTTTAATTTTTTTATTCATTTTTGTATGATGGATATAGGTGCATTTGTTATTTGCAAAATTAAGTCAGCAAACGACTGTTGATATCTATTTGGCATTTTTTAGTATTATTCAGAAATACTAGCTTGGGTCTTCAGATCACTAAGACGGCATCTAAACGGTGTCACATGCATAAATAAGTCCTTCTCTATTGCCCAACTTTTGTAGTTTACAGAGTAAGTAGAAATTTTTGACCTGCTATGTTAAAAGTTATACACAGCACATTTGGAGAAAATTACAATTCTGTAGATCAGCTTTGATGTTACTACCTCTTAGGAGAGAAAATACTGTTCTGAGAAGCTGAATTCTTCAGATGAAGTTCAGGTATCTTTAAACAAGACTAGACTACACTAGACAGAACCAGACCAGACCAGAACATTTCAGTTGGATGGGGCCTACCTGCAATAACCATGTATTCCAACTGCTTGGTTGATTCAGGGTCTGATCAAAAGTTAAAGCGTGCTATTAACGGCATTGTCCAAATGCCACTTCAATACTGAGGGGTGTGGGCATTATTGAAGATTTTAGAAAATAACTCCTTGTCATAAGTGCTTAGTGAGCCAACTAGGAAAGATGCCCTCCTAGACCTGCTATTTTTTAATGAAATAAACATATTAATTAATTTACAGTCTTTACAGACAGATTTGCATTTTTGAAAATTTACCCTTCTTCTGAGATTCAGTAAACTTAATGAAATGTCAAGATGTGACAAAACTGATACAATTTCAGAAAATTTTCAGATTTCAAACTAGGAAGGGATTTAAAGGATATACATTTGTATTTTCATATGCAGGAGCCTGACATCCATTTATAAAGTTATCATTTACCAGGAAATTAAATTCATAAACCAAATCAGGAATTCAAAAAATTAAATTCAGGTTCAAATTCAGGTTTTCCAGAATAAACAGAATAAAGGAAAGATTTCTAAACAAATCTGTCTTGTCTATTTGGTCCTTTCCGAATCAGCGTTTTCTTTTAGCCTTTCTTTCTAGGTTTTTGGTTTGAAGTGCCTTCCTGGACTGAACAAATCCTAGAAAATCCATTTTTATTCTGTAGGAAACTCTGTTTACCATCATCTCAACAGCATGACTGTTATCTCACTGTTTCTCTCAGAGGAAATTACTACTGCTGTTATGGATTCCCTCTTTAGCGGATCTTGACACATTTTGCATGCCCTGTACAGTTTTCCAGGACCTCTCTTCCTTTCTTCCCAGGAAATACAGATCACTCTATGAAGGCACAATCTTCCATAGATCTATATGGATCTCCTAAAAAACTCAGACTAGAAAATGCAATGTACCAGTGGAAGCAGGAATTGATGATGAAAAATAGTTTCTACAGCGACATCAGAAGCAGAAGGATGAGAAAGTGAAATACAAGTCTACTGCTGAGCCATTCAAGGTGTCTTGTGATAAAGGACACTGAAAATACTGAAAGATTCAATGCCTTATTTGCCTTGATCCCTAAAGGCAAGAGTCAATTACTTGAGACAAGCAGGAAAGTCAGGAAGAAGAGAGATCAACACTCACTGGAGTGGGAGGGACTAGGTTAGGGATCACCCAAATAAACTGAATATTCCCAAGATTGCACTCACCACTGCTGCAGAGTTGGTTCATGTAACCACCAGATTACTCTGAATTTATGTTGAGAGTGTCTGTTGAGTAGGGACGGTTTCTGAAGACTGGAAGACTGCAAAGATCACTCCTCTGTTCAAGAACAGAAAGGAGGAGGGCCTAAAGATTTGTAGGCCAGTCAGCCCTTCCTTGATCCCTGGAAAAGTGATTCTGGAAACCATTCCAAACATGGGAGACATGAAGGCATTTAGGAATAGTCAGCATGATTATAAGAAGAAGAAATCATGCCTAAAGCACTTCATAGCCTTCTATGATGAGGTGAATGATATGATGAATGAGTAGGGAGTGCTGAATGTTGCTTGTGCTCAGTTTAGCGAGGTTTTCACCACTGTCTTCCCTAGCACACTCCGAGGCAATAGCATGGAGTATGGACTAGATAAATCGACAATGAGGGAAATAAAAAACTCATCAGATTAACAGACTACAAGGACTGTGATCAGCCTTACAAAGCCCAGTGGCAAACTACTTACTCATGCTGTATCCACGGTGTCAATACTGTTTAAGTGGGTCCAGAACTGTTGAACACATTCTTTAACAACCTGGACAGTGGACAGAGTGCATCTTCTGTAATTTTGCAGAGGGTATCCAAGCAGAAAAAAAGCCTGATATGCCCCTTGATGTGTTGCAGTTTAGAGGGACCTAGACAGGTTGGATCAATGGCCAACAGGAATATATTGATGTTCAACAAAGGGAAATGCCAAACCCTCTCCTTGAGCGAGAAAAATGACATAAAGCCACAGAGATCCCACATCTCTGGAAAACAGCTCAACAGCCCTGGTGATCCTGGTGGACAGTAAGTTGACTATCACCCAACAATGCACACTTGCAGCAAAGAAGCCAGGCAGCTTCCTAGGCTGCACTAGTAAGATCATTCTCCACAGCTTGAGGGGGGTGATCTTTCCTCTCTGCTCAGTACAGTGGAGACACATCTGGGAGCAGTATCCTATGCTGAGCTTCCCAGTACAAGAGAGACACAGACTTACTAGAGCAAGTTCATCAAAGGGCCACAAAGATCATGAAGGGACTGGACCATGTCATACAAGGAGAGGCTAGGACAGCTGGGAAGATTTAGCCTAGAGAAGAGATATTCCATGGGACAACTGACACATATGTGTAAATGCCCAGTCTGAGGGAAGTCAAGAAGGATCTAGATATTTCTAGTGATACCCAGTGACATAAAAATGGGCCCAAACAGAAAGAGAGGAAATTCAGTTAAACATACAACTTTTTTTTCTGTGACAGTAGGGTCATACTCTGGAATATCTCATGCCTCTGAACATCAGGAAACACTTTTTTTACAGTCAGAGTGAACAAGTACTAGCACAGGTAGCCCAGAGAAGCTGTGGAGTCTTCATCCTTGGAAATATTCAAACCTGCCTGGGCATAGCCCTCAACAACATGCTGTAGCCGACCTCATGGGAGCAGAGGATTGGACTAGATAATTTTCATCAGTGTCAGCTAGCCTCACATACCCTGTGGTTCTTCCCCTAGGTGTTTCCATACACCCCAGAATATATAACTAGAACAAGAAAAAACTTCACCGTTCCTCCTTAACACTCATTTAGTTCTCTTGTACTAAACTGTAGAATGACCATACATTCCCAGAAAACTGCAGTAAAATAAATATACCTTAAATTACAGGCTCTATTTAGTAGAAGTAGATAGATAACTCAGAAATTCTGCAACATAGACATCTAGTATTTTACATGTTGTTCACGTCAAAGCTGGAAAATGTTTCAAGTATAATTCCACTTTTAAAATGTTTCAAGATTTATAGAAATATTAAGCACAGAACAAAGGCATTAAAATGTAAAGGTAATTGCAAAAAAACCCAAACAACCAAAACTCTCAACCACAAATAAAAACAAGCTGTTGCTCTTCTTTCTGTGTTCCATCTTCTACCAGCTCAAATCAAGCTAATACATTTCAATTATAGCTGCTGGATCCTTTAATAATCTCCTTTTCAATTAGTAAGAATGCAAACACACAAGGATTCAAATTGCTTCTGTTCAGCTGCAGATGTGTGTTTCCTGTTACTCTTCCCACAGTGCTCTATTTTTTTTTTTCCTACCTCCTCCCCTTTGATCTAATAGCTATGTTGAGTGTTCTGAGTGACTGACAGTACATGCAATGACCTTCAGATACAAAAAAAATTACTTTTTTAAAACCAGATTTGTTTCAATGCAATTTGTCATGCTGGACCTAAATTCATCAAGCCTATATATACTTGAGAAACCTTTGCAGTGTTAATGACATAATCTGTTTTAGTACATCCATTGACAATAGGATTTCCTTGTACGCTTCCTGGCTCTGCTTTGAGAGAGTCCAGGTGGAGTGAATGAAATATATTTAGCAGAAAGGGACAAAAAGAGAAAGAAAATATCTGTATGTTTATGTTCTAGTTTCTGTCTCTGAAAAACATACTGAAATCTGTCAGTTTAGTGAAGATCCCAAATTAAATCATGCCCCTCATGACACTCAGTAGTTTCAATCTCTTAGATTTAACTAGGTTAAGAGAATAGGAAAAAAATAATAATAAAAATTAAAAACTATTTTTCCAGTTGCAATACTCTTTGCTGTAACTACTATTCTAGTCAGAAGTAAAAGTGAAACTAAACATGTGCTTCTTAGGTATGCAGCTAACTGTAATCACAAGTTTCAATTTCACATGCTTTACCTTGAAGAAACTGTAGTTTAATGTGATCTTTATGAATTTTCATTCTATGGAAATAAAGGTTTTGCAAATTAATATTAAAAAAGTAATGTAATTTCTCCACAAATTCAGCACAGCTACCTGATTCTGTTTGATACCTTTGCTAAAACAGCTTTCCAAAAATGTAAGAAACCAAAGCCATCCAGTAAAAAAAGAAAAGCATATCATCTTCAAAGAACAATAGTGTTGTCCTAAAAGTGGGGTCCATTACCCAGTAGGTAATGGAAACAGAAAAACAACATTTTCTAACGGTGTGTGTTTTTCATAACTTCAACAAATTTAAAGGAAAGATACTTATATAAAGTAATAAATAATAAATTGAAACTTGCATGCGTTAGCTTCATACAGAATAAAACCTGTGCAATTTAAACCAATATAATTTTGTTAACTTCAACTTCATCTATCAATCAATTCGCTGTAATGTGAACTCCAAGGTAAGCTTGCCCAGTGAGAAAGTATCTCAGGGATCTCTTTCCTCTTGAAAGACAGTGAGTCCATACCAGGATATACTTCTACCTAATACTTTTTTGGCATGGCAGACTACCCAAAAGCAAAGATTTATCAAGGAATAAGAAATAACTGCAATGGTCTATATAGTAACACATATGATACTTGTTATTGGTATAAGACTTTGGTAGTTACATTTTATTAATAATTTAAAATACGTTGTCTAGGACAAATTCATTCATATTCCACACCTTTTACGCTAGATTTATTGGATTAGTTGGCTTTTCAATTAACATTACATTGCAGCAGTAAAGCCTACAAATGCAAAAGAAAAAAAAAAAGAAAAGAGGTCAGGTCATTCTGCCTTTTATGTTCCAAGAGTGCACATATTTGAAGATTATGAGAAAAGAATGAAAACTTTATTTAGTACAAAAGAGGCAGGCAGACAATTAACTGGGAGGGAAAACTCAAGCCTGCCATAAAACTACTGTGCAGCTGTGTTGTGGTTTAGTTCCAGATGGCAACAATGAACTATTTGGTTGCTCACTCACCCCTCCCCCAACTGTTGGATAAGAAGATAATCCAACTGAAAGCACATGGGTCAAGACAAGGATAGGGAAGGTTCACTCCCCAGTTATGGTCCCAGGCAAAACAGATTTAACTTGGAGAAGATTCCATTGAATTTATGACTAATCAGATGCAAGCAGGAAAAAGAGAAAAAAAACCCACTAGAGCTTAAACACCTTACCCCACCACCCCCTTTTTCCTGGGCCCAAATTACTTGACTCCACATTTTTCTAACTCCTCCCACCAGCAGCACAGCAGAACAGGAAATGGGGCTTAAAGTCAGTTCATTGTATGTTTTCTGCTGCTCCTTCCACTCAGGAAGAAATATGCCTCGCACTCTTTCCGTACTCCAGCGTGGGGTCCCTCCCATGGGAGAGAGTCCTTCACAAACCTCTCCAGCATAAGTCCCTCCCATAAGGTGCAGTCCCTCAGGAACAGACCACTCCAGCACAGGCTACCCACAGAGTCATGACCTCCTTTGGAAATAATCACCTCTCTTGGCATGGGGTCTTCCACATCTGCAGGTCCACATCTGCTCCACTGTGGTCCTTCACAGGCTGTTCCACCATGATCTTTCATGGGCTTCAGTGGGACAGCCTGCCATCTCATCACAGGCTGCAGGGGAGCCTCTGCTTGGGCACCTCCTCTCCCGCCTTTCTCACAACCTTTGATATCTATGCTCCAGTGTTGTTCTTACCTCCCCCTCTCCTCTGCACAGCAGGTCTTATAGCAGTTTCCCTTTCCTTTTCTTATATGTATTAATTGCAGAGACACATCCATTGTCACTGATGGGCTCAGCCTTGGCCAGAGGTGGGGCTGGATTTTGAAGCTAGGGGAGCTCTCAGCAGCTTCTCACAGGAGTCAGCCCTGGCATACCTCCCCCACTACCAAAACTGCACTACACCAGCCTAAGACAAGCTATAAAATATTTACTTCCAGTATGCCCTGATTTTATCTGACGAGGAATGTACAAAATGACAGCCTATGTGTCTTTCCTCTACCACGCCAAGTAGAGAACATTTGAAAATTTTGGTAGCAGGAATTAAGACAGGTGTCTGGAAAGATTAGACAGAAAAAAAAATAAATTAAAAAAAAAATGGTGATATTTAGATTGCCATGGTAGGCCTGTGAAGACTCTCATGTTAGCAAACAACATAAGGCAAAAAGTGAACAAATTCTATCAGACCAGTACAAGCTGGAACTTCAGCAAAAGTTACTTTAAATATTAGAAGAATTACTAATTCTTAATCATGGAAACTGAGAATAACATTCATTTACTCCTTTTGCATCTAAAACCTTAACATAGGATACAGACATCCCTCAAATCTTGTAGCTTCAGAACTCTCAACAATGTCTAATCCCAGCAAGCTTATTCCTCCAAAAGGAATGATAAGCAAATACACAAGAGTTGTTACTGTAGTGTCTCAAGCCCTTTCTATTCCTTGAGCTGAACCAGAATGAATGTTTTTTGCTGTCAGTTCTTTCATTGTTGTTGTTGCTGTTTTTGTTAAATATCAGGACACCAGGCCCTGGGAGATGATCAGCCTCTTTGCCTGAGCAGAGTGGAGTGTTGGCACAACCCCTCTGCATCTCCCTGTCTAGGAGGGTGCAATATTTGCCTGGTGCCTTCACGACCCTGGCAACCTATTTTAGTCTTCCTCTACATCAGGAAGCTGCCTGTGCTCAGCTCTGATAACAAAGCACTATCACTTTTCGAAGTGACAGGGCACAGTGACTGACATATCAACAATGGAACTGAAACGAAAAGGCCCTTCTAATTTAACTGCTAATCTGCTGAAACTGTGTTCATACCTAGCACTCTTATTTTCCATTAAAACTTGGTTGTAGCTAGAAAAAAAGTTTGGTGTATGCCTTTGCCTTTTTGGTTAACAGCCAAGTTAGGAAGGAGCTGAAAAACTAGGAAACAGAAAGGAATATTTTTTCACACTGCTGAATGTCAGATATTTGTTTGTCAGATAAAAATGGCACAGGATTCACCTTTTGGAAGCTGTTTTGCACAAGACTAATGAAAGGTTTGCTGTCAAAATGAGAGTTTTCCTCTAAAGTAAGATATGCAACTTCTACCCATGATTAATTGAAAAAAAAATAAAAATCATAACTTGGTGCTAATTTAAAGCTTGTATCTAAAATCAATTAATATGGAGTGATTTAATATCATAATGGAAGTGGGTTACCAGAAATCCTAGTGCATTAGGTGCTTTGAGCAACAAGAACTCTTCCAGTAGACTTTTAAGGCCTCACGAACAAGTAATCAGACATTGCTTCTAAGTGTTTTATTTTGTTTTCACTGATGTCTTGACAAAATAACCTACAGCATTAGTTTTTTAGATTGTCATTTGCAAAAGAATAATGTGACTACTGTACTTCAAAGGATAAAAACTTAGTATCGCTGTTTTAGAGAACATTTGAAGCAATATCCCCATGAAACTGTTAAATATTTTGGTAGTAATATTTCCCTCTGGGCAGACAGCAAGTTTTCTGGCAATTCCTCTCTTGCATGACTATTAGGTATGAAGACTGATTCTATTCTCCTTCTGTTTGGGTTTGGGTTTTTGTGTTTTTCCTTTTTCCTTTTTTCAAAGCAGCTTCTACTTTCTTTAGTTCCCTTCAACATTTTTTTCTTTGGAAAGCTGTTTCAGTGGATATGCTACATATCAAAATACTGTTTTCTATGTAATCACATGAGTCAGCCTACCATTACTTGCTTGATCAAGACTTGAACCTATAAAAAAAAAATATATGGCCTATGTGCATAAATAAAAACAGAGGATAGGACCAGGGGTTTGGTTTAATTTTGTTCGGTTGGTTTTGGGTTGGGTTGGGTTAGGTTTTTTGTTTGTTATTTTGTTACTTTTTTTTGTTCTTGGTTGTGGGTTTTGGGTTTTCTAGGGGGTTTTTTTGTGCTTTGCTTTTTATTATTATTTAGGTCATGTAATGCATATAAAAATGGAAGTATTTTGAAGTTTATAGCTATGCATTGCTATGGAGCATCAAAATTTCCTAATGAACAAAATAATTTCTGCAATGTTTACAACCTAAATGTAAATGTAAATGTAAATAAAGATATATATTTGTGTTAAACAGCTAACCTAATGCAAAAAATCTCAAGCTCTGAAAACAATTGTGTAGCTATAAAAGCATGTACAACACACTGAACAATTCTTCCTCTGAAAACATTCTTACTTACATCTAATTTCAAAATACAGATTATGCAGCTAGTAATTAATGAATTATTTAGAACTCTAATATTTTATGTGAATCCAAATATTACACTTTTCTTTCCTGAAAATTCTGTTTTAAAATGTATATTCATCAATCTTAACAAAAAGATACAATGAAGTTTCATTAATTAATTACTTTGAACTAACTTTTCAGACAGAATTTAGTAGAGACTGCTGCTTCTTGAACGATATTTTCATTGCGTATCTATGGACTTAAGGCAAGTTTTATCGGGCAAGTGTCAAATTCTGTGCTCAGCGCTATAAGCTGTTCCAGATTTGTTAAAACTATTTTAATCTGTTCCCTGGAAGGAAACTATTAGCTATTATCCTAACTAGATGACATAATATAATGTTTTTTGCTTAGTATTATGTGAGAGAGGAAACTGTGGACATACGTAAAAATCTTCACAGACACTATTTTATATAGTTCTTGCTCCTGGATTTTGCTAAGGGATTCTTTTTCCTTTCTTCCCAAGTTGTGGCTTAATATTCTTCCATTTTCTTAGAAAATTAATGTAATTTCATCTAGCTGTGCTTAGAAGTGGCCAAGGTATATCCTGTCTCTTTATTAAATATATTATATTTAGGTGGATAAACACATTTGCATGCATGCATAACTTAGTAGAAATTAACAAAAATTATTTTAAAACCACTGGGTTACCGTAATTCCTGACAGCTATATATGATAATTTTACAGGGAAGGTCAAGGAACATATGGAAGTGCATGGTATGTTGGGGGAGGGAAAAGAGTATACAAGTGGAGTTTGAAATTAAACCCGATTCCCCAGATCCTGTGTGTTCGCAAATGGGGAAACATTTTGCAATTTGTATGAAAAGTCCTGGAGTATGAAAATGAAATCTCAGCCCCTCCAGCTATCCCGTTACCTGCGCTGGAGGCCCAGCTTACATACCTCTATGCGAATGCACAGAGCATGAGGAGTGAAAAGGAGGAGTTAGAGATGTGATTGTGCCTGCAGAACTATGATCTTGTTGGCATCATGGAGGCCTGGTGGGATGGGTCTTCTGACTGGAGCAGCAGAATGGAGGGTTATAAGCTCTTTAAGAAGGATAGGCAGGGGACACAAGGTGGGAGTGTTGTCTTCTATGTCAAAGACCAGCTGGAGTGCATGGAGCACTTTTTGGGGATGGATGAGGGGCCAACTGAGAGCTTATGGGTTAAGAGTAAAGGGAAGGCAGGTGACATTACAGTGGGGGTCTGCTGCAGCCTGCCTGACCAAGAGGACAGTATAGACAAAACACTCTACAAACAGGTAGGAGAAGCTTCATCTTCACAAGCCATAGTGTTCATGGCGGACTTCAAACACCTTGACATAATTTGAAGGGACAACTCTGCAAGGCACAAACAATCCAGAGTGTGTTGATGACAACATCCTTTTCCAAGCAATTGAGGAACCAACAAGGAAAGGTGATATTCTGGACCTTGTTCTCAGCAACAAGGAAGGGCTGGTGAGGGATGCTAAGCCTAAGGGCAGCCTCGGTTGCTAAGGCTCATGGAAAATAAGGAGGTGACAGCCAACATGGCTTCACTAAAGACAAATCATGCCTGACCAATTTGGTGGCCTTCTATGACAAGGCTACAGAGATGGTGAATTATGGCAGAGCAATGATATCATCTGCCTGGGTTTGTGAAAGACATTTGAAACTGTCCCACATGGTATTCTGGTCTCCAAATTGACAAGACACGGATTTGACAGATGAACCAGCCAGTGGATGAGTAACTGGCTGCATGGCCACACGCAGGGAGTTGTGGTCAATGGTTCAGTGTCCAAGCAGAGGCAAGTGATGAGTGTTGCTCTCTGGGGTCAGTACTGGGACCAGTGCTGTTCAGCATCTTTGGTAGTGACATGGACTGTGCAGTCCATGGGGTTGGGTCAACCATTGGGGTTGAATGCATCCTCAGCAAGTTTTCTGATGACACCCACCTGTGTGGAGTAGCTGACACCCTAGTGGGAAGGGATGCTACCCAGAGGGACCTTGACAGGCTGGAGAGGTGGGCCAATGCCAACCTCATGAAGTTCAACAAGGTCAAGAGCAAGATCCTGCACTTGGGTCAGCGCAACGCCAGGAAAAAATACAGGCTGGGGGGAGAATGGATAGATAGTAACCCTGCGAAGAATGACTTGCAGGTGTTGGTGGATGAGAATTTTGACATGAGCCGCCAGTGTGTACTAGCAGCCCAGAGGACCAACCTCATCCTGGGCTGCACCAAAAAAAGTCTGTCCAGCAGGTTGAAAGAGATGGTTTTCCCCCTCTACTCTGCTCTGGTAAGACCACACCTGGAATACTGCATCCAGCTTTGGAACCCTCAAAGCCAGAAAGACATGGAGCTGTTGGACAGGGTCCAGAGAAGGGCCATGAAGACGATCAAAGGGCTGGAGCACCTCTTCTATGAAGACATGTTGACAGTTGGGGCTGTACAGCCTGGAGAAGAGAAAGCTCCAGGGACACCATATAGTGGCCTTCCAGTACCTGAAGGTGGCCTACAGGAAAGCTGGGGGGGGGAGTGGGTTGCCAGAGAGGATAATGATAGCACAAGGGATAATGGTTTTAAAATGAAATAGGGTAGACTCAGGTTAGACATCAGGAAGAAATTCTTCACTATGAGCACAGTAAGGTACCTGAATAGGTTGCCTGCGGAGCTTGTGGAAACCCCCTCCCTGGAGGTGTTTGAGGCCAGGCTGGATGAGGCCTTGTGCGGTCAGGTCTAGTGTGAAATGTCCCTTCTCATAACAGGGAGGTTGGAACCTGATGATCATTAAGGTCCCTTCAAACCTTAACCATTCTATGATTCTATGTTTCTATGTTAATCTAAATGTTTTCACACAGACAGAGGCCTATCTCACTTGGCTTCAGACATAAGCCCAGTTTGTGAATTTTGCCTTAGAAGTTGCCTGTATTTGATGATCAATTATAGCTGCTCTGTTTCAGGATGGGTAAACTTCTGCAAAAAATCCTAGTGACCAGTTGGAGGGTCACCTTCCTAAAGGGGGGTCTAATTTTTGCTCTTGGCTCTTCAGTGCTAAATGACAATTTGCCAGATGACCTAAAACTGAATATTTTATATATTTAGTAAGACAGGCTGTCTAATGCAAAGCTTGCCTGGTCTAGTAACTGAGTTTTCCATAATCAGTTATAACTGAGAAAAGTCAAACTGTCTACATCCACAGTACTCTGCTGTTTCTATTACAACTACTAACACTACTTCTAAAGAGTGAGCTCCAGATATTCACAAATGTGTAAACCACGGAGATGGTGACTAAACGGGGAACTCTGTAAACTATCTTCAGATTGGGCGCTCAGATATTCCATCAGGAGTTAAACTAGTTAGTCCTTTTTCATAGTACAGAACTATTCACACAAAAGCACAGACAATTTCACTCACGTAATTCAAAATTTCTGCAGTAAGTCTGTATAAAGGAGGGAAAATATGATGAGTGAAATGATAAGCATGTAAACAAAAGAGACCTAGAAAAGAGGTAAGGCCTTCTGAGGTCTCATTAAAACATTAAATTACAATGTAGTGTTTTAGAAATATGATTTCAAATGCACATTTATTGCATAGTTTTAAAAACTATTGCATAGAATTTTAAAAAGAAAAATTTCAAAAAGAAAAGAGGGAAGAAACTCCACCCTGAAAATAGTTTTCTATTTTAGGAGATAAAAGCATAGGTGACTGGTCAATTGTACAAGCTTACATAACTGACAAATGCAGTTTAAAACTGTAAAGCCTCCAGCAAGGTGATACAGCAGATAAATGTCTAAATGTCTAATCATTAATTTATGAAAACACACTTCCAGTCTTATTACTTTTGATCCTATATAATATGTGTTTTAACTCAGATCTTTCTCAGAATCTTAAGAAAAAAAAATATGTTATGTGGTTTAGAGACCAAATTCTCTATAGAGAGCATCATATTAGAACCTTGCACCAGAAGCCTCAGTTTTTATGTTACAGTGAAATAATATCTAGAAAGTCAATACTTTAGTTGCTGAATGCAGTTTGACATACATAAAAGTATCAGTCCTTAGAAGGTCAGTCTACTTACTGATTCCAAATCAAATACACATACCCATCCTAATCTGGATGATAGTGACCCATGGATTTCTCTTGCTTCCAGATATACTTACCCTAAAGTCAAAAACTGGTTGTTTGAAAGTGGTAAGATCTAAACTCCTTTCTCAGTTGCACATTCCACATGTTCAATCTCGGCACTCTACAGGTGACTGTCGCAAGCCCACAGTTTCCCACAGTGACCTAGCAGATTGTGTTGGTCTGTTGAACAACATTCTAAAGATATCCACAGCATTATTTTGAATCAAAACTTTTTAGTAGGTGGCTTCTCAGACTCAAGGTTATTTCCATCTAAGCTTCCTTAAACTTAATGATTTACAGATTGTGAATTTGGGATATGACGTAAGGTTCAATACAAGACAAAAGCATTGTTTTGGCAATTACTGCACTTCCGAATAAAACTGAAAAATAATTTGTTCACAGCAAACTGGTGAAAGGTATGCTTTAGTGTTGACAGCTGCATTTTTTACATGCATCACAGAGAAACTGTGCTATTCAAGGTAGAACATCTGGAACACTATATCAGATTTCAAGATTTAATTCAGATGGGTCATCTATTATAATTTCACCAAAAAAAAAAAAAAAAAAAGGAAAAATAGTGTTATAGTACAACATTCATATTAGCACAAGACTAATTAATTAGAACATTTTCAAAAACAATTTGCATCTAAGTTGAAAAAACCTGAAAATATCAATAAGAACTATTCAGTGAAGTATGACTGGATAAAGATATTTATTTACACTCATGTAGTGTTAAATAGTGCTTTGCAAGACTGACATTTAAGAAATGCAGAACAATGCAACAAACAAACAAAACCAACAACAATAAACTTTAAAAATTATATGAGGTATATGGTATTTAAAATAGAATGTATATTATGTAGAAGGTAGTTTTGTGAGCTGCAGATTTCTTAGGAAGAATAGAAGCATCTCTCATCAGAACAATCACTATACTGATAGGATCTGAATTCCTTTAGACAACTTGTTCTTTCATTCAGAAGAAGGAAGTTAAAAAATGTATTACATTGAAATAAATAGCAGAAACATAACTGAATAATAAGATTTGTTACATGCAATGCATTTCTTCATATTTTTCTTAATAAGACCAGGCTTCCCCAGGTTAAAAGCTATTATCTGCATACACATCGATTTTTACACATATGAGTAGTTTTTGCAAAATAATTTATAATGAAACTGTGCACAGGGCAACGTTACAACAGCCAGTACTTGGCCAAGAGTGAAATCTTTGGCTGAATATCCCACCTAGCCAAAAAGTATGTATCCAATCCAGCACTGTTAAAGCTTGAGAGAATTTTCCTGCTTCACATAAAGTCTACAGAAGCTTTAGCTTTGTTTGTTTGTATTTCACAAATCAATCAGTAGCACAAATGTGCTCCTGGCCCTGTCACTCACAATCCCTATTAGAGTTCAAACTGTACTAAGCTTCTAAGTACCACAGTGTGCCTACCTTTCTGTTTCTCTTCCTTCATGAACAATCTCTGCAAAGTCCAGTGGTAGAGCTTTCATCTACCTATGAGAGTTCGTATCAGATTCAAGCCAATTTTGGCACTCTTCTACAGCAATCATAGTGGCCTGGACTCCAGAGCACTAGCTTATCTGTTCCAGACCTACCTATCTGCTCTTTCGCAGTTGAAAAATTGGAGCAACTGTAAGCATACACTAGTAATCACCTAACTGAGGAGAATGAAGATTAAGAAAAGACACTGAATGAACCCGTAGCCTTAACTAAATGACTGCAAGAGCGTGAGTGGCTAGAAATACAAAACAATACAGTTTTATTTAAAAGAGTTGTATAACTAATGTCTATTAAATCTCATTTTTAAGTATATTCAGTGTTTTAATATGTGCTTTTAAAGTAATTTATAGAAATGCCATTAAATCTGCAACACTGCACATATATATGATAATAAAAGTACTCACTAAGTGAAGTATCAATCAGCAAATAAAATAGATTCAGTAATTGCTTAGAATATTCTTCAGTCATTTTTACCGGTGGAATATAGCAAGGGAGTATCGGGGAATCTTTAAATGTGTTATATCTGGTTTATGTTCAACTGATTTTGTTATAAATGCTTGCAGTAGATGCAAGTGCAAAGAAAAATAGGTCATGTGTAAAGACAGGAGCAAGAAAACCATAAGCAACAGCAGATGAATGAGATTAAACTGAAAGTGAGTAATTTACTCTTAGTATTTAACTGAATACTGTAAAGACAGTGCAAAGGACTAAGATGCTGTAAACTTTATGTACCTGTGCCATTTTAAAATTGTTGAAGGACAAATTAAATTTTGACCTAAGCATTTGTTGCAACCTTCTTTTAAGATCTCTGCTTTCTAGTCTGTTCAATATTAACCAGAATATAATTTTATTTTTTTAATTTATATGAAAGAAAATATGGTGAGCTGCTGGCAAATGTTAGCCTATTAAGGTTGAGCCAAGCAGCGTAAGATTTCTACTAACTTTGAGTAGAACTGTGAGCTCTCAAGATGAAGCAACTTAATTAAGAGTGTGTGTCAACTTCCTCACTAACTATTTATTTATTCTAGATTCTGTTTTTGAAATTCATAACCCTAATGCTAACCTTTTCCAGGTTCTTTAGTAAGAAGCTATGAACACAACCATGTTTGGAAAGAAAGTGGAGCTTCACTAGTCATCGAAGAAGTTTTTTGAAGGATTAAAACTCTGAGTCTAGCCAGAGCTTTTCTTAATAATTACAGCCACTATGTATCTACCAGGTACCATCTATAAGAAAACAAACAATCTGAAATAAATGGTTGTAATAAAGAAATCATTAATGAAACAATACCTTCAGAAAATGTCCCTAACATTCAACGGCAGTACAGAGAATGCAAGAGAAAAGCCACTCAATAGCATAAGGCCAGAAGGAAGAAGAAAGAACACTGATATCAGAAGATGTTGCCTAAATGCATTGTGAATTTTCTCTGTAATGGGGTCCCTTTGAACTAGCCAGGTCTATTGTGGTACCTATGTGACATCATGAGTTAGCAGGGCACTCATGCACAGGATTTGAAATACATGAATAACCGAGGTATATAGTTTATTTTTATTTTTATATTTTAATTTCTTTTAGTAGGTATTTCAAATGAGTAAGACATGAATATTTAACAGAGCAACTAGCAGTGCCCTATAAAGCTGAAGGGTCACTCCTTCATCCATATATAGGCATTTGTTTATCCAATTTTGGGCCTTTCTTTTCTGTTCAAATTGGCTTTCTAGGCAGAAAGAAAGCAAGGGAGTATTTTCTATTCCAGCTAGCAACGTAATTCTTGAGGCCCATCACTTCAGCACCAATATATCAATCTTTTCATAAGGAAAAAGAGCTACTGGAAAGCAATAATAACAGACTGAACCACCGAAGTAAGAACACAACTCAAAGCTATTCATTATCAGTGTCTGTTCTACTTCCTCTACAATCTACAGAATTATATTGCTTTGGCTGGAAAAGAACACAAAGGTGGCATGACATATCGTCATGATTTGATATATTTTTACACAGAGCAATTTTTGGGCTTTGCTTTTGTTTTGAGAGGATTAGCAAATGGAATACTGACTCATCTTGTCCAAATGAGGAGAAAAGAAAGTTGTCATAACAGAAACAAGGGATAAACATATCCTCAGGATTAGAATGTGAAGGAGAGTGGTCTTCAGTCTTATGATGGACGAGACATCTGTTCTAGAGAAGTAACATGTACTACATTTGTCACAATCCTTATTTACATTTTATTTATTTATTTATTTATTTAAACTAATTCATTCAGAAATAGTTAAGAAAATAAGCCCTAAATCTGCTAAAAAGGTCAATACTCATTCTGTTACAGGTGAAGGAACTCATTAAGTGGCAGGATTGCACTCTCATAGAGATTCAGTTCCATGGTTTTGGTAGATGGAGAAGGAAGATTCAGACTGAAAGCTCTAGTAACCTTTCAGAGCGGCTTTTTTTCTAGGAATGCATCATGCCAATGTGTGTTTTCTTTGATGCAAAATCTCTTGCAGTCAGGCAGCAGAAAGGAGAGAAATGGTGGTACAATATTTTACTACTTGTTCTGAGTTTCAGGGTTTTTAAAAGATTTTTATTATTATTATTTAGGAGGTTTTTTGAGTGTTTGGGTTTTTTGTGGGTTTTTTTCAGGTAACATGTCCTGCCCAGATGATACTGAAGCTAGCAAAGATCTAGTAGTATTTGGGCACTTGTATCCCACTGTTTCCCTGTCCACAATAAAAACTGCAAGACAATTCCACAAAAACAGAAGCAAATGCTGTCGTTTTCTGAGTTGTATGTATCAAACCATAATGTAAAAAAAAGAAGAAATTACTTAAAATGGCCAAAAGTTTCCTCTTATTATTTCTGTAAATTTATCATAAAATATAATTCAACTGGCTAAATACAATTTCAAGTATTCTTTTTAAATGTAGATAGAATAGTGTGTCCAACTGTATCTGAAGACCATTTAAATAGTGAATGAGATTGGAAGTAAGGAAAAAAATTTCTACTATGAGTTTGGTGAGACATAGAAACAGGTTGTCCAGAGAATCTGTGGATACACCCTCGCTGAAAGTATTCAAGGTCCAGTTGGATGGGGCTTTGAGCAATCTGATGTAGTGAAAAATGTCCCTGCACATGACAGAGGAGTTGGAATTCTTTATCTCTGAAGGTCCCTTACAACCCAAACCATGATATCAATCTATGGCTCTAGGATTCTATCCAAGAAATTTAAAAAACATCTGGCAGACTTCGACAAGGAATCATGTCCCAATACCAAATCCAACATTTTGAAGTCAGTCATGAAATTTTATAGTTCTTTCCTATAGATTACTGTAGATGAGGCACAATGGTTTAGCTTTCAGTGTCGTGAATAAAGTGTACTTTGGACTATGTCAACATTTGCAATCCAAAATTGCAAGCACATGCTGTGCCCAGCAGAGTAGTGAAGCAACCACTGGGAGTGGAAAAGTGTCAGAGTTAGTCAGTTAATCTGGGTCAGTTACGGGTCAGTGATGCCTGATACTGACAGTAGACAGCTAAATTCAAGGAATCAGATGGAAATACTGCTGTAGTCCCAAGTACATCCCAGAAGCACCCCTCAGTTAACAAAGGCTACAAGAGTCTCAGTGATGACTGAGAGCCTCACATTGCCTTGGAGCTTCTCTTAGTTTCTCTCTTCTACACTTATTTTAAAAATCAGGAGTACCAACAACAAACAGCTTCCCTATAGAGTATCTTCCTCAATGCAACTCCTACCAATTATATGAATTACAACAAACATTTCCATACTACTGCAGCCTAGATCTTCATACATTTACAGAAGAGGTATAGGAAGTAACTACCGCATGTCTCCTTCCCTGGCAACAGAGTTGATATGAAGTTATACCTTAAAAATAAAGAGAGATGTATGTTTCATGCAGAAGTAATGAAAGTGTAATAGATACTCTGAGAATGTTCTAATCTAGCTTTTACAGCTCTACCTTAACATGGTGAGGCTGAAACTGAAAATAAATTAAAAAAACAAGACAAAGGGTATGTTCATTTGCCTCTATGATTTTGTGTTAGCTTAAAATAAATTAATTAAGAATGAGGATTTATACCCTGGGTTTCATTTTAAAAGGAAGCTTTTGGGAGCTTTCTCCCAGGGCAAAGCCGCTCAGAGGAGCTTCTATTCAATATGTTAGCCACTTCATGTTTATCATACCATATAAGTCTAAATATTTTGAGATTTGAAGAAAGAGGAGACAGAGTAGATACAACCAACATAGGAATATCTTCCAAAAGTCCATAAGGATACCACAAGCTAGGATACAAAACCACAAACTCTTGATGCTATTATGCAATAATTTTAGTCTTTACTTTATGAAGACCTATTCTGAACAAAAGAGTTACCTGATACTTCATTACACATTATACATCATGGATGGGTCAGGATGGAATATACCTGCAGGTGCTGAGGGAACTGATAGAAGTCATTGCTAGGCCAATCTCCATCATCTTGGGTAAGTCATGGGCAACAGGAAAGGTGCCTGAGGACTGGAGGATAGCAAATGTCACTCCAGTCTACAAGAAGGGCAAGAAGGAGGACCTGGGTACCTATAGACTGGTCAGCATCACCTCCACCCCTAAAAGGGTGATGGAACAACTTGTTCTTGGCACTTTCTCTAGGCATATCAAGGATGAGGGGGTCATTAAGAGCATCCAACATGGTTTTACCAAAGGGAAGTCATGTTTGACCAACCATGTAGCCTTCCATGAAGAAGTAATTAGGTGGATAGATGATGGTAGGGTGGTAGATGTGGTTTAATTTTATTTCAGTAAAGCATTTGACACTGTCTCCCACAGCATCCTCATAGATAAACTGAGGAAGTGTGCTCCTGATGGTCAGGCAGTGAGGTGGATCATGAACTGGTTGGAAGGAAGAAGTCAGAAAGTTGTGGCCAATGGGACGGAATGTAGTGGGAGGTCGGTGACTAGTGGAGTCCCTCAGGGGTCAGTACTGGGACTGGTACTATTCAATATTTTCATCAGTGAGCTAGATGAGGGAACAGAGTGTGCCCTCAGCAAGTTTGATGATGACACTAAACTGGGAGGAGTGGCTGACACACCAGAAGGTTGTGCTGCCATTCAGTGAGAGCTAGACAGGCTGGAAAGTTGGGCAGGGAGAAACTTGATGAAATTCAACAAGGGCAAATGTAGAGTCTTGCATCTGGGGAAGAACAACCCCACGGACCAGTACAGGTTGAGGGCTGACTTGCTGGAGACCAGTGTAGGAGGAAGGGCCCTGGGGGTCCTGGTGGATGGGAGGATGACCATGAGTCATCAGTGTGCCCTTGTGTCCGAAAAGGCCAATGGCATCCCAGGGTGTATTAGAAAGGATGTGGTTAGTAGGTCAAGGGAGATTCTCCTCCCCTTCTATTCTGCCTTGGTGAGGCCACATCTGGAGTATTGTGTCCAGTTCTGGGCCCCTCAGTTCCAGAAGGACAGGGAACTGCTTGAAAGAGTTCAGCGCAGAGCCACAAAGATGATGAAAGGAGTGGAACATCTCCCTTACGAAGAAAGACTGAGGGAGCTGGGTCTCTAGCTTGGAGAAGAAGAGACTGAGGGGTGACCTCATCAGTGTTTACAAATATGTTAAAGGCAAGTGTCTGAAGGGTGGAGCCAGGCTTTACAGTGATGTCTAGTGATAGGACTAGGGTCAATGGGTACAAACTGGAACATAGGAGGTTCCACGTAAACATCAGAAAAAACTTCTTTACTGTGAGAATGACAGACACTGGAACAGGCTGCCCAGAGAGGTTGTGGAGTCTCCTTCGCTGGAGACATTCAAAACCCGCCTGGATGAGTTCCTGAGTGATAAACTCTAGGTGATCCTGCTCTGGCAGGTGGGTTGGACTAGATGATCTTTTGAGGTCCTCTCCAACCCCTAAGATTCTGTGATTCTGTGATACATAGTTTATCATCCATCTTTAATATTAATGCAAATGTTAGAAGTCTATTTTACTTCTTTTTTTTTCTTTTTTTCCTTTTTTTTTTTTTTTTCCCCCACCATTTGGACTGATCTGCAAAGGGATTAAGTTGGTTTGAAAACAAGAGAAAAAACATTAAATGGTTTGTTTTTTAAAAAAAATCCTTGTATATCTCTGTTTAGAGAAGGTTGATTTCTATTATTCACTGGAATTTTTTTCCATGACCTTTCACATATTTATGGGTACAAAAATAGCCCTATCTGCTCCATTCCTCACTTTCTGTACTACAAGAGAGTATAATTGATTTCTGCACTGCTATTCTGCTGGTATTCAGGAGTATGTTCATTTTATACTCTGAAAGCAATTAACTATAGGGCACAACAATGATGTATATTTTATATGGAGAAGAGAGAATGGCTTGTACTGAAAGGAAGGAAATGGATCAGAGAGCAAGGATACTTAAGAGCAAAATTCTAGTCTCAGTTCAGAAATGGCATTCAATGTCTATTGATATCTACAGATGAAAGTGGCAGATTAATAATCTGTTGTGTAATGTAGGAATAGGGGAACCAGAAGGAGACTCAGGCCAGTGGGATATAGAAACCATGGGAAAGTTGAACTAAAAGTATGTGTTCAGCACAGTAAAAGAAACTAAGACAATTGAACACAGAAACCACTGTAAGACAGTGTAACTACCTTGACAAGGTAACTGCTAAATGTGAAACATAGACTTCTGCAAGGCTAAACGGCCAGAAGATGTTGCAAAATGTTGCAGCAGAGAAGAAGGCTGCATCAGCTTAAAAAAATGTATAATTAGCTTGCTGTAAAAACAATAAATGTCTTTGATTTAGGAAACTTGGAGTCCATACACTTAATTGCCATGGTGTAAAGTTGACACATTTGGTGCTGGATGCGTAGCCCACAGTACTGGCTGCTGGCACTGCCCGTGCTGCTCTGGATGGTACTGGCCCCACTGCCTGGTGCTCCCGGCCCTGCTGCATGGGCTGAGCTGTGGGCGTGGGTGTGGCTGCCCGGATGGCAGGTGACAGAGGAGAGCCTGCAAGCCAGCAGTGGCTCTGACTGCATCAGCCTGGAGCTGCGCATAGCCAATGGCGCCCTCATTACTCTCACTGGTTTGTGACGTGCTGAATTCTGCTCAGCTACACAATTGATTTTTTAACCTCTAGAATTACCTGCTTTCTGTGTTCAAAGCTGTTTTATTAATATATATTGTTTCTCATTTTTTTCCTAATTCCTTATTATCAATAACATGATCCAACAAAAGCCCAATCTCTGTATACACATAGTCCAAATAAAGAACAAGCTTCAGATCAGATACCGTCTTTGATAAAGACTGATAAGGTTATCAGCAGCCAAAAGGACAAGTCATAGTACATAAATTACTTACTCTAGATGCACCAGGGGAAAAAGAAGACAAAATTAAAATTAAATCCTGGTTGTTTTGTACAATCATTCAGATTGTGCATTCAGATATGTTGCAAGAAAAGCCCTATGTAATTTATCAGTACCTAAACATGACTGAACTGGATGGAAATAGAAGGAAGATATTGTACTTGAAATTGCTAAGAGTATGGTAATACTATAATTTTCCTTCAACACATAACCAGAAATATGTTCTAGCACATGGCATGTGCTTTCTTTCTTTCCTCTCTAGTTCAGTTGAATTATGCTCCTAAATTCTATGTTAAGACACATGGAAATAAGGAGGTGATTGGTGGCTATCCACATGGCTTCACCAAGGGCAAATAATGCCTGACAAATTTGATGGCCTTTTATGATGAGATCACAGTATCCAGTTGACAAGGGAGGAACAACTAATGTCATCTATTGGTACTTGTGCGAGGAGTTCAACATTGTCCTTTATGACATCCTGGTCTCTAAATTAGAAAGATATGGATTTGATTGATGGGTCACTCAATGGATTAGGAATTGGATGGCTGGTTGCACTCAGAGTGGTGGTTCATGACTCAATGTCCAAGTAGAGACCAGTGAAGAGTGGCATTCTTCAGGGGTTGGTACTGGAACTGGTGCTGCTTAATATCTTTGTTGGCAACATGGATAGTGGAATTGAGTGCACCCTCAGCATGTCTGCTGATGACACCAAGCTTTGTGGTGTGGCTGACAGGCTGGAGGGATGAGACACCATCCAGAGGAACCTTGAGAGCTGGGCCCATGCCAACATCATGAAGTTCAATAAGGCCAAGTGATTTCCAGTAAATTGGGGCAATCCCAAGCACACTTACAGGATAGGAGGAGTTTGGATTGAGAACAGTCCTGAGGAAAAGGATGTGGGGGTGTTGGTTGGTGGGAAGTGCAATGTGAGCTGGCCTGTGTGCTAGCAACCCAGAAAACCAATCATATCCTGGGTAGCATCAAAAGAGGGGTAGCCAGCAGGTCAAGGGAGGTGATTATCCCCACCCCACTCTGCTCTCGTGAGACCCTACCTGAAATAGTGTGTTCAGTTCTGGAGCCCCCAACACAGGAAGGACATCGAGTTGTTGAAGTGAGTCCAGAAGAGAGACACAAAAAAATGTGTGGAGGGACTTTTTATAAGGGCATGTAGCAACAGAATGAGGGTTAATGGTTTTAAATGGGAAGAGGGTAAATTTAATTCAGACATTAGGAAGAAATTATTCACTACAAGGATCATGAGACTCTGAAACAGGTTGCCCAGGGAAGTTGTGGATGGCCCCTCCCTGGAAGTCTGCAAGGCCAAGTTGAACGGGGCTTTACACAACCTGATCTAGTGGGAGGTGTTCCTGCCCATGGCAGGGGAGTTAGAATCAGGTGATCTTCAAGGTTCCTTCCAAAGTAAATTATTTTATTGTTCTATAACTTTCAAATAAAATCAAAATTTTTAAGGAATTTGACTCAGAACTGCATAATTATTTTTTAAATTTCTAAAAGATTAGTTGAATTTTACACATAGCAGAACATGAGAAACTTTACTCAGCTTATTTAGTTATTAAGTCTAAAATTATAGTAATTCCAGATTTTTCTGATTTCTTCATTATGTTTTCCCACTTCTTCATTTCAGTATAATACAGAGAGATGAGTAGAACTGACAATCTGACTGACAGAAGATGGAGGCTATTTCAGAAGAAAAATTACTTAAACCTTTACAGCCAACTATCACCAGAAAAATTATTCTGAGCCAGCTGGATCTTTGGCCTGACTCAGAGTCAAGTAGTTTATATTCTATTCTTTTATATATGTTTTTAAAATAAGTATTTTTAATTTGAGTTCTGGATTAAAATAATTTAGCAATTTTGTTTAAGGTTAACATTGCATATAGTTGTGTATTTATTGATACAGTATATAAATTATTTTCTCATAAAATGTCTGTGTACTTAGCTAAAATCAGATTTTACTGGACTGATTGCCCAAGTGAATGTATATGAATGTCCTAACTTTGGTCTATGTTGAAAATAATGTATTTTGGGACCCATTATCCCACATGAACTGGAAAAAAAGATTGTTTCTATTATACAATTTTTCTGTTTCTATTTCTATGCAGTTTCTTACTGAGTATAAAAATTCAGAAAAATTATTTCACAGAACACATACATACACACACACACAAAAAGAATACAGCATTTTCCTGAAAGACAATGGAATTTGTATCCTAATACTTGATCAGAGTAATGAAGACAACCCCCATGTCGGTGACATATTTTCACCTGAGTGGTCCTAAAATAATATTTGGAAGGCAACCACAACTGCACATGAAATGAAAAAAATTCTTGCTTCTGACACTATTTTCAGAAACCAATATTAATCAGATTTGATCTGGACTCTTTACAGATCCACACATGTTGACAACTCAGATGATACTTTTCAACCAGAATATTCTTTGATATAATTTGTTTCCTTCAGAAGCAGAATGAAACTGGATGAAGATGAAAATGCAGGAAAATATCCTTTGAAGCACATTTCCAACAACCTAGCAATAGTCTCAATACCACAAGTTTTTTTCTTCTATATTTTAAATATGAATTTTAAACAACAAAATCTCTGATAAACTTGTGCTCTAACTGCACTTCCACTCCTGCAATGAGCAATGTGACTATTCTGCCTGCTTTAAAACTGAATATAAAATACTGAGGAAATAAAATATACAGCTAAGAACAATTAAATTCTGTTTCCTAATGTCTTAAGTGATAAATCTGATGCTGAATATGTAATTTATAATGTTCATTAGATTATTTTGGGGCAAATTCTTTCTTCCCCTTCATTTTTTCAAGGGAGTTGCATAAGATATTGACTCAATAGTTTATTTTATGCTCTTTAGAAACCCGGTGAAAATTATTCCAATTAATTATATAAATACTTACATACCTAAGAAAGTATCGTATGCAGACCTGACTGACAAGGAATTCTGTGCAAGAAGAGTGCACTAGAAGTGTATAAAAAGGCTTCATTTACAGGCTACTGACATTAAAAGCAGTTATTTCTCTAGTTTTTGGAAAATATTCCAGAAGAATTATTCAGTTCTTTAAAATGAAAAAAGAGTTAAAATGAAAAAACAGTGTTTTTCCTTTTTTTTTTTTTTTTTTTTTTCCTTTTGAAGAAGGGAAAGGAAATAGATTCCTTTAATAAAAACTTTCTCAAGTTCATCCCTGATGAAATTTTATCTATGACTTCTGTAGGGCTATATGAGTCAGTAATTTCCTCTTGCAGCATCACAAAATGGTAGTACCATTTCTTTTGTCTTGGGGAAAAAATCCTTCCTTCAGAACATTAGCACACCTCTACTGAGGCAAATGGACAACTTTTTGTTATGTTTTATTTTAAGTCATCTCTGTTTCAGATATTCAGTAATAATGTTAGAGGCCGAATGAAAGATCAATTTTGCCTTTAACTTATAATTTACATTACAACCTTTGTAAATGGGAGTAACTCTAAGCTTACATAAACAGATACAGATACTGCCTTTGAATATAAGCTAATAGCGTCAAACTGTTTTTCCACCTCTCCTATATATAGCCTGAAAGCAACCAAAAATAAACATGCTTAGTAAGATAGCTGGGAATAATCAAATTTCAAAGGTATGTGAGAAAATCTGTCTAACAATAATTGTTAATAATCCATTGACAACGGTAGCCATAGTCATGGCCATTATTACTGATTTCTAGAGTGTCAGGAAAGGCATGCATACCTACTGCATGGAACTGGAGAAATTTATTCCAAAATTAATGCAGGTTTAGCAGTATTACACCATCATTTCTTGCTTGGTTGACTTGGTTTTCTTGACTGGGTTTCTAACAAATCCTTATCTTCTAGAATTTGCAACTCTACATGTTAGGGCTGTATCTTGGTCTGTCACGAAGTTTCAAGGTGCAATTATTGCTGTCTGAAAATTAGAGAAGTTCCTTATCAAGAACAGGATATAGCCTCTACTGCAAAGCCCTGAGGGATATAATATGGGTCTCCAGTTTATGTGATAAGAGATTTATTCCCACTGCATATTTATCTTCATCCACATAAACATGACATTCAAGCTGCCTTTTCTTTTAAAGATGATTTTAACTTCAGAAATAATTGTCCTCGAGAGACATTCTCAAAGGTAGAAAAGATAGAATATTTTCAAAATTGTATAGCATCGTTCTAATAATAATGTGTCAAGATTGTGCCCACGGTAGGATTTTTTTAATGAATATTTTCTGAGTATCCTTACTAGAAATAAAAGCATGTTGGCTAGTTTCTCATTGGTACTAACCCTTAATAAAAATTAATTTTGTAAATAGATTGTGTTTCAAATAAAACACTGATTTTAATCTTTTAGAATAATAGATTTTAGCAAGAGTAACTTTTTTTTTGTGAATTCAGAAAAGTAAAAAGAAATATTAAATAAACCCCAGACTTCATTCCTAATTTACATACAATCTTCCACTTTTACCTGCAAAATCTCTAACTATACAAATTCACACACTAGTGAATCTACTGCTGAGAATATTAAAAGATAATTTTGCTGTATTTTCTTTTCCTGTAGTATTGTGCTTATCATGCTTGAAATATACATTAGAGGAGCAAATGGCTAAACACTTTTGAAGTGCTTTTAAGACAGTAATACCTATTGCATTGCAAATATATAAATGTACAGGAGCATGTATGTCTATCTATAAAGCACATACTCTTAAGGAATTAACAGCTTTAAATCTAGCATGCATTCAGGAAAATTAATACACTTTTAAATATATATATGCCTGCTTGTTTTCATGTTTATGTCCATCTATCCATATGTAAATATGTAATCAGAACTAAAATTTTCTAAACACAGTATTAAATGTAGTGATACAATATTAAATGTAGTGTCTAACTGCAAGGTTCTGCCAGTGAACATTCAAATGCATCTGTATTTGTATATCTGATAATTGTTGCACAGCATTCAGAAGGATTTAGGTAGAATGTTATTTTAAGTTGACTTTGACGAATTCCATCTTTAAAAATATGCTTTATTACTTTTAAATGAAAAAATGGGGTTTACCAGTTAATAGAAAAAAGCATCACTTTCTAAACATAAAATAGAACTGAAGCCCAGACTCCATGTTAAGTTCCTTCCTTCATGCTGCTTTCACTAGAATAAAACTATAAAAACTGTGAGCAAGACAACTATGGACAGTTATCAGCTTAAAATGTTGCTTAAAATCCTGGAAGTAAGGACACATCCTTCAAAACTGCTGTTGTTGCCTACTGCAATGGGTGCATGGTTTCCTAATGCATTGGAATCCTCACAGATCATACAAAAGATGTTCAGGAAACAGATTTTAGTTTCCTTCCGTTACTTTTTTTTTTATTTTTTTTAATTCAACAGTTATCTCTAAAGGAATATGTTATACATTTTATTGCTTAATTAGCATTTTTTTTGAGAAATTTGACCAAATTCCTTCTTCAACCAGTAGATTGATAGATAAAGATAGATAAAGATTAAGATCTGACATGAGAGGATTAGAAAAAACAAGCAAAAATGGGTAGAAAAAGTTTTTTGTTTGTTTGTTTATTTTTGTAGGCGTATTTTGGTTTTGGTTGTTGTGACATTTTTAAATTCCTTTTTATTTTACAGAACAACAGAAATACTGGGCATTAGGGAATGGGACTAATGTGACCTCAAAATGCGGTTATGTACATTCTCAATATCAGTTTTCTAGTGAAAGATTAATTTTCATACTTTGGTTCTGTATCATTTTGTGGTTTTATTTTGTGTGTTGTGGTTTGTTGTTAGTTTTTTTTCTGATAAAACATTCATAATAATTATCAAATCACTCTTAAGTGAAGCAGAATTTGAAAGTACTAATTTATTAAGTAATATTTTTTCAATGCATACATAGTTTAATGTTTTTTAAAAAAAATACAGAAAATAAGAACTACAATTTTACATTGTCAATACTATTTAGATTTATGTCTGCCCTCTTTTTTAACATGCTTATTACAAATGCTGAATTCAGGCATACCACAAGGCTTTGTTTAAACTTTTATCTTAACAAAACACTGTTTAAAACACAGGACCAAATTTTATCCCTGATTCAAATTCTGCAACAATTCCTTGATACTTCAGCAGTTGTCTGAATCATTCCAAGTTCTCCTTCAGTCATCTGCATTAACTTTATATGAAAAAATTGCAGGCCAATAAAATAATGTAAGAAAGTCCTCTGACAATCAGCTGTACCAACAGTTAATGAACACCACCAAGTAGAATCCAATGTCTAATTTACATCATTTGAACTTTGTCGCTATCTGCAAGGAATAAATTAGACACTTTACCTTTCTGCTTTGAGAAGACTATAATCTGTGTCTTTTAATTGTTCCATATGCTAAGATTGAGTGATCCAATTTAAAAAAATGGCTAGAGCTTCTTTATTTTCTGGATTTTTTTTTTTAAATGTTGTTGATATCTGTTTTGTGTAATTAGATTTATTTTTTTAACTCACAGAAAAAACTTACTTTGCCATAATTTAATAATATTTATAAATTATTTAATGTAGTTATTTCAATTTCCTTCTATATTCATGAGCATAAAAAGTGCTTTTACATGTCATTGAAACCCTGATTCCTCAAAACCTGAGATATCCCTGTTTTTCTAAACTTATTTCTTCAGCATAAGACTTTGACATATATGATATGCAAACATATATGTTTGTGTGTATCTTATATAACATCAGTTGCTCAAAATATATTAAAAAAATAGATCACTCAGAATCTTGCATCAAACAATACACTGGTATTATAGTGAGAATTCTCTAGAAGTCCTTTCAGTGTAGTGCTATTAAATAATTTCTGTGTTTTCTCAACCACCAGATATCAGCAAACTTAACAAGACAGAGACACACAAACACACATACATATATATATATTATAATTTTCACAATATTATGTTGTATTTCTTACCACTACACAATTTCTATGAGTACAGGACCTTCACAGGACTCTGAGTAAGACCTGTGTTACTCTACATATGCTGATATCTATAAAAGAACTATATTTTAGTGATGTGGAATTTAAAAACACGTTGTTGTAGACTTAAAACAGACACCTCTAAATCAGGGCAGATTCTACAACTGTGTTGTGCAGCATGTGGGATAGCAATAATCAAGTCTAATTCTCAAGGACTATGAGCAAAAAGGCAAAAGAGAATCTAATGTAAAACCAAAAGAAACAGCATGGGAAAAAAGCCTGCCAGACCTGTCCAAATGTTAAGAAAAAATATTTCACGTGAGTCTTCAAATTGATAATACAAAATTCTAAATTTCAGTGTCAGAAACAGAAATATGCTTCAAAGCTCAAAGGTTGTAACTCACAAAAAAAAAAAAAAAGTAAAAAAAAAAAAGTAGTAAAATATATAATAATTCCGGCCATGGTGCTGTTTTGAACCCTTTCACACAATGAGTAGAATCAGATAGCAAGTGGGACAGAATTGTTCTCCTGAGCTTAGGTTTGTTATGCATAGGAGCACTATTTGCTGCCCATGTATATAAAGTACAACAGCTATTTGTGTTATACAAATGAGGTTTCTTCATGAGTTCAATCTCAATTGCATTACAATCATACTGTCCCTTACTGTAAAACAAACACTTGATTTCATTGTACTTAATATTATGGAACAAGCTTAAAAGACGGAAGAATATTTTGGTGACCTGTTTAAGCTTGTTTGTCTCAGTAGCTTTACAACATTATTTCAGCAATGTGCTATGCATCAACATATTTTGTTAAAATGCCTTCACACTAAACATAAGGATTCCCAAAAATGGAAAAGACAAAAAAAAAATAAATAGCTGCAGCAACTACAAGTTTCCGGTAATTTTATTTTTCATTATAACAGCTATTCTGTTATTTATCTCACTCCCTAAAACTGTCACATGAAATTTATGTTAGTAGGAAACAATTTTGATAAAAACCTTTATGTGACAGTTTTACTCTCTACTGCTGCTTGGCCCTTATTCATTCCTAAAATATGGTTTCTCACAAGGGCTGCAATGTACAAGTTGCAGTTTATGTCTGGAGAACCTCTGTTGTTGTTACAGATCATTGTCACTTTTGTTCAATCTTCCTCTCTCACTTTGAATTTGCGTCAGCTCCTGCATTTGATAACTATGCTGACATTAGTTATAAAATGCAACATGGTCAATTACATATGAAGCAGTACAGTACACTGTGGGTAGTTAGGGTCCGGCGGCCGGAAGATTTCGTGCTGTACGGAAAGATAAGGCCCCTCTCCTAATAGCCAATAGCACTTAGTTCACGATGTAAGCAGACGGAAGTGACACCACAGACCTAACTCATATAAACACCGCGGTAAACACTAATAAACGCCATTTGCCATCCACCACATTGGTGTCTGTGAGCTGATGGACCGAGCGGCCTGGGGTTGGCCGCCGTGCCGTTCTTGAACCAGGTCGTCACGCCTTTCCCTGAAAGGCAACAAGTGGTGCCGAAAGCACACAGAAGGAGGGGGGAGGTGAAAGAATGTGAGGGGAGTGTGAGCGAGGTGGAGGAGGATGGGACCGTGAGTGAGGCGGAGGAGGACGGGAGCAGGAGCGAAGGGCAGAAAGCCAACCGGAGTCGTTATCTGAAAAAATGTCTTTGTAGGGCAAATCCCCCGCCAAGCCGGGCGCGGAGCAAGCCGGGAGGGGGGGATGAGCCAAGGGGGAGGGAACGGCCCCGTGGGCGGTGCAGGAGCCTGGGACGGCCCGCCCGCAAGGGGAGTGAGCGGGGCCGGAGCCCGGAGCAGCCCACCCGCAAGGGAAGTGGGCGGGGCCGGAGCTCAACAAAAAGGTACTGGGGACCGGAAGTAGCCGGTTAGTCGAGCTCTGACTTCGGATCGGACACCACCCGGGATGAGTGGCCGGTTACCGATTCAAACTCAGAGGAGGAGGAAATGGGAATATATACAGTCAAAAGCAAAAACATTCTCATCCCAAATAAAAAAGGGACCGCGAGGGAAAAACATCCCTGTCACCGACTGGAAGAGAGTAGAGGCTCCGTGTGCCGATTGGGTCCCACCGGTCACACGAGCGTTCCCGGTCCGGGTGACGGACAGGGGACAGAGGGTCCACTCACCAATAAACCCTAAGGAAATACAGGCAATTGTTAAGGCAGTTGCGGAAAAAGGGCTTAATTCTGCCATGGTCCCCACCCTCATAGGTGGTGTCTTGAGTTTCTGTTCACAGGACCAGATTATCGGACGCCCCCGTGACCCGTACACCTCGGTGGCAACAGAGGACAACAAGTCAACAGGCGACCTGTCCACACCAGAGAGCTTTACACCGGCAGAACCCAAGCAACGGCGACGTAGCCTCTGTGGCGGGGGGCTACGACGTCTTTGTGTGATCTTGATTTTAGAACTTGTCACTGTAGGACAGGTATCATCAGCTCACCCTCACCAGCCATTTAAATGGTCACTCCTTCGAGTCAAAGATCAGCAGGTTATCGCAACTCAAATAACATCAGGTGCGCCAAGTTTTAGTGCCACTCTCTGCCAGCTTGTCCCAACACACAGATGCACGGTAGACGTAGTATTTTACATGTGTCCCAGCTCAAACCCTGGAAAAGGGTATTGCAACTCCCCTAGCCAGTACTTCTGTAATTATTGGGGATGTGAGACCATAGCCCCTGCTTGGATATCGGGTAGTGGTAAAGACAGATACCTAAAAGTTCAGTGGGGTCCATATGGGTGCACCTCACCAAGAGGATGGTGGCATAAAAGTTGTCAGTTCCTCTTCTTAAATGTTACCAAGCCCGAAGAGGACAGTTGGTTACTTGGAAAACTTTGGGGAGTAAGGTACTCAGAGCTAGGGAATGGCCGAGGTGGCTTAATCCTCATAAAAAAGGAGGTCATCCCGAATGATCCGCTGCCAGTAGGCCCCAACCAAGCAGTTATCAGCAAAGCAGCCCTGACTATCCCCAATCAGAACTATGTGACCAAAAAGACGGACAATCAGGAAAAACTGACAAAAGCTCCCATGACAACACACACCACCAAAATTCCTGAAAGAGAGTCACTCTGGAAAATGATGCAAGCTAGCTACCAAATACTGAACAAAACAAATCCAAATCTCACAGAGCATTGTTGGCTGTGCTACGGAATGGAACCACCCTTTTATGAGGCTGTAGCACTAAGTAACACACCCCTACAAATGAATGGTTCAAATCCGGCTCAGTGTATATGGGAGGCAGATAAGCAAGGGATCACACTAACACGAGTGGTGGGAAGCGGCGTGTGTGTAGGTAAAGTCCCTGAGAACAAAGAACAACTGTGTGACAGTAAGGTACAAGGTAAAATCCCCGCAAAGTGGTTAGTACCAGCCGACAATACCAAGTGGGTTTGCTCTGTCACGGGAGTTACACCTTGTCTGTCGTTGGACAAATTTGATGAATCCTCAGAATATTGTGTCCAGGTAGCTATAGTCCCTAAAGTCTTTTACCATCCCGAAGACGCTGTCTATGACTCTCTGATTACCCCAGAACATCATCTGTCAAAGCGAGAGCCCTTTACAGCACTAACAATAGCTACCCTAATGGTCTTAGGAGGGGCGGGAGTAGGCACAGGAGTAGCATCCATGGTCCAACAGAATAAAGAATTCAGTGCCTTGAGGATGGCAGTGGATGAAGACCTGGCTAGAATTGAACAATCAATAAGTGCGCTAGAACAATCACTCAGGTCACTATCTGAAGTAGTGCTGCAGAATCGGAGAGGACTAGATCTAATGTTTTTTACAGCAAGGGGGAGTGTGCGCTGCACTAGGGGAAGAGTGTTGTGTATACGCGGACCACACCGGGATAGTGAGGGACACGATGGCCAAACTGCGAGAAGGGTTGGAAAAACAGAAAAGGGAACGAGAGGCACAGGAAAGCTGGTTTACATCCTGGTTTAACTATTCACCTTGGCTGACCACCCTGATATCCACCTTGATAGGGCCAGTCGCAATGATTCTGATAACCTTGATCTTTGGACCCTGTATACTGAATAGGCTCGTGGCGTTTGTCAAGAGCCGGCTGGAGAAGGTTGACATCATGCTGATAGAACGCCAACAACTGCTTTAAGAATGTTTTTCTTCAGAATTTCCTGTAGCTATCTCTAGAGATACCTCATTACTTTCAACTACCTCTTGTCTAACGTGCACTATGTTTTCTATTCAGGTTTGTAACACATTTTTAAGATTGTTAACATATCCCTTTTTAAGACTGTCACATTTTAACCAATTTTAACTGTGCATAGGGAGGGGGGAAATGTGGGTAGTTAGGGTCCGGCGGCCGGAAGATTTCATGCTGTACGGAAAGATAAGGCCCCTCTCCTAATAGCCAATAGCACTTAGTTCACGATGTAAGCAGACGGAAGTGACACCACAGACCTAACTCATATAAACACCGCGGTAAACACTAATAAACGCCATTTGCCATCCACCACATTGGTGTCTGTGAGCTGATGGACCGAGCGGCCTGGGGTTGGCCGCCGTGCCGTTCTTGAACCAGGTCGTCACGCCTTTCCCCGAAAGGCAACAGTACACTTGTGCAGCAGTTTCTTCAGTCAGTGAATGCAAAAACAAACAAATAAACACGAATGAAATAATTTTCTTGATATACAATAAGGATCAAAATTCCACATAATCTCTCAAAACAAAAAGGTGAATTAATCTCTGATATTACTGCCTGACATTATAACAGACTAGGTAGGACTTTTTTTTCATGCTTCAGGAAACAAAGTCATATGCTGGAATATACTTTTTCACAGAATCATTCACGCTGGAGCTAAAGAAATAACAAAACTATTTACTCACCCTGAGCTTGCAGATTTGGGACTCAGTTAAGAATTCTCTATCCTGAGATCTGAGAAACAAACAAAAAAAGCTTTCTATCACCACTGACAACAAACAGTTAGAAATCAGAAGGACAGCATTTTGAGCAAAATACAGGTCAATACTGAAAATAATTACAGTGTATATGTTGGCTTAAACCATGAATAGTATATTTTGGAGATCTTATTGCTCTCTAAAACTACCTGAAAGGAGGTTGTAGGGAGGTGGGAGTTGGTCTGTTCCATCAGGTGAATAATCACAGGGCCAGAGGAAATGGCCTGAAGTTGCACCAGGGGAGGTTTAGATTGGATATTAGAAAGAATTTCTTTACTGAAAGAGTGATTAGACAGTGGAACAGGCTGCCCAGGGAGGTGGTGGTGTCATCATTCCTGGAAATATAGATATAGTGCTTAGCAGTATGATTTAAGCACTGACTGGGTAGATTAAGTTATGGTAGGAGGATTTAGGTTATGGTTGGACTAGATGATCTTCTGGGACTATTCTGTCCAGGGTTAGGACTCTAGCGTTAAGGGTCAAGGTTTAAGGGACTAGGCATAAGTGTCTAGATTAAATGGTCCATGGTTAAGGGTCTAAGGTTAAGGGCCTAGGGTTAAAGGTCTAGGGTAAGGGTCTACTGTTATAGATCTATGGTTAAGCATTGAGGGTAAATGATCTAGTTAATGTGGTGTTGTTAGGTCATTGGCTGGACTTGATGATCTCAAAGGTCTTTTCCAGCCTTGGTTATTCTTTGATTCTGTGAATGGAACATATTTTGTATCAGAAAAGCAGCCCAACAGAAAAACTAAGCTTTCCAGCATGTTCAGTCTTTCTTTTCCTACTCCCTAACAGCGTTTTAAGAAAAAAAAAATTAAGCTCTCTCCTGGAAGCAAGAGTTTGTGAATTTCCATGGAGACCAATAACTCCAAGGATATGTGGATAGGAGTTATTCAGAGTATACACTAGAGCAGTTCAAACTGTGACTTGAGATATTTATTTCAACATAAATAGTTCCTTTAAAAAACAAACTATTTAATGTTCAGGAGGTATTAAAAATAATCAGTCTACATTCTGACATTTTGTTTCTAAGAGTGAGAAATAAAAAATAATCAAAAGAATAACAGAGGATCTGCACTTCATTTTTGAAAGAGGTCAGAATGCTGTGTGACAGCTGATGAAAGAGCATCAAATAAAAGGTACAGGGAACGGGACTGGGGAGGTATATTTTTAAATCCGGGGATGAAAAAATGATATTTTTCTATAAAAGCAGAGGAATAAAACAGATTAGTACAGCAAATCTCCTTTATGAGCATCAAAAACAAATTATTCATCATTGAATTAACATTAATTTTATGGACCTGGATGCATTTCTTTATAGTTGCTAAGATTTGTTAAATTTATCAATACCATAACCATGGTTATTTAATTTATAAGGCTTGAGGTTATCCACTAGCTTAATAAGAACAATCTAAAATTGATTTTCCTGCAGCAAATTAGTTGCCAGTTTTTTTTCTATGGGCATTTTTCTCTTTCTAGTACAACATTAATGAAGATTAATGCTCAAAATTTAAAATCTGGCAAATAAATATTAGAACATACATAAAATGAAAATGTGTCTGTTTAAGAGAAAAAAGGATGCATATAAAAATGATGTATGAACATAATATTATTTTTATTTTAGTTCTATGCTAATGGTAATTAGCATACACAAGAAGAAGATTAAATGCTATAGTGATAATCCACATGCTTTGGACAAAGTATGTAAATCTCTAATCTTAAAATTGTTCAGGACATCCTATTAACAGATTATACATTCAGTTCTTGCAGTATTGCCAAGTTGTAACAATTATTTCATAGTGTTTGCACTAGATAAATTTATTTTCTACTGGGTTTTTATGTGGGTTTTTTTTGTTTATTGTATGAAGATTTGTCTCATTTGGGTTTTGTTTTGTTTTGTTTTCCTTTGTTTTGTTATGTTTTCTCATGGCTCAAGGAATGACAAATTTAACACATGACCAGAAAGAACCTGAGGGTAAAAATGTATTTATTTGGCCTTTCTTCACCTAAGAAAAAGAGAGTGTCTTTTTATTTAAAAGTTTCTAATGAAGTTTGGAGGTGGACATTTAAAAATAAAACCACATAGGTCCAACAGAACCTTGTTAATGTTTCCTAGTTAAAGACCTCAGACTGTCCACCACAACACATTCAATCTCATGTCTCTTAAATTTCTGAACAGTCTGTTCTGTCACTGCAGAAGTCATCAAGCAATGCTGCCATTAGAATCCTACAGGAAAAAAACAAAGCAAAACAAAACTAAAAACGACCAGCACACAAAACCCCAACAAACAAACAAACAAAACCACCAAACAATCAAACAAAAAACCAAAACAAACCCCAAAACAAATAACCAAACCAAACTAAACCAAAACAAAGACAACAAAATTGCTATCTAAAAAGTTTAAGTTACTTTTATCTGTCCAAGTAAATTTTCCATGGCCCTTCTTTTGTATTTAGTAATTTTCTTCCCTTTCCTTTTCTTTCATATGAAAACAACAGATAGGACCACTAACAGGAATATCAGCACAAATGAAAAGATGCCTCTTAAGTAAAATATACTTTGTGCCATCTGTTCTAGTAGAATCTAAACTAATGTGTGGCTCACAACACCTTTTTTCTATTTTAGTATTTGAATCTGTGTGGAGATAAATATAGTTGAATATTTTGCTATAATTTTAACCCATTAGAAAAATGTTATATAGGAATTAAATCGGATTAAAAAACTTAAATCTTATACCGTTGTGACATTGAGGATGTATAGTGCTTGTCTCGAACAATCCAAGAGATAAGTGATGTACTCAGGCACTCAGGATATCTGTTGTCTGTCTTGAGGCATCTAAGAGTTAAACAGGATTTGCTGATGGACTAAAGAGATGTCTCAGCAACCTACCAAACCATTTTGCTTCCCCCCCTGCAATGTGTACCTGAGAACTGGGGAGTTTAGCATGGGACATGCTGAGATTGGAGACAAAGAAGTTCTACAGCTGGTGCTGGGAGCAGAATATCCAGTGATAACCAGGCCTTGATATCTCATAAAAATCACCAACTTAGCAGAAAAAGATAAAGAGTGCCAGCCTCAAGCCTCCTCCTAGGATCAAACCTCCACTGCAATAAACTAATCCTGTGGTACCAGTTGTCTCAACCTCCTCTTTCACAATGGCTGATTTTATTAATTAGCCAAACAAAGACTATCTGCAGGACCTAGTCCTGGCATCATACCCCCGCCCCCCCTGCCTCCTATCTCGGAGGAGCATGGAGAAGATAGAAGGATTTTCTCACTTATAGAGGAAGAAAAGTGAGGGTGCAGTGGGCAAGAGCTGTATAAAAATCTGGGACACTATGGGTGCAGAGAAACAGTTCCCCACCAGAAACCACTTCTCCACTGACAACATCACTGGACTGTGGTGGTAACTATTCTATCGCTTGCTGTCCTCTGTATTTCTGCTTTCTCCTTTCTTTCCTGTCTCGGTCTTCCTCCCTGTCCTATCCACTCTAGGGACTTTGTTGTGTTACTCTAATAAAAGTTTGTTGTGCGCTTGACATCTGACCTCGTTTGTGTCTTCATTTCACCATTTGGGATCACCTTTAAACTTCTTCTCAGGTCCTGCTGGACAACAAAGGGAGCAGCTGCCGCGTGGTTCATCCCAGGAGAGGGAAGGCAGAGTCCAGCTGCACCAGCCTCCCACTGAGGTGAGGAGTGTTGGAAAGCAACTTCCATCTCTCATGAGACTGCACAGGAGCCCCAGTGCCTCCTGGAGCACCAGATATTTTGCGATCTTTTTTTTGTCCTGGCAAGGTCATAAAAAATTGCCACATATCCAAATACCAGATCGTGACAACCGTCCTTTCAGAATCAGTCCATTATAGCACTACTATAATCATAGAACCATAGAATTGGTTTGTTTGGAAAAGACCTTTAAGATCATCATGTCCAACTGTAAGCCTAGTTCTGTCCACCGTTAAACCATGTCTTTAAACACCACATCTACATGTTTTAAATACCTCCAGGGATAGTGACTCAACCACTTCCCTGGGCAGCTTATCCCAATTTTTGGCAAGCTCTTCAGAGAAGGAATTTTTCCTAATATCCAATCTAAACCTCCCCTCGTGCAACTTGAGGTCTTTTCATCTTCTTCTATCACATGATGCTAGGGAGAAGATTCCAAACCCCACATCATTACAATCTCCTTTCGGGTTGCTGTAGAGCATGATAGATGTCCCCTTTTTCTCCAGACTAAACAATTCCGCTTCCTTACATAGAAAACCTCCAAGTACTTTAAAAAAAAGATAATAGTATGCTAGTAGTTCTCAAGCATAATCTTAGTTCTATTGTGAACTAAAATATTGGTCTCCAAGAGTCACAAATTGTTTCTGTCTACAATCACTCTGTAAAATCATCTTGGGAATTTCAATTAAATTTTCTCATGTACTTTGAGGGATTTGGATGAAAAATGTTTTGTTTTGCTGTTGTATTTTTTCTACTAGAGATAATTCCTATGTATATAAAAATAAAATATCAATAATATAGTTCATTATATTCTATCGCCAGCAAATTAATCATACTTTGGAGAGAACAGGAACTCTGCCTCCTGGAAGTAATCTGTTGGTTTTGGTTTTTTTAAGTAAAAGTGTCCTGTTTTCCAAGTTTGCAAGCTTTTAATCATCTTTTTACAATTTGACTTTAAGCACTGGTAATAAATCAGCATAGACAACAGACTACTTTCATAATGATGATTACCAAGACAAATTCCAGCAGGAATTCTAACATTGTGCGTTATCATCTCACTTCCGTTAATTCTTATTTCCTTGTATGAAGGCTGCACCAATTATCAACAAAAAATAATTTGTTTAGTCACTGCTACGTAAATTCAATTTCAAGAAAAACATTGTCCAAAATCTTATTTCAGCCCCATTAGATATTATTCTGAAAAATCCACACCAAAAAAATGAGGATATAATTTAAAATTAGGTTTTTCCAAGTAGTCTGCAAAAGAGTTATGAATTTTTGATATTTCATCCAAATATAATTAATTTTTTAATAGCAATTTCTAGTTTATTTTTTAATGTCTAAATTACTTGTTACTTTTGGACAATACTAGATCCTTCTCTTCCTCTTTCTCTCTGAGAAAATTCCTGGATTTTTAGAGTAAAAAATATAACATTAAAGAGACAGGATATAGCTTCATAGATCATTCTTTTATCTGGTTCTTCCTCAATTGGAAACAGATTAAGTACAGCCAACATTAGGAGCAGTAAAAGTGCAATTTTTTGTCTTACTGAATGAAAAACAAACTCGATCACACAAATTTAGAACATTTATTTTCTTTGTAATTAGAGGCAAGCCAGTAAAAATAAAGCCAAATGACTGAATGATGTCTAGACTATAGCACAGAGATGATTCAGCCATATCTCAATCCATAATCTTTACAAAAAGTATTAAGAGTTTAAATGTTTCAGGTACAGAAAAAAAAATAAATAAAAATGCCCACTTTGCTACTGTACCAGGTCAACAAGTTTCTGCAATACATATGTGTGCAAACATGCACATTTGTCTTTATGAAAATAGTACTTGTTCAAGTTAAAATCAAAGTAGTTTTCTTGTTCTACTTTCATCTACTTTAGTTTAAAAAGTTAAGACTTTGAAATTTCTTGTCATAAGTGCTCCTCATTTTTACATCAAACAGCTTTTTCTTCTGAGTTCACTCTTCAGTGATTCCTTCAGGCAACCAGTTTTTGGACATTTTAGTTATATGCCCACAGGACAACCTATGTTGATTTAAAATGTTACATTAATAGATCTGATATTCAAACACAACAGTACATTCAGAATATTTTGCACCACAGACAGGATTTCTTCATCAAGTTATGATTTATTATTCCTACTATAATTTCCATAGGAATTGCTACAATGTGAAATGTTACAGATAACCACCTCCTTTCAAATGCTCTATCGAAGATTCTCTTACCATGGAAGACTCCAGCTGTCCCTTTCCCAAAATCTTAAATTAATCATTTTTGTCAATTACCAGTTCCAAACTGACTTAAGACTTTCATTGAATGAGGGGATTTTGAGGACAAAATGTTTCAGTGCTATCATTTAATTACATAGTTTGAATATCTAATGGACAGATTTCTTATATGGTCTTTCTCATGCTCTTTGTATGCTGTTTATCAATTCTTCTCTTTACTGTGGAGTTGATTTGATGAGCCTTCATTTAAAATGTATAACCTGAGTGTATCTCCATCTGTCACCTTCCAGGTTTCAGGAGTAACTTGTCTGGGTTTTCAAGTTTTGGTTTGTTGGGTTTTTTGCGTTTTTTGGTTGCTTCCTTTTTTGTTGGTTTGGTTTGGTTTTGGTGTTTTGTTTTGCATTTGTTTTGTATTTGTTTTTGTTTTACAAAAGCCCTTCAGTCCTACTATATTGCTAAAAGTAGACATAGGCTAGATAACACAAGGTACCGAAAAAGAGAAACTGAAAAAACAAACAAACAATTTTTTTTAGTGTTTCCTCTGTTCCGCTTTCCAGTGATGCCCCAAGTGGGACTTAATTTCCTCTCTTCTTTTACATGTTGTGAATCAGGCTCTTGTGAGTATTTGAGACAAACTGCTGAAAGGTTAGCATTAAGACCTAGCAACTCAAAACTCAACCTCTGAAAAGCTGAACAGATTTCCACGGATATTACTATCACTGATTTTAAACCTGTCTGGTATTTGAATCACAAAATATAAAGCAGCAATTATAACTTACCAATGAAAAAAGTAGGTATATGTAGAATCAGTGTCAGGCATGAAAAGCATGGAATCTAAGGACTTCTGTTAGGAACATGAAGAATTAGCTTCTTCAAAGCATTATGAACATATCCTATACTTTATTTTAAATCTTTTTAAGCACTAGGTACATTGATACATAATACTTCTGATGTATCTTTAGAATGCAGAACAAAGAACTCTCCTTTTTTTGTATGTGTATTTCTGAAACAGAACAATAATATAAATATCAGCACGTTAAATAATTTATTTCTCAAAGGTTTATGTAACTCTGTTAACACCTTGTCTACAAAACACGAAACCATGCAAGACTGCGAGGTGTGAGACAACCATAGACCCTTGATAAGTTTAAGAACAGACAAAAAAATAGGCAAAGAGTAACATGCATTCTGCTGCTGCCCTCTCTTATTTTTCCCCTGGTAGTTTACATAATATCATAGAATCATAAAAGCATCATCAAGTTTGGAAAAGACCTTCAAGATCATCAAGTCCAACCATTTGCCCTACAATCCCTAACCACTAAACCACCTCCTGAAATACCACGTCTACCTGTTTTTTGAAAACCTCCAGGGGCGGTCCCACTACCACCTCCCTGAACAGACTATTCCAAAGCCTCACCACTGTCTCTGAAGAATTTTTTCCTAATAGCCAGTCTGAACCTCCCCTGGCACAACTTGACCCCATTTCCTCTTTTCCTATTGCTGGTCACGAGGGAGAAGAGGCCAACACCCACTTCACCACTACCTCCTCTCAGGTAGTTGTAGAGAGCTGACTTTCTTCATTCTGCTTCCTTTTGTATCACATCTTCCTTCTTAATGTTTCCCTCTGTTTTCACAGGTATTCCTTACTCATTCCCAGAAAGGTATCGTGACTCCTGAAGATAACATCAAGTACAGTTGGTAGGTGCTTTATGAATACAAGATTGTAGCTAGGAATTAGAATATTGCTTTTCAAACAAAAATTGCATGTAGGTAGGAAGTCACCCAAAAAGTATCACTCTCTTTCCTCCTTTCCATGCTTGGTCTGTCTTAGGAAGTGGAACATAAGATGAGATTTCAGTGTTTCCCTCATATACCTTTTCACCTTGACTTCTTTTGCAATGTGAAAGAGTTTTGCTGAGAGTTTAACCAGCTGTTCCTATGTTCCCTGTTATCCAGTGCTTGTATGACATGAAACAGATAAAACCATAAATAGAAGACCCAAACACGATTATGAAAATACGGAGGCAGTGGAGCTGAGAATGATGGATGTGGCACTAGATTGTTTTTTCAATAGTAAAAAATATCTTAATCAGAAGATAATTTTGCTATTTTATGATTATAATCCACAATTGCTCTTCCTACGTCTGTGTTCCATCCACTATTTTATAAAAATGTTACTCATTTATAATACATTACTTCAGAGATACCTCATATTTCTTCAAATGTCTACTATACATTTTGTTTACATAAAAAGAGGTACATCACTAAAAAAATGTTTGTGGGGTTTTTTGTGTTGTTTTTTTATTTGTTTGCTTTGTTTTTGTGAGGGTTTTTTTTTTTGTTTTGGTTTGTTTTTTTGGTGGTGTGCTGTTGTCTTTTTTCTGAAGAGAGTTAAAAGGTTATAGTTAATACACAGGAATGTTTGCTCTTCTCACCCCATCATAGTCATCTCATATATCACTACTGACTTCTGGCACATTTTTCTTGAAATGGAAAAATGCATGGTGTGTGATTGATTTCCAGTTCTTTCAGGTGGTACATTGACAAATAGGAAGCCAGAGCAACTTACCTGAGGTGTCTGTTAAATATCCTAGCATCTACCTTGTTAGAGAACCAACCTATTTCCACCCATCTAATACATAAATTTATCTTCACACAGTATTTGAATGAATAGAAAACAACATTATATAAATGTGTACTAGTAATTAATAAATTAAGGCTGTTTGCACTGTTAGTTTCACAGCAAACCAATCCTGTGCTGTAATTTCCATATTGATTGTTATTAATGGATGACTATTCTTTAACTTTGATAAAGCAGAACATGGTTAAAATTTAAAAAAAACAAATATCAAAAATTTCTTGCTGAGAAGATTACATACAGTAAAAGAATTGTTCACAGTTTTCAGTGTTTTCTAATGTCTTCTACTTTTTTAATACACTGTTACTAAGAGCATTTCAATCAATAAATTTTCCGCTGTTTCTAAGCTAAAAACACTTTTTACACAATAAAACATGATCCAGTGTCCGATCACTCTTTCAGTATAGAAATTAATCCTAATATCCAATCCAAATTACCACTGCTGCAACTTCAGGCCATCTCCTCTCATCCTATCATTATTTACTAGACACACTCCAGCCCCTCAATGTCCTTATGGTGAGAGGCCCAGAATTGAAAACAGCACTCAAGGTGCAGCCTCACCAGTGCTGAGTACAGGGGCATGATCACTTCCCTACTCTTGCTGGCCGTGCTATTCTTGATGCATGTCAGGATGCTGTTGGCCTTCTTGGCCACCTCGACACAATGCTGGCTCGTATTAAGTTTGCTGTCACCAGCACCCCTAGGTCCTTTTCTGGTGGGCAGCTCCCTAACCACTCTTCCCCAAGCCTGTGGTAAAGATATTGAACAAGACTAGCCCCAAAACTGAGCCCTGAGAATCACCACTGATGAACCAGCCAGCAACTGGATTTGACCCCATTTAACACAACTCTCTGGGCTCTGCCTTCCAGCCAGTTTTTACCCAGTGAAGAGTGTACTTGCCTATTCCATCATTCACTAGCTTCCCCAGGAGAGTGCTGTAGGAGATGGTGCCAAATTACTTACTAAGGTCTGGGTAGAGAATGTCCACAGACCTCACCCTCTTCCAGTAGGCAGGTCACATGGTCACAGAAAGAGATCAGGTTGGTCAGGCAAGACCTCTCTTTCATAAATCCAAATCTGGCTAGTGCTGATCCCCTGGCTGCCCTGCAGTTGTCTTGTGAGCTCACTGAAGATGAGCCTCTCCATGATGTTTCCCAGTACTGAGGCCAGGCTGATAGGCCTGCAGTTTCCCAGATCCTCCTTCCAGCCCTTCTTGTAGGTAGATGTCACATTAATCAGACACCAGATTAATTATACTGTCTTTATAGATGCAAAATATGAGTCAGACTCCAAAACTTGTAATGTAGATGCATCAAACAGTGCTTCAAAATACTGACAGAAGCTTCGTGTTCCTAACATTCAGAAAATACCTTTTAATAAGAAAAACTAATTTATGAACATTCTTAGTTCAATTAACATACACATCTTAAGTATTCCTAGCAAAGAAATAAAGAAAGAAAAAGAAAAAAAAAGAAAAAAGAAAAGAAAAAAAAAGAAAAAAGAAAAAAAAGAGGATTTGGCAAAAGGAAGAAGCTATCACCAGCTATATCAGACAAGCATTCAAACGTATTCACAAAAAGACACTTTTGCACATGAGCTAATGATAAGCCCTGCCCATCTGTTTCAGATATTCAAAATAGTGAAGAGAGGTACAAACTGAAAAACATCTTCACAAAAGTGTTTGCAAGGCAAAAATACAATTCATAAAAGGCAGCATCTCAGACATCTGGAGTTTAAATTCCATGTTGTTATTTGGAAAAATTATCAAATGCTTTATAAGAATCGTATGTACAAGAAAATTTGCTTGCTGAGCTTGTCACAAACATGTACTTGATGTCAGTTAAATAATTGTGAGTGCAGATGGATGAATTTGAGTATATTTCAGTGGAGAAGGAAGAACTAAGGGGAGATGGTTCTTTCCTGTTAATTCCCTATTCCATTTGGTTTTGAAGGAAGAGTAAAGAAGGACTCATTCAAAGAAAACACTGAAGGGCTGAACAGAGCTCATTTAGACATTCCATTTTTTAATAAATGTGGGTAATATATATGTGTTTTCTATCTGCCTAAAGACCAACAGCTAACATCCAATAGGTGAAAGTGAGCTAGGGGAAAACTTTCATTTGTGGACGTTACACATTTTATTTTTATCTACTCATTATTAGATTAGCCTGATCTAGATAGGTGTTACCCTTTCTCTTAAGCCATTGTGTAGATTAAACAACTGGTTCAGCTGCCTGTTTTGTGCAGATCCAATTATCTGATTAATTAATTTCAAAGTTTATCAATGTAGGACTCCAGGAAGCTAGTGAAAAATCTTCTTCTAAAAAAGCCTATTTTAACATCAGGTTTTTCTGAGACACATCATAGTCCATATACACACATATACATTGCAAAACAAATATTAGAGCTCCACATTTCTTTTGAGAAAGTGTTCAATACATGACATGTATTATATGGGGGAAAATTGAAAATAATTATATATGCATTCAGACTATTTTGAGATTGGATTCCTGGAAGTCATAGTGGATTAATTTGGAAGAATTTCAGATATTTCTTTTTTTAAAGTGTCTTGATTCTTGAAGAGAGACTGAGGAACACAGTTTGTCACTGTTCTCCACTTAGACATCAAGCCATTGACCACAACTCTTCGAGTGTAACTGTCCAGCCAATTCCTTATCCAATATGTGGTCCATTCTTCAAGTCCATGCTTTGCCAATTGAGAGATAAGGACATCATGCAGAACAGTGTAAAATAAATGTTTTGCACAAGTCCAGGTAGAGGACATCGGTTGCTCTCTTCTTGCCTGCCAATGCTGTAGACTCATGCTGGCTGTCACTTACCACCTCTACATTTTCCAAATGCACTGGCATAGTTTCCAGGACCATCTGCTCCTTGGTCTTGCTAGGAACAGAAGTGAAACTGACTGACCTTGATATTCCTTTTATTCCTTTTTTAAAATGAGGTTATATTTCCTAGTTTTCAGCCAGTGGGAACTTCACTGGACTGCTACAATTTTTCAAATATGATGGGTAGTGCCTTAGCAATTTAATCTACCTTAGGGCCAGTAGATACATCTCACCAGGTCCCATGGCCTTGTGCACCTTCAGGTTACTCTAATGGTCTCAAATGTGATCTACCCCTACTGTAAGTGGTTCTTCATTCACCTAGTCTCTGACTTTGTCTTCTGTGACTTAAGTGGTAAGGCTTGAGAACATTTTGATGATAACTGTTGATCAATGGTCTGGAGCACCTCTGCTACAAAGACAGGCTGAGAGAGTTGGGTCTATTCAGCCTGGAGAAGAGAAGGTCCCAGGGAGACCTTATAGCTGCATTTCAATACCTGAAGGGGGCCTACAGGAAAGCTGCAGAGGGGCTTTTCACCAGAGAGAGTAGTGAAAGGACAAGGGATATTGTTTTAAACTGAAAGAGTTGAGATTCAGATTAGGCATCAGAAGAAATTCTTCACCATGACAGCACTAAGCTTCTGGAATAGGTTGCCAAGGGAGCTTGTGGAAGCCTCTTCCCTGGAGCTGTTTATGGCCAGGTTGGATAAGGCCTTGTGCAGCCAGGTCTAGTGTGAGATGTCCCTGCTCATAGCTGGGAGTCTGGAACCTGACTATCTTTAAGGTCCCTTCCAACCTTAGCCGTTCTATGATTCTATGAACTGAGGCAAAAAGTCATTGAATACCCCAACCTTCTTCATATGGTGAGTAACAGGTGTTCTGGCTTGGTTTGGTGCATTTTTTGGTAGCAGGGGAAGGGTGCCAGGAGTAACTCCAGTAAGAAGCTGAGAAGCTCCCCCTGCCCCAAAACCAGCCAAGCAGCCATTAGAGGGACAATCGCTTCTGTGATTAACATGCAAAAGAACTGATATAACACCTGAGCAGAGCAAGCACTCAAGAGACAAGAGCTCTGCTGGAGGAGGGGAGCAGTGCTGGTGGCTAGTGAGGAAGAAGAGGAAGAAGGTGCCCTAGCAGAAGTTTCTTTGCAACCAATAGCAAGATGGCAGGCTGTTCCCCTGCACTCACGGAGGAATGTGGTGGAACATTCCCTGAATGTGTCAGGAAGGCTGAACTTGGCCACTGGACTTGGATTTTGTGGGCAGAGGATTTGTTGCCTGTGGACTCCGATTATGCACTTTGGAAGACTCCAGGGCCAGGGCAGTTGGCTGTTCCTGAAGCAGCCCTTGATTCTGTGAGAAGCACAGGCTGGAGCAGCTTGCTCCAGACCTTGTGTGAAGGACTCATGAAGGAGAGGCTGATGGAGGACTCTCTCCTATGGGAGGGACCCCGTGGGGAAGCAGGGAAGGACTGTAAGGAATCTTTCTACCTGAGGAGGATGGCAAGGACCACCAGCCTGTGAACTGACTCTAAACTCCATCCCCTGTCCCCCTGTGCTGCTGTGAGGAAGGAAGGAGAGAAACCGGGAACAATGTAATTTGGGCCCAGGGTAGAAGGAAGGGGTGGAGGTAACATATGCAAGCACTGCTCTTTGTGCAGTCTGTGTCCTGTGTGTGTTTTATTAATATGAAATGGAATTATTATTTTTTCCCCAAGTTGAGTCTGTTTTGCCTGGGACCTTAATCAGTGAAGAACCCTCCTTGTGCTTTGTCTCAACCCATGAGCTTTGTCCTCCTCATCTTAGTGTGTGTGTGGGAGAGGAGGAGCTGAGTGAGTGGCCATGGGGCTGTTACTTTGCTGTCATGTTCGGCCCAAACCACACCAGGTCTCCCATTTCCTATCAGACAGGGTCCACATCTCCCCTAGTCTTCCTTTTATCACTGACATACCTACAGAAGCTTTTCTTGTTGCATTTTATGTCCCTGGCCAGATGGCTTGTAAACAAGCACAAGTAAAATAAAGAAAAAACAGACGCTATAAAAATAATTTTACATCAAAAAGTTTTAGGAAAGATTAGGCTGTACTTATGTGTTCCTTTTTTGTTACTGGAATATATATTTATTAAAATGTATTGAATGCACTAAGTGTTAGAGCTCTACATAGTAGATTCTGCACAATCCATTAAGTGCTATTTATTAAGTGCTATTTAGATGTAGGTAATTCAACTCTGAAGATATGTATATAAAGCTTCTGGTATTCTCCTATTTGTTCACATCTTCAATTTAGTCATGTGTACTTAGGACATACTGAATTAGTAAGTGAATTTACTAGTTTACTATACACTACAGAGGATGTTCTTCACTACTAGTGATTCAGCTGTCCCTCTAATCTTGTGTCCTCTAGTAATGGAAACATCCAAAAGTAGCTTTGTAGAAGTTGTGTGGGCACAGTTATAGTGGCAATTTGTTACACTTGCATTTGTCTTCAATTATTTGCAAGAAAAATTAGGTCCCTGCCGTCTCATGATCACCATGCTTTCAATTGAGATTAAAAGAAAATGAAAATTTGTCATAATTTCCTCTTACAGTCTGCACAGCTATTTTTGGCAAACACGAGTTAACACCTACATCTTCTTCAGAGCCGATATAAATTACAATATTTATAAACAAATATACTGAGCTCTCTAAGGATCCTTACAGTAGAGTTAAATTCACAAGAACACAGTATGTGTCACGCTCAAATTTATTTATTTTTTAAACTGAGTTCTTAATTCTCAAAGCATTAAATGCACAAATAGCTGAATATACATCTTACACACACACACAAGAAATTTAAGGAGATTTTCTGTTATGGAAAGATTCAAGTGGTTAAAGAGATCATGTGTTCACCTTTTGCATAACCTAATAACAGTTCACTGCAGAAACAGGTTAGAAATAAATTAGTCCAACTGGATAATCATAAAATGCTCCTGATAGCCTTACTTTTTTTTTTTTTTTTCCTCTTTCACTTTTTTCAAATATAAGAGTAAAATAACCGAACAAAACAAACCAGACTGGAAGGACCTTGCATTATACCTTGTTTGCTGACAAATACATTGAGAGTAACATTATTTGCATTCAAATACAGTGCTTTGAAAGATTAGAGTTTATTTATAGATTATCTCCTTTATTTGTTACTGTACAAAACAAACAAAAATAAATGAGGTTGTTTTTTGTTTGTTTGTTTCACAATCAATATGTTCACAGTCCTTTTAATTTAAATTATTTTTTAAATAAAATGTGCTATTAGGAGAGCATCGTGTGTTCTTAAAACTAATATAGCTACATATTCTTGCCTTTTGTTTTCTTCCAACTTTACTCCACTATTTAAAAGTTTCAAAATAAATGGGAGCAAAATAGCCTAATTTGATACATACAAAAATCAGATAAAAATGCATATTTCAGTGCTCTTGAAGTGCATCTTTCTAATTGATGACATGTTTTTGTATGATGCATTACAGAATAATGACCGTTAGTGATGGCCAGTTATCCTTCTAGGTGGAAAACCCATTCAAAGAAAAAGATAAATTGCTGACCAGCCCAGAATATTCTTCTGTATTGCAGTTATGCATGGTAAATTACATCACTGATGGAACTATTAAAGTGTTTCTAGCCAGTCAAGGGTCAACACTGTCAGCTACACATTTCTCAATTAAGCAGCTACTCTCTTTTGTAAGTTCATAGTTTTTTGAATAATAATTTTGAAGTGACTTAGATAACATTACGTCATGTAACCTGAATAGGCAGCTAAGCCCCACACAGCTGCTTGCTTACTCCCATACAGTGAGATGGGGAACACAATAAAATAGGTAAAAGTGAAAAAAAGTATTACTTTAGGTAAAGGCAGTTCAATAGGCAAAGCAAAAATTGTGTACAAGCAAAGAAAAACAAGGAATTAATTCTCTACTTCCCATCAGTAAAAAGGTGTCCAGCTATCTTCAGGAAAGCAGGCCTCTATCACATGTAACGGTGAATTGGAAAGACAAATGCCATGATTCTGAATGTCCCCTTCCTTCTTCTGTTCTCCAGCTTTTATTGCTGAGCATGACCTCATATGGTACTGGATATCTATTTGATCACTTGGGATCAACTATTCTAGCTGTATCACCTCTCAAGTTCTTGTGCACTCCTAGCCTACTCATGGGCAGGGCAGAGCTGGAAACAGCGAAAGCCTTAACACTGTGTAAACAACATTAAGCAGTAACAAAACATCAGTGTGTGATTAATACTGTATTCATCACAAATCCAAAGCTTAACCACATACAAATAACTAGGAAGAAAATTAAATTTATTGCAGTCCAAAAAAGTACAATTATTTAAAAAAAAAGTGCAAGCCTTTGGGATTCAATATGTCATAAAAAACATTCTTATTAAGAATAAGTTATACTCCAGTTACACCTTTCATTTATGACTGTGAGATAATCTTATTATTAACCTCTATCCAATCAAGTCTTACACAGTTTAACGGCTAGAATATTTTGTAATGTTAGAGAATTGCAGAATTGTCATTGTTGGAAAGGCCCTCTGAGATCACCAAGTCTAACCATCAACACAAAAACTAAACCAAACCAAACAAGTCAACAACCACACACAGCCCACCAAAAAACATTCCCAAAATACCTCCACCACCTCAGCCACTAGATCATGCCCCAAAGTACCAAATCTACATGGATTTTGAATACCTCCAAGGATGGTAACTCAACTACCTCCCTGGGCAGGCTGTTCCAGTGTCTGATCACTCTTTCAGTATAGAAATTATTCCTAATATCCAATTTGAATATCCCCTGCTTCAGCTTAAGGCCATTTCCTCTCATCCTGTCATTATTCACCTGGGAGAACAGGCCAACACCCACCTCACTACAACCTACTTTGAGGTAGTTGTAGAGGGCACTGAGGTCTCCCCTCAGCCTCCTCTTCTCCAAACTGAACATTCTCAGTTCCCTCAGTCACTCCTCGTATGACTTCTTCTCTAGACCCTTTACCAGCTTGGTAGGCCTCCTCTGGACACACTCCAGCCCCTCAACGTCCTTCATGTAGTGATTGGCACAGAACTGAACACAGTACTCGAGATGCGGCCTTGTCAGTGCCAAGTAGAGGGGCAACTATTATTTACTTTTCATCACAGAAAATTACTCACACAGCTGCAGTGCTGAAAAGATGGCTACAAACTCTGTAGAAGGGATAGGTTACTCAGGAGAGGCAGTGGGATGTCCCTGTGTGTTTGGGAGTGTTTTGATTGCCTAGAGCTCAACGGTGATGATAGGGTTGAGTGTCCACTAGACTTGTTGCTTGTAAACAGAAAAGGACTTGTGAGTGATGTGAATGCTGGAGGCCTGTCTTGTGCATAATGATCATGAAATTATAGAGTTTTTGATTCTTGGAGAAGTAAGGAGGGGTGTTAGTTGTGCTGCCACATTGGACTTCAGGAGGACAGAGTTCGCTCTCCTTAGAACACTGGTTGGAAAAGTTCAATGGGAGGCAGTCCTGAGGGATAAAAGGGTCCAGAAAAGCTGGCTGCTCCTTAAGAAGGGAATCTTAAAGGCACAGGAGCAGACAGAGCCCATGTGTCAAAAGGTGAGACTCAGAGGAAGAAGACAGGCTTGGCTGAAAAGAGAACTTTGGCTGGAAATCAGGAAAAAAAAAAGAAGGTTTATGACCTTTGAAAGAAGGGGCAGGCAACTCAGGAGGACTGCAATGATGTCATGAGATTATGCAGGGAGAAAATTGGGAGGGGTAAAGCCCAGCTAGAATTTCATCTGGCTACTGCTGTAAAAGACAACAAAAAATTTCTTTACATACATTAAAAACAAAAGGTGGGCTAAGCAGAATCTTCATCTTTTATTGGATGTGGGGGAAACATAGTCAGAAAGGATGAGGAAAAGGCTGAGGTACTTTCCCTCAGTATTTAGCAGTAAGACTAGTTGTTCTCATGGTACCCAGCCTCCTAACCTTGAAGACAGGGACAGTCAATGAGCAGAAGAATCCATGGGCAAACAGTGACTCGCTAAACCTCTTGGACACACACAAGTCAATGGAGCTGGAGGTAATCCAGCCAAGGTACTGAAGGAGCAGGCAGAAGTGCTTGTCAAGCCCCTTTCCATCATCTATGAGCAGTCTTGGCTAGCCGGGAAGGTCCCAGTTGACTGGAGGTTGGAAAAATGACACCCAGTTACAAGAACAGCTGGAAGGAGGATCTTGGCATCTACAGGCATGTCAGTCTGACCTCAGGCCTGGGGAAAGTTATGGAGCAGATAATCCTGCGTGCCATCACATACCGGACCAGCAGCCAACTGGGACAGTCAGCAGTGTTTTATGAAAGGCAGGTCCTGCTTGACTAACCTGATCTCCTTCTATGACAGGCTGGCCCACTTAGAGGATGAGGGAATGTGTGTGGAAGTTGTCTACCTAGACTTTAGTAAAATCTTTAACATCATTTTACTGAACATTCTTGTCACCATTTGACTCAAGTTAGACAACAATGCTCTTAACTCCCTCCCCCTCCTACCTAGATAGGGAAGGAGAAAGAGAATGAGAGAGAGACTTTACTGGATTGAAAACTAAACTACACAGCCAAAGCCATTCAGCTCTCCAAAGACAATGCCGAGAGAGAGGGGTGGCCAAGATTCTATCTCTACACTGACTTGTGGATGGCAGCAAATGACTTGTAGGGTTGGGTAAAGCAGTGGCAGCACAACTAGCAGCAAAAAGGCAAACCTATTTGGGTTGCTGATCTGTGGAAAGACATTTCAGCTCTGATAGAGAAACTGGTGGTAAAAGTGTGTCATGTAGATGCACACATGCCTCTGAGTCAAGCCACTGAGAACATCGACACAACCAATGAGCAGATGAGGCTGCCCAAATGTTCCAAATAGACTTAGACTGGGAACAAAAGGATGAACTCTTTTTGGGTGGATGGGCCCATGACACTTCAGGTGATCTGGGCAGGTGGGCTTGTGACTGAAGGGTGGACTTCACCACGGATGCTATTGCACACGTTATCCATGACTGTGAGATGTGTGCTGTGATTAAGCAGGCAAAATAGTTGAAAATTTGTGGTATGAGGGGAGGTCATCAAAGTACAGGTATGAGGAGGTATGGCAAATTCACTAAATCACTTACAGATTTAATTAAACACTAATGATATAAGAAAAAACATACATTTATATACAAATGTGTTCAGCTATGGGCAAAAGCCTCTTGCCTCCCCCTACCCTCAGCAATTCCCACAGCACTCTGCTTAGCTGTGAACAGTCCCAAAAAATCCCTGACTGCTGCTGGAGAAAGTGTAGGGTTGTAAGGGTCAGGAGAGCTTGAGCTTGGGGGTTGATAGTGGTGGATGGAGTCCTCCCTGGACTCCAGCCATGGACAGAAGAGAAGGGAAGAAGAAGCAGGAAGGAAGTTTTCTTCCATGATCTCTAGCCTTCTTCTGAGCTTATGTAGACATATGGAATGGAATATCTCTGGTCAGTTTTGCTGTCTGTCTAATTCACCCTCCTAAGGAGGGGTCATAGATCTCCCCATGGTGTCTGAGCTGGCAGAGTAAAGACGTGACCTTGAAGACCCAGCAGTTAGAAAAACATTCCAGCTGTTATCAATCTGAGTTAGAACACTCTGCTACTAGCTAAAAAAAAACAACAAAAAACAAACAAACAAACAAAAACACAAACAAAAACACAAAAAAAACTTACTGAAGGAAACAAAAATCACTAAAAGGAAAATTGCCTTCATCTTTGCTCAAACCAGGACAATTCTCCTGGAGAAAATATCTACTTGTGGCTTACACAGGCATAGCCTTTGCTAGATTAAAAAAAGAACAGCCTGGCTGGGCTCAGTGAGTTGTGGTGAATGGAGTTAAATCCAGCTGGCAGCCAGTCACAAGTGCTGTTCCACAGGGCTAAACACTGTGGCCAGTTCTCTTTAACAACTTTTTTAATGATCTGTACAAGGGGATCAAATGCACCCTCAGTATGTTTGCAGATGACACCAAGTTGGGAGGCACTGTTTAAGGACAAGAAGGTTCTACAGAGGGACTTGCACAGGCTGGATTGATGAGCCAAGGCTAACTGCATGAGATTCAGTAAGGCCAAGTCTCAGGTCCTGCACTTGGGTCACAACAACCCCATGCAGTTTTACAAGCTTGGGGAAGAGTGGCTGGAAAGCTGCCCAGAGATAAAAGTCCTGGGAGTTTTGATTGACAGCCTGCTGAACATCAGCCAGCAGTGTGCCCAGGTGGCCAAGAAGGCCAATGGCATCCTGACTTGCATCAGAAGTAGTGTGGCTAGTGGGACTAGGGAAATAACTATCCCCTGTACTTGATACTAGTGAGGCTGCACCTCCAATATTGTGTTGAGTTTTGCACCCCTCATTACAAGAAAGACATCTAGTTGACGGAGCAAGGGCAATGAAACTGGTGAAGGATCTAGAGGACAAGCATTATGAGGAGCATCTGAGGGAACTGGGATAGTTTAGTCTGGAGGAGTCTGAGGGGAGATGTTATTGCTCTCTATAAGTACCTGAAAGGATATTGTAGCAAGGTGAGTCTTGGGCTCTTCTACCAAGTGACGAAATGAGAGGAAATGCCCTCAACTTGTACAAGGGGAGTTTTAGATTGGATACCAGGAAAAAATCCTTCATTAAAAGGGTTGCCAAGCACTGGAAGAGGATGTCGAGGGAAATAATTGAGTCATCATGTCTAGAGCTATTTAAAAGAGGCATTGAAGTGGTGCTTAGGGGCATATTTAGTGGCAGACGTGGCAGAGTTAAGTTTATATTTACACTTAATGATCTTAAGGGTCTTTTCCAACCCAAAGGAACCTATTATTACATGAATTTATGCAGATAAGGGCCACAAAGTTGGTGAAAAGGCTAAAAGTAATGTTCCATGAGGGGTGGCTGAGGAATTTGGTTTTCACTAGTTTGGAGAAAAGAAGGCTAAAGAGAAATGTCATTACTCTCTGCAGCTTCCTGGGAGGGGAAATGGAGAGGGAGGTACTGATCTCTTTTCTGTGTGGTCCAGTGACAGGACATACGACAATAGTTCAAAGATCCACCAGGGGAAGCTTAGACTGGACATTAGGAAAAATTTCTTAACCAAGAGGGCGGTAAAACACTGGAACAAGGTTCCTAGTGAAGTTGTGAATGTTCCAAACCTGTCAGTTTTTAAGAGCCATTTGGAAATGCTCTTAAAAATAGTCTTTAATTTTTGGTCAGCCCTGATGTGGTGAGGCAGTTGGATTGAATGATTGTTGCAGGTCCTTTCCAGCTGGAATGAAACCATTCTACTTATTCTATTATACTCTGTTCTGTTCTAGTAATTGTTCCCTTCTTTCTCAGTATTTTGGAAAGCTATTGAACACTTTAAAAAAAGGGCGTGAAATTCTGTTTGGAAAGGGTTTTTCAGATTCATGTGTTTATTATTTGCTCAATTCGATTTAAACATTTAATTACATATCTAAGAAATCAACATTACTGTAAAGTCATCCTCAAAAGTACTGTCTTGTGTTCATATAGAATTCCAATGCCTTCTCACTTGTGATCATCCTCTCCTGACCTGTTGCTGTACACCACCTAGAAGAGTCTGCTTCACTCTTCTTCTGTCTATTCCTCATCAATGTGTATTTATACATTCTTTCATATTAATGAGGTTAGCCTGGACTTTCTCTTCTCAAGCTAAACAAACACTTCAAGGTCCTTCAGCCTCTCTTCATATGACAGATACTCTGGTATCTTAATTATCTCAGTGGCTCTTCACTGGACTTACTCCTGAATATCCATGTGTCTCTTGTACTGAGGAGACCAGCACAGGACACAGCACTCAGTTGTCTCTCTCCAGGGCTGAGTGGAGAGGAACAATCTCTTCCACTGATCTGCAAACAATGCTCTTCCTAAAGCAGCACAGAAGGCTGTCTTTGCCCCAGTAAGTTGCTGACTCATGGTCAACTTGATGTTCACCAGAGTGGCCATGTCCTTCTCTACAGAGCTGCTTTCCAGTTTGTCAGCCTCCAACATGAAGTAGTGCCTGGAGTTACTGCTTCCCAGGGGCAGGGCTTGCATATACTTTAGCTGAATTTTAAAGGTCACTGAGGGCCTATTTCTGCAGCTTGCCCAGGTGCCTCTGAATGATACACCCATATGGTTTACCAGCCACTCCTCTGCTTTTGGTATCCTATGCAAACGTGATGAAGGTACACTTTGTTCCATAGTACAGGTCATTAATGAAGGTGTTAAACATATTTTTATTATACGCACTACTTAATTTAGATATTAGAGTGCACATCTAGAACAATAACTTAGCTGTAAATTCAGGATGCTGATGGTGTGCATGCAAAGATTCTTTCATGCCTCAAACTGTACTATCCTGTTCTGATGGTTAATAGATTAAGAACCAGCTTAGTTAGCAAATACAAAAAAGGGATCAATTTTATAAATTATTATACTCCTGAAAGAGATACTCAAATACAAATAATTTTTCAGAAAAGTGGTTGTCTCAATGGAAAAATATTAAAATATAGACTTGGGCAGTACAGTATGCTATGACTCAAACAGAAAACAAATAGACCAAACAATTATATTACAGAAATAGCAACTTTAAGGTTTGTAGAAATTAGTATAATTACTACAATATTATAATATTAAAATACTATAATATAATACAGCAGAAGCAAAACAACTTTGTACAGCTAAACACAGAATAAAACAAGTAATAATCAAAACCTTGTCACCTGGTATGTAAACTTTGGTGTCCACAGTAATTTAAAACCTTTAAATTTATAATAATTTGTCCTTTGGAATGTTAAATGTATTATTACCTTTTTTTTTCTCTGTCCACATTTCTGGGGTCAGAAAAGATCAGAACTATCTAGAAGTACTAGAGCTTGTTCTGGGAGCATTTCCAAGCAAGTAGACAGCAGAAGTGCTGTGAATCTTGCAAGATTTTTTTTTTAATTCAAGAGAGAGCTTTTCTTTCCTATTTCGTTGACTAAAAGTATTCTCATTAGCTCAAACAAATAAAGCTAAATTTTACACACCTCCCAAAATCATGTTGCACTTTTGGTGATGGGCTGAGATACCTTTGTTGTAAGCATTAACATATTTACTATATTTATATATATTATTATATCAATAGTAAATCTGGTCAAGAAAGGCAGGTTTTTATCCTGCTGGAAATAAGAGAAAACTCCCTTCTGCTCTGTTATTATACAATGAAGGCAATACAATAACACTCTACATCTTAAATTTATCATAACACCACCCTGAGAAGTATACGTACACTTAACACGCAAAGACAGTCTTGCAATATGGAGAAATTAAAATTATTTTCTCCGCAGTGGCACTAGCAGAAACTAAACTCACACACCTGGGAATGTGGCAGAGCCAATGTCAACCATCTTTTATATAAGTGGTATGAAAGAAAGGGGAAGGAAAGGGGCAGCTGTTAGAGACAAACTTGGAAGTTATCATCTTGGATGTATATCTGCTTCACAATATTTAATGAGAGAAAAATGTCTCACACCATCAGCTTGGCAGTGATGTTAAAACAAAGCTACCACAATATTGATATTTAATGTGTTACTCCCACACAAAATTTACCTCTCAATAATTTTAATGGAAAGTAGGAACCCCAGGAACATCAGGTTTAGGGCTTCTTCGGCTCACCAGGTTTTCCTTGTTTTCCTGCATACATCCATGAGAGTGTACTTGTATTTTTGCTTTGATTTGATGAGGCAGACCACGTTTCATGAAAATGACAACTCATTCAAAATATTAAATATTTCTCTGATCAGTAGTCTGATAACTTCTTTGTAATTTCATAGTTCTTTCTCTGAGCCCTGTATGATGACTATCTTGATCCAAAATGACTGTCAACAGGGGAAGGGAATAAGTATTTTGGGATTTGAGCTACCAGCCCTTCTCTTTGAATTTTAATCTGTTGGCAAGACAACTGAGGCAAAGTCGGAAATCATTTTTTAAAGAAAACAACAATCATAAGATGATGGTATGTATTTAAATCACATACATTTCTTTTTGACATTTAGCAGTGTGTTGAACCTTCAAAGGAAATCACTGCTATAATAGCTTTCTACATGCTGCAAAACAGCAAAATTCTATAATTCAATGCCCCCATAATTCCTTTTTAGCCTTTCCAGCTGTGAGAAGAAGCATTTCCCTCAGTCCTTGGCCTGAAGATCTCTCAGCAGCCATTCACTGCCTACAAATAAAAAAGTTAAAGAAATGGCAAAATTTAAATTTAACCAACTAGCCAAGAACATTCTTTTAAAAAACAAAAATAATAATAAAACCAAAATCAAGCACACACCAAAAAAAAAGAGGGAAAAACAAAATAAAACAAAAAAAAGGAAATAAAAAAGAAAGTAGCATCTTCTCCTCCAGGAATTTCTATTGTTTTTTCAAGCTTTGTGTTGCACAGTTTAGCATACATTTTTGGGTAGCTTTTAAAACTGGAATATTTATTTAATTAGCTATTTTTCATCTGTGTGATTAGAGATGTAACTCTTTTTTTTCATTCTTACTTTCCTCTTCTTAACAGCACTTATTCCACTCAAGTCTCTGCCCAAGGAACACAATGCAGATGGTTAGAATAAATACAGCTCCTCTTTCTCAGGCATTTCACAGTCCAGGAAAAACCTGAAAGAAGGCCTTGCTGTTCACTCTTACATATAACATCTTAAAGAATTCTATATCCCTGAAGAGAACGGCTTTTGCATGAGCTTGAAAAGAGAGAACTTATCTTTGTAAAGATTGCTGTAAACTAATGGACACCCTTGGAGATGGAAATAAAGACATTAGACCCAGAAGATAAAGTGGAACAAACAGAGGTCAAAGGCCATATTTTGGGAGGCAAACCTGCTACAGGAAAACAAATTATTTATTACATAGGTATTTTAAATTATCTTATTTTGATCATAAACACTCTCAAGGCAAAAAGATTTAAGAATAGTGTAATGCTATCATCAAGAAAGTAACATTTCACTAAGATCACCAAGATTGATTTTCATTCAGCCAGAGGGAAGTAGGAAAAAAAAGTGTATTTTTTTCCTTTACTAAGTGGTGTTATCAACTGTCCTGAAATCTTGACTGCTTGTTTGAAGTTTATTCTAATCTTTCTGACATTGTCATGGTTTTCTAACTTTTTCTAACTTTTCTCACCTAATTAAATCAAACGGATCTTCCTTAATAGGAGTAACATCAGACAGTTTGGAAATAAGATAGACAAGGTTCACTGAATAATAAAATTAAGGCTTTTTTTCATTTAATTTCACTGTTCAAGTAACAGAAATACCAAAAAAAAAAAAAATCTACCTTCATTTTTTATTAAGTTTTAATTTGGAAGAACATACCTGTCCATATATTGACCTGTAGAGGAGATATTTTATAGCTTGATTTTAGAAATATGTTCATCATAGCTTCCCATAATGTCTTTACAGTCAATTTGGTGATTGGAAGGGTAAATGAGAGTGGCTGGAAATTTGGCTGGACTACAAAGCTAAAATAGTTATGGTGAATCCAACTGAAGTCCAATTAGTATTGCTGTTTCTCAGAGTTTGATTCTAAAGCAAATACCGTTTGGTGTCAACATGAGCTGCATGGATGATGGGACAGAGTGCACTCTCAGAAAGTTCATAGGGGCAAACTGCGGGGAACTGTCAATGCATTGCAGCTATTTATGAATTCAGCTATTCAGAAGCATAAGATAGACTAAAGAAACAGGCAGGAGCTCCATGAACCTCATCAAAAGCAAACACAAAGCCTGAAACCTGGGATGGATAAAGCCCTTCAGCAGAACAGGCTGGAGCTAACTGCTTAGGAGCAGTTTTGCTAAAAGATGTCAGTGCTCCAGGGAACACCAGATTGGCCATAAGGCATCAGTGCCCTAGGTCAGCAAAGAAGGCATCACATCCTAAGATGCATCAGCAACGGTGCAGCCAGCAGGCCTGAGGAAGGACCCTGCCCTTCCATCCAGGACGTGTGAAATGCACTGGGGTACTATCCCAAACCTGAGTTCCCCAAATGCAAGACAGATACCGATGTCCTGGAGCAAATCTTGTGGGAACCAAGAGTTAACTAGAAGATAAAGCATGGGGCACCTGATGAAATATTGCAGGAGATGTATCTGTTCAGGCTGAGAAGGGACAACTTTGGTTCCTTTTGGTCTCTTTGCTCTTACTGGTGTCTAGAGATACTTAAAGACAAATTTGTTCTCAGATGTGCAAAATGGAAGTTGGGAGGAAAGGAACACAGTTAGAACAAAAGTTAGCCTAACTTGGTGGAAGGTAATTTTTTTTTTTTTTTTTTTCTTTAAGGGTGGAAACAATGAGGGGGAGTGAAATGTTAGTGAAGTAAATGAGGAAGTTTCAAGACTTAAAAAAAAATAATTTATAAAATTGCAATCATTTCACAATCTAGGTGTCCTGGTTTGAGCTAGGATGAAGGCATTTTTCTTTTTACTGATTTCTTTTTTTTCCATCAGTAAGCTTTCTTTTAACTAGCAGCAGAGTGTTCCAACTATAACTGATAATGGTGGAATGTTTTTCTAGATATAGTTTGCAATCCAGCAAAGTCTCTCTCTTTTTCTGTCTCTCCTTCCCTACCAGAGTGGGAGAGGGAGGGGATTGAGAGCATTGTTGTTGAACCTGAGTCAAACAGTGACAACAATTACTGGTGCCCAATGTGGGGCTTGATTTTAAGCCCAGATTATACATTTTCATTAATTGGGAGTGTTCAGAATTCCATCTCTGATGGGAGGAATCCCTCAGATAGCAATGGGCAACACTTTTGCTGAATTCAATGACAGATTGAAAGCACACACTTTGGAATGCCACCACAAGAAGTGGTGAGACGGATGTAGAAAGCTGATCATCTACCAGAGACTGAGAAACAATTTGCTCTTTTCACCAATGACTCCTGTCATCTTGTAGGGAACTACCAGAAGTGGAAAGCTACTGTGTGGAGTCCTACAGGACTAGTTGCACAAGCAGCTGAAGGAGAAGGTGAATCAAGTCAGTTTGAAGAGGTGAAAGCTATCCAGCTGGCTTTGGACATTGCTGAGTGAGAGGGCTGGCCAAGGCTTTATCTCTACACTGACTTGTGGATGGCAGCAAATGCCTTGTGGGGTTGGCTAAAACAGTGCCAGCAGAACAACTGGCAGCAAAAAGGCAAACCTATTTGAGTTGCTGACCTGTGGAAAGACATTGCAGCTCTGATAGAGAAACTGGTGGTAAAAGTGTGTCATGTAGATGCACATGTACGGAGTCAAGCCATTGAGGAACATTGAAACAACCAACGAGCAAATGAGGTTCCTCAGGTGTTCCAAATAGACTTAGACTGGGAATATAAGGGTGAGCTCTTTCTGGCTCGGTGGGCCCATGACACTTCAGGTCACCAGGGCAGAGATTCAACATACAAATGGGCTTGTGACTGAGGGGTGGACTTAACCATGGACACCATTGTGCTGGTTATCCACAACTGTGAGACGTGCACTGCAACTAAGCAGGCAAAATGGTTGAAACCTTTGTGGTATGAGAAGAGGTGGTCAAAGTACAGGTATGGGGAGGCCTGGCCAATTGACTCATTACACTTCCTCAGAGCCACCAAGGTAAGCGCTATGTAGTTGCAATAGTGGAAACAAGTACAGGATGGTTGGAAAGATATCCTGTGTCTCATGCCACAGCCAGGAATGCTATCCTGGGCCTTGAGAAGCAAATCTTGTGGAGACGTAGTACTCCAGAAAGCCTTGAGTCAGACAATGGGACTCATTTCAAAAACAGTCTTGTGACTGACTGGGCTAAAGAGCGTGGTATTGAGTGGATCTACCATATCCTGTACTATGCACAAGCCTCAGGGAAAGTTGAAAGCTACAATGGTTTGTTGAAAGCTGACCTAAAGGCAATGGGTGGTGGAACTTTCAAAAACTGGGACAAATATTTGGCAAAGGCCACCTAGTTAGTTAATACTAGGGGATCCATCAGTTGGGCTGGTCCTGCTCAGTCAGACCTTTTACATACTGCAGATGGGGATAAAGTTCCTGTGGTATGTCAAAGAAACCTGCTGGATAAAAGTGTTTGGGTTTATCTTGCTTCAGGCAAAGGTAAACCTTTCCGGGGTGTTGCTTTTGCTCAGAAACCTGGACATATCTGGTGTGTGATGATGGAGGATGGTGAAGTCCTTGATTTTACAGTTGGTAAAATATAGACCCCATATGTAACATATGGTATGGAATAAGCGGTGGAATGTCTTGGTTTGAGCGAGGATGAAGCAAATTTTCCTTTTACTGATTTTTTTTTTTCCTTCAGTAAGCTCTGTTAAGTAGCAGCAGAGCATTCCAACTAAGACTGATAATGATGGAATGTTTTTTCTAACTGCTGGGTCTTCAAGGTTGCACCTTCACTCTGCCAGCTCAGACACTACAGGGAGATCCATGACCCCCATGTAGGAGGCTGAATTAGACAGACAGCAAAATTGACCAGAGATATTCCATTCCATGTATCTTTGTAAGCTCAGAGGAAGGTCAGAGATCCCAGGAGACAACTTTCTTCCTGCTTTTCCTTCCCTTCCGTCCATGGCCGGCATCTGGAGAGGACTCTGTCCATCCATCAGCATTGACTCCTATGCTCAAGCTCTCCTGACCCTCATGACTCTGTGCTTTCTCCAGCAGTCTGGAATTTTTCGGAACTGTTTACAGCTCAGGTGTGTGCAGTGAGAGTTGCTGGGGGTGGGGGGAGGCGAGAGGCTTTTGCACATATCTGAACATATTTGTATATTATTGTATATATTTTCTTTTATCATCAGTGTTTAATTAAAGCTGTATAGTATAGTTTTCAATCCAGCCAAGTCTCTCTCTTTTTCTCTCCCCTTCCCTACCTGGGTGGGAGGGGGAGGGGATCGAGAATGTTGTTGTTGAACCTGAGTGAAGCGGTGACATTAGGCTTTATTAGTGTAACCGAAGTGTAACTATCTAGAAAGATTTTTTCATAGATCTTTGCATTGAAGACATCTGACAAATAATCTGTATGTCATCTTGCTACAGTATTGTGAAGGTATCTTCTCATGCCTAAGAGACAACAATAGCCTTATTTTCAGATATTCAAAAGTATTTTAACCAATACAGGATTTAAGCATTTTGGGGCAGACATATTTATTTGCTTGTGCAAAGTATGCCACTGAATGCAAAAGATTCATAGTCCATGGCTAAATTCCAGGAGCTGTAAGAGGACAAATATTTTCTAATAAATAACAATAGAACTAGACCTAAAACTGGAACTAGAAGTAGAAATAGAAGAAGTTGTAGTAATAGTAAGAGAAACACTAATAATAATAACAACAATAATAATTTATTGTTACTTTATTTTTCTTTGGAGATAAAATGTTTGGTTTTATAGAACTGTGAGATTCAATGTTCTTGTATAGATCCTGAGAGAATAAAATAACTATTACACATACTGTACCTAGGGGATAACTGAGGTTTTAATCTGATTTCACTTGTCAGTGAGCTGGATTAACACAAATAAGTGGATTCTCTAGCAGAACAATATGCCAATATTGTCAAAACAATGAGTTTGATTCTTATCCTGTTTATGGTTAATAAGTCAGGTGAAACAATATTGAAGTTGCTAAAACTATGTGTTGAAATGGAAGATTATTGATAGTTCAGCTAAGTCTCATCACTGGTCACTAGAAATGTGAAAAATTGAGTTGAACAAGTGTGTTGAGCAAGACACATTAAAAACAGGCAGGAGTGAAGTGCGTGATCACCTTACTTTAAACAGAATTTAAATATAAAGTGAAGTGTGTCTTAGTGGTGATGTTATTTTTTTATATAGCAGATGCTATTGACAGCTCAGGGTGGCCTGCCATGACATGACAGAAATGCTGTGTGTTTTCTGGATAGCCAAGAGTTATTATGATAGTAATGTTTGAAAAGTTTACTATGCTTATCTTGAGGACATAATTAAAGTGAGGTTTAAAATGCCTTTTCGATGAGTGTCTCAAAGCTGTGATCTTCCTCATATGCACCAATGCTACAAGCAAAATACTGTGTAACTTTCTAGGGGAAAGTGAGAGTGGGTGCTGGGACAGAGCTTGATATTTTTTAATAATTACTGTTATGTCTGCTGTATTCAAGTTTAATTTCATTTGTTTAGTGCTCATTAAACCCATTATTCAGAGTTACTGTCTGCCAAGATAAATGCACTCCTTTCCTGCTTTTCATATTTTATCACAAGAAAGCATATATATATCATGAAATTAAATATTAATTTCACAGTATGACTGTAGGTAGAACATTGCAGTCTGCAATCTCTACAAGCTTAGGGTAGATCAGTTCCTAGAAAGACTGTAGAACTATAGCAATTTTACTTACAACATAATTTTCTTTTGCTGAGAAAACTTGGTTTGTTTGTGAAGAAATAGATTTCTTAGAAGTTTGGTGTTTTTTAAAATATATTTATATATATTTACTGTAAGCATTTTTAGAATGGTAATGAACTTTAGAGATGATCACTTCTACTTCCTTGGTTGAGTTTCTAAAATACTATTGCATAGTGGTAGTTCTGACAAAATGTATTTTATCCTGATCAAAATGGGACTTCTGAAAGAGGATGACCAGGCTTTGACTTTCCAGATATTAATATCTTCAAGACATACACAAGTGGAAATACTTCCCTTACTCTGCAAAGGAGTGTGTATGAAAAGACAATAGATTTTTTTGAGAGACTCATTAGCAACCCACATGCAATCACAGATGTTAATCTGTCTAAAATATAAAGTTTTACAGTTTAAATTTCTGTTGGCACTTTCCTTGTTATGAAAGAAACAGTATTTATGAAATTACAGTAAAGAGCATAGAATGAACAGGGTGTGCTGTCTGTGGATCTTCAAAAGTAAAATTAAGGACATTCTGAGAAATTGTGAGGAAAAAAAAGAGCAAGCTAGGTCAGGGGAGAAGCGTAAAATCTGTTAGTATAATACGTACATTTCTGTACTCAAGTGCCCCTCACAGGTCTTTTATGTGTGATTTTTATTGATTATTTTTTTAATGTATTTGTATTTCTGAATTGCACAGTCTGCTGTTGTGATAAACTGATCACATATCATAGGTAGTTCTACCAAATATCTCTGCAACACTAACAGGTCTTTCTGAAACACAGTAGTATGAAATATCCTGACTTTCACGCCCTGTGAAACATGGTAACTCCTGAAGAAAGTTGCAAGCATGAGACATTTGATTTACCTGAGATGCACAAGTGCTTCAAGAAAAGGGACTATCATGCTAGCTGTCACTAAAGCAGCATTATTAAAGCTAAGTGATTTGAGGTGTTGACGTTTGCACTAGTACAAAACAGACATATTTGTTTTGATGAGGTCCAAGAAAATACATTTAGGCCACATGGGTTCTGAATTTAATCTTATTTCAGACCGAGTGAAGGTTCAGTTTTGACAGTGTAGATACAGAACTTGTTGATAACGTTGATAGTGATAATGAGGCTGAAAATGTTTCCTGCAAAATGTAAAGCATGTTACTCAAGCTATGGAGATGTTTTTTAAAAAGTGTTTAAGGCCATAACAACATTAGATGACTTTTGCTATTAAGATTGATAGAAACTATAAAAACACTCCTTGTTGATTTACTATAATTTAATGGTTTTTTTTTACATGCTCACATTTCATTACTTTAGAGATAGTTTCATTTCAACGGTGGCTGGAATTCTGCTTTCAGAGACACTAAGCAATTATATTTTCTACTTAAATTTTGAGGAAAAAGGTGCATAAGAGAAGTCAAATCAGAAAGAAAGGAAAAAAACACGTGCATACACATACCGAGAACCCATCGAAACTGAGTATTTGAACACCAGCATACTAATTTTAGAGTTACTTTCAGAATTTATGTCCCCTAATTGGTGAGATTGTCAAATTCTATCAATATTAGTAATTCTGTCACTTTTTCTGACACTATGTCTTTGCCATAACAATAAAGCCCCACCAACAGAGACTTGCACATACCCTTCCTTTTTAGACTTTAAAATCTAAGTATGTAAGACAACAATTAATTTACAAAATATTATGCTTTGAATGTCTTCATAGCCAAGATGAGCATAGCCTTGCAGTACCTCCAAACTTAAAATCTTCAGCCAGTTAGATGATTTCTTCTTCTTTTCTCTCCAATATGCATGCAGATAATAATAAATGAGTAAGAAATATTACATTTCAGACATGTGTTGTATCCAAAAGAATAACTATTATTAGCATATCTAATTTAGCTTTAGTTTCTACCTCAGACTTAGTGTTGCTGATTAAAATTGAACAAGTCCCTAACTTTTGACACAGAACCTTCACTTTCTATGGAAAACTGCTGCTACTATCTACATTATGTGGCCATTAAAAAATATTTGTAATTTTTAGGTACCTGAGAGTCTTCTATATTTCTATATAGTCATCCCCCCAAAAAAAGTCTTAAAATCATAACTTTATAGTTCTTTCCATTAAGCTTTTTAATGACATGTCAAAGTAAGGTCTGTAGAGCAGCACCTACTCTTAAATACTATTTTCCATTTAACTGAATTGAAGGCAGCTGCATGAACTACACCAGCAGGTTGTCATGAAATTCTGGGAGGAAAACTTATCACCTGTTAGTCTGACTTCAGTACCAGAAAGCTGATGGAACAGATCATCCTGAGTACCATTATGGAGTACATGCAGAACAACCCAGTGATCAGGACTATTCAGCATGGATTAATGAAGGGCAGGTCCTGTTTGCCTAACCTCATCTCCTTCTGCAACATGGTGACCTGCTTATTGGATGAGGGAAGGCCTGTGGATGTTGTCTACATTGACTGTAAGGAGGCCTTCGACAAGTTTTCCCACAGCATTCTCCTAAAGAAGGTGGCTGTTTGTGGCTTGGATGTACATGTGCTTCTTCAAATAAAAAATTGATGGATGGCTGGGTCCAAAGAGTTGTGTTCAGTGGAGTTAAAACCAGTTGGGGACTGGTCACTAGTGGTGTTCCCCAGGGCTCGGTGCTGGGGCCACTCCTGTTTAACAACTTTATTGATAAGCTGGATGAGGGGATAGAGTTCACCCACAGTAAATTTGCAGATGACACTAAGTTGGATGGGAGTGTTGATTGGCTTAAGGGGGAGACTCTGCAGAGGGATTTAGAAAGGCTTGATGGATAGGCTGAGGCTTAATTGTATGAATTTCAACAAAGCCAAATGTCGAGTCCTGCACTTCGGCCACAACAACCCTAGGCACTGCTGCAGGCTTGGGAAGGAGTGTCTGGAGAGTTGCCTAGCAGAGAAGGACCTGGAAGTGTTAATTGACAGCTGGCTGAACAGGAGCCAACAGTGTTCCCAGGTGGCCAAGAAGGCCAATGACATCCTGGCCTGCATCAGAAATAGTGCGGCCAGCAGGACCAATAGTGTGACCATTCTGCTCCTATACTCAGCCTCACTGAGGCTGCATCTTGAGTACTGTGTGCGGTTTTGGACAGTGCAGTATAAGAAAGACATTGAGGTGCTGGAGAGGATGCAGAGAAGGGCAACTAGGCTGATAAGACCTCATTACTTTCTAGAACTCCCTAAAAGGAGGTTGTAGCAAGTTGGGTGTTGGCCTCTTCTTTCTAGTGACCAGCAATAGGACAAGAGGAAATGGGGTTAAGTTGTGCCAGGGAAGGTTTGGATTAGATATTAGGAAAAATGTCTTCACTGAAAGAGTGGTGAGGCATTGGAATAGGCTGCCTAGGGAGGTGGTGGAGGCACCATCCCTAGAGGTGTTCAAAAAACAAGTGGACATAGTGTTTTGGGAGATAGTTTAGCGATTAGAGTTTGTAGGGCAGATGGTTGGACTTGATGGTCTTTTCCAACCTTGATGACGATTCTACGGTTCTATGATATTTTAGGTTAATATTTTATGAAACACTGAATTGGTAAATGCTTAAATAGCAGCACATGTATTACACTCATTAATAACCTGGGTGATAACATTCATAGTCAAATTCACCCCTCAGACCCAGGTCAATCTGTATGCTCCATCTCTTCCCTAATGACCAGAAGCATTATGGGCTCATTGACTAAAAATAATTTGCCTTTGCATTCTCAATCTAAATCTACTTGGAACATCTTATCAGCCTGGTCCATGTAGATGGACATCTACATGCCACACTTTCAGCACAGTTTTAATCCATAAATAATAAATATGAAAGAAGAACAAAACAAAAACCTTGACAGGAAAGACATATTTTACTATAACACTTTGCTGTTTATATATTTCCCCAAAATTTTCTGCATATTCATCTTTCAGAAGCAATTACTAAAAACGTGATACTCATTATATTCAATAAGCTGGCCAATCTCCCTGGTTGTTTAATCTACTGTGCTTCCATTTTTCTGCTAAATGCTGCAGACCTTCCATTCCACAAACACATCCCCTCACACACCCCTGCACTGGCTTTGCTCAGGTGTCTATAAGGGGTCTGCTTTCTACATTATCTCTGTGTTGTGACTCTCTTAGACATCTTGTTTTTTCTCCCTTCTCTCTCCAAGGAAATTCAGGACTAATGTCACAGTAAATGAAGACAGAAAAAGAAGTGGAAAAACATAAGCGTAGTGATAGACAGCTCTCCAGTCCATCTACCTGATTGTGGCTCTGTGCTGTCCGAGCAACACTTGTGAGACTTCACCACAAATTACATAGCTGTTATGCATGAAAGTTTATAAAACAACCACAGTCCTACACATGGATTTCAATTGTTCATTTATTTTTCATTTTAAATAGGCACCCTTTATTTTAACTTGACTAGACTTGAGTATTATGTTCAACTTTATTATTCTTTTTTGCTTTGCTCTAGGATCCAACACTAAGATGGTGTTTGTTCAGTCTGAGAAGGGTAAAGGGTTGAAGAGAAGGGAGAAGGAACTGAGGGAGACTTAACTGAAGTGTTAAATATCCAGTGTTCTCAGTGTAGCTTCAGTGAGGATCAAGATGTCAATGCTCTGAGATATTAATGCTTGAAAAAGACTGTTTTCAAGAAGGGCAGCAGTCCTTTTAGTGCAGTGAAGTGTAAGTGATCAGAGTTTGGACTGACTTAACACCTAACAAGAAATTCTGACTTCATAGCAACACAGATCTGCACAGAGGAGGTTCCAAAATTAATTCACTTTTTTTGTCCCTTAAGGATTCTTTCTTGGCAAGCTGTATGGTAACAGCTTGATATCATTCACACCTCATTAGCAACAACAGTCACATGGTCTCTTAATCTTATTCTCTCTCTCCACATACCTGTCATGCACCCTATCAAGAAATGAAAAATAGAAAAAGAGTATGTGTCATTACTGATATATAAGAATTTAGTCTCTGGATTTGTATCCCACAGAATGTCAGCATTTTCACTAGTGTTTCTTTAATCAGGATTCTCCTGCAGAAATTTGCATCTGATTCAGCTATTTGTATCGCATATAGTTTAATTATACTAACTCAGTGTTTAACTCAGGATCGGCAATTAAACCAGTGACAATAATGCTCTCAATCCCCTCCCCCTCCCATCCAGGTAGAGGAAGGAGAGAGATAATAAGGAGAGAGACTTTATGGATTGAAAACTAAACTAGGCAGCTTTAGTTAAATGCTAATGATAGAAGAAAATATGGACAAACATATACAAATATGTGCAGGAATGTGCAAAACCCCTATCACCTCCCCAGCAACTACTACAGCGCTCTCCTTAGCTGTGAGCAGTTCTGGACTGCTGCCGGAGATAGTGGCAGATTAGACAGAAGCTGAGGGTAAAGTCAAAAGAGTTAGGAATGTATGGGCCTAGGGATCAAAGGAGATGGATAGAAGGAAACCTTCCTGGATCCTGGCTACAAATGTAAAAGAAGGGAAGAAGAAACTTGACTGCCATGATCCCTGAATTTATACTGAGACCTATGTAGATATAGGGATGGAATACTTCTGTTCACTGATTTTGCCATCTATCTAGTCTGCTCTTCTCTACAGGAGGGCTGTAGATAGGACTCTTCTGCTCTTTTAGTGACCGAAGTAGCAAATACAACAAGTAGAGCAAAGTGTATTTGGTCTCTCAGCAGTATCTATAAGCATCTGAGTGCTATCAGTCCGCTAGCTGGAAAATCTGCTGTTCCTTTCAGCAAGTGTGCTACTTAAAAGGCAGTTCAATTAAGTAAAGAAAAAAAAAAATAGCAAAAAGAAAGCTGGCCTCTTCCTGGCTCAAACCAGGACACTCAGACAACATGTTTGGATATAAGGAAGGATATAATGGTGACTTGATTTAGCCATGTCAAAATTATTCTTAAGAACCACACAGAAAACGTGAAGGTAGCATGCAAACCTAACGTTATGCAGCAACTCTGGAGTTTTTTAATCTAAAAATCAGAAGGAGTGATTTCAACAGGCATCACATAGAAATGTGAGATTTATTGGACAAAAGATTGTAAGCAAAAATGGAACTGAGATTTTCAAAGTGATGTAAAATAGGTAACACATTTGCTTTCAGTTCAGTAGAATGTAGAAATCTAACTTCATTGGTCTCTTGTAGACTTATAACTTGTATTTGAGTATTTGAGATATACCCATACCATGGAAAGATTCACATTTGTGACTACATAGCAATATTAGAGTTAGTCCAAATAAACTTAAATATTTTAAAACCCAGATTTTACAAATGTCTCCTAACACTAGCCTGTTGATGAAGGTAAATGCTGAAGTTCTTATAAATTGTCTCTATTAAGAAGTTTGAATACAGAAACTCTGTTAATATCTAATTAATTAATAAGAGCAATGCATTAAAAAGTGTTAACTATTTCCATCAACATGACTTTTATGCCAAATTAAGTCTGATAAAACAATTAATTATTCATGTTGTTCAATATAAAACTAGCTAGGATCTAGGACAATTCTCCAGAAGACATCATCCCACCAGGACATCTCTACACCAGGACAACTCTCTGTGGGTCAGCAGATGGCACAGGGCTGTGCCACTGACCCAGAGTAGAAGTGTCCTGGTGCAGAGATGTCCTGGTGGAGAGCTGGCAATGGAGAGTTGTACCTTCCTGATTAGCTATCAGTAAATATAAAGTTAAATATCTTTCATTTTCTAATGGAAAGATGATAGTACTTTTAATATTATTATTTTTATTATTTTTTTAAGTAGTTTTAATTTTTGCTGTACTATCGCACATTAAATTCATTGCAGTCTTTATTCTTTTTCTTGTAAACTTATTCCTTCAGTGTAAATACTAATATTTGAGAAAACTGCTGTTCAATATATATTAGAACTATATAATGAAGGCATTAGCAAAGATTTTAGGGAATTAAATAAAGTTACAAAGAAACCTGACCCAAGATAAAAAATTGCTGTTTGTCATCTTGATAATACACGTGAATTCCGTACTTCCCTGCAGCACAAAATTCAAAAGAGGAAATATGCAGAAAGTCACCAACTAGGAAGATACTACAGGATTCTGAACATCTGTAAGGTACAATTTGTAATATAAGCTTTAAAGAAAGTGTATCTTTACTCTAAGGAAAAAAAAAAAGCAGCAAATTACTATAAAAATGAAGTTTACAAAACAAGGACTTGAAATAATTTTAAATTTGGGTAAGGTAAAATAATTTCTTGGAAGAATCAAATGAGAAATTTTGTGGGTGTCTTCTCTTCTTCATTAGCCTATACATCATGTCAGTCTATTAAAAAAAAAAAATCATAGCAAATTCCATATGCAAAACATACCCTTTACAATCCAAAATATCTGTAGGAATATCAGAAAAAAAATATTTTCTGCATAAGTCTTATGCATATGCAGTTTATTTAGTAGTAATCACACTTAACCTTTCTTTTTATACTACTAATTCACTGCTATAACATATTGTGTCTTCTTTCCTAGGTAAATGACATGCGATTTTCTTTATTTCGTTTCATAGAACAATTGCATTCCATATAAAATTACATGGTTTCCTACAGCTTTCTGGTTAATGTACATAAAGAATGAAATTCTGTGCAACATGGTGCACCTAAGCTTGGGTTGACTCAGCTGTGGCCAATATTAAGAACAACAGGTGCTGTAATAAGCACTGAACTGGAGCCAACAGGCTGTGCCTAATCTTGCAGTGGGAAGCACCTGAAGTATTTTTATATGCTTTTCTTCTGTGAGTAGCTGCATTCATAGAAGAATGTCAGTATTCTTGGTTTTGTGAATGTTTGCTGCTGTTTGAAGTGCCAATTTGTATATCTTGCATATCTGTACAAAAAAATAATAATTTTGTTGGTAATTCTTGAATGCAGATGCTATCTTCAATATCAGCATTTAAATAAACAAACTGAATAGCTACTACTTCCTGTAACAATTTCTTTCTCTTCAGCATTGCTATTAAGGACTTAGCTCAGTAATGGTCATTCTGGTTTTAGGTCTTCTAATACAAAGTTTAAAAATGCTATAATTTTGATTTGCTGAGAACTTACTTTACCAGTTCATATTTTCACAAAAAAAGGATTAAAAGTAATACTTGCACTCAAATGAATGTTATCATGAGCCACTCTAACTTTATGCAGCATGTCACATGTTCTTTAGAAGACAGTGTAAGCTCCTCACTATTTGATCTGGGTAATTCAGTCAAAATGTAGCTCTACCATTTGCTTCATATCACATTTGTAATTACACAGGTCAGATACCAATGCTGAGGAAATCAAAGTGCTGCACAGATTTACAGTATTAGCATTCTGGTGTGAATATGGTTTGCACTTGTCCTTTTCTAGACTCTCTGTTCCCCTTATACTCACCACACATCTCTGGTTAAGTATTTATCTTCTGATTAGTTTCCAAATACTTTTCTCCCTCCTTTTCTGTTTTACCCCAGACATGGAATAACATTCCTGTCATCCAAAGACAAGAAGACACTTTATCCCACTTCCTTCAAAGTGGCTTGACCCTGTCTCAAAGAGCAGAGCAAAATAACTCAGGGAAATGAAGGTATTCTGAGAATTAAGACCCAGAAATCCTCACAGGCATAAGGAAATTATAAAAACATAGAAACATGGGTAGCATATCGTTTGTCATGTCAGAGGAAATCCCTTATCTGGAACTTTCTCCTATTAAGAAACATTTCTAACGCATCTTGCTGAACAATGAGCAGGGATTCAAATATTTGAAAATTTGCCTGGGAAAAACAGGACAGATTGTACTTCATTAACACGTTATAATAGTTAAGGTGTTTAAGGAAGTTATGTGAGCACCAGTTTTCCTTCCTCCTTTGTAAGCAGTCATTAGATGAAATCTATGAATGATAAAGAAACTCTGACTGAAGTAGAAGGTAAATTATGGCTTTCCTTTTATTCTGAACCCAAATAATTTGGAACTGTTGGTTTGTTTGTTGGCTTGCTTGGGCTTTATTGTTAAGGGTTTTTTTGTTTGTTTTGTTCTTCACTTGTTGGTGGTTTTGTTTGATTTTTTTGTGCAGAAGCACTGTTTCCACAAAAAGATACTTGCACTGGACATTCCACCTATAATTGGAACTTGGACCTTCTCTTATAACTGCAATTTGAAAATTAGTCTCTTACATCACAAGGGAATCTGATCCTTCAGCTGTTAGGCAACAAAGAATGTCGATAATTTGTTCTCTAATTGAAAAGAATATAAAAGGTACTATTACTATTGCACTTAACAACAGTTTAAACATAATAGAAGCACATTATTCTACTACCATACATGGTAAGTGATGTTCTATTGATAAATAATAAAATTGTGTAATATTTTAAAATCATCAAATGATCAAATTTGAGGGGGAAAAAAGCAAACAAAACAAAACCCACACCAAAAGCAAACAAAAATCCCACAAAACAAACAAACAAACCCAAACCCCACAAAAGAGACACTACAAAATATATTGGAAACCTTATCCTACAGAGCTTAGAATATTTTAAATTTTGTAAGACTTAATCACTGTCTTTGTGAAACATGAGTTATATGGTTTGCAAATATTTATATAGTTATATAGTTTGCAAATACGACAGTGCAGACTTTAGAAATATATGAAAAAAATTATCTGAAATTTGAAATATAAAATACTGTGACCAAAGGACCTATGGTCAAAGGACTCTTTCATAAGTACTAACAGAGTTAGTATCTTACTAAGTTCCTTTCCTTCTAGTAAAATGTTCCCAGGAGAGGCAATTCAAATCGATGAAGGTGTTGACACAGCTCATGTGTAACACATAGATTGGGGTAATGAAGAAATGGCGTAGTCCCTTCACTGCCCTGAGTGGAAGCAATGTTAACCAGAAAACAGGCCCAGTCATGGATGGTCAGACTTAACTGATAGTAAGACATGTAAGGTAACCAAAGGAAGTGGTCATTGTAACATTTTCATTTGGTAGCATATTTATCTTGAATGTTAACAAAATTAATTAAAGCTTCTCCTCAGAAATATATCCTGAGTCATACTTCTGCAGCAGCTGTCCTTCCACCCACTTGACTATCGTGTTATTTGGCTGCGGTGATATATCTGACATGGGGATATTTCATCTTTATTAACAAGGGAAGCTTGGTTTCATATCCATATTCAAATGACGGGAGAGTCATTTCTCCTGCTATCAGCTCAACAAAAAATATCCTTTTCTGAGCTACAGTGTTTTAATTACATAGGTAGAAGATTTTGGTATGGAGGCAAAAGCAAACCAGATGAGTAACTTAATCTGAATATTAAGGTTTTACATAACCTTTCTCTATATGTTATTTTTCTTTCAAAATCAAGTATGAGTTTGTATCTCAGCTACTTCTACTCAAAACAGAGTGTATTATTTATAAAAACATCATTTCTTTCCAATGGAAATTTTTGCTGACCAGAATTTAAGGATTGTAGTGTCAGAGAAACATTTTTTGCACACACATATTTGTTCTATGGAGCAGGAATTGGATGGAATATTAGAAAATGTAAAATATTACAGTTAGTGTGTTGTAAGGCTGAATTATTTTCCTAACAATAGTAAAGAAAAAAATTAAGATCAGATGTCCAAGTACAAAGTTTCTCCCTTTTCAAAACTATTTTTAATTTTTATTAAAAAAAGTCAAAATATACAAAATGTACTTTATGTAGCATAATTTTTTCTTCTGTGCAATTTAATGAATAGTAGGGGAAGATAAGGAATTTTCAAAATGTAGTAAGACAAATATATTACTCTGCTAGACCTATTTGCAAATCCAGGATTTCCTAAATACTGTTAGAGAAACAAAGCCAATTGCTAAACTGTCTTTAAAAAAGCCCTTATTTCCTCACTTTTTCTCTTATATTTTTACTTAGGACTCCAAATACTGATACACACGTGAAGAGTAATGTGATAGTATTTTTCTTCTCTGCTAAACTGGTATTAATTAATTCTGTTCTATAGAAAACAGACTCAAAGCTTCAAGGTATTTTACAATCAGAAAGATTTTGTGAAAATAAGTGTATATATTACATATGACATTACTTTCAGTACAAGGAGGCTTTTGTCAGTTTATTTGAATTACTTAAATTTGAGAGAAACCAATTATCTTGAATCCAAAAAAGCAGCCTAAAATGCATTCTAAAGATTACTAACAAATGTAGCATTGTAATGAATGCCTTACAATTTTTTTTGTTGAGAAAAAATTTAAACAAAAAAACATTAGCTTAAAGGGTGAATATTACTTCTTCGGATAACATTGTCAACATATAATGGGGAAAAGGAGCTGCAGTGTGGTCTGTAAGCTTATCTGTTGTTACTGAGAAAGTACATCTTCTTGAGTTGTTTTTGTTTCATCAGAACCATGATACTCTTGAGTCTTGGCACGGAAATATGTGGTAATGAGAATGCAGTGAAAATAACTTTCCTCATCTGAAAATCTTTGTAACTGCTGCAAGAAATAGTGTAATTATTTGTCTGACAGGATAGGTAGGAATCTTTCCAACTATTTTGCAAATCACCATTTAGTTCCAAGAAACCTTTCTTAAGAAGGCTATCAGTGGCAACAAAAGATCAAAGTGTGGGGTTTTTTTACTTCTAAATGTCTAAAATAAAGAAGAGATTTTACTTTACAGAATCTCCAGAAAAGCCCTGTGAAAACACAGTGAATTATGTGTTATTATGGCAAAACTTTTGTTTGAAACTGTAATTTGAATCAAATAGAGCAACACAGAAAAAGGGTGTGTAAGGATGTTCACAGGAAGCAGCAAAGAGGTGTTTGGAAATCATTCTCTGGTATTTAGGAGCAGTCAAGACTGATTAGCCTTCACTGTCAATCATAGAATCATAGAATCATAAAACCATAGAATCACAGAATCATAGGATGATTAAGGTTGGAAGGAACCTTAAAAATCACCAGGTTCCAATATCCTTGCTATGAGGAGGGACAACTCACACTAGACCAAGTTGCACAAAGCCTCATCTAACCTGGCCTTAAACACATCCAATTTCTTCCTAATATCTAAACTAAATCTACCCTCTTTCAGTTTAAAACTGTTACCCCTTGTGTTTTCACTACCTTCTCTGGTGAAAAATCCCTCCCTAGCTTTCCCGTAGGCCACTTCAGGTACTGTAAGGCCAATATAAGGTCTCCCTTGAGCCTTTTCTCATTCAGGCTGAATAGCCCCAACTGTTTCAGCCTGTCATGAACATGTGTTCATGAATAAGATCAACACAGAATAGGGTAAAGGAGTGTATAATTTTTCTCATTAAGCATTTAAATGTCATGCACTCCTTTTACAATAACATTTGTATAATTTGAACTGAGACCAAATAACCTCAGTTGATACATATTTTTAACTGTTTTTCTGCCTTCAATTTTAATTTAGGATTCTACCATGGTAGATGTTGATGTGCGAAAAAAACCACAATGCACTAAAAAAAACAACAAAAAACCAAAATACTTATTCTGTATTCCTTAGTTCTCTGTTTTATTGTCTTCCAGGTGAGTCACGTGCCAGAAGTTCCACCTACTCATTCCTTCATAGTTCCATTGGCTTTTGGGAGGAATGGAGAAGAAGGGAACAAACCCATGATTCAGATCCTTGCAAATGCAAGATCTGTGTATAATTTTTGCTGCTGCCTGGTGACCTCTTTAGGAAACCTCCTGAGAATCTTCCTTGAGAGCCTGAGAAACATATCATTAGGTATCAATCACGTGCATGAAATGATGGGCTTTGGTGCAGATACTATAATACACTTAAAAAAAAAAAAAAAGTTCCAAACCAACCTCTGCATAGAATTAAAAATTTTGAGGAAAAGAGGTCAAGTTTCTGTAACAAATTAATTGGACACAGTTTACCATATAAAGCTATGCACTACAGCTGTAGAAAACAAATAAGTAAAACATCTGCTTAATCTTAGTTTACTGCAGTGTTAAATCAAAGGCAGAATTTTGATGACTGAATTAGAATTTTACTGATAACTTTAATGCTGTGTTGACACATCTTTCCACTCAGTACCAAACACTTTAGAGATAATCTTTCACTTGGTATTACAGGTTCCAGCAGAGGTTAAAACAAACAAACAAAAATATTCTTCCAGACAAACAAAGTGTGTAATTTCCCAGCTATGAAAAATTGAAAATGCAACTTCTTCCTCTAGCTTTCTTTCTTTGTACAAGTAGAAAATCAGTACCTGTCTCAACATATTTGGACAGGTGCTCATCAAAAAAAACCACTCTGAAAGCAATGTTTCTCTTCAACAATGGACCTCAGAGTCTTAGCAAACCATTTTTATTTATTTCACACATGCATATGACTCACTCCACATTTTAATAATTTTCTATTTTTCTCCTAATCAGACAAAAAATGAAGAAATATGTGCTCCTAATATTCCTATTTTTTAAACAAAGACTTTTAAGATAATATTTTTTTTTTTACCTCTTAGGAAATAAATTACATATGAGGATCATACAGTTTAGTATTCAAAAAATAACTATAATTTTTCTGTGTATGCTGCTGGAAGGGTCCTTTCTCATTTGTGCAAAAATACATTACCAGGTGTATTTTTATATTACCAATACATGTTTTTCAAAGCTTTTGTTCCAAAGGTTTTTTTCAGCTTTTTTATTAGAGACTTAACTTTAAATAATTACTTTTAAGATGCTATTTTAGTTACCGAATATAATTAGGGATAATTACACTTTATTTCTCTCTCTGGGAAAATTATCTGTAATAACTTTCACCTCACTGTTTCAGTGCTAATTGTTTCATTGCTTTATAATGGTGCATGACAAAGGATTTAACTTTCAATCTGCTAAATATTCTGTTCCACCACTCATTTCTGAAAATGTCAAAGTAACAAAAAAAAGGTTTTAAGGAAGATTAGGCAAATTCTGTGTTGAAGACTTTTTATGCAAAAAGAAAGTACTCTTGGATTATAACTATTCTTTTTTAAACAAACAGGCTGACTCTAAATCAAACCACTTATAAACAAGAAAAAGTTAGTATTTTGTGTCTTAATTTCAGAAGCTGGTATTTACATACACTTTTAAAAAAACTTTTGATATAGGGGCATTCCTCTCAATATTAAAAAATCCTGGCCCTTAAATTACACAAAACATAGTAGCTCAGCCAGTTGATTTATCTGTTTTGTCAATAGTATTCAGACTATCACTTAATCATTAGAATGAAAGAGCAAACACAAAAATTCACATTTCCCATCTTTCCCTAATTTCTTTTCCTGATCCTTTCCTCATTTTTCTTATCACTGAAGAGTTTTTCTTTGGAAATTATATAAACTGATAACAGTATGTCATTGGTATCACCTAAATTCTCTTGAATAAATGAAGGACCTATTGCATTTCAGGAAACAGAGGCATAGGTAATCACTACAGCTGGTTTAGTACAAAACTGGGATCTCAACAATTACTTCATTAAAACCTGCTCCAGCAAAACCTTGTCCTGATCATCTACTAATGTGTATTTGAAATATAATTGCACAGGTTTTCTACTACTTTAGCATTATACTAAAATAATGTTCTACTTAGGGAAAAAGTGGCCTATTGAAGACTTTAGAATTTAAGTAGCTGGCAGAGATAACATTAGGAACAGACAATAGAAGGGTACACAGAAAGGGTAGGACAGTAATTGTAACAACACTTGTACACCCTTTTAAAAAAGGTATTAAAAAAATGTGTATCTCATTTTGGAAATCTCTCAATGGTCTCTTAAAAACCAAGTCAACATCTTAGAAGAACTTGTTCAGCAGTTACCTGGAGACATAGATTAATGAATCTGAGTAAAAACTTAAGTAAAAAAAAATATTTGCTTGCATTTTTGCAACAGTCTGATATTTGTCTTTCACTCAGATTTCACCAAAGAAAATGTAAATTGTACTATAGCTCATGCTTTTATATTCTAATCAGGACATGTTACTCTTGTAACAAGATGTTGTTACACGTCAGCTTTTTACACACAACAAACTATAGCTGCCAGTTGTTACACTATAGTGTCCAGTTATTCCAGATTCAATTGTTAAAATGGCAAGCTAACTTTAAATGGCTACATACTATATTACAAAACTAGCATTTGACTGTGTTAGAATTCACTGAGGAAATTCCTACTTCAAGAATCCCAGGGTTATTCAGAACGTAAAGACTTGAATTGGATTAAAGGAATGAAATTACATAACCAAAGATAAAATTAACTTCTCTCCAGAAGTAAAACTGTAAACAAAAGGTCATGTAGCAATTTCACTGTACTGAAGAATATGTCTTGAAAACACTTTGTTACAAATCAGGATATTAGATAAGAAAATAATTATTAACTAATTCTCAAAAAGATAAAATACCTCTTCTGTGAAAGTTTCTTCCTGATTTACCTATTTCCAGGAAAAAAGCACAATCTACTGTATCAAATAAACTGAAAGACTATTTGTCATGGGAAAATAATTCAGATTTAAAACATTTAGAGAATGACACTAGATTAATTTTAACTGGAATTGTAGAATCCTAGAATAATGGAATCATAGAATAGTTTGAATTGGAAGGAAGCTTTAAAGGTCATCTAGTCCTATCCTCCTGCAGTGAACAGGGAAATCTTTAGATAGTTCCTCACAGCCCGATCTAGTTGAAGATGTCTCTTTCTGCTCATTGCAGTGTCCTTCTGTCCTTGTGGCTGAACAGCATTGAGGCAGCAACTCGGTAAGTCTGCAGCAGTGGGCTAGTCTGGGCTTGTTCTACACTTGTCCTACCTAAGCAAGGGGGAGTGCCATCACTTGGCACATCCAAGACAACCAGGGCATCAGGCCCAGTCAACATGGGTTTAGGAAAAGCAGGTCTTGCCTGACTAACCTGATCTCCTTCTACAACAAGGTGACCCACCTAGTGGATGAGGGAAGAGCTATGGACATTGTCTATCTGGACTTTGGTAAAGCCTTTGACACTGTCTCCCACAGCATTCTCATTCAGAAACTTTTGGTGCTCGGCTTGGATAAATACACTGCATGCTGAATAAAAAACTGGCTGGATGGTGGAGCTCAAAGAGTAGTAGTTAATGGAGATAAATCTGGCTGGCATCTCATCACAAGTAGTGTTCCCCAGGGTTCTGTACTGCAGCCTGTTCTCTTTAATATCTTTATTAATGATCTGGATGAGAGGACTGAGTGCACCCTTGGTAAGTTTGTAGATGACACCAAGCTAAGTGGGTATGTCAATTTGCTAGAAAGTAGGGAAGCTCTACAGTGGAACCTAGACAGGTTACATCAGTAGGTCAAGGTTAACTGTATGGGGTTCAACAAGGCCAAGTGCTGGGTTCTGCACTTGGGTCGTAACAATCCCATGGTAAGCTCCAGACTTGGTGATGTGTGGTTGGAAAGCTGCAGGTTGGAAAAGGACCTGGGGATATTGATCGACAGTCAACGAGATATGAGTCAGCAGTGCACACAGGTGGCTAAGGCCAATGGCATCCTGGCTTGTATGAGGAACACTGTGGCCAGCAGGAATAGAGAGGTGGTTGTCCTCCTGTACACAGCACTGGTGAGGCCACACCTTGAATATTGTGTTCAGTTCTGGACCCCTCACTATAAAAAGGACATAGAAGTGCTGGAGCTTGTTCAAAAAAGGGCAACAAGGCTTGTGAAGGGCCTAGAGCACAACTCCTGTGAGGAGCAGCTGAAGGAGCTGGGGTTGTTTAGTCTGGAGCAGTGGAGACTGAGGGGAGACCACATTGCTGGTTACAACTACCTGAAAGGAGGGTGGAGCAATGAGAGGGACAGCCTCTTCTCCCTGGTGATGTGTGATAGGACCTGACGGAATGGATGCAAGCTGCACCACGGGAAGTTTAGGTTAGATATTAGGAATAATTTCTTCACTGAAAGGGTTTTCAGGCATTGGAATAGACTGCCCAGGGTGGTGGTGGAGTCACCATCTCTGGGAATATTTAAAAGGCATGTGGACCTGGTGCTTAGGGACATGGTTTAGGGGTGAGCTTGTGGTGTTAGGCCTAAGGCTGAACTAGGTGATTTTAGAAGTCTCTTCCAGCCAGGGACATTCTGTGATACTGTGATTAAAATTTTACAATGAGCCCCATCCAACCTGATCTCGAATGTTTCCAAAGATGGAACATGTAACTCCTCTTGGGGAACCTGTTTCAGTGTCTCACCACCCTTATTGCAAAAAAAAATTCTTCCTTATCTGGTCTAATGCTTTCGGTTTAAAACCATTATGTGTTGCTACAGGCCCTGTTAAAAAGTCTGTGTCCATCTTTCTTTTAATTGCCTTTAGGTATTCAAAGGCCACAATAATGTCTCCCTGGAGCCTTCTCTTCTCCAGGCTGAACAACAACAACTGTCTCAGCCTTTCCTCATTAGAGAGGTGTTCCAGCTTTCTGCTCATTTTTGTGGCCCTCTTCTGGGACTCGCTCCAACAGCTGTATGTCTTTTCTTTGCTGAGAACTCCAGAGCTGAATGCAGTACTCCAGGTGGCATCTCATGAAAGCAGAGTAGAGTGGCACAATTATACCCCTTGTCATAGAATCATAGAATCATAGAATCATAGAATCATAGAATCATAGAATCATAGAATCATAGAATCATAGAATCACAGGGGTTGGAAGGGACCTCAAAAGATCATCTAGTCCAACCCCCCCGCCAGAGAAGGGTCACCTAGAGTACATCACACAGGAAGGCGTCCAGGCGGTTTTGAATGTCTCCAGAGAAGGAGACTCCACAACCTCTCTGGGCAGCCTGTTCCAGTGCTCTGTCACTCTCACAGTAAAAAAAATTTTTCTGATATTCACCTTAAACCTCCTATGCTCCAATTTGTATCCATTACTCCTTGTCCTATCACTGGTCATCACTGAAAAAAGCTTAACTCCATCTTCTTGACACTCACCCTTTACGTATTTGTAAACATTGATGAGGTCACCTCTCAGTCTCCTTTTCTCCAAACTAAAGAGACCCAGCTCCCTCAGCCTTTCCTCATAAGGGAGATGTTCCACTCCCTTAATCATCTTTGTGGCTCTGTGCTGGACTCTTTCAAGCAGTTCCCTGTCCTTCTTGAACTGAGGGGCCCAGAACTGGACACAATACTCCAGATGCGGCCTCACCAATGCAGAATAGAGGGGGAGGAGAACCTCTCTTGACCTACTAACCACACCCTTTCTAATACACCCCAGGATGCCATTGGCCTTCTTAGCCACAAGGGCACATTGCTGGCTCATGGTCATCCTCCTGTCTACCAGGACCCCCAGATCCCTTTCACCTACACTGCTCTCCAGCAGGTCAGCCCCCAACCTGTACCGGTGCATGACATTTTTCTTCCCCAAATGCAAAACTCTACACTTGCCCTTGTTAAACTTCATCAGGTTTTTCCCCGCCCAAGTCTCCAGCCTGTCTAAGTCTCTCTGAATGGCAGCACAGCCTTCTGGTGTGTCAGCCACTCCTCCCAGCTTGGTGTCATCAGCAAACTTGCTGAGGATACATTCTGTACCCTCATCCAGGTCGTTGATGAAGATGTTGAACAACACCAGTCCCAGTACCGACCCCTGAGGGACTCCACTAGTCACAGGCCTCCAACTAGATTTTGCCCCATTGACTACAACTCTCTGACTTCTTCCTTTCAACCAGTTCTTGATCCACCTCACTGCCTGATCATCAAACCCATACTTGATCAACTTATCTACAAGGATGCTGTGGGAGACAGTGTCAAATGCTTTACTGAAATCAAGATAGACCACATCCACCGCTCTACCATCATCTATCCACCTAGTAATTTCCTCATAGAAGGCTATGAGGTTAGTCAAACATGACTTACCCTTGGTAAAACCATGTTGACTGCTCTTGATGACCCCCATCTCCTTGATATGTCTAGAGATAGTGCCAAGGACAAGTTGTTCCATCACCTTTCCAGGGATGGAGGTGAGGCTGACCGGTCTATAGTTACCCGGGTCCTCCTTCTTGCCCTTCTTGTAGACTGGAGTGACATTTGCTATCCTCCAGTCCTCAGGAACCTCTCCTGTTACCCATGACTTACCGAAGATGATGGAGAGTGGACTAGCAATGACCTCCGCTAGCTCCCTCAGCACCCTTGGATGCATTTCATCCGGACCCATCGATTTATGGATGTCCAGATCACGCAACTGATCCCTAACCCAATCCTCATCTACCTGGGCAAACTCCTCCTTTATCTTGACTTCTACTGGGGCTATATGAAACTGGGGCTCATGGGGAAAGCCTGCAGGAGTAAAGACAGAGGCAAAGAAGGCATTCAGCACCTCTGTCTTCTTCATATCCTCTGTCACCAGGGCACCCACCTCATTCAGCAGTGGGCCTATATTGCCTCTGGTATTAGCTTTGTTGGCTATGTATTTGAAAAAGCCCTTTCTATTGTCCTTAACCCGACTTGCAAGGTTAAGTTCCAAGGAGGCCTTAGCTTTCCTAGTTGCCTCCCTACATTCTCTGACAACAGTCCTATATTCCTCCCAAGTAACCAGCCCCTCCTTCCATGATTTATAGATTTTCCTTTTCCATTTGAGTTTGCCCAGCAGTTCCTTTTTTAACCACGCTGGTCTCCTAGCTCCCTTACTAGATTTTCTACCTTTGGGACATTCTGATCCTGTGCTTGCAAGAAGTGGTCCTTGAATGTTGTCCAGCTATCTTGAGCCCCTTTACCTTCTAGCACTCTGTCCCATGGGACTTCCCTTAACAATTGATTGAGGAGGCCGAAGTTTGCTCTGTGGAAGTCCAGGGTTCTGGTCCTGCTGGGTATTCTGTTCCTTCCACACAGGATCCTGAACTCCACCATCTCGTGGTCACTGCAGCCAAGGCTGCTATTGACCACCACTGCTTCAACAAGGCCCTCCTTGTTGGTGAGCACAAGATCCAGCAGCGCTCCTCTTCTAGTCAGCTTATCCACCATTTGCATTAAGAAGTTGTTGTCAATGCACTGGAGGAACCTCCTAGACTGTGAAAGGCTGGCTGTGTAAGTCTTCCAGCAGATATCGGGGTAGTTAAAATCTCCCATAAGGACCAAGGACTGTAATTGTGAGGCTGCTTTCAGCTGCCTGTAGAAAGCCTCATCAACTTCCTCATCTTGATCAGGAGGTCTGTGGTAGACCCCCACAACCGTATCACCCATACCACCCTGCCCTTTAATTCTTACCCACAGACTTTCAACTTGCCCCTCATCAGCCCCTGCACAAAACTCGATACATTCTAGTTGCTCTCTCACATAAAGAGCAACTCCACCACCTCGCTTCACCGACCGATCTTTCCTAAAAAGCACATAGCCATCCATGGCCACATTCCAGTCGTATGAGCTGTCCCACCGTGTTTCTGTTATTGCTACCAGATCATAACCCTTAGACCGCACACAGACCTCTAACTCTTCCTATTTATTCTCCATGCTGCGTGCATTGGTGTACAGGCATTTCAGGAAGCAAGTAGAGCACACTGGTGGGACCAAATCCTCCTTAGACCACCCCCCCTCAGGCCCTGGTATGTTTCTCTTGGGCTTGTCACTAACAGACCCAGTTTTCTCCCCTTCCCCCTTCACATCTAGTTTAAAGCTCTCTCAATGAGCCCTGCTAAGTCCTGCCCCAAAAGCCTTTTCCCCCTCTGTGACAGGTGCATCCCACCTGCCACCATCAGGCCAGGTGTCTCGTAGAGCAGCCCATGGTCAAAAAAACCAAAGCCCTGCCTTTGGCACCAGTCTCATAGCCATTCATTGATAAGTAAACTCTTCCTGTTTATCTCTCCACCCATTCTTACAGGAGGTATGGAGGCAAACACGACTTGTGCTGCAGACCCCCTAAGTAGCCGTCCTAGGACCCTGAAGTCTCTCTTCATTGCCCTTACATTTCTTGTAATGATTTCGTCACTACCAACCTGAAAAATCAGCAGTGGGTAGTAATCAGATGGATTTACCATACTAGAGAGTTTCCTTTTAACATCTCTAATGCGAGCCCCAGGGAGGCAGCAGACCTCCCTGTGGGATGGGTCTGGTCGACAGATGGGCCCTTCTGTTCCCCTCAGAAGGGAGTCACCCACCACAATTACCCTCCTTTCCTTCTTAGTTGAAGAAGTCCTAAGTTGTGGAGCTGAGCGACAAGTCCTAGGCGGTTCACTAGACAAATCTGTCACTCCAGCTTCATTTTCCTGTCCCTGAAGTTCCAAGGCCCCATACCTATTCTTCAGGGGCAATTCGGAGGGTCCTGCTGGCCACACTTCTTTTAATGCTTTTTCATCAACCATCACCCCCAAGTAATTCTCCTGAGGGCCGCTCTCAATTTATCCATCCCCTGGACTGTATTGATACAAGAAGATGCCCAAACCCAGGTGCAGCACCTTGCACTTTGCCTTTTTTGAACCTCATGAAATTCACAAGGGCCAATTTCTTGAATTTATCCAGGTCTCTCTGAATGATATCCCATGCCACAGGTGTGTCAAGACCACCGCTCAAATTGGTGTTGTCATTCTGATGGTGCATTAGGTCCCACTGTCTATGTTGTTAACGGAGATAATAAATACTACTGCTCCCAGTATTGACCCATGAGGTACACCACTTGTCACGAATATTCATCTGGACCTGTTGACCACTATGCTCTGAATGGGGCCATAAAACCAGTTACTTATCCACTGAACAGTCTGCTCATCAAATCCATATATCTCCGATTTAGAGAGATGTTGTGGAGGAACATGTCAAAAGCCTTGCAGAAGTCCACATAGTTGACAACCGTGGCTCTTCCTTTGTCCACTATTGTAGTCACTCTATCATAGAAGGCCACTGGTTTGGTCATGCAAGACCTGCATTTGGTAAAGCCATGCTGTCTGTCTCAAATCACATCCCTGTCTCTCATGTGTCTTGTCCAAGTTCTAAGATTATTTTTTCCATTATTTTCACAGGCACAGAGGTGAGACTGAGAGGTTGGTAGTTCCCAGGGTCTTTCTCTCTAACCTTTTTAAAAATGGGTGCAATATTTCCCTTTTTCCAGTCACTGGGGACTTTACCTGACTGCCGTGACTTTTCAAGTATCATGTAAAGTGGCCTGGCAACTACATCAGCCAATTCCCTCAGGATACTGGGAGGCATCTTGTCAGGTCCCATAGACTTACATATATTTAGGTTTCTCAGGGGATCATAAATCTGATCTTCTCTTCCAGTTGGATGGACTTTGCTTCCCCAGTCCCTATCTGGCAGTTCCTTCACTCATGAGCTGTAGGAAGAGAAGTTGCCAGTGAAGACAAAAAAGCTGTTGAGTACCTCAGCCTTCTCCTCATCTGTTGTTACCAGTTTGCCACTCCTGTTCATTGGGGACTATGTTTCTTTTTACCTTCTTTTTCTGGCTGACATACCTGTAGAAACCCTTATTATTATTTTTTGCATCCTTTGCCAAGTTCAACTCCAGCTGCACCTTGGCCTTCCTGACCCCATCCCTACAGAAATGGGCAGTGTTCTTACATTCTTCCCAGGATGCCTGTCCCTACCTCCCTTGCCAGTATATTTCCTTCTTGCCCTTTAGTTTGACCAGCAGGTGTCACCTTAGCCATGCTGGTCTTTTCCCTTTGTTATCTGATTTCTTACACCTGGGGATCGAGAGCTCTTGCATTCTATAGAAAATGTCCTTAGAGATCTGCCAGCTCTGTTCTGCTCCCTTGTCCCTCAAGGCAGCTTCCCAGGAGGTCCTGTTGGCTAACTCCTTGAACAGCTGGGAGTTCTCTTTCCTAGTATTCAGGGTCTGGACTTTTCATCTGAATCTTCTTCCTCAGGACTGAGAACTGCAGTGTAATATCACTGAAGTCCAGGCTGCCTCCAATCTTGGTGTTACTGATTAACTCAGTTGTGTTGATGACCAACAGGTTCAGTATTGCATCCTCTCTGGTAGGACTGTCTATTACTTGGCTTAAGAGGTTATCCTCAATGACCTCCAGGAGTCTCCTAGATTACTTTTCCAGCAGATGTTGGGCTGGCTGAAGTCCTCTATCAGGAGGAAAGTCTGGGACTGTGATGCCTCCTGTAACTGGAGTAAGATTTCCTTAATACTCTTGCTTTGATCGGTTGGCCTGTACTAAACAACAGTCACAAGGTTCCTTTTGTTGACTTAGTCTCTGATCCATACTTATCCATATCTGATGAGCATTGATTTTTATATATATATATATATATATAAAAGTCTGAAAAAAAGTATTTATAATTTGTCAGGTCAATGTAATTTTGACAAATTCTACCTGAAAATATATACTTAATTAAGCATTTTATATAATAGAAACATCTGAAACAGACTAGTGGAGACTGGGAATCATGACTAGAGATTGCCTAGCCTCAATCCTGTTCAAGCAGGGAACTACAGAAAATCACCCACATCTGTGCCCAATTGTTTTTCTAATGTCTTCAAGGACACTCCAAAATCTTCTGGAAACTGTTTAATTGTCAAAAGATCAGTAACTCCAACAAAGAAGGGTAGACAATCCTTTACAGGTCAAGAAAAAAAAATAATCAACAAACCAACAAACAGCCCTGCATCCAGTATCTTCTTTCTGTTGTTTTTTGTTTGTTTGTTTGTTTGTTTTTTTGTTCTTCTAATAGTCACTAATTACTCTCCTGTCCTTACACCAAAGTAAAAATAAAAGTCCATTTATCATGTAATTGAGCTTACTATATCTAAGTCATCTAGTGTTTGGGGCAGGAATAATGTGGTTAAAGGAACCAAGCTACAAGTCTGCATTGAATTACTTTTTCTCATCCATATTATAGAAAACATCAAAGACACTAATGATATAGATGTTCTCACTCCCTTATTTCTTCCTTTGGTCTTTAGAGAACCATATTCCATTTGAATTTGTAGAATTTAGACAAGAAATGCCAGCTACTTCTGTTCAACTTTACTTTGAATATTCTTCTCACATATCCTCTACACAGAGACCAGCCAGCCAGCTCAGCTCCATGTGTCACTTTATATCTTACATTCTATCTGCCAGGTCCCTGAAAGTATGTGAGACATTTAAATATTTGTGATTAAGTAAATTAATTCACATTTCTCCCATATTTCAATCAATCTATGATTCAAGAACAGCTTTAAGTCAGATCTAGAAAGATTTAGACAGCAATAATCTTTAAAAGTTCAGAGTGGTAGCTTTATAGATTTCTGTAGCATAATGCCTCCCTGGCAAGCCAGTGCATGCTGCTCTCATTTTAGTGGACTTAAGAGGATATGAGATGAGAAAAAAACAGCTGTAGGTCACTTTCTAGAGAAAGGTAATGTTTAAGAAGATATATAGCAGTTTTTATTTCAAGCCTTCATGTTAAATATTGGAAACTGTTTTGACTTTAACTACTATTTGCATGTAACAAGAAGTTTGTTCAGCATAACAAATAATGCTTCTTTTTAATGAACAAATTTTTAAAAAGCAAATGTATGGTCATTGATTGACTAATGGCACATGGCTGGTCAACTAAGGTAGCAGTCAGAGGCTATTTGGGAATATTACTTAACTATAGGACAAGGTCCTGTAAATAGAAGAGGAAAAGTACCTTCATACAGCCTGGAACTCAGTGTTTGAGTGGTTCTACTTAGGATTTATTTTTTCAACCTGTATATTCTTTGCTCTGGCTCTAGGAATCTTCTGATGAAAATGCTGAATATCGCTGTCTTCTTGATCAACATACCAAGTGGCAGCTGTTCTCGTGAGATGCTGATTTTTTCCTGTACATCATGCAGAAAGGAAAGCTAGGTAACTCACTTCTAAATTCTGAGTTTTGGAAGGTTTCTGAAGACTAAAATTAATGATGTGGATTATTTATTCTGATCTACCCTTTTGTGCTAAAAACTTTGCAAATATTTTGTTTTTTTCTTAATGCAGTAGAGTATTTATGCCTTTCCAAGATCACAGTGATGTAGGATGCTTAATATTGGTAATGATTATTCGTTTTCTCCCATGCAAAACTGCAAAAAAGATAACATGGATTAGAATTAAATAATATATTCAAAGATATTTTTTTTTTTTGTATCTGACTGCAGGAAAGATAGATATCTATATGCAGATACTATGCTGCTGCAAAAAGTATGAAGAATGCATTCCCACAATTAGAGAACAGTAACAGCTCAGTCACTGAGCTAATGAAGGATCTTAAGCACTCACATAAAATATGCTATCTATGCTCATTCTAATTATTATTATTGCATTAGCTAATGGTGTAAATTATCTACAAAGGGATGAAGACTAGCTTAATCCTTTATTTTGTGATTGAGAAAAAACATAGTTATGCAGAAAAAACCTATTCTTTCAGAAAAGGGCTCAAGTACATTCTTAAGACTACTTTCTAGCCTAAATGAGTTTTAACCTGTATTTTTCTTCTATATTTATGCTTTTAAGCTTCCCAAAATAGTTCCTAATCTGAGGGGTGACTATAGAAGCCCTGCCGTTAAGTTTCTTTTCTTGCATTCTTCCTAATTCCCTGGTAATATATCTCATATGCCTTCTTCCACTGGCACCAAAACACAATAAACTCAATTCTACATGGTTCGCAGAGATTATTGCTGATAAATATCTTGGGGCAGATTGTGTGTGAGCAATGTGACTGCTGCCTGTAATGAAGTGACAGACTCAATAGGCAAAGGAGCGTGGTGGATACTGTTTACCTTGACTGTAGAAAGACCTTTGTCATGGAGATCCAGAGAATCCTTATAGTCATATGCTCTCATCTCCTCTCCTTTTTTCTAGTTTATTCTAGTTTATTCTAGTTTCTCCATCTTTCCTTGCATGTGGCTAGTGTCTTCAAACACAAAAATGTCTACCCTTGAACAAAATTTCATTTACCACTTACCATCTCTTTTCTTTTTTTTCCTTTTTTCCTCCAGTCACTGACAACATGTGAAAACTTTATCCAAAAACATGTCTCGATCTCTCATATTTTTTTTTAGCAGCTTTGTATCCAAATGTGAGAGAAAGGATGCCACTCTCATATTTTCTACTAATACTATCAAAATAGTCAGGCAAACTGTTTTTGCTTTTCTTCAACAACACTTCTCTTGACTGATTGTCTATTTTGGAAAACTTCCTTCCCTCAGAGAATTTTCTGCACTCTTACCACAGCAGTCTCAAAGTGCTCTCCAATCCTACTTAAATTCTTTTTTTCCATTTGAATTCTAATCTGGATAAACCCACCCACAAATTCAACCACTATATCTAGGCAAAAAGTGTAACTTTATTTCCCTATTACAGGCCTCTCTAATCAGGTCCAAATTCTATCTTCTAGCTGATAAATAATAATCCTCACATCATGTTCACCATATTTAACAAAAAATCCTATCTTCTTGCCTATATATGAGCCCTGCAGGTCGCTCTTTTTCTCAGGCCTTGTGAATACCAATACTATGCCTATTGATCTTTCCTTGCTTTATATATTCAGATTATGTTTAGACTTTAAGATATGTGCTCTCATTTCCATTCATATGCAAATATTTGTATTCAGGGTCTCATTGTCTCATATGCTGTACTCACTACTTAGAATAATTCCAATGAATGAATACTTCTCTCCTTTTACTGTATCAGACATTGACCGCTTCTCTTCCTTTTCAAAATTCTCAAGTCTTGATCCATGCAGTGCCAAGAGGATATTTTCTACCTCTTACTAGATTGTGATGTTAACCCTCATAATCATACAATTAAATTTGCAAATAAATAATCCCCTGTTGTCATTCACACTTGGGAAGAATTTTTTGTAGCCTTTTTCAAAGCTATTTCTCTATCTTCTTTTAAGATCCTCATAAAAACTCTACTTTTCTCAGATGACTGAAGCCATCGATAGAAGTGCTTCTACTCTTGAAGAGCTTGCTGCCATATGCCATGGTAAGGTCTGTTGTCTCATTTTTTCCCTGTGATTGCTATCATGTCTTTATCCATATGTTGCCAATTTTGTGATAGCTAACAATCTGAGAACTGTCTGTCTTTCTCTTCTGTGCTTGCACAGAAATGGAATTTTGAATTACGGCTTGCTTTGTGATGATTACCAAATATGTAATATTTCACTGAACCACAGCAAGAATTATAAATATGACAGAGTCAATCTTCGCTTACTTATCCAGAAGGGTCATGACAGTGATTCCACTAAATATTTAAAGATGTGCAGGAACAGTAAGTGCAGATAAAATGAACTAATTTATTTTGGCTCATTCTAAAATAAATGCTGTATAGTTTTTAAACTTCAGAGAACATGACAATTTGCTGATATACTTTTGTGTGTGTGTGTGTGTAGGAAAAGATCTTTATAAAACTTTTGGTAAAATTTTGTGATTAAATCAGGCACTTTCATGGAATTTTATCTCTTTGAATATAGCTTACTTATTTATATTTTTTAAAAAATAAATCACTCAGAGTGTCCTATCAACTGATAATGTTTAATCAACTAAGATTTGCTTTTTTCTTGCAAGAGCCTCAGCATTAGAGACATCCATTTCTTATGTTTTTATAGGACTGGACTTAATATTATGTCATAGATTTAAACTTATGCTATTGAACATTTACAATGAAAGTAAAATTTTAAAGTTATTAAAGAGTGAAGACCAAAATCCAAATATTTTAATTTTATTTTTTTTTAGGTTTCAGCAACAAATTTGGGACTTACATCTGCTGAAATAATTTTATTTTTCTTCAGGGAATAAGTATTCCACTTCTCTGTACTTAAGATATTTTCATTGTTCATAGGACTTCTTGATTTTAAAAAGCCTCATTCTATAAAATCAGCATAACTTAAAATGTAAATAAGAAAATAAACAAAACACATTTTTTTCCTCTTGAAATACCAATGCATTTTATCTATAAAGGGCAAATTATTATAAAGAATGTAAGTACTCATCTAACTTGCCACATTTCTCACTTGACAAATTTGAAATGAAGGATTTCATTTTTTTTCTGAAACATGTGTATAGTGTATAGATCAATGGAAGCATAAGCCTTTAGATGTAATAAAATAGAAATAGTTTTATGCAGTGTGTGGAGATATGGAGATGTGCAGATATGGAGTCCTTGCAACAGACTCTGGAATATGATATTTTTTTTAACAAACTTTCTTATATTCAAGCTTTCATCTAATAGAAACTACTTGCTTCCAGAGAAGTTGTAAAATTAACTTGGAGTCATATTTTCACTGGTTATCTTGCTCAACTTAGATTCTATTTTGTTTTGACTTGCCCTCAATTATGCAGAGCGTACTCATTTGTCGTGTGATTTTAAAGAATATGTTTCTCATTAAATGATTGCTGTTTTCTAACCCTAAGTTTAAATAATGAGGATTTTAAACTATTCTCATTTCTTTAGTGTAAAGCTATTTTAACTATTTAAAATCTGGAGTGCACATAGTTGTTGTTAGCACAGAGCTCTACCTACAGAATCATACATTAAATTGCCATTGTCTGGTACACTTCAAAGACAAACATAAGAAGTTGCTTTAGTCCCACATTACATAAAAAATGTTCTAAAATCATACTTTAAAAAAATAATAATAATAAAAAGCCAAATAGATTTTTAAAAAATCAACTTTCAAGAGCAGTAAAAAAAAGCAAAATAAAATTAACTTCTTTAAAAAAAAAAAAAGCAAAACATTTTTGTGTACCATATTAATGTATTTTAATCACCTTCCAAGGAGAGCTAAATTAGAAAGGCTGCAAAAGATAATGGTCATACCGTTCATTCTGTTGTTAGCACTTATTCCAGATTCAATCAACTACCAGAGCTACCATTCTCTTAAAGTGTCTCGATTTTGTGGAAAAAAAAACAAATGACAACTCTAGTATAAAAACTTACTTGATCCTTCAAGTGAGTTGTTTGGGGGTATTTGGGGTTTTTTTGTTTTGTTTTGTTTTTTTAGTTAATGAAGTAACTTAAAAGAGAAGACAACTCAGAACTCAGAAAATCATAGAACATGTGGGGTTGGAGGGACCTTTAAAGGTCGTACAATCCAGTCACATCTGCAGTGCACAGGGACCTTTATAACTAGATCAGGTTGCTTGGAGCCTGGTTGAGCCTGAGCTTGAATGTCTCTAGGGTTGGGGCTTGTCTAAACTAAACAGTATCCGTCAAAAGGAGTGGCAGTAATACGTCCATGACTGATGGCTGTTACAGACCACTAGTACAGAGGCAGTGAAGAAATAACTTATCTCTGCCTCAGTTCCTTGGCAAAAGTATGCAGCAGGGGACTCACAGTATGTAAAAACACAGGTGTGCATAGTATTAAATGCAAAATATATGTTGGAGTGAAGACTACAGCCCACTACTGGTGTTTCAGGTATTGCATTGGTAGCTGGATCTTCCAAAAGCCTAGTATCTTGAAGTGGAAAAAAGCATAAGTGAAATTACTGTGCAGAAATTTATTTTAGAAAACAGGTTCCTGTCTTCCTGCTTGTCTTCCTGCCTGCCTCCCTGCTCGCCTTCCTGCCTGACTTCATGCCTTCCTGCCTGACTTCATGCCTTCCTGCCTGCATGCCTTCCAGTATGCAAGGCCAAATTTTTTTTCTCAGATCGTGCTGCTTGAACATATGTGTATTGTGATTTTGTGATCTAAATGATCAGCCTTTATGATTGCACAGGCTGAAGTAATAATGGAAGTATCAGTATTACTTCTATAGTTTTAATTAAACCTTATGTTCAAATACAGACCTTGAGTGTTGTTTCACCTTAATCCAATCAGCAGGTATTGGACAGTGATAATTTCCTTGGACCATAATATTTTAATCACTCTCCTTGGAAGGGCCAGGTCTTAGATTAAGCTTGGATCCAGCTGCACCTGGGTTCCTCTCTGAGAAGGACGTTAGAAAGCAAGAGGTTCCACTTTGAATGTCCATGGATTGCCCTACAAAGGTTGTGACACTTAACAATGAAAAAAAAAAATGTTACTAAGCTCTTAAATATAATATGATTTTAGTAATGAAAATAATTTAATCTGAGTAGCCTAAAATAGTTTATTAATTAATGTCTCTTACTTTACTCAGTTACCTGAAAAAATAAAGAGATTTTAGGTGAAGAAATAAAATGTCTTTATAGAGACTTTTAAAATGACATAAAAATATTCTTACTGCTCTTGAATTCCATATGATGACCATGCATTCAAGGGATTTTTTTATGATAATATAGAAAATGCTTGTGAAGCTCCATGTATTTTATCACTAAACACGACTGAAAACTCTGGGTCAGATATCTAGTGTTACTTTAGAAAGGAAAGACATTAAAAAATTCTTCATGTAGAACATATGTTATGAACTGATCTCTTTAATTTCATGTGGCATCAAGTTTACAGTCTTTCAAGCACGTTAACTAGGAAAGTAGTCCTGATGAAAAATTGACCTTACTCATACAATTGAAGAATTGCTTAAACCATAAAAATAATCCCTGTCTTTAAATGAGGTAAGGATGTCTTGGTTATCCTGTAGCCCTACCTAGAGGTGTTCCATTATTTTAATGGAACAATGTGCTGGAAAAAAAAAAAAAAAATTAAAATGTTGCTTTTTGTTAATCTGTTTTGTATTATTATGAGAGCTTCTATCAGTGTGCAATTTTTTTATAGAGGTTGAACGTCTCTCTCAATGTGTATGCATTCATTGATTTAAATTATCCTTTGAATAATAGTTCCAAAAGTCAGGTCAGAAATAAGTTAGTTTTCATTAAGACAATTTTAGGCAATAGTTTCACAGTTGTTTTGAGATTTATTTTGTTTATAGAAGGTCTAGTACTGCCATGATTCTTTGGTGACTAGAAGCTTACTTGAGTCGACTTATAATAAAAGTACTAATCTTCAAGTGGGAAGAACATATCCTAAGATTAAGACATCTACAAATCAGAAGTACTGATTTTTCTCTGCAAAGCAAAATCAAGTTTCTACCATTAGGATTAAGAATCAGACTGTTTAAACTTTGTAGATTTCTCTAGATAGCAAAAAAAAACCCCAACAACAACAACAACAAAAGAACAAAAAAACCCCAAACATACAAAAAAACCACCCTGCTAGTTGAAGTAACAAGAGGGGAAGAACTCCAGTAGTAAAAATGTTAGTTATCACTTCTCCTGTAACAAAGGCTACTCAGGAAAGAAAATGACTATCTCTTTTGGTAGATTTTTTATCTGAGAGGAGGTCACACTAGGTAGTGAGTTTGCTTCTTCCTCTTCTTACATCTTTAAACTTCTTAAAGAAACAGATCTTTTCAACCTCAATATTAGGAAGCTGCATGTCAAGTTTAACTCCTAACTTAACAGTTAATTTAAAAGATGATCAAAATAAAGATGATTTCTTTTAGCTGTATTGGCTTTAATGCTGAAAATAATTGGCACAAAATAACTGGCAGAGAGAAGGCACTTGGAGGATGTTAGAATATGTAAGGCACAGAGATTCTGCACCAAGGTTTATAATTTTCAGGTAGAAGTTGCTCATATTCATGCTTATTTTCCGCTATTATAATTTTTCACCTTACCGAAGAAGTTACGTTGAGCTTGCTTCCTTATGATTACCCTTTTTTTTTCCCATGACAATTGACAAGCTTGACAAAAAACTGCCAAATTTATAATATGCAGAAAACCTTCCTCAATAGCACTTGGATAACAGAAAAGAAGTTCCACGATGTAAACCTACCATACATTTTAATGCAAATCTTATCTTAAGCCAATTGCTGGCACAGCAACTGAGTTTTATTGACCAGTCATGAAGAGAATAAATGTAAAAAGACATAAGGGATACCTGAGTTGTGATTCATAGAACCATCATAGAACTAAGAATTCCAGGTTGGAACGGACCTCAAAGATCATCTGGTCCAACCTTTTTAGGTAATACTATAGTTTATATGAGATGCCACCCTGTCAAACGGAGACTTAAACCTGTCCAATATGGGGCAGTCTACCACTTCCCTTGGGAATCTATTCCAATGTTTGATTGTCCTCATGGTGAAAAATTTACCTTGTGTCCTATCGGAATCTCCATAGGAGCAACTTGTGCCCATTACCCCTTGTCTTTTCCATGTGACTCCTTTTAAATACAGTCTACATCTTCTTGGTAACCACCCTTAAAGTACTGAAACATTGTAAAAGATCTCCCCAAAGCCTTCTTTTCTCAAGGCTGAACAAAACCAGTTTTCTAAGCCCCTTCTCATAAAGCAGGCCCTCCACTCCTTTGATCATCCTTGTGGCTCTTCTCTTAACCTTCTCCAGCCTGATGGCATCCTTTTTCTAGAGCAGGGACCAAAACTGAATGCAATACTCCAGGTGTGGTCTGACAAGTTGTAAAGTCCTGAAATGAGTAATTGTCTCAAAACAGCTGCTCTGACAAACTGGACTTTGTGCTAGGGTGGGCTTCTCATTCTTGCAAGGAGAGCCGCTTGTTTGGCAACCACCCTGATAAACCGGACACTGTCCTTGCAAGGGGAGCCCCTACACTGGCAGCAACACTGGTAAATGGGACATTACCCTTACTTGTTAAGGAGCAGTGACTAGGAAGAGGAGCCCCATAGAGGCACAGTTCCATCTTGCGAAAAACCACTTTCCTGTTAAAGGACAGAGTGCATGCATGAAAAGAAATGTCATTGCTTGGTCAACCTGTACTGGGGGGAGGCAAGTGATCACCTGGACCTCCGTGCCCCACCAACTCATTTCCAAAACATTTCCAAATTCAACACTGAGTCTGCACAAGGTAGTCCAAGCCCGACCAGGATAGGTGGGGCCAGGTACCACATAAGAGGCAGATATGAAATTCCTGGGGTGTGCACGCACTGTCGAAAAACCACAACATCATGAGATCCAAAGGTAGTTGTTGGGTCCAACAGTAGTGATATCTTTCCTATCCTCTTTTGCTCCATCTCTGTCTCTGTCTCTCTGTCTGTCTGTCTCTCTCTCTGTCTCCCTTCATCTCTCTCTCTCCCTCTGTCTCTCTATTTCTAACCTTACTCTTGGCACTTAAGAGTAACATAATTTCTGATTTTGCCAAGTTTTTCCAGTTGTAACCTGTTGTTTTGAAAGTAACATTTTGCTAAGTTATGCTCATTATAATCTATTGCTTCAAGAGTGATATTCCTGTGTGTTTCTTTTTGACAAACTTTATAATCTTACTCAATTTTAAGCAAATGTGTTTTGTGAAAGCCTCTTGGGTAATGGTCTTATTCTTAGAGTACCATGCAGAGAATTCCCGAGCTTAATCTTTATAAATGGGTTGTTAAAATAGATATTTATGTTTAGTTTGGACCCCCAGGGCTGAGGGTCCCATGACCACTTTGTGGGATGTGATATTTTTATTTAGTGTGGGCCCCCATCTCTGAGGAGCTGTGCCCACCTTGTGGGACATGATACAAGTGGCGAGTAGAGTGGGATGATGACATCTTTATCGCTGCTGCTGATGCCGTTATTGATGCAGACCAGAACCCTGTCTGCTTTCTTGGCCCCTGCAGCACACTCTTCACTCATGTTGAGCCTGTTATCCACCAAGACCCCCAGATCCCTTTCCATACAGCTGCTCTCCAGCCAGAGGGATCCCAGTCTGAACTGCACTCTTTTGTTGTGTGTTCCCAGGTGGAAGACCTCACATTTCTCCTGATAAAACTTCATAAGGTACCTGCTAGTCCTCTTCTCCAGCCTACCTAGGTCATCCTGGAGGGTGGATCTCCCTTCTGGAGTGTCAACCTCTCCACTCATCTTGGTGTCATCAACAAACTTCATCAGGGTGCTCTTGATCCCAACATCCAAGTCAACAAGATGTTGAACAGCACAGGGCCCAATTTCAATCCCTGAGGAACTCCACTTGTGACTGGTTGCCAGCTTGAAGAGATTCCCATCTCTTGTGAAGTTTTTGGCTCCAGTTAGGCAATAGGTTTAATCTTAATTTCTGCGATTCAAAAGAGGCAAAATAAAACCTTAAGTCTGAATCTAAATGCTGCCCCCTGGCCTCCTTTTCAGTGTGTAATTGGTACTTTTTATTACATGTTTGTGGTTTAAATTAACAGTTTAAATTAAAATTTATACATCAGTCAATCTAATCCTTTTTTCACCTTTCTGGCTTTTATTTTGTATATCACCAATGAAAAAATAAATGCACTCTGCTTTGAAAATATAGTAAGAAATTTCAGCAACTCAACAAAATCCACATTTTTAAGTTTCTAAAAATCATTCTTCTCTGATGCATCAGTGCTGTGAAGGTTCAGAATTTGAGGGAAAGAGCACTCATAGTCCAAAAAAAGAAAACAAATCATGTTAACAAATTAGTTTCTTCTTGTACTAGTTCCCCTATCATATTATTTAAATACACTGTAATATATCTTTAATATTATTATGATCCTAGGATTTTTTATTTCCAAAATGAAAATCACAGGTAGATATGAGGTCCAATATCAACACACAGACATGATCAGTGTAATGTGACATGCAATTATATCTTTTCCACTAAAAAGGAGAGTAACCAATATTCTAAGAAAATTCCAAGTATGTGATTGACATGCAGGTGTCCTCTCTGGAACTTATCCACCAGAGAGTACAAGAAACCTGTTTAAGAAAAGCAAACAATGAACTGCAAAAGACAACTATTAAAAGCAGGGTCAAGGTCATTTCCTATACCAAATTTTCAGACATAGCTCTATCCGCAAACACAAACTCTCTGATCTTCATGGCATATTTTCTAGCCTGCCTTGTACATTTACATGTATACTTGGCAGACAGAGGTTAAAAAGTAATAAAAATAACTATTGAAACCAAACAAATACAGATAAATAAAAATATCCTTCACATTACCAAGTTTTTCCAAGTACTGCATTTATATATTTTTCTAATTTATTTTATAAGGCACCCTCTAATTAAATTGAGGCTAAAACTTACTTTCCACCCTCCCCCGCCCAAACCACCTCCTGACTCAGTTAGAGAACCTGAATGCAACCTTGACCAGAAGGTGATATTTGTGTCTGTTTAGTGACAGAAGGGATACAATTAAGAAATATCAAACAAATGCTGAAGTTTAAAAAGGGAAAAGGGGATAAAGGGGCAGAACAACTCACAAAGATTACCACTTAAAAGCATTAATATTTATATCCATAAGGACATATTTCCCATTAATAAAAGCCAAGCCTGATCTGCAAGACACAGATTGAGTATTTCAGCATTTTAGTAATTTCCTTTAATTATAATTACATATGTTAGAAAGGGCAGAGGTGTTTGACTTTATTGGTGCTGAATCCAGAATATGAACACTTAAAATGACAGGAAGTGTCTCTGCTTTTTAGGCTAATGGCAACATAATAGACCTCAATAAACTTGTTTTTCCATCCTTCCCATCAGCAAAGGCCAAACTCACTAATACAGGGTATTTACCGAGCTAGCAAGAGCTTGACTTGAACAAGGTCAGACACGCTAAAGCTGACTCTTTTGTGTCAAGGAGCAATTGGAATATTTACTATTTTTAACTGTTCAAAGATTTTTTATTCTTTTCTTACACGTTCTTACGTATTGTTTTCTTACATGTTTCTCAGTAGGCAAATCTATAGGTAACTAAATCATTGAAATATGATCTACTTTGGTAGCTCTAAAATGCACAATATTTAAAACTGTATTTCACCAGGTAATTCTTCATTAATTACTACATTTTTTTTCTGAAGCTGTATAGTTCTAGTCCCTAGACCATGTATATATAACAACAACAACAACAAAAAATAGGTGTGACTGTGCCTGCAGCCTGTTTCTGGTGTTCTTTTGCAAGGTCCATCAGCCTCATCAAGGCAGATCAACTACACAGTAAGGTAAGCTCTAGCATATTGTAGAACCACAGCCATCTTTGCCTGGTTGGAGAGGTTTTTTTTCCTTTTGATGGCTGGAAGTTAAAAAAAATATTTTGTCACTGCAATTTTCCTGCTGATTTTATCCATCTCAGGGGTGTGCAATAAGGTTGGGGTTGTTGCAGTTGCATCTGTCAGGTACTGAAAGCCTAGCTCACACCTAGGCCACAGCCATCTGGTGGAAGACCAGAGCACAGAGTATACATCTGGGGATGTGGTGCCAACATGAAGTGCCAACAACTGCCTGTCAATGAATAGCAGTTAACCTGCCTAGCTATAGAAACAGATGATAGTATGTGTATGACTAGCTGATGATATTTGATGGACCAGCATAGTCTTACAGCAGTTTTCAACTGAGACACTGGTAACAAAAATTTCTGTTTTCAGAAAACTAGCCCTTTCTTCATATCCTAACCTTCTCTGACTACTATTCTTGCACTGATAACAGAGCCATGTATACATAGTTATAAGAGTGGCTGAAGATTTTTGTTGCTCTTCATTTGCCTCAGGGGACTAAGAACAGTCTAAGAAACCAAGAAAGATGCAAATATGCTGGGGGTGGGGACTTAATCTGAGAACGATAATATGTTTTTAACTGGTAGGTGAAATAGTTTTACCAGAGTTAAGAATATGCTTCTCTGAAAATTGGTATTTGGTTTTCTGGAGGAGAAAGTAAAAGGGGAAGAAAGAGAGATTCTCTTTCTCTATTGAGAAGTTAAATATTTTGGCTTTGTTCTGAACTGGAAGAACAAAACAACAAAAAAATGAAAAACTAATAAGCACTCAGGATAGCGTTTGCACAGTTATTATAATACAGAAACATCTAAATTCTCTATCATACTTGACTAATACATGCTATAGAACTATTTTTTCTTTTGAAAAAATGTAGTTCATAACAAACAGTCAAATCCTTCTGCAGTTCTCAGATGAAATTAATAAAAAAAATGGGTTACCAAACCAGCTAATCCTCTTCTTACATTAATATTAGCTTTGACTTGATATTCGTATGTATCAAATACCTCTCAATCGCATTTTTGCTCCCTCTTTAGAAAAAAATATTATAATCTCAGTATTGGGTAGAATATGTGGGTTTTTTAAAGTAGAATTCATGGCTATAATACACTTTAACCTTTTTGTTGAAAGATAAATCAAGATTTTTTTAGTTATCTTTTCAAATTGCCCAAAAATTGTAATATAAAGAAACCAGGCATAGGAAAGTTTTCAGGGCTTTATGATCAGGCTTTAGAGAGATGAACAGAGTCTGCTCTTCAAGACTCTAGTCCAAAGATTGTGAGAGATTCCTCAGGTAAATATGGCATTGAATATACAACTTCTTCATAACATATTTAATTTCAAAATAAGAAGACTAAGGTTATTTTTTTGCTTGCTTGGTTGTTGTTTTTGTTGTTTTGTTTCTGATTGATTGTTTTGTATTGGTTTTTTTTATTAAAACTATGTCTATGTAAACATTCACGGATGAACTATTTAGAAACATTCTGCAATATTTTTTAATAATTTCAGATTCTTCTATTTACTCCATAGAGTGTATCTGGACATATTTTTAATTATTCAATCTATTTTTATATCCAATTTATTTCAGATACTGTTGGAGACTATTGAAGGAGGAGCTTGCATTCTAGATGATTAAGTATACATTTCTTGTACATTCTCAGTATAACTTTTCCCCTTTTTAGTTCTTTTCTGAGTTTCAGACAGTTTAGGTTTTTCTTTTGTTTTGTGGTTTTTTTTCTCATTCAGCTATGCTCCATAAATACTCCATAATGAGCAAAACAGAAAGAAAAGCTGAGAAATTAATCTGATAACATTTATGGGAAGTTTTCAAGGTTCAGAGAAGGTACCAGAAACACCAGCTGTAAAATTTACTGATATATGAGCGCGTAAAGTGAGATGTTAGAGAAATTCACTATTTTGTGGAGAAATGTAGATTTATGAAACTGATAGATTAAAAAAACACACCTTTCATAATCAGCTAAGTGCTTTTGTGTTTGTAGTTTTTGTTTTAATTTGTTTTGTGTTTTATTTAATTTATTTTTGTTTTTACAATTGAATCACCAGTGTGATCCTCTGCATTCAAAAAACAGGTCATGAAGTCTTAAAAACTTTTGCAGTCGTAGTTGTAGAAAGTTTCAAGAAAGCCTCATCTACAAGAATGCTATTTTCCCTGTTTTCTCTTGTGAGTATATATGAAGTTTACATATTAAAAAACATGTCAATATTCATCAACTTCTCCTTTCTATCACCTCAGTGTAATCTCTGACCTCTAATGTCTTATGCCTTCTACTTTATGTGTTACAAGATCCTGCTGCTAATTTTTTTTTGTTTTTTTAATATTTTTTTTTTTACTTCATATTTGTCTGTGCACTACTGTTCATCTTGTAACAATATTGACTCTTATACTACATATTCTCTTGTTATTTACTCTTTCTTCATTGATTGTTTAATGATAGGAAGAGCTTCTATAAAAATAGCATAACTTTACCTTTTTTTTCCACAATAGCTCTGAAAATGCATAATGAAGGGAAGGGATGAGTTCTCCATCTTTTAATTCCTTGGACCAAGTTTGTATGTATCTCTGACAGGAACCCGTTAGTAAAAAAAATTAAAATATGACTGAGGTATTAATAAAAACTGTGGTGTTGTTCTTTGTAGAGACATAAGTAAATTAACAAATTATGTAAAATATCTGTTGTGTCCTAAATAATGTCAAGCAACCTTATACTAGAAAGCTTTAAAATTATATCTTTTTTTCAGTTGAAGGTTAATTTTGTATTTTTTTAATAGTCATCATTGTATATACAGAAAAATGTGTTTTTCCTAGGTGGTGTAAAATTCTATATCTCAAAAAACCCAAAGCTAAACAATTATAATTTCCAGGTCCCTATTTGCTATCATCCATGTTTCCTCTGCTCTGAAATCCAAGGAACAATTAAAGTTGCAGCAGTTAAAAATTATCCATTAATTAGAGCTGGAAGCAAGCACCCATGAAATACAGGTGATAACCATAAATCAGAACAATTAGTCTGTCTAAAAAAGCAGCATGATCAAATCAGATACTCTCTACCAGCTGCTCATTTAATCTTAGGTTGCAGTGTTTTTCCATTCTGAGGACACAAATCTGTATGGGTGGATGTTGAAATTTTACAGTTATGCATCCCTCAAGGTTGTTCTGTTCAAGAAAGTACAGCCTGAAGTTACCACTCCTGCTAAGATGTTTTGCATCACTTTTAAAACTGCCAGTAGGTTCAAAGGGTCATGAAAAAAATTAAGAAGAAAGATTAATAAAATTAATTTGTATGTAGGTTTTTGTAAATCTGAGTGAAATAAGTTTATACAGGCCACTTTCTAAAATAATTTAGACCCCAATATTCAAATTCTTGATGAAATGTAATATAATCATTAGAAAGAATCAAAAGTGAAAGCTGTAAGTACTACTAAATTAATGCAAAAGAGAAAGAAACAAAAAAAACACACAGAAGACACCTTCTGTAGATCTTCAATACTCTGCAGTGACATGGAGAGGAACACAAACAGGAAAGAACAAAGCTAGAGAGGCAAAGCAACATATGTCATTTATATCTTTACCCCAAAGTGCTCTAGCTATCATGGAAAGACAGTCAGTGATGTGACTCACATTATACTAGCCCATAAATTTTAGTAAACATCAGCTCATCCTCTTTTCAAATTAATTATCTTTTGCAGGTCTTAAAAATAATAATACAAAAAATCTTCAAGGAATATCTAAGTATTTCTCTACTTTCCATCAAAAAATGCAGGGACCAATATGAATTTCTCACAAAAAAACTCACGTGCCTTGGTCATAGGGGCTTTCGGGGAGCAGACTTATTCTTCCAAGACAAAATAGAAACCAGGAATATTTGGATACAGATTTTGCTCATTATTACCATTTCTAGCTCCAGTCCCACTGATATCTATGGATTTCACAACAATTCAGAGAAAGAGAGAGATGATGTGCTGCCTCCCAGACTATTACTGTTAAAACTCCATCTCATTCATGCTTTCTCTTCCATCTCATCCTTTGCCAAAGACGTATGATAGAAAATAGAAACTTTTTTACATGTAAGAAACTGGCAGGATAGTACAAGTCAGTATTCATTACAAGTGATCTGAAATAAAATAACAACATAATAGCAAGCCTTTTTTGTTTGTGGTTTTTTGGTTTGGTTTGATGGGGCTTTTTTTGTTGGTTGGTTTTTGGTCTTGTGCTGCTGGTGTTTTTGTTTGTTTGGGGTATTTTTGTTGGGTTTTTTTTGTGTGTGTGTGTGTTGTGGTTTGGCTTGGTTTTGGGGTTTTTTTGTTTGCTTGTTCACTTCTTTTTTGTCATGGACCAAGACTCCATGGCAAAAGTACTGGAGAATAGCCACTGGCCAGTACGCTGCTAAGTCATTATTAACTAAGGTGACCAGGACCTGTAAAAGAAAATTTTTAAAAATCTAGATGGTTAAATTGCCAACTGAAATTATTTGGGCTCAAAATAGGTGCAAATATTTAAAAAGGTTTTTATATTTGGTTTGGTGGGGTTTTTTTCTGTTTGGAAAGAAAGAAAATAATTGAGAATCTAGTAACCTTTATCTTCTTTGTTATTTCTAAAAGAGGGGGTATGGGTATAGTTCCAGCTAAAAAGGCACCATCTTAGAAGCATGTTCCAGTCTTCAAATATAGAGCTACAATGAAAATAAACCTCTTTTAATTTCATAGGGCCAACTTGTTATTTCAGTTACTTCTGTTCAAACATTGCAGAATGCCAAATTATTCCCAGTAATAAGATTACTTTCTGACACTGAAAAAACAATACCAGAAGATGGTAAATACTTACCTTTGTTTCAGCTACAAAGCAGAACTACAAATACAGTCAATATAGTCAAACCAAGAGCTAAATGTTACCAACATTTCCATTGTTTCCAGTTTACTGTATTAATATATCATGTATTAGAATATGATTTCACCTCATGTGCTTACAAGCATGTTGGTCAAAAGCTTTTAAATGGAGGCACTTCGAAATCAAAGTAATGAAAAAGGATCTGTAAATACAGAAGACCTATGATGGGAGAGACAGGGGAGAGAGAGAGAATTCTTACTAACCACTTTCTATTGCTTCTTTTTCTTCTTCTTCTGGGAGTCAGCCTGAACATTTATTTTTTATGTTATAGGGAACCCTTTGTAAAGTGTTGGAAATCCATCTTACATACTCAGCTGCATTTTAGGTCAAGTACTGCTCAGTAAACATCCATAGAATTTCATATGACAGGTAATATTTCATAATGGCTTCTTCAGTCTTAAGCTGCCCTTCTTTAGCACTGAACTGCCATAATTGAATTACTATTCAGCTGAAAATGGAAATGTATAATTATCTATTTTGCACCAAAATCAATTTAATTATGTAAGGAAGTGAACAGAGGAGCTAAGGTTTGGATGTTCATACTCTAAATTGAAGACAAAAATATTATTAGAGGTTGCTTCAGAAAAAAGCAAACATATTTCTGTTTTTTGTTTTGTTTTTTTTAATCTACCACAGTCTTAGAATGTACTTCAGAATTATTATTAATAATCACAGAGATAAATAGTGTAATCAATACACATAGTGCTGTTCAGTAGCTGATTGCATGTTGTGCCATACAAAATAATAGCTCTCTACACATAGCAATCAGAGGCACAAAGTAGTATAATTTGGTATAGTAAAAATCACAATATGTTTTCCTTTCATGAGAAAGGAACACAATGCAACCTGAGTGCTGTGACTTGCATAGCACAAAGGAACACAATACATTTGATTCTCTATTTCAACTATGCCTTATACAGCCATTTACCCCTGAGAAAACTGCGGTATATAATACTACTGGACTGTAAGTGTAGCTTTTCATCCCTACTTTGTAAGATAAATGACTACATCAGCTGCAAATGTGGATAATCAAGTTCATAATTACTTTTTTTTCAAGATTGCAGTGTCAGAGGTGAACAGCTGCTCAGAGAGTAGTTCCAGGATAGGTTTTATTCAGGGGAGAAAGCAGTTTAAGATGCTCCTTATTTCTCCTCTGAAATTGAGCTAGCCTTTTGAACTTAAGAAAATTATTGTCTGTGAGGGAAGGCTTCACTGATAGCATCATTACATGCATGTAAGAAGGGTTACTGATGTAAGAACTGCATACTGGTTTTTATTCCAATCATTTCAGTTGTCTGATTTACAACACAGTACCATGTAAAATTTAGAACAGGGAGACACAAACAGATGTGAAGACAGGAGCACGAGAAGAAAAATCTATTCTGCCTCCTTAACTAAAATTTCTTTTTTGCTTAGCTGTAATAGCATTGAAATGGTCTTACCAGAGGCAGCAGAAAAGCCCAGGTGATTAAATGCTCTTGTGAACGATGATCTTATATTTTTCCTCTCAGAATGCTTTTAGACACACCTCAGCAAAGTGATCATATACAAAAATGAAGAAACTATATCTAATGTATTAATTTTGTATCAGAGACCCTAAAACAGGATAGTAATAGTCTATCATGCTCACTATGAAACACCAGGGACATCATTATTACATAACATAAATAAGAGACCTAATAGAAACCCTTAATTTTAAATGTTCACAAATATTATTTCTTTTCTAACCTGCCTCAAAAAAAAAAAAAAAAGGGCGACCCTGATTTCTCTTATTGATGAGTTTTCGATATTCTCTGGGATAAGATTGTAAAATACAAAGTATAAATTCTATTATTAAAAAATAATATAATTATCAGCTTTGTTTAAGAGTGTAATCCAATGAACGGAATACAGATAAAGTTTTGATAAAATGCTTTCTTATATTCTGATTCTAGCTGGAGACACTGCAGGGAACACTAAATGAGAAGAGACCTTTAAAAAACACAGAATCCTAGCCAAGAATTTTTTGCACACGTATTTTGCACCTGTTATTTTTCCATCATAACTCTTAAAGTCTATAATATTGCTGAATAAGACAGCTTTCATAAAGTTTGTTCATGTACAAGGATCCTAATTCAGATAATCTCTCAGGAAGAAAAAACAAAACTCCTATCTTTTTCTCACTTACTTCAGCATTTTACAGCTTAAAACACTTTAGAAAATACATTGTATCCTTTGACCATTCCCTTCTTTTCCCTGATCTGGATTTCTGAATCTCTATGTGATTACCAATCCCAATCTATGTTCAGATTCCCAACAGATCTGAAAAATATTTTAGAATATTTTGGACTGTCTGATTAATAGACCTGATGGATAATATATCATAGTCCTCATGCAAGGCTCATTTTCCATAATTCTTAGAAAAAAATGCATTTACCACAGTTACAATTTTAACTATGTGAACAGTTAGGCAGAAGAAGATGACCCTGAGAAAGATTTTGAAAGAAAGAAATTTCATAATAAAGTAATGTATTTGGTGGCCAGCTTTTAGTCACAGTGTTGAACATTTAGTTACCTTTTAGATTAATCTTTAAGTACCACACATTATTTATTTAATTTTTTTTTTTTTTTTAATCCCAGAACTCCTCGTGCAAGTGAAAAAAAATGAAACCTCTAACTATGGCACAGACCTCAGAGAAGTAATGTGGAAATATTTCCATTGTAAGTTCTCTCTGTTCTGTTTAAAAATCACACAGAGATACATTAAAAAAATAAGTCTCAAATTGCGGAGTACAACTTCAGAGATAAGAATGACATTAATCACTGTCTATACTACACCCCATGGGCAATAATTCTTTCTCCAAAGACACAGATGATCAAAACCTAGAAAAAAAATTTGTAAATTTGTAAATTGATTCTTAAGATTGTAATGCAAAAATTCTTTCCTTACTCATTGTTTTTTTTCCTTCTGCAATAATCTTACAAAATATCAGAAGACATAGAACTCCTTGGCTTCTCTCACAATTAGCTTATGCTATTTATAATAAGGGCTAACTTTGTGTTTCAAAATTTAAGCCACTTTGCCTGATTAGGAGATATAAGTTGAGGCAACACTGGTCTATTTGATTTTTTTTTTTAATAGAAATTGCTAATTTCAATTCAGTTTTTACAGCAAGAACCACTTAATGGGATAGGATTAAAAAGCAAATTCACAAGAAGAATATCTTTGTGATTTAAATTGTAACAAGCATTTCAAACAAATTCAACAGTGTTAGGCTGTCCTAGAAAAAGAAAAAGAGTTGCATTTTGCACCTGATAATCATACACGTAATTCTGGGAACCAACATAATTTAAACACATCATGGCATGTGTTTAAAGCCTGATTGACTCTCTAAAGCACAATGAAAATATATTCTAAGTCTTTACTATAGCAGTGAGTTGCTCCCAAGAAAATAATATATATTGTCATGCACTATTTGTTACTGGATGAATGAAACTCATTCCTGTGTGGAAATCTGACAGAAGACCAACCGTGTATTATATAAATTAATAAAAGAATGAGAAGAAAGAGTTAAAAGACTAAAATACGTGTGTCTATACAATTATGCATATAAATATATATGTCTCAGGATATACATATATGCATGTACACACATACCTATACATATGTACATATTTATACATATATACATACCTATACCTATACCTATACCTATACCTATACCTACACCTATACCTATACCTATACCTATATATATATATATATATATAAAACAAAAGAGAAAAGCTCTTGAATTGTTATTTCCCCTTTGGTAGATGATACTTCTTATATTGTAAAATTTTTTTCTGCAGCAAGCACCAACATTAATGTTTTCCTGGAGTTTGTCAAGCCCTCTCTACCTGGCTCTTCCTAAGAGATTTTAGAAATCCTGGGTTTTGTGAGGATTTTTTTTTTTCTTTTTTTTTTAATTAAAACAAAATTAGAAAATTAAGTAATTATTTAAAATATTATCTGCTTACTCTGTTGTCATTAAAGGTCCTATGGAATGCCTTTGCCTATTTATGCCTGCTGTAATGGAGGGGGAAAGTAAATTCATTTATTTAGAAGTATGACTATAATTCATACAAAAATGAGTAGCTTGTATGAAAAAATCAGAAATTAAGTAAAAGAATAATAATATGTACAGAACAATAAAAAAACAGAAATAAAACTGATAAATTACTGTAAAACAAGCAACTTGTAATGAGCTACTTTGATTTATGTTTTTCAATTTCATTTCACCTAAGTAATCTATATTAATACAAACACAAAGCTTTGCATCTGATTTTTTAGAATCATAAAATCATCTATGTTGGAAAAAACTTAAGATTACCAAGTCCAACCATCATCAAGTAATGTATTTCATATTTCATGCCTTTAAAAATGGACAGAAAATGTTACAATATTTGGGTAATGTAGCAGATTACTTGATTGAGATCACCACAAGGTGAAATTTAAGCAGCTTCCAAAGAGGCAGAGATACTACTGTTCTTCGCCAATGTGGCTTTGGCTTCAGTGTTAGTTCTGATGTTGAAAATTTTTGCGGACAGATTTAACTGGTAGTATTATAAATATGCCATAATACAGCTATTACTTTCTGACTTTCAGATAGGCAAAGTGATAATTTCAAATAGATTCTATCAGAATAAATTCATGTGCCTTTGCATTGCCTGCAGTCTTGTCTTTGTGATGACTGCACACAAGTTCAATTTGTACTTGAGATTTATTTGCAAAGGAGATGCTACATGAGTAAAACACTATTTCCAGTAAGAAAAAATGGCTGAAAATTCTTTGTTCACTAAGGTACATCAAATCACTTTTATTCCAGAAAGTGATAATCACTTAGTGAGAGGGCTGGCTGAATCATTTTAACATAAGGATCAAATTAGACCTGCTATTGTGCCCGTACAGAAAGGAGAGCAAGGCAGAGGAGGCCTCTGGCCCTAGGTGTAGGAGGTGCTGGCTGGAGAAGACAAAAGAAGTGAGATTCTCTCTCATCAACATACATACAAGCATGCCAGGGGAATACAAGCCAATAGTCTGTGGCTTTATACAATAAATAAAGCTCTATAAAGGAGTAAATACCATTTTAGTCAAGAGCCATGTAAGATATTTTTCTCACTGCCACTGATCCCCTTCAAAAAAAACTACACACCTGTCAGTCTGACCTCGGTGCCAGGAAAGGTCATGGAGCAGATCATCTTGAGTGCCATTACACACCCCATACAGAACCACCGGGTGAACAAATCCAGTCAGCACAGATTTATGAAAGGAAGATCCTGCTTGACAAACCTGATCTCTTTCTATGACAACATGACCCACCTGGCTGATGCAAAAAGACTGTGAATGTTGTCTAGCTGGACTTCTGTAAAGCCTTTGATGCTGTCTCCCACAGCATTCTGATTTAAAAACTGGCTGCTCATGGCTTGGATGGGCGTACACTCTGCTGGGTAAAACATTGGCTGGATGGCCAGGCCCGGAAAGTGGTGGTGAATGGAGTTAAACCCAGCTGGCAACCAGTCACAAGTGGGGTTCCTCAGGGCTTACTGTTGGGACCACTTCTTTTTAACATCTTTATTAATGATAGAGCGCACTGTCAATAAGTTTGCAGATGACACCAAGTCGAGAAGGAGAGTTCATCTGCCTGCAGGTAGGGAGGCTATACAAAGAGACTTGAACAGACTAGATCAATGGGCCAAGGCCAATTGTATGAGGTTCAACAAGACCAAGTACCTGGTCCTGCACTTGGTCCACAACAACCCCATGCAATACTACAGGCTTGGGGAAGAGTGACTGGAAAACTGTCCAGCAGAAAGGGACCTGGCAATTCTGATTGATAGGTGGCTGAACATGAGCCAACAGTGTGCTCAGGTGGCCAAGAAGGCCAACGGCATCCTCGGCTGTATTAGGAATAGCATGGCAAGCAGGACCAGGGAGGTAATCATCCCTCTGTACTTGACACTGATGAGGCCACATCTCAAATACTGTGTCCAGTTTTGGGCACATCAATACAAGAATGACATCCAGGTGCTGAAGCGTGTCCAGAGAAGGGTGACCATGCTGGTAAAGGGCTTTGAGAACAAGTCTTATGAGGAGTGACTGAGGGAATTGAGGCTGTTTAGTCAGAAGAAAAGAAGGCTGAGGGGAGATCCCATCACCATCTGCAACTACCTGAAAGGATGTTGTAAAGAGGTAGGCACTGATCTATTCTGCAGACATAACAAGAACAAGCTGTGCCAGGGAAGGTTTAGACTAGACATTAGGAAGAATTTTTTAACTGAAAGGCTCACCAGACATTAGAACATGCTGCCCAGGGAGGTGGCTGAGTCACCATCCTTGGATGTGTTTAAAAGTTGTCTAGATGTGAGGACACGGCTTAGTGCCGAACTCGGTAGAGTAGGGTTAATGGTTGGACTCAGTGATTTTGAAGGTCTTTTCCAACCTAAGTGATTCTGTGATTCTGTGAAAATACAACCAACAGCTGAACTCCAAATGTTATCTGTGACAAATGCTGTACAGCCACAAGCTATTGAAAGAATACTAAATTTCAAGGATGTGAGCAAGAGCATAGAATCACCAAATGCCATTTATTAGTGCAGTTAATAATTGTTATGTGTGTCTTTATGAGATTGCTGACAATTGTACTCATAGAATCATTGAATGGTTAGGATTGGAAGGAATCTTAGATTTTCTCGTTCCTATCCCCTGCCATTGGCAGGAACACCTCCTAGTAGATTACATTGCCCAAAACCCCATTCAGCCTGGCCTTGAACACTTTCACATCCTCCCTCAGCAAACTATTCCAGTGTCTCATGACCTTCACAGTCAGGAATTTACTCCTAAGATCTAACTTAAATCTACCCTCTTTCAGTTTAAAACTGCTACCCCTCATCCTATCACTATATGTCCTTTAAAAAGTCTCTCCCCAGCTTTCCTGTAGGCACACTTCAGGTACTGGAAGGCTGATATAAGGTAACCCCAGGGCCTTCTCTTCCCTAGGCTGAACAACCCCACCTCTCTCAGCCCACTTTCATAGAAGAGGTTCTCTAGCCCTCTGTTCATCTTTGTGGTCCTCCTCTGGATTCTCTCTGACAGGTCCATGTCCTTCTTATTTTGAGGACTCTGGAAAGGGACACAGTACGCCAGGTGGGGTGTCATGAGTGGACCAGAGAGAGACAATCACCTCCCTTGATCTGCCCGTCATGTTTCTCTTGATGCTGCCCAGAATATGTTTGGCTTTCTGGGCCCCAAGTGCACATTGCCTGCTCATGTTGAGCTTCTCATCAACCAACACCCCCAATTCTTTCTTATCATATCCACCAAATATGGTATTTTGTGAAGGAAGTAAAATCAACAAATATTGAATATACTTCCTAGCTGGTACAAAATCCCACCCCAGAAATGAAAAGACACACAGCTTTGACCAGCTTAGAAAACTGTAAAGTGTTTCAAACTACATAAGAATAACAATTCTTACACTGGAAAGGGGAGATATTTTATAAAAACTATGAGACACGAATTGAAAGGGTTGCTTTGGAATTTTCTGTTTGTTCACAATATGTAAGTGTTGAAAAAATGTAGACTGAAGTGTTTTCATTTTTGTACTTTTTAGCTTATAACTGAGCAGTAAAAAGAAAATAACCCTTAAAGTTGAAAAGCGAGTGAAATAATAATGCATCGTATTTAAAAAATAAAAAATAAAGCACGTTTTGAAATAAAGTGAATGGTTTGATTTAAAAAAACCAAGAAATTTCAAATGAAGAAAAAATGAGATATTGATATTTATCTACTGATAAAGATTTTTTTTGGTGAATTTGACATTCTTTTGGACCTCAATGGTAGTGCTAAGCAGTCAGGAATGTGCAATTTTTTTGAGATCTTTTAATTAATGATATTTTTAATGCTTTCCATGGAGAAAAACTTTATTTATGCTAGGTAATTTGTTATAATACTTGTAAAATTCACTTCACCTGGATAAATCCTCTGTAGTACCATAGAAATAAGTAGCTGAGATTTAACCAACTGATTAAGTGACCAATTATAAATTCAGTAAAATAATTTTAAAATATTATTTTTTCCCTATTTACCGGACAATTCATAACTGGAAGTAAAATGAACTTATGAGAACACTGTTTTATTTCTAGATTGGAATAATAATTGTAAGAAATTCCACTTTTGACTACACTTAGAGAGACCACACAGAAGCTTTTTTCTAAGAATAAAAATGATAGCTAAATTTTTGGCTCTTCTCTAGTCAATAGAGAAAATGATATAATTTCAGTGTGACTATTTCTTAGAGACTAGAAAAGGTCTAACAAACGATCGCTAGGACAGTGGTCTTCCGTTTGGTACATAAAGTGGCCATTTTCTCATGTGAAATTGTACTTTAGAATCTGCTTTTTTATTTTTAAGTGTTTTTTATGTTGATATCTAATACAACATTCAGTAGATCTGTAGGAAAAAAAAAAAAAGCAAGCTTTAAAGATACTTTATTAGAAGGTGTAAGGGCAGTAATTATTGCAAGCACTCTCAGCACTGCCAGTATTCAGAAGTTCAGACCATGGCACTGTTGGTTTTTTTTGTTACAGAAATTCAAATACCTAAGTGTTACATACACACTTAACAAATATCAGCAACAGAAATATAAATGACAAGGTCACTAGATTCCTCAAAATGTCTTACACCTAATGAAGGAATGACTGTAGAACAGCATACTTAAACAGAACTATGCTTTACATGTTAAATGTCCAGACTTTCATCAGTAGTTTTATTTTCTCTAAAGCATCTGAAAACTGCGTTTTAATAAGCTAGAAAAAGTAATCTTACCAAATGAGATGTTATATTAGAAAAATACAATCAATAAATGAATGCATGGCTTTTCAGCAGTTGTCATAAACATCACTCATTCTTCAGTTAAGACTGAAAGACCCAAGAATTATCTCTAGAAGACTAAATCCGTAGCTAAATTTCTCTTTCAAATATGTGAGACTGCAATTTTTTTCTGTTCACTATAAACATAAATCACAGAAAACTCTTGTTTTGGGTTTGTGGTAGCAATTTAAAGGTATAGTACTTCTTTGTTTTTATTGCTGGCTTTGTTGCTGTTGCTGCTATAGTTTTGACTTTCCTTCATGTATCAGACTAGTAGATGTTTCCCCTGAACAGAAACATCTGACCTAGCATTTAAGGAAGTGAATCAACATTACTCTTTTTCCAGCTCTAATTATAATAGTACTGAAACCTGACCTTGTCAGCAAATCAGCTTTAGAAACCTTTCAATTGGACACAATTTAAATCTCAAGTCACCATGCACCAAACTGAAAAGTCTTACAAAGCCATTTATTTTTGCTCAAGAGTGCCACATGTAGAAATGGACAAATACTCATACTCCTAATTGCTGTTTCTTAAGAAGCGCATTGCAGAGGAAATCTTATTGATACAGATGCATAAGCTATTAGAAACTAATCCTGACTATTACCTTATTATGCAATTTTATCATCAAACCTTCTTACATGGAAAAATGTCCCAAGACTTATCTTAAACTTTTCTAAATTCTCCTTCCTTTTTTATTATTTTATTTTTTAAATTTTGATTAAAGTTTGAAAGTCTCAAACAACACAAGCCTTTCCAATGATCTTCTTTTGTAAACTAAAAGAAAAAAAAACACATCATTGCTCTGTACTCAGCTTATCATTGTCCCACTTAACATTATTTTTCTCTCTCTAACAGCCGGTTGTGTTTGCAGGACAGACTGAAGAAGATTCTAAAACACATGAAGTCACCCACACATATATCTTCTTCCCACTTAAGGGAACTAAAATCCACACACAGATCTCAGAGGCTGATGTGCATCTGAATGTCACATTACATAATTCCTGTGAAACAACACATCAAGAAGAAGGGAGTTCTGTTGATACAGTATTCTTTATTTGCTAGGAACTGTCCTTTAATCTGTTCTCTTTTTCCATTTGATTTCTAATATTTTTTTAACCTAATTTAACACATTTTAATATAAGACTTGTCAGTTTTCTTTCTTCTGGAAATCTAGCAGAAAAGAGAGACAATACTTAATTTGTGGTTTTACACAGAATTCAGAAATAGCAGGGGTCAGATGTTTAATGTGACAGAGAAACATAGGAGAAGAACACATGTAGAGATAAATTCAAAGAGGAATGGGAAGAAAGGACAAAATATTCCTTATTTTTTTAGGCTATGAAGTTTTTGCTAAAATTATGTTTCTTCAAATATAAGTAAGTACTCGGTGGGACAAACATTTGAAAGCAGGACATCACATTGGCCTTTAATTTGGAGAAACAATGGTACTCAGATTAGGGGACATTTAATGAATAAATTCAGTAAAAATATTTTTTCAGGCCAAAGAACATCAGGAAAAAGAAACATGTGTGGTTCTTGCTAGTGCAAAAGTAGGTGCTCTTATAAAATATTTGGATGCAAAAGACCTTTAAGATCATCAAGTCCAACCATTAACCTAGGACTGACAAGCCCAACGTTAACCATGTCCCTAAGTGCCACATCTACGTATCTTTTAAATACTTCCAGGGATGGTGACTCAACCATTTCCCTGGGCAGCCTGTTCCAATGCTTAATAACCTTTCCAGTTAAGAAATTTTTCCTAATATCGAGTCTATACCTCCCCTGGTGCAACTTGAAGCTCTTTCTTCTCATCACTTGGGAGAAGAAACTGACAACACCCTCTCTATAACCTCCTTTCAGGTAGTTGTAGGGAGTGAAAAGGTTTCCCCTCAGACTCCTTTTCTCCAGGCTAAACAACCCTAGTTCCCTAAGATGCTTCTCACAATACTTGTTCTCCAGACCCTTCACCTGTCTCCTTGTCCTTCATTGGATATGCTCCAGCACCTCAATGTCCTTATTGTAGTGAGGGGCCCAAAACTGAACACATTATTCCAGGTGAGGCCTTACCAAGCACAGGCCCATCAATCTAGCTCATTCAGATCCCTTTGTAGAGCATTCTTATCCTCAAACAGGTCTACACTCCCACCCAACTCAGTGTTGTCTGCAAACAGTGAAGTTGCAGCTGATGCTCTCACACAGGTCATTGATAAAAGATACTAAAGAGAATTGGCCCCAATACTGAATCCTGGGACACACCGTTTCTGACTGGCCACCAGCTGGATTTAACTCCATTCACCACAACTCCTTGGGGACAGCCAGCCAGCCAGGTTTTTTACCCAGTGAAGCTTATGCCTGTCCAAGCCAGTTTCTCCAGGAGGATGCTGTGGGAAATGATGTCAAAGGCTTTATTAAATTCTAGGTAGACAACATCCACAGCCTTTTCCTCATCCCCTCAGTGGGTCACTTTGTCATATGACATTAGGTTAGTTAAGCAGGACTTGCCTTTCATAAACCACTGCTGACTGGGCCTAGTCATCTGGCTGTCCATGTATGTGATGACACTTAAGATCACCGAATCACAGAATTGTTCTGGTTGGATAAGATCTGTAAGATCATGAAGTCCAACAATTAGCTTAACTGTACGAAGACCATTCTTTTAAACACCTCCAGAGATGGTGATTCAACCAACTCCCTGGACAGTCTGTTCCAAAAAGATAGTCATGCAAAGTTGATCTGCTCCATAACCTTTCCTAGCACTGAGTTCAGACTGACAGGTTCATCATTCCTGAGATCCTCCTTCTGGACCTTCTTGTAGGTGAATCTTCAGTTAATCTCCCGTCAGCTGGGACCTGCGAGTGAACGATGGAAAATGTCTTGCTGAGCACTTCTCCTAGATTCCTCTGTACTGTTCAGTGGATCCCATCTTGTCTCATAGACTTGTGTGTGTTCAAGTTGTGTAGCAGGTCACTAACCATTTGCCTTTGAATTAAAGGGAGCTTAATTCCACTCCCTGTCCCTGTCTTCCAAAACCAGGAGACGGGTATCCCAAGAACAACTGGTCTTCCTGCTAAAGACTGAGGAATGAGTATCCTCATCTTTTCCTCAACCATTGTCACTTTGTTTCCTCTACATCCAACAGAGGATTTTCCTTAACCATCCTTTTGTCACTAATGTATTTTAAAAAGCATTTAAAAAAAAATAAAGTATCTTCTATGGCACTAGGCAGATTCTAACTAGGCTTTGTCTTTTTTCATTTTCTCCCTGCACAGTGTCACTACATCCTTGTAGTCCTCCTGTGTTTACTGCCCCCTCTTCCAAACTCTTTTCCTGAGTTCCATTTAAAGCTCTCTGTTCAGCCAACACAGTCTTCTTTCCTGCCTGCTTGTCTTTCTGCACATAGAAATAGCCTTCTCTTGTGTCTTTACATTTTCCTTCTTGAAGAATGTCCAGCCTTTCTGTACTCCTTATAATGACAAACCATTTCTTTTGGATTATCAGACACTTAATTTGTAAGAAAGAGATGAGAACATATGAACTGCTTAGTATTGTCATCAATAACACTCCCACAAAAGAGGATGTGTGTTCTGGAAGACCCAAACAAAACAAAACAAAACAAACAAACAAGAAAACAAACAACAACAACAAAAACAACCCTGACCAAACAAACAAACAAAAAAAGAGAAGACAATAACAAGAGCAGCTATTTGTCTAAATATATAATTTTTTATTTTTTTAAAAAAATTCTGCAGGTAAATCTTCCATTGTTATGGAGATCACAAATTTCAGCTTTACAAGGACATAATGAGGTAAATATTCTCAGATATTCTGAGAGTGCTTCTGTTAGTCTGTGCACTTCTACGATATCAGTATCTCCAACAAACATATTCATTTTAAGTCTTCTGTAAAATTTAGATAATGATAAGGAACAGATAGCTATGAAAATTAATTAACTACACTTTGAAAAAACAGTCTGAGGGAAAAGAATAGGCTCACTGTACTAGGAACAGATATTATAATACAGATTCTACATAGGATGAATTTGGTAAAATTTATTAAAAATCCCAAACTGCTTACTTGGCAATTTCATACTTGCTGTGATCTATGGCATTTTTCTGAGTTTGACCTAGAAAATACAGTGTACACAAAAGACACAGAAAACTTTATAACACTATGAATTCATTAAAAAAAAAAAAAAATCCAACCTGGGTAAAATATAAGAAATATTACTGTTGCATTTAGGTATGTTATCAATCTAGTGAAATTTAGCATGATAATAACTAGAAATTTCAGCCTAGGCAATGCTTCATGGTCTTAAGCTGCTTTACATTGTGTGGATATCTCCCTTGGAGTGATATATTCATACTCAATGAATCTAACTTTAGTATCTGGGCATTCTTGTACTTCAGTATTTTTATCTACATTTGTCAGCTTACTGCCCACCAATGCACAAAATCAGAAATAAACACTGACTCTTTAATCACAGGAGAAACATGACAGCTGATATTTTGAACTTTATGCTCTATGAGTTAGGAACTGACAGCACGGAAACATCACTACAATCCTGTTGTGACAGAAGAGCTGAGTCTCAAATTCTCTCTTATGCTACTTTAAGATCTGCAAATAAAGATCTATGAAAAAGAGGTCAAAATATAGCCTAAATTCTATTTCCCTTCACTGAAGATCTAAAAGTATTTTTTTTATTCTAAATGCAGGATTGAGATCTTTGGTATGTAATTAAGTAGTGTGTTATAGATCAACACCTCTTTTCAAAATAGAACAAAGGGAGGATATTCCGCATTTCTCTGATGTGAAATTTCAGAGGGTTTTGAAGCACAAAAGCAGCAGGTGGCAAATATTGAAGCTCTGAAGTGAGGGAGTTTGCGAGGCCACAGGTTTATGTTCTCACTCTGATTAAGTTCTTGAGAATGATGGAAAAATTAAATTAGCATAACCTTTGAATGACCCCAAGTAACAGTGATACATTTCACCTGCATTTAATCTGTACATTGCTTGACATTTTCACTAGCCGCCCTACTGTATTATTCCTCCAAAGAATTATACTATCTTCAGTCATTAGCTTGAACAGAGTTAGGCATTTCTTGTCTGAGCTACTTACAACAGATTGTAATTGACTGAGTCACTGCATTAAGATATACCATTTTAGGACATAGTTCCCCAGAGCTTCTTCTGGTGGTGAAACTACTTTGAGATATTTCATTTTACCTTTATCCAGAGGTAATTGTTCTTGTCTCTATGACATTGTAAATGCCCTCATCTACTGTATTGCCCCAGCTGCTGTTGAACCATTGAGTAAACAGGATCACAGAAATTATCATATTCAGAATCATAGAATCATAGAATGGTTAAGGTTGGAAAGGACCTTATATAGTATCAGGTTCCAACATCCCTGCTATGAGCAGGATGTTCCCTCTGTCAGAGCTTAGCCTGCTCTTAACAGATGCTTTACAGGTGAACTGAGGTAGTTCTTTTCACCACAATCTTGGCAGAATGGTGAGACTTTCTGAGATTTGAGCAACAAGTGTTTTGAGGAAAAAGGAAAGGAGTCATCTTCAGGAAAGGAGTGAGGAGACTATACAAGTGTTAAGGGAAAAGGCAGAGAGAGAATTCTTTAACAGAAGGGAAGGACACATGGTAGGGATTAACACCCATTCTGGAAGCTCACTTCATTGCAGCTTTGTGGACTTTTTAGTCTTAAGTCTTAAAAAGTCTTAAGTTGCTATCCTATGATGTAATATAGATGTCTGTGTTATACCTGGAATATGTCTAGAATAGTGAGTAACTGTTAACCTGCTGTAGACTTCTTCATTATTTGTAAACACATACAGTGATCTGGACCGACTTGAGAGCTGTGCAAGTCACATCTGAGCTGAGAACTTCAGGGGCCTTGAAAATTTTGCATAGGTTTCCAGAGCACATATAAAAGGTTAATTACAATCACACATTTAGTAATTTTACTTGCATAAATGAAATAAAGTTTTTGCCAAAGGCCTAGCAGTTCAACTTATTTCAGCACAAAAATGGGGAGAAAACCAAAGAGGAACAGAAATGCTTTCTGACATCATAAACACCTTTGGTATTCGGAGTTTAAGCTTTGCTTGATGTTGATTTCCACATCGCCCACCTCAAATAGACATATGAGAGATGGAAGTTAAAAAAACTCAACCTTCTTTACTGTTTGAGGCTTAGCTCAGTTTTCTTGTTGTTGTTTTCTGTTCTTTTCTTTTTCTCAGTTTATTGCGATGCTTCATTTTTAATATTTGGCTTACTGAATTTCTGACTAAACAAACTCTTTAATAAAAAATATCTCAAAGCCTCAAAACCTGGCTGTAAAAATGTGTTGATGCTCCACCTAGTTAGAAGAAGATATACTCTGCAGCAGCTTCTGTGACTACATGGTGTGTGTAAAATGTCTGTATATCTGTTTAAGATGGGCTAGAAGGAAGGGGAGATGAGAAAGACGCAAGCACTTGTTGCTCAGCTTCAGAATCTTTGCATTTAATTTTAGTATTGACTTCAAAAGTTCTCCTTCTTGCTTCTACAATAATGTATTTCTGCTTATTGTTTTCTTTTAAGAAATAGATTCCCAGGAGATCTAGCTTTCAGTTGCCAAAGCATTAGTTGGGATATAAGCATTCAGAAAATGGAAGGCTGAAATAGATAACAGTGAACAGCAATATTGTCTCATTTATTTATACTATGACCAACTATTTTAAATACATGACTGTATTGTGTTTTGTTTTATTTCCTTGAGAAAGCTTCCTTAGACATAATAGAGATAATTTTTGTAAGAAATTCTGTAGTATAAACTCATGTTTGTGGGTCCTTTCTTAGCAAAAACAGATCAATTTGAAGAGGTGAATTACACTTTTTTTATATTTAGCACCTTTTTTCCAGCTCCTTTTGAGGTGGTTACTTTCATCTCAGCTGTATCAACTCAGTTGCTGTTGAAATGTTTTGGGTTTTGTGTTCTTAATTTGGTGGGGTTTTCGTGTTTGTTTGTTTGTTTTATAACACACCACAAAATTACTTTGTTTTTTTAAATGCCTAATTAAAAAAACAAAGAAATGGAAGAGAGGGTACAGTCTGTGTTCTAAAGATGGGTATTTACAGGCTGTTACACAGCCTGTAAATCTGCAACTAAATCTTCACAGTTGAGTCACAGGAGCTGCTGGTGAAATTGAAGTGGAACAATTTTCAATGTGAAAACTGTCTTTTTAAAAATCTATTGTGATCACAGTCCTATTTTTTTCTTACAATTCTTAATACAGAATATCACTGTGTAAGATCCTAATCCAAAAGGGAAGACTACGCCAAACAGCCTGACAACTGGTGAATCGTACAGCAGGCATGATAGTATAACTGCCACAGGTGGTTATTTCTCATCCTTTTTCCTTTTCCCTTTAGATTAATTTTATATTATGTCTAATGAATACAGGCTGTGTAGATGCTGTATTCACCTAAATAACTGGTCATCTGCTATAACAACCAAAACACCACCTCTGCTTAATATACTTTAGGGAGGTAGCTGTGAAACACCATTATAATAGATGTCTGGGGCAGGAATGCAGAATCACAGAATGTTAGCAGTTGGAAGGGACCTTGAAAGATCATCTAGTCCAACACCCCTGCCAGACTAGGATCCTCCTAGAGTAGGTCACACAGGAAAGTGCATAGGAGGGTTTTGAATTTCTCCAGAGAAGGAGATTCCACAACATCTCTGGGCAGCCTGTTCCAGTACTCTATCACCCTCACCCTCCTTATGTTTATGTGGAACTTCCTATGCTCCAGTATGAACCTTTTGCCCCTAGCCCTATCATTGGACATCATGGAGAAGAGCCTGACTCGGTCCTCCAGACACATATCCTTTACATATTTGTAAACATTAATCAGGTTGCCCCTCCGTCTCCTCTTCTCCAAGCTAAAGAGACCCAGCTCCTACAGCCCTCAGAGAATGTTCCACCCTCTTAGTCACCTTTGTGACTCTGTGCTGGACTCTTTCAAGCAGTTCTTTGTCCTTCCTGGACTGTACTTCCAGATAAGACCTCACCAGGGCAGAACAGCAGGGGAGGAGTGCCTCTCTTGACCTACTAACCTCACCTCTTTCAATGCATCCCAGGTTGTCATTGGCCATCTTGGCTAAAAGGGCACATTGCTGGCTCATGGTCATCCTTCTGTCTACCAGGACCCCCAGGTCTTTTTCCCCTATGATGCTGTCCGACAGGTTAGTCCCCAACCTGTAATGGCACATAGGGTACCTGCCTTTGTTGTATTTCATTAAATGTTTACCTGCTCAACCCTTCAGCCAGTCCAGGTCTCACTGAATAGCAACATAGCCTTCTGGTGTGTCAGCCACTCCTCACAATTTAGTGTCATCAACAAACTTGCTGACAATGTATTCTGTTCCCTCATCCAGGTCACTGATGAATAGATTGAATAGTACTGGTCCTAGGACCAACTCCTGAGGGATTCCACTAATATATCTGGGCCTCGAACTAGACCACAACTCTCTGACTTCTTTCCTTCAACTAGTTCATAGTCCACCTCACTAACCCACCATCCAGGCCACACTTCCTCAGATGGTGTAAAATGTTTTACTGAAATCAAGATAAAGTATATCCACTGCTCTACCATCATCTATCCATCTGGTTATGTCCTTATAAAAGGCTATCAGGTTGGTTAAATTTCCCCTTGGTAAAACCATGGTCACTGCTCTTAATGACCTTCTTATCCTTGATATACCTAGAGACAGTGTTGAGGATAAGGTATTCCATCACCTTTTCAGGGATAGAGGTGAAGCTGACCATTGTATAGTTACCCAGCACCTCCTTCTTGCCTTTTTTGAAGACAGGAGTGACATTTGCTTTCCTTCAGTCCTCAGGCATCTCTTCTGTTCCCTATGACTTACCAAAAATAACAGAGAATGGCCTAGCAATGTCTCTTTCCAGGTTGTGAGAGGTTACATAATGAATTGGAACAGAGTGCTTTTTCATTATAGTGCCCTTGATGTAAATCTTCCAACTGTGGCTGATGGAGTAACAGGGCTCCTGCCTGCTTTGTTATTAGTGATACTATTTTTTAGTTACTGAGGTGCCTATCAATTTTTAGTAGGCTTCCTACAAGAAAACTGGATTACAAATTTGGACTTCTTTCTTCAAAACTGAAGAAGCTGAACAACAAAATGTATTTACTCAAGCCGGGTTAATAACTTCTAATAATTTATACTACAATCACAAATCAATTACAAAAAGAGGCATTTTAAAATTATTTTTTAAAGTGAAACAACAAAGCTTTTCTCAGATCAAAGAAAGCAATGAAAAATAAATTATCTAAACCAAACAGAACTCTGAAATATGCATGAAAAGTAAGCCCATAGGAAGCTCATACCTTCCTCATATTCCAGCTTGTTCTCTTACCCTAAGAGACTTAGATTTAGATGGGTAACTCTCCACTGCAATAGTTTGTTGTGTATAAATGTAAGCTAGTAACAAACACCAGAGCATGAAGAAGTGTGATTTCTACTTCCAAACTTGAGTTTAAAAACTGAGGTAAAAAAAAAAAAAAAATTGATCATTTAACAGGAAGTAAATTATTTAGAATATATGTGACCTAAGAAAAACAGAGGTTCTAAATGGCGTACTTCGGGGTGAAATCCAGACTACTGACAATTGTTTGAAAAACCTGAAGCACTGTAATATATTTTATATTCCCTGGGAGAAAAACTGATCCTGATTTTCTTGATGTTCATTGCACATACCTTAATAAACAGATGAAGGTGGTACAGCATAGTGACAGAACAGTATATATGATGAAATTCAGATGTCAGAAACCCTAGAACAATATTAGAGGTAATAGTGTGTTTCAGCATGGTATTTTAGAATCAAACACATAAGTTTTAATGCAATATTTACCTCCAGACAATACTTTCCATCCTAGATGCTCCATTTTTTTTCTGGCTCCTTGCCCTCTCATGTTTTTACCGTTATAATAATTATGACAGTAATGTACAAACTCCAAAATAGCTAATTGTTCATTTCAATAAAACAGAAGTTTTTTTCAGATCTTAAATTTTATAACATACACTATGTAAACATAAAAAGATACAATCAGTCATTTATTTTCTTTAAAATTACCCTATAAACAAAAATATTCCATTGTGAAGACATTGAAGCTGTATATTTTTTCCCTAAATAGTATTTAGTAATTTTTATTTTTTTTTAACTGCATAGGCTCAGATAAATATGTGCTTTCTATTGAGATATCCAAAAATGAAAAATTAAAACTTAATGATAAGTCATGTTCCTAATACTCCTTACTTAATGCCAATATCTGGTTTTGTGAAAACTTCCCAGTGTGTTACATTGTCCCTGATATATAATTCATCTGTATTTTTATTATTAGATCCACTATCTAATAAGGGGCAAAATGCTGTGTAGTGTAATGTAACCCCTAACATTTTTACTTTTATCCCCAGAGCTACTCACATAATTTGCTCATTGTAGTCCTATGAAAATTCTTTATATTTTGACTGTTTGCGGAAATAACACATATTATATCATCTAAAAGATTTCCTTCACTGGTCTGGGAAGTCTAACATTTTAGCTGTTTAGCTGTTAGCGTTTGAGTCATTAAGGGAATTTTCATGTTCAGTACTCTGCAACAGACTCAGCCTTGCATAATTCAAAACAACTTCACACCACTTATGGGAAATAGCCCCTGCAAGACTGTTTGCTTTTCACAGAATCACAGAATCTTAGGGGTTGGAAGGGACCTCGAAAGGTCATTTAGTCCAACCCACCTGCCAGAGCAGGATCACCTAGAGCACATCACACAGGAACGCGTCCAGGCGGGTTTCGAATATCTCCAGCAAAGGAGACTCCACAATCTCTCTGGGCAACCTGTTCCAGTGCTCTGTCATTCTCACAGTAAAGATGTTTTTTCTGATGTTTACGTGGAACGTCTTATGTTTCAGTTTGTACCCATTGCCCCTAGTCCCATCACTAGATATCACTGTAAAAAGCCTGGCTCCATCCTCCAGATACTCGCCCTTAACATATTTGTAAACACTGATGTGGTCGCCCCTCAGTCTCCTCTTCTACAAGAGACCCAGCTCCCTCAGCCTTTCCTCATAAGGGAGGTGTTCCACTCCATCATTTTTGTGGCTCTGTGCTGGACTCTTCTCAAGCAATTCCCTGTCCTTCTGAAACTGAGGGGCCCAGAACTGGACACAATATTCCAGATGTGGTCACACCAAGGCAGAATAGAAGGGGAGGAGAATCTCCCTTGACCTACTAACCACATCCTTTCTAATACACCCTGGGATGCCATTGGTCTTCTTGGTCACAAGGGCAAATTGCTGGCTCATGGTCATCCTCCTGTCCGGCAGGACCCCCAGGTCCCCTTCTCCTACACTGCTCTCCAGCAGGTCAGCCCCCAACCTGTACTGGTACATGGGGTTGTTCTTCCCTATATGCAACACTCTACACTTGCCCTTGTTGAATTTCATCATGTTTCTCCCCACCCAACCTTCCAGCCTGTCTAGCTCTCACTGAATGGCAGTACAACCTTCTGGTGTGTGAGCCACTTCTCCCAGTTAGTGTCATCAGCAAACTTGTTGAGGGCACACTCTGTTCCCTCATCCAGGTCGTTGATGAAAATACTGAATAGTACCAGTGCCAGTACCGACTCCTGAGGGTCCACCTCACTACCTGATCATCAAGAGCATGCTTCCTCAGTTTATCTATGAGGATGCTGTGGGAGACAGTGTCAAATGCTTTACTGAAATCAAGATAAACCACATCTACTGCCCTACCATCATCTATCCACCTAGTTACTTCTTCATGGAAGGCTACATGGTTGGTCAAACATGACTTCCCCTTGGTAAAACCATGTTGGGTGCTCTTAATGACCCCCTCATCCTTGATATGCCTAGAGATAGTGCCAAGATCAAGTTGTTCCATTACCTTTCCAGGAATGGCTGTGGTGCTAACAGGTCTATAGTTACCTGGGTCCTGATTTTTGCCCTTCTTGTAGACTGGAGTGACATTTGTTGTCCTCCAGTTCTTAAGCACCTCTCCTGTTGCCCATGACTTACCAAAGATGATGGAGAGTAGCCTAGCAATGACATCTGCCAGTTCCGTCAGCACCCACGGCTGTATTCCATCCAGACCTATTGATTTATGGATGTCCAGATTGCTTAACTATTCAATCTTTCCCATTCCTCGTGTATGATATTTTTAACCATTTCTTAATTCTTTCCTCAGTTAAAGACAAAGGCTAAAGTGACATCAAGTGATTACCACAAAACAGTGACAGATCGTTAAGATCTGGGAAGTTCTGAAAAGTTAAATTTATCTGACAAGTCTTCTGCAACTAATCAATTTCCATATTTTTACCTAATACATTCTTTGTTCATATTCATGCAAGTAGGAAAACCTCTATAGTCAAGTGCAGTCTGACCACATTATCTTTGGTAAGCATGGAATCTTGTCCATGATTAGACTTAACAAAGTTCTGAAAAAGTTCTAACTAGGATTTAATTGGAGAGTTAAAGTGAAAAATTTAGCCTGATTACTAAGAAAAAAAGTATTTCTAAAGTATTTCTTAAAGGACATCAGAAAACAAGAAGGATATAAGATACTATGCGTAGGTTAGCTGACCAAAACACTAACTTTTTATTTGGTTTGGTTTGGTTTTTTTCCGAATGCACAGCTTTCAGACAAAGTCAATAATGAATCAGAGATTATTTAGAATTAAAACTGTGCTAAAAAAAGTGAAATCTATTACTGGCTGAGTGGTATTGCTGAGGGTTCAGTCTTGCGTTGAATTACACTTTGTCTGAAAGTGTAATTCAGCAGGTCTTTTCTATGTCTATCTACATGTAGCTGTAAACTAAATTTGGATTTTAATCTAGTGTGCTGTAAGTTATACTTTTCCTTTTTCCACATATTAAGTAACTTGCTGTACTTTAGATTTGTTTAATCTTTACTTGGAAATACATTCAGTTTAAAGATTTAAAAAAATATGGTTCAGAAATATTCTCTTAGTGCAGCTATTAAGTGAGTGACTAATATAAGCAACAAAGTTACAAAGTTCACTTTCAGTGTTGGTTTTTTGGGGGGGTTTATTCTTTTTATTGTTTTGGTTTTTTTGTCGTGTTTTGTTTTGTTCATTTTATCTTGGACTTCTAAAAATATACTTTTCTAGATTTAAGTTTTATACATACTCTTTCACTAAAACTCAGAGAGCTAAATCAGAAAACATGTAAGAAAGCATAAATTCATGTTAATGGTTTGCTGTCAATATAGACAAATCTGCAGAAAAAATGCAAAAACAAAAAACCCTTTCTAACTTGCATGCTGAAATAAGTGGACAAAGTATCTGGTTAAATCTTGCCTTTTTTCTGAATTTGACTGTCTCTCAGGTTTGTACACCTGAATTCTACTATTAATTTTAGCATTAACATCTTAAAAAAAAATTAGAATTTCTAAAACACAGCTATCATTAAAGGAAAAAGCAAAAAAAATAATTAATGAAAACTAGGAACTTCCAGATCAACCACTGAAACATTTAGTTATAAGGGAGTATGCTTGGAAATATTCTAAAATACTTGGAAAAATACCTGGAAAATCAGTTTGATTTAAAACTGCTACTCAGGCACAGGAGTTCATGCTTAATTACATACCATTATTTTAAAAGATTTCTGTTATGGCAGATAAGAGAAATTCTCCAGATTCTGTAAAATTACTCTTTCAAAATGCTCCTAAAAAGGTTTAATGCAGGAGATGAGTGATTAAGGTAAATAAGACTTCATGTAAGAAAATGAGCAGAAAGAGTACATAGCAGATAATTTAAATCCTTTTTCTCTTTATATTCACTCTCCGATATAAGATTATGTAGCATTGGAAAGAGAAAGAAATAAACTACAGATTCTCTTCTACTTAGTTACTTTCACAGCTCTCAATTTTTTAATAGATCAAAAGTAAAGATAACATTTCAGGAGGAGCTTATCTTTTCAATTAGCTTCAGAAATGGGAGGACTATGAGTTAAAGAAAAAGGTATGTCCAATTTAAAACAAATAATATTTCTTTAGTAATTTCTGCAAGGAATAGATTTGATTGTTCACATTTAATCACAACATCTCATATTTCTATATAATAGTGAGGTCCTTGGCAAAAACTCTCCTGTATTTATTTCTTTGAAGTTTACTAAGCTTCTTGTACATCATAAAAGTAGTAAACCAACACTGTAATAACCTCCATTTCATATTAGCTTTTGTAGAATAGAGGGAACTCCAGAACTTGTGCTGTTCTGAATTACTCCTTAAAATTCTGTTTCAGACCATAAGCAATACAAATGAGGAGTTACTGCTTTTCTAAATTTCCTTAGGATCCATCAGAATTTCTTCTAGTTTATTTCTTACATGTAGGCATTAATTTTTTTTGACAGAGAAAAACTCAAAATCTGTACCTTTTCCTTTGGCCTTAGGTCAGTGTTTCCTTATTTTTAAATACCTCCATTTTGTCCTTCATGACAGTAAAAAAAAATAATCTTTTAACAAGATTCCATGTTCTTATGGATGACAGTATTTGCACAAGCCTCTAAGAGTCTGGAAAGACATGATGCATCATTATACATTTGTGTAGTCAGAAGGAAAAGCCACGTTTCATACACATATAAGAGAAATTTAAAAGGAAAACCAAAACATTTCATAAGAGGCAAAAAAAAATATGTTTACATTAAAAAATACACTATTCTAAATTTAAATAAGGTAGTGGGGTAGGGCAACAGGGGTGACTCATGTGAGAAGCTGGCTACAAAATCCTGACCCACCTCTGGCCAAGGCGAGCCCACCAGCAAGGGTGAATGCCCCTCTGCGATTAACATATTTTAGAAGAGGAAAGGAAAACTGCTGTAAGATCTTCCGGGCAGAGGAGATGCTCTCACCTGCAGTCCGTGATGGATCATGGTGGAGGAGCCCATGAAGGACCACTGTGGGACAGATGTGGACCTGCAGCCATGGAGGACCTCAAGCTAGGGGAGGTGGCTGCATCTGAAGAAGGCCATGACTGTGGGAAGCCCACAGTGGAGCAGTCTGTTCCTGAAAGACATGCCCTGTGGGAAGAACTCATGTTGGAGGATTTAGTGAAGTACTCTCTCCCATTGGAGGGACCCCACACTGGAGTAGGGGAAGACTGAGGAGTCCTTCCCCTTGGGAGGAAGGATGGGCAGAAGACAAGGTGTGACAAACTGACTGCAACTCCCATTCCCCATCCCCCTGTGCCTCTGGCATGGGGGACATAGAGAAACTGGGAACAAAGTGAGCCTGGGAAGATAGGAGGAGTGAGGTAAAGGATTGGTGATAAAATAAAATAATTTTTCCCTAAGTGTGTCTTTTTTGTCAGTGACCAAAACTGGTGAGTGAACCCTGTCCTTCACTCAACATATGAGCTTTTTGCTACATTTCCTGCTCCCATCCCACCATGGGGATGTGAACACGTGGCAACGTTTCCTAGTTGGCTGTGCCTAAATCATGAGAATTTCTTTAGCAGTAATGCTTCTAATCAATGAAAACAGTGTTCTTAAGACCCTAAAGCAGAACTAATCAGAACCTGCACTAGCATAGAGGTGTCCACAAGGCAAAATGTCATAGTGCACTGCTGCTTGAGAAGGACATAGCTGGAAACTTGCAGTGTGGAAATTCATGGGACTGAACTGCAGGCCCATAGGTTCAGCAGAAAACAGCAAGATGCCTTGTTGAAAGAACATGATTTTCATTTACCAAGCATTTCTACAGTAAAAGGTAAACAAGCAAAAAGGTGGACACACTTCCACTCAGCTGTGAGAGGGGCTGAGATCTGAGAAGGTTCTTACCTGTTCCAATAAAAGAAAGGTAGGACTCTTTGCTAACCTCCCTATCATTCCCCCCCCCTAAGAGAGCTGTAGTAAACCCAAAAGGATGGAAAGAAGATCCTTGGAAACCTGTCCTTTTAGAAACTAAAAAAAAAAAAAAAAGCTTATCACTTATAAAAATGAACAATATATAATCCTGGTTTGAAAACACTAGGTATCTTTTGGCAGCCTGGATTCCATTATTGACATTTTAAAGATGGTGTTTTTCCATTTCAGTTTAATGTTTTAGCTTACTTTAAGGAATACTATGGAATTAATCACTTTCTCTTATGACAAAGAGGACCAAAAGAAAGACAATTTATAAGCAACTGTCTGATGAATCTCCTTCTGAGCACTGTTTTGTTGTAGTACTAAATTGTCTGTTTTTCCTAAACTTATATACAATGGAAATCTAGAATCTAAGAAGCTGGAATCTACATTTTTCACTTACTTGTGGTGCTTTAAAGAGGCCAAATCCATTCTCTCTTTTCTTCAGATCTTATTTTTCACTTTCAAAATTGAATTTTTAACTGATTTTTGTAACTAAGGTTAAGTCTTACTAAATACAATATTTTGTCTTCTTACAGCACAGTAAGATCTTTTTGGGACTAGAAGGGGAAAATGGAAATGCTGGAAAACATGTGCTTTTACTTTATTCAATTAAAAAAAAATAAAAGAAAGAAGAACATGGCACAAGTCATAATTTTTAGTTCTTTGTCTGATTCATACAAAATTTGAAACTCTACCTCTTTTCTTTCTTTTTTTTTTTTTTTTTTTTCCCCTCAAAAATTACAATAGTCTATAGCTTTACTGGCACTTATCTCCCAAAAGTAAATCCAGAGTGAGTATTATAATGACACAAATAAAAAGGTTTTAATTTCCAAAATCTATTAAAGAGTTATCTCTTAAAATAGAAAACGGGTTTGAAGACCAAATGAAAGGCAATATCTGAATAACGCTAATTCCCAGGAGAATTCATGGCACCTCCCAGACACTGTAAAGGTTTTATAAATGTTGTCTTCTGCAAAGTCGTCTGCAAACATCATAAAGCCTTTGATAAATATGTCTACCAGCCTTTTTGTTTGAGGAGAAATATTGAACTTCCTGCCATTATGATTATAAAGTAGGGAAGATTATTTCAGAATATGTTTTTTAAAAATATTTGATTAATGGCTTCTCTTTTTCCTTGGTATCAAGTTTCAAATTACACATAAAGTTAAGTGTTTGAAAGAAATCTTCCTTAACAATACAAGGCTGGCAAAACAATCTATTTAGAAGGCATTTGTGAGTAAACACAAACATACAGAGCCTGGAAAAAAAAAATAGTTTGGCTGCATGATCTGGAATATAAGAAAAAGCAGGCAAAATTCTGCACTGCAGGAAAACAATATTGTGGTTTGTATTGCATCAAGCAAAATTTTTATCTCTTTGGCAGAGTCAAAATACATCTTGTTTATCTACAATTACATACTGATATTTGTATCAAATTAATTTTATCTGATGATTCTTTCAATTATAATGTTCATAGTGGTGGTGATGTGTGGTTTTTTTTCTACAGAACACTAAAAAAAAAGTCAGCAAAATATCACAGACTTCAAAATCAGCACAGTTAAAAGGCTTTCAGTGGATTATATTGAGATACATGCCATGTTGCTGTATGAAAACATTATCAGTAAAACAAAACTTCTGCACTTACAATATTTTGCATACTTGTTGCTGTTATAATGCAGCCAGAAAAGTGAATAATTTAAACCACTACTTTTTTGAATAATGATAAAATCTGTATTGCCTTTCTTCATAATGCATTTCTAATTATTTCCCCTTTACTTTGAAAGTAGAAAATACCACTATGCAGTCAATCAAATACTTCAGGGACAATCTAGACAAAAGCATTTAAATTCTTCACCTGACCTCATATCCAAACTTCAGAGAGACATTTCCATCAGTATAAAATGTACACATTTGGATTTTTTACCCTACCTTGCATTGAGACTGTCAGAAAACATTTGACTAGAAACATTCAGAATAGTAAAGAAAAGGGGAATAAAAAATCAGGACTAATTGCTGCAGACTAGACCTACACTTGATTGTTGACCTTGAGAATCAGACTAGTCAGCAACTTTCCCCTCACAGATGTGGCATAGCAGCCATCAAGGGTAGCTCCTTCTCCTCTAGTTTACTGACCTCAGGTACAATCACATGCGAGAGGAAGAAAGTAATCTGTCACTGTTCATCTTTACCTCTGTCTTCAGACAGAAAACATTAAAATGGTATTCACCTTAAATGGAAATAAATTCAGTTTGTTACATTAATTTAGAAATTTATAATGAGAAATTACTAGGTTGACTCACAAAAAAATTTATTTTACTGCCATCACAGTATCACACTATCAAACCTCTGTAAAGTTTGATTCTTTTGTGTTAAATAATCAATTAATTAACAAGTACTCCACAAAACCTTGGTAACTGTAAAACTGAGATCAGTCTCCTACACAAACCTTAAAACACCTTAAAAACCAAAACAGAAAAAGGCCCAATCCAAATGCACTGGTTTTGTATTAATTTACAAAGTCAATGTGTTATAAAGACAGCTAAATGGAGGCAGTCCTTTGAGAAAGAATCATGAGAGGAACTCAATAGATGTATTTCATACAGCATAAACATGCCATTGTGTATAACAAAATAATAGTAGCACCTGGAATGTAATTTTAGAATGTATTCTTTGGACACAGCTTTGTGCAGCCTGGTCTAGAGGAAGATATCCCTGCCTTTGCAGGGAGTTTGGAAACATCTCCTAGGTCCCTTACAACCCAAACCATTCTATGATATGATTATTGAGCTAGTTTCACGCCTACCTTTCACACACAACTTTCCTGATGAAATTTAGAACTTAGTGGATTAATAATTTAAAAAATTTTAAAAAATAAAGGCTTATGGGGATTTTTACCTGGACATCAGCAGATAATAAAGAAAAGGAATCTATGTAGGGAATATGTTGTCTTTCTTCCAATTATAAAATCTCATACCCTGGACAACTGCCTATAGGCTCCTTGCCTAATAAAAAAAGGTTCTCTAATGTGGTCATGTAGGACATATCACCTTTGGAGTGTTATTTTGAAAGACTTGTGGGTGTTGGTTGATTAAAAACTCAATATGAGCTGGGTATGACCCAGAAAACCAGCAGTATCCTGGGCTGCATCAAAACAATTATGGCCAGCAGGTCAAGGCAGGTAATTATTGCCCTCTATTCCACTCACATGTAATCCTCTCTGGAGCACTACATCCAGTTCTGGAGCCTCCAGCACAAGAAGGACATGGAGCTGTTAGAACAAGTCCAAAGGCAGGCCACAAAGACGATTAGAGGGCTGGAGCAGTTCTATGAATACAGGCCGAGAGAGCTGAGGTTGTTCGGGCTGGAGAAGTGAAGATTCTGGGGAGACCTAGCAGCCTTCCAGTATTTGAAGGGGGCCTACAGAAAAGCTGGAGAGGGAATTTTTATATGGACTTGTAGTAATAGGACAAAGATTAATGGTTTTAAACTGGAAGAGGGTAGATTTAGGTTAGAGTTTGGGCAGAAATTCTTCATTATGAGGGTGAAACACAGAAATAGGTTGCCCAAAGGAGCTGTGGATGTCCCCTCCCTGGATGTCTTCAAGGTCAGGTTGGAAGGGACTTTATGTAACCTGATCTAGTAAGAGGTGTCCCTGCATAATATTACTTTTATTCTATTTCTTTGGAACAGACAGTATGTAATAAAGACAAAAAAAAATATCTGTAAATTATTGCCTAAATTGCACAACTTTATAAAATATATTGATTTAAATTTATTTTATGTTAACTCCATTATTGCATAGTAGTTGTAATAACAATTTTAACATTTACTTGGAAATAAAGAACATAATTATTCTCCCTTGCAACCAAACACTCCTGCTGGCTGCTCAGAAGAAAATAAACAGGTGAAGGTGCTTTCCAGTCCAACATTTTTTAAATGTTTAGTTGACTTTGGGCAATAGTATGATTACATCAAACAAACCTGTGCTTTTGTGCACACTAAATTTCCAGGAATCTTTTAGTCCTAATATTTTTAGAGAGTAATTTTATTATAAGAAATAATACCTTTTTGTCATTATAACAAGGGTCATAAGCTTTTGAATATAAAAAAATAGAAAATGTTCAATGTCTCTAAACTTTAAAACCTGAAGCCATCTAAAACAATAACTAAAAAAAAAAAAAAGAAAGAAAAAGAAAATGTGAATTTTACTCAGGTTCAAATGGAGTTTCATAAAATTCTGACTGATAAGGCAAATATTCAAAGTAGGTGTTAAACATCTGCCATTTGACAAACCAGAGCAGGATCAATAAAAACTAAATTTCAGCCCCCTCATTTTTATTTCTCTAGAATAAGATTTCTGTTCACTATCTCTTTTTCCTCCTAATTTGCAGAAATACCTTTCTAGCTTTATTTGTAACCATATGAAGTAAACTGCATCCATACAATCTTCTGCCTGATAATATCTTCATTTAGGAAAAGATAAATTATTCTTCTAATGCCTAAATGTGTGGCTCAGGTGTTGCTTATCAATGATCTCATGTTTGCAACATAGTAACTTTAAAGAAAAAAAAAATTCCTTTTCCCTTCTTGGCTTGCTTCCTCCCATTTGGATTTTATCTCTGCCTGTCTATTGAAAATTTCTTAATGTATTATCAAGACACAACATGAGCAGTAATTAATAGCTTCAGAACAAAAAGACATACTTGAATCAAGTATGATAGCAATTTTTAGTAGGTCTGAAAGCAGCAGGGCTCCAAAACTGAAGGTTTTATGCCAAATGTCTTTTAGAGTGCTCTGCAAATGTGACTAGAAGTGTAGTATATTCTGACAAAACATATCTAAGGAAGGGAAAAATTAAATTCCTTAATTGAGGTATGAAAGATTTATGTTCAAGCAGCGAGGTGAAGAAAATTAATACCACTCTAATGAATTGAATGAAACCGAGACAATTGAAATGAATTGAAGACACACCTCAAGTCATTTCAGTGCTTTTATATCTGGGGAAAGGAAAAAAGAAAGATTCTCCCAGGAGCCAGGCACAGATGATCTACTCCTGGTACTGCTCTAAGATTCTACCTGTTGGATCTTTTTGTGTGTGTGCAGTGAAACAAAATTAATTTCCCTGGCTAAAGAACTTCTGTTTCTTTGGGGACTGGGGATAGTCTTTGGTCTAAAATCCAAATCCCAAACTCATTAAACTAAAGACCAAATTCCAAGCGTGCTCATGTTCTCTTTTATGATTGCAGAATTATAGTAACTTGATTTTTTTCCACTCAACTACATTTCGCAGTATGTTTAGAAACAGAAATAAAGGTTAGTAACTAGCATCGTAATGTAACATCACATCACTTGAAAATCAATATTGGGATAAAGCAATACAATACAGAATATAAACATCAGAAATGCTTCAGTTCTAAACCTCATCAACTGCACTTTGTGGGAGAGACATATTATCCTTACTTTTTTTTTTTTTTTTACAGTAAAAATAAACTTTCCAAACACTACTACTGCTACACTCCAAAGAAGATGGACATTTCAGGCATTGAGAAAGGATAAAGCCCTGTGATTAACAGGTAGCTAAACACATAAAAGTAATGTTACATATAGCCTTTACATATGGAAGGAGATATGGAAGATGTGCATCAATGAAAAGGCATTGTTAAGTGCACTCTATAACTTTTGTTGTTTCTTTGTTTGTTTTGTAAGAATAGCTTATCTTCCTTTTGCTTTCTTTTCTAGAGGAAAATTACATGAAGAAACAAATTCAAGTAGGATGTTTTTCTATTCATAAAATTTTAGGAGAACATGAGAGACATAGCTGCCTCAATACCTGATTCTTATTTACTAAAACTGTTAATGTTTAAGCACAGTGTACTCAAAAGAATTTTAGTCAGACAAGGTTCCTGCTGAAATCAAAGTCAAATGAATAAATGGTGTAGGACTTGGTAAATAAGACACAGTGGGAGCACCTTACTGTTTTTAAAAATCATGGATAATGTATTAATTTTGTTGAAACTCAAGATACAGTAACCAGTTATTATTACTATAATAAAAAATATCAAGGACAAGGAATTTTTATCTTACTCTTCTCTGACGCACATTCTGTTGTTGTGTCTCAGGACAGAGATCTAAAAAAAAAAGTAAAATTAAAAAGCATTTGATATTACCAATCATTGTCAAATGTTATGGTTTTATGCATACACAAATTCATGTTTATTTTTAAAAATAATGGGAAATAATTATGACTCATAAACATTGTAATACCTGATACATACCTGAAAAGAACAAGTAACAATAAAAGTGGAAGTGCACTTCTGCAGTTCTTTTTCTCCTCTTTTTAAATGTACCTGATGTTCCTGAATTTTCTTGGAAGTTATCTTATGAATTTCAAATAATATCAGATACATATTTAATTGCAGTTTCCATAAATGAATGTTTAAGTGATGTCATAAGTTAAAGTTCAAAATTATACAGAATTCATTAGTTGTACCATTTCCAAATACATGCCTTTGTAATTCTTGAAACATTTTTTTTCCAGGCTTGAATTGGTTCAGAGATTTTAATGGCATTTAAAGATGAATGGAGAGAAAAACTCAATACTATAAAGCACTTAAATGCATTGTTTTCAAGGTTGCATAAAGCATATGAAATACTATAAATTGTCTCAGGTTTTTGGTATTTATCTTTGGAAAATTAGGAATGAAGTAATAATATTCACATAATAAAAACGAGAGTTGGCTATCAACATTAAGTTCAGTGTTGGTACCTCTGATCATGTTGCAACACAATTATTTATATGTAGAGTTTAAATATGCCATTGCAGAACTCTGCAATATTTCATAATAAATTATGAAAGTTCAATCAGATTGATTTGAGAATTGATACTTTACTCAAAAGTTATTAGATCAGGTGTAATACCTATACCAACATTTCTGATGTGCACAACTTAAGATTTTAATACATTAAAGAAAGAAAGTCCAAAAGCTCTAATCAGCAATTTTCCTCACACCTTTTTCTGTCAGTATGGGTATGTATGCACCCCTAGCATGAAACCTAGACATGTAACATTCACATAAGTATTTCATACTTTTATTTAGAAAAACTAAAAGTTGTTATAAGTCTGAAATTGTAAGAGCTGCCAGGTTGAAAAATAATAACAGATACTATTACAAATCTGAAATCTACCATACTGGTGCATAAAGGTCTTGACTTCAGCCCTGCAATAATTAGAGATGCTGAATCTTAAGTGCCCAAAAAGGAGAAGACTGACTGCTTCCTGGAAGTATATTTCACTTTCTGGGGACAGAGGAAGAAGCTTTACTTAAGCAATTTGACTGTATAAAATAAGGAATACTTGGAGGGAATATGGAGTCAAGATTTTTGAAATACATTATTGTGAATATGGATAAGTTACAGAAAGCAGATAAAAGTAAAAATTGCAATCAGGATTTATATTAGAAATAGTATATGATCAGTTCCTGACATGGCTGACTACATGGTTTATTACTGCCCTGCACATGCAGCAGTGGGTCTAAAAAATTGTTGATAATTCCAATTCCTCTGAAAAAAAAAAAAAAAAATGCACACCAAAAAAACCCTACCAAGCAAGCATTTACAAGCGAGTAAGCAAAAAAAAAAAAAAAAACAACACAAAAAACCCCAACCAAATCTAACCAAAGGTGCAGAACTCACAACTTTATTTCTATGTTCGTGCTAGTTAGGCTTTGAGCTCATTTACTTCATAAGCTGAATTACACTCCTGTGAGTTATCCACACTTCTAAACTTGGCAAGGTTAAAGTTGTAATTAGCAGTGACCTTAATGTTAATTATTAGTTTCCTCCTTTTGAATCTAATGGAATAATCTAGTCACATTAAAAACTTTCTATAGCCCACCTTTAAGATCAGTGACTGATCTTGTCACTTCTCAGATTTGTTGAGATGTTTCAAGTGGGGGTTTGATGGTCAGTATCTATATGTAGGGCATGAGAAGGAGCACATTATATCCTGCAATAATTATTTAACTGAAGGGGAAGGCATATCTTTCAAGTTAGAGGAAAGGCTACTGAACTATTTAGATTGAATAAACCAAACACTTCTTTTAAGTTAAAAATCTCTAAGAATCAGTGAGAATACATAGGACCATTTCTGGCCTTCCTTGCTTCTCCAGTTGCTGCAGTGCAACAGGTATGGGGCTTTGGAAACTGAGGGCCAGGTGAGTGAGGATGGAAAGGAAGGTCCATTTAGGAAGACACCCAGGGTGAATCAGTCACCCCACACCTTAGGACTAGTTCAAGGAAAAAAGGAGGGTACTTGTGATAGGTGATTCCCTTCAGTATTATGCAAGACTACTGACTACTCTTTCCATCATTTACCAGTAATCTTGGTAAGCTGGGCAAGTCCCAATAGACTGGAGAGTGATATTTGTGACAATCATCTGCAAGAAAGGCCAAAAGCAGGATCCCAGAAATTACAGACCTGTCAGCCTGACCTTGGTGCCCAGGAAGGTCATGGAACAAATCATCTTGAGTGTCATTGTGCACCACATACAGAACAATCAGGTGATCAGGTCCAGTCACAGGTTTATGAAAGGCAGGTCCTGTTTGATGAACCTGATCTCTTTCTATGACAAGATGCTACCCACTTGGTGGATGAGGGAAAGGCTATGGGTGTTGTCTACCTGGACTTTCATAAAGCCTTTGATGCTGTCTCCTACAGCATCTTCATGAAAAAATTGGCTGCTCTTGGCTTGGATGGACATGCTCTCTATTGGGTAAAACATTGGCTGGACAACTGGGCCCAGAGAATTGCAGTGAACGGAACTAAATCCAGCTGACAGCCAGTCACAAGTGGAGTTCATCAGGGCTCAGTGTTGGGACCACTTCTGTTTAGCATCTTTATCAATGACCTTGAGCGGGAGATCAAATGTATCCTTATCACCATTTGACTCAGGTTTGACAACAATCCTCTCAATCCCTCCCCTCCTACCGAGGTAGGGAAGGAGAGAGAGAAAAAGAGAGTGACTTTGTTGGATTGAAAACTAAACTACACAGCTTTAATTAAACACTAATGATAAAAAGAAAATATATACAATTATATACGAATATGTTCAGATATGTACAAAAGCCTCTAGACTCACCCCACCCCCAGCAACTCCCACAGCACTCTCCTTAGCTGCAAACAGTCCCGAAGAATTCCGAACTGCTGCTGGAGACAGCACAGAGTGATGAGGGTCAGGAGAGCTCGAGCCTGGGGATCAAAGGTGATGGATGGATGGAGTGGCTACAGACTGGGGTAAGAGTGGCTGGAGAGAAGCCCAGCAGCGAGGCACCTGGGAGTACTGGTTGACAACTGGTTGAACATGAGCCAGCACTGTGCCCAGGTGGCCTGGAAGGCCAATGGCATCCTGGTTCGTATCAGGAATAGTGTGGACAGCAAGAGTAGGGATATAATTCTCCCCCCTTGTACACAGCACTGGTGAGGCCTCACTCTTTAGTACTGTGTACAATTCTGGGCTCTTCACTTCAAGAAGGTTATTGAGGTGCTGGAGCAGGTCCAGAGGAGAGCAGCAAGGCTGGTGAAAGGACTAGAGGGAAAGTCTTATAGGAATAGGCTGAAGGAGCTGGGATTGTTTAGCCTGGAGAAGAGGAGACTCAGGGGAGACCTTATTACTTTCTTCAACTACCTGAAGGGAGGTTGTAGTCAGGTGGGGGCTGGGCTCTTTTTCCAAGCAACTAGCAAGAAGACAAGAAGGTATGGCCTCAAGCAGCTCCAGGAGAGGTTTAGATTGGATATTAGGAAGTACTTCCTCACGGAGAGGGTTAAAAGACATTGGAATGGACTTCCCAGGGTAGCGGTGGAGTTCAAGGAAAGGCTGGATGTGGCACTTAGTGCCATGGTCTAGCCGATGTGGTGGTATTAGGTCATAGGCTGGACTTGATATCTTAAAGGTTTTTTCCAGCCTTGGTGATTCTGTGGTTCTGTGATTCTCCCCCAGTACACAACACTGGCGAGGCCCAACCTCAACTACTGTGTTCAGTTCTGGGCCCCTTACTACAAGAAAGGCGTCAAGGTGCTGGAGCGGGTGCAGAGAAGAGCAACTAGGCTGTTGAAAGGCCTAGAGAACAAGCTTCATGAAGAGGAGCTGAGGGAACCGGGGCTTTTTAGTCTAAAGAAAAGGAGGCTGAGGGAAGACGTTATTGCTCTAGAGCTACCTGAAAACACACCAAATTAGAAGAAAAAAGTTTGTTTCATGAGGCTGTCACTGTTGGCTTTCTCGAGAGTGGGTGTTCTGCTTCAGCGCCATCCGATGTCACCCTTGTGGGGGTATCTCTCTCTCACAGCTGAAAGAAGTCGGTCCCGATCACTTCTCGCACAGCAATCTCTCTCAAGTAGGCAAATACCTAACTTCACAATGTATGTATCAGGAAAATGAACATGCAATAGATCACCAAGCCCACCAAACCAAATCACATCCTGGGGTGGTATCTCACCAAGGTGATGCCTGTTTGGCAGCTAAGTGACATGTTTCCTTATGAAACAGTTACTCTCTTCTGTCACCCTTACTTGTCCATTCCTCAAAAAGCCTGTTTTTCTAGTATGTTGTTCTATCATTTAAGATCAGAAGTATTGGACAATAGTCTTTCTAGATAAATTAGCAATTGGCTTCCAATAATCACTTTCCTCTCCCCCATGTCAGTTTTCCTAGACCTGAAGCTGAATTAATATTTAACTTGAAGGACTAATTTTTACAAGAATTCCAGAAATTAAAAGTTAAATTAAAAAAAAGAGCTATGCATTGAACGAAGATCAAAGATGTGTTCATTGATCATTTAAGAAAAAAACAGGTGCCTTGGCAGAAACTGAGTGACTCTTGTGATATTGGGCCAGTGTGAATTAATTCCTTCTTAACTTATTTACATTAGTATAAATTGAAAACAAGGCCCTGAAGTTGATATGTTACACTGATGAAAGTAAGCACAGAAATTACAAGATTTCACATTGAAATAGGGAAGTGACTTAGTTCACTCATAAAAGTTTGTCCTGGTCTGACCCAGGATGAAGCCACTTTTTTTTTACTGATTATTTGCTGCTCCTCTGGAAGAAGTCTGTGACTTTTAAGGACTGCTCACAGCTCAGGAGAGTGCTGTGGGAGTTGCTGGGTATGGAGGGAGGCAATAGGGTTTGAACATTGCTGAACAACTTTGTATATAACTACATCTATTTTCTTTTATTGTTAGTGTTTAATTAAAGCTATCTAGTTTAGTTTTCAATCCAGAGAGTCTCTCTCTCATTCTCTTTCTTCTTCCCTACCTGGGTGGGAGAGGGAGGGGATTGACAGCATTGTTGTCTCTGGTTTATTTGCTGGTCCTGAGTCAAACCATGATAAAGTACAAAATAATTTCAGACAATATGTATTTGAGAAAATAAATACAAATTTTCATGAATGTAGCCTCTACCAATGGGTAAAAATAGCTTAACTTTTCATGATAGTTTCAAATTATTTATGGTAACTTCTGATTAATTAATTTCAACCTCAGTTGATCAGCTTTGGGGGAGCTTTATGAATGAAGGCCATGGGGTACTGTCCACTCATGTCATACCTTCCCACCCAATTAGTCTGATCAATCATCAGCTGTGATTGGAACATTTTCTATTTTTGCTGCTTTCGTGACACGTGTAATGAGAAAATAGGATGTAGCAGCAGGATTTAAAGACACCGAGTAAATATTAGCTTTATTTATGGAATATTATTTCTTTATGAGGTTGCCACTGGAGGCCTTTAGATCTGACTGTACCAACTGTGAACTGTCAGTTGGTAATGTGAAATATTTGCTATCTGAGGCAAACAATGATAAAATGAAAATAAAAAAATTTAAACTTTATCAAAATTAAAACTCTCTTGAAAATACACTCAATACACTTGTTAAAAGACTTAAATTATTTAACCTTTAATGAATAAATATTTACCCCATATTGATTTATTAGGAATTTCAAGTTAGAAAATCCGATATTTCAGTTTGTTGATTAGTTTTAATGATTTTCTTTGCAAAAGCCAATTATCTACGGAATACTTAAGTCCTTGCAATGGCTGGTGAGTTACAAGTAAATACAAACACTGGAAAAGCAAGAGGGTTCAGAAAAGGGGCTGAGTTATTTTTCTACCAAAATCTTCTACTAGTGGAGAAGTGATATTAACAGATCAAAGGCACACCTTATGAACACCTGCAAAGAAAAATAACCAGAAAAGTGTTCTCCAAGACATGGATCTATAAACATACTATTAATTCACCACAGAAGAAAAAGAACCTGAAAATATACTAAAAATTCTGTCTTGGCATATCATCCAGAAATCTTAATCATATCATGGTTAATTTTATGTCTGTGTAAGACACTTTCCTTATATAAGACAGTACACAGGAGAGCAGAACATGATTTCTTAAATACTGTCTAGCTGAATGTAGAATTACAACAGGAATTAATAGCTCCTAGTGACAGCATTTTAATTTCCAAAATCTTCTTCATACATTTCTACTAAATGATAATTTTTAAATATTAATAGGTCTTTCAAAGCACAGAGGATGCATTATCTTTCTCTTCCTACTTAACTACCTATTATCTTGAGCAAATATTTAATATTCAGTCAAAGATATTACATCTTCAGTTTTGTATCAAAATAAGAAAACTTGATAAAATACTGACTGTTTTTCAATTTTATTCTTATAAGAAGAGGAAAACAGTGGGAAGTCTTCACAATGCCCTCAGTTATGTTTATAAACAGAACAAAACAACCATGAGACCAATTTAGACAAGATTTGTATGACTGTTTTGTAGTAGAAAATAATCAAGCAACGTAAGTTGCATTCAGTGCCTTTGTTTTCTGTTAGTCTTGACTTCAATATCAAGGCATGCTGTAATTCCTCATCTTCTACTTCAGCAACCCTAAACAATTGTTCGTTGTCTAATTACAATGTCTTCCGTTATTTTCAGATACATAAGAAAGTTATCAACATTTTAATTCACTAGATTCTTTAGTGGCATTTTCCAGACATGCAATCCTGTCCTGCTATTTCAGAAAAAAATTGAACACATAGGCCTCAAGTTTGATATTCCAGAGGTGAGTAAGCTCACTGCAACATGCAGATTGGGCCCAAATCACTGAGGTTATACATTTTTTCTTACATTTCAGGATGGGTTCCCAACTGCAAGGCAGAAACTTTAAGCAACAGTGAACGTTTCAACTCTGAAAAAGTTATTCTTAAAGAAAATGTAAAATTTTCTGCATGGTCATGTTATAGTTTACTCCCATTCTGCTGTTATACATATGATACAGAGGTATTCTTCATCATTATACTGATAAGGACTTAATAAATGCAATAGCTCTCCATTATATATATGCCCATTACATCATACTCTTAAAAGCATGTCTGAACATTATTCTTTCAAGATCACTGCAGGACTCTGCTACTGTCAAAGAGAGCAGTTATATTAATGTGCAATGACAGCAGTGTCAAAATTATGCCTAGACTGATTCATACTAGTTCATAAAAGAGCATCAGAACCTCTGAGAGGGGTAGTGGGTCAGAATATGTGTAAGTGGTCTATATTAGTTCTGCAGGTGAATTTCACCTGTGAGTGATTAAACAGCAATTGTGCTATAGTACCAGCCTGCAGCAGTAACATTAAGGTGTCACACCACTGTACCATTCCATGGATAAAACGGTAGTATTTGTTGTTGATTTATTTTTAATTTTTACCAGACAAAATGTTTTATGTGCAAAACATGTAATATGGAATACTAAAAGAGCAATATTTCTACAGATGCCATACTAATATCTATCCATTTGCTTTTCATTTCTTCTTTTTTTTTTTTTTTTTTCTATTAGGTTTATTTTATGTTTTTCCTTTATGCAAACCTGATGTATAGTCTCCTCAACAAAAGCAAGTGCAACATACCCAGAGAGCATTGTTCATCCACTAAAAAAAATGCAAGTTATGTGATTTGTCCTCTGTCTTTTACTACGGTAAACTCATTGCTAACTTCTGCTGCAGTAACTTAGTCACCTTCACCTTCACAGCATCACTTCAGACCTTTAAGCACCTCTGTTTTCAAGTCTGAGTTTCAGACCATGACATGTCTCCAAAAAGAGCTACAAAACACACTTAACATACGACTAGCATCAATATCCTCATACTGCTATCATGTCAGCTTGTCTATCTCACTTTTATCTTTTCTGCAAGCTGTTCCCAGTAAAAAGCCAAACCTAATTAAGAGAAGGATGTAATACAATTTATCAAATGAAAAAGAAATTATTAGAATGACTAGTGTGGAAACATTCTCATCTTCCCTTAAATCTTACAAATTTCTGTACATTTCGAGATACTCCAACTACTTCAAAGCTATCTGTTATGCATGTTCTTGTCTTTACATTAATCTCTCAAAAAAAAGCTCACTGAATTATTTACTTTCATCCTCCTCTCCTCTGCCCCCTCTTGATGGACAGTCTTAACCATTTAGATATTCTGTCTCTCCAGCCTCTCAAGATTAATGAAACAACCATGTAACTAGATAATTTCTTCATAACTAAAAGCTTGGCCCTTATTTTGTAATAGTGATTTTTGTAAGGTGACTTATTTACATCTACTCTTTTTCCATTAACCCCAAATAACTTGGCAGGAACTCTCTCATTAGCTAGTTTGAACTCTTTATTTGTAACTGTCCTGATAGCATACAACATGTTTGAAAGCTTTTCCCACTGCACAATTATCTTTTCTGTTTCTAGTTTTAGAATAATTTCTTTCTAAGGAGGATTTTCAGAGACAGCAGTCTCAGTCCTCTAAAGGAGATGAAATATTCTACCCCATCTCTTGACTGCAAATGCTTTCCTTTATGCAGAAAAGTAGATTGAAGGTGATAACTTTCAAGGAATATGTTTTCTCAACTTCAATGAATCTTTAAGTTTTGTTAAAATTACAGAATCACAGAATATTAGTGGTTGGATAGGACCTATGAAGATCATCAAGTCTAATCCTCCTGCCAGAGCAAGACAAAAAACCCCAACAAAAAAACACCAAAAAACCCAAACAAAACCAAACAAAAAAACAAACACAAAAAAAAAACCACAAAGAAACAAAACCAACACCAAACAAAACGAAAACAACAACACAAAAAAACCCAGAAAAAAACCCAAACCCAAACCCAAACAAAAAAAACCACAACAAAACCCACACAAAAAAACACCGAACAAGCAAAAAAAAAAAGCAAACAACAACCACACCAAAAAAAACCAAAACAAATTAGAGCAGATCATTCAGAAAGGCATCCAGAAAGGTCTTGAAAGAGTCCAGAGAAGCAGAGTCCACAGCCTTTCTTGAGATCCTATTCCAGTGCTCTGTAACCATCACAGTAAAGAAGTTCTTCCTCACATTGAAGCAGAACTTCCTGTGCTCTAGTTTGAATGCATTGCCTCTCGTCCTATCACAGGGCACAAGTGAAAAGAGCTTGTCCCTGCCTTCTTGACATCCAGCCCTCATGTATTTATAGTAATTAATTAGATGCCCTCCTCAGTTTTCTCTTCACTACATTACACAGCCTCAGTTCTCTTAGCCTTTCCAATTAAGGCAGGTGTTCCAGACCCTTAATCATTCTTGTAGCCCTCTGTTGGACTCTCTCAAGTAGATCCCTGTTCCTTTTGTACTGGGGAGCCCAGAACTGGATGCAATACTCCAAGTGAGGTCTCCAAGTGTGGGCCAAGAAGAGGGGGAGGAGAGCCTCTTTTAATCTGCTGCACACACTCCTCCTAATTTACCCAGGTTACCGTTGTCCCATAGAAAACTTATCGTCTACCAGGACTCCAAGGTCCTTCTCCACAGAGCTGCTCTCTAGCAGATCACTTCCTAGCCTGTACTGCTGTATTTTCTTGCTCCTTCCCAGGTGCAGGACTCTGCACTTGCTCTTGTTGAATCTCATTAGATTCCTCTTTGCCCAGCTGTCCCTTCCAGTGAATCAGCCAGTCCTCCCAGCTTTGTGTCATCAGCAAACTTGCTGAGAAGACACTCTGTCCCATCATCAAGGTCATTGATAAAGATGTTGAACAGAACTGGACCCAGCACTGATCCCTGAGCGACTCCACTAGTTACAGGTCTCCAGCTGGACTCTGCACCTTTTATCACAACTCTTTGGGCTCTATTGTGTAGCCAGTTCTTAATCCACCTCACTATCCATACTTTCATCCCACATATTCTGAGCTTGCTCGCAAGGATGTTACGGGAGACTGTGTCAAAAGCCTTGCTAAGGTCAAGGCAGACTACATCCACTGGTCTCTCTGCATCTATCCATTCAGTCACAACATCATAGAAGGTTATCAGATTAGTCAAGCATGATTTCCCCTTGGTAAATCCATGATGACTACTGATAACCTTTGTCTCTTCCATGTGCTTTGAGATGACTTCCAAAATGAGCCACTCCACCATTTTTCTAGGGATGGAGGGGTGGCTGACAGGTCTGTAATTTTCTGGATCTTTCTTCTTGAAGACTGGAGTGACACTGGCCTTCCTCCAGTCCTCAGGCACCTCTCCTATTTACCCTGATATTTCAAAAATGATGAAGAATGGTAGGGAGATAACATCTGCTAGCTCTCTCAACACTCTTGGGTGCATCTCACCAGGGTCCATGAACTTGTGCACATTCAATTTACATAACTGATTTCTAACCCACTCTTCATTGACCAGTGGAGTGCCTTCCCTCCTCCAGCCTTTGTCTCCTATATCCAGGGTCTGAAGTTCATAAGACATTCAACAACTCTGCCTTCTCTGCATCCTCTGTTACCAGGACTCCCACCTCATTCAGCAGTGGGCCTGTATTTTCCCTATTCTTCCTTTTACCACTGATATATTTGAAGAAGCTCTATGTGTTCTCCTTTACTTCCTTAGCCAGTTTAAGAGGACTGGATAAGAAGTTTTATGTTGTTTAACACAGACCACACAAAGGAACCCTTTGAAGAATAAATTAATTTAGTTTTTATTTTAGAGAATCAAAAGAAGAAAAATCTGTTAAGACTTTTTTACTTGATGGAGCATACAGTAAAGAACTGACCTAAAAGGTTGTTTCAGAAGCATGTAAGTGGTAATATGGACAAAAGAGCTGCCAAAATACCCCAACACCACCACATAACAGCATCATGCTGAAAGAAAGAGTATTTTTCTACTAATGTTTGCTTTTCATGTTACATTTTTTTGCAAAACACCTCTTTAAGAAACATTGGGTGTCTGAGCCAGCACACTGACTTAAGAGCTCAGGGGTTTTTGCAGAACACAGCTTACAAGACCAAAAAGGAAAATTGTGCTGAAGGAGGTAAATGGATGACACTTCCTGCTGAATTAGCTTTATTCTGATCCCATAGTGTAGTAGACTTTTTTCCAAAGAGGATCTTCTTTTGGTTTGAAACAAGTAAGTGAAATTCTACCGATTTGCACATAAATGTAGCACAATAACAGACTCATTTTCCCTCTCCTTTAATATTAAAAAATTAGAAAAATGCATGTGTGTTAACCCTAGTATTTTGGACACTTTCCAGTTAGGATAATTGCATTCTGTGTACTAAAAGTAATCCTGCAGTTTCAATTAAATACAATGTCTTGAGTTCTTGTGCAGTATTACAGTTCACTGCTTAACAGCTGCCACATTTCACTTAGGACATACTTGCATTTCAGTGTTTAATGAGATGAGCTTTATAACAGGGCTTTCAATTAGCTGCACTGTGACTTTTAAACTGCAATCTCTATCAGAAAAATAAGATGCTTTGGGAAGGTTCAGATAGCTTAGAAAAGAGTAAGGTGTCTTTTTTTATGAAAACCCTGAAAATCAGGGTTCCTATCCACTGAAATAAGCAGCAGACTAGGGAATCACAATCAATCTCCTTTTCTTACTTGAGCATATGGAACTTTTTTAAAATTTATTTTTATTTTTCATTAGTTGCATTCTGTGCAAAATTGAACAGTTTCTGTAGGGAAGACTGACCATAAACTCCATCCACAGTCATCAACATCTAACTCTTTTCTCCTCTTACTGAAAACACATCTGATGTCGTTTTGAGGTCCATCAGAATAAATGGAGAACTGGGGAGGCTGTATGGTATAATGAGTGAATAATCTCTACCTATCCGTAGCTGGAGTGGGAGGGAGGTGTGATTGTCATTGCTATATTTTGGCATAAAGGCAGGACCCTAACTAGAAGAAAGGTCTCAGGAATTTTTGAAGAGACATCACAGCAAAAAGTTGAATAAGATACTTAGTTGGAAAGGTAATCTGATGTGGAAGCCACTCTTGTCTTTATCATAGTTCAGCTACAGGTCATGTCTCAGAGTGATGTGTGTGAATTTCACTGCTTAGCTCCCCCCACAAGTTTACCTAATATCTAAAGCAAGCATTCAGAGATTCAAGAATCAAATTTCAGCATTAAAGATCCAAATTCAGTCTCTGAAACCTGGTACAGCATAGGCATAATAAAGGCCATGTGTTGAAAGACTAAGGTAGTCCCCAGTCCACTCTGGGACCCAGCACCCAAACTATAAATGATTCAAGGCTTTTCACTGTGATTAACTCCTGTCACACAACGATGAATGCCCACTAACAGTTGAGTCATACTGTGTGCTCTCCTGAAGCAGATATTCCCCTTAGTTTCATCTGGAATTTATCCAGTTTGCAGGCCCCTGGCACAAATAAAAACAAAGCCTAGCCAGTGGCAACAGTAAAAAGTTTTCTTTCAAAAAGCCTAGTGCAAACTCTAACACACAGTGTTTGTAAAATGTTATTCTAACATATTTAGTTGTAAATCTTAGGGCAAACAAAGCCAACTTTACACTTGCAGATGATGCAAATATAAATGAGAGATAAATAGATGAGATATTAACTCCAAGATCTCTTTGCTTGGATATATTATTTCTAGAATTCTGATGCTTCTCAAGCACTTAGTTGTACACACTCTAAAAACATCTGTAAACAAAGCAAACTATAAAAGTAACTGTGCATTACTTATGATGTAAGCAGATTACAAGATGTACCAAATGCTCATAATACAGCAAAATCCCAACAACAGTTTTTTAGAGATACCTACACGAACTTTGTAGCAAGATAAAGAAAAAAATAGGTGTTTTTCTTAAAATAAAATTCTGTTAAAGAGGTATGAGTATTTATACTTCAGTGTCTTTTTAGTTTTAAGCAGCTACATATATTTCTCCAGTATAACTTTCCTTTTTACTTACTACCTCAAGACAGAATTTTGGGATATTAATGACATAAACTATATAAACATAAAGATATACAGATAGACATTTCTTGGAGCACTTTGAGTATAAATAATTTCTGAGTTTATCTGTTTATCTGACCAGGTCTAACCTGGATCTTCATAGTATGTAATAAAATCTCAAAATCTCTACCTGTTATACAGCACCAACCTCTGTTGCTGAATTAAAATCTACCTAGCAAGGAATTGTTTTGTTGTATTTTTTTTCCTTTTCAGACCAAGAAACAGACAAAATTATATTTGATGCAGCAAAATACATTTCAGAATAGTCTTTCCTGTATTCTTATGTAATACAAATACCCCTGCATACAAAATTTATTCCATAATATGTTCCATAAGTTTGAGATCTACTTTATTCTTACTAATCACTTCGCATTTCAACAAGCTTTGTTAGATCACTGAATCATGACAAATTATTTTTTATGTATTAGGATACTCAGTTCACATTGATGAACTAAAAAATTAAAACATAACATGAAATTATGACACTGAGACTACTAGGGAGGGTCCTTTTGTGGGGAAAGAATTAATAATTAGACTGAGATTCTCCCTTTAATTTAAACATTATCACACTGGTAATGCTGAATTAAGTGCAGTTTTGAGGAATTCAGTGGAATAACAGTAAAATTACAAGAAGCTATCATGTTGTTGTTTGGGTTTTTTTTGGGTTTGGTTTGGTTTGGTTTGGTTTTGTCCTGAAGCAGCCATATTTTATCACACAACACTGAAGGTTAAAAGGCAATCAAGTATGTTTTGCCATCCCTGTCTCAGGCTACAGTAATTATTAGTCTGAGAGTTTCTCTCCCCTGCCCCCCTGTGTTTTTCTAACTGTGCTTACCCAAGAGGAAAATGAACCACAGTACTTACCAGCACAATGCATACATCAATGATACTGAAGGCAGCTGACCATGGCTGCAGCCATAGGTTAGCTGCAAATCCATTTATGACTTAAAAACTTAATAATAATAATAACTATAAGAATAACAACAATAATAAAAACTTTTATAAAACCAATACATAATAATATAATTTCTATATATTAGTAATAATAATAAAATCAGCTAGACTATAGCTGAGTGATAAATGGAGAGAAGTCACAAAAACATGGCAGTGAAATTTACAGGAAAATTGTATCAGAAAGACTCTTAAAAGGCCAAGTAACACAGGTAAAAAGTTATCCATAAGGGGACTGAAAACAAACTTTTAAAAATAAAAATACTGTCAATAAAAGATTCAATCATATTGGTAGTTACACTCAATCTGTAAAAAAAAAAAAAATAAAACAAACCACTTTTTTTTTTTTTTTCCCACAAAAGAATGGTACCTCCAAAAAGATTATAAAAATAATGTAAAAATCCTCAAGATCCTAAGTGGATCTATAAATTCAGATTCAAAGCTGAAGATGACACATTGGTTTTAAAATAATTTGTATTATATTTTTATTTGTTTTTATCTTGGTAATTCTAAGTTCAAGGTGTGTAAATTGAGTTTTAGTAATCATCATTTTAATTTCATGTCTTCCATATGTTAAAGTTTATTTTTATTTATTTTTATTTTTAGTGACACTTTGCAAACTCTTTGAAGTGTAATGAAATTTAACAAATTATACTTCTATACTGATGAAAGATACTTATTTTATATATTACAGAAAAAAAAAGCATAATAAATTTTATTTACTCCCTTGCCAAAAAATATTTTAAGAAGGAAGAGACATCATTTAATACTTGAAAAAAGAAAACATATTTTACCTTTTACCTAGCAATCATGTTTCCAGATGGTCCTTATATTGTCTAATATTTCAATTTAAATAGAAGCATGTTTGTGATCTCCATCTTTTATAAATTCTTCATTCTAATAGAAAAAGAATCTAAAAATATTGTATCCAAGGATTAATACGACAGATATAACTGAGACTGATATATTCAACATTTTATTGACTTAATTGAACGATCAACTATAAATGCCTGCAAGAGGGGAAAATCCTTGTTTATATAAAAGCAACCTAGGTGAAGTATTTCACAAAATAATGTTTATTCTGTTATTTTATGCATACTCATCTTGAATATGCTTAGTGGCCTAGATGGGAACAAAGTGTATCATCAGCATGTTTGCTGATGATACAGAACTTGGAGGGGTGGCTGACACTCCAGAGGGCTGTAGTGCCATTCAGAGTAACCTGGACCGGCTGAACAGCAGAGAGGAACTTAATGAGGTTGAACAAGGGCAAATGTATGGTCCTGCACCTGAGGAGGAACAACTCCATGCATCAGTTTAGGTTAGGGGTGGACCTGCTAGAAAGCAGCCCTGAGGAGAAGAATCTTGGAGTCCTAGTAACCAATAAGCTAACCATGAGCCAGTATGGTGTTCTTGTGGCCAAGACCAATGGTATCCTGGGATGCATTAGGAAGAGTGTGGCCAGTAGGTCGAGGGAGGTTATCCTATTCTGCCCTAGAATCTGGAATATTGCATCCACTTCTGGGGTCCCCAGAAAGACAGGGAACAGCTGGAGAGAGTCCAGTGGAGGTCGACAAGGATGACGGGGGGACTGGAGCACAGTTCTTATAAGGAAAAATTGAGAGAGCTGGGACTTTTTAGCCTGGAGAAGCTAAGGCTGAAGGGAGACCTTATTAATGTCTATAAATATCTAAAGGGTGGGTGTAAGGAGGATGGAGCCAGACCCTTTTTAGTAGTGCCCAGCAATAAGACAAGGGGCAATGGGCGTAAACTGGGATACTGGAAGTTCCACTTGAACATGAGGAAAAACTTCTTTACAGTTAGAGTGACAAAGCACTGGAACAGGCTGCCCAGGGAGGTTGCAGGGTCTCCTTCTCCAGAGATGTTCAAGATCCACTTGGATACAATCCTGGGTAATGTGCCTTAAGCGATCCTGTTTTAACACGGGGGTTGGACTAGATGATCTATAGAGATCTCTTCCAGTTCCTATGATTCTACGTGATTCTTTGTGTTTCTCACAATTTAAGCTACTCACTGGGAAACAGAGATAAATGGAGGTTGAATGAACAATTTTTTCTTCTAAATTTCGTAATTTATGAAGTACATCAAATATGTGACATAAAATCCATCTGTCCAAAGGACAGAATGATGTTTATAAAAGATGGTTAAAAAGCTTTATAAATAAATTAACAAACTCACCAGCTGATATAATAAAAGAAAGGTATTAAATCCCTTCTTAAAAGAAATTATAAAAATAGAGACATCATGGGTTTCAGTAAAAGTAAATGATGCCTGTATTAGAGGAAAACCAAATATTTTTTAACAGAATAGATATCTGAGAAACTCATATGTTTCTACAGCAAACTATTATCTTCTTTTTGCCTGAAGGGATGATAGAATTAGGTTTCTATGAATATTTGGAAAAGTATGTGCCAAGATTATCAACATTTGGATACAAAGTCTTGCATGTGCACAATTTCAATTTGAATATTACCTTAGTTGTTGTTTTATCTTTCTCTTCTCAATGTGGAAATGTCTTTGCCTTCCCCAACACATTTCCAAATACATATTTTAAAGTTTAGGTGGCCTTTGCTCTACATTTTGCTCTACATTTGCTCTACATTGCTGTGTAATTGTATTCTTGGCTGCTGAAAAAGTGTTAAAATTGCAACCACAAAGAGTGATCTTCTGCATCAGCTCGACTGCAAAAAAACTGCTTCTCGTGTGAATCTTTCCAACTTTCTGACATTGCAGTGATCTTTGCATGGAGGGCTATTTCAGGATGGAATGCACACTGAACAGAATACACTCTCTGTTAATGAGACTACTTCATTGGGAAGAGTGTGTTTTCTAGAAAGGTATTTCCTAATCCTAGATATTTTTCAGAGTCCTTTCTGTGTTGAGATGAAATTTACCCATAACATCTACACTTCTCAGTTGTTCTGCAGAGAAAGCAAAGTAGTTACTGTTGTGTTGCCATAGAATCCCAGAATCATAGGGGTTGGAAGGGATTTCGAAAGATCATCCAGTCCAACCTCCCTGCCAGAGCAGGGTCACCTAGAGTACATCACACAGGAAGGCGTCCAGGCGGGTTTTGAAAGTGTCCAGAGAAGGAGACTCCACAACCTCTCTGGGCAGCCTGTTCCAGTGCTCTGTCACTCTCACAGTAAAGAAGATCTTTCTGATATTCACATGGAACCTCCTGTGTTCCAGTTTGCATCCACTGCCCCTTGTCCTGTCACTGGACATCACTGAAAAAAGCCTGGCTCCATCATCCTGACATTCACCCTTTACATATTTGTAAACATTGATGACGTCACTCCTGTCTCCTCCAAGCTAAAGAGACCCAGCTCCCTCAGCCTTTCCTCCACTCCCTTCATTATCTTTGTGGCTCTGCACTGGACTCTTTCAAGCAGTTCCCTGTCCTTCTGGAACTGAGGGGCCCAGAACTGGACACAATATTCCAGATGTGGCCTCACCAAGGCAGAATAGAAGGGGAGGAGAACATCTATTGACCTACTAACCACATCCTTTCTAATACACCCTGGGATGCCCTTGGCCTTCTTGGCCACAAGGGCACATTGCTGGCTCATGGTCATCCTCCTGTCCACCAGGACCCCCAGGTCCCTTTTTCCTACACTGCTCTCCAGCACGTCAGCCCCCAGCCTGTACTGGTCCATGGGGTTGTTCTTACCCAGATGCAAGACTCTACACTTGCCCTTGTTGAATTTCATCAAGTTTCTCCCCACCGAACTCTCCAGCCTGTCCAGGTCTCGCTGAATGGCAGCACAGCCTTCTGGTGTGTGAGCCACTCCTCCCAGATTAGTGTCATCATCAAATTTGTTGAGGGCACACTTTATTCCTTTATCCAGGTCGTTGATGAAAATATTGAATAGTACCAGTCCCCGTACCGACCCCTGAGGGTCTCTTTGATATTTTCTCAGTGTTGACTTATGCTGGTTTATTGAACCTTATAAAGACTGGCTATGGTTTTCTTCGTCTAATCTTCAACATCTTTATTCTCTCTGGAAGAGTAATGATCTTTCTCATTCTTTCGCAGAACATGACTTCAGCAACAGTAGATAGCAACATTTTTCCCTAAGCTACTACAGGTAAATTGCACCAGATGCCAACAGATTGGATAAAGGCCTTGCAGAAGAGGCCCACAAAGACTATCAAGGGACTGGAGCACCTCTCCTATGAAAACAGGCTGAGAACATTGGGCTTGTTTAGCCTGGAGAAGCGAAGATTCTGGGGGGCCCTCCAGTACCCTAAGGGGGCCTATTTTCACCATCCAATTATCTGCCCACCAAACTGTTGAACAGGTTGGTTTTCTTTCTTTTTATAATACAACTTAGATAGTTTTGTTTACCTATCTGTTTGTGCATTAATAATAGTTTTTATTTCAACAAAAGGTTTAAAAAATTAGAGTGCTAAAAGAAAAACATTAGACAGAAGAATAGACAAATAGAGAGAATAGATGCAAAGACTTATTTTGATGATAAAGAAGATAGCTTAGTTTATCCTATAGAGCCAAAATTAATTCATCATTGGTTATTGTCTTACACTTCTTACGGGAGCACAACATGAAGAATATGCATAATTCTTAACATTACAACCCAAAACTTCAATGAATGGCTATTATATCTAACTTTCTGAAGGGATTTTTTAATGTATTTATTTTATATAGTTTTGCCACATTAGCAGTTTATCATATAATTCTACTAGCATCAGGCCAAGAAAGCAACAACTAGTTTGTGGTGTAAAGGTTCCATGAAGAACAAACATTGCTTGTTCCTTCTTCTCCGCTTGCCTCCACTTTCTCCAGTAACTCAGGGGTGAATTTAGGACTTAGCAAGGGGCCAAACAGTAATTTCCATTGAACTACAACTATTTCTACCAATCACATTTAGACACTATGGGTTTTTTTCCCCACTGTCCCCTTATTAAAATATTGTGAAAGATATCCACACTGTAAAATGAGTTTAATACAGGCAATACAAAAGGTTCAGAAATGCACTTTGGAGTTTTGTGATATTAGAATATCAGAACTGCCACCAGGACAAAGAGTTTTGTTTCATATTTCTGTTCTTATTGTTCTGAGATTGTCATGAAGATGGATTCTATACAGTTTCCTGCTTTATTTTTGCAGGCTTTGTTATGAGTATGGGCTGATTTTGTGCCAACCTTAGCCACTAGAATGAGAATCAGAATACATTATGAAAACTAAAATGTACTAAGCATTAAAATTCTGTGATAGCTCATTCTTGTGACAAAGAGATCACTGGGAAAGAATGGCACCAAATTAATCAATTATAGTGACAGTCCCATGATTGTAATAGGAATAGAAAGTGACACTACAATTTGTTCATTTACATAACTGAGGAATGTTTTAAAATTAACACATTCATGTCTGGACATTAAACTATTTTCCTGGAAAAAAAGAATTGCTGTACTTTGACTAATGACTATAGATAGTGACTATACTCTGATATTAAAATATTTACAAATGCTGCTTATTTCCTAATATTTTCATAATCTAATTCTAATATACGTATATTACTTTTTTCTCCCAGAAGGAGAAGGAGCTATCTCCTACATAGCTTAACACACTGGAAGTACAGTCAGAAGAAAGTTAAAAAAAAAAGGAAGAAGAAGAAAATACTCTGGAATGCCCCATTTCAGATACTTTTATCTCTTGCTTACTCTCATTAAAATTAACACATCAAAAAGCAACTGTTTTCAGGAATACCTGAAAAACACAAAGATAATGATATTTCACAGAATCACAGGATGTTAAGGGTTGGAAGAGACCTCGACAGATCATCTAGCCCAACACCCCTGCCAGATCAGGATCCCCTAGAGTAGGTCACACAGGAACATGTCTATGAGGGTTTTGAATGTCTCCAGAGAAGGAGACTCCACAGTCTCTCTGGGCAGCCTGTTTCAGTGTTTAGTTACCCTTACAGTGAAAAAGGTTTTCCTCATGTTTACATGGAAACTCCTATCCTCCAGCTTGCACTTTTCGCCCCTTGTCCTATCACTGGACATCACAGAGAAGAGCCTGGTTCCATCATCCTGACACTCACCCTCATATTAATGAGGTCATCCCTCAGTTCCCTCTTTGAGGAGCACTTCTCCCAACCTACTAACCACACCCCTTCTAATACATCCCAGGCTGCCATTGGCCTTCTTGGACACAAGGGCACACTGCTGACTCATGGTTATCCTGTCTACCAGGGACCCCAGGTCCCTTTCCCCTATGCTGCTGTCCAACAGGTCAGTCTCCAACCTATATGTGGGTTTATTCTTTCCCAGATGCAAGACTCTACACTTGCCCTTGTTGTATTTAATTACATTTCTCCCTGCTCAACTCTGCACCCTGTCTAGGTCTCGCTGAACGGCAGCACAGCCTTCTGGTGTGTCAGCTACTCCTCTGTTTAATGTCATCAGCAAACTTCCTGGCAGTGCACTCTGTTCTGCCATCCAGGTCATTGATTAATAGATCAAACAGTACTGATCCCAGTACCAATCTCTGAGGGGCTCCACTAGATACAGGCCTTCAGCTAGACTCTGTTCCACTGACCAAAACTCATTAACTTCTTTTCTTCAACCAGTTCACAGTCCACCTCACTAACTGATCATCCAGACCACACTTCCTCAGCATAACTACATGGATGCTGTGGGAGATACTGTCAAATGCTTTACTTAAATCAAGATAAAATACATTCACTGTTCTGCCATCATCTATGCACCTTGTTATGTACTCATAAAAGGATATCAGGTTGTTTAAACATTACTTGCCCTTAGTAAAACCATGCTGACTGCTTGTAATATCCCTCTTATCCTCGATATGTGTAGAGACAGTGCCAAAGATTAGTTGTTCCATCACCTTTCCAGGTATAGGGGTGAGGCTGACTGGTCTATACTTACTCAGGTCCTCATTCTTACCCTTTTTGAAGACTGGAGTGATATTTACTTTCCTCCAGTCCTCAGGACCCTCTCCTGTTTCCCATGGCTTGCCAAAGATGATAGGGCGTGGCCTAGCAATGTCTCTGCCAGCTCCTTCAGCACCTAGGGGTGCATCTCATCAGGAACCATGAATTAATTGTTGTCCACATTGATTACTTGATCCCTAACCCATCCTCATCAACCAAAGCAAACCCCTCCTTTTTCTTGACTTTGTCTGGGGCCTCAGGGGTCTGTGGCTCCTGAGGACAGTCTCCAGCAGTAAAGACAGAGGTGAAAAAGACATTAAGTAACTCTGCCTTCTTTGAATCCTCTGTCACCAAGGCAAGCACCTCCTTCAGCAATGGGCCTATACCGCCTCTTTTGTTAGTTTTGTTTGCAACGTATTTGAAGAAGCCCTTTCTGTTGTCATTGGCCTCTCTCACAACGTTTAATTCCAAGGAGGCCTTAGCTTTCTTAGTTGCCTGACAACAGTCTTCTATTCCTCACGAGTGGCCAGCCCCTCCTTCTATGATTTGTGGACTCTCTTCTTCCACTTGAGTTTGCCTAGCTGCTCCCTCTATAAATGTGCAGGTCTCCTGGCTCCCTTTCTTGATTTCCTACTGGTTGCGATGCTTTGATATTGAGCTTGGAAGAAGAGGTCCTTGAATATTAACCAACTGCCTTGGACCCCTTTACCTTCTAGTACCCTGTCCCATGGAACTTCCTGTAGCAATTGCTTGACAAATCCAAAGTTGGCCCTGCTGAAGTCCAGGATCGTGATCCTGCTTGGTATTCTGTTCTTACTGCACAAGATCCTGAACTCCACCATCTCATGGTTGCTGCAGCCAAAGGTGCCTTCACTGCTTCAACCGGACCTTCCTTGGTAGTGAGTATAAGACTCAGCAGTACTCCTCTCCTTATTGGCTCATCCACCATTTGCATCAAAACACTGGAGGAACCTTCTGAATTGTGAATGGCTGGCTGTGTAGGTCTTCCAACAAATATCTGGGTAGCTAAAATTCCCCATGGAAACCAGGGCCTATAATTGTGAGGCTACTTTTACTTGCCTTTAGAAAGCCTTAGAAAGCTTCCTTGTCTTGATCAGGTGGCTTGCAGTAGGCACTCATAACAGTATCACCCATGCAAGCATGGCCCTTTATTCGCACCCACAAACTCTGAACTCGATCCTCATCTGCCCCTCAACAGAAGTCAATACATTCTAGTTGCTCTCTCATGTAAAGAACAACTCCACCACCTTGTCCTGTTGACCTGTCTTTCCAAAAAAGGACATAGCCATCAATGCTCACATTATAGTTAGGTAAACTGTCCCACCATGTGAGACATGCCCTCCTGCTCATTCCTCATACTGCATGCATTGATATATAAGCATTTCAGAGAGGGTGTTGAGCACTTAGTTTTTGGTCTTGAGGGCTGGTAGAACTTCTGATTCTCAAAAGTGCTGGCATATTACCCACAAATGCTGGGCTACAATATCCAGGGGCCTCACCAGCATGCCCAGCTACATCCCTCTCCCCTTCAAACCTAGCTTTTCCTGGTTATGAGGTAGAATTATCAAACTCCAGCAAGAGCTCAAGCATATAGATCAAGGCTAGGCCTCATGATATATTTACTGGGTCAGATACCCTGTGGATACAGATTTTTATTGACACAAAGCAACAGTATTACCCTTCAAAAGTCAGAAGCTCCAGAAATTCTTCGTTGGAGACACAGTGAAGGGGGGTGCTCCAAGTCCTTGCAGTGTCTGACTCCTGTCAAACCCAAGGCAACTTTGATCATAGTCAATTTTTTAAAAGAATTCTGAGGAGCATAAAAATCCACTTGACAATGGGTGAAAGCAACCTCCAGCTCAGAAGAAACTGTCCTGTGTCTCTTTATGCAGACTAAAAGACTCTTGATGTGGAAGTTTGAAGTCTGGACAGAGATTTTTTGGTACTTTTCTCAATACTGTGCACTTAGCACTTGACAAAACCAAAATATACATGATGGAACAGCTGATTTGATTCAAGTCAGCATGCTATTGACATCACTGTAAGTGCTGTCTTTACTCAATATATATTAATTTACATATTATTTTGAACTAGTGAATAAAATGATACACTGTTCTTCTTGACTCTGCCTAGATATTTATAAAAATCATATCAAATCAAATGTTCATTGGTTCCTGTGATCCTGCTGCTTTATTAGATTTGTGACTATGCAACTGGAAAATGATGCAGAACTTTGTTTGGTACATAGACATGTAAAAAAATAAAAATAAGGCTTTCTGGAGAATTCTCTCCTACTCTTTGAATTCTTTCCATTACAGTACAGTTTCACAGAGCTGAATGTGGGATCTGATATAAAACTAGCCCTCCTTGTGGATAAATGTTGTTGTCAGGTTATTACAGTGGTCCATTTCCTCTTCAGTAGAGTTGTTTCACAATAAGTAAATTATACAAAGTAAGGCTTCTAATATAATAAAGTGTTCTTAACCATTAAGAGATAGATTCCTTTCCTCTTTCTTGCCAAAGTTCATTGCAGAGATAAACAAGTAGAGATAAAATACTGTTGGATCTCAATAAATAATAAAAATAATGTTGGATCTCAAGGAAATAGGCATAAAATTATGTCTGGGTAATTTTTTCTAAACAGTTTTGAATTAAGATATAAGAATGAAAAAGGATGTATCCCTGAAGTTATGTTTTACTGCAGATAATATTCCCTTTGTTCTGCAACATATTAAAAATGTACTAAAAATGTTAAGTTATAGAGTTCACACACTTGTCATATAATCATGAAAATTAATCTGAGTTATATTTATTTTTACTGAAGTATTTTTGCTAACAATTCTCATGGTAGTAGTGTTGCTAAATCTTTTTTTTAAAAAATATCCTAGTAACAGGGGTTAAAATATACTTTTTTCTATCAGTGAAAGTGTGGAATTAAGCACAAAATGGCTCAGGCAACAATAACCTTCCTCAGTTTGGAATCTGAAAATGTTTTGACTGAATGTTACCCAGACAAAAAGGTAGAATAGAAGGAAAATTTTGTATTTCAAAATACAAATCAAAGCCAACACAATATTTATTTATTTTAATAGGTATTCTTTTTAATGTTTTTGATTGATTTGATATTTGGGAAGTAGAAGAGACAACTTATTAAAACTTACAATAAATAATATAATAGTTTTTAGACTATATTAATAATAGTTGACTTCAGAAAGTAAGAGAAATTTTTCATAATGTAAATAATGTAGATAGATAGATAGATAGATAGATAGATAGATAGATACATACATACATACATACATACATACATAGATTCCCTTTGCTTTGTAGTTCAAATTAATGATGTGTTAAGATGAGTGTCAAATTTTAAACAGAAAGGAAATAGAATATTTTCTTTTTTGCCTAAAACATCAGAGCTTATTTATTTGAAGAAATTAAAATGTGATAGGCTATACATCACTATGTATGTACTGTTGCCTTGTGTGTGATCGCAGAGTAGTGCATTAGATTCTCAAGGACCCACATAGCTAAACACTTGAGCTTAATTTGCCCATGGGAAATAGTATGCTAAATAATAGTATCATCTGATTAAGTCTTCTTAGGCAATACATGTGCTCGGTGGCCATAACATTCCAAATTAACACCCCACAACAAAATTAAAATTCAGTGTGATTGCCTCAGATTATGATAATTTGCTCATGACATTTAGTCCACTCAAACATAATACAGTGTCCTGATCATACAAGTAAACTACTTGTCAAAACTTGTATTAAATTCAAGACAACATGATTTTCACTGTTTTTTTATATTTTACATTCCTTCAGTATACATTGAAGAAAATAAAAAAATAACAAAATAATAGATACCTCCTAAACTTTTGAAGCATATTTTGCAGCATTATTGAGGCTGAGAGCTCTCACTCTGACACTGTAATAGTCTGCAGAGCTAGATAAATGCTTTGCTAAATAAGACTCATAGGATCTTCAAATTTTGGACAGTGAGGGATGATTCATATATTTTGGACTAACGTAATTCAGATTCACTAAATATTTTTCACTGCAGAGCAGCTTCTGAATCTGCTATTAACTATTCTAAGGCATCTCTCTCTCACTTTTTCTTGCAGCTGTGCAAAGTTTTTACCCTGTTGAAGTTGCTTTGAGAAATTTGTGCCACTCTTGATCTTTGGATTTCATTTGCTGAAACACTAATAAAAAACTATTAGTAAGTCCACCAGAGATCCTGACCAAATTCCTCCCTCAGGGGATAAATACATTTGTGTGCCCCATCCTGCAGCAATGAAACTAGGGTGTGGCTTATAACTGTTACTAATCAGCAACTCAGAAGGTTCGTTTGCCTTAGACAAAAATGTGCATGCAATCAGACTGTTTTCTTGAATCCACTCTGGAACTGATACTACAGTAGAAGAACTTTACTGCAAAAAACCAGTAACAGGCCACAATTACAATACTGGAAATGGTATAATGATTCTTGAGAATGTGGAGGACTCCCTAGTGGACATTTAAAAGATTGTTTCATGTCTGGTGGTGTGACAAAGAATCTGAGTGGGTAATGGAAGATATCAATTCCTTGAAATATCACTTGAAGTGAAAGACTGTTGAGATTTCTTAAAAAATGTATTTTGCAGAAACTTGGACTGGAGAGCAAAGAGGAGAGACAAATATTACAGAGTAAATTAGCCACTGGTCACTGAATAGCTTGTGAGTGTTTTAACTTTGCCATACTATAAACGTAAGTGTAAAAAACCCAAATGTTTACACAGTCTTATTGGTGGCTGGCAGGTAGAGTGCTTAAGACAGAAGAACATGTATAATGTAAGAAGCTTACTGGATTTGCACAGAGCTAGTTCTCCCCATGTTGAAATAGTGTATTTTGGTAGATGAAGAGAGATTAATTTTGTTAACAGGTTACAAAATTATTTAGTATGAGTTTGTTTATGTCTTAATTGTGGAGGCATGAAGAAAGGACATCAAAGAGTCTGAAAGTAAGTAACCCTTTTCTAAACAGAAGAGAAATAGTCTGAGATGGTCAATAAAAAATCCTCAGTTTGTTTTTGGTTTTGGTTGGTTGTCGTTTTTTTTCCTTCCTGTAGCTCTCTTTTGGTGCTAATGAATTTATAGAAATATATTTTATTGTCTTTTGTGGTATTAGCTAGATGAAGTTCAAGTTGGGCTTTGGCCTTTCTCATTTTCTTCATGCATAATGTCATAACATCCTTGTAGTCCTCCTGAGTGGCCTACCTCTTCTTCCAAAGGCCAAAACCTCTCCTTTTTTCCTGAGTTCCAGACTAAGCTCTCTGGTCAGCCACGCCAGTCTTTTCCTCACTCTCTCATCTTTCGGCACATGGGGACAGCCTGCTCCTACACCTTTAACATTTCGTTCTTGAAGAGTGTCCAGCTTTCCTGGACTCCTTTGCCCTTCAAGGCTGCCTTCTGAGGGATCCTGTAAAGAAGGCTCTTGAACAGGCCAAAGTCCAATCTCTGGAAGCCCAGTGTAGCAGTTCTGCTGCCCCCACTCCTTATTTCTCCAAGAATCAAAAATGTGTTGCTTTTTTGGGGGGCTGTTTTTTGTTTGTTTGTTTGTTTTTGTTGGCTTTGTGTGTGTGTGTGTTTGTTGGGATTTTTTAAAATTTTGTTTTGTTTTGTTTTAAAGAGGGCCCTTTGACAGTGTAATAATAAGAAGATAAGTCGTCCAGTTCATGATCCTGTGCTTTACTGGTTTCTTAAACAGTCTAAGGACAACCAGCAGCATGAGTCAAGGCTGGAAAGGCTGGAGAGGCCTGCCACAGCAGAATTCTACTTGTCCAAGTGACATTACCAGAGAAAAGAAATTTCTTTTGTCATCAATGCACTGAGTAGACAAAAGAGAAGAAAGTGAGAAATGATATCCTGGGAGCCTTTCTGCTCTATTACTTTTGTCACAACACACCTGCCACCAATTATAATCCCTGTTTTCCCAGGTATTCCTGCTGAGAAAATATGTGGTGCTAGAAAAAAAAGTCATAGACTCACTGAATTTTCACAGGATGGTTTGCACAGAAAGGGACCTTAAATATCTTCTAGTTCCAACCCACCTTTTGTGGACAATGGCATCTACCACTAGACCAGACTGTGCAAAGCATCCAACCTGGCCTTGAACACTTCCAGGGATGGGGCTTCCACAACTTCCCTGGGCAACCTTTTCCAGTGTCCCACCACCCTCACAGTAAAAAATTTCCTCCTAAGATCTAACTTAAATCTACCTTCTTTCAGTTTGAAACTGTTACCCCTCATCCTATCACTATATGCCCGTGTAAAAAGTCCCTCCCCAGCTTTCCTGTAAGCTCTCTTCAGGTACTTTAAGGTGGCTATAAGGTCTCCCCAGAGCCTTCTCTTCCCCAGGCTGAACAGCCCCACTTCACAGCCCATCTTCATAGGATGCTCTAGCCCTCTGATCATCTTTGTTTTCCTCCTCTGGACTCTCTCTGACAGGTCCGTGACCCAGAAAGGGACACAGTACTCCAGGTGGGGTCTTATGTGTGTAGCAGAGGGGGAGAATCACCTCACTTGAACTGCTGGCCATGCTTCTTACGATGCAGCCCAGATATAGTTGGCTTTCTGGGCTCCTAGTGAGCATTGCCAGCTCACGCTGAGCTTCTCATCAACCAGCATCCCCAAGAGCTTCTCCTCAACATTGTTCTTAATCCATTCTCCACTGAGCCTGCATTTCTGCCTAAGATTGCCCTGATCCAAATCTTGCACAGTTCACTTACATGTTTGTATGTCAGTATGTAGGGAGGCAAGTACACACCTCCAAAACCCAGTTTCTTTTAGATTTTTCTCACTTTGGAGGGAAAATGTCAACAGGGTGCCTAGGAGTGCACAGAGAGTGAACTGAGCATTTAAAGTTCAAAGCCCAAAAGATCCCCAAAGCCAGGCAGAAGAACCCAGCATTTTTCACTACAGTAATCTTGTGAACCCTCTCAAGAAAACTTGGGGTTTTTTCATTCTTTTTTTTTTTTTTCATATACTTCTTTTTCATTACACATCTCATCCTTTCTTCCTTCTAGAGGTAGTGTAGCTTATTGCCCATTAAAATAGGTCTGAGTAATGAGAAACAAAGATAAATATTAATGCAAAAACCTTTCTTCACCTCTACCCTCCTACCTCTCTGGCTCAACTTCACTCTTCAGTCCTGACTTCTCTAGTTGCTCCAGGCAGCATAATGGGGATGGTGGGTGCATGTGGCAGGACACAGTGGTTTCTTGCTGCTGCAGGTTCTTCCTCATTCTATTCCCATGCTCCAACCTGTCCTTTTCTCCACGGTCTGCAGTGAAATCTCTGCTCCAGCACTTCTTTCCTTTCCTTCTCTGCCTTTCATGTTCATTTTCATGTTTTCCACTATTTTTCACTCCTCTGACTGTCTAGTATCTTTGCCCTTTCTTAAACCCGTTTTTCCCCAAGACACTACTATCTTTTCTGAGAATTTCAGCTGTATCCCCCTGTGGGTCCATTGGAGGTGACTGGACCCTGCTGTGTCCCACACAGGGTAGGCCTTAGACTCTCTTTGGAGAGGCCACCCGAGCAGCACCCACTGCCAGCACCTGGACACCTTCACTGGGTGTGTACAGCTGCTCACTATTGAGCAACATGGAAGTTACAACCAACCTTGTAGGAACAGAAGTATCTTAAAGGCTGCACGAGGTAACTCCATTCCAGCTATGGCTTGACAACATTCAGGGCCGTAGCTTATTTACTATCAGTGACCCACACCTTCAAGATCTGTTTATTCATGGAGACCAGCCAGGCGGGCTGCTACCTGCTTCCATTTGTGATTTGTAAGGTTCAAGAAAGAACTGTCTTTATGAGGTGACAAAAAAAAACTAGTGCAAATCCAAGAGCAGCATGGTCTGCTTTTAAACATTTAATTCAGACACCTAAAGTACTGAGCAGCTTATGCACCACTACATTGTTTGTTTTGATTTAATTTATTTTTATCAATTCTAATCCTAGGTGACTGAAAGGGCACTGGGGGCCAAGGGGAGGGTTGTTGTTTGATGGAGTTTTTTTTACCTGATTTTAGCAGATTTTTTTTTTTGTTTTCCTGGCTGTTGTACTGATACCTAAATACTTCCTGAAATATTGTTCTTACTTAGTGAGTCAGATAAATAATTATTATTACTTATAGTAATAATAATTGTAGTATTATTAATTCTTATTTATAATAATTCTCATTTGTTAAGAAAACACCAGTATTCTACAGGTAAAATATATAGTTTACCATTTCTAAATATTTTAATTGAATACTTGTCAAAAAGATGAAATTTTATCACTGATAACTCTGAGAGTTTAAGATGACATTTATACAGACCTGGAAAAATACACTTTTTGCCATTTTTCCTCTGGTAGCACACATTATTTTTTTGTCTGCCTCCTTGCTTTCTTGTTTTGTTAAGGGCACTGAGAAGTTACTATGTTTGTAAATATCTATATTTTTATACTACCAATTAGAAAAAGGACATGAATGAAAAGAAATTCTGAAGAAGACACATATTTATTTTAGTGCTTTTGTGCAATAGAAAAGCTATTCAGCAGGCCTTTCTAAATGCAAAGGGCTTAAATAAAGACAAATGTATCATCAATGTGGGTTGTTTTTATTTGCTTTTTGTAGCTTTGTGATTTGTATAAATCATTTGTGTGAGAAAACTGTTAATCCAAAGGATTGAAAGAAAAAAAATTCAGTGCAAATCTGAGACTAACTAGGTTTTAAGCATGACAGTTTGACATATAATAGCAAAGCCAGTGATTATCTGCAGTGTGTTATAGAGAATGGAAAACACTTTCTGCTCTGAACAATAACTTGTCCTCTTTTTTTTTTTTCTCTTTGCTTTTTTAATTCACTATGATGTAAAGGCTCTCTAGTTCCAACCCCAAGCCAACAGATTTGTTTGTGTCGTCCAGTTTTCTGCACTGTGTGAGACATGCCTTTATGGTAAAAATTTTTAGAAGGAAAATTAGCTCTAAGAAGGCTTCTTATGAATATGTACTCTGTATCAAAATTACATATTTTGCATTGGTCCACTTGTTTTTTTTTTATTCCTCTGCACATTCAAAATAGAGTAGGAATGGCGAACTGCTTTCTAAATGTGTGCTCTTACTGCAGAAATGAGATCAAACCTATTGAAGACTTCTGAGAAGAACAGGAATTAAGCTCTCCTCTGTTGGCATTTTCGGATACACTTCATATTTGTCAATAATTTTTTTAAGAAGCTTTTGGAATGATGCACCCTTGAAGTCCCTGAACACTCCCACATCTCTCTTGTTTAACTTCTAGTGTTTAAGAAGAAAGATGCTAAGGGGATACAAGCGAAGGGGAGCAGAGATAGGGTGTTTGTGAATTTGCGACTTTATTTTTTTTGAAAGTGTTTATTTTTGGAATTGTTCTCATGTGTGACTGTACTTATGTGGGTATAGGCACATGCATACAATTGCTCTCCAAAATATTTTAAGGATATATTTCCCTAAGAAAGAATGAGCTTCCTTTAAGGAATGTGTATAAATCATTTAACATATTCATAACTAAGTGTTTCATCCAGCTTCTGATTAGTATTTTGTAGACTGCCTGTTTAACATATTTTTATGTATTTCCTCTATAGCTTGCCAGAATTTTTCTTCTCTTGAAGTCAGGTACTAGTAAAAGAGATTTCACTCCTAGGAATTTATTTTTTTCTAAAGATTTCTTTACCTAATCCAAGCTGGTTTAGATAAATACATATAAAGAAAAAAAAAATCTTCTAAATACCAAAACTGTTGCTGTGTGACTTTTTTTGTACCTTGGATATCAGTGTAGGAATTTACAGTACCTTTTTCCTACTTTAATTAAAAATAGTTGCTACACTGCCACCTTCTGGCTAATTCAGATTTTAAAAGTAAAAACACCTCTCCCACTGAGATTGTCTTTTGATAGTTAGGCATTTCATGGTTTCCACTAAGTAAAGAATTAAACTTTAACCCCTCCTGAGAAGCAACTTAACCTTCAGTTTAAACTGAAACACCATTGCCTGACTGGCTTTGTATCTCAAATTGTGAGAACACAATGCAAGGGAACACACACAAGAGACTTGACATTGGGAGGGCAACATCTAATCTCATTTTTACAATTACGTGAAACTGTATGAAAGCCTTTGATCAATATCTGCTTTCCTTATGTGGTTCAAGTCTATACATTATGTGAATGGTGAAAAAAATAAATGGAACACAAATCTACTTAATATGTTGGTTTTTTCTTCTCAGAGCATCTATGCAGCAATCAGAAATGAAATGGTGGCACTGTGATGGTGTGATCCATCTGTCCTCCACCTGCACTAGTAATGGTTGTGTTGGCTGCATCCTGCTCAAAGCGGTTTTGCGTGAGACAGATAACAAAATAGCCAAGGGCTAAAGTGAGCAATGCATATACATAGTGCTACACAGTGCTGAACAATGTCAGACTCCAGCCACATTCGGAAAATAAACTAGCACCTGTGGTCAGCATGCAAGTATGACTATGAATCAATCATCTTACCACCATAAATAGTGGGTAGTGCAAAAGAGCTCTTTGAGCTCTCCTGCAAGGTGACAGACTGCATGCCAGGATCTCCCCTTGAGTAGGTACAACTCTCAAGTTTTCTCATCAAGATTCCTTGCAGAAAGAGATTCTTTGTAAATGCTTAATATGATGCCAAGGTTTGAAAATCTTACCTAAGTAATATAAAGGGTTGATTGTGCATACAAAATCCTTTAGACATAAACTGTTGACCAAGTCTGAAATTAGGATTGGCTACAGCTATGCTCAGACTCCTCTCTCAGAGTTTAGAAAGCAAGGGGATGCTTTCTGAACCTTGTGACTCAATGGGAGGATCTCCTGGACCCTGTCCTCTATGCGGTAAATAATCAAGTGTACCTTGCCACTGAATCTTGTTAAAACATGGTAGCATTTAACATCAAACTTTTTAAAATCAGTGCTTTATACCAATAAAGGGAAGGGAAGGGAAGGGAAAAAATAATCCAGTGTGTAATAGTTTTGATGGCACAGCTAAGTAATTGAATGTTATATAACTGGTCTCAGAACTAATTTTTTCCATTTTGTAAGAACATATCTGAACTTTATATGTAAGAGAGAAAACAGGATGAGGTGTCAAAAGATGATAATTAGAAACAGAAAAACAAATGGAACTTTATTTCTCTGCTGGAACAATCAAAAGGGAACAAGGGCCCTTCAGCTGTATCTATTATTTTTGAAGATATATTGTGGAAGCTGTAAATAAAGAATTTACTAGATGTCAGAAAAAAATTCACTATTCATGTAAATGAACATCCCTTAGTCAAGCTAAGACTTTGTTAGCCTGCAGGATAGCTCTACAATAGCAAAATTTCATAAAATAAATAGTTAATTTATTTCAAAGTTCATTTTCCATGTTTATATCAATATGAAAATAAACCTTTATAGCCAAAGCATTGTGTTTATAAGAATGAACATGATGAGTGACTTCCCTGTGTGATAACAATTAAATGGATTCTTACTGTTCTATTTGTCCCACTATCTTTCTTTAAAGGTGACTTTTACATTGTAAATTTGGTCAGAACACATGCCTTGTGAAGGTCAAACTGCAAAGCTTTTTATCATTAAAATGAGACAGATAAAAGCTACTTTGTGATTTATGTTTGTATACTATATAAAATGTCAACTATGAGAAGTAACCTTGGTCAGTTCCTCAAACAACACTGTCTCAGAGATGTCCTTAGAGGTTGAAACCCTAGTTTGTCTTCTGTAACTCATAAAAGGCTATGCTAAATATGTTTTACCTAACACTGCCGAGAAAAGAAATATGGTGTAAACGTACCTCCTTACATTATACCCTTTTGAGCATGTCAACAGAGTGCAAAGGAGAGCAGAGAGAAGACACTGCTGTTAGCACCTATTAAGCTCCTATGTCTGTGTAAAGAAATGCTGTACTGCACTGAGACATGAAGTAGGTCATAAAAAGCAAGAGTTTGCACACTACTGATCACCAATATATTTTCATATGTTGTCTACAATTCAAATAACCTATAGGAGAAAAAAGTCTGGTGTTTTCATCAAGTACAAACTTAAAAAATTGATTTTTATACAGAAAAGAAAAATTTACATGATTCACATGTTATTTTTTCCTTACTCATAATGTCCCCTGACCTGTTTTGGAAAAATAAAAATATGAGAAAAAAATTAATGAAATAATATACTTCATATGAAGATAAATATTTACTATGCTGATAATGTCTAATTCTAATGAAACAGTCACTGTCGCAGTTTGAAGGATAACTGGAGTGTATATGTAAGAAAGAGCTAAAGCGGTCCAAAGGAACATAGTTTGTTTTAAGTCCACAGCATATCTTTAATATTACATTCATAATATGAGGGTTTTTAATATGACAAGAATTACTTTTTGTATTCAAGAAGGTTTATAGAGTCCTGGGAGAGGTGATGGAGGACTCAGGAGTGCAGTTAGTCTTCTCATTAATCTTCCCAGTCAAAGGGAAGTGATTTGAAAGGGCCAATTAAACAAGGAAAATAAATAGTTACAGGAGTGGTTTCACAGCTAGGTCTTTGACTACTTAAACCATGAGACTCGTTTCAAGAAACCTAGTTTCCTAGGGGCTGATGGGGTTCATCTTTCAGATACGGGGAGAACATCTTTGGCCATAGGCTTGCCAATCTAACAAAGAAGGATTTCAAGTAGAGCTGCCAGGGGAAGGTATCCTTAATCCATCCCACCGCAACCACTTTGACACCACCTGAACAGGTTGCCCAGGAAACTGTGGAAACCCCCTCCCTGGAGGTGATCAAGGAAAGTTGGGAGGCACGTTTTACAAGGGTGTGTAGTGAGAGGACAAGAAGCAATGGCTTAATATTTGAAGAGGGTAGATTTAGATTACAGACTAGGAAGAAATTTTTCACTATGAGGGTGATGAGGCACTTGAACAGGTTGCTCAGGGAAGCGGTGAATGCCCGTTCCCTCTAAGTGCTTAAGGCCAGAATGGGTGAGACTTGGAGCAATGTGATTTAGTTGGATGTGTCCTTGCCCATGCAGGGAGGTTGGAACTAGAGGATCTTTAAGGTCATTTCCAGTCCAAACCATTCTATGATATGATTCTATGATTCAATATTTCTGATTTGCATGTCAGTGGATATTGTCAGTGGTCATTTTCCAGAAAACAAACAAACAAAACAACAACAACAAAAATGCCCCAAAACCTTACAATTTATCTCTTATGGTTCCTTGAACAGATACCACTGTTAATATTCCAGTACTGGTCAAGATGTCAGAAATATAATGATTACTCTGCTAACGAGGATATACCAGACACTTCAGGACTGCAAACTCATTCAGGGCATACTAGAAATCTTTAGAATCTACAGCTATTGCTCAGGTTCCAGGCAGCCAATAAAATACATAACCTGCTTTACCAGAATCCCAGCTGCTTCTAAGTGTGGGAGAGATGTTTGGCTGAGCAGCAGGTGACCTAATAATTACAGGTCTGAAAGTGAGTAACCAATTTAAAGATCACAGCTTAAGTGGAAACAAGTTGGAAGGGATACAGAAAGACAGTCAGTATTTGACAAATCTTGAAGAAATCTCCACTTTCATACCTCTCTCCAACCTAATTTCACAAGGCATAACTTCATTAGAATTGTATTTCCTGGGAGGATGTGTTTGGTACTGATCACTGAGCTTGAACACTATATTCTTGCTCTTCTGGAGAGGTAGTAGTGCAAGGGGACAAACACCGTTTTGTAGTCTGAATTTATAAATTAATCCATCTTTGAAGTCAGCCATGAGCAAATAGTTTGCAGTTGCACATAAAGTATTGCAATAACAAACTCACTCAAATTTACACTTTAAATAAAGATTAATGAGTGAAATAGAAAATTTTGTTTCTCTGCTACACGGTGTTGTTAGTACAGTGTCCTATTTTGACAAGACCATATTTATTTAACTATTGAATGCAGTGAAATGTAGTCACCAATGTTTATCTGTCCTTTTTTGCAATTTTCTCACAGGATCTTCTTTAAAGAGTATTTGGAAATGTTCTAGCTCTCTAGAGAGTCTTAGAAAAATAAATTGCTGAAGTTTATAAAAAGGCATATATTCATATTTTCTGCTGAGGCAAAGAATAACAGTGCAACTGAAACAGCATCACGAAAAAGAGTTTTAGGCAAATCCATTTATACAACATACCTCTCAATGAAACAAACGTTAGTAACATTTTGTTTCTGGCAATTTTACCTGATAATAATATTTATTTACCATATAAAAATAATAAATCTTACTGACCTCTGCATATAAAATTGTGGTAAAGAAAAAATGCAGCCAAATATGGTACATCAGGACTTATCCAGAGTCTATTAAGCATTTATAATAAACTATGTGAAAGATTTACAAAGCTATAGACTTATCTGGGAAGGTTGTGAAATGTAGTTCTCCACTGAGTTTAATGCAGAATCGTGCAATGTTTTCAAAGGTAAACTCAAAGCTTCTTTGTAAACCATATCTTAAAAACACATAGTTTTACATTTTGGGGAGAAAGAACATGGAATAATGCTTCATATTAACTATAACTATGTATCATCCTAAACACCCTACTTATTTATACAGAATTATTTAACCCCCCACTCCATTAGTTATATGAAATTTCTAAGGGCTAATGAGCTTTCAGATTAGCCATTATTTCATAGGTACTTGGAAACCTGTCTGAGAGAACACACATGGGAACAAATTAATTATTTTTTTTTCATTGACTGACATAAGCAATTACTTACTGGAAAGTAATATAAACAAACCATATCAACTAGTAGAGTATAGATTATTTAAACAATATTAGTTCTTTGACATAGTTACGTATGTTAGGAAAAAAATAAATACATATTACAGGTGAGAATTTTATCACTGATACCTAGGATTACATTTTAAATAGAGCAATACTTTAATTTTATTTTTTTTTCCTTTTCTCTCTCATGCTATAAAAATGTTTATACGCAAAGGAAAGACAGAAAAGCAGGAATCTTCTTCACAAATTGGCCAGAAAAATGTCTTTTGGGAGAAATTATACAATACTGCTGTTCTTCGTGCAAAAGCCTTTGAATGTTCTAATTCTTATCAGCAAAGGAAAGATAATGTGAAAGAGAAAAAGCAGCAATTTTTATTTTTATTTTTTATATGAAGAGATAATTTCCAATACACTTATGGAAACTGGCTTTTTTAAGAACAATGTACAAGACTCTCCCAAAGCCTACATTTGTGTTTGAAGACTTACTTATTGTCTTGTGGAGATGCACTGTGGGTATTTATTGAGCTAGATTTTTATCCTCATGTTTTAGTAATGATTTACAAGCATTGGCAGGATGGGACCAGGAAGAATATGAAAGAGTGATTTCAGAGACTGTTGTAATGCAGAATAAAAACAGAGCGAAAATATTTCAGAGAGAAAAATTGGTGAATGTTCACAGGGACAGAGTGGTAATGCAATGGTAAACCCAGCATAGTAAACTTACCTAAGAAATCTGACTTTCACTGAAGTCTGAATCAACAAAAAAATTGCCACAACTCAATGATTAATGTTTAATTGGTGATTCTGGAGGCACAGGTCAGACCTAACCTACTCTAATTTCAGGTAGTAACAAAAGCAAAAGCAAATTACATCAAAGGAAAGAAAAAAGACACCCATTTTTTGTACTGATAAGTAAATTTATACATTGGTTGTATTAATTTCCAAGTTTCTGTGGCCAAATACTAGGTTATTCTCTGTGTTTCATTGCTGCAACAATATCATTGCTTCAGAAATTCCACAGTTTAATACAGCAATACTTATTTTTTGAGGAGAATTTTCTTCCTCAGATAGTAATTATTTGGTGAAGACTTGTAATACTGATCTAAGTTAATAATTTCATATTTGGAATTTAAGAAATGGAAGAGAAACTTCTGCTTTTAGAACATCTTTGTCTCCAGCAGACATTGTAACTTAGTCCACTAATAAGATACAGAGGATTCTAGCATTTTCATTCAATGCCTAAAAAAGTTCAGAAACTTAGTTTGTTGCTATGCTATGCTATGCTATGTTTTATATATTACATTATGTTCTATTTCATATCACATCAATAATCTCTTATCATATCATATGTCAATAAAATTCTGTTAAAATGTTGTAAACAAACAGCTAAGTTATGGTACAGTAAAGCACAAATATACCAGATATACAGAACATAGTCGAGACAGGACTGTATTAACCAAGATAAATGCTCAGCTAATAGCAGAAAATAATTCAATTGAAAAAGAAAACTAGAAAAAAACCTAAAATATCCATCCAACAAGATAGACAGTCAATGGTTAGGTATTATAATTACATTTAAGCTAGAATTACATGCAATTGGAGTTTATCAGCATTATACTACTTTGAACAGCTGAATCACCTGTTGCCATAAATTATCAAAGAACCTAACCTTAAATTGCAAAAAGCTTTTCTTAGGACCAACATGTTCAGAAAAAATCAAAATTCATTCCAGTATGAAGGAAGGACTATTGGAGTAAGTTAGGATCTCCAAATTAATAAACAAAAGACTATATTTCTGACAGTTCTATATATGAGATGTATGCAATTAAAGCATTTTTTATCATCTGCCTATTAATAACCAAGTAAGCAGAATGTGAAGAACAACTTTTCTACTTAACTTGTAGAGAAGCTGAAACAATTTTAAAAAGCATAGCTATACATAAACATGCATATGTCTATACAAATAATGGTAAGTAGGGCAGGCAGAGGACACCACAAGTCACACTAATTACAGCAACATTCACCTCTTAAGTTAATGCCACTAAACATAAATGCTGTAGCTGAGGCTCAGCCTGATGGGTGAGAAGAAGCAGGAGGTTAACATACTGTAACAACCACTTCAAGGGTGGTCCGATGTCCTGAAAGTGACCTTTAGTTAAAGTGTTTTGGACTGGATGCTGAATGTACTCCCATGGGAGTTCCCCAGGAGTTTATTAGCAGGGGTGACTTTCCCAGTGTCCTTGGAGTAGATGGTACATTCTGCAGATGTAGTTAAAAGGAAAACTGATGGTGTGACAGTGCTGTGATGTGTGACAATAGCAAAGAGCATAATATAATACAAAGTAAATGCGTGATGGAAGCCAAAAAGAACATGAACCAACCAATAATTACAACCATTCTTCAAAACTCCTTCTTCAAGATTTAGCTTTTCAAATATTGACAATTTTCTCTTTGCAAGCTATGCACTCCAGTCTTCTTTATCCTTCTAAATCCTGACATAAAAACTATCTAAATATATTTTGGCATATATTTAAATCTATACTTTAGTATTGCTTAAACTATGTTGTTCCTGTGAAGTTGGTGCACAACTTTATTTTCCTTTTCCATACTCACTTTATAAAAAACATTTTTAAAGGTTTTGCAGAAAAGAGTCACTTAGTAAAGCTTTGTTGCTGTTGGGCCAAACATGAAACGAGAATAAAAATCAACAACCAAACAAACATTATCATCATGCACACTTCTTAATTTGCAAAATTATACAATTAAAGGGGTTTTTTCTCCTCTTCAGCACCATCTGCAGTATTTCAACCACACAAAATTATGTTTAGTGCCATAGGGGTACTTACATAATTTACACTGTGTTTCCCTGAGAGTGGTACAAATTTGTATGTTATGACATGTTTGATCTTAACTCTTACTAATGTTTGACTAGTATCACAGTAAAAAATCTCTAGCCTTACTGTATTTTGAGTGAAGTTGAAGAAAAAAAAACCCCTAACTTAAAAAAAACCCTCACAACACCTTTGAAGTAATACATTTATTTAAAAACTCCTTTAATACCAAGTAAATTAGCCCTCACTGAGAGCTTGTCTGCCTCTGGGAGTTAGTACACAATAGAATATTAATTTAATGAACACGAGCTACTCTGCATTAACTTCTCATGCAGAAATGTCCTTGCAGCAGAGTTAATCAGACTAACTGTGGTAAAATCCACCATCTACCTGAAATCTCTACAAGGAACATGTTTACCTGTCTTCATAAGGCTTTGTGACTTACTTTATACTTTTAAAGGACCATCTGGCAATTAACTAGCAGACACTGACGTGCTACACGCTACTAGGGGTATTTTTTCACCAGCCAAATACATTATTTTGCTTTAGTTTTTTATCTCTTAAGAGATGCCATTCCTCAATAAAATATTCCTATTTATTTAAACAAGTTACCCAAGGTTCTCACACCTTTGGACTACCACAGCCAGCCACAAGCTTACATCTTAAACAAGAAATGTCCAGTATCATCTGGTGGAAGTAACAATAAATTTGTATCATGTTGAAATGGAAGAGGTTAAACTCTTCTGGGTTAAATAGAGAACAGTGATAATCCTGTGGCAAAATTAAGCAATTAGCATGATGCATCTCTCAAAGGCAATCAAAGATGATCTTGTACCAGAAAAGCACCTTTCAATGTTTGTGCTAAAGTTCTGCATCATGCTCATATGCTTAAATAGCAAGAGGTTTTAATGCTTTTTAAATGGTGGTGCTTGTACACACACGTAAGTAGAACTATTTGTTGGCAGTGGTAATAGTTCTATTACTGTGTTTGATATTGATATTTTGAAACAGAAGCAGAGCAGAACCCACAACATTTCACTTTTTCTTGCTTTCTTTCCAGGATTTTTTTGAAGTATACCCTACAGCCAAAACTAGGAAGAATTAAAACTGTTCACTTGCCTGAACAAAACACTACCCTACACTTTCAATAATATTATTTTCTTAACCTGAAACTTAAAAAATAAGCTTTTCACTAAAAGGTAGAATTACTGTAAGATGCTGTTCTAATTTGCATTGTTTGATGATATCCATGCTATAGTGTGTGTTTCCCCAAACCACACAGAAGATATTAAAGATTTTTTTTTTTTCATAAAACTCCTTGAATATGGTAAGAAATAATACAAAGACTGATCAATAACTGGTTCCATAGGTCAAGAAAAACTCATGTAAACCTAGTTGTAGGAATTTGTCATAAGAAAGGATCAATCATGTATTAAATTCTTTCTTATCTATTCCTTCTTAACAACAAGCAAGTGATATAAAGGTAATCTGAGCAACAAGTAGTGTTTTTCTTCTGATAACCTAGAATTATATTCACATGGATCAAAGGTGAGACACTTCAAAGTTTTATCACAAATTCATAGAAAATGGGTTCTTCACTTTCAAGCCAAGCAGCAACTTTTATCCTCTCCTTCTTCAGTTCACTAAATGTCCTGCACTGACATGTATGTGCATGTCCCTCTTTCTCCATCAGATAACCTGTTCTGGAAAGATTATTCTTTCCCAGCATGTGCTGTTGAAAATGTTATGCTCTTACAGAAGTTTAAAGATTCCACAATCACCAAAATCACTTCAATCCATCAAGACTTTGAATAATAATAATACAGTTTATATTTTCTGAAAGTTCTAAATGTAAAATTCTAGAAATAGGCTAAGCACCGACCAAATCAACTTGCTTATTCTTTTTGAGAATTAGGCAAGTGCTTTCCAGTGTATCTCAGTTGGCTTTCTTCTTCTGCCTGCAGCTATGAACGCACAGATGATTTCCAAACTGCTGTCTCACAAGGTGCAAATGTTCTGATAAAAATAGCATAATGGAATTAATATTATAGGCAGAGACAGATGACTGCATTTATAAAATAAAAACCGCTTTCTGCCTATGTTCACCAAGTATGTCTGAAAATTCAGTAAGGCATTATTTAAATATTGTTTCTTTTTATTTATTTATTTAAAATTAAAACTTCCTACAAATATTTATTCCAAGACAAATGTTTATGACACCACAAGGACACCAAAGATGGTGCAACCATGGTTGCATGCAATTATATTCATGCTGTGCAGGGCCATTAACACAAATTTTAATACATGGAAAATATTTTGGTAAAAACACTAATTCAGTTGTAACTTTAACTAAGAATTTATGAGTTCAATCTATTACAAAGATTGTATGGACTGGCTCAACACTAATTTTTCAGTAATATTCAACCAAAGTCACTGATTGTCTGTAAGTAGAATTTGAAGATCGCAACCATTAAAAGAGATTGAAAAAGACCACAGGGAGCTCTGTGTGTCAATTTGAGCATCTCACAAAGTGTTTGAAGAAAACAGAAACATTTTAGAGGCTTCTGTTCTAAATATATGCTTTAGTATTTACCCTGTATGTTCTCTCTTATGGTGAAATTGAAAAATATTAATAAAACTTACAGACATGCAAACAACGAAATTGAAAAACAAGACCTGTATAGGCATTTTGAAATTCATAAATATTACTAATATTTTTTTGGGGGGAGGTTCTTTATTTTTTTGTTCATTTTTTTGTTTGCTTGCTTGTTTATTTGTTTAGGTTTTTTTGGGAGGTTTCTGTTGTTGTTTGTTTTGTTACACTTATTTGGTTGTTATTTGTTTGTTTGTGGGGTTTTTTTTTCCTTTACCATTGACCAGCACAAATCAGTCAGGTCTGAGGTGCTAAGAAAAAAATATTAGAAGCATAATTTTCTATTATTTCTATAGTGCACTTCTTAAAAAAAAAAATAAAAAAAATTCTAGAACAATCACATTTGCCAAAATTTTTCTAATTCTTTTTTAATGCACCGAATTTTCCAACTGATACGAGAACTGAGAATGTATTTTCATTAACAGCACCTTTGCTTCCCACTGCAAGTTGTATGATGCAATATCTCTTGCTGCTTTTCAGTTAAACCTGTTCTGCAAAGGCATGGAAACTGCCTGAGTGACAATATGTCACTGTTAGTGCTCATCTGTGTCTGCTTTGCTGGAATCCATAGAACAGGATGTAACATTACTTGAGAAGAGTGAGGTTTTGTCCTAGTGAGAGCGACAAGAAAAAAAAAATGGACTCTAATTATAATTTTAGAAAAAATTGCAGACGGACATCTAAAAAATCTGTAACATAAAGGATCAAATTATACAGGACAAATATTCCAGAGTCCTTTTATACAGCAGTCTGCTGTATTTTATCAAAATCACTATCATCATCATCCCTAATGACCACCTTCAAAGAAAGTGTAAACGGCATGTCTTCTCAATACTTATTCCTTTCCAGCTGAGCACAATTTTTCACTCTTATATCAGCTGGTTTGCCTTTTTTTTTTCTACAGAGGTTCTGCTTTAAAGAAATGCTTCTTGTTTAAGTCTATTAGAAGAGTCAATGCCATCTATTCTATTTCATCTTATTCAAGGACTGATGATTCTCTTTTTTTTTTTTTTTGTGGGCATGTACTTCCACCAAATTATTTTTTCCAACTGCAATGTTCTTCATTTTTCATCTGTTTACTTACATAAGCTCAAAATTACTGATACTTACAGAAATGCGATATATTATTATTTATGACAGAAACAAAAACTACGGAAATTCATTTCCACTTTTCACATTTTACCTCTGTTTACAATGAGTGAGAGACACATTTGGATGACTGTAGACAAGTCTTGAGTTATAGGGGAGGTGAGTCAAACAGAGTACATAAAATTCAAGTTTCCATTCAGGTCTGTCTATGACAACAGGTTTACATGAAATTAATTAGCTAAATCAACTTACATGCACTTAAGAGTAAGAAATTGTATCGTTTCTAGCAGCTATGAAACTTTGATTAAACTGAATTTCTTTAATGAGTTTACTTTCTCCTCTCTCTTATTAGTGCCTATTAAGAACCTTCAAACACAATTACTGCCACTTCTCCTATTTTAGAAACATCAACATAATGTTACAATATGTTCAGTGGAATGCCAATGCCAATCACTTTGCTGCAACAACTCTGCTGTTAGAAGTGTTCCACACCAAGTTTAAAGTCACTGTATGGTAGCTGTAATGGTTGACCAGACATGTATGGGACAAAACTGGTGACCTGCAGAGCAGCTGTCTAAATTACTTCATCAGTTAGTCCCAGGACCACAGCTTTTGTGTTTAAATCTAAAGTGTGAGGAGAAAGGTACAGTCCTAAACATCTGTATGTTATTTAATCATGGTATCTGAGATCCCTCCCATCATGTGACACTTAAGACCTTAATCCTGAAAGTCCTTGGAAAACAATATTTTCATCAAAAAAGTGAACTACTAGCCCATCAATTCAGACGATGCTATATTAACAGGAAAACAACCATGGTGGTCCTGCTATTATTGATTCTAGCTGAATGCAAATTACCTGATAACAGTATTTATATGGCTATGAAGCACCACTGTGCTTTCAGATGTGTTTTCCAACTCCAGAAAATTGCATAAACATTGGATTGCATTAGAAATTGTAGCAAACCAAATACAGTGTAAATGCTTGAGTTACAAAGTAAACTATACTGAGGTTAGCAAGTAATTAAAATTGTTTTCCTTATCATACCGATTGTAGACACAGCACTCAAAAGTATAAATGCTATTTCTTGACATATTAGGGCATGCTGATGGTAGTTGGGTAGAAGACTGAAGTATCAAAAGCTGAACAGAAAAAACATGTAAAATTTGAGGCTGAAGAATGTATCTTCAGACAAAAAAGAAATTAATAGGAAATGCATATTCAACATCTCTCAGCTGATGGTACTCACAACACAGTGCTGAATCCCATGTTAACACATTCCATTAATTGATCCAGTTCTTAAAAAATAACTACAGATGGGACAATGCATTTTTAATTACCTTGTGATATGGATTACACAGATAAACAAACAATGCTCTTTCAGTGCTATGCTTTCTGTCAACAGTCACTGCAATTACTGAGAAACAGAGAAACTCATAGGGAGTGGGTTGTCATAAGAAATGAATATTACATGCTGACATAACACAAATATCTTCCAAGTTCTGGGAGAAATTACTTAGTTTCATAGTAAGAACAGAAAAACCTCAACCAACTATCCATAAATGAGCTATCAAAAGCAGACAAAGAAAGAAAAAGGGAAAATAAAAATAAAATTAATGTCACAGTTTGACTCAAGATCAGCGATTAAACCAGAGCCAACAATGCTCTTGATCCTCTCCCCCTCTCACCCAATTAGGGAAGGAGAGAAGGAATGAGGGAGAGAGACTTCCTGGATTGAAAACTAAACTAGAGAACTTTAATTAAAGACTAATGATAAAAAAAAAAAAAGTACAATTATATACAAATGTGTTCAGGAATGTGCAAAGTCTCTTGCTTTCCCCAGCCCTGCAATTTCCACAGAACTTTCCTTAGCTGTGAACAGTCCCAAAAAGTCCCAGAGTGATGCCGGAGAGAGCAGCAGAGCAGACAGGAGCTGAGGGTAGAGTTGTGAGGGTCAGGAATGCAAAAGCCTAGGGGTCGACAGTGATGAAAAGATGGAGTTCCCCCTGGATGCCAGCCATGGACAGAAAAGAAGGGGAGAAGAAGCAGGAAGTAAGTTGTCTTCTGTGATCTCTGACCTTCTTCTGAGCTTATGTAGATAAATGGAATGGCATATCTCTGGCCAGTTTTGCTACCTATCAAATCCAGCCTCCTATAGGGAGGTCATAGATATGACTCTTCTTCTCCCAGTAGTGTTTGAGGCGGCAGGGCAAAGATGCGACATTGGCATCTCAGCAGTAACATAAACATTCCAGTGTTATTGGTGCACTAACTGAAACACTTGCTAGTTAAAAGAGAACTTGCTGAAGGAAAAAAGCAAATCGGTAAAAGGAAAACATGCTTCATCCTGGCTCAAACCAGGACATAAAAAAAAAAAAGAATAAATCTTAATACTTCTCTACTAAAAGTTAAGTATTTTTGTAACAGAAACTTTTACATATAAAAGTTCCATTCTTTTTCTTTAAGAAAAGTCAGATTTAGGTTTTTTTAGAAGTCTAGTGGTTTTCTGTGACATTTATTTTGCAAGGTAAGATTATATGAATACTAAAATCCAGGAATTTGTAAGCTCTCATTAGCTACAGGAATCATAGTCATGTTCGTTAGTCAGATGTAATTAATAGCTTGCCTCAGCTGAAAAGTTAGAGATCGGCTGAGAAGTATTGACAAACGTTGTTAAGATAACCTCTTGGGGTCTGCCTCCCTGAAAACAAGCCATCGCTAAAACTTTGCGCAATCTTGCTCCAGGCAGATTTCAGGATATAAGGCAATAAATAAATAAATAATCAACCCCTAAACAAATTTGCAGAATCCATTTTCATAGAAACACTAATGTAGGCTAGAGATGAAAAGGCAGAGGCACAAGTGCTGGTCTTCATATTGTGTTGAACAGTTACATCCTCAGAAGCTAAAGTCTTTGCCTTGAGTATGCTTAACTGCTCAATGAGGAATAGACATGAAACACAGAAGTTATTACTCAGAGGAAAGGGCTTGTTGTCATCATTTCTTTCTCCCCTTCCAGGCAGTGAACACACTGACTATTTCCAGCTAGAAAAATAGGGTTTATAATTTAGGGTAAAGTGCATAACTTAAGTGCCATAAGTCGATTTTTTTTAATGCTCCAGTATGCCTGGAGACATTGTTTGTTTGTCTTTATTATTATTATTATTATTATTTTTATTATTTTTATTTTTATTTTTATTTTTATTTTTATTTTTATTTTTATTTTTATTTTTTTACTTCTGCAAGTGGATGTTTTTTGTTGGTACTATCCTGTCGAGTGATATTTAAGTCTGTGCAATCTGCTCTCCTTTGTGAAAGCGTTCTAGAAGTTCCATTACAGATACTGAATAAATATACAAGAGTATTTGGCACTGAATGTCATTTTAGCTTTATCTCTGTATTGTTTGTAATATAACTTTCTCATAATTGACTATTTGGAAAAGCAAGCTTCATTAAGAACACTACATAGCAAAATACAAGACTTAGAAAGTGATGATACCTCTACTTTGTGAATAAAAAAGTAAGAAGAATTTTAGACTGTTTACATGAACTTTAGATATTTTCGCCCTAAATGCTGCAGTTGTTTTCTGCTACGCAGACAAAAAGGTAGAGCTAAAGAGTTCTGATTAAGCTACCAAACCCATTATTCTATTAGTATGAATTCTAGCTCCCTAGAAACAGTGCTACTAATGCTACATTGGCATTTCTAGCTCAGTTAAAACCACATTAAAATAAATAAGATACAACAAAAAAAAAAAAAATCACAGTGGAAGAACTTAATGTAAGTATTTTCTCAGTTTTTGCTTCTTTTTTTACTGTCATACTTGCCTTCTCATGTAGTTTAGATGAAAGATAGAGATGTTATCTGCAATATCTCTGGCTGAGAAAATTGATGAAGTTTGTTAAAATCCTAAGCAACAGTGTAAACACTTCTAGAGTTTTAATCACTGATAGCCCAACATTAATGAATTTTCTTCTAGCATAATTCTTAATTCTCACACTAATATAGACATCACTCAATGGTTTTTTTTAAGGTACAGGTATATTTCTCTAAATGTTAGGGCCTCGTAATTGTTTATGGAATTCTCAATGTTTCTTAAATATAGAGTAAGGAAAATAATCCCCCATAATTTCAAATAAAGCGGAACAATGTTTTTGGAAGTTATAGAAGTCCTAAACTCAAAACTTCAAAGCCATAAGTGATCTTGGAAACTCACAATTATTTCTCTAACATAGCTTGCATTGGAGTAGTGAACTTAGAATAATAGAATAATTTAGGTTGGAAAAGACCTTCAAGAGCAGGAAGTCCAATCATTAATCTACCACTGCAAAGTTTATCACTAAACCATGTCCCTAAGCACCATATTTACATGTTTTTTAAACACCTGTAGTGATGTTGACTCAATCACTTATTTGAGAAGCCTGCTCCAGTGTCTGACCCTTTTGGTGATATTTTTCCTAATATTCTATCTAAATCTCTCCTAGTGCAACCTGAGGCCAAATCCTCTTGCCCTATCACTTCTTCCTTGGGAGAAGAGACCAACACTCATCTAATTTCAACTGCCTTTCAGGCAATTGTAGAGAGTAACAAGATCTCCTTTGAGAATAGTTTTCTCCAGCAGGACACTACAATTCCTTGTTAAGCTTTCAACAGCTACTGGAGAAAATTTTATCTTATATTATGTGAAAATATTAGTTAAACCACCCATGCATCTTCAGCAGTGGCATAAATAAATTCAGCAGCTGGCAGAGGTTTCACATTTGCTAGCCTTTGTTCTGATGGGGGACTTCAACCTACCATACGTCTGCTGGAAATATAACATAGCAGAGAAGAGACATCCTAGGAGTTTCATCAAGTGTATGGAAGCTAACTTCCTAACAGAGTTGGTAAGTGAGCCTATCAGAGGAGGTGGCTTGCTAGATTTGCTGGTCACAAAGAAAGAAGGACTGGTGGGAGATGGCAGCGGCTGAAGGTCTTCTTTGGATTAGTGACCACAAAATGGTTAAATTCTCAATCCCTAGTGTGATAAGGAGGGGGGTTAACAACACTTCCACCATGGAGTTCCACAGGGCAGACTTTGGTCTGTTCAGGACACTGTTTGAGAGAGTGCCTTAGGAGACAGACTTGAAGGAAGGGAAGAAAGTCCTCTGTGGGGAAGATGGCTGGCCTGGTTGATCAGGGAGCTTTTGACAGGACTTAGGAAAAAAACCAAGGGTTTACCATCTTTGGAAGAAGGAACAGGCAACTCAAGAGGAGTACAGAGATTTCATTAGGTCATATAGAGAGAGAATTAGGAAGGCAAAAGCCCAGCTGGAGCTCAACTTGGCTGCTGACATAAGGGACAACAACAACAACAAAACAAAACAAAATAAACAAACAAACAAAACAAAAAAAAGTTTTTACAAATACATCAGCAATAAAAAGAGAATCAAGGAGAATCTCCATCCCTTACTGGATACAGGAGGATACACTGCAACCAAGAATGAGGAAAAGGCTGAAATAGTTAATGCCCCCTTTACCTCCACCTTTAATAGGCAGACCAGCCACCCCCAGGGTGTTCAGTCTCCTAAGCTGGAAGATAAGGAGAGAGAGCAGAACAACCAAACCTCCCCCCCTATAATTCAGAAGGAAGAAAATAACAACATGCTGTGGCACATGGACAAGTCTATGGAGCTGGATGGGATTCACCTGAGAATATTGAGGGAGCTTGCAGAGGAACTCACCAAGCCTCTGTCTATCATTTATCAACAATCCTGGTCAACAGGGGAGGTCCTGGACAACTAGAGGGTGGCTAATGTGACACCCATCTACAAAAATGGCTAGAAGGAAAATTCAGGGATCTATAGGCCTGTCAGCCTGACCTCAGGACCAGGAACGATCACAGAGAGAATAATCTTCAGTGAGCTCTCACAGCAAGTAGAGGGCAATCAGGGATCTAGGACAGCCAGCATGGGTTTATGAAAGGGAGTTCTTGCTTGAGCAACCTGATCTCTTTCTATGATCACATGACCTGCCTTTTGGATGAGCAGAAGGCTGTGGATGTTGTCTAGCTGGACTTTGATAAGGCCACAGCATTCTCTTGAAAAAGCTGGTGAATCATGGCATAGACAGGTGTAGTCTTCACTGGGTTAAAAACTGGTTGGACAGCTAGGCCCAGAGAGTTGTACTAAACAGGGTCAAATTCAGTTGGCAGTCAGGCACCACTGGTGTCCCTCAGGACCCAGTTTTGGGGCGAGTCTTGTTCAACATTCATTATCAATGATCTGGATGAGGGGATTGAGTGCACCCTCATTAAGTTTGCAGATGACACCAAATTGGGTGGAAGTGTTGATCTAATTCAGGGTAGGAAGGCAGAGGGACTTGGACAGACTGGACCAATGGGCCAAGGCCAGTTGCAACCCCATATAATCCAGAAGGAAGCAGGTACACCTGGACAAGTCTATGGAGCTGGATGGGATTCATGTGAGAGTACTGAGGGAGTTGGCAGAGGAGCTCACCAAGGCTCTCATTTATCAACAATCTTGGTTAACAAAGGAGGCCCCAGATGACCGCTGGAGGTTTGTCAATGTGACATGCATCTACAAGAAGGGCTGGAGGAAGTCTCAGGGAATTATAGGCCTGTCAGCCTGACCTCAGTATCAGGAAAGATGACAGAGAGGATCATCTTCAGTGAGCTCACATGGCAAGTGCAGAACAGCCAGATGACCAGGCCCAGTCATCATGGGTTCAGAAAAGGCAGGTCCTGCTTGACTAACCTGATCTTCTTCTATGACAAAGTGAACAGTTTAGTGAATGAAGGAAATCCTGTGGATGTTTTTTATCTCGACCATAGTAAAGCTTTTGACAGTGTTTCCCACAGCATTTTCTTGGAGAAGCTGGCTACAACTGGCCTAGACCAGTGTATTTGCTGGGTAAAAACTCGTCTGCAGTACTGGGCCCAAAGAGTTGTGGTGAATGAAGTTGAATCTAGCTAGCAGCCAGTTACAAGTTGTCTTCCTCAGGGCTCAGTTTCAGGGCCAGTTCTGTTTAAATTCTGATGAGGGGTTTGAGTGCTTCCTCAGCAAGTTTGCAGACAACATCAAGTTGGAAAGGAGGGTTGATCTTCTTGAGTGTAGGAAGATCCTCAGGGAGATCTGGACAGGCTGTATTGATGGGCCAAGGCCAGTCATATGAGATTCAAAAAGGCCAAGAGTCAGGTCCTGCACTTTGGTCACAGCAATCCCACGGCAATCAAGCAACATTACCAACTTGGGGAAGAGTGGCTGGGAAGATGCTCAGAGAAGGACCTGGAACTGTCTGTTGACACCCAGCTGAATACGAGCCAGCAGTGTGCCCAGGTGGCCAAGAAGGCCAAACGACTTCTGCCTTGTATAGGAGCGTGGCCAGCAGAAGGGAGGTGATCATGCCCCTGTACTCTGCATTGGTGAGGACGCACCTTGAGTACTGTGTTCAGTTCTGGGCCCCTCACTACAAGAAAGACATTGAGTTGCTAGACCAAATTCAGAGAAGGCCAATCAAGCTGGTGAAGGGGCTGCAGAACAAGTCCTGTGAGGGCAGGCTGAGGGAACTGGAATTGTGTATTTTGGAGAAGAGGAGGCTGAGGTGAGACCTAATCACTCTATATAACTGTCTGAAAGGAGGTTGTAATGAGATGAGTGTTGGCCTCTCCTCCCAAGTAAATACTTACAAGACTAGAGGAAATGGCCTGAATTTGCACTAGGGGAGATTTAGACTAGATATTAGGAAGAATTTCTTTACTGAAAAGAATAGTCAAGTGCTGAAATGGGTTGCCGAGGGAGGTGGTGGAGACCCCATCCCTGATGGTATTTATAAGCTGTGTAGATCAGGAACTTCAGGATATGCAGAGCATCTCTCTTCTGAGAAAACACTGAGAGAGCTGAGACTAGCCTGGAGAATAGAAGGCTGATGGGAGACCATATTAATGCCTACAAGTATCTAAAGGGTGGGTGCAAGACTCTTTTCAGTAGTTCCTAGTGACAGGACAAGGGGCAATGGGCACAAGGTGGAATATAGGAAGTTCCATTTCAATATGAGCAAAAACTTCTTTGGAACAGGCTGCCCAGGGAGACTGTGAAATCTTCTTCTCTGGAGATATTCAAGACCCACCTGGATACAATCTTGAGTAATGTGCTCTAGGCATTCCTGCTTTAGTAGGGGAGTTGAACTAGATAGTCTCTAGAAGTCCTTTCCAACTCTGATAATTCTGTGATTCCCTCTAGTGGATGTGGTGATCTTAGAGGTCTTTTCCAACTGTGACAATTCTGTGATTCTGTGAAATATGAGATCACTGCTTTTCATATAACTTATTACAGTGGACATTTTATCTTCTAAACATATATACTATTTTTTGGGGAAAAAACTTGCTTATATATCTCTATAGATGTCATATTTGTAGTCATCCATAATATTCCTTACATACTTCTTATGTATTTACAAATGTAATGTAAAAATAAGTTATGCAAATATAAGGATGTTAGAGATGTCAATGAAATACAAGTATCTCATGCATTACTATTCACAGTTTTCTAAAAACTCCACTAAGAAACAACGGTAAAGTTATTTTCTTCCAGGAATATTTGCTGCAAGGGTTATTTAAACAAACAAACAAAAACACAAAACAACAACAACAACAAAACATATTGTATTTAATTAAACAGGAAATGAAGCTTCAAGCATGGGTTTACTTCATAGCTGTAAGGATAGTTTCGTCCTCCTTCCTTTCACCATTGATTTCATCATAAAATCCAGCATCACGCAAGACTACTGTGAACACAGTGCAAACCTTCTTCACTGTGAAAAAAAGCTAATAACTTCAGGCACAGGTACCAATGGAAGCATTTTATAATATTCAGCTAACTGCAAGCTGTAGTTTAGTGCATGAGTCAGAAAAACAGAAAGATCAATAAAGACACTGAAGGCTGATGATATTTGCTTGTTGCCTTATTTGTTTTTGTGGGTTTTTTTCTCAAAACATATCTCAGCTGACTTTATGTTTTAAATCTGTAATATTTACTTGTATATGTGAAAAATTCTTGCTATTGTGTAAAATATACCTGTATAAAAATAATGTAATTTCAGAAGTTACTCTATTTTGTCTAAAAATAAGTATTAGCAGGTGCAGCAAACTACATAATCAGAACTGACTTTAAAGCAGAAACTTATGTTCTCTGATAGTATTAAAAAACGTCTCCAGCAGAAACGGCTGAGCCGACTAGCGAGGACAAACTTCTTCACAGAGAAGCAGTTAAACAACCATGAAACCAAGCAAATGGAGGGTGCTATCTGCAGTATGTAAAACTCAGACTGTTCTGAAAGTTGTGGAAAACCTCTGATCACCATTAACATAAAGCAAGGATCCACAAGCACGGAGCATCAGTGATTCTTCTCAATGCTTTTTTCAAGTACAGAAACTATAACAAACATTCATGAATTTTCGTACATATTTGTGAACAGGTTATCTACTTTTCACAGTAATAACTTAGAATACAAAGGTAAAAATTAACTTCACAGTACTTTCGTCTTTTCTGCAGCCTTTTCCAAATGAAAAGAAGACTGAAAACTGTACTGTCAGGCTCACTGGTGTGCACCAATATATAAAAAACCCAAACAAACAAAAACCCCCAAACATTTTATTGCTTAAATACAGTAAGCTTTTTGATCTGTTGGAGACTGCACATTTCAGTGTCCTCCTGACAGTACGCATGTACAAGATGCCAAAGTCATACAAGAAACAAAAAAGGAAGTGCAGATCAGGGAGAGAAAGATAAGGTATACTGAAGGGAACAACATTGCTGTAGCCGGTGCCAACCCCTTCTCTTTGAGACTGTTTAGTTTCCTTGCTATGTTAAAAAATAGTGTAATCACAAAAATAACATTACCAAATGTGTGTAGGTATCTGCTCATTTCTAATCCGTAAAATAAATTTATTATTTACATGACTTTTCTGGGTCATTTCTCATGATAAACATTATTTTATACACATAAGAACAATGGTTATTATTGCAGTCCATTTCTGTGGTTTGGTATAATTTTAAAAAGATGCTATTTAGTGCTGAGAAGGCTATTAAAGGCAGCCATGCATGTAAGTGTTTCTGTGCATAGATTAGAGAAAACTGCTCACTCTACTGATGACTCACCTTTACTGTGAATTTTTTCTCTTTTGCCAGCCAAATTACTCTGTGGTCTACTTTATTAACTATGCTAAGAGATTCTAGAATTCACTGAGATTAGCTGAGCTTGATCTCTGGTATCTCACCTTTTAGTGAACAGAAAAGTTTGCCAGTTCTTGAAATTTGATGAAATATAGAAGAAAATTGTAAATAGTTAATTTTTTTCTCTTTTTTTTTCTTTTCTCAGTGCTATGTAGTAGCTTTGTGTAGTAGCTATTGCAGAGACCCATAAAACCTATGAAATAGAAATGTAATAATCAGGATAAAATAAGCTAGCTTTGCCTTGAAGTAGGGTGTAAGTTTCTTATGATGGCACAATTAAAACCGGTAACTATTTCATACTATTATGACATAGATAAAATTTTACATAAGTGTGCAATCATCAAAGGAGCAAAGAGATGTCATTAATGGTTATTAATTTAATACTGTGGGACTACATCCCTGAAATGAGGGCTTATTGGAAACCGAAGATCTTCAATTTTTCTCTCACTTTACTTGGTGTTATTTATGCATGTAATTTGAGTTGTCGAGAATCAAGAAACCCACTGATTAATAGGGCAGAGGAGAAGGGGTAAGATGGAAAACAACTGAAGTTTTAAACTCCATAAGTCCAGTATATTTTAAATATTTTACAGGGGATTTTTTTTGTTGTTGGTTTTTTTTTTGTTGGTTTGGTTTTGTTTGGCTTTTTTGGTTTTTTTTTGTTTGGTTTGTTCGTTTGTTCGTTTGTTTTGTTTTTGTTGAATTGATATGGAGTTCTTATCCTCCACCCTCTTTACACTACCAGCATTAGTAAGTGAAAACTAAAAAAAAATAGGCTTTCAACTCCCTCTCTCACTACACTTAAGTAAGGGTGGATCCTACACACTTGCCTTTTTACCAATATGGGAAAAAAAAAAAAAAAAAAGTAATAACATAGTACTCCATAATGGATGGTGCATGTGGGAGTTTCCTCTGTAATGGAATGCTTATTTGCCATGTGGCTGTTTGGTAAGTGAGTATAAGTAGTACCTTGCTCCTAAAACAGCTGATAGGAATTTAAAAGATCCATTTGTCACAGTTTGCCTACTACTATCAAGATAGATAAGAGGCTTCTGGCTCAGTTATTTGCATACAAAAGCAGATTAATGTTTCCAACAGAATATGTGTCTAAAAAAAAACCAAACCCACAACAAAAAACCCCCACACCTGCTAGTTTCCTTTTAAAGAACATGTAAGAAGTACATAGAAGTATCCAAGAACTACTTTATTTTCCATGTTCTGTATATTAAAAGTAGCAAGAGAAACTAAAACAAAGTAAGAGTACATGATATCAAACTATGTTGTAACTTGAAATTATTTCACAGATGATACATTTTGCAACACTTCAACATTTTCAAGTTGTCAGTTTATGCTTTTTTTTTTTTTTCTTTTTTTTTTTTAACACGATTGCAAAGTAACACAAAGTTTGTGACCTAGTGCTGAGCATGAAAAAGTCATCCGCATATATCTGGAAAATTCAAAGAAATAAACAAACAAACAAACAACGACAAGAAAAAAACAGTAATATAAGTGAGCTTTTTAAAAGAATGTATGATCATTGTATTGAGTATAAATGTAATTTCATTGTCTTCAGAATCACAGAAATATTATTTCTGCATTGTACAGAATTTTAAATCTGCATGTTATATTCAAACCCATTTAGCCTAGCGAAAACATATTTGCATTTAAGACATTTTCAGAAAATGAAATTTAAAAGAGATTGTTTTGTTTTGTTTTTTAATGAAGGGAGTATATTCAAGCTATATGCATTTTCTGGGGACAAAATATAAGAACCTGATCTTTGAATACTACTAATTTATTTTTCCCTTCCACAGGAAAACAAAACTAACAATGTAGATAAATGTAAGATGAATTTTCTTTTGCTTACTAGAAGTGACAATATTTTTGTTAAATAAACTGCCGCAGCTTTGCAAATATAATGGAAAGTGGTTTTACAACTTCAGCTGCCTCAGGAGCTGCATATGGATCTCGTGAGGTTGAGGTAGATGACTTGGGCACTTTCAGGTTCTTTAGATAGTCCTGAATCTTCTCTTCTCCTACAGTGGGTGGACCTTCCTTCTCCCAGGCCCTGCGTTTGCCTTCTGCAACTTGGATGATGTGGGCAGAGCCCTTGCTGGTAAAGACTGAGGCAAAAAAGTCATTGAGTACCTCTGCCTTCTCCATGTCCTGCATGTCCAGATCTCATGTTTCCTTCTGGAGCAGACCAGTATTTTCCCTAACCTTCCTTTTATCACTGACATAACTAGAGAAGCTTTTGATGTTACCCTTGATGTCCCTGGCCAGACTTAATTCTCTCTGGGCTTTTGCTTTCCTAGCCTGATTCCTGGCTGTTTGAACAAGTTCTTTGAACTCCTCCCAGGCTACCTGTCCTTGCTTCCATCCTCTGAAGACTTAATTTTTACAACTAATAGTGTCCAGGATCTCCGTGTTCGTCCATACAGGTCTCCTGGCGTTCTTGACTGCCACCTTCTTTGTTGGGACATCTTGCTCCTGGGCTGGAAGGAGGTGGTCCTTGAATATTGACCTGCTCTCTTGGGCTCCTCTCCCCTCCAGGGCTTTCTCCCATGTTTTTTTATCCTCTCCTATATTTTATCCCATGGTAATAGTATTACACCTTTTATTACATGATTTATTCTCTAGCTTTAATTTCCACTAGCATTTTTTTTTCTATCAAGCTAGTATTTAATCTCTAGAGCTTAATGATATGCCTATTTTCAGAAGTAATCACAGCTTTGGATAGTTAAAAACAAAGTTAATATTACCCCTTGATTCTCACTGAGACAAAAATAAAAATGTGTATCCCAATGATATGTATCAGACTTCATAGGACTTTCTGATGCTTTATGATATTTTATGTAATCAGTGGAGAAAAATATTCTTCATGTTACTTGACCATATTTTGTATTCTTCTTGGTATTACAGGAAGTGACAGATATACTGCATTTATTATGAAGCTGAATTATATACTGATATTCCTTACATTTTCCGATTTTAATGAAACATGTTGTAGAAACAACTGTGAGCATACAGACTTTGGCTGTTTCTCTGGACATAAATAATGCAAAATATTATTAGCTAACAGTACATGTAAATATCCCTCAAGAAGTTTGAATTATAGAAATATATTGGAACACAGAAAAAAATAAAGAAATTGTGATAAGGCAAAGGCAATCTTTTTTATAGTTGTAGGAGACAATGGGAGTACTGTAGGCATATGCAGATAATACAGCTGGTTTATTATAGTTCCTGTACTAGTGTTGATGGGAAAAAAAACCACAACCCAAACAAATAAATAAAAAAACCCCAATCCCTAAACAAAAATCATGTCATCTCCCTTAAGTTTTCCATTTTTTTTATATGTATGATGATTACAATCTTTAAAAGTCAATAGTTTAGAACTTCAAGGTGATGAAAATCTGACAATCTTTGAGAAGTTTCTTCACGGCATTTTAGTTAGGTCAGACTCTTTCAAGGTCAAGTTTTTTTCAAGTGTTTTTCTTTTTTTTCATTGAAGGACTGTGAACAGGTCATTCTAACTGGAAGATGTACTTCTGTAAACTTCTTAATTAACTTTCTTAATGCATAACTAGAATCCAAAGAAATAACCTACCTCTTACCCTTCTATATTATAAAAATGTTTCAGCTTTCCCATTCTAGAAGATAGTTTTCCTTAGAGGGTGCTGTTTCATAATTTAAAGATCATACGTTTGCTTTTTCTCCCTGCAAACAGTACAAGAAAATGTTTAGAGACCAGTTCAGAATTAATGTCTGCAAAGTTTTGAGCATTATACCATTTTCTTAAAGGCCACTAGCTGGCAACTTTTCTCAGGAGTTCACCTGCAATTCTGGGCAACTAAAATGCAGCAAATTATAAGAAAAAGAGATCACCAATTATTTTTTGTTTGGTTTTGTTTTGTGGTTTAGGTGTCTTACTCTATGTCATTGCACCTGTGGCTCTATATTTTCAGTGCTACAAGAAAAGTGTGTCCTATCCATGCTAAGAAAACAGCTAAGATAAGCATGTATGTTAACTTCTCTGCAACTTAACTAGGCTTCCCATACTTCAACATCAATATGTGATTTTTGATCATGGAAAGATAGATGATCTCTGTGAAAATATTTTTTAAACATGCGATGCAATATTTTCTAAGCTAATTTTTTTTTTTTTTTTTTTTTTTTTTTGTAGTTTCTACTATTTGTTCTTTCTTAAGTTAGCACCAGAATGACTCTTAGCTGAGCATGGATCTGGCTCATCTGAAACAACTACAGAAAGCATTCTTGATCTCTCAAAAACATTGTGGAACTGCATTTTCTCATAGAGACCAAACAGTGCTGATCAATGGTGCAGTCCAGCTGGAGACCTGTAACTAGTTGACTCCTCCAGGGATAAGTGCTGGGTCCAGTCCTGTTTGACATCTTTATCAATGGTCTTGGTGAAGGGACAGAGTGTCTTCTCAGCAAGTTTGCTGATGATACAAAGCTGGGAGGATTGGCTGATTCACCTGAAGGCTGTGCAACCATTCAGCAAGATTTGGACAGGCTGGAGAGCTGGGCAAAGAAGAACTAATGAGGTTCAACAAGAGCAAGTGCAGAGTCCTGCACCTGGGGTGAACAAGAAAATGCTAGAGAGTAGCTCTGTGGAGAAGGACCTTGGAGTCCTGGTAGACCACAAGTTATCCATGGGACAACAATGTGCCTTTGTAGCCAAGAAGGCCAGTGGTATCTTGGGGTTCATTAGCAGGAGTATGTCCTTCCCCTCTACTTGGCCCTGGTGAGACCTCACTTGGAGTACTGCATCCGGTTCTGGGCTCCCCAGTACAAGAGGGACAGGGATCTACTCGAGAGACTCCAACAGAGGGCTACAAGAATGATTAAGGGTCTGGAACATCTGCCTTACGAGGAAAGGCTAAAAGAACTGGGGCTGTGTAGTCTAGTGAAGAGAAGACTGAGGGGGGCATCTAATTAATTACAATAAATACATGAGGGCTGGGTGTCAAGAAGGCAGGAACAAGCTCTTTTCACTTGTGCCCTGTGATAGGACAAGAGGCAATGCATTCAAACTAGAGCACAGGAAGTTCCGCTTCAATGTGAGGAAGAACTTTACTGTGATGGCTACAGAGCACTGGAACAGACTCTCCAGAGAGGTTGTGGAGTCTCCTTCTCTGGAGACTTTCAAGACCTTTCTGGATGCCTTTCTGAGTGATCTGCCCTAGTTTTGGTCCTGCTGTGGCAGGGGGGTTGGACTTGATGATCTTCGCAAGTCTCTTTAAACATTCCTTCCCCCAATCACATTCTGTGATTCTGTAAAACATAGAAATTAACAGTATCTATTTGAAGCATTCATTGTTCTTTTTGTATTCTCTTTTATAAAAAATTAAGTCTCACTTCATTCCCACCCGTTTTGTTTTTTTTAAGCTGTCATAAGCTGATTGTACGCATTGAGAATTTCAGCTTCCATAACAACATGTTGTAACAAGTTCCACAATTTGTTAGAGAATTATTAAAAAAAACCCCTTCCTTTCAAAAATTCTCTTATATGAATAGACGTAAGAATGAATAGGATCTTATTCACCTTTACCATGTTGCATGCATTTATGCAAATTTTCATCATAATTACCTCAGCTATGGGGTATTTTTTTTTAGCTTAAATGGTGTAATGATCAGTTGCATTTTTCTAGATTTTTGATTCATAGGACAGGGAAGGAACAGAATTACATGCAATATGGTAGTGATCAGATAAGCCATCAGGCATTTAAATTGTTAAACTATTTTTATTCTGTCTCTATTTACTTCCAAATAAAGGACAATATTTTATCTGCCTTTGTGATTTGAGCCACTGAAACTGACAAAGCTGATTGCTGCTATCCTGCTCATAGCTATAGCTAGTTGTCTTTTTAGTTACCCCAAACTTAACAGATAATTCAACCAGGTGCTAAGCACAATGGTGTGATCTGGAAAACTAACTTAAACTTGAGAATATGTTTGAATATTTACTTGGATTAAAACTTGTTTTCAGCAGAACTGAACACACAATACATTAATTTAAGGTTTGGTTTTTTTTTAATTTATTTACAGGATTGCCAGACTATAAACGATAACATTCTCAGTACTGAGTGCTGTGGATATTCTTATTTTTCTTAATATCTGTGCAAAGCTACTGAAAGCTCCATTAGAGATTAACTTTGTGTCCTTTAGTCAGGTCTTTTCAGCTACATATCTCCCAGCTATCACACTGATAAAATATGCTCTTTGAGAAGCTTTGTTTCTGTGAAACACAAAATACCCTTAATTTAGCATCTGCCAGGTTCAGGTGGCCATTAATGTAACAGGGAGCCTGCTTATTAACCAAACTGCTGACATGTATTTTGTTCTGAGATGCTTTGATTTTAATTTTCTAAGAGGAAGAATAGGAGGTTAAAATGCTTGTTTCCTTAACAAAGAACGACATATTTTTTTCAGAAACCTGGTAATAAAATTGAATCCTATGAATTAACTTAATATGCTGCTACATTCACCTAAAATCTAAGTACGCTTTCCAGTACTGTAAATATCTGTAACACTGTAAGATATAGTATGCCATATGAAAAGTCTCATATGCAAAGTTAACTCATAATCCTTTAAGAGTCTTTAATTGTAGTTAATCCTACTGGGTAAGTATTTATATGATAATAATAATAATAATAATAATAATAATAATAATAATAATAATAATAATAATAATAATAATAATAACAACAACAACAACAACAACAACAACAACAACAACAACAACAACAAAGCCATTATGGGTTGAGTAAAAATGGAATGTTCTAAAATCCACATTTTTATGTAGAATTTAAGGAAGCAAGCATTTGTACTATTTTTCTATGTGCTCTACTGGGCAATGTCATGATTGGAATGAAAAATTCACTTTCAACAATTCTGCATTTAAGACCACATTGCTGACTTAGTATTTCTTTTCTATCAATGTTGCAACAGTTAGATCTTGTAATACAGAGGAAAGCATATTGTGCTGACAGATTTTTCTTCGGGAAAATCAAAGAGAAAAAGCTGAACTGGACTGAAGTACACCTAAAAATGCTGCAGAATGGATATATGGAAAAAATGATGTAGGTATTTGTATATAAAATTTGTAAATGTTCTGTTCAATTCCTTTATGTCTGTTTTTTTCTTTCTTTAAATCTTTTGATTTTTTCAATATATTTAGTGCACAAATAAATTAGAATAATTAGAATTGAGTTTTGTTTAATAGTTTTGGGGTTTTTTGTGCTTTCAGAAGGTAATTTTGCTCTCTCTGCAATTGTAGAGGGTCTCCCCCTTCAGAAAACGAGAAATTATGCTGTCCTGTATGCTACAGCAAGGGTAAAGGAGGAAGGAAGAACACAGAGAATGGGCTATATACTAACGATGTTTTGGCCTTCAGACATATGAGTTATTTTTAACTTCAGAGCTTTTCCTCCCAACCCAGAAACAGGCACACTGACTTTATTTTAAGACTTTCAGTGCTCAAGCTACAGGAATTAAAACCTGTCTCAAGTAATTCACTATCCTGTGAACTACACAGTCAACAAAATACTGAACTATGAAAGAAAAAAGACCTATTCTGACAGCATTTTTTACAGCATACATCCTGGGAACAATAATTTTCTTCTTTAATGTTCTTTCAGAAATAAACAGCAGACCCAAATGCAAAGTTCTGCTTTTACAGACTTCTTTAATAGTTTTTGGTTGCTGATGCATGTACTTTCTTCATTATAAATTAAACAAGTGAGACAGATTTCTACCTGAAGAAGCATGTCTGTCAAATGTGTGGTTAGCATGGTGGTTTTCATAAAATTCTGTTATGGATGGCTAACATGCTGATTAATGGCTTTTAAGGACGAGTTTGCAGTTTGGAAGGATAAGCACTCTTTCCAATTTAGCAACCAAAAAACTTGTAAAGATTTTTTCCTTCTGCAAATGTATGCACATTTATTTAGAGCTGGTATATTAATAAGTGACAACTGCTACAGAAAGTATTCTAGCATTAAATTAAATACATTTCATGACCCACTCACTCAAAATGCATTATCTTTTAATATATTATTCATGCAAATAAAATGACATTACGCAAATTACAATCTTCAAGTCCCATGCAAAAAATGAAAGCCTGTTAGTCTGTTGAGTTAAAATAAACTTGAATTATTTATGAAAATTTACTGATTGATAATAATATCATGCAATTGTCCTAGCACTTAAAAGTCTTTAAAGGAAAAGGAAGAACAAAGGCTGCTTGACTATCCATCAGAAATTATCAAAAAGCATGAAAAGTATTTTTTTGTGCAACTTATAAGACCAGTAACAGGAAAAAAGAGTCTGGATGGGACTCTTAAGGACAATCCTTGCCCTAGAACAGTAATAATTATGTAATCTATGCTTTTAAAATCTTTTACTTTGAGGTTATCAGTTATGCAGTTTCTACAATCTGCACCATAATATACTCCCCATTGGAGCTGTATTTATTGTCTAATTGAAATCTCAACATATAATCTCATTACTTTCTCTAGCCTCCCTGGACAGGAAAAATCAGCTTATTTGCTTTGGAGAACTCTACCAGGTTTTTGGAGACTGTTATCTATGCCTGTCCAGCTCTTCTCTTAGATAATAAAAGTCCAGGTGTTCCAATATCTTCACATTTCTTACGTTTTCTGGAGTTTTCTGGCATTCTAAACTTCTTTTTTGGGTTTCTCTAGGCATTCCAAACACCTCACCTTTTCTCTTTATCTCAATGTTCAGATATTATAGCAGTACATCTGTCTATTAAAGCAGCTATTCCTCACTAAGTATTCTGGAACCTTTTATTCCTAAATATATTTTTTTAAAATGTGCATGTGCTAAAATACAACGTTATATAGTTGAAGTCGCTACAGTACTTTAATCCTACATTTAATGTTACTGAAACCCCTCCAGGTATGGTGAAACATGTTTTCTGTTATCTATTGATAACTGTTTTCTGCTGATACCTGTTTTGGTAGAAGCCATTAATAGCTGTTCTTTCAATAAGGTTACCTAAACAATGTTTTATCTTTGTTATGAAACTTTCATTTTGACTACCATGCTTGCCAATTTAGCTTCTAAAGATATCATACAGGACAATGACAAGTGCCCTAGTTCAGTGATTATACTCACATATACTTTTTTCTGTCTTTGAAGGATGCTAGCTTGCTCTAAAAGAAAACTAAGTTGGTTTGACACAATATGCTTAGAATAAATTCAAGTTGAAAATTTTACTTCTACTTGTTTTCCTCTTACTTGTTTTCTTCCAGGTGTTCAAATACAGGGTTTGTTTGCTTTTTTATTATCCATCCCAGTTTTTCTGAAAACTGTAGTTATTGTTGCATGTCAATAATTCTTTAGCTGCTCCGCCTAAACGCCTGCAAATATATTCATAATTTGTCAGTCTTCTGGAACCTCGTCTGTTCTCTACATGTTCTAAAAGATAACTGTTAATAAATGCATGAATTTGTCAGAGATTTGAAAATTACTATTTTTTTAAATGGTCTTCAACTGTTCCCTTCCCACTGTGTCCCTAGGTCTTATACATGCTTATCTCATTTACCTGTTCCTCCAGTGGACTTTCAGAAGGACAAAAGTAGTGAATGATTATGCTCTCTCACCATCATGTGTTAAGAGCTTTGTGCTTCCATTGAGAATTAATTAATATTATTCTCACACTTCCTCTTATAACCAATGCATTTACTGTTTATTTAATTTGTCCTAATTTATTAATATGCTTTTATGCCTGATTCATTTGATACCCAGTTTTTATTTACCAAATCCTACAAATGAACAGCCTGGAAATGTTCAATAAATGTATTGACAGAAAATATTTAAACCATTGTAAAACAATTCACTGATTATTAAGAGAACATTTAAAGACTGAGGAGACAACGGTACCTTGATTAAATTATTTAATTTCAAGGAACTCTGCATCAGGCACTAAAAACAAGCCTGCTGATGGACCATAACAGAATGATTGGAAACAAAACCTTTCAATAATTTACCTCCTCACAGCTGGACAATACTTTCTTCTTGCTCGTTGTTTCTAAATCAGATATCACCGCACCACTGGGAACTGTTCAACACCTTGCCCTGTTTGCTAATGTTAGCTTCCTAGATATTTAAATATTTTAATAATAGTATGAATTAGAAATTTGTTTACTATTATGAAGAGTCATAATAATGTTTTTCATTAAATACTTGGTATCTTTTATTTAAAACCAAAACCAATGAACGAACCACTTATTGTTTTGTATCTCTTCTTAAACTAATATGCCGTATTCAGTGACTGTGTAGAAGAGGAAGCGACCCTTTTTTATAATATTGTATATAAAGAGAGGTGCAAAGCAAATGATCAGATAATGATCTGAAGCCTCAGCAATGTATCTTCAATGTGGTGGACAAAGTTAATGAAATAATATGCTAATGTAAATTAAACATGCTATATGTAGGCTTCAAATTAGAATTCAAAGGTACAGATTTAATGACAGTGTTTAGAGCTAACTCAACATATACAGGACAAATTTTCAGTTAAAAAATTGATAAATTATACTGAACGGACATAGGCTTTAATAGTTTTTAAAGTACAGTAATAGCTAAATATTTACAAAAGTAATAGAAACATAAATGGAAAAACCTTGAACATGATTTTGTATTTATATGTTAACTGATGTGTCAAGCACTTCTTATCAAGGAAGCAGCAAGTGTTGGCTAATGTTTGCAAAGTTAGAAGTGCTTGGAATCAACTCAATTATCATTCAGACCTGTTAGGTACCACTGTTCTTGTAACTTTGTTAACATTCAGTTTTTCCTTTCTTCCTCTGCAAATTATCAATCTTTTTAGTATTTTGATATTACATGGAAAAAACCCCTATCAATCTACATTCTTATTACTACAATAGTGAACTACAGTTCAAAGTCTTAAAATATGCATGTAAGTAATTTCTAAAAACCTGTGTCTCCCCCAGACATTTTTCAATTTCATTCAGAAATGCTGGAATATTTTTTTTGTGTTACTTCAATATATGAATGTGAAAAGAAACATTTGAGTGGGAAAATGTCAAATAAAAATCCCATTAATATGATAAATCTTAGACATGGTTGTATCTTTTAATTAAACCACATTGAAAAAACTGATCTGAAGTTAGTTAACTTTGAGGTTCCACAGAAGAAGTTCCCATGATTGAGCAAAAGATCAAAGAAAGAATAAAAATGCACTGGCTGGTAAGTTACTTAAAAGCTCTTTTGATTAAAGAATATTAGCTAATATTCCATTTAATTGTGTTAGAGGCAGCACCCTGCTGATAATAAAGCTGGAAGATACAGCTAGCATGTCGTCCATAAGGTTAATCTAAATTTAATTGATTTTATGCATTTCTGGATACAGATTTACACTACAGAGACTTGGGGGAAAAGCTAACCTTAATTTTAAATTTATGCATAAAAATAAGGTTTTATTTAAAGAAGAAAATCAGGTACAGTAAAAACAAACAAAAACCAAAAGGCTTTCAAATTATAAATTCTTCCAATAAGTATGTTACTAGAAATCAGAGCTCCATTATCTTTAACTTTGTTTTATGCCCAAAGTAATCTGATTGTTGGTGATTTTCTTTGACACAAAAACAGTGTACTTACTCAAGACTCAAATTCACTTAACCAGGTAAAATACTTGCACCAGACATTTACCATTAAGATCTTCTGTAGTGAAATTATGTTCAAACCTAAATATAATATATGTGTTTTATTCAGATTTCACTTCAAAAGCTTTTTAAAACTTTAGTAAATTTTTGTGATTTTCTTGGGATTTGTTTGTTTGTTTGTTTGGGGTTTGTTGGGTTTTTTTTTCTGGTTGTTTTTTTTGTTGTTGTTTGTTTGTTTTTTTAGAACTACTGACAGAGTTGAAAAAAACTAAAAACCTTTGTTTTACAGCAGAATGATAGACGTAATCCTCATTTATCCTTTCAGATCCTAGCTTGCCTCATCTGAAAAGTTTTTTGCATTATCACAACAGGCCAAAGATAGTGAGTTAATATTTAGGATTCTACGCTGTGGAGAGGTGAGAGACCTTTAAATCCTTTTTATTTATTTCTTTTTTCCATGATGAGTGTGACTACATCTCTGTGTCACAACCTGGTTTTATGTTCCTGGAAATAAATTACTTGTGATAAGAGCAGGGACCTCGCAACAGTCTGAAAAGTACTTGCAACAGTCACTTCTCTGAAACCTTGGTAACCTTCAAGTAACAGAGCAGATACTGATGCAGATGAGGCTGCTTCATTGAGTCATGGAATAAAGGAGTTTTTCCACCCATCCCTTCTTTACTGGTGTAGGCAAGGGAAATGCAAGATGACCTTCCCTTTAAGGGTACAGTAAAAAAACATGTATTGCAGCTAGATTGGAGAGGACCAGGTCCTTCTGACTGTGAAAACATTGTGTACTGGTATATTGTACCCATTTTATTTTTTGCTTTAGAGTCTCTTGACTTAGGTGACTGACATACTGGGACATGATATATCCTCCATGGCTTGTTTCATGGGTGGAGCCAGTGAGAATGCAAAGAATATTACAGACCTTGGCACGTACTTGCTTCAGATTCAGTTCTAACATCATGCTGGATAGCTCTTCAGTTTGAGTACCTCACATGATAAATGCTATTCAGACTGAATGAAATTATTATGTTTCCTGTATTTATTCTCAAGACTTTTGATTATCCTAACATCTGACTGTACCATAGCAATCACAAATCTGTCCACAACTGTCTGTTAAGAGTATTGGGAGCACCCTAGTCTCATTGCAAAGACTGTCTTCAAGTTTTGGAGAATAACTCAGGCCTTCCACCTACTTGATTAGGATCTACCACGTGTCCATCTGTAATTTCTGACTAGCTATGAATCAAGCAGAAATAACTTAAGAAAAATACTAAATAAGTACTAACTTTAATATCTTTGCTTAATGCGTAAGAAAAATCTCTACATAGCCTGTAAACTAAGATTCTTAATACAAGTGAGGGCAGCGGACTCTAATTTCATTTATACTTTTAAAAAATTATTTTAAAGCAGTGTTTTAATATAAAAGGTACATATAATTTCATATAGCAGAGAAAGTAACTGGGGATTTCAGTAAGACTGAATGATCATTAATAGCATCCTTCATAGTACCTAGTGGATTATAAGCAAATCTTTTGTGAAAGTTGGCTTTCTTCTGAACTCAAGGGCACTAGCTGCAATTGTTGCTAAAGGAGAAGAAATTAGAATGCATGAGAAGTTTGATTTCTACTTTTAATTATTTTTATTTACCTCTTAGTTTCTGATAACTGGCAGAAATTGAACAGCAGGTTTCTTAATGAGATCACTTATTTTAATTTCATAAGGATTTATTACCAATAAATAAATTCATAATCATTCATATTGCAATCAATGTTAGTCTTTCAAGACCACACTTCCTACTGACTTTATTTTGTTTTATAAAACAATCAGTCATCTTAAAACATCTACTGGATTGGAATTTTCCACCTTGGGAAACTACTGTGTCTTTAATAACTCCTATAGGGACCATGCTGTGTAACATTGATACAAAAATTGTTTATTTGTTGTTAGTTTGGTTTGGTTTTGGGTTGTTATTTTTCTCAGCCAGTTTATTTCCCAGAACTTAATTAGCTTTTTCCCTTCCTATTTCTGAATTGACCAGTAAAATATAATTGATCATCTGCCTCAATATTCCTGCTGTTCCATGAGCTCTGTTACAATTCAACATAATCTATTTCACACTGATGTTGGAAAATACAATAAGGTCACAGCAGGGAAGCTTTAGCTTCATTAAAGCACATTATTATTAGGGGGGGGGAAAAAAAGAAAAAGTGATTTAGGGTAAATTGTTTTTGTCCTTGTGCTACAGTTTGCATATATCCACATGAATCTAAGCATATAAAGCTGCAATAAATTTGCTAGCCATATTACATTACAAATTAGTCTCCTTATCTTTCATTTCACCATGGAAGCCTCCAGTAGCAGATGGAGATGTCAATACTTCACATTCCAGGTGATATCTACCTTTGTAGGTAAAAAAATATAAAACCTCCCTGCAAGAACCAAAAAAACTTCAGTAAATAAAAATGTTTATTTCCGTCTCTAAATTGTTTCTAAGACTTTTTCAATGTCCACCAAATATACATGTCAGAATTATTTAAAAGCAATGAGCAAGGAAGGAAAGTTATTTAAATTTTGACCCTCTCAGACTTTAATTTATCATGAAATATCCTAATAGAGGGATCACGCATGAAGATTTAAGATAAAGAATCTGTGATTGTTCTACTAATCTACTTTAACTGACAGTAAAATCTGACAGAACAAATTACAAGTTGCAGGCAGTAAGGGTTATCAATTCTTTACTACTTTCAAGGTTTTCTCTCTCTCTCTTTGCCTTCAGCTGCTGGTAAAGGATAGGCTATTTCAGTTCAATCTTTCAATTTATTTTTGACTGCTTTTAATTAAATTTGATGGTCTGCTTCTGCATCAGTGAAATTGTTGCAGTTGCAAAGCACTTTGCTGTTATAATGATGGCTCCCTTGATGTCTGTTCATTATTAACTGATTTTCAAAAGTGCTTCTCTCAGGTCTCATTTTATGAATATTTAAATAACTGTGAATTTCTGTAACATAAATATCTGGGCACTAGCAATAGGAACTCTATTGCCTATTTAATAGTTTTTGTATAATAATATGATTTTTAAATAAAGTTATACATTATAATGTTAATTGGGAAAGTGTTGTTACTTGTAAGTGCACAAATTGTAGTAATATTTTAACACAGCAGTTATTGATGAATTAGTCAGTAGTGTGCGAACTATTGCCTGTGTAGCTATGTCACAAATCTTAATTATTCAGAGCAATGAAAAAATGAGTAAATAATACAAAACAAAACAGAGCGCTTCTGACCTTTGCACTACAAGCAGTGTTACCTGGATTAACCTCAATGCCATCTAAAACACATTTTCATTTTTAAAACAAAGAAAAAAGAAGGTAGAGTAGAGGAAAGGAGTTTTTTTAATTACTAATATTTTGACTAATGTGTGACAAGATGTTGCCTACAGCTAAGTCCAGTGAAGAATTTAAGAGCCTTAAAATCTTTCGATAAACAGGTTTTAGTTCTAAAAAAAACCCAAAACAAACCAACCAACCAACCAAAAAACCACAAAACCAAAAACCAAAAAACCTACTTCTCTTTTCCCTTTACTGGGTCAACTACTTGCCCCATCTTTCATGGGCAGGGAGATAGTACTCCTCTAAACAGTAAAAAGAAAAATTTGCACATTCTTTCTCATGTTGACAAGTACTTTGTTCTGCAACAAGTCATGTGACTTTACTGAAAATTATCTCAGAAGAGGAAGGCACTCAGTATGAGTAACACAGGCAAAATACGGCACAGCACTACTCAGCAGTGAAAAAAATAAATAAATTGCTTTTTAAATACATAAAAAAGAATAAGAGGTAGCTTTCCATGTTATTCTGGAAGCTTAGAATTATTTTACAACATTTTTCTCTAGAATGTTAAGGTTTTAAACTTGCTGTCTCTTTGGAAAAAGGCATATCTTCATAATTACTTTTGCAATTCATAGGACTACGGAATCACAGAATCACAAAATTGTCAGAGGTGGAAGGGACCTCCAGAGATCATCTAATCCAACTCCCTCACTAAAGCAGGATCCCCTAGAGCACATTACTCAGGATGGCATCCAGGTGGGTTTTGAATATCTCCAGAGAAGGAGATTTCACAGTCTTCCTAGGCAGCCTGTTCCAGTGCATTGTCACCCTCATAGTAAAGAAGTTTTTCTGCATATTTAAATAGAACGTCCCATACTCCATCTTGTGCCCATTGCCCCTTGTCCTGTCACCAGGAACTACTGAAAAGAGTTGGGCTCCATCCTCCTTGCACCCACCCTTTAGATACTTACAGGTATTAATAATGTCTCCCCTCAGCCTTCTCTTCCCCTGGCTAAACAGTCCCAGCTTTCTCATTGTTCTTCATAACAGAGATGCTCCAATCTCCTAATCATCTTCATTGCCTTCTACTGGACTCCGTCTAGTAATTCTCTGTCTCTCTTGAACTGGGAAGCCCAGAACTGGAGTCAGTATTCCAGCTGTGGCCTCACCAGGACAGAGTAGAGGGGGAAAAGACCCCTCTTGACCTACTGGCCACCTTCTTTCTTATGCAACCCAAGATTCCACTGGCTTTCTTGGCAGCAAGGGCACATTGCTGGCTCATGGATAACTTACTACGTTCCATGACTCCCAGATACTTCTCATTGGAACTGTTTTCCATCATGTCCACAATTGACATATATTGGTGCATGGCGTTCTTCCTCTTCAGGTGTAGGACCCTACACTTGCCCTTGTTGAACCTCATCTCTGCCCAGCTCTCCAGCCTGTCCAGGTCAGGCTAGATGGCAGCACAGCCCTCTGGAGTGTCAGCCACACCTCCCAGTTTTGTATCATCAGTGAACTTTCTGAAGACACACTCCTACCCCTTGTCCAGGTTGTTGTTATGCTTTGGGAGATCCTGGTGTGCTGTTGGACACCTACAGAGAGAGACTGAAAGGGGTCAGTATTCACACCCACAATCTATAAAAGCCAGGAGAGTCGGAAGCTGTTCCTTTCTCTCTTCCTGCTCCTTACTCCCTGCTGGGGCTGCTGCTGGTTCCTTTGGCTTCCCACGTGCTCACTCCAGAATCCAACTGCATCAGGTGCTGTGAGGAGCCATGGACCTCTCTCCTGGAGTGGCCCTGCATTTCCCATATCCCTGTGATCATCAAGATCAGTTTTGTGTATTTGTATATAAATACCTACTTGTTCTTCTCCCCCTTTTTATCCTTTTACTTTGTGTTATAGTAAATTCATTTCTAGTTTCATTTCCCAGAGTTTAAGTCTTTCTTCCTTATTCAACTTCTATCTTCCTTTGGGAAAGGGGGAGGAAGGAACAATAGCAATTCTGTCCTCTGGTTTTCTGGGGTTCACCTTTAAGGTTTAAACAGGAACAGTTGTTGATGAAGATGTTGAACAAGATTGGACAAAGTATTCCCCCTGGGGGACACCACTAGCTACAGGCCTTCAACTCAACCCTGATCCAGTGATCACTACCCTCTGAGTTCTGTCACGCAGCCAGCTCTCAATCCACCTCACTGTCTACTCATCTAGCCCACACTTTCTGAGTTTCCTCAGGAGGATCATATGGCAGACAGTGTCAAAAGCCTGGCTGAAGTCAATGTAAATGACATCCACTGCTTTCCCCTCATCTAACCAGCCAGTTATGATGTCATAGAAGGCAATCGGATTGGTTGAGTGTGATTTCCCTTTTGTGAAAGGTAGCCCCTCAATATTAGCTTGCGACATTAATCCATTCTGACTTCTCCCAGTGACTTTTGTTTCTTTCACATGTTTTGAGATAATGTCCAGAACAATTTGTTCCAACACCTTAACAGGAGCACAGGTGAGACTAACTGGCCTGTAGTTCCCTGGGTCCTCCTTCTGGCTGTTTTTGATGACTGGAGTGATGTTGGCTTTCCTTCAGTCCTTGGACACCTCTCCTGTTCTCCATGACTTCTGAAAGATGATGGAGAGTGGCCTAGCAATAACATCTGCCAGCTCTTTCAGAACTTGTGGATGCATCCCATCAGGGCCCATGGATTTATGGAAGTCCATTCTGGCTAAGCGGCCTCTAACTTGGTCCTCCTCTACTGAGGGTAAATCTTCCTCTCTCCAGACCTTATCTCTTAACTCCAGGGTCCAAGATTCAAGAGGGTCAACTTTAGCTGTGAAGACTGACGCATAGGTATTCAATAACTCCACCTCCTCTGTGTCTTCTGCCACTAGGGAACCCGCCTCATTCATCAGTGGCCCTACCCTTCTTGTTGCCCTTGATACTCTTCACCAGATTTAATTCCAGGTGGGTCTTAGCTTTCTTTGTTGCATCCCTGCATTCTCTTGCCTGTGTTGCTGTATTCCTTCCAAGTAGCCAGTCCTGTTTTCCACAATCTGTGAATTTCCTTCTTCCTTTAAATTTTTCTCAGAAGACCTTTGCTGATCTATACAGGTCTCCTACCTTGATTTATTCCTCATAGGGAAACACTGGTCTTGAGCTTGGAGGAAGTAGCATTTTAAAGCTGCCCAGCTCTCATGGACACCCATACCTTCCAGGCCCCTGAACCATAGTATTCTAACAAGTGGATCTTTGAAGAGGTTAAACTTTGTGTTCCTGAAATCAAGGGTTGTTATCTTACTTGTTTTACTTACTTCTTCCACACAAAATAGTCAACTCCACCATTTAATGGATGCTACAGCCAAGGTTGTTCCCAAACCTCATAACCCCAACAAGACCTTCTTTGTTTGTTAATACCAGCTCCAGCAGTGCACCTCCCCCTGTAGATTCCTCAGTCACCTGTGTCAAAAGTTGTCATCAATGTCCTGCAGGAACCACCTGGACCAAGTTCCAAAGTCTATGCAAGCAAGTAGAATTTGTTTGCTTTTTTGTTTTTTGTGGATTTCTTTGTGTGATTTATTTTTGTTGGGGTTTTTTGTGTTTTTGTTGTTGTTGTTGTTTTATTTTGGTCTTTTTTTCTTGTTCTGTTTTTGTTATTCCATTTTGTGCTGCTCTTTGCTCATATTGATACTGTTTCAGTTTTAGGGATTACCTGCTGCTGCAACTTCCCACCTAAATCTATTACTCTTTAAAAAGAAAATTCTATTTTCTATGTTCTATACCTTTAATAAAACGAAACAGTAATCATACTTGAAAGGTGGACATTTTTTGTTAGTTAGATCTATGCTTTGCATAAGCAAAGTACACGTGTATATTTTTTTTGTCTTCTGCAATTCTTCTGATGGAATTTTTCTATATAAACAAACTTAAAATAATTTAAAATTCTCAAAAAATTAGATTTAAAATGCACTCAATTCCTTTACAGACATTCAGTAATCAAATTACCAACATTTGATTAATTTAGTTAGTTGCTTGAAATAAGTTTACACATGATGTCTTCATGTGAAAACTGAAAATAAAAGGCATAGTGATTCTCCTGCATGGCAGCTGTAAAAGTTAGTAATATAGTTACCCACTGCAAGTGCAACAAGGAAACTACTCTTATATAAATGTAATACAACTGGGTATATCCACAGTAGACGTAATAATGACAATTATAGTAAATGTGGCCTTAAAGACCTTTGTCCAACTTAATAGTCCACACACACCTCCAGTGTTCTTAACTTTGTATGTATTCAGGACTATGCAATAAGTTTGAAATGAGTCAACTGCTCTCTGTTCTTTCACCTTTTTCTAATTCTTGATACTCACTGATTTATTACAGAGGCAAAAGATATGACACTTCTAATTTACTCAGGTTTCATAGTATCGTATTTTCAATAATGTTAATATAGCCCCTTCTATTTCTTAGCAGGTGACATCCCATCTGTCACACACAAATCCTCCAGAAATGTTATACTACTGTAGGAAATCTGTCCATCATGATCCAGCTGTCCATTATCACATGAAAAGTGGCAGTTTTCAGTCCCCACTGCTTCTTTCACCCTCTAGAAGGACTACCTTAAACACATAGAAAAAAATATAAATAAAGTGGGAAAATTCCTGCACAACAGTTACAGCTGACTAGGACTGCATTTCTTCTAAGTTCAATCATGTTTTGTAGGACGAATAATCTTTTCTAGATGTTCCCTACTAAAAAGGCAACTTTATATTTAAAGTAACAGTCACAAAGCTTCCAAAGAATCATCAGATCTTCTTAATTATTTCATTAACTGTTTTGTGTGAACAGCTGCTACCTTTCCAGGCAACAATGCTCTATCTTTCTAGCTCTATCTTTTTTTTTCTTTTTTTTTTTTTTTTTTTCAGTTCCATTTGACCCACTTAGCACATGGAGTCTAAGCTGCAGATCCATGCACAGCGGTTCCAAGCCATGTGTCCTTTGGAGCCCTGAGGGGAAGAAGATAGTAGCTGTAGTGAAGAGAGAAAACTGTAGTTTCAGTTGAAGAACAGGTTACAGATAGTGGAACCAAAACCTATGAATGAAAATGTAACCTATGAATCTATTATGTAGCCTTCTCTCCTCAGGCTCATCTTGGCCAGATAATGTGAGTCCTCCCATTTGGAATTTGAAGTCAATACCTGGACATCTGTTAAAGAACTGTACTCTTGTTAACCACAAACTAAAAGTTCGATTTGCGTGAGAACTTTAAGTGTTGATGGAATAGATTGACACTGCACTGATCTGCTCTGAAAGGACTGGGTTTCATGGGGAAACCTGAACCCATCAAGTTGGGATCAAGTTTCATACAGGCTTCAGAAAGGACTTCCAAAGACAGATAAAATAAAACAGATGGATTAGCTGCCCTCTTGGAATAATGATGAGCTTTTCACAACCTCACTAAATCTGTTGAGATTAGAGAGGGATCAGGTGTTATATTTACTGCTAGTATGCCTTGAAGCAGTGAATGTTTAAACGTGTTTTTTTGCTATAATAAGCAATGATGTGTTTGTGCGCATGTAGTCTGCTTGTCAATCCGGCTAACACTATTTGATTGCTAATGTTTTATTACAGAAGAGTAAGTCAGATTTAAACTGCATTAAAAAAAGAAATACATCAACAAACTACAATGTTTGGGAAGTTTTTAAAACTGATCAGAGATAAAACATAGAAGTAGTTCCTCTTGAACAATGTTTGCTGGCATATTTGATTTATAATTTATTGACAATAAACTCAGAAGTTCCCTTCTATGAATTAGCATTAACATTCCTCAACAAAAGAAGCTAACTAACTTTTTTCAGAAATAATTCAATCAGCAGGTATACTGCTATGGATGGTATATTTATTTATATATGAAAATAAGAATCAATGCTAGAAAGGAAAGAAAAAAAGAAAACTAGTAGCTTTTTAGATGTCATATTTATTTATTTTAATTTTGGGGTCAAAGTGAGCAGTATAAAGGTGAGGTAGAGTGACAAGAATGTTTCCCCTTGTTTTCTGTTCCAAAATACTCAAGTGACACAAGTTGATACAAGTGACAAGCATTTTATTCAAGAATATTTAGATGAAAACATTTTTTGTGATTGATATTACATCCAGAGTAAATAAATTAGCAAATGTTTCAGATTAAACATTTGCCTCTGAATTTGGATAAAACATATTAAAAATGTTACAAGGGAGCATGTGCAAAGTATAAACCTACTTGCAGATAAACAAAGTTCTTCATAGATATAGGAAAGTGTCTTGTCTTCCTCAGTAAATGTGTATAAGCTGACAAAGTGAAACCTTTAAAAATGTTTTGAACTAGTTCATTTTGCTGTTTGTATCAGCTCTGACATTTTTAAGCCTCAATTGTAAGCTTTCAATGGAAGAGATAATGCTTATTTAATGAATACTTAAAATCTTTTTAATAGAGTTTTGTTGCAAACTCCTCTACATTATCTGCAAAACAGCTGGAGAACACTGGCAGCATAGAGAAGACCATTTCTTTCTCAGTTCAATATTAATGATTTATCAGTCTTTAGTAACTAGGACAAGAATTTACCGATCAAGCACTTCTCACAGTAATATGGCAAATAAGAGTTTAACTATTGCTAGTAGCAGACCACAGGCTTTGTGCTCATTTTTCAGGCTTTCAGAACTGAAGTTTCTCAGTCTTACATTGTCAGAAACTGTTTTGACCTACCTAAAGTTGTGTTTAAACTTGTTTAGATACATTTTTTTTCTCATCACCACAAGGCCATCCTGACTTGCTTTACTTTGAGGATAACCACCTCTATTCACCAGCTGATTATACTGTGTTTTATACTCCTCAGAATGTGTTTTTGCCCCCTTGGCTTGCAGGACACACAGCTCACTCAGGAAGAGCTTTCTGTAAACCAGCATTCTCACTTTCTTTTCTGCAGAGATATTGTTCAGCCACTACCCTCCCAGTTTAGATTTGTGCCTAGTGGTACTCTGTCCCAGGTACAGAATCCAGCATTAGGGCTTGTTAAATTTCATCCCATTAATCAATGCCCATTGCTCCTATTTATCTAGATCCCTCTGCAAGGCCTCTTGTCCCTCAGGAGGGTCAACAGCATGTATACTGTTTAGCACCACCAGCAAACTTCCTTTTTTTCATCTGTGTAATGATTAGGTCTGGACTAATAATATTATTTTATTTAGACTGTCAGTGTTTCAATTATAATAACAATATACTATTTGTTTTACAAATAAAGTGTGTTACGTTTTCAACCTCTAACAAGATTTTGACTTTGTAATCATCACCTCAGCACACAAAGATAAAGACAAGCATAGTCACATATAGTAGCAGTTGGATATTGGGTTACCCTACATGCAGATAAAAACTCTTAAGAAATTTTTACAGACAACATTTATGCAGGGATTTTCAGAGAAAAATCACTTTGCAAAATGTGAAACTTTTTCTAGGAACTGAAGAAACACCAGACCATGGGCTTGAAAAATATCACACTGTTTTCTAGTGTCACTGTTTATGTCAAGGAAAAGCTATTTTACAAAACTATGGACAAAACAATATATTTTGTCCAAGCTTCATCTAGGAAATGACTGAACAATTCCAGCTGAAACCTTAATATTTAACTCAAGGCAAATTTTCTTGAAAACTGTAAGCTTCAAGGCTTAAGTTCATCAAGTGAAAAGTGGTTGATATCAGGGTTCTGTAAGATGAAAAGTGGAGCAACCTTTATAGAGGAAAATATATATTTAATTGCATGTAGAAAATACATTCCAGGCTGCAATCCTAAAACCAAAATATTATTACTTTAATGTTAGTTTTAGCATACATTCTGTGCATGTTCTGTGTCAGAGGTTATAATACAAATTGGTATGCTTAAATAATGAATCATATAGCTCTTGTCTATTTACTGCTTATTATTTTAAACCAGGAGCAATTTCCTACTCTTCACTCTATTAAACTGAGTAGACAACTTAAAAATGTAGTCTGTCATTCTAGATGGAGGAGATTTTCATGCAAATGGATTAAAATGTCTGCATTAAGTCCTTCTGAGATAAACTTAGCATGAACAGAGAGGGAGCTGACCAAATTCATAACACCCCTCTCCCCACCTCCCCAAATCAGTCAGAGAAATTACCTGATTTAAATGTCTAGAAAATTCCTCAATAAACATTTTGTAATGTTATCATATGAAACACAGACATATGTAAACTTTCTAATTATGCCACTCTGTACAATATTACAACAAAACTATATTCCTTTTTCCATAAATTATTCCCGAAGAACTTTGACCCTTTTTTAAATGCAAAACTTTGTATGTGAAATTGAAAGTAATAATCTTGGAACCCTTGTTTTCTGCATTTCAGATGGTCCTTCACAAAGGAAAGCTTCATTTTCAAGGCCATAAACTGTGCTTTGGGAAAGCATCTCCCTAGATTTCCATATATTCCCTATATAATAATGGGGAAATTAATTGGAATTTCTGTGCCTCAATTTCACATTTCTATAAGGAGTGGAGTAGTTCCACTCTACAGGACTTATGAAAATAGAAGTTGTTGAGCTCCTTAATGTTTGGTAATGATACTAGTATGCTAGAAAATATTATTATATTCCCCTACTATTGCTATTTGGTCTGCTCTTTGATTGCCTCATTTATTTAGCAGTTTGCATGTCTGTCGCATTTACAGTAAAGTTAATAATTACCATGAAAAAATTCTGCACTTATAAATATACAAAAGTACTTAAAGTTCTGTCTTTGTAGATGTTCTTGTTTCACACTTTCAAGAATGTTATTTACATAAACACAATACTATTCAGAAGATTCTTTAAAAGTTATGTAAAATACTATCAAGCCTCTATTTAATACAGTAAGAGACCTCACTTTAGGAGCTGCAGACAGGATTTTCATAGTGCTTAATGGGAATCAGTTTGTTGTTTTTGCTATATATAACTTTAGAACTTGCTATTGATAACCAACCAGGAAAGATAACTCCTTACCCTGCAGCCTGCAGAGAGAATATTATGTAAACAACAGCTCCAAAACTGGCAACAGGAGCTATTGCCCATACTACTACCTCCCTAATCAAAGGGCTAAAAAAGAGGGAAAAGAAGGGGTAAGTTTCTTGCCTTTATTTACAATCCTAATCAATCCAAAGTCATCAGTGCATACATGGTTTCTCTTTTCCCATGTCTAAGTCACCTGTGTGTTCAGTGCATCTCAAAAGTGTGATATCTTCACACACATAAATGGAACAATTATAGCATATTATAAATTAAGATTTAAGTCATAACCAATTCTACCTTGTCAAATTTTGCCTTCCCACAAGACTTAAGGAAAGCTGCAAAACTATTAATGTTTACTTTACATATGTATTAAAATAAAGGATAACCAGTTGATAATCAAATTATTGCTCTCTGGGGAAATAATATAGGACCTCATCTAATAGGGCTACTAAAACCTGGTGAAAACCTGATCCTGATCCTGCAAAAGTTTAACCTTTCTTTGATATGACAGCTGAAGCCCTGAAGCAGGGTTCAAAATAAACAGATTCCTTTTCTGGCTTAACACCAGATTCCTGGTGTCACCTGCTCATTTTGTTGTGGCTTAGATCCCAAACTTAAAATTAATATAGTATATGCTTCTCTTGCCTTTTATTTTGCTGCTGCTGGACAAAGGTGGCCTAGAAAGAGATGATCACAAAAGCACTCTGTTGTCAGGGTATGTTAACCTGCTGTAACATAAACAATTTGTTGTCATTGAGATTGAAAATGTTAAGATAAATGTATTAACATACAGAGGTTTTACTTCTAATCTAAAATAATCTTTTTGCTTTAACTCTTGCACTTTGCTTATTGGAAATACTTGTGAAATATAGAACTTAACATGATCACTGTTGATCTAATTATTTTTTTGTGTTGCAGGAGATAGAAATGTTTTCCAAGTCTTAAAACAATTTAGTCAGCCCACTGTATTTGACCTGTAGAAGTTTTTCACTGCATGCCAGGGAAGGATTTTATATTTATAATAATTTCACTTACTTTTCATTCTTATCCTGACATCCAAAATAAAAATATATCCATATCCTTCTATACATCCGTAGAAGATGTCCTTAAATAAATTACACCTCCTTGAATGGCTAAATTCTGTAACTCTAATCTGGGCTGAATCTCTGAAAATCACAGGAAACAGAGAATAGCTGACAGATTATCATAGACATGCACTTCTTCAGTAAAGCTCAAGCTTCTGAATATATGTTCTTTCATGGTTTTATTTAATGCTTGAACAAAACTAGAGAATTATTTAAACAGTAGAGAAGACCTCTGGCTCAACCCTTGCATGCAAAGCACATCCAATCAAAGCATATATGTCTGGATGATGTCCAGTCAAATTTTGAGTATGTTCAGAAATGGATATTTCACAGTCTTTCTAGGCAACCTGCCTACCACCACAGGACTTTTTTTTTTTTTTTTTTTTTTTATTTCTAGTAAAAGTTTTCTGTGTTTCAGCTTGCATTTGTTGCCTTTCGTCCTTCCTCTGTGACCTCTGGAAAGAGTCTGTCTCAGCCTCCTCTGCATCCTACAATCAAGCAGTTGTATATATCAGTAAGTATTCTTCTGTCCCCCAAAACTGTCCCTTAACCAGTCTCAAAAAGCAAAGACCCTAAAGCATGTCCTTGAATGCCCTGTCCTGCTGTGTCAAAGGACTTTTGGAACTTAGGATGATTAAGTATGCTTAGCTTTTCACATAAAATATTTGCTTTGTTCACAAGCAACTTCAAAAGGTTAACAAAATCCAGTAAATTGGCATCTGGGAAATCTAGGTATATTAAGCAAGCTTACCAGTCTCCAGCATGCCTAGGCAATAGACACAGTCATCCTCTTTAGACCTGGTAAGGCTAACAAGGCAATTATTTTCTAGCCTTAAGATCTCTGGCCTGAGATTTCCCCTCTCAAGGTATATATCACATTCATTACGGGCTGTTGGTGAAGATACAGGGAAAAAAAAAAAAAAGGGAGATAATTGTTAACACTTAGGAGCTGTTCTAGTTTTCATTTAGAAATCAAGGCAGTTCCACAGTATAGTGCATATAAATACCATCTTTTGGTATAGGGTGTCTCTCACTGTCATCTGTGTTTAAGATTCAAAGGAGTTCAGGAAGTCTGGACATTCTTAAAGAAGGAAGTCTTAAAGGTGCAGGAGCAGGCCATCCCCATGTCCCAAAATACGAGCTGGTGAGGAGGAAGACTGGACTGGCTGAACACAGAGTTTGGCTGGAACTCAGGAAAAAAAGGAAGGTTAATGACAATTGGAAGATGTCATGAGTCGACCAGGGAGAAAATTTAGAAGGGCCAAAGCCCAACTAGAACTTCATCTTGTTAGTACCATAATGGGCAATTAAAAATGTTTCTATAAATATATGAGCAACAAAAGGAGTCTTAGGGAGAATTTCCATCCTTTATTGGTTGTGGGGGGAAATATAGTAGCAAAGGTTGAGGAAATAGCTGAGGTACTTAATGCACTCTCTGCTTCAGTTGTTAGTAGCAAGACCAGTTGTTCTCAGGGTACCCAGCCCTCTGAGATGGAAGACAGAGATGGGGAACAGAATGAAGTTCCCTAATCCAAGGGCAAATGCTCTGAGACCTGCTGCACCACTTAGACATACACAAATCCATGGTATCAGATCAGAACCTTGGGTTACAACAACCCCATGAAACATTACAGGCATGACAAAGAATGGCTGGAAAGCTGCTCAGCAGAAAAGGACCTGGGAGTGCTGGTTGACAGCTTAACATGGGTCAGCAGTGTGTCCAGATGGCCAAGAGGGCCAACAGCATCCTGGCCTGCATCAGAATTAGCGTGGCCAGCAGGAGTAGGGATATGACCATGTACTCAACAGTGGTGAGGTCTCACCTCGACTAATGTTCCCACTCTTATTGAAAATTTTGAGTCACTCATCAAACACTCACTCAGGGTAAAATTATTGTTTGAAGATTTTAAAAGAAACATGACTGCTCATATAAATATTATTCTCAGTTTCAATCAGTACATAAATACAATACATAAAGTTTCTTTCCCTTCTGTCCCTTCTTACAGAAGATTAACACAGTTTATTGAATATATTTGAGAACATGTGAAGGGTCCTGGTTATTTTTTTTATGTAGCAGACACTATACATGAGTCATAGCAGAGCTTGTTTTGGCTAGCAGTGGACAAAGAAGACAATGCATCCATTAAACTTTATCAGGATTTATATCAATCAGTAAAGTAGTGGGTGAGCCAAGATTAGCATAGCCACTGAAGGGAATCTGGCTCCTCTATTGCAGGGTTGCTACACTTTGAGCAATTTCCAAACTGTCAAATATTGCAATAATGTGAGCTAAGAGTTTCTTTTGCTGTGATATTACAATTATTTCAGAGATTCAGATATTATTTTATTTTTTACAATATCATATCTTTCCTTTCTCTCTGATACATTAACATCTTTTATTGATATTATCATGGAATGGCCAAGGTTGGAAGGGACCTTAAAGATCATCTAGTTCCACCTCCCTGCATAGGCAAGGACACATTCCACTGGATCGCGTTGCTCAAAGCCCTATCCAACCTGCCTATGACATTCGGAATATATGGTGCCTGTCTCTAACAATCTAAGAGATAAATAGTGTATTCAAACTCTTAAAATGTCTGGTGTTTGTCTTGAGACACCCAAGAGATAAGCAGTGTTTAACAAAGAGACATTTGGCAACCCACTGAACTGGTGATGATGGCAAGAGCCATGCCCCCCCACACCGCTCCCCAGTTCCCTCTCCCTCCATCCTTCCCTCCCCCCACAATGTGGCAAATGCCAAAAGCAAACCAGGTTTGCTGTGGGATGTGCTGAGATTGTAGACAAGAGGCACACAATTGGTGACACAGCTAGCACTGAGCAAGGACATTTGGTGATAACCAGGCCTTGAATTTATTAAGAGGCTCAGTGTTTTAATGTAAATCATCAACTCGGCAGAAAAGACTTAAAGTCTATGGAAATAACTGGACCAAAGAAATGCAGGACATGTTAAAAAATTTTCGCTACAAACGTGGAACAGTGATTGGGTGGCTGCTGTGGTGTACCCCAGGAATATAAAGGAGAAGAGAGCCAGCTAGACGCCTCCTAGGACCGGATCACCATCCCCTCCCCCACGTCCCCTTCTACTGCAAGACCATTGGGATGCCACTGGAGCTCTGTGGTGATCTTCCTCTAACTCTTATTTTCCTTTCCTGATCTTTCTCTTTTGTAGTTTAGGAAGCTTACGACAAATATATAGTTCTACCTCTTACCAGCTGACCTGTACATCTAATATTATCTTTTTTTTTGCCCTGGTGGGATAGCAAAGAATCTCCACTTATCTGATTGTTGGATTGTGACTCTGCCCTTGAACATTTCCAGCGAGGGGGCATCCACAAGCTCCCTGGGCAGCCTGTCCCAGTGTCTCATCACCCTCACACTATAAAGCTTATCTTCCTGATGTCTAACCTAAATCTACCCTCTGCCAGTTTAAAACCATGGAAAATAGACTTTCACTAGAAATTTTACTGTATTATACTATGAGTAAAAAGCAGATTTGACAAACTGAAAACCATCCTGCCTTTATCTGTTCTGTGAGCTCCTACTAGCTATATAAAAGTATATTTTTTTTTTACATTTACCCAGAAAATAAAATATACTGAATTGAACTAAGGTACCAGAGTTCATGAATAATAAAAAACTAAGACTATAAGGATGAGATGTGTGTTATAATACATCTAATACCTTCACATATTTCCATTAAGAAGTTCTCTGCAGATTTTTTTATGTGTATGTGCATAACTACTCTACTTTGTGGCTTTAACAGTGCTACCACCTTAGACCCTAGCCCATGAAGAATAACTTACGGGACTCCCTCAGAGTCCATCTTTGAACAACCAAGGCTTCTGACTCTGTCCTTCATCCACACTTCTCTCATGTTTTCTTCCATGAGAAATACAATAGGAAGAAATATCCATGTAATTAGCCCCTAAATAATGTTCCTTATATTTTACTATTTAAACATCTTGTACATCAGATTACTATTTGTTTTTTCTTGAAAATTGAGTATATGCATATTTGTTCATGTTTATGTTTTAGAATAATTTTTCATTAGTTTAAGTGAGTGCTTTCACTTGTCTAGAAAAGAGTAATAAGAATGTGTAAGTCTGCAAAATAAAATTGTGAAGAAATGAAGTTATTGATTTATAGATGTGTGAAATGAATTCCACAACATGGGAAACCAAGGTGTTTTACAAGGTCTTACAAACTGCATTTTTTATTTATGTTTGTTGTTATAAATCAACAGGTTTTGTAAATTTAGTCTCAAATGAATCTCTGAATATCTAAGACTTCACTTACTTGGAGTTGAGGGTCATCTGGTCTTCCACAGCTGGTGCCAACATTTTGTCAGTCAAATTCTTAACTAGGTTGTAAACGACTAGGAAAGCAGTTGCTTTTTACTCCCACCTGGAATAAAACACTGTCTCAGTTACTTTTTCCATGCTTCTACATGTGCAGTAAGACATTCATTACTTTATCTTTGCCTGTAACATTAAGGATTCATCAGAACACCTGTACGAAAGACGGAAGTATAAAATATTACACTCTGAATTTCTCCTTGAATGTGTGCTACAACATGTGAATAAATAAATGTTCTTAAAATCCTTTATTTTGCGATTATTTTTTTAAAGAAAATTTACTGTTCTATTTATTAATAACTGTTAAATATAAATAAAATATTTATTCATGTAAGGTGCATATTTCTAAATGCTGTTACTGAAGAAAGTAAAATCAGAACATCTAGCAGTAGAATATGGAAGTGTTTCAGAACAAAGTATTTTAATATAGGTATCCAAATAAGGAAGATTCACACTTTTTTTGGTCTGAGTACTATTTATTTTTTTCCAAATTCTTCCCTTTATTATGGACTATAGCCTTCAAAATTATGACAAACTATTTTTAAAACAGATGGTTAATGAAAAAAATCTCTCAATCTTAAATTGTTCTCTACCACCTTTGAAAGATCATGAAGATACAAAGAAGTCCCAGCTGACTAAAATGGGACAAATATTAAATCCATCTACAAAAAAAAGTGAAAAGGAAGATTCAGAAAACCAAAGTCCAATCAGTGTCACTTTAGCTCCTGGGAATAATTATTGAACAAGTCCTTATGAAAGCTATTTTCAGACACAAAAAGGTCAAACAGAGGCAGTGTGGCAGCAGATGGGAGTGTGGCAGTGAGTAGCTGTGTGGTAGCATGGTGATCACCCCGTAAAAAGCAGTTTCCTCTGCTTCTCCTGAGCTTCTAACACCTGGTAGAACCAGTGCAGCTGCACAGAGTTCCTGTCCAAGCATGCAGCCCAGGTTTCCAGCTGTGGCATATGCGAAGAGATATTCCTGGTGGTGGTTGGTGAGATAGGTAAGAGGTGTGACCTGATAGATGATCTGCTTTCCTTGGTAGCCAAGAAAGCTGCAGGAGGAGGTGGGCATACTGAGGAGCATCTGAGAGCCTGAGAAGGAGATTAACCAGTTCAGCCACACTCTACCATCTCTGATGGATTCAAGTTAGCTCAGCATGACCACTATAGGGCAGGTCCAGGATGTGTTTTGTGCCAGGAAGTAGTCAGTGTTAAAAGGGATAAGGATGGGTAGAAGAAGGTTGTAATATGGAGCCACAAAAGAAACCCCTTCTTATACAATAAGATACCATTACAGAACAGGTACGAGGCCCAGGGTGAGGTGGAAGAAGAGCATAATAGGATAGATGAAGGATCTAGGTAAGCAGTTTTGCCAAGATCAGAAAAACCAACCCCTCACAACAAAACTTGCATTCAGTTCTGAGAAGGAACACTGGCAAATTACTGTCATTGGTAATTGTCTCCTGTATAGAATGGAAGCACCCCTTTGCAGACCAGACACTATTTTCCAGAGAAGTTTGCTGCCTTCCTTCAGATCAAATTAGGGATGTCGCCGCAAGACTGAAAAGCTTAGTACAGCCTTCAGACAGAGTACCAACCATTCCTGGTTTCTCACATAGGTACTAACGATGTCACAACAGAAAGACTGAGGTGAATGAAAAGAGATTTCAGAGACTTGGAAAGAATACTAGAAATTTCAGAAGCACAGGCAGTGTTTTTCTCATTCCTCCCAGTAATGGGGGGACACTGTAAGAAATAGGAATGCCCAGGATATCAATACATGGCTCCAGACTGGTGCCCACAGCAAAATCTTGTGTTTTTAAACCATGGAAGAGCCATTGAGATGCTGGTGCCTGACAGAATCCACCTGTCCTGATGGGGAAAACACATCTTTGAGTGTAAGCTGCCAGAACTGACTGAGAGAGCTTTAAACCAGGATTGATGTGGGAAAGGGATACCAACACGATTGCAGTAGGTAACCCAAGCGTTGACACAACATCATCTGAGGGTTGCAAGGCTAGTGGGAACATTTACACTGCTCCTGGAGTATGGAGAACTCAGGAGTGTTTCTCAAATGCTTGTACACCGATGCATGCAGTATGAGAAACAAACAGGATGAACTGGAAGTGTTGTTTAATACCCAGAATTATGACTGCATTGGTATTAGTGAGACTGGGTGGGATGACACCCATCATTGGAGTGCTGGGATGTAGAGCTACAGACTGTCCATGAGGTATAGGCATAGCAGGTGAGGTGGAGGTAAAGAGAAGCTGGATTGTACAGCCCCTCAGCAGCAACATGGCTGAGAATGTCTGGGTGAAGACTTGAGGTATGAAAAATAAAGGAGGTGTTGTAGTGGGTGTCAGCTGCCAATCACCCTGCCAAGACATAAGCAATGATTAATTATTCTATAGACAGGAGAAATTTCTGGATCAGCAACCCCTGTCCTTATGGGAGATTTCAACTTCCACACATCAGCTGGGAATATCATACTGTTGTGATGAGCAGGTCTTAGAAATTCTTGCAGTGTGTAGGACATAACTCCTTGCCACAGGTACTTACCCAATTAAGAAAGACAGACTCCTCGACTTACTATTTGAGATGTGATATTAGGTGGCTGTCTTGGCTACACTGATAACGAAATACCTGAATTTAAAATTTTCAGTGTAATGTTAAAAAATGACAGCAGAACCTCAGGAGATCAAACTCCTTCTGAACCTCAGGAGATCAAACTTTAAGCTGTTCAGGCATCAATTTATCAGACTACCATGGAAATCTACTTTTTCAGGGCTTGAGAGTGATGATCAGACTAAGAACCACCTCTTAGGAGCACAGGAGCATGCAATTCCACTGTCATAAGTCAAGCAAGCAGGGCAAAAGACCATCTTGTCTGAACAGGGAATTCCTTGTGAAGCTCAAGAGGAAAAAGACATTGCATTATCTCTGGAAGCAAGGTCAGGAAGTTTATAGAGCTGTGGTACTTACATGCAGGGAGGAGACTGAAAAGGCAAATATAGATTTCAGTTGAAACTGGACAGTATTCTGCCAGATAACAAGAAGGGCTTTTTAAAGTACTTTAATAGCAAGAGGAGAGCTAAAGGGAACATTGGAAAAGTACTGACTTGTTGAAGATGGACATCTGACTAATAGGGATGAAGAACAGCAGAGGCATTCAGCTCTTTTTTTGCCTTAGACTTTAATAATCTTGACAGACTTTGGACTGCCCAGTCCTCTTTGTCAAAGAACCATGAGTGTAGGAACAGTGAATTTCTGTTTGTGGACACTGAAATTATAAGGGAACAGTTGTAACAGCTGAATGTTCACAAGTCCATGAGGCCTGATATCATTCATCCCAGAATACTGAAGGAATTAGTGGATGTTACGACAGGACCCCTCTATCATCCACTAAAGATCTTGGGAGCCTGGAGAGGTCTCTGCTGACTGGAAATTAGCTGATGCTACTTTACAAGAAAGGCATGAGGGAAGACCCAGGGAACTACAGACCTGTTAGTCTAAACTCAGTTTCTGGAAAAATTATAGAGATCATAGTGCGTACTGTTGAAAGGTATTTAAAGAAGAATGCAATCATTATGCAGTCAACACAGCTTTACAAAGGAAAAGTTATTTCAAGTTATAGCTTGAGGTCTGCTGTAAGAAATCTACTCTATTTCTATGCATGGTAAATCATGTTTGTTCATACAGATTTTTTAAAGTACTGCTTATCTGGCAGGATTTGGATCCTTACAGCCTAGCCATTCTGAATTCCTTCCCCTTTCCATGTCTGGGAACGAAGAGGGGAGGAAATAATCCAGAACCAACATTTATCCCACCCCCATTCCCATTCCCATGCCATGATTTTTGCACAGGAGCAAGTACAAGATGGTTTAGAACAGAAACTAAATAATTAATTAATTATAAATAATTATCAGTTAAAGCTTCTCAATCATCTGCCAAAGGTCTTGGGAGCCTGGGGAAGTTCCTACTGACTAGTTTAACTTCAGTCCCTGGAAAAATTATGGGCAAGATCATACTGGATGCTATTAAAAGGCATTTAAAGAGCAATGCAATCATCAGGCAAAATCAACATGAATTCATAAAGGAAAAGTCCTGTTTAACTAATTTGGTACTATTCTGTGATACAGCCAAAAGCCTAGTGGATGAAGGGAAGGTGGTGGATGTAGTTTGTCTGGATTTTTTAAGACTATTCATACTATCCCTCACAGCACCCTCATGGACAAGTTGCCCAACTGTGAGTCAAGTGGCTATATGGTCTGCTGCATTAAGAACTAACTGGCTGAATGGCAGTGGCTGAGGGATTGTACTGAATGGGGATACATCTGGCCGGTGACCAGTCACCAGTGGTGTTCCCACGGGCTCTGTTCTAGGGCCAGTTCTGTTCAATATATTTACTGGCAACTTGGATGCCGGAGTTGAATGCACCATCAACAAGTTTGCTGATGACACCAAACAGAAACATGCTGTTGACTCTTGAGGGACTAGAAGCCTTACAGAGGGATCTAGATAGACTGGAGCACTGTGCAATGATTAGTGGGATGAAATGTAACGACTCCAAATGTTGGATTTTGCACCTGGGACAGAGTGCCACCAGGCACAAGTCTAAACTGAGGAAGGAGTGGCTGGGGAGCAGCTTTGCAGAAAGGGATCTGGGGGTGCTGGTTGACAGCATGGTCAATCTGAGTCAGCAGTGTGTGCAGACAGCCAAGAAGGCAAGCTGCATCCTGCGGTACATCAAACACAGCACAACCAGATGGTCAAAAGAAGGGATTATCCTGCTCTATTCACAGATGGTGTGGCCTCACCTGGAGTACTGTATGCAGTTCTGGGACCCACAATTTAAGAAGGATGGGAAGATCCTCAAATGTGTCTGGAGAAGAGCAACAAAGCTGGTGCAAGGGCTGGAAGGAATGTCCTATGAGGAGTAGCTAAGGACTTTAGACTTCTCCAGTTTGGAGAAAAAGAGGCTGAGGAATCACATTGCTCTTACAGCTTCCTGAGGAGGGGAAGTAGAGAAGGGGGTGCTGAGCTCTTCTCCCTGGTATCCTGTGAAAAGACACACGGGAATGGTTCAAAGCTGCAGCAGGGGAGGTTTAGACTGGACATTAGGAAACATTTATTTATTGAGAGTGTGGACAAACAATGGAACAGGCTTCCCAGATAAGTGGTTGATGCCCTAAGCCTGCTTGTGTTTCAAAGACATTTGGACAATGCCCTTTAACTTTTAGTCAGCCCTGAACTGGAATCATTGTAGATCCCTTCCAACTGCAAATTTCTATAATCTTGTTTTCTGCTGTATTCTAACTAGAAAAAAACAACAAAGATTTTCCAAGTGTAAACTGTGCTTGACCAAAATGAATGCCTCCCAGTATAGCAATACATTTTGTGGATAAAATGATAGCTGTGAAATCCACTTATTTTCTCAAGTGTCATAATAAAAGTTAATAACATTAACAGTGGAATGCAAAATTATAGATTTGTTAATATATCTTCCAATTTTACCCACTGAGATTCAAAGCTTTGACACCATTATATATCAGAAAGTAGAGAGAGATGTGTGAAGATATGCATGTGTGGAAAATCACAGTGGGGAAAAAACACTATAATTCAATATATATGTAGTATTAAAATATTCAATAATTCCATTATGTTTTCTTGCCACATGATGCATCCGTTGTTTTAACTAAGAGAAAAGCAAATAAATATGAAAAGAAAGTATCACCATATTACTGCTCTCAGCTACATTGAATGATTGGATTTCTATAAAGGACATAATTTTTCACAACTCACTGCCTTGAAACAACCTTATAGTGAGCTTCTATGCTATACGAGCATAGAAAGGACACCGATGTTCAGAAGATCACAGCTGGCTTACAGAAGTTTCACATCTTTAACTATCAACATTCCTTGTCATGCAGAGTATACATATTATGAATCAATGATCAGCTATAATAAAGCCAGGCAAGAACTATTAACTGTATATAGTTTGTTCCTTAACATCTCCTCATTAAAGAGGCACTATACATCTGACAAATCAGTATCCTTTTTCTCACAGTAGAACTATCTAGCAGAACTAAACTATGTCATGTACTAACGTTATTTTATGTATTAATGCTATTTTTTTTAAAGTAAATTTTTATTTCTTCATAAAAATAAGTGTGATCTAAACACTAAAATTTCAATAATTATTCTGTCCTCTCACTTGTCAACTTGGTTGTATATACTTTCACAAGTTGCATTTTTCAACTAATTAATTTTCTGTTATGAAAAATTATTCTAATGGTAAATTTCCAAACATCTCTAACATGAGATTCCCCAAGGCAGAGAAGCATGTGAGACATCCAACAATTAAGCAAATATAGAAACATCATCAGACAGAGAGAGGTAGAAATCTCTTCTCTATTGTTACACCTAACTTGAAATTGGGAAATAAAGTTGTGTGGCAGCAACACAACTTCCCTTCACTAGGGAAAAAACTGAGTACACATTTTCAATTCCAGTGAAGCAAGTATCCTCTTTCTTTCAGAATCTCTTTTTCTTCTTAAATTATTGTATTTTCTTTCATCTTTCCTATGCCCTTTCTTGACTTCTCTCCTCCTCTGTTACCTAGAACTCAGTCTTTCTTTCCGTTAGCCTCCCATTCTACACATTTCAGTCTCAGCAAACCTATAAGGCTTTTCAGCACCTCCTCACCAATCAGGTCAACAATTTGTTTTTCTCTTTTCTGATAGTGATGCAGTTGGCCCAAAGCTATTTTTGCCTGTATTTTCTACTGGTTATCAGTTGGGAACAGAAGGAAAAATCACTTTGGCTCCTGAATGAAAGCAGCAGATAAGCATGAAGCTTTAGGCTGTCTGTTACTTCTGTTAGCCACTACAGGAGCACTCTTCTATTATCTATGTTGAAATTCCCTGCCAGGAGGGCTAAAATATTTACATTTTCTCAGAAAACAGGTTGAGAAAGCCAGATGTCAATATATAGTTGACAATATTCAAAAAAGGTTAAGCTTCATCATTAACATTTGCATATATACTTCTGGCCACAATGAAATCCAATGTGATAAATTAAGACTCATATTGCTGCTGCACACAGACACAAGCAAAGCACCAAAGGAAATCTTGTGAGGAGAAATAATATCTCTTACTGTCTCTGTTGATAGAACTGGAAAAAAATATTAGAAGATGCTGTGGCCCATAAAGGACCTCATTGGAGCAGATATCCACACTGTAGGTCATGAAGGACCCCATACCACAACAGGAAGGTGTGCCCTACAGGAAGCTGCAGACTGTGGAGAAACCACACATGAGCCTGTGAAGAGAGGCCCATCTGAGAGCAGATGTTCTGGCAGCACCTGCAGCCCATGAGGGACTCATGATTTAACAGTCTGTTCCTGAGGGGCTGCATGCTATGGAAAAGATCCATGCTGGAGCAGCTCTGGAAGAACTGAAGCCATGGAAAAGATGCACCTGGAAACAATTCCTGAGGGTTAGCATACCATGGGGAGAACCCCATGCTGCAGCAGGGAAAAAATGTATGAAGGAAGGAAGGAGAGGCAGAGAAGAAGTGTTAGGAACTGACTGTAATCTACATTTCTCATCTCCTTGCACTGCTCAGAGTGGAAGGTGGTAGAAGTGTCGAGAGTGAAGTTAAGAAATGGAAGATGGTGGGGACAGGAGGAAATTATTTTTAATTTTGGCTTTCTCACTATCCTACTCTATTTTTATTTGGCAATAAATTAAATTAATTTTCTCAAAGCTCAGTCTGTTTTGCCTATTGATGGTAATCCATAACTGATCTCTCTGCCTTGATGTCAATCTATGAGAATCCCATCCTTTTTTTTTCCCCTGTTGTGTTCAGGAGAGGGAGTGAGACAGTAGCTTAGTGGACATCTGGAAGTCATCCAAGGTTAACTCACCACAGAAAAACCTAATTTTTATGAGAAGAAAATCAATCTGTTACCTCATTCCTTAAGAAATATATATAAATGGGGGATGTTAGGAAAAATGAAGTACTTTGATTTACTTGAGGCTAATCATGTACTTATTTAACTAGAACTATAAATTAATTTATTCTACCCCTCATTTACAGTCTTATTCAAGATCTTCAACACTGCTTCTTTGTAACTGAAACAGATTATTGATAGTCAGGATTTTCCTGTGTTATTTCTCTTACAAACTTTCTTCCCCCGTCCTGTGAAGGAAGAGTGAGACAGTGGTTGGTCTGGGATCTGGCAGCTCTCCAAGGTCAACAACCATGGCTGCCAGCCCTTTTATCTGAGTGCTGCAAATTTTGACAGCTTCCCTTTCTTACAGCCCATGGGTGTAATGATTGTAAGCATTTATCCTTGAGTAAGTCATGATATCAAAAGAGGACAATATGTGCTCCTCTATGCTAGGTTTTTAATAGTGGTAGGATTTTGTTAACAGATATGTATTCAAATAATCCAAACAAAATTGAGCTCAGTTTTGTCACTTCTTCTCAGTAAGTATTTTACTCTCACTATAAAATTTAGAATCTGAAAAATAATACTTAGATTATGACACTTTAGGAGCTCCATCTACTCATTCTTCTGAAGAGAAAATTAAGAAATTGGCAAAAATCTTCCAAACTCCCTATCAGATTGAGCAGGGAAAATTTCCTACTTGAATAACAATCTGGTGATCATCACAACCTTGAACTTATCAACAGAAACAGTGAAGAAATATTTTGTAAGTGTTTGTATTTATCTTTTATTCCAGTCTATATTTGCAGCTAGCTTCTGATCCCTCAGAAGAGGAGAAAAAATCTATCTAACCAATTGCTCAAGACAACAAACTCCTTCACTGTGCTGATGACTGGCTAAAGCTCTGAAGCATGAAATTTTATTTTGTTACTAGCTTAACGTATAGATGCAAGTATGGAGAACATTAAAGTGACAATGCACTAAATTTTGGTTTCCCCAGTACTCTTGGAAGATGATGATGAAAATGAGGAATCAGAGATTATGAGATTTCAAGGTTCAAATGAACAAAAGCACTACTATATCCATTCAAAACCATGCACAGAGGTAAGGAAAATCTCTGGAGTCAAGTATACCTTTGAAACAGTTGTATTATCAATGGTTTCCAAGTTGCACCACTTTGACAATTCTTAAATATCCCACAACTAGAAAATTTCTTTCTAATTCTAATATTATAAAAGTTGACTCTCAGTAACTGGATTTATGTTGCCATTTTTTCTTCAAAGTTGAACAGCTGTCCTCTCCTTCCTACTATATGTGCATTCAGATATATATTCATGCAGGACTCATCCTTTAGTTTTCTCTCTGATTAAGCTAGACAACGTAATCTCAAAAGTCTTGTAATTTAAGGCTAGCTTGATTCTATTTTCAGAACAACAGCTCTGTCTTCCATCCCTGGCAAGCAGTAACATCCATAATTCTATGATTACAGGGTACAAAAGAACAAATTCAGCAATTTCTCTAGCAGTCTTAACTGGCCCTAGGGCCAGCTTTAGTACTTATAAGCAACAAATATCTATGAAGGATACAGTACATAAAACAGCTACAAAGATAACAGATGCTTTCAAATGAGAGGGGGAGGGTGAAAAGAGGAAAAAAGGAGGAAAGAAAAAAGGAGTAAATAAAATAGAAGGGCAGGACAGGGCAGGGCAGAGCAAGGAAGGGAAGGGAAGGGAAGGGAAGGGAAGGGAAGGGAAGGGAAGGGAAGGGAAGGGAAGGGAAGGGAAGGGAAGGGAAGGGAAGGGAAGGGAAGGGAAGGGAAGGGAAGGGAAGGGAAGGGAAGGGAAGGGAAGGGAAGGGAAGGGAAGGGAAGGGAAGGGAAGGGAAGGGAAGGGAAGGGAAGGGAAGGGAAGGGAAGGGAAGTACAGCCAGGTCCTGAAACTCTGTCCTGTCAAGTTGATGTAAAACTTCCTGTAAAACAGTGGCAAAAATGGTATTTACTAGGCTTTGGGATCTGAAGGAAAAAAAAAAACACCAAACTTTAAGCTTTAGAAGTTCTAAAATTTTATGTCTTAATTTCAGTTTATTTGGCTTCAAACAATTAATATATTTGGATTCTCTAGGGTTTCACATGGAGCCAGATTGTGTGAAATTCAGCTATTATTTTCTGAAAAAAATATGCCAAGATAATCCTAATGGTTAACCATATGAATGTGAGGGTAAGGCCCCAAATGATGTTGTGCAAGTTTAACACTTATTAAAAATTTTTGTCATACTTGTGAATACATTTTTCAGCATCCACACATTATTCATCCTAGTCAATTCAATACAGTCTGCTTACGGTTCTTTTCAGATCATAAAAAGTGGTCCAGAAATGGGCTAGTGAGATCTGGCCAGATGCATTAAGTGTGCCCTCACTTGCCATTTGTTTGGACAAAAAAATATGACAGGTTTTTCAGAAGAAAAGGAAGATATGTTATGAGGAACGGATGCAATCACTGATACATTCTGATTTTGTTTCAGAAACCCTTAACTGTGCATAAACAGTCCCTGGTGAAAAAATAATTGTGTTATTAAAACAATTATCTGAATCTCCACATAAAAAGTGGCATAATTCAGTTTTCAAAAAACATATAGGTCAATCTCATTGTTAAGCTTCATGAATCACTGATTTATTTTTTTTTTACAGCTCCAGCAACAACACATAAAACCAAACAAAATATCTGCAATTTAACACTTTAAGACTCTTTACATTTGCTTCTGAAGCAAACTTATTTTAACAATAGGTATAGCTGGAAAAAATTCTATTTCATTCAGTAACCTTACACATAATGGTCTCTGGATGACTTGCATAATTTTTGCGTATCAGATATACTAATGTCTCTGGTTTTGCGCATGAATCCAGGAATCTAAAGTGACTATTGGCAACACAAAGAAAGACCGTGAAAAGCTACGATACTTTATATCAGGAATAGTCACTGTCAGTTTTCAAGAACTGAGAAACTGTGAATGTGTTACCCATGCAGAAGCCACATTGAGGTTGTGATCTGGAGTAACACCTGTTCAAATATATTTTATTTACTCTCATCAGGTAACTGAAAAATATACTTTGCATGTAGCCCTAAGAATTACGCTAATGTGCTGGGTTTTACCTGGAATATGTGTGTTACACTGGAAAGGACCAGACAAGATACTTTCCTTCTAAATCAAAAAGTTATCTTACATTACTATATGAAGAACTGATTTACTTTAGTGACACTTCCACCCTTGTCAATGATAAATTTATACTAAATAATTTCATTCATCCTGTAGCTGTGTTTGGCCCTGGGTATACTCACCAGGCCCAGTCCTGACACCCATCTGCAGGCTGACACCAGATCCTGCATTTGGCCTCTCCTCGTGCCCACAGAAGTGCATGATGTGCTTCTCTGAGGCTACTCCTGATTGTACCCCATTCTGTCATGTTCCCTGGCTTAGGCTAAAAAGATTGGCTCTGGCTGTGGTCCTGCCCTACCAGCTCTCAGGGAGTCCCCAACGCTCCTGTCCTGAAGGGGACTACTACCTACATGGCACCCTGAAATATATCATGACAACTCAGGTCATAGGAGTATGAGATAGGTCGCATTAAATATCTTTATTAATTATCTTTGTGATAGAGTTGTTTAGCATAGTAGAGAGAACACTCAGAACAGATCCCACCAATGTAAAAATATCTGAAGGGAGGGTGCCAAGAAGATGGAGTCAGGATCTTTTCAGGATCTTTTTTCCTAGTGACAGGACCAGAGGCAATTTGCAGCTGTTGAAACACAAGAGCATCCTCTTGAAAGTAAAATAAATTTTTTTCAATTTGGGGTTGACCAAACACTGGAAAAAGTTGCCTAGAGAGGCTGGTGGGATCTTCATCCTTGGAGATTTTCAAAAGGCATCTGTACATGGACCTTGGCAACCTGTTGAAGTTGACCCTGCTTGAGCAGGAGGTTTAGACCAGATGACCTTCTGAGATCTCTTCCAACTTGAAAATATCTGTAAGACTGCTTGCTTAATCCTGCTTATACAGCAACAGTTTTGGATGTCATGTTTCTCATCCATTGCCTTGCTTTATTCTGTCCTAATGAAAGAGCTAGTTTTCAATCTTTTCATTGTCCTAATATGGTAAATGCAATGCCCTGTTTTTGAAATCTTTTCTGTGGTTTCAATGAAGAATAAGCTGATAAAAAGTAACTGAAGCCATTTAAGTAGGAAGGGCAGAACCTGCTATGCTTCAAAATGAATAGTCAGTACACTAGATAAATAGCTACAAACACCAGATGCTTCATACTGTTTTCGGGTAGTGCTCATTGTTCAGGAGCAGACAACAAAAAGTCTTGAGGTATTTTTGTGGTTTAATTTGGAAGATGGGAGGTTAGCTTCTTACAAGATATGGAGTCCAGGTAATCTGGGTCGATGTTTGTCTGCGACTGATGTTCTGGATAGTTTACTAAGTCAAGAAATGAACTACATAAAAGGAAAATAAAATATCTTGTTGTTTTGTTTTGTTTTGTTTTGTTTTGTTTGTTGCTTGCAGGCACTAGGTTATTACAATTCTGTACTATAACTAGTTTTGTATCAAATGTAATTTTTCAGGAGTATTTTCAATGCATAAACCAATTATTAGTGATATTATGGCTATATTATCATAGACATTTGCATTTGAATTTGTGGCAAAAAGAACATAAGAAGTCAGCTAAATGAAGAAACTATGACTGAAATAGTTTAAAGACAAGTAATGTTTTTCCTACTCATTAATTTTGCGTATGTTAATTCAATTAATTAAATATGAATGCTATTTTAATGAATTTTGCACTAATCATAGTCTATTCTCAGCAATCTCACTAGCAGATTTATAAATGTATAATCTTTATATTCCATTACCTTATTCTAGAAGATTGGTGCAAATCCAGCATGAAGTTGTAATTATTTGAAGGTCATTGCAGATGCTTTCTGCTTATGTAATCATAAGCCAAAAAACATAAACCAAAAAGTAAGCACAGTGTTATGACTAAACTCAGACTTTCAACAAAGAAGCCTGGACTTAGTTGCAGCATATCAGATTTTAGAAAGCATACTTGCCTTTTGCTTTCCCACAATGTGCAAATCCTAAGTTTTAGACAATATACAACTCAGTTGTCTGTGTTGAACATTGTGTTCTTAAACTCTTTCACTCCTGAACACATTACATTACAAAAAAAAAAAAAAAAAAGAAAGAAAAATTGATTTTTTTTCCTAATTCAAATGCAATTCTGCCAGTTAAATATATTTCAAATATGTCGTCTGTTTTACGGCATTAAATATTCCTCAGTGTCTTAGTCTCAAAGCACACAATACTCAAAAGTAAAGGATTTGCTCAACTTTTCACCATAAATTAGGATTCCCATGCAATTTACTTCTTCTCCTTGTCATAAAACTGTTGTAAGATCCCTACCTACAGAGTTGTACCATTCATATGAAAGCAGTTAGCCAGGAATTTCTAAATCTAATGATATTAATTATATTTTCAAATCTAACATATCTTTTAGTATCCTGGCATGCAAAAATGATTAATCTAAGGAAGTAAAGGAGAGGGAACAAAACCAAGTCAAACTAACAACAACAACAAAAACTACAACCCACACCCCAACCAACACATTTTCCAATACTTTCTTATCTATTACTTCAGTTTCACTGACCTTAGCAATGAGAATATCTATGCACATACATTTTCCAGCCTTTCTTACTGCTTTTAATCATCTGTCACCACCAAATAGTTTTACTTTTGCAATTCTGTATGGCAAAATAAATATATATGTGATTTGTTTTTAAATCTAACATTTTGTTTGCCCATAAGGCAAGAAAGTGTCTGTACATTGCAATAGAATGATAGGGGACAACTGTCAAGAGCCCTTTTTTCCAACTGTCACAGGAAAATAGTGCAATGGTCCTAATTATCTTAATTACTAACTTGTTTATAATTATTTACAATTGGTTGCTTGGTTGTTTTTTTATCAGCTTTGCTAACATGATGGCAATATACAGATGATTCGCTTCTTTTCAGTATCAAGTTATTTTCAGCTTCAACAGTATTACACTGTTTCAGTCACAGCCCTATGCTTATTTTGAACCAGAATACTTGCTTCTATAAAGGATGAGGGAGAGGATCTTTTATAGTATACATTTCCATTTAAGGCTGATATTATTAAGTTTAATTTAATGAGTGATGCTTCCTTGAGACATACTTGGGACTGCACTCTCAAATTCTCAGTAAAATAAGTTATTAAAAGCCTAAAAAATAATTCTCCCCACATAAGCACTCCCTTCTGAAAAAAAAAAAAAAAAAAAAAAAAAATCAAAGGTGGGTTAAAATAAAGGAATTAAACTAGAACCTAATTACATAGCCTAATGTGGTAGCAGGGTCAATTTAGTAGTTTCAAAAGGAATATAGTAACAAGTGGCAAAACACCACATTAACAACAGCCCAGATTTAAGAAGTAATTCAGCAACAGAATGAAAAAAATAAAATTATTACTAATTCTGGAGACAGACATGTTTAACAAAAAGACAAGACATATTTGCTGTTGTTTACCCCACTACCAATGCTAGAAAAAGAGCATCTGAACTTCATCCATTTTAACTCAAAAACTACTTTTGCCTACTGAAATTAAGCCAAGAGAATTGAAAATCATGCCTGCAACACAGCTCAGGCAGAGGCAGCAGGGACAGCTTCTGCTAAGAAATGGCTCCACAGAGAAGGAGGGTAGCCCAAGTTTCTGGCTTTTCATCAGCAATGGAGATAACCTTTGACAAAATGCCTTCACTCATCTCACAAAGTGCCTTAACTCAGCCCACTGATCACCTTAACTCAACACACTGAACTGGTAAGAAGGGGGCTGTGGTCAGGATCCTAACAGGGGCAAGAAAAATGTGCCATGTGTCAATCATTGCTTGTAAAATCTGTAGCTTGTTTCACTTCTCCTAGCTTAGAAAAAACCTCATATGAATGCAATTTTAACTATTCACAGTTAAAAGAGTATTGTAAGGACTTCTTGTTTATGCCATTGTGACTATTGAACTTGAAGATTATGTACAAACATTAAGGAATGCAATTTGTGCTGTTGGGCTAAAAATACTTATTTGTGATATTTTAAACCAATGGCTTTCTCTGGCATCTTGAGAAATGCTGTGCATCTTTTCCATGCTTATTAATTCAGCCATATCTTAATTCTACAAAATTGACATGTTCAGTTTCCCACTGTACAAAGTGATTTTAGTCTATAAAGTTAATTTAAGATACAGATTGAAAAAGAATTACACATAAATTCAGGCATAAGTTAATAGGAAAAGCGTATTTGGAATCTAGACTTGTTTATTAGTTTTCATGTTCTTTCAAAACTTTCTCTTGTATTCATTATTAGCTCAATTTATGATTTCAGAATGTTTTGCTCTTGTTTTCCTCCTATTGCCTTATTCAAAAATTCTGTTTATACCAAAAGTCAAAATTGAAAGAGTGTTATGAAATATTGCTTTAGGCTTATTTTAAGATTCTTGGCAAGGTCTTTAAAATACTGTGAACTTGGAGCTGATTTTGAACAGCAGATTTAATTTTATTGTGTTGTTTATGTTATAGGTTTGTATTTCATATTCAGATTCTGTATAAAGCCCTATATTATGTGCTTCTATGGTATGAGACAGAATGCCTTAAAATCTGCTAAAAGGCTACTTAGCACTTCCTGAGATTTTTTTTCCTCACAAAAGATGTTTGAATACACTCTTGTAAAATTATATGCCTTTTCTAAATCTTACGTAAACAAATGAGAGCAGTAGCTAACATCTATGGTTCCACCATGTCTTCTAGAAACTATTTCATGTGCTCTAGTGTACTGCTGGCTGAGTGTTCTGAAAGACAGCATAATGACAGAAAGAAACAGAATTCAAAGATCATCCTACACTCTAGAAAATGTGGCCATACCTTATGGGTTGGAAAAAACTGAGGACAGACAGATATAAGGCTATAAGTCTGGAGCACTACAGACTGGAAATAATTTAGTAGCTGAGCAATTAGTCGATAACTCCAGAAAACTGTAAACCACAGGGGGCAAATACAGAATGACACTCATTATGGGATTAATATTTTTTCACTAACAATATTTTTAGCTAAATTATTAAAGGGTAGTCAAAGATAAAATGTCTCAGAAGTCTAAAATAGCTAATACATGAGTAAGGCTGCAAAGAGAATGTATCACTGCTGGTGATGTACAAAGTTGATGCATTAACAAGTAGGAGGTTCAGTAGTAAGGGATGTCAGAGCAACACTTTCTTCCAACAATAAAATCAGTAGGGGAAAAAAAGTTTAAATTCTTACAGCACAAACTGGTTTTGCAACTTATTGCCTCAGGAAGATCCAGGTCTCTCTTAGGAGGCACAGCTGAAATTTGTTCCTACACATTTTGGGAATGCTACCGTTCTATAAGTTTGTGATCTATAAGAAAAGCCTACTGCTGGAAAAAGAAGATAACTTTCTGGGTTAGGGAAAGGATGTTTTTCTCCCCAGTAGGTAAACAATTAATAACCTAGAAGGGCCAAAAATAGCAGATGGGAAAGATTGTAGCACTAGTATTATAATTAGTAATTCTATTAAAGTAGTATGTCAGCCATTATCTATTGGGAAATAACTTTATGTTTGCCACTAAGTATCTTACTAACATACAACTTTTACTCATGGAAGATGAGAGTTGTATTACACCCAGTCACGCAATCACAGACCATTTTAGGAAATCCATATTTCATTTGTCTTTCCCACAGACTCCTTGAATATCTGAGGAATGCTACTGACTTTTTCCAGCATGGACTGCCATGGCAAATAGCATTAGCTCAGTGTGCTCTCGTGATCTGCAAAGTACAAATTTTGACTGAAATTGTACTAGTGATTTGAGGATTGGGCTTAGCATAATACAATACAAAAGAACAAAGTAAGGATTTTCCCTCTGGGTATGAATTTCCCTGCATTTATAGATCTTCTCTGATACTTTTTTTTTCATTCTTAGCAGTGGTGCCCACCACATTCTGTAGCAAACAACAGAGTCCACCATATTTGACTGTTTGAATGAATTAGTTATCAACATCTTCTTATCTAGAACTAGGAAAAAAATATTCTTATATACTAAGACCATGTTTACTTATTACTTCTATTGGAATATCTCTTCTTCTCTGAGAGTAATTGTAATCTATGGAAATTTATTGCTACTCATATTAAGAGCATTTTCGAGGTCGGAATTACGACGTGCTTTACTGATTCAAATCAGTCTCGGCTGATTTTAAAATCAAGCAGTTTAATATGTAAATATGTTTTTTTATCTCTTGCTTCTTTTCTGAGGTATACATGTGAACTAAAGAGTCAATAAAATTCTTTACCTGGATTTCAATTTTTTAAAAATAGAAGTCTTATTTCTCAGGTTTGTAAATAGAAAAAAACCCCACCAAACTATTTTGTAGACTATGGAAGCAGCACAACAGCACATCACACTATTAAATCATCTTCTATAACCCAGATATTTTGGAATGACAAAAAATTGGATACACAAGAATCTCTATAAAGTGTAGGGTTCTCAAGTATAGTGTGACCATAACAGTAAGGCAGTTAGAGTAAGAAAGGTGTCAGAATGAACTGGGACATGAATTCAAAGAAAATACGCACAGAAAAATGTAGAAGTGACTAACAAGGTGGTATAGGAAAGAAAGAAAATAGACAGAAGTTGTTTCAAAATGGTGGAATTAAGAGTTTAAATAAACCTTGGCTGCCATACAAGGTTGTGTGTGTGATCTTAAAAAATGTCAAGGCATAATTTGCTCTGTATGAAGTGTGACCATTTCCTTTCAGTATAAAAAAATGAGGAAGGGGAAAATAAGGACCAGCATCCAATGAGGTGGAGCCTTGGAACATCATTCCTGAAAGACATTTTAACCTGGCTTTCCTCACTCTTGGAAGAAATTATGAAAATAAGTATGAGCCTAAAAGCCCAAATTAGACTTGAATATCCTGAAGAACACTGTATTTACCTTGTGAGTGTAGGAGATTGAGTTGAAATAATAAATAAGAAAGTACTCATTTCTAAATAACAAATATATCACATCTTCTCATCAAGAAGAGCTGTCTATGATGAATTCAATGTCATCACACTAATCTAAATGAAACCAAGCAGGACACTATTTTTCCCAGGCTGTTATGAAGAGCTAAATTCGTAATAATGGTTTATAAATAAAATAATAGATTTTGGGTACGGCTTAAATGAACCATTTCAATGTAAGCTCTTAACAAGATTTATATTTAAAAAACTGCATCATTTTTAAAATTATGTATAAGTAGCTTAAGTTTGAAGTGTAGTCTTCAGAAGACAAAAATTAAGAAGTAGACTTTAATCTATGAAAAACCAAAATGTTATAGATTGATATTTATCTTTAAAAAATATTCTTAAAGAAACACACTAAAAAAGCATTCTTGGTGAATATCAACTTTGCTAATAGGACATTTTTTATGCAGAATAATTTATTGAAAGAGCCTATAGCTAATATAGAGTTGAAGCCATCTTTTCTGGTGAAGGGGCCTGACTGCTAAGCATGGTAGTTGCCCATATTGGAGTCTTCAACATTCTATGTAGCAGATATGCTTGACGCAGAATAACCTTATGTACTGTATTTCCCTTTTTGAATTTGATAGTTGTTTAAATAAATCACATTATTTAACTGGGCAGCGGTTGGATAATCTGTTGGACAAGATGGCAGATCAAAGTCTGAAACTTCCAAGGAAAAGTCTGTTAAAAAATTCTATTACATTACTTGTTATTACATCAAAAAATAGATAAGCAAGGAAAATGCAGAGAACTTATTAAACAAAGGAAGAAATACTAATCTGCATGCTTCTCTGTCAGATAATCCTTGGAGCTATACTACATTTCAGTGTTTTCTACAAACATACTCAGTTGTTCAGTCTGCCATCATCTGTGTGGGCTGCCTTCCAGATGAGAACATGTGGGAAAACATAGTGTCTAAGCTTTGTGTTAGTCAGGAAAGTTAGCCAAATGTCTGAAACTGATAACTGGGAGCAAGGCCAACAAATTCTTGGCATTTGATAGATGGTTAGGTTTTTGGGGAACTAAGCAAAGGAAATCTTTATAGGACTCCCAGGAGAAAACATATTGAATATGTTCTAAATAACGCTCTCATTGTACTACTGAGATATGGTAAAGAGTGGTAGATTCAGCAGTCCTTATATTGGTGCAACTCCCATCGACTTTCACAGAAGTTTTATCTAATAAAAAATGTGGATAGATCTCTTATAGATACTCTGAATGTGACACAGAGAATGCAGACATCTTTGTGTTAAGGTTCATTTATAATGACTTCGTTTTTTAGAAATGCCTTCTACAACAAAGTAACACACTTGCTTGATGCAGAGCAAGCAGTGGACATCGTATAGGTGGATTCCTCCAAGGTTTTTGATGTGGTCCCACACAACATCTTCCTGGAGAAATTGACTGGTGGTGGCCTTGACAAGTGGTCTGTGGATGGGTGGGAAATTGCCTGAGAGACCATACCTAGACGTGACAGTAAATAGTTCCTCCTCAAACTGATAACCAGTCAAAAGTGGGATCTCCCAGGGATCTATATTGGGCCCAATGCTGTTTAACATCTTCATAAGTGACCTGGCTGTTGGGATCAAGAGCACCCTGATGAATTTTGCTGATGACAAAAAGAGTGGAGAGGTTGACACTCCAGAAGGGAGGGCCACCCTCCAGGGTGATCTAGACAGCCTGGAGGAGTTGGCTGGCAGAAGCTTTATGAAGTTAAACAAGGAGAAGTGTCAGGTCTTGCACCTGGGAACATATAACCAGGAGTGCAGTTCAGACTGGGATCCCCCTGGTTGGAAAGCAGCCCTGTGGAAAAGGTCCTGGGGGTCTTGGTGGATAACAGGTTCAACGTGAGTGAAGAGTGTGCTGCAGCAGCAAAGAAAGCCAACAGGATGCTGGGCTGCATCAACAAGGGCATCACCAGCAGTGATAAAGAAGTTATCAACCTGCTCTACTTGGCACTTGTCAGATCACACCTGGAGTACTGCATTCAGTTTTGGTCCCTGATCTACAAAAAGGATGAAGACAGCCTGGAGAGGGTCCAGAGAAGGACCACAAGGATGATCAGAAGACTGGAGGGCCTGCTGTATGAGGAGAGGCTTAGAAAACTGGTTTTGTTCAGCCTTCAGAAAAGAAGGCTTTGGAAAGACTTTATTACAATGTTCCAGTACTTAAAGGGTGGCTACCAAGAAGATGGACACTCCCTGTTTACAAGGAGTCACATGGAAAAGACAAGGGGTAATGGGCACAAGTTGCTCCTGGGGAGATTCCAACTGGACATAAGAAGTAAATTTTTCACCATGAGGACAGTCAAACATTGGAGTAGCCTCCAAAGGGAAGTGGTAGATGCCCCCACATTGGGTAATTTTAAGTCTCAGCTTGACAGGGTGTAGAGTCCCAAAAAGACTAATTGTCTCAAAACAACGACCCTGAGAAACTGGACTTTGTGCTCGGATGGGATTCTCATTTGATAAAAACCTGGACTCTTCTCTTACAAGGAGATTCCCTCATTTGTTAACCACCCTGATATACTGAACATTGTCCTTGCAAGGGGAGCCCCTGCATTGGCAGCCACCCTGATAAATGGGACACTCTTCTTACTTGATAAGGAGCAGTGCCCAGCAAGAGAAGCCCCATGGAAGCACAGTGCCATCTTGCAAAAGACCGCTTTCCTGTTTAAGGACAGAGCACATGCACGAAAAAAAGGTCATTGCTCAGTCAACCCAGATGGGGATGGGGCAAGTGATCACCTGGACTCATGTCTCACTGGACCATGCCTCACTGACTCATTTCAAGAACACTGTGAAATCCAACACTGAGTCTGCGAGAAGTAGTCCAAGCCTCACCAGGAGAGGAGGGGCCAGGTACCATAGGAGAGGCAGACTCAAAATTTTCTTTTATTCCTTTCCTTTCTTCGTGTTTTTTTGTATAATTATTAGTGCTGTAGAACTGGCGATCCAGCTCAACTATGCTATAAATGGGCCAAGGATCAGGAATTTTTAGAATATTTTTATTCTAAAATTTAATTATTGATTCTAAAGTTTAATTATTGATTCTTTCCAAGAAGTAAGGAGGAAATGTAAGGAGACTTCCTCATATAAGACTTGACACTGCTTATCCTGCTTGTATAGTACTAAATCAAGTAGAGTTTGATTTGATGTCCCAAATGTTTCATACATTCCAGTTCAAGTTCCTTTTTAGGCAATAGCTTCTGACAAGCAAACTTACAGATAGACCTATTGATAGCAATGGAAAGTTCTTGCCATATCAATCCAAGATTATATCTAAAAGTCTTAATGTCCATGTGCTCCCTCTGCAAAGCACCTACCAAAGCAACAGTACTGTTTCCCTAGTGACATCTTCAGCAACACTCTTGACAACCATCCTCTTATTACAGTTTCCTTAGAATAACAGTACCAACAGAAAGACAGTGTGAAAGATCTATTGTTAACTCATCACTGATAGTAAGACAGGTTGAGATTACAGGAAAACATCTTGAAGGGAAGATAATAAATCTGAAAGTTTCCAGTTAACTACAGGAATGAAAGTTGACACTTTTATTTGTAAAGATTGTAATGGCAAAGATAATAAACTTAAAATGTCAGGTTGAGATGATTATTAGTGTATGTTAATTTATATAGCTATTATAAATATGACTGGTGTGGCTGATCTATACAAAATGGATTTATTTTAAATATGTAAGACGCCAAACATTGCCAAAGTCTTTATGTATAAAAGTAGTTCATGTGCAGTAGAGCTACCAAGTTCAAATATATTCAGAATATGTAGAAAAGATTTATAAGCTTTGCAGCTTGCTGTCTTAAATTAGTCATGACATATTACTCAGAACAGCTCTAACTTCCCATATCAAACACTATTTTGCTTTAATCAAACCACTGCTATGAAAAATGTAGTAAATCTTTAACTTCCAGTTCCATTTCTTTTTTCATGCATGGATTATTTAGCTCTATACCAGTATATGATCTAAATCTTATCTTCCTTTTATAATATTTCTTTAATACACTGATTGCTATATGGAAGAAACTGCTCCACTGAAATTGATTTTTCATTTTTCCACAGTAAATATTATTTACTGTAATATGTAATAAAATCCAACAATGCAGCTCTGGGGTACCATTAAACTGACAGATATGCAGTACCAGCATTTTCATTACAGAAGGGTCACCACTATTTCCTACAAGAGGCACACATAGCAAAAAAGAACAATCACCTGTTTTTACTAGTCCTTGGAATTTTGAAAATATCATTTATAATATATTTGATACTTATTAACATTTGCTATATTTTTACAAATTAACCTTCACCAATTTTTCAGTAGCTGCAGATAACTTCTATAGTGTGCAATAGAGGGAAAAAATTATGAGACTTCCCTGTACATGTTTAAAACAATATGTAAATATAGCTGGCAGAAAGAATAGATCAGGAGACTGTTCATTAAGTTATTTGACATTAATCTACTAGCAAAATATTTTTAATGCAAATAGGTTTAATCTTTTTTTTCACTAAGAACATCAGAATATATATCTTAAGTGAGTACTACTATTACACATTCTTACTGTATAAGCTTTATTGAATCACTAAGTTCAAAATCACCAACCCTGCAAAGATGCAGGTCAAGTTGTTTTTCTGGGAGTAGTTGATAAAAACTATTCAATTAAGTTAGAGATAAGAGTCTAAATTTTTCAAACTACATTAACAGGGCCACGAAGAATACATTTTTGAAGGGCTATTAAATGTAATTTCTAAGTCTGTCAGTCATAAATATGGAATTGTTAATGCCTATATCCTAACAATACTAATCTCTTTTCTAGGAACATTGATCTTTGTTTGAACAATAGGCAATTAGAATCTGGAGAAAAATAAACAAACAAACAAAAACAACTAACACACACAGAAAAGTAGTTTCACAAAGTAAAAATTTGGTATTCTAAAATTGTCTCATCACACCTTGGTGCTTCTGCATGAGGGCACTTGCAGTTATTAGCAAATGCATATATGCTTTCATCCTGTCCCTGGCCACTCAAGCAGAAGAAAGTCCATTAGAGATAGATACGTTGATTAACTTTGTGAGAAGTTTTTCTGTTTCTATAGAACTGATGTCCTGGTTTGTAAATAGAGTGGAAGGCACAGTATGCAGACCTGTCCTGCTCCAAAGGAGTCTGTTGTTTCCCTGAGGCCCAGGCTAGTGATGTAAAGAGGAAACTTCCTTCCCTAGTATGTACCTCAGATTACTGCCTTTTGATCTTTCAGGTAGACAGTAATGAGGTAGAGAGAAGAAGTCTGAGGGCAAAGAAGAAAGATTTCAAGGCCTTGGGATGACTTGTTAAGGGTTCAGGAGCACACATTGGGTTATCCTCTATCCCTCCAGTTCCAGCAAATGGGTAAACAAGAAATCCCATCAGATCAATACTTGTCTCCAAACCTCGTGTTACTAGTAGGACTTGAGGATTTTTGACCATGATTTGATTTAAAAGACATCAGGCCTGCAGGCAATGAAGGCAAAAACCCTGTCTCTCAAGTGGAAAAGGATATTAGGGCAAGAGTTATGAGGGCTCATAGACAGGACTTTAAACTAAACTCAGAGGGGAAAGGGAATAAAACCATGCCCACCACAGATAAGCCTAAGGGTGAAGTGACAAGGATGGGGGTGAAATTGATAGCTCAGATCAAGTGTGTCTACACTAATGTAGTTCTCTGTACTGGAAAATTAGGAAGGCTAAACAGAAGCCTCTTGGCATTTCAGCTAGAGAACTTCTAGACATCACGACCTCCATTAATTAAAAAAAAAATATAATTAAAAGTTGGGAACGTTAATAGGAAGAACTCCAGGTTCTACTGATTAAACTGCATCTCTGTATTCAAGGTATACTGACTTTTGCTACAAATTTTGAGGTGAAAACTCCTGAATTCATAAGATTGTAGATCTGTCACTGCTTAGCATCCTTACTGCCCTGATAATTTTTGTTGTCTCTGTTATGTCTTCTGTCCTGCTTACCTGCAAAAAGTGTATGTGTCATTACCATTTTTCCTGAATATGTGTGAAAATCACGGTAAATGTTGAAGTGGCACGTGTGCATTAAGGAGATAAAGGAAATAAGCAGGAGGTATTTACACAGCAGCCTAATCCATATTTTAATATGCATATTAGATTAAAGACCTTTAATCAATGCCTTCTGCTCATTCACGATAGTAAAACTCAGGCTGCATCAGTGTATAAATCAAAGGAACTGGATAATTTCATAGTACAGTGAGGAAAACTGACTTGGCACAGTTGACTTATTGACATCCTGGTGGTACTTTTAATTCTCTATAAACAATTGTCTCTACCATCCTAACTGCCAGAAACAATTCAGTGTGTGAATGATGGAGTTCATTCAAGACCTCAGCATACATTTTCTTATTTAGTATCTGAAAGTGTAAAGAATTAAACTAATTGAGCAAAATGACCACTTTGAATTTGCAGTTGTAAAATAAAAATTTATCTCCACCTAGAATATACACCACTGTATTTCTATGAAGTAAAAATACATGTACTTATTTTTCCAGCTTAAACATATTTGAATTGTATTTGCCTGTCTTCCCTGCGCAAAATATTTATAGCTAAGGAGAGTCAGATACCTCTTATCAGAAGCCTTTGTGGTATTTTCTTATTTTTATTTTTTAAAATAAAGTTAAATTGTATTGCCTCTTAAACTCTGAATTTAAAAAAAACAGAAAAAACCCACAAAATTTTAAATATTCTTTTACATTAGTTAAGGCACACTAAAAAGTGAACCAACCAGCCCATGAAAAATATGCCACATTTATTAATTATGTTTATTGATAATAGTAACAATATCTGTATAATAGCAAAGCAAAACTTTTTTTTTTTTTTTTTTTTAATATTGCAACCTCATTCTCCATCCTAATTAATCAGTTTTACATCACAAGAAACCCATTCAAAACAATGGATTTGTGCAGGATGGAAATACTGGTTAAAATGAGCAATGGAAACCAAAGTCTGCCATGGTAGGAATGATAACTTTTGTTTGTGCATGTGTGAGAGATTTCAAGAGATACAAAATAAACCATGAAGTTTTACAATTGGTAATCTTTTCTGGTCTGAACATGATTCCATCAAGTAAAAAGATAAAGTCTTCAAGAAACTGAAAGTAGATTACTTTAAAACAGACATATTGCACTTGGTACTACATTCCTGTAACTATCTGTTAGAGCTGAAAAAAGCAGAACACACACACGCACAAACATACACACATATAATCAAGCAGTGATAAAAAAAGCCGCTGTAACTTTGGATATATGGTGTACTTACTTCAGATACAGTTCCAGTCACAAAAGGGGGATAGTTCTTAGGTTAAAAAAAAGGTTGCAGAGGGGAAAGGAACTCTCTGGGGAAAGAATTTTAATACAAGATGAACAGCTATTCTCACGGTTAAAATTAGGACTGTCCCAGCACATACCCTTTGAAAACTTACAGCCTACTTGAGGATACCTCCATAAAGAGGTAATGCCTTCATCTAGAAGAAGAAAGGGTTATGTAACGTTTCTTCAAATATATTTGCATATTGTTACATGTTATTTTGTCCCAGACATGTTATTCTAATTTGTGTATTCACCAAGAATAAAAAAGTTTAAGGGGACACAATGTCTGAAAAGACAGTGTGGATTTATCTTTAGGAGCAGCTGCAAAATACAAGTGTAGCACTGAAGAGAATAATCCCTTAAAACAACCAGTCTCTGCTCTTTTGAGGCACAGTTGCTTTCAGAAATTGTGTGACTGCTCCTAAGGTGTAACTATCAATAACTAACTGAGAGCTAAAATCACAGCCTATGAAACTGAGTTTATTACAGTGAAATAATTCACACTGCCCAGAAGCTGTCAATAACAGACCTTAGAAATACTAGGAGAAACCTGACCTGGGTTGATTTCTATGAAATTAATTACTTGCTTTTATGCAACACAGATAAAAAATGTGCTGTGTTAAAAGTGATAGAAGTTATGCATACAATATGGCCATGTGGTGATATTTAATTCTCTGTGGTCTACCCCATATTTTAATGTCTGGGACTTTAGCCAAATGTAATTTTGAGGTAGCTGCCAAATAAGTGGGAAAATATCATTATCAAACCTAGATAATTAGCAGTCCTCATCTTCAGGCAAATCAAGATTGACCAACTACTGCAATCAATTTAAGACCTTCTTGTCCTGAAGACAGCAGCTTCTCGCTGGATGGAAAACAGGAGCCATTCTAGGCAACTTTCACTTGATTCCCTTCTCACAGTATAATGTGTTGTATAGGGCTTAGGCTTTGTTGTGCCATGTACATTATCTGCTAAGTTTATGTGCATGGATGTTGGATTTAAGTGTTCTTATATAGAAGACATTTCTCATTTACTTGTGTTTAGCTATAAGACTGTGTTATACCTTGTTTTGATTTTCCTGATAACCAGTAGAAGTAAAAAAGGATATTAGGAATGTGGTTGGCACTTCACATATATTAAAAGCTCAACAACTATCATTACACTTTCTTTTAGCACTAATGTTGTGATTATGTCTGTTTCTCTTTCCTACTTCCCCTGCACATTATTGTATCTTCTTTCATGACATACTAGCATTTATGGTCTTCCCGTTAGATTAAAGAGGTTACTTTTTTTTCATAAGTTGTAAAATATTTCAGTCTCTCTCCTTAAATTCTTAAGGAAATTTAGCTCTGATTTTGATCAACCTTTAAAAAATATTACATAGTAGGAAAGACCTAAAAATAGTACTTCACATATTAGCTTTGTATGTTTCTCACTTGAGAAACAGCCCTCTCCCACCTAAATCAGCCCAGAAAAATAATATAACCTTATTTATACACACTTATCTCCAGAAGAAGAAATGCTCTAACACCAGGATTGAAGTAGAAGATTAATGACTTCCATAAACAGACTCTCTTTCATACTGTCCATCATCTCTTTCAAAGCAAGGAATCTTCTAGGCAGCTAGCTTAACTTACTTTGTCTTCTTGAAAATTATCTGTCAGATGTAACAGCTGTCTCAACAGCTTGTTGATTACTTCTGGGCAGGTCCATATATTTGACAAAAAAAAAACAAACAAACCTCAAATATTTCCAGGTTTCTTTTTTATTGTGGTATCCTTGAAATGGAACAATTTTTTAAAAATTCATTACAGTTTATTTTCAAGCAAAGCATTCATGACAGACGGATCACCAATAGTATTTCAAGTTATTAGATTTGATTTTACTTCCTGAAGACAAGAATCTAACTTCACTAGGAGACACATAATTGCAAAAAATTTCATTTTTTAGTTCAAAATTTTTAACTTGTTTCAAAACGTTGTTGTTCTTGGAAGTGAAAGTGCTTCATGTACTAAAACTGTAGTGAACTTTGCTTTTGTCAGTTGTCCCTTCTGGAACTATTTTACATGAGCTAGGAGATGTATATAATAAAAATGCCTAATACACATCTTAATTTGCAACAAGGAAAAAATCGAGAAAGAGCAACATACCCAAAATGGGCTAAAGGCAGCACAACTTCTTTATGGAACTTCATCACAAACCAGAACTCCCACAGATTTAAAGAAAATTTCCTAATTGAGTGTTACTAATTTTTTCCCTTCCCAAGTACAAACATATTAAATCTGGTGCAATGCTGGATATAAAACAGACTTTTTCCCCACCTATCTTTCACTGCCCGGATAAATGATCTAAAACTAGGGCAAGGTTGGGAGTGGGTTGGAATTTCTGTGGAATGATGGTGGGATTATCTGGTTGTAATAAGGTTTTCCATGCTGTTCCATATAATCTTGTTTCATCTTGTATGAATCTGCCCTTTGAGCAATCTCTGCCATGGAATAGTGCTGTACAGAGAGTGACGCAGCAGTATTGGCATAGTGGAGCTGTTAAAACATGCCTCAAGAAGCAACAGGAAAGAGAAAGCTGCAGGAGTTTAAAAAAATCTGAAAATAATAATAGGTAAAGATGATATTAACTGTATTTCTTATACACTTACAGAACTGTTGTCAAAGGATTAAATTGGATAAATAAGGGTTAAGATTTTTTAGCAGACAACAGAAAGCCAAGATATGCTGCATGCCTTAGATAACAGGAGTAAGATTCTCTTAGCTATGATGTAAAAGTTCTCCTTGGCTAAGTAGAATTCAGCTGCAGCTGGACCTGTGGTTACCAGCTCAGCAAAACTGCCTTAAGTTAAAAGTTCACTGTGAGGAAGACCTCGAGTCTTCATCCCAAAGACCCCGGCCCACGACCACCAGACAGCACTACGCATGCGGAATTAGGTGGAGACTAATGTAAATGATTTCGGGGAAATAATTAGCAAAAGCAACACCTATTCTAGGAATATAATGAATATGTATCCTAACCTTATGAATATGCATGTCACTGAGAGATAAAAATAGCACTTTACTGGTGTGCAAGCTAGGAGGAGTGTTCCCCCTTGCACCTGGCACTGCAATAAACATATCTAGTTCATAACCTTCCTGAGGCTGTGAAGTTTGATTCTGCATGTCAGTTTGAAACCCCAGATGGGTTCTGGCTGCAGGACCTGCTGAGGACGGGACTCCTTTGGGCCCCCCCAAGAATTCTTAGGAGGACTCCCGTATTCATTGAGATCACTGCGGTGCAGACAACGACCATCGTCGGCAGATTAGGTATGTACAGGGGAGGGGGATTCCTATAAACTGGGGGAGATGTCCTCTACAAGGAAAAGAGGTTTCAGCTCACCCCAGAGGGAGGCGTTCCAGTCCCCACACAGGTATTGCCACTAGGGGTTCAAGTTCCCACCTGGAAATCGTAATTTGGGGTTCAAGTCCACACCTAAAATTCCAGTAACTTTTATTCACTGGACTATGGTTTCTGTCCTCATGACTCGATTAAGTTTTGTCTGGTTGCGGTAATTTTGGTCTTTTGAATTAGTTACTTTGTTTATTGAACTACAGTTTTTGCTTCTGTCTATTAACTGGGATCTGACTAAAATGTGGAAGAGACAGTCTGGGAGTGATGTTCGGTAAAGATCGGTGTTACTAAAACAGGTAATGTATCCTAAGCAGGAGGTGACATTACCAAATGCTCACTACTAGGATGTATTCTGTAAACTGGGATAAGTTTGGGAGTTATTCCTTACCTGGAAAAATTTGCTAATTTGTGGACACAATTAATTGTAGTAATATTACATTGCAGACAATGTTGTTTTGCAAACATAAAAGGGCATGAGAATATAGAGGATACGCAGTTGTTGGTACCCTCAGATCTCCCTCTCTATCCTAGTAATACGAAGGGGAGTGAAAGGGGGGGGCAAGTGGGCTTTTGCATTTGGACAACACGGATTTCAGGCTGGTGGCTGAGAGAATGAGGGGACAGTGTCCTGGTGTTCATGCCCCTTTAAGACAAGCAGTTCAGATGGACAGATGTCTTAGTGATGTGCATGTCCCTTTTAATGCATCAGTCTGTGGGACTAATCCAGAGAAAGTGTTGCAGCTACACAGAACAATCATGATAATATATAACCTCACTTGGGGAATATCTAGGCTTCAGTAATGAGGAAAAGTGAGTAGATGGAAAAGTTAAAGTGGAATGTAAATATCCACAAGATAACATTAACCATGTTATGCCAAGGGGAGAATCTGTACTGGAATCCTAACTCCGGAAGGGACTTAGGCTGAAATGATGACAGCAATAAATTTTGTATGGGGTCCAGAATGGGACCCACAAACCAAACCAGTCATAGTCATTGAGTAGATTTATTTTGAGACATGGTATTTTAACCGTCTTCAATTATGTCAGTCAAATTAGAGACTCTAGCAAACTGTGGCAGGACCTTGATGATTATTGTGCTTGATGCACAAGCATTGAATTCTTAAAAGAAATAAAATAATAAAAAAAATTAAATTACAAAAAAGATTTCGTAATCATGAGTTCATGATAAGATTGCAAAGTGGGTAAAGTTTGTAGGCTGAAAGAAAATAAACTCTTGACTAATGAGAGAGCAAGCAGAGTTTACAAAGCAGAAATCACCCAGAGACTTAAGAAGATGAAAAAAATGAGGATGTTCAAACACTACAGACAGTAGAGAAGCTGAGAGGGAAAAAGAGCCCACAAAATGCAAAGACTGTGTTGAACATCATACTCCTTCACAAACTACAAACTGTTGGGGAGGCTGGGAGTAAGTAGGGCAGGACATGGCAAGCAGAAATAATCATCCTCAGGTTTTTCCCAACAGCAGTAATACACTACCAGTGCAAACAGGGTAACTCCAAGTAGTGTATCCAATTTATTTCACTTGTTCAACCATAAAACTATTCAATAGAACTGTTCAAGCACTTTTAAAGTAGTATCAAAGTGTTTTCCCAGTAGGGAGAAAATGAAGTCACAAACATGAGTAATGATCACTTACATATTCTAAAAATAGATAAATGTAGAGAGACATATACCCACAGAAATGGTCTGAATGAAGAAACTGAGCAAAATTAACTATAATCTTCATTACAGTAATTAGATAGCTACTTAAGATGAAGATATATAATTAATTTAATTGTTTTAACCTTCTGGTGTACTTCTGACAAGGAAAACAACTGATTTTGAAAGATAGAATTTATTCCCATCCCTACAGTCTCAGTTAATCTACATAGATTTAAAATTCTACACATCCCTTGTTTGTCAACCATCTCATGAAAGTATAGCTACTATCTTTGTGGTTGTGCTAGCATTATTTCTGTCTTGAACCAATTCTAAGACATCACAATTGAATTAAGAGATCTTAGTTTCCAAAGAGTCTGAAGGATGCTTCAGTTCATGAACACGTTCATTAGCAAACTAAAGTGTATTCTAAGAAGCGTTTCCTATTTCTTTATATTCCGTATAACTCTGTGGTTTGTAGTTGAAAACACAACTCAGTACTAATTCCTTTGTAATGTGCATTTGGGGCACAGATATTTTTTATGAGTGGTGAATTCTCTCGGTTGTTTTAGACTTTTTAAGCACTCGGCTCCATATATCAGGTACAACACCTGCCTGAATTAATCACATGCAGCTATCAAACTAAATTGTTCCAGTTTTACACAGATTAAGGCATCACTTTGGTCCCTTTTTCCTTTCCCAGCTATCTGTATTTTCTTAGAAGCTGATGATTGATCCACAGTTACATATCTGGTATTTGTCCACTATTTCCCAATACATGCACATTAGCTAAAACAATAACTATATTTCTGACTAGGCTTCTGGTCTACTGCTGGATGTTGGGGAATCATACATAGATTTTTTTAGACCAAGGAACCCAGTAGAGCAATAGCTGTAATCATTATCACTCCAAATATTTCTATTTTCTATAGCACTAAACATGGAAAAGGAAGGTACTGTTACCCTAGCAAGTACTAAGGTGTAAAGTATAAAGTTTGTAACTAGCATTGGTTTTCTAGCTTTCAAGTTAATTATGCTCCTATCTAAAGCTGAAAGTACCTTTAAATTCTGAATAGAAACACATATAAGAATAATTTTATTAATTAATCAGACATAATTTTAGTTAATTTCTTTTGCAAACTGATGTTTTTAAGCTTTTTTTACTGGAAAATTGTAAATTATATAATAAATGTTATTTATTATTTGTGATATTCCTTCTTGTAGTAAATAAATATATTCAGGAAAAACTCACACTGTAAATTGGAGAAAATAAATCCTCAAGGCTATCTTGGCAGGTGTCACCATCCATTCCCTCTGAAATCTAAAGATTTCCCATCAGTTTCTGTGGAAATAGTATCAGAGAAATAAGTTGCTTATCTAATTTATAAACTTCCTTTGGTCTAAATAAAAGCATTCTTCAAAAGGATCCACTTCCATTTACAAACTTGTGTATATCAAATAAACTTACATGTTTTATCCTTGTCCACAGTTTACTTAAACTTTGAATGTTGAGTTTTATTCAGAAAACAAGCTTATTTAAATTCATACCATATTAGACATAAAACCCACAAGTGTGTATGTGGCAAGGAAGTAGTCTGAATATGAGTGCAGATTCTCAACTTTGCACAATACTAAAACTTATGTTTGAATTGTGTTCCTCTCAGTTAAACTACTTCAAGCTGGAATTTATAGAGGCCTTGAACATATACCTACTAGTCAAGCTTAAAAAGAAGGGAAAAAAAAAAAATCCCTTTTTTCAATCCCAAATAAAAGTTAGCTATCCCAAATATATTAGCAATATATTATGCCAAATATATTAGTAATTCCAAATAAGTTGCTAGCTTCCTATAAGAAAAATAATTGCAAACAATTACTTTTCTGAATAAACTTACAAATTTGGAAACAATAATGCCTACAAAATAGGAAAAAAGCGACCTGAACACTTGTACCTAAGAGTCTGATAGTGCTGAAAGTTGGTGAAAAACTGATTTCTGTCTAAAAAGGAAATGAAATAAAATAAAATACACTAAAATTCCAGTTTTGTACTGGAATAATACATACCCGGATTTGTGCAAGGCATTTGACATTGTCCCACATGACATCCTGGTCTCCAACTGACAAGGAATGCATTCGACAAATGGACCATTCGATGAATAAGAAATTGGCGGGGTGGACACACCCAGAGAACTGTGGTCAATGGCTCAATGTCCAAATGGGGGCAGGTGATGAGTGGTATCCCTCAGGGGTCAGTACTGGGACCGGTGCTGTTCAACACCTTTGTTGGAGACATGGACAGTGGGATTGAGTGTATCCTCAGCAAGTCTGCTGATGACACCAAGCTGTGTGGTGTGGTTGGCACCCAAGAGGGAAGGGACGCCATCCAGAGGAACCTTGACAGGCTGCAGAGGTGGGCCAGTGCCAACCTCATGAAGTTCAACAAGGCCAAGTGCAGGGTCCTGCACCTGAGTCAGCACAACACCAGGCACAAATACAGGCTGGGGGAAGAATGGCTGGAGAGCAGCCCTGAGAAGCAGGACTTGGGGGTGGTAGTGGATGAGAAGCTTGACATGAGCTGCCAGTGTGAGCTCGCAGCCCAGAGGGCCAACTGCATCCTGGACTACATCAAAACAAGTCTGGGCAGCAGGGCCAGGGAGGTGATTCTGCCCCTCTGCTCTGGTGAGGCTACACCTGGAGTACTGCATACAGTTCTGGTGCCCTCAGCACAAGGAAGATACTGACCTCTTGGAAAGGGTCCACCGAAGGGCCACCAAGATGATCAAAGGCCTGGAGCACCTCTGCTATGAAGACAGGCTGACAGAATCAGGGCTGTTCAGCCTAGAGAAGAGAAGGCTCTGAGGAGACCTTACAGCGGCCTTCCAGTACCTGAAGGGGGCCTACAGAAAAGCTGGGGAGGGGCTTTTCATCAGAGAAGATAGTGATAGGACAAGGGGCAATGGTTTTAAACTGAGAGAGGGGAGATTTAGGTTAGATATTAGGAAGAAATTCTTCACGTCAAGGGTGGTGAGGAACTGGAATGGATTGCCCAGGAAGGTTGTTGATGCCTCAACCCTGGAGGTTTTTAAGGCCAGGTTGGATGAGCTTTTGTGCAACCTGGTCTAGTGGTAGGGTTACCTGTTCATGTCAGGGGAGTTGGAACTTGATGATCTTTTAGGTCCCTTCCAACTTTCATGATTCTATAATTCTATGATTCTATATTCAAATTAAAGGTCCTGTGATCTCTTGGTGTTATTTTATTTAAGTGTGGCACTAGCTTTTATTTCCTTCCAGATGCCTATTGAACAAACAAATATTGTATTTCATAAAAGAAAATCTGAATAAGCATTTTATTTTACTAAAAGGAGCTTTTATAATGGAAGCTACTGCCTAAGGTAAGCAAAATAATGAGTATCATTTAAACCTGTTAAAATTTCTGCCTTTCTGGATGAAAGCTATAGCCTTACACCGTTCTTCACATTAACAAACTCCTGTAGTGGACTGTGAAGGTGTTTTGGCCAATGTGAGCTAATGTACAGTCCTGGAGCAATTATAAATCATGGATTTCCATACTTACATAGAAGCAGGGTAGGTGAAAATTGTTTTGTCAGCACCTGTTGATTCCATAGCACTCTTATTTTGTTTCTAACACCTATTCATAAGTATTGAGTAAGACCTAATGTAATTTTTTTTTTTTTGACAGACACATGTTCAATTGCTTCTTGTGCAAGTCAGTGAAATAAAGACATTTTATAGCAGATGAACGGTCGATACAGCAATTTGGGGTACCTAGCAGCCTAACCTCTGGTGCTTAGTAGCTTTTTCCCTTACAATCTCTGGTTTCTTCCTCTTTTTCACAGGTTTTTACCAAATTTTATTGCTGTAGTAGCTGTTCTCATGTAGAGTAAATTCCCTTTTGAACTACTGAAGGTCAAAAGAAACTGTTGTTATTATAATCAGTTTAGTTATTGCTATGTATCAAGCCTTCACTGTTGTCATTCATAAACAGCCCAAACCTTAGTTTAAAACCAAACCAACAAAAAAATCCAAACAAAACAATAAACAAAACCCAAACAAACTAACAAAACAAAAGTTGGATTTTTACTTTTCTACTCATGGAGGTAAAGAAGCTTTCCAGCTATAACTAGCATTCCTGGAAATAGGCATTTCTAATGAAAATACTGCTATAGTCTACCTGTATTTGTTCTGGAATCTGGAACAGTTAGCAGGAGTGTTATATATGGGACACACACAGCCTTATGCTCTAGAATACCTACACAGTAGTAAGGTATTTTCCATAGTTTACTTTCATGAGCTTCAGCTTCAAAAGAATTTTATGGACTTAATGGTTTTGGAAATGATTATGAGAAAGAATAATTCAGAATTGACCTTTTATAAGCTAACTCTTATTTGATTGGTTTAGCCAGCTATGTCTTTAATTGAATTTGTCAGTAACAAAAATACGTGACCTAGCAGCTGCTGACTTACATTTCATAATTATTGTTATTACTTCAGATAAATATTTAAGCAAGCAAAGAATGAGTGGGAGTAGAACAAAGTCACCTACAACAGCACAAAGTGAACCTCTCAAAGGAGATGCAATACTGTTCCTTTTGAAATACACTTCTGAATTAGCAGAAATTGCAACACATAATTGTCATTTAGTGAAAGAAGTATTGTTTTACATCAGATATTGTAGGTAAATAATGACTAAATACTGTGTTATTTCCTTAGCCATAGCTTTATAATACCATCAAAAAAATTGCTTGAAAATTCAGGTTCAAATTCTGAAAGTCCTGATTGCTGCACAGCAGCCCAAAAAAGCTCCAGGCCTACAATCTTCTTCTCTGTGCAACACACTGTACGAATTGACATCAATAATTTTTTTTTTTTAATTAAATACTCTGAAACTCTCTAATAAAAATAGAACTAAGCAACCAGTGTTCTGAATTTAAGTAGAAAAACACTATATCAAAACATGAAATTCACTTACAAATTATGAAGTTCTTTTAATATTAAAAAAAATAAAATTTACACTGGTTCTGTGAGGAGGGAAATCTTACATTTTGTTTTTTTGTTTTTCAAATACTTAGTCCCATTAAATCATACAGCAAAGAGTGAAATCATGGAATGTCTGTCTTTTAGTCTTAAATAATTTTTTTGGAGAATAAACAGCAGTGTATGGGGTTTGTATGGCAAAGTTTTTTGGTAGCAGGGGGACTATATTGGTGGCTTCTCTGAGAAGCTGCCAGAAGCTCCCCCTATATCTGATAGAGCCAATGCCCGCTGGCTCCAAGAGAGATCCACCACTGGCCAAAAATGAGCATATTGGTGGTAGCACCTCATTATTAACATATTCACAAAAGGGGGAAAAAAACAACAAAAAACAAATCCAGGATGCATAATTGCAGTCAGAGAGAGGAAAGAGAATGTATGAGAGAAAGAACTCCGCAGACACAGAAGTCTGTGAAGAAGGAGCAGGAGGAAGTGCTTCAGTAACTGGAGTGCACGAGGCAGGCTGTTCCCCAGTAGCCCATGGAAATCCAGAGTGGATCACATATCCACCTGCAGCCTGTGAAGGACCCCATGCTGCAGAAGGTGGATGCCCAAAGAAAGCTGTGACTTTGTGGGAAGTCCACACTGATGTAGGCTCCTGATAGGACCTGTGGACCCATGGAGAGGGGACCCCATGCTGGAGCAGGTTTGCTGCCAGGCCTTGTGAGCCCATGAGAATCTATACTGGAGCAGTCACTTCTCAAAGGACCGTACCCTGTGGAAGGGACTCACACTGGAGAAATTCAAGGAGGATCATCTGCTGTGGGATGGACACCAGGCTAGAGGAGAAGAGCGTGAGGCGTCCATCCCCCAAGGAGGAAGGAGCAGAAGAGACAACATCTGATGAATTGACAGCAAGCATATTCCCTGTCCCCCTGGGTGGGGGGAGCAAGTAGAGAAATCAGGGGGAAAGTAATTTGAGCCCAGGAAGATGGGAGAAGTGCAGGGAAGTGTTTAAAGATTTAGTTTTATTTCTCATTATCCTATTCTGATTTGATTGGTAATAAATTTAACTAATTTTCCCAAGTCAAGTCTGTTTTGCCCATATGGCAACCAGTGAAGGATCTCTCCATGACCTTATGTTGACCACCGAGCCTTTATTATCTTTACTCTTGTCCAGCTGAAGAGAGAGTTTTACAGTAGGTTTGCTGGGCACCAGGTGTCCAGCTAAGGTCAACCTACCACAAGCAGTTACTGTCAAACATACTATTTCTTCTAGCCTATCTGAAAATCTTTTTGTAGGCCTTTTCTTAATGGTATTCTTCCAAGTTTCTTGTCATAGAACTAAAGGAAATAGTTCACATGTTCTGTGTCATTGTTAAAAAACGAAGAAAATTCTCATTCAGAAAAGCATATCACTTCTTGTTAAACTAGGGGATGGAATGCCTGTGAAATTATCTCTAATTCCAAATCACACCCCAAAATGAATACATAGAATAATAGAATTACTAAAGTTGGAAAAGACCTTCAAGATCATCAAGTCTAACTGTCAGCCCTGCACCCCTGTGACCACTACACCATCTCCTGAAGCACCTTGTCTTCATGTATTTTGAACATTGCAAAGGACGGTGCCTCTACCACAACGCTGGGCAGCCTGTTTCAATGCCTCACAACTTTTTCAGTAAAGACATTTTTCCTAATATCTAATCTGAACCTTCCCTGGTGCAACTTGACCACATTTCCTCTTGTCCTAACATGATTTACTTGGGAGAACAGGCCAACACCTGCCTCACTACAACCTCCTTTCAGGTAGTTGTAGAGAGCAATGAGGTTTCCCTTCAGCCTCCTTTCCCCCAGGCTGAACAGTCTGAGCTCCCTCAGGCTCTCCTCATAAGACCTGTTCTCCAGACACCTAATCTGCTTACTTACCCTTCTCTGCACCATCTCCAGCACCACCATGTCCTTCCTATACTGAGGTGCCCAAAACTGCACACAGTATTTGAGGTACGGCCTCACCAAGAGGTTAGATCACTTCCCTGGTCCTGCTGGTCACATTATTCCTGATGCAGACCAGGATGCCGTTGGCATTCCTGGTCACCTGGGCACACTGCTGGCTTGTTTTCAGCCAGTTGTCAATCAGCACCCCCAGGGCTCTCCTCTGCTGGGCAGCTCCCCAGCCACTTCTCCCCAAGCCTGTAGCATTGCCAGTTGTTGTGGCCAAAGTGCAGAACCCAACATTTGGCTATGTTGACGCTCATACAATTGGCCTTGGCCCATCAGTTAAGCCTATCTAGATCCCTCTGAAGAGCCTCCCTACCCTCAGGAAGATTGACACTCCCACCCAACTTAGTGTCATCTGCAAACTTACTGAAGGTGAACTCCATGCCCACATCCAGATCTTCAATAAAGACGTTAAACAGGAGTGGCACCAACACTGAGTCCTGTGGAAAACCGCTCATGACTGGCCAGCAATTGGATTTAATTCCATTCAACACAACTCTTTGGACCCAGCCATCCAAACAGTTTGTTATCCAAGAAAGCATATGTGCATCCGAGTCATAAGCAGCCAATTTCTCTAGGACAATGCTGTGGGAAACTGTGTCAAAGCCCTTGGTAAAGTAGCAAGTCCTTCCCTCAATCAGTAAGCAGGTCAATGAAGACAGGATCAGATCTTCTGATTTTCTAAATATGATTCTTCCTATTTTCATTATTGGAGCTCTTCACTTTGGAACTAATGCATAATTTGTACCTTGTTATCAAGACAAAAGCACTGTGTACTACTGGGAGCTGTATTTGGATAATGTGGGATTTATCAGAGACATTACAAAAAATTGAAGTACCAATCAGCCTACCTTTCAGGAAATAGTTTAACGGTCATTCTAGTCTATATGCATTAATCGTATGAAGTCAGAAACTAGGAAAGACAAAGATTTTAGAGCAGAAACGCAAATCAGAAGTCACCGATCTTATCTAATGTTTCTAAAATTACAAATGATGTGTTTTGCTTAATAATTGAAATAAACTAGAAACATTTCAATCTATGAAATAAAAAAATTAGCTGTTGCATTCCAGTTTTAGAACTGTCAGGAGACTTGCTAACATTGATGATACGCAATTTCACCTAATTTATGAAGAAAATATTCTGTTTTGGGCACATAAGATTACATGTTATTGCCTAAAAAAGAGAAGTTTATGTATGAAAAGAGCTTTTGCTCTAAGTAGGCAAGGGACTTGCTTGCTTTTTTTTTTTTTTTTTTTTTTTGTTAGTGGACAAATATGTAGGATAGCAGCATATCTTAGATGACCTTATGCTGCTCATGAACACAAGCAATTTGTTAAAGAATTATTTAAGGCATAAAGTGTGACAAAGGGAAAACATGGAAAAGCAGTAGAAATCTGATCCTGTGACTAGAAAATGCAATTAATAATCCAAGCAAAAAGTTGAGACCATTGTATTCTTTGCTGCAATTCATCTGCAAGCATTTCCCACAAAAGGGAAAAACGTAAAAGGTTTTTAGGAAATTAAAAAGTAATATAATATTTATCCATTGTCTTTCCATAGTGCATCTTGCAATACTGTCTCTATAATAAAACAGTATCAAATTATCAAAAGTTCAGGTATTTTCCAAAAATCTCTACCAATAATGGATGCACTATGAAAATCAGGAAGCTACAGATTTTAAAAGCCTGTGCAGGATTCCAATTGTAACATGGTAATCCATGGTATAACATCAACCTTTTAGGGACTTCTTTTGCATTGTGGCTGTGGAACTCATGATGCAAGTCATGTCATACTTCACAGTGACACAATTTGTACAAAATCCTTTTTTCTGTATGACAGCATGGCACATATTAGAAACATATATCCATTCACTCTGAAGATACACAGTGTCAAGGTTTCACCCCCACAAAAAAGGGCTATGTCTCTCGTAAGGAACTATTCACTGAACAGGGGAGACAAAATAGACAGGTCAGGCTGCCAATCATCCTCTTAAAGTCAGCAGCAAGAGACAGCAGCCTGCCCAGAGATTGCCATCCCTTAGGCAGGAAAATTGAACATTGTTTGCCCAACTCAAATCCTTTCAGGGGACTGGGGCAGAAGAACCAGCACAGCTGCCATATGCTATAAGAGAGTGTAGGCCCTCTCCTGAAGAAACAGGCAAGGTAGCAACACAGGATATTGAGAAGGCTGAGGTCCTCAATTGCTTCTTTTCATCAGTCTTCTCTGGCAAGAGCTCCAACCTCAAAACAAAGGCCACAGGCTCAATGTCCAAATGGGGGCAGGTGATGAGTGGTATCCCTCAGGGGTCAGTACTGGGACCGGTGCTGTTCAACACCTTTGTTGGAGACATGGACAGTGGGATTGAGTGTATCCTCAGCAAGTCTGCTGATGACACCAAGCTGTGTGGTGTGGTTGGCACCCAAGAGGGAAGGGACGCCATCCAGAGGGGCCTTGACAGGCTGCAGAGGTGGGCCAGTGCCAACCTCATGAAGTTCAACAAGGCCAAGTGCAGGGTCCTGCACCTGAGTCAGCACAACACCAGGCACAAATACAGGCTGGGGGAAGAATGGCTGGAGAGCAGCCCTGAGAAGCAGGACTTGGGGGTGGTAGTGGATGAGAAGCTTGACATGAGCTGCCAGTGTGAGCTCGCAGCCCAGAGGGCCAACTGCATCCTGGACTACATCAAAACAAGTCTGGGCAGCAGGGCCAGGGAGGTGATTCTGCCCCTCTGCTCTGGTGAGGCTACACCTGGAGTACTGCATACAGTTCTGGTGCCCTCAGCACAAGGAAGATACTGACCTCTTGGAAAGGGTCCACCGAAGGGCCACCAAGATGATCAAAGGCCTGGAGCACCTCTGCTATGAAGACAGGCTGACAGAATCAGGGCTGTTCAGCCTAGAGAAGAGAAGGCTCTGAGGAGACCTTACAGCGGCCTTCCAGTACCTGAAGGGGGCCTACAGAAAAGCTGGGGAGGGGCTTTTCATCAGAGAAGATAGTGATAGGACAAGGGGCAATGGTTTTAAACTGAGAGAGGGGAGATTTAGGTTAGATATTAGGAAGAAATTCTTCACGTCAAGGGTGGTGAGGAACTGGAATGGATTGCCCAGGAAGGTTGTTGATGCCTCAACCCTGGAGGTTTTTAAGGCCAGGTTGGATGAGCTTTTGTGCAACCTGGTCTAGTGGTAGGGTTACCTGTTCATGTCAGGGGAGTTGGAACTTGATGATCTTTTAGGTCCCTTCCAACTTTCATGATTCTATAATTCTATGATTGCTGTCTACAGCATGCAAATAACTGTATTGAAACAAAGCACCAATCAGGAACAGGGGAGCAGGCTCCTAAGAACTATAAAAGGAGCTGCCTGTTTGCCTGCCAGGCTGCTGGTCATCATTGGAAGGGGTTGCTGCTGGTCGTCATGAGTTGCTGGTGGTTTTTGGCTGGTTGTCATCACTGAGAGAAGAAAGAAGGAAGAAAGAAGAAAAGGAGAAGAAAGCTCTCTACAGGAACACGGCTGCTCCAGTTCCCACAGCTGCCTCGACACTGCTCACTGCTGCCTGCTTGTCTGCTTGCTTGTCTACTTGCTTGCTTGCCTGCTTGCAGGTCATCATTGAGAGCTGAAGAAGTGGAGGATCTCACTCACTATGGAAGTCATCGCAACACACCTCAGGAGCCATGACATCTTCCACTGCGTCAGGATACTAGGAACACATACCTTAATCTTTCTTGCTGTCCTGTCACTTAAGTGGTCTCTTTCACCCACAGGGAATAATAACTTGCCTCACACGCTCACCCACAATGGTGACCCCAATGAAGGCAAAACAATGACGTGCTTTATATCACTCCTCTCTATCATAATAATTTTCCTCTTACTTTTCCTCCCTACAAGTCCTATCTGCAAATCAGCACACCTACACTTGAGTATCCCTGCCCTTTTATTTTTCTCCTCTCTAAACCACTTGTACATATTTAATCATAAAATTTTAAAATAAAACACGTAAAACATATCTCAATGTCTGTGTTCCTTTTCATGCAGATGTGAATGCCACCCATTGGGGGGAAGGTTTCTGGCAAATCTTAAAATCAAATTAGGGCTAGCCGCTTGAGCCCATCCAGCCTCTTTAGCTGAAACAGGTGTAACCAGAAAAATCCACTATTCACTTCTTATGTTTTGTAGCAGAATGTCAATATGACATTCACAGGGTTTTCAGATGCACTTTAGCAGCTCCGTAAAAGTTACCTGCCTAGTTGTAAGCAGGAAAAAAAGCATTTTCATACTTAGAAGCTGTCATCCATGTTATTGTAGGAGAGCAGAAATGCAAAAATTAAACAGACAAATGAAATAAACTAGTTATAAATAACATCAAAGGATGTTGAAAGCACAAAGCAAGTGGCCAAATAAAAGTAAAGGATTTTTGTCTTTTTGCCTTTTTGTTAAAATATTCAGTACTATTTAAAAAAAAAAAAAAAAAAGGAAAAATTTCAGGAAAAAAGTAAAACATGCAGTATACTTTTAACCTATACTTGCTGTCAGCTATGGGATCACTCAACTTTATTGCTCATGTTTCATGGTAGTCTTAGATGTGTTTTGAGTGGTATAAAACATAAAAGTTGAATAATTTTACCAAAGACTCCCAAACATGAGAGAAGAATATAACTCAATATACATTAAAACATTATAACATTTCAGAATTCTATACGTTATAGAATTCTAATACTTAAATTTATAAAACTATGTCTAAGTTTAACAACTGCAGTAACACTGAATATTTATTTCATACTTCAGTATTATGCAATGGCTGCATCAAAAGTCCAAATATTACTCTAAAACACAATCAATATATATTGATATTTAACAACAGTTGTTTTTGGAAAGGAAGCCAGTTGTCTTCCTGGATCTAACCAGCAAATAGTAATAAAAGAATATAAGCAAAAGTTATTGCATAACCTTGCTCACTAGGTAAAAGTAGGCATCTCAATATTTGCAATGATTTGAAGAATCAAAAAAACAATATTGAGTATTTGAGAAGTAGCAAAAGTATTTGGATTCAAAATGGAAAAGATAAATGAAAAAAAACATTTTTGACACCTCATCTTCAGAAACTTGATATCCTATCTCATATATTTCATAAAGTATAACAGATCTTCAACCCGTCTCTATTCTGGAGAGATTATAATTACCCTAGATCACATGCTAATTATTGTCATAGTTTTATATATCAAGCCTACTTTTACTAAAGATAACTGTACTACTCTGTAAAAAGGAAACAGATTATCAATTATTTAAATGAGACCTAAACATATATATCCATATAATAATGATTTTGAATAAGAAATATGTTAATTTTATGCCTACCTTTTAGCTAACTAAATTAAAGGATGATGAAATTACATCATTAAATCACGTTTTAATCTGTTATGATTTGCAAAGGCAAGAAAAAATCCTTCAAAAGGAAACTTTTTATAAAAAATAAATTTTGTTGTTAGTATTCACTCAAATAAATAGACACTGCTTGTGTGAGATTGCCTATGATTTTAGACCACAATGTAGTAGGTGGAGCTATACTTAAATAAAATCACAGAAAAAAAAAGTCACTCCAAAGACTGATCATAATAAATAGCAGTCTGGTTTAAAATGTCCCACTCTGGACTGGGTCATCTTTATGTATTAAAGGCAGAAATAATTTAGTTTGTTTTCTTTGGAAGTTCTCCATTTATCAACAAGAAGAGAACAAATCAAAGAATATGAATCTATGACACACCAGTGGTCCTGAGTCTGCATTCGATGTACATCATATAATTACTATTTCTATGTCTATGAGAAATGATATAGCATATAACTTTATTCTTCTCAGTATCTAATACTTTAAAGGGTTTTCCTGTACTTATTACATTCTGGAACATTAATATTTTAATATAACAAGGGTGTATAATTGCAATTGTAAACCTATTCTTCTAGTTTTATTAATAGATGAATAAAAATATAGGAAAATACCACAAAAAACTATGTAGCTTAACAAAGCTATATGATTTCTCACTGAAAGATGAATATCTGTATTTCTTAGCACTCAAGCTCCAGCAATAATGTAAACTTTCAGTTTATAAATAAAAAGGAAAAAAAAATTAAAAAAAAAAAAAGGAAGAAAAAAAGAATGTGCTTTATTAAGGAGGGCTGGTCAAGCATCTAGAGGCCAGAAAGACTGAGAATCCGCAGTCATGATTCTATGTGACTTACAGTCATTGAATCTTTTGTTATTCAGAACTGTTCTAAAACCTAAAAATATGTGACCATCACCCCTGTTATCTCTGCTCAGAGTCTAAAAGTAAAAATGAAAAATAAAATTATTTCAGATACAAATTCTGAGCTAGGGACTGTTATAAAAGAATTACCAGAAAGACACTTGTCAAGTTTTGTCACACAGACACAACAGTGAAGGATATTGTTCTAGCAGTTAAAACTGAAATGACAACTTAGCTGATCAAAGCAATAGATCTACACCAACTTACCACCTCAGTACAATGTTCTCACAGCACAATCTGGAGTTTAAACTGGAGGTTTAAAAGTGTAAGACTCTTCAAGATTTCCCTGCAAGAGAAAATAAAATATGGTTTATTTGCATTTCTACAGTAACACAAATAAATTCTGAAGGGTTCAAGAAACAGAAAATGGTAGTATACTGATGATTAATAATTTCTGAAAACAGTTATTATTGAAGGGCTGCAAAACAAAGTGGAATTTCTAGAGTAACTTTGATGTAAAACAGTCAAGATCATAAATGGTCATATATTGAATTACATGAATCAGATATTTTCTGATTAAAGAGCTCATGAAACAATCATTGTGTTTTCAACCACTTTCTCTTAATTGCTATGTCACTATGCTAGACCAACTCTTTTTCAATGTACTACATTATTATAAAAATGTAGGTTTTTAGCTGAACTTATACTATTAGCTCATTAGGTACACCAAAGGTATTACCTAAACCAGCAGAACTTGCACAGGCAGTATGTTAATTAGTAAAGTACATTAACAGTCAATGAAAACAGAATTGTAGCCTTGCCATTAGTAAAGATATCTGTTCAAATATAACAAACTAGTGTTTATCTGTTGATTTGTGACAATAATATTCTATCATGCAAAGATATTCCTTTCTAAACTGGCTTTCATTTTTGTTTCTTCATCTTATTCACACCTCCTTCCCTTCCTGCCTTTGTGGAATACATCATCCTGTTGACCCCTCAGACAAACAGTCTATTTTGTATGCCAAATACTCTTGTTATTTTATCACATGGAAATAGTCTAGATAAATGGTGGTTTATCTTTTCTTCCGTAATAAAAGATAGCGACGAAAAGCAAATTAAAAACCCCAAACCCTAATTATTGTATTAAGCAGAAAATTTCTGCTTTTTGGTGGTGAGGCTGAGGTAGGAATTTTCATGTTAAATTGATTTGTTTATTGCTCCACCTGTGCCATCATCACAGGACTTCTTCTCTATCTCATGATGGTTTTGTTACTTCTCACTTGTTTTCTAGATCTAACTTGCCAGGTTGTCTTTTCAAGTACCCATCTTTCTCCTGGAATTTTATGTAACTTAATAGTTCTCATGTTCCCACCTTCTCACTGTTTTCCACAAATATCCAAGTGGTTCATTTTTTTTCCTTCTTCTTTTTTTTAATGAGAAAAATTAGCTAGTGGCTTAGCCAGGAGAGAGATACTCTACTTTCCTTCCCATGTTTCTTGTACTGTCCCGTATGGGCTTTGATAATATCCTATGTCTCTAGAATACATGTTCCATTTAAAGTACAGTTATGAACAGAACAACAAAAGCACCAGATTTTGGTCTTTAAGCTGCTAGACTGCAGGTCTTGTAGACCTTATACTGCCACACTTCTCTCTTGGCTCTAAAAAATCCCTCCCAATAATATAACTGAAAAATATATTTTCACAGTAAGAACAAGGTAATGCAGATCCACAGAGGCTGTCAGCTTTTCAGTCTTTTGATCCCCTCTTATGTACAGTGGACATACACACTTTCTAAAAGTGTATAGTGTCCACAAAGAAGTGAATTATTCCCTGTTGAAAAGTTAACCGTAAGCTAAGACAGATAATGAAAACAAGAAAATTTTTATGCTACTCAAAAATAGTATAAGTGTCAGTGCCACTGACACTGCCAAATATTTTAAAGCAAGAAGTCAGACCTGCCAGGGTGCCTGCATGGATGAACAAGAGACTCTTAAAAAAAGTAAAACAGAAAAACGGAGTATATGAAAGGTAACACCCTCAAACCCTCACACCTCACAATGATGATGTGTGGGGCTGGATGAGCAGACAGTGAGGTCAGTTGAAAATGGGCTAAGTGGCTGAGTTCAGAGCATTTTGATCAGCAATGCATAATCTACTTGCAGGCCAATAACAACCACCTGTGCAGACCAGAGGTCAGTATTAGGTAATACTATGTTCAATTCCTCCATTACTGATCTAGAGTATGGGGCAGAGTGTAGCCTTAGCAGTTTTGCAGATGACACATAACTGGGAGGAGTGGCTGAAACAACAGCTCTTTGGGCTACAATCCAAAGGGCAGCTAGACCAGCAAGAGAAATGAGATGAAGTTTACTAAGTAGAAGTTGAAAGCAGCTTTGCATAAATGGCCCCGGGGTATCCCTGTGGATACTAAATCCTACATGAGAAAACACTGTACATTTGCCAGAAATCATTCTGGGCTGCAGTAGGAAGAGTGCTGCCAGTAGCTCAAGGGAGGTGATCCTTCCCTTTTATTCAGCACTGGTGAGGCCCCACCTGGAGTACTGTGTCCACTCTTGGGCTCCCCAGTAAAAAATAAATATGGACATACCAGAGAGAAACAAAGAAGCCCCATTATGTTATTGAAGGGACTGGAACACCTCTCCTATGAGGAAAGGCTGAAAAAGCTAGGACTATTCAGCCTGGAAAAGCGTGGGCTCAAGGGGAAACATCAATGCCTATAAATATGTGAAGGGAGGGTGCAAAGAAACTGGAGTCAGGCTCTTCTCTTTGGTGTCCAATTACAGGACATAAGGCAATGAAAAAAAGGAAACAGATCTGTCAGAATATCAGGAACAACTTTTTACTGTGAGGGTGACTGAACAGTGGAGCAGTTTAAAAAAAGATAGCTGTGGAATCTCCACTCTGGGAAATACTGAAAAGCCATCTGGACATGTTAGTGGCATTGAGAGCACCCTCAGCAAGTTTGCTGGTGACACCAAGCTGCGTGGTGCAGTTAATATGCCAGAGGGATCATTCAAGAAAAAAAATAGAAGGCAATAGCCATAAATGGCAAAGAGCAATCAAGAATGTTTTGCCCTAAAAAACTCTCCCTAATTTTAGGGGAAACTACTTTTGTCATAATCCAATCGCAGTTTCAGAGAAATATATTTTTTTGAAATGCACTGCACATGCAATACAATGGAAGCTGTTAAAATAAGTAGCTAGATAACTTTTTTCCCCTAAAAATCATAACTATGTAGGATTCATTGACATTAAAAAAATAGTTAAGTTGGAGTAAAGCTTATTTATTCTTCAGATTCCTTTTTATGAGGGAAACCATAGCTAAGAGATACTGAAAAAAAGCCTGTGTGCTGAAATAGGAGAGTTCAAAAAAATTCCAACAAAGCATAAATGACAAATCTTCTGGATTTAAATTTAAGTATCATTATGGATTTAATTATTTATGATCTCCAAGTATCCAAGCATTTAGACACATGGAAGTCTCATCACCAAGATTTCTGAATATTCATGGAAGGTACAACACAGCCTTGATCCAAAACCTATTGAAATCAGTAAGAATCTTCCAAACACCTGACTTGGCTTTGGCCTAACCTTTGATCGTAACAACTTACTGAATCACACAAATGAAGACCCAGAGTATCACTACAGACTAAGAACTCTCAATTGTATCTGAGCTAATCACAGCTTAATAAATCAAAACATATTATTAAAAAAAATCAGGATTTTAAAATCTTATTTCTCTCTTTTCAAAACAGCAGCATAAGTTGTGAGGTATTTTGGTCAAACTAAGCATTAATTTTTTCAGAGGAAAATCTCACCCAGATCTACTGCAAAAACAAAAATTAATGAGATTACCCAAAAATTCTATATGTTACAAATTTAGAAGTACTGAGCACTGTGAACGAATAGGGACTGAAAAGCTTCTGACCATGTACAAATTATTCCACAAAGTGATCTTTACAAATTAATAAAAAATCCTCTTCATCATTTTTTACAGTCTGAGGAAGTGAAAGTTGCAAAGTAGAAATATGTAGCTGCCTACAAGTCACTTTTCCAGCAACTGCTCAAAGTTAACACTTGCTAGCAGAAGTGAATTTCTTACTCTCATATACTCTCAGATCAAATAAAAACATTTCTAAAGTAATGTGTTTTCTATTTTCTTCCCTAAGTTTGTGAATTTAAATTAGTATATATTATAAATAGTGTTATGTGTTTGATCCCATAACTGGGGCCCTGTAACATGCACCAGATTTTTGGTGATGAGCACACAGCTAAAAAAGAAGTTATAACTTCATGTCTGCTGTAAGAAATCTATTTCTATGCATGGTAAATCATGTTTGTTCATACAGATTTTTTAAAGTACTGCTTATCTGGCAGGATTTGGATCCTTACAGCCTAGCCATTCTGAATTCCTTCCCCTTTCCATGTCTGGGAACGAAGAGGGGAGGAAATAATCCAGAACCAACATTTATCCCACCCCCATTCCCATTCCCATGCCATGATTTTTGCACAGGAGCAAGTACAAGATGGTTTAGAACAGAAACTAAATAATTAATTAATTATAAATAATTATCAGTTAAAGCTTCTCAATCATCTGCCAAAGGTCTTGGGAGCCTGGGGAAGTTCCTACTGACTAGTTTAACTTCAGTCCCTGGAAAAATTATGGGCAAGATCATACTGGATGCTATTAAAAGGCATTTAAAGAGCAATGCAATCATCAGGCAAAATCAACATGAATTCATAAAGGAAAAGTCCTGTTTAACTAATTTGGTACTATTCTGTGATACAGCCAAAAGCCTAGTGGATGAAGGGAAGGTGGTGGATGTAGTTTGTCTGGATTTTTTAAGACTATTCATACTATCCCTCACAGCACCCTCATGGACAAGTTGCCCAACTGTGAGTCAAGTGGCTATATGGTCTGCTGCATTAAGAACTAACTGGCTGAATGGCAGTGGCTGAGGGATTGTACTGAATGGGGATACATCTGGCCGGTGACCAGTCACCAGTGGTGTTCCCACGGGCTCTGTTCTAGGGCCAGTTCTGTTCAATATATTTACTGGCAACTTGGATGCCGGAGTTGAATGCACCATCAACAAGTTTGCTGATGACACCAAACAGAAACATGCTGTTGACTCTTGAGGGACTAGAAGCCTTACAGAGGGATCTAGATAGACTGGAGCACTGTGCAATGATTAGTGGGATGAAATGTAACGACTCCAAATGTTGGATTTTGCACCTGGGACAGAGTGCCACCAGGCACAAGTCTAAACTGAGGAAGGAGTGGCTGGGGAGCAGCTTTGCAGAAAGGGATCTGGGGGTGCTGGTTGACAGCATGGTCAATCTGAGTCAGCAGTGTGTGCAGACAGCCAAGAAGGCAAGCTGCATCCTGCGGTACATCAAACACAGCACAACCAGATGGTCAAAAGAAGGGATTATCCTGCTCTATTCACAGATGGTGTGGCCTCACCTGGAGTACTGTATGCAGTTCTGGGACCCACAATTTAAGAAGGATGGGAAGATCCTCAAATGTGTCTGGAGAAGAGCAACAAAGCTGGTGCAAGGGCTGGAAGGAATGTCCTATGAGGAGTAGCTAAGGACTTTAGACTTCTCCAGTTTGGAGAAAAAGAGGCTGAGGAATCACATTGCTCTTACAGCTTCCTGAGGAGGGGAAGTAGAGAAGGGGGTGCTGAGCTCTTCTCCCTGGTATCCTGTGAAAAGACACACGGGAATGGTTCAAAGCTGCAGCAGGGGAGGTTTAGACTGGACATTAGGAAACATTTATTTATTGAGAGTGTGGACAAACAATGGAACAGGCTTCCCAGATAAGTGGTCGATGCCCTAAGCCTGCTTGTGTTTCAAAGACATTTGGACAATGCCCTTAAGAGCATGCTTTCACTTTCAGTCAGCTCTGAACTGGTCAATCAGTTGAACTAGATTATTGCTGTAGGTACCTTCCAACTACATCTATTATATTCCATAGGAACAACAGTGGGAACTTTTGTCTTAATCATAGGCCTTAATTATCATCAGCATTTCAGCAAATCTGAACAGCATCAGCCCTTTTACCCTATGCAGCCATGTTCTGGACCTTCTTCCATCAGACCCTCTCAACCCCCCTAGTTCTGCGGCAGCCCTGTCACAACAGGCAGACCACAGGCAGTGGCCATCTCAGGGTTGTTGGTGACATGGCTGGCATAGGGAGGATATTTAAAAAGTTAAGCAGTGAGCCTTCCTAGGCTTGAGATGAGCTGGTGAGTGAGCAAAGGCTGATGAGAGGACAGGGAAAGGGGTAGGCAGGGTCACAGGAAAGGAGACAGTGGCTGTCTGCAGTACAACACAAAGTAGCTGCTCCTCCTTTGCATTTAGGGCCAGAAGCCCTGAAGAGGACATGACCTGTCCACACAGCTGGAGTGATTTGCAGTTTTCTGCAAGGACATCAACAAATAAGGACTCAAAACAACATCTGATAACTATTTTCAAGCTATCAGCTCCTGGTACCAATCCCAGTAATGTGGCAGCCACATCACAGTCATCAGCAGGCTGGTAATAGCCCATGACAACATGTGGCTGGTGACATAGTTAGAACAGGTCAGGTGTCTCCTGGACATGTGGGACTGACAACTTTCTCCTTATTTTGTAACTAAATGAAATACTATGAATAACCATTTGGTGATTTTTTTTTTTTTTTTTTAAACAGTAATTTTTGTCCTCAACAAATCCTTTTATATATATTCTTTAAATATATTTTTACATATATTTTATGTTTAAATTTGAAAATTGCATGTTTTTTAATTTGGTAATGTAATTTTCTATATGAAAACATATTTTCTTCATTTTCTAATTTTATTTTTTTTTAATAGTAGAGAGTCTAAAAGTGAAGAGATAAACTCAGCAACATAGCTTTCAATGTATTTGTTGCAGTTACATTTAAGAATATGAAACATTTTGAGATGTGAAAAAAAGTATTACATATTCCAAAGTTGTCTCCAGCCTTATTCTGTGGTACTAAATCTAGCTCACAATTTCCTAGTGGTGCCAAGTGTCTTCTAAGTCTTCATGGAATGAGGAAAGATACCTTTCTAATCTTAGTTGACTAGATTACAGTGCATTGCAACACAAACCAAACCAAACCTGCCCCATAAGCTGGTCTTGAAAGCTACAGATATTGCATTTTATAAAAAAAAAAAAAAAAATCCACCTCATACTTTCTTGTTATAAGCTTTTAAAAGACAATCAACATATTCAGATTCTTTATTACTATTGGAGACCAAAAAAGTAAACTGGAAAGATCTCAGCTTCAGCTCTGAAAGGTACCAAATATTCCAGAAGTGTTGATTCTCTGCATTGCAGTCTCTCTCCTACTGAGAAAGAACCCATTATTCTGAACTGGTATCTGAATTTGCAGAATTTGTTTCCTTGTTAAAAATAAAGAAATATAAAATAGTATAATCTGTATGGGAAGCATGTTTGGAGCATTTAATATCATCTTGCAATGCCTTCAAATGTGATTAAACAAGGTTATATATGACAAATGGACTGAGTCAATAATTTTGAAGTCAAGAATGTTTCAATATCAGTCACACTGACAGCAGAATGAATAGAAAAATGTAAGTAATAAGCGAGATAGGTTGTTAGTGTTAGATGCTGAATAACAATTTTCAAATACTTTGAATACACATTTAGGTACATTTTAACATTGCTGTGTCTATAGCAGAGATATCTTAGGTTGATGTTATACACCAGTTAGCATTTAATTTATGTATATAGAAGCATCAAATAACCTTTTTTATTTAAGTTATCACGTCATAGGAATGTAGATTTAGTAATATTAGCTCCAAAAAAAATGCCCCTTTTTATAAACACATGCAAATGGAAGATTTTCAGTGAATTAATCCACTATTATATCTATACCCTTTGTCACTCTAAGCTATGTATTTTAGTTTGTATTGAATTTGCTTTCTCTGAGTATATGGGGTTTCATCACTTGAAAATTACTAACCTGTCCGGTTCACCGCTATTGAAAGACACTCTTCTTGTTCAGTGTCAATTCCCTTTCTGTCAACATTGTCATTTTTCTTAAAGTACTCCTAAAAAAAAGCAGTACTTCCAATCAAAGGACATAAAACTAATACCTAAAATATAATTTAATCTACATATTCTGTTTACTAAACCCAAAGTAAACTCCACTTTTAAGTCCACTTTTTTTTTATTTTCTTGAAAAGACACATTCTGTGTACATTTAAAAGAAAGAAAAAGGAAAACAAATAAATAAATAAAGATGAAGGGTACAAGAGTTACAGGGTTGAGTTCTAAAAGGAGAAATTAGAAGAAAAACAAATAGGATTAACTGTTGCAAAGTTGTGGCAGTGGGACATAAGTTTGGTAAGACTGTCACCTGTATCTGGGGTTGTGCATGCTTCTCACCCGCTCTTTCCCAAATATCAGATACTAAAACCTCAAAAATTTCCAAGATCAGGAGCACAGCTGGGTATCACAGGGTAGCTCTAGAGATTCTTCTAGTTGGTTCCCTAAACTTGCAGACACTGAAAAATGTCCAATACTCAACAAGTTGCCACTGCTTATTGAAAAAAAAACAAAACAAAACCAAAAACAACAAACGAAACAAACAAAAAAAAAGCAAAATATATAAAAAAATAAAATAAAAAAACAAACCAAATCCAAAACATCCCCAGGAAGAGAATGGTGCATTACAGTGCTATAAATATCAAGTGTACAATATTGCAACATACCTCTGAAGGATCAATAGCTTGGTCCCTGCTTCAGAAGAAAATTCCTTATAGAATGCCTGCCTGTGTTTTTTTTTACAAAAATATTTTCTCCACAAAAAAAGCCTCTTGTGTCTGCAGAACATTTATTTCCTAAGTATAAAATACATGAAAGTGAATGTCACAGCCCCCAAACCCTGTGTCTAAGTTCATGTCACACAGTGTTATACACTCTGGAGAGAAGAGACATGGATGGTGCCAAGCGGCTGACAGCAGATTTTGGAGTCAAGACTGTTCTGTTAGACTCTGTGTGTGAACATGGCCAAACGTCTCTTGGGTTTGTCACTGGTAAATGGGGATGACAGTCTTCTGCTGTGTCACTGACATATCATGTAAATAAATTCATTTAACAACACTGTGAAAGCATGTGAATCTATGTGACTGAATATCACTCGTTTAAATTTGACCTTACTAAGGCTAATTCTCTTGTGATCGTCTCTTAGTTTTCCTCTTAATTGCTCTTGTATTAAAATCACGGAAATTGACATTTATTGTATTTCATGCCTTAGGTATGCAAAACTAAGGGTTACCAGAGAAAGGAGAGCATGTCCTCCTGTCATGTTATTCTGCTCTCTCCAGTGTCACTCCTCTGACTTACAGTCAATGAGTCTAGAGAGCTCAGCAAGGATACTCAAAAAGGTGTAATTGTCAGTAAGTTTACCTCTTTGATGACAGCCTGATAAATATCACACCAGCAGAGGGAAAGGGGCAGACACACAGTATTTAGGAATTTTCTTTTGATGGTAACTAGATTATAGATTGTCTTTTTCATAATGTCAGAAAGTATTCTTGGGTATTTGGAGGTTACAGCCAAAGACAGAAAAGACAGTTCTTGTCAATTGAACAACTGAACAGCTGGGAAAAACAACATATCAGGACACATGAGGTTGTAGCCAAGCCTTTTTTTTTTTTTCAAAAGGAATGTGTGTTGTGCACAAGGGTATAGCACAAGGTAGCAGATGAGTTCTTAGAAGGACTTAGGACTCATGAACAAGAAAACTCTTGCATGCTCTAGGAAAGAAAGACACTTCTTCACTCAAAAAAAAAAAAAAATAAAAAATAAGTGGTGAGAAGATAAGGAATCAAGTAACTGATGGACTGTCAACAACATGGTATCAACAACTGACCTAATGAGATATCCTGGACCTGAGTAACTTCATCTAGATGCTGGAAACGGTTCAATTACATCAATGTTCCTCGGTCGCTCGACTCAGAGGTACGTGTGTATCTACATGATGCACTTTTATCACGAGTTTATCTATGTGAGCTGCAATATCTTTCTACAGATCAGCAACCCAAATACGTTTACCTTTTTGCTGCCAGTTGTTCTGCTGCCACTGCTTTAGTCAACCTCACAAGGCATTTGCTACCATCCACCAGTCAGTGTAGAGATAGACTCTTGGCCACCCCTCTCACTCAGCAATGTCCAAAGCCAGTTGGATGGCTTTTAACTCTGCAAACTGACTTGATTCACCTTCTCCTTCAGCTACTTGTGCAACTAGTCGTATAGGACTCTACACGGCAGCTTTCCACTTCTGGCAGTTCCCTACAAGATGACAGGAGCTATCGGTGAGAAGACCAAATTGTTTCTCAGTCTCTGGTACATGATCATATGGTAGAGCTTCTTGAGCTTGTCTCACCACTTCTTGTGGTGGCATTCTGAAGTGTGTGCCTTCTGGCCAGTTTGTAATTGCTTCTACCATACCTGGATGATTCAGCCTTCCTATGTGAGATTGCTGGATGATTAAAGCAGACCATTTACTCCAAGTCGCATTGGTGGCATGATGGATAGGAGAAAGATTACTCTGGAACATGAAGCTCAGTACTGGTAATCTGGGCACCAGGAGGAGCTGCTCTTCAGTGTCAATGTCACCGTTTGACTCAGGTCCGACAACAATGCTCTCGATCCCCTCCCCCCCCCACCCAGGTAGGGAAGGAGAGAGAGAAAAAGAGAGAGACTTGGCTGGATTGAAAACTAAACTACACAGCTTTAATTAAAACACTAATGAATCATACAAGAAAATACATACAATTATGTACAGATATATTCAGATATGGGCAAAAGCCTCTCGCCTCCCACAGCAACTCCCACAGCACTCCCCTGAATTGGAAAGAGTCCCGAGGAATCCCGGAGCTGCTGCTGGAGAAAGCAGAGAGTTATGAGGGTCAGGAGAGCTCAAGCCTAAGGGTCGACGGTGATGGATGAACAGAGTCCTCCCCGGACGCTGGCCATGGACGGAAGAGAAGGCGAGAGGAAGAAGGAAGCTGTCTTCTATGATCTCTGACCTTCCTTTGAGCTTACATAGATATATGGAACGGAATATCTTTGGCCAATTTTGCTGTCTGTCTAACTCAGCCTCCCACGGGGGGGTCAGAGATCTCCCCATAGTGTCTGAGCCGGCGGAGTGAAGGTGTAACCTTGAAACCTTAGTAGTTAGAAAAACATTCCAGTGTCTTATCAGCCTAGCAGAACACACAGTTGCTAGTTAAAAGAAAGCTTATTGAAGGAAAAAAAAATTAGTGAAAAGAAAAATTGGCTTAATCCTGGCTCAAACCAGGACATTCCACCCCTTATTCCATACCATATATTACATACAGGCTCTATACTTTACCAGCTGTCAAATTAAGGATTCTCTCCCAAAGTCAGATTACCTTGAGGTACATATTGTACTTCACCATCCTCCATCATCACACACCAGGTATGTCCAGGTCCCTGAGCAAAAGCAATACCCCTGACAGGTTTACCTTTGCCTGAAGCAGGATAGACCCAAACACTTTTACCCAGCAGGTTTCTTTCACATACCACAGGGACTTTATCCCCATCTGCAGTATGCAAAAGCCCGATTGATGGATCCCCTGGTATTAACTAACCAGGTGGCCTTTGCCAAATTTTTATCCCAGTTTTTGAGAGTTCCACCACCCATTGCCTTTAGGGTAGCCTTCAACAGACCATTGTACCTTTCAACTTTCCCTGAGGCCTGTGCATATTATGGGATATGGTAGATCCCTTCAATACCATGCTCTTTAGCCAAGTCAGTGACAAGACTGTTTTTGAAATGAGTCCCATTGTCTGACTCAATTCTCTCTGGAGTACCATGTCTCCACAAAATTTGCTTCTCAAGACCCAGAATAGTATTCCTGGCTGTGGCATGAGGCACAGGATATGTCTCCAACCATCCTGTACTTGTTTCCACCATTGTAAGCACATAGCACTTACCCTGGCGGCTCTGAGGAAGTGTGATGTAGTCAATTTGCCAGGCCTCTCCAAATCTGTACTTTGACCACCTCCCCTCATACCACAAAGGTTTCAACCGTTTTGCCTGCTTAATTGCAGCACATGTCTCATAGTCATGGATCACCTGTGCAATAGTGTCCATGGTTAAGTCCACCCCTCGGTCACGAGCCCATTTGTATGTTGCATCTCTGCCCTGATGACCTGAAGCATCATGGGCCCACCGAGCTAGAAAAAGCTCACCCTTGTGTTCCCAGTCTAAGTCTACTTGGAACACTTGAGCAGCCTCATCTGCCCCTTGGTTGTGTCGATGTTCCTCAGTGGCTCGACTCAGAGGCACGTGTGCGTCCACATGACGCACTTTTACCTCCAGTTTCTCTATCCGAGCTGCAATGTCTTTCCACAGGTCAGCAACCCAAATAAGTTTACCCTTTCGCTGCCAGTTGTTCTGCTGCCACTGTTTTAGCCAACCCCACAAGGCATTTGCTGCCATCCACGAGTCAGTGTAGAGGTAGAGTCTCGGCCACCTCTCTCACTCAGCAATGTCCAAAGCCAGTTGGATGGCTTTTACCTCTGCAAACTGACTTGATTCACCTTCTTCTTCAGCTGCTTGTGCAACCAGTCGTGTAGGACTCCACACGGCAGCTTTCCACTTCCGGTGGTTCCCTACAAGATGACAGGAGCCATCGGTGAAAAGAGCAAATTGTTTCTCAGTCTCTGGTAGATGATCATATGGTGGAGCTTCTTGAGCTTGTCTCACCACTTCTTGTGGTGGCATTCCAAAGTGGGTGCCTTCTGGCCAGTTTGTAATTGCTTCCACAATACCTGGACGATTAGGTTTCCCTATTCGGGCTCTTTGGGTGATCAAAGCAGTCCATTTACTCCAAGTCACATCGGTGGCATGATGGACAGGAGAAAGGTTATTCTGGAACATGAATCTCAGCACCGGTAGCCTGGGCGCCAGAAAGAGCTGTGCTTCAGTGCCAATCACTTCTGAAGCGGCTCTAACTCCTTCATATGCTGCAAGTATCTCCTTCTCAGTTGTGGTGTAGTTGGCCTCGGAACCTCTGTAGCTCTGGCTCCAGAATCCCAGGGGTCGACCTCGAGTTTCCCCTGGTGCTTTCTGCCAGAGGCTCCAGTTGGGACCATTGTGTCCGGCTGCAGTGTAGAGCACGTTCTTGATGTCTGGCCCTGTTCGAACGGGTCCAAGGGCCATTGGCTGCACAATCTCCTTTTTAATCTGCTCAAAAGCTTTCGGTTGGTCAGGACCCCATTTGAAATCATTCTTCTTTCTGGTCACCTCATAGAGAGGTTTCACAATTTCACTGTAACATGGAATATGCATTCTCCAGAAACCAACAGTCCCTAAAAAGGTTTGAGTGTCCTTTTTAGTTGAAGGTGGGGCCATAGCTGTTACTTTGTTAATCACATCCATTGGGATCTGGCGACGACCATCTTGCCACTTGATTCCCAGGAACTGGATCTCTCGCGAAGGTGCCTTGACCTTGCTTCTTTTTACAGCAAAACCAGCATCCAGAAGAATTTGGATGATCTTTTTACCTTTCTCAAAAACTTCTTCTGATGTGTCACCCCACACAATGATGTCATCAATGTACTGCAGGTGTTCTGGAGCTCCACCTTTCTCCAGTGCAGCATGGATCAGTCCATGGCAAATGGCTGAGCTGTGTTTCCACCCCTGGGGCAGTCGATTCCAGGTGTACTGGACTCCCCTCCAGGTGAAAGCAAATTGTGGCCTGCACTCTGGTGCTATGGGAATAGAGAAGAATGCATGAGCAATGTCAATAGTGGCATACCACCTAGCTGCTTTTGACTCCAACTCATACTGAAGCTCTAGCATGTCCGGTACAGCAGCACTAAGTGGTGGTGTCACCTCATTCAGGCCACGATAGTCCACTGTCAGCCTCCACTCACCATCAGGCTTTATCACTGGCCAGATAGGACTGTTGAAGGGTGAATGAGTCCTGCTAATCACACCTTGGCTTTCCAATTGCCGAATCAGCTTATGAATGGGGATCACAGAGTCTCTGTTGGTGCGATACTGTCGTCTATGCACTGTTGAAGTGGCAATTGGCACCTGTTGGTCTTCAACCTTCAGCAACCCTACTACAGAAGGGTCATCTGAAAGGCCAGACAAAGTACGCAGCTGTTCAGTGTCCTCAGTCTCTACAGCTGCTATACCAAAGGCCCACCGGTACCCTTTCGGGTCACGGAAGTATCCTTTCCTGAGATAGTCTATGCCAAGGATGCACGGAGCACCTGGGCCAGTCACTATAGGGTGCGTTTGCCACTCCTTACCAGTGAGGCTCACACCGGCCTCCACAACAGTCAGTTGTTGAGAACCTCCTGTCACTCCAGAGATAGTGACAGAGTCTGTCCCTTTATGATTCGATGGCATTAGAGTGCACTGTGCACCAGTGTCCACCAAAGCTTTGTATCTTTGTGGTTCTAATGTGCCAGGCCACCGAATCCACACAGTCCAATAAACTCGGTTGTCCCTATCCTCCTCCTGGCTGGAGGCAGGGCATCCCTAGGGTTGAGCACTAGAGCTCGATGAACCATCCTGGTTGTTGACTGGTGCAACCTTCTTCTTGGAAGAACCATCTCCTGGCTTTGTTCTGTTTAGTAGCTCTTGCACACGTAACTGGAGAACATCAGTGGGTTTCTTGTCCCAGACTCTCATGTCCTCTTTAAAATAATTTTTCAAGAGAGACCACAGGTGGCGTAGCAGTGGGTCCCATCCCTCTTGCTGCTGTCTCGTAGTAGGACGTCTCTTCTTAATGGTTGCAACACGTGACCAATTGTCTCTAGGAAGAATCTGGAGTTTACTTCTCCATCCATTTGGCATCTTATTCTTCCTGTCAGTCATTTTTTCAATGGCTGAGGTGTGGAAGTAAAGGGAATCAGAGAGGATGTCTCCATAGTGTTGTGCTTTAAAAGTTACCTCACGTACAGTTGGTCTTTCGTAACCTTCAAAACATCCCATGAAGGAGAATATATGGGCATGCGCTGCTGGTACAGCCTGAACAAACTTCCGGAACATTTGTGTGTCACACTCAACATCATCAGGATCTGTGATTTCATCTTTATTATAGATCACTTCTCACACAGCAATCTCTCTCAAGTAGGTGATGGTTTTCTTGAGAGTGGGCGTTCTGCTTCGGCGCCATCCGATGTCACCCTTGTGGGGATATCTCTCTCTCACAGCTGAAAGAAGTTGGTCCCACAGGGTAGTAGTTCCTGTCTTGCTACTAAGTGCTCTGTCAATACCAGCATCTCTGGCCAGGGATCCCAGCTGCTTGGCTTCTCTCTCATCCACATGGTAGGTCTCAGCACCACTATCAAAGCATCAGAGCAGCCAAGGAAGGATTCCCTCGCCATCAATGCGGGTGAAGTCCTTTCTCATGAGGCGCAGTTCTTTCATAGAGAAAGGCTGGGCGAGGTCACCGTTGTCATCTGATTGAGGAGGGCCTGCTGTTCTTTTATCTGTTTGAGAGTGGTCTGGTTTTTTATCTGTCTGAGAGGCACCCGCTCCATCAACTGTATTAGAATCCTCTTCCTCTTCGTCCCCCTGACCTTCTGATTTAGAATCCTTCCCTTCCTCACTGTCAGCCTCTGTCTGAGAGGCACCCGCTCCATCAATGGTATTAGAATCCTCTTCTTCCTCACCCTCACCTTCTGCTGCTTTAAGGAACTCTGGATGTCTCAGACGGGAGTGGGTGAAAAGGGTGGAGCACTTTGCCTTTGCCTTGCTCCTAGTCACAGGGTCAACCAGCTTGATTCGCGATGGATCAGGCTCTATCTCTGTAGGAGCAGTTGTTTTTGTAGCAGTAGGAGTGGTGGTATTGGCAGCAGTGGTGTTGGCAGCAGCAGTGGCAGCAATATTGCCTGTGGGGGAATGGCAGTGAGCAGAACAGCGTCTGGCCCTACGCATCCACATTATATTATAAACATTCAGCAAAAACATCCCCACTGCAACCATGCTATTCACATCAAGAGCTGGGAGATTCAGCTTGAGAGAATATGGAGAGGTAAAATTGAACCAGCTATTGCTGTTACCAACATGGACCGTTCCATTCACTTTAGGAGTTGTACCACTAGGACTTGCAGTGTAACTGTACACATACAGTGCCCGCATAGAGAACAGTATCATCATCCCTAGGATCACTAGGCTGGTAATGATACAGTTAATTATGGCTACAGTTCTGTCAATAAACCACAAAAGAATCATAAGAGCAGCTACAAAGAGCAGAATGCCCTCGGCTACATACCACATGTACAATTGCAGGTTTGGAAAAAGATCCAGTAGATTCATTGCAGCAAGTGTCTGTTCAGTTTTCAATCCGTCAGGACACTCAGCAGAATTATTGCTCATTGCTATCTGAGGGATTCCTCCCATCAGAGATGGAATTTTGGACACTCCCAATTGATGAAAATGTGTAATCTGGGCTTAAAATCGAGCCCCACGTTGGGTGCCAATTAATTGTTGTCACCGTTTGACTCAGGTCCGACAACAACGCTCTCGATCCCCTCCCCCCCCCCCCCCAGGTAGGGAAGGAGAGAGAGAAAAAGAGAGAGACTTGGCTGGATTGAAAACTAAACTACACAGCTTTAATTAAAACACTAATGAATCATACAAGAAAATACATACAATTATATACAGATATATTCAGATATGGGCAAAAGCCTCTCGCCTCCCCCCACCCCCAGCAACTCCCACAGCACTCCCCTGAATTGGAAAGAGTCCCGAGGAATCCCGGAGCTGCTGCTGGAGAAAGCAGAGAGTTATGAGGGTCAGGAGAGCTCAAGCCTAAGGGTCGACGGTGATGGATGAACAGAGTCCTCCCCGGACGCTGGCCATGGATGGAAGAGAAGGCGAGAGGAAGAAGGAAGCTGTCTTCTATGATCTCTGACCTTCCTTTGAGCTTACGTAGATATATGGAATGGAATATCTTTGGCCAATTTTGCTGTCTGTCTAACTCAGCCTCCCACAGGAGGGTCAGAGATCTCCCCATAGTGTCTGAGCCGGCGGAGCGAAGGTGTAACCTTGAAACCTCAGTAGTTAGAAAAACATTCCACTGTCTTATCAGCCTAGCACAACACACAGTTGCTAGTTAAAAGAAAGCTTACTGAAGGAAAAAAAAAATCAGTGAAAAGAAAAATTGGCTTAATCCTGGGTCAAACCAGGACAGTCAATCACTTCCAAAGTGGTTCTACCTCCTTCATATGCTGCAACTATGTCTTTCTCAGTTGTTGTGTAGTTGGCCTCAGAACCTCTGTAGCTCTAGATCCACAATCCCAAAGGTTGACCTCATGTCTCCCCTGGTGCTTTCTGATAGAGGATCTAGGTAGGACCATTGTACCCAGCTGCAGTGTAGAGCACTTTTTTGATGTCTGGCCTTGTTCAAACTGGTCCAAGGGCCACTGTCTGCACAATCTCCTTGTTAATCTGCTCAAAAGCTTTCTGCTGGTCAGGATCCCATTTAAAGTCACTCTTCTTTTGGGTAACATCATAGAGAGGTTTCACAATTTCAGTGTAACTTGGAATGTGCATTCTCCAGAAACCAACAGTCCCTAAGAAGGCTTGAGTGTACATGTTAGTAGATGGTGGGGCCATAGCTGTTATTTTGTTAATCACGTCCATGGAGATCTGGGGACATCTATCTTGCCACTTGATTCCCAGGAACTGGATTACTCATAAAGGTCCCTTCATCTTGCTTCTTTTTACAGCAAAAACAGCATCCAGCGGAATCTGGATGATTTCACTTTTCTCAAAGACTTCTGGCGTGTTACCCCACACAATGATGTTGTCAATGTACTGCAGGTATTCTGGAGCTCCACCCTTCTCCAGTGCAGCGTGGATCAGCTCATGGCAAATGGCTGAGCTGTGTTTCCACCCTGGGGCAGTCGATTCCAGGTGTACTGGACTCCCCTCCAGGTGAAAGCAAATTGTGGCCTGCACTCTGGTGCTAGAGGAACAGAGAAAAAGGCATGAGCAATATCAATAGTGGCATACCACCTGGCTGTTTTCAACTCCAGCTCATACTGAAGTTCTAGCATGTCTGGCACAGCAGCACTGAGTGGTGGCGTAACCTCATTCAGGCCACAATAGTCTGCTATCAGCCTCCACTTGCCATCAGGCTTTATCACTGGCCAAATAGGACTGTTGAAGGGTGAGTGAGTCCTGCTGATCACTCCCTGGCTCTCCAGTAGCTGGATCAGCTTATGAATGGGAATCACAGAGTTTCTGATGGTGCATTATTGTTGAACATTTGAGGCTGAAGCACCATTCTGGGTGGAGGACCAGTTGGTGGAGACTAGTGCAGCCTTCTTCCTGGAAGAACCATCTCCTGCCTTTGTCTATTTAGTAGCTTTTGCATGCATATCTGGAGAATATCAGTGGGTATCTTGTCCCAGATTCTCATGTTCTCTTTAAAATAATTTTGCAAGAGAGACCACAGGTGGCATCAAAGTGGGTCTTGTCCCTCTCTTGCTGCCGTCTTGTAGCAGAACATCTCCTCTTAATGGCTGCAACATGTGACCAGTTATCTCTAGAGAGATACTGGGATTTACCTTCCCTTTTGTTTGGCATCTTGCTCCTTCTGTCAGTCATTTGTTCAATGGCTGAGGTGTGGAACTGATGGGAATCAGAGATTGTCTCCATACTGTCGTGCTGTGAAAGCCACCTCACACACAGTTGGTCTTGCATTGTCATCAGAGCATCCCATGAAGGAGAATATATGGGCATGTGCTACTGGTACTGCCTGTGCAAACCTCTGGAACATTTGTGTGTCTCACAGAATGTCATCAGGATTTGAAAGTCCATCGTTAACACAGATCACCTCTCACACAGAAAATTCTCTCAAATACGTGATGGCTCTCTCAAGAGTGGGTGTTCTGCTTCAGTGCCATTTGATGTCACCCTTATAGGGGTCTCTCTCCCTCACAGCTGAAAGGAGTCAGTTCCACAGGGTGGTAGTTCCCATCTTACTACCAAGTCCTCTACCAATACCAACACCTCTGGCCAGGGATCCCAACTGCTTGGCTTCTCTCTCATCCACATCATAGATTTCAGCCCCCCTATCAAAGCATTGGAGCAACCAAGGAAGAAGTCCCTCACCATGAATGCAGGTAAAGTCCTTTCTCATGAGGCGCATTTCCTGCTGGACGAGGTCATCGTCATCATCTGCTTGAGAAGGGCCTGCTCCTTTATCTGTTTGAGAAGTACCTGCTCCATCACCTGATTAAGAATTGTCCTCTTCCTCAATTTTGGTCTCTATAGTTGCTTGAAGAAATTCTGGATATCTCAGTCAGGAGTGGACAAAAGGGCAGGGGCCTTTCACTTTTGCTTTGCTTCGGGTCACAGGATTAACCCTTACTAGTTTAATCAAATGAGAGTGGACATAATCTTTGCAGAAGCAGCTGTTTTTGTAGCAGCAGCAGTGGTGGCAAAAGCAGCAGTGGTGGTAGCAGCATTACAGGTGGTAGCAGCAACAGTGGCAGTAACACTGCCTGTGGGGATTTGCCAGTGAGTGGAACAACACCTCATTCTATGCTTCCACAATACTTTATAAACATTCAGCAGAAGTATCCCTACTGAAACAATGCCACTCAGATCAAGATATGGGAGATTCAGCTTGAGAGAAAATGGAGAGGTAAAATTGAACCTGCTAGTGTCATTACCAACATTTCCATTCACTTGAGGATCTGTACCATAACCGTACACATACAAGTGCCTCCATAAAGATCAGTATCATAAACCCTAGGATCACTAGACTGGTAACTATACAGTTGATTGTAGTCACAGTTCTGTCAATAAACCATAAAACAATAACAAGGGCAGCTACACAGAGCACTATGCTCTTGGCTGCATACCAGATGTACAATTGCATGTTGGGAAAAACGTTCAGCAGGTACACTGGAGAAAGCGTCTGTTCAGTTTTCTATCCGTCCTTAAATTCAGCAGAAGTGTTGCCCATTGCTATCTGATGGATTCCTCCCATCAGAGATGGAAATTTAAACACTCCCAATTAGTGAGAATCTATAGTCTGTGCTTAAATTCGAGCTCCATGTTGGGCTCCAATAAATTGTTATGGTTTGACTCAGGATCAGCAGTTAAACCAGAGACAGCAATGCTCTTTATCCCACCCCACCCTCCGCCAGGTAGGGAAGGAGAGATAAAATTATGTAGAGGAACTTTTCTGGATTGCAAACTAGACTAGACAGCTTTAATTAAACACTAATGATAAAAGGAAATATGTACAATTATACAGAAATATGTTCAGGAATGTGCAAAAGCCTCTTGCCTCCCCCCACCCCTAGCAACTTCCTCAGCACTTTCTTTAGCTGTGAAAAACCCCAAAAAGTCCTGGTCCGCTGCTGGAGAGAGCAGCAGAGCAGACAGGAGCTGAAGGTACAGTTGTAAGGGTCAGGAATGCACTAGCATAGATATTAGTGGTGATGGATAGATGGAGTCCCCGCTAGACACTGGCCAGGGAGGGAAGAGAAGGGAAGGAGAAGCAGGAAGGAAGTTGTCTTCTGTAATCTCTGACCTTCCTCTGAGCTTATGTAGATATATGGAGTGCAATACTTTGGTCAATTTTTCTGTCCATCTAGTCCAGCCTCCCTAAGGGAGGTGGGGGGCAGGTCATAGATACGACTCTTCTTCTCCTGGTAGTGTATGAGGCAGCAGGGCAAAGATGCAACTTTGGAATCTCAGCAGTAACATAAACATTCTAGTGTGATCAGTCCACTAGCTGGAACACTTGCTGCTAGTTAAAAGAGAGCTTACTGAGTGTGTGTGGGGGTGGAATCAGTAAAAGGAAAATTGGCTTCATCCTCGCTCAAACCAGAACACCAAGGAGAAAGAAATTTGGTCTAAAGTGGCCAGAGGGTATTTCCCATTTCCAGAGACAGTGGGAAAGGAGATAAAAATGTAGGTGTGCAAGAAAGATACTAAAATCAGTTGATTGTGCTTCAGAAGAATAAAAGATATTGTGGCCTTAAACATTTTCTCTGAATACTTTCCTAATCCTACATTCATAGTCAATCCAGACCATTCAAGGTCACCTGTGCATTAGTCCAGAAAGCTGGCAGCCGATGATGTAGCTAAGAGTTGTATTTGCTCTGGAGATGTGGGGACAGCCTATTAAGACTTCTCACTTGCCTAATCTCATTTTCACCAACAAGCTGAAACACAGTCCCTCTCTTAGGATATGGCACAAGCAGGCAGCCTTCCAGGAATGACTTTACAGCCAAGTAAATCAGTGTTTCTCCTCCTGTAAAGTCATTATCAGTAGTATTTCTATTTAAAGGCAGCACAATGAAGAATAACATCAAGAAGCATGTCATTGCCCCTGTGGGAATGTCAGCACAGGAAGCAAAACAGGGGACCTTCAGGCTGCTATCTGGTAAATATTTAAGCTCCAGTTAACATGTCCCTGTGGAGAGATAAACCAAAAATGTGTTTAACCCTTTTTAATCTATTAGAATGGCACTAGAGTTGTTTTACCTTGCATTTGACAGTTTCCCAATTTTTATTCCAATGCCATTGCAAACACAAGCTGTACAGAGAACTCCTAAATAGTACGAAAAAATATATATATAAGTAGGACAGACAGTACTGCTCTTGTCTTAGTAATATTAATGTAATATGTGTTAGTAATATCAATGTAAATGTAATTACTTGCCCTTCAGGACACTGAAGCTCCATGCAGACTTATCACCGGCTGAGACAAGAACAGCGAGACTCAAGCCAGGATGCCATAGACAGGGGTAGCCCTTGAAGTGTTTCCAAATGCAGGCTCCTGCCCTTGGCCAGGGCCACTGAGATCTGGCCAGGGCTCTCCCCACCTCCTACTGTTTCTGACAAGCCCAGGTCCACACCTATCCTACCCATCCTTTTGCTGAACTGCTGCAGAACAGGCTGGCACCCATTGCCCCCTTGGGTCTTGTCCCTTCCCAGGGAACTGCACCCAGTAGGGAGGGATCTGCCCTAGCCAGTGTGACCTCAGCTTCCTTCTTGTCCACCCATGGGTGGCACCACTTCCACACCACCTTCTGAGTCCTAAGTTGTGGGTGGAGGCTGGGCCCTAAAGCCAAGCTGTGGTGGATAGGCCCCACTGATGTGCCGGAGGCTCCTCTGCAGTGCTTCCCCAGCTGGGTGCCGTGGGGCCAGGTCTCAAAGCATCGCTAGACAACACAGTCAGATACTTTGGGGTCTTGCCCCACAGCTGTGCCAGTGATTTCCCCTGTGACTTCCCTAAAGCCAGATGCAGCTGGGCCTGACTGGGTGCCTGGGGCTGTGCCCACAGCTACAGCTGAGCAGCAGGTCATCAATCTCATCTCTCCACCTGTTCCCTGCCACAGGGAATCTCCGGGCTGACCCTTCTGTCTCCACCCCAGCTAGCTGTATGGCCTCTTCCCTGTGCTTCACCTTGGCTTTATATCCCTGCCCTGGCTCTATGACTTTATCACAGACTCCTGCTCCTGCCCAGGAACTAGGTCCCCGTCCAAAACAGAACAAACCAAACGCAAAATTGTCGTTCATTCTTTGTTAAGATGGAGCAAGTATTCCTCTTTATCAAAAGCAATAGTTGACAGATCTTTCTCAAATAAGCTGAATTTTCTGAGGAGTTGAAAGTTTTCCAGTGGTTTTGTCTCTGCAGTACATAATTTACCATGGACTTTTTGTTAAAGTATTTTTTTTATTTGAAAAAAAAAAAATTCTTAACAGTGAGAGAATTTTTCTTTTTTCATTAACTTGCCTCTTAATTACTCTATTATCAAAGCACTATAGAATTGATTCCCATATTAATGTTACATTTTTACAAAGCCTCTAGATTAATATATTGCCTAGTCTGTAAACTTTCTAAGGTGGAAACTGTTAATACATTTTTTTCTCAGAGTACTAAGCACAGAAAACATCACAGCAAACTCATCTTTCTTACGTACCTTGGAGACGACGGCAGTACTGGCAATGTTTTGCACTTTCAATAAAGCTAAAAGGTATTCTTTTCTAAAACCCACCAATCTTCCTAGTATAATTAAGAATTTGGTAAATGGAATGCATGTACAAATTACCTCCTGTTACTACCTTTTTTTTTTTTCTTTTAAAAATAATTTGTTTCTATGACTTCTTAACTCTACTCTCTTACTGGCTCATTTATATATTTAATGAATACAAATAGTACATAGAAGTTGCTCAGCAATTTCTAGAAAATAACAAAGAAAATTTTCTACTAATGGATCAACTGATAGGTCATCCAAGTGCTACAAAGAGGCATTGATAAGCTGAAAATTCATAAAAAGAACTGTGTGGGAGGAAACACAAACCAAACCCTGAAAATGTTGCAGTTATTTCTTCTGGGCTTACATGGATATTGAGTTATAAAATGTACCCTGGAGCAGTACTGCGGTATAACTTTAAATTTGTGTTATAAGTCTATTTTTTTTGGTAAGTCAAAACCATGGTCTAAATGAAGCCCTCATGTAGTTCAGTACCGGCTGAGTGAAGCCAAAGTTCCCAGGGACAGATTTACAAGAGAAAACCCAAACTATTCTTCCACCTCTTCCCGTCTTCTCACATTATCTCACAACAGCATCCTCCCTCTCTAACCCTTTCTGAATATATTCACATTTCTGAATATAACACAGCTGACAGAGGTGATCTTAGACCATAAACAATAGCAAAAAAAAAGGTTAAAAGTAAAAGGAACAGATATCCTCCAAAGTCTTCTGAGCAGATGCAGCAAGCAAAATATGTTTTTCTTTATGGAAATCAATAATCAATAAACAAACAAAGTAAAAAACCTCCAAAAAACTAACAATTACACAGTAATGTTCATGTTAAAAAAAGGTATAAAGCTAGAAACTATTATTCTATAGTGCCAGTGCACTTTTAGTGATTCCTTTTCCCTGGTACGTTAATTCTGCTAACATAGCTAAGAAATTGTCTGTCATCAGGCAATTGAGAGCTCTTTAATAGTACTTTTATACAAATTTGTGTTTTCTAATGTAAGTCCTTTAATCATATTTGGTAACAAGATGCAATATCCTTTTCAGACTGGAAGCAAAATAAAACCCCTCAGTGACAAAATGCTTTGTATTATTAACTGTCAAGTTGCAAACTGGATTATAGTTGCATTAGTTTAAAGTACACACATTTTGTATCTGCCATGTTTGTCACTAAAGACACTCTGAGTAAATTAGGATTCTCTTAGACTCCTGTTTATTAGACTATTTTACTTACATGTCCTTTAAATACCAATAACATGGAAATTAGTGGCAGCATTACATATATAATTCCTTAGTTATGTATTTTTCATTATTATTCTTATAAACAACAATAATTTAATTGTAGTCAGCTACACCTGGATCCTAAAAAGGCTTATTCATGTATTAAGGTATAGTTAAAGAGTTACTCTGCAGCAGGATTATTTGCATGATGAAGTCTATGCATAGCTGAATAAGCTGTATCTACAGCCAGTTGCTGTCTCAGTAGTTGCACTGTTTTTTCACTAGGAAAATAAACCACTCTAACACTGTTTCTAAAGGCAGATTTAAAATAAAATTGGTGAATTGTTTATAGGAAGCTGCAGCATACACTGAATTTGATTTTGAGAACTGGCTAAACAATGGAGACCAGAGGGTAGTGATCAATGCTATAGATTCCAGCTAGAGACCTGTAACTAGTGGAGTTCCCCAGGGATAAGTGCTGGGTCCAGTTCTGCTTAACATCTTCGTCGATGACCTGGATGAGGGGACAGAGTATATCCTCAGCAAGTTTGCTGATGATACAAAGCTGGGAGAATTAGCTGATTCACTGGAAGGCTGTGCAGCCATTCAGCAAGATTTGGACGGGCTGGAAAGCTGGGCAAAGAGGAACCTAATGAGGTTCAAAAAGAATAAGTGTTGAGTCTGGCACCTGGGAAGGAATAACAACATGCACCAGTACAGAACAGGAGTTGATCTGCTAGGAAGCAGCTCCATGGAGAAAGACCTTGGAGTCCTGGCAGACAACAAGTTATCCATGGGACAGTAATGTGCCCTTCTGGCCAAGAAGGCCAATGGCATCCTGGGGTGCATTAAGAAGACTGTGTCCAGCAGGTCAAGGGAGGTACTCCTCTCCCTTTACTCTGCCCTAGTGAGACCACACCTGGAGTATTGTGTCTAGTTCTCAGGTCCCCAGTTCAAGAGGGACAGAGATCTACTTTAAAGAGTCAAACAGTGGGCTACAAGGATGATTATGGGACTGGAACACCCAAGTTATGAGGAAAAGCTGAAAGACCAGGGTCTGTTTAGTCTAGAGAAGAGAAGACTGAGAGGGAATCTTATCCATGTATACAAATATCTGAATGGTGGGTGTCAAGATGGAGAGGCCAAACTCTTTTCAGTTGTGCCCTGTGATAGGACAAGTGGCAATAGATGCAAACTGGAACACAGGAAGTTCCACCTCAACATGAGTGAAAACTTCTTTATTGTAAGGGTTACATAGCACTGGAAGAGGCTGCCTAGAGAGTTTGTGTAGTCTCCTTCTCTGGAGACTTTCACAACCCATCTGGATGCATTTCTGTGTGACCCACCCCAGGTAGTCTTGCTCTGGCAGGGGGGTTGGACTCGAGTGCCTCCTTTCCAATCCCTAATACCCTGTGATTCTGTGAGTTAGTTAGCCTCTTTCTAAATATTCTAATTAGCAGTATCCCTTGAACAGGGAGATACTGTGATCTTCTGTGACTAGAGAAGAATGTATGAGCAAGACTCTCTGTCGGGATACCCCTTATACTTCAAATGTGTAAGTAAGCAGGATAGTTAGGAATGACAAGTCCACTGTTAGGAAATTCTTACAGATGCTGAGTAAAAACCAGACTAGCTTCACATTCTTGCACCTGTGAAGTTAACTTAAGCAGTGCAGCCTTGTCACTTAAATGCGGATTTAATTACAACTTCGATCCTACCTTCATTTATCTGAATTACTAATTTGGCAAACTAATTATCACATAGGAGTTAGATGCCTTTTGTCTTGTCAGACGACTTAGTGATAACTGTTCTGCTTGGTCTTCTTGAAAATTAAAACTGAAATAGAATAGTCTATGTAAGCAATACAGCCATCAGTGTGAAAACAAATTCTTAATAAGTTTCTGCTTAGGATGATTTAAAATGTTTAGCCATAGCTGGGGTCAGTGGAGAGCTACTGCCATCTGCTGGGAGGATTCCTTTCCTAATTCAATTTTAAAATAAACAAAAAGTGAATGCATTTTGGTTTTTTATGGGTAAAGTAATGAAAGATTAAAACTCTTGCAATTGCTGAAATTCAGGTGATTAACATCTGTGTAACAATCTGAATGCTAATTATTTTAATGACATCAAGAGTGTAAAATTATGAAAATATGGGCCTACATTTCCTTGCAATCCAATGTGTGAATGGGAGACAGGGTAATTAAACCAGATTGATAAATATGAACTAGAGGGCATAAATCCTTCTAAAAGTGGTAGATGAGAAGATGTAAAGGGAGAGGGAAATTAAAGATAACGATGTTTCTGTGGACAAACAGTTGTCTACTTTTATAGCATATGTTTCACTACAACTGTTTCATTTATTAATATATATAAAATTAATATTTTAGGAGGCAAAACCCCTCAACATTTAAAACAGGTATATATTATGGATAGGTAAGCGTGATCTCACAGCAAATACCCAGTTTTCTGTAAAAGTTAGCAGATCCAGGAAAGAAGGAAAACAAACAAACACAACCAACCTAAAACCCAAACCAACAAACAAATAAAAAAAGGCAATAAACAAACAAACAAAAAACAACAAACCCAAACCAAACCAAGAAACCCCACAAGAAATGACAAGAAAACCTCCAAAACGCTAACTCTTTTTTCATTCTGCTAGGACATTCCTGAGTTTAGAGTGGGCAGTAACATGTAGCTTATACATTTTGAAGAGATTTTCTGCCTTCATTCTCAGTTCTGTTTCAGCTGTGTACAGTCCCAAATCCAGACAATACTGAGTACTCCTTTCCAGCTAAAGGCATTTAAACATTAATTTTATATCAGTCTGGTGAAATTTTCGAGATAGTCAAGTTAGTTATTGAGTGCTTCAAACTGAACTTTAATGTAGACATCAGCACTCAGCCTCACACATTTGCAAGTCAAAACCAAAATGCCTATAGGCATGGAGCATTCTACTAGGAAACAGGGAAGATTTAGTCTCCATTTGCTTTCTTGAGGTTAGCAGAACTTAATTGATACTGTCATTACATTAAACTATTTTAATTTGCTTAGAAATTTATGAAACTGGGAAGAAATTGCTATGAAGGATGGAGTGGAAATGGGACCAGCCCTTATAACGCAACAAAGTCAGCAGAACCTCTTGGAAATACTGAGATAGATAGAGAGGTGAAGTGTGCAATGGTTGGCTAGCTAAAGAAGGAAGAATATAAATACATAGTTGAGGACCATGATGAGTGGGAACTATGATAACACAGTCAAATGATAATACCTGAAACACTAGCTCTACCAAAGAAACTTGCACCAAATTGTATTTCAAACTGCGTGGAGAAACATTTATTTCGCCCTGGGCTGGGGATTTATGTTTCATGTATTTTATGTCTCATCATTGACCAGCTTCAAATAGCAGTTGTTAAATTCAGCACACTGATTATTCATAAAGCCCCAAATTTAACTTTGTCTTTAACTCCAGCATTTGTTACCCTGGTACTAACAGCTTTACAGTAACCAACATAAATGAGATGTGCTGGGACATCTCTTCTTAAATGCATTCACAGAGACACACTTCCTCCCATTTTGTTTATTTATTCTGGTGAACAAGAGCAATATGTTTTCCCTTCACATGAATAGGGTCTGGAAAGTCCAAAATTTGCAGTTATTTTTCAGTGGTTGGCAGGTTCCTCTGTATTGACTTTATGTATATGTATATGTATATGTATATGTATATGTATATGTATATGTATATGTATATGTATATAATATTCTGATGCTTCTACAGGGCCACACAGGATTTTTCTAGGTGTTATTTCGATAATTGCAAAGGAAAGAATTCTCAAAAAAGTGAGATGCATCTCAATGGGAAAAAATGTAGCATAATAGTGCTCAAGTATTATACAAGCTACCTGAAGCAACTACATTGATGTCATTGTGGTACTGTGCCTGGACTAAATATAGAGAGAGACATGAAAAGCAGAGATAACCTGTATTGAGGGAGCATAGGAAGATGTGTGACAAATGAGGTAAAGAAAGTGCTGTGTAACATTTATGATCAAAATTCTTGCATTCAGGGTAAATTGTTAACCTTAATTGTAACTGCATTTTCTGAAGTCTAGAAAACCCAAGAAGATATTAAACATCAGAGATACACTCAGATGCATAGACAAACCTTATACAAACCTTTTGATTAGAAATGTTAAATGATCAACATTTGATAAATATAATTTCTGTAATTTCATGTAACGTAGTGAATCTGTGACACACTTTTGCAAGAACTTAAGAAACTCAGAGAACCTGTCTGGACAAAGTCATTCCTTGGAAACAAATGTAAAAAATATGCAAGGCAGATTCAATCTATTATAGCATAAATAACTTTGTAAATTTACTTATTTTGTTCCTGCATCCAATCTATTCTGCAAAGTGCTAAGATCTGGCAAAAGTAATTTATAAATTAGTACAACAAAAAAAAAATAGATAGCATTATGTCCTGTTAATAAGATGGATGCATTTTCCTTAATGAATACTTTTTAAAAATAAAGAAAACCAATATTTTTTTACTTGCCTTGCTTCTTTCCTAAAGAAGATGCACTCCTGAACAGCATTAACTTTTGTCATCCCTTGCTTCTTAATATAGTAAAGCAGTATTTTTTAATACTGCCTCTGTAAAGCAACTTCCCTCTTCTTACACTTTGATTTTTCGTACACCCTGATGTTACCCATTTTCTTTCAATGCTACTTAAGAGAAGGTGGCAAACTTGCTGACTTGCTAAAGCCACTAGTCTGTGCTGTTGTATAAGAACTGTATATTACGTGCACTTGCTTAAAAATACAGTTGTCTTCGTTTTTATAAGCATGTTTTGTACTGTTAAACAACACCTACTAAATATTTTGGGTCTGGATTAAGTATTAGCTTTTATTTTCCCAGCATCTGCTGTATCATTACAATTCTCCTTTGATCTTTTACTAGAAATAAATAAGTTGTATTAGGCTAACTAATACATTTAATCTCATGACCTATGTACTCCCTCTCACAATTACAATGTGCAATGGGAAGACTTTTTTCTAATACAGAGGTTAGTGTAGAAAAAAGGTAAAAAAAGTAATTAAAAAAGAAGAAAAAAATACAAGAAGAATCAGCAAACACTAAGAGAACTAATTTGTTTCTGAATGTTATATACAGTCTACACTCAAGTAGTTTTTGTAGACTGCTTAATGATTATGGATAAGGATTAAGCTAAAGCTTCAACAGGGTGTTAATGTTATTTGGAATTTATCTTCCACCATAATACAGATGTTTTCAGAGGTGTGTTGGGGGTGTTAGAAGACTCTAAAGAATATGCCTAGTACATATTTATGGGATCAACATAATCCCAGAGGAAAAAAAAACCCACACATTATTGATACTCCCATAATACTAACATACAGGTAAGAGATTATTTTTTTTGTTCTTCTCAAAAATTTTAAACAGACTCTTTCTGCATTTTAACAACAGATTAATAATGAAGGCTATATGATATTTAATGTGTCTTTTGGCTTTACTCTCTCTTTTTCTCCATATGGACTTATGTTATCTGTATTAGAAAATAAGGCACTGTAAAAAAAGCTATAAATCTGAAATATATTTTCTGTTTTCCATATAAAAATATTTATTTTACCTTATTCTACCTTTGATAATTAAACCTCTAAGCAGCTTCACAGAATGGATGGCCTGCAGCTACTTTCTCTTATCTTCTCCTCCACTCAATCAGCAGATCATCTTTTCTTGATGCAATGGCTTTTATTTCTACAATATTTATACTCTGTAACCATTTTCACTTCCCTGGTAAATTAGGTTTGTCTGTGAACTGCATAATACTTAGACTTTAACATAAGCATTTTAATTGTCTTTTTATTTTTAGTTTTGAAAACATCAATTCTTTAAGACAATAATCCCAGCAAATACATGTGCTGAGCAGATGCATGCCAGTTCAGCAGGAAAATTAGACTTTTCTGTCACATTAACATTTTGATTCATGTGTCACAGAAACATAGTATCACAGCAAGTCTATTATCGCAGACTGTCTATCTAGTTAAATTTTATACACTGTATAATTATCCTATTTTTTTTTTCCAGAACTACAGGCCTTCTTTTCACATGGAGCCTTGTCTTTAGCACTTTAATAAAGTCAAATTACAGGCAACCAATCTGAAGCATTTTGCAGGTAATAAGTAGATTACATATACATTAAAATGGTTAATTCAGTTTCAAATATCAATCAACACTTTGTTTCCATGGATATTTTACTACCCATATATTGCTGAATGTGAAATGAGCCAGTGAAGTTTTCAATCACTGTATAGCAGCAATGTGACTGAGAGTGTGTCAGTGCAAACTCAACTTGCATATAATTTGGACACCTTCAGTTATTTAGCAGCCTTACTCAAATACTACACATACTGTAAGTGTATTTCAATTCCAAAACCAACTAAAATTAATCAATCAATGAATTTTTCTATGTGCTTAATTCAACATGATAATTATGGTTACCATTCACAGGACTGAATTTTGAACACATTTCTTATTAAAAAACCAAACTGTGAGCTTTAAGTTTTTTACGGATGCAAACATTTTAATAGAGAAGTCAAAAGCACAAGTCCCAACATATCTCTTGCCCTGCATCAATTTTATGGTAGGAATCCCCATATTCCATTTTCAAGTCAGGACACCAAGGATAAATGTTAATGCCTGAGGAGCGTTAGCTACATGAGTCTCACAAACTTTAAATGTGTGATCCTGGAAATATTCTCTGTCTACTTTGAACTCATGCATATGTGCTCTAGTGACACAAATGTGGAAGACCCAACTCCCAGGTTTGCAAGGCAACAGTCACATTCCTTTATCCCTACAAATTCTATTGAAATAAATTTAATTTCTGAGCCCTAATCCTAGCATACTGATCTGAACAAAAGTATGTTATTTCTAATTTAGATATTTCATTATTTTTAAAGTATTTTGAAAATTAAGTAGTTAAAATTGGATATTGTATTTATTAGAATGCTATTTGCACTCATTTCACTAGTTTAATTGTCAATCTTTTCAAGACTTAGTTTTAAGCATGACAAGGAATAAAAATGGTGTTGTAGCTCACCATGAGTAAATTAAGTCCACCAGTGGAAGTGGACCTGAAAGGGGTCATAGAGTTAAAAGAAATAGTTTCAGGTTATGTTGGGAGAAGGGCTGATCTGCACACTGCATTCAATGAAAGCTACAAAATTTTGATGGCTTGAATCAAGCATTCTGACTTCCTTAATCTCAAGATGAAACTGCTTGAACTGTTTAAGCTAGTCCTGGAGAGACTATTTTCACCTTCCCTTTCATGTGCATGTGGCCACTGGTTTACAGAAATATGTATTTGGGAATACGGAAAAATGGAAAACAGGGGGTTAGATGTCCATCAGTTGAGTTTTTCATCCTCAAGGTACCTATTGTATTTTATTTAGTCAAATAAGCAAGCTATGCTGTATTGGTTTTGCCTGGAAAGGTTTCGGTAGGGGTGGGTCTTCAGGGGTGGCTTCTGTGAGAAGCTACTAGCAGCTTCCCCCACGTCCTATAGAGTAAATGCCAGCCAGCACCAAAACTGACAGGTTGCTGGTCAAAGCTGAACCAATCAGCCATAGTGGTAGTGTCTCTGGGCTAACATATACAAAAAGGGAGAAGAAGACTGCTACACAGCAGCAGCTGGAAGAGAGTAGTGAGAGGAACAACTCCACAGTTCACATATCACAGAATCGTTACAGTTGGAAAAGACCTCTAAGATCACTGAGTCCAGCTGTCCCCCCAGGAGAAAAAAAACAAAAAAAAAACAAACAAAAAAATAACAAAACCAAACCAACAAATAAACAAAAGCAACAACAAAACCCCAAAACACAACAAAATGCCAAACAAACAAACAAAACACCACCCATGTCCTGAAGTGCCACATCTACACATTTTTTTAAAACCTTCAGGGATGGTGACTCCATCGCCTCCCTGAACATTCCTGTTCAGTGCCTGTTCCAGTGCCTGATTGTTCTTTCAGTAAATAAATTTTTCTTAATAACTAGTCTAAACCTCCCCTGACACAACTTCAGACTATATCCTCTAGTCCTATAATTAAGCACTTGGAAGAAGAGGCCAACATCTGCCTCACTTCAGTCTTCTTTCAGGTTAGAGTTTTAACAACTGTAATTGAATGGAAAACTTGAGAGGTGTGAAGTTACTGGATTTCTAAGGACTCAACACACCAAAGTCTTAGACCCTTCAGTTGCCTCTGAAGAAAATGAGAATATAAGCCTGTAAGGGTTATGCTGCTTACCACAAAAAATATATGTCTCCCATAAAAATATTTCAACATATAAGGATGATTAAATGGACACGAGTCCTGTACAACGCCTCTGGCACCTGGAACCATCAAGACTCAAGATGCTGGCTCCTTGCTGAAGGGGTCTACACGCCCTCCAGCCTGTGGCTGGTCTGTCCTGCCCCAGGACTCAAGACTGGCTAGGCCAGGGCTGGTATGCAGATGACATAATGCATTGTGGCACCTGAAACTCACCCTAACCTAGAGAAGTCACTGGAGAGAATATGGGGTTGGGGGGGGTGCCTGAGGGAGCCACTGCCCACGTGAGGCCTGTCTGTTACTCACGTGCTGCTGCCCACGCGCTGCCTACGCGGAGCGTGTCTGCTGCCCTTCAGCCCAGGAGCCATTACCTCTGCTACGTTCAACATGTAAGAACCCCATCCATGGATCCTCCCTACTTTTCTCTCTCTATATAGAATTCACTCCCCATACTTGCACAACGGTGACCCCAATGGGTTTGAACTGCAACACGTTCTAAATCACCTCCCTTTACCATAGCAATCTTCACCTTATCAGTGGCTTGTACTACAGTTACATCTTTGTACATCTCTGCGTTCATTGTTTATAAAATATCAACACGTATAAACCCCTCACTCCATGTCCTCATTCCCTTTCTGAGCAGAAGTGTGTACCACCTGGGGGGGGTTCAGCAGGTATCAACTAAAACAAGGGGGAGGGGTTAACCGCTCAAACCCCTCCTTGTTCTGTTGTTGAACCTTTACAAAGCCTTCCAATTCTGCATGAGGTCAGGGCCTCCAGTGTTGTACGGGAGCAAAGTAAGAGCTGGTTATAATAACACAAACATTGTTTGCCTTGACAACCTGGGTAAACCTAAATAAAACAAAATTACAGAGGTGTGCTTCTAAGTAATCTCTTGTATGATAATAAGTATTACATGCAAAGTATGTGAAAAACCCAGGCAGATTTTACCCAAGCAGATTTTACGAGTTGCAGGTTTACCAGTTGCTGGTCATGTGACATTTATGTACAAGTCAGCTATGTGGTGTAGTAAACTTCTGTCATTTAAGACAGTAGTCTTAATTTTAAGACACATATCTGCAAAGAAGGTAAAAAATCATAGAGGTAGTCTAAAACATTCTCCATCGTAGTAGTTATATGAATTACAATGTAAGAGAAAATACACATTACATTAATTTTCACAAATTGTCTAACAAATTAGTTTCCTGCATTCTGAGCCTGTAAAAGAGAGACTGACAGGCATTTGCTAATATTCTTTGAATGTTACATTTCAGTTGTACTTCTTAGCAATCAAACTGTTTAGAAACGAAAGAGCATATAGAGAGGGTCAGTAAGCAACTCTGCATCAGTTGAATTTCACCTGGCTGGTTCAAGTAATTTCTCTGCCTGTCCAACATCTCTTCCTCACTGCACAGACTATGGAAGGGTCCTGAGAAATGTACATTGTATTTGAGTGAAAGTGACCCTATTATCACTTTTAACAAATTCTTTGCTGCTGACTTTTCACCTTCAAGGCTCATGACTAGCCATGAGAAGTATGAAATCTATAAGGCAGTGGCATAATAAGGTTATCTGACACTATACAGATTTTTCTATCATCAAGTACCATGATGTGTAAGCTGCTGCCTTTGTGCACTGCTTTTTCACTCCAACACTAACCTACTTATTTTTCTAGGTATCACATTTTGTCATTACTAAATGGATCTTTTTGGATCAAACTCGTAATTTGTACACAATGCATGCTTCTGCATATCCTGCTGCTAGTTTCCAGCTCTTGATGGCTAATGGCTAATGCTTAGCAGTTTTCTTCAATACAGTCAAAATCAGTTGCTTCTCATTCGCAGTGCTCCAAGAGCAGGGAACAAACCAAACAAACCAATCAAACAACTAAAAAAGATTAATACATTTTAGGCCATGAGGATGAATACATGTAGTTTATTGTGGTGCTCCACCCTCAGGTCTCATTATTGAAAATAAATGGTCCATCTCCACTGAGCCTCCCACTCCATTAACCATTTTATCTCATTGTTTTATTACAAAAGTTAAGAAGTGAGAGATAGAGGCATTAAAACTGTTTCTGCAAAGTAATACATTTTATATGGTTTCTCAAATAAACATTATATACTATAGGGGTAATATTTGTTTAAAATAGCAATCACTATACAATCCAGAAAAGAAAATAAAAGCTATAGAGAGAACCACAGCAACAAGAAATTGATTAAAAAATATGAAATTGGTGAAGGGCAGAACTGGAGATAAAACACTGTCCTCAGTGACAAAAAAGCAAAACTGCAATTTGTTTTGCTGGGTCCAATACTCCAGCTTCTGCCTTCTGAAAACTTCTGTTAAGAATGTTTTCCCAAAGGACTGAGATATAGGAGGACTGGTGTAACTCTGGTGTCAAGTGCTAGAATGGACAGACACAGTTTTAGGATTGAAGTCCTAGAGCTATGGGACTTCTGTGTCCATTGTTCAGTATGTCTCAAAAAAACCCCAAACCCACAAAGAATCCCCCAAAACTCAGCTCCAAGTACAGTCCTGAAACAGGTTCAAAGCAGCAGTTGCATAGTTGGCAGTAATATAATGCATACATCTTGGTTGTTATTTCAGCTCTACGCATCACAATAAATTATATCAATGTTACAATGTTCTATGCTGCTTGTCTTTTTTGTTTGTTTGGTTTTGTTTTTTTGTTTGTTTGGTTTTGGTTTGGTTTGGTTTTTGGTTTGGTGGGGTTTTTTGGGTTATTGTGGTTTTGGTTTTTTTTAACAGACAAACATTGCTCTCATTTTTCTGCACAGGTTAAATAAAAGCTGGACTAAGATAAGTCCTCAGCAGATAGAAAATAACCTTGCACGGGTAGCAGTTAAACTCTGCTGTAGATTGGGTCCCTTCATGGTAGATTTAGATTAAATTTTTCCTTTATCATCAGTGTTCTTTTCTATTATAGCTGTGAGTGCCGTGTAGACCTGATACAGCGCTGAATGCTGATTGCTTAGCAATATCAACAGAATTGGAGTGTGTTGGTTAACAGACTCTAAATCTCCTGCATTATTAATTGACTTTCCCCTCCTTGACTACTTTTTATCCATTTGTTCTAGCTTAAGATACTGTTTTAAATGTTTTTCTTCTTTTAATCAGGGTATAGTGAAGCATGCTTACCTTTTCTTACTAACATATGTGATTAACCAGAATACACAAGAGCTAGAAACAAATCTACAAAGATTATTTTTTTCACCAGAGGGAATATCCAGCATGTACACCATGGAAAAAAAATGCCTAATATAAAATAGTTTGCTTCAAGAAGGGAATTACGGGAGAACACAAACAGCCATGATCATTGCTTTTCCTAGTTAGTGCTCACAGAATGATAATTTTGGTTCAGGAAGTTTCTAGCCCAATTTCCTGTTCATAGCAGGGTTGATCCATATTCAGACCAGGTTGCTCAGGGCTTTGTCTAATGGGTCTTGAAATACTTCCAATGGCATGCCACCTTTGGACAACCTTTTCTACTCAGGCCGCCCTCCTGGAGATAGGCTTCTTCTTACCTCCAGCCTGAGACTCTTGTGTTTCAGCTTGTGCCACTGCCTTTCAGCCTCCTGCCACACAACACAGTGCAAAGCCCAGAGGTGCTGGGGATGCCACTTGGTGCCACAGAAGCTATCCCTCCTCCCAGCTGAACTAGCCTCAGTTCCATTAGCCTCTCAAAGCAGGGCCAGGGCTCTGGGTCCTATGATCACAGTAGCATCCCTTGAACCTAGTCCAGTTTGTCCATGTCCTTCCCATATTTGATGTTCAAAATGGAATGTAATATACAGATGTGGTCAAATGAATGTGGAGTAGAAGAGAATAATTACTCCTTTTCATGTCCCAGTTCTGCCTTTATTCATCAAGCCCAGTATACTTTGGAACTTTGCAGCTGGAGTGCACTTCTGACTCATATATTATTGTGGATGTCTTGATCAAACTTGCCACTGCATTCTTTGTTTTCTTGAAAACACTTAAGTCAATCCTTGCTCTACACTGAAAAATGTTAATCACTTTTCTGCACTGTCAAGTGACACTGCAATTTTCTTTCCCTGTGTCAAGGCTCACCATGTTGCTTCTATCCCACAAACTCCATAATACCTCTCTAAACATTAAGTTACAGTGACCTTTTCTATATCAGTTGTACTACTTTACTTTTATTTATTTCACTGTTACAAAATCATCCTTTTTTTCCCATGTAAGAACACTACAGGTACCCTGGACTATTTTGCAGTTACCTAAAGCTTGCAAAGTCATGCCATTATAACAACTTTGTTTGCTTTGTTATTTTCAGTATCAGTAGGGATTATAATTTGCCACTCAATAAAATTATCAAAACCAATAGCATATGTGAAAAACTTGAGAATACTACGTAAATAAAAAATAAATAAATATTAAATGAAAGGTTTGTCCTGGTTTGAGCCAGGATGAAGCCAATTTTCCTTTTACTGTTTTGTTTCTCCTTCAGTAAACTTTCTTTTAACTAGCAGCAGTGTGTTCCAACCGAGGTTGATAAGGATGGAATGTTTTTCTAACTGCTGGGGCTTCAAGGTCGCATCTTTGCTCTGCCAGCTCAGACAATGCGGGGAGATCTATGACCCCCCCATAGGAGGCTGAGTTAGACAGACAGGAAAGCTGGCCAGAGATATTCCATTCCATATATCTACGTAAGTTCAGAGGAAGGTCAGAGATCACAGAAGACAACTTCCTTCCTGTTTCTTCTTCCCTTCTCTTCCATCCATGGCCAGTGTCCAGGGAGGACTCTGTCCATCCATCACCATCGAACCCCAGGCTCGAGCTCTCCTGACCCTCATAACTCTCCACTTTCTCCAGCAGCAGCTCCAGAATTTCTTGGGACTGTTTACAGCTAAGGAGAGTGCTGTGGGAGTTTCTGGGGGTGGAGAGAGGCAAGAGGCTTTTGCACATATCTGAACATATTTGTATATAATGGTATATATTTTCTTTTATTATTAGTGTTTAATTAAAGCTGTGTAGTTTAGTGTTCAATCCTGCCAAGTCTCTCTTCTTTTCTCTCTCTTGTTCCCTAGAAGGAAGGAAGGAAGGAAGGAAGGAAGGAAGGAAGGAAGGAAGGAAGGAAGGAAGGAAGGAAGGAAGGAAGGAAGGAAGGAAGGAAGGAAGGAAGGAAGGAAGGAAGGAAGGAAGGAAGGAAGGAAGGAAGGAAGGAAGGAAGGAAGGAAGGAAGGAAGGAAGGAAGGAAGGAAGGAAGGAAGGAAGGAAGGAAGGAAGGAAGGAAGGAAGGAAGGAAGGAAGGAAGGAAGGAAGGAAGGAAGGAAGGAAAATAAATCTGAAGATTTTCTATAATTATGTGTAAGGCCACTGCTTTATGTGATATACTGTAAAGAATAGAGCGAAAATTGAAATAAATTCTGGAGCAGAGTTATGATGTACCTTGTATTTGTTTCATGATAAAAGAAATATTGGTAATACCTGCTTCTTCCTGAAATAAGATCTAAAAATCATATAAAAATTGAAGCAAAAAGCTCTAATTATTTAGGATCTAGCATTTATTCCAGTGAAGGTTCTACTACCTAAATATTTATGAGTTTTACAAGGATATTCACCCAAACTGCATAGTATCCAAAGTATCCAAGTAACATCACAGAGACAATACTAATATTTAGTATGTCATATCATCCTTGATTCTGATAGGTGAAGGATGCTGCTCCCCAAGCACATATTGAACAATCACTTTAGAGCAAAATATTTCACTTCATCATGGGTTCCAATGGTTTTAATTCTCCTCTGAAGAAAGATGTGAAAAGAGGTCTTTGTATGAGATGAATTATGATGTTCTCCTTAGCTGACATTTAAAAAGTTTGAAAATGCTGCTTTAAAGTGACATGTAATCTTTAAAACTAATACAGGATCTTTATAGAGAGAATTTGAATCAGTTTTTTGTTTTCTTTTTCTTTCCTTTCCACTTGATTTACTCAAACAATTTACCTTAAACTTTATATAGATCCGTAATTTTGGAACTTGGTGATTTTAGACAGCCAACATGACTTCACCTAGGGCCAACCCTACCTGACCAAACTACTGGCCTTCTATGACCAAGGGATTCTTATCAGTGGGCAAGGGAAGAGCTATGGATGCTATGTATCTGGAATTCTTTGAGCTTTGGTACGGTCACCCACAACATCCTTCTGTCTAAATTAGAGAGATATGGATTTCATGGGCAGACTGTTCAGTAGATGAGGAATTGTTTGGATGGCCACATCCAGACCCAAGGTCAATGGTCAAAGTCCAGATGGAGACTGGTAACAAGTGGTAACCCTGAGATGTCTATGTCGGGACGAATACTATTTGGTATCTTCATCAGTGACATAGACACTGGGGTCAAGTGCACCCTCAGCAAGTTTGCAGATGACATCAAGCTGAATGATGTAGTTGACACACCTGAGGGACAGGATACCATTCAGAGGTACCTGGACAAGCTCAAGAAGTGGAACCTCATGAGGTTTGACAAGGCCAAGTGCAAGGTCTTGCATCTTGGTTAGGACAATGCTTGGTATCATTACAGGCTGGGCGCTGGAGGGATTAAGAGTGTCCCAGAGAAGGATTTGGGGGTGTTGGTTAATGAAAAGCTGGGCATGAAATGGCAATACGAGCTTGCAGCCTGGAAAGCTAATCATGTTTTGGGCTGCATTGAAAGTACTGTGGGCAGCCTGAGGAAGGTGACTGTGCCCCTCTAGACGGTACTGGTGAGACCCCACCTGCAGTACTGTGTCTAGTTTTAGAGTCCTCAGCACAGAAATGACAACGACCTGTTGGAGTGGGTCCAAAGGAGGACCATAAAACTGATCAAAGGCATGGAACTCCTCTTCCATGAATGAAGGCTGAGACAGTTGGGGTTGTTCCGCCTAGAGAAGAAAAGGCTCTGGGAAGACCTTAATGTGGCCTTTCAGTGCTTAAAGTTAGATCGTAAGAAAGATGGGGAAAAACATTTTAGCCGGGCCTATAGTGACAGGACAAGGGATAATGCTTTTAAATTGAACGTAGGTAGATTCAGACTAGATATAAGGAAGACATTTTTTACAATGAGGGTGGTGAAACACTGGAACAGGTTGCCCAGAGAGGTGGTAGAAGCCCCATCACTGGAAACATTCAAGGTCAGGTTGGACAAGGCTCTGAGAAACCTGATGTAGTTGAAGATGTCCCTGCTCACTGCAGGTGTGTTGAATGAGATGACCTTTAAAGGTGTCTTCCAACGCAAACCATGCTATGATTTTATGATTTTGTGAAAATATTTGTACTTTAACTAGAAAGGCTGTTAAAAAGTAAAACATGTTTCACAACATTTAAATATTTTTTCACAGTTAATTTGACAGGTCAGTTTTGGACTAGTATAAAATCATTCTTGTTCTTTTCAAGGACTCTGGGCAATTTTGAGCTTTACATGGTAAATAGGATTGGCTTCCTCTCAGCATGACTGTACGCATTTGAGCAACAGACCTTTGTTGGTTTTACTTGTACAAGTAGTTATGAACAGCACCAACTTTGTTTACAGCCCACTGATGTCTGTGTAGATTGAGTGGGAAACAGTTGGGTAAGAAACCTTCAGTAAAACCACTCTCTATCAGTGGTTGTATACTCCTCTAAAAGAATTTCCAAATGAGCTAATTACTCTTTTGGGGAATCAATGGAAAGCTGTTGATTCTGAAAATTTTATAACTGCTTATTACCTTTTCTTATCTGAACATCAAATGCTCCCTGTACTTGAAACAGCCCAAGCTGCTCATTCTTCCTAGTAAGTCGCTGTAGAAATTCAAAGCTCTACACGTTGAAAGGCCTCCTTTCTATCTCTCCCCTATCCCAAGAAAGAGTCTGCTGATCAATACATTGCCTAAGAAGTCTAACAGAATCTTCACCATCTATAGACATATTTGCTTAATTTCCTGGTGTCTTGGGGTTTGTTGTTTTGTGTTTGTTTTGGCTTTTTTTCCCCACTATGCTTTGTGGTTGCTCCGTACAAGAGTACCATTTATAATCTAGACTGCACACACAATAGTACAGGAAACAAATCACAACACTCAGCACTACTACTATTCCCACAGAAACAAACACGGATATTCAGCATGCTTTCTATTTGTATTCACCCAATACTCATTTAGTGCTTAGCAAAGACACACCTTCAGCAGCTTTTACTGTTAACCTGGGCCCCTCAGTTCAAGAAGGACAGGGAAGTGCTTGAAAGAGTCCAGCGCAGAGCCACAAGGATGATTAAGGGAGTGGAACATCTCCCTTATGAGGAAAGGCTGAGGGAGCTGGGTCTCTTTAGTTTGGAGAAAAGGAGACTGAGGGGGGACCTCATCAATGTTTACAAATATGTAAAGGGTGAGTGTCAAGACGATGGAGTTAAGCTTTTTTCAGTGAAGACCAGTGATAGGACAAGGAGTAATGGATACAAGTTGGAGCATAGGAGGTTTAAGATGAATATCAGGAAAAATTTTTTTACTGTAAGAGTGACAGAGCACTGGAACAGGCTGCCCAGAGAGGTTGTGGAGTCTCCTTTGCTGGAGACATTCAAAACCCGCCTGGACGCCTTCCTGTGTGATGTACTCTAGGTGACCCTGCTCTGGCAGGGGGGTTGGACTAGATGATCTTTCGAGGTCCCTTCCAACCCCTAGGATTCTATGATTCTATGAACCCTCACTGTCCTTACTGTACTTTATGTAATTACGATGGCACAAGAAAATTTGTAGCATTTTTCTAATTGCCAGACATCCAATACCTGTAGTTCATTTAGGATTATGTTAGAACATACATGTGGAGTCCCTAAACAAATATTTGTCTCAAAACAGCCACCCTGACAAAATGGACATTGTGCTCATGCTTGGTCTTCATTCAGTAAGCCACCTGGACTCTGTTCTTGCAAGGAGAGACCCTCATTTGGTAGCCACCCTGATAAACTGGGCCCTGGTCTTTCAAGAAGAGCTCTTCCTTCGGTGGTCATCCTGATAAGCTGGACAGTGCCCTTGCAAGGGAAGCCCTTCATTTGGTGGCCACCCTGATAAGCAGGACACTGTCCTTATTTGATAACGAACAGTGGCATGCAGATGGCACCTTGTGGAGCCAGAGTGCCATCTTGTGTAAGTCCCCTGTAAGATCACTGAACAAGGTGCATGTGCAGAACTAAAGGTCATTGCTTTGTCAACCCAGCTGGGAGGCCCAAGTGATCACCTGGACCTCCATGCCCCACCCACTCATTTCTAGAACACTCTAAAATTCTAGGAAGTATAAAAGATGCAGGCTTGAGATGCTCAGGGTGCACCCGCCATCCAAGAACCACAGCTTCCTAAAAAGATCATTGCTGGATCCAGTGGTGGTGATATCTTTCCTATGCCTCTTAATCGCTCTCTCCTACTTTTTTCCTTAGCTCTTTGTTTCTCTCTCTCTCTGTTTCTAACCTTATCTCGGCACATAAGGGTAACATAGTCTCCAACTGTTGAATTTTTATAACTTGTTGCTTTGACAAGTTTTGCTAATTGTAACCTGTTGCTTTAATAACTTTGTTAAGCTTTTTTAGTTGTAACCTGTTGTTTTGACAATTTCCTTAAGTTTTGCTAAGTTGAAATCCATTGCTTTAAAAGTACCTTTTTGCTATGTTCTTGTATTTGTAATCCATTGCTTTTGAGAGTATACTGCGGTGTGGTTTTGACAAGCTTTATCATCTTATACAATTTTAAGTAAAGACGTGTTTTGTGAAAGCCTCCTGGGTGATGGTCTTACTCTTAGAGTACCACACAGAGAATTCCTCAATCTCACCAAATGTGTTGTTAAAAGAGATTAAGAGAGGAAGACTGGATCCGAGTCTCCCTGGGTTGACCTCCATCTCTGGGGAACCCTAGCTGTACGCACCTTGTGGGACGTGATATTTATATTTAGTTTGGGCCCCAACCTCTGGGGAGCCGTGCCCACTTTGTGTGAGGTGACAGTGTCGTACCCACTTTGTGGGATGTGGCAATACAAGACAAAATATTCCTGATCTCTTGGGTGGACACCTTCTACATATTCTTCATATGAGTGTATTCTTTTAATAATATTACTCTTTCATAAGACCTTGAAATGAACAAATCTCCTTCACAGCAGAACCTCCTTTATCCTTTCTTGTTAATCAGGACATCACTGCCCTATATCCCTCACTTGCAAGAAAATAAAATACATCAAATCAACAAAGTTGAGAATCCACATTGAAAGGAGTGAGCGAGGAGGTGGGGAAGGGAGTTACAAATCTATTTACGCATGCTCCTGGCCTCTGAAACAATAAATCTAGGAGAGACAAGATTAAGGTTTAGACCTCCTGTTTAAAAAACTTATTTGCTTTCTTGGCTTGATCCATATCTACAGGCTTTACTGATTTATCAGATGCATTCAGGGAACTTTGATGCACAAAATTAGAAAATATGTACATTTTTGCTACTATTATTAGAACAGACTGCATTCTAAGTACCTAGAAAATATTTATAAGCTGATAAAAAATTAGCAACCCTTTGACAGATTACTTCCAGCCATAAAAAAAAAACAACCAACCAAAACCAACCAAACAAACCCCACAATAACTACAGCAACAACTAAAAAAAAAACACAAACAAAACAAAACAACAACAAAACAAAACTGAGGAAAAAAATCAAAGAATTGTCACAGTTGGAAGGGACGTCTAGAGATCATCTAGTCAAATCCCTCCGGTAAAGGAGGATTGACTGGAGCACAACACACAGGATTGCATTCAGGTTGGGTTTGAGAGTCTCCAGAGAAAAAGAGTCCACAACTTCTCTGTGCAGCCTGTTCCAGTGCTTTGTCGCTCTCTCAGTAAAATAGTTTTTCCCCAGATTCAGGTGGAATTTCTTGTGTTCCACCTTCTGCCCATTGCCTCTATCACCAAGCATTACTGAAAAGAGTTTGACATCCCTCAATCTACTGGCCACATTCTGCCTAATTCATCTCAGGATACCACTGGCCTTCTTGTCATGAAAATGACATGCTGGCTTGTGGTTAACTTACTATCTTCCAGGACTCCAAATCCTTCTCCTCAGGGTTGCTTTGCAGCACATCAACCCCAAATACATGGAGTTGTTCCACCCCAGGTGCAGGATCCTACACTTGCCCTTGTAGAACCTCACTAGCTTCCTCTTTGCCCAGCTCTCCAGACTGTACATGTCACACTGGATGTCAGCACAGCCCTCTGGAGTGTCAGCCACCCCTCCCAGTTTTGTATCATCAGCAAATTTGCTGAGGACACATTCTGTTCCCTTTTCCAGGTCATTGATGAATAAGTTGAAGACCAGACAAAATACTGACCCCTGGGGGACACCACCAGTTACAGGCTTCCAACTCGAACCTGCTCCAGTGATCCCAACCCTCTGAGTTCTGTCACACAGCCCGGTCTCAATCCACCTCACTATCCACTCATCTAGCCCACACTTCCTGAGTTTCCTAACGAGGATGGTTTGGGAGACAGTGTCAAAAGCCTTACTGAAATCAAGGTAGATAACATCACAGAAGGCAATCAGATTAATCAAGGATGATTTCCCTTTGGTGAATCCATGTTGACCAGTCCAAATAGCTTTCTTTTCTTCCACATGGTTAGAGATGGCTTTCAGAAGAATTTAATCCATCACCTTTCCAGGAATGAAGGTGAGGACTAACTGGTCTGTAGTTTCCTGGGTCGTCCTTCTTGCCCTCTTTGAAGATTGGAGTGACACTGGCTTTCCACCAGTCCTCAGGCACCTCTCTTGTTCTCCATGACCTTACAAAGATGATGATCATTTGCAAAAGAAAAATTTTGTTGTGAATCTGTGAAGAACATAATCAATTTCAAAAATCAGGACATTATATTAAGAAAAAAAGAAACTATGAAAAAACTGGTTTTCTTTTTGCTTGCTTTTATCAAGTTTTACAGGTGTTTTATATATTGACACAATGAAAGAATTCACTATGCTGTGAAGTACTAAATCTAGTGTATTTTTAGATTTGATGATTGCTTCCTTTCAGTCATGCTGGTAATTCAATATGAGGTACAATGTTACATCTGATTTTATCATTAATTAGATTACAGAGACTTCCAGATAGAGAAATCTTTGATTACTCAGATCATATTCAAACATTAACTCAGATGAAAGCACTCCCTCCAACTGGATCCATTTAACCCTGTTCTTTTTTTCACATTAAAATTTTGCATGAATGTTCAGCTTCTTGAAGAGATATAAAATTGGATCTTCATGTTCCAGGATATTGTTTTAATGACTGTTAGGTCAGTAGTCTTCAGGGAAATTAGATACATTTCCCCAAAATTGTTTTGCTCCATTATTATGAAGAGCTATATTTGCCAGTGTTTATAAGACAGATCTGTATTTCAGATTCTAGGGAGAAAAGCATTAGTAGATTACAGGTAGACATGGATCCAATAACTTGTTACCTTACCTAGTTTCAAGTAAATGTTCACGACGAAAGAAAGGAAAGAAAGAAAGAAAGAAAGAAAGAAAGAAAGAAAGAAAGAAAGAAAGAAAGAAAGAAAGAAAGAAAGAAAGAAAGAAAGAAAGAAAGAAAGAAAGAAAGAAAGAAAGAAAGAAAGAAAGAAAGAAAGAAAGAAAGAAAGAAAGAAAGAAAGAAAGAAAGAAAGAAAGAAAGAAAGAAAGAAAGAAAGAAAGAAAGAAAGAAAGAAAGAAAGAGAGAAAGAAAGAGAGAAAGAGAGAAAGAGAGAGAGAAAGAGAGAAAGAGAGAAAGAGAGAGAGAAAGAGAGAAAGAGAGAAAGAGAGAAAGAAAGAAAGAAAGAAAGAAAGAAAGAAAGAAAGAAAGAAAGAAAGAAAGAAAGAAAGAAAGAAAGAAAGAAAGAAAGAAAGAAAGAAAGAAAGAAAGAAAGAAAGAAAGAAAGAAAGAAAGAAAGAAAGAAAGAAAGAAAGAAAGAAAGAAAGAAAGAAAGGAAGGATTTAGGGTGAAGCTGAGTAGTTTGAGAAGTAAATAACAAAATGTAATAAAAGAAACAAACTAAAATAAGAAACAAGGGGGGGGGGTAGAGTGTTAGACGTAACATTTATTTAAGTTATCTTACTGTATTGTTTTAAAAGAAGTTTCAAGGAGAAAAGTAACTTTTTATTTTGCATAGTAGGTGGATTATTTTTTACATAGCATGGAAAAAGAATGTTATGCAGAATTTTAGCTCACCCTTTTTCCAGAAGGTTTTGTTTAAAGAAAGTAAATATTTATTTGCATTTTTTGGAAGGGACCTCTGAAGATCATGTAGTTCAACCTCCCTGCTAGAGCAGCATCACCTACAGTAGATCACACAGAAGCATGTCCAGACAGGTTTTGAACATCTCCAGAGAAGATTCCACAATCTTTCCCTGGGCAGCTTGTTCCAGTGCCTAGGCACCCTTTCAACTCCAAGGACTCCGTGATCCTGTGATCATAACTTATGGTTTCCTAGCTTGATACATAGAGTGTTTTATTCTGGTAATGAGCAGCAAAGCCAGAAGAAGCTATCTCTAGTCCAATAAGAAACAATGTTTATTCAGTTAGCGTTATTTTAACTGAAATTGTATTCTGTTGTTTTAAATTCAGCACTACCTTTTTAACACTAGTTAAAACTAAATTAACATTGGATACATCTTTCTAGGTTATATTAACAAGAGTTGTGTTTTGTGGATCAAAAAAAAAATTCACTTTTCAAAACTTCTAATGTGCTTGCAATTAATTTTTAAGTTGAAGTTATCTAGAGCTCTGGGGATTTGAAAAGAATAGTAAAATGTCCTAAAGCAAAGAACAGTTAATGAACTTACATGTAAACTGCTATGTTCAAAAATAGTTTTTAACATTGTAACACAAAAATACATCTAAATAATTCTATTTCTACAAAAATAACTGGAATCCTTTATATTCTTGAATAAAAAATATTCTAAGACTGTCAGGTAGGCATTCCCTTAGGACATAAAAGTGGGTTACTTTGGAGGAGACAGTCAAACATTTACTAATATTTAGCAATTAAGTTCTGGGGACTTGAAACTCAAATGTCATTCATTTATCTTCCATAAGAAATTATCTAAAATACTTTCACTTCAATTTTCATTCCTCACCCAACACATGGTGGTGTTGTCAAAAGAGGTCTACCAATATTGAATTAGATTCTTAATTAATTTTTTGCTTAGATGTTAGCAGTCAACAGTAGATATTCTCTGTCAGGATTGATGTTAATATTATAAACCATTACAGTGAAAAAAATGTCTCCTGATGTTCAGATGGAAGTTCTTGTGTATTAATATGTGTCCATTGCCTCTTGTCTTGACATTGGGCACCACTGATGAGAGCCTGGCTCTATTTTTTTTTACAGTCTCTCTTCACATATTTGCGCACGTTGAAGAAATCATCCTGAGACTTTTTTTCTCCAGACTAAACAGTCCTTGTTCTCTAAGCCCTTCTTCATAGGAGAATTTCTCCAGCCTTTATGTCCATATCTCTCTGGTACTGGGACCCCCAAAAGTGGGCATAATACTCTAGGTGTGGCCAGCAGTGCTGAATAAGAAGGGAAGGATCACCTCTCTTGATTTGCAGACAACAGTCCTCCTTCTGCAGTATGGGAACATTTTGGCCTTCTTTGTGTCAAGGGCACATTGCTGGCTCACATTCAGCTTGGATCCTTCCATAGCCTTCTCTGCAAAGCCATTTCCCAGATGGATTAGCCCCAGCCTGAGTTTATTGCAGTTTCTAAACTTCATGGGATTATTCTCAGCCCCTTTCTGCAGCCTATTGATGTCCCTCTGGATGGCAGCACAGCTCCCTGTATATCAGCCACTCCACCCAGTTTTGTGTCATCAGCAAATTTGCTGATGACACATTCTGACCCATCCTCCAGATCACTCATGGAGATATTGAACAGCATCAGAACAAGCACTGCTCCCTCGTGTACATCACTAATTACCAGCCTCCAAGCAGATTTCACTCCACTCACCATCAGCTATGGGCTTGTCTATTCAGCTGGTTTTCAATTCACCTCACTGTCCATCTCCAGCCCACTTATCAATAGTTTGTCCATGAGGATTTCATGGGAGGGTATGACTAGTACTGCCTGCTCCTGACTCCTGTTAATAGTGCGGTCATAATTCTGTTATGGATTCTAAAAGAACTTGTATATCCTTTTAGTGCCAAATGACAGAGACCATATCAAAAGTCATACTGAACTCTAGGTAGACAATATCAAATGCCCTCCCCTCACCTACCAAGTCTGTCATTTCATCATAAAAGGCTACCAGGTTGGTCAAACATTACTCCCATCTGGTGAAAAAACACTGACTGTTCCTGGTGATTTCCTTGTCATTTAATTGCCTGGAAATTATTTCCAGAATTAGCTGCTTCATCACCTTCTCAGGGATGGAGGTGAGATCTCATAGGCCTATAGTTCCCTGGGTGCTCCCTCTTACCTATCTTGAATATAGGACATTTGTTTTCCTGCAGTCTTCAGACACGTCTCCAAGTCACTATGATCTTTTGAAGATAATCAAGAGTGGCTTTTCAATGGCAGCAAACAGCTTCTTCAGCACTCATGAGTGCAACAAGGTCTGTGGACTTACGCATGTCCAGGTTGCTTAAGTATTCCCTAGCCTGATTATCTTCTGTCAATGGTACAACTTCAGTACTCCTGTTATAGCCCCTGCTTTCAAATAACTGGGATTTCTGAAGGCCAAACTTGCTATTAGAGGCAGGTGCAAAAGATGGTGTTCAGTAGCTCAGCCTGTGAAATGTCTTGTTTCACTAAAGTCCCCACTTCATTCAGCAGTGGGACCATATTTTCCCTGGTCATCCTTTTTGCTGCTAATGTACTTAAAGCCTTTCCTGTTGCATCTCCCACCAGGTGCTATTTTTGGACGATTTTCCTACCTACATCTCTCTGGGCTTACACAGTATCTCTGTATTCCTCCCAGCTTACCTGTCTCTGTTTCCACATTTCATGTACTCCATTCTTAAGTTTGAGTTTTGCCAGGAGTGTATTGTTCATGTAAGCTCCCTGGCATTTTTTTGCTTGACTTCCTGCTTGTTGGTATGGATTGTTCCTGAGCATGCAGAACATGAGCCTTGAACATCAACCATTTTTCTTGGGGTCTCCTTTGAAGCAAGATTTCATCTCGTAAGATTATTTCAAGCAGATCTGTGAAGACACCAATGCCTGCTCTCTTGAAATCCAGGTCTGTTACCTTGCTTTTTGCCCTGTTTCTTTCTCTCAGGATCCTGAACTCCATCATCTTGTGATACTGGTAGCCAAGGCTGTCTTTGGCTTTCACATTCCAAATAAGTCTTTATTTGTGTGTGCAAATGAGATCCAGCAGAGCACTTCTCTACTTGGGTTCCTTTGTCATTTGGGTCAGGAAGTTAGCACTGAAGCCTCATGTATTTGTTCTTTCTGGTCAGCTGGTCTACAGCAGACAATCAGTATTATGTCACTCACAATAGTCTACCAAATAATTTCAAATTATCATATTGTATTCCTATTTCAGCTTAAGAAAGAATGGAAATTCTAGATGGGAACAAAAAAGAGCTAGCTTTTGCCAGCAGAGTTCATATATTTACTGAGCTAAGTCACCATATAAGTAGTTTCAATATGTTTTCCAACAGATTAAATCCTTTTTTACTAATTTTTTAATGAATATTGACTCCAATTTTTCTCTTTGATTCCCATGAGTCAGGCAGCAATGATATTTGTAAAATGCACGTCACATTCCCAATTACTTTTGTCTCCTGAAGTCTTTATATGGAAAACATATATTAGTTACTCCTCACTATAATAAGAATACGTTTTTGTCACATGTAAATATCTCTGTAAAACAGTAACAGAAAAGTCAGATTTTCTTAGCAGTCAGTTTTAGATGAAATACACTGGGGCAACATTATTTTGAAATAATTTTTGTATTTACCAAAAAGTACTTGAACACATAAAGGTCTACCCTATACTTTGATTTCTCTGCTATATTGTTAGACTAACTGGTTTAACTCTTCCTAGAATTTAAACAAGTAAGTAGCAGAGTGTTTAAGAATTGAGAGCTGATGACAATAAAGAGGGTGGTGAGGCGAACACATGGAGAAGGGAGAACCATTTTGCAGAGAGACCTAGGCAGGCTGGAAGAGTGGGCTGGCAAGAACTGAGTGAAGTTTAACAAAGAAAAATGCAAAGTCCTGAGGTGACATAACCAAAGAACCCAGTACAGACTAGGAAATAAGTGGCTGGGGGAAAACCTTAAGGAAAAGGGGCTGAGATGGGCATCCTGGTGGAAGCAAGCTGAACAGTTGTCAGCAGTGAACTGCAACAAAGAAAAATTACATCCTGGGTTGCATCTCCATAGGCGTTAGTAGCAAAGATAGAGATGAGATCATCACATTCTTCTCAGTGCTTGTAACTCCATGCCTGGAATACCATGTCCAGTTCTGGGCGCCACAATTCAAGAAAGATGCAGACTGACTGGACAGAGTACAAAGGAGGGCCATAAAAATTATCGAAGGTCTGAAGAATATGCTCTTTGAGTAAAGACTGAATGAGTTAGGCCTCTTCTCCTTGCAGACGAGAAGATTCTGGGGGTTCCTCACTGCAGTACTTCAGTACTTCAAGGATGGCTACAAAAAGGACAGAGGTCAGTCTCTTCAGGAGGAATCATATGAAGAAGAAAAGGGCAACAGGTACAAGTTGTAAGAAGTTTCATCACAAGATAACAAAGACATTTTTCACAGTGAGAACAATCTGTCACAGGGATGTGGTAGAGTTCCCATCACTGGTGGTTTTCAAGATAGGATTGGGCAGGATGCTAGTTAACCTCCCTTTCACAGAAAAGGCTAAACCATACAGTATTTCAAGGTCCCTTCCAACAGGAGCTGGTCCATGATTTTATGAACTTCTTAAAAATTAAAACATGCAATAGATGAAAATAAGATTTATCACTTGATAGGGAACAAAAGAAAAAAAAATATTTACTCTTCAGTTGAAGTTACCATTTGAAAATCGATTTGCTGTGTAACATATGATATGTAACATATTTTTCATATACCATAAGCACAATGTAAAATAAACCAGGTTTGTTTAATTCCCAGTTCTCTGCAGCAAATTTGTATTGGTTACAGACCAACTGTGTGGATTAAGCAACTCAGTGCATTACAACTTTTGGTCTGATAAAGTTTATTGGTTCAGCTCAGTAATGAGGTGTTGTAAAAAGTTATCCAAATAGATCAGAAAAGGCAGAAGCATATTACAGACCTATCACTGAACTGAGCTGGTTATTCCTGAGCTGACTCTTGTATCATACTCCATGCATCTGTCATATTACCAGGATTCCACTCTCCTCTCTCTCTCTTTTGGTTTTGTTTGGGTTTTTTTGCTCTTGCCTTGCCTTTCATTCCTTCGCATTGCCTTGCCTTGTTTTGCCTTTCCTTCCCTTCCCTTGCCTTCCTTTGCCTTGCATTGCAATGCCTTGCCTTTCTTTGCATTGCCTTGCCTTGCTTTGCCTTCCCTTCCCTTGCCTTGCCTTCCCTTGACTTCATTTGTTTCACATTTGACTTGTGTTGCCTTACTTTGACTTGTCTTGCCTTCCCTTGCTTGCCTTCCTTTGCCTTGCTTTGCCTTGCTTTGTCTTGCCTTTTCTTTCCTCCACTATTCAGAGCATGAGATCCTGCCTGACTTTGGTCAAGGGAGCTTACAATATGTCATATTAAATCTATTCAGAGACAATCTGACTTCTGTCTGCTACAATAGGTTGAATGTCACGAGCTACACAGATACCTTTATCTAATTTTCAATATCAGGTGTTATTGTAACATTATAAGAGATACCTATAATCATGTTTGGTTTATGTAAAACAAGAGTTTGCATAGCTGATGTCACAACAGGAATTGCAGTAAAAAAATAAACGTATGGATCTTACAGCAGTAGACTGGTGTGATGACACTATGCTCTTATCCAAAGCTTGGGAATTTAAAAAATGTTTTGACAACTAGCAGTGAAAGCTTTAAAGCCAGTTCCACTTCCATTAGAAGCATTACAAGCTTTTATTATGTAGTCATAATCATGGAGTTCTTTACATGAATGAGAATTAGCAACTCTGATTTATTTTTCTTCACAAAAAATGGTCAGGTTTTTCAAAGGCTATATTCAATGCTAAACACACTGAAAAGTTTATATTCAAATATACCAAATAACAGAAAGTACTAGTTATATTTTTGTGCAAATTGCTACATACCCTATACAATCTGAGACACTGTAATTTTTATTGGGCATTGATTTATTTTAGGGCCTCCACAAAAACATTAAGGCTGATCTAAAGGTTATACTAAAGCTCAGACCTGATGATGATCTCTCCTTTAAAGTTCTGCAGCTCAGCTCTTGCAGTGTTACAGAATATTAATGTGGAGTGAACCTATATTGCAGACATTAAGTCAACCCCATACCTGTAGTACATCCTCCTAGAGCCAGCCTTAACTGCATATATTTGGAACCTTGGTGCATGTAAAATGCCTACCGATGGATGTCTGAGGGAGGTGGATTGTTTAATCTGGAGAAAAGGAGGCTGAAGGGAAACTCCATTGATCTCATCAGCCAGCTGAAAGGAGGTTGTAGTGAGGTGCGGGTTGGTCTCTTATCCCAAGTTAATAGTGATAGAACAAGAGGAAATGGCATCAAACTGTGCCAGAAGAGATTTAGATTGGATATCAGGAAAAATTATTTACTGAAAGGGCTGTCAAGCACAGGAACAGGCTGCCAAGGTAAGTGGTTGAGTGACCATGCCTGAAAGTAGCAAGATGTAGATGTGGTGCTTAGAGACATGGTTTAGTAGTTGTTGGAGGTTTGGGCCCAACACGACAACAAAGGAACAGCCACATGGCCACTCACTCATCTCACACACACACACACTGGGACGAGGAGAGCAAAGCTCATGGGTTGAGACAAAAGACAAGGAGGGTTATTCACCAGTTAAGGTCCTGGGCAAAACAGACTCAACTTGGGGAAAAAAATAGTAATTTAATTTCACAATAATCAAACACATACAGGACACAGACAACACACAGAGGAGGGTTTGCACATGTTACCCCCACCCCTCCCTTCCTGTCCAGGCCCAAACAACGTTGTTCACAGTTTCTCCCCTTCCTTCCCCGCAGCGGCACTGGGGGACAGGGGATGGGGTTTAGAGTCAGTTCACAGGCTGGTGGTTCCTGCTGCTCCATCCTTTTAACAGAGTATACTTCAGTTTATTTATGACATAGACAAGGACAGCACCCAACTTTAGCTCTGTACCTTTAATGCTGCAGTAATAGGAACAGAATCAATAGGATCCGGCTAGTATGAGATCATGTTTCCCCACTAACAGATGTCCGTCTAAGTAAGGTGCTTACATACCAAAATTAAAACTGTCAGAATAGTTAATCTGAAAATCTTATTGGCGTGTTTTCCAGTTATTTATGAGAAATTTTATGTGTGTCTAAATTACACTTTCATATCAGTTATATAAAGCTGTAAAGCAAAATAAGCCATTTTCAAATACAATAACTTGAAATCTTTACTCTTGGCTACATTTTGTGAGATTTCCAGAGGATTTAAAATATTGTGTTATCATCATCCCCAACTTATATGACTAGTTAGGATGCTGTAGCCTGGGGTTACATTTTTTTGACATTTTCTTTGTGAGAGGAAAATAAAAACAAATTGTAAAGGAAAAAAAAAATCAGAAAACATTTGTACTGATAGGTGAAAAAGAGATCAGTCTGTATAACCTGAATCAAAGTTATATTTGAAATTTAAAAATGGGGGCAGTCAATATTCTGGTACCTGAAAAGCTGTTTGAAGTGGAATATGCATGAAATCAGGAATATGGCTCTTACTGACTGTGATCACTAATGTAAAAATCAATTGGATATTCTGGAACAATACCAAAACCAAATGGAGAATAAATAATTTTAGATTATTTATAAATAATAATTAATAAATAAATTAGGAGGAAAAAATTGCCTGGAACAAACCAGTTTAGACCTCCAATGGATGTTCGGGCCACAGAGACAGTACCCTAGAATCAAAAGTAATTGCAAAGCAGAATAACTTAGAAAAGTGTTATCATCTTAACAGAAAGCTGAATTTCGGATTTCACTGTGTTTTCCTAGAATGCTGTTCCAGAGATATATTAAGCTTATTTTAATTTCTAAGCAAAATCTATTAATGGACTTTTTTTTTTTTTCTTAAACTAACAATTTGTTATTATTTGAACACCTTTTTCTTCTGCTTAATATTTGCATGTGCTTCAACCTGTCTTGCTAGTCCTTGACTTGCAATCTCATATCTAGAAAGAAATTATGTTCCCTTTAAGACGATCTGTTTTTCATTCAGAGCCCCCTTTCATGTTATGCACCATGCTGAAACAATTGAATATGACAACACTGCATGAATTTGAAATGATGGATAGGATAGGATAGGATAGGATAGGATAGGATAGGATAGGATAGTGGAAAGCACCAACAGTGATCGTCTAGTCCATCTTCCTGACATCTTCAGGGCTGACCAAAAGTTTAACCACACTGTTAAGAGCATTGTACAAGTACCTATTAAATGCTGACAGGCTTGGGGTATTGTCCACCTCCTTATGAAGTCTGTTCCAGTGTTCAGCCACCCTCTCAATAAATGTCAGTTTTCTAATGCCCTGTCTAAACGCCCCCCCGGGCAGCTTTGAACCACTCCCATGCATCCTGTCACTGGACCAAAGGGAGAAGGGATCACCACCTCCCTCTCCACTTCACCCTCCGCAGGAAGCTGCAGAAAGCAATGAGGTCATGAGTCAGCTGCCTTTTCTCCAAACTAGACATCCCAAAGCAGACCACAAGAAATGCATGAGATTTGCTATACACAATTTTGTTGAATTAAATATTTTTTTCCTCCATAAAGTCTTTGAGAACACTTATTTTGAAGCGTTAAAAAGTTGAATAACTTTAATGAGAGTCTCTTAGCCATGGGCTTGCTGAAAATGTTTCTTTAAACTCAGTATTTGGTATCTTTTTTGGAATTGTTTCCAGAAATAGACATTTGAAGTAATGTGTTATCCTTACATGCCTCTTTCCTGTACCCTAGCTGAGAAGCGAAGTTACAAAAGGCATAATTAAGTAGAACAGTTTGGTGAGATTAATACTGGTTTTGGTCATATGATAAAGAAGAATTTTATAATTACTTTAAAAGGGAAAAAATAAAGACCATAGCTCAAACTCCTTCCCTGGATGAGCCAGAGCAATTGTCTGACATCCAATCACACCGCATCAGGCAGAGAAAGGTTCTGCCTTTACATCTCCCATTTTGCTAATCAGTAAGCTTCATCAGAGACCTGATCTCAATGTCCTTTCTTTTTCCTGCCCAATTTACATGAGTTTCAACAGAATTAATTTTTAAAATGTTTTAGCTGGATTTATTGGATAATATAACTCTTTTAAGTCTCACTATCTTCACAATTTGGTCTACCAAAAATGCTCAGTGTTCTGCTTATGTGGTAAGAAGTCCTGAAAACTCAAAAGTTTCCATGATGAAGGAAATTAATCCTTTTTATAGAATACAGGAGTGATAAAATGAGATCCAACATTAAAAGATGCATTTAAAGCAGAAAAAGTAATCCTGCAAAGAATAGCTCTTAATTATGATAAAACCACCACATGCTTTGAAGACCCTTATAACTGATCTAACCTTTAAAAAATAGCACTGATTTATCTCTCTACCATCCATTTTAATAATTAATCTCTTTGATAAATGTATGTCTTTTTTAAAAGACAAAGGGCCACACTGTGCTTACCTTATGTGACTACTACCATTGATTTAATGACATTACTTACAGAAATAAAATTAATAGGACTGCAGTTTCCAAACATAAGTGCTGAGTATTTATTCTTTAGAACTAGAACTGGCTTAAGATGTTCTATAATGATGGGGAATAAAACCATATAAATTCAAAGAAACAGTACTGACCTACTATCTCCACTTTCTCAAGCTATTTTCACCTCCTGCACATTTACATTTTATAAGCAGGAAGGGAACATTCTCTACATTGCTTTACAAAAAATAGGGGCTGACTTTGGCTTTTTCTGTTTAGAAGCATTCTTCACTGAATAAAACTTCCAAGACTAATCATTCAGAGCCTGTCTTTTGGCTTCTGCCAAGGACATGACATAGGTCAAACTCTTACATTATCAGTCCTTTTTGGGGGACTTTTTATTAAAGCAGTAGCAAGAACATATAGTTTAAAAAACAAGGTTAGAAGCAGATAATCCTTTTGTATAGCTCAGAAATGCAGACACAAGCCTTGCACACATATGTACCAGTTATGTGCAAATCCATACTATGCAGAAGAAGCAAGGCGATGTTTCTCTGGATAATAATATTTAGACATTCCTTCTGAAAGTGTGTTTGCATTAAAATTGTTTCCTTTGAGAAAATATTGTACATAAGAATGTATCTACCAAGTATGCTAAATTTTTGGTGATTCCTTTCAATTATCTTTTAAATAATGTTAATTGTGATTTTATTCATTTTATATTTAATCTTTTCAGTGTTAACTTGTAAACTCAAGTTATTGAAAGATGTGAAACCTTTTGGAGAGTAATGTAAATGGACTAAAATCCAGTCTGACAGTCAGTGTAAACAGAGAAGGCCAACTGAGATGTGAGCCCCCACACAGCATAGCAAAGGAATAGAAGAGGCTATCAGAAATATCACAGTAGCAGCTGATTACTTTCAATTCAGGTGTTGAAACGTAAATAACATGATACATAACCCTAGATGGATGGAATTCTGAGTAAGATTTTAAAAAGCACATAAACCAAAAGCAAACTAGCAGCATAATTTCAATAAATGAAATAATGCAACTGTTCAAAGGCAACAAACAAAAAAATGCTTTATCCAGTACTTGAAGACCCATAATCATAAAAACTCCACTGAATTTAAAAGTAGATCACAATACACAAAAAGAGAAAAAAAAAATCACACTACTAGAAAACTTACACATACACAATTATGAAAAATACCAACTGTCATATTTGTAATAGTGCCACTACCCCATGATTCAAAGATAGCTATGAGATGTGAAGGAGCTTAGCTGAATATTAGAATGTAACTAAAAGTAAAATGGAAATACTAAAATCTTTTAAGAAAAAGAACAAAACATCAATTTTCATACCACATACGTAATGCAAACAGATCAATAAGTATTAAAACTTAGGAAGGCATTATTTCAGAATGAAGAAGTAGGGTAATTATGGCATGCTAAAAAAACTAAACCAAACCAACCAACCAATAAAAACCCAAACAACAATAACAATAACAACAACAAACCACCCACAAAAATAAAACCAGAAGTGGATACATCAGTGGATACATGATTATGGATAAATATGAAAAATATGTCTGAACTAAAATGTAAGCATGACATTTCAATACAAGTATTGGTGAATAATACTCAACTTCTGTAACAGTGCTTTAAAGTCATAATGGTATGATGAAGAAGAACATGAACCTTGGAATTTGTTCACAGCAAGATGAACTCACTTTGTTATAATTCTTACATCTGAAAGTATGTTTAGAATTTTCTTGCAATCTTGAAGAGTAAAAACATATCTTATAAAAAAGGTATTAGTTTTAATCAGTCTTGCTTATTTCCAAAGTCAAGTGTGATGTTCCAAATCTTACAAGGATTATCCACAAGCCTATCCTATCTCTGTTTCTCTCTGACCCTCAAATTGCAATTGTGTAGGCTGCACAAAACTTTTGTCAAAGGTCTGTATTTCTTATATGCTTCTGTGTAGCCAAAGCTTTGTACTCTGGAGTGATGATGCAAAATCTGAGGGAATGGCTATACAAGTGACCTTTTTTTTTTTTTTGTAAAAACATTTAAATATCTTAAAGCCAGATCAACAAATCACTGATTAATTTACAGAACTATTGGATGCAGGAAAAAGGAAACTACTGCATGCAGGAAAAAGGAAATGTTTGTTGATATCCAGCTTATTATGCACAGTTTACATGTCATAAAAGGTAAAGGAAATAAATAAGCATTTTAGAAGAAAATGATGTTTTAAAGGTAGTAGTGCAAGGAGGATGGAGCCAGAGTCTTTTCAGTAGCTCCTGGTGACAGGACGACGAACAATGGGCACCAGCTGGAACACAGAAAGTTCCATTTAAATATGAGGAAAAACTTATTTACAGTGAGTGTGACAGAGCACTGGAACAGGCTGCCCAGGGAGGTTGTGGAGGCTGCTGGAAAAGTAAATCAAATCTATTAAAACCTGTAGTGACAGTGTATCTGTTATGCATACACCAAGAGGCATGACTTTGAACTTTTGAGCTTGGAATAACCATAAGAAACACAGAGATATAAAATGTTTTGTAGCATCTACTAGGCAACTTCTCTCCAAACCATGTTATTCACATGATAATCTGTAGGTGCAGAGAAATTATACTGGGAAATACAGGAGGAGGAAAACTTATACATCTGATACCTTTTTAAATTAGAATTGAGGAATGGTGGGGAAGAAAATTGTACTGGATGCCAGAAAATTAAGCTGAAATTATTGTTCAAAAAGATTGTACTCTTCTAAGAAACATTAAAATATGCCAGCAGCCCAATGGTCATATAAGAAGGACAAGGATAACTGGCCTCCACCTGGTTCACAAGAATATTCCTATTTATTTCACTAGAATTACTTGCACGAATAAGCCAAATATGATTTTGCTCTTAATGGCTATTCACATATCATACCTCTTGAGTCTCTTTATATTTTCTGAAACTCTTTAAAACTTGTCTACAATTACTCCTTTTTAATATTATTTCAAGTTCCATATTCTCTACCTTCAGGATGCCTGTATAATTTCTCCTTATACTATGCTAATAACCTCTGATAAAAGGAGAGCCTGAATAATGCATGCATTAATAGTAAGATCATAAAGTTACTAATCTAGAACAGCTAGAAGTGTTATCTTACTGCTTAGGATAACACACTTCCATTGTTAAACATATCAGTTCAATGTCAACAAAATCTTGCTGTTATTTTACACATACTGGTTTGTAATTTTCTTCCTACTGATTCTAGTACTTTTTATTCAAGTCATAACATAAATTATTTATTACTAAAATATTTATTTTAAAAAAGGTCTTCTTTGTTCTGCCTTCAGGTAACTCATTCCCAGTTTTGAAATATGTTGAGTGGCATGTAATGTTAAAATAGGACTCTCTTTTAGTGCTACTGTGGGGAATGGTCCATCTTTTCTCCCCCTACATTAGACTAAACAAAATGCCTTTCAAGCCAGCAAAACAAGAATGGCGTCTTTTTACTGATTTAGCCAAGGACAGACTGGAACAGGTCTCTTGCTCTACTAGTAAGTTCACAGCAAGAAAACAGCACAAGGGTTATGATAACTGGCAGAAAAATAGACAATAGGTTAAAAACTGCCTCTGACAGAGTACGCACCTGGCCAGTGCTAACTGGCTAACTTGGACAGCGGTACTTTCTCAGACAGTTATTTCTGATCTATAAAACAGGGCAAGATCTGCAGCCTGCGGCTCTCTGCCTGACTGGGATGAGACCCTGCTGCAGCACCTGAACCTGCCTGGAACACCAGCCTCGCTGTCCGGAGGAGCCAAAACGGAAGGGTGCGCGCGCACACACACACACACACGTATACACACACACTCTCTCTCTAACTTTCCTACCGGGCTCAGCTCCTACCCTTTCACTCCATTGATTTTACACCTTTCCTTTGGAGCATGCCTTTAACAAAACCATAGTACCTTTGAATCACTTTTCCAATACACACCTAGACAACCTCTCTTGAACCTTGATCCCTTAATTAGTGTTGACCCTTAATAAACCGATTAATTCGTAAACTAAACATTGGTCTCAGTGACAATTTGTGAGCATGGTGAGAGGGCATTCTAATCAACCCTCTAAGATACGGTCCCTCAGTGGCCGTTCCTCTATGAGAGGCAGCGCCACGTATGACACTCGGGCTCATTCACAAACCTCTCTGCACTCGGGGGGGAAGTCGCGAGAACATCCTGACAGCCGGTAGCCCCCCAGTACCGGCCCGTGACAGCTACACTACATATACAGTTAAGCAAAAATATTTTATCACAAATAATATTATTACAATAACTACAAAAGGAGCAATGATTAGCCACTTAGTGTAAAGTGTTAACAACTTTTCATTCAATATTACAAAATCACATTATGTCTGCAATGTAAAATGTACATTATTACCTTATTCAACTAGGTTAATAACTACGTGGTTGTGAAGATGCTCATATGTGTTCTTTGCACTGCACTTAGCAGAGAAGGAAGAAGGTCACAGTGCTCTCATTTTTAAAGTCTGGACATCTCTTGTTTGCAGGCTTGTTAGCCACTATACATAGGAAAGCAGAAAATTCAGATCAGGGTGAACTGATGGAGAAAGACTGCATGTGGTGAAACAGGTAAAGAGTTTTTTCCTAAAACAAACTTCATTTGAAGACTTCATTTGACACACAGATTGCCACAGTCCTACATTGTTGATAATTTTATTCAGAGACAATTATACAGTATTAAATGACATTAACATGATTGCAAGATTAAAGCCTGATTTAATACAAACATATTTTGAAGATTACGTTGTCTTAGTTTTCTTTGCAATGTAACAGTATTCATTTTGTGCAAGTGGAGGCATTCACTTCTGGGCATTAGGAATGATTTATTGGCAGCCAGAATTTCACAGCAGAACCTTCTTCTTCTACAAGTTTCTCTGAAAAGAGCAGCAAAATCACTGATAACAAAATGTTGAATAGGCCTGCATTTTGGGGTATGGGTTAAAAATATAAGATACACCTCCATAGCTGATATATCTTCCATTCTTGAGTCTCCCCATCATTCAATTAATTTGTTTCCATATGAACACATACATAGCTAATCACTAATAAAAAAAAAAAAATTCTCAGTTGATTAAAGTTAGCAGGGATAAAGTTAGTGGGATAACAGGACAGACCCTTTTCTAACAAAAGGAAATCAGTTTGTCCATACTCCACCCTGCCCACCCCCACCCCACACCCCCCCCCCCTCCCCCCCGCCTCCAGTTAGGTCATCACATCATAGAAAGCAATCAGATTGGTCAAGCATGATTTACCCTTGTAAATCCAGGTTGACCACTCCCAAGAACTTCCTGTTCTTCAACATGTTCAGAGATGACACCCAGAATGAGTTGCTCCATCACCTTCCCAGGGACAGAGGTGAAACTAACCAGCCTGTAGTTCCTTGAGTCCTCCTTCTTGCTCTTTTTGAAGAGTGGAGTGATACTGGTCTCCCTCCACTGCTCACACACCTCTCTGCTTCTCCATGACATCTCGAAGATGATGGAGAGTGGTCCAGCGATAACATCTGCCAGCCTTCTCAGCACTTGCAAGTGCATTCCATCAAGGCCCATGGACTTATGGATGTTCAGTTTGGCCAAGTGGTCTCTAATCCAGTCCTCCTCTACTGAGGGAAAGTCTTCTTCTCTGCAGACCTTTCCCCTTGCCTCCAGGGTCTGGGATTCATGAGGGACAGCTTTAGCAGTCAAGACTGAAGCAAAGAAGGCATTCAGTATCTCTACCTTCTCTGTCTTCTACCACTAGGGCACCCACCTCATTCATTTTCCCTAGGTTTCATTTTTCTATTGATATACTGACAAAATATCTTCTTTTTATCTTCAACAGCTGTGGCCAAGTTGAGTTCTGCTTGAGCCTTGACTCTTTGTGTTTTCCCCCTGCAAAGCTTCACTACATCATGGTATTCCTCATAGGATGCTAACTCCCTTTTCCAAAATCCATAAACTTTCCTTTTCTTCCTGATGTCCAGTCAAAGCTCTTTATATAGCCAGGCTGGTCTTCTTCCCTGTTGGCTTATTGTCCTGGTTTGAGCCAGGATGAAGCCAGTTTTTCTTTTGCTGATTTTTTTTTTTTTTTCAGTGAGCTTTCGTCAACTAGCAACTGCGTGTTCTGCTAGGTTGATAAGACACTGGAATGTTTTTGTAATTGCTGGGCTCTCAAGGTCGTGCCTTTGCTCTGCTGGCTCAGACACTACGGGGGGATCTGTGGTCCCCCCCGTGGGAGGCTGGGTTAGACGAACAGCAAAACTGGCCAGAGATATTCCATTCCATATATCTACGTAGGCTCGGGGGAAGGTCGGAGATGACAGAAGAAAACTTCCTTCCTTCCTGCTTCGCTCTCTCGCCGCTTCGCCTTGCCTGTCTATCTGCCTTCCTTTTTCTCTCTTTTCCTCTTTCTTTTGTTCGTGGCCGGCGTCTGGGATTCCTCAGAATTGTCTCATCTGAGGGAAGTGCTGTGGGAGTTGCTGGGGGTGGGGGGAGGCGAGAGGCTTCTGCCACACTTTTGTATAATCACTATATATATATATATATACACTCTAACATCATGTATTAATATTCTAAATAAAGTTGCACGGTTCAGTTTTCAATCTAGACAAGTCTCTTTTTTTTTTTTCTCTCTCTCCTTCCCTACCTGGGTAGGAGGGGGAGGGGATCGAGAGCATTGTTGTCCAACTGGGTCAAACGTTGACACTTATCTTCTGGATCCTGGGGATGGTCTTCTCCTGTGTTTTTAAGAGTTCCTCTTTGAAGTATGACCAGCGTTCCTGGGCTCCTTGACCTTTAGGACTGTCTCCCAATGGACACTCTCAACCATGCTCCAAAACAGGCCAAAGTCTGCCTTTAAGAAGTCCAAGGTGGCAGCTCTGCTGGCTTCTTGCCTTGCTTCTCTAGGAATTGAGAACTCTGTCTTTTCATGATCACTCTGCCCAGGATGACCTCCAATGTTTATTCTTTGTTAACAAGAAGTAGATCCAGCAGGACACTCTCCTTAGTTGGCTACCTCACCATCTGTGTCAGGAAGTGGCTTTCCACATATTCAATTCTTACCCAATAAACATTCAGCACTGTCATTCACAATGTTAAGTTCTAGGAATTCAGATCTATCCCTAACATAGAAGACCACCCCACCACCTCTCCTACCCTGCCTATCCCTTCTGAAAAGTTGGTAGTGATCAATCACAGCACCCCAGTTGTGTGAGTCTCCCCACCAAGTTTCTCTGACGGCAACAATTTCATAGTTTTCTTGCTGTGCAATGGCCTCCAGCTCCTCCTGTTAGTTGCCCATTCTGTGTGCATTGGTGTGGATGCACTTCAGCTGGGGTAATTGTCCTGCCACCTTTCTGGGGGGACAAGCCCTGATTCCCACCTGACAGTGTTCAGACACTTCCCTAGTTACCAACCTACCACTCATGTCTTCATTACTACATGAATCATCATCCTGTATATCTCCACTGAGACAACATACTGCACTAGCACTGTTACCCACAAGCACTGGCATGCTGCTCCCAGGCTCCCCTCTAGTAAGCCTGGTTTCATCTCCATCTCCCCTCAAACCTAGTTTAAAGGTCTTTCAATGAGCCCTGCTCACTTTTTCCCAGGGTCCTTCTTCCACCTGTTTCCAGTATGCCTGTCCTTACTTTTTTTTTGAAAAAAAGACAAATATGGAAGAAACTTCTCCAAATAGCTAAGCACAAATACTGAAATCTATGGTGCAAAAAGAAGCCTCAAAATATCCTTTCCATTTCAAAAGGTAATACAACATAAATAGCCTCAGGGATGGAATTTGGGCATCATAAATATCAGTGTATATTAAAAGCATATGGTATCACAGAAAACTAATTGCTGTTTTTATGTTTAGAAAATCAGGACAACCTTAAAAGAAATTTTTATATGAAATATGCTTTATAAACAACTAAACAGAAACCAAACAGCCATATTTGTTTTTTAAAAACAAAGCCTTTTTCCTGTCATTATTCTTTCTCATTTCAAGTAGCCCAAGACCAACTCTCTCACTTTGATTTATCATTTCTACCAGTTACCTTTTTATCCACACTGAAAACTTTGCAAAGAAAGACAGCAAATCACTACCAGTACCACAATTATTACAGCAAATAACATTAATTATGATTTATATTTCTGCCTACTTAAAAAAAAAAAATATTAAGACAAAAAAGTTTTAACTAATACTACTTCAAAAAATAGAACTCTATTATTAGCACTGTAGTATCTAATATTGTGCCTATGCAGGCATTATTCTCCTTTAAAAGGCTTCTGCACCACTGACCTTCTTAGTTATTTGTACACACAGATAAAAATTCTATATAGAGCAAAATATGAGCTCTTTACATACTCTGTGGAGACTTCAAGAGATGATTGACTGCACTTTAATTCCAGGAGAGCCTCTCTCAATTGACTGCATAAGAAGCCTGGATTCATAAACCGGCTGCTTGGATTGCTACCAGAACAAACTAGTACCTGTTCTCAGTTTATTTTACGTCATCTGTTTCTATGACCGTGATGCAAAATCCACCTGGAAAACCAATCCAGCCAGGAAACCAAAACAGTTTTGTTAAATAAAAAAAAATAAAAATTAAAAAAAAAGAAAAGAAAAAAGAAAAGAAAAAGAAAGAAGAAAAAAAAAAAAGCATCCTTCAGTGAATATGTCTCCTCAGCTGTCTGTCTGCCTCTATACTGGCAGGATTACACTAAATGCTAACAACAGACCACTATTAAGAACAAATCTACATTACCAGCGAGGCCAAAAATGCAGTTTGCTGGCTAAGTTGCTTATCAGCCTAACTTTGGCAGTCAGCAAATAAAAAAGAAGAAAAGGCTTAGAATGAAAGTGCTTCATCAGCTGCTTCTGCTGAAGATCCTTTATGGCCTGTCTTTTACAACAGCAAATTCCATGAAATAATGTGAAAATAAAAACATTTCACCTGAAAAAGAGACAGTGAACTTTGAGAAGAATTATTTTCATGACAGAGGTCATTGCTCACCCATTGATTGAAGTGTAAAATAGCAAGAAAAATGAGTGACTCATATCACCAATAAATAAATATGCAATAATTTTTGCACATTCCAAAGAAACACCAACACAACTGAAAAGCTGTTATTTGGTTCATAAGCAACTAAAATCAGATCATTAAGGAACTAACAATCTGACCAGGCCTTGCATAAATAACAGCCCACCTGTAAGCAGAAAAGTAAGTACATTGCCTGAAATTTTCAAAGTTGTCTCTGGGATTTTAGCAGAAGCTAAGTATCCAGTCCTTATAGGTAGCTTTGAAAACTTTGCTCCTTGCTTTTCCTGGCTTTCCTAATTTTTAATGAAGGAGAAATAACAACTCTTACCTTGCCTGTTCTGTACCATTGATATTAAGTGGGGTAGAATGTTGATGCTTGCTTTATGGAACAGAATGTATGCAATATAAAAAGAAAATATACAATCTGACAAATACACCACTTATCTTGCAGGAAACAAGGTTGTGTGCTACTGCTCATTTGATCATAATACAAATAAAAGTGTTTCTATTTCTTGTGTGCTGTGGAGGTGTTCTCAAGTCATGCATCAATTTAAAATCCAATATGCAAATCATAAAGCAATGCACAGGAAATTAATATAGAGTACAATTCAGTGAAAGGACAGGTTTGGACAGCAGTTTTTATGTAAACTGACCAAGGCCAGATTTTTAAATCCCAGTAAATTAAACTATCTTACTCCTTGTCACATTAGCCACTAAGGAATTTTTCATTTATTAATATCAGTAAAGTAAGGATTAGCACTGTTTATGGTGTACGCCAACAGAACAAAGTCACTTTTTAAAATAGATTTGTTCTTGGTCATTACATGGAAATCAAAGAGCTAATTTCATCCTAACTAATCAGATCTTATCTAATTATCAGTTTAACCTGGCAATCAACATCGCAGTCTTGGAATCCCTAGGAAGAAGAGAAGAATATCACCAGCCAAAAATGATCTGGAGAATAAACAAAGCAGACTCTAAATTCTGGTGGAAAAGTTCTGGGCCAGGAAGACAGTAACTGGCATAAGTAATGTTTTTTTTCAGCAGATGACTTATTAACTCTGGAGTGAGACATGGAAGAAAGGATATACAGGGAAAAAGAAGGGCTACAGGGAAAGTATAGGGAAACAGATGGGCTTCTCCCATCTCAGTGAAGAATCTCAGAAGTCTTGGAAGGTTGTGACTAAATCTAAAATATCTTCATTTCCCTGAGGAAACTAACATGAAAACATGCATGAAAACAATCATTCAGACTGTTAATATCAGTTCATTTTTTGAAATGTTGTTTAAACTGAGACTGTTTAAACTGTTTGTTTTGGGTTTTTTTCCTAAGCCTTTAGGAGCCTCATTATGTCCACACTCAACTTTTTCCAAACAGCTGAGGTACCAAGCTAGAGTAACTTGCAGATTGATGAAACATTGGTTTCAGTTATTGCATAAAACTTCAAATATCTATATCTAGACAGAGAAGAATATTCTTTTGCCACTGGGAACAACAGCTGTTGACTGTATATTCTTGATGGACTAATGAAAAAATTGCCTTGAGCACAAGCAGCTACAGAAAGAAAAAAACTGTTGTCTGTCTCAGTCAAAGAAGTCTTAAGGTACTTAGATGCACTGTTTAACATGGTAACTTACTGATTATTTCTGAGAATCTTAGTAAGATTATGTTAAAACTCTAGAATAATATTACTGAATTATATTAGGAAGCATTAAAAGTGTGTGCATTGGATTTGCATGGCAAGACTTCAGTAGCCAGGGGGGAGCTGCAGTGGTGACTTCTGTGAGAAGCTGCTAGATACTTCCCCCATGTCCAATAGACTGAATGCCAACCAGCTCCAAGACTGACCTGCCGCTGGCCAAGGCCCAACCCAGCAGTGATAGTGATAGCACCTCTGTGATAATATATTTAAGAAGGTGAAAAAACTGTTGTGCGATAATGATTTCAGCCAGTGAGTGAGAACCTATGAGGGAAACAATTCTGCAGATACCAAAGCCAATGAAGAAAGAGGGGGAGGAGGTGTTCCAGGCACTAGAGCAGAAATTCTTCTGCAGCCTGTGGTGAAGACTGTGATGAAGCAGGCTGTCACCTTGCAGCCCATGGAGGGTAATGGTGGAGCAGACTTCCACTAGCAGCCCATGGGGGACCTCATGCAGGTGGATGTGCTTGAAGGATGCTGTGACCTCGTGGGAAAACAGAGCTGGAGAAGGCTCTTGGTAGGAGCTGTGGAGCCTGGGAGAGAGGAGACCATGCAGGAGCAGGTCTGTTGGCAGGGTTTGTTAACCCACGGGGGACCCACACTGAAGCATTATGTCCCTGAAGGACTGCACCATGTGAAAAGGACCCATAGTGGAGCAGTTTGCAAAGAACTGCAGCCCATGAGAAGGATTCACATTGAAGAAGTACATGGAGGACTATCTCCTGTGGGACAGACCCCACTCTGGACTAGGGGAAGAGTGTGAAGGTTCCCCCCCCTGAGGAGGAAGAAGCAGCAGAGATGTGTGATGAACAGATTGCAACTCCCATTCCCCATCCACCTGCAACACTGGGTTTGAGGAGGTAGAGAAATCGAGAGTGAGGTTAAGCCCAGGAAAAAGGGAGCAGAAGGTGTTCTAAGATTTTGTTTTATTTCTCATTATCCTACTCTGATTTGATTGGTAATAAATTAATTTACCCAAGTCGAGTTTGCTTTGCCCATTACAATTGTCTCCCTGCCCTTATCTTGACCCACATGCCTTTTGTTAGATTATTTATCCCCTGTCCAGATGAGGAGGAGAGATAGAGTGGCTTTGGTGGGCACCTGGCATCCAGCCCAGGTCAACCCACCACAAGTGTGTCTACTTTGAAAACATGTTTTACAAAAATGTGTGTATTAACAATAGCAACACCAAAGGTACAATACAGTTGTCACCATCAGTTTATCCAGTAGAGACAACAGTTCTTAAATACAAGCCTTACAGAAGTATAGCAGATGGAACTAGAACTGTGAACTAATAAAGTGAAATAACACACTTAGGTCACTAACATCAGCTGTCCTGTGTAAGCAGGGCATATTGCATTGTTCATGTGTCGCTATCAATCATGCACTGTTCAGTTACTACTTCAAAAATAATTTGTCAATTATTAACCAGGAGTGCCTTTTTTTCCTCCAATTCTAGGGAGTCTGTTGAAGCAGAATGTTCTTCTAAGCTCCAAAATTACAAAGTACTCTCCTTCACAAGTATATTTTTTTAAGGAGTGTGAACAGATAATTTTTTTTTTTTAATTATTTTTGAATTGCATATATATCTGTCTTCCCACAGCAGATATTTACATTGTTTTAACATACTGAAAAGCTGTTTTGAGCTGAAACAATCCATGGATAAGATTCATATTCAAAAGTTGAAAGAAATCTCTAATGGTAGTAAAGCAGAGAGACATGAAGAAAACTGGGTGCAAGGCTACCACCCTGAACTTAAAAATAAAGAAAAAAGATGTCAATAGAAAGACCTTTCTTTTGTAGACCGTGAGTAAGAAAATACCAAAACATAGCTATAACTGAATTATTTAACATATCATAATGTGCAGGTACACATTTAATTAATATAATTTATTTGTAATTAATTAATTTTTGAATTTGTATTTAAGTCATATGTGTACCTTTAATTCATGATATAGCACAATGTTAGTTAACTCACATCGCCTACCAATACAAACAGCTGAAAAACATGCAAAATTTGAGAAAAACTTCATAAGTACCTACACAAACAAATCTTCTTAATACCACAAGACTCTCGCTTGTTATGTGCCTCTATGAAATTAAGTTTGTACATCATGTGTGCTTGCTATGTGTTAATGACAAAAAAAAAAATTATACCCTCTTTATAAGGGTTGGGTAATCTCTTTCTATTTTAATGCAACAAACTCCCTTCAGTTTTTGCTTTTCATGGTAATATTAAGATCACAGAATCACAGAAATATTAAGGCTGGAAAAGGCCTCTAATATCAAGTTCAACTGTCAACTGAATACCACTATGCCCACTAAATCATGTCCCAAAGTGCCACGTCTACATGTTTTGAAAACCTCCAGAAATTGTGAGTCCACCACTTCCCTGGCCTATTCCAATACTTGACCACTCTTTCAGTAAAGAAAATTTTCCCTAATATCCAACCTAAACCTCCCCTAGTGCAACTTGAAGCCATTTCCTCTTGTCCTATCACCAGTGACTTGGGTGGAGTACACTACAACCTCCTTTCAACTAGTTGTCCAGAGCTTCCCTCAGCCTCCTTTTCTACAGACTAAACAACTCCAGTTCCCTCAGACTCTCCTCCTAAGACTTGTGCTCTAGGTCCTTCACCAGCTTTGTTGCCCTTCTCTGCCTACACTTCAGAACCTCACTGTCCTTGTAGTGAGAGGCCCAAAACTGAACACAGGATTTGAGGTGCAGCCTCACCAGTACTGAGTATAGGGGCACAAACATTTCCCTACTCCTGCTGGCCATGCTATTTCTGATGTAGGACAGGATGCTGTTGGCCACCTGGGCACACTGCTGGCTCATGTTCAGCTGGCTGTCAACAAACACACCCAGGACACTTTCCAGACATTCTTCCCCCAGGTCTGTATCATTGCATGGGGTAGTTTTGACCCAAGTGAAGGACCTGACAAATGGCTTTGTTGAACCTCATACAACTGGCCTTGGCCTTTCAATGCAGCCTGTTCAGATCCACATGCACAGCCTTCCTACCCTCAAGAAGATAAACACTCCCACCCAGTTTCATGTCATCTGCAGACTTAGGTCTGCACTCAATACACTCAACCAGATCATCGATAAAGATACTGAACAAGATTGGCCCCAAAACTGGGCCCTGAGAAACACCACTTGTGACCAGCTATGAACTGGATTTAACTCTATTCACTGCAACTCTTTGGGCTTGGCCATCCAGCCATTTTTTACCCTCCAAAGATTTCACAGAACTCACAGAATCACAGAATATCATGGGTTGGAAGGCATCTCCGCAGATCATCAAGTCTAAGCCCCTGTGCCAGAGCAGGACCCAAAAAAAAAACAACTAGGGCAGATCACTCAGAAAGGCATCCAGACAGGTCTTGAAAGTCTCCAGAGAAAGAGACTCCACAATCTTTTTGGGGAGCCTGTTCCAGTGCTCTGTAACTCTCACAGTAAAGAAGTTCTTCCTCATCTTGAGGTGGAACTTCCTGTGCTCAAGTTTGAATTCACTGCCCCTCGTTCTATCACAGGGCACAAGTGAAAAGAGCTTGTCCCTGCTTTCTTGATACCCAGCCCTCATGTATTTGTAGACATTAATTAGATTCATCCCTCAGTCTTCTCCTCTCTAGACTGAAAAGCCCCATGTCTCTTAGCTTTTCCTCATGAGACAGGTGTTCCAGTCCCTTAATCGTCCTTGTAGCCCTCGTAGCCCTTCACCTGTCTGATCCAACACCTTGTCTAGGAAAATTCTGTGGGATACTCTAATAAAATCCAGGTAGAGAACATCCACAGCCTTTCGCTTATCCACTAGGTGGGTCCCTTGGTCACAGAAGGAGATGAGGCTGGTCAAGCAGGATCTGCCTTTCATGAATCCATGTTGACTTGGCCTGATCCCCTTGTTGTCCTGCACATCATGTAAGCACACTCAAGATGAACTTCTTCATAATATTCCCCAGTACCAAAGCCAAGCTGACAGACCTGTAGTTCCCCAGATCCTCCTTCTGGCCCTTCATGTAGATGGGTGTCTCATTAGCAAGCCTCCCTTGGCAAGTCATCTAGAACCTCCCCAGTTAACCAGGATTGCTGATAAAGGATGGAGAGTGGCTTGGAGAGCTCTTCTGCCAACTATCTTAATACTTTTAGGTGGATTCCACCTGGGCCCATAGACTTGTGAGTGTCCAGGTGGCATAGCAGGTAATTAACTACTTCCTTCTGGATTATGTACCAGGGAGCCAGCGGGGGGGTGATTATTCCACTCTCCATCCCTGTCTTTCAGCTCAGGAGGCTGAATATCCTGAGGAAAACTCATCTGGCTATTAAAACTGAGACAAATAAGGCACTAATTCCTCAGCCTTTCCCTCACCCTAAGTGGAAATGTTCACCTGCACATCCAGATGTCTTTGATATAATGGCTGCTATCTCTTACTACAAGGCAGTGGACGTAAATGCATGCTCACTGCTCTTATGGTTTTCTGTCTTAACTGTCTTTGGTATTATGCACATATGTAGGTGTATAATACATTTCACACACAATTTACCTATGCAGTAAAAGAGGTAGAAGTTAAAATACGACACTCTTTTATTTCTCAGTGTAAAATTTCCCTTATCATGGAATTATTAGTCTTTTTTCCTATTTAATACTGTTATGGTTTAGTTTGGTGGGTTTTTTGGTAGCGGGTGAAGGGCACCAGGAGTGGCTCCGGTAAGAAGCTGAGAAGCTCCCCCTGCTCCAAAACCAGCCAAGGAGCCATTAGAAGGACAATAGATGTGGCTCAGCGATTAACATACAAAATAACTGATATAGAGATAGAACTGATATAACTGATATATGAGCAGAGGAGCGCTTACGGAGAAGAGCTGTGATGAGGGAGGAAATCGGTCCTGGTGGTTGGTGAGGAAGAAGGGGAAGAAGGTGCCCGAGCAGAAGTTTCTCTGCAAGCCATGGTGAGATGGCAGGCTGTCGCTCTGCACTCGTGGAGAAATGTGTTGGAACATTCCCTGGAAGTGCCAAGAGGGCTGAACTTGGCCACAGGACTTAAATTTTGTGGCCAGAGGGTTTGCTGCCAATTGGCTCTGATTACACAGCTTTGGAAGACCCTGGCACCAGGGGAGTTGGTGGTTCCCAAAGCAGCCCGTGACTGTGAGAAGCCCAGGCTGGAGCAGCTCTGGACCTCGTGGAAAGGACTCATGAAGGAGAGGTTCGTGGAGGACTCCTTCCCAAGGCAGGGACCCCGTGGGAAAGCAAGGAAAGAATTGTAAGGAATCCTTCTTCCTGAGGAGGATGGCACGGCAGGAACCACCAGCCTGTGAACTGACTCTAAACCCCATCCCCTGTCCCCCAGTGCCACTGCGGGGAAGGAAGGGGAGAAACTGTGAACAACGTGATTTGGGCCTGGACAGGAAGGGAGGGGTGGGGGTAACATGTGCAAGCCCTCCTCTGTGTGTTGTCTGTGTCCTGTGTGTGTCTGATTATTGTGAAATTAAATTACTATTTTTTTCCCCAAGTTGAGTCTGTTTTGCCTGGGACCTTAACTGGTGAATAACCTTCCTTGTCCTTTGTCTCAACCCATGAGCTTTGCTCTCCTCGTCCCAGTGTGTGTGTGTGTGTGTGTGTGTGGGTGGGTGGCAGTTGAGTGGCCACAGGGCTGGTTCTTTGCTGTCTTGTGCCCAAACCATGACAATATTATTTAAAATTTTACATACGTAAATTGAGATGTCAGGTTTTCCTGTGTGTAGGAGCACAAAAAACAAGTATGAAGAAATGTACCTTTAGCCAAGCAGCTTGTAAGCAATGTCATTTCACCAACTTGCTTGTATTTGTTCATAACACTCAACTTAACCAAACTTGTTTCAAAACAGCTGTGAAATACTTTAGAATAATACTATCTCTTATAAATGTTGTGCTTTCATTGACTGAAGTACTATTCAAAACACATTATCAAAACATCATCCAGCAAATAATGCTCCACATATGTATTCTGTCCATTTGGGGATTACTACTTTCCAAATAGATGTCCCTCTCTGTTTATATGGGAACCAAGAAGGTAAGACAAATGTCCTTAGAAACAGAGCTAAGTGACTCACCTTCAAGTTTAGAATCTGCTTTGAGATATCAAAACTCCACTCTCTCAGTCTGATGTGGAAATAACTTTAGAATTAGATTAATGTAGTAAGGATGTAAATAAATTGATTTGCATGTAATCCTTTTAAATAAAAATGCGCTTATCATACTACTTAGCTGTGCATTCAGATTTTGAAAAATTAGTGTTCTAAATAAACATATAAGCCCAGGAGTTTTCTAATAAAGTTTTGTAATATTTTACTACCTACCAAATAATAAGAAACTGTGGAGGAATTTTTGATACAGCAGGGTCATGATTTCGAGAGCCTGGGAGGGCTTGACAATCCTTGTTGTAACAGCAAAGTATGAAGCTAGTAATTGTTCTTGTTTGCAACAAAGATTGTCTTTAGCCTTGGGAAATGGAGGAAATGTGTCTTGATTGGGCATCCAAGAATGTGCAGATGGATGTGAAAACTGCAGAATGTAACTAAATAGTGTTTGTAATGATTAACGTAATGCATAAAGTCATAACCAATAGCAAAATGAAGCCTGCTGCATGAAGAGTTATGCCTAGCCAATTAAATAAGGTATCTGTCCTCATGCACAGCTGCGTGGACAGCAACTTAGAGTATATAAGTAGCAACCAAACTAACAATAAATGAGAACGATATGTAAGACCATATTGGTTGTCGTGTCGTTACTCAGCCCTGCTCCTGTTGGACTCATCGCAACAAGAAACCACTAGAATTTCTAAATACATTAACTAAAAAGACAACAGAGGGTATTATATGTAAGAGGACTTCAGTTATCCTTTGGGTTTATAAAGCTCTTGTGATTGTTCTGCAGATGTTTTTCATCTTATTTTAAGATTTGTCCAACTTCTGGAAAATATTTTTATACACAAAATGAATACACTATATTTATGATAGCACTCATATACAAAAAGTATCATTATTTAACACCAAGTTACTCAATGTTTAGAATAATTTAACATAAACAATTATTAAGGGAACTCTGATTTGGAAAACACCCTCCACTGATAAGTTGCTGTTATCAGAAATTTGTAAATTATTAAGCTAAAGTTTATCCAGGTGATTTTTTTTCAGTGCCACTGAGTAATTTTCATATATTAAACAGATAAATACACAAACACAACTCTGTGCCAGCTCTCCATCTCTAAATGAATTAACATAGTATCACATTGTTCTGTTTTCAGAGGGATCATTCTAATTGTCTATCATCAATTCTCCAAAAGTCAAATTAGCAGCACTAACGGAGTCTAACCACTTTCCAATAAATACAGGGAGAGTCTTTACAATATTTCCCATTTTGGTTAGTCCTTGCCTGGACAAGATACTCACACAATTTGTCATTCTTAGGAAAAGGCAATGTCACTACTGTCTAGGTGCCTCAGCAGAATACAATAATATTTGGCCTTTGTTATATTTTGGTCTCAAAGAATCTGCCAAACAAGCACAAACTTTTATATTCATACATATATAAAAAGATCACACACAATTTTTTTCTGCAGAAATAGAGCACTCAGCATTTTGTTAGGGAAAAACAAAACAAAACAAAAACAAGAACAAAAAAAACTAGCTTAAACTGTGTTTTACTTTGTATCTTTGTCTTACCAGTGAACAGACAGCCAGATTCTGATTTTCTTATGCTTAGATAACGTTACTTGACTCCAAACATGTCTGCTAGGACTACCTTCTCCTTTGTTAGAAAGTTTCAAACTCTGAAGTTTGATTGAATGCTTACAAGGTGTTCAATATTGTCTAGTTCTCAAAAAACCACCCTAGCCAGTTGAGATTTTTCTCATTTTATACATGACCAAGTGTTTATTACAGGATATTCAGTCTGTCTGGAAGACCTGCTGTGTATGTTTAACAGCAGGGATCTGTCTCTCTGTATTGGTTTCATATTGACTGGTTGATGCTTTCAATTGTTTTCATCTGGGATGGCAGTTCTATGTCTGTTTTGTACAAATTCTTTTGTGTAAAAACATCAATACTGAAAAGATGTAGAACAGCATTAAATTAATTAAACATTTTATTAATTCAGCTAGTCATCAGATACAATTAATCAATTGTCCATACGTTTCTGCTCTCTTTCTGCTAAATGCATCTTTTCTGGAATTTAAAGTATGATGAAAAAGTGGCTGACTAATCTGAATTTCTCAATTTATTCATGTTCAATAAAAAGCTATTCATCAGCTTAAACTCAGCTGTGAGTTCAAATTAAATTTAAGCCATCTGGGAGTAAACAACACAGATCTTCTTCCCTAGCATGTCAGCTGTGGATAAAAATAACAAGCACACTTCCAAGCCGCTTAAGATTCTAAAACCTCTGTTTCTACCAACAGATTTTAGGGAAATAATTTCACAGTTAGAAAAAAGCACCCTAGGAGCATTTTAGATTAAATATTTTGATGCATGATTAAGAGAACAGAGAGAAATAGTGGCAAAATTGTATCTGGAGGTTATAAATAGGCTTTTATTTTCTTTAGTGTCAGTATTAATCAAACACTCATTGCAAGCACATTTTAGATTATATTGTCACACTTGCTCGACTGTTACTCAGTGTCTTCATAATCTTACATATTTTCTATTTTACTTCTATTTACAGACCATGTCCAAAACCTTCCCATCAGAAAAACAAGACAACTGAGGTTACTGAAGAAGCCAGGTTTGGGGACTTCATTAAAAAGTTTGAGGACTTCATTAAAAATGTACATTTAAAAAAAAATAGGTAGGTAGGTAGCTAAGTGGATTACTGTTTTGCCTGAGTTCTGTTGAATTCTGACAAGACAGTTCTGTTTGAAACTCCACCAAAAGGCTAAGGTTAGTCTTAAGGACTCAGGGATCATAGAGAGCCAACTAACGACCTTTTTCAGGACTTAAGCTGCTTATGCTCAAAGACATTTCCAATAAAGTGCAACACTCTAAACTGGATTTTAGCTGCTGGGAAATTGGTATGTATGAAAGAAGTCAGAGGTGCTCTCTCACCAATTGGGAGCTGCTTTCAACCTCAGACCCTTATTCTTAGTCCTTGCCACTGCAGCTGTGGCTGATAAGGTGCTCTGGGAATCTGAACACTGACTTGCTGACTTCCTGTTGAGCCTTGACTGTGGACTTGGAAACTCTCTGAACAAAAGATGACACCTCTGATACTGGCGAGGTGAAGAGATTTTTCTGATGGTGTTCATATTATTGCAGCTTTAAGGATCCCAGTGAAGAACTCAAATCAATAATCTCTAAGTATATGCTCAGAGAAACCAATTCCTATACTGGAAAAATGAAAAATAGTAAGTGAAAGAGCAGCAAAGAAAAATGCAGTAACCTATCAGGTAAACAGCAGCGCGAGGATCAGAATCTGTGTAATGTTAAGTATAGCTGGTCAAGAATTTAGGTATATTATTTCATCCAGAAATATCCAATGTCACTGAAAATGAAATCTTTATCAGAAACAGAAGTTTCACAGATAGTGAACTGGAAAAAAATCCCTCACATGTTCAGAATACTATTGCAGTCAAAGAGAGTCAACTACCTTTTGTGGCGATGAGATAGTTTAATCACTAAAGCCCTGCTCACTTCTAAGATAGTTTTTTTGCTTTTGCTCCAGGTGGGAGCTACCCAAATATTTATTTCCTCTGTTTCTGTGGTTGTTCAAGGGCTACTATATGCAAAGGCTTTTTGAAATATCACAGTAATTTATGTTCATCAGAAATTACAGAGGGAGATACAGTAATTTACGTAGATATATTCTGCTAATCAAAAATGCAACACCAAATGACACAGTAATACTTATTCAAGTTAGTAAGTGCTTCCAGTTCAATAAATAGAAGGAGCTCTGGAATAAAATCCCATCACTTTATCAAAACCAAGCAACAAAAACATGCAAAGCATTAATAATGTCTACATATGTATATATAGAGAGATGCATCAGTGTCATTTTAATGACTTAACTTGGAATAATTTTAGCACCTCATTTATGACGTACCATTTATTCTGCTTATTTACTTGAGTGTTTTAATGACAAATTTAAACAGAAACCTAAATATTTATTAAGTGCTGTGTCCTGGTTTGAGCAAGGATGAAGCCACTTTTATTGATTTTTTTTTTTTTTTTTTTTCCTTCTGTAAGCTTTCTTTTAACTAGTAGCAAAGTGCCCCAGCTTGGCCTGATAACAGCTGAAATGTTTTTGTAACTGCTGGGTTTCCAAGGTTACATCTTTGCTCTGACGGCTCGGACACTATGGGAGATCTATGACCCACCCCTCCTACCCCCTCGTAGGAGGCTGAACCAGACAGGCAGCAAAATTGGCCAGAGATATTCCATTCCATGTACCTATGTAAGCTCAGAGGAAGGTCAGAGATCACAGAAGTCAACTTCCTTCCTGCTTCTCCCATTCTCTTCTGTCCAGGGAGGACTCGGTCTATCTACCACCATCGACCCCCGGACTCGAGCTCTCCTGACCCTCATCACTCTGTGCTCTCTCTGACAGCTCTGGGACTTTTTGGGACTATTCACAGCTCAGGAGAGTGCTGTGGGAATTGCTGGGGGTGGGGGACGCAATAGGGGTTTTGCACGTTCCTGAACATATTTGTATATAATTGTATATATTTTCTTTTATCATTAGTGTTTAACTAAAGCTGTGTAGTTTAGTTTTCAATCCAGCCAAGTCTCTCTCTTTTTCTCTCTCTCCTTCCCTACCTGGGTGGGAGGGGGAGGGGATTGAGAGCGTTGTTGTTGATTCTAAGTCATATGGTGACACGCTGCAAATAATTTCACTCATTATTTTAAAAGGAAAAAATTCTTGATGTTTAACAATCCTAGGACCATAAATTTAAAAAACAAAACAAAACAAAACACTAGAAAGATTTTTTTTTAAGTTGAAGAATAACAATTTTTAGCAGATAGCTGAAAAGGAATAGGCAACACCTGTGTGAGATTTTTCATCAGTTTTATATAATTTTGAATTTAAACCTGCTACTTTTGTATCTGACATTGAAGCCAATTAAGTGACAGCAAAATGCTTCTTAACTTTCTCCTGAATTACTGAAGTTTTTGTAATTTGCACATTTAATATTGAGAAGTGGGTTTATTAGATAGCACAGCGTGTATTAGCATCAACTTTCTTCCCATTGAAGACCAAATTGAAAAATCCCTATATCATCCATCAGCTATTTCTTATTCTCCTCTTCTGCTAAGCAATAATAATACAAAAAGTCTAGAAGATACAAAAGGCATTTAGGAACATTTATAGGGAGGCTGGGTGACTCACTGGAAGGCATTATTTATTGATTTATTTCCTGGTGGGAAGGAGTTGCGGGAGCTTCAACACAAGGAGATTTTTCAAGGACAATGTTAACATACTTCTGGTGGCATTCAGTCTATTTGATCAAATGTTTGATCCCATGTTACCACGTGATTGTGAAAATGCTTTTGTTTTTGTCAAGTCATTATAGGTATTCTGCTTTTCACAGGTGACTTCCCTACAGAGGTTATCTTTGGTTATGTTTATCCAGTGTATCTGTTTTGGTAAGTGCTGGAGTTTATAGAGTTAATGAATAAAATACTGAGTTATCTTCTGACTGCATATTCATACATATTAGAAATTACTTTCTATAAGTAGCCCATACACACAAAAACATGAAATCAAAGGATTTCGTAATGAGTCTCCTTTTTGCCATACTCTGTAATATTTTGTGGAAAAATACTGCTACCTCGTATTTTACTTACAGCCTGGTTTATTTTTATATAAACACATCTATTTATAGGTGGAGACATGGCTTGAGAGAACTACTGGCTTGCACAGTACATATCTAGTTTAATAGGCAGCTCTATCCTCTCTTCAGGTTCAAAATTTTCCCTAAAATCCATCATTCTGAAAATACATATGCTAATTATGGAAAAACTTAATACTCCAACTTGCATTACATCATGTCCCCAAAATGAGGTGTCATAAAGCAGAATTAGAAGTGTGGAGTTTAGCCATCTAAGTAATAAATATATGAAAAATACAGAATTCATTAAAAATGCATAGTCAGGAGAGCTTAAATATTTACAATAGCAAATTTGACTAGCTCCAATTTTTAATTATTTATCTCTGTGTTTGCCCCTTCTGTGGATGAGCATTTGTAAAGAACATCAAATGCAACCATATTATGTTTCTCTCTGATTATAACAGTTATGCATTTATCTCTTTGTAAAATCAAATTAATACCTTAAGCCAAAGCTTATTTTTTTAAATCACCAAAAAAATTTAATGTTTCCATCTATGAACTTATTAATAGAAATTAATTTCAATATTCTTATGAAAAAAAGCAGAAAAAAAAAGCTTCTACTTCTATTACCTCTTCCACTATCTAAATATGTTATGGTAAGGGAAGAGTAAGCATGGCTTCTGCATAAAGACAGGTAATGGAATGGATATTTCATCCCCAACTGCCTAATCTGAACAAGTCAAAGTGATCAACTATGTGTCATTTTTATTCGTTGTCTCAGAGCAGGAAGGTGCCCCCTGTATGGTCCTCTTAGAGTAAGAAGCAAGTATAGAGGAAACTTGTCTTTTGTTACATGCTACACTGCCAAGATAGGTGTCCCTTAGTTCCTCTTTCTCCAGAACTTCTCTTTGATTTATAGCCATGAAAGAGCCAATAGGATGATGTTCCTTTGGTGTACATCAAAAGAAAGGAATGTTGAGATAGATGCTGAAAGCATTAAGCAAAATGTAGATGTTCACTGCAGATGCTGCCTATTAGAAAAACATTCAACCTTTAAAAGAATACATATTTTTAAGCAGGTGGATTGCTTCCTAATCCTAGCTTTAACACAATCATGATAGGCAAAACATAATTTCTATAAATCAATGTGTTAAAGAAAATTTGATCTAGATTGTTATTAAATCCAGATGTGGAAATTTCCTTCCACCTCACTCACAGGGAATATATGATATAATTTGCTGGTTCCAAAAACCTTAAAATCAAAATAGAATTCTATTTCAAGAAAAATATTAGTTCAGAAAAGTGTTATCTTGCTACCTACTGTCAGTTTTAGGGTAGCCATTTGGAAAAGATGGTGGAATAGAGTATTCTACATATATTGTAACTTCTGTTATCAGTGCTTTCACATGCTGTTTCTTTTACATCCCATTGTCTTGGTAGTACAAGTATGCTGTGATCTACTGAAAAGTAATTTTATTTGCTTTTTACCTGCACTTCGTTTGATTACTAAGCTTCTTTTCAGTATCTTTTCTAGATACAAAAAAAGAATTTTCATCTGAATTTTGTGTTTTGTGTAATAATAAACAGCAGCATGTAAAACCTTAATGCTGGAAAAGCAGGAGCTAACAAATAATAAAAATAACTACCAAGTATCACTCCAATGAATGCTTTTATACTAAGAATAAACATATCTACTTTGAACAAAGTAAGTATTTTTCAATTTAACTTTGAAGGGTAAACTCCATTAAGCGTCACCAGTCTACATCTGTAATACATTCAACAGACTATACTCATACAGTTTATTAGACTTTCATTAGACAGGCAAAGTATATACCTAATTAAATGATTGGGATATTTTGTAACACTGCTCACAAAGGAAGATTACTTGATTTATTACTTAGCAGAGGTCCTGATGAGATGTATTTTAAATATAAGATTGCAATGATCATTCACTGCTTGCTCACAAGATGCTTTTCTGTTAACTACTGTGTATTCTATTAGAGATAGTTGATAAAAAGAAATTACCTTTTTTTTCAATATTCATTATTCTTTGATTGAATTTTCTAAACTATATATTTCTAAGCTATGCACACACAGAAGTAACACACAAGTATATTTGTTGCATGCTATTTATCAAAAACTTCACTGTCACTTTTGTAAAAATAAGTGTAAATCAAAATAAAGCAGAATATTACCTTTTAGGTACAATGGACTTTCACACTTAACATGGGTTTATTGCTTACCATATATTTACCAAAAAATACATGCATTTATGTCTTTTGTGCTCTGACTACTTCAAAGAGTCCCAGTAGTAGACTTTCCTACTTTTATCTGTCTGCTTCCAGCTTCCTTTTTATAGCAATAACTTTTTGAGTATGCTGTTTCTTGGGCTGTGTGGTGAACCAGTCAATGCATTGACTTGCATTAAGAACACTGATAAAAAGAAGGGTGGAAAGGCTAAGCTGCTTCATCTGATACTGCCACTGAAAGAAATGCATTACCTGCCTAAGTTAATTTACGTGGTTAGTGTTAATCTGATGCACATTTTCTGTTTTCAGTTGAGGTCAGCTGAGTAAAATACTTGTTAATTCCTGGAATAGCAGGAGAGAGTGAAGCCTAGAAGAGTTAAGGAACCATGGACAGATAAGCCACTGTAAACAGCTTCATTCAGAGGTGAAATGGAAATAAATGTACAAATAAAAAGGAAAGAAAATTTCTCCCACACAATAATGTAAAGCACAAAAAGCATACTATTTTTAATAGAATGTAATGATGCTTTTTAATGCTAGCTACAAAATCTGTTAAAAGTACCCATAAAGTTAAACTACAATCTGCTTGTTAGTTTTCCCAAATACTTCCTAAAAATTACATTGCCCTATTGGTGGAAAATAACATTAAACAAAGATTTTTATTTGAAGAAAATAAGGAACAGTATTATTAATTATGTGTCTCCTAGCACTTAATTGCTGCTGACATTTTTGTTCCCAGGGACTGTCATTCCATGGTTTGTTTAAGCAATCTGGGTGGTTTGGTCAACATGCCAGAGGGACAGAATGACATCCAGAGGCACCTGGACAAGCCAGAGAAGTGGGCCCAGGTGAACCTCATGAAGTTCAAAAAGGACAAGTGCAGGGTCCTGCACCTGGGCCAAGGTAACCCAAGATATGAATACCGGCTGGGGGAGGTCACACTTGAGAGCAGCGCGGTGGAAAAGGAACTGGGAGTACTAGTGGAGCAAAAGCTGGACATGAGTCACCAATGTGCAGTTGCAGCCCAGAAGGCCAACTCCATCCTGGGCTGCATTCAGAGTGTAGCCAGCAGATCAAGAGAGGTGATTCTGACCCTCTACTCTGCCTTGGTGAGACCTCAGCTGGAATACTGTGTCCAGCTCTGGTGCCCCCAACACAAGAAAGATGTGGACCTGTTGGAACGTGTCCAGAGAAGGGCCACAAAAATGATCCAAGGGCTGGAGCACCTCTCTTATGAGGACAGGCTGAGGGAATTGGGGTTGTTCAGCCTGAAGAAAAGAAGGCTCCGGGGGGACCTCATAGTGGCCTTCCAGTACCTGAAAGGGGCCTGCAGGAAATCTGGAAAGGGTCTTTTTACAGCGGCTTGCAGTGAGAGAATGAGGGGTAATGGTTTTAAGCTGAAAGAAGAGAGATTTAGATTAGAGATTAGGCATAAATTCTTCAGTGTAAGGGTGGTGAAACACTAGAACAGGCTGCCCAGAGATGCTGTGGAGGCTCCATCCCTGGAGGTGTTCAAGGGAAGGTTGGATGAGGCTCTGAGCAGACTGTTCTAGTGGAAGGTGTCCCTGCCCATGCAGGGGAGTTGAACTCAATTATCGTAAAGGTCCCTTCCAACTCAAAAAATTCTGGGGTTCTGTGTGATTCTCTTTAAACCATTCTGTGAGTAGGTTGCTGCTGAAATAAATGGTCTTGGCCTGTGTTGCCTTCTGCCCTAGTTATTTGTTTAGATTTCTGCCTTTGATTCTCTGTAGCAAGTTTATCTGACTGAAAACTTTTGTTACTGTCTGTATTGCCAACATCAGGGACATATTTGGAATGTGGAGTGAAAATGGAAATAAGTAGCCGTTTCAATTGTTCACAAAGTGATAGCTTCCAGGGACAGAAGAAGTTAAAACTCAAACCTGAAAATTTGCATGAAGTTGCACTTTATATATGTGTATATAAATATATACACACACCCCAAGACAAGCATACCTATATATTTCCTATGCAGATGGTTACATGTATGTTTCTTGGAGTATACCTTTTATGCTTAGACTATATGAAAGACATCTGAGCTTTGTTCAGTATTTAACAAATTTTATAGTAAAAGTAATCCAGATGCAAAACCTTTTAAATTAAACATCATAAATAATGATTAATAGATTTAAAGAAAGAGATTAATTACATTATAACTGCATATAAATCAGATTACTAAAAATTCTATCAAACAAACAAAAGATAAAAAGTCTTACAGGGATAGGCTGATGGAGCTGTGGTTATTTAGCCTGGAGAAGAGGAGACTCAGGGGGGACCTTATCACTCTCTACAACTACCTGAAGGGAGGTTGTAGTCAGGTGGGGCTTGGGCTCTTCTCCCAGGCAACTAGTGACAAGAGGGCATAGCCTGAAGCTGCACTAAGGGATGTTTAGGAAGCACTTCCTCATGAAGGTGGTGATTAGACATTGGAATTGACTTAACAAGGAAGTTGTGAAGGCACAGAACACACTGGATGTGTTCAAGAAAAAGGCTGGATGTGGCACTTAGTACCATGGTCTATCCAGTGTGGTGGTGTTAGGTCATAGGCTGGACTTGATGATCTTTAACGTCTTTTCCAGCCTTTGTGATTCTGTCATTCTGTGATTTCATTAAAAAAAATATTGAAAACTTCAAGGGTTCAAAGCTTTGGAAGTGTTAGTGAAATTCAGCGTAAGTAATATATATTGACATAAATCTTAAAAAATCTACAGTGAGAAGATCTTAAACTGTGGATAATCAGGGAGGTTGAAGCCAACTATTTGAGAGTCATCTTCTGTAAATTTAAGTTGTGGGACAGGTCTATCTCTCTTTCCTGAAATGCTCCTCGTTCTATTTTCTACTTTAATTAACTTTTGTACTCCCTGTCCTCCTCAAGATGGAATTCTAAGTGCCTGAAGCAGATTCTGGAATTTTCTTAATTAAAATTTAAGGGATGTAAAATACCTTGTTTTACTGTTCCACACCTTAGCTCATAAAAAACAACCTTTCCTGCTTTATAATTTTTTTTCAGTTTATCACATCAAGCAACTTATACTACTTATGTCTCACCATGTCAAATATCTCCAGCTATCTTCTCATCTTTACAAGTGTGGTACAACGGTCAACAAATATTTTAAAGCATCTCCCATTTCATGTTTTAGTTTTGGGTATTTTCAGAAACAGAATAATGATGTAGCATTAAATATGTCTTGTTACTGAGATGTAGAAGAGACAATTTAACTTCAGCACAGTAGCAAAGAAATAGCACCAGTGAGTCCGTATTTCTGAATTTTTATAGTAGCATATTAATTGGAGACAGAAAGTTGTAGATGAGTTAGTTGTCATTTTACTCCTTGTATAGAAAACACCTACAGTATTGTTTAAACTTACTGGACAATAATTCTTTCATGTCTGTTGAAGACTGTTGTTTCCTTGCCACTCATATTTTCATCACAAGGTAGAATCATTATTATTAACCTAATAAACCAACTCAGTGATGCAAATTAAAAAACATTACCTCTGTGTATGCACCATTTTAGAAATGTTTTCCCCCCGCTTTTCAGATAAAACAGTTGCTTCTAAAGAAGTTATCCAGCAGTGTTTTAGAAAGAATGATTAGATTCTTAAGAGTCAGATTAAAAAATACTGATTAATGTGTAAATATAAGATACATTTTGCCATGGCTATACATTCTGTAGAATCAGTGACCTTCTCAGCAGAAGAGAATGCATTAGTGGAAGTCAGACAATTTCTATTTAAAATTCAAACCTGGAATTTTAAAACCAAAATGAAACTAAGCCTATTTATACATATGTATGCACTTAACAGCATATGTATGCCTAAGTGTCCACATATATTTGTATTTATTCATTGGGATTATAAAACATATTTTAATATCTACTTGGAAATAATATGCCAATCTAAACTACATTCTGTAATGACATCTTTCCTTTTACCTTGTCTGAGAAAAAGAGGAATGAAAAATTATGCAACAAAAAGTTATTTACAAGTACTTTCAACATATCAGAAACTAAAAAGCAGCAATGTTATACAGAAGAGGCTTCAGATCAGAAATATTTCAACCTTCGCTTTATTGAATTATGACATCAAGATAAAGTGTATTTAATTTCTTCTTCTTATGACAAAAACTAAATTAGAGCTAAACATTTCCATACTGACATGGCAACCAGTGGTATTTTGTGGGTTTGGGAGATAATAACGGGTAGGTTTGACTGACAGCCAAGAACCAGGGTTTGGTCATCTTTATGTTGAAGGTAACAGTTAAACTATAACTATCCCCTGAAATGTTGTCAGGCATGTTAATTAGCTTTAGCAAGACATCAGAAATAATTTCACTAAAACTGAGGACTAAACTAAATCATAGGTGGCCACATCAGCCATGGTTTTTCAGTTTTACTGCTGTCTTTTATGCTTGAGCTATGTAAACTCAGGAAAGATACTATTATATCATTGAAACATAGTAATGATTCCATTTACAGAGTACTAAAAAGATACGCCCTAAAACCGTATTGAAAAAGGATATGGGAACTCAGACAGAGGTTCTGAGCAGGCACGCAGCTGTGCAGGTCTCTGGCTGCAGCGAATGCCTGAGCCTGGCACTGGTACCAGACGGAACCAGTGGCTCCGCGTGTGTGCGGTGTGAGCAAATCAATGATCTCCTTAGGCAGGTGGTTAGACTGACAGAGGAGGCTGAAAGACTTAGAACCATCAGAGAATGTGAGAGCGAAATAGATTGGTGGAGCCAAACCCTGAGGCAAGGCCAGAAAGAAGAGGTGCTAGAAGAAGTGACGGATCCCCTCCCCTCCTGTCCTCAGACAGAAGGAGAGAACGTTAGGGACATGGAGGAATGGAGGGAGGTCCATCCTCGGAGAGGCAAGAAAAAGCCCTCCCAACTCCCTCCACCCTCCGAATTGCCCTTGAAGAATAGGTATGAGGCCTTGGAACTCCAGGGACAGGAAAATGAAGCTGGAGTGACAGATTTGTCTAGTGAACCGCCTAGGACTTGTCGCTCAGCTCCACAACTTAGGACTTCTTCAACTAAGAAGGAAAGGAGGGTAATTGTGGTGGGAGACTCCCTTCTGAGGGGAACAGAAGGGCCCATCTGTCGAGCAGACCCATCCCACAGGGAGGTCTGCTGCCTCCCTGGGGCTCGCATTAAAGATGTTAAAATGAAATTCTCTAGTATGGTAAATCCATCTGATTACTACCCACTGCTGATTTTTCAGGTTGGTAGTGATGAAATTATTACAAGAAATGTAAGGGAAATGAAGAGAGATTTCAGGGCCCTGGGACGGCTACTTAGGGGGTCTGGAGCGCAAGTCGTGTTTGCCTCCATACCTCCTGTAAGAATGGGTGGAGAGATAAACAGGAAGAGTTTACTTATCAATGAATGGCTACAAGACTGGTGCCAAAGGCAGGGCTTTGGTTTTTTTGACCATGGGCTGCTCTATGAGACACCTGGCCTGATGGTGGCAGGTGGGATGCACCTGTCACAGAGGGGGAAAAGGCTTTTGGGGCAGGACTTAGCAGGGCTCATTGAGAGAGCTTTAAACTAGATGTGAAGGAGAAAGGGGAGAAAACTGGGTCTGTTAGGGACAAGCCCAAGAGAAACATACCAGGGCCTGAAGGGGGGTGGTCTAAGAAGGATTTGGTCCTACTAGTGTGCTCTACTTGTTTCCTGAAATGCTTGTACACCAATGCACGCAGCATGGGCAATAAACAGGAAGAGTTAGAGGTCTGTGTGCGGTCTAAGGGTTATGATCTGGTAGCAATAAGAGACATGGTGGGACAGCTCACACGACTGGAATGTGGCCATGGATGGCTATGTGCTTTTTAGGAAAGATCGGTCAGTGAAGCGAGGTGGTGGAGTTGCTCTTTATGTGAGAGAGCAGCTAGAATGTATCGAGTTTTGTGCAGGGGCTGATGAGGGGCAAGTTGAAAGTCTGTGGGTAAGAATTAAAGGGCAGGGTGGTATGGGTGATACAGTTGTGGGGGTCTACTACAGGCCTCCTGATCAAGATGAGGAAGTTGATGAGGCTTTCTACAGGCAGCTGAAAGCAGCCTCACAATCACAGTCCTTGGTCCTCATGGGAGATTTTAACTACCCCAATATCTGCTGGAAGACTTACACAGCCAGCCTTTCACAGTCTAGGAGGTTCCTCCAGTGCATTGATGACAACTTCTTAATGCAAATGGTGGATAAGCCGACTAGAAGAGGAGGGCTGCTGGATCTTGTGCTCACCAACAAGGAGGGCCTTGTTGAAGCAGTGGTGGTCAATGGCAGCCTCGGCTGCAGTGACCACGAGATGGTGGAGTTCAGGATCCTGTGTGGGAGGAACAGAATACCCAGCAGGACCAGAACCCTGGACTTCCACAGAGCAAACTTCGGCCTCCTCAATCAATTGCTAAGGGAAGTCCCATGGGACAGAGTGCTAGAAGGTAAAGGGGCTCAAGATAGCTGGACAACATTCAAGGACCACTTCTTGCAAGCACAGGATCAGTGTGTCCCAATGGGTAGAAAATCTAGTAAGGGAGCTAGGAGACCAGCGTGGTTAAAAAAGGAACTGCTGGGCAAACTCAAATGGAAAAGGAAAATCTATAGATCATGGAAGGAGGGGCTGGTCACTTGGGAGGTGTGGGTAGTTAGGGTCCGGTGGCCGGAAGATTTTGCGCTGTACGGAAAGATAAGGCCCCTCTCCTAATAGCCAATAGCACTTAGTTCACGATGTAAGCAGACGGAAGTGACACCACAGACCTAACTCATATAAACACCACGGTAAACACTAATAAACGCCATTTGCCATCCACCACATTGGTGTCTGTGAGCTGATGGACCGAGCGGCCTGGGGTTGGCCGCCGTGCCGTTCTTGAACCAGGTCGTCACGCCTTTCCCCGAAAGGCAACAAGTGGTGCCGAAACCCGGGAACACACCTGGAATCGGGAAGTTCACCTGGAGTCAGGAAAGCGGCAGCCGGAGTGGCAGGACCGTCCCGGCGGGGAGGAGCGGACCGACAAGGAGGATGGAAGCCCTTGTTAAGGTCGTATTGCAATTACATAAGCAGTGGGGTATAGATTGTAAGGCTAAAGATTTTACTCTCGCCGTTGCGAGGCTTTTGGAAATCGGGGTCATTGACCAGCCGGTAGATATTCTCCACCCTGAGGTGTGGGACAAATGCACTAAAGCGTTGGCTAAGGAGACGATGCTCTCGGGTCGTGGGAAGCACCTTAAGTCGTGGGGGAAAGTCGTGCAGGCATTGCAGAAGGCTATACAGGAGCAGGAGACCTGGAGGGCGGCAAAGAACTGTTTGCTGGCCACCCCGAAGTTGGGAGTCGGGGCAGCCACACAGACTTTGCACCCCCTGAGTGATGATGGTTTTGCTGAGTCTGGGGAGGGTTTGAGGGTGGCGGAGCTGAGGGAGGGTGATGCGTCCCCTCAGTCTCCGGACCCCGACCCGCTTACGGAGGGACAGAAAGCAGCTCAATCCTTCTGGGGCGGGTTGGCGGAGGAGGCTCGGGGCGCCGCAGAGAAAGCAGAGTCTGAGGAGGTTCGGGCTGAACCGCCGCCCTATACACCCCAAAATGGCACTGAGCAAAAAAGGGGGGAGCGAGGTAAAGATGCCCGTGGTGGTAAAAGGGAGGAAAAGTTGGTATCAGCAAGTGCACACAGAAGGAGGGGGGAGGTGAAAGAATGTGAGGGGAGTGTGAGCAAGGCGGAGGAGGATGGGACCGTGAGTGAGGCGGAGGAGGACGGGAGCAGGAGTGAAGGGCAGAAAGCCAACTGGAGTCGCTATCTGAAAAAATGCCTTTGTAGGGCAAATCCCCCACCAAGCCGGGCGCAGAGCAAGCCGGGAGGGGGGGGACGAGCCAAGGGGGAGGGAACAGCCCCGTGGGCGGTGCAGGAGCCTGGAACGGCCCGCCCGCAAGGGGAGTGAGCGGGGCCAGAGCCCAGAGCAGCCCGCCCGCAAGGGAAGTGGGCGGGGCCGGAGCTCAACAAAAAGGTACTGGAAACTGGAAGTAGCCGGTCAGTCGAGCTCTGACTTCGGATCGGACACAAGCCGGGATGAGTGGCCGGTTACCGATTCAAATTCAGAGGAGGAGGAAATGAGAATATATACAGTCAAAAGCAAAAACATTCTCAGCCCAAATAAAAAGGGACCGTGAGGGAAAAACATCCCTGTCACCGACTGGAAGAGAGTAGAGGTTCTGTGTGCCGATTGGGTCCCACCGGCCACGCTAGCATTCCCGGTCTGGGTGACGGACAGGGGACAGAGGGTCCACTCACCAATAAACCCTAAGGATATACAAGCAATTGTTAAGGCAGTTGCGGAAAAAGGGCTTAATTCTGCCACGGTCCCCACCCTCATAGGTGGTGTCTTGAGTTTCTGTTCACAGGACCAGATTATCAGACGCCCCCGTGACTCGTACACCTCGATGGCAAGAGAGGACAACAAGTCGATAAGCATCCTGTCCGCACCAGAGAGCTCCACACTGGCAGAACCCAAGCAACGGCGACATAGCCCCTGTGGCGGGGGGCTACGACGTCTTTGTGTGATCTTGATTTTAGAACTTGTCACCACAGGACAGGTAACATTAGGTCACCTTCACCAGCCATTTAAATGGTCACTCCTTCGAGTCAAGGATCAGCAGGTTATCGCAACTCAAATAACATCAGGTGCGCCAAGTTTTAGTGCCACTCTCTGCCAGCTTGTCCCAACACACAGATGCACGGTAGACGTAGTATTTTACATGTGTCCCAGCTCAAACCCTGGGAAAGGGTATTGTAACTCCCCTAGCCAGTACTTACAGTTGGTTACTTGGAAAAGTTTGGGGAGTAAGGCACTCAGAGCCAGGGACAGACTGAGCTGGCTTAATCCTCATAAAAAAGGAGGTTGTCCCGAATGATCCGCTGCCAGTAGGCCCCAACCAAGCAGTTATCAGCAAAGCCCTGACTATCCCTAATCAGAACTATGTGACTAAAAAGACGGACAATCAGGAAAAACTGACAAAAGCTCCCGTGACAACACACACCACCAAAATTCCTGATAGAGAGTCGCTCTGGAAAATGATGCAAGCTAGCTACCAAATACTGAACAAAACTAATCCAAATCTCACAGAGCATTGTTGGCTGTGCTACGGAATAAAACCACCCTTTTATGAGGCTGTAGCAATAAATAACACACCCCTACAAATGAATGGTTCAAATCCGGCCCGGTGCATATGGGAGACAGAAAAGCAAGGGATCACACTAGCACGGGTGGTGGGAAGCGGCGTGTGTGTAGATAAAGTCCCCAAGAACAAAGAACAACTGTGTGATAGTAAGGTACAAGGTAAAATCCCTGCAAAGTGGTTAGTACCGGCCGACAATACCAAGTGGGTTTGCTCTGTCACGGGAGTTACACCTTGTCTGTCGTTGGACAAATTTGATGAATCCTCAGAATATTGTGTCCAGGTAGCTATAGTCCCTAAAGTCTTTTACCATCCCAAAGACGCTGTCTATGACTCTCTGATTACCCCAGAACATCATCTGTCAAAGCGAGAACCCTTTACAGCACTAACAATAGCTACCCTAATGATCTTAGGAGGGGCGGGAGTAGGCACAGGAGTGGCATCCATGGTCCAACAGAATAAAGAATTCAGTGCCTTGAGGATGGCAGTGGATGAAGACCTGGCTAGAATTGAACAATCAATAAGTGCATTAGAACAATCACTCAGGTCACTATCTGAAGTAGTGCTGCAAAACTGGAGAGGACTAGATCTAATGTTTTTACAGCAAGGGGGAGTGTGCGCTGCACTAGGGGAAGAGTGTTGTGTATACGCGGACCACACCGGATAGTGAGGGACACGATGGCCAAACTGCGAGAGGGGTTGGAAAAACGGAAAAGGGAACGAGAGGCGCAGGAAAGTTGGTTTACATCCTGGTTTAACTATTCACCTTGGCTGACCACCCTGATATCCACCTTGATAGGGCCAGTCGCAATGATTCTGATAACCTTGATCTTTGGACCCTGTATACTGAATAGGCTCATGGCGTTTGTCAAGAGCCGGCTGGAGAAGGTTGACATCATGCTGATAGAATGCCAACAACTGCTTTAAGAATGTTTTTCTTCAGAATTTCCTGTAGCTATCTCTAGAGATACCTCATTACTTTCAACTACCTCCTGGGAACTTAACCTTGCAAGTCCAGTTAAGGACAATAGAAAGGGCTTTTTCAAATACATAGCCAACAAAACTAATACCAGAGGCAATATAGGCCCACTGTTGAATGAGGCGGGTGCCCTGGTGACAGAGGATTTAAAGAAGGCAGAGGTGCTGAATGCCTTCTTTGCCTCTGTCTTTACTCCTGCAGGCTTTCCTCATGAGCCCCAGTTTCATATAGCCCCAGTAGAAGTCAAGATAAAGGAAGAGTTTGCCCAGGTAGATGAGGATTGGGTTAGGGATCGGTTGAGTAATCTGGACATACATAAATCGATGGGTCCGGATGAAATGCATCCAAGGTTGCTGAGGGAGCTGGCAGAGGTCATTGCTAGTCCACTCTCCATCTTCGGTAAGTCATGGGCAACAGGAGAGGTGCCTGAGGACTGGAGGATAGCAAATGTCACTCCAGTCTACAAGAAGGGCAAGAAGGAGGACCCGGGTAACTATAGACCGGTCAGCCTCACCTCCAACCCTGGAAAGGTGATGGAACAACTTGTCCTTGGCACTATCTCTAGACATATCAAGGAGATGGGGGTCATCAAGAGCAGTCAACACGGTTTTACCAAGGGTAAGTCATGTTTGACTAACCTTATAGCCTTCTATGAGGAAATTACGAGGTGGATAGATGATGGTAGAGCGGTGGATGTGGTCTATCTTGATTTCAGTAAAGCATTTGACACCGTCTCCCACAGCATCCTTGTAGATAAGTTGATCAAGAATGGGTTTGATGATCAGGCAGTGAGGTGGATCAAGAACTGGTTGAAAGGAAGAAGTCAGAGAGTTGTAGTCAATGGGGCAAAATCTAGTTGGAGGCCTGTGACTAGTGGAGTCCCTCAGGGATCGGTACTGGGACCAGTGTTGTTCAACATCTTCATCAACGACCTGGATGAGGGTACAGAATGTACCCTCAGCAAGTTTGCTGATGACACCAAGCTGGGAGGAGTGGCTGACACACCAGAAGGCTGTGCTGCCATTCAGAGAGACTTAGACAGGCTGGAGACTTGGGCGGGGAAAAACCTGATGAAGTTTAACAAGGGCAAGTGTAGAGTTTTGCATTTGGGGAAGAAAAATGTCATGCACCAGTACAGGTTGGGGACTGACCTGCTGGAGAGCAGTGTAGGTGAAAGGGATCTGGGGGTCCTGGTAGACAGGAGGATGACCATGAGTCAGCAGTGTGCCCTTGTGGCTAAGAAGGCCAATGGCATCCTGGGGTGTATTAGAAAGGGTGTGGTTAGTAGGTCAAGGGAGGTTCTCCTCCCCCTCTATTCTGCCTTGGTGAGGCCGCATCTGGAGTATTGTGTCCAGTTCTGGGCCCCTCAGTTCAAGAAGGACAGGAAACTGCTTGAAAGAGTCCAGCGCAGAGCCACTAAGATGATTAAGGGAGTGGAACATCTCCCTTATGAGGAAAGGCTGAGGGAGCTGGGTCTCTTTAGTTTGGAGAAAAGGAGACTGAGGGGTGACCTCATCAGTGTTTATAAATACGTAAAGGGTGAGTGTCAAGAAGATGGAGTTGAGCTTTTTTCAGTGATGACCAGTGATAGGACAAGGAGTAATGGATACAAATTGGAGCATAGGAGGTTTAAGGTGAATATCAGAAAAAATTTTTTTACTGTGAGAATGACAGAGCACTGGAACAGGCTGCCCAGGGAGGTTGTGGAGTCTCCTTCTCTGGAGACATTCAAAACCCGCCTGGACGCCTTCCTGTGTGATGTACTCTAGGTGACTCTGCTCTGGCAGGGGGGTTGGACTAGATGATCTTTCGAGGTCCCTTCCAACCCCTATGATTCTATGATTCTATGATTCTATGGAAAGCAAAAAAAAGAAAGTAAAACACCTGGGAAGTTTAGATAGTTAAAGGTAATCAGATACAACATATCTGAAGAGAAATTAATTAGATAGCAATGGAATGCTGAAGGGTTTACACACCTAGAAAACTCGTCTTCTCAATCCTCTCAGCAGTTATGGAAACTAGCTAGTTTATTTCTTGAAAGAACAATATTTTTAATGAAGAATGATGAGGTTATCTCAAAATTCCATTTAGTTTTTCCTCTGCTTTTGTAACTGAACTTCAGAGAAATCAGCTAAGTGGTTAGTTATTTTGTGCTTCATTTTGCACCATGCATCTAATGCACTTTCTTGTCACTTTCTGTGTATTTTACATGAGAGAGATGTTTAAATTGTGTTGTGTTTTTTTTTTTTCTTAATTTATATACACAAACTGGATTTTGACACTTCTATTCAAACCTAGCAGTGACTAACTGGTATTCTTATAGAATACTGCATAATAAAAAAATAGAAAGAATGGTGCAATAAAATTTGCAGGACATATTTAAGATTCTTTCTGAGCTCAAATTGCTTTATTCTGTTTTGAGTCTTCATAAGTTTTTTAATACAGTGTTAAAAGACTATCTAAAGAAGCGCATAAAATATCTAATCACATTACTATAACACTTGTAATTTGGTTTTACATGAAGTAAACTCTGTGCTAGATAAAAACCAAGGTCATTCTTACATGGAATATCTATCATCTAACAGTTATGGTAAACCAAGTTAATGCTAACATATACCAGAATTTTTTTTTCTTTTAAAACATTACTTCTCCAGAAAAGCAGATTTTCCATTAATAAATAAAATCTTAGTTTAAAATCAGGAATTATAGAACCTTTAGATCATTAATTATTCTACGAAAATGTGATTTCTTTACATCCAAGTTCATCTGTCTTTAACAATGTATGCATTACCACAAGATATGCAGAACTGATTTATCAAGAAATATTTTTTTCTGGGGAAAGTGACAAGTTTAATAAGGGATGAAAATTTAGTAAGACTTTAATTTATGCAATTAAATAATTACCTGCTAACCAACATCCATAGAAATTCAAACTCACACATCCTGACATGCCTCATAAAGCAAGAAAATGAGACAGGACAAGGGAAATAAGAAATGCTGATAATAGGTAACCTTATAAAGTGACCTAGCTGTTCAAAAACGAATACCCTTCTCACAATGCGTATGTTCAGAAAACACACTGAGGATGTTGGTTTTTTCTGTCTCATTAAGTAAATTCCCAGCACTACTAGTCAGATCTTGCAATGGTGACATATATTCTGAAGGCTTTTTCAGGCTACCTCATATTTTTTTTTTCCTGATAACTCTTTATATGAGGTTTGGTTAGCAGTTAAGGAGTTGTTGCAGAATTAGTTGCAATAAGTTTTCTGGAGTTTTGTGAATATTCATGAAAATTCACTGACATTATTGGAACCAGGAAAATTTCTGGTATAATGTGGGATACAAAGTGTGGATTTAGAATTCTCTGAGGAAAAAACAGATATCACAGCCTGACTTTTATTTCTTCTAAATCAATTCATCAATCACAAGACTAGCAGGTAGAGGCATTGTAAAAGCACTAGTCCCAAGCAAATGGCTCCATGGGCCCTGCCTTAAGTTTTGTTCCTGAAAGGCAGGAGGCAGATTAAGCTCTAGGAGTGGAACAGATGAGGAAATATTTGACAGTTTTTATGAGATTTTGGATACAAAGTAAAAGTCCATGTGCTCAGTCGAGATGCAGATGCAAAGTTGTGCAGAAATACTTACGCATGAAGCATTTAGGAAATGAACGGACTCCATTTGCAACACACAGGAATTGTGATCTTTAAAAATATGCAGGTCTCATGCGCAGTTCAGTAATCATTTTGAGGATTTCGATTTTGGATTTGGGCTTCTGTTGTGATCAGTGGGACTGAAGTTCTGTATATCTGACACAGAAAGATTCTCATGTATCTAAGTCAGAGGTTAACAAGCTGCATTTCATTGAGTGAATTAGCAGCAATCAGTTCAAATGCATACAGAGTTTATCAATGTCAAATCCTATATATTAAATAAAACTTCTGATTACCTCTGAAATGCAAAGAAAATACTTTTACAGGAAAATTATGCATTTCTGTAGTGACCTCATGTCGTATGTCTAAATCACTGTTCAGAGGCTTGCCATGACCTTCCATTATTACATATAATAAAGAGACACAACACTATCTTTACCCTGATTTACAACTTTTTTTTTTTTTTTTTTTTTTTTAAGGCAATATAAGGCCCAGTCAATCAAGAAAATAGTACAGAGATTTAATAATATTTTTGTCTAGGATTTCACAGCAAGTATGCAGTTGAATTATCGTATTATTTAGAACACCAAAACCTCTTTTCTAACAAGGAAATGTGCTCTGATTTCTAAGTTACTAAACAAAACAAAGAAAATAATGTTTAATCTTCTAAAGATTAAAAAGGTTAAACCAGATCCATATGAAGTATCACTCACACATGAAATCAGTGCACTGGGAAAAATTATCCAGTTCACGCAGCAGGCTAAATTTTTCATTAACTTTAAGCTAGCTTACGTGTTATGCCATAGCCCATTCCCAGTTCAGTTAAAATATGATTTCTTGGTTGAACAGGCATTTCTCTTTTCTGACTATTTGTTTAATTTCACAAATGATTTATTAAGCTTTATTTATATTACATTTAGTATGGATTTTATTGAAAGAACGTGTGTTTCTTTCCGTTATTGAAGAACACTACAGCATTCACTTGACCTATTTACTTGATAACTGCACTTTGTATAATGATTATCTGTTGGAGACAAATGGCTACTATTGGCTGGTATAAATTATTAATCACTAGTTTATTCGTTCATAGGTCAAATCTGTAACACTGCAAAGTTTACTTTAGAAGTTGCTGGCACTTGTGTTACTAGAAAGAAAATTTGCAATGAATACTTCAGGTATCTCTCAGACTTTGAGGATGCAGTGTGATATTTGCTATTCATTGTAAAGTATTTTTAGAAGTATTGGTGTTTCATTGTGGAACAGAAAAAACCTTATACCACAGCAAAGCAGGGTGCAGAAAAGTTGTGTTTCTTGATACTGGACTTCATAAAACATTGTCTTACAGTATAGGTAATTATTCCACAAAAAAGTTATTTTAAAAAATAACAAATTCTGGAACAGTGACACATAGAAAGGCCTACACTTCAGAGAAAAACTGGCTACAAGAGTTAAAGCCCCAGCTCTCTCACAGAAGGAAAAAACCCACTGTTCTGAAATATGATTAATTATAAAATCTGTGATGTTATTGGACTAATTTAAACAAATCTTTAAAATGGTTTGCAATCAATTTACTTCTTCTGCATCTCTTTCTTAACTAGAGTTTTCTATGTAAAGATATTCTACATACCTTGTATTTTCCATAAGCTATCAAAAAGTCTTATAAATATTTATTTACTAAAGGAGGAGACAAATGCATTTTATGCAATGGACTGAGTAGGTACAAACTTTAAATTATGTAAAATTTCCATGAGGTATGCAGCTCATTGCTGATTTTAATCTCTTTTGAATATAACAGCATCAATTCTGTAGTCATCCTGATATACTATGCATCATTTAGGTCCAAAAACGCATATTCCTGGGACAGGCTTCAAAGAGATTTTTTGTTTTAATTCAATTAATTTTAAAAGAGGTCCAGTGATTTGAAAGTAGTCAGAAGGCTGACATTTTTGTCAGAAGGAATTTCATTTTAATAAAGAAAAATGAAGTCAGCCCTTATTTTAGTGAAGAGGAAAAGAACAGCATCCTGTTTAACCCATATCAGATTGCTAGTGTGTGATTTTCCCTGCAAAACGAGGTGAGAGAAATTATATTATTGTTTCTGTTATTCTAATGATTTCTAGATTCTTTTCATATGCTTTAAAAAGGCAAACATTTCTGGTTTGTGTGAAACTCCTCTTTCAAAGTACAGGTAGTCAAGTGAAATCTGACTTTAAAATCAGCAGTGCATCAGCAGAATTCTGCCAAAAGGAAAATCAAGTATTGTGGTGTCATTTTACCTTCTTCCTTTCACATGCTTTCAATAATTAAAAGCCTTACAGATTGCTAGCCTTCCAGGCATTTCTACTGAGGTCAATAAAGATGCTCACACTTGAAAGTTATTTTGAAAGAAGAATGACTACAAAATATATACACCCAAATATATATATATATATACATATATATATTACGCATACCTAAAGTGTGAATTTGTCAGTGTTTAACATTTTACAACTAAAAAGAATGGAAAAAAAAAACAAAACAACTTCTAAATGAGTATTTTATTTAGGAATATGTGTTGAGCTTTTACCTCTATCACAAGATTTTGTTGTAATTGTCACCTTTACAGAAGTCACAATTCAGCAGAAACTAAGAAAAGGCAGCTGCTTTTTTTTTTTTTTTTTTTTTTTTTTCTGGGAAGGTAAGAGATATACTTGTAAGAATCAACAAGAATATAGAGAATGGCTGAAAAAGATATTTAGTAGGTATTTCAGACTGATGGTACCTGAGAGAGAGAGTTGTAGCAACAGCACACAAGCAGATTGAAAATTGTGAGAAGTTTTAGAAGGAGTTAGAGTAATAGAGGATGAAAGGGACAATGATTGCTTGAGGAGGTGGGTTAGAAGGAACTCAGAGAACAACTGTCATGTGAAAGATTAGTATTACAAGCATTGTGGTGAGCTGAGAGTGGCATGATACGAGGAGATTAGACAGAGGAATAAGAAATTACTTCACATGGGACACACAAAGGAAATTTAGCTGTACAAATTACAGAACAAACACAGCTTCAGGTACAAATAAACCATATTTTGGGGGTTTTGGCAATTTTTTTTTTTTTGGGGGGGTTGTTTATTTGTTTTAGAAGCAAAAGTGACAATGTCCCTTTGTCAGGCTACCTGGACAGAGGCTAATCTCTTAGGAAACACAGGAGTGGATGAGCAATGTTGGCAGTGGTGGGGAGGACAGGACACAACATAGGATCCCATATAGTCCACACAGAGTCAGGGGAAGTCTCTGGCCTGGATGTCCCAGGTGATCTCAGCAGGGTCTGCAGTACATTGGCCTACCTGTGACCCTCACCCCTCATAGGACCATGTTCCTGCACTGGCAGGACTGTAGCCAAGGACATTATATATATATAATCTGTATGTATCTGTGTATATATTTATGTGTTTATACATTTTCCACTAACGATCTTTCATTCTAACAGTGCATACTGACTGATGCAAATACTTTAAATTGCTTCACAGTAAGCCACTTGTCTTGAGGAATAACTTAGAAACTAAACAGCAACTAAGAACTCATTTCATCAGAATAACACCAGTCTAACAGCTCAAGAGGCATTTATTCCTAAAAAGATCCTGAGGTAGTTGATGCTGGTATCACATTAGTTTTTAAAAAATTTGGCAGCAACATTTCACAAGGTTTTGTCTGAAATGTTAAAGACCTGTCAAGCCCACTGATCAGATTCAGTGTAAAGCTGAGAGTTCAATACTTGGTGTCAAGAGATAACTCTAGTGTCTTAGTAAATCTCTCAAGAAGTAGCTTTGCAGCTGGACAGGATTCTACCGTAAAAATGCCTTATTCATCAGCTTAAATAAACACAATTTCATTACTGAAAAAAAAGAGTTATTTGCAAAAATAATGTCAATTACTATTGTAAAGTCACATTTGAAATACTTAGGGAAGGTGGAGATTAAGTGACATAAGCTTTTAGTAAAAAGACTTCTGAAAATCTTCAGAAAATAATAAAAAAAAAAAAGGCCTTTTGGAGTGCAATATGGACACAGAAAAAAATGAGAGAAGACCATGCATTATTTTTTTTAAGTAAAATAATATTACTGAACTAATCTGGTTGGTGGGTGATTTTCCTAACTTCATGTAATTATTTCAAATTGGAAATAGAAATAGCAAAAATATTTTAAGAGAGCAGAGATACACATATATCCAAGAAGACAAGTTGATACCAGAATATAACATAATGCAAAATGTGGTTGTCTTTTCTAAGATACATAAATGAACTCTGAAACCAGAGGCAAGAGAGTAAAAGCAAACTAACCAACTAATCCCAGGAAACCTTAGCTATGTTGGATGAAGGAAATTAAACTACTACAATTCAATATGTAACACAGGCACATGAACACATTTAAAAATTGCAGGTAATGTCATTCACAAGAACTGACAGAGCACTCATAGAGACACCTTTTCTATCTTAGTTGTCAGTGTAGTCTTGAGCAGTAGAATTTTTGGTATATCTTTAACAGACTGCAGTATCTTCTGAATTCTCAATAACTGACTTGTTCTCAATCACTGAAAGCTACACTCTTGCGATAACTGTGTACACCACAAACCACTTACTGAAGGAAACACTCAAGCATCAAACAAATATAATTTCAGAAACCTGGCACAGTTTGCTTCCTAAATAGGCCATCTTAGCTTCCAAATAAAAAATATAATAAAATCCATAGCATTAGAAAAAACATGTATTATGTAGTAATATAACTTGCAGATTGGTTAATTTTATATCTGTGTTATTTCTTAAGACATAGTAACTTTGATCTGTTTTGCAAAATATAGGCCTACAACTCAAACATTATAGGCAGCAAGTTACTGACGGAGTTCACCCAGGTGCTTCAAGAATTTTTGCATTGCACGTATTCAGCTTACGATGGAGTGGTTCATACTTACTGAAAGGTTTTAAAAAGGGCAAAAAGTCCTTGGCGGTTTTATTCCCTTCACATCTACGAAAACTGTGATCAGAATAAAAATAAAACTATTTCCCTCCATTTCTGAATAATATGTCCTAGCGAAATTTTCACCTTTTTCTCTAGCAAAACAGCTTTCTGTACCAAAGATTATATAAACTGAACTTGATTGTAATTCTAGCTCTCAGGGGAATCTGCTTGCAGTCTGGCAGCTCTTTGATTTGCAATACTTTTATTTCATAGCCTCTTACCTGTTTCATAATTTACACTCTCCTTCCCTATCCTTGGAAACAAATACTTTATCTCAATTGCAGACCATATTGACAACAGAAAATAAATGAAAAGGTGTACATTTTCATGGAATCAGAGAATGGTGTTGGTTGGAAGGGACATTAAAGATCATCTAGTTCCAAACCCCCTGCATGGGCACAGACACCTCACACTAGACCAGGTAGCTCTAAACCCCATCCAATCTAGACTTGAGCACATCCACTGAGGGAGCATCCACAGCTCCTCTGGACAATATGTTCCAATGTGCCACCACCCTCACACTAAATAATTTCTTCCTTGTATCTAACCTAAATCTACCCTCTTGCGGCTTAAAACTATTCCCTCTCATCCTGACACTGCACGTTTTTTGCTAAAAGTCCCTCCCCAGCTTTCCTGTAGGCCCCCTTCAGGTACTGGGGTGGCTGCTAAAATATGTCCCCAGAGCCTTTTCTTCTTCAGGCTGACCAACTCCAACTCTCTTAGCCTGTCTTCATAGCAGAGATGCTCGAGCCACCTGATCATCTTCTTGGCTCTTGTCATGACTTGATCCAACAGCTCCATGTCCTTCTTATTTTGGGGACCCCAGAAGGGGACAGAGTGCTCCAGGTGGGATCTCATGAGAGCAGGGTAGAGGGGCAGAATCACCTCTCTTGACCTGCTGGCCATGCTTCTTTTGATGCAGCCCAGGATACAGTTGACCTTCTGTGCTGCAAGCACACATTGCCAGCTCATATTGAGCTTCCCATCAATTAACACCTCCAAGTCCTTCTCCTCAGGACTGTTCTCAATACATTCTATGCCCAGACTGTATTTCTGTTTAGGACTGCCCTAACTCATGTGTAGATCTTTGCACTTGGCCTTGTTGAACCTCCTGCAGTTGGCACAGGCTCATCTCTCAAGCCTGTCAACATCCCTCTGGATGGCATCCCTTGGACACTGAGCTGTTGACAGCAACTCTTTTAGTTTGACCATCCACCCAATTCCATATCCACTGACTGGACTGTCTCTCAAGTTCATGTCCCTCCAGTTTAGCAACAAGGATGTCATGCAGGAGAGTGTCAAGCGCTTTGCACAGTTTCAGGTAGATTACACCAATTGCTCTTCCCTTATGCACCAAATATGCAACCCCGTTGTAGAAGGCAAACACATCTGCCAGGCACAACTTGCCCTTAGTGAAGCCATGTTGGCTGTCACAAATCACCTCCTTTTTTTCCATGTGCCTTGGCATAGTTTCCAGGATGATCTGCTCCGTCATCTTGCTCGGCACAGAGGTGAAGCTGACTGCGCTATAATTCCCTAATGCTTCTTTTTTCTCCCTTTTAAAAAATGTGAGCTTCCCCATCTCCAATCAGTGGAAACTTCACAGCACTGCCAGGACTTCTCAAACATGATGGATAGTGGCTTGGCAGCTTCATCTCTCGGTTGCCTCAAGACCACAGATATATCCCATCAGGTCCTATGGACTTGTGAGCCTTCATGTTCCTAGATGGCACCTTGAACCTGCTCTACTTCTACCATGAGTGGTTCTTCATTCTCACAGTCCCGGCCTTTGAATTCTCTGACTTGGATGATGTGGCTTGAGCCCTTCCCAGTGAAAACTGAGGCAAAAAAAATCATTGAGTACCCCAGACTACTCTCTATCCCACATGACCAGGTCTCCTGTTTCCTTCTAGGGAGGGCCCACATTTTTCCTAGTCTTCCTTTTATCACTGACATACCTACACAAGCCTTTCTTGTTACCCTTAATGTCCCTGGACAGGTTTAATTCTATCAGAGCTTTAGCTTTCCTAACATGATCAGTTGCCACTAGGACAATTTATTTGTGTACCTTTCAGGCTATCTGTCCTTGCTTCCACCCTGGTCCTCCTTTTAGTGTTTGAGTTTGTTCAGGAACTTCTTGTTCATCCATGCAGGCCTCCTGGCATCACTCCTGAGCTTGGAGGTGAGGATCCTTGAATATTAACCAGCTTTCTTGGGCCCCTCTTTGCCCCAGGGCTTTATCCCATGTTACTCTACCCAGCAGGTCCCTGAAGAGGCCAAAGTTTGTTCTCCTGAAGTCTAGGGTAGTGAGTTTGCTGTGTGCCTTCCTCCCTGCCTTAAGGAACTTCAATTCCGCCATTTCATGGTCGCTGTAACCAAGGCTGCTCTTGAGCTTTCCATTCCCCACCCACCCCTCCTTGTTAGTGAGAAGAAGGTCCAGCATAGCACATCTCCTCATTGGCTTCTCTATCACTTGAAGAAGGAAGTTACCATCAACACATTACATGAGCCTCCTGGATTGCTCATACCCTGCTCACACTACATGTGAAGCTATTCCTATCTGTGCATAAAGATTCCCACCCACTTGGTCTTCCTGGTCAGGTGGCCTGTAGTAGACGCCCACTATAATGCCCTCTTCCCCCGTCCTCCCTTTAATCATGACTCATAAGCTCTCCATTGGCTTCTCATCCATGCCCAGACAGAACTCCATGCTCTCCAGTCGGTCACTGATGTAGATCTCAGACAGCTCCTCCTCGTCTACTCTGCCTATCTTTAATAAAGAGCCATCCTTCCAGTTCAACACTCCAGCCATCCGAGTCTCCCATTCCATTTCCTGATACCAATAAGATCATGGCCCTGCAGGCACCTGCACTTCTCTAACTCCTCTTTTTCATTCCCCATGCAATGCATGTTTGCACAGAGACACTTAAGTGGGGCCTCCAGTGAAGCTGACTTATCAGCTGGAGTGGCTGGAATTCCTCTGAGGTATTTCTTTGGTGCTTCCCTGTTGGCTCTTAGTAGCTAAGGAGTGCCTGGCTCATCTCTGTAAGAGTGTATTCAGCCCATCTCCAAGCAACAGTTTGAGAGCTCTCACTAGCACTCCGTCCCTCTAACCTAACCTTGGCATGTCATCCCACAGCTTGTCACAGGCAAGCCTGATACTATCCCTGTGCCTCTTAAAATCTGGTTTAAAGATTTGTCAATGAGAGACACAACCTTCTGAGAAAAGACCTCACCCCTTTGAGAAAGGTATATCACTGACACCAGCAGGCTTGATGCTGTGTATATCAACCTATTATCAAAAAAACCAAGGTTGTGGTGGTGACACCAGCCATAGAGCCTATTTGTTCTTTCCTTCTAATTTTTTCCCCTAAGCACTTTTTGCCCATTTTGATTTTGGATGGTTAGTACTCAGGTAATGTCTATGTTTTGGCACTTCATACTATTTGCTACTTACATTTGCCCCACTGTTGATAGTTTTGAACTTTCCATGTGATTTCTGCATTGTTTCCTGAAGGCATATAGATAGCAGGATTGAATGTTACATCATAGTGTACTGAAGGAGTTGGCAGATCCACTCACCAAGCTTCTTTCCATCATTTAGCAGCAGTCACAGAATCACAGAATCACCAGATCACCAAGGCTGGAAAAGACCTTTAAGATCATCAGGTCCAGCCTATGACCTAACACCACCACATCAGCTAGACCATAGCACTATGTGCCACATCCAGTCTTTCCTTGAACACATCCAGGAATGGTGCCCCCAGCACTTCCCTGGCTTGCTGGGCAGTGGCCTGGGAGGTAGCACAAAGAAAAGTCCTCAAGAAAGTCCAAAAGGAGGATCCAGGGAACTACAGAGCTGTCAGTCTGACCTCTTGCGTGCCACTACACACCATATACAGAACAATCAGGTGATCAGGTCCAGTCAGTATTGGTTTATGAAAGGAAGGTCCTGCTTGACAAACCTGATCTCTTTCTATGACAAAATGACTGACCTGTTCAGTGAGGGAAAGGCTGTGGATGTTGTCTACCTGGACTTCAGTAAAGCCTTTGACACTGTTTCCCACTATAGTGTGATGAAAAACCTGGCTGCTCATGGCTTGGATGGGTGTATACTCTGCTGGATAAAACAGTGGCTGGACGGCTGGCCCAGAAAGTGATGGTGAATTGAGTTAAATCCAGCTGGTGGGCGGTCACAAGCGGTGCTCCTCAGGGCTCAGTGTTGCGACCACTTCTTTTTAACATCTTTATCTTGATGAGAGGATAGAATGTACCCCTGCTAATGACACCAAGTTGGGAGGGAGTATTGATGTGCCTGAGGGTAGGGGGGCTCCAGAGAGACTTGGACAGACTAGATTGATGGGCTAAGGTCCATTGTGTGATGCCCAACAAGGCCAAGTGCTGGGTCCTGCACTTGAGCCACAATGCAATGCTGCAGACTTGGGGAAGAGTGGCTGACAAGCTGTCCAGCAGAAAGGGACTTGGATGTTCTGATAGGCGACTGAATATGAGCCAGCAGTGTGGTCAGGTGGACAAGAAGGTCAATGGCATCCTGGCCTGTATTTGAAATACTATGGCAAGTAGGACCAGGGAGGTGATCATCCATCTGTACTTGGTATTGATAAGGCTACACCTCGAATATTGTGTCCAGTTTTGGGCACCTCAATACAAGAAAGACATCAAGGTGCTGAAGTGTGTCCAAAGAAGGGCAAAAAAGCTGGTAAAAGGCCTTGAGAACAAGTTTTATGAGAAGCAGCTGAGGGAAATGGGGCTATTTAGTCTGTAGAAAAGGAGGCTGAGGGGAGACCTCATTGCCCTCTACAGCTGTCTGAAAGGACATAGTAAAGAAGTAGGTGCTGGTCTCTTCTCACAAGTAACTGGTGATAGAACAAGAAGAAATGGTCTAAAGCTGCACCAGCGGAGGTTTATACTAGACATTAGGAAGAACTTTTTTACTGAAAGGGTGCTGCCCTGGAAGGCTGTTGAGTGACCATCCCTGGATGTGTTTAGAAGTTGTCTAGATATTGTGCTTGGGAATATGGCTTAGAGCTGGAGTTGGAAGAGAAGGGTTAATGGTTGGACTCACTGATCTTACAGGTCTTTTCCAACTTACGTGATCACATGACTTTGTGATCTTTTAAGCTTAGCATGGCTGTTGACGTTTTTTGGAAATTTTTTTTAAACATGCTCAGAGGGAATGCAAATAAAACATCTCATTTTCTTTTTTTCTCTCTCTCAGTTGCAAACTTTAGGGAATCACTAATATCCATACACACTTTTTACTATCTCTTGTGTTAGTCAGAGAAAAAGCCTATTTGCACCTAAATGTAATTTTCCAAAATGTTCCCTTATCACAGCAGCAAGAACAACTGATGCAACTGAATTATTTAGTCCTTGCTGTTATAGAAGGGAAAGGATAGTAGGTAGTCCTTGTAGATTTTTTTATTATTTTGTCTCCTATGCTTTAGCAGTCTGCTAAAGCCAAAAATCCTCACCTCATTCCACGAAGTTGGCAAGAAGCTTGTGTACATCAACTATTTTGAAACTGATAACAGACCTGGAAAAGAACTTTAACAGGAAACATAAAAAGGAAGATTATTACTTTCTGCTGTCCATCCTAGGAGCCACCTACTTCTCAATAACTCCTTTATGTGTCAAAAGATTTTAAAGACAGACCTTAAGATTTACTGAAGAAGTATGTGAAATATAAATTTATGTTGTGAGATTTCATGCTTCTGAATAGCCAGAAACACAAATTCATATGCATCACATTCCTTGCTTCTGAAGTGAAATGAACTAGCTTGTAAAGTGCTACAAATTATGTCAGAATAGTTATCCATATTACATGCACACATTTTTATATTTTGTTCTGTTAGAATACCATAAAATACCTTTGACAATAGTAGAGCTTTCTGCTAATGTGGTTGATCTGTCTACATGCTTAAATCCTGAAACCATTTACCTTATTTTTTTAACAGAGCTCTACATTTCAATGTAATTTGTATTTTTCATGTTTGCAGTAATAATTTTTGAAGTGAGGGAGGAAGCACCATGCTACAGATGGAAAAAAAAAAAAAAAAATCAAACTTAGGCATTTTATATTCTATCTTTTGTAAATACAAGAATGAAGTAGATGTTTAATAATTAAGTGTAGGCAGGAGATGACAAGGCATAATGGTATATTGCACCAGCTGTGAAGACTGCATACAGATTTTTTTTCCCCATCAGTCCATTTTTATATTATCAAGCTAGCATTCCAAGTGTCAGAAAATGTGTTAAAATACGATAGCAATAAGTAAGAATTCATCATTACTGAAGCTTCAAAAACTTTTACCTCTTTTACACTACAATCACACCTTCAAATGATAAAGCAAGAAATAAATTTAAGAAGTTACCTTATATCGTTCCTCATTTTGCAGGCACTGAATGACTAAGATATTTATGAACTCACATTGCAAACAGTATGCCACTATGATAGACAGCGCTCTTTTAAGTTTGAAGGACACATATACTTCCTATATCCACAACATACCCAAGGTAGATGCAGGCATTTTAAAATCTAGATTAGGTGAAAACCAAATATATATACATTATATATATATATGTAAGAAACCATGACTATCTGCTGGAGTAGGTTTGTTTCCTTCTCTCCTCCATTATGAAATGACTGTACACTTTGGTCAAACATACTGTAATTTTAGGAAGTAATGACCATAGTAAGAGCCAGATGCGGTCATTAAAGAAAGATGAGTAAGGGAAAGGGAAAGGGAAAGGGAAAGGGAAAGGGAAAGGGAAGAGAGAAGGAGGAGAAGGAGAAGAGGAGGAGAAGAAGAGATGGAGAAGGAGAAGGAGAAGGAGAAGGAGAAGGAGAAGGAGAAGGAGAAGGAGAAGGAGAAGGAGAAGGAAATTTAACCAAATGAGTGTGAATGCCTGGAATTTGCTTTAACGGACACTCTCTGAAGAAAAGAAAATTTCCAATTTAGTAATAGTGTTGATGATTAGATACTCCAAAATGCACATAGGCTTTTGGTAAGCAATTATTATTTATGCAATTCTTTAGAAGTATTGTGTACATTAAGTAGAAAAGTCTAACATTTTCTTTCTCTGTGAGAGGTCAATTGCATTTTCAGCTTCTTTGAAACTGCACTTGCAAATTCAGATGAAATGGACAAAACAAGTTTATTTATAGCAGATTTGGTAAGAAGTAGTTTAGGGGCAGTTCCTTTTTTAGTTTTCTAATTGGTATCTACACAATTTGTACTCAGATTAGTCCATGACAGATTAGATTCACTTATCTTCCCTATTATAACTATACCTACAAAATCTACTTTCTTGGAAAGCATTAACCCTCCATGTATCTTTGAGGCTTACTGCTATAAATTGATCACACCAGTTTAAACACGGGATTTAGCATCTGTAAGGGGACAGAGACTATGGCTTTCCAGGTTAATAATCTCAGGAAAGTACCTTACTAACCATGTTACTGAACTATACAAAATCATTAAAGAAAATAAATATCCAGTGCAATCATCTTCAGCAGATATATGGACTGAGACTGTGGTCAAAATGATCAGGTTGACGTCACACTGAGGTGACAAAACCCGATTTTCCCACACCCTTGTCAAAGCCACAGAGCTTAGACGTATTTTGTGACGGAATATTTTCAGGCTTTTCAGTGCAATAAGCTCAATTTTGCATAAAAAAATATGTAAAATAGAAAAACATAAATTAATACATTTAAGAGTATGGTTTCTCAGAATATCCAGTAAGATGGTCATGTTAGCTGTAGGTTCAAAATACCTGAAGTAGAGGAAGACTGCACTGTATCCTTTGGGAAAGAGGTGGAGGAGTATAAAACATTCACAAAGGATGGAAAAAAATAGGGCAAAAAAATTCTGTTCTTGATGCCCTTCTTGGAGGACCTTTAGACTTTATCACTGTGACCTCCATGGCTAAGAACCTTCAGAGACCATAGCCTTCACTGCAAGATCACAGAATCACAGAATGCCAGGCTGGAATGGACTTCAACAATCACCTGGTCCAACATTTCTGGGTACTAATATAGTTTATATGAGATGGCTCAGCACCCTATCAAGCTGAGACTTAAAACTGCCCAATGAAGGGGAATCTACTACTTCCCCTGGGGGACTACTCCCATGTTTGATTGTGCTCAGGGTGAAAAATTTACCTCTTTTGTCCAACCGGAATCTCCCCAGCAGCAACTTGTGCCCATTACCCCGTGTCTTTTCCATGTGACTACTTGTAAATAGGGAGTCTCCATCTTCTGGGTGGCTACCCTTTAAGTACTGGAACATGGTAATAAGGTCTTCCCAAAGCCTTTTTTCAAGGCTGAACAAACCCAGTTTTCTCAGCCTTGTATGGCAAGTTCTCCAGTCCTCTGATCATCTTTGTGGCCCTTCTCTGGACCCTCTCCATCCTGTCTGCATCCTTTTTGTAGAGTGGGGACCAAAACTGAACACTATACTCCAGGTGTGATCTGACCAGCACTGAATAGAGCGGGATGAAGACTTCTTTATCACTGGTGATATCGCTGGTGATGCCCTTGTTGATGCAGCCCAGCATCCTGTTGGCCTTCTTTGCCCCTGCAGCACACTGTTCACTGATGTTAAGCCTGTTATCCACCAAGACCCTCAGGTCTCTTTCCCCAGGGCTGCTCTCCAACCAGGGGGATCCCAGTCTGAACTGTACTCCTGGGTTATGTGTTCCCAGGTGCAAGACCTGACACTTCTCCTTGTTGAACTTCATAAGGTTCCTGCCAGCCCACTCCTCCAGGCTGTCTAGGTCGCTCTGGAGGGTGGCCCTCCCTTCTGGAGTGTCAACCTCTCCACTCTTCTTGGTGTCATCAGCAAACTTCATCAGGGTCCTCTTGATCCCAACATCCAGGTTACTTATGAAGATGCTGAACAGCATTGGACCCAATACTGAACCCTGGGGGACCCCACTTGTGACCAGCTGCCAGTTTGAGGGGGAGCTATTTACTATCTCCCTCTGGGTATGGTCTGTCAGCCAGTTCCCCACTCACCGCACAGATGACTTGTCAAAGCCTTGTTGTGTGAACAGTAATGGTTCAAACTGAAAGGGGAGAGATTTAGACTAGAAATTAGGAAGAAATTCTTGACTGTGAGGGTTGTGAGACACTGGTACAGATTGCCCAGAGAAGTGGTGACAGCCTCCTGCCTAGAACTGTTCCATGGTCAGGTTGGATGGGGCTTTGAGCAACCTGGCCTAGTCTGCAGCAAAGCTCTGTGGCCCGATATACAGCAGAAAGGGTCTAGAAAGACTGATTTCATGTAACTGAAATTGATTTCTGAAACTACTCCATAAAGAACACATTTTTATATATGGTCAATATAACTGTCAAAAACATTTCCACTTAAGGAAGGTGACCTGCAAGAATCTGTATGAGTACTGCTAACTGTATGCATAATGCTTGAAACATGCAGTTATCTTATTTGCTAAGGACAACAAAATGCATTGTTATATAGCCCATCGTGGTAATAAATATTTTCTATATAAATTCTTATTTTCTACAGTAACAGAAAATATTACATGATCTCTAATCCTTGAGGGGAAAACTTTACTGACATAATATTTGAGGTCAGTTATTTTCATAATCTTGTCGGAGTTCATTCTAATATAAATAATGAGTCTTATTTTAGAAACTGTGTGGGGCAAGCAAGCAGTTATGCTATTGTGTATTTAACAGCTCTTGTTTAATTAAAGAAGCTTTCAAAAACAAAATATAAAAGCTAATTTAAAACCAAACTTGATTAAATATTCTCTCTAAAGAATTTCCTTTACATATACAGCACCTATCTCTAGGTCAGATTTGCATGCAATACCAATTAATTATATTGGAAGTAGTGAAATACACTGGCTAAGCATAATTCATGAAATTATATTATCAAAATGTGTCTTCTGTGAAAAAAACATGAGATATGTTAAAATAACATTTGCGCTAACAGAAAACCGGTCTAAAATTCTTACTTAGGAAACCAAATTCAAGATTAGCATTTGCAAGCCCTCACCCTGTCCTTTGCTCTTTTCAGCTCTAAGCACTGGATAACAGTAAATCCTGTGGTTGAAGAACTCCAGAAGACACAAGGAAATAAATATATATCATTTATTATTAAACAAAACAAAGAGATTGTTGTTGTGTCTCTTATGTTTAACTCACATGCCAGCTTATATCTCTGCTTATATAGACTGGGATATAAATATGGGATATATATGGAACACAGAATACATTTTTTCAGAAGCTTTGATATAAGCTAAGAATAGCTTCATTTATTAATCCCTCGGCCTTCTCTAATTTAAGCAGTTTCTTTTAATATTATCTGTTCACATATACAAAACAGAGTAATTCTTGTGCTCAGGGCTGCACTGCAGAAGGCCTGAACAGTAAGTTAGACTAATCTCTTTTTCAGCTTTGGGTACCTGGGTGCATTCAAGTCCTGGTTCAAGTCATTAGTTAAAATAAATTACATCCTCTCAATCTGCTTCTCATCCCACTACTGGAAAATGATTGACAGCACCTGCCCTGGAAAGCATAGAAGAGCAACATGGAATTATATAGTTATACCCACAGTAAAAACTGAAAAACTTTCATATATTTATTAATTATTTGCAATGTGCAAAATGTCTAAGGCTTCCGAAGAAGTACAAATACAGAATATATGTCAGGGAGTAAAATTACTCCTTGAATTTTCATTTCAAGGCGCACTAGCATTCATGTAATGTAGTAGCTCTGTCCTGTGTGCTTAAGAGAGCAGTTACTCTAGGCCAAACTGGAATATACATGAAGAGTAGCTTTTGTATGTAAATGCTGAAAATGTAAAAAACAAAAACAACAGCAACAACTAAAACAACAAAAATCCCCACCTAAATACAAGAGTTCTCTGCAGATTTTCACCTATTATTATTTTGGTTTGATCCAATACTACAGATCCAGCAAGCCTCCATCAGTGTTTATTAGCTGAGGCACAAAGAAACTTGGTGAAATACTTTGCTAACTGCAGGCTTATCCCATGACGATAATGTAATCTGGAGAAATTACTTTGCCTTAAAAAAGGGGATATTTTAAAGATTGGTGTTTACTTAGCTTTGTTGAAACTGATTTAAACTAAATAGAAAATGCATTAGAAATATTTAGAGTTCTGAGGAAAATATTCTATCATACTGCAGTATCTCGTATCTTATTTTCTGATCAATTTAAGAGTACTAAAATAGGTACAGTTTTAGCTGTTTTTCTGTTTACTTTCTTCACTGCCAGCTACCTAAAGTATACACTCAGGTCTTGTACCATATTTGCTTTTACAGCTTGCTTGTCACATCAACAGGTTTATGATTTTGTCCTTCTGCTGATAAATTGACCCATGAGTGAAAAAAAAAAAACCCTGAAAATTTAATCCATTCTCCTTGGTCCAGTATCTTGAACACGAGAGCATGCGGCAGTGCAGAGCGGAGAGCGGCAGTGCCACCGGCAGCGGTGAGAGCCGCTCCTTTAATTACTGAGGATTAGAGAAGGGGCTGGGCTTCCCGGAGACTGTGAAGCCGGAGCAGAGCGAGGAGACCCGAGTCTGAGCGGGAATCCTGAGAGGAACAGGAAAGCTGACGTGGCTGAGAACGGCAGCAAGGTTTAAAAGCGGCCATCTCGGCAGCTCCTCAGAGCACGCGGCAGCGCAGAGCGGAGAGCGGCAGCGGCCTTCAAAGGAAGTGGTGCAAGGGCACGCAGAGAGCAGTGTGAGTGGAGGCAGGGAGCAGAGAACACTGGTAGCTTTCTCTAGCATGGAGACAACACGCCCTAAAACCGTATTGAAAAAGGATATGGGAACTCAGACGGAGGTTCTGAGCAGGCACGCAGCTGTGCAGGTCTCTGGCTGCAGCGAATGCCTGAGCCTGGCACTGGTACCAGACGGAGCCAGTGGCTCCGCGTGTGTGCGGTGTGAGCAAATCAATGATCTCCTTAGGCAGGTGGTTAGACTGACAGAGGAGGCTGAGAGGCTAAGAACTATCAGAGAATGTGAGAGCGAAATAGATTGGTGGAGACAAACCCTGTGGCAAGGGCAGAAAGAAGAGGGTATTGAACAAGTGATGGATCCCCTCCCTGCCTGTCATCAGAAAGAAGGAGAGAACTTTAGGGACATGGAGGAATGGAGGGAGGTCCATCCTCGGAGAGGCAAGCAAAAACCCTCCCAACCCCCTCCGCCCTCCGAATTGCCCTTGAAGAATAGGTATGAAGCCTTGGTACTTCAAGGACAGGAAAATGAAGTTGGAGCAATAGATTTGCCTAGTGAACCACCTAGGACTTGTTGCTCAGCTCCACGCCTTAGGACTTCTTCAACTAAGAAGGAAAGGAGGGTAATTGTGGTGGGAGACTCCCTTCTGAGGGGAACAGAAGGGCCCATTTGTCGAGCAGAACCATCCCACAGGGAGGTCTGCTGCCTCCCTGGGGCTCGCATTAAAGATGTTAAAATGAAATTCTCTAGTATTGTAAATCCCTCTGATTACTACCCACTGCTGATTTTTCAGGTTGGCAGTGACAAAATCATTACAAGAAACGTAAGGGCAATGAAGAGAGACTTCAGGGCCCTGGGACGGCTACTTAGGGGGTCTGGAGCGCAAGTCGTGTTTGCCTCCATACCTCCTGTAAGAATGGGTGGAGAGATAAACAGGAAGAGTTTACTTATCAATGAATGGCTACAAGACTGGTGCCAAAGGCAGGGCTTTGGTTTTTTTGATCATGGGCTGCTCTATGAGACACCTGGCCTGATGGTGGCAGGTGAGATGCACCTGTCAGAGAGGAGGAAAAGGCTTTTGGGGCAGGACTTAGCAGGGCTCATTGAGAGAGCTTTAAACTAGATGTGAAGGAGAAAGGGGAGAAAACTGGGTCTGTCAGGGACAAGCCCAAGAGGAACATACCAGGGCCTGAAGGGGGGTGGTCTAAGGAGGATTTGGTCCCACCAGTGTGCTCTACTTGCTTCCTGAAATGCCTGTACACCAATGCACGCAGCATGGAGAATAAACAGGAAGAGTTAGAGGTCTGTGTGCGGTCTAAGGGTTATGATCTGGTAGCAATAAGAGACATGGTGGGACAGCTCACACGACTGGAATGTGGCCATGGATGGCTATGTGTTTTTAGGAAAGATAGGTCGGTGGAGCGAGTTGGTAGAGTTGCTCTTTATGTGAGAGAGCAACTAGAATGTATTGAGTTTTGTGCAGGGGCTGATGAGGGGCAAGTTGGAAGTCTTTTGGTAAGAATTAAAGGGCAGCGTGGTATGGGTGATACAGTTGTGGGAGTGTACTTCAGGCCTCCTGATCAAGATGAGGAAGTTGATGAGGCTTTCTACAGGCAGCTGAAAGCAGCCTCACAACTACAGTCCTTGGTCCTCATGGGAGATTTTAACTATCCTGATATCTGCTGAAGACTTACACAGCCAGCCTTTCACAGTCTAGGAGGTTCCTCCAATGCATTGATGACAACTTCTTAATGCAAATGGTGGACAAGCCGACTAGAAGAGGAGGGCTGCTGGATCTTGTGCTCACCAACAAGGAGGGCCTTGTTGAAGCAGTGGTGGTCAATGGCAGCCTTGGCTGCAGTGACCACGAGATGGTGGAGTTCAGGATCCTGTGTGGGAGGAACAGAATATCCAGCAGGACCAGAACCCTGGACTTCCACAGAGCAAACTTCGGCCTCCTCAATCAATTGTTAAGGGAAGTCTGATGGGACAGGGTGCTGGAAGGTAAAGGGGCTCAAGATAGCTGGTCAACATTCAAGGACCACTTCTTGCAAGCACAGGATCAGTGTGTCCCAATGGGTAGAAAATCTAGTAAGGGAGCTAGGAGACCAGCTTGGTTAAAAAAGGAACTGCTGGGCAAACTCAAGTGGAAAAGGAAAATCTATAGATCATGGAAGGAGGGGCTGGTCACTTGGGAGGAATATAGGACTGTTGTCAGAGAATGTAGGGAGGCAACTAGGGAAGCTAAGGCCTCCTGGGAACTTAACCTTGCAAGTCGGGTTAAGGATAATAGAAAGGGCTTTTTCAAATACATAGCCAACAAAACTAATACCAGAGGCAATATAGGCCCACTGTCGAATGAGGTGGGTACCCTGGTGACAGAGGATACAAAGAAGGCAGAGGTGCTGAATGCCTTCTTTGCCTCTGTCTTTACTCCTGCAGGCTTTCCCCATGAGCGCCAGTCTCATATAGCCCCAGAAGAAGTCAAGATAAAGGAAGAGTTTGCCCAGGTAGATGAGGATTGGGTTAGGGATCGGTTGAGTAATCTGGACATACACAAATCGATGGGTCCAGATGAAATGCATCCAAGGGTGTTGAGGGAGCTGGCGGAGGTCATTGCTAGGCCACTCTCCATCATCTTTGGTAAGTCATGGGTAACAGGAGAGGTGCCTGAGGACTGGAGGATAGCAAATGTCACTCCAGTCTACAAGAAGGGCAAGAAGGAGGACCCGGGTAACTATAGACTGGTCAGCCTCACCTCCATCCCTGCACCAGGAACAGTGTGACCAGCAGGACCAGGGAGGTGATCCTGATCCTGACCACAGTATTAGGAAGGACATGGAGGTGCTGGAGGGGGTGCAGAGAAGGGCATCAAGGCTGATAGAGTCTGGAGAACCGGCTCTATGATGAGAGGCTGAGGGAGCTGGGGCTGTTAAGCCTAGAGGAAAGGAAGCTGAGGGGAGACCTCATTGCTCTCTAAAACTACCTGAAAGGAGGTTGTAGTGAGGAGGGTGTTGGACTCTTCTCCCTCGTGACTAGTGATAGGACAAGAGGAAATGGGGTCAAGTTGCACCAGGGGAGGTTCAGATTGGATATTAGGAAAAATGGCTTCACTGAAAGAGTGGTGAGGCATTGGAACAGGATGCCCAGAGAAGTGGTAAAGGCAGCATCCCTGGAGGTGCTAAAACAGGTAGACGTGGTGTTTCAGGAGATGGTTTAGTGGTTAGGGGTTGTAGGGTGGACAGTTGGACTTGATGATCTTGAAGGTCTTTTCCAACCTTGATGATTCTGTGAAAATACTTATTAACTTCGAGACAGGAATTTATTCTGTTTTAATAGGCACATAGTTAGAGTATTTCAATAACATCCTTTTTATAGACATCAAACTGTCGGAAGGAATATTGCATCTGGAGAAACATAACCCCCATTTTCAAAAAGGGAAAAAAGGAAGAACTGGGGAACTATAGACCAGTCAGTCTGGTAGGTCTGTAGTCAGTCTGGTAGTCAGTCTGAAGCTCTGTGCCCAGCAAGATCATGGAGCAGATCCTCCTGAAGGCTCTACTAAGGCACGAGGAAAACAAAAGGATGACTGGTGACAGCCAACACAGCATCCCAGAGGGCAAATCCTACCTGACTAATTTGCTGGCCTTCTGCAATGGGGTCACAGCATCAGTGCTCAAAGAAAGAGCAACTGACATAATCTACCTGGACCTGTGTAAAGCTTTAGACACCAACCCACCTGACATCCTAGTATCAAAACTGGAATGTTACGGATTTGATGAATGGACCACTTGGTGGATAAAGAATTGGCTGAATGGTCGCACTCCAAGACTTGTGATCAAGAGCTAAATGGCTAGATGGAAACCAGTAACAACTGGTGTTACTCAAGGGTCAGTACTAGAACCAGTGCTATTTAACATCTTTATCAGGGTGAACAGTGGCATTGAGTGCACCCTCAGCAAGTTTGCTGATGACACCAAACTGTGTGGTGAGGGTGATATGCTGGAGAGAAGGGAAGCCATCCAGAGTGACCTTGGCAGGCTTGAGAAGTGGGCTCATGCAAATTGCAAGAAGTTCAACTAGGCCAAGTGCAAGGTCATGCACCTGGGTCAGGGCAATCCCAAGCACAAAGACAAGCTGGGTGGAGAATGGATCAAAAACAGCCTGGACAGGATGGACTTGAGGGTGATGGTGGACGAGAAGCTAAACATGAGCCAGAAATGTGTGCTGGCAGCCCAGAAAGCCAACCATGTCATAGGCTGCATTCTGCTCATGCAGCAGAGTTGGAGCTAGATTATCTTTAAGGTCCCTTTTAACCCAAAACATTCTATGACTCTACGATTATGATCATACTCTATGATTAGGATCAATGAAACAAAACTTATGTGAATTCAGGAGAAAAGCAAATTGTAAATTCAAAAATATGGAAACTATAAAGCCTGCATAGGCGTCAAAAGCACACAGATAATTTGATGACACATTTTACATTACATCTGAACAAATCAGCATGTAACCACAACTACACAATAAAAACATCATGTTTATGGTCTGATAAGGATTCATTGATCACTCCTAAGTAATTGTCAAAAAGAAAACCTGCTATATTAGTTTTGTTTAATTCAGCTTATAATTGCAGTAAATTCTAATGCATTACACAATGCCATCACGTTTTATATCTGTTCCACACTTTGTGGGAGAGGGTTAGGTAAGTGAGGCAGAGTGGCACAGAGTTGTCTCTGGACATCAGCAAGAAAGGCCCAAAAACTAATGGACAACAAAATAGGTGATTTAACAAGACAGAATAAGATGAATGCTGATTGCAAGGAAGTCTTATTTCTCTTTAGATGCCAGGAACCCTGTCTTGGAGCAAAAGCAGACAGATGCTGATAAGCTTCTCTTGAGGGATCCATTTGCATATAATGCTGCACCAACGCAGGGTGCATCTTGCTCCACCAAACATTCATTTACTCAATATTTTAAGTAATCAACCCTCACTAATTAGCAAAGAATGCTAGTATTTCAACTGAATTTAATTTAAGTTTTATTAAAATATATAAAGATAAAACTTTTGAGCTCTGAAGTTATTATTCATAATTTACATTTAGGGAAATAAAAGAAACTTAAGGATTTGTTCTTCAGGTTTTGCTGCTAGTGAGCACAGCAGCAATTATCAGCTTTTCCTGGAGACACATATAGATGTAATAATTTGGTGAAACATGGTGCTTTCATACAGATCACTTAGACCATTGGTGTTCTGCAGATTCTTAAACCAGTGACATCCAGTGTGATATGCTAACTATACCTAAACCAGATTCAGATTTTGCATACTAATCTGATTCCTTTGATAATTTTTAAGGATTTGCATGTAAACCCCAGAGTGGCACATTGCTATGCATTTCTTCCCTCAGAAGAGGATAGCTTAGCTTCAACTCTGTATGAAAAAAAATTGGACTTAATGTGATATAGTGTACTTATTCTTCATGCATTTTTACATTCTGTGATTGAATTAATTCCACCAATTGCTAAACAATCACAAAAATCAGAAATAAGAATGAAACTGAATCTTATTTTGGTTATGTACAGGTTATGTACACACACACACACATATATATATATATATATAAAGAAAAATTACTTTAACACAGATTAGTTTATTTCAGTTACATTCTGTCTCTGACAGGCAGTAATTTTGAGATAAATACTGGTTAAGAATTCTGTAACTAAGGTATTATGTTTAGCACAGCTCCACTTGCATTTAGGCGCAAGAGCTTAAAAAACTCATGCATGTCTAGAACATTAGTTTTGAGATTCTCAGAAGACAGGAGCAAATAGCTTGAATTAATAAATTATGAACTAGAAACTGAACTGATTTTTTCAAAGTCTTCAAAGCTTAAGGAACTCAAGACTTTTTTCAATAAAGCACAAAAGCATGCAAGGAACATTTTCAGAAAATTCTAGTAATGCAGATATATTTCAAATTATTGTGCTGCTTGTTTCCTACTGCTAGCTCAATTATTTTGCAAATTTAACCTCAAAGATATATACATATATTAAAAAAAAATTGTTCAATAAGCAACAGGATATTTAAGTAACGAAGTTTAATTGAAAAAAAAATCATAAGGATTTACATTCAAAATACAAAGCTTCATACTGACATCCATTTTCCCCCAGAATAGGATAGCATAGCTTTAACCCTGTATGATAACAATTGGTCTTAACATGATCTAGTATACTTCTTCTTCATGCATTTTTACACTCTGCAATTTAATTAATTGTATCAATTTTATCATCTAGCTTATATTGCATTTTGATTAATTAAAGCTGTGAATCACTAGTGCTTGTGCTTTAGTTTAAGTAGCTGAAAAACACCAGTGAAGACTGACATAGGTGTCTGATTGAATAGCTTAATAACACATCTTATAGGATAACTATGTTGTTTCGATAACTGGTTTGTGGATCTTAAAATTTATTTTAATATGTTAACAAACTTACATTTTAAAGACCATGAAATAGAAAACATTCCATGTTATTTTAAACCACAAAGTCCACATGCCTAAGTAACTGGAGGCTATTTAGCTTGCAATGAAAAACTACCAAAAGACAGCGCTCATCAATTTCAACATTATTCACAAAACCAGAATTGTTATTATCAGCTGAAATTGAAACAATAAGAAATATCTCTTGATTTTCAGGTTATAAAGCTGAAAATTGCTTACCCTAAAAGTACATGGCACAGAAAACAAGGGGATTAATTTTTAAGACTTATGTCAACATAATTCTTTTAAACAAACAACAAAGTTTTAAAAGGGGAGCAGAAAATATTTTTCCTGCTCTGTTTTTTAATATGTTTTCAAAAATTCTATCAAATCAAAGACAATACAAATTTAATTTGTATTATATTAAAATTTTTAATTACAACAGATTGTAATCCTCATAGATGACAACACATGATTCATTATATTGCTGTTGATAAAGCAGGATATAATCTGAACGAAACACCACATCAAAAAAAACCTGAGATACTGTACACCAGTCTTTATCAGACCCTGGAGACCAGACTAAAAGATTGGAGAGAGGCTAATTTACACTTCGTAGAAAAGGGTCAGTACACTGGCCATTCAAAAATCCATGGGCACTGAGGGATGCACCCATGAAATGGCAGAAATTAATGCAAGGACACTCTGATTTTTTAACAGTCTGGGAAAATGGGAGAGATGCCTGAGAACTGTAGGGATCCTAATACTCCTAACTTCAAAAGGGACAGAAAGCAGCACCCAGGGAATTACACGCCTGTCAGGACTTACCTCCATTCCTGTCTGTCAGGGAAGCTGACAGACAAAATAATTCCGGGAAACATTTCCAGGCACAAGAAAAATAAAGAGGTGACCAGGAATAGTAAGCATAAATTTCAACAAGAGGAAAACATGACTGACAATCTTGATAACCTTCTGAAAATCACAGAATCACAGAATATTAGGGGTTGGAAAAGACCTCCAAAGATCATTAAGTCCAACACCCCTGCCAGAGCAGGACCAAAAAACCACACACAACTCAGAGAGATCACTCAGAAAGGCATTCAGACAGATCTTGCAAGTGTCCAGAGAAGCAGACTCCACAACCCCCTTGGGGAGCCTGTTCCAGTGCTCTGTAACCCTCACAGTAAAGAAGTTCCTCCTCATGTTGAGGTGGAACTTCCTGTGCTCAAGTTTGAGTCCATTGTCACTCATCCTATCCAGCCCATCCAAATCTTGCTGAATGGTTGCACAGGCTTCAGCTGAATCAGGCAATTCTCCCAGCTTTGTATCATCAGCAAACTTACTGAGCAGACACGCTGTCCCGTCATCAATGTTATTGATAAACGTGTTGAACAGGACTGGACCCAGCACCGATCCCTGAGGGACTCCACTAGCTACAGGTCTCCAGCTGGACTCTGCACTGTTGATCACCACTCTTTTGGCTCTATTGTGTAGCCAGTTCTTAATCCATCTCACTATCCATTCTTCTATCCCACATATTCTGAGCTTGCTCACAAGGATGTTATGGGACACTGTGTCAAAAGCCTTGCTAAGGTCAAGGTAGGCTACATCCACTGGTCTCCCTGCATCTATCCATTCAGCCACAACATCATAGAAGGCTATCAGGTTAGTCAAGCATGATTTCCCCTTGGTAAATCCATGATGACTGCTCCTGATAACATTCTTCTCTTCCATGTGCTTAGACATGACCTCCAAAATGAGCCATTCCATCATTTTTCCAGGAATGAAGGTGAGATTGACTGGTCTGTAATTTTCTGGATCTTCCCTCTTGCCCTTTTTGAAGACTGCAGTGACATTGGCCTTCCTCCAGTCCTCAGGCACCTCTCCTGTCTGCAATGATATTTTGAAAATAATCGAGAGTGGTAGGACAATAACATCAGCCAGCTCTCTCAACACTCTTGGGTGCATCGCATTGGGGCCCAAGGACTTGTGCACGCTTAATTTACATGACTGATCTCTGACCCACTCTTCAGTGACCAGAGGAGAGTCTTCCCTCCTCCAGGCTTCCTCTCCTATATCCAGAGTCTGAAGCTCATAAGGGCTGGTCTTAGTAAAGACTGAAGCAAAGAAGGCATTCAGCAACTCTGTCTCCTCTGCATCCTCTGTTATCAGGGTTCCCACCTCACTCAGCAGTGGGCTGAATTTTCCTTATTCTTCCTTTTATTACTGATATATTTGAAGAAGCTCTTTTTGTTCTCCTTTACTTCCATTGCCAGTTTAATTTCTAAGAGCGCGTTGGCCTTTCTTGTTACCTTCCTACATATCCTAACAACATCCCTGTAGTCCTCTCAAGTGACAAGTCCCTTTTTCCACAAACTGTACATTTCTGTCTTCCATGAGACTTTCTTCAGAAGATTCTTGCTTATCCATGCAGGTTGTTTACCACCTCTGCCTGATTTTCTACAAATTACAAACTTGGTAGATGAGGTGAGAGAGGTAGATATTGTCTATCTTGACTTTACTAAGGCTTCTGATGCCTTGTCCTATAACATCGTCCATGGGGAGATGATGCAGTATGGTCTGGATAAGCAGACAGAGTCGGATTTTAAACTAGATGAATAACTAGTCTCAGACAACAACAGAGCATAGGGCAGTGATTAACAGTGTATCTCAGGGGTTACTACCGCAGTCCACTTATGTTCAATGTCACAGAATCACAGAATCATAGAATGGATTGAGTTGGAACAGACCTTAAAGATCATTTTATTCCAACCACTCTGCATAGGCATAAACATCTCCCACTAGACCAGGATGCTGTAAACCCCATCCAATCTAGACTTGAGCACATCCACTGAGGGAGCATCCACAGCTCCTCTGGACAACCTGTTCCACCCTAACACTAAAGAATTTCTTCCTAGTATCTAACTTAAATCTACCCTCTTGCAGCTTAAAACTGTTCCCCCTCATCCTAATGCTACAAGTTATTTGCTAGAAGTCCCTCCTCAGTTTTCCTGTAGGCCCCCTTCAGGTACTGGGGTGGCTGCTACAAGGTCTCCCCAAAGCCTTTTCTTCTTCAGGCTGAATAACTCCAACCCTCTTAGCCTGTCTTCATAGCAGAGATGTTCGAGCCACCTGATCATCTCTTGACTCTAATCCTGACTTGCTCAAACAGCTCCATGTCTTTATCCTTTTTGGGACCCCAGAAGGGGACACAGTGCTCCAGGTGGGACCTCAGAAGACCTGAGTAGTAGAAAGGGCAGAATCACCTCTCTTGACCTGCTGGCCATCCTTCTTTTAATGCAGCCTAGGATACAGTTGGCTTTCTGGGCTGCAAGCAGACATTTCCTGCTCAGGTAGAGTTTCTGATCAACCAATACTCTTGAGTACTTTTCCTCAGGACTGTTCTCAATACGTTCCATGCCCAGCCTGAATTTCTGCTTGGGACTGTCCCAGCCTAGGTGAATGACCATGCACTTGGCCTAGTTGAATTTCATGAGGTTGCTACTGGCCCACCTCTTGAGCCTGTTAAGGTCCCTCTGGATGGCCTCCCTTCCCTTCAGCGTGTTCATCACACCACACAGCTTGGTGTCATCAGCAAACTTGCTCATGTTGCACTCGATCCCACTGTCCATGTCACTGACAAGGACACTAAACAGTGCCAGTCCCAGTGCTGACCCTTGAGGAATGCCACTTGTCGCTTATCTCCATTTACACACTGAGCCATTTGCAACAACCTTTTGAGTGTGACTCTCCAGCTAATTCCTTATCCACCTTCTGTCAAGTCTATGACTCTCCAGTTTAAAGATAAGGATGTTGTGTGGGAGAGTGCCAAATGCTTTGCATAGTTCCAGGTATTCCCTTATCACTAAAGCTGTAGCCCCATTGTAGAAAGCCAGCATATCTGCCAGGCACAACTTGTCCTTAATGAAGCCATGTGGGCTGTCACCAGTCACCTCCTTCTTTTCCATGTGCCTTAGCACAGTTTCCAGGAGGATCTGCTCCATGATCTTGCTGGGCACAGTGGTGGTGCTGACTGCCCTGAAGTTGCCTGGTTCTTCTTTTTTCTCCCTTTTTAAAACTGCTGGTTTTGTTTCCCTTTTTTCAATCAGTGGGCACTTCACAACATTGCCATGACTCTGGATCTTTAGTAATGATCTGAATGAGGAGACAGTGTAGCCTTACAATGTTTGTTGATGAGACAGGACTCAGAGGAGTGTCTGATATGCTAGAGGGCTATGCTGCCACACAGAGGGATCTCAGCAGGTTGGAGAAATTTGCTGATAGCCACGTCATACAATTGAACAAAATAAAAGTGCAAAGTCCTGAACCTGAGGAGGAATAACAACAGGTACATGATCCATGCTGGGTGCTATCCATCTTGGAAACGGCTTTGCATAGAAGGCTGCAGGATGTCTGAAATTCAGCCAGTGATGTGCCCTTGACATAAAGAACACAAAGAGCTTCCTAGAGTGTATTGGGTGCTGCATTGTCAGCAGGTCAAGGGATGTAATCCTTCCACTCTACTCAGCACTGGTGGTGCCACACACCTGGAGTACTGTGTGCACTTTAGGGCTCCCTAGAACAAGAAAAAGACAGAGCCACTGGAGTGAGTCCAACAAAGGGTCACAAAGATGATTATGGGGCTGGAGAAACTCTTCTATGAGGAAAAGCTGAGAGAATATGACTGTTCAGCCTTCAGAAGGGAATGCTCAGGTTGAGCTCTTGAATGTGTGCAAATACCTGAACGGAGGCAGTAAAGAAAACAGAACCAGGCTCTTCAGTGGTGCCCAGTGACAGGACAAGAGGCAATGGGAACATACTGGAACACTGGAACTTCCATCTGAACACAAGGACACTTATTCACTGTGAAGATGACTAAGCATGAGTTGTGAAGTCTCCCTCCTTGGAGATACTCCAGGCTTGAAGAAGTTGTTTGGACATGGTCCTAACCAACTTCCTGTAGGTGACCCAGTTTTATCAGGAAGGTTGCACAAGATGACTTCCAAAAGTCGCTTCCAGCCACCACCATTCTGATATGGTGGTCTTTGATTCTGTGATACACTGCAATTTTAATAGTTAGAATAAACTGGTCATCACACTTCTTATATAAGCTATGTGGACCTGGACCAGTTTCTCTCCACTGAACCTCAGTGTATTGCCAAGTGGTTAACATAAGGGATAAGAATAATATTTTTTAGTATCAAAATACACTTCAGTTCTCCCAGTTACTGTGAATGTAGAACATAAGAATGTACAAGCTATGTCAAACTTACAGGATCCCACTTCTGCTAAAGGGTTATGTAAAAGCAACAAGACATGGAGAGTTAGTTTTCCCTGACATACTCTTTTACCTTCTGGCAATACAATTTAAGCTTCTGGCAACTGACATTTAGGGACAGAGAATAAAAAAATAATAAAGCTGTACATGAGACTGCAATTTGGAAGAGATATCTGATATTTTTTGTTACTTCCTTAAAATATTAGTGATCAATAAAGGACGTTTAGAACTGTGTAATTTTCTATGATTATTTTCTTTTACTTTGAAATATTTGTGCAGGGTTCAGTGCTAACTGTTGAAATCATAAGGCATTTTCAGTGACTGGGAAGTGAGAGATACAAAGATAGTTTCCTGAGAATGCGGGAAATAAGTGTCAAGGAGAAGTGGTTGTAATTTTTTCAGCAAAATAGGCTTTTGAACATAAAAAGAGGGCGAGAGAGGTAACTGATAAAATAAGAAATAGGCCAGTGAACAAAACCTCCAAGAATCAGGGACAGAAAGAAACAGGGTTTGCCAACATGCAAAGTAGGAGTCTTTATCACCTATCAACTTTTAAATCCCTATGCTGACACCTTCCAAATCTGTTTTCCATACACCACCTCCATAACAGACTTTGAAAAATTCTGTTTCTAACTGTTTCTTGCTAGCATGATAAAATATTCCTATAGTGTCAAGGCAATTGACAATTCTTCAAACAAGGGTTACTGTTTCTGGACAAAAGCTAGTTTGAACATGTAAAAAAAAGATAGGCTTTCTTGAAGAAAACATGACTAAGATATAGGATGAATAAGGGCAGGAAACAATATAGAGTAAGACAAAATGCACTGATTTTGTAGACATGATGTTGGTAGTTGCATTATATTTACGTTTCTTTTCTACTACGTTTCCATATATGTATGAAGGAATTGTTATAAAATCATATAAAATAGCTTATTCCAGAGTTCAAGTCACAGAAACTACTTTAACACAATCAGTTAAACAATATCAATGTAGATAATAAGTAAAAAATATTTCAATTGCACCATGCTGGCCAATTAAAATACTTGCTTCAATGACACTTTTAGAAAGAAATGAAGTTAATTCTAAAGTCAGCATTATCTTTCAGAATTAAGTCTTGAAGATTAAAACAAAACAAAACAAACCCCACACACAAACAAACAAAACTAACAAAACAAAACAAAAAACAACCAACCAAAAAAACCCAAAAAGGATAGCAAAACTTAACTGATCTCATCTCTCATGATAGTACCCTTTGAGAAATGTCTGACCTGTTATTGTTGTAAAGAGGTGGCAAATCTTAATTGGACAAATGCTGCAAGGTAGGTGATGTTTGTAGCTTATGTCAAGCATCCCTGATGGAAGTGAAAGGAATCTTCTGAATATAATTTCAACTAATCAGAGCAGATTTGAATAAATAAAAACATTTTAAAGTACATTATTTTTAGGTTAAAATAATAGAATCTTAGATTTTAAAATCAATTACTCAACTTCAAAATTACATTTTATTTTATTTGTTTAAAAAAAAAAAAAATCATTCTGAATTTCTGCCAGACTCTATAAAAGAAATAATACCTTTGGGTTTGAAACATTGAGTTTTGTTCATTAATCTCAGGACCACCCTGAAAAGTATTTTGGACTAGAACAAAACATATACTCTGTATCTTTCTTGTTCTGTTTAAGATCCACAGGAATGCTGAGCAAAGTTGTCGTTTTTTTCCCAGAAAAAAATATACTTTTAAAACACAGAATCACACAATCACAGAATGTCCCTGGGTGGAAGAGACCTCCAAGATCACCCAGTTCAGCCTCAGGACTAACAGCGCAAGCTCACCACTAAACCATGTCCCTAAACCTCAGGGCCACATGCTGTTTAAATGCCTCCAGAGATGGTGACTTCACCACTGCTCTGGGTAAATGATTCCAATGCCTGACAACCCTTTCAGTGAAGAAATGCTTCCTAATATCTAACCTAAACCTCCCCTGGTGCAGCTTGCATCCATTCCCTCGGGTCCTATCACACATAACCAGGGAGAAGAGGTTGTCCCCCTCCTCGCTCCACCCTCCTTTCAGGTAGCTGTAAAGAGCAATGAGGTCTCCCCTCAGCCTCCTCCTCTCCAGAGTAAACAACCCCAGCTCCCTAAGCCGCTCCTCATAGGACTTGTGCTCTAGGCCCTTCATGAGCCTTGCTGCCCTTTTTTGGACACACTCCAGCACTTCTATGTCCTTCTTATAGTGAGGGGCCCAGAAATGAACCCAATATTCAAGGTGTGGCCTCACCAGTGCCAAGCAGGGGGGGATGATCACCTCCCTATTCCTGCTGGCCACAGTGCTCCTCATACAAGTGAGGCTGCCATTGGCCTTCTTAGCCATCTGTGTGCACTGCTGACTCATATCTAGTTGACTGTCTATCAATACCCCCAGGTTCTTTTCCAAACTGCAGATTTCCAACAACACATCACCAAGTCTGTAGCTTACCATGGGGTTGTTATGATCCAAGTGCAGGACTTGGCATTTGACCTTGTTGAACCCCATACAGTTAACCTTGGCCCACCGATCTGATCTGTCTAGGTCCTGCTGTAGAGCTTCCCTACCCTCTAGCAGATTGACACACCTACTTAATGTCATGTCACCTGCAAACTTACTGAGGGTGCACTCAATCCTCTCATTCAGATTGTTTATAAAGATATTAAAGAGAACAAGCCCCAGTACTGAACTCTAGGGAACAACACTTATAACCAGACGCCAGCCGGATTTAATTCTGTTAATTAGCATTCTTTGAGCCCAGCCATCCAGCCAGCACAAAGTGTATTTATCCAAGGCCAGCAACACAAGTTTCTGAAGGAGAATGCTGTGGGAGACAGTGTCAAAAGCTGTACTAAAGTCCAGATAGACAATAGCCAATAATAAATACCTAGTAGTTAGAAAAGAGTTAAGCTACTTGGTAAGGTGAAACACATTTTTCCTAAAAGTTCTTTGAAGGTTGTTTTAGTTTCAATGTGAAAAACTAAAATTAGTATGTGACAAAAACACAAAAACATTCCATTTAAAAATTAGTGAAACTTTTTATAAAGCAAATGTTAAAGAACACAGCTTTGTGCTGAAATTCATCTTTATATATCTGAATTTTGCAAAACCAGACTTTCTCTATCTTTTTTGGTTTATTTGGTGTTTCCCATGATAAATGCTTACATGTTTATCTGCGTAAATCAGAAAGGAGAGATGGATGGGTTACTTATATTTGTATGTAACTATGCAAGAGCAGCTCGCTATCTCAGTAGCACGTTATTACAGATGATTGAAGATGTTATGGAAGCGGAGCTTTGTAGACATTTTTGGGGATAGAGCTGCGCATCCTAACACGCTTTACACTCTTACATCAAGAATATCTTCATCAATGACCTGGATGAGGGGATGGAGTGTATCCTCAGCAAATTTGCTGATGATAGAAAGCTGAGAGACTTTCCTGAAGGTTGTGCAGCCATTCAGCAAGATCTAGACGGACTGGAGAGCTGGGCAAAGATGAACCTAATGAGGTTCAACAAGAATAAATGTAGAGTCCTGCATCTAGGGAGGAAAAACACCATGCCCTGATACAGATTAGAGGTTAACCTGCTAGAAAGCAGCCCCATGGAGAAGGACCTTGGGGTCCTAGTTGACAAGTTATCCATGGGACAACAATGTGCCCTTGTGGCCAAGAAGGCCAACAGTATCCTGGGATATATGAAGAGCAGTGTGGCCTGTAGGTCAAGGGAAGTTCTCCTTCCTCTCTACTCTGCCCTCGTAAGACCACATTTGGAGTACTGTTTCCAGTTCTGGGCTCCTGGGTTCAAGAGGGATAGGGATATGCTGGAAAGAGTCCAATGAAGAGCTACAAGGATGACTAAGGGACTGGAACATGTCATATGAAGAAAGGCAAAGAGACCTGAGGCTGTTTAGTCTTGAGAAAAGAAGACTGAGAGGGGATCTTATTAATGTCTCTAAACATCTGAAGGTGGATGTCAAGAACGGGCCAGTCTCTTTTCAGTGGTGCCCTGTGACAGCATGAGGGGCAACAGCACCAAGCTACAACACAGAAAGTGCCACCTCAACATGAGGAAAAACTTCTTTACTGTGAGGGTGAAGGAGCACTGGAACAGGTTGCCCAGAGAGGTTGTGGAGTCTCCTTCTCTGGAGACTTCCAAGACCTGTCTGAAAGCATTCCTGTGTGTGGTCTGTCCTAAGTGTTCCTGCTGCAGCAGGTGGGATTGGATGATCTTCAGAGGTCTCTTCCAACCCCAGTGATTCTAGGATTCTGATTCTATGACTTTATGATTCTACGATTCTTTTGCTAGCACTATGCATGGCCCAGTATCTTATAACTTCGATTAAACTAGGGAGCACGCAGAATGATGAGGTATTTGAAACATTTCACATTTATGAGAACTGCTTCATACTCCAAGCTAAATTGAGGAACCTACTTCAAGTATCACTGAGAGGGAAAAAAACCACAACAAACAACCAATCACAAATAAAATCCCAAACAAACAAACAAAAAACCCCCACACAAAGCCCAACCAAAACAAAAAAAATGACTTTTTACTAGAGTCTTTGCTATTTTGAAAATCTTTTGAGGGAGAATTCTTGAATTAACTATTATATATCTGGCCCACAGATTGTTCAAAGCATATGCAAAGCACAATAGTCTGTAAAATATTTTCCCAAAATTATAACAGTTCAAAAGATTTTATCAGACATTTGAACAGTACATTGATACATAAAATAAAGTTTTTTGTCAAGTAAGGACAAATTTAATGTCTTCTAGGCACTGTAGGAAAGAAAAATTCTTGGAAGACAAATGTTCTGTCACCCTTCTTAAAAACTGTTTCCTTCCAAGATTCTATCCTCTTAAACAGGCTTTTATACTGAATTGCTATACATAAAACCAGCAGATGACTACTCTAAATACAGCATTAAGAGCTCCAACTTTGAATTAATGATCTTATTTCTTATGTAACATCTAAAGCACTTCTGAACAGCAGTTGTTTTATACACCACTATCAATTTTCTAAAATATGTTTGACTGTTATTTGGATAAACAGCAGGTCAACTTGCTTTCAATTTACTTTTTGGATCAAAATTAGGTCTAGTAGAAAGTGGAAAGAATACTAATTTTTTATATCAGAAATTACAATGAAATAAGAAAATACAATTTAGAAGATTAGCAGATTTCTTAATTCAGCTTGCATGATCAAAAAGTTTCTGTGAACAATTTAGAAGTCTTATTATACAAAGGCCCCAGTGCCTTTTTCAAAAAATAAAAAAAAGCAATCTTAGAATGTTTTTTTAAGTTTCCTAAAATTACACATTATTATGTATATTCATCCACCCCAGATTTTACAAACCTAAGTAATTGTTATTTATCTGATTCCATTGGCTGAGTTTGCCAACAGTCTGAAAATATTGATGAAAGATCCAAAAGTTTTAATAATGGGGTAGCTTTCTACTCCAACAGAACTAAAAAATTTGCAGAAATTGCTATGTCTAATTTAGTAAATAAATATTGGAACATTATATATTATTCTAGGTAAATACACAAGTTAGCTTTCTGGGGAGGAAAGAAAAGTAAATGAACACAAAGGAATCAAAATCTACAAAATGCCCAAACTCTCCTGAGCAGTATTTTGTTTAATTGCTAATTAATATTACCAATAAACCATGCTTATGTATTTCCCTGAAACAAAATAGAGACCTATCCAGTCAAGGACTAAAGGAAGGCAAGAAAGAATAAATAATTCTTTGTCCTCACTACAACATGTCACAAAATGGCTGTGATTTTCTTTCTTCTGGTGCCTTGTTGATGTAGGAGAATATACTGACATGAATAAGTGTATTAGTATAAAATGAGCATAAATTTTTCTCTTATTTATATATTTAGACCATGTTGTATGTCAGAATTGCAAAGACTCATTTTATAGACAATCAGGTTTGGAGAAAAGTAGATAGAATTAGTAATACAGAAACTGGCAAACAATTCCCAGTGATTAACCCTTTTCCTTCTTTCTTGTAATTTTTGTTTTGTTTTAGTCTAGAACCTGTGGATCTGCATAACATTTTTCTGTCTTTCTACCTGGTACTGTTTCTGTTTGAAAATATGCAAAATTCAAGATGAGTGCAAAGGTTATAGGATTTTTTATTCTCTTAGGGAAAAGGGCAGAAATTAAAGAGGCATAAGGTTAAGAATTTTGAGGATGTGTTTCAAGTTTTGATCTTGTCAGGTGTAATTTCTAAATTACTTAGTCACAAAGTCCTTGGCTGGTTTTGAGTCACAACTTATTTATTTATTATCTATGCAATGCTTTTGTGTTTATAATTTCAAAAAGCTTTTGTTTGCTAGTTCATAGAATCATAGAATCATAGGATGTTTAAGACCAGAAGGAACCTTAAAGATCATCAGGTTTCAACCTCCCTGCTATGAGCAGGGACACTTCACTCTAGACCAGGCTGTACAAGACCCAATCTGACCTGTCCTTGAACGCCTCCAGTGAGTGGGCATCCACAATCCCCCTGGGCAATCTATTCCAGTACATTATTACCCTAGTGAAGAATCTCTTCATAATACCTCTCTTCCAGTTTAAAACCATTACCCTAGTCCTATCTCTACACCCTCTGGTAAAAAGTTTCACCCCATCTTTCCTGTAGGCTCCTTTCAGCTATTAGAAGGAAGCTATATGGTCTCCCCAAAGCCTTCTCTTCTCCAGGCTAAATAGTCCAACTCACTCAGCCTTTCTTCATAGCAAAGTTGCTATCACCTTTGTGGTCGTCCTCTGCACCCTTTCCAACAGGTCCATATTTTTCCTGTACTGAGGGCTTCAGAGCTGTGAACAGTATCCCCAGTGCAGTCTCACAAAAGCAGAGTAGAGGGGCAGAATCACCTCTCTTGCCCTGCTGACTGTGCCTCTTTTAATGCAGCCAAGGATGTGACTGGCTTTCTGGGCCGCAAGAGCACACTGGCAGCTCCTGTTGAGCTTCTCATCTACTACCACACACAGGTCCTTCTCCTCAAGACTGTTCTCTAGCCATTCTCCCCCCAGTTTGTATTTGTTTCTGGGACTGTGATGACCCAGGTGAAGGAACTTGCAGTTGGCCTTGAACTTCACCAGGCTGGCATTGGCCCACCTCTCCAGCCTTTCAAGGTCCCTCTGGATGAGTTCCTTCCCTCTAGGCTGTCAACTTCTCCACACATCTTCATATCATCAGCAGACTTGCTGAGGATACATTCAACCCCACTGGTTGATCCAACCCCATGGGCCCCACAGTCCATGTCACTACCACGGATGTTGAACAGCACTGATCCCAGTAATGTCCCCTGGGGAGCACCACTCATCACCTGCTTCGCTTGGACACTGAGCCATTGACCAGTTCCCTCCATCCAAAGTAAGAGATGCTTATGCTTCTCATAAGCAGAGAAAAATTCATACTAGGCGTAAAATCGCACCTTAATATTTTCTTAGTCCCTGCTTCCTTGACTGTGAGTTTGGGCTTCACAGCCATATCAGAAAGACATGGATGGAGCATAGTCAGAATTTACTGATGTCTTGACTGCTAGCCAAATTAAAGAAAATATTTTAAATAGATTTAAGGAATTAGAAAAGCAGTTAAAAAAAAGAAAAAAAAAAGTCAGAGTGAAACTAATAGCATCTGCACAGAAAAAAAACAAACCAAACCAAAACACAAAACCACAAAAACTTAAAAGACATCAATATATTTCAGCATTTGAAATCTGTAAGTCTCACATACCATGGCAAAGGCTAGAGTCCATCAACTCAGCAGATGGATCTTAGGTTGTAGAAATTAAACTTCTGTGGTATATTTTATTCTGCTTCACCCTGGGAATTGCTAGTAACATTAATTGGAGCTGTGTGCACAGATCAGAGTGAGAAGAGACCCCATGCTGCAGATAATAAAATGTTCAGACATGAAGGGGAGGAAAAGGAAATCCCCTCTAATAACATTAGGAGTTCCTCATTACAGATTGTAAATTACAGGCAAGATGTTTTAAATTGATCTTCCAGTCTAAACTTGGAACAGCAGCAGCATTCAGACTAGCAAAGATACAAATTACAAAACATTATCATCCATTTTTCAAACAATGGTCTGAATGGTGTTACAGAAGAGAATTAAGACTGCAATGTTTAGATAAGTCTCTTAATTCCAGATATTTTTCTACGATGGTTTTGGGGTTTTTTTATTCTCTCTTGTTTGTTTGTTTGTTTTGGGTTTTTTGTGTTTGTTTGTGGTTTTGTTGTTGGTGGTGGTTATTTGTTTTTGTTTGGTTTGGTTTGGTAATGTTTTTTAAAGGGAAAAAGAGGAGAGGTTTTTAATTGCTTTTCTCTACATTGCTTACCTTTTTACTGGAGGATATAAAGGGATATGCTAGAGCTCACCTTAGTGCCTACTGCTTTGCTTTTCTGTTTTGTTTCTGCATAGCTGTATCTTTTCCCTTTCTCTGTGTCATATATTCATAAGTTCAGCCAACACCTTCTGATCACTTACATCCTCAGTTACTTCTTCAACCTGCTTCCTTACCAAAATCTGACAGACATGTATGCCAATGAGGAAGCTGAATTAACTTCATCTCTGTTTTCTTAGCAAAAATAGTAGGTTCAGGATAATTGTGTATTCAACTTTTGCCTTAGTAAACTTTCCCCTTTTGTTTTCCCGGAGCTCATTTTCCCTCTCTTTCCCTGAGTACTCTAAAATATAATCCTTCATAAATCTTTCTTTCCAAAAAGCAGAATCTGCAAATGGGTTGACAACAAAACACAACCAAACATCAGACTGATTGAACCAAACAACAGGAAGCAATACAAAATGCTTTGCACAGAAACTATTGAAGGACCTGGTCACTTAAAAAAATCAAAGTGTATTATTGTTTATTATTATAATGCAACAGAGGCTTCATGGGAGAAGAAGTAGCACTGTAAAGCTCCAGAAATAAATTGCTTGTCTCTGAACTCATAATTTTAACTTGTACCTACCCTGGTCTAATGCCTCCCACAGAAAGTCATGAGAGGAAAGGATAACCAATGCTTTGTAAACATGTAGAACTCCCCAAACAGCTATGACAGGTACCCCAAAGTGTCTTGAGCTGTCCCTCAACTGCTAATGCCTATGCTGTATTTGTGGGCCATATATGAAGGGCTAGCGTACTAGAGCTCGTACCCTTTGGTAAATTCCAGGGATGAAATAGAATTACTGTATAAACATTCACACTTCTTTCTACATGGCAGTAACCTGTCATTGCAAATAGCAATGAGTTAAAATTAGTTACTACCTTTAGCACATAAATATAGTTTTCTTTCTTTTCCAGATAGACGTGATAGAGACATCATCAAAGAGACATTATTTTTCTATACTAGTTATGGCTCCTACTTAAAACAAAAAGTAAACCAATTTGCCACAATCTGTGTAGGAATATGCTAAACCAATACACAAAAATTGTAAGTAGTTCACTCTTTCATTGTGAAAGCATTAAGGCCATCAATGGAGTTCTTACTGCAGATAACCCTCAAGACTGAAATGGTAATTCTTCCTTAGAAAGTCAGAGCTGCTTTGCAATTATTTTCTGGAAGCACCACCCAAGCTTTCCTCTAGTTATATGCATTTGGTTATTTAATTAGTGTTAATTACTTATACCTAAATATTGACCCTTCTGATATTCTTTTTAACTTTAAAAATTACATGTCCTTTTGGTGGTGGTGGTGTTTTTTTGTTGCTTTTTTTTTTTTTTTTTTTTTACCACACAATTTGATCACTATAAAGAGTTAAAATCAAAATATAAAGCAAGAGAAAGCAGAAAGATACTGCTTTTCTTCTCTCAAAAAAAAAGCAACTTCTTGGTTTTTTTCTATATAGTTTTCTTTCCTCTTTTTGTTACATTTCATACTTCATGGTAAAGTCACATTTTAATGGCAAATGCAACCTCCCTAATGCCTGCTACTCATCTAGATTAATCTGGCCTGCTGCCAATCTCATGAATGTTGGTAGAGAAAGAGAAATTCTTAAAATGGTGAAATAAGGAGGTCAAAGCATCAGGGAATCACCTTGCTTTCTTTTCACACAATTGAAGAATTCGTTACTTTCAAAAAATTTGAATTTGCGCCTCAACATCCAGAAGAAATCATGAGCAGTATGCAGCCTTCAATACACACATCTTTTGAGTATGGGAAACATTGTCTTCCTACTCTATGCTAGGGGGATCTGAGTAAGCCTAGATTACATGCTTTGCATCTCCTTGCACTCTACTGACTCTCCACTGACTACACGCTAACTCAGGGTCCTAAAATAAATACCTGGAAAAGCCTGCCTAGCTTGTAATAAATAAAACATTTTGGGTAAGAATCATTGTCTAAAAGCAACTTTTCACAGAGAAAGTCCTTCATTCAGTTTTGCTTGCACAATGGAATGCCTATTTTTTGACATTAACGGCTAAAATTGGACAATCTTCTGTTTAGGCAGTCATTTTCCTTCTTGTACATCTTTAAAATATTCTTCCTTGGCATTTTCTTTCTCTTAAATGACTGCATGGAGATTCCTCTTCTCTCAGGACTGTTTCAAATCATCTATATACAAACATACGCCAGGAATAGCTTACAGATCATGTTTCCCTTCTCTTCTTATTAAAAATATTATTAAAAAAACCCACAAACCTTCCTTCTGCAAATTAACTTGCTCACTCACTAACTCTTGCAAATTCAAAGAGCTACATGGCATAAAAAAATCAGCATACATAAATTTGACATCCAGAAAGACAGCAAGAATAGAGCAAGCTGATAGTGTACTTAGTTTGAGTGCTCTCTTAAGCCCCACCAGTTTTCAGCTCAGGATTTTCCACCCCCATGTGTTTCTGTGTCTATTTATACAGTCCTGATAAATCCATCTTCTAAGAGAATGTCCAATTTTCCTTGAAAGCCCTGCAAATGTTCTGTATCCACTACATCACTTGACAAGGAGTTCTACATGTGTCCCTTCTATTGTGTGAAGTATTAGATTTGGTTCTAAGAAAGATCTACCTGTTAGTCTCACATGTTGCCTTTAGATCTTGCTTGTACTCCAAGCCAGTGTATTGTTCCACACATAATCCCTGTCTACCTTCCCAAGGCTCATAATTTTGCAGAGATCTATCATATTAATAAATCAACTCTTTTTCAGATTTCTTCATACCCAAGTTGTTCCGTGAATTTCAGCATGTTTCCTGCCATTTTCTGAACCTTCTGTTCTATTGTATCTTTTTGGAATCCAGAAGCCTATGTAGTTCTTATGGCACAAACCAAATCTGGATTTATATAGGAAAATAATTATAGTTTTGAGTTTTTTGTAATTTTGTTTGTTTGATGGGTTTGTTTGGGTTTTTTTTTTGGGGGGTGTTGGTGTTTATTTTTTTTCTTTCTATCCTTATCAACTTCATAGTCTATAAAGCTAGTAAACCATTCCTTATTTTTATGCAGAGAAAGAGAGATAATAAACATGTAGAGAAGAGCTTCCTTCATCCTCTGCATACATGGCAAACATGCTATTGCTTTCTGGCATGGTAAAACAAGGAAGAAAAACCAGGAAAATTTCCCAAGTGTTTAGCATAATTTTCTTGCTTACTGGATCACATCTTGCTGAATAAGCATGAAATCACCTCTGGTTTTACAGTACTCTTTACTATCGACACAGACACGCATATCCTGGCAGAAGATCTGTAAACTGTTTAAAAATCTATATTGAATGTTATACCTGAGGACTTCAAGAATGATGAAAGAACCACTTGAGCTAATGTATATTACTGTATGTTTCACTAGAAAGCAAATGAGTGGACTCTAGAGAGGCTCTAAGTGTGCCAGCCAAAGTTACATAATAGTAGCTAGAAACCGAATGTATATTTTTATAAAATGACGATGCACTTTCTGAGGATGGGACATATAAAAAAAAAAGTAATTCATAAATCATCTGCACAAAGTAACTAGAAACAAAGTAATTTAGAAAGTTTCCTACTTTGTTTATAAACAGAAAAATCCTGATGTGCTAGGGGGATGACATAACTGCCATGAAATTCACAGCCTTTAACTGTGTTGAATTCAAAATAATTAACAGTAAATAAATACTAAAAATCTGCTGATAATTATTCAAAGAGTAAAATTTAAAATTAGCTGAAATTATTGAATATTTATATTGAGAATATATATTTAAATATATATTAATTGAAAAAAATATGTATAACTTAATTTATCTCTTTTAAATGTATAAGATATCCCAAGATTCCTGTATAAAATAAATTAATTGGGAGACTAGTGTTCTATGCTTATCTTATTCTATGATTAAAATAATGTGAAACTCATAAACTGGTTTATTTTGTATTTTATTTTTTTAATGAATTCTGCCATCACAGCCCCAAATATTTATATATGTGGTTTAAAACAGACTAAGTTATTTTTCCCACCAGAAAGAATTCTAGAATATTACTTCTACAGGGGATGATTATTTATTTATGTATTTACCATAGGAAACTTAACTGGCATGTGACAAAAACTCTTCCATCATTCATATCTTTAGAAGGCAAAATGTTATTAATTGCTCTTGTTTTGTTCCAGCACAACCTAAAATCCTTAATGAAAGTGAAGATATTGCATTATTTGCGCATGCATGACTACAAAGGTTAGATTCACATCCCTGGGGGTTTGTCTTCAGCCAACCCTATGGGGAGGGGATCATAAAATCCACAAGACCCCATGCCCAACAACTCAATTTGTTGCATATGCTCCACCACTTATTTGGAGGTGCAATCAGTCAAGTATAAAAGGGACTAAGCACAGACCCCTGGACTTTCCTTTTCATCTCTTCCCTCTTTCCAGCTGTCTTTCATGCCCATCACCTAAGGATTAAAACCAGGGAGACAAGAAGACAACCAGCACAGGATCCTGGGGCTGGTATCTTTCCTTCCTCCCTTTTTTCACCCACATCTCTCTCTCTGAAATTCTCTCTCTGTCCCTCCCCTTCTCAGGCACCCCCTGGTTCTCCCTTTCTTTTTCCCTTATTTCCAAATTCACTTTGGGCTTTCACAGGTAGCACACAGCATCACGATGTTTTGCCAAACCATTTGTTCATTGTTACCAGTTATCTGAGCAAAATGTTATAAATTTCGATGAGATTGTTGTTGTTCTGCTCCTTTTTCTGCCAGCTGTGTTCCTTGCACATTGTCAGGGTTTTGAGTAAATTATTGTTTTATTGAAACCTCCTGAGGGTGTTAGCGGTCCCTCACTTTTACTGTGCAGAGAATCAAAAATTTCCCAGAGCCTGTGGGAACGGGACAGCCCTCAGCCCCATTTTATCAGTTACAGTAAACTTGAAACATATTTTTTAACAGCTTTTTTTCTCTATAAGCCAAAAAATAGACATTTTTTTTTTTAAAAGCACTGGCCAAAATAAGTGCAACACAATGCATCAATAGGCTACTCAAAATATAACATGGCAGTTAATTTAAATTAATAGAGATAAAAGTACAGTGTTTTGGTCAGTTTGTTTGTTTGTTTGCTTGGGTTTGTTTTGTTTTACATAAACATACTGGAAGTTTCAATCCCTGTCTAGCACTGAGTAAAGTAAAAAAAAAAACAACAAACAACAACAACAACAAACCCAAACCAAAACAAAAATAACAAACAAAGCAAAATAAAACCAAAACCCCAAAACTTTTTTCCATGGTCCTCAAAATCATGGATGAGAAAAAGGAATAGTTGATTAGAAGCAATGTTGGGGCGTTAGTAATTTTTATTAAAACTAAAAACCCTAAAAATCCATGTAATGTTCCAACATGTAACTGATCTCTGCAAGCACAAAAAAAATCTGTATTGTGTGTGTGGAAATATTTTGGCAGAGAGAAGTTACTTCCAAAATTTCCTCCTTAACAAAGCTCTTTGTGATAATATTAAATTCATTAAAGCTCTATGAGAAGAACCTAAGATTTAAAAAATATTTTGGTATCATTCTGGGACTTCATGAAAAAAATACACAAACATGGTATTTATAGACCTTTATAATACAGTCAGTAAAAATAAATGAAAAAAAAAATCTTTTATCTCAATTAATGGGGTTTACAAATTGCAAAACGACTTTCACTGTTTCCCCATAGGTGTATGAAAATGTTTTCATAGGAATCATATACTCTAAAACAGAATAGTTGGCCTGATATCCCATGCGAAGTATTCAAGCACAGAAAACAAGGGTCCTTTTAAAGGATTAGATGAGACAGTTCCACAGTCTGTACTTCCAAAACGGAGTATCTTTTATATGTAAAATCTTTCTAATTTTTTTAACTGAGAAAACTACGCATTCTGAGAATCTTTATACTGTAGTACATTTTCACATTGCATATATCATACTAGATGTTTGAAAAAAGTAGTTCATACAGTGAAAAATTTAAGCATGACTACCTCAATATCAAAGTAATTGTTAACTCTGTATCAAGTATGTGGTGCATTTTATCTGCTTTTTATTTAAGTCTGGGTTGTTTTTTTTTGTTTTGGTTTGGTTTGGGGTTTTTTTTAGAGAAATACTAAAATGGAATTTTCTCACTATCATTTATATATATGAAATTCATGAGAAATTATTTCACTCTCATAAAATCTAACAGTAAATAACAAAATTAAGTGTTACCATTGAAAACAGTTTTCTACGAGAAAAAATAAAAGACTGTATTAGGAGAGTGGCAACAATGGACTTGGAATTAATGTCCTGGAAGAGTACCAACTCCTTGGTCTAATCTTTATAGATTGTATTTAAAAACAACCTGTGGCATAGCAAAATGCATGTCTCTAAAAGTCACTGACTATTTCAGAACATAAACACAACAAACATTTCTAGTCAGTTATACTCAGCCTTCATCTGCAGATGTTCTGCTGGACAAATCGTCTTTGCCATGCAGAAAAGAAATCAAGTTAAAACATTTAGCTTCTTACCAAATACTGAGAATGCTTCTGTTCAGAAACACCAAGTGATCTGGGCATGCTCATTTTGCTCAGGGAAATAAAGTGAAAGGTAACAACAATGGAGTGGGCCTAGTCATGAAGAATTACAGTCTTCATCATCCCAGAGATTTTTTTTTTTTTTATTGTTAAACTATTATCCAATTTCAAGGTTATTTTAATTTACTAAATTGCAATCTTAGAAGTTGCTGATTAATTTTTATTTTTTTTATGGTTTTTGTTTGTTAGTTTGGGGTGTTTGTTTGTTTTACAACAGTTTTTCCTACCTGAATGCAGTACTTCATCTGAAGGTATCACAGCAATTAAACAAAATTCCTAAGAAATATATCTGTGCCAAGGAGTAAGCCTCTACTTTACCATGCTGAATAATGTTAAAATTGGATAAACACAATAACCACACTTTTCCTAAATAAATATAGCACACATAAGTAATGCTTGAAACAGAATTAGCATTTATGAAAAAAGTATTCACATAATTGAGTATGTGTGAGAACATATTTAAAAACATATGCTTTAATGGAGGAAGAAACATTAAGAAACCTAAAATATATGTTCATTATAAGTAGGCAATTAGAGAATATAGTCAAGATAAGGAAGCTGTCATTAATTGGTTATAAAAAAAAGAACTTGTATGGATTAACTTTGATCTGTGCATTTGATATTTGGCTGCTCTGAGTTTAGATTATTTTGAAGTTGACTTTAATTTGGATAAAAGGAAGAAGAGGTTTATGTGAAATTTATTTTCAGCAATTTTTTTTTTAGCATTTATCCTTCTGATAGGCTACTCTACTTTCAGGATGCCTTAGATCTAATCTGAGGAGAAAAAGAAGACCAAACAAAACAAAACAAAAAGCTTGAAGGGAGTTAAAATTATTTTAAAAAAATTACTCTTGTGTCTCCTGCTCTTGCCACCCTAGGACAAGCTACTTCACTAGACAATTCTGTATTCTAGAGTAAGATATTAGAAAAAAAAAAAAAAATGTATTTATTATGTAAGCTAGTGTACTATTTGCAGTGGAAGTAATCTGAAGATGCAGTAAACTCAGATGTGTAGTTGTTAAAATTTGACTGAACTTTATAAAACAAAATCATACACTCGTTGTCTGCCACTATGTTATCATTCTGCCCCTAGTAATACTACTATGACATTAAATAGCAGAGCATGCTCTTCATGCAACACACACAAAAAAAACCTTAAGTTCATGCTTCTAGTTAAACTATAGTTCCCATATTAACAGTGCTAAGGAGCAAAAGAGATTTGTTCATATATTGCATCTTGCACACAAAGACAGTCAATTGGCTGTTGGCGTATGTACAACCTCTTGGTTACCTGTGATTTTTTCTCCTGGTTTGGTTTGGTTTGGTTTGTTTTTCCAGTGAGAGGCACTGTAATGACATATAACTAACAAACAATAATGCAAACAGTATCTGATTTGATTCTGGCACTGACATTGGTCTGATTATTATTTACTATAAAATAAAGGGATAATCAGTCTTTGATAACACAATACAGAGAATGACAGGTAATGTCACTAAAGAAGATCACATCACAGAAGGCTTATACTTCCTGCAAAAATATTAGGCTGTGTGACTGCTAATCATTGTTGCAGGTGTAATAATGTAATATCATAGCTGATGAGGGTTAGGAAAAATTGAAAAAAATTAAAGAAAAAAAAAAGGAATCACAAAACATGCTCAGGACCTTTGACTGCTTTTTCTAATTTAATCCAAATCTGAATTTTTTTATGCTTTCTTGTTTTAGTCTCAACAGTATTTGAAACAAAGAACATTCAAAGAAGTATAAATGTATCTGAATGCTTTTGCTTAGTCTCAGCTGTGCTCAGCCATGCAGTTTCAGTATCAATAGTATAAAAATAATAAGCACACATATAATACCTGCTCACAACTAAATCCCATGCTAACTGTTTTCATGAAACAATGACATGTACCTGTTGAGTAAAACAAGGGAGAGGGAGATCACATAATGTACGGATTAACAGAAAAATACACGAATGCACATGCATACACTTTGAATAAATCTTAATTCAACTTGTAGTTAATACATAGTGCCTATGAATACCGGAACACAAAAGTATGTAGGTTTTGGGATGAAGTGGAAATCTCAGAACCAAAACTAAGGAAAAGATGGAACTCATGAACTGGAGTTTGTTTTTCCCTGCAAAACCTTGTCACCCAAGGCTGAACCTTTAAATAATCAGCTGTCTACAAATGCAAAGAACAATAAGAGAGAATAAGAGAAGCAAATAGATAAAAATCACAAAAACCATTCAAAGCAAACAGCTCTTTCTTCAAGAAAGGAAAAATATGAAAAGTAAAAATTAAAATTATTAAAATTCTTCTGCTGCAATTCTGAATTATTTGGAAATTGCAAACCCACTGAATGAAGTGGGGAATTATCTAGAAGACAACATTAGTATAGATGTAGCTACTTTTCTCACTGACTGCTACTTCTGTGAAAGCAAATTGGTTGCCTCAAATTTGTGTATACTTCCTTAGCTTCAGTAGTACAAGAAAATGGAAAACTGTAACCAGAAGAAATTAATCTCTATGTTGTAAACATTACAAGTCCCCCCAAAAGGATGTTAAGTTTGCAATGTCAAACACTTTGAAATTAAGGCTGGATAAGAAAACGCTCTCTTCTGCTTTAATGACTAGTTATCAGTCATTTCAGTTAAAACAACAAACAAACCTTAAGACCATTCTAAGATAAAGAACTAGGAAAATTCAGCAGGAGTACAGAAACTGAAATGAGTGTCTGAATCACTCTTAAGCTCTAGAATATCTCATCTACTGATCTTGAGATAATTTGTTTATACAAACTTCCTATCTCTGTTCTGTTCAGGTAACAAATTTAAGCCTGACTGACATTTCAAGTTTTCAGTTACTAGGGTATTACATGAAGTGTCCTTGCACGCTTGCACACCGCTCCTTACTCTTCAGCACTCAGACTTCACTGTTTCATCTGCTTTATAAATGACAGAAGGGGACAACAGAATAGGAACAACAGTCTGTTCATTAATATCTACGTTGGAGTACTCTTGTTCTGGACTGTTCATAAATAAGAAGATACATAGTAATACATTTTTATACAGAATGTTTAGGTTTAACTTTATTCAGAATTATTAGTTTTTATTCAGCAAGAAGTACTGTAAGAACATTCCTTCGTTTATTGTTTTTTATCCCTGAGCTAATGTTAAATAACCAATTTTTAATTTTTTTTTTGTGAACTTAAAAAAACCCCCAGTGATTCAAACATGTGACACATATGACTCTGTCCAACTTCTTTAAATTGCATGAAGCTTTAGCATAGCTATAAGTAACAGAAAGTATCAAACACATTCTTACAAGCAAGAATGCTCAATGAAACCAAGTTGGTAGATATAAGTTGCTCACATTAAAAACAAACAAAACAAAACCAAAACAAAAACAAAACAAGAACAAATATTCAAAGAAGGAACACAGACCACAGGAATAAAAATATTGTAGATGTGTTAAAATAACAAGAAAGGTAGCAAAGGTGTGAATAAGACAGACATAGGAAAATACTTACTTTAATCACAGTTATAGAAATTTATTTTTGAAGTGAAAAAAATGCAATTCTCATCATGAAAGAAAACTCTTAATGGACAGAGAAGATGTCTCAAAAGATGCCTTCCCCTGAAGTATTCCACATATTATCAGACAAAGAAAGCAAGACAGGATTTCTGCAGTAAGTATAACCAGACTACTTATCCCCTAGTATCTTCCTCATGAGATGAAATAAGAGTAATTCATTGTATAAATTATGAAGTATATGCAATTTTAGAATATGTTATCAGGAGAAAAAACTCGAGAAATTTATTTTAATTCTTGGTTCAACTGAAGCAGTAAAAGATGGTAGAGTGGCAAAATATGTTCAAATAATTCTCACAGATAGCGTCCTTCATCTAATCACTTTTTATATGGTTAAGATATTTCTAAGCCGTCTGTTAGGTACAAGAGTAATAGCTTGCTTTTCCAGTTTGCAGCAGCATTAACTCTAAGTGCTGAAATACAAAAAACATAGGGAAACTTCACAAGATGCTAAACCTAGATAAACTATAAAAAAGATTTCTTTTAACATAGCAGCATACCTTATGCTTTATTAGGCACAGTTTTAACAGAAAACCTTTCAATCCATCATCTACTGAAGAAAATCAGCAAATTAAATATGAAATCTATAATATCCTGACTTTGACTGTTAAAACATATGCAGTTTATAAGATAAGCCCAGCAGGAATAGCATACCTCAAAATTTTCCACAGAAATCCGAGGAATAAGAATAAAGAATCTGAACTAAATTTAGCAAACACATTATGTTCTTGCTGAAAGAAACAAGAAGTTAAATTGTGATCAGCTCCTTCAGGAATACAAAACTGGGTTAGAGAGCAGGAGAGCAGTAAGTAAAAATAACCTTATTCAGCTTAATTTCACATAACCTCTCTTTCAGGCAAAAAAAAAAGGAAAAAAAAAAAGGGGGGGGGGGGGGTGGCACTGACTCAATCTTGGTGTGTATATTTAAATATTGACTATCCCTCATGCTTTGGCAGTAGGAAATATAGACCCTTCTAGAGACCCCGAGGGAAAGGTTTTAAGTGGCTCTTCCAGTGTTTCAAGTATATTCACCTCTAGAACAAGGACAAAAAATGTTCTTAGACTAAGTGGGACACCTGTGATGGCATAAAATCAGAAGAAAAAAAAAAAAAGAAAAAAAGTAGCAGAAAGCAGAGCAAAGCATTTCTTTGTGCTGTTCCAATAGCTGAAATCTCACAGTTCTTCATATTACAGCTTCCATGGTAATATTATTCCCCCTTTAACAAATCTTGAATTCAGGGACACACTAACCTGACTGCATTAAAAAAGACAGAAGTGTTTTCATCCTGTATGTCTCCAATTATTTGCTTGCACTTCAAGACTTCTGCAGTTAGCTGTCTGGCTTTCTCTGCCTCTCTGTCTCCAGCAGAATAATAGAGAAGGAAACCCAGAGATCTGAATGCTGTTAAGTGCCCTAACCTTTATGAGAGTTTTTTAGAACTGGGCTGTTAGGCATCATTTTCAGGAGCAAAAATATGCACTGCTATCCGAATGAATTAGCTCAGTTGTGCTGGTTCTCACTTGGTTGTAGTGCAACCAGATGTCAAGGTTCCAAATGCATTAACTTGTGTCATACAAAGAGCTGAAGACATTTTAATCCAAAATGAGCTAACAAAACAACTCTTTTTGCCAATATTTTGCCCCAAATATATACTTTAACCATAGGAAATTTCCCAGTACATTAATATTTTTCTAAACAAGGAGTCTGTCCAAATCTATACATGTAGACTATCCCAGGAACATTTTCTGCAAGTCCTCAAAGTCACTGTTCACTGATTCCTCAGTAGGAAAAGACTAGAGAAAATTCTAGAATTCACTACTATATGTACACATCAGGTTGTAAAAACCTATGTTTGCAAACTACATTTCCACTTTTTGTGGAAATGAGCATAATCAAGGGCTATTTCATAAAGTGATGAGTGAAATATAACAGGTAATGTAGGGGACAGTTTAAGTTGTTGGAAGTATTATAAACAGAAGCCATAAACCCTTTTAATGTGTGTGTATGCAAGATCTCAGCATCAATAAATAAACACAGAGTGAGCATTAAAATATGCTCAGAGAAGATAACAGGTAAAACCTAAATCAGTTATATTAAAAGCTGAAATAATGACAAATTATTTCCTTTGTTTCAGACAAAGGAAAGGCAGTAGTCCTTGGCTACTGCCCTTTCATCACAAAATGTGGGTCCAAATTTTTCACTACTTAATTTGCAAAAAACAGTTTGCACAAAGAGCAATAAATAAAGTGTATTTTAAAATTTTTTTTTAGTTAATGGTTAGATAAGACCCAAAATAAAAGAATTAGCACCAATGGCCAGGCTTGCATTATTTACCTGAATAGAGGATTTAAAGAAAACTGATCTTCTATCTGTTGATTTCCCAACAAGCAGGCATTGGTTGTTACATCCATCTCAGAACCATGCTGTAATATTTTCTGGTACCCAATCTTACAGCATCTGTCACAACTGTAGCTTCCCGTCACACTTCTGAGATCATACAAGGAGGGAGGTGGGAAGCAGGAGGCTATAGAGAGACTGGGCAAGAAGCACTCAGGATGGTGTCAGGTTGCTGCCTTGGTCAGATCATAGAACCTCAGAATAGTTTTGGTTGTAAGACCGTTAAGGTCATCGAGTTCAACCATTAACCTAGGACTGCCAAGTCCACCACTAAACCATGTGTCTCTAAGTGCTTGTCCTGGTTTGAGCCAGGATTAAGCCAATTTTTTTTTTCACTGATTTTTTTTTCCTTCAGTAAGCTTTCTTTTAACTAGCAACTGTGTGTTGTGCTAGGCTGATAAGACAGTGGAATGTTTTTCTAACTACTGAGGTTTCAAGGTTACACCTTCACTCCGCCGGCTCAGACACTATGGGGAGATCTCTGACCCCCCCGTGGGAGGCTGAGTTAGACAGACAGCAAAATTGGCCAAAGATATTCCATTCCATATACCTACGTAAGCTCAAAGGAAGGACAGAGATCTTAGAAGACAGCTTCCTTCTTCTTCTTCCCTTCTCTTCCATCCATGGCCGGCGTCCGGGGAGGACTCTGTTCATCCATCACCGTCGACCCTTAGGCTCGAGCTCTCCTGACCCTCATAACTCTCTGCTTTCTCCAGCAGCGGCTCCGGGATTTCTCAGGACTCTTCCCAGTTCAGGGGAGTGCTGTGGGAGTTGCTGGGGGTGGGGGGAGGCGAGAGGTTTTTGCCCATATCTGAATATACCTGTATATAATTTAGTTTTCAATCCAGCAAAGTCTCTCTCTTTTTCTCTCTCTCCTTCCCTATCTGGGGGGGGTGGGGAGGGGATCGAGAGCATTGTTGTCGGACCTGAGTCAAACGGTGACAGTGCTGCATTTATACTTCTTTTAAATGTCTGCAGGGTTAGTGACTCAGTCACTTCCCTGGGCAGCCTGTTCCAGTGCCTGACAACCCTTTTGGTGAAGTAATTTTTTTTTTAATATCTAACAATATCTAACATAAACCTCCCCTGGCACAACCTGATGCTATTTACTCTTGTTCTATTGTTTGTTATTTCATAGACTCATGTAATCATAGAATCATAGAAGATCACCTAGTTCCAACCCCCCTGCATGGGCAGGGACACCTCCCTCTAAATCAAGTTGCTCAGAGCCCCATCCAGCCTGGCCTTGAACACTTCCAGGGATGGGGCTTCCACAACTTCCCTGGGCAACCTGCTCCTGTGTCTCACCACTCTCTACTTTGGTAGAAGAGACCAACACCCAACTCTCTACAGCCTCCTTTCTCCTTTCAGGTAGTTGTAGAGCACAATAAGGTGCCTCAGCCTTCTTTTCTTCAGACTAAATAACCTGTTCCTTCAGCCTGTACTTCTAAGACTTTTCTCTAGACCCTCTCCAGAGACCATTCTGAGACCAGTCCATCCTCTCTGGATGTACATCTCCAGCAATTTCTGAAGGAGCTAGAATTATACATCTCTTCCCTCCTTATTTTTCCATACTGTAGGAACCTGTAGTAAATTATTGCTGAAGAAATCTAACTTTCAGCTGTATTTGGTTGAAACTGGCATAGCTGAAAGTTACTGGGGGGCCAGGGACGACAGAGTGAAGGTGTAAGAGTAATTTTTTATTTTTTATTTTGTCCAGAAAACTGAGCAAAAGTCTTGAGGATAGTTAACAGACTCTTTAAAGCTAACAAAGTAATAGCTCTCTCAGGTAAAATACATCTCTACTCTGTTCTACTCTACTCACATATGTTTATTAAATTACTTAAACAGTACTGTTATGGTAATTAAGTGCTGAACATGATAGACAACTGCCCCTTGAACATGGTCAATTTCACACCTTAAAGAGAAGACCTGGTATATTTAAAGAATACTAAAATAAGTCAGTTCATTATTGAAACACATAACATCCAAATATCTTGTAATCGTCACAGTTATCTGACACAAATTATAGAAAGTTATACTTTCTTTCAAATCAGTATTAAATGTAATGGGTTTAATTACTTGGATAAATGAGCATTTTCACTTTTTTTATTATACTGGTCATAGAGGGACAAATACATTTATCTAAGCCAAAAATAGTTGTCTGATATATCTTTCAAAGACAGAAATAGATTGTGGTGCTTTACATTTCCATTAAAGACAGAATGAGAACAATGGGATCTATTTTAAGATCTGAACATACATAGCTGAGTTAAAGTTGTGAGTTGCAATTCAGGCAAATACAATTCCTGAAGTTGCGTTTCAAAATAGAACTTTAAGGGGGAATTAAGCTAACCTCAGAAGATGTGTATTTAGTTTTCTGTTATTTATCCAGTATGTGTAGGAGACAGTGAAAAACAGCTGGGGCACCTTCTTACCTTCTGATGCAATAAATTAAAATTGACCAAGGAAATTCACTTACATGAGATGCAATCTATTGTTTGAACTTAAATTCACTGAGAAACAGCTATCATACTCTGTACAGTTAATATATTTTCACATAAGCATAAAATAACTTACTTTTTCATAAATACATAATAAAATGCTTCACTTTCAAGAAAACAAACAAACAAAAAACGTGGTTAAAATATCATTTTCCAAATACTGAAAACCAATTGCTTTCAGTGTATTTAGACAGGATCACCCCCCTAGTTTTTAGCAGAAAATTCCTAATTAGTCTAATCTATGATATAGGAAGTGATTTTTTTTTTTTTTTTTTTTTTTTAATGGAGCAGTAAAAGCCAACTATAGAATAAGTGAGAATTAGGATAACATCTATTTATAGGCAGCTCTCTTTGTGAGTATGCTTTTTAACCATTCAGCATCTCCTTCACACCATTGCAATTTCAACCAAACAGATTTTTTTTTCTTCAAGTTTATGTATTTTATTCTTGTGAGATTTGCAAGAATTAATTGCTGATAATAGCATTCTCATCTCTTGGCATAATAAAACTTCCAAGAAAGAATGTTTCAACTTACAGGTACTATGATTGTAGTAAGACAGAGAGAAAACAGACTTGTTCTCATCACTAGCTACTGAAATACACTTTTATCTATGGCTACTGAAATACATTTTTGTCTATGGCTATGTCTTTAGAAAATAGTAGTTTTTCATTTGACAGCTGCATAGCAATAAAGGCTTACAATTACATTCCAAAAACGAATTCTCCTACATCTGGATCTTATTCTGTGAAATTCACCTTTGCTATGTAAGCCAAACAACAGATCACATTTTATAAAGAAACTCACGAATCAGACATATACTGCTATTCTATGGAAATAAGTATTGCTTAAGTTTACTGTCTTGGTAAAAAATAAATAAAGGGGGAAAAAAAAAAGAAAAAAAAAGAAAAAAAGAAGGAATAAAATGAAAAATTAAAATATCGCATAGAACTTGAGATACACTTGAAGATAAATTGAAGATAATTTTTTTCTATTTAAAAACAAAGAAACAAACAAAAAAAAAACAGCCAACAAAAAACCTGGAAAAAAAATAGGAGAAAAAAGCGCTGTTGTAGAAATCTTGTAATCACTGTTTAGGGAGAAAGCTTTCTCTAGAGTTTCTATCTTCTCTAGAAGCAATTTCAGCCATATCTGATCTTCCCAGAACTACAAATCAATGCGTAATGCAACCTGAAAATCTTAATGAGGGTTATATAAGGGAGTTCTAAACACAGACTTCTCCGAGGTAACGTGACATCTTACGACAAAGCTTTCTCCTCAAGTTGTTAATTCTCAGAGGTAAAGTTCTAACATTTATCTATCCAAAACTATATATTAAAATATTCACATGCTACAAAGGTGGTCCTGTGCTCTGCCAGTGTTGAATCATTTATCCTACAGAGAGAAGGACAAAACTATAAATTTTACATCTAAAGGATAACTAAAACCTGCAACAAAAATATTCAAAGGCAATCAGGATACCATTAACATGAACACTGTATGTACATTTGAAATGTTCTCTTTAAAGTTGAAATAAAGCAGTTTGTGTACATGTAAAAAGTGAAATATTATACTTGTTCTACAAAAACTCTCCAACAGAAACCTTAGTCATTTTTAATGCTTTGGCTGTTACAGGTCTTTAGACTCTAATATACGAAAAAAATTAATCTGGAGTGTAAGAAGGCATAAAAGAGAATGCCAGTTTTCTCAAGAGTAAACACAGCAACTGTAGGAAATTGTGGTTAATTTTAACAGTCTGAAAGAAAAGAGAAAAGAAGGAAACTACAAGAAATCAGTGGAGAAAAAAGCATTGGGAAATTAGGAAAAGTAATCAACTTCTCACTCCAATAATTATTTTACACACCCTCTTAATTAACAATTGCATGCCATATATGTAATTTTAGAACCTAGTATGAAGCTCATACACTCTTGGAAGACATTCCACAGCAAAGTTTACCTGTCTCTAGCTTTGTGCAATTTGACCATTACTTTAAAAATTGAAAATATAAAAAAAGGTTGATTACATAGGCTTACTCTTATGTTTTAGAGCATCTTACCAAATAAGGAGGAGCTTTAACATGTTATTCATTAAAAAATACATATTGTAAAAAGTGCATAAATCTACAGGACATGGGATTCCTATAGTTGCTACATAAGATTTTGAAGAATGTAACTTCCAGGCTTTTGTGAAGATTCTGACATAATTATTTCAATATAAAATTCAAAATTTATCTTAATACATTTTAACACTTCAAAACTTTGCATGCCAATGAATAGACCTCTAGAAAAAAAAGAAAAAAAAAGAAAAAAAAGAAAAACGCAGTAACCAAAAAATTTACCCACATTTGTGAGTGTAATCTTTCCCCTAGAAAACAAAACATTAAGTTCTTCAAGATTTCATTGAAGATAGATTTCTAGATACATTTTTGGGATGCTTCACTAATTAAGTTTTGTGCCTGGACATTCAATATGTGGAGGATTAGAAGAAACCTTTTGCAGATGCCTTGAATAAAACTTAAGACTGTATTTTGGTTTAATGAAACTTCCTTTGGACAAGCCTAATGTATTCTCTCAAGCAAGTCAGGCATGCCAGTATTTGCCCTTGTATATAGAGTTTACTGCTACAGATCAGATTATAAATTTTAAAGGATCAAACACCGTCAGATGGATATACCTACAGATGGATGGAACATATCATCACAAGCAGTTGTTGAGGAAATCCTGATAGAAGCAGAGTAATTTGAAATTTAAAAGATGCCTACTGCTCCAACTACCATGCTCTAGTGGTGCAAAATGCAACATAACTAAAACATCAGAAAACATTTTATCTTCAGATTTTCATTACTTTGATTGACTTGGAATATTAATGCATAAACTTATCACTGCTAAATCCTTTCACCTGTGCAGCAGCCCTGCCACTGCAGGCAGTGAAATTCTATAATCTGTTGTGAGAGGAAGTTTTGTACACAGATCATACCAGCAGGTTTATAAAGATGGGGAATTAGTGGAAAAGATGTCTGTAAATAGATACTAAATACAATAGGCATCAACTCTAATGAGATCCTGTGGCTTATAAGGTAGTACAAGGTGCAAGGACTGCAGATACTGATCAGGCATTATCTGAGCTTTTATATTATAAGCCAAAATCTGTCCCAAAATGTCAAACAAAATACCTTATTGTGATAATATCTCTTCCACTAATAAAATACTCAGAGCAAATGGCAAGTAACATCAGAGTTCACTTTTCTACATGGAAAGAGAAGTATAGGAAGGACTAGAGGGAGGGAAGAACATGCATAAGAGCACTTGAAACAGTGGAAACATACCCATTTCTTTTCTGATCTGGGTTGGACCAGACTGATCCAGCTAATGAGCTCTGTTGACCATGTCACCACCTTGCATTTGTAATTGTGTCTTTTTCTTTTTTAGTTGTCCTGGCCTCCCTAACTTCTCTTTTAATTAAGGGATCTAACAAACTAGATTTGACCGGTCAGGTATAAGGCATTACTAAGTGCCACACATCCTGTGGATGTGTTACCTTGCTTACAGTTTCAGCTTGGTGAAGTTTTTTCCATTATACTAAAGTTTAGCGCTGGCCTAGGAAATTTTAAATGAAATTGTTGTAGCTTATGGTCAGAGTTCAATGCAGGTGGCAGAAAAAAAAGACCAGGCCCCAGAGAGACAGGGACTCTTCTGAACCACTGGCTTTTGCAGAAGGGAAGAGTAAAATGTCTGTAAAGATAACCTTTTTTTGCCTTTACACCTTTCCTTCACCAAATCACAGAGGAAAATAAATAGTCACAGATCAAGGATTAAGTAAAAAACTTTGGGTGTAAATTGCAAACCTCCATAGCTGTTACTGAATCAAGTTCAAAACCCTACTGCAAATGAATGCTGATATTCTGTAGAATTTCCATCAGTAAAATTGCTGCTTCCCTTTGAAAATTGACTTTGGGCTAGATAGCAACACATATAACAAACACCCACATATGTCCAGATCTTACTGTGGGATGTGAGCTGTAGGCACTGATATTTAACAGAGCAATATTGTCAGTGCTGCAGATCATATCCATATGCTATTTTTGTCTGCTGACCTTCCATCTGTTTTGTTTTTTTTTTTTTCTCCTTCTTTGTTTTCTAACTGGATTAGGAAAACCAAGTAGACGTTTCTGGTCTGTTTTGTTTGTTTGTTTGTTTTTCCTGGTTGGTTTTATGTATTGGAAAAAATTGCAAAAAAAAGTCTGTAACACTTCTGCCACTTATGGCTAATTAAGCAACTTTAACATAAAATGCACAAAAAAACTTTTATGTATGCTATAAGAATGACATTTTAACAAAATACATTTCCAGAAAAATCCAGTTTTATTCTAAATCATACAGCTAAGCTGTTGCCAAATTAAAATACAAGAAAACAAATGGGATCAGAAATTGATTTTTATTTTATGGTATTTCCTAATATAAAAAGAACGTTCCTTCCTTGGATTAAGTTTTTATGCTCAGCCATAACTAACAAATGTTCACTATATATATATATATATACATATATATAAAAAACCTTCAAAAATATTATTTTTTTTCAGGATCTAATAAAACAATGCTTATTGAATATACTGCAGTCACACAGATACAATTTAATTAATTGGTTCAAATCAATGCCAGCTCTTTGGTCAAAGTTAATTAATTATAGGAATTAAATATGATAGCCCAGATACTGGAAACTGCAGCTAAAAAGTAGGACACTGCAAAAAAAATTCTTTAAAGGCAGAGTAGAGAGATGGAGTTTCTTAAAGAAGGTCTAATTTACCATGTATTTCTCTTTCCTTACAGTAGTTGAGGGATCCATCTGATGCAATCCTAACTGTATTTTAGACTTCACAAACCAACAAATCAGCTACTCACAAACCTTACATATGCAATAAGTTTGGCTTTTTATATTTTCATTTTGCTGTCCTTTTATGACATTGTGCACCAAAATTACTGCAGCTGTCACACGTTAAAAACATGTTCAGTGTTAGATGAAAAATAACAGTGACTACTTCAGGAAAATTCAATAGAAATATAATGTTGTGGGGGTTTTGTGTTTGTTGTGGGTTTTTTGTTTGTTTTTTACATGATTAATGGACTAAATGTTTTATTTAAGAAAAATGCTGCTTTAATGCCTTGGCCTGTGTTTTCATAAGGTGGCCATTTTATTTGATGGTCAGAATAAAAACAGGAAGAATCATTACATTATATACTTATATATATACTTATATATATATTATATACTTTTTCTAATACAGATTTGTTCTCTACACTTTGTTTCCAAGAGGTTTATCAAGTGTTCCTTCAAAATAATAAAATTAAGGTATTCCCAGATCTTCAATGAAGGTATTTTCCTACCTCTAAGAGATTCTATTAACAGAATCATAGAATCATAGAATCATAGAATCATAGAATCATAGAATCATAGGGGTTGGAAGGGATCTCGAAAGATCATCTCGTCCAACCCCCCCTGCCAGAGCAGGGTCACCTAGAGTACATCACATAGGAACGCATCCAGGTGGGTTCTGAATGTCTCCAGTGAAGGAGACTCCACAACCTCCCTGGGCAGCCTGTTCCAGTGCTCTGTCACTCTTACAGTAAAAAAATTTTTTCGGATATTCACCTTGAACCTCCTATGCTCCAATTTACACCCATTACCCCTTGTCCTATCACTGGTCATCACTGAGAAGAGCCTAACTCCATCTCCCTGACACTCACCCCTTACATATTTGTAAACATTGATGAGGTCACCCCTCAGTCTCCTTTTCTCCAAGCTAAAGAGACCCAGCTCCCTCAACCTTTCCTCATAAGGGAGATGTTCCACTCCCTTAATCATCTTAGTGGCTCTGCGCTGGACTCTTTCAAGCAGTTCCCTGTCCTTCTTGAACTGAGGGGCCCAGAACTGGACACAATACTCCAGATGCGGCCTCACCAAGGCAGAATAGAGGGGGAGGAGAACCTCTCTTGACCGACTAACCACACCCTTTCTAATGCACCCCAGGATGCCATTGGCCTTCTTGGCCACAAGGGTACATTGCTGGCTCATGGTCATCCTCCTGTCTACCAGGACCCCCAGGTCTCTTTCACCTACACTACTCTCCAGCAGGTCAGCCCCCAACCTATACTGGGACATCGTGTTGTTCTTCCCCAAATGCAAAACTCTACACTTGCCCTTGTTGAATTTCATCAGGTTTCTCCCCGCCCAACTCTCCAGCCTGTCTAAGTCTCTCTGAATGGCAGCACAGCCTTCTGGTGTGTCAGCCACTCCTCCCAGCTTAGTGTCATCAGCAAACTTGCTGAGGGTACATTCTATACCCTCATCCAGGTCGTTGATGAAGATGTTGAACAACACCGGTCCCAGTACCGACCCCTGAGGGACTCCACTAGTCACAGGCCTCCAACCAGATTCCGCCCCATTGACTACAACTCTCTGACTCCTTCCCATCAACCAGTTCCTAATCCACCTCACTACCTGATCACCAAACCCATACCTGATCAACTTATCTACAAGGATGCTGTGGGAGATGGTGTCAAATGCCTTACTGAAATCAAGATAAACCACATCTACCGCTCTACCATCATCTACCCACCTAGTAATTTCCTCATAGAAGGCTATGAGGTTAGTCAAACATGATTTACCCTTGATAAAACCATGCTGACTGTTCTTGATGACCCCCATGTCCTTGATATGCCTAGAGATAGAGACAAGAATAAGTTGTTCCATCACCTTTTCAGGAATGGAGGTGAGGCTGACCGGTCTATAGTTACCCGGGTCCTCCTTCTTGCCTTTCTTGTAGACTGGAGTGACATTTGCTATCCTCCAGTCCTCAGACACCTCTCCTGTTACCCATGGCTTACTGAAGATGATGGAGAGTGGCCTAGCAATGACCTCCGCCAGCTCCCTCAGCACCCTTGGATGCATTCCATCTGGACCCATCGATTTATGGATGTCCAGATTACTCAACTGATCCCTAACCCAATCCTCATCTACTATGTCCTCACCTATCTTGACTACTTCTGGGGCTATATTAATCTGGGGCTCATGGGGAAATCCTGCAGGAGTAAAGACAGAGGCAAAGAAGGTGTTCAGCACCTCTGCCTTCTTTATATCCTCTGTCACCAGGGCTCCCACCTCATTCCTCAGTGGGCCAGTATTGCCTCTAGAAAATACTGTAAATACTGAGTTCAAATTTTTCTTTTGCAGTATCGAATCATGTTACTGGTCATTAAAATTAAAGTAATTGCAAAATTATCCTCACTAGTCTACTTGTAGCTTTGTAGCTTCTGAGGTGTTTTCTAATATATTTTGTTAGTCATTAGGTCAACACTTTAAGAAAAAAATCCAGAAATATAGAGAAGGCAACTTTACTCATTCTTCCATCACTTTCTCATGGCAACTGTTTCATGTCACTTTCATATGTCAGAAATTATTCCTTTTGTTAAGTCTTGACTAAGTGTTTGATAAAATGACTAAGTGATAGATAAAATGACTGATACAAACATAAAAACAGATCAACAGAGGAATTAAAAGAAAATTAAACCTGTGAAGGTAAGTGTAGCCTTTTTCTTGGCACAGTAAAACAAACCAACAAACAAACAAACAACCCCCCTCTATAAAAACCCCAACAAACTTAAATGTGCAATTGTCAAATACTCAAAAACACGTAACAATTTTACAAAATCTATACTAGTAATGCAGAACATCTGTTGTCATAAAGACTTAATGTATTCTCAAATTCTCTATACTGGAGTTTGTAATACGCAACAGAGAGATGCTATCAAAGCAGGTGATCTGCTTCTTTAACAAAAAATTCTAGAGGAGTTACTTATGAGATAAAAAAATAACTTTAGAGAACAGGAAAATCATAAAAACCAACTAGCAAACATTTTAATATATTTGACTATATAGACATCCTCATTAGATAATAACAATACTTCTGTAAATTACAAGGGAGAATTTTAGGGGTTACTGGATTTATCTCACATCTATAGGAAACTGTAGATGGAAGACTTTAGCCTGATTGAAAAAACAAAACAAACCCAAACAAATAAACAAACAAAAAACCACACACATTCCCCTTCCCCTAAATCACACAAACAAATTAATTGTTTTAATTGATTAAATTCTCCTTTCAAGTGATTAATAAAACACACACAAAAAATTGCATACACAACAAGCGACGTAAAGCCAGGCATCCCGCACTTGGCTCTGTATAATAATCAAAGTGACTATTTTTGTGGGGTTCTTTTTTCTTTTGCTTAACTATAGTTAGTCGGGTTTTGTTTGTTTGGGTTTTTTTAATATCTGGTTTTAATCTCCTTCACAGGACCATTATTATATTTTTCTAGTTTTCTTCTATGCTTTCTAGAAAAATGTAACAACCCAAATCTAACAACAAAGAAACTTAATGCTTGACTGAAAATACAAGAATGCCAAATGGTAAAATAAGATGTTAATAACGTACTGATGTTAATAAGATATGTCAGAAGACACAATCTCTAGAAGGCTATTGATGAAAACAGAGGAAATCCTAAAGATAACAGAATGTGTCCTTCAAATCAGAGTTTCTATAAAGTGCCATGAATGTTGTCATGGTTGGTAAAGGCCTCTAAGATCACAGCATCCATCAACCCCCATGTGGAAAAAAAAAAAATAAAAAAAAAAAAATCCAGAGATGGTGACTCCATCAGCTCCCTGGGCAGTCCATTTCAGCACCCGACTACTCTCTTCAGTGAAGAACTTGCTATTATCTAAACCTCCCCTGTTACAACAAGGCCATTTCCTGTAGTCTTACCATTTTTTACTTCAGAGAAGTGGCCAACACACCTCCTAAAAACCTCTTTTTAGATAGTTGTAGAGATCAATGAGGTCTCCCCTCAGCCTCTTCTCCAAAATAAACAATGCCAGTTCCCTCAGCCTCTTCTTACAGGACTTCTTCAGCGCCTTCACCAGCTCGGTTGCCCTTCTCTGAACTTACTCCAGCAATTCAATGTCTTTCTTGTAGTGAGGGGCCCAGAACTGAACAGAGTACTCGAGGTATGGCCTCGTGAGTGCTGAGTAAAGGGGCATGATCACCTCCCTTCTTCTGCTGGCCACATTTTCTTGTACAAGGCAGGAGGCTTTTGGCCTTCTTGGCCACCTGGGCACACTGCTGACTCATATTCAGCTTGCCATCAAAAAACACCCAAGATCCTTTTCCACCAAGCAGCTTTCTAGCCACTCTTCCCCATGGCTGTAGCGTTGCCTGGGATCGTTGTGACTGAAATGCAGGACCTGGCACATAGCCTTGTTGAACCTCATGCAACTGGCATCAGCCCATCAATTCAACCGCTCCAGCTTCCTCAGCAAAGCCTTCCTACCCTCAAGTAGATCAAAACTTTCACCCAACTTGGTGTGCAAATTTGCTGAGGAAGAACTCCATCCCCTCATCTAGATTGTTGATAAAGATTTTTAACAAGACTGGCCCCAAAACTGAGCCCTGTGGGACAACTCTAATGACTGGCTGCCAACTGTATTTAACACCATTGACTACAGTGCTCTGGGCCTGGCCATGCAGCCAGTTTTTAACCCAGCAAAGAGTAGACCTGTCAATGCCATGAGCCGCCAGCTTCTGCAGAAGAAGCTGAGGGAGATGGTGTCAAACACATTACCAAAGTCTAGGTAGACAAGGTCCACAGCCTTTTCCCTGTCCACTAGGCAGGTTACCTGGTCAAAGAACAAGATAACATTGGTCAAGCAGGACAAACCTTTCCTGAACCCATGCTGGCTGGGCCTGATCCCCTGGCTGTTCTGTACTTGTCATATGGGTGCACTCAAGATGAACTGCTCCATAATTTTTTCTGGCACTGGGGTCAGGCTGACAGTACTGTAATTCCCCAGATCGTCCTTCCAGCCCTTCTTGTAGATGGGTGTCACACTGGCAAGCCTCCAGTTGTATGGAACCTCCCGTATTTATCAATACTGTTGATAAATGATGGAGAGAGGCTTGGTGAGCTCCTCTGCCAGCTTCCTCAATAGTCTCAGATGAATCCCATCCAGCTCCATAGACTTGTGAGTGTCACAGCAGATTGTTAACTGTTTCCTTCTGGATTATGGGAGGGTTGTTCTGCTCTCCATCCTTATCTTCCAGCTCAGGGGGCTGAAAACCCTGGGGGTAGCCGGTCTGACTTCAAACCATGTAGGTAAAGATGCCACTAAATATCTCAGCCTTTTCATCATTCTTGGTTGTAATGTTCCCCCCCATATAAAATAAAGGATGAAGATTCTCTCTGGCTTTTTATTGTTAAATGTAAGTGTAAAAACAATTTGTAAAACCTTTTTTTGTTATCTGTTATGACAGTGGCCAGGTTGAGCTCCAGATGGGCTTTTGCCTTTCTAATTTTCTGTGCGACCTAACGAGATCCCTGTACTCATCTTGACATCCCTGACCCTTCTTCTAAAGGAGGTAAACTCCCTTTTTTCCTGAGTGCCAGCAAAAGCTCCCAGCTCAGCCAGGCCAGCCATCTTCCCTGCCTTTTCATCTTATGGTGCATCTGTTAAACAGCACATCTTACGGTGCACGGTTAAATCTCTCCTTTTTTTTTCATGTTAGAGTTCAGAACAGACTTCATACTTTTCCAAATGCTACGCAGGATTTGGAGGTTTAAAAATATTTTCCATTGCGTCTCCTATCCTCATGATTAAGCATACCATATGAATAGGAGATGCAATGGGAAGTATTTGCAAATTCAAAATGTCCTTTTTAAAAAAAAACACAAAACAACAAACAAACCACAAAACTATATGGGGCTTTTAAGGTTGTACAGACCCAGTCATTCACTAGGATCTCAGAGTAAGTTAGGCATGAATTTGCAGAGTATGTCTCCTTTGTGAATGATGTAAGAATAGAAATTAAAAGTTGGTACATGGCAGGAGAATAAATAAATAGATGGGCACATACATAAATAGATAAATAAATAGATGACACATACAATATGATGTGTCAGTCTTAAAAATTTCTCAGGGAAGTGAGATGGGCAACCTTTAAACAGAAGAAATAGGAAGACATATATAGAGAAAAAGCCTGCAAAGCAACTGCTTCTCAGCATAATTCAATTCTCTATAATAAATATTCTTATAGATGACTGCATGACCCATCAGTGATGATGACTAGACTGGCAGTGCAGAATTTCTTCTGGTCCTTCAGTTTCCTGTGTTCAGCACACTGGGTTCCCTCATCACCTACCTCATTGCCACAGAAAGAAGTATCCTGTTGGAAAACTCTGCTATTAAACCAATTTTCCCTTTCCCCTTATTCAGGGGATTTGGGGGCCACAGAAGGTGGTACACCAGGGGAAAGGGATTGAAACCGAGAATGATTAAGAAGAGTTAACTAGTAAGACTGGAAACCAGAACAGTTTGAAGCAACAGAAATGTGCAAATGAAGTAATTTAGAGAGAAGATTAAAACAGCAACAACAAAACCCACAGAAAAACCCCAAACCAAACATGAAAAAAACCAAACGAACAACCAACCAAAGAAAAAAACACCACAACAAAACCCTTTAAATTCTTCTTGAATGATTTTCCAAATAACCTGCCTTAGTATCTCCAAACATAAGGCAGATATTCTTTATCTTTTAGGGATGGTGGAATATTTTCAGTTATTATTATGTGAAAATTCCTCTCTGAATAATATTAGGGATGTTCTGAGCACGCAGTGTCAGAGTTATAAAGACAGCCTGTGTCACTGACTCCTCTAGACTTGATTAATTAGAATTTTTTGTTTTATTTTTGTTTCTAACATCCATATCCCTACAAATGAATGGCTCTGGATGCAATATTGAATCCATCTCTATGAGCTAATTAGATGATCCAAATTACTGACAGTTTCTTTGATTTACTGTAGAGACATACAGAACCCAAATGGTTAATAATCATTATCACATTTAATTTAATGCTACAGAAGTAGTTCAGAGACTTTATTTAAGCAAACTCTGAATACCACCTGAGAAGACACTTAAAAATAATAATGGCTTTTCGTGTACTGCAAGGTAAAGTTGACCATGGAAGAGAATGAATAATATTTCTTGGCACCAATAATTCCACGTCCTGAGAATTCACTCATACTTCCTGTGAAAGTAACTATCTGATTTATAGTCAGACTGTTACAACATTTGCAAATTTCATTTTTATTTCCATTCCTTTCCAACACATCATATATATCCTTGGATATATCAAAACTGTTAGATCACCATTTTGCAATAGTTTTATGGAGCTGAGTGTTTATAGAACTGCATTTTAGTGTAAGCTAACTGGACATATTGAAAAAAACTGTTTAACACACAAACTAAGGGTCAAATGACAAATGCCTCAAACAAGCAATTGAGTGGAAGTTAATATTATGCTAATCATCTTCAGAATTTTGTGGTGCTATCATAACTGTAAAGATTTTTTTACATTAATTGCTGAATTTATACCCATGGCATAATAAATCTTGAATACTCTTCTAATTCATAACAGTGGCAAATATTTGCCCAGAAGTAAAATATAAAAAAAGTAATTTAAACCACCAAACTGTATGTTTTCATTGTTTCTTCAAATCAATTATCTTTTTAGGCCTAATCAATAAGTAACACATACACTACACTGACGTAAAATACTTATTATTCAGCATACAAAAGCCATCTTAGAGATACATATGGAATATATCTTTTCTTGGCAAAATAACTCTTTCTAGCAAAACCCATTTTTTGTACCTTGAATTAATAGTTACAGATTCTTTCTTATTTTCTCTTCCTTCTCACTGATTGAAATACTCCATCAATTCTTTATTTTAGTGTCTTTGAACATACTTTCTCTGAACACTAATTATTTATTAATAATTTAATTATAGAAAAACTCCATTTGCAAAGTCAGTGCAACATATGTAATATTGCATTTATCACATTAGAAAGGATGTTTGCCATGTCAAAGAACTAGTTATTCTGGGGAACGCAGAGAAGAAGGATTATGTTCCTTGAATATTAATGACTGAGAAATAAATCAGAGAAGTAAGCTAGAGTGAACTACTGTATTCTACAATTAACACAAATGAAAACCTGAAGTATTAAAGTGCTATGGTTGCATTCAAACATTCATAACTTAGGATGCCACTTTTGCCAATCATATAGGATATACATCCAACATTTGTAACACCCCCTCATCTTCAGCTCCATGTCCTGATCTTAACTCTGTCTTCACTTTGTCTTCTATTCCTGCAGGCTTGTTCCTTCCTGAAATTCATAGCTCTTTTAATGACAAAGGTATGATTGTCTTTTCCTTCATTAGCTGGGTGAAAGAAAAGGGTACAAGGAAGAAAGTTCCCAACTTTTTCTTACATTTTTTACAGAAGTTTTTGCCTTGATATTAGGCTTCTTGGCTGGGGTCCACTTTACTCTCTGAGGGTGCAGTTATCAGTAGGAAGGAGGTTCAGGTAGGTAGTAATTTCACTGACTTTCAGTTCATTCTCGAAGGCACAGAAAAAAAATGCATTGTGCCACTTTTATTTTGTTGCCTTTGAAGTATGAAAGCAGTATCAGTGCTTAGCAGAATAGCTACTTGAAAAATTCCAAATTATTGGAAAGTTGGTTTAAATTCAGAGAAACACTGAATTTTGACTTTCACTGATGCTACAGAACATACTGCATCATACAAACACAAATGAGAAAACTTGCCAAAATTCCAGGCTTCATGAGGCCGAAATATAGCCTGGAAAAAGTTTTACTGAATGGGTCAGAGTTTGTCAAAACTGTGAATAGCATAAGTAAAGAAAGGGAGAGTTGCAAGCTTGGTACAATGGACCTGCAGAGATTGTTTTAAAGTAGAAACAACTTGGAATGAGCAATTTCCATGGTGTGTCCAGCTAACTGTCAATGAGAAAACTGCTGAATATCAGTATCAATAAAAAGAAAAGTACTTCAAATTGCACACTTTTCTGCCTAGCTGATTCACCTCCATTTCTTATCCTGCCATTAGAGGGCAGGCAACCTGTGCCAGATTTACTCTTTCATGTGTTACGAAACACAATAGCAACATTTCTTCACTGAGGGACTGAGGTTATTAGTAGCTGCAAAGCGTGATGATATCTGCTAGTGGACTGTTGTAAGGCAATAAAAAGTTTTCTCATAATGGGAAATGTATTATAGTCCCCACACTTAAGAGCACTTTCGTATGTGTACTTTAGACAGATAATTTTGAAAACTGGTCCATTGTGCTTACTAGTGAACTGCTGTTTAGGATTCAACTACATTGGAAGAGCAAAATCTAACTAAGTTTAATAAATTACAAAATGCAGTTATGGAACTGGAGTCAAATATTTGATATAACTTTGTCATAGTTTCCAAATATTATATCAAATTTTGTATTTGATTCCAGTTTTCTAATAGAGCTTTAAGTGTCATAGGCACAATCACAATTTTTACAGTCATCTAGAATAACTGGTTCTGTGGCAGTAAATGTTTGCTATGCAAACGTCATATTAAAGGTTAATAAGTCAACATTAAAGTAAAAAAAAAGCTTTTTCCTAAGAAGTTACACCCAAAATGGTTTCACCTAAATTAAGAAAATAGTCACAACTGTGTAATTTGAATGCAGGAACATCTTCATCAATAACTCAAAAATGAAGATATAATTAGAAGTTCCGGTGTTTTTCTCATATTGGAAAACATTGTTTCCTGTTAGAACTGTAGCAGGAAACAGTTACTGAAATGTTCTTGTCATAGCAATATAACTACCTGAAACCTCTCCACAGGTGAGCACAGTAACAATAAACAGTTTTCAGTTGAGTTTATGACTGTTTGAAGCCAACATTCTCTTTGGAATTATTTATATCCACACATTACCTTGAGATAATATATAGTTAATTGCTGTGGACGCACTGTATTTTACACTTACCACTGTCTTAAGCTGTTTGTAGCTGAGAGTCCAGATCAGCAAACCCACAATATTTGTCATGCTTCTTAGTGACATGGTTTAGTGGTGGACTTGGCACTGTTAGGTTAATGGCTGGACTCAATTATTCTAAGGGTTTTTTTTCAATCTAAAGTATCCTATGATTCTATGTTTCAAATAGTTTGGTGCTATGCTATCACATTTCTAGTATATAGATTATTTCTTGAAATGCCAAATTAAAGGTTTAAGAAGTGTCTGTATTTTGAATAAAAATTCCATATTTAGAGTACATATGGTTTCCACCTACAGCATAGTGAAAAATAATCACATTTAAACTCTGCCTTGAAAGCAATATTGAATTCTGTGTTAAAGGTAGCACAGTAGCTAGAAATAAGGAGAAATATGTAACTTCCTAATGTTCAGTAAAATCCTAAAATAAATTAAAAAAAAATAGTAATCACATTTTCTTAAGTAGTATCTTATCAGAGTTAAAACTTAAGTAGAAAAAAGTTGAAAATTAATATAAAGCTGAGTGAAGTCCCTGCAATTACATTAATATGCCGCACATAATTCCATCTTTAAAATATTCTTTAAAAAAATCTTTAAAAGAAAGTATTATACCAGTGCTTGGAATATCTCTTTACTTCAGCTTAGCTTGAAGATACTGACCAGCATCAGGTGACTGTCCACTTAAAACATGTCAAGAAAAGCAGGACTGAAATACAGAATAAAAATCGGTCTGTTCAACTTGTTTGGAAGACAAAAAAGAATACAGTCTTCCAAATACAGTATCCAAACTTGAGAAAAGAACTGAAATCTGAGAAGTATTCAATAGATAAATTACATTATTTTGAACTTCCACTTCAGTTCAGACATACTTGTCAAAACTGAACACTGTAAAAAAAAAGAAAATTATTAAGAAAGGAGGTATTATGTTAAAAAAATCAATTTTTATTTCTTAAACTCAATATTTTTCTGATCATCACACAAAACGTATCAAATCTCTGAAATTACAAAACCTCAAAATTGACTTGTCTAGACAGAGTAAACAGGTTGGCAAGCACACTCAAAGACAGCAGTTTCAGGACTTTTTTTTGGGGGAAGGAGCTGTAAATCTCCCCTCATTGGCTTCCAGAGCACTATGCTACTCTAAAGAATATCTATTTGGGCTGTGCATTAATTTCAACTTTTTTTTCATATTTTACAGAAAGCTACTCTTTCAAGTCACATTTGTTTTTAATGTTTTGTTGTTGTTGGAGTCTTACTCTTCTAGAGAAGAAAAAACATGACAACTCATACGGAAGAACTAGACATATTTACAGTCTTTTCCAGCCCTTCTACTAAGACAGTGAAATATCTGCTAACAAAATTAAAATAGCTCCAAAACCAAATGTTTTCTAATAGTACAGAATGAGTTCAGCTATATTGATATCCTGAAATACACACAGGCAAAAATAAACAGCAGCCAGACGTAAGTCCATTAAATGATGCAGAATTTATAAAGAGGCTATGATTTCAGACAACTTTTTCTCCACTTTACACATTGAAGGTGAAAAATTCCTGGAGTGATTCCATATGTGCAGTGCCATAGCTGCTGGACCATATTTTAGAAATTGAAATTTTAAATCCATTTTCTTGGTAGAAAATGTATTGGTTAGTTTAATCACACTTGCACTGCTGTGTTCTGATCATCACAGGGAAGCAAGAGTTATTATTTCAGCACTCAAATCACAAGCTGAATTCCATTTCCTTGCTATCTAATTAAATGGGAGTCTATTTGACTGTACCTTAAAATTAATAAAATACTGGTGACAGAGGAAAAAAAAAAATAGAAAAACCCCAAATCAATCACACAAACCTCCTTTTATGCTTCTGAAATCAAACATAATCATAACACATATTCATAGAGAGCTGCCAGTGCTAAATTTCACTGAATAGAATGGTCTTGGAAAATTAAGAATACTGATGACAGTGGAGTCTAGATAAATTTCAAAGTTTTCTCAAGAATTTCACTATAAGATGAACTTGCCTGCTGAGAGTTTGTCACCTAGAGAGGACTTAAACTTGTGAGGATTCATAGGACCAGCTATCTGTTTATGAGCAAGCAGCCCTCATGATAAGGCCTTTGAAGTTGTGTTTCTATCTTAAGAGGGCAGAAAGTAAGCAAATGAGCAAGGAACTGCAATGGGAAGAACCCTAAGTGAGCTGAAAGAAATACACACATCTATGCTTTCTGTTTGCATATCACATATATAGGCGAGATTAACCTATTTTAAAATGTATTTATTTTTAAATAATACTGTTTTACAGTCAGCTTCTAGTATTTTAAGTTTGCAACTTTACATTTTGAAGACTCGTGAGTCATGCTACTAGTCACACTGTATCATGTTACTGCTTGAGAAAAAAACCCCAACAAACAACCCCAAACCTGTTACTTTTTAATAGAACATCATGTATTCCTGAGGTGTCCACTGGTCAGTTATATGCTATGTTTCTCATACTTTTGAATGGCAAGATGCCTTAGCAAAGGCAAATGCACTTCTCACATCAGATTTTGCTTCTCAGAAAATTTCTTTACACCTCAAATTACTGCTGTAAGTAATTCATGAAGTAATCTTTAACACTTAAATGGACGCAGATTTTTTAAATATCATAAACACTGTTATCAAAATTCCTAGAAGAATGAACAGTTTTGGATGGCTGCAAAAGGTAGTATAATTAAGATGCCAACTTGATTGCTGAAGTCCCTCCACCCCCATCTAGAATCCTAAAATCAATAAAATGTAATGTGTCTCTCTTTACTCTTTGATGGCTTTTTTATTTTCTCGTACAACACTTTAGAAAGCCTGTTGGCTTACCCTGATAACACATGACTTGTGAAGCTAGACTCCTGCAGCAGTTAAGCATTTTAGCATTTAGTGTCTTACATCTCTGAAATTATGCTATTTCTAACTTCAAATTGGATGGGAATGTAACAGATTTCTACAAATTAAAACCACATACAATTAAATTATGAACCATGAAATAACCACAGAATCACTGTGATGGTTGGAAAGAACATCTAAGATCACAGAGTCAAACCACCAAGTAACACAAGCCAGCCAAAATTTTAATGTTTGCTTACTAACTGACAGTGGCTTACCTCTGTCACCCTCATTTCCTAAATATACAATTTATTGTACTTCATTTGCACTATCCCATTCAGTAGGAAACTTTCTGAATCCATGATAGAAAATTATGATTTCTGCATTTTGTGTCCCAAGAATGTTTCCACCTCCTGGAATATTCTATAACCAGTCTACAGAAATCTAAGGGAAAACGACAAATCTAAGAGACTGTCTCCCTGATAGATTCAATGGAACAATTTCATTGCAATTCAAACCAAAATTCAAAAGGGAATAATTAAACTATGGAACACAAGGATAGCAGAGTCTCTGTTTAATTACAGATGAATTTTATTTTTTTAAATACTGCCTTGTGCACTGTTTGGTACATTCAATTGCAAAAATCCATCCTCAGGATCTTAAAAAAATAATAATACTTCACTTAGGCAAACTCAGTATCTTAAATAAGTTCCTTGACATACTATGTCCCAGCTTTTCAGCTGGAGTGGGGTATATATTCTCTCATGACAGCACTAAAAGGTGGTTCCATCTCTTCCCTAGTAGGAACTGTATTCATGAGGGGCCCAAAAATACAGTAATTATCTGAAATGTTATGTGCAATTATGTTTTTGTTAGGCCAAAGTCTGCATTTTATGTGGGTATGGACTGGATCAGTTTCAGAAGAGTTAAGAGATTACCCATAAAAAAAGTAAAAGGTGTTTGCACTCTGATTTAACTTCTGTGGCATTTTTAAAGGGTTGGGGAAAGCAACTGGAGAGAAGCCATCCAATAGCACTGGTGATACAGAGGGTAAAAAAAAATGAAACAATTAAGAAATCTCATAAAATTATCTGTTATTGTACTAGTGAAATTCACTGTCAATACATAACAAAAAATATATGGGATAAGAAACTGAAAAACTACACTGACAATCATGGATTTTATGTGGCATATAATCACACAGGGATGATGTCAGTAACAGTTTCTGAAAGTGTGGTCAATGTTTGATGATAACAGACCAAATGGAAAAAACCCACAACAATTACAGTATTCTGCACCCGGAACACTGTGTATTGTTCTGGTACTCCCGACTACTAAACACAATACAGCAAAATAAAAAAAAAAGGTGGCAATTGTAATCAGAGGTACAAAACAACTTCTGAATAAGCAGAGATTTTTTTTGTCAGATTATACAAAATTCCCTTAGAGATTTCTCCTAATATTGATCTTGGAAAACAGAAAGCAGAAGGGTGATGCTTATGGGTAGCAAGGGGAGGTAAAAAGGGAATAATTATTGGCTATAGTTTGCAACTCAGGTCTTGAAAGTACTAAATAATTATGAAGCAGAATAGCAACAAACAGAAGGAAGTATCTTTTCCACCATACGTGTAACATAACTGAGGTCATCTTTGTCTTAGGGTAATGGAAAGGATAAAACAATTCAGGTAAAGATGAGACAGGTGTAGGTGCTGCAACAGTCGTTAAATATGATATTCTTGGTGAAACAGATGCTTATAGAGTCAACACATTGCTCATAACTGGAAAAGTGTACCATTTTATACTCTTCCTTTCTCATACCTTTCTACCCAACCATCTTCTATTTGCATCAGTCAAAGTTTCCTAGCATAAATGTACTTGAGACCTGTAGAGGATTCACAATTTTAATGCTTGATATTATTTGGATGAACTCAAAACAAATTAATTTGAAATAGAAAGATGACAAAATCTGATTTAAGCCTTAGACAAATCTGTCTGCTCATATAAGCTAGAAAATGTGAGAGAGGCATTATTAATCTAAGCAAAATGAGGATTTTATTTCAAAAGCCCTTAACACTATGTCAAGTTTGCTGGAAAAAAAATAATTTCTTACTGTCAGGTGTTTCACACAACCTAACAGAGAAAATTCCTGCTGTGTCATTCCAGTCATCTGGAAATAGAAGAGAAAAAAATACTCTTTAAATTTATTTTTATGAGATTTTATACTCTTCTTAAGTTTCCTCAAGAGAATTTAAGAAGGACTATTTTTTTATATTGTTTTGTTTTTATATTAAAAGCAAACAATCAAGTAGCAGTAAGAAAATGGCATTGGACCTCCCAGGCTACTTAGAGGTGTTCTCCTAAATAGTGGGTTTTTCTGACTTAAATAGTCTTCCATTTCTTTCTTGCAGTGAAATAAGAGAAATTATGTCCAAGATGCACCACACTGAGGACAAAAAAACACATAATGGCTTTGTGCTTTTTTGCTTGCACTTAAAATGCCGATACTGCATTTAAAATGCTCTAATGATACAATTGTTCTTGTAAACTGCAGAAACAGACACCACAAACAGCTAATTGGTGCCTCTCATGAAGCTAGAAACACATTTTGAACTTTTTTCTTGTTGTCAAAAAGTGAGTGAGAGGGATTTGTTGCTAGTAGGCCGTATCAAATGCTCAACTGTTGGCAAGATTTCACTCCTGCTCAATTAACGTCTGTATTATAGCTGTCACTTATCAAATCTCCTGTGTAATTACTGAACTATAGTTACACCTATGGATCACCAAATTTTGTATGCCTTGAGGGCAACTGAGTTCAGGGATTCTGCAGTTTTCCGTAAAGTTTGCTCTCTGGTTCACTGCCATTCAAAATGTATCACAACAAAATGCAGCTCTGTTATCCTCTATGCCAGTTTTCCTTATGAACATGAGTATATAATCACCTGCTGCAACTGTGTAGCCAGTTCAATTCTTGTCACCTCTCCAAAGTTTCTTTAACAAATCTAATGAAAATAATTATGTTTGGGTCATAATTTTGCTACTATCTTTCCAGTCATCTGTGGTGCACTATAATTTCATACATAAATAAAAGACTAGACTTTCTCCTTTCTCTTCTCTTATGAGCCTTACTAAATAAAAACGCATGTAGTCACTTAATACTGCTTTCAGATTTCCAGCTAGGAGTCTGTGTAATATACTCTTTCTCTCTTTTTTTTTTTTTTTTCTTTGTGGTTTTATTATAATATGCAGCATTTCTTCAAGGCTTAGGCAATCCTTCCTCTTGTCTATTTGTACTTCTCCTCCATTCTCCCCACCTCTCCTGTTTCCCATGCCTAAAACAACAGGAGGATTTCCAGTCTTACAACCTCCCTAATTCTGTATATGCTCTCTTACTGTTACAGCCCATTTAAAATTAATATTTTTATTTTTGAACCAAGCATTTTCAGCACATTTGTTAAAGAGTTACCAGTATAACCCAAAAGTTCAAATTTCCATTAGGAGATTACAGAGACATGAAGCTGTGCAAATGTCGTATTGCCACCTTCATGTAGCCTTTTATCAGATAAGACAAAATGCAATACATAACAAGTAGATGACCTTAATAAGTCTGATTCCAGACAGACTGAATTTTTTAAAATCCAACCTATGTCACCAAATAACTTAAAAATCCTATTGCATCTTTTCATTAAAAATGCACACTTTTAAATCACAGGTGATTTAGTTAATTGTACATTTGCTTAAGAATGCATAACATTGCTTTAAATAAATATCTGAAGGTATACATGTATATTTTTTAAAAAGTAGGAAAATGGGTTTAGTTTTAAAAGTAATTTAAAAAAAATAATAGAATCTGCTATTATATCTTATAAGATATGTAAGAAAATCTACTTAAACCAGAATGTTTCTATTTAGAGTCTTCAAAATTCATCAAATGAGGCCAGAATTCTTTCTGCCCTAGTGTTCTGGCTTTTGTAGAGTGAACAGGAATGCACCCTAGGGAAGAAAGTTGTTAGATGCAATGTCTGTTTCTTCGATGGTCACCCTGACCTATCAGGAAGAGAGTAGTCTTCCATTTCTTTATTTTATTACTTTTTTTTATAGACTTAAAAAAGAACAAGTATTCTGTCCCGGGGAGATATTTAATGGCCTATCTGACTTCAAGAAACGTACCTGATACTTCTTTAGGATGAAGAAGATACAGAGAGATGAAAGACAAAAAATAGCATTAGATGGAGCCTGAAGTTATCTTGGAAATAATATAGAGGTTTCATGATAATGTTCTGCAGTTAAGTAACAGAATGGGTTACACATATGAAAGATGTACCCGGAGGTTGAAAATAGGGTGACATTCTCCCATTATGAAACTGCCTAAAGAGGTCAGTAACATTGTTTTATCTCTAAAGAATGGCTTATTTACCTAGTTTGAAAATTCTTGTCTTTCAAATACTTCCTGATCTTTCTATCAAAAGCAAAGTATGACATAATGATCTGTCATTTCTTCAGAGGCTTTATGCAAATCTTTCACAGGAAAGGAAAGGGAGGAAGTAGAGGAACGAAAGAGAGGAAAGAGAGGGAAGGAAGGAAGGAAGGAAGGAAGGAAGGAAGGAAGGAAGGAAGGAAGGAAGGAAGGAAGGAAGGAAGGAAGGAAGGAAGGAAGGAAGGAAGGAAGGAAGGAAGGAAGGAAGGAAGGAAGGAAGGAAGGAAGGAAGGAAGGAAGGAAGGAAGGAAGGAAGGAAGGAAGGGCTGTTATTATCGAGGTATTAGAAAAATAATACAGCCAAAACAATATCGGAATTCATGTATTTTGATCCCATCATTATTTCACTTTCTTCAGAGGAGTTTTGATTTCTGATTTTATTATGCAATTAATAATTTATTTTAAAACGTAACTTAATAATGGTAGAAATAGTACATGATGCTAACAACAATTTTACACATTTTACACATTTCAGTATTGCACCACAGTAAAACAGAAGTAGCCATGTGACAAATAAACAAAAAGTCTAGGGCAGCACAGCACCATTTTTCCAACTATTATAATTAACTTTGGGGTTAAAATCTTTTGCAGTTCACGACAACAGTAAAATACAGCACAACGTTACTCAGAGTCAAATTAAGATTACTTCCTTTATTTCACTCAACATCACATACATTTCCATCTGCCTGTTAAAAACTGTATTTCATCTGACTGCTACTAGGTTTATACAGTATCTTCCACAGAAAGTTGAAAATTGACATCACCTGTAGAAACACAGCAGACCATGTATCTTCATACCATCCTCGTGAGCAAGTTCAGGAAGTGTGGGGTAGAAAAGTGGACAGTAAGACAGATTGAGAACAACAGAGCCCAGAGGGTGGTATCAATGGTCTACAGCTGGAGACCTGTAACTAGTGGTGTTCCCTACAGATCAGTACTGGATCCAGTGCTGTTCAACATCTTCATCAACAACCTGAAGGAGGGGACAGAGTGTATCCTTAGCAAGTTTGCTGATGATACAAAACTGGGAAGATTGGCTGATTCACCCAAAGGCTGTGCAGGCCATTCAAAGACACCTGGACAGGCTGGAGAGCTCAGCAAAGAGGAACCTAATGAGGGTCAACGAGAATAAGCGTAGAGTCCTGCACCTGGGGAGGAAAAACACCACGCCCTGATACAGATTAGGAGCTGACCTGCTAAAAATCAGCTCTGTAGAGAAGGACCTTTGGGTCCTGGTGGACAAGTTATCCATGGGGCAGAAATGTACACTTGTGGCTAAGAGAGCCAGTAGTATCCTGGGGTACATTAAGAATCATGTGTCCAGCATGTCAAGCAAGGTTCACTTCCCCCTCTACTCTGACCTAGTAAGACTACATCTGGAATACTCTTTCCAGTTCTGGGCTCCCAGGTTCAAGAGGGATAGGAATATGCTGGAAAGAGTCCAATGGACGGCTATGATGATGATTAAGGGACTAGAATATCTGTTACATGAGGAAAGGCTGGGGCTGTTTATTCTTGAGAAAAATAGACTAAAAGGGGACCTTATTGATGTTAACAAGTATCTGAAGGGTAGATGTCAAGAATGGGACAGTCCATTTCAGTGGTGCCCTGTGATAGGACAAGGCAAAATGGCACAAAGCTACAACACAGGAATTTCCATCTCAATATGAGGAAAAACCTCTTTACTGTGAGGGTGAGAGCACTTGAACAGGCTGCCCAGAGAGGTTGTGGAGTCTTCTTCTCTGGTGACTTTCAAGACCCATCGGGACGCATTTCTGTGTGATCTGCCCTAAGAGTTCCTGCTGGAGCAGGGGGGTAGGACTTGATGATCTTTAGAGGTCCCTTCCAACTGTTATTTATAATTCTGATTCTATGATTAAAATGCACAAATGCAACAGTAAGTGACGGAAGATTTAATGTATTCAAAGCATATATCAATATTTTGATACCTCACTTTCTGGATTAGAAACATGCTGGTGCCAAATTCATATTCTATCCACACAACCATGATTTTTTGTAGCATTCTCGTTATTTAAACTTTCGTAATTCTCCAGAAAAAAAATTCCAGAACAAAGGCCTTGTTCAACATAAGGTCAATAACAATTCTGAAAATTCAGAATGGCTTTTGATAGAATAGAGGATGAAACAGCAATTGCATCCACCAGCTCCCTCAGGACTTGTGGGTGGATCCCATCAGATCCCATAGATTTATTCACCTTCACGTTTTTCAATGTTCACAAGCCTGCTCTACTCCTACAGTGGGGGGTAATTCACTCTCCCAGGCCCTGCGTTCACCTGTTGTGGCCTTTGTGTTTAGGCTGGAGCACTTGCCAGAGAAGATTGATGAAAAAAAGTCAGTGAGGACCTCAGCCTTCTCAATATCCTGTGTTGCCATCTTGTCCGTTTCCTTCAGGAGAGGGCTTACATTCTCCTTGGTTGTCCTTTTCTTCCCAATATACCTATGGAAGCTTTTCTTATTGTTCTTAACGTCCCTGGTGAGAATTAATTCTAGCAGGGATTTGGCTCTCCTAACCTGATCCCTAGCTGCTTGGACAACCTCTCTGTAATCCTCCCAGAATACCTGTCCTGGCTTCCACCTCCTGTATGTTTCCTTCTTCAGCTTGAGCTCTTCTATGAGCTGCTTCCTTATCCATGCCAGCCTCCTGGAGTTTCTACCTGACTTCCTCTTAGTTGGGATGCAACGCTCCTGGGCCTGGACAAGGTGATCTTTAAATATTGGCCAGCCTTCATGGGCCCCTATACCCTCCAGGGTGTTATCCCAAGACACTCTCTTGAGCAGATTCCTGAAGGGGCTGAAATCTGCTCTTCTGAAGACAAGGGTAGTAAGCTTCCTGTGAGCCCTCCTTGCTGTCCTAAGAATCCTGAACCCCACCATTTCATAGTCACGACAACCCAGGCTGCCCCTAAGCCTGACGTCCCTCACCAGCTCTTCCTCATTGGTGAGGACAAGACCCAGCATAGCACCTCTCCTTGTTGGTTCCTTGATCACTTGGAAAAGGAAGTTATCATCCTTGCACTCTAGGAACCTCCAGAATTGTTTGTGTTTTGCAGAGTTGCTCTTCCAACAGATGTCAGGGTTGTTGAAGTCTCCCATGAGGACCATGGCCTGTGAATGTGAAGCTGCTCCTATCTGTCTATATAGTGCCATGTCTACATTATCCTCCTGTTCAGGCGACCTATAGAAAACCCCCCCTGTGATGTCATCTTGGCCTTTCTTCCCCTTCATCTTAACCCAGAAGCTCTCTGTTGGCTCCTCACCCATTCCCAGGGAGAGCTCCATGTGCCCCAGCTGGTCTTTGACACAGAGGGCAACACCCCCACCCTGTCTCCCCTGTCTGTGATTCCTAAAGCGTTTGTAACCCTCCATTCCGATGCTCCAGTCATAGGAGCCACCCCACCAGGTCTCAGTGATGCCAATGAAATCATACCCCTGCAGGCTCACCCTCATCTTTAATTTCTCCTGTTTATTCACCATGCTGCGTGCATTTGTATAAAGGCATTTAAGCTGGGTCTCCAGTGAGCTTGCCTCACTAGCTGACCTGACCACATCTGTGATTACTAACCTTTTAACCTTCCAGCTCTTCATCTTTATTTCCCATGCTGTGTGCACTGGTGTAAATACACTTTAGCTGGGTTATTGATTTCATCCCTGACGTGGGCACACCACCCCTAGGCTCATCTATAGTAAGCCTGGCCTTATTCCCCAACCCCCTCCAACCTAGTTTAAAGCCCTGTCCATCACATTTGAGAGATCATGGTGGTCTGGTAAGGACTGGATATCCATTGTAATAAAATAATCCTGTCATACCAAGTTGTCTCAACATCCTGTTTCACATGGAAATTGGTGAAGGAAGTGTTGCTGGCCAGATAAATGGCTTGTTAATTAGACTGACAAAGACCATCTGCAAGTTATAGCCCAGAACCATACCCCTGTCATATCTCAAAGGAGCACGAAGAAGACAGCGGACTTTCCTTCCCTGTACAAGGTCAAAGGGGGGAGTGAGAAAGAATTGTGTAAAAATCTGGGATACTATGGGTGCAGTGGAGCTTCTCCCCACCGACAACATTGCTGGACTGTGGTGGTAACCATCCTATCACTTGTTATCCTCTGTATTTCTGCTTTCTTCTTTCTTTTCTGTCTATTTTCCTTCCTGTCCTACCCACTCTAGGGATTTTGAATTTTTGTTGTGTAACTCCAATAAAGTTTGGTGTGCACATGGTATCTCACCTCATTTGCGACTTTATTTCACCATTTGGCATTACCTTTAAACCTTATCACAGGTCATGCTGACAAAAGGGTGCAGCTGCTTTGCAGCTTATACCAGGAGAGGAAAGGCAAAGTCCAGCTGCACCACATCCCACTTTGGTGAGGAGTGTTAGAAAGCAAGGGGGTTTTGTCAGATCTCTTGTAAGACTGCACACCAGTCCCAGTGCCTATTTGTGCACTCAATATTGTATAATCTTTGTTTTGTCCTGGAAAGCTCATAAAAAGAATCACCCCTTATCCCAGTATTGGATCATGACATCTACCTTCTCTCTTTCCAGCAGAGATCCTGAGTTAGAACTTCAGTAGCTCTGAGGAGAAAAACCTGGATGCTCTCCCAGGCTGACCTGCATCAAGTACATTCAGGAATTCAAATTCCACTCGATGGCTCTATTAGGCCTCGCTCTGACAGCATAAATATCACTTATCTGATCAGAAGATTTTGTTGCAAAACTGCTACTGTGAAAACACATTGCATACAACGGACTGGCAAATAAATTGGAAAAACTTAAGTTCATCTACAAAACAACAGGTGATTCTTTTCCCTAAAACACCTGTTGACTGCATATTTCATATCAGGGAAGAGAATGAAAATAGAAAAAAAAAAAAGGAAAAGCAACACAACCAAACAGAAAACAATACACACAACCTCCCCCCCCCAAAAAAAAAAAAACAACAAAAAAAACCCAAACTACAAACCTCACCACCAAAATCCTCTATCAATTCTTTTAAAAATCTAATTGTGAAATACAGTGTAGTTTACGAATATTGATATTGAAGCTCATTACTTAATGAACAGAACCTTTGAAAAACAATGAACAGAAGAAAGCTTGTGCTGAATATTTTTACTGACATTTCAAGTACAGAATAAACCAGCAAGTTAGGGCTGTCCATGACCTCTTGAGAAGATTGAGTCTTAAACACCTAAAAGTCTTTTCCAGTGGATTCAGAAGTTAGCTATTTCTCTGCACACACCCCAAATTAATGATATTCTGGTACTACAGTCAGGCTGAGGTTGCTTGTTCTGCTAATGACATGGATTTTCATTAACTTTGGTGGAAGCATGGACTAGTAAAAAAGACTGAGAATTCAGACTTGATGCTGACAAAATTACTTTTGTTTTAAATAAGTGAAACCCCTAAACTCACCATCATGTTTTTTACATAACACCCTAATTTTTTTTTTTTTTCAAAGCCAAAAGAACAGCCTTATTTGTAATAACAGCAGATCAGGAAAATATTTTCAGCTAAATTTCAGTTCTTCATAGCTCCACAACAAACTAAACTGTGTTTGCTCATTATTTTTTTTTTCCATAGCTGTGATGGCAGCCAAGAAAGGGAGAGGCAGCTAATAAAGTGTTTGTTACTGTATTAAATTTTTCCAAATATATAAATTGATTTAATTATATGAATGAATATGGTGTGATGAATATGATATGAAAGTAAATATAATTTAAATGGAGTTTCATAGAACCATCATAGAAGCATAGAACGTGGGGTTGAAAGGGACCTTTAAAAGTCATGTAGTCCAGACCCCCCTGAAGTGCACAGGGACCTTTTTCATTAGATCAGGTTGCTCAGAGCCTTCTCAAGTCTGGCCTTGAATGTTTCCAGGGATGGGGCTTCCACCACTTCTCTGGGTATCTTTTGGTGCAGCCCAGGATGCAGTTGGCCTTCTGGGCTGCAACTGCACATTGGTGGCTCATGTCAAGTTTTTGATCCACTAGTACTCCCAGGTCTTTTTCCACAGGGCTGCTCTCTAGCATTTTTTCCCCCAGACTGTATTGATACCTATCTCTGGTTGCCTCTACCCAGGTACAGGACTTTGCACTTGACCTTGTTAAACCTCGTTAGTTTCACATGGGCCCACTTCTCCAGCTTGTCCAGGTTCCTGTGGATAACATCATATCCCTCTGGTGTGCTTCATATCTTTGCTCCATGAATATATGAAAGAATACAAAGTAAGACATTTATATTGAGAAGGTAATGAGATACCACAGTCTTGCAAAAGTCAATATTCTCAAGGAGTTGAATTTTATTTTTTTTAAGTTTGACTAATTTAATATTAATGGCATAATTTAAACTATCCGTAAAAATTAGATGCAGATCACCGAAAGTGTTTTGTATATCTTAGAAGTTTCACTACTCTCTGTGGCATAAAAGCTATTTTTGAAAAGTCATATATGACAAAATACAGTAAGCATTTTGTTTGACTAAAAATAGAATAGTATGTATATAAAATTATGCCAATTAAATATTTTAACTTTTTACACAATTATCTCACAGTTATAATTTAAAAAAAATATATTATTGCTCTTTGGTTTTTGTAAAAAACAGAATCCCTGACAGTGGTTTTCTTCCTCAATACCAGTGAAGATAAAATTGTACTCACACATACTACCTAAAACAAATGAGGATAAGAAGGTTATAGAAGCCCTGAGCACTGTGTTTTGAGCTATTACAAACCATAGAGAGTCATGTACAAGTTAAAAAAACCAAACAACAACATTACTTGATGTAGCTGGGTACCTAAAGTCTACCACCTTTGAAAGGAAGGGCAAGCAATTCAAGACAAGTACAGGGAGCTCGTGAGGACATACAGAGAGAAAATTAAAAGGGCAAAAGCCTTGCTGGAGCTCAATCTGACCACTATCATAAATGACAATTAAAAAAGGTTTTACAAATATATTAACAGCAAAAAGAGAACCAGGGCGAATCTCCATCCCTTACTGGATGAAAAGGGGAACATGGCAACCAGGGATGAAGAAAAGGCTCAGATACTTAATGCCTTCTTTGCCTCCATCTTTAATAGTCAGACCAGTTGCCCTTAGGATATTCGACCTCCTGAGCTGGAAGATAAGGATGGAGAGCAGAACAACCCCACCCACAATCCATGAGGATGCAGTCAGAGACTTTCTGCAGCACCTAAACACTCAAAAGTCTATGGGGACAGATGGGATTCACCCAAGGGTACTGAGAACTGGCAGAAGAGATCGCCAAGCCTTTATCATCTACCTGGATAACAGCGGAGGTCCAAAATGACTGGATGCTTGCCAATGTGATGCCCATCTACAAGAAGGGCCTGAAGAAGGATCCTGGGAACTACAGGCCTGTCAGCCTGACCTCAGTACCAGGGAAAATCATGGAGATGCTCATCTTGAGTGAAATCATATGGCAAGTGCAGGATAGCCATGGGATCAGACCCAGCCAGCATGGGTTCAGGAAGGGCAGGTCCTGTTTGACTAACCTGATCTCCTTCTGTGGTCAGGTGACTCTCCTGGTGGATGAGGAAAGAGCTGTGGACATTGTTTATTTGGGCCTTGACACTGTCTCTAACAGCGTTCTCCTAGAGAAGCTGGTGGTTCATGGCATAGACAGGTACACTCTCCACTGGGTAAAAAACTGGCGGGCTGGCTGAGCCCAGAGAGTGTAGTGAACTCAGTTGGATCCTGCTGCTGGCTGGTAACTAGTGGTGTCCCCCAGGACTCAGTTTTGGGTCCAGTTTTGTTCAGCATCTTTATTAATGACCTAGATAAAGGGATGGAGTGCTTCCTAAGTAAGTTTGCAGATGACTTGAAGCTGGAAGTGCCAATTTGCTTGAGAGTAGGAAGGCTCTGCAGAGAGACCTGGACAGACTGGAACAATGGGCCAAGGCCAATTGTATGTGGTTTAACAAGGCTAAGTATCGGGTCCTGCACACCAGTAACAACAACCCCATACAAAGCTACATGCTTGGGGATGAGTGGTTGGAAAGCTCCATAGTAGAGTAGGATCTGCAGATGCTGGCTGACAGCTGACTTAACATGAGCCAGCAGTGTGCCCAGGTGGCCAAGAAGGCCAACAGGATCCTGGCCTGCATCGGGAATAGTGTGGCCAGCAGGAGTACAGAGGCAGTCATGCCCCTGCACTCGACAATGGTGAGGCCACACCTTGAGTACTGTATCCAGTTCTGGGCCCCTCGCTACAAGAAAGATGTCAAGTTGCTAGAGTGTGTCCAGAGGAGAGCTACCAAGCTGGTGAAAGGTCTGGAGAATAAGCCCTATGAGGAGCAGCTGAGGGATCTGGAATTGTTTAGTTTGAAGAAGAGAAGGCTGAGGGGAGACCTCGTTGCTCTCTACAACTACCTGAAAGGCAGTTGTAGTGAGATGGGAGTTGGCCACTTCTCTCAAGTGAATAATGATAGGATGAGAGGAAATGGCCTGAAGTTGCACCAGGAGAGGTTTAGACTGGATATTAGAAAGAATTTCTTTACCAAAAGACTTGTTGGACAGTGGAACAGGCTGCCCAGGGAGGTGGTGGAGTCTTCATCCCTGGAATTATTTAAAAGAAATATAGATACAGTGCTTAGCAACATGATTTGAGCACTGAATGGATATATTAGGTTATCGTAGGGGGATTTAGGTTATGGTTGGACTTAATGATCTTCAAGGTCCCTTCCAACCAGGATGATTCTATGATTCTATGATTCCATTATTCTAATTCTTAAACATCATTATAAGTTTTTGAGAGAGTGGAGAGATTTTGAAAGAACTGATAGAACAATATATATCACCTTTACATCAAAATATATAATTAAAATTAAACTGCACTTGATTATTCTGGGATCCCGAAAACAGTATTTATCAGTCTAGCTAGGATCAGTCATTCCACATCTCATATTTTTTAACATTTGCAAGTTGTGAGTAACATGAGAATCCACTTTTTCATCTTCAAAAACAGTGGTCTGAGTGGCTCATTTTAAGTTGACACACATTTTAGTTAGCAAAGCTAAGTTATACTAGATTTGAAATCAGGTAAAATAAAAATAATGTATAGCAGAGTCTAGCTATACATATATCTAGTAGGTATTTTGTGAGAATGTTGGCATGTTGGTCAAAATCTCATTTCTCATTTGTAACTTGAAGAAAACTTTAGCTTTCTAAAATTCACAGATCTTTACTAGAAAATGAAACCTGGATAGTGATGAACAATTGTTTCCTTTAGTCTTTAAACGTTAAGCTGACAGAATCATAGAACAGTTTAGGACAGAAAAGACCTTTGGTGGTCATCTAGTCTGACTCCCTCCTTGCAGCAGTGTAAACTAGAATAGGTAGTTCAGGCTCTGTCAAGTGAAATAATGAGTAGATACTCTTATATTACTATTGACAATGCAGATTCTACAACCTATTTGACCACCTGTCCCTATGCTTGTCCACTAAATAGCAAAAGCTTTTTCTGCACACATAATTAGACCTTTATTGGTTGCAACTGGTAACCATTTCCCACAGACTTCTTGCTGTATAAGAAGAGGCTGGCTACATCTTGACTACACTTTTCCATTGTAAAGAACACAATAAGATCTTCCCAAAACCTTCTCTTCCCCAAGAACAAAGTTGCCTTAGCCTTTGTTTGTACACCATGTGCTCTGGCCCCTTACTATCTTTGTAACACTTGTATGGAGTCACTGAAGTATGTCCATGTCTCTTGCACTGGGGAGGCCAGAACTAGACACAGCACTCAAGGTAAAGTCCCACACATACTGAACACAGGACATGATCATTTCCCTGAGGCTCCTGGCACCACTTGCTGAAGTATCCAGGAGGTGAAGGGTTGATTTGCCACAAGTGTCCAAAGCTGACTTAAGTTTAGCTTTCATCGACCAGAGCCCTCAGCATTTTCTCTGCCAGACTACCTTCCAGAGCCCCAAGTCTATATTGGTATAGGGGGTTTATTAATTTACAGGTGTAGGGCTTGGCATTTCCCTTTGTTGAACACCATGAGGAACCTGTTTGCCCATTTCTCTGGCTTTTCCACATTGCTATAAAATTCAACCCTGTTTTCCAGCATACTAACCACTTCCCCCAAATTGGTGTGGACACCAAATTTGAGGTTGACCACAAACTTGCTTAGAGTGCACTACTTCCTGTCATTCCAGTTGTTAATCAAAACATTAATACTTATGGTTCCCTGTCCACCGTAGATTTCACCAATTTGACTGTAAGAGACCACGCCAAAGGTCTTGCATGTAAAAGGATTCCAACTCTCTCCCCTTAAGCATTCAAACCCGTCACCTCATCACAGAAGGCAATGGATTCATATAGATATAATGTGGCCTTGGTAAATGCCTACCAGCTTCTTCCAATTTATCTTGTTCTTGATGTGTTTCAAAATGTTTTCCAGGACAATCTGCTCCATAGCTTTCATAGGGTCTGATGTGAGGCTGAATGGTCTGTAGCTTCATGGGTCTTCAGTCTGGTTTCTGAAAATGGTTACAATTATAATCTTCTTCCAGTTATCAGGAACCATCACCGATCAGCTCATTCACCAAAAAAGGTGTGTATTAAAACATACCCGTAATTGGAAAATCTATGTTCCAAATAACCTCATCCATTTAAACGTTTGGCCCTAATTCTGTAATCAGAACAACACAGAAGAAGATTCTAGGCAAAAAAAGTTTGTTTTGGTAAAATTACTAGAACATAATCAAAATGCTTCCAAATAGACATCTATGCATTGTTTTACTTGCATGTCAATTAACCAGTTCAAAAACTTGTTCTTCTCAACTTGTTCTTCCATGAGAAAAACCTTCTCTTCCCCAGGAATCTGAAGGAAAAACAAACTGTCCAGTTGTCTTGGATCCTTCTCTGAGAAAACAGAACTAAACTGAATTCCAGCATAGAGGAAGTAATAGATTGAAGCTCTACTCCCCAAAAACTATGCCTTCTTGCCATTACTTTACTCACCACTTAAGCATATAGCAGGTTTTCATTATTTGATCTGAGATCTATTGCTCATAAACTATCTGAAAAGATCCTCCAGTTTATCTTCACTTCTTGTGTTTAGCATCTTTTCACATATATGAAGATCCCTCTTTCTTCAGAGAGGGCTTGTAATATACCTACTGGAGTTTTTCATATAGTGCTTGTCGACGTTCAGGCCACATGAATTGCTTTTTTTGTCTTCCTTTGTGGTCTATCTTCTGCTCATTCCTAACTCTTCTATTAATAAGTAATTTATTACATTCTTTTCCTCTTGCTGAAATTGTTCAACAGATGCCAGATTTCTCAGAAGCACCAGACAGATATTGCAAAGGGGTTTTGCTGTCACATTATAAAACTATAATATAATAATCATTAGCATAGCTAGTATGCCAAAGTGGTATAATTTCCTGATAATTTCAAAGATACCGGAAAAATGTAATGCCTGTGAAACAGAAAATATTTCTCTGAAAAAGTTCCTCAGTGAGTCAATGTTTCTTTTTCACGTTCAGCACATACTCTCATTTAATGAAGGATAGATATTGCTAAAATTAAACTTCTAGATAGGTGAATCCAACAATATGAGGTACAAAAACAAGACTTAAGAAGAGCTAAAATGTAATGGTTAGCTAACATATTACATCAAGATGAACTTTATTTCCCATTTAATTCATTAGAACTGTTGTTTGCTTTGTGTGCAGAGGAGGATAGATTAAATAAATACCTTGGTAAAGGAAGAGAGAACTTATTGTCACACTGCTAAAACACAAATAATAATTAAAACACGTTTAACTACAAGTAGCTACAACAGAAAAAAAAAACACCACCACAAACAAAAAAAACCCCCAACCAACAAAAATTAATTACAAAACAACTTGAAAAAGTATTTATTTTGCTTTATTTCTGATTAATTAAGTTTCTAACTTGTGCCTAATAGACACAGTTAAGAGCAAATATACTAGAGAATCATAACCCAAAATTTAGCTTCTGCTTGCTTTCTTTAAATAGCCAAATGCTTCCACCTTCCTGTCTTACCTAATGACATAATGCCAAATTCTAATTTCCAGTTAGAAGTGAGAGCTATATTCTACAACTGCATGTATTTTTTCATTAAATACTTTCTTGTCACCCTTATTTTGCAATAACGCAGATGTGTTGCCTTTCAGGACATGATGCAAAGTTTGTATTTTAGAAAAAAAATCGGTACTGCCTAAGCTTAGTGGTTCTTAGGAAGCATTTGTTCTTTTTTATTGATGTGTTGTTTGTTGTGGTTTTGGGTTTTTTATTTTCTAATTTAAACAGGCGTTCAAGTAAATGCAAACAAATGCTAAAAAATAGTCAGAATGTTTTGGGTTAGTGTAGCAGGGTTTTGGCAGATGGGGGGAGCCACAGGGGTGGTTACCATGAGAAGCTGCTGGAAGCTTCCGTGGCTCTAATTCTGGCCCAAACTCTGGTCAAGGCCATGCCAATGAGAGAAGCTGGATGCACCTCTATGAGTAACAGGCTGTCCTCCTCCAGCTCATGGAGGAACACAAAAGAGCATAGTGGAACATGAAGGACCATAGTGGGCCATGACTCTGTGGGACATGCAAGCTGGGAGCAGTCTGTTCCTGAAGGACTGTACCTCATGGGAGGAATTCATGTTGGAGGCCTTCATGAAGTAGTCTCTCCCATGGGAAGGACCCTATGTTGGAGCAGGAGAAGACTGTGAGGAATCCTCGCCCTGAAGAGGAAAGAGTGGCAGAACACAATGTGTGATGGATTGATAGTTAAACCCCTACTCCCCTTTCCCCTGTGCTGCTGAGGGGGAGGTAGGAGTGAAGTAGTTTGGGTCCAGAAAGAAGGGAACAGTAAGGTGAAGAAATTTCAGATCTGGTTTATTTTCTTTTTCTCCTGTTCTGATAATATATTTTTCCCCTCAAGGTGAGTCTGTTTTGCTGTTGACCATACTTGGTGAGTGAAAACCTCCCTGCTCCTCATCTCAGTTTGTCAAGGTTTTAGTTGGATCTTCTCCTGCGTATCCCACTGTGGGGGATAGAGGGGTAAGCAAGTAGACACCTGGTTGTTACCAGTTGGGCCTAAACTGTGATATTGTGATTTTTTTTTTTATAACCTTAATACATGTTTCATGAATACAATTATTCTTTTTGTCATTCAAAAAATTTGCAAGGAAAATCAGGGAAGTATTTTGGGAATCATGAACATGCATTAATCTATTCCACTTCAATGAATAAGCTTTTTTATTTGACACGTATTATTTTGAATGTTTTTCCTTAGAAATTAAAATATTTTTCTATTAAAAAAAATTAAAATATTTAAAGACGTCAATTCCCTCAACACCTCTGAAAAAACTTGGCCTTTTCTGCAAATTAAAATAATTATTTTAGCATAGAAACTCAATAGAAAAACTATGTTTAAGTCTTTCAGGATACGCAATAGATATGTCAGTATTGCATAAGTATTTTTAGAACTAACAGACATTTATTAATCACAGAAACACAGAATTTTAGGGATTGGAAGGGACCCTTGGAAGTTATTGAGCCTAACCCCCCCTGCCAGAGAAGGACCACCAAAGAATCTAGGTGAGGTCACACAGATATGCATCCAGATGGGTCTTAAAAGTCTCCAGAGAAGGAGACTACACAACCTCTCTGGCAGCCTGTTCCAGTGTTCTGTCACCTTTATAGTAAAGAAGTTTTTCCTCATGTGAAGTGGAACTTCCTGTGTTCCAGTTTGCATCTATTGCCATTTGTCCTATCACAGGGCACAACTGAAAAGAGTTTGGCCTCTCCATCTTGACACCCACCATTCAGATATTTGTATACATTAATAAGATTCCCTCTCAGTCTTTTCTTCTCTAGACTAAACAGACCCTGGCCTTTCCTCATAACATAGGTGTTCCAGTCCCATAATCATCCTTGTAGCCCAGTGTTTGACTATTTAAAGTAGATCTCTGTCCCTCCTGAAATCAGGAACCCAGAACTAGACACAATACCCCAGGTGTGGTCTCACTAGGGCACAGTAGCGGGGGCGGAGAACCTCTCTCAACCTGCTGGACACACTCTTCTTAATGCACTCCAGGATACTACTGACCTTCCTGGCCACAAAGGCATATTGCTGTCCCATGGACAACCTGTTGTGTACCAGGACTCCCTGGTCTTTCTCCATGGAGCTGTTTCCTAGCAGATCAACTCCTAATCTGTACTGGTGCATGCTGTTATTCCTTCCCAGGTGCAGGACCCTATATTTACTCTTGTTGAACTTCATTAGGTTCCTCTCTGCCCAGCTTTCCAGCCTGTCCAAATCTTGCTGAATGGCTGCACAGCCTTCCAGTGAATTAGTCAATACTCCCAGTTCTGTATCATCAGCAAACTTGCTAAGGATACACTCTGTCCCCTCATCCAGGTCATTGATGAAGATGTTGAACAGGACTGTATCCAGTATCCAAAGCCACTACTAATGTATTATATCATTGAAGTAAGTAAAAAGAAATTGCTATTGCCTTTTTTTTTTAATACTACTAATGACTGCTATTTTTTTTTTAACAACCTTAAACAGGAATTTGCAACATTCTATATTGAATGCTGTATTTTTTCATTTATTAAAAGCCCTGTGAATGCTATATTGTCCTGGCTGAATATAATTTGTAATATCTTAATGACTTATTTTATAGTCTTGACAGATTATAATGTATTAGCTGTACCTTCTGGGCAGTGCTTTTACTGTTAATGCATTTAAGAAAAAAAAAAACAACAACAAACTCTTTTAAAAGACCTATATTATTTCATATGGTTTCAGCTACTTTATGCTCAATTTGAAAACATGAAAACACTCAATAGGAGAAAAAAAAAAGTGTCTGATAGAATAAAGCATGCATTTTTAAAATTGGATTTTTAAGATATAATTCTTTAAATAGCTGCTGTCAATCTTAATGTTAAAAGAATGCATGTTTTGAATTAACAGGCACAGCATCAGCCATTCATTGGAAAAATACAATAAAAACATAGCACCATGCTCCTAAAAGAAATCTCACTAAAAGCTAAGAATAACAGCTATAAATGCAGGTTATGTTCATTTAATCCTAATTGTAACAGCACTTTCCACTCTTTGCTTTTTGAATATTCAGAGCTACTGTAAATTTGCCAGGAGCAGTTTTCATTTTCCACGTATCTTCAGGACTCAATAAAATTATTCTAGATGTATTTTTTTTATTTTTAAAACATTTACACTCTGAATATATAATTTCACTTATTCATGGAGTTTAAGACATTCATTAATGACATCTTCTAAAGGAGAAAATGAGAGATGATTAAGTAACAGGGTGAAATTATGTGACAAAGTAGAATATGGTGCATTATCTATTTTATACAGCTTTTACTACACAGTATGTGAGGAGAGCATAATAACAGTATGCTTGAAAGCTTTCAAGTCTTTTACAAGCTGAAACATTATAACTAGTAATATAAACTCATATTCAGAAACAGATAGTATATAATTAGCAATTTTATCTTCTGAACCCTGTATAATCATTAAATAATTACTACATCAATATATATGTAAACTCATCTCCGCTGTCCTGTAGGTCCAATGTGTTTACTCAATATAAAATCCAATGCCAGGCTTAGGAATCTGTAACCTAAGTATTCTATTTGCCTCTCATACTAACATGCATTTCAATTTTTATGAAAGATAGATCACGAAATCACAGCAAGGCTATGGCTAGCCTGCACCTCTGGAGATGTCTCAGTCCCACCCCACTTCAGATGAGGGTCAGATACAAAATACTGACCAGACATGTTCGATTAACTCCAGTGATGGATACTTTTCAACCTCTCTGGGCAAGTTATTCTGGTTTTTGATCACCATTACTGTAAAACAAAACAAAACCGAAACCAACAACAACAAAAAATAAAGAAAATTTCTCATATATAAACAGAACTTCTGGTGTTTCACTTTCTGCACATTGCCACTAGCCTTGTTACTGGACAACACTTGAAGTCTTTGGCTTTATCTTCTTTATTGCACCTCATCAAGTATTCAAACACATAGATAAAATTCTCCTGAGCCTTCCATTCTCCAAAATAAACACTCCCGGGTCTCAGACTCTACCTATATGTCAGATGCTCCAGTTTACTGATTATGTTTGCATTCCTTCAATGCAATTGTTTCAGAATGTTCATGTCTCTCATCTACTGCAGAGTCCGGCATTTGACACAGCACTCCAGACGTGTCTCATCAGCACTGAGAAAAGAAGACAGATCACCTACTGCAACCTGGAAGTGGTGTTCTGCCTAATGCAGCCCAGAAAGATGTTGGCTGCCTTTGCTGCAATGGCATACTGCTCGTTCATGGTAAACTTGCTGTCCATCAGGACCCCAGTACATTTTCTGCAAAGCTGCTTTCCAAATCATCACCTCCCAACCTGTGCTGGTACATGGGTTTATTCATGGGCACTTCCTTTTCTAGAACATTATCAGGTTGTTGTCAGCCTACTTCTCCAACACAACAATTTGCGAGTTCTACTGATTCTAGGAGGTGCTCTTGGGATCATTAGTCAACACTGTTGTTTCTCTGTATAAAATCTTACCTTAATGTGTATAACTAATGAAAAAAAGGCCAAAAATTAAAAAGTAGGCTTTATGCCCTTAATAACAGCAGTGTCTACTCAAATACAACCACCAAAGAAAACAAAATCAATCTGATTTTTTTTCCCTGTATTTTTCTCCTTTTAAAGCACATTTAATCAGTTTTGCAGACAGAAATTAAAACAAGATATGTTTTTCAAAGTTGTTGTCTTTTTCCATACACTTGCTGAGACTCAAAGTCAAAATACCGAATTTTGTAAGAAAAATTCTTAGTAAGCATATGCTGCGTGCTACACCTATTTGCCAAAATACAAACTGGTCACTGTGGGTGGTCATCTTTTAGAACAGAAAGGGAAAAGACCACCTAATGCGTTATTGTCTAAGGTGTTATGTGGCTGAGCCCATGCTTTAAAGCTTTGCTGTATTAGTGACACCTGCACTTTGCAAGAGTTGATCCATAGCAGGCAATATTAATGATTCACTGATACAATAATTTTGGAGTATTTAAGCACAAGACTGTAATTTAGAGGATAAAAACTCCTTGCAGCTAGGATTCATTCAGGTACAGTAATTCACTGAAAAGACCTCTGAGTATTTAGTTTTAATGTTCAGAATATGCTTGAGAATCTTAGCAGCAGCAGAACTGAAGAACAGACACCAGTAGCGTCAGTTACAGTTATAACATTTCCATGTACATAAGACTGTCAGTTCTGCCAAAGTGGTGTACCTGTCTTGGGTGTGAATTTAGTTTTTTTCCCCAAACATCACATTTTATCCATTTAAAGTCTTTTTGTTATATTCTATTTGAGGAGTTTTACTGTGCGCATTTTTTCCTGAAATATTCGTTCATTTATTTATTTATTTATTTATATAAATATCTATTACTCCTGACCAAAGGATGGCCATATCACAGAATAAAATGTATCTTAATAATAGCATGTTCTCAGCTAAACAGCTAGATTTCGAATATAACATCTGTCCTGGTTTGAGAGGACCAAGATTAAAATTTCCTATAGCCATACTAACCTGGAATCATCGAAGACTACCTGGGACCCCACCTGTTAATGTGGCAGTCACCATCTGGAGTGGAGTAGCTGTGCCTATGGGGAAAATAGGTCAGGTGACTCAAATGGACCAATTATAATATTCTTTCCCATGGTGCTCTGGTTGAAATGGCTCCTAAGGGAGTCTTCTTCTGGTTTCTGTGATGCTTTTGGTTTGCTTGATGTACTTTCTTCCTGTACTTATGGTGTTCTCAGATCCTGTTTTCAGATTGCATTAATTATATAAGTTAATATAATTACATATTTAGATATATTTGTATGTAATACATCATTATTATTACTACTGCTGTTTATTATTTTGTTAAACTTATTGTATGTTGTTGGTTTTTTGGTGTTTATTTAATTTTTTTTTTTAAACCAATGTTTAAACTTCTCTACCTTATATTTCCCTTTTATCTTCCCTGAGGAGGACTGTGGGGGTATATTGGCTGATGTCCTGGCTACTGACTAAAACTGGAACCTGTGTCATATAGAATATGATGGTATTTCATACTCTTCTTTTTATTGTGTTTTTTTTTATGTATAGAATATAGTAAGCAGCTCTACAGCTAATTAAATATCATAATCTCTAATTAATAATAATTAGGAATGAATGATATCTCTAGAGCCTTGGATGCTTTTTTTTTTTTTTTTTTGTGATTGCTACAATTGATCTGTAATTGTTCCATCTAGAAATTTATTTCCTGCCTTATGATTATCTTCCCTCAAATACTTATGAATAGGACCCAACTAACAGCTATTTTGCCTTATTTCCCTGGAGATGGTCTGACATTTTTCACATCACTAAGACTGTCTCTCAGTAACTTTTCTGTGTTTTTAATTAAAAAAAAAAAAAAACCACACTAAAAAAATCACACGTATCTTTGCTTTCTGACATATTTAATACCCATTTATCATGTTTTGAAGTAATACAGAAAGTATATAGGTAGATTCTTCCAATTTATGTAAGCTATAAAGACAGTTAATTTGCTCTTAAACAAAATTATTCTGTGGGATCCGCATTCTGTTTAAGGGGCTAAACAGGATACACTCAAGCCAGTTATGATGCGGCTGTCTCAGTCACATTACAGCAGTTTGAAAGATGTTCTAATTTATGTCAACTGGTGTAGCCTCTGAGTAGTCATGTGTCTTCTGCAATACAAGCACTCTGACCTGTTTTTATTGCTCTTTACTTCAGGAACTGCTTTCTCTGGGCTTCTTAGGAAGGAGGTAAAGACGACAATTCTTGATATTTTTTTGGTCAGTTTTCTTGTTCTACCCCATAGTAACCACACAACCATAGGTAGGACATCACAAAAAAAGCAAGAAAAAGCTGCTATTTATGTATAGGTCATACAATGCAGGGGCAGTGTTGGGGAGCAAACAATCTACCTTTAATTCTATCTAAAAAAAAGCCTCAACCCAAACAACCAAAAAAAAAAAGGAGCAACCAAAAATAGCTAAAATACAGATCATTTAAAGTAGATTGCGTAAGATCCTCAAAAGCAGAGAAGAGAGAAACCAAGGGAAAACATTCCTATGTACCCTTTTTAGCCAAGTGTCACCTACAATACTACCCACATTTAGGACACATTTCAGCTTCACCAAGTTTGCAGTTTAGTGTGAAATGCTAACAGATAAATTATTTTTATAACATCTGTACCAAGAAATCAGTCCATACATTTTATATGTAACTCAGGAATTTGACCTGACACAATTCACAGATGTAATGAAATATGTTCCCATAAATTTGAAAGACAGTTACTCTTTGTTTCAGCATTTTTTTTCATGTGCCTTCAAGAGAAGCAACTGAAGTAGACAATTCTCCTTACTCACTGATGCTGCTGGAATTTTAACTGGTTTAATCACATACCTGTGAGGATAAATGCCACTTGGTAAACCTGTTCTTGTATTTGTATTTTGGAACCATGTTTAATTTTTTTTTTTTCCCTATAGTTTGAAGTAGAGATTTATTGAAAACTAGAAAATCTTTATAAAAAAGTTAAAATATTTTATTTATTGTTGTTAGAATATGTAAGGTTTATTAAATCAATATTGGAGATATTTTTACCAGGCAATTTACACAGGAATTCCATATGAATTAGAGTAAGACAAAGAATTTGGTAATGAGTTTTATTTGGTTATTTTCTTTCAAATTAATTAAAACAATTCTGCAAATGTGTATTACAGAGTATGAAAACCTGTTTTCACTCAGATATTCTATAAACATTATAAGAAAAAAAACCACAACAAACAAAAATCAAACTATTTAGTGTCTTAAATTTTAAAGATATTTAAAATGCCCAATTAATAGCATGTAGTAACTATTTAAGTCCATTCTTTTATTTTAATATTCTTTCTGATTCTTTTCTTTTGTGGTTCCAGTATACAGCAAGAAATGAAGAAATACAAGATTAAGTTTTGGTTCAGAAATATAATAAAGACATAATTATGAAAGCTAGCCAAAGTGGTATTGTCACATGTTTTAATAGTGCCTGCCTTAATAGTGGTAAAGCATCCTCAGCAAAATTCTACCACTTCTTGCAGATTAACTCCACCTTAGATATTGGCTGAGCTCATTATTTTGTTTTTGTTGTTATTTTAGAAGTGCAGTGACGAAAAGCAAATGGTCCTTAATTTTTCAATGAGAAGATCAATTGGCTAGTGATCTTATTCTGAGTTTCGAACTTTCATGTAGTACAAGACACAACTGATACTTCATAATAGCTCAAGTCTAAGGAAAAATCAAAATATAGAATCATAAAATCATTTTGGGTGGAAAAGACCTTTAAGATCATCAGGTTCAACTGTCCTCCTAGCACACTGCCAAGCCCACTACTAAATCCCGTCCCTAAGCACAACATCTACACGCCTTTGAAACACTTCCAGAGATGGAATGCCTGGACACGTTCCTGGGTAACCTACTCTAGGTGACCCTGCTCTGGCAGGAGTGCTGCACTAGATGGTCTTTCGAGGTCCCTTCCAACCCTTAACATTCTGTGATTCTGTGTGATTCTGTGATTCTGTGATGGTGACCCAACCACTTCCCTGGGCAGCCTTGTTCAATCATTTCAGTGAAGAAATTTGTCAAAATATCCAATCTAAACCTCCCTGGCACAACTTAGGCCATTTCCTCTTGTTCCACTGCTTGGCAACAGGGGAAAAGAGACCAACACCCACCTCACTACAACCTCCTGTCAGGTAGTTGTAGAGAGTGCTATGTTGTGTTTTTGTTTACTACCAGAAAGTCTCTGTGTTTTGTGGGAATAAAAAGTAAAACTAGGGACTTCAGTAGTTTTGTGCAGGCAAAAAAAGATTTGTCTATTTTTGAAAAAGAGACACAATTTGTATGTAAACAAGTTGCCCTGTTGTCTGGGGTGTGAACTATTATGGTGCCAATCTCACGAACTACTGGCTACTGGCCTCTTCCCTCCAAGTTATATGTCTACACAGACTTTTTCAGAGATACATTAATTTATTCAGCTTGAATTCAGCGATTGCAGGGCAGAAGTTACTGCCCACCAAGTAGTATGACTACTAGGATGATAGTACATTCAGGATAAAACACCTTGAGACTGAGCTTACCAATATTAACAGAGTAGAATGCTAAAATGGGCAAATTTTGCCTCCATTTCTATGGATCTTTGCATCTATTTCTATGCTTCTTAGGTACTAAGCTATCTGGCCACCAGATTACTCTCTCCTGCTTATCCAAATTACTTTAATACAGGTGGTTTCTCGCTACTTCTCAATCTTGAATACATTCATTTTGATACATTTCTATGAGAGAAGACAGTGCTATCTGATATGACCAAAGTTCTCTACTGTGGTGCAGCTATACTCAAGCTCACTCTTGTCCACCAGCTTTTGAACTAGAACCAGTGAGCTGCTGCAGTGAAGCTCCAAGATTCATTGAATTAGTCACTGCTATTACTTCTCAAATGCAGCTATACCATGTTTGGGACTCAGGCATTTATTATTATATGGTTTTGTACTGACTCATGTAGACATTAAAATCTTATCAGACCTTGACAGAACTCCTTTATATGTGCTCTATTAGCATTATGGAGCTGCCCCAAGACACACATCTAAGAAAGGAAGTTAAACGCAGAAACAGAAAGTGTTTTCACAACTAATCTCCATACACTTCTGACAGGATAAAAATAAAACAGAAGTTATGTACCTACATTAGGCATTTGTAAGTGGCATTGGCAATGGCATCCTTCAGTGTGAACAAGAAAAAAATATCAGATTAATAAAATTAATAACAAAATGGAGATACTTAAATGCCTCTTAGGTACATAAACACTTGGGAGGAGTTTTGAAGATGATGAAGAAGTAACAAGTTATTGAACACGAAACTTCTGAACTAAGGCTTCTTTCCCAAATGAATAAAAATTATGTCTTTTTACTGTTCCTTTTAGACGTTGTCTTCACTGGGTTAGACAAAAATATGTTAGTGGAGAAGCCAGAATATTAGTTCTGTAATCAAATACATTTTCTTCTTTTTTGTTCTTCCATTTTCTGAAAGGTGACTCCAAAACTAAAGCCATAAGATAAAATGAGTTTTTTATTCTTCATTCTACCTCCAGATGGATACATGGAATTTTACCCATACTTTACATGGTGTTAAGAATTAACACCTGTTGTTTGGTTTATGTATCACAGTAGTTACATCAATATACCAATGAATACAAAAGGATTTCATACTTTTGAAATTGAAGAATCTAGCATGGCCTGTTATGCAAGAAAACTTCACTACTGGCAAAATTTACTTGGCTATACAACACATGTAACTTGATTAATGCTATTTTTAAAGAGCAATTATACTAAAACTGCACAATAACCTGAAAAAATACCCTGTGTTTTAGTTCTTTATTATAAGAAAATCACAATAGATGGTCATGACAAAACATATGTAAGAGTATACAGGTTGAATTGAGATAAAGGGTATGTAGAAAGCAATTCTCCTGTCCCACAGACTTTTACATTTTGAAACTTCTGTTTCAAAGAAGAGGAAAACAAAACTTTTTTAACTTCTGTTATCCAAAAATTTTAAAATTAATAAATTATGTGGATCCACCTTTCTCAGTTTCTTTTTATTTTTTAAATTGATGTTATTTAAAAAATTATTTTTAAAGGAAGACATTCACATAAGTAACTGCACAGAAGTGTTGAGCAGGATATAAGCATTTTTTAAAAATACAGTGAACTCAAATAGAAAAAAAAAAGCTTCAGGAGTAAGCATGCCTAAATCCATAGGCTGCATTATAATATTTCAGCCCTTTACCTGTTAGCCATATAGTTTAGTGAACTGCCACTGAAATTGACTTTGAAATTACATCAAATAATTTGACATCAGAATCACAAAAGTCCACTTGCTATTTCAACAGCAATATCACATAGACAAGAGAATTTTTCAGCATCAGATTTTTATATTTATAACAAACATTACAGACCAGAAACTCTTTCCGGAGACAGAGAAAGTGTTGAAAGACAATCAGATGTGCTGTACTGCTATCAGAGTGCATTTTAAGCACTGATAAACACCAGTTTTACTTTAATAATAAAACATGAATGAAACTTAAAAGGTTTGCCACTTCTCTTTCATGTGACTTTTACAGACTGCAGAAAAACATTTTTAAAATAATATTTCAAAGATACCTAAAATAGATGCAACAGTTGAACTGTGAGCATTACCAAAACATTTTATGCAAGATAACTATTCATGTGTGAATAAACTGCATAACTCAAAAATACCTTTAGTGTTAGAGCTTGAACATGGAATGAATTCACTCATGTACGACAGAAAAATAACTATTTAATGTAATTGAGTATCAGAATTAAGGAGATTACTGAATGTGAAACATTTTATAACTGCAATATTTCTCTAATAAATTCTCATTCTTGCTCAAGATGTAGCTGAAAAGATGTTATTTGAACATATAATTCCCACATTGATTAGGACAGCATTTTCTTAAAAGTAATTAGGATCAAATTAAGTGGTTTCTATGTCTACAAAATTGTATGGCTAACAACTTCATTTGTTTAATTATCTCTAAAGATGTTGCATTCAATTAAAAAAAATCCTACTTTGACTAGTTTTCTGTTTGGTAAAAAAAAAACCCAATCAGTCTCACCAAGAAAATCACACTCAAAAAGTAACCTTACAAATTCAATTATCTGCATATCTTGTCAAAACTGAATTAAAATCATTATTAGATCACGATTTTTTGCAGAAATAGAATTAATCAAAATAAATTTATAAATTCTACCTTCTGTACGTACAACAGGACATGCATTTTCCTTCTTTGAATAATTATGCTGTATAATTTTTTATATATCTAAGTGTCTGTTCAATGTATTTCCTTGTAAATCTGTATTTTTAACTTGGAAAAAATCTAAGCCCATCTATCTTCTTATCCAATCATTCGCATTAAATATGAACAGATTACTGAAGGTGTTTTATTCACTTTTTCTGTCAATATTGTTTGGACATTTTTCCTACTGCATATACAATCTTCCTATTTTCTCCTATTTAATCTCTGTTGGCAGCAAGATAGAGCTACCACTATATGACAATTTATAGCTCATTCATACACTTCTTCATCAGACAAATGGAAGTACAACCTTCAGAGTAATGTAGTTTGCAACAGGCTTGAAAGTAAGACTAATGAATTAAATTATTCTTCAGTTTGGATGGTTGTAATAAAAGCAGAAAGTGACACAAGCTAGGTTTCAAGAAAAATTTATTTGTTTTACACTTTTTGGGTTTTTCTGTGTTTTTTTCTCGTGTGTTGTGATTATTTTTCTTCAGTCACTGTCTATACAAAATGGGATAAAATATAATAAGTACAATCCAGTAAAGACTTATTTTACATTCAATAAGGCCTGTAATTCTGGGATGTTGTGGTTTTGTTGGTTTTGGTTTTGGTTTTTTTGGGTTTTTTTGTATTAAAATTTTGAAATATTTAGCTTTTTGGGTATGAATAAAAGTTCAAAACTGAAAGATGCAGAAGACATACCAGGAAAACAACAGAACTGGAAAATACTCAGTGCCTTCTAGGCTTGATCTTTTAACATAGTTGTTTAGTTGTTCTTGATTACAGCATATAAAGCCAAATTTGTTGTTGGCCTTACCAAAGCAATTAGTTATTATAAGCATTCTCAATAAATCATTCACGCCAACGCCAGCGAGAAAATACAATGCAGAACCAGAGGAACAAATCAATTCACAAAATTCCCTTTCATTAGTAAGTGGAACTAATTGCGAGGAAATTACAGGTGGCCTGGAGAGGCTCCTGTGACCTAGAGCAGGTCTCCGCCCTGACTGCAGAGGCAAGTAATTCCCTTCACAGGTTGTCTGTTCATCTGCCCTCCTGCATCAGTCAATGCGGATGAAGTTCTCCATGGTGCTGTCAAAACTAATGTTTCTCGTTTTTTATTAAGATGGATTACCAGGTCTTCTGCACTATTGGACATTAAGAATTCACTTATTTTACCATGTGTTTCTGACACTGTCCAGCGAGAAACACTTTGGGAGAAGATGAATATAGCAGCTGACAATGACAGCTCTTAGTTTTTATTTCATGTCTTAAGGTCTCAGATCACTTTTTACTTAACTCCTTTCCCTCCAAAAAGCAGCAGTTTACAGCAATTATGGATGTTGTTATAGTCCATAAAAAATGCCTAATTTTTGCTCAAGTTAATTCATCAATCATTCAGCAATCAGTCCTACAAATTAGTAACATCCTACTTTAAAACCAGTATTTCACTCAATAATTTTACTTGTCCTCTTTCAAGACTGCTAGCATGAAAAATCTAGTATGATGTTCCGATCTATCATCTTATTGTTCCTTGGTTTTTATACTTAGACCTTTTATTTCTCTTAGCTCAGTCTTTTAAACCTTTCCATACTTCAGTTGACTTGTCAACTTGAAAATTTAATTATGATTTTTGATCACTGAGTACCAGAAAAGAGCACAAGTATCTCAGCCCACTGACCCACTGATACCTCAACCGGAAAAGAAATCCAATTCTGATTTTTGCCTTCCACTTTTTCTCAAGAGTAAAACTCTTTACTGAAGTACTGAAATTTCAATTTTAATTTAAAGTTCATGCTTAGAAAATCCATTATTAAGCCTAGTCTTGTTAATTATATTTGTTTATTCTGCTGCTTTAATCCAAATTTGCAAGGAATATACAACTGAAAAATAAATTTTATACTTCACCTCAAAAATATGCCAGTGTGTACTTCAGTCAGACTTTACACAGTATCTGTTGAATGACTAATCTCCTGTCTGCTTTCTCCTATCAACAATGCTGTCACTGAAGCAGGATTAAAAGAAATACACTTCTCGATATGTTTTGAGACAAACATTACACAGCCTCCATACCAGCACAACTACTGCTGTACTGTATCTTACCGCAGCCCAAATCTGTTGTTACCATTTCTTTATTAACTAGAATTCCTATTAATTCAGCAGTAGGCTTTGGTGAGGAAAAACCTACAGGATTCAAACCCTAAATCAGAATTTAAATGTGACAAGGAAATGAGAAGTAAATTTAACAGATGTCTACTTTATAAACACCACATTAGAATATATACAAATCTTATTAGTAAGAGGTTAAAGTAATAATTAATCAATCATGGCAGTTATAATTATCAGCAGTAATTTTCATTCATGTCATCATCAAACAAATATTCATGAAACAGAAAATGGGGTTAAGTGCTCAAGGGGACTGAGAGTGAAAAAATTATCAAATGAGATAAAATCATTGCTTCTTCAGAAAGTGATTATAATACATTTTAATTTGGTAATATTAAACTATAAAGTCCCATAGCAGAAAATCTGGGAAATGTTGACATGTATAAAGTATTTTTTACATATATTTGAGGGAAATTCTCTATTATTGTAGGATTTTAATTTATTTTTTTTTGCATTCAACTTTTTCATTATGAACAGTGCGTGATCCCAGTTAAGAAAGATTTGGCAAGAGATACTATCCTTGTCAGGGTAAGTTTGATTCAAGTGGCAGCTGATGTACACTGCAGTGACTTTAGTGTTTCTGTTGAAATAAACTAGTTTTGGAGATTTACAGCCAAAGATTAAATCCAGCAGTTCACCATAAACCCAATTTATCATCAGACCTTACCTTATCAGATAGTTCCACATGGTAGAAAAATACACAGAAGGTTTCATTAATTCTTTGGTGTATGTGGCTTGATTCTAACGATATATGGCTTCAACAAGAACATTTTGCTGTGAGCTGACTTTATTACCTACAGTTCACACCCACATAAGCCTATAACTCTTACAAAAGACAGTCCTAAAGCAGTTTTACCTATGAAGTTTCTTGCCTAATACAGAACTTTATTTCCTGGTCTCATTAAAGGGAAGTTTGCATTATAATAAAAATAACGAAGTATGACATACTCAAAAATTCATACAAACTTTTATTGAATTAGCTAGACTACTAATCAAGCACAGGACAAGAAATCTGTGTGTATTTGAATAGTCTAGATGAGAGACATCTATGGCCCATCTCTCCTGTGTCTGGGTAAACCCAAATGTAAAACTCCAGATCAGGCTTTGAAGGTCTCTCAGTATTCTAAGCCTCTGTGATTTATTTCAATTTCACACTCCTGAAAAATTAGCCAAGCTGCTTCCATTGTACTCTACAAATAAAGAACTTAGAGAAACAGGTAAGATTTGTGGATCTGGGACCCCATCTGATAGTACTGTAAGGGACCTGTCAGGTCCCAGCAAGTCCACATTCAGGTTTCAAAACATACAACAGGTCTTGAAAGATAAATAATTTATTTTTATTTTTTCTAGAAAAATTGATTTAAATATTTTTCAATAATATTTAGACTAATTTGCTAATATATATATGAAATTTGCTTTTCTTGTATCTATAAGTTATAAATGTATACATACAAGAAAGTTTATATGTATAAGAAAATATATACATATAAGAAAGTTATAACGTATTTATAACATATGTTATATGTATTTTATATACATATATATAATATATATATTTATAACATATAAGTGTTATAAATTTACCTCTTAATTATAGAGGGCATTTTTTTGTGTTCATCACTAGTAAATGTTGGAGATTCTTGGAAGTTTATTATTCTACTTTATATATTGAATTTTTTACTGTCTCAAATTCCCAGTTAAAACTTGCTGGAAGGAAATAAATATCAAGAATCTTTCATGATGACCAGTAACACTTCCTGAGTGTTCTGAAGCAAGAATCAATGATTAACGTTTTTTGATTGGTTGTTTTTTTCTTGTTTTAGTCCTCCCTAATAGAGCTATAGGATCTGTAATACGGGAACAAAAATGGTATTATCCCCAAAAACTAAGAAAAGGGGTATCTCTAGTTTATGTATGTTGAAAACTTGAAGAACAAGCACAGCCAGAAATCTCTTCAAAGCTTATGATACAAACTGATATAAACTAAAACTAAAAATAAAATAAATATTTAGGCAAAAATTATGCTGTGTTTTAAAGTTTTCAATCTAACCAAAAACCCTAAGATATTTCCCCTAGTCCTATCATTATTCACTTGGGAAAAGAGGTCAACACCCATGTCACTACAACCTCCTTTCAGGTAGTTGTAGAGAGCAATATGGTGTCTCCTCAGCCTCTTCCAAAATAAACAAGCCCAGTTCCATCAGCCTCCCCTCACAGGATCTCTAAACCCTTAACCAGCTTGCTTCCTCATCTTTGGACTGCCTTCAGCAACTCAATGTCTTTCTTGTAGTGAAAGGCCCCAAACTGAACACAGTAGTCCAGGTGTGGCTTCACCACGGCTGAGAACAGGGGGGGGTGACCACTTCCCTGGCCACACAATTTCTGATGCAGGCCACAATGCATTAAATTAGGTTGGTAAAGCAGAACCTACCTTTCCTGAACCCATGCTGGCTGGGTCTGATTTCCTGGTTATTCTGCACTTGGCATATAAACACACTCAAAATTAACCTCTCCATGATTTTCCCAAGTACTGAAGTCAGGCTGACAGGCCTGTAGTTCCTTAGATCTTCCTGCCAGTCCTTCTGTTAAATGGGCATCACACTGGCAAACCTGCAATTCTCTGGGACCTCCCCTGTTAACCAAGACTGATGTGGAAAACTGTACTTCTTCCCCACATAAGTCTAAACAAAATGCCTTTTAAGTCAGCAAAGGCCTTCTGCTGATTATTCCCAGGTAATGGACCAAAACCAGGCCTGCTGCTCAAGGACACATGAAAGCAAAAAACAGGTGTGATACAAGGCAGGAAGGATAGTCAACAAGTTATTAATTACCCTTAATAGTTACCACCCCAACCTGGGGCTTATGGATGCTAACTGGCTCTGGACATCACTATACTCGTGCATTGTGGCAGTGACACTGACGGGACAAGGGGTCACTGGTGTATAAAAGGTGACATTCAGCAGATGAGAGGGACCTGCTCAGATGCTTCCTGCGTGGGACACCCCCGTGCTCCTCATCCAGCCTGCCCTGCTGCAGAACCTGGCACTGGGACTCTGCCAGGCCTGCTGACCTGCCTGCCTGCCCTGGGGGATTGAGCCTGACCCATACAGGTGGCCATGCCAGGCTTCTGACCCCTGGAACACCGGGTCCTTCCCACAGCCATTGGGGCCAGGGCTGGAGACCCCCTGTTTTGTTGCCAGTTGCCAGGGAAACCAAGCTGCTGCAGCCACCCCCCAAACGACAGACTTCGGGACCCTGCCTGTCGAGGAGAGAAGCTCTTGCTGTTGCTGAGAGGGGGGCCACCCACAGCTGTCACTGCTGCTGCTGATGTTGCTGGGGAAGAAGCCACCGGGGACTGCACCAGGGGCTGCAACCCCCTCAACAAGCACCAGCCACCGGAGGGGGACCACCTTGCTGCGGGAGGGTAACAACTCCATACAAGCCCTTCTTCCTCTCCACATTTTTGCACACACAGCATGACTTCTTTTAAGGAAGTCTGTTGTTGGGCTTCCTCCCTCCTTCCTCCCTCTCCTTTGAACCACAACCCTCTCTCGGAGAGAACATCTTAAGGGCACAGTACCTTTTGCCTTACTTCCCTGAAGGGCACAGTACTTTTGTATTACTTCCCTGATATATCCCTGGTAGCCATTTGCTATTTTTACATTTTTCCTAAACCTCATTCCTCAGTTTGTGTTAAATCTTAATAAACCGGTTAATGTGTAAATAAACACTGGCCTCAGTAACAATTTGTGGGCATGGTGACGGTGGTATTCTGACCTCTGCCCTAAAATATGGTCCTGCAGCGGCCTTTCCTCTGTGAGAGGCAAGCGCCATGTGTGAGCCCTCGGTTTCATTCAAAAAAACCTCCAAATTATGGGGGTAAGTCACGGAAGCATCCTGACAGCCAGCAGCCTCTGTGTCGGCATCGGCTTGCAACAACTGATAAATTATGGAGAGAAGCTTGCTGAGTTCCTCTGCCAGCTCCCTCAGTACTCTCAGGTGGATCTCATATGGTCCCATAGACTTGTGAGTGTCCAGGTGTAGCAGTCATAACTGCTTCCTTTTGGATTATTGGGGGGGTCATTCTGCTCCACGTCCTTATCTTCCAGCTCTGGAGAATGAATACCCTGGGAGTAGTTGATCTGACTGTTAAAGATGATGGCAAAGAAGGCATTAAATATCTCAGAACTTTTCCTCATCTTTGCAATGTTTCCCCCCCACACCCGATAAAGTATGGAGCTTCTTCCTGGCAATCTTTATTGTTACTGTATTTGTACAAACTTTTTTTTGTCCGTTATTAACAGGCCAGATTGAGCTCCAGCTGGATTTTTGCCTAATTTTCTCTCTGTATGACTACACTAGATCGCTATACTTGTCTTGAGTTGCCTGCCCCCTCTTCCAAAGGTGGTAAATGCTCCTTTTTTCCTGAGTCCCAGCCGGAGCTCTTTCTTCACTCCGGCCAGTTTTCCTTCCCACCACTTCGTCTTATAACACAGAGGGACAGTATCCTCCTCGGCTTTGAAGATTTCCTTACTGAAGAGCCTCCAGCCTTCCTGGGCCTCTCTGTCCTTCAGGACTGCCTTCCAATGGAGTCTCCCAACCAGTGTCCTAAACAGGCTGAAGTCTGCCCTCCAGAAATCCATAGTGAAATTTTTGCTAACCCCTCTCCTTACTTCACTAAGAATTGAGAACTCGATTATTTCATAGTTCCTAAGCCCAAGATGGCCTCTGACCACATCTTCCACCAGTCCTCTTTTTTTAAGCAGCAGGTCTATCAAGGCACCTCCCAGTTGTGTCAGGAAATTATCTGCCACACACTGGAGGAACCTCCTTGCCTATCTCCTTTCTGCTGTGTAATATTTCCAGCAGACATCCTGTAGGTTGAAGTCTCCCAACAGCACCGGAATTGTTGACTATTTTTAGTAGGGGGTGGAATTTTCATAGGTTGGGGCCCAGTGGTGTTGATCTACGTTGATAAAAAGATAATGAGGATTGATAGGGTGAAGAACCCTAGATATGTTTTGATTAGTCTGGAGTGTAGAGTGGTTGAGGTCTTGGTTGCTATGAGTTGTAGATCAACAAGTCTTTTGGGCCCTATTTTTTTTTTTTTTTATCAGGATAGGTAAATTAGGTGTGAGGTGATTTACCTAAGGTCGCAGCACATGCAGGTGTTGTCTCTGCTGTTCTCCAGTATGAGTGACAGGCTCAGGCACTCACTGCATCCAGAGATCTGGACAGCTGCATCTCTGAGTGAGACAACCATCTGGGTCACCACATTCCTTCAGGTGATGATTTTGGGCTAAGTGGAAACTATGGCTAGGTCCTCTTCTGGGATATGATGACCACTAGCCAAGCTCTTCCCTCGAGGCACAGAGGGGGTCTGCACTCCCCCTCGCACACCATGTGTGTGCCAACTGCCGTGCAACCTGAAACCCCTGATTTTCCCTCTCACATAAAATAGTAAAGAAAACAGTAATTTTGTTGCAGTTTGTAGCCTTGTAAGTTCAAAATAAGAACAGTTGATTAAAACACCCTATTTTTCACTACTGCTTTCCCTCAGTTACTGCAGTACACACTGACCAGGATAGCAATATTAAAGCACAATGCAAAATCTAAGTATATAAACAAACCCCCTCATGAAAAATCAGCCTTAAAATAAATAAATCAAGCATCCTCAGACTCCTTATATACAGGTTATAAAAAAAGCACAGACATACTTCTGTCCTGGCTTAAGCCAGGATGAAGCCTATTTTCTTTTTACTTTTTTTTTTTTTTTTTTCCCCCCCTTCAGCAAGCTCTTTTTTAACTAGCAGCAAGTTTTCCAGCTAGTGGACTGATAACGCTGGAGTGTTTATGTTACTGCTCAGACACCAATGTCTCTTTGCTCTGCTTGTTGAATATGCAGCCTCAGACACTACTACAGCAGAAGAGTTGTATCTGTAACCCTCCTGTAGGGAAGAGTGGACTAGACGGAGAGCAAAATTGACCAAAGTATTCCATTCCATATATCTATGTAAGCTCAGTAAAAGGTCAGGGATCATGAAAATCAAGTCCTTCCTGTTTCTTCTTCCCTTCTCTTCCATCCATGGCTGGAGCCCAGGAAAGACTCCATCTATCCATCACTGTTGATCCCTAGGCTCTTGCACTCCTGACCCTCTTAACTCTCCCCTCAGCTCCTGTCTGTTCTGCCACTATCTCCAGGACATTTTGGAACTGCACCCAGGAGGTGCCGTGGGAGTTGCTGGGTGTGTGGGAAGGCAACAGGGGCTTTGCACATTCCTGCACATACTTGTATATAACTGTACATATTTTCTTATCATTAGTATTTAATTAAAGCTGTCTAGATTAGTTTTCAATTGGGGAAGTCTCTCTCCTTCTATTTTCTCCTTTCCCTACTTAGATGTGGGGGAAAGGGATCGAGAGCATTATTGTCACTGGTTCAATCGCCAATCCTGAATCAAACCGTGACATCTTCCCACAACACTGCCAATTTAAAGAGGAAATACAAATCAGTCATGTGAAAATTACAGATAGTAACTGTTCAGAATAAGCTTCATCTCTGCCCTATACACTATTGTTGGCTCCATGAAACGTGTGAGCTCTGTTTATTGTTACCTTCAGTGAATACTGCCAGACTTCAAGATCTTTGAAACAATTTTTCCTTCCTTACATGAACAATTGTTGTCTGATTATTTTTTTTTTTCCTTTGCTTGCAGCCCTCTCTAGGCTGTAAACTGGTCACCTCTGTTACGTTTAAATTTCACCATCATCAAGCAAAAAAAGAGAAGCATGAAGCTTGTCTCTTGAGAAAGGTAGTATCACAGTCTCCTCCTTATCACCTCCTCCCATATGGGTGAGAGAAACCACTTAAGCTTTAGTCAGGGCATTTAAAGGCCAGCAGGGGGGACCTGAGAGGAAAGCAGCTTATCTGTCTCTGCTTTTGTTGAAGCACCAAAAGGATAATTGCCCTTCTAGTTGCTTTCACTCTAAGCAATGAGGCAAAATGAACAGGAGGAGCTTTACGAATTTCTCAGGTACCTTTTAAACTTGTATTTTGTGAATTGGAAATGTTGGATAAACTTCTCTTGTTATGGGTGACTACATGAACAATTTACAAAGTGCAACTAATATGACAATAAGTAATTCCTCTTGCACATGCACAGGCTCTTCTGTGGCTCTGTTTTTGTCATCCTTAAGTCTTACTTCCCTATTTAAAAAAACAAAAACAACTATGATGTGGGGATATATGCTAGGCTTCAGTTAATCTAAATCTCAGAAAATTTTAACTGTGTACCAGCAATGTAGAGTAATACAACACAACAGTACTTTCAAATTTCAGAATACAGTTAAATCACCCATTATGTCACTTCCTGTGGTGACATTATCTTTTTAAATGTAGTTAGCTGTTCCAAAATTGTGTCATCAATGAAGAATTGTTCCCAGGAAAATCTGATTGGTTTAATAGGATTTATTTGCAGTAGATTAAGAAGCCACAAAGCCCTACACAGATCTCTGATTATTTCAGGGGGCAAGCACACAGAGATGCCATCAACAATAGAGGAAGCACTTTTCAGAGTAGTGTACCTAATTTCAAGGCCTGACAAGACTATTTTGTTCCCCAGCCAGATGAGTGCATGAGAAGTAAAGGGCAGAATATACACAAGCCTGTAATTGTATCTGTCTGATGTCCGCAGCTAATGTATTTTTCTTTTACAAGAAAACCATAAATTTCCAAAGCTGTCTACAGTAATAGCTGTCTTACACTTTAAAGATGCAATGAATGTCTCAAACTTTGGATGACAGACCATTTACAAAAATTGCTTTTAGTGATATTATACACCTCCTCTGGAAACTTAAGATGCATTTGTCTGGAAAAGCCAATCCATTTCTGATGATTTTTGACACTCAAGTGTGTCAAAGTTTAAAAATAAATGGAAAATAAATAAAAGAATCAGGTGAAAAGTAAAGGTTTTCAGGCTCTATCTAAGCAAGGAAACCAGTGTAATATACTCCTAGATAAAGTTTCATGAATTCACATGAGGGCTAGAATGTTAACGTTGCTTTTTTAGCCAACAAATATATCATCCTGTTTCAACAGCTACATTTGCTCAGAACAATGTGAAAATACAAGCTGCTTGGGACCTCACAAAACTTAAATACATCCTAAAGTTCTCAACTGGCTTCTCGCTTTGAAGCTTCCACAGTACTAGGCAGGAAAGTGTACACTCTCCAAAAACGTTTTTCATACTATTGAACTAAACAAACACTTCAGCAATCAGTTGGTCAATTAAATACACTCACATGTAAAGAAGGTTCAAGTAGTTTTCAATTCTTTATATGATCTTCTTTCTCACAATGGGATCTTTGCAAAAGGATCAAGTTTTTGTTTCATCTGCAATGAATGGAACTTAGTGTTGCCATTCCCAAGACAAGTAATCAAACATTCTGGCCTTTTAAAATATACAGATGTTTCATAATTCCATCTTTTTTAAGCTTATGTTTCACATTAAAAAATGATAAGCACATATTTAGATTTCTAACAAGTAAAAAAAAGAAACATAATTGTAAAAGCATGACTTCTCAGGAGTGATAGCACTATTTATACGGAAACAAAATAGACACTGCAAACTAACAGTGGAAACTTCCCCAGTTCTATGAACATACTGACAACATAATTATTCAAATAGCCACTGCTGTAGTTTCAATAGAATATACAACATTCCCAATCTGATTATCAGAATAATACATCTTCTAACAAATCTTAGCTGTCAATCTAACTTTCCCACTTAAATGAAAAATGAAATTTAATTAATAGTTCTTCCTCAAATGAAAATATTTGTGGAAGAAAACTGTTTTGTTAAAAAAAACTAAAATTGTGAAAAAGGAAAATTTCATGAGATGTATTATAGGACTCCTACATTGTCAACAGCTTTCAGGAAGACACAGTGATGGTTGTACTGGTTTTGATGGGCATACAGTTAAATTTCTCCATAGTAGCTTCTACAGGGCTATGCTTTTAATTAGTAGTGAAAATAGTTTTAGCTACTGCTAAGCAGTGCTTACACAGCATCAAAGTCTTCTCAGCTCCTCACACTGCCCCGCATGCCAGTAGGTTGAAAGCACACAAAAAGCTCTGAAGAGACAGCACTGAGACAGCTGACCCCAGCTGACCAAACAGATATCCCATACTATACAATGTCACATGTGCAATAAAACTGAAGATGATGTTGCCAGAGAGTTTACTGCTGGGGAATGGATGGGCATCAGTCAGTTGCTCATGACGAACTGTTCTCATTTGCATTGCTTGTCCTTCTACTGTTCTGTTTTCCTCTCTGTTTTATTCTGGCTATTTTGTGTTGGGGGGCGGGGGGCTGGGTTTGTGGTTTTTTGTTTTTGTTTCTTTTTGTTGTTGTTGTTTTTGTTTGTTTGTTTTGTTTTAAATGTATTTTTTTCCTTTTTCTTTTAACTATTATTACTTCTTTTTTATTATTAAACTATTGTTATTTCAACCCACAACTTTGTTTCTCACTTTACCATTTCAATTTTTCCCCCCATTCCACTGTGGGAACTGAGAAAGAGGCTGTGTGGTGCTTAGCTGCTGGACAGGGTTAGACCATGGCAATGATCAAGTTTAAAAGTGAGAAGCAGGAACTTTTCACACTTACAGAAATGAAGGAATGTCAAAGTTTTCTAGGATTTGGAGATGTAATATATGAAAACTAACAAACATTTTCCAGTCTGCAGAGTAGAAATCGCTCCTGGTTCCAGATACCAATAAATATGTGCCCCCAATATATTCTGAAAGTTTAGCAATTCAAGTAATTTTAAAAGCAAATCAGTAACAAGATTTCTAGGTTTGTTCCAAGGATATCTTCAAAAATAAATGTGATTAAACTGTTGCCATTTTGCCAGACCATTCAGGAAGAGATTTATGACCTACTGAGAGTCTCACAGTACAACATGCAGGCCAGTATGCTACACCTGAAATACTCCTGAAAAGATTTTTAAATGGGTATTTTCAACTCTTTTTATCTATTTTATGCCTGGTATTCTTTTTATCTTCCATGTAAGACTGAGAATGAAGCATTTGCTTCAGTTTAAAGAGAGTCTTCATATTTTTATGTTAATTTGAAGAAACAGATTGCAAACAGCATGGTATGAAGAACATTTTGTTGTTGTTGAAAAAATTCCTTATGTATTCTATAATAAAATAGTGGAATAAGTGGGAGGTAACAGTTAATTACTTCAATTGATAATGGCCTATAGATGTTCAACAGATTAGAAATTTAAATAAATTATTGTGGGACATTTAATACTAATTTACTTCTTAAATATTAAAAGAAAGCTCAGCTTCAATACAAGTTATTCACAGGAATGAGCTTCTTCCTATGACTAAAAATGTTCCTATGAAAGATTCTCAATTTAATAGCTGCTTAAAATAATTTCCACTAAGACTGTAACGAAAACCTTCACTAAATGTTTAATTAACCACAGAAGCAGTCAATTAAAAGTATGAAATTAAAGAAGGAGTAACCCTCTCCCATAACTGTGATCCTGTTTTTACAAGCTACAAGATGTCGTTAATTATTTTAATCTGTTCTTGCTCTAGGCCATGATATTTATAAAGTTTACTTAAAATCACATGCAATGTATATTAATTAGTAGCAGAGTTATTGTTTGATATATTGATTATCCAATTTAATTTAAAAAATAACGTTCATTTTTATGGACTTACTCTCCCTGGTTTATCATGTATTTTACAGAAAAAAGTTTTGCTAAGCAGAAACACAATTTATTTGTAAATCTGTTTGTTGCACTTTATTCTCTGATCTCAGAAAGTGTGTTTAAAAAAACCCCCAACAACTAGCAACCCTGAATTTCTTGACAGGATAAACCGTTATAGTACAAAAATAAATGTTCTGAAAAGAGTCTTTTTAAAAAATAAGTTTGTGTTTAAATAATTGAACTTTTTTAAAAAATAAAAATAATAATTAATGCATGGATCTCTCTCTTGGCCAGAAGCAAAAGAACAAAAGAAATAGTTTAGTCATAATCAGTTACTGTTTTTCAGATACAAAGACAGCAAAGAAATACAGAAAAAATGAGATATTTTAAAATTTAAGCATAGCATTGGAATGGTATGTTTAATATAAATCTCCAAGAATGAATGTTGTTTGGAGGCTTATTATTGGAAATAATGCTTGGTGTTGATGTTATTTCAATGGCTACGAATCAAGTATTAATTTAATGCGAAAGTCTTATATGAAATTAAAGATTGTGAGCACACATCCTACATGTGTTTAAATATATTTTTGACTTAAGTAAATCTTCCATTAGTTTAACTACACTTTTACACCTTCCTGATTAGAAAGCTAGTTTAATGATTTCTTCTACACTTAGAGGTGTTAAAGTGTGTTCATGATAAAACTTCGTTCTGAGAAATAAAACATAAATCTAAAGAACATCCTCCAGCAGAATAAAGGAAGAGCTGCAAGCTTTAACCTGCAAAAACATTTGAAAAAACCACAAAATAAGTAATTTTAGCTTTGCTTAGATTTGGCATAAGAGTACTGTAATAATTATTAAAGTGTGCCATTTGATGATGAAAAAAAACCCAAATAAACATTGTGTAAATCAGTCTACAAGAAGTTATACTTACAAAAATAAACGAAGTATGTTCTCCCTTATGTATAGGTTAATAACACTGCTAGTATAAAATGATGCAACTCATTGAAATTATTTCCTAATGTGTCCAAAGAAGATGAATTTTTTTCAGAAATCCAATTTACCACTGGGTATAAAATGAACACCCATGGAGAGCAGTGACTATAATGAATCAGCATGTCAGATATCCCTCTAGAAAACAATGTTTTGATTATATAAATGACAGCTACAAATGTATTCTCCATAGACTGAGAAAAATAAAAAAAAAAGACACAGATCCACTTTCACTAAATTGGCAGTTCTAAACACCCTACTGAAGATGTACATGATAAAATAAGAAGACAAGATCGCTTCTGCAAAGGAAATATACACATCACAAATTTAATACACTTCTTTGAAAGGCCCGATGAACACACGGATAAGGGAGAGATCCAGTCAATACAGCCATTTTGGGTTTATGAGAATTATTCAACAGGGTCTTTAACTAACGACTCTTGGAGAAAGGAAGATGTCAAATCAAAAGGTCAAAGGCCCATACATAAATAAACAAGACATAGGAGACATAAGAACAAATTACCATTAATATTAGTGGTGTTCTATTTAATAGTTTGACATACGTTTCACAAAAAGGGGTAAATTGCACAGTGATGACATTTAATGATTGCATTCAAGTATACAGAATACTAAATTCGAGGCATGAGTAGCACAAGAGCCTTAAGTGACTATCTGGTAAAAAAGCCAAGAAATGAAAGTCAATATACATAGAATAAAGTAACACACAAGCAAAAAAACCCCAGTATTTGTATAATGAACTAACTACTACCACCCAGAATTTTTCTGTGAAAACATCAGCTCACTGCTCAGTACTCATCAAGAATGAAGACTGGATGGTAAGAGTAACTACAGAAGAAAGACTGAACGAAAAGTGCAGCACACAGAAATTATTATATACACCCTTCTAAACTAATGCTCTATTTCCATTGCATCCTCCTCACAGAGTGCAGCTGGCCTCAGAAAGGTACACAGACTGGTGAAAAAGATACAGTGAAATTACTTCTGTACAAGAAACAACTAAGTAGAATAGGACTGTAAAAGTAAGACCACCTACCAGGACTGTGCAAGTAAGACCACCTATCAGGGAGGGTTATTCTGCAGATTAAAGGTTACGTATAACATTGAAAATAAAGAGAGAATGTTCTCTGCCTAGAAGAAGTCTTCGAATAAAGTGACCCAAGGTGAGGAAACTGAGAGGCAGCAGTGAGAAGGTCCGTGGATATTCTTATGAAGTATCAGTAAAAGCCTGAATTTTGCTCATGGTCTTTACCAGATAACAATACTGGGTACTGTCTTCACTGATTTTACTGGAAGTCAGCTGGCAGCCTGATCACTCCAGAACCTCACAGCCCTCAGTGGAAAGGAAGCCGGATGCTAAGGAAAAGCAAAACAAAATCAATTAAATTATTCAGGGAACTACTACTGAAATGAAGAGAGGAAGCATAAAAGAATGAAGATACAAGAGCCAAGGTCTGAGGGCTTTTATTTGGTTGCCCAGATATAAAATGTGAATGCTGACCTTTTTTGAGGTCCAGGAAACATGTATCTTTCAGGGTATTTTTAATTTCCAAGATTACTAGCACAAGCAGAAAGAAGCATGGCCAGCAAGTCAAGGGAGGTGATTCTCCCCCTCTATTCCACTCTCATGAGATTCCACCTGAAGTACTGTGTCCAGTCTGGAGCTCCCAACACAAGAAAAAAATGGAGCTGCTGGAGTGAGTCCAGAGATTGGCTATGAAGATTATCAGAGAGCTGGCACACCTCTCCTATGAAGAGAGACTGAGAGAGGTGGTGTTGTTTTGACAAGGGCATTTAGTGACAGAACAATGGGTAATGGCTTTAAACTGGAAAAGGGTAGATTTAGATTAGATATTGGGAAGAAAATATTCACTGTGAGGGTGGCAAGACAGGTTGCCCAAGGAAGTTGTGGATGCCCTGTCCGGTCCAACACAAACCATTGTCTGAAAGTATAATCCTTCAGGTTTTGTTAGTGAAGAATTTCTGTCTCATCTGCAGTGTTCTGCACAACTTGAGTCCATGTCTTTTTCATGTATTTGCTATAACTGAAGGGGACAGAATTACCTAATCAAGCAGTATGCACTATCTTCCAAGATGAACAACAGGACCTTAGCTGAAAAACATTAATGGTTTAAAAAACATCAGGAAAACTGGAAACTTGAAACTCTTAAGCTATTTTTAAGAGTGTAACGCACAGTAAGGCTACAAAAATGTTATTTCATGTTCTAAAGAAGACAAAAAAAAAAATCTCTTTACATAACTGCTCTTATTTTTCAGAACACACCCCAGAAACCATGATTCTGTTAACCATTAGTCTTTCCCAACCAAGGAAAAGCAATTTGGTCATTGCCATTTTCCTCCTATCTTTTATAACACTTCTATTTTATTTCTTCCTTTTTGCTTAGTGTTTTTATTATTTAGAAGAATGAAAAAATGTGCTACATATTAGTATTATCTGGACAGGACACTTCTCAGATGAGTAGTTAGGTAGCTCCATATCTGCTACATGGCAGCGCTATAGCTCTGTGGCAGTGCTCTTATTTTTCTCAGTAACACCTTCCAGCAGCTCTGCTATATTCTGGCAAATGCCTTTGGATTCAACAACTCTCCTACCTAAATAAAAAAGTCTTCCAGGTTCTACATGCAAGTAACACAGCTGCAATGACTGGGCATCTACTGAGCAGTCAACGAAAAGACTACTAATTCTGTCTTTAGAATAGGGTTTAACAAGCATGCAGAAAAAATGGGGAGCATTCTTTGAAGAAAAAAAAAAAAAGAAGTATGAAAAAACTGCTCATTAAGAATGTGCTGCCAATTCCATGAATAAAATTAGGCAGGAGGTTACATAAAAAAACCCCACACTGCTGGGTGGGTATTAAATAATTGCTGATGTAGTGCACACAAACAAGAAGACAAAACTAAAAGATTGCAAGGAGTCTAATTCAGTTTTTGTTTTTTGCTTGTTTTGATGGTTTTTAGATTTTAAATGTTTGTTTTGCTTTGCTTTTTAGTTGCCTGCTTAAACTTTCAATCTAACAGTATTGCCTAAAGATGGATTTGCTTCGTTTTTTTAACACACTATGACCTTTGCCCCACTTTCCATTAACCGACATTCACATATAAGCTCAACTACACTGCAGAAAAATAAAATAACATTTACGCTAAGTAGCTTCAGTAACTAAGAACTTCTTGCATTTTAACGGAAGTTCTAACCATCAACCAACTGAATGTGTGGGTGGGACCAAACACAAGTATGTACTGCCATGCTGAATGCTGCATATCATCTGTGAACTATACTGGTCTCAGAGCTACAACACAGGCCTATGGAAGACCCATGTCTTTCTCATGTTGCAGCTCACTGTTAGATCTTCTACCATAAACTATTTACTTACGTTAAACCAGTATATCCAGCTTTGCCTGTACAAAACTAAATTCATGTATTCATCTTCCTACTTAACAACCAGAAATGCACTGCTATACCACATCAGCACCTGCTACTTATGCCCATTGATATGCTTTCTTTATGGCAAATTTATAATCATTAGTCACTCCTCTGTACTTCTTTTGTGTACTTTACATTGGAGTTCGGCCTCTCAAAGGTGTCACATGTGGCAAGCATTGTTCTGGAAAGGGACAACACTTACAGTTTGCTGAACAGCCCAATATTCTCATGAAACCTGATAAAATCACTGCAGGCAAAGAAAAGCAAACCAGCTGTCAAGTGGAAATAAAATGCATTTTTTAATTTTTATTTTTAAAATTTACTTTTCAGCTAAACATCTTGCCTACAGTTAATTTTCCACAGTGACTGGAAATGCCCTCTCTGGTTGCTTGCTCTCTTGGAGTAAGAGCTAACAGCTCAACATCTGTAAATAGAACCAAGCATTTAAGAAAAGGACTGGCAGCATATCCACCCAGTTTTATATTTGAATCTACCACTAACTGAAAATCTCTAAGAAAAATTAAATAATATAAACTGCTGTCTCTAGGGAGAAAACCAAACCAAAGCCTTGAGGACAGTAATACTTCTAAAATTTGAGAGCAATGAATCAAAGCTGTCATCCTGACAATCTTCACTGTGTAGCCTTAAGAAATTTCCCAAACAGTCATTTAAATTTTTTGTGTGTTTTATGCCAGAGTCACTTGGACAAGGTCTCTCAGTTGATTAGGTCAGTGCCCGTATTCTTTGAATCAGCACTGCAGGCAGTCTTCATCCACTGCAACAATATAATCCTCTTCCTCTAGTGCCCAAGGATGTCATCTGCAATATTTGGGTTTGGTTTTACTGCTGTAACATGCACTGCTCTATGCTCTTTTATACATCCCTCTGGAACTCCGAATACTTCTAGTTTGAGACTGAACTGACAGTTTTTCCGTAATCCTCCACAAACCAGCCGTGATTCCAAACAGACAGGAAATGCACAACAGCAGACAACAGAGATGCTTTGAATCTAAGGTAGTGCTCAGGACAGAAACTGGACTCCTTCCCTGTAACTGAGTTGCTGCTGATTCCCCAGCTGAGCCAAACAGATTGCTAATTATTTGTTGGAAAGACTGCTAGGTCAGTGTCACTAAATATATTCAGATTATGTAGCTGTCTGGTGGTTTTTATGCATGGATGTGTTAAAATACTGGATTACAACCTTGGTAATCAGAAAGCTGTAACATCACAATGAACTTATTTGGTTAAACAAGTTTAAGTTAATTTGATCTTCTGGTTCTATTAGAAAGTTTTTTTCCAATTACATATGATTTCAGCATTACAAATTAGCACATATTCAGTGAGTAATTTTATTTTTTATTCAGGGCAGGTTCACTGAGAGTACACACACTAGGAACTTGTAGGGGTGAGTATTATCCTTTTCTGTTGTCATGCAAAGTTTAGAGTCATCTGAAGTCAAAATTACAGTGTCACTTTTCCTTAACTGTTAATCAGCATGAAGTCTTGGGTTTGTACAATGACTCCCCCTGCCTGAAAAGCTACACTATGAATGATCTGCCAGACTATCAAAGTCAGGTCATTTTCTTAAGCTGATATCCAGCATATGGATTATATGGTTAGTCTGAAGCAGTAAAATGATCATTTTGGTCCTCAAGCAGATAAATTGTAGTAATCTCTTCCTCACTAGTAGTTACATGCATTTCCTCTTACAGGTGAAAAACAGGAGTTGGTTATATCATGGGAATCCTCAATGACTCTACAGGCAACCTAAAACAGAACTGGATATTGAATGGCTATTTACCGGAACTTTTTTTTTTTTTTTTCCTTAATGCCTAGCATCCTTCCCTGAAGTTTGACAGGGCAATTACTTAGACAGCTCTGTTTAATTACCCCATTTTCAAATAGTACCACGTTGTACACAAAATACAGTACAACATAGTCTTCTGTAATCATACAGCATCCAACAGAAATGACTGGCTGCCCTACTTATCCTTTTAAAACAAAAACAGTGAAAAACATGTACTTTTGTTAGTATTAAATGGCAATAGAAATTATATGCTATCAAGTTAATGAATTTCTGAATTTTTCATCTTTCGTGTGAGCATATTACATAACAGGTAAACAAAACTTGGCCCAGGTGCACATTAACAGCTTATTTAGCCTGTCTTAAATGTCTTTACCCACCTTCCCTTTCAGCTTACATTACTTTTCTAGCTGCAGACAGTATAGATCACAGACACTTCATAGTTTCCCTATGATGACTATAGGTTTTAGACACTATGCCCACTTAGGCATACTCTTTTTCAGTCTGAGCATTCTTAGCTCGGCATAAATTTGTATCCCAGATGCTGCCTTATAATTAACACACTGGGATTTGGGAGCTGTGGATTTTTCTGATTACAAACTTTCCATAAAACTGGTGCCTGTGATTTATGCTTCCAACTTGCTTTCAATACATTTACATAATCTGTTCAATAAAATCCCCTTACATATTTAGAAGTAAAGTCCACAGAGAGAGCTAAAACCAAATAAAAGAATGCTTTAAGATTCTCTTTTGCAGTGATAGTTCATTTAAAACACGTACAAACCTTCCCAGAACAAAGATAGATTTTAGAGTCATAGAATGATGTAGGTTAGAAAAGACCATTAAAATCAAGTGCAACTGTTAACCTGGCACTGTCAAGTCCACTACTAAACCATGTCCTCAAGTGCCACATCTACATCTTTTACATACCTTTCAGGATTATGACTCCCACACTTCCCTGGGTAGCCTGTTCTAGTGCTTGATAGCCCTTTTGGAGAAGAAATTTTTCCTAATATCCAACCCAAACCTCTGCTGGTGCAACAACTCTGAGGCTGTTTCCTCTCATCTTATCCCTTGCTACTTGGGAAAAGAATCAACAAGTGAGGTCTCCCCTCAGCCTCTTTTGCTATGGACTAAGTAACCTCAGTTGCTTCAGATGGTCCTCATAAGACTTGCTCTTCAGATACTTCACCAGGTTGGTTGCTCTTTTTTGGATGTTCTCCAGCACCTCAGTGTCTTCTTGTAGTGAGGAGCCTAAAACTGAACACAATATTCAACGTGTGGCCTCACCAGTGCCAAGTACAGTGGGACAATCATTTCCCTAGTCCTGCTGGCCATGCTATTGCTGATACAAGCCAGGATGCTGTTTGCCTTCTTGGCCACTTGGGCACATTGCTGGCTCATATTTAACCAGCTGTTGACCAACACCACAGATTCTCTTCTACCAGGTGCACTCAATCCCCTCATCCAGATCACTGATAAAGATTTTAAAGTGATCTGACCCCAATACTGAGCCCTGGGGAAAAGTTTACTTCCTTTCAAGAAACTTCCTTTCAAGGAAAGAAAAACAAAACACCTCACTATTGGCTCAGGAAAAATGGCATATGAAAAAGGAGGCTTAGAATTAAAATTCAAATTTAAAACCTTTCTCTGACACTTAAACATATCTTGTTATTTTGGATTTCCTTATTTTGGTTAGGAGCATTTCAGGAAGTAGACTCCATTTCAAGAAGACTGGAAAGCTTAGCACATGGCTGAAGGGATCTGCAAGGATTAAGTTCATACTGATACAAGTGTCGCAGTTCTTTACTTTAGCTTGTGCAACTGCCACTATGATATAGGCAGATTCGGTGTGTTTCCTCTGTAGGATATGTAGCACTCCTCCAAAACACATACAAGGGCCATCCAGTAAATCAAACTGATCATATTGAGGGGTAAGGTAATTTGGTGCTCCGCAGGATCTCAAGAAGAGATATGAGCAGGAATTGCTCAGGAGAGTTAAGATGCCTGAGGTTCCTTCCCTTCTCCTCTTTCCCTTCTTTCTTTCCTGGTAAATCCAGGAACAGCAGCAGACTTTGCCCCTGTGGTCCACATGGGACTCCTCAAAAAAGCCCTGTTGCATTGTTTTTTTTTACTTCGGTCCCTGAATCACTACTAAATAATCAGCACTCCACTTTATGCCCTGAACTCAACTGATTAAATCTAAACAGCCACAACACATTTGTCCAAATACTTTAAAGTATTCATAAAGGGTTAGTTCTATGTGGTGAACGTTTCCATTAAGGGCTGAACACCCACTGACTACTAAGAAGGTACCTTCATATCTTAACTCTGTACTATCTCCAATATATTTTAAATTTTCTCTAGATGCCTCAGGAAATAATATTAGGAGAACATTACTGTATTAAAAAGGATTACAGACGATTAAAGATGTAAATTGTTGAAGGCAGCAAGGGAAAACCTGAAATATTATGATGAAAAGTATGCATACTTGGCTTGAGAAGTGGGACTGGGAACCACATGAAGTTCAACAAGACTAAGTGAAAGATCCTGCACATTATTCAGGACAATCACAAGCACAAATACAGGCTGGGTGGTGAATAGATTCAGAGCAGCACTGATGAGAAGGACTTGGGGAGCTGATTAAAAACTCAGCAAAATGAGGGCATGTAGTAATAGGATGATGGGGGTGAGGGGTACAGTTTTAAGCTGCAAGAGGGAAGATTTGGTTTAGGTACTAGGAAGAAATTCTTGACTGTCGTGGTGAGACACTGAAACAGGTTGTCCAGAGGAGCTGTGGATATCCCATCGCTGAAAGTGTTAAAGACCAGGTTGGGTGGGGCTTTAAGCAACCTGGCAGGAGGTTTCTCTGCCCATGGCAAGGGGGTTGGAACTAGATAATCTTAATGGTCCCTTTCAACCCAAACCATTCTATGATTCCATAGCTATCAATTATTGGAAATTAATGCTTTCACAACCATAAGCAGGTTGCTTTTAATGAAAAGAAAACCATTAATTTTTAAAAACACACTGAAAAAAAGGGGGAAAAGAGAATACTGAAGATGTTTTTATAATCTGCTTCAAGCCAAATAACTCAATATAAGAGACGGAAAAAACTAAATCAGTTGCAAGATTAGATAAGAAATATGAAGAAACAACACTGCTTTTTTTTCTGAACGTCACTGAAAAATCACCCTCCAGTAATTATTTTCAAAAAATATTTTTATTAAAGTTTCCCAGGTGCCTGACAGAATATTTTACTATGAATATTATTTATTCACCTGAAAAAAGCAATAACTACAAGGTTTTTTGTTTGTTTGTTTGTTTGTTTGTTTGTTTGTTTTTCTGGAGATGCTGCACAGCTAACTATTAAAAAAAAAATAAAGGAAAAAAAAAAAGCCCAGAATAAATATTTTTATAATATCTTTGTTTATTACTTTTCTATCTAGCAGTTTCATCAGGAATATAAATCAGAGTACATAAAAGTACGCACACAAGTATACACTAAAACTGTGCATGTTTTTTCCCTACTGAGGCATGTACCTGGTTTCTAACTAGACATGGAGAAGTGGGAAGGTAAGTTTCTCTTTTCCCAACACCAGAGGTCAATATTTATCTGTATTTGTAATAGCAGGTTAGTAGCCTAATGTAATGACAGGTGAACTATAAATCAGGTTTATATTTCTGGATAACCTTAATTTACAGGGAGTATTCTGACTAATACCATAAAGGAAAATAACATTAATGTGAAGATGAGTAATTTCTAATAGGAAAATCAGATACCACTTGCTACAGCTGAAATCAAATGCTTTTAAGAAAGTCTAATTGCACAGATTTCAATATACATTTTTATTCATGAAAAGTCAAAGGCAGTATCGGAATAAAACTTCCTTAGAAAAAGCTTGTGGCAGATCAAGACCTTACTGCTCATAGACATGAACAAGAATAGAGCCACTAAGAAAACTGATTACAGAATCACAGCATCGTATTCACTCAGAGAACCGAAATTCAGAAGATGTGCAAAGGGAGAGAGGCAGGGCTTGTTGGGAGGTGTGTTGCCAGGGGAAGGGTAAGGGCACACCCCAGAAGCATCTCTCCGTTAGAAGGTCAGAGCAAGGCAGGAGCTGCCATATTATGAGCTTGAGATAAAAGGAGAAAGGAAAGAGGATGCTCATACAAAATGCTCTTAATCCAAACCCTGTAATTGTTTTCTTTAAGCTTCAACACCTTCCATCTGTGACAACTATGATTACCTAGCACTTGCACAGATTTTTTCCCCTCTGATGTAAAACAGACATCTGAGAAGTCAGTGGAAGTTTGACTGGATACTTTTCTGAGCTTGTCCTAAATTCTTTTTTTGCCCTAGTTTTTCTTGAATTGATACTATCTAGTGAAGTTCCGGGCAAAGCAGAAGATAGTTTAAAAACACCAGAATTCAGTGTGGTTTTTCTTTTGGACCTTCAGACTATTTTTTGACTTGGCAGTATTAGATTTACAAATGGACTTGATGATCTTAAAGAGTATTTTCCATTCTAAGTGATTCTATGATTTTTATGTTACAATCAACATAGATGAAAAACATACTAAGAATCAGCAAGCAACATAGGCCAGCTACATTCCTTGATCCATTAGCTAATAACTAGGCTTTTTTAGTAATAGCTGAACATTAAAGCATAATTTGAAAGCATGTACATAACCTTAACTACTGGAAATGAGGCAAGTGTGTTGCCTTGCTACATATATGGAAGAAAAAAACATGGAAGAAAAGAAGGTTATCAGGAGTAGCCAGCATGGATTCACCAAGGGGAAATCATGTCTGACTAATCTGATAGCCTTCTGCGATGATGTGATAAAATTGATAGATGCAGAGAGAACCGTAGATGTTGTCTTCCTCAACTTGAGCAAGGCTTTTGGCATCTGTCTCCCATAACATCCTTGGGAAAAAGCTCAGAAAGTGTGAGTTAGATGAGTGGACAGTAGGATAGATCGAGAACTGGCTAAATAGCAGAGCCCAAGAGATTTGTGATAAACTCTGCAGAGTCCAGCCCTAGGGAACACCTCTAGTCAGGTGCAGCGGTCAGTACAGGGCACAGTCTTACTTAATAACTTCAACAATGACCTGGATGAGGGGATGGAGTGTATCCTCAACAAGTTTGCTGATGAAAGAAAGCTGGGAGGATTGGCTGATACACCTGAAGGCTGTGCAGCCATTCAGTGAGATCTAGACAGTCTAGAGAACTGGGCAAAGAGGAACCTAATGAGGTTCAACAAGAAGCGTTGAGAAGTGCACCTGGAGAGAAAAAATGCTATACCTGAGTATAGATTAGGTGTTGACCTGCTAGAAAGCAGCCCCATGGAGCAGGACCTTTGGGTCCTGGTTGACAAGCTATCCATGGAACAGCAATGTGCCCATGTGGCCAGGAGAGCAAATAGTACCCCGGGGTGCCTTAAGAACGGCGTGGCCTGCAGCTCAAGGGAGGTTCTCCTCCCCCTCTACTCTGCCCTCGTAAGATCACACTTTGACTATTGTGTCTAATTCTGGGCTCCCCAGTTCAAGAGGAAGAGGGACATGCTGGAAAAAGTCCAACAAAGAGCTACAACGATAATTAAGGGACTGGAACATCTGTCCTATGAGGAAAGGCTAAGAGACCTGAGGCTGTTTAGTCTTGAGAAAAGAAGACTGAGAAGAGATCTTATTAATGTCTATAAATATCTGAAGGGTGGATGTCAAGAATGGGCCAGTCTCTTTTCAGTGGTGCTCTGAGATAGGACAAGGACAAATGGCACCAAGCTTCAACACAGAAAGTCCCACCTCAACATGAGGAAAAACTTCTTTACTGTGAAGGTGAAGGAACAGGCTGGTCAGAGAGGTTGTGGAGTCTCCTCTGCAGACTTTCAAGACCCATCTGGGAGCATTCTTGCATTTGATCTGTCCTAAGTGTTCATGCTGCAGCATGGGGGTTGAACTCAGTGATCTTGAGAGGTCCCTTCCAACCCCTACGATTCTAAGATACACTTTATAATTTAGGCTACCCAGCTGACCTTCACTGCATTGCTGTAATGAATGTATAACTGCTTTGTGAATTCAATTTAATCTCCTTTGATACTGTTTATGATAGCATTGTGCCACGCCTGAATTTTCCAGTATAGTAAAGTTTACCGTTACAAAGACAGAAAAAAGAAAGTGCATAAGACATGGAAGAATGTGCCTCATTATTATTAGGGGTTTTTTTTAGTGCAGAATAAACCCCAAAAACTAAGCTACAAGGTCTAATATATGATCTGTTATATTAAAACAAACAAAAATGTTAGACCAGTAATAAAAATATTTTCTTAGAAGGAAACAAATTATGAAAATAACAGTGAAGTTAAGTGAAAGGAGAAATGACTGCATTGTTGTTCAATGCTCTTTCAACAAGTGTTTTCCATAATTACCTCTTTGGCCAATTAAAGCAAATAGTACAGAATAAAGCCTGGTGAGGTATTCAGAATACCTAAGTAATTTTCAAAAGAAACATAGGGGAATTAAAAAAATAAAAGCAACCTAGATTGTTTGAAATTAACAATGAAGCAGCATTTTTTCTTACTCTCATCACACATCAGAAATTCCCAACTGTTAATGAATTGTGTACTAACTTGATACTAAACTGAAGATTAAGGAGAAAAAACAAACAACAAACCAAACAACAAAACCAAAATAAAACAAAAAAGAAACAAAACAAAAAAACACCAAACAAAAAACAACAATCAATTAAGTAAACACTAACAAAGAAATCCAAACAGGAAAAGTAATCTTTATATTTTTGGTACATTTGAATAAGACTTTGGTAACATCCTGTTTCTGAATTGTTATACAAACTTGTGTAGACAAATCTACTGCCTAGAATTCTATAAAACCGAGATTATGAAGAAGACTCAAGTTAAGAAAATTCAACATTCATTGTTCAGAGGTTTGCTTAGGTATCACAAAGGCAAAGGCTGGCTGACATTACACATTTCTGAGATTCGATCTTCAGCTGCAACATTCTTTATCTGTATTTTATCTCTTTCTAGAAACTCTGCAGGATTCCTGTCCACAGTGTTTATTGCTTTGGTTTCAGTTGTACAGGATTAAAAACTGTGTGATCAAAAAGTCTCTTAAAAACTCAACACAGTTGAAGTGAACGAGCTAGCTCTAATTTTGAAAGTGCTAAGTATGTTTGAGGAAGCATCTTCATAAAGATGTGTCAAAGCTGTTTGCCCACTTTCAGATGTCACCAGTTTCCACATTTCTGTGCCATGCCGCCTGCAGACCTGGAAAACCCTCCCACAATGAAATTCATGCATGCAAAGCTAAAGCTGAAGACACAGAAATTTTGCCTTGCCCTGGTTTTCAGAAACTAATGCTGCTCAGAGACCACTGGAGATCACTAATGAAAGCAGCATGGCTTGCTATTACAACCACCAGTTAAAAAAGGATGCAGTTCAGATTATTCATCTCAAATTTACAGTTAAAAAAAATGCGGGAAGGTTAAGATCTGAGTTTGTTTCTGAAAAGCACAGTTACATGATCGATCAAGTAATATGGCTTACTACTTTTTCATGGGAGGGCACTGTAATCTGGGGGGGGGGGGGAGTACAAAAACATTTATGTCATGTTTTCTCACACGCACACAAATACTTTTGGCCCAGCCACCCAGCAAGTTTTTTACCCAACAAAGTGCACACAAGTCTAAGCCACATTTATTCAGTTACTCCAGGAAAATATTGGGAAACAATGTTGAAGGCTTTACTAAGATCCAGGAAAATGACATCAATGGCCTTTCCCTTGCCCACTAGGCAGGTCACCTCCTAGTCACAGAAGGAGATCCAAGTTGGTCAAGCAGGACCTGCCCTTCCTGAACCCATGCTGGCTGGGCCTGATCCCCTGGCTGTCCTGCACTTGCCATGTGAATGCCCTCTTTATGATTTTCCCCAGTATCTAGGGGAAGTCTCCCAAAACCTCCTTCGAGCCCCTGTGGTAGATCGGTGTCACACTGGCAAGCCTCCAACGGTCTGGGCCTTCTCCTGCTACTGAGGACTGTTGATAAATGATGAAGACTGGCTTGGCAAGCTCCTCCACTAGCTGTCTCAATACTCTTGGGTGGAACCCATCCGGCCCTATAGACATTAAAGTGTCCAGGTGCTATAGCAGGTCGTTAACTGCTCCCTCCTGGATTACGTTCTGCTCTCAGCCTTTATTTTCCATCTCTGGTGACTGAATACCCTGGGTGTAGCTGGTTGACCTAGCCAGGAGATCAAGATTGTCCCTACAACTTTTGTAGTTATCTAATAATTTTTTTATGTAAACCATGCTATGAATAGTTAACTAAAAACTGCAGAATAAAAGATTGTATCTTAGATTTCCTACTTCTTATTTGATCCTCTGTATACTTAATTCTATTTATTATTTGCATTGCATTTTAAATGCATAGATTTACCCACAAGAAGGAAAATTATTTGTATACAAATATAATGCAGAATTTATACTACATTGAAGCAAATTAAATAGTTTAGTGTCAGTCCTGTTCATGTAGGGATGAACGAAGTAATCCAATTGCATTATTTCTTACCAGGAATTCACAAAGTGGATAATTTGACTACAGAACCTTATTTTTTTTCCATTTTTTGCCACAGCAATAACACACAAAAAAGTTTATTTAGAAATTATAAAGAAACAATCTCCGTATTAGAGTAGAATAATTTAACACAGAGAGAATTAGTACTGTTGTTATTATATAAAATACACAAACTTGTATTCCTCACTGAGTGAGGCATTACAACCAAACAACTGTTATCACCTCTCATGGATCATGCTGTAATTGCTACAGTACCACTGCACATTAATGACTGGGTTTACTTTATTAACTTCTGCCTTTCCTGCCAAGGTTCTCCAGAAAGCATGCATGTTTCCTGCTTTCTGTGATATATTAGGTATCAATGACAAATCAGCTGTCTCAAGCAGCACTTAAGCCTCTTAGTTCAGCAACTCCGTGATTGCTCCCACTTCAACCCTTCTTTTCCTCAGTCACGCACTGCAGTCATAATGAAGTCATACATCCTCCTGACAACAAAAATTACTTTAACCCTTTGATATAAGTGTCAACTACAGAATCTTGAAAACCAGGAAAGGTAGAATTACCACAAAAAACATTTAATGCTACCAGAGCCATATTTTTTGTCAGGTAGACAGATTTGTATGTACCTCCCATACATACAAACACTTGTATAGCTACTATAAATTGTTCGTAGAGAACATCTGATGACACTACACAATGAAGCCTGCTTCTCTTTTTTTTTTTTTCCTTTTTTTTTTAATTTAAGCTTAAGTCAGGGATAGTTGCACTATTGAAAGGAGATAAAATCTTTACTTCAGAAATTATTCATGGAAGAGCTCCAGCAAGACCTTTCAGCCACTCTTCTAACTACACTACATACTGCCAAGAGAAAAGGATGGTAAAATGTTAGTATTTGAATGGGCAAAAACTTTATTTTCTTTTTTTTTTTTTTTCATTGCTGAACACATTCTGTGAGAAGACAGCAAGATGACCCAAATCAGGATCTATTTTCCCCCTGTAATACTATTGTAAAAACATACATGTGCATGGATATAGTGGAAATATCTTTCATAATTTTTTATTATTAACCAAGAAGTAGATGAAAAAGCAGCTCTACAATGTCTTAACTTGAGAAAGATAATGGTAGAGCTGGACAACAGAAAACAATCCCGGAATACTTTATTTTCCTCAGAAGCTCAAACATGAATTTAGTATGTATTTGTATTACAAAAGCAATGAGATTGTTATCTACCAATTTACTGGGAAAAAATATATGTATGTTATGAAATTGAAGCTTTCCTCACTGTTGCCACAATGTTACAATACAAACAGATACTCTAACATCATAGATTCAAAGGTATTTCACCTCAGAGGGAGGCAGTGTTTGCATATCTAAGTACGTTACATCACATTACAGAGAAATTTTGTTAAATTTGCAGCTGCAGAAAGGTCTCCTGATATCCCATCCAGTGCCTCAGCTACATGACCATCATTTTCTTTGTCTAGGTAATTGCCAGTATCTTTCTACCTCCACTGCAAAACCGCTTATGTTCACATTTATGACATCTTCATTTAATGTAAATAATCAGTATCTACTTTATCCCTTATTTTTTTATATGCTTGTATTTTTTCAAAGGATTTTATTACAGCCTTTTATTTAATTTTTATTTAATTTTATTTTATTTACCTCAATCTCCATAGGGAGAGAAGTAGTAATGTTCACCTGAATTTCTTGAAGACAGCAGTTCCCTTATATCTACATTCATTATACCCAGGAAGAGAAAAAGCCTTTTATATTACTATTTATTTATTTAACAGTGAAAATATTTAAGTATTATTTGCTTGTAGTAGACAGTAAATATTATTTATTACTAATGCATGTGAATTCTAATTTAATTAAACAAAAAAGATTACCCATTCCATAGTAACCACCAAAACGTGTATTCATTAACTTTATCTGCACTTAGAAAAAAACACAAAAAAACACAAAACACATCAAAATTCTGTGCTTGGAAAAAAGGAACACACTTCAGTCTACAATGTTTTAATTGCAGTTTAAAATTATTGGTTATGCTCCCTAAAGACTTTTATTTAGCAAGAACTTTAATTTGCTCAACAAACGTTCAGGTCTTCTTACAGCTCTTCATTAAAGTTGAGTTGAAAGCAGTCAGACTTTTGCCTTATTATCAGAAAATGCTGGTCAGGGAGCCCTGAATTGAACACAATGTTGCAAAAACCAGCCATGATTAAGCCATGAGATACCCCCATCATTACTTTACCTATAATATATCTAGGGTTAATAGAAGAAATAGTCTGACAGGCTTTCAACTTTTATAATGTAGCTACTCAAGTAACAAACATGAAAAGATTATCCCATTTCCATCTTCTCCCTATTTTGCTTTAGCAGTGCCAATAGTTTGTGGTTCAAAATGTCCTGCTGAAAATAGATTCTGAAATGATCAATAATAAATGTTTATTTTCAAGTGTCTGTTCCATTCCTATGTAATTTGCGGCTTCCTCAGTGCTGCGAGAACCTGGTGTCATTTAAAATTAGCACATTTTCTTTACATGAAAGTACTGTGTAACTTGCAACGTGATCAGCAAAGGAAGGAATAATCATTTGGGGAAACCCCTTCAAGATTTTGACATAATATGGCAGGAACATACTGAACTGATTAAAAAAATCAGAGCTTTTGGATAAAAAAATCACAACAGCATTTTCTATATTTGGGGTACACATATATTGACTTTGTTTTAAATGGCAGATGTCATGCCTCATTTACTTGACTTTCCATTTATTAATGTTATGATACTTCAAAGGAAAGTTCAATGTCAAGAAAAAGAAATTAAGTCAGTGTGTATTTTCTTAATAATAAGAAACTTCTGATCGTTATGAAGGGAGGAGAAAACACTTGTTACTGCAACAGTGAATTTTGTAAGAATGAATGGTACACAAACCACAAAATCTTACTGTTCTGTTCTTAATTGACAACTCCTAACATCAGGGAGACAGCAAAAAAATCCTATCCCTCTGAAGTAGCAAATCTTTATTTTCTCACTGTTCTAAAACAACATGAATTATAACAATAGTGCAGATAGAAGACATTAGAAAGCATTAATACAATCAAAACCTCTCTAGGGGCTATTGTCATTACACATTAAAAGGTAACTGACAAGTTCTTAATTTGCTATTAACCTTGTACATTTTCCCCATAATTTAGTACAGCAATATTTTATTTAATTAGTATGCTCATTATAATTGTTTGTCATAGTGGTTTGTTTAGTTAACACAAGTTGTCTAACACCAACTGTACAGATGGCAGAGTACCAGTGTCTAGTCCCAGAGGATCTATTTGACCACTGCAGTAAAAGAGCAATAAACAAAATAACAACATTGCAGTCCACTCCAGTTTATGTAGGCAGTAAGCCTTTTATTGCTGTAAAACCTTGAAATGGATGTATGAGAGCTGCTGCTGTAAACGAAGAGTTGTTTACAGCTTTGGGATGGCAGATACCAATACTGGCCTAGAAGCTTCTGCAGCCTGAACATCAGAAACTGACTAATGTGAAGAAACATACTATGGCTGGTTTTATAGAGAATATGTTTTATAAACCTCAAGGGACCATTTATCACAAATTCATTCACTCTGCTGCAGATTGCTGCTTTAATGTTGAATACTGGATTTCCATCCACAAATCAGCTCAAGCAAAGAAGGGAGCAGAATCAAAGGGTATACTAGTTTCTCTTCACTTCATCTTAGTAAATCTTGAATTTCCTTATAGAAAATCTATTTTAAATGTCTATTTTCCCATTTGAATAAATAAAACATCATGTGATTTATGGGTGGTTTGTAAGAAAAAGTCAAACCTGGTTGCTGCTATATCCTATTTCAATCCTTCCTATTTATTTGCATGCTGTTGTTCAAACTGCATGTACACCATTTAATAATAATAAAAAACACATTTTATGATACTAATAGGCAGGCAAAAATGCATCTGTAAACCCAAACTGAAGAAAAAACCCAAGTATTTCAAGAGCAGAGAAAGCAAATGGATTCTGCATACACAGATTTGTTTTGTTGCCTTGTAAAACATCTATGTCAGGGACCAGAAAGTAGTTACTGTTTTTCTCCATCCCTTGACAATAACGAGATGAATGGCAAGTATTACATTTATCATTACAATTTCTTTACTTTTTCTCTTTGCACAATATGGAACACATAATACAGACTGGCAATGTAAAGTCAGATGCTGACCCTTGCATGGAAACGTTACATTTAAATTTGGACTCAAACCTCGTTTCTTTCTCCGAATATAAATTTCATACTAATGCAACTCCAGAGAATTAATACAAAATGTATAAAATGGAAAACATTATATAGGAACAGAGATTTAAAACTAATGTGAATTTAGTTTTGCTTCCAAATTAACATTTTCAAACACAGTCAGGTTAAAATCCAAATCTACAAAACATTTCTTCATTACAATATTGATACTCTAATCCTTGACTCATATGCAGAAAACTAGACAATTTTTCATTAATTATTATTATTATTGTTATTATTATTATTCACATGACATACTTTGCTGGAAATGTTGCAGAGCACTTTGCACTATTCCAAATTTGTAGCTGAGGGATTATTTGAGCATCACTTCCAGGGAAATCTGAATTTTTAGTGAAGGTTTAGGCTGGTAAACCATATGTAGGTTCATTGTATGCCCATACTTGACTAGCATTTCTCAAGCCTTTGTTTATTTCTTAATCTCTCAATGTGAAACCTTGGCTTTCCTGAATAGGGGAGTTTGAAACACTTACACGATTGGCCAAATCATGCAAGTATTTTTTTCATAACAGACTATAAGATTAACTTGGACAAGATGACCACATGGGCTTTGTTCACCATATCAGGCATAAAGACAGATCTGTGAAAATACACACTTTCACGAAGCCTGTGCATCAGCTTGATATATTACTCCTGCAAATGACATGTAACTTAAAATCTCATTCAGACTTAATGGGAGCTTTTCACTCTGTACAATTCTGGAATTAGTGAGATACTGAATTATTTCACTCTGGATGCCCAGGAAGAACAGAAAATACGGAGGACAGTCAAGTTTCTCTAAATTTTATGCTGACAATTGAGATTATGAGATAAAATAGAGTAAAAAATGCATCACTACATATCATTAAAACACTTGAAAGCTAGTTGGAAAAAAAAAAAAACCACAAACAAAAACCAACAAACACAAAACTTCCATGTAATTTTAGCACACATCAAAATTCTAAGTTGCATGAGATAGTGATAAAAATATTTTAACACATATTATATTTTTTCTTTAGAAAGTATATTTCATTATCAAAAAGCTCCAAAACAATAAAAGCAAGAAACATAAAATAAGCCCCCAAATGAAACAAATTTGAATTCAAAACACTGGTCAAGCATAAAGCTGAAATGCCATTTTAATAAAAGAGAGATTTTGATAAAAGTTATAGGTTTTGGAGTAATTGAGATCTAATAATGGGAAAAGTTAATTCAATACTTAATTTATGAGTGAGTCTGTATCTTACTAGATATATACATACTTAGTAATAATAATGCTAAGAAATACACTATATATGCCAAACTTCATACTTCATTATCTTCAGAGAACCACACCATAAACTAATTTAGGGCACTTTTTTTTTTTTTTTGCATTTAAGAACAGATATGTTTCCTTGATCATATTATATCACATATACTGTATTTTGAATTAATAATCACTTTTTGAGCTAGCCACATTTTTTAGGTCTTTCATTTTTCTTTCATTCTAAGTAAATCTAATGCTAATGGGAAGATTTGAATGATAGCCTAGAAAAGGTTTTCTTAGCAAGAACAAGACATTCAACACGAGCTGAACGCTCTCTCATGCTCTCTCATTTTCTGCTTGGGCAGTGTTGACCTCAAGATCAGTAAACAATCTTCAAAGTCAACCCACCAATAGTGCTCAAAAGAGCTGGTTTGAGTTTTTCAACTGAAGGCTAAAATAAGAACATGAATCAGCCCCAGTGGCAAAAGGAATGCAGATGGACAGGTAAAAATTACTGCTAACAGGAGAGCGACTTAATATAATGCCAAGTAATGCATACACATGAGATGATGTCTGCAGGAAAGTACACCTGAGGCGCTCCATGGGAACAAAGGCATTTCTGCATTCCTTGAAGCTATCTTATCTTTATTTTGGAAACCTGTAACCATGATCTTTGTCATCCCAGGAAGGAAACAGAACTCATCTGCTCCAGCTTCCAGTGGTAAACCACATAACATACATAAAATAGTTGGAAGAAGAAAGCTAACAATAATTTTCTGCCTTCAAGGGAAAAGGCACAGATACCACCTGGAAAGTGTTTTTCAGATTAAGACATGCACAGAAGGGCCAGGTTCTACCAGTTGCTTTCTTACAGTATGCAGCTTCCCACTGTTAAAGCAGAAATGTTCACAAAAATGAGAAACTGCGAAGTGATATGTCCTGGCCAGATGTATTTCTGCTGACCTTCTACCTCACACAATGTGTAATGACCCACAAGGCAGATTTTTGCTCACTCTTTGCAATTCAATGGAAGGAGAGGATGTCCTGTCTGTGACTGAGGACAGTCTGGCCTGGCACCAGCTGCATATCTCTGAGCATATGGGGTGGTAGGGGAATTATAAGAAAAAAATGGAGTAATTTGCAAGAAAGCTTTCTTGGAAGGAAGTGATTACTCAGCAGTAGCATGGGACTACAGGACAGGGAAAGCAACTTTCCTTGAAAACAGCAGGAGTCTAGTTCTGTGCTGCTGAAGCAAACATGAATCTCCCTGCCAATAAAGAAGTAACAGAGAAGAAACAACACTCTGCTACTTGTATACCGCAGAGCACTACCCTGACAGAGATACAAATATTGTTTTGTCTTTCATAAGTTATGTATACATAACCATAAAGTACACCCTAGGCTCAAATTTTCTGTCCCTCAAAGCATTCATATAACCCAGGACTTCAAAAGACTAATAATTATCTTCTTCACCAAGTAACGTGAACTTGATGTTGCAGTTCACAGATTACAAGGACCACTAACACGAGAGTCTCGACATCAATGCTAAGACCTTGTGAAGGGCCACAATACACTCTCCACTGCCATTACCTTGAATATGACAAGGAGCTAGTTTTTATCAGCTAAAAAACTGAAGAGAAAAAGACTGACCACTGACGAGAAACTGAAAGCTAGGTGCAAAAAACATGGAGTTTGGAGAAAAGAAACCTTGGATTACCCTGCAGCACATTACCCAACTTCAAGAGGGAACAAAATCCAGGAGCCTAGCCAAGTTTTCAAGCTGGAGGCCAGAAGACTGTATTTAGTTAGTGGAGTCATGATACCTTGACTTATTCTGCTGCCTGACTGCTGTGATCATCATCAACACAACCATTACGGCTGGGAGAACATGATCTTTCATTCTGAGTTGAACACAAATTAAGACAATTTGATGCATACTTATATACGGCTGGCTATATTATGTTGGTTATTATCACCTTAGCTAGCCTCCTCTGAAGCAACATTAGAAAATGTATTTTACTCCTTTTTTTTTTTTTCCTCAACTTTCATTTTCATGCTCACAATAGACAAATTCAATCCTGATTTGTTAGAATTTTTCCATCTTTAATTCATTATTTCTTCTCTCCTAAGGAAACCAGCTTATATTCTTTAAGCTTAGCTTGTGTTTTCCTTTTTATCCACCAGAGAAAGAGATTTGCCAATGTCATGCTCAATCTCAAGTCTCTCATTTTCCCTTGTATTTCAAGGGAAATTGCCCTGTTCTCAGATCTTTCAGTTTCTCAGAAAATCCTTTTTCTGAGTCTAGCTGTTGAAACTTCCCAATGATTCTTCTTTTGCCATTCTTGGCAAATGCTAGGAAAGATCTCTCTTTTCCTTCCCTTCAAGTTTCTGTTCAGCATACTGCGGGGGTGGGGGGGAAGAAAAATAATAATAATAAAAAAGGCATAAATCCATTTATAGTTGCATTAAACTAGTTTAAAAAGAACAGTTAATTTACTAGTTGCAAGCAAAGTGTGACTGAGTTAGCTTTCTGTTCTTGAAAAAAACTAAATTTCTGTCTAGAGACTTCATTTACTTTGTTTGCAACTAAAATGAAATAAATCAGCTGGGTATCCTCCCACCAGCACTTGGTAGACCCTTTCTCATATTACAAAGGCAATACACAAATCGGCACTGTTCTGAATAATGGCAGCTTCTACTCAGGAGAGGCCAAGCAATAAAATACCAAAAAAAGAAATGGCAAGGGTTTTTCAGGCAGAATTACATGGGAAAGCTTGTTTCACTTTTTGGAAATGCTGTAAGTTCCTTATACTCATGAAAAATTACATTGTCCAGCACAACATTTTGGTCCCAAAACTGGAACGTTACTGTTTTGATGGATGGACCATTCATTGGATAAAGAACTGGCTGCATGATTGCACCCAAAGAGTTGTGATCAACGACTCGGTGACCAAATGGAGACATGTGACAAGTGGTATTCCTCAAGGGTCTGTACTTGGACCAATACTGTTTAATATCTTTGTTGCGAACATGGACAGTGCACCCTCAGCAAGTCTGCTGACAACACCAAACTGTATGGTGAAGTGAGCATGGTGGAAGGAAGGAATGCCATGCAGAAGGATCTTGACAGGTTCAAGAAGTTGGCTCATGCTAACTGCATGAAATTCAACAAGGCCAAGTGCAAGGTTCTGCACCTGGATCGAGGCAATCCCACTTACGAATACAGGTTGGAAAGAGAAATGACTGAGGGCAGCCCTGAGGAGATGGACTTGGCGGTGACGGTGGATGATAAGCTCAACATGAGCCTGCAATGTGTACCTGCAGCCCAGAAAGCCAACCATATCCTGGGCTGCATCAAAAGAAGAATAGCCAGCTGGTCAACAGAGGTGATTCTCCCCCTCTACTCTGCTCTTGTGAGACGCCACATGGTATATGGTGTCCAATTCTGGAGCCCCCAACATAAAAAGGATAGAGAACTCCTCGAGTCCAGAGGAGGGCAACAAAAATCATCAGAGGACTGGAGCACCTCCCCTATGAAGATAGGCTGAGGAAATGAGGGTTGTTCAGCCTGGAGAACAGGAGGCTCCAAGGTGACCTTACAGCGCTTTTTCCAATACCTGAAGGGGTCCTACAAGAAAGCTGGGGCAGGACTTCTTGCATGGGCATGTAAAAAGAGGAAAAGGGGCTATGGTCTACAACTTGAAGAGGAGAGATTTAGATTAGATATTAGGAGGAAATGCTTCACTATGAGGGTTGTAAGGCACTGGAACAGATTGCCCAGTGAGGTCGTGGAAACCCCATCCCTAGCAGTACTCAAGGCCAGGTTGGATGGGGCTCTAAACAATCTGATCTAGTGGGAGGTGTCCCTGCCCATGCAGGGGGGTTGAATCTAGATGATCTTTAAGGTCCCTTCCAGCCCTAACCTTTCTATGATTCTATGAAATAAAAGTGCAAATAAAAAATAAACAAACAAATCGAATACTAATTGATCCAAGCTGATGGGAGAAGGAAAAGGAAGCATTCTGACTCTATTCCCCACATTTCTTCTGGAAATATAACCAAGTTTTGAAAGCTTCATAATGAGGAAAACATTCCATTGCTGAAATGCTATCATGTTGGCTGTATAATATTCTCATCTGTTTATCATGAAATAATGTTACAGAGTAATGAATCAGCAGATGTTTAAGTACAGCCTCAGACAATGGTAGTACTAAACTGTTGCTTTAGCAGTGAGTGTGGAAATGCTCTAAAAATAAAAACGATGAATTCCTTAATTCCAATTAGTGATATTATGTAGGAAAAAACAACAGGGATAAGGACAATTAATATTTTACATGCTTGAAATATATTTGGGAACTGAGAGATGCTGTGGTATCTTGGGTTTCTACTTCTGAAACTGACCTGTTATTTTTATGTCAGGAAGGCAATCCAGATGTCAGATTTTACCACCTGTATATCTAGAACAATAATACTTTTCTCTGAAGCGTGACCATGGACAGAAAGCAGGACTAGAACAACTATATGAATGACAAAGTGGGTAAGAATTCCCTCCTATTCTTAGTTTGAGTACCCAGTATAATAAATTTGGGGATGTGTTCATCTTTGGTTTGTGTGTTCATCAGATATGTGTAGCCTGTATAGCCCAATAAATACATTGTTGCAATTGCTGTCACAAGAAGTCCACATGCTTTCTGTCACACTAAAACCTCAGGATTTGTTCCCTGTTTTAGCTTGTTTAGCAGTTAACACCAATTGTATACCCAATAGATTACTATTAAAGACTTTGGTTTAGCTTTTGGTGAACATTGGACAGCTGTATTATGCACCTCAAATTATTATTTATATATCTCTAACTAATAGATAGTAATAATAAGCGGAGTGCTACATTGGATGAGCCCCCAACATAAGGACATAGAACTCCTGGAGAAAGTCCAGAGGAGGGCTGTGAAGATGATCAGAGGGCTAGAGCACGTCTCCTACAAAGACAGGCTGACTAAGTTGGGATTGTTCAGCCTGGAGAAGAGGAGTCTTCAGGAAGACCTCATAGCAGCCTTCCAGTATATTAAGTACATATACAGGAAAGCTGGGGAGGGAGTACAAGTAGTAGTTACAAGTAGTAGTACAAGGACAATTGGTCATGGATTAAAACTGGAAGTGGGAAGATTTAGGCTAGACATTAGGAAGAAATTCTTGACTGGTAAAAAAAAAATCTTAGTGGTAAGACACTTGAAAAGGTTGCCCAGGGAAGCTGTGGAAGCCCCTTCTCTGGAAGTGTTCCAAGTCAGGTTGGACAGGGCTCTGAGAAACCTGATCTAGCGGGAGGTGTCCCAGCATGCAAGGGGGTTGGAAACTAGATTATATTTAAGGTCCCTTCCGACTCAAACCATTCTATGATTCTCTTATCTGTCACCCTAAAATAAAAATGCAGGCATGAACAGATAGCAGAGGTTTTGAAAGTAGAGGCACATAACAATATAGGAGGACCCAGGTTATAAGCAATTCAAAATGGTCAATCAGCAGGCATCAAATAAATGTAACATTGGGAAATGGATAAAAACAGTTTTAGAGACAGCAAAGTACACAAAAGCAAGTATCCAGCTTAAGAAAAACATTTCATACATAGTAAATCATTTACATATCGCAAATGCAAGACATAATACAGAACTGCAAACCAATAAGGAAAGTTAGTGGATTGAAAGATCAAGCGTGAAGATTACCCCAAATGGATCCAAGAGCAAGAAGTCAAAATTCTTAAGTTAGAATCACACATCTTCCACTCAAGGACATGTTGTGCTGACAGTTCACTGTACTTCTTCCACCCCAAGATTGAAATCATTGACTGTAGTACCCAGGAGCAGAAGAGAAATTATGACAGCCTTGATATTATGAAGTCTTTTTATATTACTTGTGATTGCAAAATTGATATTAATGAGCTGTAATAATCAGATAATCTGAACATTACATGTGAATATTACTATGACTGGAGTAATGAAAGATTTTTTTTTCATTCAAGTCTCAAGAATTTAACCAGTTTAATAATAAATTCAGGGCTTTCCTTGGCCTGAATATGTTCCACAATTAATAATCCACCAGTTGCTGAAGAATGCAGACAACCTACTACAATAATCTGGATGAAATAATTTGGTAGCAATTGTAGGTAGGATTCAGCAACATACTGAAAATTGGGGTTTGAATATCTTAGACATCAAGAGTACTATTTGTAATTAATCCAGCTAATGTTAGACTCAAAACTCACTGAATCTATTGTATTTGAAAGATGAACAAAAAACACACACACACACACACACACACATATATATATATATATGTTTTTATATATATATAAAGATCATGGCAGTATATTTTAATAAAATGTTGATCTGTTGCATCATCATCTTAGAAAATGCAATAGAGCATTCTACACATACACCTTTTTTAGGCACAATTAATATACATAAGAATCCAAGTAAAAATAATGCAGAATAGAAAACAGAACATCACCACCATGCGAAAAACTAGTATGAGATTCATTCAGACTACAATAAATGGCAGGATCCATAGAAGGTTCATGCACTGCAAGCTGGGGAAACCTAGGTGGCTAGTCTCAGGAGAAAAAATCTTGGTAATAGGGAATAGTGGAGGAAGAACACATATCCAAGAAAAAAGAAACAAATTTGGAACCATGAAGAAAATGTTAAGTTTTAAAAACAACTTAAAAGCCATTTGCACTTGCCTTTGCTAAAGAGATCTGTAATCCCATTAACTTTCATGAAGTGGAATTATCTTCCTTTCCTATCTGCCTTGTTTGTATGTATACACATAAAAATATCTATCTTTCTAGAAGATTCTAGTTTTATTTCAAAAGCAGTTATTAATTTGCAAATTACCATCTTCTAATATCATCTTAAAATTCATCAGTCTGCTGTGATGGTTTTTTAATATCGAAAGACTAGCATATAATACCTCTGATCTATATAAACCAGTGTAACTTTGCTTGCTCATATAATGACAAAATTTGCTTTATAAACACAGATGCTCTGTACTAAGAATAACATCATACTTCAAATCCCTTGAAACTCTGCATCAGCTTATACTGTCTTATAAAATGGCATAAATTTTTTATTAGTTCACTGAAAGGATATGAAATACACTTTTCTACTTACTCCCCAGTCATTCCTTTGCTTTAATTGCTATGTAACGATTTCAAGAAAAGTGAACCACATAAATCTTGAGGTCTGGGGTTTTTTTTAGTTGAAGGAAATACACTGTATATTAAAATGCTATATGCTAGACAGTGACCCTCATCAGAATAGATAGGAGCACGATATGAAAGCACTGACTTTCTGAAGGGTAAAATCTCTGATCATGAACTCACTGAAGTCAATGCAAGCTGTCCCAGTAACTGCAGTCACAGCAGTTCTGCCCTGCCTAACTCCCTGCAGTGGAACTAAAATAAATAATATATGGCGACGTTTGTATTAGTATCTTTTCTGATTTTATTTAAGTCTGTAATAAAATCCAATCTATGACATATACGTCTCTGTAGAAAGAATTCTAAAGACAACAAATGGGGACATGAGTTTCTACGGATTTACAATAGTTTAATTGATGGAAGAATTTATTCCACATTGTCCATACTGTCTAGCTGCCTGTCATATGTTTTTTGTGTAAATGTAAATGTCTCTCTAAAGAGTCTGCAAAAGAAACTGCATTGTACATTTTTACCATACATTTCTAACAGTCTAACAAAAAAAAAACAAACCAAAAGCAAAGCAAAAAATACTAGGCGAGTTACTGTATCATTTCTGTTAAGTTATATGGATGAAAAAAGAGAAATAATAATCATTCCAAAACCAAAGTAGAAAATATACACAGTTGCAAAAATGTAATGTTAAATAATATAAATTTACTACTTGTAATGTAAAGTCATTCTCTCAGTTTCTCTGGAGTACCCTACTTAAAAAAAACATTTTGGCTGATGATAACTTCAATCTCTTCCAATCAAAGGGTAGGACATTCCATTTCTGTGAACTGTACCCCAACTGAAGGGGAAAAAAAAAACAAAACAAACCAACCCAAAACTCTCACCGTTCTGCCAGGGGAATCCAGTGTTAAAAGCAGTGCCTGATCTCTTCCCATTCCCAGAAATTCATCATACAAGAAAGAGCATGATGCTGAATTTACTAATTTTGGATATTTCTGATATATTTTTATGGAAGGCATTTCTTCTAATTGTACAATGCAAAGAGAGAAGGAATCATGAAGTAAAAAAGATATCTGCCTACAAGTAATGCAATATTGAAAGACTAAAAAGCTCATTCCCTCATGCCATTTACAAAATACAGAGCAGAATTAGCAACAAGCATTCAGGGAAGAACTGCAAATATCCTCTATTCCTGCATTTTAACAAGTGTTAATGGTGGGTGGACAGAATCCTACTAGAGGCTGCTAGATGGAAACACAGAGACACTTACAGCCTACACCCACTAAATTCACTCAGGTGTCAGAATTACTGAAAGGAGTTGTTGATTTTGCCATAAATTACAGAATTAAAAGAAAATACATGACTCAGTAGGTTAGAATATGAATAAATAGAAAAGTAAGCTCTCTATTTTTGAGTTTTTTGTATATACTGGACAAGTAAGAATTTTCTTCCTTCTTTCAAGCCAGTTCTGTATTTATCTATCTGCCTCGATTGCAAATGTTTTATTGAAGTTCTGCCAAACCACTGTACTTCATGTCTGGGAGTGTAATTAAAAACATAACCATTGTAATTGCCATACTTATTTCAGAAAAAAAAAAAAAAAAAAAAAAGGTATCTGACTCTGAATCCATAATTTTTAAATCCCTTTAAATCACAGCACAGAAAAGAAATAAAGTTGTACCTGTTGCTAGATATTTTAGAAAACTGGCTTTTTGCTTTTGAGTATTATGAATTTATCACAAAAGAAGACAATTCTTTCATTCCTTCCAGTCATCTGGTCTACTGTTTATACAGTAAGATCTCTCTGACCACCTGGATCAAGGGATCTTACCTTCTTAAGCCAGGTAACAGACACTTCAACATACAAGCAAAAAACAAAATTCTAAAACTTACCCTGTGATCCTGATAATACTGATATTTTCCCTCCGTAGTAGTCATAAAGATCACTCAGATTCTGAATCAAATTACTGTGCTGTAATGAGAATAAATGTACGAAAGTTCTTTTTTTGCTTGGGGTTTGTTTGGGTTTTGTTCCGTCAGCCTTTGAGAAGATATGAGCCAAAAGCCACAAGTTCGGTTTTAAAAAAAAAAAAAAAAAAAAAAAAAAAAAGAATCATCACTATACAAACTTTGATTCAGTGATATAACACTGCTTGCCAGAAAAGGATAGGCATTATAATTTGTATTTCGTAGGCATTAAATTGTTCACAAACAGTGAATGCAGATTTTCTCAAAATGCACAGATACAGTTGGTACCCAGTGTTCATTGTCCAAGTCTATGTAATGAGTTTGCAAGGAAGTTATCAGCGATATAAATACACTTATCTGGATATTGAGACCTTTTTCTTGAACCATAAACAACAGAATCAAAATTCTTATCTAAGGTATTACAATAACATGCATTGTACCCTGTTTAGCCTATTCATTTTGTCTTAGACTGTTTGCAGAATGTTTGCCTACATAGAGATGCAGTTATCCTGTGACAAGTCTGATCAGTCTATCAGTGTACTTAAATTTCTGAACAAGGACTGTTTAAGGATAGTGTAGGAATTCTTTACTTTTTTAAAATTCATGTTACCAACTATTTTCACCTGTAATCATCTATTTTCAAAACAGTTTTCTCAGAGCCTTTCTTTCCAGCACAAAATAGTACAACATCCCCCGGACTACAATAAAAATAAACATTATTAGTTCTGTGTTTGCCTTTAATAAAAATTACATGCAGTTTAAATTCTTCAGCAGATGCAATTGAAGTAATGCAATATTTTTTTTGTAAGATCAAGAACGACATTTGGTTTTGTTTAATTCTAAGCAAGCTAAGACCAAGCAAAATATTTCAGATTTCCACTTTACCCTTAGTAAGTGTGAACACATCAAGAAAGAAAATTTAGTCCTACTGAAACTCTTTGAGGTAGACAGCATATCTGATCTACTTCATTTCCCACTGAATTATATAAATACTTAGTAACAGTATTACACTCAGCCCACAAACTCTGTCTATATTTTTAAAGTATTAATTATGTTTCATATTTGCAGCTGCCCTTAACAATGTTTTTCCCTCTAACAGTGAATTCTATCACTAAAACTCTGGGTGTCATATCCTCTCTTTCTCTAATAATGACAAAATGCCTCCTATGAACTTAATAAACATCAACAAACTTTTGTAATAGAAATAAAGAATCTAGAGTTGTGTTGCAATTGTGGCAAACATGTTCTTAACATTTGTAGCTTGGCTTAAAATTTGTTTTATTTCCAGGTAGGAGATTCTGGATTACCAAAAGCAGAGTTTTTATAATTTTCTACAATTTCAGTCTTACTTGTAAATTGCAGTCCAAAAGACTTAACCAAACAAGAAACTGCGAATACTACCAGTTTGTCTTACTGTTGATGCAGGAAATATTTTTCCTTCATCACCTCTGTTCAATTATCAAAACTCTTTAGAATCTCTAATTAAAAATTAAGGAACACATATATCTTGACCGTGATTTAACCCCAGCCAGCAACTAAACATGACACACATGCTTGCTCACTCTCCCCCAGCTGGACAGGAGAGAATCAGAAGATAAAACTGAGAAAACTTGTTAATTGAGATAAAACAGTTTAAAAATCAAAACAAACAAACACCCCAAAACCACCAGATAACAAAGAGGGAAAAAAACCCAAGAAAAACAAGTGTTGCAAAAGAAAACAATTGTTCATCCCCAATGTTCCAATGCTCAGCCAATCTCCAAGGAGTGGCAGTCTCCACCAACCTCCATCCCACCCAGCTTTTATGGCTGAACACGATGTTACATGGTGTGTGAAATCTCTTTTGTCACTGGGGGTCAGCTGTCCCAGCTGTGTCCCCTTCCACCTTCTTGTGTACCCCCAGCCAGGGGATACCTGCTGCCAGGGCAGTCTGAGGAACAGAAAAGGACTTGATTTTTTGTAAGCACTGCTCAGCAGTAACTATAACATTCCCATGTTATTTATTGAATCACAGAATCATAGATGATTATTAACACTCTTTATCAAAACTCCAAAACATAGTCCCATACAAGCTATTAAGAGAAAAATTAACTCCATTCCAGCCAAACCCAGTAGATGTTGGAATGCTATCTGGGCGTTTGTACCTAACCATTTTATGTTGAGAATGTAGGATTTATTTTACAAATAGCATTGGTAGTTTGCAGCACTGAAAGGTGTCAATACAAGATTGTTCTTTTGAGCTCAGGATCTTAATAGGACAATCACATTAATTTCACCTCTAGTACTACATGTATGGCACAAATTGGCAAGCTAATTATTTGTAATTTGAAAGAAAAATATTCTAAATTCTCTGTGAAAATTTGCAAGTATAGAAGGACAGATTGATTCAGCACAACCCTCAAGAAAACACTGTCTTTCAGCTTGAAACATAAATTTTAAATGAAGTTGAAATAGTAACTGCAATTCAGGCTTACTAGAACACCATTATAGAGTAGTCACCCCTTATTTCCATGGGAGATAAATGCAATCAGCTGCAGGAGGGAAGGGAAGGTGTAAGCAGAAGGGGAACAGCAACAGAAATGGGAAGAGTGGTAGTGTCAGAGCCCTGCCTGCATCCAGGTCCTCCTGGGACTGGGTTTCCGTGTTCCTAGCCAGCTATAACACAGGTGTCCAACTCTGCATCACCCAGCCACGATGGGGGCATGCCCCCTATTCACTTAGGAACTGCTTTTAAGTATATTCTTGTCTCCTCCCCCTTGCCTGAGATTGCAGCCCTGCCTGTGCCTGGTCACACACTCCAGTAGGTTTTTGATCCTGACTCCCAGGCTTGACTTTCTGGCTTGATCTTGGACCTGCCCCATTACCGTGGGCTGCTGGCTGACTGCAGCCACAATCACAGACCTGCTTCCTGCACTTGGCTCAGATGTCATGGGACATCTCCCTTGTTTCTGCCCTGTCTGCCCTACTGAGATGCTGATCTCCCACTTCCTCTAACAGATCACTATTTGCCCTTGCTTTTCCACCATTCCCACTATTAGTCACTCTCCAACGCCAGCACAACTGATAGGCTTTAAAGGCATGGAAAGGTGAAAAAAACACATTCAAAGGCATAGAAGTCTGGTCAATATACAGTATGACACAGTATTTTTTTAGTAAATACAGTGATGACATTGATATGGCTTGCAACACATTCAGAATTACAAAATTATTAGGGCATCCTAGTTATGCCTGTCACTGGGCTACAAACAAACAAACAAAAAAAAAAAAAAAGGAAAACAAGAACTGTATCATGTTTTATTCATGTTAATATTTTCTCTTCTAGTTCAGAATAGTATACCAAAAAAGGAGGAACGATAAGTGATCCAGAACATGTGGTTGATTTAGAATGCCAAGAACCACATGTATTAATAAAATATATGCAGATGTAGGCAAGACAACCTGTTACAACATAATAAGAACATAACAATTAATTGTTGAATAGGTGCAATGGAAATAAACATCAATTAGAAAGTTAGCTGGAAGGTCAAGATATTAATTACATGGTTGGCAAGCTATTTCTGGAAAAATCAAAGACAATTGCATTGCACAGAATCTCTTCAAAATATGAGCTATAAAATAGTCAGCAAAGATGAAGAAGCAAAAGGATGAACATGCTAGATGAATTCTAAAAATCACAGCCAGTCATAGTATTATTTGTTTGCTTCTTATGTAAACTGCAGCTTAACTAGAAACTCTACTGTATCATAAATGTCAGCAGATAAAGACAGCTAACCACTTCTAGTATATACAGACAGAAAGATGCAAAACTAACCCAAAAGCAATTAGTTTCTCTGTGGTAAGAATCCTAATATGGCATTAAGTTGTATCACTTCCTATGCCTTCTCTCTTACAGTCTACAGGACAGCAAATGTTAACTATGACGAAAACTAGAGGCAACTTCTTTACTACTATGTTAGGTAAATAACGGTTTTTGCTTTGCTTCTGTAAAACTTTCACGTAATTGGTCAGACTTTTTCCATCAAAAATTGGAAGAGTTCTGCTGCCCATTCACTTAGATGGGATTTTCTGGGCTGCAGCCTGCAATTCCTCAGTTGTGATGAGTTAACTCTTTAAATACTTGTAACATATACTTGTTCCTTCTGGAAAACAATGATGGGATGACTAGTGACTCAAGGGAAACTTTTACAGAATAGAAAGCACAATTTGTTCTATGAATATTCTAGAACAGCAATACTCTTTTTCCTATTTAATCCTTTCTAATAACTCACTTGCTTCTTTGATTGCTGTCAATCATTCTTCTGTTGTTTCCATGAAGTACTTACCTCAAATTCAAGACCTTTCAAAATACTAATGAGGCACTGAACCCATCACTTAAAATGTGAAACTATTATCATCACTGTAATGTTTCTGTTCATATTTGATTGCACTGAATTTCACCTGCTGTATTATGGCCCTGTCACTCCATTTTGTAAGTTTCTTCTGTTATTCTTCACAGTCACTCCTCATCTTTTTTACAGTCAGCAGCTTTGTACTATCAGCAAACTTTCTCACGTCATTGGGTCAATCTTCTTTTCTGGTGGTGTTATGGTTTAGGCCCAGCCAGCCAGCATCATGTATTCAATCACTCACCTCTCCCCCTGCTGTGGGATGGGGAAGAGAAAATCCAACTAAAAGCACATGGTTTGAGACAAGGACAGGGAGGGCTCACTCGTGAGTTACAGTCATGGGAAACAACAGACTCAACTTGGGGAAAAAAAATAAATGTAATTTATCACCAATGAAATCAGAGTAGGGCAAAGAAAAAGAAAAAAAACCACACACACACAGAAAAAAAGAAAAAGAAAAAAAAAACAAACCAAAATCCACCTCTCCTTTTTTTCCCAGTCCCAAATTATTTTGCTCCTGATTTCTCTACCTGCTCCCCTCCAAACAGCACACGGGAACAGGCAACAGGTGTGGCAGTCAGTTTGTCACACATTGTTTTCTGTCTTTCCTTCCTCCTCATGGGGAGGATTCCTCACAGCCTTCTCCTGCTCCATTGTGGGGTCCCTCCCACAGGAGACAGTCCTTCATGAACCTTTCCAACATGAGTCCCTCCCATTAGGTGCAGTCTCTCAGGAACAGATTATTCCAGTGATAGCTTCTTACAGAGTCATGGCCTGCTTCAGAACAGTCATCTCCCTTGCAGTGCGGGGTCCTCCATGGCTGCAGGTCCACATCTGCTCTACTGTCCTGCCATCTCACCACAGGCTGCAGGGGAACCTGCCCTGACACACCCTCTCCCTCCTTTCTTACTGATCTGCTCAGGAATTGCTCTCATCTTCCCCTCTCCTCCACCCTGAAGGTCTTACTGAAGTTTCAGTTTCCCTTTCCTAAATAGGTTAATTGCAGAGATGCATCCACCCTTGCTGATGAGCTGAGGCGGGGCTGGATTTTGGAGTCAGGCGAGCTTAAAGCAGTTTATCACAGGAGTCATCCTTGTGCATCCTCCCCTGCAACCAAAGCCCCAACACACAGACCCAACACAAGTGGTTTTATGAATGAATATGTTAGAAGATATCAGAAGAGATACCTGCATAATAATCGTGGCAGCTTCTCACACTGCAAGAACTTGTCCTTTATGCCATAATTATTTTTCTTACCAGACCATTTACTCCGTGGACATTGAAAGTCCTTTAAAAGTCTTTTTGAGAATCTAGGTAGTCTACAGCAACTTACTTATGTATTCCCTGATTCCTTCAAAACATACAAAAGGAATTTAAAGTAAGTCTTCTCTTTAAAGCAATCTTATTCCTTTTTCACGTAGATTATATTTATCTCATGACCAATAATCAGATCCTTTATAATAACCTTCAGTCTTTTGCCCAGTAGAAATGTCAGGACACACATACCCATATATGTCTCCTGGAAAATCTTTCTGAAGACTCCCACAGCACACTTCCCATGTCACAGTTCTCAAGTTCCAAAGAATGTTTACATGCTTTCATTAGCAATTAAGTTGTTTCAACACTGTGCTGGAATTCTTAGATGCATACCATCCTATCCCAGATCTACTTCGTGTTTAGACTATTTCTTCAACAGCACCAGCACTGCTATGACACCATGACAGGTTATGTCTAACTGTATGGTTACATCTTCACTGTTACTTGAACCAGTCTTCAGTTGGTGTTTAGAGGTTATTATCAATTTTTCACCATGGGACAGTCAAACACTGGAATAATGTATCAAGGGAAGTGGCAGATTCCCTCACACTGGACAGTTTTAAGTCTCAGCTTGATGGGGGGCTCAGCCATCTCATATAAACTATAGTATTACCTGGAAAAGTTTAGACCAGATGATCCTAAGGTCCTTTCCAACTTCAAATTCTATTATTCTATGATTCTACAAAGTCCATATGTTCATGTCTGTAAGCCAACAGAGCAGTTTCCCTTACTCTTCTGAAGGATGTTTTTTAAGAACTTCTTTAATTCCAAGGCTCTGTTTTGGGAAAGAGCAAGCCTGTAGGTAGTTTCCTGCCATTACTATATTAAATCTCTTGAAATTTATTGTAGCAGACATCTTATCTTTCCACAGATTCACTCTTCTTGAATCTCTTACAGCATCCTCTTAAGTTAATCCCTCTGTGTTAAAAATGGCACAATAATTACTTGTTGGCAAGAGTTTAAGATCGAAGCAGACACTAAAGAACAGGATCCCTGTTTTTGTAACTATAGATAGTCTCCATAGGCTCCCTTTGCTGGAAACAATTACATAATTCAAAAGTGCAGTTTCTCTGACCAGTTCCAGACATTCCCTCACATAAATCAGATATGATACAGAAAACTGTACATGATACAGAAAATGGTCATTCTCTCCATTATACAGGAACTATCAAAGACCCAAGATTAGTAATGCAGAGACATGTCACATCTAATGGAGGCTACTGAACTTTTGCTCTTCACTAGGTAGGTTATTCACTACATGCTACTGCATAAGCTACAAACTTGGCTGAAAATGGAGTTGGTTCTTTATCTTGATTGAAGACTAATAAGAAATAGTTCATTTTAGTTTTGACCTCACAGTTTCATTAAATAGCTTCTTCTATTCATTTGGTAGGTTGATAATTTTAAGATATTTACTGACAGATTTGTTGAATCCTAATTCTGACATTAATTTGATCACTGTAAAGTCTGTCTAACCAGTTTAATAAGTTAATATAAATTAGCTCATACATACACTCACTCTTTTGAAAACTATTCCAAACAGGGCATACACAGTTAAGTTTTTATTCCATCAAATTGAATAGTGACTCAGAAAATCAGGATATCAAAAACTCCAGTAACAAACTCACAAGCCCTTTAACTACACTTTCAAACTAATAATGAAATACAAGATCTTGGTAGGTATTCTATACCACTTCACAGTGACAAACACAAAAACCATCAAGAACCAACTCAGTTCACCAAAGTACAAAATCATACAGTTGCCCTCTGACTCATGAGCAAAAATAGATTAACTCCTATAATTTTTTAAAAATATCAAAGGCTATTACGCAACCACTGGATTCTCCACAATCCAACTATGGATGATTATGTATTTTAAAGCTCTTAGTACTCATATTTTAGATTTGAGAACTTTGACTTTAATACTACTTTATCAATTATATTAATTAAAGCTTGTGCTGATACTGTCTCCTCAGAAACACATAATCTTGAAGTTTTTGTAGGAATACAAATGTCCTCCATGACAAGTAGAGACAAGGAACATATTAAACACCTCTGTTATATTTGCACAGTAAATAGACCTCATTTTACTGAGTCTCACCATGACTTAAATCACAAATAGATTTTTTTCTTAAAATCATTGGGTTTTTTATGTCTATGCAGTAGATGGATTTTTTTTATATTTTTTTTTGGTGCAAATTAGAAGAAGATTAGAATAAATGTTCTCTGCCTGAGGTTGCTTTTTGGTTTTTGGGTACTTTTGTTGTTGTTTGGTTTGGTTTGGGTTTTATTTATTTCTTTGGGAGTTTGTTTGTTTGTTTTCTTGTTCATACTTTTTATTTTGCTAATTATTTTTCCATATGTGTTAGTAGGCAGTTTTTTGGAAGAGCAGAGAACAAAGTTAAGTTCAGAAAATAAATATTTCAACCATATTAAATATTACAATCACTATAAAAACTTTTTAATCCACACTAATTTTAAAGACTGTAATGGTACTGATCTCTAGGAGGCAGAATTTACCTGGTGCCATCCACCTTCAAAGCTAACTAGTTTCATAGGTAAAAAAAATAAAGTATCTTCAGAGACCAACCTTGCTCAAGAGCTCAGCTGAATTTTGGAAATCTTCTGTAGTAATGCTACTGTCACATTCCTACATATTCAGTTCACTCAAAGTCTTATCCTTCACACAACTTCACATGACTTCACTGTTCTAATCGTTCTTAATGGCAAAATGGTTGTTTAGTGGGCCTGGGGAAAGAAAAGGAAAAAGAGCCAACGTGCTGTTCCTGTCTCTTTCACAGAATCAGATATTCCACACAGGTATTTTTATGTCCTAGATAAGAGATGATTTGTAAGTAACAGATGCTCTTTCACTTCTGTGCCATCTTTCTCATCCATTTGATGAAGAACCTTTTGTGTTTATCTTTGAAAGCTGTTCTTTGAAAGCTGTTCAAAAAAACCCTAGAATTATGGGCTTCAAGAGTGTCTAACAAAAGTCAGTAAAAAACAGCAAAGTATTAGTATTATGAAATGGCTGCTTTTCTGACAGGAACTGTAGAGAGGACAGACATTCAACAATAGACAGATTTGGTTTGTGTTGGGGTTTGTTTTGTTGTTGTGTTTTTTTGTTCTTTTGGGGTTTTGGGGTTTTTGTTCTTTTGTTTTTTTGTTTTTTTGTTTTGGTTTCTTTACATTAAGAAACAAATAAACACATTACAAATCTAAAGAAATATTTGAAGCAATATCACTGCACTATCTCAGCACATTTATTTCTGTTCTGTACAGTAGAAGCTGCCACTTTACTTAAAGTATTTGCACATTATCACCAACAGTGGTTGTGAAATAATCTGTTTTTGTGAGAAGTCAATGGATCAAAAGTTTCTAAGCTGGCAATTTCCTCTCAGATTTTAAGCTTCCAGTCTTTTTTTTTTTTTTCCCCCTAAATCTGAAGGCAACCAGAAAACTCTGAATACATGCAAACATAAAAAACACATGCAACCATAAAAACCCCAAAAAAAGTACATAATGGAAAGTCATATCCTGCTACTGGTTAACACTATCCATACAAAGGAGAAGAACTGCTCAGCCTTCTCCTAGGGGTACTTTTTGGGGATGTCATGAGAAGTTGTTAGATGGGACAGAATATCTGATTTTACTCAAGCAGACCTACAGATCAAAGAAAAACTGAAATCTCAGGAGGTATTTAAGCTTAAACTAGGACAAGAAAATGCTTCAAGATACCAAAAGGCATATGAATTTCAATATTCTCTTTCTGCAAATGTGGGATCCCTTTAAGTAAGATCAACTCTGGTGATAGGTTGGACTGGAAGACCTTAACTAGAGACTACATCTAATGCACTGCATACACTGAGGTTCTGTTACACTGACTCAACTCTTCCCACCATTCTGTTTTTTTATTTTCCTCTTAAGGGCTGCTCACATAACTTTTCAAAAACTAGGTTTAAATTCTGACATGGATCATTGCATACATGAATAGTCTCCTTGTGAAGTAAACGACAGGAAGAAGACAGCCCAAGAAGCCCATCCAAATCCGTATGATCACAGTTTGTGTTCTTACAGTGTCTTCTACAGCTTTTGAGTGTGTAAATCTTGGCATTCATGATCACCGTATACTTCTTCCTTAAACTCATCTATTTTCAAGTAAGTGGTCTAAGAAAAAGAAAGAATACCAGTGATGCATGCTCTACATTTACATGTCATTTGCATGTACAAATGGAAACATATTTCAGAAAGAAATTATTATTTCATACACATTATTGAACTATTTCAGTTATACTACCTCCATAATGTAAAAAACATTTTGATGCAACATGTTTATTTTTTTGATTCATATTTTTTCTTGTATATAGCTATTTTCAGTGACAGTAGTGCAACAGATTTTGGAAGATGTAATTATTTTATCACTGGAAACACAACTTCTTGATTTTAAAAGGATTCAAATAATAGGTTTTTTAGGTCAATTGTCATTGTATTTTGAAGAGGCAAACTATGAGACAAATAAGGACTTGATTTTTGTTACTCAGCAATGTAAAAGCAAGTGTGCAATTCTGACATTACTTCCGAACAATTCTGGCATGCTCACTGTCAAATTTGCACTGAAATGTGCCACAGAGCTTGAAAGACTCAGTGCATGTATCATGAACATAACAGAAGTATGCTGAAGACTGCCGTTCCAAGAAATTAAATGCAGGTACTAAAATGTACTTCACAGTCTTTTCCTGCAAATAAATGCAAGCCTCATAAGTACTGGTGACAAAAGTAAGTCTCCCATAGCTATGTACTTTTATAATACCAATGTACAGCATAATAAAAATCAGAAATCCTAGATAAATCCTTATTACACTATTAACTCTAGACTGTTAGTGATGTTCTTTGACGTTGATGTTCATTGCAGGCCTCCCAGTAGGTATTTCAGTTAACATTGTAGATTTAAGAAATATCACAACATTAGTTTAAATCTATTATTTGGATTCACCAACGTGGAACCTTCTAAACACAGTACTGATCACCTGCGGTTTACAAATCTGTCCCAGGATCATCATTACTTCCTACAGTAATTGTCTGTCTAGTAGTTATAAGTGAGAACTCAACAGTTATTCTCCTTAAGTTTTATTGGGTATTTACCTTTGAACACAATGCTCTCTATCAACAGAGTAGCAACTGAGTTTCTTCTTTACTCCATCAAATAGTTGAGCACTACACATGCAGAATATTATTAAACTTTTCACATTTTGAAATAACAACTTACATATAGAAAAAAGTGGCACGAAGCTCACTAGATTAAAAAAGGTCATCACCTAACCTCTGGCTAACCCCTCAGTTGGATATCAAATGCAGGCATTCAACACCTTTCATGGTTTCATTCACAACTGTTGCCTCTTTGACTACTGTCTTGCTGTGGCACCTAGAGGTCCTTACTGAAATTCATACATCCAAATGTTTAATACTGTATCAACAGCTGGATGAGTAAATTATTGTATTTTTTTAATTAAATGTATTATTTCAAATTCCAGTATTTCTCTTTACCTCACTTTCTTCTTTCTTAAATAACTACACAAAGCTACAGAGAAGCAAATTTCCTTGTAGATTGATTTTCATACACTAATTTGTAACTATTGGGGGACCAATTTATTAGACATGCTATAGCCCAAATTCATTTAAACCACTTAAAAAACACAAATTACACTTATAAATCAAGAGTAGAATGTAAGGTAACACAGAGCTCTTTGGGACAAATAATTCCTAAATTCTCTAGACATTATTAGCCTGCGTATTTCTGTAATCTGGGCAATGCAGAAAGATTAGCCATTTAATTATCAGAAATGTTAAAATACTTTGGGTGGGATAATCCTTCATAAGATATAGGTTTTTCTGTAGTTCTATAGAGTTATTTACTCAGCTCTAAATAAACCCCCAGCTGTGCAATGCTCTAAAGCATCCTCAACTCCCACTAAAGTCAAAGGAAGTTCATGGTCTCAAGCCAGGAGCTCAGTATTTGCCTGAACAGCATTCTCAGGGAGAATTTAACACAGCAAATGGTGTTATCAACTGTCTTAACATTTTAAACCAAGCATAATTCAATTGTAGTACTATGGTGCAGTTGACACACTTGAGGGATGTGATGTCATTCAGACGGCCCTGGACAAGCTTGAGAAGTGGGCTCATGTGAACCTCATGAGGTTCAATGAGGCCAAGCGCAAGCTCTTTAATCTAGGCTGGGGCAACTCCCAGCACAGGCTGGGGGACAGATTAAGACAAGCTTTGCAGAGAAAGATCTGGAGGTACTGGTGGATGAAAACCTGGACGCAAGCCAGTTATGTGTGCTTGCAGCTCAGAAGGCCAACCATATCCTGGGCTACATCAAAAGACGCATGGGAAGCAGGTCTAGGGAGGTGATTCTCCCCATCTACTCTCATGAGACTACACCTGGAGTACTGTGTCCAGTTCTAGAGTCCTCAGCACAAGAAAGACATGGACTTGTTGGACCAGGTAAAGAGAAGGGCCACAAAAGTGACCAAAGGGATGGAGTGTCTTTCCCATGAGGAAAGGTTGAGAGAGTTGGGGTTATTCACCTGGGAAAAGAGAAGGCTTCAAGGAGACCTGTATGCAGTGATAGAACAAGGTCTAATGGTTTTAAACTAAAAGAGGGTAGATTCAGACTAGACATAAGGAACAAATTTTTTACAGTGGGGGTGATGAAACACTGCAAAAGGTTGCCCAGAGAGGTGGTAGATGCCCCACCCCTAGAAGTACTCAAGGTCAGGTTGGATGGGGCTCTGAGCAACTTGATGTAGTTGAAGATTCCCTTGATCACTGCACAAGTTGTATTGGATGACCTTTAAAAGTCCCTTCCAACTCAAACTATTCTATGCTTCTATACCACAAGAGGAACAATTAAATTATGCAATATATTAATATTCTAAGTAACAAAATATTATACTGACAGTGAAAGAGGAGAGAGCAGGGAATAACAAGTTGCTTACTATTATTTGTCTACGGATACAACTATCACTATTAATAGCAAATGACATTACCATACTGATTTCCCAATGGAAGCTGTTGCACCTCATCCAAAGATGATGCTACTGACCTAAAGAGCTTACCTAATTAATGAAATTAATCCTGGTTACAAACACATCTTAAAGGACTAGTTTGCCTCTTCACTTGCCAGAATCAGTTCTGGAGAAGATTGTTCAGAAAAATTCTGAATGGATCACTCATAGAGGACATCCGCTTCTCTGGGAGTGCAGAACCAACAACATGAAGGAGCTAGATTTTCAGCTGCATACCTTTTCTTACAGCCTTAAGCAGAGAAGTTACAATAAATTTTAAATATGAAAACAGCCATGTCCACCAGACTGCTTGAGAGATCAGACAAACATGCAATAGGTCTTGTTTTGTTCCTTTTTAATAAAACACAGTCATGTATGACTCTAGTAAAAGTTCAGAAAGCAGAGAAAGGGTGACCTAAGTTTCTCATTTTTCCTACCTTAACCTATTTGTCTACAGAACCAACTAACAAATTAGAAAATTCAACAAAGGAAGAGATAGTGGGATATATAAGTAATATCTAGAGAAAACTATTGACCTTTCTAAGTGAAAGCAGAAATCCTAAAAAGGAAGTTTCTAAAATGCATGTTCTTCCCTCTGAAAACAGTTGGTTAATATATATTACTTCTGATGCATAAAAAAAAACCCTATGCCTGTAAATTTAGACCAGAAAAAAAAAATATTCATGTGAAATTGCTCTTTTGTCATAACAAAGTTTAAGCTCCAATAAATATACTAACAACAAAAGAAAGACCAGGGAGACTCTCCATCCCCTATTCGATGCAGGAGGAAACACAGTGACAGAAGATGAGGAAGTATCTGAGGTGCTTAATTACTTCTTTGCCTCAGTCTTTAGTTAAGACCAGTTATAGAGAGGGAATCCGACTCCGTAAGCTGGGGGACAGGGACCAGGAGCAGAATGACCCCCTACAATTCAGGAGAAGATGATCAGTGACCTGATTCACCATATCAATGTGCACAAAACTTTGTGGCTGGATGGGATCCCTCAAAGACTGCTGAAAGAACTGGTGGGGGTGTTGACCAAGTGCTGGCTGACTGGAGAGGTACCAGCAGACTGGAAACCAGCCAGCGTAACCCCCATTTATAAGAAGGGACAGAAGGATAAGATGGGAAATTACAAGCCTGTTAGTTTGACTTCAGTAATGGGGAAGCTGATGGAGCAGATCATTATGAGCACCATTATGTGGTACATTTGGGACAACCAGCTGGTGTGGCCCAGTCAGCATGGGTTCATGAAGGGCAGGTCCTGTTTGAGTAACCTAATCTCCTTCTATGACCGGGTGCCCTGCTTATTGGACAAGGGGAAGGCCTGTGGATGTTGTCTATCTTGACTTTATCAAGGCCTTTTAACATGGTCTCCCACAGCATTCTCCTGGAGAAGCGGGCTTCTCATGGCTTGGATGCATGAGCTGAGGGTAGGGAGGCTCTGCAGAGGTCTCTAGGTAGGCTTAATTGATGGGCTGAGGCCAATTGTATGAGTTTCAATAAGGCCAAGTGCCAGGTCCTGCACTTCGGCCACAACAACCCCCTAGCAGCACTACAGGGAGGAATGGCTGGAGAGCTTCCCAACTGAGAGGGACCTTGGAGGTGTTGACTGACAGCCAGCTGAACGTGAGCCAGCAATGTGCCCAGGTGGCCAAGGGCATCAATGGCATCCTGGCCTGCATCAGGAATAGCATGGCCAGCAGGGACCAGGGAGGGGATCTTATCCCTATACTCAGCCTTGGTGAAGCTGCGCCTTGAGCACAGGTATGCAGTTTTGGGCACTGCAGTATAGGAAGGACATGGAGGTGCTGGAGAGAGTGCAGAGAAGGGCAACTAGGCTGACTAGGGCTTTGGAGAACAGTTCTTATGAGGAGAGACTGAGGGAGCTGGGGCTGTTCAGCCTGGAGAAGAAGAGGCTGAGGGGAAACCTCATTGCTCTCTACAACTACCTGAAAGGAGATTTTAATGAGGCAGGTGTTGGCCTCTTCGCCCTAGTGACTAGTGATAGGACATGAAGAAATGGGGTCAAGTTGTGCCAGGGGAAGTTCAGATTGGTTATTAGGAAAAGTGTCTTCACTGAAAGAGTGGTGAGGCATAGGAACAAGCTGCCCAGGGAAGTGGTGGAGGCACCGTCTCTAGAGGTGTTCAAAAAACAGGTGGATGTGGTGCTTCCGGAGATGCTTTAGTGGTCACAGGGGTGTAGAGCTGACAGTTGGACTTGATGGTCTTGAAGGTCTTTTCCAACCTTAGTGATTCTATAATTCTAATGATTCTATAATTCTATGGATTTTATGATTTTATTCCAATCTTTCAAGTAAGTTATTATTTTAAGTACTAATTGCTCATCTAGTTTTTACATTCTCATGGTAACAAGTAATTTTTTTTTTTGTTTGGAGAAGACTATACCATGATTTTTATAGAAGCTTCCCAGGAAAAGCTGTCACATAGCATGCTCCCCTTATACCACTATATAATAATTGAAAAAATTAAATAAAAAAGGGTGGTATTAAAACACAAGATGCGAACACATCATTATTAAATATAGCAGTGTGAACTACTAGTTTAACTGTGTGTTATTTATCAAATAGCTGCATTGGCAAGCACAGATTATATATATGAAATAGTAAGAGCAGGTAGTACTGGTTATAAGCTGCTGTTGTATGTACAAATATGAATTTTACAGAATAGCCTCCATGTTAATTACAGGACACTAGAGGAGACCAACTGACGTTTTTAGTGCTTTGCTAGGAAGAATACTTTTTAATGTGCTTCTTTTATGAAAGTTCGTCACCAACTAGAAAACACAAGTAGTCAGTCAGAGTTTACACAGTTTGAGTATTTTCCACCTCCTCACAAGAGTATATGGTGCATGTATCATCAAATCTGCAAACAGAAGTAGCAAAATCTACTAACTAGTGCAGAAATAGCCAGTCTAAACATAAAAAAAATAAATCAGCTATTTTTGTCACTTGTTGAAGATGACAGTATGGTTGTAGGTATGTTGCAAATTGTAGACTGTTTTGTCTTCTGGCAGCATTTCAGATTACTCCAAAGCCTGTTGCCTGTCTTAGTAGTACAGACTTACTTCTTTGGTGATATTTCTCATGAAGGAGGGTCTTTCTGGTTATGTAGTTAAGCAAAAGTATGCAAAAGTTTACCCGCATTACATACTCTTCCAGAAACTTACAAAATTCTATAAAATTCTGTATTTGGCTTGAATCGCTGTAGGACAGATAATATCGTACATTTGAAGTACAATACAGTACAATAATGTGATAACTTCATTTTATGTTTTTAATGCAACTTTACTATTTTTAATCTATTTAAGTAATTTTGGATTATCATGGAAAATTAGATGTCATTGCTTATTAGTTCATTTAAAGTTATTTGAAAAATAAGAGGAATATGTTAGTACAAAATATTTTAATTTGTTAATACATGTTTTAGCACCGTAGAATTCATATGAATATGTAAACATGTCCTTAGAAGTCTGCATGTGTATTGAAGCTAGTTACATTTGGCAGCAAGGTTCAGCTATCCCAAGATTTATTTAGTACTTATTTCTTCTTTCCAAAGAGAAACTAGTATGATAAACAGCATTATATAGGTCATGAATCAGAAACCTCAAGTTTTTTTGAACCTTGTAATCCATGCAGCTGGAAATCCGTAGTTATTATGAAACTACCATAAAATATTACTTAATGTATGGATCTTTTTTTAGAATAATCCTGTAAATACAAGAGCAATGTTATTGTGAACTATACCAGAATGGGAAGAGGCTATATAAAGAAACTTCCACATATTCTGTCCATGATACATTTGGGTATTACTGTTTTGGTACTACAAATAGTGGTGCATGAGAATATCTGAACTCAAAGTACTAGGGGAGAGTCACAAAAATAATAAAACAATTAATAGTAAGGAGTAATAAGAAAGGCCTACATGGATCATTTTTGGTTTCAATCTTTATCTAATGCATTTACTACTTTGTAGGTAGGAGCAGAAGAGAATATAGAAACGAGAAAATGTGTTGCATAAAAAAAAAGTTATTCTAAAGCCATGTGAATGTTGGATAATGGAAATATGTATCACAAACTACTTACTGGAAAGTGAGCTAGATTTAGATGTAGTGTCAGAGACACTAAATAATTATTTTCAGATTACAAAGCCACCTAGAAGGATTAACAGAAAATGATAGAAGCTAATATTGAAGGGGAATAAAGTCTTCCTTGGATACACTATCTCACCAACTCAGTGTTAGGCTGGCCATAAAAAGGAGATAACCTTAATTACAAAAATTGCTACTAGAATCATCTTACAATGTTTGAATAAGTAACAGTTCCTCCAACAAACCTAATGTAATTGATAAGTAGCTGGTTTAGTAACTGGTCTTCTAGTCCCCATTTTCAGCTTGGAAATCTGACTTGACGAGAAAAGTTAATTTTTTTTTCTGGTAGCCTGGTAGGTGGCTTTTGGCCAGTTTTTGCAATTTCTGAATCTACGTCATAAAGTACACTGGCTGCTTTTCAGATACAGAGACTATGAAATCAGCATGATCTAAGGAGCCCTTGGGCTTCGGACTCAGCAGAAATGAGTACCAAGTCCCAGGTCATGCTGAAGAAAAACTGTCAAACATTCTGCATTATAATTAGATTATTGGAAATGTGCTGGAATGGTGATTAGAGAGAGTGAGAAATGACCTTTTTTTTCCCCTTTTTTTTTTTTTTTTCACTCTAAAAGGAGATCAATGCTGTTAAATGCTACTGATTTTAACAGAAATACTGATTCTTTGTTTATGGGTGAATTACTGTTATGTGGTCATGAGCCACTGTTACAAAACCAACAATTCAGTTGGTTTGCAATTAAGATGCAGATTCTCTTTTTAGGATGCTAGTTATTCCTGTGGGACACTGAAACATACTGTACACATGGAAAAATTAGGCTGACTGTTCAAGAAACATTACTTTTATAGTAAGATTTTTAAAATAACTTTTTGCTCTTCTGTTCTTAGACTGTTATAACTATGAAACCTACAAAGTACTTGAGGCACCTTTGTAATAGTGCACCAAGGTTCTAGTTCCAAACCCATTTAATTATGGAGTGAAAATTCCTGTTGATATCAATGAAAGTTACATAGAACTCAGAGAAATACCTTGATAGACAAAGACTGTACCTGTGCTTTTTTTGGAAAAGGTAATATTTATCTTTTCTCATTGTTATTTTGCTCCCTTATGTTTCTTTTTTTGGAGGGTGTTTAATTGCATGTATACTAGTTGATTTTAACTGACAGTGTAAAAATGTCCTGTTTAGAGAAAAGAGTTTTACTGAAATTTGAAAAATCACTCACCTATTAAAATAATTAAAGTCTTAGCCACTTATTTATAATTGACAGTTACATTGGGTCCTAGTTTAGGAACACAGATTCAATTAACGTATATATAGGAATTAAAGTATTAATTAAGATTTTAGTTTAAGTTATTCCTATGCTGGTTTTCAAAGATAACTTTTGAAAAATATATTATGAGAACTGAAGGACATGATTTAATTGGTTTTTGTTTGTTTTGTTTTGTTGTTTTTTTTTTTTTTGTCTCGTGTGGTTGACATATGGTTTGAATTATAAATTATGAAAAACAGTATTATTAAATAATTAAGCCAAGCTGTTCTGGGACATTGAAAGAGAAATCTACCCACTCTTTTTCTTTTCCCTGACAATGTAGGAGCAAAATCTTAATAAATGTAACTCTTTGAAGTACAAGTGGCAAAGTAAAGAAAATAGCTTCTTTCTTTTAATTTGGTGACGTTGCATTTGTTCTTTAAAATGAAGTTTCTTTCAGTGTGGGGATATCAAGCTAATGTATCCCAGGCATTTTGTTACTCTCCAAGATTTTTTGAGCTGGTGGAGCATTTCTAGTGGCTTGTTAGATTAATAACTTTATCAGTTATGTGACCTTGTAGTACTATGATGCCTTATATTCAGTGATTCAATCATTTTAAATGATCAAACTCAGAAAAATTTAAGCCATTTAACTTGGGCTGTTAGTCTTTGAATTTCAATCAGATATGAAATAGCTTGAGAAAAACAGCAGTTTATAATAGACTTAAATTTAAAAATATTTTCTGATTGAAAAGAATTCCAGTCTGAAGTAAGTAATCTTGTATTACATTATCCCCAAAGTAAACAATTTTAAATAGCAAGCATCTCTTTTAAGACAGGTGGACAATGGCAGGGTTCCATACGCAAGTCTCCTTTACGGCTTAATTACATTTAATTACATTTAAAGATGCTTGTGCCCAGTATTACTGATACAAATTACCTGCTTATGAAAAAAAAGTGATAGGATTTGGGTTTTTTTTGTGTGTGGGGAAGGAGTTTGCACAAATTCAATTGGAAAAAAAGTTGGGTGTTTTTGGTGTTATTTTTTTTCTCTTTACCAAAAAGAGTGCTTGATATTCAGGACTGGGTTTTAACTGCTAAAATAGGAGCCAAAAGATAATTATTTTAATGCACTTCAGTTGAAAATGACATCTGAGATCACTTCTGACTTAATGACCCTCAACTACAGTATTGATTCCTGGCCAAAGTGCTGAGAATAAGAGAGTTAAAATTTTAGAGTTCCTAAGGGTACATTCATTCATGTTACTCATTTAATGGAAGAGAATCCTGTCACATGTAACAAACTGTATGCTTTGATAATTTCAGTTAGAACGCGTTTTTCTGAAATGAAGAAATAAATGCAACCTTGTTACATATGATGGACGAGTCTTTTCAGAGTGTGTCTAAATTGGTTATTGCTTTGTTGTTCTGTAGTTAGATATCTACAAAAATATCACAAACATATTTGCTACTGAGTGGAAATGAGTTAAATAAGTTAAAAAGGAAAAAAAAGAAAAGGCAAGCAAACATATTTGTACTGTCAAGGAACAGCTTTCTTTCTGGCTTGGTAGTGTAGGATACAAATTGATATTCACTGTAGAATTTCAGCAACTTGTTGTGTTGGAGGTAAATACTTCTTATTAAGCTATTACCATGCAAATGTGAGTGGAACCAGAATAGAACGGAAGACTGATGAGGAACAGAGGCAGCGGTCTCAAGCATGCAGTGGCTTTCTGTTAAACAGGACATATTTAATAATAATGAATTATTTACATCTATCTTGGTTCTAAAATGCCACAAATTAAATGGGAAAAAAGAAGTTCAAATTAAGTCCCTGTTGTCAGTTCCTTCCAAAGAAGAGTGGTTCAGAAGAATGATACATATGAAGAAGAGAGGTTAATTTAACACAGGAACATTCCTGTAATTGCGTGTATGTCTGTGCATGTGTGTTGAAGAGCAGTTCTGCCCATATATGTAAGTGGGCTCCCACTGCCCTCATCTGCATGCAGTGATAAACTCCTTCATATATGTAATGGTTTAAGTTTCTTGCTGTTGTCTTACAAAGAAAAACAGTTAAATATTTATTTTAGCATGTACAGATTCTTCTCATCATCTTTGTTAATTATCTCTTCTTCCCGTGTTAGAGAAGAAATGGGCTTCTTCCACAGCTAATGATTTACGTAATCTGTATGATATCAGACATATTTAAAGGAATATTCGCCATCTTTCTATCTTTTTTGGGGGGAGGGAGGGGAGAAGCTTTCTTGTTTTGGTACAAATCTATTAATAACATGTTAATGTTTATTATGTTTATGTTCAGCTTTCACTACTTTACATTTGTCAACCATAGATTTCACTTTCTGCTTGTCAACAGAGAAAATAAGAATTAACTTAAACTTGACTTACTACTTTCTAAGCATGCAGTTTTCCTCTGGATTTTATATTGTCAGCAAATTTAAGTCTAGGTAATTTGTAAACATTAAAACCCTGCAGAAGCCTTAGCAGAGATGACCCTAGTAAAACCCCACTAGGTATTTCCATGTACAACACTTCTGTGTGCATATTTCAAACTAGACTTGACTTTCGTGTATATAAATACAAGAACTCTAATTTTCAAATATTTGACACACCTAATCCAATCTCAAGTTTCTTAATTTGAAGATTTGGATTTTGTCATATCTGAAATTCATTAACAACTTACAACTTTCAAATATATATATATGCATATATATATTTATTGTGGTTTAAAAGAGATCAGTTTGTAAATTACCTAATTTTCATTATTTTTTTTTTTCTGTGACATTAACTACATTGATGGCTTATAGTTTGCTCATCAGTGTCCTTCAAAAAATTTTGTGAGCTTGAATAACTAGAATTGGATATTTGAGCAAGTCAGAGGAATGGGTATATTATGCAAAAAATCTGGGTCACGCTTTTTCCTTGTACTTTTCTTTCCTTTTTGAACGTATATTCCTGTCTGTATTTACACCTTTCAGATGTCTGTTTTGTCTCATAGATTAGCTTCCTTTTAACAGTACACAATTTTACTAGTTTTTTTCCTATTCTTGTATGATTTATTATAACTCCTGTAAAATTATAAAGTATTAATATACTATCAGTATTTACAATATGTGTGCAATAGTACACTGTTAATATGAAGTAAGAGTATTATATATATCTCACCATGTCATGACAGATAAACTAGACTGTACTTGTCTTGATGTTTGAAATTCTCTAGAATCACACTAGGTATTTGCGGTAAAAAATTTCTGTGGTGTTCTCCAAAGTATTGATTGCTCAGCTGCAACATATGACTATATAAAACACAAATATGTGTTATTTAATCTTAACCCAAACTCTGCTTATATTTATTCTAATACTGTGCTATATGAGGAAGATTTGTGTTTTGTGTTTGACTTCTTAGAGTTCATCCTTTTCTGTTATGGATACTTAAGTGTAATCTCTCAGGAAATGTATTTTCTAGCCTTTTCATTTAATTCAGTTGTTTAGTTGCTGATTTTTGCTTCCATGTGCCCCCATTTCTTATATTTGAACTAGTAAGTTACCATATTTTGCACCCCAGAAATGCTACATACTTGCTACCAAAGTTTTCTTCCTTAATCAAATACATTGTGCTTGTCCTTCACTGTGCTTTGTGAAGAAAAAGAGTTGATGTCTCTTCCCATATGTAAGGATCATAACCTCCCACACAATCTCCACTGAGATGATTGGCTGTGTTTAAGACTTGCTTCTTACTGCCAGAGTTAAGGCAAAACTGTGTGACCACCTGACTAGTTTTTTTTAAAAATATTTTTACTGATAGGTTTTGAGACAATGGCAAATGCTAAATATTTAAGGGTCTGACTCTGATAGTCCAGTCTGGCCTTTAGTTACAGGCCATATGGATGTCTTGAGCTGTGTGAGATAATCATTCATTTGAAAATAATTTATTTTCTGGGTATTGATGAGAGAATTTAGGAGATAGGAGTATTGCATTGTAGCTGCTGGGTTTTAGTGTTGTTTCTTGTGGTGAGACTGTGTTGACAGAGATTCTTCCCTTGTTTTAGGAGCTAACACACTTACTTGGTTTTGTCCTAGGAGCTAGATTCAAGTGGAGGGAGGATGTGAGACTCTCCCCACTCTCTCAAGATGTCTGTTGTTAGCACAAAATCTGTTATGCACCAACAACAGAATGACTCTAAACCCCAGCAGAGGCAGAAGAAGAAATTACACAATTTGAGCTAAGCTTAAAGTGTTGTATTTGATTTTAAAAAACACAGGGTTCATTTGTACATTTGAAGTGGTACCAGCCAAGAAGAGGTGAGTGTTGTACCCCTTTAATATACTGGCCTGCCATTTAGAGAGATGTTGAAACACTGGCAGTTTTAAAAATAAAGTCTGGAATGTCAGCATCAGCTTCTCCGGTGGAGTAGGTGTATTGATAAACAGTTCTACTGCACATCAGAGGTAGCACCAGCAAAAAAAAAAAAATCCACAGGTCATGGAAGCATGCAAAATCTATCATCTGAATTGCTGTATCAAACATATTTCCATAGTAGTTGAGCCATAAAAAAACTAACCTTGATGCATCTTTTCTGTAATAAAAGTCATGGTCATGTCTAGCTCTCTTTTCTAAACAAGACTTGTCAGTCCAGTGAAGCAGAAACAAATGGTATTAGGCCCATTCTTAACAAATTCTGTCTAATTATGATGTTATATTCACTGTACAAGTTTAAGGCAACTGCTTGTGCTTAAAATCCTGCAGTTACAAAGAACATAATTTAAAATGGTATGTGAAACTTCTTCTTTGGTATTTGCCTTCATCTATATTATGACAGGTAAAACTGGGTAGTTGCAAACACTAAAGATTTTCAGTTAAGCTTCAGTTAAAATAAGTGGTTTGTTATACTTGACAGTTTTCTCATTCCAGATATAATGTATAATCAGTGTAGTGTCTTGGAAAACTGATTATGTTACGGAAATACCTGCTTCCTATATGAAATTAAATTAGAAAGAAAATAACTTTTCCAGGAAAAATAAACAAAGAACAGCCATGATGACAAAAAAAAAAAAAGGAAAAAAAAAGAAAAAAAAAAGAAAAAGAAAAAAAAAATCTGCAACTGACTGAGTTTATAAAGTCGCTTACATGCTTTGTGTATATATATATATATATATATATACATATATATATGTATATATGTATATGTATATATATATGTATATATGTATATATATATGTATATATATAAGGCATTTCAGACCTATTTTTTTCTAGGGTCTGTTCTTCAGGTCAGTTTATTTTCCAAGATTCAAAAAAGGAAAACATGCCCCTGAAGAACCCAGATGACTTGACTAGATGTGAGATGTGCTTTAATTTGCTTCCAGTTTTTGTAATAAAGCCCATCTTGTTACTTTTATGAACAGTAACTGGGAAAGAAAAATGCAAAAAACAGGAAACTGGCCGCTCTTTCAGCTTTCGCTAAATTTGTAGAAAAGCTGGAGGAAGATACCAATCAAGCTACATTTTGCCAAGAAAAATAGACAGCAGGTTTCACTCTGTTGTACCTTTGAACATTTTCAATCTCTGTCTATCAAATCTTTGAGGGACTTGCAAACCTCTGTTGTACTTGCCCTGGCACTGCGTTTATGTTTTGTAGTCTATCACACCAGTTGTTTTCAGACATGATTTCTACAGCCTTGGTTATGATACAGCTGTTTCGAAGGAAAGAGTTGGCCTGCAAGTTTTCTTTTTCCAGGGAACATGTCATATTTCTGTGACATATTCTTTGTCCAGGATGAGGAAGAAACATGATAAACTTGAAGCATTTGGGGTAATAATGCTAAGATGTCAGTCTTCAGAGGGTGTAATGTATCTTGCAAGACAGAAACAGTTATGCTTTTTGAGTCTCACAAGCGCATTATTTTCATGTGGCCCATCGATTGTTATACACCATTTTCAGCTCCAAAATTATAAAGATTTATTTTGATTTTCAGAACTTAGCAGTGGAGGAAGAGGTTTTGAGGAAACTGGATCACATATTGCCTTTAAGATCCTGCCTAAAGAACTATCTTCAGGGCATCCAGTGGATGGTGTTATGGTACAGACATTTTCAACAACTGCCCATCAAAAAGACAGATGGAAGGTTCTTAAGAAAATAAGAACAAATCCTCTAGCACTTGAAATTACTATTGTTAAATCATTCACATTCCTTTTTCTCTACAGTAAAAATTCTTACATCATTAGACTGTTACAAGTTATAATGGAAAAATCAATGCAGTAAGAAAATTAAATTTTACTGAGAGCCTTTAGGCAAAATACAATTTGAAAATGCGTTTTAGTTTCCCATGTGGTTCAGAGGAAAAGGAAGAAATGGAATCTAGGTTAGCTGTCAGTGCCCAACGGTTTTTAGAAGCCAGTAAAGGAGCCTGTGAACTAAACTCTTGCTTAATGTATTTCTTTCCTGATTACTTAATAATGTTAAAATAACCACCTTAATCTGATCATTTGAAAGGTCAGAAGTCTCTTCTACCCTTTTGAAAAAACAGTCTTTGGTCTAAATCAATGAGTAGATTCATCTTCCCAGGAAGAGGATTTAACAGAAAGAAAATGATTCATCTGCTAAGGTATACAGCAATGACATCTGAACCCCTGGAGAGAGAGAGAGAGAGAGAGAGAGAGAGAGAGAGCGAGAGCGAGCGAGAGCGAGAAAGAGAGCGAGAAAGAGAGCGAGAGAGTAAGAGTAGCTAAAGTGGAATGAGGAGATTGTGGTGTAATCAAAAAGAAGTCGATCAAAGCTGACAACAAGCTCTTGTGGAGAAGTGACATACATACTACACTTGGTATACTTTGTAAACACTGCAAGTGGTCACTGTCTCTTGCTGGCAAAGAAATATGACATACACAAAATGACACAGGCCAATTACAGATTTAAAGTTTATTTAAAAATTTAGAATCCTGAAGTGTCTATTTTGGGTTCACTGTTTTAAAGCAAGATAAACGTTCTTAACTGTTTCCTATTTCATGCAAAAATTCATTTATACAGCATTTACAGGTACAAAAATCTGTAACATTGAGAATCAATGGTGTTCTCTGTCATTAGAACAAATACATGCAAATTCCAAGCAAGATATATTTTTCAATACTTAAAATAGATGAGTCATTAATAAGTTATACACCTGAATAAGATTAATCTGTTTTAGGAAGATCCTTCAAAGCTAACAGTAAGGATAATTCAGCAGCTAGTTGCTTTATATTTTCACAGTTTCTCTGGCCTTGACAGTAGCTATATGGTCTGGGAGAGGTTTTACACATAGCTCCTCACACCCATTATGTTTACATGAAAGAAATGGGTGCATGTGTTTATATACTATATGTATGCGTAATATGTTAGGAAAATATATATTTTTACCTTACGTGTACACATAGAAAAACTGACTGAAACAACCTTTTTGAAAATTCGATTTCTGATGGTCAAATTGAAATGCATTGCTTTGCTTTGGAAAAGCCTAATATGACCTTACATAAATGTATTTATTATTTGTTGTTGTTCTCTTTTACTGGAAATACGAGAATTTTTTTTAAAAAGAAAAGCTGCATTTTATAACTGAGAGCTTAAATTATGTTCCTTTGAAGGACCAAAAATATAAAGTTCATTAATAGGCTTATGCAGATTTAAAAGACTAAAAATTCTTGGAAATTCTGATACTTCATAGGTTCTCTTTTGCCTCACTTTAAAGGAATATTTTTTGTCCTTCTTTAAATGTAATTTTTTCAACATATTTATTTCAGTCTGCAAGTGGAGACCCAAATGTGGATTTTTGGTATGTGTACTCCTTAACATCTTTCAGACATTTTGTCAAAAGAAGTCTTCCAGATCTCTTTTGTGTAGTACATAGAAGAAAAACATTAGTTAGCAACCTCCAAAGACTAAGACTAAATCTTCCGTTACGGTACGCATTAAAGTCCAAGTCTATTTAGAGTATTAAGGCACCCTGGAAGGCAGCTGTTTAGAAAAGGGTATCTCATTTGTACAGAATATTTTGCAGTAGTTGTCCTGATTCTATGGAATCCCAGGTGTAAGAGGCTAAGTGATCAGCCAACCTTCTCACCAGATGAGGGAAAATGGGTGATGGAAATAAGATAAATATACTGAACAGCTGTTTTTGCCAGATGTGGTGGAAGTTTTGTGTATCATAGAATCACTAAGGTTGGAAAAGACCTTCAAGACCATCAAGTCCAACTGTCAGCTCTACACCCCTGTGACCACTAAAGCATCTCCGGAAGCACCACATCCACCTGTTTTTTGAACACCTCTAGAGACGGTGCCTCCACCACTTCCCTGGGCAGCTTGTTCCTATGCCTCACCACTCTTTCAGTGAAGACACTTTTCCTAATAACCAATCTGAACTTCCCCTGGCACAACTTGACCCCATTTCTTCATGTCCTATCACTAGTCACTAGGGCGAAGAGGCCAACACCTGCCTCATTAAAATCTCCTTTCAGGTAGTTGTAGAGAGCAATGAGGTTTCCCCTCAGCCTCTTCTTCTCCAGGCTGAACAGCCCCAGCTCCCTCAGTCTCTCCTCATAAGAACTGTTCTCCAAAGCCCTAGTCAGCCTAGTTGCCCTTCTCTGCACTCTCTCCAGCACCTCCATGTCCTTCCTATACTGCAGTGCCCAAAACTGCATACCTGTGCTCAAGGCGCAGCTTCACCAAGGCTGAGTATAGGGATAAGATCCCCTCCCTGGTCCCTGCTGGCCATGCTATTCCTGATGCAGGCCAGGATGCCATTGATGCCCTTGGCCACCTGGGCACATTGCTGGCTCACGTTCAGCTGGCTGTCAGTCAACACCTCCAAGGTCCCTCTCAGTTGGGAAGCTCTCCAGCCATTCCTCCCTGTAGTGCTGCTAGGGGGTTGTTGTGGCCGAAGTGCAGGACCTGGCACTTGGCCTTATTGAAACTCATACAATTGGCCTCAGCCCATCAATTAAGCCTACCTAGAGACCTCTGCAGAGCCTCCCTACCCTCAGCTCATGCATCCAAGCCATGAGAAGCCCGCTTCTCCAGGAGAATGCTGTGGGAGACCATGTTAAAAGGCCTTGATAAAGTCAAGATAGACAACATCCACAGGCCTTCCCCTTGTCCAATAAGCAGGGCACCCGGTCATAGAAGGAGATTAGGTTACTCAAACAGGACCTGCCCTTCATGAACCCATGCTGACTGGGCCACACCAGCTGGTTGTCCCAAATGTACCACATAATGGTGCTCATAATGATCTGCTCCATCAGCTTCCCCATTACTGAAGTCAAACTAACAGGCTTGTAATTTCCCATCTTATCCTTCCGTCCCTTCTTATAAATGGGGGTTACGCTGGCTGGTTTCCAGTCTGCTGGTACCTCTCCAGTCAGCCAGCACTTGGTCAACACCCCCACCAGTTCTTTCAGCAGTCTTTGAGGGATCCCATCCAGCCACAAAGTTTTGTGCACATTGATATGGTGAATCAGGTCACTGATCATCTTCTCCTGAATTGTAGGGGGTCATTCTGCTCCTGGTCCCTGTCCCCCAGCTTACGGAGTCGGATTCCCTCTCTATAACTGGTCTTAACTAAAGACTGAGGCAAAGAAGTAATTAAGCACCTCAGATACTTCCTCATCTTCTGTCACTGTGTTTCCTCCTGCATCGAATAGGGGATGGAGAGTCTCCCTGGTCTTTCTTTTGTTATTAATAAATTTATATAAACTGCTCTTTTCATCCATTACCATAGAGGCCAGATTCATTTCTAGCTGGGTTTCAGACCTTTTATTTCTCTCCCTTCATAGCCTCACAGCATTTTTGTCGTTGTCGCGAGTGCCATGCCACTTCCTCCAAGGGCCATAAATTCTCTTTTCCTGAGTGCCTGTTCAGCCAGACTATGCTGCCGGCTCACCTTACAGCACATGAGGATGGCCTCCTCCTGCACTTTCAAGACTTCCCTCTTTAAGAGCATCCAGCCTTTCTCAGCTCCTATACCCCGCAAAACTGATTCCCAAGGGATTGTTTAGGCTACTGAACAAGTTAAGTTTGGTTTTCAGAAGTCCAGGGTGGCAGTTTTGCTGCCCCCTCTACTGGCAATCTCTAAGAATAGAGAACTCAAACAACTTGTGGTCACTGTGCCAGACACAGTCTCCAACAGTCATACCTTCCCTGTTCAAAAGGAGCAGGTCTATCACGGCACCTTCCCTGGTCGGCTTCCTCACCAGCTGTGTCAGGAAGTTATCTTCAACACATTCCAGGAACCTCCAGGAATCTTCCCTGTCTGCTGTGTTTAATTCCAGCAGATACCAGGGAATTTGAAATCCCCAATAAGAACGAGGGCAAACGACTGCAAGATTTCACCCAGATGTTAACAGAATAGTTCATCCACCTCACTGCCCTTGGTTGGGAGATCTATAGCAGACTCCTACAGTGGTAGCAGCCTTGTTCGCCATGCCTCTAATCCTGATCCAAACACACCCAACCTTGTCATCACTGTACTCAAGTTCTAGACATTCATAAGAATTCTTAATACATAGGGCCACCCCACCACCTCTCCTTCCTTGTCGATCCCTCCTGAAGTGCTTGCAGTCATCAACTGTGGCACTCCAATCATGTGAGGTACCCCATCACATTTCTGTGACAGACACTATGTCATAATTTTCCTGTTGAATCATGGCTTCCAGCTCCCCAATGCTGCATGCATTGGTATAGGCGTACTTCAGATGGGTTAGTGATCCCATCACCTTTTTGTGGGCATGGGCCCTAATTCCTACCTGACCATTCCCAGGTGCTTCCATGATTGCTAAACCATCAACAAACCTTGACTCTGTTTTCCATTGTATCTGTCTCCCATCTCAACTGAGATGGCAGAGTGTGAGGCTTTGCTAGCACACCATCCTACATGACCATTCCCCTTTGAATCCTGTCCAAAACCCTTTCTATAAGCCCTGCTACCACTCACCCTCTTGTCACCCCATGGCTCATCTATAGCGGGCCTGGTTTTATGAACTTTCCCTTAAAACCTAGTTTAAAACCCTGTCAGTGAGCCCTGCTAACTCCTCACCAAGAACCCTTTCTCCCCTTGGTTTGGTTCACCTCCATCTTTGGCCAGTAGGCCTGGTGACATGTAAACACCCCCATTGTCAAAGAACCCAAAATTCCACCAATGGCACCAGCCTCTGAGCCATGTGTTAAACAGTTGTGCTTTCCTGTTCCTTTTAGCGTTCCCCAAACTGAAGGAATAGAAGAAACCACCTGTGCTCCCAATCCCCCAACCATTTAGCCCAGTGCCCTGAAGTCCCTTTTTATTGCCTTGGGACTTTCCTTGACAATCTTGTGACTACTCACCCACATGACTAGTAGTGGTAGTAATCGGAGGGCAATGTCAGACCAGGAAGTTTCCTGGTCATATCCCTAATCTGGGCTCCAGGGAGGCAGCAGACATCCTTGTGGGAGGGGTCCCGCCAGCATATAGGACCCTCAGTTCCCATTAGAAAGTAATCTCCTGTAACAATTACCCTCCTCTTGCTCTTAACAGAAGCAGTCTTAAGGCATGGAGCTGACTGCTTTGGCAACTCCCTGGATCAGGCTCTGTCAACATTCTCATTTCCCTGGTCCTATAATTCCAGAGCCAAATCTGTCCCATAAGGGCACCTGGGAAGGTGGGGAAGGTTTGGAGGGGACTCGCCTGAGCAGGGAGAAGGTCTTCTGTTCCACCCCCCATCTTCTCTGAGGTCTTCTCCTGCCTGGTGGCAGGAGAGCAGGGGAATCTCTTATTTCCTTTGGAGCCTTCATCTGCTGTCTTCACCTCAGGTACGTTAGGGTGTGGCTCAGCCAATCTATGTTCCTCTCACACTCCCTGATACTCTTTAGTCTTTCCACTTCCTCCTTCAGCTCTACAATCATGCCAAGTAGCTCACTGACCTGGTCACACCTCACTCAGCGAGTCTCTCTGCCACCCTCCATTATGCACTCCCTGCAGCCGGAGAAGTGAACAGCTGTGTGTCTGTGTAGGACCTTCATCAGGGTCACCACATTTCTTGCAACAGAGTGAAAATGCAGTGAAAACCATAGCTGACACCCTTCTTGGATGGTATTTGTTAAGATAGACCTGGGAAGGGGACTGCGCCCTCCCTGCAAGGCCTGCTGGTGCAAACTGCTGCACCACACCCTTTGGATTTGCCACGCCCTGTTTGCCCACCCCATTCACTCCCTAGGGCCTGCACTTTTATGTGAGGGATGTTGGGCCACTGTCACTCTGGTCTCTGTCCATGCTGAGGCAGAGCCATCCCCTATGGGTCAGGACCTGTTACAGCCCGGTCAGGGCAAGGAGGAAGCCTCTCTCTGTCCCTGTGTTTTGGTTGCTGTGGTTTCACCGCAGAGTCGCACATCGCAATTCGTCAGGGTCCCTCCACCTCAGAAACTGCATTAATATGGAATATGGATCTGGAATATGAATCACCAGAATTATGGAGATTTCCTCTATATTTTCACTAATTCTAACACTTTATTATGAGAATGCTGTTTTCAAACACCATTGTGCAAGTGAGTAGCAAGGACAGTTATATTTAACAAGAGGTACTTTAAAACTCATACATTCACTCCACTTTAAATATCTTGGGGCAAAATATTGTTTCTCCATGAATTTACTCATGGTGTGTCTTACAATAACTTCCTCCTTCAACGTAGTTGTGGGAATAAGATTTGTCTGTAGCTACTGGGATGCACCAACCATATATTCATATATTTATAACTGATCTAGAGTTCAAAATGCATCACAAAATCTGTAAGAGGGAAATAAAAAAATAATAACTTAAAAAAAAAAAAAACAGCAGCCTGATCCTGGGGCAGGAATGGGGCAGGGAGGGCACTGTTCACTGGAGGGTTCTTGTTCATTGCCTTCCCTGTGAAACTGATACTTGTTAGAGGCAATTTAGCAACCTAGCAGTGCCAAACTCTTCTTGAGTAGAAATCTTTGCTTCACAAAACTGCCCAATCTGCTATTCCCTACTACTCTTGTTTTCTTAAAATACACGGTAGCTCTTCTGGAGGCTAGTAAAGGGCTATAGGGATTATGATACATGTTCAGGGAAATATAATCCAATTAACACTTCAGCTGCTGTTCCACTAATGTTTGAATACATCTGTCACACTTGATTGTTTGGGTTTGTTTTTCTGTAACAAACAACAGACACCTATCAAACTGTTTAAGTACCCTGCTTTCAGATTTTACTAGCTCTTATTCCTACAGGGCTTCACAGGATAAAAATCAGACTAGGCTTATATGTTGCCTTTTCTACTTAGGTATTGCAATCAGAACATGTTTTTCAAATGGAAAATAAAATGAAAGGCAATTCAGTAAAATGATGCTGAGAAAAAAAGGGTTACACTCATTTAAAATATGGCCTATGGAAAAAGTAATGGGGGGACACACTTAATTCTTTAACTGGTTTGCTCTTCTCAAAGCTCAAAACTCTCAGAGCTACTTCCCACCTCATTATCAACTTTGACTGAAGGCAAGATAAACAAGCTGAACAAGACAGACTTCACAAATTCTCACCAAGATGTTTCCTTTTACCTGACTAGTTAGGGACAGCTTTAGTCAAATGGTCATCATTTTTCAAAATTTCCACAGGAAAGAGGCATTTTTTACCTACATTCTTAGCACAGATTCAGGGGCATTTCACTCCACTACAGCTGCTTCTGTGGAACAGGGCACACGCTTGCCCCCAACGTATAAGCAGCAGCACATCCCTTGAAGCTGAAATCAATGCAGGTTTTTAAAACAGTTTTAGTTTCTGTGACTGCTTGTACCTGACAAGTAAAAAAGCTTCAGTAGTTTTCATCTTATAAAGACAAGGCATCAAAAAGGGATGGATCTGCATTATCAACCCAATTTCTTCCATACAAAATTTTTCCCAAGTGCAGAGGGAATGTACGCCTCTGTCCTCTTCATAAGACAGGCAGTACACAAGCAATACAGCGATGTTCTGTTCCTCTCCTGAACTCACCCTCTGCTGTCATTAACAGTGGTTAAAAAACATGTCATATTAACTAACTTGGACATTTAGCTTTTTTAAAATCAGCAGCAAAAAGCCATACTGTTAGATAACATTAAGAAGTAACTTCCCAATACAATATAATAGGTTTCACAACTATACTATTCTCTAATTTAAGAGAGTACAGATGGTGTTCCAGCCATATGCTACTAAGAATTGCTATTTCTCCCAGACAAAGAAATTCAAAAGTACTAAGAGAAAGTGTTGGATAAGGAGAAGATGAAGGCGATACTGCAAATGTTCATTTAGCAATTCAAAATGAACACAAGAGATGTGGTGAGACAGTGCAATTACTAGATGATCCCACAAGTGTACCAACTCACTGCCTCTGCCTCACCCCCTAAAGAAACGCAAAAAATTACCACATTGCACCAGAAACTAAGAAATTCTTCTTGGTCAGATATACTTTGGTGAAATAATCTCAGATAATTGTTAACATTATTTTATCCCTTATAACATAACAATTCTTCGGAAATTACCGTATCTGCTTATGTGAGAAAAAAAAATTCGACTTCCTATGAACTTTACAATGTGGTCTCCCTCTCACTCATCATAAGGCATCAACGTATTTTTTACTATAATAATTACTAGTCATCCTTTTTATTATCCCCCAAGTTCCATCTGGATCACAGTTTTTATATGATTCAGACATAAATGACAACAAATGAGACTGTAGAACTTTCAGAGACATCAAGTGAGGTTAAGTTATGAAAATCTGAACTTCGCACAATTTACTTTTTATTTGCTTCTGCAAGTTAGCAAATACATACAGCCAGTGAAACACCATAAACAGATGTTATGGTGTGCATGAGCTGGGATACCATTCTAGAGGGATGGCACATTGCTTAAGACCATACATATTAATGAAATTAGATTAAACAACACAGACTAATGATTTCTTGGATCCTTTTTTCTGCTCATGAAAACGCTCTACTCTTTGTGATTATTAGGATAATTTTGAAGATCACTTAATTTTCTGTTTATGGAAAAATTGTCTGGCTCACAAGCAAGATCTATTATCTTGCCTTTCTAAAACCTTGATAGATATGTTACAGAGAGAGACCTCTATTTGTAAGGGCAGTCTCTCATGCATCCTATTCCCAATACTCCTTGTCAAGGAGAACACTTAAGAGTGGCTTTTGCAACAATCATTTAATGAACATTTCAAAATAACTTCAGTAAATGGATATTAATGTATGTCAAACTTTCTGCCCAAAACAAATGATGTTAAAAGTTAAATCCAAATAGAATTATTACCATGAGGTTTATCATATCAGCTCTGCTTATACTCCAAAATCAATAGCCCTGACCTCAGAAGAAAATATTACTGCCAGTAAGCTTTACTGGTTGCATAATGGTCAAGAAGTCAATAATACAAAAACAGAAAACACACCTCACCTCAGCATAATTATATTACACAGATCCATAAGTCCATCTTCCCTTTCCAAGAAACAAAAAAGGTGACCTACCAAAGCAGCAAATAAAAAAAAAGGCACTGTGACACTATACAGTTAATCACTTTTGCAGTGCCCCTGTGCCTTTTCTCAGAGGCATCAGCATGGTATCATAGAAAGAAAGCACACAAGTTGATTTTGTGGATGGAGCATAGTTAGTAGTGTAAGCTTTTGGGCTCCAGCAATCTGTGTATCATCTATGAAAAGGGGAAGAAAAAACAAGAACAGACAAACAACAGATAAGCTTGTTTCAGAAAATGAAGGTAAGGATGATGTGACTTCCAACACATACAGATGCATATATGCATGACAGGATTTCTAGGATGTCTCCAAAATGTAATTAATCTAATTATGCTTATAGTTAAGCACAAGTGTTGATTAAGGGAGCTCTGTCAGATTCAGATATAATTAGCATAACATGAAAAAACCTTTGCCTTTGGGAAAGGCAAGGAGAAAAGGCAAAGTTCTAGATACAACATCAGAATATAGACATGCACAATTCATAATCCTAAACACAGTTTAATGGGCAATTGTATATTTTCTTGCTTTTTGGAAAAACCTGTGTGGGCCTGGCAGATGCAGCAGAAGAGAACAGTAGCCTGGGGCTGAACAGTTTCCTCAGGGCATCCAAAAAGGCATGAACCACCTGTGGTTAGACAAATTTTAGTCTCACTCCCAGTGATTAAAGAAAGTGTCATCTGACTTGACACAGCACCAAAGACCTGAATAACTGGACTACTTGAAAGTAGCATTTCTTCCATTTCAATTACTTACCCATTTTCTATCCTCACTTTCCTTCCACCTTACGTATCTTCAAACAACTCCTTTTGTAAATACATGATGGAACACACACTGCAAATTTTTTTTACAAAACTTTATTTAAGTAACCAAAAAATGTTGAAATAGAAGTCACAATTCACATAATTTTTGTTAGCACTAATGATTAACAAAATCAACAGAACCGGAATATTAATGGCCTTCCATCTCTGGCTCTCAGTTTTCAGGTCAATCAACATCTGACCGAGTGGGGTGAGGGGAGAAAAAGATGTAATCTGTATAACTGCACTTGAGTGTTACCAAAGATATTGATACAACTAACTTACCCTAAAATTCATAAATGTCTACTTTATAAATTCTGTAACTCTAGCAGAAGACTGTCAGTTACTTCATCTCTCAACCTACAGTAGGAAACATCTGGTATTTACACAAGCTGCAGTGATGTCATTCTAATTTTTATCAGTTCTAGGAAAAACAAAATAAGAAAATTAAGGACATTACCCTACTTAAAAGCGAATTTTTAGCTAAGAAGAAAGGGTCACTATCCTCAGGACTAGTGAGAAAGAACAGAAAACCAAGTGACACTGTAATTTCTAAGTATGCAGACATTTTTTCCAGCCTGCTGAAGAGGAAAGGCATGAAAAAGAGGAAGACAGGGAGGAGTGGGAAAGGAAAGTCTCCTCGCTGAGAAAAAAATATTATTATTCTGAGCACAAATACATTTGGATACTTTCTAATTTACAATTCTACATAAAATATGATAATGAGAACACCCAAAGACTTTGTTTCCACGCCTATAAAACTTACGAAGACCTGAGAGGATGAAGAAAAACAGGTGCTGCAATGCAGCTTACTACTGTTGTACAAAATACAAAAATCACTTTTCCCTAATAATCCTAGAATAAATTAAAAAAATATATACCTATAAGGGATTATCAGAGGAAAGAGATCTTAAAACAGGAGAAATCATGCATTCTGGTAAGCTGGCAAAGCAACACAACCTATATGGAAGAGGTTCAGGAAATCAGTAAATTCTACAAATATTTTTATTACAAATTGCACAGAAAAAAAACTTCCTAACCACTTTATTCCACTCAATGGCTAAAATGACTTTTGCAAGACTTTGTACCCTTTCTCATACTTCCATTAAAATGGAAAACTGAAAAGAAATTGCCCAGGAAGCTCACTGCACTTTGTTCTAGAAATACAGAAGAATATAATTTTACTCTGTTTTGAAGTTATTTATTGATTCTTCCAAACAACACCCATTCTATGCTGCTGACTAATTCTCAGCAAATAAATTAATTTTGCAGAAGACCCTATCACAGATATAGGGAACACTGATAATAGTATTTGGTTACCCAGTTTTTGTGACCTACATACCTTCTGGCTGTTCTTGAAGCTTTGCATTCCACTGTACACGTTCTAGCTGAGGCATTTGACAAAAGAACCTCCAACCCCACTAACTGGTCTTAACTTTAATGAAATTGTGAGAAGATACGGCAAAAAGAGTCAAATAAACCATACGGCACATTTCAAAGCCTATGTTCTGCTAAAACAGTCAAATACATTAGTGCAGCTTTTCAAGTCTAGCTGCCCAGCATTCTTCGATAAAAATAAACATAAAGGAAGATTAGGACTGAAGCTGTGTGAAATAGCTATTAGTATACATTTTATTCATATGGAGAAAGGACAATCTCACAGAACCATGGTGCTTAAAACTGAAAAAGTGGCTAAATTATCTAAAGAAGTATATAAATTACCACCATATTAATGCATCCATTCTTTTTTAAAATAATAATACTTATTAATACTAACAATAATAATATTATAAATATTATCATGACCATTATCACTATTATTTTTTAAATGTACTCCAGTTGTTATGTTACGGATGACAGACAAAATTTAGTAATGTCAAATATGAAAATAATGTCACACTTAGTTGGGTAGATTTCCCTTTCAGAAAGAATACCAGTGATTAATACTACTTTTCATTAAGAATATTTATGTGAACCACAGACACACAAACCATATTACAAGTTACAAGTAATATATTATTTGAAATATTTTTTTTTTTTTAAATTTACCAATATCTACAGAATTGCAGAGAATTACCAGAGTGTAAAAAGATATGTAGGACATTTCAGTAATAATTATTTAACATTGATCAAGCCTCTCCCAGTACAGTCCTCCCACTACAGGAATTTTACAGGTCTCAAAACAGGTTTCAAGTCTGACTTCTTATGCTATGAACTCTAATACCCCAGCTACACGGACAGTTAAGGAGTCAGTTTGTACTAGTAATGCATGATCATGATTACATTTTTCTGTTATGGTCAAAACTCACAATAATTAACAGCTGAAAATCTGCACACTTCCTTAAGGAAAAAAAAAGAAAAAAAAAAAGATATTAAGAAAAATATCGGCTCTAATTTCATGATACTATTATGATTTTTATTATTTCTGATGAAGACAAGCACTCCTTATGGTTTTCCAGCTCTCTGAAGAAGTCTGAGGATGCCAGATGGCATCCTCATGTCTGCAATAAGAAAAAGAAAGCAGCTTATGCAGACATGGACAGTTCATATGGTTTCTTTGAACCTTTCCCTTGAGAACTAATACTGCCATCAAGCTCTGCATAACTCTACATCACAGTACATTCCTTTCAACGTAAAAGAAAATATTTCAAGAGAGCATCATCCTCTAGGATTTTCTCTGTAATTTGTAAATTGATGTGATGGGCATCTGTATGTCCTTCTATCCAAACAGACAGCAGTTCAAACATAGGTTTTTTTATCTTTTTATTGTCAGCAGTCTGTAGCCACCCAAGTAAGAGTTACATCATTGCTCTCTTACATTTATGCGCAGGTATTGGAAATATGCTATACTTCATCAGAAGTTGAACACAAAACCTGAGTTTAAGGTTAAAATGAAGTCTTTCACAGTAGATTAAAAAATTGCACTGTCAACATTCTTATTCTGTTTGGAAAAAACAAACCTATCTTTAGTCTACAAATTAATATGCTATGTTAAACCTATTTACAATATGGAGGACTACTTTTTTTTTGCTAAAGACAGAAAAAAAAAACACTTTTGGTTAAAAGAGTGAGGAGAATAGAAAGCTGAACATGAATTCCTTTAGATTATGTCCTATATAGTACAGGGCCTGCTGAGACTTGCACCACAAGGAAGGATACATCCTACGAGTGTAGATGGGTGGAGAGAGAGAATGCGTCAAAGCTCTAGAGCAAAGTTACTTCGCCTGACATACTCCCACATTGACTGCTGAAGTGCTGAGAGTCTGAAAAGCACTTTACTTCCAGACTAGACATAGATGCAATTGTTCTTATGCGGCTACATCTACTGCAGTAACCTTAGGAATTACAGCTTCTCTGACTGTCTGGTGTACACTTCCAACCTGCTGCCACCAGAGGACCCTTATTCAGGTTGGTCACCTTAAATCAATCATCATAAAGCAATTGTTCTGTCACCTTTGAGAAGCTCACCAGCTGGGAGGTTTCTTCAGCACTCTGAAAATATGTATTAACTTTTCTCACACAGTTTCAGTAATAACTAGATCAGCTAAATAGTCTCCCAAAACAATAGCTCATGAGTCCTCATGTTTACAGACCAGGTAATGACCCTTGCTGAACAGTTTCCTTTCCAACCCATCTTTCCACTGTGAACAGAAAGTGTAAGCATTTAACATTTCACTGCCAGATAGTGTTACACATACTTTGCAAAGCTAGGTATTGTAAAACCAAACAAGAGCAACAGTTTGGGGAAAGAGTAATTTCTTGATGGCCATTGTGTATAGTTACTTATTTTTTTCATTCAGAAAAGCAGAATGCACCATATGCATCAAAATGTCCACCTTACCTTTTGAAAAGCGATCTTCAAACATACTTATTTCAGCTTAAATTCAGCTTAAACAGCGTTTCAGCTTTTCACAATGAGACGTGACTTAAGCATGGGACTGACTGTCATAATTTTTCCACCACAGTTTATCTGCACAAAGTTTGGTAGTACGTTGGTATATTAAGTGACTAATACTAATGTAGTAAATACATTTAACTTTATCTACTGCAAGCTCATGCAGGTGTGAGGGATTTTATTAGTAAGAATTTCTACAATAAGCACACGTTAGATGAATTAATCATTCATTCCCTGCAGACTGCTTATATATTTCATCAGGCCATTATCTGATCTGAATAATAAGAAAAACTGCCTAATAAAACACATTACTGCTGACACATGCAACTTTATTCAATCAACTGTGTATGTTCACAGCAAGAGGTCTTTTTTAAGTCTCTGTTGTTTTTCTGAATTAGATTGACCTCATTTGGCATTTTCCTGTATCAAAAAATTTTTATCAATATTTTAGACACATATATGATCAAATACAATATGTATCTAACTTAATAACCAGGTCATTTCTCACAGCAGCAAGTACTAATTACAGCAAAAGTAGAGTATGTGTCAAGTCATTTTTCATATAGATATTGAAGCATTGCCAAGAGATATCCTAGATCTAAAGAAAAGCCAGCAGACAAGTAACAAAGAGTATGCTACAAACTGATAAAGCCATTAAGTATGCTGCGATTCAATCTAAACTAACTAATGTAGTTCCTATCTCATTAGCCTTCTATGTCTTGTAATCTTCTATCTTTTATTGCAAAAATAGGCTCTGTGTTATGCATTCAACATTGTGTGCTGAATGTTTGGGACCACCTAACAGAACAGAAAAGCTCAACCTAATGACTTCTCTGTGTGCAGTCTAAAAACAGTTCATGCATATGATCTGGATGTATTATTTTAATGCTTTGCCCACAAGGCGCACAACACAGCAATAAACCATGTAAAAAGTTACCTACTCAAAAAGAAAAATAATAAAAAATAAAAAGGCATTTCATTTTAACTGAAAGATAAATTCATAGTATTAAAACAGTAACAGGAAGATTCCTTACTAACCCAACAGATGTGTTATCTTTTCAAGTTCCCAAGTTCATGAGGTATTTTTTTTGTCATAAACATTAATGTCAATTACCCAAGGAGTACTGTGATGTAGTATCAGTCACCCTGATTCACTGTCTCAGTCAGAACTTGTAGCTTATGCTTTGCAATTATTCCTAGCTTTAAGATTATGAATACCTGAAGGCAACTCTGTATGTTACCCTTTTGCTACTGCAGATTGAGCCTCTCCTGCTTGTGTCACATTAATTTTTTTAATAAATTTTGTCTCACTACCTTTGCTATTGTGACATAAAGTAATTTCTTTACTTCACAAAAAAAAGCATTTAATTTGACCCTAATAAACTTTCATTTCTGGAGACATGTATTAGCTTTGATTGCTTTTGAATCACACCTTAAAATGCGTATAAATTTCACATTGAGATGATGAATAAAATGCACACGTAAAAACATGTTTAAAACCTTCTAATGACACAAGTTAATTTTTATTAGGTAAACAGGAAAAATATAATACCTATGAGATTGGAGTTGTGTAGTTTATTCCCACTGCCAATTTATTATTATGGAATTGTACTGTAAAATAGACAGAAATTGTCAAAAATTTGAAAAGATGTAAGTTTATTTTACTTAAAATCAAATCCATGCCATCCTTGCAATAGACACACTAACATATGAAGAATTTAAATCCAAGTTCATCTGGCAGGAATAGAGAAAAAATGCTGAAATGTTATTGATTCCTTCAAGTATATTCAAAACACCTGACTCAACTATATTTCTACTGACTTAACACAAAGGTTTTCTTTAGGTATTAGCAAACATAAGCAGATATTTTCATTGACATACTTTTCATCCTTATTGTTTCCCTCTACCTAAGGAACGGTTAACCCTCAACTACTAGTAATACTAGCCATTTCCTCTACCAGAGATGCTGCAAATGTCGATAATGGGTCCACTGTCCCAAGAGACACAATGCCTGCAAAAGTTCACCTCTCCAGATGCACATATATTTAGTTCTACATAACACCTAACAGCAGACTTTTCATTACATACCTTTATTTGATCTTTGTACCTTTCATCAACTCTACAGCTCAGTCAGAAAACCTCAATCCTACTGTTCAGGAAGCCCTCTTAAATAAGTTTATTTTTCTGTATCTCCTAGATCTTTCACACCTATTTTAAAAAGTGCCACCAGTAAAAGTCCTGTAAAAGCACTTAAAAAGGAAAGCTGTTGTCTGGAACAGTCATCCTTATTAGGATAAATGATATACATACATCTTATACATATAGAACTTTATGAAATATCCAACAACTTCAGAAATGGACTACAAATGCTTACAAATAAATGCAACAAAAACACCTCTGGTATCCATAATCCATGTGCATTGTACTTTAAATTGAATGCCCTGTCACCTGGCATTATTTAGCAGGTCACACCATACTGTAGATCCTTCCTGAAAGAGTATCTCTTTGTCTGTGATCTCCCACATATCTATACTCATACTAAGGTAGATATTACACAATACTTGACACACTCAGTTGCTTTGCACAGGTATTCACCTTGCAATTTTCTATTCTCATAAAACACGAGCAAACCACTTCATGCACTTCTCCCACTGAAAATAGTTCCAGTTACCATAGGCAAGTTCCTCTCTGACCAGAATATTTTGACTTGAAAGCACACACACATATACAAAGATGTATGTGTGCATACGCGTGTGTATGCCAAGAAAAGGTTTCAAGGGGCAGGAGAAGCAACAGAAACCAAGCACAGATTTTTTTTTTTTACTTACTAATGCAGTCCGCCCGGACTTCTTTGGAAACCTGAAGGAGTCTCTGCTTTACCCTCCTGGCAGTCAGGCGCCGCGTTATGCCCCTAGTCCACACAGGCCGAGAAGGAACTGCAAAGACAGAGAAGCACATGCCACATCAGGCAGTTCTGCTTTGGTGGGATCCAGCGCCGCTACCGCTAACTCCCTGGGGGTAGCTCTGCTTTCAGAGCAGACTCCTGCGAAAGAGTCATCCTCTCAAATATATAATTTAATTTTAACCACTGATTGGGAAAAAAAAAAAAAAAAAAAAAAAAAAAAAGCGCCCGGGGGAAAAAAAAACAAAAACAAACAAAACAAAAACGCCCTTTAGAGGCTTCTGCACCGTAAAATGTGCTCGGAAAGGGGGTTGGGGAAGCTGACAGGGAGGGGAGAGGAGAGGTACCTGCAACTCTCTCCGATGAGGCCAGCAGAGAGACAGGGAGGCAGGGAAAGCGAGCGAGGAGAGGGAGGAGAGAGCGAGCGAGGGGTGGGGAAGGGTGGGGAAGAGCGGGGAGAGGAGGGGGGAAGCGTGTGTGTGTGTCTGTGTGTGCGTGTGTAGTGGCTCTAGCTGGGGGCCGAGGAGGTGGGCGGACGATCGCCCCCTCTACCGTGCCGGGCATGGCCGGCTGCAAGCGGGCGGTCCCAGGAAGACGGGGAGGTCCAGGCCGGGGGCGCGCTCCCCGTCTGGCCCCGCGCAGCCCCCCGCCGCTGCTCAGCCCGCTCACCTGCATTTCCTTAACGAGCCACTTGATGGCTGGCACCAGCGGCGGACCCCGGCCTCGCCGCAACTTCGGCGGCCGCGGAGCCGCGTCACCCCCGCGGAGATGGGGAGGTGCCGGCCACAGAGTCCCGCCTCTGGCGGGGACCGTGCTCCTGGCGGGGACCTCGCCGGCAGTTTCCCGCGGAACTTTGAGACCGGCAGCGGGTGCTGGGGTGAGGGAACGGGGGGAAGGGAGTCGGCGGGGCGATGCGCCGCGCCCCCCGTGTGCGCGCCGCAGCCGCGCAGCGAGCCCGGTAGCGGGGCGCGCTTCGCCGCCTCCCTCCCCCAGGCTCTGCCTCCTCCGAGTGCGTTCCCCGGTGTGTGCGAAAGGAGCGAGCGAGCGAGCTCCTCGCTATTAATAAGCCCTATCCCCACCTTCCTCCTCCCCCTGGGAAAATAATTAATAATGCATTAAAATAATGCACCTTCAAAGCCACCGGCTGGCAATAAAAATAAATAAATAAATAAATTTCCACCCCTTAAGAGAGCACTGCTGTGGATGTGGTGGCGAGACACGTTTTCCTATCGTTCACACCCAAGTGTGAGCACAAATTAATGCTTCTGGTATTCCTAAATCCCCTTCCCCTACTAGGGCAACTATCATTAACACCATCAAAGAGAAAGTCTCTCTCCGAAGCTGAGCGGAGACACTAAGTCCCCGGGTGGCTGCTGTGGCTGGGCTGCAAGATGAGCTCCCCCCCACACTCCTTTCGCCCCAAACCAATCTCGTCGCTTCTCCTCCTCTTTTGCTTATAGCGGTGGGTTAAGCATTGCGTTTGGCCCTTTTAGTGTTTTCCCTTCTGTTCCTCCCCTGACGGTAGTTTATGTGTTTTAAATAAAGATTTCATTCTGCCAACCCGCAGGAAGCTTTTAACAAGATGCAGCTGAGCGTGTCGATATCTTATATCTTTTTACTGCTGCTCCGGCGTGTACATCAACTCCAAACTCATTTCTTTTCTTCGCCTGATACTGTAGCATCTCGGAGACGGAGACGGCGGCGGCGGCAGCACCAGCACAGCGCTGCTCCCGAGGGGCACTTTTACATTGCCCTCAAAGTATCTCCCAGCAATGAGTGCCGTCGGTGTTCCCCCCTCCCACCCTCTTCTCTACAGCAAAATGCTGGGGTGATTGCTGTAAGATTTCCGGTTCTGCTGATAACACTACGCAGTCTGAGAGCAGACAGAATAAGGAGGGTGGAGCTTTTCTTTTTGTTTAAAATACAGTTTTGGGTGTGCGTTATTTTTAATTAAGATTTTTCCAGAAATAGATCGCATCGAGATTTAATTTAGGAAGGTATTTCTAAAGCTGGTCAATACCGTCTTCCACGAGGAACATTTGCAATCATTTGCCTCCCCAGAATGCTGCGCAACTGCTCTTCACAGGCCTTAAACTGTTTACAAAAGACTAAAAAAGGGATTTTATTGTTCTTGTGTGTGTTGCAGGGTTTGTTGTTTGGGCTTTTTAAAAAAAAAAAATAATTTCATCTGCATTAAAACATTGTTCAGCATGCTGGCTACCCCTATTTATTGTTTTTTAGGATACACTATTTTTTATTATTATTTTTTTCCCTTCCGGGATGTTTTGAATCAAGGTTTTTTCTTCCCATGGTACGTGTTTCCTCACCTCTAGCTGTGCAGGTCTAGCTTGTCGGTCCCCTCCCTGCTACTCGGCTAGTCCTGAGCCACAGCCACCCCCTGAGGTTCAAGCACCAGGTTAAACACACCAAACGAGAGTCATCGCGCGGGCCTAAGGCTCCCCAAAAGCAGAGGGGCCCTTGGCGAAGGCTACGAGGTGAAACATCCCTACCAGCTGCTGATGGAGCGTGACCACGGCAGCCCCACGTCCCGCTCCGCCCGCTCCAGGGCCGCCCTCGCCCCGCTGCCGGGCGCGGCGGAAGGCGGCGGAGCGCCGAGAGCCGCGGGAAGCGCGGGCGGGCGCCGGGCGGGCGCCGAGCAGGAGCGGGGCGCCACGGGCAGGGCGGGCCGGGCTCGCCCCGAGGAAACCTCTCGGCAGCAGGTCAGGGGAAGCACTCAGCCGCCAACCCAAAAAAGGGCTGGCTAGGAGCTCCCCATCCTAAAAGTGATAGAGGGCGCATTGTCTGCTCGCAGGTGTTGTTTCAGCACCAGGTTGGATGGATGGATGGAGAGCTCCTGTCAGGACTGGTACAGTGCATTGCCGCTTTTTATTTAACGTTCACTACAACTGAATTTGACCTAGTTTGAAGCATGAACATTCAGAGTTTGGGGAGCAGGAGGGAGGGAAAGAGGAAAAAAAAAAAAGAAAAATGCAAAAATATTTCCCCTCTCCCCACCTTTTTCTTGTTTTACAAAAAAAGGAGACTGAAAATCGTTGTGATTGTAGAGTGCACCTTTATTGAGACAGGGCAACAGAGCAAATTAAGGATTTTTTCCCAGTGGTGCTTTCCCCTTTGGTGGAACGCTGGTGAGTGTTGCTTTAATTTACAACTAAATATGGCATCAGCACTGTTTGCAAAACTGATTTTATCTATACAGTTAAACTGCTAAATGTTATAGAACAACAAGTTTTCTAACATCTTCATACTCTTTAATAAAATTGGAACTATGTATATTTCATTCTTACTTATCTTTTGGTTTTCAGGTTTTCTTTTTTTTTTTTTTTTTTTTTTCTTCTACATAGAGTTCTCAAGCTTACTATGTCTTTTTCCTAATTTTCACTGTGAATTTCTTTAAGGAATAAATTCCACAATTTGCAATATATTAAAATATATTACCTTTCATGGGTACTGAAGTTTTGTACACTATAGTATAGTATAAGATCACTCGGCCATAAGTTATGTGAAGCCTGAATGAAGGACCCACTCCACATGCTCAGCATTAAATAATGCTTTTTTAAAGTTTGGGAAGGCTGGGGTGGATTCAACATTAGAAAGTATTGCGAAGTTGATCACATGAGAGCAATTGGGAGAAAACCCAATGGGATGAAAAGTCACTTAGAAGTAAACAAGAAATAAAACCAAGAAGTTCCAAACATTAATTTAGAAAGAAAATTATACCAGAACTAGGAAAATCTCCAGGCTGCAGCGTCTGCCATATTTGATGACACCTGTCATTTGAAATAACTAAGTTTAACACAAAGCCAGCACTGCAACTATGCCCAACTAAGATAAAGAGGGAAATGTGATTGCGTATCTGCTTTTTAAAAAATGAGGGATAGTACTAAATAAGCTGTGTTATATATCACTAGCACTTCTTTTTGGGCATAATCTGTTTGTTTGTTTACAAGCTAACCATGAAAATTATGGCTGAGGCTGCGCATTTTAAAAAAAATGATGAATAAGCCTGTGCAAAGGAAAAGGCGAGCATGGGCAAACTGCAAGCCTGATGGTTTTAAGATGCAAAATACCACTTCATTTCACATCCACTGTTACGTCTCTGCGGGCACACATGCTTCTTATTTTCAACCAGCTTCAATCCTCAGACTTCTGAGTTACGTGGACTAACATATCGAAAGAAGAGAAATAGATGTTTTTATAGGAAACATTTATAACTACAATGAACAAAAAGAGGTTGAATTAAACCATCGCAAAATAGAAGTTAGGAGAGAATAGGAACAGAAAATACATGTGAAAGAACACAGCAAGAAATCCTTTGTGAAATTCCTCCTGAGTATTTTTTCCCAAGGCAGAGTCTACCGTCTCTGGCAAGAAACTGAGGAAATGACTCAGCAATTGTAATGACCTGGAAGGTGAAAAAGGACAATTCCTGCAAAGATCAGGTGCCAGCAAGCAGCTTTGAAGCCCTGATATCTTCATGTCATTAATTTGTGTAATGCAATTTAATGAGCACAAGCTCCCCACAGCTGTACCTTCCTTATTCACATTGGTCAGAACTAAACACTTTATTCTAAGGGAAGAAGGAAAACACTCAAATGATGTACTGCACTTGTCTAGTGTTAATATACTTTCCCAATAATCCTATATTAGAATCATAGAATCTTTAAGGCTGGAAAGGACCTGAAAGATCATCAAGTTCCAGCTCCCCTGACATGAACAGGGAAATCCACCACTAGACCAGGTTGCACAAAAGCTCATCCAACCTGGCTTAAAAAACCTCCAGGGATGGGACATCAACAACCTCCCTGGACAACCCATTCCAGTTCCTCACCACCCTTATAGTGAAGAATTTCTTCCTAATATCTAAACTAAATCTCCCCTCTTTCAGTTTAAAACCATTACCTCTTGTCCTATCATTGTCTTCTCTGATGAAAAGCCCCTCCCCAGCTTTCCTGTAGGCCCCTTTCAAGTACTGGAAGGCTGCTATAAGGTCTCCCCGAAGCCTTCTCTTCTCTGGCTGAACAGCCCCAACTCTCTCAGCCTGTTAAGCAGACAGGTGAAAAGGTGACAGGGAAAAGATTGTATGTATTATTTTCTCACTGTGCACAAAACATAACTGCTCATTGTTCAAAGTCTGTGTCTGTATGCTACCCATAATCCAAACCTGCATATGATAAGAGAAATTGAGAAATAATTGCATGTCTATACATTAATCACCTTCTTCACAAAAGAAAAGACATCTAACTTTGAGAAGTTGTTTCCTATCTTTGGATCTCAAGGTGCCTAAAATTGTACTTGTTGCAATAATATTTGATTTTTAGATAGATTAAATGGAGTTCCTTTTCATAAAAAGGACTAGATATGCTCTCGAGAGTAAAATATCTCACAGGTCATAAAAGGATTTTTTTTCTGGGAAGCACTGTAGCTCAAGGAGTCTGACAGAATGTATTAAAGAAAAAAGTATTATTTTATTATAAGACAGTCCTATTTTTATAACTATGTTTAGTTTATTTAATATATTAAAAAACTAATAGTTTTTAAAACTATTTTTATTAACAATGTTAATGTCTAGAAAAACACCCATATCTCCAACTGTATGTAATTTATAATATTTTGATAAAACTACTTGTATCTGATAGTATTTCTGTTTAAAAAGTTTAAAAAGAAAAACAAATACTTCAAACTGAGATGCTATACAAGATGTTCTTCTTTTTTTTTTTTTTTTTCTTTTGATAAAAGGACTAAATGAGGGTTTGGATCCCTGCTACTGAGACAGTATTTCTTCCTATATGGCTGAGTGCCATAATTTTTCTTCATTATTCTTGACCTTGTTTGTCTTAACAGTCTCACACTGCACAAAAGAATTGCATCTGTTTTTAATAACATCAGGTGGAAATCTTGAACAGTTAAACTGTAGAGTCTGGGTCAGTGTGTTTGGACCTAACAGTTTAAAGTTAATTCCCTGTGTCCCTGTGTTAATTCCCTCTTCCTAAATCACAGAATCATAGGTCATCTAGTGAAGCATTCCCTACAGTGCTCAGGGACCTTTTTAACTAGATCAGGTTGCTCAGAGCCTGCTCAAGCCTGACCTTGTATGTTTCCAGGGATAGGGCCTCCACCACCTCTCTGGGCAACCCGTTCCTGTGCTTCACCACCCTCATAGCAAAGAACTTTTACTCTGGATCTACCCTACTCTAGTTTAAGGCCATTGCCCATCTTCCTGTCACAACATGCCGTTGTAAACAGGCCCTCCCCAGCTTTCCTGTAGGCCCCTTTCAGGTACTGGAAGGTTGCTATAAGGTCTCCCAGGTGCGTTCTTTTCTCCAGTCTGAACAACCCCAGCTCTCTCAGGCTGTCTTCACAGCAGAGGTGCTCCAGCCCTCCAGTCATTTTAGTGGCCCTTCTCTGGACTCATTCCAACAGGTTCACATCCTTCTTGTGTTCAGGACTTCAGAGCTGGACACAGTACTCCAGGAGGGGTCTTAGGAGAGTGGAGTAAGGGGGAGAATCACCTCCCTTGGCCTGCTGGCCATGCTTCCTTTGATGCAGCCCAGGATGTGGTTTTCCCCCTGGGCTGCGAGTGTACATTGTTTTCTCGTGTCCTACTTTCTATCTGCCAGAACCCCCAAGTCTCTTTCTGCAGGGCTGCTTTCTATCATAAAATCTCCAGCCTGCACTGATAGCTAGGATTGCTCCTATGCAGGTGCAGGACCTTGCATTTGCCCTTGTTGAACTTCATGAAGTTCACGCAGTCCCATTTCTCTAGCTTTTCTGGGTCCTTCTGGATAACTTCCTGTCCCTATGGTGTATCAACCCCACCAGTCAACTTGGTGTCATCTGCAAACTTGCTGAGGGTGCCCTTGATCCCACTGTCTGTATCACTGACATAGATGTTAAACAGCAGTGGTCCCAGTATGGATCCCTAGACTAGACTAAATGACTATTTAGGCACTTATGTTTGAATTCATAGCACTGCTGTCTCTTGTTATTTCACTAGAGCAACAAGCGTTAGTGAAGGAATAAAACTCTTCATTGTGATTACACTGAATGTGATTGGATCTGGCACCTGCTTAATTTTAACCAGGGAGACAAAAAAAGTGAAAACCACCTTTATGTCTTCAGGTCAAAGTAGATTTCTAACCATGAGAGACCAACCTGAAAATCCATATGAAGGACTAGGTATCCAACCTCAGTATAGGTTTGCATTATTATTATTCCTCTCACGGAACCGACTGGTATTAGGTTTGAAACCTTTCTGACTGGACCACAGGTCTAGCCAGTATATCAATACCTACACTCTCACAGGCCTTGAAAAATTTTAAGGATTTCAGTCTTCATTAAAACATGCATTGAAATTTTATCAGATTGTAGTCCATAATGGACTTAGATTCTGGTCTGCAGTACTGAAGATAAAGGAAGATTTTGCCATTTAATTTAGTGAGAACAGGATTGGTCTCCAAATGAGTTCTTAAGCAGAGGACCTGGAAAGAGCTTGACAAGTGTTTCATTAAACCACCCACTGACATTTTGCTTGAGTTTCTTATGTACTTAGATTACAGACTGAAGATAACTAAAGATTCCTGAAATGAAAGGAAAAAACAATGTTGTTCTCACCTTCAAGTCTCTTTTTCCACTAATTCCTACAAGGTATGTCTTGAGCTTATGTTTTATATCCTTGACTAATAAGAAGTGAACTGTTAAAAATGAAGTAAAACTATGAAGATGAGAGAATAAGGTGATGCGTTTGGGAAAAAAAGATGACTGACGGGAGAACTCCTTAAGGCAGATAATGATGTACCCTGTGATAAAAAAACATCGTAGTTCCCTTGCTGGTCTTTTAATAATGCCCTTCATCTCTACTATACTCATGGTTTGCAAACAGAAAAGTCTTTGGGTTTGTCTCTGGTGGAATGTATGTCAGATAAGCATGTTATTTTTAATTTGGGGACTACTGTAATACATGTTGAATTTTTCATACATCAAATTGTATCTTCATCAGTGGTAAAATGTTGCCCTCCTTCTTGGCCTACCCATCTCTGAAAATCCTCCACAAATTAAAATAAAAGCTTTATATCATTGAAATCAATAGATCAAGCGTATGCAAATTAAAATGCCCTGTATATGAATTTTTTTAATGGTTTTAATACATATTAAGTGAAGACTAAAAACTTCAGAGAAAACAATTACTTCAGCGAATTTAAAGGTTCTTTGTCAGAAGCATTTAATAGTGACTGGAAAATAGGAATGCTTATTCTGTATAATTCAATTTCAGGTGAAGAGCTAATGTATTCTCTGTCTTTTTGTTGTTGTTTTTTTTGTTTGTTGCCTTTCTTTTTTTCTTCTTAAAATCTCTCTAAGTTTCAATAGCCTATTTAAATTCATATTTGTTGTCCCTTTGGTGTTTTCTATTACCTCTTGCAACTATAGTTGAGGAAGGGCTGTTTATTATACTCTAGCCTCCTTTATACCTTTCATTGCAGAAATATATGGATATATGCAGATAGGACATTATTCTTAAATTGTAACATACTTCAGGTACAAGTTGTACATAGTACTTAAACTTGGAGTTCTCAACTTCTACTGAAACGTCAGATTAATAATATGACTCAGTCTCTGCAAGTTTTCCATTTATTTCAATATAATAGCAGCTAAACTATTAACAGAGAAGACTATGTAATGTGAAAAAGAATGCAAAATTACAATGTTTCTGGAGTTATCCCTTCAGAGGTAGAGAAATTGGTGTGTTGAGGTGTCACGCAGCAGCTGGTCAGCTACGATGCCTGTACTTCTGTAACATAACTTAAAGACCAAAATAAACATATGGCATTTCTATAAACTTATGCATACAAACTGTACAAATTCCTCTATGAATTATTGCATAGATCTATACAAAACTAACTATGAGTAGAAACTGTCTCACTATTCTTCTAAATCCAGATCACCAGTAGAGTTACTAGCAAAAATTTGACACATATAATGTATACTTTTTAACATGACCAAGAAGAACTATGACAAGTGCAAGATAAGAAAAGATTGGAGGAAGAAAGAAAAAACAAGAAGAAAGAAAAAGAGAGGGAAAAATAGTGGATACACCCACAGATTAATGTAACAGCTGTTTCTTGCTTATGGAAATTACCTTCCTACCAATCTATTCTAATGATTCAGCAGTCTAGAAATCTATGATTTGCAATACTAGATCTATCAGCAGTGAAGGGAAATTTGGATCAAAGTGAAACTTTATTGTAGAGAGAATAGATGAGAGGAACTGTACAGGCTAGGTCTGATTGATCAGTTTTTTCAGCCGTTTGCCATGACATTAGGTAAGAGATCCAGTTTTGCACAGCTATATAGTGCCAGTCCTGGTGTTGGCAAGCATAATGATGGTGAAGCAACATTAAAGCCTATGGATGAGCAGAATTAAATCTAAGGTGACACTTCTGATGGGAAAATACTGCCTAAGAAAGTAATATTTTAAGATGTGATGCAGACTTCACATACTTAATAGAATGGCTTAGAGGTTTTATAGGAAAAATACTATAATAATGTGCCAAAGAAAAAAAAAAATTAAAAACATTTTAATGTTAAAATTCATTAAGCATTTCAGAAGATGAAAATCCCTACTTTTCTAAACAAAGTTCTACAATAAAATTTCCTATTCTTTCTGTATGTATAATCTCAAACACTGGTAGCCTTCCAAAAGGTAAAACTCATAATCAGGAAATAACTCACCCACCCATTCCTCTGTTTTTCTTGATTATTCAGGGTGAAATGCTGTGTATTTCTAAAACTATAGATTTGTAACGCTAACTGACAAAACCAAAAACAAACCTTGGGATTTAAACTACTGTAAACAGAGAACTCATCATACTATGAGGAAACTGGTGCACAGGTCATGGCAGGATCTCACAGATTTTATTTCTTTTACATATTAATGGCAGATCATATTAATTATTGTCCATAAAATTTGAAACCACCTACAGAAGGTAAGAAAAATTCTATTTTCCATCTAATATAATATAATAAATAAATATATTATTTCAAGGTTATAACTTGAAAGTTACACATTTCAAGTAACTTTGATAAACTGAGATGTATTTTGTTTTTGTCTTTCCACTCTTGTGTTTAGAATAGAGTACTATCCATAAATTCTAATATACTTCATCAGATTCCAGATGAGTCACCAATAAATTTGTTTCCTCTGTGATAAAGGGTTCTGAGTATAAAAAGGAAACTGAAGCTGAAAAGAACAGAAGCGGCTTACTAGGAAAACTAAACATTTCTACTCTCATTTTCACTGAAGCTCTACTTGCATTTAACACTAGAAATATCTCTGTATATATTCTTACGGACTGCCTTAGCTATTTAGAATGTCTCCTACAAATTTTTGTGCAATGACAGTAAGGAGACAGTGCAAGGGTACAAACAATGCTTAACTTAAGGAATGTGAGTCGAATCATAAAGTGCAGAGACATACAATGTTATCCATGTTCTGCCAGATTATAACACTTAAACATATCAATAAATTGCCTGATAAATAACCTATTAAGTGCACATTCCAATACTGTTTCACATGTAATAGAAGGTAGTAGGCTTCCCAGCAAAGTTCATACATATGGTGAGACCAGTAGACTGCAACTAAACCACCAGATTCTAAGCCATGAATTTCAAATCGTAAAGTTTAAGATATAATAAAGACAAATGTTTTTATCTCCTACGTCTGTAATTGTTATGTCCTCTACAGTAGCTTCAATAGTGCTAGACCAGATGCAGAACAGTTTTATCAACTCAGAATCAGGTTTATGAGTACTTCCAGGTAAGTTCTCCCAATATCTTAGTTTAGCTTTCAGCAGTCCAAATACTAAGAGAAGAAACTTTTCCATGAAATTGTATAATGGGAGAGTACAGTAAGAGACTGCTTAAAATAAACCAGAATCTCTGGACTATTTAATGACCAGCTCATTCAATTACAAAGAATCGGTAGCGAATGAAACCCTTGCAAATTCAGCTAACTAACAATTTAAATAAATTATGTTTTGAAAAGTTTACAGTGTTTGCAGAAAGAATCTAGGATTGTAGAATCCTGAGAACTGAGTCTTAAATACTCCTAATATTATGTTCAAGATATGGTGACCAAGCAGCTGTTTGTTTTGGTAGCATATGAAATAATGAATATATCCTTCTATTATGATCCATTGTATAGATTTTTTTAAGAAACTTCAGCTTAGGCTTTTCTTATTGCCTCAGGTAAGTAGCAGAACACATGGCTAATCCCCAGAGAAGTTATCTCTATCTGATGTGGACAGGACAATACTCTTTGCCTTTCTAAGGCTGGTACTGGGACTAGTAGGCCCATGACATCTGTGCATGCCACCTCAACTAAAGTTAAAAGAAAAATGTAACTTCTGATATTGCCCACATGCTGTTGCAGAACATGTAAACACAATAATTTTTTATAAAAATTTAAAATATAGTAATTATGATCATTTGCTCTTCAGGAAATACATAGAAAATAATTAGATTTACATTTCAGTGAAGGTAAGTTTTCAAATGCAGCTCACAGACAAGCTGCTAGTCCCCCAGAATAATGGTGAAGGGAAGCAAATTGATTGTCATGGCTATATCTTGCAGGTAGTTGTTTTGTAGATAATACAAATGAATCTGGGCACTTCTGCATTTTTACAGAGCTATATGAGTCTAATTCAGGAATCAAGCCCATATAATTGGGCTTCGTGTGTTCTGTTCTTTCAGGATGTCCCATATTTCACTTGCTGGTATCTCTCAGTTGTCAGTTAACTGGTTAAGTTACTCTTGAATTCTGGTAGATGGAAGAAATGAGAGTAAGTGTATTTTTTTACAGTGACTTCACTGGGGCTGGTAGGTGAGTCAGCTCCTGACTAAACAATATGCAACATACAAAGCAAAACATTTGCTGGGAGTTGTTTCTCTAATCATCTGAAGTAGTCCAATAGTATTGGATTCCAGGCCTTCTGGAATAACTTCAGAATATAATAACTTAATTCACCTTCATTATATTCACCTTTCTGTTCATTGACCTTGAAAGGATTTAGCTTCATACATCACTGTAGTCCCCATGACACTTTGGGCTTATAATGTATTTTCTGACTTTTTGGCTTTCAAATAAATTAATTAAATCCTATTATACGTAACTCCAGTGCTCGCTCTTATGCTTGAAACTGTTTCTTGAAAACTATCTAACCTTTATTAAGAACATCAGTCTTTGTTGTCAGCTTTTGTTTCAGTCCCATGATTTCTGTTCTGACAGTGAAAAGCATACCGATGGACACATGGATGGCAGCATGGGAGCACTGACCAGTATTCAGTGATTTTGATTTAATATTTGTGAATACAGGTGTAGCTTTGATTCTGTGAAGCATTTGAACTCCAGAAATACTAGTATGGGCCTTTAAACACATCATTAGCATAATAAACTTATAATTAGCTGTTTGAAGCTCCATGTATTAGTTTCATTAAATGACATCTGCAAGCTAGATTAAACCAATAGTGTTCTTTATAATAAGGGTGTGTTGTGTTTTGTTTGCGGGGTGGTGGTGGTGTTGTTTTTGTTGTTGTTGGGTTGTTGGTTTTTTTTAATATGCCCACAGAACACAAACACTGAAAAACCCCATGTTTGCTTAACTGTGTCTTCTCCTCTGGATGACCATTGAGCTGTTTTTAAGTTTATTTGTTAGGAGAGTGCAAGTGTAACCATTTATGAGAAACAAAAGCAATCAAGAAGATTTCTGGAAGGCGATACAGGTACTTTGTCCAACAAAGGGTGGCACACAGCTGGATCTGTTTGTGTTTAGCTTTATGGGTATAGAAGAACCTGCTGGATATGTGATAATCAGTTGTTGTCTTGGATGTGGTCGCGGCATTCAGGATCCAGTTCAGATGAGGAGGGCTTTAGGGTCAAACCTATTTTAAAGTGAATTTCATCTTACTCAGGGAACTGCCATAAGAGAAACCAGGGAAGGCAGCTCTGAAAGGCAGAGGAAGTAAGGAAAGCTGGCTAGTCTGAGGCAAAAATAGCTTATCTCAGGAAAACAGGTAGATGTATCAACAGATAAATTTGCCTCAACAGGAAGCTCATGCCAGAGCTCCAATTCAGGAAAGGAGGATGCAGGAAGTGGCTCACTTTGGTCGTAGGGAAAATGATTGACTGAGGCCACTCAGCACAGAGAACAGTGCATAATGGGTTAGTTTGTAGGCTGGTAACAAGATGGTTACTTCAAGGTTGTGTCCTGGGACCTGGCTTATATAAAATTTCTATCAGGGCTCTGGAGGAAGTGACATAGAGTGCCCACCTGGGAGAAGCTGTGAGTAGTCTGGTCTTAGCCCACTAGTGAGCCTGGTCTAGGCAGGTGACTCCTCCGGACCCTGCCGGTCTATATTGTCCTGTGATCTCTCTGCACTTCACTTTAACCAAAAATGTTATGTCAAATAAAAGAAAAGGACGAAAACAAGAACTTGGGAACATGGAAATATATTTACTTCTTCGCTTAATTCTGATAATAATATACAGTACAAGCTAGAGGAATTACAAATTCAAACAGGTTTATAGGATTATACTTAACTATTTACGAGAAGGAAAGAGAAAAAAATATCTCTACTAGGTAATTTCCTAATACACATAAACAAATAGAGCATTTTTTCATATTTTAGCTTAACTGAGTTTAGTATTAGAGTTAATTCTCTTATTGACATATATATAAACTTTTAAAAAAGATCTTTAAATGCTGGAGGAGCAGTGGTTTGCAGAGAAAAACTTTAGTGCTCAAAGCAGAAATGTATGCAAACATATATGCTGCAGAAATATTCTGTTCTAGAGTAACAAAAATATTATATGTCTAGGAATTCTGTCTTTTAATTTCTGGTCTAGCATTAAACCTTGACTTAAGTGTAGAGACACCCTTGCAGTCCTGAGCTACAAAGAGAATTATGCTTTTATCTTAATAAAATGTGTTAGGATTAGCATGAACTATCTATTAAATAATAATTAAAAAAACACAAACAAGAAGAAATAAAGTCTGATGTTTTTTTTTTAATTTGGTTTTTAAACTTTGCATATTTGGCAAGGAACACCTCCAAAACCAAACAAAAATTTCAAAACCAACCCTATACTGTTAGCCTAAACAAATAATTTTTAAAATTTTCAGATAAAAAAAGAGTGCATACAAATATTTCATAACATGGAAACTTATTTTTTACTACACAAAAAAGGTATTTTTGTGTGTGTGTGTTTTGTAAATTCTAATGTTTCACTTACAATACATCAGAGTATGGTTGTATTTGCACTTGCTGGGGGAAAAACACCAACAGATGTGGATGCTGCTTCTGCAAATCATTTCTTATATGGTCATATTTTAATCACAAGATTTGGCCTTTTTCTTATATACTTCTTACTGTAATCAGAAACCTGGTATTATACACTTCCCCTTTACTCAGAAATAGCAAGTCCATAAGTTCAGACCTTATCTCTGTGTCACTTTTAAACTTCCAAGGGTGCTACCTCAGTAGAATTTGAAAGCTGGAGAATTAGCTTGCTTAGTGAATTAGCAGTTAACACAAGAGCCTCATCTTCAAAGGTGATTGTTTCACATCTCTACCACATAAAACTTTCTTAATGTCTTTCCAAAAACTAATATCTGATGGCTTTTGAAGCTCAGATGGGAACCTTCACTCAGACTACCCACAAGTAAAGAATTCCTGTTAGTCAGCATTCAGTTTGTCTGTGTAGAATGACTTTAAAATCTTGATCTCAGATTGGTTTGCTAGAGAGGAGAACTCTCTATCTGTCAATTTACACTTGAAAGTAAAGATAAACTCATTGCTTACCAAACATCCCCTCTGGCAATGAAAGCTCAGCAATCCAAATTGCAATCTCACTAGAATGTGGCAATCTCCTTCAGTTGGTGCTATCACAGCTTCACTGAAACGATGACTAGGGTGTTTGCTCAGTGTTGCTGAACATTTATTGTTAAAGATTTATCCTGTTGAAACTCAGCAGGACAGAGCACGTGTATATCTTACCTACTCTTCTGACAATCATCTCATCTGCCGGTGATGCATGAACCCAATGTTATTTATACCATTTTCTTTCAGGTACTGTTGCTCTGTGATACAGCTAGAGCTGTGGTGGTGTTAGGTCATAGGCTGGACTTGATGATCTCAAAGGTCTTTTCCAGCCTTGGCAATTCTGTGATTCTGTGATTCTGTAAAAGGGGACATTGGGTTTTGTCACAAAACTGTATACTCATAAGGCAATGACTTTCTGTTTATACATTTACTGTTCAGAGCCCAGAGCAGCTGTAGTGTTGCTGTGCTGCCTAGAAGCTACCAGCATGTGAACAGAAAAGTCTCAGTGATATGAACAGATTAGCTTCAGCAATATTGAAGGAGTTACAGTGAATGCACACTAAGAACATACGTAATGAGCAAAAGGTTGTCATATGCATAGTTTTACTTAAAAGTATGGCCACACTTCAGGGTCAATGGACCTGTTGAAGCCCATGGATTTTTCCACTTGCTTCAGAACTGGAAGGCCACTTCCACTGTGCTTATGACATTTGCTGAAATCCTGGAGTATATACGGCTCAGTCCTTATTCAACTGCTCCATATTTTTTTAACACAACATAATTCCCTGCAGACTTGTGGTGTTCCTGTCAGCCAAAATGAGTGCCACAGACATTCTGCCACCAAACTTCCTACATACCATTTTATTTTTAACCCAACAAAAGAGAACACTTCTACTCATTGGTAAAAATATAATTTTTTTCCTTACAGCAGGAACCAGAGTTTTCTCTCCTGTATAATGAATTAACCCTTTTTTCTTGGGGTCCTGCCTCTGCTGAGATCTCCCTACCTCAGAAGCACTGACCACTCGTAACACTCTCCCTACTTTTTTAGGCTGTAATACATTGCAATTCTGTTATCAGGCTATTAGGACTCTGAGTTTGTCACCATTTGATTCAGGCTGACAACAATGCTCTTGATCCCCTCCCACCCAGGAAGGGAAAGAGAGAGAGAATGAGGAGAGAGACACTCTGGATTGAAAACTAAACTACACAGTTTTAATTAAACACTAATGATAAAAGAATATATATATAATTATATACAAATGTGTTCAGGAACGTGCAAACCCCTCTTGCCTCCTCCACCCCCAGAAACTCCCACAGCACTCTCTTTAGGTGGGAACAGTCCTGAAGAATCCCGGAGCTGCTGTAGAGTGCAGAGAGTGATGAGGGTCAGGAGAGATCGAGCCTGGGGGTCGATGGTGATGGATGGACGGAGTCCTCCCCAGACGCCGGCCATGGATGGAAGAGAAGGAAAAAAGAAGCAGGAAGGAAGTTGTCTTCTGTGATCTCTGACCTTCCTCTGAGCTTACGTAGATATATGGAATGGAATATCTCTGCCCAGTTTTGCTGTCTGTCTAGTTCAGCCTACTACGGGGGGGTCACAGATCTCCCCGTAGTGTTTGAGCCAGCAAGGCAAAGACATGACCTTGAAGTCCTGGCAGTTAGAAAAATGTTCCAGTGTTTGTTATCATTCCAAGCTGGAACACTTTGCTACTAGTTAAAAAATATCTTGCTGAAGGAAAAAAAACAAAACAAACAGTAAAAGGAATAGCGGCTTCATCCTGGCTCAAACCAGGACAGAGTTATTTCCCAGAATTGTGCATTGTTTTTTTGTTTTGTTTTGTTTTGTTTTTCTTGTTACCTTATGGAGTGTAGGCAACCACATTCCTGGGCCTTTAGAGGTCCTACAAACTCAAAGGAGCAAGTGTTTTTTTGGTGGATGTGAGCAATGCAGACATGATATTTCACTACTACGGTTGCCCCCCTCTAGGCTGCAGGAATACTGTATTTTGTGAAACATTCATGCTCTCCATAAACATTTCTGATTTTGTGTTTAGTAGTCTAATTATGATGTCAAACTCCATGTATCCTCCAACAGGGACTTGGGTAGAGACAGTAACAGAAGCTTATAAACAAAATTAGGATTTATCACTACCCTGATCATCTTTCATAGTTTGTCTCTCTCACCCCAGCCCCTTTGGCTGTATTCTTGATTGCTGAACAGGTGTTTCAGAAGCTTATCTTCTACTAAAAAAACCTAAATAAACCTCGTCACCTTTTTAAGAATAATTAAAAAGAAGGTTAAAGCAAAACAAACAAACAAAAATCAGATAAATTGTAATCTCATCTATTAATTTTCATTATTATCTGTATTTTAGCAAGAAAATTTAAGTATTGATGTAAAAACTTTGTATACTATTAATTCCTTTAAATTGCTTCCACACTTTAGATAAAGCATGCATTTTTTCCCTACATTTAGAATGGATGTACATTTTACTGTGTTATTTATGTTATTGATGCTGCTATACCATTTTCTTGTAACATATGGTAAATATTTTATATGCCTCTGTTTTAGAATAATAGAATCATTCAGATTGGAAAAGACCTGTAAGATCATTTAGTTCAGCCTTAAACCTGACTCTACTAACTTAGCTCTACCAGGCCACTGCTAAACCATGTCACTAAGCACCGTATCTATATGACATTTAAACACATTCAGGGATGGCGATTCAAACACTTCCCTGGCCAGCCCATTTCAGTGCTTAAGAACCCTTTCTGTGAAGAAGCTTTACCTAACATCCAACCTAAACCTCCCTTAGCATAACATGAAGCCATTTCCTGTTGTTCTGTTTTTAGCTACTAGTGAGAAGAGACCAAACTCTCACTTGCTACAGCCTCCTTTGAGGTCATTATGAAGAGCAGTAAGGTGGTGTTTGCACTTAAAACACTTTAAGAAGTGTTAACAACTTATCTAATTTATTTAAATGTTCTAAGTTAAACACAATTGCTGAGACCTTTAAGAAATATGCAGATTATGCCAGCTGTTAAATGATCATTGTGAGAAAAATGTAACTAAATATGTAATACTGCCCAGGTGTGTTACATATATACCAAGATTTTTATAAATATCAGTACCTAGTTTTGGATTTCAGAGGACCTTCCTGACTAAAGAGAGGACACTATCATAGTTAATAGTTTTGTTTAGGGTTTTGGGTTTTTTGAGTGCTAAATTCCAAACCAAGAAATTAGAACCATACAAAGCTGTACGTGTTAGGCAATTTGAAAATCTAATAATTTTTATTTCCTTCTCTTGACATATAAGCCATGTAAGGGTGATAATGCTGTATCAACAATTGTAGATTAATTCCTACCTACACATGTTACCTATCTCAAGCTTCTGGCTGGCTTCAAGGTGCTTCTCTAGGCGTATCTCTTTTGATACTGTAGCTTCCATGGAACACTACCCACAGTACGCTGTATTTGAGCTGAGCTTGGGCAACAGGATAGACATAGTCTTCCCACCAGTCTGTTTGCAAAAGTCTTTGATACAAACTGGATACAGAGATAACAGAACCTTGATCTTAAGAACTTAGGTCAACCAAATAAATACAATTTCAATGAGACTTCCAAGGTCCATACATTCATGACATTGCAAAACATTTATTCTCTTTTTTTCAACACTGTCTATCAGTTTTGACATTTTTAAATTATTAGGTAATTTAGAGAAACACATTGTCACTGACATCCCACAACTTTAATGAACTAAACCAAAACCATATTTTAATTAGAACATTTTATTTAATTGGTGTTATGGAACTCTAGTTGCATTTTGCAGTGAATCACACATTAACATAAACTGTTTTTAGAACCTTGCTACAGGTTTTCTGTTGTTATTTTTTAAACCCACAAATTTTGCATTCCTCCCACTGCCTGCCCCACATATGGTCTCTTAAGATTCTAAAATTGTGCAAGTGTCCCTGACATGCATTACAACCCAGCTGTATTTAAAGTTATGTCTCCTAGTGACTGTTGGTTTATATTATTCTGTGATTTTGTGATTTTTCTTTCTTCCCAGCTCTTTTTTTTTTTTTTTTTTAATCTTATAAAGTGCATTGTCGATTCATATCTATGGAGAATACTTTCTTGTCAGAAGAATGGCTTGATAGGTGCCCCTCAAGGAGTCAAACTTAAAAATGTTAGTTATCTACACATTGCCATTGAATCAGTCCTCTGAATTTATCTGAAATCTATGCCTTCAAATTACAGTATTTTCCATTTTATTTCCTGTTCCATACATGCAACAATAAGCACACTAACCATTTATGTCCCCTTAATTTCAGAATATTAGTTGTTATTGGTTAGACCAATAAAACACTCTCTGAAATATAATACTAACAAAAGAGATGGCAAACATACCCTACAGTTAGACAGAAAACCCTGACAGGAGGTAGCAATTTTTTTCTAATTATATATGCAGCGTCAAAAAAGCACTGCTAGCACTTTACCACCACAGCATTCATGCAGTCACATGTCAGAGCAAGTGTCTGTTTTAATGAATTTACAAGTAACATCAAATTTTACTATTCCAACTCATGCTGATATTAGTAATTTTAATTGTGTAAGTTTGAAATATGATACTGGGCTACTGTCAGGGACATGAAGCCCAACCTCACCCAAATGTAAAAAGATTTATAATCCCAATTAACATTTGAAATATATAGGGATAAACTTACAAAATGTGAAGTGTCAGTTACTAAAATCTGTGATGTTTCTCTAGATCTCATGATTCCATTTCTATAGCATATTGCCAGAGGCAATATGTCTATGAGTCAATTATATATCAACATTTATTTTTCAGTGACTCCCTTAGAGGACTAAGGAATTAACTATCTGCATGCATATATAGTCTTATCACCATAGAATCAAAGTGCCTCTCGAGTACTTAAAAATTGAAAAACCAGCAGACAACCTTGTTGTTCTTATTCTCTCCCATCCTTACTCTGTAGGAGATATAACTTAATTAATGGGGGTGTGGGTTTTTTAGTGGGTTTTTTGAGGGGGAAGGAGGAAGAGGGTGATGGTTTGCATATATCTATGGTAGAGAGAAAGGCTCTGTTCATATTATCTAGTGAAAATACCTTATCAGGGGAAAGCTAAAGAAAAACGTGTTTTATATTTAGTTCTGGAAAATGACAAGCTTGTGGGAATTTTCAGTATCTGTAGGAGAGAGTGCCACAGGCTGGGTCCTGATACTGTGAAACTTCTGTCTTCTTCACTCATGAGTCTCCCTAAATTGATCAACAATGGCATGATTCTGTTGGAAGACACCTGTACCAAAGGTCCAAGTGGGAGTGAATTACATGATTACTCTGGGACCTAACAGCTAAAGTAATTATGCAGTCTGAATTTCAGTGTAATTTTAGTATTCAGTGGGGATAAAAAATGGAGAAACAAGACTATGTAATCATAATGTTACTCGCTGTGAGAGGGTGTCTGGCTTACACTTTGTGAATCAGATGGAAATTTTAACATGGGTTTTCCTTTGTTTGTTTGGGGTATTTTGGTAGTTTTTTATTGCTGTTGTTTTGTTTTTGTTTTGGTTTTTTATGTGATGATTTTGAAATAATGGAGGATGAACACTGGAAACAGAGCTTATCTTCTTGGAGACTAAGAGAAATGCGTAAGGACACACACTGTTGACTATTGCCAAATTATGCCCATTTACAATACTACTGAGAGGTCTCCAACAGGCTATCTGAGACACACATTATTAATACAGAAAGATGCTAAAAAGAGCCAAGTTCTTCCAAGGCGGTCATTCTCTCTGGAATATCATCCAATTTTTTAATCTCCTGTCAGCTTTGTTTAGCAGTTTTTCTTTGATACAGCAGTGCCAGATACATATTAGGAAAGCAGGAGATGGAAACAAAGAAGATCCAAACCCAGGTGCTCAGTGGCTTGCCTCTGCCATGTAACTCTTAGGTAATAAGCACCTTACCATTCTTTCCCAACTAATTCCTGTACAGAAAGTATTATTTCCATTTATATTAGGAGTTACTCTGTGCCAGAATTACAGAAAATATTTGACCATACATTCACAATTGTAATACACTAGGATTGTGAGATATCATAGTATTCTAAATGAGATACTTGTCTGATACTGTATTGAATAAACACTAAGGCTTCTGTAGCAGCATGTATTAAATTACAAGTCAAAATGTAAGTGCAATATATCAGATATTTGAGCTGTTTCTATGTCCAGCAATTTACTGATAAAAAATGCAATTCCAGTTCTCTGTAACACTAAACTCATATATGACATGCACTTTATTTTTAAATACAACTTATTTTTATTGTGTCATGAGGGACGTGTTGCTCATCTTAATGGCAACTATCATATTCCAAACCTCATTTAGTACAGACTCTCTACCTTCAGAACATGGTATGATAATAGCAAACAGTTGGCATGGCTACAAAAAAAGCAACCAAAACAACACCTTGCTAAATCTTGTGAACAGTGGATAAAGAAATAAAACAAAGTCTCTTTATCATAGTCACCTTATGTATTTAAGGTCTCTTTCTTGGTCTGCTAATAACCCAGCTTAAAATCTGAAAATTGTCTTACAATTTATTACCAAATAGCTGCAATCTTTCTAAAAAAGCCTGTTTGTCCTAGAGATAGATGGAAAGGCAGGGTCAAAATCAAAGAATTATATATCAGTGTTGTGCTTTCAGACAAGCTGGAAATCAGCAGCAGTTGCTGCTGAAAACTCTTGTATGTTTTTCTGTGAAAAGCAGTTTGTTGCCATAAATGGTTTGTACATGTTTTGTGGCACATTTTATGATTGGTGCAGTTAGGTTATTGTAGAAACTGCAGAATAGATAAAGGGTTATAATCAATAATAATTGCATTTCCCACATCTCTCAAGGTGCTGAACCTCAAGGCAGGGCTTGGGGGAATGAAATCCCTTTCTGTAGGAGAAAATGAGACCATCTGGGGAACGTGAACATACATAAAACCTTGAGATCTAACAAGATGCATTGAGGGTTCTGGGGGAGCTGACTGATGTGGAAAATATGCTTCCATCATCACTGGAAGTTTTCAAGGTCACATTGGATGGTGCTTTGGGTGACCTAATCAGGTGAAGTGTCCCTTTCCCTTGCGGAAGGGGTGGACTAGATTAACTTCAAAGGTCCTTTTGAACCCAAACTATGATTCCATGAACAACACCCAGGTGCTGAGCCAGTAAGTAATTTCAACTCATCTTCCTTTTCACTGTACATAATGAGATGTGTAAATGACTGCAAAATGTGAATAGAAACAGTTTATGTATGATAGGATCAGGTGACAGCTGATGTATACATAGTGATAGTAAACAATTCACTGAAGCTAACAATTAGTTTACGATAACAGTAATTGATGATAGTAGTAATATCCTTGCATGTGCATGCTGTCACATTCTGATTGGAGCTGTGAAGATGAAGGGGACATATTATGATATCATAAAATTATATTAGTTGAGAGACTGCTCTAAATGTATACATCAATCAGAATTGTCGTATGATGTTGAATAGTGCTGTAAAACCTTCAGGCTCTTCCCAAAGACAACGCATCTGGCAAGCACACCTTTTAACACTGCAGAAAGACATATATTATGTCAATAACTGATTATGTATTTATATGGATTTAATGCATAAAGGAAAGAATTATTAATTTATACAATGAACTTTTGGGAATTTTTCCTCCCCTCAGTTTTGTTCTTCTACAGTATTTAATGTCAACCGATATTTTTCACATAAAGTTGTATAAAATCCACTTTTGACTTTGTTATGCTTGGTAAAATAATATTTTCATTTTAACAAAATTTCAAGGACAAGTAGCTATATAATGACAATTTTACATTTTATTTATTTACTTACTTATTTTGGCCAAGGTGTTCTATGCTGCCTCTCATCTGGACATGGCATGGTCACAGAAAGTGGAGCATCCTACAAGAAAGCTAGAATTTCTACATTAAAATAAAAACCAACAAAGTAAGCTAAAAATCAAACATTCATCATCAAAAGCTGTATTAAAATTTTGGCTGGAATCCAGGAAAAATAAGTCTTCACCACTAGTGCATAAAGTTTTGTATTATACATTGCCATTTCTGAGTAAGCTGAAAGAATTAAAGTGAGTTGAATCTGAGAGTATTTTAAATTTTGTACTTCATATAGCTTTAATGTGAATCTGATCCACTCCATTATAGCCTCATGCATTTATGCGTAACTGCAGACCACTTGTCTCGCAGTTTAGAAAATAATCAGCATTAATCTTTTTTTCTCTGTTATTTAAATCTAGGTCATGTTGTCTTGCATGAACTATGTTTTACTGAATCACAGAGTCATAGAATCACAGGGGTTGGAAGAGACCTCTGAAGATTGTCAACTCCAACCCCCTTGCTGCAGCAGGAACACCTAGGGCAGATCACACAGGAACTCATCCAGACAGGTTGTGAAAGTCTCCAGAGAAGGAGATTCCACAACCTCTCTGGACAGCCCGTTGCAGTGCTCCATCACCCTCACAGTAAAGAAGTTTTTCCTCATATTGAGGTGGAACTTTATGTGTTGTGGCTTTGTACCATTTCCCCTCATCCTATCACAGGGCACCACTGAAAAGAGACTGGCCCAAGATCTTGATAAATCTTATTTAATATGAAATAAAATGTGTCCATAGTTCCCTGATCCCACGGCAACTTTTCCCTCTTGTACCAATGGCTATATAATTTTGGTACAGAGTATGGCAATTTATTCAGGAGTATTAGTGTTGACTGATCTCATTCTCTGTGTCTTTTGCCTAGCCAGTAAAATACACTGTTCACAGTACAAGTACCTAACTGCCAATTATTGTTAATGGAGAATATCCTTTTTTTGGCTTGTTAAAGACAAATTGCCTAACCAAAGGACAACTTGCCGAAGAGACACCCTAAACAGCCAGATTTATCACTGTAGAGTGATTTAGAGGGAATGCAACAAACAAGAGAGCCATAAAATCAGGAAAATTTTGCATTCAAATTTAGCATACCTACTTCTGTCCTTCAGTATGATTGGGTTATAACACAGGCATGAATAAAGTCATGGCTTTTGCACATATTTCTACTAGTCATAGTTTTTTTTAGTGTAAGAACACAGTTTATCTTGACAACATCTTAATTTTAGATGCAACAAATGTGACTGAATTGTCCTGTAGTAAAGGATGTTCTCAGTTGCCAGGGGATTTTGAACACTACTGCCATATTTATAATGCAGATAGGTTTATTTTCCTTTATGCTTTGCTCTACTGCACTAAATCAGCCATGGAAAACCCAAGCCAATAAAACTACTGACTGACAAAGACATACCCTCCTTGACCATTGTTTTTGCATGTCACCACACTGCCTTTTCAACAGGTGTATATTTGAATATTTACTTAATCAAATGTCATCTTATTTGAAAAAGGACACTTTGCTACATACTCTAATTGTAGTTTTGGAAGTTCTTAAAAAATATTGTACTAACTCATTATAGTGCTTTTTCTGGTAAAATTCTGTTCTATTACAAGTTCAGAGTTCCTTTTCTCACAGTGTTGAAAAACAATAAAAACCAAAAGCCTTAGTACTCGGATTTTGAAGAGGTAAGTTTTACATGAACAGATATTGTTATTCATATAGTTTTGATCAAACATATGTGATATGAAAGGACATTATAAATGACTCACTGTTGCCTTATAGCAATCAACTGCATGAAACTTTCAAATAAAGCTGGGCCTATGATCATCAGTATGAAATTGCAATAATGTTGTTTTAGCTGGAACTCATCCAAGTTCTGTTTAGGTTTTTTGTTTCCAAGAATAGTTAGTGCCATTTCCCACAGAAGATGCAAGAAATCTAACTTCAGCACACCTTGGTCCCCTACATACTTGCCCCAAAAGAATTCACCTTATGACCATCAGTGTCAAGGACTGAACCTATTTTTCGTGTCTTGAAACCTAAAAAAGTGAACAAAAGTGATGAGATATTGTTATATAGCACACAGCTTACTTGCTTCATTGTTCTCTTTTTCCAAAGATAAAGCAAATTTTTGTGTCAAGGTTAAAAGATATTGCACATGTGATATGAATGAGCTATCAGAATTCAGTTAACTGTGCATAGTTTTCTATTCAAAATCCTTTCCTTAGTCATCTTCCAAAGTCTCTTTCAACTGCTATGCCAATTTTCTATTCTGTCTAACAAAAGGAAAGAGATTCTTCTTCTAAGAAAGAAACTGTAGAAAAACAACTACAAACATTTCTGAATATGTATATGACAGAAAAAAAAGATAACTGTTTTCCTGGCTGTGCCTCAGTTAAAACATCACTGCTCCTAAAGTGTTAAAGTTGTGAAAAACATTAAATGTTGGCCATGTACTGAAAACTGTCAAATGTCCTGCAGGATCAAGCTAGTAGTTTGCAGTTTTGCTAAATTGAACAGTTTATCTCAGAAACATGTAAAAAATAGTTGGAAATATAATGCCTAGTCTACTTTCTTTTATAATTTGCTCCTGGGTACAATCTTTTTACCAGTTTTCTTTGCTATTTTAAATCTGAAACTTTTATACTTCATTTGTTTCCCTTGGAAATTAAGAAATGCTTTTTTGTGCGTAGCAATGATGTTGTTCCTGGAGACACTGCAGTCCCAACCAAATAAGAAATAAAGATAATGCTCCTGCAAAAGAAATAGGAAGAAATTTTGCCTACCTTACACATCACATGAAAAAATCAGGTTCAACACCATCTGAGGAACTTGAACACCACAAATCCATGAGATTCAATAAGATGCATCCCAGGGTTCCTAGAGGAACTGGATGATGCAGGTGCCAATCCAGACTCCATGATATTTGAAAAGTCTTGGCAGTCCCCAGTCACTAGAAAAAAGGAAGCATCACAACCAGTTTTTAAAATGGTCAAAGGGAGGATCCTAGGAACTACTGACCAGTCAGCCAACCAGACAGCCTCTCCTCCATGCCCATTGACTCCATGGACTAGATCTTCCTGGAAGACATATCAAGACATATGAATGTTAGAGAGGTGATTAGAGATAGTCAACATGGCTTTACTGGGGGCAAATTGTACCTGACTAATCTGGTGGCCTTCTACAGTGGAGCAACTGGATAGTGAAAGAGCAACTAATACCATCAATCTGGACTTCTGCAAGGCCTTTGACATGGTCCCACACAACATCTTTGTCTTTAAATTGGTAAGATATAGGTTTGATGGATGGACTATTCAATGGATAAGGAATATTTTTGGTGGTCACATCCAAAGAGCTGCAGTCAGTGGCTCAATATCCAAATATCAATCAGTAACAAGTGGTGTCCCTCAGGTGGACACTGTACTGGAACCAGTACTACTTGATACCTTTATTAGTGATAAAGATATAGACACTGGGGCTGAGTGCACCATCAGCAGCTTTGTAGGGACATGAAGCTAACTGGGGCAGTTGATGCAAGTGAGAGAAGGAATGGCATGCAGAGGGACTTTCACAAGCTTAAAGAGTGAGCCCATGCAAACCTTATCAAGTTTAACAATACCAAGTACAAGGTCTTATATCTGGGTTGGTATATTCCCCAGTATCAATGCAGAGTGAGAAACGAATGGATTGACAGCAGCCCTGCGGAAAAGGACTAATGGATGCTGGAGGATGAAAAATTGTACATGAGCCAGCAACTGGCACTTGCAGCCCAGAAGGTCAACTGTACCATGGGCTGCAACACAAGAAAGATAGCCAGCAGGTAAAGGGAGGTGATTCTGCCACTCTTCTCCTCCCTGGTGCGACCCCATCTGGAGAACTGCATCCAGGTCAGGAGTGTTTAGTACAAGAAAGACATGGACCTGTCAGACCGGTCCAGAGGCAGGCCCTGGAAATGATGAGAGGGCTGGAATACCTCCCTTTGAAGGGTGTCCATGAGAGTTGGATTTGTTCAGCCTGTTGTCCCTTCATTTTCCTTGAGGCCATAGGGCTTCTGCTGAGTGCTTGCAGCAAGTTCTTACAAACAGTGTGAGCAGAAGTGATGACAGAGCTATGTAAGTAGCAGGGCTAGTGGGGAGGTATGAGGACTTAAAATTTCATGTAATTGTCATGTGTTTCAGAAAAGGGGAGGAGAGGTAGCACGATATCTCTCCTTATGAGAGGATCTCCAAGACATCTTAACTGCATCTCTCCTTATGAGAGAGTCTGCAAGCAACCCTGTCCTAACTCTGGTTCAGGAGTTCAAACTGTGTAATTACATTTCCCCTTTTAGGCATACAGGATTAGTACATTCTTTCCTGCTTATAGAACCTGTAAGAAAATCACGCATCCGAAGGAAAGGCGTAGTATGTCAAGTCTCTCAGTCTTCATTAAATGCAGAACTGCCCACTCATTAACTTAATTTCATTTGTAATAAGAATAATATATTATTGTTGTTGCTGTTATTATTATTACTTGCAATACATGATGCATTTTGTATTATAAAAATATACAATAATTAATTATTGTGATAACTATAAGCAGTGGATTATAATTTTACTTTAGATTATCAATGCTGTCCTCACCCATAATGTTCTGTTGTTCCAAACAATGGAGCTACCTTGCAGACAAAACTTCTCAAAAGATGACATCAAGTTCAATATTAACAATAATAGAATTTGCCATTTGTTTTCCTGTACTGGTATCCTGAAACTCTACTGGTACAAAATCAGAAAGAATCTTTATAAAAGCATTAGCCGTATCTTATCTCCATGTTTAAACATATTTTAAAACAAATTACTTAATTTTGTTTTTCCTTGAGGGTATTTTCTCATCTTTAAACTACCTTATCTGTGATCACGTTGGTGGAAATACAAATAATAAAAATCTCTGCTGTATATAATTAAGGAAAAATGAAAGGATTAGAGAGAAACATTAGAATATCTGAAAATTAATGTGCCTGAATCTTTTTGCGGTGTCAGAGAGCTAAGAGAAGGAATCATGATTCCCTGAAAGTACACAATGGAAAGGATTCTATTAAATTCCAGAGACATGTCCACAGAAGTTATAAATTATTTCTCATGTAAATGTTCTACATATGCACATGGCATATAAATGCATTTTGTTGTGCAAATATGAAACACACTAAGCTGCACGAAAAAAACGCACCTAATCACGCATTCACTCTTTGGGCGTTTCCCATTATTATAGCAAAATCTACACTTCCAATTGTTGAAAGTTGTTGAATGTTAGCTGTATTTAAAGTTGTAGGTAATTATTATTTCTTTTTTTATCCTTGTTCTTCTGTTTAAATCTAGTCAACACAAACTACACCTGCGCTGAGTTTGCAGTGTTTGGAGTACTTGAGCGTAGCATTCTTTTGGTAGTTAGATTACACTTGTCTTGCTGCTGCAGTGCAAATGTAATTTGAGGGTCTTGTTGCTTGTTTCTGGTGAGTGTTGAGATGTGAAAATGAAAATATGCCATGCTGGCTTGTTGGTTTGTCTTGAAAAAGACATAGAACTGTCACTGCCAAAAAGAAGAAAATGTTTCACCATCCCATCAGACTCCAAGGGCTTAGGAGATCGTCTGTGCTAACAAAGTTTGAAGCACTTTTTTCCAGCAACTATGTACAACTTCTAAGCAAGGATAATACTAGATCCTATCCAAATACAGCATTGGAGAATCTTTGTTTCAAACCACAGAGATTTTTTCTCAGACACAACGGAACATTTTTTAATATATCTACAAGGAAAAGCTAAATACACCAACTGTGAAAGAAGTCCTGAAATGTATGTATTGAGATTCAATTTCTTCTTGTGACAAAAAAAAAACCACAACACTTTACCTTCATTAGCTTTTTAAAAGATAGCTTTGAACTTTGCACAGAGTAGAGAATCTAGGAAGGTACTAGAGAGAAGCAGCCACTCAAAGACCTATCGAAGTAAGTCAGAGATGCTCGTGTCAGATTGCTGCTGATGTTACTGAATCTGTAGCTAGTGAATCTGTTTATTTCATGTATGTGTTATGTTCTTTCATTTCAAAATAAGTAAGCAAGTAAGTAAGTAAATAAATAAATAAATAGACACAAAAAAGTCTGTACTTGTCTGTGCTTTATTGACTAATTCAGTGATGAAGAGAAGTTTCATACAGCTCCCATTAGGACCTAATGCCACAGAAGGTGGATGTGCCCTGAAGGAAGCTGCAGCTCATGGAGATCCCATACAGGAGCAGGTTTTCTGGCAGGCCTGTGAGGGCTTCTGGCTGTAGCACTCTGTTCCTGAATGGCTGTACCCTGTGGAAAGGACTCGTATTGTAGCAATTCTTGAAGAACCCGTGGATGGAAACCTACACTAAAGCAGGGAAGTGTTAGGAAGGAGCAGCAGGGACAGAGAGTTGTGAACTGACTGTAAGCCCCATTCCCTATACCCCCTGTGCTGTTTGAGGTGGAGAGGGACTAGAAAAGTCCAGAATGAAGGTAAGCCTGAGGCGGGGGAGAAATATTTTTTATTTTGTCTTTGCTTCTATCATCCTACTCTATTTTTAAGGGGCAAACAATTATATTAATCTTTCCCAAGTTGAGTCTGTTTTGCCTGTGACAATCACTGGTGAGTGATCTCACTGTCGACCCGTGAGCTCTTCCATCTTATTTTCTCCCTTGTCCTGTTGAGGACGTGGAGCGAGAGAGTAAAAGAGTGGCTGGGTGAAGGTCTGGCAGAGAGTCTAAGTCAAATCTACCACAGCAATGCATCAGAAAAAGGTATTTACCATTCAATGAAGAATCATTGTCGAGGCAGTAACCGTAATACTGAGAACTCTGATGCAAGGAAACCCCTAACTGCCAGTTATGTACCAGCCACCAAGCATACCATGACCTAAGAATTTTATGTGTACTGGATACTTCTTAAATCTTACAGAAGACAGTCACCTTTCTAATCCTAGACGCAACAGAAGTGGAAAGGTGAATGACAGAGTTGCAACAGGCAAGTGATGGGGAGAGTCTTCCGGTCAATACTTGTTGGGTCTCTCAAGCTGGTCATCTAGCATGTGAAATATAAGAGGAGCTTTGCACAGATCCCTCAGAAAATTTCCTTCCCCGTGTCAAAACTCTCAATTCATGGTGATCACCCTGAAAGTTATACCAATATCTTACACTGTAAGTTCTGGTTCTAGTGAACAAAGAGATTGAGAGTAATAGGATGTGATGGGGCAGGTGACAAGCCTGTCCTGGACTGTTTCCACGTGTGCTGCCTAAGCTGTATGTTGTCTGTCAAACCAGACATAGCCCACTGTGGGTAAAAGGGGCTTTCACAAGGCTGAAACACCAGGGATCTTTTAGAGATCTGTCCTGCTAATGTGGTCACCCATGGGGACCACCCACTAGCTCTTGCAACCTGGGATCACAACAAAAGGCTTCCTGTGCATAAGCAGTGTTATTTCTCATGCTAGGGAGAATGGCTTTACAGCAGGTCAAATGTTATACAACACCATCTCATACTAAAAAAACACTCCTATGTGATTTGTTAATTTATGCTTTGAGGTGGCATATCGCATATGATTTACTGGATCTGAACACCCAGAAGTCTATAACTCCAGTATTAGTAAAACTCAGATGGTGGCCTAAAAGAGGTTCTGTACCCTTTTCCAGGAGATTGAATTACAGGTATCCTTTCTAATCAAAGGAAATTGTGACAAATTTCAAACATATTGGCCATTATTGTTCAACAATGTTAAGCACTATGATAATAAATCAGAAGTCAGGCTATCCATTATTCCGTTTATCTAAGATTCAGAAATCTTTGGAATAAACAATAATTTGAGGAAAAAATAAGTAAGTCTATCCAATAAGAACTATCCGTAATATGTCCTTTATGAATTAAATGGCTAGAACCATACCTAGTAGGACATGTATGGGGTAGTCAAATATCATAGAGAGACGTGTGTGTGTGTGCATTAAAAGACTAAAGAAAGAAAACTACGAGTCTCCAATATCACTTCATTAAATAACTGAATGCACAGAATAAAAATTATTATTATTAATAATAAAAACAGCAACCAAAAACCAACCAAACAAAAACCAACATCAAACAAAACACAACAACAAAAACAAAATACACAAATGAGCCAAAACACCAGACTGACAAAGACAGGAAAAAGTGGCATTTATATGCAAAATGGTGTCTGCATACAAATGTATAGGGCAAGCATGTGGAAAAATTGACATATTCCAGAAGAAACTACCTGAATAAGAGGTTTTTGACAAAAGGAAAAGAACGAAGTTGAATACTTATTCAATATAAAGTTATTTTATCAAAAGACACCGACAATCTCTTTAGAAGCATTCTATTCTGGCAAATTTGAATTAAAAAAGAAAGCTCTGTGTGTGAAAATTTAGGCATCCATTCTTTAAATCATAGCACGCAGTCATTTTTATCTCAAATGCAATACCTCCTTACATTTGATTTCTTTCATGAACTGTTTTTTTAATCATTATTATTTTTCACATCCATTTAGAGTTTTAATGATCTCTGTATTTATAAAGTGTCCTAGTCATGGCAACCTTTAAGATTGCAGTACACCAAATGCCACTTCTTCCATCTTCACCCTTTAGATGACTATTTTGATTTCTTCATAAAGTTTGCTTACCTTTGCTGTTTCAGTATATGCTTTCAAAAGTTCCCACTTTTAAAATTTGACCAGGCTTCTGATGAATTTTTTGACAGTCATTTATTTGTAAACAAAGTAACAATTAAAACAAAAATCCATTTGTGTTAGGAGGAGTGATGTTTTATGGAGGGGGTGCAGTGCTGCTTTTCTTTCTGTTTTCTTTTAACTATGCCAGTACACCAATTTTACATTCTTGGTTTTTCACTTGTGGGAAATGGCCTGAGTATATACTTTCTTATCCTTTGTGTAGTCTGCCTATTCCAGGTTTTTTCAGCTTTGAGAATTAAAGCTCTAGGTACACCTTATTGCAGCATTTCAGTTGCAATGGGGCTTCCAAGTTAGACCAAGGTATACTTTTTACAAAGGTCTGTAGTGACAGATCATGGAGCATAACATAAGGAAGAAATTTCTTACAGTGAGGATGATGAGAAGAACAGGCTGCCCAGAAAAGTTGTGGATGCCCCATCATTAAAAGTGTTCAAGGTCGGGTTCTCCTCTGTGAAGAGAGTAGTATTATCTTATAATTGTTAGAGAACAACAGGGTAAGGGCCAACTCTTATTTGACAAGAAGTGATGAAACAAAACTAGTTAGTTCTCTCCGTTTTCAGAACTTTGGTTCTTACAAGGTTTCCAAGTGAGCTCTGGAAGACCACAAGAGCCACATTAGATGTCCATGTTCCTTTTGTCCTCTGATCCAGATATTTCCAGTCTGCTGTGATACAAGAGTCCAAAACCAGTACCATCTGTGCTGTCACTTCAGCATAAAATGGAAGCCTACAGAGGATGGAAGCAAGGACAGGTAGCCTGGGAGGAGTACAGAGAAGTTGTTCAAGCAGCCAGAGATCAAGTTAGGAAAACTAAAGCCCAGATAAAATTAAATCTGGCCAGGAACATCAACGGTAACAAGAAAAGCTTCTGTAGGTATGTCAGTGATAAAAGGGAGACTAGGAAAAATGTGGAGCCTCGCCGGAAGGAAACAGGAGACCTGGTCATGTGGGATGTGGAGAAAGCTGAGCTACTCAGTTACTTTTTTGCCCCAGTCTTCACTGGCAAGGGCTCTGGCCATACTACCCAAGTCACAGAAGGCAAAGACAGGGAACGGGAGAAGAAAGATCTGCCCATGTTAGGAGAAGAGCAGGTCTGAGACCATCTAAGGAACCTGGAAGTGCACAAGTCCATGGGACCTGATGAGATCCATCTGTGGCCCCTGAGGGAACTGCTGGATGAAGTTGCAGAGCTACTTTCCATCATATTTGAAAAGCCATGGCAGTCTGGTGAAGTTCCCACTGACTGGGAAAGCAGAAACATGACCACCCCCCCCCCCCCCCTTTTCAAAAAGGAAAAAAGAGAAGACCTGGAGAACTACAGGCCAGTCAGTCTTATCTCTGCGCCCAGCAAGATCATGGAGCAAATTCTCCTGAAGGCTCTGCTAAGGCAGAGGGAGAATGTGGAGGCAGTTGGTGGCAACCAGCATGCCTTCATGAAGAGCAAATCATACCTGACAAATTTGGTGGCTTTTTACGCTGGGGTCACAGTGCTGGTGGACAAGGAGTGAGCAACTTATGTAATCTACCTCATAGAATCACAGAGTCATAGAATTATAGAATGGTTTGGGTTGGAAGGAGCCTTAAAGATCACCTAGTTTCAACCCCCCTGCATGGGCAGGGGCACCTCCCACTAGACCAGGTTACTCAAGGCCCCATCCAACCTGGCCTTGAACACCTCCAGGGGCATCCACAACCTCCCTGCATGACCTCTTCCAGCATCTCACCACCCTCACAGGAAAGAACCCTTTCCTAATGTTCAACCTGAATCTCCCCTCTTTACCCTTCAAACCATTGCCCCTTGTCCTCTCGCTATACACCCCTGTAAAAAGCCCTATCCCTGCTTTGTTGTAGGCCCCCTTCAGGTATTGGAAAGTTGCCAAAAGGTCACCATGGAGTCTCTGTTCTCTAGGCTGAGCAGCCCCAACTTCCTCAGCCTGTCTTCCTAGGGGAGGTGCTCCAGCCCTCTGATCATCTTTGTGGCTCTCCTCTGGACATGCTTGAGCAGTTCTATGTCCTTCTTATGTTGGGGACTCCAGAACTGGACACAGTACTCCAGGTGGGGTCTCACCAGAGCAGAGTAGAGGGGGGAGAATCACCTCTCTTGACTGCCTGGCCATGCTTCTTTTGATGCAGCCTAGGATACGGTTGGCTTTCTGGGCTGCAAGTGCACAGTGACGGCTCATGTTAAGCTTCTGGTCCACCACTACCCCCAAGTCCTTCTCCTCTGGGCTGTCTACAATCCTTACTCCTCCCAGCCCGCATTTGTGCATGGGATTGCCTCGACCCAGGTGCAGAACCTTGCACTTGGCCTTGTTGGACTTCATACAGTTTGCACGAGTCCACTTCTTGAGCCTGTCAAGTTTTCTCTGGATGGTATCCCATCCCCTCCAGGGTGTTGACTTCACCACACAGTTTAGTGTCATCAGCAAACTTGCTGACGGCGCACTCGATTCCACTGTCCATGTCACCGACAAAGATGTTGAACAGTACTGGTCCAAGTACTGACCCTTGAGCAGCACCCCTCATCATGCTTCTCTTTTTGGACATCGAGACATTGATCACAACTCTTTGGGTGCAACGAGTCAGACGGTTCCTTATCCAATGAGTGCTCCACCCATTAAATCCATATTGTTCCAGTTTTGAGACTAGAATGTCATCCAGGACAGTATTGAAAGCTTTGGACAGTTCCAGGTAGATGAGCACCTGTTGCCCTGCCTTTATCCTCTGAGGCTGTGACCTTATCGTAAAGGGCCATCAAATTAGTCAGGCAGGACTTGCCCTTAGTGAAGCCATGTTGGCTGTCACCAACCACCCCTTTGCTGTTCTCATGCCTTAGCACAGTCTTCAGGAGGATCTGCTCCAAAATCTTGCCAGGCACAGAGGTGAGACTGACTGGTCTGTAGTTCTTTAGGTCTTCTTTTTTTCCCTTCTTGAAAATGGGGGTTGTGTTTCCCTGTTTCCAGTCAGCAGGAACTTCACCAGTCCACCATGACTTTTCAAATATGATGGACAGTGTCTTTGCAGCTTCATCCGTCAGTTCTTTCAGAAGCCGCTGGTGAATCCCATCAGGTCCCATGGAGTTGTTCACCGTTAGTTTCTTTTGGTGGTCTCGACCCTCCTCTTCATCTGCAGTGAGGGGATCCTCCTTTTCCCAGTCCCTGCCTTTGCTTTCTGTAATATGGGGGGTGTGACCAGAGTCTTTGCTGGTGAAGACTGAGGTAAAGTAGTCATTGAGAACCTCAGCCTTCTCTACATCTTGGATGACCAGTTCTCCCATTTTCTCCTGAAGTTGGCCCTCATTTTCCATACTCTTCCTTTTATGATTATTGTGCCTGTAGAAACTTTTCTTATTGCCTTTAACTTCCCTTGCCAGATCCAATTCTCTCTGAGCTGTTGCTTTCCTAACCTGATCTCTTGCTTCTCTAACTACTTCTCTGTACTTCTCCCAGAGTATCTGGCCTTGCTTCCACTCTCTTTTTTTTGTTAAATTTTGTTTTTACACCTAAGTGTGTCCAGGGGTTCCCTGCTCATCCATGCAGGCCTCCTGTCACTCCTTCCTGCCTTCCTCTTTGTAGGGACACATTGGTCTTGGGCACGCAGGAAGTGTTCCTTGAATATGGACCAGCTTTCCTGGGCTCCTTTCCCATCCAGGGCTTTGTCCCATTCTGCCCTATAAAGCAGATCCTTGAAGACATCAAAGTTCTGCCTTTTTAAAATCGAGTGTTCTCAGCTTACTTCGTACTTTTCTCAGTGCCCTAAGGATCTTGAATTCTACCGTTTCATGGTCACTGCATCCTGGTCTCCCATTGAGTTTCACATCACACAAAATAATTCAGAAGTGTTAAGCATAACCTATGAGTGGCACAAATAGTCCAACAAAGTCTACAGCACCAAAACATGCCTCCCAAAAATCAGTATCACTCTACTTTCCATTATTTGAATCCCAAAAAAGGAGAATAATGACAGATGTCATTTCAGAGATCAACTGGTTGAGGATGAAATTTCTTCAACAGAAATGTAGTTATGATTCTTATAATCTGAGGACAGGATCTGTGTTTTGGTGGGGTCAATAAATAAGCAGTCAAATAATTTGAATGGGGTTCTTCACTATGTAGCTCTTAAATGCAGGTGCAGTCTGAAACTTGGCATCACAAAAGCACAGTGAAGCACATCTGTCCATGAAGACTGAAGCTCTGTGCCTCAATTTGACTTTTAGGATTTATTTCATGTACAGAGTACTATATAGACTGCTTTTATTGTACTGAAAACCAATACACACTAGAGTTAGCACAGATATGCTGTAGTCAGGAGGTTACTACTATTTTCTGTGAAAGCGCACATCTGAATGAATAAACTTAGGCTCCCTGTTCTTGTTACCACACAACAGCACAAAAGCTCAATCCTATAAAACTAGTTATTTATTTAAAATTATTTAAATATTTAAATAAATTTAGATTTATTTAAAATTATCTGCTAGAGAATTCCCTCTGTCACAAATACCTTGAATAAATTTAATGGAGATCAGTACCTCACTTTATATCCTGCATATCCTTTCATATCCTTTCTATCTGTCACTCTTCTAGTTTCATGTTACTGTTGTACACAAATGTAACATCCTGTTAAGGCAGGTTGTGTTTATACAACAAGCAGAAGTGGGGCATTAAAAAAGTTAGCCAATCCAGCTTCAGGGAAGTGAAGCTTGATTGCATGCTTTCCTTGTTTACTCAGGAAGCCCAGCTAGACTTCCTGTGCCATGCCATTCAGGAGAATTTTCGTTTTGTCATTTTTTTAAAGATGCTGTCTGCTGCCATTCTACTCAACAAACTTGTCTGTTGAAGGAGAAATCCTGGGGAGCAAAACTCAGAGCACTGATCAATTAATGGGAGGAGATTTTCTGGCCCTTGTAGGTCGTAAACCGGGGGAGTAGAATGCAGCTAAGTGAAGTGGAAAAGCACTGACCCTGAGAAGCAGATAGTAAGAAGCCACAGTAAATCTAACTAAGGCTATGTTAGCAGAGGAATGTGCTAAGCCTGCGTTTAGATAAGGAAACTTGCTCTTAGCTAAAAAAGTAGCATTTTGACAAAGGCAGCCTATGTGGAGTTATGCTGAGATCATGACTGGCGCGTGAACACGTTAAGGGAACCAATGAAACAGGAACAGGATTTGCGTGGACAGTGAAAATGTGTATAAAAGGCAGCCTGTGTATAAAATAAACGACATTTTGCTTGCATCAAACTGCGTCCTGCCTCTCAATCGCCGCTCTTTCTGGGTTATTGTGCCATTTCATTGTCATCTGTTTTCTATCTAATTTCTAGTCTAGAAGTTCCTGCTGACTGGAAACAGGGAAACACAACCCCCATTTCAAGAAGGGAAAAAAAGAAGACCTAAAGAGCCCTTGCCAGTGAAGACTGGGACAAAAAAGTAACTGAGTAGCTCAGCTTTCTCCACATCCCACATGACCAGGTCTCCTGTTTCCTTCCGGCGAGGCTCCACATTTTTCCTAGTCTCCCTTTTATCACTGACATACCTACAGAAGCTTTTCTTGTTACCGTTGATGTTCCTGGCCAGATTTAATTTTATCTGGGCTTTAGTTTTCCTAACTTGATCTCTGGCTGCTTGAACAACTTCTCTGTACTCCTCCCAGGCTACCTGTCCTTGCTTCCATCCTCTGTAGGCTTCCATTTTATGCTGAAGTGACAGCACAGATGGTACTGGTTTTGGACTCTTGTATCACAGCAGACTGGAAATATCTGGATCAGAGGACAAAAGGAACATGGACATCTAATGTGGCTCTTGTGGTCTTCCAGAGCTCACTTGGAAACCTTGTAAGAACCAAAGTTACTTCTGAAAACGGAGAGAACTAACTAGTTTTGTTTCATCACTTCTTGTCAAATAAGAGTTGGCCCTTACCCTGTTGTTCTCTAACAATTATAAGATAATACTACTCTCTTCACAGAGGAGAACCCGACCTTGAACACTTTTAATGATGGGGCATCCACAACTTTTCTGGGCAGCCTGTTCTTCTCATCATCCTCACTGTAAGAAATTTCTTCCTTATGTTATGCTCCATGATCTGTCACTACAGACCTTTGTAAAAAGTATACCTTGGTCTAACTTGGAAGCCCCATTGCAACTGAAATGCTGCAATAAGGTGTACCTAGAGCTTTAATTCTCAAAGCTGAAAAAACCTGGAATAGGCAGACTACACAAAGGATAAGAAAGTATATACTCAGGCCATTTCCCACAAGTGAAAAACCAAGAATGTAAAATTGGTGTACTGGCATAGTTAAAAGAAAACAGAAAGAAAAGCAGCACTGCACCCCCTCCATAAAACATCACTCCTCCTAACACAAATGGATTTTTGTTTTAATTGTTACTTTGTTTACAAATAAATGACTGTCAAAAAATTCATCAGAAGCCTGGTCAAATTTTAAAAGTGGGAACTTTTGAAAGCATATACTGAAACAGCAAAGGTAAGCAAACTTTATGAAGAAATCAAAATAGTCATCTAAAGGGTGAAGATGGAAGAAGTGGCATTTGGTGTACTGCAATCTTAAAGGTTGCCATGACTAGGACACTTTATAAATACAGAGATCATTAAAACTCTAAATGGATGTGAAAAATAATAATGATTAAAAAAACAGTTCATGAAAGAAATCAAATGTAAGGAGGTATTGCATTTGAGATAAAAATGACTGCGTGCTATGATTTAAAGAATGGATGCCTAAATTTTCACACACAGAGCTTTCTTTTTTAATTCAAATTTGCCAGAATAGAATGCTTCTAAAGAGATTGTCGGTGTCTTTTGATAAAATAACTTTATATTGAATAAGTATTCAACTTCGTTCTTTTCCTTTTGTCAAAAACCTCTTATTCAGGTAGTTTCTTCTGGAATATGTCAATTTTTCCACATGCTTGCCCTATACATTTGTATGCAGACACCATTTTGCATATAAATGCCACTTTTTCCTGTCTTTGTCAGTCTGGTGTTTTGGCTCATTTGTGTATTTTGTTTTTGTTGTTGTGTTTTGTTTGATGTTGGTTTTTGTTTGGTTGGTTTTTGGTTGCTGTTTTTATTATTAATAATAATAATTTTTATTCTGTGCATTCAGTTATTTAATGAAGTGATATTGGAGACTCGTAGTTTTCTTTCTTTAGTCTTTTAATGCACACACACACACGTCTCTCTATGATATTTGACTACCCCATACATGTCCTACTAGGTATGGTTCTAGCCATTTAATTCATAAAGGACATATTACGGATAGTTCTTATTGGATAGACTTACTTATTTTTTCCTCAAATTATTGTTTATTCCAAAGATTTCTGAATCTTAGATAAACGGAATAATGGATAGCCTGACTTCTGATTTATTATCATAGTGCTTAACATTGTTGAACAATAATGGCCAATATGTTTGAAATTTGTCACAATTTCCTTTGATTAGAAAGGATACCTGTAATTCAATCTCCTGGAAAAGGGTACAGAACCTCTTTTAGGCCACCATCTGAGTTTTACTAATACTGGAGTTATAGACTTCTGGGTGTTCAGATCCAGTAAATCATATGCGATATGCCACCTCAAAGCATAAATTAACAAATCACATAGGAGTGTTTTTTTAGTATGAGATGGTGTTGTATAACATTTGACCTGCTGTAAAGCCATTCTCCCTAGCATGAGAAATAACACTGCTTATGCACAGGAAGCCTTTTGTTGTGATCCCAGGTTGCAAGAGCTAGTGGGTGGTCCCCATGGGTGACCACATTAGCAGGACAGATCTCTAAAAGATCCCTGGTGTTTCAGCCTTGTGAAAGCCCCTTTTACCCACAGTGGGCTATGTCTGGTTTGACAGACAACATACAGCTTAGGCAGCACACGTGGAAACAGTCCAGGACAGGCTTGTCACCTGCCCCATCACATCCTATTACTCTCAATCTCTTTGTTCACTAGAACCAGAACTTACAGTGTAAGATATTGGTATAACTTTCAGGGTGATCACCATGAATTGAGAGTTTTGACACGGGGAAGGAAATTTTCTGAGGGATCTGTGCAAAGCTCCTCTTATATTTCACATGCTAGATGACCAGCTTGAGAGACCCAACAAGTATTGACCGGAAGACTCTCCCCATCACTTGCCTGTTGCAACTCTGTCATTCACCTTTCCACTTCTGTTGCGTCTAGGATTAGAAAGGTGACTGTCTTCTGTAAGATTTAAGAAGTATCCAGTACACATAAAATTCTTAGGTCATGGTATGCTTGGTGGCTGGTACATAACTGGCAGTTAGGGGTTTCCTTGCATCAGAGTTCTCAGTATTACGGTTACTGCCTCGACAATGATTCTTCATTGAATGGTAAATACCTTTTTCTGATGCATTGCTGTGGTAGATTTGACTTAGACTCTCTGCCAGACCTTCACCCAGCCACTCTTTTACTCTCTCGCTCCACGTCCTCAACAGGACAAGGGAGAAAATAAGATGGAAGAGCTCACGGGTCGACAGTGAGATCACTCACCAGTGATTGTCACAGGCAAAACAGACTCAACTTGGGAAAGATTAATATAATTGTTTGCCCCTTAAAAATAGAGTAGGATGATAGAAGCAAAGACAAAATAAAAAATATTTCTCCCCCGCCTCAGGCTTACCTTCATTCTGGACTTTTCTAGTCCCTCTCCACCTCAAACAGCACAGGGGGTATAGGGAATGGGGCTTACAGTCAGTTCACAACTCTCTGTCCCTGCTGCTCCTTCCTAACACTTCCCTGCTTTAGTGTAGGTTTCCATCCACGGGTTCTTCAAGAATTGCTACAATACGAGTCCTTTCCACAGGGTACAGCCATTCAGGAACAGAGTGCTACAGCCAGAAGCCCTCACAGGCCTGCCAGAAAACCTGCTCCTGTATGGGATCTCCATGAGCTGCAGCTTCCTTCAGGGCACATCCACCTTCTGTGGCATTAGGTCCTAATGGGAGCTGTATGAAACTTCTCTTCATCACTGAATTAGTCAATAAAGCACAGACAAGTACAGACTTTTTTGTGTCTATTTATTTATTTATTTACTTACTTACTTGCTTACTTATTTTGAAATGAAAGAACATAACACATACATGAAATAAACAGATTCACTAGCTACAGATTCAGTAACATCAGCAGCAATCTGACACGAGCATCTCTGACTTACTTCGATAGGTCTTTGAGTGGCTGCTTCTCTCTAGTACCTTCCTAGATTCTCTACTCTGTGCAAAGTTCAAAGCTATCTTTTAAAAAGCTAATGAAGGTAAAGTGTTGTGGTTTTTTTTTTGTCACAAGAAGAAATTGAATCTCAATACATACATTTCAGGACTTCTTTCACAGTTGGTGTATTTAGCTTTTCCTTGTAGATATATTAAAAAATGTTCCGTTGTGTCTGAGAAAAAATCTCTGTGGTTTGAAACAAAGATTCTCCAATGCTGTATTTGGATAGGATCTAGTATTATCCTTGCTTAGAAGTTGTACATAGTTGCTGGAAAAAAGTGCTTCAAACTTTGTTAGCACAGACGATCTCCTAAGCCCTTGGAGTCTGATGGGATGGTGAAACATTTTCTTCTTTTTGGCAGTGACAGTTCTATGTCTTTTTCAAGACAAACCAACAAGCCAGCATGGCATATTTTCATTTTCACATCTCAACACTCACCAGAAACAAGCAACAAGACCCTCAAATTACATTTGCACTGCAGCAGCAAGACAAGTGTAATCTAACTACCAAAAGAATGCTACGCTCAAGTACTCCAAACACTGCAAACTCAGCGCAGGTGTAGTTTGTGTTGACTAGATTTAAACAGAAGAACAAGGATAAAAAAAGAAATAATAATTACCTACAACTTTAAATACAGCTAACATTCAACAACTTTCAACAATTGGAAGTGTAGATTTTGCTATAATAATGGGAAACGCCCAAAGAGTGAATGCGTGATTAGGTGCGTTTTTTTCGTGCAGCTTAGTGTGTTTCATATTTGCACAACAAAATGCATTTATATGCCATGTGCATATGTAGAACATTTACATGAGAAATAATTTATAACTTCTGTGGACATGTCTCTGGAATTTAATAGAATCCTTTCCATTGTGTACTTTCAGGGAATCATGATTCCTTCTCTTAGCTCTCTGACACCGCAAAAAGATTCAGGCACATTAATTTTCAGATATTCTAATGTTTCTCTCTAATCCTTTCATTTTTCCTTAATTATATACAGCAGAGATTTTTATTATTTGTATTTCCACCAACGTGATCACAGATAAGGTAGTTTAAAGATGAGAAAATACCCTCAAGGAAAAACAAAATTAAGTAATTTGTTTTAAAATATGTTTAAACATGGAGATAAGATACGGCTAATGCTTTTATAAAGATTCTTTCTGATTTTGTACCAGTAGAGTTTCAGGATACCAGTACAGGAAAACAAATGGCAAATTCTATTATTGTTAATATTGAACTTGATGTCATCTTTTGAGAAGTTTTGTCTGCAAGGTAGCTCCATTGTTTGGAACAACAGAACATTATGGGTGAGGACAGCATTGATAATCTAAAGTAAAATTATAATCCACTGCTTATAGTTATCACAATAATTAATTATTGTATATTTTTATAATACAAAATGCATCATGTATTGCAAGTAATAATAATAACAGCAACAACAATAATATATTATTCTTATTACAAATGAAATTAAGTTAATGAGTGGGCAGTTCTGCATTTAATGAAGACTGAGAGACTTGACATACTACGCCTTTCCTTCGGATGCGTGATTTTCTTACAGGTTCTATAAGCAGGAAAGAATGTACTAATCCTGTATGCCTAAAAGGGGAAATGTAATTACACAGTTTGAACTCCTGAACCAGAGTTAGGACAGGGTTGCTTGCAGACTCTCTCATAAGGAGAGATGCAGTTAAGATGTCTTGGAGATCCTCTCATAAGGAGAGATATCGTGCTACCTCTCCTCCCCTTTTCTGAAACACATGACAATTACATGAAATTTTAAGTCCTCATACCTCCCCACTAGCCCTGCTACTTACATAGCTCTGTCATCACTTCTGCTCACACTGTTTGTAAGAACTTGCTGCAAGCACTCAGCAGAAGCCCTATGGCCTCAAGGACAATGAAGGGACAACAGGCTGAGTCTGTGCCCTGAAGTAAGGTGCAGGATTTAGCCAAAAAGAATACTTGATTTCTGCTTAAGTAAGCCCTCTGACAAGTACTTTTTGAAAAAAACTACACCTGAAAATGGTTTTGTAAAAATTGTTGCTGTTTTCAAAGGTCAGATTTTATAAAAGTAGCACCATTTCCTAAATTTTAAATAAATTCTTGTGGATGACTTAATGAGTAACATTAAAAACACTAAAACATCCACTAGAGAAGATAATTACTTGATTGTCAAATGGAATAACAACAGTTTTCCCTGCAGTGAAATATCTACCACCGTAATTAGGTTATGTCATACTTTACCCTGAAGGAAATATTAAAAATACAAGACCAACCAGTTCCATGCACTTTATTTTTCTATTTATAACTTAGTGTTAAATTGCTGCCTTCATAATACAGCAAAGACATCAATAATGGAATAACATCTCTTCTGTTCTTCAATTAACTTTACTACATGGATATTAATGTAAATATGGATCTTGTAAGAGGAATCTGTTGACTAGTAATTTGTACTAAGATAATAAAAATTACATGAATGAAGAGCTCTAAAAGAAAAAATAGCACAGAAGAAATACATACAAGCAACACACAAATAAATTCCAATACATTTATCTGCATGGGATATGCATATATTGACACATTGAGTGAATTGAATGAATTGTGAATTTCCCTTTTTTTTTCTTCTTCCTCTTGTGCATTTCTCTTTAGTTCACTGTGCAACAATAATAAAAAAAAAACCACAACCAAACTTTAAGAACAATATTGCTGGATTAAAGTTAGATGTGATATGGTGAGTTGGCCTTAACTTATGTGTCAATTTTGCAAAAAGAGATACAAAATTATTTGTTTACATCTTAGCAAGTGTTTGCTTGTGTTCATTTTCATGTTTCACTGGTGTGAATACTAGTTGGTTTTCCATGTATAATTGATAAATCATGAAACTAGATACCTTTATACCCAATCTAAAATCATACTGCATTTCTTTTGCCAAAAAAAATCAGATTGCATTGCTGAGTAACTCACTTAATGGAGAAAAAAACATACTAGAAGAAAATTACTTTGCAAAGGTGAATCTTGAAATGCTTTATATTTATAAAATGGGAAATGAGTAGTTTCATTGTTCTCCCTGAAGAAAAGGAACAGGGATGATTCTGGTTCAAGATTGGAGCTTTCATAATAAAATGAGATTATTATGTAAATAAATCAGAAAAAAAGCATAGGCACTAGACATATTAGAAAAAAGGTGAAAAGATACTTTGGTTAGATTTCTGTTTTGTTTTCTTTTTTCTTAAAAAAAATGGTGGTGCTTTTGTAAGTGATACACAAAGCCCTCTCCCCATTGCAGGTGGCTGCAATACAACTCTGAAAATGGATTAATAAGGTTGTGGAATTTTTATCTGACCAATGATCCATGTATTGTAGCCCTTTGACTTGACAGAGAACTGGTTCAAAAGGATGAGTTTAAGGTTACTGTATTAAGTGAAACAATGCAATCTTTAGAAAAACTGTAAAACTGATAATACATGTGGCTGGCTTAATGCATGTTTAATCTAATAGATGAGGTCACATAAGAGAGATAAAATAATGCCAATGATAGCTAGAAATGTGTTATAAGGTCATCTTTGAAAATAACACAAAACAACTCGGTTTTCTATGTATTCATATTGGATGACTGGGAAGTACTAAGAAGGAAGACATCAGCCCCATTCTCACTGCTTTCTGAAACAGATGGTAACTTTGTAGTGTAATAAAGCAAAAAGGAAAAGGAATTTCTGATTAAAGGACTGACATCAAGCAAACTCTGTGAAATTGAGTATCACACTATTTTACTACATATATTTATCTCCTCATCACCTTGCTTCTTAGTTCTCTTCCTGTTGAAAAACCAGTCCTTTCATGAGTGTCAAGTCCTTTGAGTGAATTTTCTGTAGCACTATAATCCACTTTAATAGTTTATTTCATGTAAGTATCACCTTTATAAATACCTAATACATTTAGCAGGTAAAGATTTTTATTTTTCTTTACACTGAACAAAGGGGACATAAGTAATTATCTCTTCCTAATTATGTATAAGAGCAGGAATTTATTACCAGGTAACTCTAGATAAAAGCAACTGCTTAATTGTGTTCAGAGCAGAGTACTATATAATGCAAAGTAGAAACTACTGTTCAGTCATAGCTTAAAAATGAAGAGGGGAAATTCCCATTTTTGGGAATTCCCATATTTGTTTTGGACAACATGACTGATGTAATATTTTTGGTGAGAAGCTCCAAGGAATTCTTCCTTGTCATGGATAAGCAAGAAGTCATTTTTATATGATGTTAAAAAAGACAGCATCTTTGCTGCTACAATGCTGTGTAAAATCTTAATTAATTTCTGACTAACAGGAATAACAACAACAATATTCTTAGACTTCTTGCTAGAAGCTTCATTTTTAAAGTCCTAGCACAGTTACTTAGTGTACAAAATTCAGCAAGATCCTGACTTGAGGTGACACAACTATATGGCACAATTTATTATGTGGCGTGCAGGCTTTAGCACTTCAGAAAACAGTGCTATTTGGAAGTTTGAAGGAAGTAATTTTTGCAAATCTAGAGTGAGAAGACACAAAAGGGAAACAAGATTTAATGATATCCTGGTTCTCAGCTGACAAATGAGATAAAGTCATGAGATTACGAAGTAAGATTGTATGTGCTAAAAAGAAGGCTACACCCATTGCTTCTACTCTGAATGTCTTGTAGACATGGAGCAGTAATTCTAAGACAGATTCCCTGAGGCAGAAGGCCAGGGAACAAGCACTGTCACTGTAATGAACATTATTAACAGTGCTAATATCAACGACATCCTGACAGTTTACTTAATGCAGTTGTTTTTGAAAACTATTAGTACATGCATACCTGTTTTCAATCCTCAGGGACTAATAAGAAAGATTTTTATGTATCTCAAATGCTATTTAATATTAAATTCCAGTATCTCAGATTGTCTTTCAAAATTTATAATCTGGCATACATGTAGTTACAACCTCCTCTGTACTAAGTGCAGTTGCTTGCTGATGGCTTCTGTGATGAAAAGTCCCAAAGTTTTCTCAAATCTGTTTCCAGGTTCCATGGTCACACATAGTTAGGTGAATGAAAAAATTTCATATGAAGATGCATTTGTAAATTAAGGATAATTTTCCTTCTTCCCATTCACAAACAAGAATTAGAGTTTTGCACTAGCTATTGTTTTGACATTGAGATGGATTAATTTGCAAGTTACCATCATGGGCCTCCCTCACCACTGTGCACCACCTAGGATCCAAAGGTCCTAGTTCTGAGGCAGTTCATTCCCTATGTCCATGCAGTCCTCTCTTTCACTGCTCACAATACTAACGAGGATGACATTAAGAGAAACTGTAAAGGTGATTTTGCATTAACACAGAATTCTCTCTTTAAGGAGCAGGTCTGACAGTGTCTGATTTTTTCACATAAGTTACTGTGAAGCATCTTTATTAAAACATTTTCAGCCACTACCAGCCAAAGCAAGACCAAAGCCATTGACTTAGTAGTGATGGAAGATTCAGTATCGTATTATTCAATTTACCACTTTTTCACCCATAATCGGATGTCAGCACACATAATTGAATCTGATCAGCCACTCCAAGATATCCCTACAATAGAAATAATAATTCTTCAGTTTTGCTATGCTGTGAGAGACCCTGTGCTCATTGATCAGTTCTTATGGCCCAAAAGTAAGCTGAGTTTGATGTTTTCTTTACTTGATGAGTAGAATCTTCTTGTATATTTGTATTTTAGAGGAAAATCTGGACAGATGATATAAAATACTCCTTTTTCCATAGATCGTTGTTCTCAAGATTGGTGTTCTGACAAAGAATATTATCAGCTAAATTACTGAAAATGTCTGGAAAGATCTGGTGGGGCTACAGATATGGAGGTTATTCTTAACTCCTTAACATTAATTGTGAATAAAGAAAAAAGATGGAACTATATAAATATAATACTGTTACTGGATAATATCTGCATGTTTTCTGATAACCTCAGATGGTATGTTACTATAGTTTTTTTTTATATATCTATATTATATATATATACACATCTATCTATCTATCTATCTATCTATCTATCTATCTATCTATCTATCATCTATCTATCTATCTATCTATCTATCTATCTATCTATCTATCTATCATCAAATGTAGACATATATACATACATACTGAACTTTGTGATGTCAATATTTTACTTTCCCAGGTTTTGGAATAACACTGCCTATTTCTTTTCCATATTGGTATTGCAATATAAATTTTTTCATTTGCTTTAATCATTACAACTCCTGGCTAAAACATAGGTATATGTTATTTCTTATGCTGTGGCATCTGGCCTGCCATCTGAACTGCGTTTGGAGACTTTGGAAATACGGTATTTTTGCATGTTTTCCTGTCACAACATTTTTTGCTTTTTGTTTGGCCACTTGCAGATACAATCAAGTTTAAAATCAAAATATTTTCTGAGTAAATACTTGAAGTTATTAACTGAATATATGTCATATGTGAAAATAAACCAAATATAATTTAATGTGTGAATATACAAATGTGTTAAAAAGAGATGAGGTTGATTTAGACATTCAAGTTAATTATAAAACATTTCAAGCTAATTGGGGTAAATGAAAGACAAGACCAATGAGACAAAGAATGGAAAATTTTGCAGCACTCAAGAATAAGAGAAATTAATTATAAATTCCAAATCTTAGTAAGATAAAACCAGTCCTGAAATGTAACTTCATGTCTTCTTTTTCTTCTCTATCCTGACAAGAGCAGTCTGCTCTTAGCTGATCTCCTCTACTAATACTCATAACAAGCTTCAAAGTAAGCAATTAATCTCCTTTGACTCATTTTCTTACCCTACAGAAATCTGGTGTGATTTCAAGAATGAAGCCGACAACTATCATAGATGATCAGTTTATCCTTTTCTTGCTTCCATCTCTGGAACTCTTATTTCTTATGTGACCAGTGCAATAAAAACAACAGTTTCCCAGCTTCACTATATGTTCGGGTCAGAAGTCTTTCTTCTTCTACAGTTTTTATGTGGTTGCCCACATATATGCTCTAATGTAGTGAAAATGAGAGTAATTGTCAAGAACAATAAAAATATTTTCACTCTCGGGAAAAATGAGTCAACAACACAAGCCAACTTTGTCTGTTATTTCACCACCTGACATCCTTCCTGCCAAGCTTCGCCATCAAAATCTGTTCAGTGTCTGTCTGCATTATTTTTGCCCTGTTTCACCTTTGACCTTCAAAAAGAGCACATGCAAAAAGATCTGTACTCCCAGATACAGTCTCAATGGATACTGTAGGGATTCAGGTAGGGAGAGCAGCACATTTTTATGCACTACATTGCTGGATCTGCAGATTGGAAATCCTCACAGGAAATAAATTTATAAATGTTTTCTTCCTGAGGAAATAATAAAAAAAAGTATTTTATCTCAGCAAAACCTGCTTGTGTAATGTATCTCCTGTAACAATGCTGTGCTTTAATGATGACTGAAAAAACTTTTATGTGTCCTAAATTGCCATTCAATAGACTATGGGTTGCTGCTAGGTTACAACTTTTGGCACTTTCATACTATTGGTTCATTTATACATATAAGCTACAGGATCTGCCCCAGATATATGTAATAATGGTAACAGTGAACTTTTCTTTGCACAGTTTAGAAAGAGTAAAGCACTATGTAAAGACTCAGAAAACAGTCCAGAGGGACTATTAGAGTAATTTAATATGTAGTAAGACCATAAGAAAAATCTGTTCAGACAATGACAAGAGTTTAAAAGAATCAATATGCTAAGATTCCTCTAAGAAAAATTACATAGTTTGAAATTATTCATCCTCCTCTGAAAGGAGAAGGCACCTTTATATATTCAAAAATAGTCTGGGCAGACTATATACTGATTGTTCTATCACATGTAGAAGTTGGATTTTTTAGGTCTACCATTATCAAGATTTCAGGGCATTTTCTTACATAATTTTTATAATTTCCTAGCCATTACTCTCTTAGCTCAATGGCCAGTCTGTAATTGTTCACCTTGAAGTATAGAAGCTTTATAACACTAGTGCTTCTGCTACTGCTATTCAATTTCAGTACTCTCTAGTTAGCATTTTGCAGCCACAGACTTTTACCTTGAACTTCCTGCCTTGCAAAGGGCTTTTTTCTCCATCCTAGATCTTTGCATCCACACCTGGACCCCTGTGTACTTTCCCAGAGCTGCACAGAACCTAAGTACTATAACCTGTGTAACAGTAAGGGCCTTCACTTTTGCAAAACTTCATTTTCCCTGCAGCTTTTTGCCCAGCCTGCTTTGAGAGAGTTTTCCAGAGTTGCTGTGCAATTCTTCTTCTATCTTGTTCTCATGCTTCTTTTCTTGCAGCTGCAGACCCCAGTTCTGTCAGCTGTTAGGTTCTCATGCTAAGAAAATGTCACGAATGTGAGACCAGTCCTCTGCTCCTTCTCTTTTCTGATGTTTGTATTGCAAGGTTTGGCTCATATTAGAGAAACTCAAAACTTAGGGATTCACAACACAATATTCATTTAAATATGCAGGAAGTAGTACTTAATAATATGTTTTAAAGACATCTTAGCAGTCAGTCAGCACATGATGCTCATGACTGATTAAGCATACTGTAATCCACACTGGTAAAATTATAAGCAGGAACAACACAGTTGAGTGGGTCCCAATGAAAATCACACAGTACTAGGAAAAAGTGTGCTAGAAGTCAACATTCTCATCACACCCAGCTTCACCACCTGCTACACTGGAGGGGATGCACAGAATGGAGATGTGATCATGTGACCTGCCTTTTGGATGAGGAGAAGACTGTGGACTTTGCCTACCCAGAATTTGATAAGGCCCTTGACATCATCTCCCACAGCATTATCCTGGAAAAGCTGGCAAAGCATGACATAGACAAGTGTAGTGTTACTGGATAAAAAACTGGTTGGATGGCCAGGACCAGAGAGTCAGGGTCAAACCTAGTTGGTGGCTGGTCACCAGGTGTGTCCCTCAGGGCTCAGTTTTGGGATCAGTCTTTTTCAATACCTTTAGCAGTGATCTGGATGAGGGAATTGAGTGCACCCTCAGTAAGTTTGCAGACAACACCAAATTGGATGGAAGTGTTGATCTGCTTGAGGGTAGTAAGGGTCTGCAGAAGGACCTGGACAGGCTGGACCTGTGGACCAAGGCCAGTTGTATGAGGTTCAATAAGGCCAAGTGTCATGACCTGCATTTCAGTCACAACAACCCCAAGCAACACTATAGGCTTGGGGAAGAGTGGCTGGAAAGTTGCCCAGAAGAAAAGGACCATGGGGTGCTGGTTGGCATCTATATGAACATGAGCCAAGAATGTACCCATGTAGCCAAGAAGGCAAATAGCATCCTGGCCTGTATCAAGAATAGCATGGCAAACAGGAAAGTGATCGTGCTCCTATACTTGGCATTGTACTGTGTTCAGTTCTGGGTCCCTCACTATAAGAAGGACATTGAGGTGCTGGACCGTGTCCAGAGGAGAGCTACTGAGCTGTGAAGGGTCTAGAGAACAGGTCATATGAGGAGTGGGTGAGGGAACTGTTTAATTTGGAGAAGAGGATGCTGAGGGGAGACCTCATTGAGCTCTACAACTACCTGAAAGGAGTTTGTAGGGAGGAGGGTGTTGGCCTCTTCTCCCAAGTAAATAACAATATGACCAGAGGAAATTGTCGTGGCAGGCTAGGTTTGTATTGGATATTAGGAAGAATTTCTATACTGAAAGAGTGGTCAGGCACTGGAATAGCCTGCCAGGGGAGGAGGTTGAATCACCATCTTCAGAGGTATTCAAGAGGCATGTAGCTGTGGCACTTAGGGGCGTGCTCTAGTGACTGAGGTGGGGTTTCATTATGGACATTTTTTGGTGGAGTGTATGTGGTTGTTTGTGTCTGCCTGAGATTTTTTTGTGTTGATAGTTGGACTTGGTGCTCTCAAAAGCCCTTTCCAGCCATGACGATTCTGTGATTCTGTGATTCTGTGAGATTGTACCAGCACATTTCCTCACTTCTCACTAGGAAACATAACCCTTTTGTTTTTCTTTTGGTATTTTTGTTTGTTTGGCTGTTTTTTCATTGGTTTTGGTGGCTTTTTAGTTTTGTGGGTTTTTTGTTGTGGTTTGTTTGTTTGTTTGTTGATTTTTTGTTTGTTTTGGGTTTGTTTTTTTGTGTGTGTGTTTGTTGTTGTTGTTGTTGTTTTTTTACCAGAAGTAACTTTTACACTTACGATCGATGTGTCATCAACAATCATAGAATTGTTTGGTTTGGAAGGGACTTTAAAGATCATCTAGTTCCAACCATATTGACATGGACAGGGACACTTCCCACTAGATCAGGTTGCTCAAAGCCCCATCCAACATGCCCTTGAACACTGCCTGGGATGGGGCATGCAAAATCTCCCTGGACAATCTGTTGGACTGTCTCACCACCCTTGCACTAAAGAATTTCTTCCTAATATCTAACCTAATCTACACTCTTCCAATTTAAACCATTACCCCTCATCTTGTCACTACATGCCTTTTTTTAGCCTTCTTGAAAGCTGCATGACCAAGTATCATGAAAATATCCTATTGGCTGATTTGCTAGATCCATTTCTGTATTCTTGTAAAAGAGAACTCACAGAACAATAAAGCAGTCGCTTTGCACAGCGAAATAACTCGTGCCTTTTTTTCAGCTATCTCAAGTGGTGCCCCGTGCAAGGCTTTTGTACTGAATCTGGAGATAGCCCTGTAATCTGACGGAGGGAGATTTTATTGTAGCCACTTTACTTCACTCAGGAAAAGCCAGCAACCACTGTGGAAAAGGTGAATTGCAAGGTTATGCTAGTATGGGACAAAGTGCATCTCAGGAGCATAAGTTATATTTACAAGTTTTGCAGCATATTTTACATGTTTCTCAATTTAAACTTTCAGATGCACAAATTGTTCAATTATTAATCTGGGTCCAAGAACCCTGTACATGGTTTCTAAAAACATAGCCAGTTCCCTGTTATTTATAGTTTCAACTGCCAGTTCCCCCAGGACCCATGAACGTATGTCATCAGATTCCATGGAGAATGAATGGTCTGAGTAAATCTTTGTGTATTTAAGTCTGTTCTGTATCTTTTCTGCAACAGATATTCTATTAGTTTCATGCATCATTGTAAAAAACAGATAAGCAAAGACTCTGGACTTGCCTCCATAGCAGGAAAATCCCTTCACAGCTACCCTGCACTTGATCAAGGTGTGGTCTGTAATGGGTGAACACAGAACAAGCTAAGTGTAGTAAAGTGCTATGGTTTATTCTTTCTTTCCATATGCAGTCTGCAGCAAGTTACAGAAGCTGACATCAGAAGTCTGTATAAAGTACATAGCCAGAGCACCTCTCATGATCTAGCGCTCTCAGCTCTTTCAGTCACCTGAGCTAACTCCAGCTGATGCTGTTGCCACTGGTATAGCTTGAGAGTCACACTGCCATCCTACTCCCATCTGCTTCTTCAAACATTTCAGAGGATGCAGCAGGCAAGCAGTATCCTAACAAAGAGCTATCTTAACAATAGGCCTCTAGCCTGAGATGAAGGACTTCCATCCTTCAGTTACCCAGAGATACATTCCAGAGCTATGCTACTAATTCAATAACTGAAGATCTGAAAAAAAATATGCTTCATAGATGACGCATGAGTGCAAATTATGAATTATGATCCTAAGATTTCATTGGTCCTAGTGATCAAGATAAAAATATTAACTGATCAGTTTACAACACATTTGCCTACACTGTAAAAACTGGTGCCATACCCCATGGTTTTGCAAATATGTTAGTGTGGCAAAGTGTTCGTAGCAGAGGAGGCTGCTTCAGTGTTGGCTTTGGTGAGGAGAAGTCAAAGAGTGCCCCATGTTGGATTCAGCTGCTTCTAGACAGATTCAATGGACTCATAGCAGGGCACAGCTGAGACACTCAGGCAACCTACTGAAGAAAACCTACTTGATAAAGGGTAAAAAAAGCTGTCCAGCAGCTGTGAGAGAGAAGAGTAAAAATCTGAGAGAAACAATCCTATAGACACCAAGGTCAGGGTGAAGGAAGAAGGAAATGAGTGAGATGCTTCGAGGGCCAGATTAAAGATTTTCCTGCAGTCCATTGTTAAGATCATGGTGAAGCAGCTCTTTCTCATCACTTTATTTAAGACCTGTCTGCAAAGATGTGTTTACCTGAGCATGGTTGTTACTAAATTCACAGTCCTCATCCATTGTGTACTTACTCCTGTCAGGTAGCTGTCATTTCAGACAATGCTTGGGATTGAATCACCAACTCAAACGCTGAAAACAGAAACCTTTATTGGTAAAATCTAATCAAATTCTGATAATATGAGCTACATCATCATGATGTCATTTGTGTTTTAGTAATGTAAACAAGTAATTCAGAATTCAGTGGAATTATCTATTTAGTTGTCTGTTTATCTTCCAGTGTATATAATGGACAACAGTGAGTTTAGTAACAACCATGCTGAGGCAAATACATCTTTAAGGGGAGGGTTAATATTAATTATTTCTACTTCTAACACATTATTTTATTGCTCATGTAACATTTTTGTAGTGATAGCTATTGCAATGAAATTGTATGATAAAGCACTTTTTATCAAATATAAGAAGTTTATTGTATGTTCAAGGTATGCTAGCCCTGTTCTGCCTTATTTTGCAGCAGTAAGGAGTTTTTAGATAAAAAGGTATTGCTTCCCGCAGCTTCAGTTGCATAAATTAATGCAGCTAATATTACCCTTTCTTAATAGTCTACAAATTACACACTATGTCTGTGTTTTCAAAGCTTATTCTTTAGCTGTAAAACATGGATAAATGATAGTGTCCAAGTAACTTCGTTTCAGCCACTGAATTGCTTTGGAATATAAAACAAAAGGCTCTGCTTATTCCTGACTTACCTTCTTCCTTATTTTGACCAATAAAATAAAAGTGTTGGTTAAGGTATCCCTCCACTCTCAAACATCCCAGGATCATAAATACCTACTGATGTCACCAGAGTAAATACAGTAGTAAATGGTAGAGAAATATGTGGTGCTTTATTTGCATATCTAGTTCTTGGGTTTTTTCTTTTGTTGTTAAGAAATTATAGTTCTAAGCATGTACTTCTAGAGGTGATATTAAAACACAAATAAATAATTTGGTAAAAAGTAGGAGGGAATTTTTTTTCTCTCCTCAGCGTTTTCAAACTTTTTCCTTCAATCATGAGGTAGCAACTCTTGAAAGCAAGCCCTAATAAAATCTTAAGTACTTGTTATTTCCGTACTCTTCATAACAAAAGTGTGATGAAACCAGAGACAAAATCCTCAAAAAATCTAGGCAAAAAACTAGTGTATTACCTTGGTTGTCTGCTTTACCTGTTCTCATTGTTGCTTTTTTGGTAGTATTTTAATTCTTCTGTAGGGACTGCTGAATGTGAATGAAATAGGATTTATTAAGTGGTCTGATATAAAAAGAAAACTGTGTATAATAGTGGGGTTTTTTATATGTGTATAAAATATATAATTTTATATACACTTCTAAACAGCGAAGAAGGATCTCCTAAGCAAACAGCGCTCCTCAGATAAAATTAGTGATAAATACATGGTACTTGTTTTAGGAAAAGGTGATCCCAAGTCATTAATTGACACTGTCTTGTAGCAAATTAAGAACAAATGAGATACCTTGCTTTTCCACAAAAAACGAAAATAGGCAGTGTAATACAATGCCAAGAATTGTGTAGAAGCTAAAACTGCTCTGCCCAAGTAACTGAACAATTTAATTGTTCATCCCGTTGAGATACACAAGCACTGATGTAAGGAAATCTCCATCTTAAAAAGTCCTTAAACTGTTCATTAACTCTTCTCTTCTGCAATATCTGAGGCTGCAGATTAACTAAGTAGAGCAAAGTGACCTTACCATCTCAGCAGTAACATAAACATTCCATCATTATCAGTCCACTAGCTGGAAAACTTTCTGTTAGTTAAAAGAGAGTTCTCCAAAGGAAAATGATCAGTAAAGGGAAAACTGGCTTCATCCTGGCTCAAACCAGGACAGGGACAAAGAATCCTTAAGCCGATTGGGAAAGGAGGTAGAAAAGCTTAGACAGTATTTATTGAATTTGCATTTTAAGACACCAGCCTTTCTGAACTAACTGTATTTTTATATATAAACTAAGTAATAACAATAACAATAATACCACAGTATTTAAAAGCTTTTTCTTTACGTTTATGCATGTATGCATCAGAAAATACCACGTATTTTAGGTAAGGATACAATAAGCAGTGCTAGAAAGAATGGATTAAAAAAAAAACAATCAAGACTACCATGCATTAAATTATATCTATACTGTTTTCATCTTTACTTGAACTGCTCAGAATAAAACTGTTGTCAATAAATAGACACACATTTAAAACAAGCATACTTTTTTTCCACCAAAGGTGCAATTTCATTCTTTTCTGCTAAATCAAGCTAATCAATCATTTAAATTATTCACATAATATGACTGAATAGACCTAAGAAAATTTACACTCCACAACATTGCATTCAAAAGGTGCCCTAGTAAGTGGGAAAAATCTCAAATATCAAGCACAAATACAGGTTGGGTAGACAATTAATTGAGAGCAGCTCTGAGGAAAAGCACTTAGGGGTGTTGGTTGATGAGATACTCAACATGAAAGTTGAAGTCTCTGGCCCTGAAGGGCTGCTCTTTTTCTTGGGGAAGGACCAAAGGTGCTGGTGGGCCACACGGAGTTGCTGGCTTCAGAGATGGGGAAACTGCTTCCTGCTGGGGAGACGCCGGCACCTGCTCTGAGTATCTGAGACCTCTGTGGAGCACAGCACTGTGCCCTTGCTGGCAGGTCAAGCCACTGCTGGTTTCCCGCAGGAGTGTGTCCCAGCCGGGAAGAAAGGAGCCCTCAGGGAGGCAGGCTGGGCTGTCCTGTGGTTCTTATTGGGGTCTGGAGAGACCATCTGAAATGCTCGTGTGTTTTGGAAACCTTTCAGTCCTTGGACCTGGGGTGGGCTGAAGGGTTTTGAGGTTGCTGCCTCACAGCGTGATGTGTCCTTCCCTTGTTTTTGCAGCGTTCAACAGGCTCTGGATCAGCATTTCGTTTTACCTCAGCCAACAGCTGGCTCTCCACCAGGTGGGACTTGCCTCCTTCTTCTCCCCTCCCATTCTGATGAAGGCTGACAAAGTCCGGACAGCCCCTTGCCATGCAGTACAGCTGTTCTCCCTGACCTGTCGACTTCTTCACGGGTGAAGTGGAGGGAGAGGGAAAAGCACAGAGCCTGTTCATCTTCTCCCAAGGTTTCCAAAGAGCCCCCCTGGCTCTTTTGTTGCTGAGGCCTGGGCAGTGCACTACACACTGTCCCCACTCTCTGACAAGCCATCCACCTGTCCCTCCAAGACTTCTTCTGATGCACTGTCTCCTCTGTTTCAGGATGTCCACATTCCTTGTCTGGGGAGTTTTGCATTGGTGAAGAAGGCAGTAGTCAGGACAGGGAAGGATCTGGTGGTTGTGGTGAGACCCATGTTCCACCTGTCTCAGACTGTTGCGAGGGCTTATGGCCTCTGATGCGCTGGCACAGCTGTTCCTGGTAAGCAGGCAGGCTGAGAGCAGCACTTGCCCTTGAGCAGAGCGGGGAGGTGGGCTCTGCTGCCCAGAGGGCACTGAGCAGAGGGTGAGCTTCTGGGCAGAGGCTGTACCAGCTGGGCAGCTCCGGAGCCACCTTTTGCCTGAGGGTCTGGGAGCTGCTGCCTTGGACCGGTGCCTGCTGGGCAGCTTTGCAAGGTCCCCCGTTCCTCTTGTCTTTCAGTTCATGGACGTCGTAAGCTGCTGTCCTGTGCTCACATAGCCTCAGACAACTCTGTCTTTGCATGGAAAGGACCCTGCGTCTTTTCCACATCTGCCTGGAGAAGAACGTTGCCATCGTTTGGCAGGACATGGGCATGCTGATTGTCCAGGGCAAGGACCTGAAAATGAGCTTTTATAGAGACTTTCTGCGAAGGCTCAACGGACTGACAAGGCCTTGGAAGCTCTTCTCAGGGTAGGATGTTCCTTTTCCCAGCACCACTCTTGACTCTTCTGAAATGCTTCCTGGGGGCTGGGGGGCTACTCTCTCCTGGCCTGCTGTGCCTTGCTCAGCTGCTTGGGCTCCTGGTGGTCTGCAGCTCAGCAGGCTCTGGGTAGAGCACTTCATATGTGCCACGGTCTGGCTGTGCAAGAGACACCCCCAGAGGGGCCTTACCTGGGGACAGAAGGCCAGGTTGATGATGGGCAGCGCTGCCTGCCCCCCTCCAGGGCTGGGTGCAGAGGCACAAACAGAGCAAGGCTTGCTGAGGCCAGAGCCCTTTGGCTGCTCCAGCTCTTGGCTTGTGTTGCTCCAAGGTGGACTGAGCAGCCAACCCTTCCCAGTGTCCCCATCTCCCGCCACCTCTCTCCATCCTCCTTGCAGATGCCAGAGATGAGGGACAATGGTCATCTCAGGCCATGCCACTGCTGCTTTCCAGACCTCTTCTGGAGATGTTCTCGTCCTGCCAGAGTATGTTTGCTGGAAGGCTGGGAGGCTGGAAACACAGTGGCACAGGCTGACGAGGCCTCACCTGCCCCTCCAGGACCTGGACTTCCTACTCTGGTCCTCCGGGATGGGCTGTCTGGGGTGCCCTTTCTTCAGCCTGCTGCCTTCCACCTCTTTCCAGGTACAAGCTTGAGACTGTGCCTAGGACGGCAATGGTGAGAATAGACCTGACAGGACATGTGATGGTTGCCCCAGGGCAGGGCTGGAGAAAAGCTGGTGCCAGTGGAAAGACAGGTAAGGGCCAAGCAGGTTGCTGGCAGGTTTTCCTTCCTCCAGGTCTGGAAGGGATCAGAGCTGAGGCTAACCCAGGATGCCTGGAAGAGGGAGAGGCACCTCCTGTGACTCTCAGTACCTGTTGTGGTGAAGCCTGCAGGGAGCCCTTGTGGAACAAGGTCTTAGGAGAGCCCTGCACCTCCAGTGGCCATAAGGACCCCTTCCCAGGGGCTTTCAGCCAATGGGACAAGAAGGACCACCTTCATCAGTGTGACAGCAGGCTCCAGCAGACCTGCAGGGCACTCTCGCTGGAACGGGGACATGATAGGCACCCAGAACACCACCAAGATCCTGTTCTGACCCATTGTCTCCTTTCCTGTTTCCAGAGGAGCTTGCTGAGAGGTACCTCCTTCGTCGGGCAAGGCTTTCTCCAAAGCGGATTCCTGCAGGGCCTGTCAAGGCAGAGCAGGGACAGAAAGCTGGGGGCACAAAGCCTTGTGCCAGGTGAGACACTGGCGGCTGGGGAGGAGGGTGACCCTGTGTCTCTCCTCTGTGGGAGACATTTCTCCTGGATGCAGAGACCAGAGGAACTCCGGGTGTGTCTGTGGCCATAGGACCCTGTTCCTCTCATTGATGAGGGAAGAGAGGGCCTAGACCTCGGGCATCCTGAATTGGAGTGGGGCTGCTGGGCACAGCCAAGTCTGACAGCGCGGGGTCAGATGCAGCTGCAGAACCAGCTCCTGCTGTGCTCCTGCCAACGCACCCTGGAGTGTCTCTGCAGGCTGCTACCGGCCATCCAGGGGAGCTCCATCAAGGACAAGGAGGAGAAAGAGAAAGTCCTTCCTTTGCTCACCAACAGACTGGTGGACCTCGTTGCCAGAGCCATTGAGGGCCAAAAGGGGGCACCAGGTGTGTGTGGGGCTGGGTGCGGGAAGAGAGAGGCAGGAGGGTCACAAGCCTCAGTCCTTGCTGTTGCAGGAGCCTTTCCCCACAGACACAGCAGGTCCTGCTGCAGGTGGTGACATGCATCCTGGGGCAGGTGGCCCGCAAGCGCAGGGGCCAGAGGGATGAGCCGAGGGATCTGCAGGAGAAGCTCAAGCGGTAAATCCCTCCCGACACGGGCGGGGCTTCCTTTCTCGCAGTATCCTCTCTGGGGCTCAGGGGTTTTTCCTGACCCCGGCCTCTCGGCAGGCGCTCAGCCTGGCAGCCGCAGCTGCACAGCGTTCTGCCTCCCTGCGCGCAGCCCACCCTCTCCCGCTCTGTGTCCCAGCGAGTTGGCGGTGCTGCAACGGAGCTGGGCAAGGGACGAGCCGCAGAGCAGCCAAGACCTGCAGGCAGCTGGACACCGACCCGCAGTCCAGGCTGGGCCAGGAAGAGGAGCGCAGGAGCGGTACGCGGCCTGGGCTCCTGGAGCTGCAGCCGCCCGGGGAAAAGCACCATTGCACGGATCTGGTGTCTTACAAGAGCCCTGCCCGTATGCTCAGCTGAAAGCTGCAGCCCTTCTCTCCGGGATTGCGGGAGAGGCAGCAGGTTGTTCTGCCCCTTTCCAAGACAGCCGTTGCTTCTGTCACCTCCAGAAGCCCCCCATGTCTTGCCCTGATGGTGTTTGTCACGGCAGCGGCCCTGCCAGGCCTGTCTGGCACAGCCAACAGCTGGGCTGCTCTCAGCCCCGGGGCACTTGGCTCAGGGGCCATTGCAGAGAGGCTCTGCAGTCGGGGATGCGAGGACTGCGAGCAAAGCAGGGCTGCCGGGGAGGCTGTAAAGAAGGAGCAAGTAGAGGCAGGGAGGGCGGGGGAGAGCTAAAGTGGCCTCAGCCTCCTGCGGGGTGACTAACGCTGATGCTGCTGCTTTGCCATGGCCCTGCAGGCACAGCCCCGTGCCTCCACGGAGGAGAAGAGACGCAAGCTCTGGGACTCCTTGCGCAACAAGTACCAGCAGAAGGCAGGGTGAAGGAGGAGAGAGCCATGGCAGCCCTGAAGGCTGGCAGGGAGCAGGGAGAGCCATGGCATGCCCAGGTACTGCAGGCAGGGCAAAAGAGCTGGGAGAAGACCTTTCCTGGTGGGGAGCCAAAGTGGGAAGGCAGGGTCAGCCCCGGTGCCAGGTGCCTCTCTGCAGCCCCAAGCAGAGCTGGCTCTCGGGGAGCTGTGGGGTTGGACAGCACCCTGGGGGTGTTTGGGAGAGGGGAGAGGTGGGAGGATCTCAGCTGAGGTGTCAGACTTTGTCCTTGTCTTTCTCCGTGGGCAGAGCAGCCACCTGCCTCCTCCGGAAGGTAGAGGGAAGACCCCATTGCCCTGGTGCTGAGGACTCCCTCAGGTAAAGATCCCTAAAGATGGCAGGTGTTTGCCCTGCCCGGCAGCGCCCTTCCTTTCTTTGACTCCCTACAGCCCCTGGGCAAAGAGGTCTTTTCCTGACAGCCCTCGTGGTGTGGAGAGTAGCAGGCCGGGCTTGCGGCAGAGGGACCATGCGCCTGCTCTTGCCAGGGGCAGATCCCACCACGTGTGGTGCCTGAGTAGACCCGCAGTGTTGCTCTGCACCTCTCTGTGCATCCAAGACTGCAGAGCTTCGTGTTCAGCTCCTCAGCTCTGTGGCACAGATCTCAGCCTCGTCGGTGAGTGCCAGGAGAGCCCCTGGGACACAGGCTGCCCAGAGAGATGTCCGGCAGGAGGCTCCTCCAGCAGGGCTGGGCAGGCAGGCTGTGGGCAGCAGCACTTCCCCCTGTTCAGTAAAGCCTCGTTTGCACACCACTGTGTCTGACTCTCTGGCTCTTTCCTTAGTGGCTGTGACATTGTCACTCAGCAGTGGGTGAGCTTTGGTGGAGCAGGGCAAGGCCACTGCAGGCAAGAGAGCTCGAGGGCTTGGAGGGTCACAATATGACCGACTTGGGTCAGTATTTTTCCTTGTGGCTATCATTCCTGTCAGGTCCTCCATGATTCTATGATCACATGCCTGGAGTGAGCTTCAGACTAATAATTTGGTAATAGCAGAATAAATAATTAGAAGCAAAGATTTTCACTGACTTCTAGAGAAACCCAGTTTACAGGGCTTGAATTCTGCATGACAAAGGATCAACATGGTGGTTGAGATTCTGATAGTAATTCCTGTATTGGTGCTAGAATTAATTTAAAGGAGGTGGTCTGGAAAAAAAAAGGATTTGGCTGAAGAAAACCAAAAATTGAGAAACTAATGCATAATTCATGAAGTTAGAATACATTAGGAGGGAAAGAGTGTGTGACAAAAAGTTTTTTTTTTCTCCTAGAAATGGAGATCAGGAGTATGACAAGCTAGTGAAAATGTTATTTCTCATAAACTGGACTTATATGCATATATTGAGATATTTGTTATTTAGAGACATTCACAGAAAAGGCATGCCTCTTAAAAGAGGAAATTTATAAAAGGATAGAAATTGGTATATTAGTTAAGCAAATAAAATTATCTCAAACAAATATTTTGAAAGTTTAAAAAATATTAAATGTTTTGGATTTTCTTGTATGCTTTCTGTATCAAAATTCAATGTATCAGAAAATATATTTCCTCAAAGTAGAGCATTTAAATGTGACATGGGGAGGTGAAAGTGGAGAGAGTAACAGTAAAATACTAATTCTGAAAGAAATAGTAGACAAAAATTGATACAGTGAAAGGACTGTGTGTATGCCATTTTTATAATTTACTTTGTAATTTTATAGAAAGGTCTGGCATAACTTCTACCAAATACTGCAAACAAAATTTCTAAGATGATGCAGATAAATAAGACCACACTTTTAATATCAAACTCATTGTTAAAAAGATCACAGAATCACACAGCTATGAACTTACAAATATTTTAAAGTGAAGTTTTAGATAAGTCACAAAGAGAAATTACAGTTCTATTCATCAATTATGATGAAGCAAGTGTAAAGCATAGTATTTCACTGAAATTAATAACGTTTTCCAGTTATTATATTTAAAAGACCGAAGAGTGGGTTTAATCTTTTCAATTATTATTTTTTAAATGATACTAGCACCAAAATCACCCAGAAATATTTTACAAGACTTTAAAATTTCCTAATTCTTGCAACCATATACACATTTTGCTATGTCTTTTACTTCCATTTTTAATAGGTTCTGAACTTCCACTTTCGGGTTCTGTTATTCTGTTAAGACTTTGATAATTTTTATGTGTTTGTTATAAATTATAGTTAGTAAAATCAGGTGTCATTTAAATACTGTTGGTTTCGTGGGTTTTTTTGTGTTTTGTTTTTTTTTTGTGTGTGTGGTTTTTTGTTTGTTTGTTTGTTTGTTTGTTTGTTTTAAAGAAATAGCTGAGTTTTTCCTGTTTTGCTATAGTGTTATGTCCCTGGCCACAATATCTATTCTGCCTCATCAGTGTACTCCTGAAATCTGGTTCATACTGTTTTAATGTTTTCCAGGCATGTTGATTTGTATGTGTTAATGACCATTCTGTATGTTTTCTGATCAGGGCATATTGATAATTTTCTTCTTTAAAAGATCAGTTATTGAATTTATTATAACTTTATATAATTCTTGCTTTTTGTTATCCTCTGTTCTCATTCAGCCAGAATTCTCTTGAAGACATCCTGCATAAAGTTAAAAAGCTTGTCTCTAGCCACTTTCATGACACCTCATCTGGAGTGCTGCATCCAACCCTGGAGTCCTCAGCACAGAAAAGAAGTTGACCTGTTGGAGCAGGGCCAGAGGAAGGCTACAGAAATGATCAGAGGCATGGAACACCATTCCTATGAGGAAAGGCTGAGAAGGTTGCGGTTGTTCAGCCTGGAGTAGGGAAGGCTCTGGGGAGACCTTATCAATAAAATAACTGTACCACTTTTGTTTACCTTCTGTGCTTACAGATTTAGATTTGTATTTAGATTTGAAAAATATACTGCTGTAGATTGTTAAAAATCAGTGAAGCAAACATGAAGGGTTGAAATATTTCTGACTGGTACTGAGCAATAATCTAGTACTTCAAGGTCAAACATAGCAAAAGTCACTGGCACTTTTTTATTATCTATTGATACAAAACCAACCATGACTTTAGATATCGCCCTGAAAACCAAGAGACACTTTTTTTCCAAAAATAAATAGAAGTTTAGGCATTTCACTCTGATGTGAGATTAAAGATACCTGAATGACTTAGGTATACTGAAAACTTTGCTAAAAGAAACAGATTCTAGATTCCAGTGTTGTTATTAGTTTTTTAAAGCTATTCAGAGTATAATTTTAATACAGATCTTGAGTTGTTACTGTCGCTACAGATGACAGGTGACCTTCACAAATTACTCTTATTTTGCTCTCCATTTCTTTGTGAAAAGAGAAGCTTTCATTGCCTTTTCTTCCTGTTGAGACTGTAAGAGTTTTAAGCCATGCTAAAGAAGCACATTTGTAAATGAATGTACCCTGTGGATACTGGGAAAAAGCCCTGAAAATCTTTCACAAAAACAAATATTTACCCAAAAAACAGTGCCTTCCCTGATGTGAAAATCCCTCCAAAACTCATTGACTTTATCTCCACTCTGATTTGTAACATACAAAATTCTCAGCAGCATCAAAACCAGAAGATAACAAGTTGGAATGCACATTATCAAGTGAAATTTCATCCTTCTTGTATTTTTGGTCTTTAAAGGGCAGATATAACTTTTGGCCTTGTAAGTGACACTAGGCTCAGTGTGGCGTTGTCTCTGGTGCACCTAATGATGTATGGAAGCAACATGGGATCTGTGGGCTCCTCTCCTGCAAATACAGCACCATCTTCGCAAAGCAACTGGGAGAACTCTTCTGATGACAAAGACTGCCAGACTCCAATTGTGGCATCCGGGGAACTATTTACAGGTTATGAGGTCAAGAGCCTTATTTACCTTTAATTTTAAAATGCTTGCATTTTTAAACTGAACAGTAATATCTTCTCCTTTTACCTGCTCTATCTACTTATCCCCAAGTATTTTGACATGGTTGTATGGTGCTTTAAACAATAGGATTCCTAATTGGTTTCAAGGGAGATACAGAGTCGTAGTGCAATGGAGCAACACAGAAATACACAAACTGTCATGAAAACTCTGTCCCCCCCTAGCTTGATCGTATATATGGGTGAAAGAACACTGCTTTCTGGCCCTGCTACCAACACGTAATAAAAGCAGAGCACATTAGCCTGGGCTGGGAGCTGAATTAACAAGTCCCCATTTCCAATTTGAATACTAGGCAGAAACCAGCCACTTCAGTATCTGGGGACAAAAGTCTTCAGAAAATTCTGCGCTCAGTGAATCAGACATATCCTGAACACTTTCGTAAAAGAAGTGAGAAAAGCATTACATAAACCTGAAAGCTTAGAAAGATACTCTTTACTCACAACTCTATGATAACACTTTCCGTTTGTTATTCTCTTTTCATTGTTTAAATTTATTTCTGGGAAGAAAACCAGTTATCTTGTCAAAATCCTTAGATTTTCTTTTGGAATGGTTAGTCTGTCTGCTTATCTGAAAAGTATACGTTTTCTGCTTATGACTTGGAGAAGGGTAAGTATTGTACAAAATCTCGTATTGGCATTAATGTAATATTTGAAAATGTATGTTTCTTTCTGCCTACATGTTTTCTAGTGAGACAAAACTCTGTTCAGAAGTGAAAGCCACTTCAAAAATCAGTATTTGTTCAAGTGTTCTTCTGCTACTGGTTGTGGGATCTTCTTCTACCAGGAGTTTGTTTGCCCTTGCATGTAAGAATTAATGAAAGCCAATTTTCAGAGCTTTAAAATATTTGGCTAAGACTAGCATCTCTCTCAGCACAGTGGGAAAAATAGAAGTTTATGTTACAGATAGAACTGATATTTTCTAAATTATGTTTCCATTACAAATTTATTACTTATTTAATTTTCATGTTTATATTCATTTTTACCCTTATTATTTTATGTATGTGAAACAAGCACCAAAACAACAGATCACTTCTAATGCCTCAGGCCCCCAAAATCAAGTCCAGTTTTTCCATAAGTTAGTCAAAGAGACCACCCTCCAAAGTTTAAAAATATTTCTCAGAACAGGTTTTTAGCTTTTCCAGACACCTATAGTTTTTAGCTTTTCTGTAGACAGCACTAGCTGAAGTAAAGTAGATGTAAATTCTTCCATTTTCTCTAGTTAGGACACCATTCAGGAAACATCCTATTTATGTTGAAAGTGTTTTGTTTCCTCAGTTCCAAACTTGTGCAGGATCTTTAGGATTTGATGTTTATTTATGTTTTCCTAGCCTACTGCTATGGAAGAAATCCAACCTTACTCCTGCCTCCCTTTCAACTCCCATAGTGTACTAAAATATCACTGTGGTCAGTAAGTACACACAAATGGTGCTGGATGCTTGGAGCTGAAGAAATACAACATTGACCTTTCTTTTTTTCCCCTTTGGCTATAGCATACTGGGGTGAGGTGGGCAATTTCTAAGAAATCAGCTGATGTAAAAAAGCAACTTTCTATACCAACAAATTTCACAGGCAAGTCTGATTAAAAAAACAGTTTTACTGAATTTTGCACAATTAAGTTTGGCTACATGAGAAGAGTATTCCTGTTTCTAAATTGTTAGAATTAACTCTATAAAACTTGAAATATTTCAGTGTTTGTTTTAAATTAAGCCCCTTAACGGACTAAAGCAAAAGTTCCCAAACAGGTCAATAAGTAAGCAATACATCATACATCCCAGTGGATTACCGGCAGAAAGGCTGGTGTAGCTGTATAGAACCTCAGTGAATGAGCAGTACCACAAAGTTGAAGCTGTGAGTAATTTAGTCTCTTCCCCTCAGGAGCATAATGTTAAGAGCAAAAATACAACAGTGATGTGTAAATAGATCCAATCAATAAGATTCACTGTTTCAGGCTGTTTAGTGATAAAAATTGTGAACTGCAAGTCAAAATGTAGTAAATCCTGTTTCCAACAAGTGGGTCCAGTTTTATGAGAAATCTTTTCAATTCATAATACCGAAAAAATGTTGACATTAATTGGTAAAAAATAAGTTATGTGATAGGTAGATGGAAGATTTTAAATTCAAAGAAACAGGATATAGTTTTATTTCTGCTAGATTATAATAAAAAAACTAATCAAGGTTCTGGGTATAGTCTTCTGCCTTACAATTCACCTCTAATGTCAGTGACAATTTACTTTTTCAGTTATTCTGCCGTGGCAAAGTTTTTATCCTACTCCGTGTAAAAATTCATTAAGAATATTATCTTCCTGGCAATGTAAAATCTGATTTCTTTGATGTCACCAGGAAGAATTTATTTACGTAGTAATGGAGCAGGTAGTGCTAAAGTATGAGAAACAGGTAGGTTTTCTCTCCAACATCCACAGGAAGTCCTATAAATTAACATAATTTAAAATGCACACAGGCAAGAATGTATTTTTTAACAAAGGCAAATCCCATGTAGTTATGTAAATACTGTGGCACTAGCTATATTTGTATAGCTCAGCAGCAATTTCAGATGATAGATAAGATAGGAGACTAGCTTAATTAATTTTGTTCTTTTGTTTAATTTAAACAACATGGTGCATATATGTATGCATTCAGTGTTGCATAAGATATTTTTTTCCTTTACGTGCCTAGTACTTACCAGATAGTTTTACCTAACGAGTATGGAGAAAGAAATAGTAGGCATTTATCTTAAGCTCTTCAAAAATACTGAAAAATATTACATCAGACAAGCCTAACACCAGGTCTTCATTCCAAGTACTAGGTACAGGTTTTAGATGTCTTTTACAGTATTCAGAATAATAGGATATTATTCACAGTCCACAATATGGACTGTGAGTGCCAACGCTGTATCAATTATTTAATAATACTTTTATCAGTGATCTCACATGTCACTGTAAAACCCAGAAGCCCACATAAAAGAAGTAAGAAATGTTAACACCCTACATGTAGCTAAGCCTCTAATGAAATATTGTTCCGTTCTGCATGTGACAATCCAGTCCTGAAAGGAGCTGACACTGTGTTTTCCAGGCCCTACATGCCTGTAAACCATGCCATAATAATATACCCAAAAAACCCACGGAGCAAACATTGTCTCTGCTGCATTTGATTTCTAGAGTCAATCAAGCTCTACACCATCTCAAGGTGAGTCCATGAATACAAAACAGTCTTGCATCCTGAAATCAAGGCCAGGTTTCACTGTATTTTTCACACACAATACATGTGCTAATATATAATAAATATTTTTGTGACATAAGAACATGGAAACTACTCAAAATGCTACTGAAGCAAATTTAACTGGATTGTAGCATCTCTTTCAAGCTCCAGCATTGAAGAAAGTTTTGTTAGTTTCTTGGTTGCTATTTAATTATTTTGAAAAAAGTAGAAATAAAAATAAACAAAAAATTGTATACTAGTTGTAGTACATAAACTTACCTAAACTGCTCTTGACAACTCATCATCTTCAAAAGCTATCCCAAACTTAATTCCTCTGGACATATGCAACTTCACTAAAATACAAATATAGACCACTCAAATCTTCACAGGCTTGACCTTATCTAAAAACACATTAAGCCTCTTAGTACTAAAGCTATTCTGTTATTAGACTGAAATTATGGGGCAGAACTCGTAGCAAATAGTATAACAAACCTACTATCACCTTTCATTTTCGGAGTCCTGTGATCACTGATAATTATGATAATTCTTGATTGTAGCCTCTGCTGAATCAGCTGACAGGTGTAACACATAAAAGTGTAAATCGTTACTGAACCTCATGGAAGATGAGAAGGGTGGCAAATCACACATTTTTAATGCCTTCTTTGAAGAAAGAAAAAAAGGGGAAAAAAAAGAAAAGAAAAAGTAACACCAAAAAACAAAACCCCAGAGAAAACTAGTTGCTCTTAAATGGATTGACCACCCTCTCACTAATTAACTTTCCTTAAGCCCCTCTTTTATTTCTAACCTACTTGTCAGTGTTAGTCTTTTAATTATCAAATGGTATCTAAGTATTTCAGACAGTGTTTTTAAGCTCTCAGAGACCTCTGCCAAGGCGTAGCATGTGACTTCTTAAGAAAAGAGGAACAGCTTTTAAAATAGACCTATTAGTCCTGCTAATTACTGTACAGGTACTGTATTGTACTGTACAGATGCTTTTGACACTCTCTTTCCTGCATAAACAGTTGCAGATGTCTTGTCAGATCTTCCTTGTGCATTTTAAGATACTTTCCATCTTCATGGCCTCTGTTCCAAATGAAAGTAACCCACCTATATCATTCCTTGAACATTTTTGAAGTACTGAAGAAACATGATAAAATGTAATGTAAATATAGGGGGCTTGTAAAAGAGTTGGGGACAAATTTTTAGTAGAGCCTGTAGCAGTAGGATAAGGACTAGTGGTTTTAAACTAAAAGAGGGTAAATTCAGACTAGATAGAAGGAAGAAACAGTTTATGATAAGGGTGGTGAAACACTGTAATAGGTTGCCCAGAGAGGTGGTAGAAGACCCAGCACTGGAAATACTGAAGTTCAGGTTGTACAGGGCTCTGAGCAAGTTGGTACAGTTAAAGATCTCCCTGCTCGTTGCATGGTGATTCAGCTAGATGAACTGCAAAAGTCCCTTCTGACCAAAATCATTCTATGATTCTAAATGAAAGGTGAGTAGATCTACGTGTAAGTTTCTGTACTCTAAGCTAAGGCATATAAATATCTTAATGAGAAAAATATCATGAACAGACTGGTGAACTTTGGACTCCAAAAAATGAGGATAAGAATCTGTGGAATCCAGTGGGGAAGTAATTTTGTTTACTTTTTCTACTTTAATTAGGCTGAAAAAATTTTTACAGAGTGCAAGTGATGCGCTAAACACAAAAACCAGCATAACTCTAGCTGCTGTGCAATGCATGGCCATGTTTGTAAATAAAAGCTACAATGTGTATGTATTCTGCCACCTAAGTATCCATCTCGTCAGTTCATTGGAGTGAATGTGATAGTGTTTCTGCCTGACACACTTTGAACTGTTCAAATCAGATTGTCCGTAACAATGCACAAAACAGGAAAAAATAAATTAGGAGACAGCTGTGAACCTGCATAGTTCCACTGAAGTCAGAATCATGCTAAGCTATACTAGTTAAAGTTCTTGTCTTACTTTTTGGTTTTTAAAAAGGAAAATATTTTTTAAATACTGTGGAAGTTGCTGGCAAGAGCAGTAAGACAACAGGGCGAGAAGGACACTGGTTTCAACAGAAATATCTCTGTGGGTTTGCATTTCTTTGTGCATTTTCATCTTTGAACTAAGTTTCATAAATAAATATAAATTGTGATGTAGTTTATTCAGAAGAAGTGTATCTTGGGAAAGGATTTAAGATGACATGGAGTAGAATCCAGAAAGCTTGGCATGCAGGCACAAGAGAAAAGACAGCAGCATTTAATAAGCACATTATCTTAGTGATGTCTTTTCTCTAGCTCCATCTTTCAGTATATATGCTAAAAAAAAGTGCTGCACTCTAACTCATGTACCCAGAGTTATATGAAAAAGAAATTAATTTTAATAATTATAAACTTTGTAAGACTTTAAAAATGCCCTTAAAGTTCTCTTTAGTTTCTAAAGCTCTGTGGCTACTAGCATATCAGGAAGAATGTTTTTAAAGTTCTTCTTCTCATTATAATGTACCACCTTCCCAGATTTGTGTGTAAATCTTAAAAGAAAAAACTACTTTAAAAAAGATTTTCAGAAGTCTATGCTTTTTATAATTTAATTTTTGTCTCTTAATTTAATCTAAAGAAAACTGATTTAAGCTTGAATATGAATACTTGATGATATGTACATTCACAATACTGACATACAAAATAGTCATAGAGTGACATACAAGACTTGAGTTCATTTCATGGAGATTGACTAATTTCCCTTATATCAAAAGGACCAAAACACAGAGTTTGATAATTTTAGCTGTGCCTGAAAATAGATCTTTTCAGCAGACTTGAAGTCTAACATACATAAAAAAAGCTTCAGTTCCCAAATAGAATTGTTATGATTTGAGTGACTCTGGCACGGTGTTGAACACATCTAAGAGGAACTAGAGAGAGGGTCCTTACCTGAAAGACCCAGGAGGGTCGTAACAGGGGTGAGTCAATATTCCCCCCTGTTCCTGCCATGCTCTATAAAAGCCAGGAGAACTGGAAACTCAGCCTTTTTTTCCTTCCTGCGCCTCCTACCTTGCAGTTGCTGCTTGGGGATTCTAGTTTGTCACGTGCTCTCTAGAATCCAATGCCATCTGGTGCTGTGAGGAGCTGTGAACCCCTCTCCTGAAGTGGCCTTGCTGCAAGGGACTCCCACTCCCCTATTCCTGTGATCAGGGAGATCGGGTTTGTATATATTTGTATGTAAGTTTATGTATCTGTTATTTCCCCCATGTGTTACTTCCTTACAGGTGCTATAGTAAATTTGTTCCTGTTTCAGTTTCCAACCCTTAAGTCTCCCTTCCTTATTCCCCTTCTCACTTCCCTTGGGAGGGTGGAAGAGGGGAAATAGGGAGCAATTCTGCCTTCTGGTTTGTAGTTCACCCTTACCGTTTAAACAAGTACAAGAATAAAAACAAGTTTCCTTGTTTGGGAATCTAACTGCCACTCAGCCTGATTCATAACCAGAAGATCTCTTTCCCAGATTTGTCCAAGGGCTTATGATCATAAACACTTCCCCATTGCTTACTTTGCATAACCAACACAAAGTACTAATCTCTGTATGCATGTTAAGGGAAAATTTTCTCCAACCAGCTCATGTAGCTTTACACCAACCTATTTAGTGCTTTTTGACAAAATATTCTATGAAGTTATTTCAGCTGCACACAAGCTGGTAGCAACACTCTGCAGGTACTACCAAAAAGAGTCTGGCTCCATCCTCCTTGCACCCACCTTTTAGATATCTATCAACATTAATAAGCTCTCCTCTCAGTCTTCTCCTCTCCAGCTGAACACTCCCAGCTGTCTCAGCCTTTCCTCATCAGACAGATGTTCCAATCCCCCAGTCATCTTAATTGCTGTCTGCTGGACTCTAGTAGTTCCCCATCTCTCTTAAAGTGGGGAGCCCAGAACTGGATGCAGCATTCCAGCTGCTGCCTCACCAAGACAGAGTAGAGGGAGATGATGACCTCTCATGACCTATTCATCACACTCTTCCTTATGCACCCCAGGATTTAATTTTGGTTTTGTTTGGGTTTGTTTATTTGTTGGGTGTTTTTTTGTTTGTTTTGGTTTTGTTTGTTTGTTTGTTTTGTTTGGTCTGGTTTGTTTTCAAGACATTAAGGACCACATTACATAGTTTGTAAAAACCTGCTAATTCAACAGAGTTAATTTGGTTGAAGGAAATTATGTTCTGTGTTCTTTTTTAATCCCTGCATTGTCATCACCAGATATGGCTGGATAATCCAAGAAAAGCTTAAGTCCAAAATAGCTATTGGTAGCAACAAATTCTGATATGTGATGCAGAATAAGTAACACACTTTGAGTACTCTGGAAAAAAAAACAACACAAACCAAACCAAAGCAAAACAAAACAAAACAAAACAAACAGAAAAAACAAAACAAAACAAAACAAAACAAAAAACCCCCACCTTGTTTAGGTAAGGAGACCCAAAGGCAGTGCCAATAATGTTTAGAAATAAGAGTTTTGTCAGTGGGCATTTCTACTGGAGGAAGCTGAGCTGTATTATTTTAACAACAGCTCTCATTTTTTAACCTTGGCTGGTTGCCAGGTGTCCACCAAGCTACTCTCTTACTTCTTCCCAGTAGGATGAGAGAAGAAAGTAAGATTAACAAGTTAATAGTTCCAGATAAGGACTGACTCCACATGAGAGAAATTAACTTAATCTGTTGCCAATTAAAAATACAGTAAGATAGTGAGAAGCAAAGACAGAACTAAAACCACCTTCCATCCACTCCCTGTTTCTCGCAAGCTCAACTCTGAACTTTTCTGCCTCCTCCTCTGGTCCTCAGTCAGCACAGGGGGACTGGGGACCGGAGGTCAGGGTCTGTCCACACTACTTCTTTTCTACCACTACTTCCTCATGGTGTTACGTGCTTTGTTGTGGGTTACCTTTCTCAGGATAAAAACTTTCACAAAGTATTCCAATGTGCATCCTTCCCACAGGTTGCAGTTCTTCAAGAGCTCCTTTGGTATGATCCTTTCCATGGGGTATAGCCTTTGAGAAGCAGCTTACTCAAGCATGAATGCCCATAGGACCCAGTTCCTGACAGAAAATCTACTCCTGAATGGCCTCCTCTCCAAGAGCTGCAGCTCTTGCTAGCAGCCTGCTCCTGTATGGGATCTCCATAATCAGCTTCTTCCTTCAGGGCACATACGATTTCTGCAATGTGGGGACTGCAGTGTTAATATCTCCGTGGCCTGCATAGGGACTATGTGCTTCACCTTGGTCTTCCCTCTGGACTGCAATAGAATCTCTGCTCCAGTGCCTGGAGCACTCCCTCCTCCTGCTTTTTAACTTACCATGGTGTCTGCAGGGTTGTTTCTCTCACATTTTCTCACTCTTCTCTCTCACAACTGCTGTGCAATAATTGTTATCCTTTATTAAATATGTTTTCATGCAGGTGCCATGAACATTGCCAATGGGCTGAACTTTGGCTGAGGGGTGTGTCCTTTTTGAAACTGGCTGTAACCAGACCTGCTAAACTCTGGGGTAGATCAGTGCCCATTCTCACAGAGACCACCCATGCAGCCCCCACCACACTACCAAAACCTTGCCACATAGACCAAATACAGAATTACAAAAACACAGAATCACAGAACGGTAGGGGTTGGAGGGACCTATGGAGATCCAAACCACCTGCTAAAACAGGATCTCTTAGAGCAGATTACATAGGAACATGTCCAGGCAGGTTTTGGATGTCTCCAGGGATGGAGATTCCATGACCATGCTGGGCAGCTTGTTCCAGTGCCCTGTTATCCTCAGAGTAAGTAAGTATTTTCCAATATGCAGACTTGAAGTCATAGAATGAATAGAAGGTAGTCACTACAGGACTGTGCTCTGTTTTGTTTTGGTTTTTTGCCAAGAATATATTAAGTCTTCAGATAACCTTCCACATAACAGTGCCAAACTGCACTAACCAAAATGACAATCTGTGTTAATATAAAGAATCACAGAATCACAGAATAGTCATGGTTGGAAAGATCTGAGATCACTAAGTTCAACCATAAAAACCAACAAAAAAACCCAAACAAAACAAAACAACACAAAAACAAACAACAAACAATCAAACAAACACCCCACCACAACCCACCAACAAAAACAAACACACAAAACCACACCCAACACATTTCCTGAATACATCCAAGGATGGTAATTCCAACACCTATCTGGGCAGGCTGTTCTAGTGTCTGACCACTCTTCCAGCAAAGAAATTATTCCCAATATCCAGTGTGAACCTCTCCCGCCACAACTTCAGACTATTTCCTCTGGTCCTGTCATTATTCAGTTGGGAGAAGAGGCCAACTCCTTTCAGGTAGTTGTAGAGGACAATGAGGTCTCCCCTCAGCATCCTCTTCTCCAAATTTAACAGTTCCTTCACTTGCTCCTGGTGTTCTCTAGACCCTTCACAGCTTGGTAGCTCTCCTCTGGACATGCTCCAGCACCTCAGTGTCCTTCTTATAGTGAGGGACCCAGAACTGAACACAGTACTCGAGGTGTGGCCTCACCAGTGCCGAGTACAGGGGCACGATCACTTTCCTACTCCTGTTCGCCGCACTATTCTTGATACAGGCCAGGATGCTATTTGCCTTCTTGGCCACCTGGGCACATTCTTGGCTCATGTTCATCTAGATGTCAACCAGCACCCCACGGTCCTTTTCTTCTGGGCAGCTTTCCAGCCACTCTTCCCCAAGCCTGTAGTGTTGCTTGGGGTTGTTGTGACTGAAATGCAGGTCATGACACTTGGCCTTATTGAACCTCATACAACTGGCCTTGGTCCACAGGTCCAGCCTGTCCAGGCCCCTCTGCAGACCCTTACTACCCTCAAGCAGATCAACACTTCCATCCAATTTGGTGTTGTCTGCAAACTTACTGAGGGTGCACTCAATTCCCTCATCCAGATCACTGCTAAAGGTATTGAAAAAGACTGATCCCAAAACTGAGCCCTGAGGGACACACCTGGCGACCAGCCACCAACTATCATCAAATCCAACTCCCCTGCCAGAGCAGGAGAACAAAACAAAACAAAACAAAACAAAACAAAACAACCCCTACAAACCCAAACCAAAACCAAAACCAAACCACCACAAACAAAAAAACCCAAAGAAAACAAAACAACAAACAACCACACACCAATTAGGGCAGATCACTCAGAAAGGCATCCAGACAGGTCTTGAAAGTCTCCAGAGAAGGAGACACAACAACCTCTCTGGGGAGCCTGTTCCAGTTACCCTCACAGTAAAGAAGTTCCTCCTCATGTTGAGGTGGAACTTCCTGCGCTCGATTTTGAGTCCATTGCCCCTCGTCCTATCACAGGGCACAAGTGAAAAGAGCATATCCCTGCCTTCTTGGTGCCCAGCCCTCATGTATTTACACTGAAAAGCCCCAGGTCTCTTAGCCTTTCCTCATAAGACGGGTGTTCCAGTCCCTTAATCATCCTTGTAGCCCTCCATTGGACTCTGTCAAGTAGATCCCTGTCCCTCCTGAACTGTCCCTATTTTGAACCTGTCCAAATATTGCTGAATGGCTGCACAGCCTTCAGCTGAATCAGGCAATCCTCCAGCTTCATGTCATCAGCAAACTTGCTGAGAAGACACTCTGTCCTGTCATCAAGGTCATTGATAAACGTGTTGAACAGGCCTGGACCCAGCACCGATCCCTGAGGGACTCCACTAGTTACAGGTCTCCAGCTGGACTCTGCCCCGTTGATCACCACTCTTTTGGCTCTATTGTGTAGCCAGTTCTTAATCCACCTCACTATCTATTCCTTCATCCCATATATTCTGAGCTTGCTCACAAGGATGTTATGGGAGACTGTGTCAAAAGCCTTGCTAAGGTCAAGGCAGACTACATCCACTGGTCTCCCTGCATCTATCCATTCTGTCACAACATCATAGAAGGCTATCAGATTAGTCAAGCATGATTTCCCCTTGGTAAATCCATGATGACTACTCCTAACAACCTTCTTCTCTTCCACGTGCTTAGGCATGACCTCCAAAATGAGGCACTCCATCATTTTTCCAGAGATGGAGGTGAGGCTGACTCGTCTGTAATTTCCTGGATTTTCCTTCTTGCCCTTTTTGAAGACTGGAGTGACATTGGCCTTCCTCCAGTCCTCAGGCACCTCTCCTGTTTGCAATGATCTTTCAAAAATTATGGAGAGCGGTAGGACAATAACATCAGCCAGCTCTCTCAACACTCTTGGGTGCATCTCATCAGGGCCCATGGACTCATGCACACTCGATTTGCATAAATGATCTCTGACCCACTCTTCATTGACTGGTGGAGAGTCTTCCCTCCTCCAGGCTTACTCCCCTATATCCAGGGTTTGGAGCTCATAAGGGCTGGTCTTAGTAAAGAATGAAGCAAAGAAGGCATTCAGGAACTCTGAACTCAGCAACTCTGCCTCTCCTGCATCCTCTGTTATCAGGGCTCCCACCTCATTCAGCAATGGGCTGAATTTTTCCCTATTCGTCCTCTTACTGCTGATATATGTGAAGAAGCTCTTTTTGTTCTCCTTTATTTCCTTTGCCAGTTTAAGTTCTAAGAGAACTTTGGCCTTTCTTGTTGCCTTTCTACGTATCCTAACAATGATCCTGTAGTTCTCCCAAATAACAAGTCCCTTTTTCCCAGCCTTCATGTCCCCAGCCAGACCGTCTTTGTCTGTTAATATAAGGTCTAGCAATGCTCCTCTCCTCGTTGGTTCTTCCACTACCTGCATTAGAAAATTATCATCAATGCACTGCAGGAACCTTTTGGACTGAGTCTGCTTTGCTGAGATGATCGAAGGCTAATAATCTCCAACATTTCCAAGTGGTAGGTCTCCTTTCTCGCCACAGGACATGGTTACCAGACAGAAGCTGATAACTAGCAGAGGAAAAAAGTGAAAACGTATCCATCAAGGGAAAAGGATTAATCTGTTTCTCCCCCGAGGAAAAACCTGTTTGCTGACAGATTTGTTCTTGTATATGTTTCCTGTCTCTTCAGAAGAATAATGTATACACTAAACTGAAAAGTTGAGAAATACATGATGCTACTTTTTTTCTTTTTCTACTATATTTTTCTAAATAAAAATTAACAGATAATTGCAACATTACTTCTAGTCTATATAATAAGGAGTACTCACAAAAATATTCTGTGATACACAAAATCACGGTAGACCCCTGAGTAGGTTGTTCTTACAGTTTATGAACACGTGTCCAACTTCAAAAGCATTAGCCACCCTGACCTTGAGAGTACAAAAAAAAAAAAAAAAAATTAAACAAGGAATAACTGAGTGTATGCATGTCAGTAGATTCCTTTCATTAAATTATCTATTACTTGATTTAGGCTATTTTTGGTCATTGATTATGTAATAGATAAAAGACCATCTGACTTCAAGGCTTAGCATTTCTGTAGGGTGGTTGTGACCAAAGGTTACCATTTGATCTTTTCAGAAGTTCAGATACTTGAAGCAAGTGCTCTTGGATTAGAACAATACACCGTGATGGCTTGAAATCTTTTCTGTTGCGATCCTTTGTTTACCTTTCGACATAAGATTTTGCGTCTGCAGCCTGTTCTATTGGATGAAGAGATAATACAACCCTCTTTGGTCCCTCTGGTTCTCTGACTTTGTACTTACAGAATATTTTATGGCAACATATGAAAAGGTGAGGTGAGGGGAGAAAAGACAAGGCAAGAAAAAGCAAAGGCAAAGGCAGGAAAGGAGAGGGAAGTGGAAAGGAAGGGAAGTGTAAGGGCATACAGATTCTGTAATTTGAGATTTAAACAACTCCAGGAAATTTATATTAGAAATCTTAACATTTAAAAGTCCAAAATAGAGTCCAGAATAAGATTTATAAATAAACGTAAAAAATTCTGAATAATGAGGAAAAATTGCATTTAGAGACAAAGGCATTAATGTTACACTTGCTCCTCATAGTACATTCATAATTCACCAAGATACCTGCTATTGAACAAGTTCTTCCAAATTGAAAGTTGTTACTCACTTTCTTTTATGGACCCAATGTGATCAGTCTTTGCTGGACTCATATAAACTATGTTACCACATGTATAATATGAAACTGTCATTTTACTTCACCAAGTTAAATGTAATCAAGTGAAAGTATCCTTTCAGTTTTCACTGGTAAATATAATTTACTGCTAATAGAATGTGCATGCTAAGCTTTTAAACAACAAATGTCTTTGAGAACCATTACTACATGGAAGGGCTTCATGACACTGAAAATAATTTATCATATAAATATCTGCAACTGTTGACTGTTTGCAAGACTGATTTTTTCAATGTAAAAATAAGTAACTGAGTTCAAACACTTCATTCATTCAGCTGCAATTACAATCAAATAGACATGTGAACATAGTTTTGGTGTACCATTGTAGCATTTCTCAACTGGCACAGCAAATAATGCTTCAATCTACAAAACCAGATCAGATGCAAAATGAAGAATATATCCATTTTTTATTTTTACCTTTTGCATTCTCATTAATATCCACTGAATTCTTCTTCTAGTAGAATTGAAACAGAAAAATTACCCTCAGAAGTATTTGAAAACAAAAGCATCAAAATGAACGCACATATACAACATAGCCTCTACAAAGTCATTATATATGAATAATGTACATATTTAAGAACAATGTACATTAGGCTTACAGTGTTCAGTGTTTTGTTTTATAATTCAAAGCTCTGAAGAATAACTTTATTATGAATTCTGTAAGATTCTGGAAACCCTAGTTAACTTATTGTTTTCAGATCCTAATAAGGAAACAAAACCAAACCCGCCTTTTTTATCCTTTTTTTTTTTCTTTTTCTTTTTTTCTTTTTCTTTCCCCCACGTGAAACACTGAGCATACTAAGGGATTTTACATGGTAAGGAATTTTGAAGACTCCAGCTTACACAGTCCATGAGTTAGGAATAACTTGCAGATGCCTGACTGAGTTTGCAGTTGTTGTTTGGTAATGGAAACACCTGTTTTTACTATGTTTTTGAGTAAGCTATTTATAATCAAAATTACTTTTAATTTTACACCACATTGCTCTTTTTTTAAAATGAATTTCAGAGAATCATCACTAAAGCACCATACATAAGCTATCTTGTATTTTTTTTTGTGCAGATTTCTCTGCTTAACACATGCAGACAAGTAAATCTAAATTGTAAGATTAATAATAGAATCACAGAATCATAGAATCATAGAATATATTGGGTTAGAAGGAACTTTTAAAGGTCACCTAGCCTACTCTTCCTGCAGTGAGCAGGGACCTCTTAAACCAGTTCAGGTTTTCAGAGCCCCATGAAGCCTGACCTTGAAAGCCTCCAGGGATAAGACCTCCATTAACTCTCTGGGTAATTTGATGTAGTGTTTCATCACCCTTAAATTTATGTAAATTTTTTAAAAATATGTAAATTTATTATAAAATATAAGATAAAAACTAAGTAAATAAAATGTAAAATTCCACCCCTGGAAAAATGAAAAGCATAAATTCATAAGCAATATAGACTTCCTTTTATGCTCCACACCAAAACTAGTCAAGACATTTGTCTTTTCCTGATGCACTTACATCTATACGCAGCAAGCTCACCAAAATTTCTATGCACCTTTTGAAATGTGGGATTTACTAGGCCATGAATATGGTATGATAATTTGAAGTAGAAAGGTATTTTAATCATGACTGAGAATGAAGAGCAGAGAATTATGTGACAGTTTAAACTCTGGATTATTTTATTTAAACACAAATTATATTTTTGCTTAATATAACATTTTGGAATTCAAGTCAATTTTTTTCATGGGAATAGTTGTATCTTTTACAGAAAGATCTAAGTTGTTTCATCTTTCTCAAAATAAACCTTTCGCATTGCTCTGATCTTTATCTAATGCTGGAAAATTATTAACCAATGGCAACATTCTATTGCATTGACATTATCTCTTAAATGGATACCAAACTACAAAAATATTCTTTTTAATTCTATGATAGGTTTTCTATCATGGCTCCAGGGTTATGCTTATGTAATTTATTACTTATAAACCCTAGCAATCACTTTCCTTTATGGCACAGTTTCAATGTTATCTGCTGGATATATCTTTCTATTAGATATATCTTAGTGATGGGCTAGAATGTTTGTTATAAAAAAATAGTTTAGTCAAATTCTCTGACCACAGACAAGGTGGAAAAAAACAAGAATCTTCACAGACAAGTGATAAAGGAAAAATATTATAAATGAGGGTGATCAGGTAAAGATAGGAAAAAAAAAAAAAGAATTTTCAGCCTATTTACTGTTGCAGTCATAATATATGGTTTTGACTAGAGAAAAATTACAAAAGTAATTACTCTGTTTTAATCAGGTTATTCAAAGGAAACAGCTGCATCTATAAATTTCCATTTAGACAAAAAATATTATACTAATGACTTATTAAATTTGTTTCTGAAGGGTCAGATATGACAAAGCCTTTCACCATTTTTCTGTCACTTGGAATGAAGCATCAAGAGACACTCATAATGAATGAGTTAAAATACTTTAAAAGCAGAATGTCAGAATGTTTTATGGGAAATCTGAGCAAGAAGGCTTTGATAGGAACAGAGGGCAAAAAACTCAGCAGCACCTGCACATTTGGCATAGCCGCAATCTGTGATAGTCTTTGGGCCTTTTTTGGAAGTCCGAGCAATAGAACAGTTATCAGAATGGATATATACACTTGGAAAAAACACTTCTAAAACTTGTATGCTAATAGTTGCACCTTTCACATTTCTGCTTTCTGCCTTTTTAGTTGGAAGTAATGGATGTAGGATCACATGCTGACTGAATCTCACATTGATCCAGACTGTCTCATAGCCATAGTTACCAGATCAAGACAGGAATGCACAGATTTACCCCTCATTGTTTACATTTCCTTCATTGTGAAGGTGGCGCTAATGACCTCTCAGAAAGTTTTCTCTCCTGCCTCTCTCCCTTATTAGTTCTCTCTCGCCTTCTCATTTAACGTGTTACAAAGAAATTTTGCATCCAATTACGGCAACTAAATTATTGATTGCTCCTATCACCAAATGGGGTATTGTGTAATTTATATAGATCATTAGTAACCACTGAAGCTTTTAAGAAAAAATATCATTAATTTTCTAATACTGTGTCACACGGTGAAGGTGTAAAATGTAAATAATCAGAAGATCTTTGCAAATTAAATCCTGTTCATACATTTTAGAATCTGCTGTATATGTTCAAGGGTCCTGATATATACGCATTTTCTGGAGTCTGACATTTGAATATATTCATTTTCAGAGTATTAAAAATAGCATAATATCCACAAAAGAACAAGGACAGGAGATAAAAGTACAGTGAGAAGCTTTAATCAATGTTAGGCTAACCTTGGGAAAAGTAGGAAATGTCAGTTTTCTCTGTGCTTCACAAAGATGAGACTGAGTTTAGTCTACAGATCCAAAGACAAACAATTATGATTTGTTTTTTAGGAAAAGGGAAATTTATTTTAAAATGGGCCTTGTTCCATCAATGTCTGTGAAACATAAGCTGATACTGAATTTCACTGACACTCATAGTAATAAAAGCCTTGATCCTAAATCCATATAAATCAATAATTGGAATTATTCAAGCACTATCTGTCAGCTTGCATCATTGTAAGTTATGTCAGTTGCCCCTTTCCCAGTCCGGAGACATAAGCATTGACTAGGTGACCGTGTGATAGGCTGACAATGTTTTGTTTTGGTTTTTGTTTTGTCATACTTAGTGATTGCTTTTAATATTATCAAACCTTACTTCATTTGTTTTTCTTTCCTTTCCTAAATGCTCCATTATACTCCTTCATCTATCTGCCAAGATCTAGAATAAATAAATAAATAAATAAATAGCAATTGCTAAAACAGAGTTTGAATTGGCTCACATTGAACCAGCTTACTTTTCTGCATTTATATATAATTCTGCTATGACAGTCTTCTTTGATCAGTTGCAGGCAAAGTACTTTTGACTGGACTGGGCTACTGAGTCTTTACAAGACAGTTAGTATTTAGCAAAATTTATCATCACAAATGGAACTTGATCTTTTCTATAAAACTCAGGATATGCATCAGATCTTGACTACTGTCTTCTCAAAATAATTTTCATAACAGACTGTGTAGACTTTTTGTAGTACTCCTTCCAGTGATGCTATAGCAGTTGTCATTATCTGTATTGTCCCTTGCAGTGGCATCAAGTCACTATTATTTTATATGGTGTAAAACAGGGTTTAAGTAGCTGGGGGAAAGGTAACAGTAGGATAGGAATGCTGTGGTGGCTTCAGTGATCAAAAATTGCTCAATAATTGGCAAGAGTATGACCATTTCTGGCAAGTAGCTATTGTTTTAATCTCATTGCTATTCAGGTGTTCTCATTTCTGTGCTGCTAGTGTAGTAAATAATTGTCATTCAAGTGACATTTTGAACTCATGTATCAAAGTACTTTCTGAAATCTGTTATTCATATCCATTCATATCCCTAGTGTCTAGTGCTGCATGTAGGATCTTAAATTACAGCTGCAGAATCACCATTGAAAACACAGGAGCTATTCACTGCTTAGTAATTACTATTTATTTGGAAGTTTTAATATCTTTTTCCTCAACTTCTCTATAAATAACTTGTAAGATATTGAATAAAATGGTAAAAGCTTAGTTGCCTTTTAGTCTGCAATAAAACTGCTTCTAGTCACTAGCAACATTAATCTATGGTATCTTAATGTGTTGTATATAATTAGTGTTAATCTTCAAGTATTCAAACCATTGCAAACTGCTGAAACTGTGTAGTCATAACCAGCTGTTAATCTGTAAATGTTGCTGCTGGCAGGTGAATTGTTGTAATCTCAACTAGAACCCTCCAGATAGGACGAATGAATAAATTCAGCAGACTACCCCATCATTAGAGGAGATAATCTTATTTCTTTGAAAAAGGAAAGAATATGAAAGCTGAAATGAAATTGGACTGTCCCCATGCTCTAGTAAAAATTTGAATAAAGTTGGCTAGGTGAGGCAAAACAAGTAAAAACATGGGTATCAACTTCTAAGCTGAAACAGATCCCCCTTACCCCCCCTTTTTTTTTTTTCTTTTTTTTTTTTTTTTCTTTTGTAAACTGGGTGCTAATTTTATTATGTGGACTTTATTTGAAATAGTGTTTTTGAGAAAATGTTAGATATTGTACAGGGGAGAGGTACTGGGTCTGCTGTGCTGCTTTAGACCAGGGATTTGGAAATTCTAAAGCTGAAAATATTTAGCTCTGTAAAAAGCTAAAGACAAACAGAAAGGTACAGCAGATCTTCATGAAGCAAGAAAACTGATGGACACTGGCTTTCTGAAGAGGTGGGAAACTAGGATAAACACAGAAAAGGCAGAAGAAAAGCAGATAAATTAATATTGGTACATACAAACAAACAAATCACAGTAAACACTTTTCACATCAGGTATACAACATAAGAACAACCTTTTCTCATCAGGTATAAATAACTTTAATGACTCACAAAATTCAGTTATAATCACAAAAAGAAAGCAAGGAAGCTTTTTTTGATCTGTTTCTCTGAGCTTCTCTATTTTAACAGTAGAATACAACTGGCTACTTTCTGTTCCTGTCATCTTATTGACTAAATGTGGCAAGAATAAGAACTCTAGGCTGTATTAGATTATCTGTCACCCCAGAAATGGTTAATTTAAATTACAGCCATAGTACCCTTCCCAGAAAATAAAACGTATGCTGCAAATACTATTTAAAAATTCTAAGTATTAAACTGAGGAAAAATTGATGACTTTTTGTTTGTAAATAAATCAGCATGATTTAAAAAAGGTGAAGATATAATAAAAAAATTGCAATATATTACCTTTATTCATCAGCTCTCCTAAATCTGAATTCAGCCTTATCTTACTAACTACCATGTGGAACCTGGTTTGCATGCCTTTTTCAGAAGCACAGTTCCCACATTAAACACCAGAAATAATACATGGATGGTCTACCAAAAGTAAGAAAAATTTGATTTTTCTGTGACAAGTTACATGACTCTACAGTAATTCAATTATTAGCTTGCAGAGTTGCTCTCATTTCTGCAACTTCTGACTTAATAAAATACCAAGTCTTTTCTAAATAATAATAGCAAATAACTGATGGAAGTTTCCAGCCTTTTAAGTCTGTTTCTCCTTGCTGGTCCATGTGCACAGACTGACAAGGTCACTATTTAAAGCAGGCTACCCAGTAGGAAGAAAAAACAAAGAAACACACAAAAAAAATCAGCTGGTGTTTTATTGTAAAGTCTTCAGACAGTAGTTCTGTGTACTCCTGTCTATAATACATTAATGGTTGGAAAGCAAGACTTAAAAATATGCATAAAGAGAAGGCAAAACATTACTGCAATTGGAGAGGCAAGCACGTTATGCTGGATTTGTTCAAATCATGGAGGTGTAGCTCCAAACCTTGAGAAAGTAATAGAATCATAGAATCATATAATAATAGAATCATAGAATATGCTGACTTGGAAGGGAGCCATGAGGATCATCGAGTCCAACTCCTGTCCCTGTGTGGGGAACTTCAAGAATCACAGCATGTACCTGAGAGCATCATCCAAACATTTCTTGTCAGGTTTGGTGCTGTGACCACTTCCCTGAGGAGCTTGTTTCAGTTCTCAGCCACCCTCTGGGTGAAAAACCTTTTCCTTACATCTAACCTAAACCTCTCCTGATTCAGCTTCCTGTCATTTTCACAAGTTCTGTCCCTGGTCACAGGAGTGAAGAGATCAGGACATGACCCATCTCTTCCCCTTGTGAGGAAGCCATAGACTGCAATGAGGTCACCCCTCAACCTCCTCTTCTCCAAGCTGAATAATCCAAGTGACCTCAGTCATTCCTCATATGTCATTCCAGACCCTTCACCATCCTCTTGGCTCTCCTCTAGATGCTCTCCAATAGCTTGATGTCTTTTTTATGTGTGTTGCCCAAAACTGAACACAGTATTCAAGGTGAGTCTGCACCAGAGCAGAGTAGAGCAGAAGAATCACCTCCCTTGACTGGCTGCCAACGCTTTGCTTGATGCATCTCAGGATATAGTTGGCCCTCCTGGCTGCCAGGGCACACTGCTGGCTCATGTTCGTGTTCAATCAGGACCCCCAGATCCCTCTCTGCCATGCTGCTCTCCAGAAACTCGTTCCCTAGTCTTCACTTACCACCAGGGTTGCCCCACCCCAGGTGCAGAATCCGGCACTTGCCCTTGTTAAACTTCATGTGGCTGGTGACTGCCCATCTCTCTAATTTGTCGAGGCCTGCCGGCCCTTGAGGAAGTCGACAGCTTCTCCCAGCTTTGCAACATCAGCAAACTTGCTTAGAATTCCTTCGAGTCCTGAATCCAAGTCATTGATGAAGGTGTTGAAGAGGCCTGTGCCTAGGATAGAGCCCTGCGAGACACCACTAGTGACTGGTTGCCAGCCTGATGTTACCCCATTCACTGTCACTCTTTGTACTCAGCCTCTGAGCCAGTTGCTCACCCATCATATAACATGGTTGTCCAGCTCTATGCTGGACATTTTGTCCAGGAGGATACTGTGAGAGACAGTATCAAAAGCCTTGCTGAAGCCCAGAAATGTTACATCCACTGGCTTCCCTTGACCACCTAGGTGGCTTACCTTGTCATAAAAGGAAATTAAGTTTAACAAGCAGGACTTTTCCCTGTGAAGCTGTGCTGGCTGTAACCAGTGACTGTGTTGTCCTCCAGGTAATTTTCAATACCTCCCAAAATAATCCTTTCCATAATGTTACCAGGCTGAAGTCAGACTGAATGGCCTGTTGTTTCCAGGGTCCTCCTTCTTGCCCTTCTTGAATACTGAAACAGCATTTGTCAGTTTCCAGTCAACTGGGATTTCTCCATATTCCCATGACCTCGCAAAAATCATAGAGAGAGGCCTGGTGACAACATCAGCCAGCTTTTTGAGCATTCTTGGATGGATCCCATCAGGCCCTATGGACTTGTAGGCATCGAACTGTAGCCGCAGACCACACACAAGTTCAGGGTCAGCTAAAGGTTGATCTTTGTTGCAGTCATGGTCCTCCAGTTCTGGGCATAGAGATGGCCCCCTTGGTCCACCACCAGTGTTAAAGACAAAGGCAAAGGATGCATTAAATACCTCTGCTTTGTCTATATTCCTGTTGGTGAGGTGACCATCCTTATCCTGTAAAGGACCTACATTGTTTCTACACTGCCTTTTGCCATTAATATACATTAATATATATGTCTATTCACACCAGTTATTTTAGATGTGTTAAAGATAATCTCAATAATATAATTAGGAATGAAAACTCCTTTAAAAATCACTGGAGAAGTGTATTGCAGTACCATGTTTTCAGAATGCTTCAGCTAACTATCTCTGATGTATAATGTGAATTTTTAAATTTTGCTAAATTTAATTTTGGTTGAGAAAATTACTGAGAATGGATTCCCAGAAAACAAACAAATAAACAAACAAATCCACCTAAAATTATAGATATTATGTAGCACTGATTTCCAGGGCATAAAATACACAAATATACATTATCTATGTATGTATTATATATTTACATTTAATATATATATACATACACAACATGAACATTAGTTACATGTACATAGACAAATATATATGATATTTGATAAAATATTTTGAAACCTAGGAACGAATCTGTGAATGTGAAATCTAGAAATACAAGCACTGACTGTTTTCATAAGATGGTCTTTTCTTTGCAGTGGATGTAACTGGAACAGCAGTGACCTTGAAGTCCAGACATTATAGGAAAACTAAATTCAGATAACTTCCTGATTTAATATATTTTTAAGGTTGTTAGTATTCTTGTGGTGACACCTGGTCTCTAACATCATTATGGTGATGGTACATAAACACAGTTTAAAAATACCCTACAGAAAAAGTCATCACAAGTGGTTAGAGCCAGTATACATATTTGCACTGTCATATACCTGCTGCTTTTCAGATATCACATGCGAATTTTTTAATTTTTTTTTCCACATAACACTTAGTCTGCAAGCCCCTGCATCACCTATTCTGGCTAAATGACACTTTCAAAGCTAATGTACTAAGAACTCTAGTCCTGTAAGGATACATGTGTTTACTAAATCTGATTGCTATGAATTATTATTAATAGCTCCATTGACTGACCATGGAATTTTGCAGAACTGGAAATATGTATTACAAATTGGTAAGTTTTTTCCATTCTACCATGCAGGTCTTAGATCAATGATGCACAGAACTTGTAAAGAACTCTAAACAAGAGAATATGTTAACTTAAAATATAAAATATAATCTTCATTTTGTTATATGTGTTGTAAGAACTTCAGTGGACTAGGATACAGATACCCGAAAGTGAAATGCTTACACAGCTAGTTTTCTTATTTCATAATTTGGCTACCTCTCAACAGTAATATAATATAATATAATACATATATTCAAAATAACTTTACACAGTGTTCTATCATGCACAGTAAATTAAAATATTCCATTAACTAAACAAATTTGTAGTGCCATAAATCAAAGCATACTAAGTATATCACAGTTAGTGAAAATAAAATTGTAATTCCATCACAGTGATTAAGCAGAAACTAGAAGTACTAAGGTTTATCATATTTAATGGGCAGAGTACGAAATGTATAGCTTGGAGCTGTGAGATTTTTTTTAAGCTTTATTTTCTTTTTTTTTGAATTGCATGTATATTTTTTTATAATTTTCATGCTACTTCAAGGTATAAAAATAAAGAAAGACCTCTTCAAGTCTGTATCTTTTGCAGATTTATCATAAAGCCGGGTATTGTAAAACACTGAAAACAAATAACAATGTAATAAAAGAAAACTAATCTCACGGAAATGGAAGAAGACTGTTATTAAACAGGTGATGTCTACATTCAGTATGTTCACCCTATACTCCAATCAGGATCTACTTTGCATTTTATAAAAGAAACATAACACAATAGGCAGAGAAGAGAACACATTGTATAACAAGTGTAGGAAAGAAAAGAATGTTCCATGTGGTACTTCTTTGTGTTTGTTTAAATTCATGGAGATGACAGCCTGTTGCACTTGGCTGAGCAGCATACTGATACGACTTGCAGAGTCATTTTAGGTCATTGTATAGATGTCTATCAAGGATGTGTTAACAATGGACAGCTCATCCAAATGAACCAGCCAAGTGGAATGTAGGTGGACTATCCAATAGTACTCTTATTCATCAAAGAAATTTTAATGTAATTTAAACTAGGATATTTAAGTATGCAAAGGAGCTAAATATGGAGTTGTTACTGTAATTTTTAACAATTTTTTTCTGTGTAAATATATTCTTTCCTAGAGGCCTGAGGAAAGCTGGAAGATTCAGGTATAGCTGTTGTAATGCAAAATAATCTGAATTATGAAATGTTGATATATTGAAATATGACATCCAATACTTTTCTTTTTACAGTTGCTAAAACAGAACAGACAGAAAATGTGCTTGCTTGATAGGTTGGCTTCAGTCAATCTCAGGAGTCATGTATTAAAATTATCATTTGTAGTTTACTCCTGGTAAGTATTTTGTCATAATCTTAATTTTTAGATGCTTTTAAACTGCTACAAGCTCTTATGACATTAACCATAGTGACCTCCTTAGTTGCATGCATGCTTCAAAATATTCCTGACATGTTTTAAGTCTGAATCTCTTCATTATTTTCTGTATTTTTAAAATTTTCTATTTGTCTCATACATGTACCTTGCTAGCACAGCTAGAGAATGTCTAATCTTTCTTTGTTTAAAAGCTGTTTTCACTAGCTTAGAATTCTGTCACAATTACTACAGTGAAACCATTTATTGTCAGGCACCAGCCTTATAGAAAATTATATTTAGTCAGTAAAATATTGTAATTGTTTAAAAAAGGATTAAGGGGAGAAATCTTGCTTTATCTAAGTTATTGCCAACATTAAGTTGATAAATTTAAACATGATTATGATTGAGTTTTGAAATTCTGCATATGGAAAGGAGGTTACATTTGGTAACTCCCCTCTGAAAAAATATGTTGAGATTTGTATATTATAAGACTCTTAATATTTTGTCTGCAAATTCCCATTAGAAATTTGGCTGCATAGCTGAATTATATATATTTAAAAAAAAAAAAAAAAGTTACCATGAACATACCTTGCTAACTTCTACATTGAATGTCTGAGCACCATTTCTGCCAGGGAACTAAACATTCTTACCTGTAAAGCAGTACTTAAGTGAATATCTCATCTCCCAGGTTCTAATTTTGCCAGCCAGATGCAACTGTCACATGAGGTGCAGGAGCACAGACATAGAAATCACCCTTGTAATAAATTCCCAAAGGCTTTTTTCTGGACAAAAGACACATGAGGAAAAAGAGAAAGCCACCTGGCTGGAATGCAAAAGGAAGATGAGCTAGCCATGACATGATAGTTTATATGAGTCCAGCAAAGACTGATCACATTGGGTCCATAAAAGAAAGTGAGTAACAACTTTCAATTTGGAAGAACTTGTTCAATAGCAAGTATCTTGGTGAATTATGAATGTACTATGAGGAGCAAGTGTAACATTAATGCCTTTGTCTCTAAATGCAATTTTTCCTCATTATTCAGAATTTTTTACGTTTATTTATAAATCTTATTCTGGACTCTATTTTGGACTTTTAAATGTTAAGATTTCTAATATAAATTTCCTGGAGTTGTTTAAATCTCAAATTACAGAATCTGTATGCCCTTACACTTCCCTTCCTTTCCACTTCCCTCTCCTTTCCTGCCTTTGCCTTTGCTTTTTCTTGCCTTGTCTTTTCTCCCCTCACCTCACCTTTTCATATGTTGCCATAAAATATTCTGTAAGTACAAAGTCAGAGAACCAGAGGGACCAAAGAGGGTTGTATTATCTCTTCATCCAATAGAACAGGCTGCAGACGCAAAATCTTATGTCGAAAGGTAAACAAAGGATCGCAACAGAAAAGATTTCAAGCCATCACGGTGTATTGTTCTAATCCAAGAGCACTTGCTTCAAGTATCTGAACTTCTGAAAAGATCAAATGGTAACCTTTGGTCACAACCACCCTACAGAAATGCTAAGCCTTGAAGTCAGATGGTCTTTTATCTATTACATAATCAATGACCAAAAATAGCCTAAATCAAGTAATAGATAATTTAATGAAAGGAATCTACTGACATGCATACACTCAGTTATTCCTTGTTTAATTTTTTTTTTTTTTTTTGTACTCTCAAGGTCAGGGTGGCTAATGCTTTTGAAGTTGGACACGTGTTCATAAACTGTAAGAACAACCTACTCAGGGGTCTACCGTGATTTTGTGTATCACAGAATATTTTTGTGAGTACTCCTTATTATATAGACTAGAAGTAATGTTGCAATTATCTGTTAATTTTTATTTAGAAAAATATAGTAGAAAAAGAAAAAAAGTAGCATCATGTATTTCTCAACTTTTCAGTTTAGTGTATACATTATTCTTCTGAAGAGACAGGAAACATATACAAGAACAAATCTGTCAGCAAACAGGTTTTTCCTCGGGGGAGAAACAGATTAATCCTTTTCCCTTGATGGATACGTTTTCACTTTTTTCCTCTGCTAGTTATCAGCTTCTGTCTGGTAACCATGTCCTGTGGCGAGAAAGGAGACCTACCACTTGGAAATGTTGGAGATTATTAGCCTTCGATCATCTCAGCAAAGCAGACTCAGTCCAAAAGGTTCCTGCAGTGCATTGATGATAATTTTCTAATGCAGGTAGTGGAAGAACCAACGAGGAGAGGAGCATTGCTAGACCTTATATTAACAGACAAAGACGGTCTGGCTGGGGACATGAAGGCTGGGAAAAAGGGACTTGTTATTTGGGAGAACTACAGGATCATTGTTAGGATACGTAGAAAGGCAACAAGAAAGGCCAAAGTTCTCTTAGAACTTAAACTGGCAAAGGAAATAAAGGAGAACAAAAAGAGCTTCTTCACATATATCAGCAGTAAGAGGACGAATAGGGAAAAATTCAGCCCATTGCTGAATGAGGTGGGAGCCCTGATAACAGAGGATGCAGGAGAGGCAGAGTTGCTGAGTTCAGAGTTCCTGAATGCCTTCTTTGCTTCATTCTTTACTAAGACCAGCCCTTATGAGCTCCAAACCCTGGATATAGGGGAGTAAGCCTGGAGGAGGGAAGACTCTCCACCAGTCAATGAAGAGTGGGTCAGAGATCATTTATGCAAATCGAGTGTGCATGAGTCCATGGGCCCTGATGAGATGCACCCAAGAGTGTTGAGAGAGCTGGCTGATGTTATTGTCCTACCGCTCTCCATAATTTTTGAAAGATCATTGCAAACAGGAGAGGTGCCTGAGGACTGGAGGAAGGCCAATGTCACTCCAGTCTTCAAAAAGGGCAAGAAGGAAAATCCAGGAAATTACAGACGAGTCAGCCTCACCTCCATCTCTGGAAAAATGATGGAGTGCCTCATTTTGGAGGTCATGCCTAAGCACGTGGAAGAGAAGAAGGTTGTTAGGAGTAGTCATCATGGATTTACCAAGGGGAAATCATGCTTGACTAATCTGATAGCCTTCTATGATGTTGTGACAGAATGGATAGATGCAGGGAGACCAGTGGATGTAGTCTGCCTTGACCTTAGCAAGGCTTTTGACACAGTCTCCCATAACATCCTTGTGAGCAAGCTCAGAATATATGGGATGAAGGAATAGATAGTGAGGTGGATTAAGAACTGGCTACACAATAGAGCCAAAAGAGTGGTGATCAACGGGGCAGAGTCCAGCTGGAGACCTGTAACTAGTGGAGTCCCTCAGGGATCGGTGCTGGGTCCAGGCCTGTTCAACACGTTTATCAATGACCTTGATGACAGGACAGAGTGTCTTCTCAGCAAGTTTGCTGATGACATGAAGCTGGAGGATTGCCTGATTCAGCTGAAGGCTGTGCAGCCATTCAGCAATATTTGGACAGGTTCAAAATAGGGACAGTTCAGGAGGGACAGGGATCTACTTGACAGAGTCCAATGGAGGGCTACAAGGATGATTAAGGGACTGGAACACCCGTCTTATGAGGAAAGGCTAAGAGACCTGGGGCTTTTCAGTGTAAATACATGAGGGCTGGGCACCAAGAAGGCAGGGATATGCTCTTTTCACTTGTGCCCTGTGATAGGACGAGGGGCAATGGACTCAAAATCGAGCGCAGGAAGTTCCACCTCAACATGAGGAGGAACTTCTTTACTGTGAGGGTAACTGGAACAGGCTCCCCAGAGAGGTTGTTGTGTCTCCTTCTCTGGAGACTTTCAAGACCTGTCTGGATGCCTTTCTGAGTGATCTGCCCTAATTGGTGTGTGGTTGTTTGTTGTTTTGTTTTCTTTGGGTTTTTTTGTTTGTGGTGGTTTGGTTTTGGTTTTGGTTTGGGTTTGTAGGGGTTGTTTTGTTTTGTTTTGTTTTGTTTTGTTTTGTTTTGTTCTCCTGCTCTGGCAGGGGAGTTGGATTTGATGATAGTTGGTGGCTGGTCGCCAGGTGTGTCCCTCAGGGCTCAGTTTTGGGATCAGTCTTTTTCAATACCTTTAGCAGTGATCTGGATGAGGGAATTGAGTGCACCCTCAGTAAGTTTGCAGACAACACCAAATTGGATGGAAGTGTTGATCTGCTTGAGGGTAGTAAGGGTCTGCAGAGGGGCCTGGACAGGCTGGACCTGTGGACCAAGGCCAGTTGTATGAGGTTCAATAAGGCCAAGTGTCATGACCTGCATTTCAGTCACAACAACCCCAAGCAACACTACAGGCTTGGGGAAGAGTGGCTGGAAAGCTGCCCAGAAGAAAAGGACCGTGGGGTGCTGGTTGACATCTAGATGAACATGAGCCAAGAATGTGCCCAGGTGGCCAAGAAGGCAAATAGCATCCTGGCCTGTATCAAGAATAGTGCGGCGAACAGGAGTAGGAAAGTGATCGTGCCCCTGTACTCGGCACTGGTGAGGCCACACCTCGAGTACTGTGTTCAGTTCTGGGTCCCTCACTATAAGAAGGACACTGAGGTGCTGGAGCATGTCCAGAGGAGAGCTACCAAGCTGTGAAGGGTCTAGAGAACACCAGGAGCAAGTGAAGGAACTGTTAAATTTGGAGAAGAGGATGCTGAGGGGAGACCTCATTGTCCTCTACAACTACCTGAAAGGAGTTGGCCTCTTCTCCCAACTGAATAATGACAGGACCAGAGGAAATAGTCTGAAGTTGTGGCGGGAGAGGTTCACACTGGATATTGGGAATAATTTCTTTGCTGGAAGAGTGGTCAGACACTAGAACAGCCTGCCCAGATAGGTGTTGGAATTACCATCCTTGGATGTATTCAGGAAATGTGTTGGGTGTGGTTTTGTGTGTTTGTTTTTGTTGGTGGGTTGTGGTGGGGTGTTTGTTTGATTGTTTGTTGTTTGTTTTTGTGTTGTTTTGTTTTGTTTGGGTTTTTTTGTTGGTTTTTATGGTTGAACTTAGTGATCTCAGATCTTTCCAACCATGACTATTCTGTGATTCTGTGATTCTTTATATTAACACAGATTGTCATTTTGGTTAGTGCAGTTTGGCACTGTTATGTGGAAGGTTATCTGAAGACTTAATATATTCTTGGCAAAAAACCAAAACAAAACAGAGCACAGTCCTGTAGTGACTACCTTCTATTCATTCTATGACTTCAAGTCTGCATATTGGAAAATACTTACTTACTCTGAGGATAACAGGGCACTGGAACAAGCTGCCCAGCATGGTCATGGAATCTCCATCCCTGGAGACATCCAAAACCTGCCTGGACATGTTCCTATGTAATCTGCTCTAAGAGATCCTGTTTTAGCAGGTGGTTTGGATCTCCATAGGTCCCTCCAACCCCTACCGTTCTGTGATTCTGTGTTTTTGTCATTCTGTATTTGGTCTATGTGGCAAGGTTTTGGTAGTGTGGTGGGGGCTGCATGGGTGGTCTCTGTGAGAATGGGCACTGATCTACCCCAGAGTTTAGCAGGTCTGGTTACAGCCAGTTTCAAAAAGGACACACCCCTCAGCCAAAGTTCAGCCCATTGGCAATGTTCATGGCACCTGCATGAAAACATATTTAATAAAGGATAACAATTATTGCACAGCAGTTGTGAGAGAGAAGAGTGAGAAAATGTGAGAGAAACAACCCTGCAGACACCATGGTAAGTTAAAAAGCAGGAGGAGGGAGTGCTCCAGGCACTGGAGCAGAGATTCTATTGCAGTCCAGAGGGAAGACCAAGGTGAAGCACATAGTCCCTATGCAGGCCACGGAGATATTAACACTGCAGTCCCCACATTGCAGAAATCGTATGTGCCCTGAAGGAAGAAGCTGATTATGGAGATCCCATACAGGAGCAGGCTGCTAGCAAGAGCTGCAGCTCTTGGAGAGGAGGCCATTCAGGAGTAGATTTTCTGTCAGGAACTGGGTCCTATGGGCATTCATGCTTGAGTAAGCTGCTTCTCAAAGGCTATACCCCATGGAAAGGATCATACCAAAGGAGCTCTTGAAGAACTGCAACCTGTGGGAAGGATGCACATTGGAATACTTTGTGAAAGTTTTTATCCTGAGAAAGGTAACCCACAACAAAGCACGTAACACCATGAGGAAGTAGTGGTAGAAAAGAAGTAGTGTGGACAGACCCTGACCTCCGGTCCCCAGTCCCCCTGTGCTGACTGAGGACCAGAGGAGGAGGCAGAAAAGTTCAGAGTTGAGCTTGCGAGAAACAGGGAGTGGATGGAAGGTGGTTTTAGTTCTGTCTTTGCTTCTCACTATCTTACTGTATTTTTAATTGGCAACAGATTAAGTTAATTTCTCTCATGTGGAGTCAGTCCTTATCTGGAACTATTAACTTGTTAATCTTACTTTCTTCTCTCATCCTACTGGGAAGAAGTAAGAGAGTAGCTTGGTGGACACCTGGCAACCAGCCAAGGTTAAAAAATGAGAGCTGTTGTTAAAATAATACAGCTCAGCTTCCTCCAGTAGAAATGCCCACTGACAAAACTCTTATTTCTAAACATTATTGGCACTGCCTTTGGGTCTCCTTACCTAAACAAGGTGGGGGTTTTTTGTTTTGTTTTGTTTTGTTTTGTTTTTTCTGTTTGTTTTGTTTTGTTTTGTTTTGCTTTGGTTTGGTTTGTGTTGTTTTTTTTTCCAGAGTACTCAAAGTGTGTTACTTATTCTGCATCACATATCAGAATTTGTTGCTACCAATAGCTATTTTGGACTTAAGCTTTTCTTGGATTATCCAGCCATATCTGGTGATGACAATGCAGGGATTAAAAAAGAACACAGAACATAATTTCCTTCAACCAAATTAACTCTGTTGAATTAGCAGGTTTTTACAAACTATGTAATGTGGTCCTTAATGTCTTGAAAACAAACCAGACCAAACAAAACAAACAAACAAACAAAACCAAAACAAACAAAAAAACACCCAACAAATAAACAAACCCAAACAAAACCAAAATTAAATCCTGGGGTGCATAAGGAAGAGTGTGATGAATAGGTCATGAGAGGTCATCATCTCCCTCTACTCTGTCTTGGTGAGGCAGCAGCTGGAATGCTGCATCCAGTTCTGGGCTCCCCACTTTAAGAGAGATGGGGAACTACTAGAGTCCAGCAGACAGCAATTAAGATGACTGGGGGATTGGAACATCTGTCTGATGAGGAAAGGCTGAGACAGCTGGGAGTGTTCAGCTGGAGAGGAGAAGACTGAGAGGAGAGCTTATTAATGTTGATAGATATCTAAAAGGTGGGTGCAAGGAGGATGGAGCCAGACTCTTTTTGGTAGTACCTGCAGAGTGTTGCTACCAGCTTGTGTGCAGCTGAAATAACTTCATAGAATATTTTGTCAAAAAGCACTAAATAGGTTGGTGTAAAGCTACATGAGCTGGTTGGAGAAAATTTTCCCTTAACATGCATACAGAGATTAGTACTTTGTGTTGGTTATGCAAAGTAAGCAATGGGGAAGTGTTTATGATCATAAGCCCTTGGACAAATCTGGGAAAGAGATCTTCTGGTTATGAATCAGGCTGAGTGGCAGTTAGATTCCCAAACAAGGAAACTTGTTTTTATTCTTGTACTTGTTTAAACGGTAAGGGTGAACTACAAACCAGAAGGCAGAATTGCTCCCTATTTCCCCTCTTCCACCCTCCCAAGGGAAGTGAGAAGGGGAATAAGGAAGGGAGACTTAAGGGTTGGAAACTGAAACAGGAACAAATTTACTATAGCACCTGTAAGGAAGTAACACATGGGGGAAATAACAGATACATAAACTTACATACAAATATATACAAACCCGATCTCCCTGATCACAGGAATAGGGGAGTGGGAGTCCCTTGCAGCAAGGCCACTTCAGGAGAGGGGTTCACAGCTCCTCACAGCACCAGATGGCATTGGATTCTAGAGAGCACGTGACAAACTAGAATCCCCAAGCAGCAACTGCAAGGTAGGAGGCGCAGGAAGGAAAAAAAGGCTGAGTTTCCAGTTCTCCTGGCTTTTATAGAGCATGGCAGGAACAGGGGGGAATATTGACTCACCCCTGTTACGACCCTCCTGGGTCTTTCAGGTAAGGACCCTCTCTCTAGTTCCTCTTAGATGTGTTCAACACCGTGCCAGAGTCACTCAAATCGTAACAATTCTATTTGGGAACTGAAGCTTTTTTATGTATGTTAGTAAGAATATATTAAGTATTATACCTAATACTTATAATCAATTTCTCTCACTAGCAGAAACTATCCTACAAAGTTCTAATTACTTTATAACAGTGTGTGATGGATGGATTTCTCCTGTTTGAACTGACTGAACTATGGTCCAGGTAGATGCCCAGCAAGCAGGCTTATTGAAAGTTAATCTTGTGCAAATCCAACTTAAAAAACCCAGTTTGGTTGAAAACTGGGCTGATAAGCAGATGAAAGTGCATGAATGTAGTAGAAAATCTGCCTGCAGATCAACCACATTATGCTATAAACATCTGCAGACATCAGGGCCTGTTGAGCTCAACCTCTGCAGCAGCTGGTGATGTGGCAGTGGTCCCCCCTTTAGCAGGAATGCCTCTCAAGATTAGCTCTTGTTGCTCAGAGATCCCTTATCTGACACCACACTTTGATGGATTGGTAAGCAATGTTTTTTGCTTGCCTATAACATTTAATTTACATATAGTATGCTTACACAATAATCTTTGTATTCCATACGAAATTCAAGTGTAGTAATAGTAGAGTATTGGCCACCATTCCATCTGTACGTACTGAATATTTCACAAGCCTAAATTTTCTCATGAGAACTCTAAATAAACTACTTGCTCAGACGTGCTTGGATGATACCTGACTTTTATTCTATGATAAAGTGTGAACTAAAGGAGCAGCTGTTGTAACCACTTCTCTGACTTCTACAGTAGCAGCAAAGAATAAGTAGATGTCACCATTTGACTCAAGATAGACAACAATATTCTCAATCCCCTCCCTCACCCACCCAGGTAGGGAACGAGAGAGAGAAAAAGACACAGACTTGGCTGGATTGAAAACTAAACTACACAGTTTAATTAAACACTAATGATAAAAGAAAATATGTATAATTAGATACAAATGTATTCAAGACTGTGCAAACCCCTATTGCCTCTCTGCACCCCCAACAACTCCCACAGCACTCTCCTTAGCTGCAAACAGTCCTAAAAAGTCCAGGAGTTGCAGGAGAGAGCACAGAGTTATGAGGGTCAGGAAAGCTCAAGCCTGGGGGTCGATGGTGATGGATGGAGTTGTCCCTGTACACTGGCTGTGGACGGAAAAGAAGGGAAGAAGAAGCAGGAAGGAAGTTGTTTTCTGTGATCTCTGACCTTCCTCTGAGCTTATGTAGATACCTGGAATGGCATATCTCTGGCCAATTTTGCTGTCTGTAAAAGGTCTGACTGAGCAGCACCAGCCTGATTAATGGATCCCCTGGTATTAATGAACCAGGTGGCCTTTGACAAATTTTTGTCCCAGTTTTTGGAAGTTCCACCACCCATTGTCTTCAGAGTAGCTTTCAACATACCATTGTACTTTCCAGTTTTCCCTGAGGCTTGTACATAATAGGGGATAGGTATATCCACTCAAAAGTATGTTCTTTAGCCCTGTCAGTCACAAGACTGTTTTTGAAATGAGTCCCATTTTCTGACTCAGTTCTTTCTGGAATACCATATCTCCACAAGATATGCTTCTCAAGGTCCAGGATAGTATTCCGGGATGTGGCATGAGGCATAGGATATGTTTACAGTCATTCTGTGCTTGTTTCCACGTTGTAAGCACATAGCGCTTACCCTGGCAGCTCTGAGGCAGTGTGATGTAGTCAATTTGCCAGGCCTTTCCATACCTGTACTTTGACCACCTCCCCCATATCACAAAGGTTTCAACCGTTTTGCCTGCTTAATTGCGGCACGTCTCACAGTCATGGATCACCTGTGCAGTAGTGTCCGTGGTTAAGTCCACCCCTCGGTCACTAGCCCATTTGTATGTTGCATCTCTGCCCTGATGACCTGAAGTGTCATGGGGCCACCAAGCCAGAAAGACCTCACCCTTGTGTTCCCAGTCTAAGTCTATTTGGAAAACTTGAGCAGCCTCATCTGCTCGTTGGTTGTGTCGATGTTCCTCAATGGCTCGACTCAGAGGTATGTGTGCATATACATGATGCACTTCTAGCACCAGTTCCTCTACCTGATCTGCAATGTCTTTCCACAGGTCAGCAACCCAAATAGGTTTACCTTTTCATTGGCAGTTTTTCTGCTGCCACTGCTTTAGCCAGCCCCACAAGGCATTTGCTGCCATTCACAAGTCAGTGTAGAGATAAAGTCTTGGCCAGCCCTCTCACTCAGCAATGTCCAAAGCCAGCTGGATAGCTTTCACCTCTTCAAACTGACTTGATTCACCTTCTCCTTCAGCTGCTTGTGCAACTAGTCATGTAGGACTCCACACAGTAGCTTTCCTCTTCTGGTAGTTCCCTACAAGATGACAGGAGTCTTTGGTGAAAAGAGCAAATTGTTTCTCAGTCTCTGGTAGATGATCACGGTGGATCTTCCTACACCCATCTCACCACTTCTTGTGGTGGCATTTCAAAGTGTGTGCTTTCAATCCGTCATTGAATTCAGCAGAAGTGTTGCCCATTGCTATCTGAGGGATTTCTCCCATCAGAGATGGAATTTTGAACACTCCCAATTAGTGAAAATGTATAATCTGGGCTTAAAATCGACCCCCACGTTTGGCACCAATAAATTACCTCCTCTCCTCTCCTCTCCTCTCCTCTCCTCTCCTCTCCTCTCCTCTCCTCTCCTCTCCTCTCCTCTCCTCTCCTCTCCTCTCCTCTCCTCTCCTCTCCTCTCCTCTCCTCAGAGGCTGCTGTGAAGTACTAGGTTTAGAGAATAATTTATTGGTCTATCCACAGAGAGAACACTAATGACAGTTTATGAATATTAAAGTAGAATTATTTTCACATAGATCTTCATCCTTGAGAATACCCATGTCTCATTCTGCAGTTCAGGGAAGTGTTTATTGCATCCTAATTTTAAGCGTGAATTTTCTTATTTTACTGTAACACAGACTATATGTTCACATCCTGCAGGATGGAACTCCAAACACCTTTTCTGGACAGTGTTGACAAAAGTTAGCACCTATGTCAAAAATAGCTATTTGGAAAGGTATGCTGAAGCTTATCTACATAAACGCATCTAATACTCCATTGATATCCTTACTCTGGCTATGAATGAGAAGTGTGTTTAGACATATTATGAGCTTTCAGTTTCAAGCTTTGCCTAAAAATATTAAAATAATATTTTGTTTTTTCCTTGCATTGCTGTGCAACTGGTAGAACATATGAGGAAAGATCAAGCACAAGTCCAGATGAGCTAATTTCTTCAATGAAGAAAAATGTTCCAACTGTCAAATTATGGTTGGGAGTCTTCTAGATAACTGGCTAGGAAAGATTACTCATAGAAAAATACACTCACCTGAGCATTTAGAGAAACCACATTTTGCAAAATTCAAACCAGTGCACACCAGTGAAACCTGGATGTATCTGGTTATAAACATAAATATAGTTTAATAAGTACAAATGTGTTATATATTAGTATATTAATAATCAAATACTGCTTTCAAGCTGATGAAGCAATGTAATATAATGCATTTTTTTTAAATTACCAGGAAAAAGACCCAAAACAACAATAGAGTGCTGTATGTCAGGCCAAGTTGTTATTTCTCTGAATTTGAAATATTAGCAATAAAATAGTGAGAAGAGAGATCTCTTAGAGCCACAAGAATGTCACAGCTTTTTTCAACTAAGGCAGCTCCAGCTTCATTATCTTGTTCTTTGGTATACTGCATGCTTTTGCCTCAATATGGTGACATAAAGATAGTGTGGCTAGATACTATCATGTGAAAGGGAATTCTCATCTGTTTTTGTGAGGTAGCTTTAATTGCACAGTAAGCCTTTGAAACAGCAAAATAAATCCCTGAAACAATAAAATACTTTTTCAATGCTTAAGAGTAGAAGACTGATGACGTAAAGCATCGCACCAGTAAAAGAAGAACTGCAAGTCTTTAAATACAACATTAAAAGGAGATGGCAGATAAACTGAGGAAAATCAAGGTAAAATACTAGTAAGGGTAATTAATTTTTCAGGGGAGAACGGAAAAAAATGATTAAATATCAGTCATTAAATATCAGAAATATCCCTTCCAACCCTAGCCATTCTATGATTCTATGATCTGCAAACTCAGGAAGTACTCAGTTCCCTCACTGAGATAATTGATAGAGCTATGGAACAAAACTGGACCCAAAACTGAGCCCTGGTGGATACCACTGGTTACCAGCCACCAACTGGATCCAACCCCATTCACTACAATTCTGGGTTCGGCCAGCCAACCAGGTTTTTATCCAGTGGAGAGTGCACCTGTTTAAGCCATGAGCCACCAGCTTCTATAGAAGAATGCTGTTGGAGATGGTGTCAAAGGCCTTTCCAAAGTCCAGATAGACGACGTCCACAGCTCTTCCATCATCCACCACGACAGTCACCTGGTCATAGAAGGAGATTAGGTTAGTCAAACAGGACCTGCACTTCCTAAACCAATGCTGGCTGGGCCTGATCTCATGGCTGTCCTGCACTTGCCATGTGAGTGCATTCAAGGTGACCTTCTCCATGATTTTCCCTGGTACTGAGGTCAGGCTGTCAGACCTGTAGTTCCCAGGATCCTTCTTCAGGCCCTTCTTGTAGATGGGCATCAAATTTGCAAGCCTCCAGTTATTTGGTACCTCCCCTGTTATCCAGGAACATTGATAAAGAGAGGCTTCGCAGTCTCCTCTGCCAACTCCCTCAGTACTCTTAGGTGAATCCTGTCTGGCCCTATAGACTTGTGAGTATCTAGGTGCTGCAGCAGGTCTCTGGCTGCTGCAGCAGGTTTCTGGCTGCATCCTCATAGATTATGGAGGGGTTGTTCTGATCTCCATCCTTATTTCTAGCTCAGGAGGCTGAATACCCTGAGTGCACCTGGTCTGACTATTAAAGATGGAGGCAAAGAAGGCATTAAGTGTCTGAGCCTTTTATTCATCCCTGGTCACCATGTTTCCCTCCTCATCCAATAAGGAATGGAGATTCTCCCTGGTTCTCTTTTTGTTGTTACTGTATTTGTAAAACCTTTTTTTATTGTCCTTCATGGTAGTGGCCAGACTGAGCTCCAGCTGGGATTTTGCCCTTTTAATTTTCTCTCTGTATGTCCTCACAAGCTCACTGTACTCATCCTGAGTTGCCTGCCCTTGCTTCCAAAGGTGGTAGACTCTCTCTTTCTACCTGAGTCCCTGTTCAGCCAGGATGGTCATCTTCCCCAGCAGTTCATTTTACAACACATGGGCACAGCTACTCCTGCATTTTTAAGACTTCCTTTCTGAAGAGCATCCAGCCTTCCTGAACCCCTTTGCCCCTCAGAACTGACACTCAAGGGACTATCTTTACCAGTGTTCTAAACAAGATGAAGTCTGCCCTCCAGAATTCCATAGTGGAGGTTTTGGTGACCTGTCATGGTCTGATATTCAGATACATGGTGTTTTTTTACGACCTTGCCAGCACAAAACAAAGATTATACGATATCAGGTGCACAGATAAACACTGGGACTGGTGTGCAGTCTTATGAGAGATCTGACAGAACCCCCTTGCTTTCTAACACTCCTCACCAAAGTGGAAGGCTAGGTAGGGCTAGATTCTCCCTTCCCTTTCCTGGTATCAGCCATACAGCAGCTGCACCCTTTGCTCTCCAGCAGGACTTGCGAAAAGGTTTAAAGGTAATCCCAAATGGTGAAATTAAGAGGCAGATGAGGTCAGATGTCACATAAACATCAAATTTATTGAAGTTACACAACAAAGTCCTTAGAACAGACAGGACAGGGAGGAAAACAGAGACAGAGAAGAAAGAAAAAAAGAAAAGCAGAAATACAGAGAATAGTAAGAATAGTTCCTATCACGGTCCAGTGACATCGTTGGTGGGGAAGCACTTCTTTGAATTACAAGATAAGCCATTGATTGGGCCAGCAACATATTCTTGACGAATTTCAATATGAAATAGGATGTTGAGAAGACTTGACACCTCAGGATTAGTTTATTAGGTGGAGGGGTCTGCTTGACACTGATGCTCTTTTCTGGCCAAGTCAGTGATTTACGTGAAATCTCAAGGCCTGCTTACTGCTGGATATCCTGCTCTCCCAGCTCAGCATGTCCCATACCAAACTCCCCAGTTTGCAGGTGTGCGGGAAGTGGGAATTAAACAGTATAGTGGGATCCTGAGACATGTCCTCAGTGCAGCAACATATCCTGTTTAAGATGTCTCTTGAAAAACACCAGGCATCCTGAGTATACAAATACACTGCACATCTCTTGGATTGTTTGAGACAAGCACTATACAACCTGAACGTCACAGTGACCCCTCTCCTTATTTCACTAAGTATCAAGAATTTAACCATCTCATGGTTGCTAAGCCCAAGATGGCCTCTGACCTCCACATCTCCCACCACTCCTTCCCTGTTAGTGAACAGCAGATCCAGTAAGGCATCTCCTCTGGTAGGCTCACTTACCACCTGTGTTAGGAAGTTATCTTCCATACACTTGAGAAACCTCCTAGCCTGCCTGCTTGCGGCTGAGTTATTGTGCCAGCAGATGTCCAGTGGGTTGAAGTCTCCCACCGGAACTAAGGTCAGTGATTTTCAGACTTCTGCCAGCTGCCTGAAAATTGTTTCTTCTACTTCCTCATCCTGGTTGGGTGGTCTGTAGCAGATTTGTGTCTTTTTCCTTCCTCACAATACTTCTCTCTCTTGATTTAATCCTACAGAATTGTTCAGAAATACATCAGCAAACTCTGACGTGATTTCTCTGCAATATAACATTTAAGCTGTTAGTACTAGACAGGAATGTTTCAATTTGTAAGGTGTGTAATTAAAAAAAAATAAATAAAAAAAAATATAAAATTGGGATTTACAAAGATGAAAATCCAGTTTTCTTATTTTAAAAGTGACAGAACCAGGCACAAAAAGCAACCTCAAGAAACACATGAAGCTTTGTTTCTCTTTGCAGAAGAGAATTTTAATTTCAGGAAGAACTTGCACTGTGATTGAGTGGCAAATAAATTCAATAAGATGTGTTGGGCTTGAATTTAAAAAAAAAAGGCTTAATTAATTACACAGACAACTGATGGTCCTGTCAAATTGGCAAGTTCATTGATCTTAAAGTTAAGCTAAATACTAATGAAGATTTGACAAAGTAATACACATACTACAAAGTCCTTATAGATAGGTAATAATTGTGAAAGGACAGCTGATACTGTAAAGAAGGAAAAAAATTACCTGTGGTCACAGTCAGAAGAATGCTGTATTAAAGGAAAAAAACATTTTCAGACACCAGCATTTCACTACAGTTAAGGGAAGTAAGCCTCACATCTAAGTCTGTTAATATCATGGAATGGACCCTCCTGGAAGGTATGTAAAGGAATATGGATGAAAGAGTGGTGACTAGAGACAACCACATCAGTTCACAATCACAAGTTATACCTGACTAATCTGGTGACCTTCTACAATGGAGCAAATGTCTTGGTGTATAAGGAAAGAGCAACTGATGCCATCCGTCTTGACCTCTGCAAGGCATTTTACATGGCGCCATACAACATCCTTGCCTCTGAGCTGGCAAGATATAGATTTGGTGGATGGACTTTTCAATGGATAAGGAATTGTCTTGATGGTCATGTCCAAAGAGCTGCAATCAATGGCTCAATTTCCAAATGGAGATCAGTAACAAGTGGTGTCCTTTGGGTGGACACCATACTGGAACCAATACTACTCAATATCTTTATCAGTGACATAGACTGGGATTTAGTGCACCATCAGCAGCTTTTTATGTGACATGAAGCTGAGTAGGGCAGTTGATGCAGATGAGGGAAGGGATGGCATCCAGAGAGACCTTGACAGGCTTGAGGAGTGGGCCCGTGCAAATGTAATGGAGTTTAAAAAGGCCAAATACAAGGTCCTTGACCTGGGTCAGGGCAGTACCCAAGATCTGTACAGACTTGAAAATTAAAAGATTCACAGTAGTCCTGTGGAAAAGGACTTAGGGATACTGGAGGATGAAAAATGGGACATGAGCTGGCAATGTGCCCTTGCAGGCCAGAAAGCAAACTGTAACCTGGGGTACATCAAAAGAAGGATGGCCAGCAGGTTGAGGGTGATTCTGCCTTACTTCTCCTCTCTCATGAGACCCCACCTGGAGTAATGCATCCAGATTCAGCTTGTCCTTAGTACAAGAAAGACATGGACCTGTCAGAGCAGGTCCAGAGGTAGGCCCTAAAAACGACCACAGGGCTGGAATAGATCTCCCTTGAAGAAAGGCTGTGGGAGTTGGGGTTGTTCAGTACTTAGAATAAATGTCTCCAGGGACACCTTATTCCTGCCTTTAAACATAAAAAAGAGGCTTCTAAGGAAGATGAAAAGAGACCAGGGCCTGTAGCGACAGAACAAAGAGAGGTAACATTTTTCAACTAAAAATGGTAGATTTAAATTGCATGTGAGGGTGAAATTTTGTATTGTAAGGGTAGTGGAGCAGGTTGTCTGCAGAAGCTGTGGATGTCCCATCATTAGAAGTGTTTCAGCTCAGCTTGGATGAAGCTTTGAACAAACTGATCTATTGAAAGACATCTCGGTCCCTGTCAGAGTTGCTGGACTAGATTATTCATTCCAACCCAAACCATTCTATTATTCCATGATTCTACATTACTATTATTCTCTGTTACACAAAGCCTAATAAAATTTAAGTATTTCCTGAACCATTTCACTGAAGGTCCCAGCAGACATGAGGCAGACACACAAAAGGCAAAACCAAACAAAAGAAACAAAGAAATCACTGTATTTGTATTTTATCCTGTTTGTTGTGCATATATAACAGCTTATTTTATTCAAGTAAAGCAAAACCACTGCCTGCTCTTTAATCTTTTGAATTCTACCTTTAAAGAAGCCTTCCCCCAAAGAACACTAGTGTTGTGGAGCCCTTTGTTTTCCTAAATAGAGTTACTATTATTAGTGGTCATTTCTCCAGAAAATCTTCATATTATCAGATCCAGTTTCTCCTACTGCTTGAGATTATGAAACACATTGTTGACTTGTATGTGCTGAAAGTGAAACTAAAAAAAGAATTTAAATGTGAATTTTTCTTCTACTAGTGCATGGATTAACCAAACCTTGTGTCCATCAAACTATGTGCCATATAGTGTGATTTGTACCTGCAATGCTAGGGAGTTGCAAAAGTAATGCAATTATAACAAGATCACAGGAAAATTCAGGCTGGCAGGGACCTGTATAAGTCTTCACCCCCAGCCTCTGTCCAGAGCAAATTAAGGAGTGGCTTAAATGAGACAGCTCAGGCTTAACCCAGACAGGGTGTGAAACTACCCAGGTCAGAGATGATCCAACCTGCCTAGGCCCCAGCTCTACTGCTGGGCTGTCCATATGGGGAAAAGTCTTATTTTTGTCTCAAGCCTGAGCCTCCCATGTTTCAACTTGTACCACTGGCTCTTGCCCATTCACCACACACCACTGTGAAGAATCTTATCCCTTCCTGTCCCCTCCTGTCAGGACCAGGGATGATGTTGATACCCCAGAAGTGGTCCCTTCTGGCTGAACCAACTGATTCTACGACTCTCCTCACAGGACAAGGTCTCCAACCATTCCTTCTCAATGGCTTCCCCTGAACCCACTCCAGATTGTCAATGTATATATTTATTGCATATACTGTGTATCTTCTATTTTATGTTTCCCAAATTAATCAGTCTTCCTTGAAGTGAAGCTTGTTATTTCTTAAGCCAAATTGTCTTTAGGGGCAGAAAGACTTCTCCTGTAGACTTTTAGTTTTTAAGCACGTTAGACATAAGAATATGGTTGAGAAAACACACAACACAGATAACCTGCTAGCCTAGATGAGCAATACCTACCCCTGCAATATTTTACTTAGGCCCTGCTTTAGGTCATTCATTATACTCTGCTTCATACTGTGATGGTATTAAATGATGTTTAATGATATTAAAATCTGAAGTAAATTTGAGTAAGATGTAGAAGAAAGGTGCAAGGTCTTAAAAGCAGTACTTCATAACAATTCATTCTAAGCAGAGCTATAAGAAAAACGGCTTCACTGGTAACAATTATTTGGGATCAAATAGAATGTTTAGTTTGATCTGAAACTAAACCAATCTCTTTTACATGCATAAAAACCTCTTCTTTAAAAGATTATGTAGCCTAAATTGAATAAATAAATTCAAAAACTTTGAATGAAACAACTAGAGTTTTTGCTTAATTATAAACTCAGTATTTTAAATGAAAGTTATTTGTCTGTAGAAGTGTTTGCAACCCTAATGTACATGTCCAAGTGTTGACAGTATTTAATTACTAGCTTTATTTTATGTGTGTTTTGTTTTATTTAAAAACTTTTAAGTGTAATATCATTTGCATTACAAAACAATTGCGGTGAGCATTTAATTTCAATGCAATATCAGTAAATGACTGGAGAGAAAGTCAGACTTTATCTGACAGCATTTTTAAGATTTGTTCTCTTCCACAAAGAGACTAAATTCAAGACTGCTGGATAGGAAGACACTTTGGCATATTTTTAAACATGAAAGCATTCCCAGTGGCTTCAAGATGAGTGTTATTTTCTACCTCAAAGACAGACAGGGACTTACACGACTTTACCGGTTCAGAATCTAAACAGAGCCACTGAAACTTGTTCAATCAGATGATAAAAATTACGAGATTTTCTTATTTACAGGTACTTTCAGGTACTGTGGGCAAAAGGTAGGGGGGGGAAAAAAATAAATAAATTATGTCTCCAAGTATCTTTCATAAGAATAACAGATTGCAGTGTAACATATTGGAAACAAGTTTACTGCAAGTAAACCAAACTTGCTCAAGTATCATTAATTTCTGACTCTTTTAGTCAGAAAGAGATTAAGTAAGGCACCTTGTTTGGCATTATAAACACAGCATTTAGCAATCTAGAAATGTTGAGAAATAAATTTCCTATCTGTAACAGAAATTATATTAGGCTTATATCTCCTAATTAAATAATATTTTCTTTTAAATTATATTAAAAGGATCTATAACTATGGTATAATGGATCACAGACAAAACAGACTGTTGTATTTTTCTAATTAATTTATCTTATTAAATGGATTTCAAAGTATCTGTCTTCTTTCTGTCTCCTCTTGATCTCTGAGGAATAATTCATATGGAGGTGATCACATTATGCTGAATTATATAGATTATTGTACAGCACCTCTTGAATTATGTGGTGCATGTTGATGATTTTTAATAAAACATTTGTATTTTTTCCATTCATCCAGAAACTTTCTTGCTATTTTACTTCTAAGTTAAGGGATAGAGGAGGAGAAACTGCATTTAATATTTTCATTCTGTTGATAAATGCCCAACAGTTTAAAAAAAAAAAAAAAAAGAAAAAAAGAGAAAAAAGAAGTGCAGAAGTTTTGGGACAAGTGAATAGCCACAACAAAAGCTGAATAACACTCCGTTACCTCTCTATCCCTTTCTTTCTTTGCATTTAGCAAGATATACAAGTGTAAATGCAGAGAAGCAACATGCAACATGATCGTTGTTTTGATTTCCTTTGACAGAGAAGTTGACTGCTTTCTGCTTTACCATGTATATCAGGTACCCTTGGTGACATGGAAAGTGGCATTGAGTGCACCCTCAGAAAATTTGCCAACAACACCAAAGTGTGTGGTAAGGTCAACACGCTGGAGGAAAGGGATGCCTTCCAGAGGGACCTTAACAGGCTTAAGAAGTGGGCTTGTGCAAACTGCATAAAGTTCAACAAAGCCAAGTACAAGGTCCTGCACCTGAGCTGGGGCAATCCTAAGCACAAAGACAGGCTTTGTGGAGAATGTATTGAAAACAGTCCAGAAGTGAAGGACTTGGGGATGATGGTGGATGAGAAGCTCAATATGAGCAGGCAATGTGCTCTTTCAGCCCAGAAAGCCAACCATGTCCTGGACTGCATCAAAAGAAGCATGGCCAGCAGGTCTAGAAAGTTTGTTCTCCCCTTTGCTTGGCTCTCGTGAGACCCCATCTGGAGTACTGTGTCCATTTCTGGAGCCCCCAACATAAGAAGGACATGGATCTCCTGGAAAAAGCCAGAGGAGAACCATGAAGATGATCCAAGGGCTTGAGTACCTCTCCTATGAAGACAGGCTGAGAAAGTTGGAACTGTTCAGCCTGGAGAAGAGAAGGCTCCAGGAAGACCTTACAGTGGTTTTCCAGTGCCTGAAGGAGGCCTACAGAAAGGCTGGAGAGGGACTTTTCACAAGGGTTTGTAATGAAAGGACAAGAGGTAATGGTTCAAACTGGAAGAAGGGAGATTTAGGTTAAAAATTAGGAGGAAATTCTTTAGTGTAAGGGTGGTGAGATGCTGGAACAGGTTGCTCAAGGAAATTGTGGAAGCCTGATCCCTGAAAATGTTCAAGACCAGGTTGGACGGGGCCCTGAGCAGCCTGATCTAGGGGGAGGTGTCCTTGCACATGCAGGGTGTTTGGAACTAGATGGTCCTTAAGGTCCCTTCCACCTCAAACCGTTCTATAATTCTATGATTCTATGCAACAGACATGCTTCTCCAGTGAGATTCTTAAATTGCAAGAAATAATACTGGCATATGTATATACTTCTGTATCTTCAAACTAATTACTATGGAGGCAGGAGCTCCTGAAGCAAACCATTGACTATTCAACGTTTACAGGGGGAGAAATGTGGGAAGCAGCTTAACAGAAGAAATGGAAGAGAAGACGAAGAGACAGTAATACAGTAATACAGTGTATTAATTAAAAGAAAGAACCTGAAACTGACATAAATAAGGAAGAATGTTGTAAGACTTTGAAGGTAAAATTGACGTTTTGAAATTGATACATATGTGTATATAGTCAAAGGATGAAATCCATCTACTTAACTAATTCAAAAAGTTGGGAAGTCAAAAAATGAAAAGAAAAAGAACCATGGTCAAAAAAGAGACCTTTCAGTTTTTTAGGAAATAATTTCAAACTTCATGTCACTACAAAGCACTCACTATGCAAACACACTCATCATATATGTATTTCTCTTTGTGGATCCAACTCCCAGTCAAAACTATACAAAGCAAATGTGTGACATAGTGGTCACATCGATTATTAGACAGCCCTTTTCCATCACTGTTGTTTTCTCAGGAAAGAAATATTTTACACATTAAAATCTCAAAACAAAATAAATCCCTTGCTTTTTGATATTATGCTGTACCAAGACATGAAAGAAACTGTTAATAATGCTGTTCCTAGAAGCTTATGAGTTCAGTGAAGAGGTTCCATACTGAGATGTGAATATGACATCACATTTTTTGAGATTTTTTTAAACATGATTTCTTCAGAGTTGAAAAACCTCTACACCAGACTTACATAGGAAAGCTGCTCTGTTTGTTGAATATGGACTTAACTATACTTTTTTCATCATCTACTAGGTAGTAGCTGAAAATTCTCTTTAAAACAAAAAAATATGAAACTGGGCCCCTCAGTTCAAGAAGGACAGGGAAGTGCTTGAAAGAGTCCAGCGCAGAGCCACAAGGATGATTAAGGGAGTGGAACATCTCCCTTATGAGGAAAGGCTGAGGGAGCTGGGTCTCTTTAGTTTGGAGAAAAGGAGACTGAGGGGGGACCTCATCAATGTTTACAAATATGTAAAGGGTGAGTGTCAAGACGATGGAGTTAAGCTTTTTTCAGTGAAGACCAGTGATAGGACAAGGGGTAATGGATACAAGTTGGAGCATAGGAGGTTTAAGATGAATATCAGGAAAAATTTTTTTACTGTAAGAGTGACAGAGCACTGGAACAGGCTGCCCAGAGAGGTTGTGGAGTCTCCTTCGCTGGAGACATTCAAAACCCGCCTAGATGCCTTCCTGTGTGATGTACTCTAGGTGACCCTGCTCTGGCAGGGGGGTTGGACTAGATGATCTTTCGAGGTCCCTTCCAACCCCTAGGATTCTATGATTCTATGATTCTATGAAAAGACCTCAGATCAGTTTCACTAAAATGTCTGCATAAAGCATTACCCATAAGCAATTTAAAAAATAAAGTACAATGTATTTCCTACATTTATTAAGAGTCCACACTGATGGGATGAGAAAGAGCCCCAAGGTGTTGCAGAAATCTATGTTTATACTGTAGATCCGTGCAGCATTACTGCCAAATCATTAAGCCACCTTCAAACAGAAGTCCTAGCGGAGACAGGTGTTAACACAGTGGGTACTGAGGAGAATAGAAGGAGTGCTGGACACTGTAAAAGACAAATATTTTACAACTTAAATTATGAGCAGACTACAGACCTCCATACAGCTGAGGAAAGCTGTTGCCAGCAATTTATTTAATGCTTGCATACACCAACCCTCACTAATTCAAGGAAGCAAGGTCATTTAATTCACTTTGCCTGTTTTATCTGTTAAAGCAGCTAGTGCTCCCAGGAAGTCTGAATGAATGTTAAATATTGTGGTTATGTCTTAGTCTACCTGCAACAACTGGAGAACAGATTTCCTGATAGAACTAAATGTTGCACACAAGTCCTTTGACTTATGTAGCCATTTACATATTTATGAAGTTGATTAAAAAGGATTTGTCTATAATACACAAAGGCATGAAAATAGGTTAGTTCATTCATTCCTTTTGTGAGCTAAACACCTGGTTTTCAGAGTCAGAGGTCCTGCTGTTTGTCATTCTCTAAGAATTATTCTCAAGAATATCTGTGGACAAATCTGATTTTCAAGAGACTAATAGAGCTGATAGTACTCAGGTTCCATTGTGCTTTCCTGCCAAAAGTGTATCTTTTCTTAGTAAAGCATGCATCTTCCCTCACAGATAAGAAATAGCAACTAATTGATAGATGAGATCTATATGTATATACGTAAGTACTACCTGGGAATGTGTGTAGGACTAAATGGAGGGAAGCTTAAAACAGTTGGGATGCATCTTGAAACCAAAATTTCTATTTTCCTATTTTATAGTATTTAATAATTGCAAGGGGAGAAGAAGTACACCGGAAATTTGGGGTTCGAAAGTGTGATACAGCATTAAAAGGCATCATTATAGGGACAGATACTTCACTGGTAAAATAATGCTGTATATGACATAAGAGTGAGTTTTTATTTCTAAAACATTATGATACATCTTCTGATCTTCTCCAGAAGTGTTTAATTGCATTGTATTGTGACCCCAAAGGGGTAGATTTGTCAGCTGGCCTATATTCACATAAGGATCGGAGAAGGCTACAAAATGAATTTATTTTTGGCATCCACACAGAGTATAAATATTGAATTATTTGAAGTCCGAAAGGGAAAGACTAATTCACTAGACATCATTATCTCTTGCCTCCTTACCTGGAATTACACTTTAAGAAAGCATACAAAGGACAGTAGTACTGATGTTAAACAGGAGCAAAGGTTTTTGGGGTGAATTACTGCAGTATTTCCTTCACCAGATCATTCTCTTCTTTACTGAAATTTATTATCCATGCAGCCACAGATAAAAAGCAATCCAGTTCATTGCATTGCTCTCCTTTAGAGTAGGTAGAATAACATTACCTGAAATGTTAGGGGAGAGGAGAAGAGATACATCCCATGAAAATATAAAAACAGCTCTTACCTCCATAACAGCACTGAGAAAAAAGAATGGCTAAAGCAGCCTATCAGCCTAGTTCATGAGTTTGCTTATTTAGGCTGCAACAAAACATTTAATGTACGTTTTTTAGCTACATATTGGTATTATTTGAATATGAGAACCATATCCCTGTAGGAAGGTATCTGAACATTTTTGCAGGATCTTTTTTACTATTCAAGCTGGAAAACTGAAGTTTTGCCTGTTGAGTGTGGTAGACTGTAAATACCTCAACACCTTTTAATAAATTAAGGAAGATCAGGGACTAGTTAACATGCCAACACCAGGAAAAATCAATGTCGCATTTGGAAAAATATTTAAGATTTAAAGAGGAATGTCGGAAGTGGGGTCCACAGAAAACAGACTTAGACAGTCTTCTGTTACAGAAGACTCTTAGATGATGTAGTTGCTGATAATTACTAGTTGCTGAACATACTGCTTACGAAAATTATGAAAGCAGGGATGAACTTAACTCTTCCCAATGAGTGAGGTATACGGAAACTTTCTGCCAAAAAAACAATACTGGTCTCCAAACTAATTTCTGAAACTTGAATTTTTAATACCATGGACTCACATTGACTTAGAAATTGTTACAAAGGGCATTCAGGATCAGAATTTTCATGGAAGTGCCTGTATACTTCAGCAATCACTCTGTAGTGGGAAATTCAATATCATATTACAAAAAAATTCAGCAATTTTTTATACCAAACAAAACACACTTCTAGGAAATTATCTGTAGATAATACACATCCAGTAATCTACAGCACATTTCTAGAAAATTATTTTCATAGCACGTTCTTTGCCTATCACAGACTTTTTAGTTTCTGTCTTGCAGAGCCAATGGTGTCACTGTCTTTATATTTCTGCAGTCTAACACATTTAGGTTTCAGTCTTGACGGGATGCCAGTATAGTGTAAATAATTGAATGTAAGAATGATAAATTGTGGAAGCTGAAATACATCAGTGAAAAAATGTCAGGCCTGTTAATCCTTTTCTCTGTGTTATTTTCCATAAAAATTCCCAGCACCACCTATATTCAGTATTTCAAGACATCTTTGAGAGCTTGATGCTAACAGATCAAACAGTTGGACTACCCTTAACAAATTCTTTCTTCTTAAAAAATTAGAATCGAATGGAATGGAGTGGAGTAGAGTGGAGTGGAATGGAACGGAACAGAATGGAGTAGAATAGAATAGAATAGAATAGAATAGAATAGAATAGAATAGAATAGAATAGAATAGAATAGAATAGAACAGAACAGAACAGAATAGGAGAATCTAATATTTCTACAGAATTTTTTTCCCACCCTATGTATATGGATTTGATTATGCACGTGTTTTTTTTTTTTCCCCCCCTAGAAAAAAAGACTAGGCAGAATGGGCTGTAGCATTTGTACTGTCTTTTGTGAGAAAGAAGCTAGCTAGCTGTTCAAATATTACCTTAGTTAATTCTCAAAGAAACTTATGAAGAAGTTCCTAAATCCAGTCTATATGAAAATTTCTGCAACTAGTCTAGAAACTATTCACCATCACTACTGATAGCATTTGCATAAGCCTCCTGATTATATTTTAATATTTTAGCCTATAAATAATAGTGTCACCACTAGTAGAGCCAAGATGCAGTATTTGAGCCTTACTAACTGCATAGGCATCAGGGCTTGTTAGATGCTACCTAAAGTTGTCTTGAACTGCAGGGAGTATTGCTTTAAGTCCTTCAAGTGTAACAACAACCCTCTAAGTTATGTGACTACTATATATTTGTGTGTCACATACAATAACTTTCAGTTATTCATGTATTTTTAGGATTTCAATAGCTGTAGATATATATACAGGGAAAAAAAATGTTGTTAATAACATAAAAAAGTAAAAAATAAAACAACCAAAAAACAAACAAAAACCCCAAACTAAACCCAAAGCAAAACTGCAAAATAACCCCTGACTAAAGAGCAAGAACCCCTCATCCACAAAGTCAATATTGGTGAAACATGCTGACAACTCGCTGTAACACCTTCTTGCTTCAAACCACTGTCACTAACATAACAACTGTAGAAACAGAGTAAGAGTGAGTATAGGTCATTATTCTACACTCATTAGCAAGTGTGTTAGCAGTTGGAATGATTTTTACTGACACTTCCTCTGTAATAGTGATCTTGTTTTTTTCTATAAGCATCATAACTGGGGGAAGAGTAATTATTTGATTAGACTGTTATTATTTTATTTTGAAAAACAGCAAGTTTTTTGCTTTGTGTAGAAAAGGTGTTTCTGAGGCCCAGACACTAAAAAAAATTGAAGTCCAACAAATCAGTGGATGTTTCAGGCACCAAGAACTATTTTTAAGTTGTTGAGAAAGTGAATACTTGCAGCATTTTTTTTAATCAGACTTTTGCAAAAGCTGTTCTGAACATTAGGCTATAGCAATCAAAGACCAAGAATGCTGGTAAATACAAGTGTTCATATGGTCATTCTTTATGGATTAACATATTTAAACCTTTCCAGTTCTTCTGTTTCTACTAATATATTTATAGAATAATTTCTTATTAGTAAGATTAATCCCAGGTATTTCATTTTGTATGTTGACATTTCCTTACACGCTAATGCTTCTGTAACTGTATTGGAGGTATCACTATGCTAGCAGAAGCAAATTTTGGACAGCAGAAATGCACTAATATCACTCCATAAATATCAGATAGGTCATATCAGAAATAAAGAATAGCTTAGGATAGGCTTTGATCTGTTTAATAAACCTTTCTTGTATCCTCAAATTTTAGAATCCTCTGTTTTAAGTGCTAATGTTAATTATTGCAAAGAGTAGAGTAATAATCTTCTAGAGTAACTTACAACCTAATCTCCAAATTGAATGTTTTCTTCTTTCCTCCACATTTTGCAGCAGCAACAGAGAATAAAAAAAATAAAATATTTTTGTATTAGTATACTTGGCCACTCAGTGTTTATAAACTTTATTTCTTACTGGCTCCTTAACATTAGGGTTGACAACATGGCACTTACAGAACAAAGAGATTCACAGCAATGAGACCAAGTAATCTAATTATCTCTTTCATCTCAATAAAATTCATGTGAAATACAGGACCTGATTCTCATTTCATAGACCTCCACTAATCCTGTCAGAAACATGAATTAGCTGTGAACTAGAGTATTCTGGAAAGATCTATTAAAAAATCTTTAATTCCACGTTAAAGCAAAGCAGTTCTTAAAGACTGAACACTAGTGAGTTAGACCATGTAATTACAGGCTGCCTTCCCCCTGCCTATGCTTCTTTGTTACACTTAACATTTTAAATATAGGGTTTTTTTCTGGTTTTATTTAACTCCTGTGGAATATTATTGTGCTCATACAAACAAATAGTAACACAATTATCCAAAGCTTTGTAATAAAAACAATAAAAACACTGGAAAAAAGAGAAAATGATAGAAAGAAAAGTGCTATCATTTAAGTAGCAAAATCTAAACCACACAAATAAGAATAGCTAATATTCTGAAATGTCCTTTAAATATATTTAAAATTCTCATATATTTGGGAATATATTTGCCAGTTCCTTCAAATACTAATAAAGGCCTTGCAGAGTCTGCTGGTTTTACTTTGCAAATACAATTAGAATTATGGAAGACAAATACTTGCTTGATGTTACTTTCTTAAACATTCCCATTATCTTTAAGGAGAGTTTTGTATGCAATAAAATTAATGCTTTATTTGCACATTAGAGTAATTTTTATTTTATTTAATTTTTTTCAATATAAGAACAGCCCTTCTGCAGTGTTTTAATTTATTTTAAGAAAAGGTATGGAGGGAAGAACACACTATACCTCTATGATAACAGAGTCTATTTGCAAAAAGATACTTCTAGAGCCTTTCCAGGTTCTTGTTTTCAGAGATTTTCACTCTACTTTGAGGAGTATCTTTAAATAAATCCAAGACAAGCAAACTATAAGGGAAGATCAGGCACAGAAGATTTTTTTTATCATTCAGACCTGCAGTATCTGTGCATCCATAATGTAGAATAGAAAGAACTTGTACTCAAAGTTAATCTCTCTAAATCATTGCATTGAATGCTGGCTATACTGAAAATGTTTCCTTTGTGTGTACATATGTGTAAATACAATATTTAACACTGTCTACAGTAACTTTAAATCTCATTTGACTATGACCAAAATGCAGACATAACTCTCCACTGTTACAAAGATATGACCAAAGTTCCCTGTCCTGGCAGTGGTGGTCTGTACCCATTTGGTTCTTTTATTCACATAGAGACATAGAGAACAGAGTGCCAGAAAGAAGAAAAAGATGGTTTGGTCCATTTCAGTCTCATGAGTGCAACCTTTTTTGCTCATCTGTTCAGTTTAAGTAAGTCTTCTTTCTGCATATGAGGAAGTATTTTATTCTCACTACGTCAGAATTATTAGTCTAATTTTTATCAGTTTTGTTGCTTGTTTTTTTTTTTTTTTGTAAATAACATCAACTACTTCTACGTTGTCTACATGCTTAAAAACTTCACCTTTTTGAAACATCTCTTCTGCTGAGTGATGATATTGTAGCATTATTCACATGCTTATGTGCATATGTTTTGTTATGTTACTGTAGGTTTAGTGATCTGCACTTTTTTTTTCATTTTTTTGTGAAAAGCTTGAATTTACATCAGCAACCAATAGAACCCTTACACAGAGCATTGACCTCTCATACCCTTAAATATAGAACACAGTCACACAAGTAACCTGAGTCACCGCGAAAGTTTAATTTTCCTAGCTGCACATTTTCCTGAAGCTAAAGTACTGTACATCATGCATGGACTTTAGCAGCACAGTGAGATCCTCTGATACGATTTTTGAAGGTATAAACAAACAATGATCAGAATTGATTAAATTGCTGTATGTTACCAGTTTAATATGTATGTGTCACCTACAGAAACAAAACGTGCAAGGAAACTCATCTAGAAATAATTAGCAAATAAACATTTTCTATAGAATATCAAAATCTCAAGTCTATTGTGTGTTTCTACTAGGAATCACAATTTGACCATTTCTTCATTTTCATCCAAAAACCTGTCTGCATGCCTTTCAGAAGTGAAAGCTTAATATGCTACAAACTACAATGATGTGACTAGCACCAATGTCTGTGATACTATCTTTAATAACTTATATTTCTGTGATGCTGAAACCTCCATTAGCCTGGAATGTTATTGTGCTTTCTTCTTGTTTCTTGGCTGCATATATCAAGTGTCTTCCTTCAACTAGCAACACAAAAAAAATATGTATGCAAGACATGAAAATGGACCACTTTTCTTCATTTTATTTGTTTGTTTGTTTTCTATTTTAAAATGAAATATTTTGTCCAACACCCACAAGCAATCAATAATGTGAATTACCTACAATATATAAGTAGGGCAAAACTCCCAAGGGAACATATCTAATTATTTCATTTTCCCAAAATAAAATAATTGTTTTGTTTATCTGAAATCAAAAAACCAAAAAGTGATTAATAAATGAAGATAAAAAAACAAAAGACACCTTCTAGAAAATAGTAATAATTCAAATGAAAAGTCATATTGATTGCTGTTGGTTAACTGTGATCAAGAATCACTGCTTCCTAGTAATCTGTCTCGTTATATGGCTAAGAAAATGTTCTTTGTGATTATTTAAGGTAAACACATTTACAGTTCATACACATTATTGTCCATATGAAAAGAAAGCTTAGCTGTTTGGAATCTTAAAATATTTATAGCATATTACTAAAAAGATAGCTAACACAAAAAAATTGGAATGTGGTGGCAAAGTACTGATGAGAGGTTGCAGGTTGTAACAAGTACTTAAGGCACTTGGCTATGAGCACAAAGGTTTAGTGCTCCATCTGTGCTCTGAAATCCTACTCCCAGTTGCCCACACAGAAACATATAGATATCATCTTATTCTATTGTATCTATTATAGGAAGTCAAAAGCAACTGGGTTTGGTATTACTCACATTACAATCTGAGTGCTGCTTGCTACAGAAGCAGATGTGACTTCAGTAGACTAGTCCAACACTCCATGAGATAATCATGCCTTAGTCCTTGCATGAAAAACACGGAAGAGAAGGCTTTGGGAAGACCTTATAGCAACATTCCAGTCCCTAAAGAGGACCTACAGGAAAGCTGGAGAAGGACTTTTTACACATGCATGTAATGATAGAACAAGGGGGAATCGTTTTAAGCTGTAAGAGAGTAGATTTAGATTATATATTAAGAAGAAATTTTTTAGTGTGCAGGTGGTGTGACATTGGAACAGGTTCCTCAGAGAAGTTGTGGCTGTCCCTCTCATGGCTGGCAGTGTAAGGTCTTAAGGTGATTTTTATATAAATTTGTAAAGTCACAACTTACCAGAATTGATGACAAGGTTCACTCTATTACTTATTGTATGGAAGGAACATATAGAGGTTGGAATTGGATTGTAGTGATCTACATAGGGATCAGAAGAAATTATTTACACATGGATAGCAGAGACTGAGTCAGGATTAGGTTGAAGATTTTTGTACATGGGTCAGGTAAAACAATGAGGAAGGCCATCCCACTGAATCATGAGGTCCAGAGTGGACCTTCTTGTTTTCCACACTCCTTCTCAGGGAGGAGCCTAAGTGTGGCTGGATCCAGTCCTAGTCCCAGACTTGGCCTATGGTTTATGACTAAAGGGTTTAGGTGTAGGGATTTCAGAGTAGTGTTTTAACACATAATTATGAGTCCAGTGTGATTTGAAACAGGAGCAATTTGAGCTTGTTAGACACTATGATAACTAATTACAAAATTAGGTTATATAATTTCCTGGCAATACTTTATTTATAGTAACTCTTAATTAAACAATAATCAACCATTTGTTGTAACCAGAGTGATTCAATTGAAGTTTTAACAAAGTTTCTATACTAAATTACTTATACATATACACAGAGATATAAATGTTAACCTATGTTAAATTAAGATCTAATAAAAAAACATAATGATCTTCAAACAGCACAAAAAGAAGTTTCAGTGTAATATTCTTCCAATTGATCTCTGTGAGATTAATTTATAGTAAATTATTATAATTTGAGCATTTTGTCTCAAAATGAAAAGTAGTGGACTACTCATGCTTTTTTTTCTCCAGATAGACCAACTTTCTTCATGAGGCACGGGGCAGCAGTCTGTTGTGATTCATGACAGCTCCAACAGATAAAAAGGATAAAAATGTATAGGATCACAAGATGGTCACAATGTGTATCTGCCCATGTCCAGGGGGGTGGAACTAGATGATCTTCAAGGTTCTTTTAAACCGAAATCATTCTATGATTCTGTGTTATGTTTTGAGAGACCCTACCACAGTGTTGGACATCTATAGAAAGAGAGGGTCTTTAGGACCCTGAGAGACTGGAAGGCTCAGTATTAACATCCACTTCCTGTCACAATCTATAATACAAAGCCAGGAGAGCCAAAAGCTGGCCCTTCTCCCTTCCAGCTCCTTTCTGCCTGCTGGGGCTGCTGCTGGTTCTTTTGGCTTCCCAAGTGCTCACTCCAGAATCCAACTGCATCAGGTGCTGGGAGGAGCCATGGACCTCTGCAGGAGGTCATCATGGACAGACACACAGGAATCAATATGATTAGGTGAATGCCGTTTATTTTATGCACCAACCTTCCTTGTATAGCCCCTTGCTATGTACACGTGTCCAAAACCACTCTTGTCATTGGTCAATTCTCATAAAGCTTGCCACGACCTAAACAGTGATTGATTCCTAGCCTTATAGCACACGAATGAACAGTCTTGATTCTTCACCCTCCTCCTGCTTTGGCACATCCGGAGCTGTTTACTTTGCTGCTCACTTTCTCAGCTGGTATCCTTGGAAGCGTCCTTGCCTGGGGGCCCAGGTATTTTCAGTAAGGGCTGGATTGCTCACATGTCCATTGCTCGCTAAAAAGCCTTCTATAGACCTCTCCCCTGGAGCGGCCCTGCCTTTCCCATATCCCTGTGATCATCAAGATCACTTTTTTTATATAAATACTTATCTGTTCTTCCCCCATGTTTTACCTTTTTACCTTGGGTTATAGTAAATTTGTTTCTAGTTTCAATTTCCAAAGTTTAAGTCTCTCTTCCTTACTCCCCTTCTATCTTCCCTTGGGAGGGTGGAAGGAGGGTAATAGAGAGCAATTCTGTCCTCTGGTTTTTGGGATTCAGCTTTACTATTTAAACCAGGGGATTCTGTCATTCTATATCATAAAAAATAAAGCTTGTTTCATCACCTTGCTGACAAATATTTTTTTGAAACATAATCCTGTTTTTTGATAATATAATTGAAGAAAAAAAAATATTTTCAAGCCATTGTTTATACTGCATTAAGATACACATCTTTCCCTTGAGAAATTATGAATACATTCATGGTTCAATTTAAGTCACAGTTCAATTTTTTTTTTTTTTTTTTTTAATGGTACTGGGAGAAGGATAAGGGAAAAAAAAAATCACAGTAAAATGTTACATTTGTAAGAGGTAGGTGAAAAAAGTGTGCTGAAAAATAATTTAAAATGGTGCCATTTTCTGAGAAAGCACATTTATTTTTTTATTAATATACACGGTATTTTCTACTTTTGTTAAAGAGTTGCACAAGCATGTCACCCTAATCAATGTCACAGTATTAATCTAAATGATAATATGACCTCCTATCAATGAAGCAGAGTACCTTATGGAACCTAGATTTCTGTATACACATCGGTTTTGCTGTTTGGGGATTTTTTTTAAACTGTCTGAAATTGTGGAGTGATGCATTATTCTCAGTAACTCCTATGCTCTGTAATATTGCTATTAAATAAGACGAGGATTCTCTAAAAATAAAGATTACAGAACACAACCTAAATATACCATTAAGTAACTGTCCCCTGGAGAAAGTCTTCAAAGCTCTGTCTGTTTAATCAAGCTCTTTGTACCAGACATGGAAGTTTTCTGTTAACATTCTTGTGCAGAAGAAGAAAGTTAACAGTTTGTTCTCCTTTTCTCCTTTATATACTATAGTGTTCTTCTTATGTCAATTGTTTTGTAAATGAAAGCATTTTAAAAACAATTTCCATAATGGATTTATTTGTCAAGCATTTTTGTCAACATTGGTTGACTCATGATCTATGTGATGCACAGTCCTAGCTCACTGTAATTGCACTGAAAATTGACTGCTGTGGCTGTATATGCTATTGCATACATAATAGAGCAACTCGCAACAATTTTATTCTAGGCAGAGCACTTAGGGGGAAAAACAAAAGAAAAAACGTTAAGAAAAAAAAAAGAGAAAGGAAAGGCAAAACAGACACATTGAAACATGGGACAGAACCATGAACAGAATGGAAATCTGCTGAATCCCACTATCTCATGATAACCATTACAAGGTGTGCCACACTTTTGGTGGATAAGATATTGCAAGCTATTGTAGTGAGAAACAGAATGCACTGGGACACATTTCCTTCACTACCTATTATTTAATTAAAAATATTTATTCAGAATGCATTGAAACCAAGAGATAAGTATTTAATTAAAAGGATTCTTAAGATACATTAAAAAGTCTTGAAGGTATTATAAAATCTCTCTTGTTTGTTAACTTTCCTGAAAGTGTTCTCCCGTACAGTTACATGAGATCTGTTTTGCTCAGGGAGTTAGCTCTGTACCTGTACAACAGCTTTTAGTAGCATTATAAAGAATTACCTGATGTAATAGTAGAATATATAGCAAAGTCTTTAAGTCTTCAGAAAAAAAGAATGCTCTTTAGTTAATATTAATGAAAGAAGTACAGAATTAAATTTAGGTAGGGAAGCAGAGAAAAGGCAAAAAAAGATACATGGGGAGGAAATACAGATTTTAATAAAAACATGTGAAAAAGAAGGGAAAAAAAAGACTGAAAGAAGAAAACCTGGTCAAGGAAGATGTGTGAGAAATAATAAATAAGATTAACATGAAGAAAATAACTTTTAATGTGAGAACAAACCTAAGACATTTAGTACCTAGTCATAAACTTTTGAACTTGCTACTACTAAATGCTGTGGTCTAAATTTGCACCCCATGTTTATAGCGTTGCTTATTAACACTTCCGAAACAGAAATAATGTTTTCATGTAGTCTTAGTATGATACACTTCTCATTCCTATACCACCAATAGTTTTTGGTAAGCAGCTTATTTAGAAACTGACATCAAAATGATGTGATTTTGTGTGGCTTACTTAGAAAACTTGATTATTTGCTAAAAGATCATTAAAAGTTCCATGGAAAAAAAAGCCCTGTTGAGTAAAGATAAATCAGTTTTCACTGAAAGGTGGCCTTAGGTTGTGGAGGAGAGAAGAACATGTATTTCATAACATAATTCTACAGCAAACCAACCTCATGAGTAAAAAAAAACAACAAACAAGTTAAAAATCAGAAATCTTTCAATTGAGAAATTACACAATACTACTGTGACTAATTAAGACAGCTATATTTAATTCCTTTATTTCCTTTCTCCCAGTATATCTCTATTTTACTTGTTAGTAACTAATGTTTACAGGTCTTTCTCTCTTAGCAGAACCAGATGTGAAACAGCAGACCATGTGAACTTCGTGCAACTTAGCAATACTATGCATAATTTCTCTTCATCTTTAAGATGGTGATCGTAGAATCACAGAATTATTCCTTCAGAGAACATGCGGTCAAGCTCCCCCAGTAAAGCAGGATCTCCTAGAGCACATTACTCAGTACTGCATCCAGATGAGTTTTTTATATCTCCAGAGAAGGCGACTACACAATCTACTGTTACCCTCACAGTAAATAATTTTTTATCATATTTAAATTGAACTTCTTACGTTCCAGCTTGTGCCAGTTGCCCCTCCTCCTGTCACTGGGAACTACTGGCTCCATCTTCCTTTAATCCACCCTTTAGAAACTTATAGGCATTGATAAGATCTCCCCTCAGCCTTCTCTTCTCCAGGCTAAAGAGTCCCAGCTCTCTCACCCTTTCCTCCTCAGAAAGATGCTTCGATCTCCCAGTCATCTTTGTTGCCCTCCACTGGACCCCGTCTAATAGTTCCCTGTCTCTCTTGAACTGGAGAGTCCAGAACTGGATGTAGTATTCTAGATGTGTCTTCACCAGGGCAGAGTAGCGGGGGAGCATGACCTCTTGCAACCTACTGGCCACACTCTTCTTTATGCAGCCCAGGATTCTATTTGCCTTCTTGGTGACAAGGGCACATTGCTGGCTTATGGATAGTTTACTATCTACCAGGACTGCCATATCTTTCTCCTCAGAACTGCTTTCCAGCAGGTTCAACTCTAACCTATATTAGTGCATGGTGTTCTTCCTCCTCAGGTGCAGAACCTTACATCTGCCCTTTTTGAACCTCATTAAGTTCCTCTCTGTCCAGCTCTCCAGCCTGTCCAGGTCACACTGAATGGCAGCACAGCCCTCTGGAGTGTCAGCCATGTCTTCCGGTTTTGTATCATCAGCAAAGGTGCTGAGCATACACTCCCCTCATCCAGGTGGTTGATGAAGATGTTGAACAAGGCTGGACCAAGTATTGACCACTGGGGGATACTGCTGGCTACCTGACCCTGCTCCAGTGATCACAACCCTCTGAGTTCTGTCACAGAGCCAGCTCACTGTCCACTCCTCTGGCCCACACTTCCTGAGGTTCCTAATGAGGACAGTATGCGAGACAGTGCAAAAGCCTTGCTGAAGTCAAGGTAGATATTACCCACTGCTCTCCCCTCATCTAACCAGCCAGTTATGATATCATAGAAGGCAGTCAGATTGGCCAAGCATGATTTCCCTTTGGTGAATCCATTCTGACTTCTCCCTGTAACATTATTTGCTTTCATTTGTTTTATGATGATGTCCCAAATTATTTTTTCCAACACCTTACCGGGGACACAGGTGAGACTAACTGGCCTCTAGTTCCCTGTGTCTTCCTTCTTGCCCTTTCTGAAGAGTGGGGTGATATTGGCCTTACTCCAGTCCTCAGGCACTTCTCCTGTTCTCTGTGACCTCTTAAAGATGATGGGGAGTGGCCTAGCAATAACATCTGCCAGCTGTCTCAGAACTTGTGGATGCATCTCATCAGGATCATGTATTTATGGACATCTTTTGCTACTAGGACAAATGCCTCATTCATCAATGGCCCTACATTTCCCCTAGTCTTCCTTTTTTTATTGATGTACTGGAAGGAATCCTTCTTGTAGTACTTGATACCCTCGCTGGATTCAACTCTAAGTGTGTCTTTGCTTTCCTCATTGTACCCCTGCACTCTCTGCCTACATTCCTATATTCCTCCCAAGTGGCCAGTCCTGTTTTCCACATTCTGTGAATTTCCTTTTTCCCTTTAATTTTTTTCAGAAGGCCCTTACTCATCCATCCTGGTCTCCTACCTCCTCTGCTTGAATTCTTCGTCATAGAGGTGCACCGGTCTTGAACTTGGAGCAAGTAGTTTTCGAAAGTTGCCCACCTCTCATGGACTTCCATAATTTCCAGGGCCCTGGCCCAATGTATTTCACTGAGTAGATATCTGAAGAGTCAAAACTTTGTGTTCCTGAAGTCCAGGGTTTTAATCTTGCTTATTTCTCTTCTTCTACCATGCAAAATAGTAAACACCATTTCATGGTTGCTACAGCTGAGGTGCCCCCAACAAGTCCTTCTTTGTTTGTTAATAAAAGGTGTAGCAGTGCACCTCCCCTTGTAGGTTCTTCAACCACCTGCATCAGAAAGTTGTCCCTAACACTCTGCAGGAACTTCCTGGACTGTGTGAGCCTGGTTGTGTTACCTTTCTAGCAAATCTTGGGGTGGTTGTAGCCCCCCATGAGAACCAGGGCCTGTGATCATGAGGCTATGACCAGGTGACTCACCTATTGCATGAGGGGAAGGCTGTGGGTGTTGTCTACCTGGACTTTAGTAAGGCCTTTAACACTGTCTCCTACAACATTGTCCTTGACAAACCAGTGGCCCAAAGAGTTGTGATAACTGGAGTTAAATCCAGCTGTTGACCCCTCACAAGTGGCGTCCCCCAGAGCTCAATATTGGTGCCAGTTCTCTTTAATATTTTTATCAATTATTTGGATGAGGGGATTGAGTGCACTCTCAGATAATTTACAGATCAACACTAAATTGAGTGGGCTAGAGTGTTGATCTGCTCTAGGATAGAAAGGCACTGCAGAGAGATCTGGACAGGTTAGATCAATGAGCTGAGTTCAACATGATGAGGTTTAACAAGACCAAGGCTGGGTCCTGCACTTAATCACAATAATCCCAAGCAACTCTACAGGCTTGGGGAAGAGTGGCTGGAAAGCACCCCAGTGGAAAAGGACCTGGGACTACTGGTAGACAGTTGGGTGAACATGAGTCAGCAGTATGCCAAGGTGGCTAAGAATGCCAATGGCATCCTGACCTGTACCAAAAACAGTGTGTCCAGCAGGAGTAGGGAAGTGATCATGCCCCTGTACTCAGCACTGGTGAGGCCATTGCTTGTGTACTGTGTTCAGTTCTGGGCACCACAATATAAGAAAGACATTGAGGTCCTGGAGCTTGTCCAGAGAAGAGCAATGAGACTGGTGAGGAGTCTGGAGGGCAGACCATATGAGGAGAGGCTGAGAGAACTGGCGTTGTTTAGTCTGAAGAAGAGAAGGCTCAGGGGAGATCTTATTTCTTTCTCCCACTACCTGAAGGGAGGTTGTAAAGAGGCCAGTGTTGGTATCTTCTTCGAAATGACTAGTGATAGGACAAAAGGAAAAGGGTTTAAGTTGTGCCAGGGGAGATTTTGGTTGGATATTAGGAAAAATTTATTTACTGAAAGAGTGGTGAGGCATTGGAACAGGCTGTCCAGAGAGGTGGTTGAGTCGCCATCCCTGGCAGTGTTCAATAAGCATTTAGATGTGACACTTCAGGATATAGTTTAGTGGTTGGGTAGTTGGATTACAGTTGGACTCAATGACGTTGAAGGTCTCTTCCAACCTTAATGATTCTATAATTCTATGACTCTACTTTCAGCTGCCTGGAAAAGGCCTCATCAACATCTTCATCCTGATCAGGTGGCCTGTAATAAACATTCACAACTGTGTCAATCATGTTAGCCTGACCCTTAATTGTCACCCATAAGCTCTCGAAACATTCTTCCTTGTCTCCTAGGTAGAATTCAATACATTTTAGGTGCTCTTTCACATAAAGAGCCACTCCACCACCCCTCTTCAATGACCTGTCTTTCCTAAACAGTACCTAGCCATCCATGACAGTGTTCCATCTGAGATATCCCACCATGTCTTCGTAATTGCAGTGAGGTCATGGCCAGGTGACCGCACACAGATCTCTAGTTCATTATGTTTGTTCCCCATACTGTGTACATTAGTATAAATACAATTCAGCTGGGTTAATGGTCTGGCCACCTTTTTGAAGGGAGAAGCCCAAATTTCCACCAAACTGTTTGCAGATGCTTCCATAGCTACTAGTCTATCATCCATCTCCACTGAGACAGCTGACAGTAGTACCTTACTACTACACTGTCCAACTGGTACTGGTGTGCAGCTTCCAGGCTCCTCTCTAGTAAGCCTAGTTTCATCCCTGCCCCTCTTTGAGTCTAGTTTAAAGACCATTCTATGAATTCTCCTAACTCTTGTCCCAGGATCGTTTTCCTTCTTTGAGACATCGTTTGCCAGCAGCCGTGGTGTCTTGTAAAGCAGCTTGTGATCACAGAACCTGAAGTCCTGACGATTACTCCAGTCATGTAGCCAGGCATAGATCTGTTGGCTCCTCCTGTTTATCCCCTCATAAATCCTTGCAACTGGAGGGATAGAGGCAAAACACTACTTGTGCTCCTGATCCCCTAATCAGCCATCCTAGGACCCTGAAGTCTCTCTTTGTTGCCTTTGAACTTCTTGTTGCAATTTCATCAGTGCCTACCAAAAAATTACTAATGGGTAGTAGTCTGAGGGTTGAAGTAAGGTAGCGAGTGGTCTCTCTGGCTATATGTGGTAATAGGTGTGCCATTCTCAAAGCAGTGGAGCTCTAAGACCTCTTTGAAATACCCCAGACAGTATCTGCAATACCGTGAACACAGGCTGACACTAGTTTTCTTTACTTTGTTTTCATGAAGTTTTATGAACAATAGATTTGAAAAGAAAATCTGAATCATTAAAACAGACAAAAATAAAAAAAAGAAAGAGAAAAAAAGAAGAAATTTAAAAAAATAAATATTGCATCTGGTATTTTTTAAGAATTTCTAAATGTGAATCCAGATCAACAAAGCTATGCCAGCTGTCATTCCTATCTGCCAATGCTAAACAATTTTAACCAGATTTGGAAGCAATATGCATAAGACAGGAACATCTGCCCAAGATGCCTTCAATCCCTGCCTGAGACCTAGCAGTTCATCTACTGCTAAAAATTTTTCATCTTTACTCTGCTTTCCAGGAAGGCAGCCTGGAACAGGATCTAACAAGCTACCTTTGTGTCACCTCTGAGCCACAGTTCATTGATTAAAATGGTCTATAGCCTCATCCTTTTTTCCATCCTCCTTTCCACACAGTGTTCAAAATTACTCTAGGAAGCTGAATGGGTGCAGTGCTACCTGAGGGAGACTTGAACACTAAACACTGAAAGAATCTTAGTAGTATTACTTTTTATCACAGCTTGGACAACTATGCACTAGAATAAAAGAGTACCTGTAAGGATGTCTAGAAGTGTATCTCAAAACTGCTGTTATTCCCTTGCATATTTCATTATGGCTAATCCATTTGCTCTGGAGGGATTATGTCAGACACCTCAGCAAAATTCCTTGGAAGTTCCCATTTCTGCCATGAGTTTGTCTTGAAAGTAAGAGACATATGTGAACAAAGAGGCTAACACTGCAAAGGTTGTGACACTGTAAGCAGGGGAAAAATTATGCCATAAAATACAACATAATGCAAATTTAAATTTGAAATTTTGAAAGCTAGCTCATCCACAGTATTACCTATAAAAATAAAACCTATAAAAAGCAAAATATAAAATTAAAGTTATACATCAAATATGTTAAAATTGTTACTTATTTTGTACATTTTTCCATATACAAATATATATTTATTTATATAATTTAGATTAGCTCTAGCGTATTAAATACTGAAAATCAGGTAAGATTAAGCTACATATAAAAATTTTTTGTACACAGAAAGGATTTATGCTTAGATATGCCCTTTTTAATCTGTATTTCTCTTTATTAGTCAATATTCTAGTCTCCAGTATTTGGAAGAGTTTAAAAATATATAAAACCAAACGACCAGAATAAGAGAAAATAAAATTGACTGTCAGAGACATGTAAACAAATAAGTAGGTTCAGTTTTGTAATATCAGTTTCCATATAATGTGTATCAGAGACTGGTTTAGGTGCTATTCAACAAAGCTTCATGGGCAGAAGATGGTACAGGCACACAAAAAATTTTCTAAATGTAAGAAGACGAGGAATGAAATCCTGAAATAGTGCTGTTAATCCTGAAGACTGCACAAATAGGATAGAAGGTATTTTGTTTAAGTCCCATTAATTACCGTTTATTCTCACTGATGACAGATGCAGGCAGCTGTCAGAGACTAATGATGACCTGCAAGGTATGTGGAATCACGACATCTCTTGTTGTGCCTCAAACAACTCAGGATGGAGTCCTGGTTTAGGCAAGCATGAACAGTGCAGGTGGGATGGCAGGCTATCTCCCTCTCCCCTCCTCTCCTGCTTGCCTCTCCTGGTAAATTTCCAGCAGCTTCTCTGTGCATGTGCTGACCCCCAAGGCTGGCTTTGTAAGAAAGCCCCCCTGCCAACCCCATTCCAGAACTCACTGGAATGTCTGCCTGTGCAGCTTCAGATCCCAGAACCTTACAGAATGACAAACTGTGCAAGTGCAAAAGCTCAACTGCATGTTGCCGCCCTGAGGGTGGTCTCTGGGGGACAGAACATTATAAAAGGGTTGAGGTGCACCACTCACCTGTCGACCCCCAGCCTGTGGACTTGGAAATGAGGCTGGAGGCTTGCAGAGCAGGACAGAACACCACAAAAGATCTCAATTGAATAAAGACTGATGATTATATTTGTCCTGTCTTCTCATCTATCTTTCCATCTTTTGTTTTTCTTTGCCTTCTCTCCTACGACTTGAAGGCTTTCAAAATCCTAGCCATTTTCCCCAGTTCAATCCATTCACCAGTTACAGGAGTAGTTACTGCAATTTTGCAATTGCCCACCGTAAGCATATAAGTAGTGAGCTCTCATTTGTTATGTGGTTCCTCTAGGCCATTTGCCATGGCTTCTTTTTTCACCATGTGCTGCCACTGAGCAGCAGTCCCAAAATTTTTGGGGTATAAAAACTGTTCACCTCCCTTGAAACCCATCGAGTGTGATTGACAGCAGCATAAACAGGGTCTTATGTCTGCTTTGCAGTCTATTAATAATTTAGTTCCAGAACGTGAGGGCACCAAGCTGTTCCCACTTTTCCATTGGGGATATCATCTGAGTGTCAGAGATGCTGAATGGCTTGCACAATCAGGCTACTAAATGTCATAATGTGCTAAGGTAATAGTTGAAACCACATGCCAAAGGTAAAATATTTTTTCTTACTGTGAGGTCTTACTCAGCCCTCAATCTCAGTTTCAGCTTAGTTCATAGGCAAACCATTGGCATTAAATAAATGCCTGGTAAATGTCTCAACAAGAGACTCTGTCAGTCTTGAGGACCCATGAAACACTCTTTCCATAGATATAAATCACTTCCAGGTGTCGTTAGACAGATTTTGAGAAACTGTTTTTGTAGGAAGCTTCTGGATGACAATTTGAGAACACAGCTGTTATGTCCTGCTCTTGCTTTTACTCCTGTGAGCTACAGGAGGCTCACAGGTGAACGTTTTTCAGCCAAGGATCCACAGACAGATTGTTAACATTTTTAAAGTTGCAAGGCAAAGGAAGCACATGAAGGGATACAACAGAATTTATTGTTATCTAGGCATACAGAGGATTTTCAGAGTGACACAATGGTCTGAGCAGCATTTCCCTGCTATTTACTTCATGCACAAGTACGCTTCCTCCCTAAACACACAAAAAACATACAGAGCTCAGACAGACCCGGATCTCTACAACCTCCAGCTTCCTCCTGGATCTTTTCCAGAGAGCTGTCATTTAGACATTCTCCATACATCATGCATTGACCACAAAGGAGAATGACTGGAAGCCCAAAATTATGTTGCACAGACCCAAGTAGTAAGACAAGATTTATATACTGTGTTAAAGCCACATGTAACCATATAAAACATCTTATTTTACATCTGTCAATTATACTTAGGAATCCAGATAATGTTATTATCTGCAGAACATCTACGTCACAGCCACTTACAGTGGTTCATCTATCTTTACAGCTTAAGTAAAATCTCAGGAAATTACAGGATACACACCCAACCAGGATGACCGAGCAGATGAGGCCCTCTATAGGCAGATAGGAGCAGCTTTACAGTCACAAGCCCTGGTTCTCATGGGGGATTTTAACCATCCTGACATCTGCTGGAGAGGCAGCACAGCAAAGCACCAGCAATCCAGGAAGTTCCTGGAATGCATTGATGAAAACTTCCTTCTCCAAATGGTAGAGGAATCAACAAGAAAAGGTGCTATGCTGGACCTTGTTGTCACCAACAAAGACAGGCTGGACAATGATGAGAGACTTAATCGGAGACTAGGCTGCAGTGACCATGACATAGTTATATTCAGGATCCTTAGTGCAGCAAAGCAAGCTCACTACCCTTGATTTCAAACGAGCGGAATTTTCTTCAAGGATCTGCTTGGTAGGATATCATGGGATCAAGCCCTGGAAGAAAACTTGGAAAGCTGGTCTATATTCAAGGATCACCTTCTCCTCCATGCCAAGGAGCAATGTGCACCAGTGAAGAGGAAGGCAGGCAGGAATGCCAGGAGGCCTGCATGCCTGAGCAAGGAGTTTCTGGAAACAGTAAAATGTAAAAACAAGGTGTACAGAGAGGGGAATCAGGGATAGGTATCTTGGAAGAAGCAAAAACTAGTTGTCAAAGAAGCAAAGGATCTAGTAAAGAAAACCAAAGCATGGAGATAATTGGATCTGGTCAGGGATGTTAAGGAAAAACTGTAAAAGTTTCTACAGAGAAGATGCAGGACTGCAGGATGATTGGTGAAAGTGTGTCTGGTTTGCGATAGAATAGAATAAATTTTTCTTTCTAGTAATTTTATTTTTTAGTATTCTCTTCTAAGTAGCTGCAGTAGCTGGAATTAACAGCATATTTTCAGTCACTGCTTCTAGGACTGATAATGTTTTAGTTACACCTAGAGAATGGTATGTAGAACTAAGGCCACTGCTTGGATCTGAGAAAATACGCTATTTGCTTCATTGCCAGTCCAGCATTAACCCATGAAAAGGTGATTTAGAAATCAAATTTTTAAAGTGGAAAGCAGCTAACATGTAAAGAGTCTGTACCACAGTAATTCCCCAGGTGATCCTAGTCATTAACTACTTCAGGGGAGCTTGGTATTCTGACTCTAAGGACACCAGCATGGAGGGTGGAGTAGAGTGGAGACACCATGGCCAGGCCCTGTGATAAACATGGGGGCCTGAATGTGCTATGGAACTGATAAGCTGCACATTTGGAGTTATCATGGCTGGACTTTCTAATAACATGGGGATCTGAAGGTCCCCGAGAACTGACAAGTTGCATGTTTGATAGCCTTGGCCAAAAATCAGTAATTTTTTTGACAAACTGTCCTTTAGTGAACTTTGCTCAGTATAATATCGTTTTAATACTAAAACACCCCTCCAGCCCAAAAGCTACCCACTTTCCGGGGGGAGACCAACCCCCAGTGAGGGTGTGCCCTGAATTTTCTGTAGTCTATACCTTTAAAAGTGAAGCAAGAGAATTTTACACACATCATGACAAAGGTATGTATGACTAGAGTCCCTCAATCACCACCTGTAAGATAGTAACCCTATAAAAATGTCCTAAGAGGGGAAAGATGCCAGGGAAGATCCTGTCAATGTCAGGGAAGATAACATTGCCAGGTCTTTGCCAGGATTGTGTTGACTTCTGATATTGGTCAACAGCCAGCATCTCCCTTTCCCCCCATAGGGACACCTTTAGGTAAGATTTGAAGACTAGGTTATGCCAAGTGCACCCTGGGAAACTTAGAAATGTCTGTAGGGCTCATTTTTCCCTTTTTTCTTCTTCCCTTCCTCCCTCCCCCCCCATTTTCATCACTTTACATTACTTAATTTCTCACTGGCAATTCAATGAACTTGTGTATCTGTCGCTTCAATAAATCATGTTATTTATTGTTTGACTTAGCCAGGAGTGTTGTCCCTGAATGCAGACAAGACCTTTGAGTGTGGCTGTGCTAATTCACGTGGTGTGTGGCTAAGCAGGTGGTGTGATGTTAGTAGTGGATCTGGACCCATGGTAGTCCAATACAGGTGTTGGGCACAACCGGACTACTAATGTTGATTTGGTCATCACTCAGAAACTAAGCCAAGCTGCCCTGAGTCCCTCTGATATCTAAGGATTGGTTGAAACGCAAGGGGATTTAGTTTCTGTCAGATTATTGTAGCCCTTTATTAACATGACGAAGACATAGAGAAGGCTCACTGACTACTTTGCCTCAGTCTTCACCAGCAAATGCTCTGGTCACACCATTGAAGTTAGAGAAGACAAAGGCATGGACTGTGAAAAGGAAGATCTCCCCACTGTAGGAGCAGGGCAGGTTCAAGACCATCTGCAGGACCTGAAGGTGCACAAGTTTGTGGAACCTGATGGGATTCATCCACAGTTCCTGAAGAGACTGGCTGATGAAGTTGCAAAGCCTCTGTCCATCATATTAGAAAAATCTTGGCAGTCTGGTGAAGTTCCCACTGACTGGAAAAGGTGAAACAGAACTCAGATTTGCAAGAAGTGAAATAACCAAGATTCAGGGAACTACAGACCAGTCAGTCTCACCTCTGTGCCCAGGAAGATCATGGAGCAGAACCTCCTGAAGGGTCTAAGGCATGTGGAAAACAAAGGGCGGATTTGTGACAGTCAGCGTGGCTTCACCAAGGGCAAATCCTGCCTGACTAATTTGGTGACCTTCTACCATGGGGTCAAGGCATCAGTGGAAAGAGGAAGAGCAACTGATGTTATCTACCTGGCTTCTGCAAAATTTCAACACTGTCCTGAATAACATCCCCGTATATAATCTGGAATGAAATGGACTTGTTGGGTAAAGAACTGGTTGGATGGTTTCACTCAAAGAGTTGTGGTCAATGGCTTGATGTCCAAATGGAGAACTTTGATGAGTGATGCTCTCCAAGGATTGGTACTTGGACTGGTGTTATTTAACATCTTTGTTAATGGTGACATGAACAGTGGAATTAAATGCACCCTCAGCAAGTTTGCCAATGACAACAAACTGGGTGCTGATGTCAATGTGCTGGAGGAAAAGGAAGCCATCCAGAGGGACCTTGATAGGCTTAAGAGGTGGCCTAGTGCAACCTCATGAAGTTCAACAAGGCGAAGTGCAAAGTACTGCATCTCGATCAGGGCAATCCCAAGCACAAATACAGGTTGGGAGGAGAATGGATTGAAAACATCCCAAAGGAGAATGACTTGAGGGTGATGGTGGGCGAGAAGCTCAACATGGGTCAGAAACATGCACTTGCAGCCCAGAAAGCTAACTATGTTCTAGGCTGCATCAAAGAAGTGTGGCCAGCAGGTCAGGGGAGGTGTTTCTCCTTATTTACTTGGCTCTGGTGAGACCCCACCTGGAGTACTGTGTCAATTTCTGGGGCCTCTGTAAAGGCTCAACAACAGAACAAGGAGGGGTTCAAGTGGTTAACCCCTCCCCCTTGTTTTAGTTGATACCTGCCAACACCGCCCCCCACAGGTAGTATGCACTTCTGCTCAAACAGGGAATGAGGACAAGGAGTGAGGGGTTTATATACGTTGATATTTTATAAACAAAGCTGAGATGTACAAAGATGTAACTGTAGTAGAAGCCACTGATAAGGTGAAGATTGTTATGGTAAAGGGAGGTGCTTTAGAACGTGTTGCTGTTCAAACCCATTGGGGTCGCCCCTGTGAGTGTGAGTATAGCGAGTGAATTCTATACATAGAGTGAAAAGTAGGGAGGATCCGCGGATGGGGTTCTTACACGTTGAAGGTAGCAGAGGTGACAGCTCCTGGGCTGGAGGGCAGTAGACACGCCCCACGTGGGCGGCGGCTCCCTCGGGGCGGTGGTCCTGTCTGGGCTCTGTGCTGCGCTTACCTTGGCTCTGTTCGGTTCTGCCTCGGCTACTGCTGCAGTGGCGGCTCCTGGCTGGGCTTGGCACTGTCCTCAGCTGCAGGCAGGGGTCTCAGGTTCTCTGTTCTTAAAATAACAGATTTCAGCCTTTATTTCACTCCTGGGATGCCACAAAGATCTGGCAGGCCGCAACACAATAGTGTGCCTCCAAGGCACCGGCAAGTTCCAGTCTCCTCTCAGAGAGGCAGAAGCCCCCCCCAGCCCTGGCGTAGCCAATCTTGAGTGCCGGGACAGGACAGATCAGCCACAGGCTGGGGTGTAGACCCTTTAGCAAGGAGCCAGCATCTTGGGTCTTGACGGTTCCAGGTGCCAGAGGTGCTGTGCAGGAGTGGTGTCCATTTAATCGTCCTTATATGTTGAAATAGTTTTATGGGAGACATATATATTTTTTGTGGTAAGTGGCATAACCCTTACAGCCTCCAACATAAGAAGGACATGGAGCTTCTGGAGAAAGTCCAGAGGAGAACCACAAAGATGATCCAAGGACTGGAGCACCTCTCCTATGAAGACAGGCTGAGACAGTTGGAGCTGTTCAGCCTGGAGAAGAGAAGGCTCTGGGGTGACCCCATAGCAGCCTTGCAGTACCTAACGGCGGCCTCCAGGAAAGCTGGGGAGGGAGAGGACAAACTGGAAGAGGGGAGATTTAGGTTAAATAGCAGGAGGAAGTTATTTAGTGTGAGGGTGGTGAGATACTGGAATAGGTTGCCATGTGAAGTTGTGGATGCCCCCTACCTGGAAGTGTTCAATGACAGTTTGGGTAATCTATTACTGATCTACAGGGAGGGTGTCCCTGCCCATGGCAGGAGACTTGGAACTAGACAATTTTTAAGGTCCCTTACTATATATAATCCTGTGATATGAAATGACAAAACTGCTACTTACACTGGACCAATGTTGTGCCTTTGAGTCAAAAGATGATTGAAAACAAAAATATTAAATAAGTTGATTAAATAAACTCTTTTGAAAGATATTAGCATGTGAACTCTACAGTGATGGGTCAGGGAAACCTATTGATGTGCTTGATCTGCTGTTTGTCTTTATTTCAAATGTAGTTTAATTACCAATAATGACATTCTTAGAAATAATTATTCTCAAAGTATGGAAATGTCATTTGTAGATGTCAGCCTTACTCCAACTTTCTGTTTAGAGAGCCTAGAGAAAGAGATCTTGTTTCTCTGATATTTTCATGCTCAGTCCTAACATTTTCAGAGTCTTGCTTGTTTGTTTGTTTGTTTGTTTTTTACTAGACAGCAGCAACAGAAGAAAATTGTATGAAATCAGATTTACATTCAAATATTGATCAGTGTCTTAATTATCCATGAAGGATTTAGCATGCTGATTGAAAATGAGATGCAATTGCTTGATATTGACTGTAATAGGCTTTGCATCAACTTGCAATACCAGAGGAATGTGGGCTTTATGGTCATAATCATAAAATATGGTTTTGTCTGAAAAGTATAATGTCTGCCTCAGTTACTGGTGAGGGATTTTAAGAGCATATGTTTGTAATAATGCTTTAAAATAATACAATAATTTTACCTTGTCAATGCAAGCTTTCACTGGATGATTTTCCACTCTTTTCTATATGTATTAATTTGTTGTATTTTTATAAATGTGTGTCCCTGTCAGAAAACTATAACAAATAGAATGACATAAAGATGTATATGAATAAAAAGGAAGAATGAAAAGTTTAAATAAATGTGTGGCCCAAACTTTTAAACCTCCTTCCCATCCAATCCATAGTAGATGATTTTTCAAAATGTGCATTGAACTATTTCCTTAGAGAAAAACTCTTGCATGTGTGTTCAGTTAATACTGTAATATCTATGAAAAGCAACTGATCTAAGTTACACCAACTGTAACGGTTACATATATTCTTGTTTTTAAAATGGTTCAAATGTTTTAGTAATATAAGAAAGTTTTTGCTCATTTCACAAGTCCTCCAGTTAGTTGCAATACTAAATTTCAAAGAAACTTAAAAAAATACGCTCTGCATTTCTGCAAAATATATTCTGCAGCATGACATCAGTGTTTGGACAGAATTTATGTCAGCCAAACTATTTAATCAAGCAGAGATCCAGGCAAGAGTATTTGTGCTGACATAAATACCATGAATATTTTATTATTATGTGACCCGAGGAAATAGGCTTTAAAATTTCTTTTAAGATTAACAAGTAAACATTTTGAAATAAAATCACACAGAGAAAAAGATTAATTTCAAGTGTAGTTTTGCACATATGTGTATTTACCTGCAGTTTACCAGAAAAACTTGTGCACAAAATTTCTAAGTATATATTGATGCTGAAATATTGACTCACAGTTAGCCTGTAGATAAACTACAGTATTGACACCACACAGACTTCATATATCTCAGGTCCCTTGTCTGTAGAAATCTTTCTTATGCAGTGTTACAATGTTGATTAAGCACTTGAGACCTTCTAATAAGTGTAAGTATTGTTAGTGTCAGAATTAAGTTAAACTCTGCTCCCAAGTAACAACAGGACTAGAGGAAATGACTTGAAGTTTTGGCAGGGAAGGTTCAGCTTGGATACTAGGAGGAAGTTCTATTCTGAAAGAGTGGTCAGGAACTGGAACAGCCTGCTCAGGGATGAGGTAGAGTCGCCATCCTTGGAGGTGTCACAAACTGATGGCATTATAGAGGTCACCAGAAGTCAGGATACTTCTGCAATTTCCCCTCTTATGTGGGGAGAGAAGATGGGCCATTCTCCACAAGAGGTATTCAAGAAATGTGTACATGTGGCACTTCAGGGCATGCCCTAGTGGTCAAGGTTGCAGAAGGGTTTTTTTATGGGTGTTTTCTGGTGGATTGTGTGTGGTTGCTTGCGTTTGGGTTTTTTTTTGTGTTGATGGTTGAAATCAGTGATCTCAGAGGTCCTTTCTAATCATGACGATTCTTTGATTCTGTAGTAATGTAATAGTAAAAATATGTTTATTACAATTCTGTTCAGGTAGATTTCAAGAGAAACCGTTTTTCTACAAGTGGAGGTGAAGCATATTTCAAAACAGTTAATCCACCGTGAATGGCATAAAAAGGATTACACTTTTTAAACTTAAAAAAGCAATAACATTTTCAATAATCACCCACCAATGCAAGGACTCTTTTTAATGACTGTGAGTGGGAAAGATACTCTGTAGATTGCTTTTCCTTAATTTTTCTTTAATTTCCGACTTCTGTATTTTATATTGTGCAACTGATTTGTAACTCGTCAAAACTGCTGTTTGAGACAAAAGTAGACCAGGTATGTTGCTGTTCTATTCTAATAGAGTTGTCTGTGTGTCCATGTGAAAAACTTTAAGATGCTCTGAAATGTAACTTACATTTATGAAAATGTAAGTAACAAGTCAGTAAAGTATTTTTGAGGACAATAAAACAAAGTGAAGCTATTTAAAAATAACCACTACTACATTACTGCCTTGAAGGAAAAATCTGGGTGTACCAACAATAATAGTCACCTTCTCCCTTACATCACTGGCAGTATCATAGAATCATAGAATCATAGGGGTTGGAAGGGACCTCGAAAGATCATCTAGTCCAACCCCCCCTGCCAGAGCAGGGTCACCTAGAGTACATCACACAGGAAGGCGTCCAGGTGGGTTTTGAATGTCTCCAGAGAAGGAGACTCCACAACCTCTCTGGGCAGCCTGTTCCAGTGCTCTGTCACTCTCACAGTAAAAAATTTTTTTCTGATATTCACCTTAAACCTCCTATGCTCCAATTTGTATCCATTACTCCTTGTCCTATCACTGGTCATCACTGAAAAAAGCTTAACTCCATCTTCTTGACACTCACCCTTTATGTATTTGTAAACATTGATGAGGTCCCCCCTCAGTCTCCTTTTCTCCAAACTAAAGAGACCCAGCTCCCTCAGCCTTTCCTCATAAGGGAGATGTTCCACTCCCTTAATCATCTTTGTGGCTCTGCACTTGACTCTTCCAAGCACTTCCCTGTCCTTCTTGAACTGAGGGGCCCAGAACTGGACACAATACTCCAGATGCGGCCTCACCAATGCAGAATAGAGGGGGAGGAGAACCTCTCTTGACCTACTAACCACACCCCTTCTAATACAGCCCAGGATGCCATTGGCCTTCTTAGCCACAAGGGCACATTGCTGGCTCATGGTGATCCTCCTGTCTACCAGGACCCCCCAGATCCCTTTCACCTACACTGCTCTCCAGCAGGTCAGCCCCCAACCTGTACTGGTGCATGACATTTTTCTTCCCCAAATGCAAAACTCTACACTTGCCCTTGTTAAACTTCATCAGGTTTTTCCCCGCCCAAGTCTCCAGCCTGTCTAAGTCTCTCTGAATGGCAGCACAGCCTTCTGATGTGTCAGCCACTCCTCCCAGCTTGGCGTCATCAGCAAACTTGCTGAGGGTACATTCTGTACCCTCATCCAGGTCGTTGATGAAGATGTTGAACAACACCGGTCCCAGTACTGACCCCTGAGGGACTCCACTAGTCACAGGCCTCCAACTAGATTTTGCCCCATTGACTACACTCTCTGACTTCTCCTTTCAACCAGTTCTGATCCACCTCACTGCCTGATCATCAAACCCATACTTGATCAACTTATCTACAAGGATGCCTGTGGGGAGACGGTGTCAAATGCTTTACTGAAATCAAGACAGACCACATCCACCGCTCTACCATCATCTATCCACCTAGTAATTTCCTCATAGAAGGCTGTGAGGTTAGTCAAACATGACTTACCCTTGGTAAAACCATGTTGACTGCTCTTGATGACCCCCATCTCCTTGATATGTCTAGAAATAGTGCCAAGGACAAGTTGTTCCATCACCTTTCCAGGGATGGAGGTGAGGCTGACCGGTCTATAGTTACCCGGGTCCTCCTTCTTGCCCTTCTTGTAGACTGGAGTGACATTTGCTATCCTCCAGTCCTCAGGCACCTCTCCTGTTACCCATGACAATAAATAGTAGTAGCAGATCTGTCTAGCTGCGTTTGGCCACGTATCCAAACTAGACTCATGACCATACAGAGGTTATCGAAACAAGCAGAATACTCTCCCTCATTCTTTGAATAGCAACATAATTGCATTTTACTTCTGAAAGACTTCAGGTGTTTTTACAGGATTTTGATTGCTAATACTTTTTTTTTTTTTCCCCCCAACTGTTGCTCAAAGTGTTATGACAAACACTCCTTTTAAGTCATGTAATTTCATTAAAACTAGTTGTGAAGTTTCTTAGTAAATTAAAACCTAATACGTCAGTTCTGTGGGATTTTTTCACTACTCCAAATTAAAGTGCTTTTAAAAGTTCATATTCTAGAACCTTACTAGATGAACCTGCCTCTTATGGATGGCATGGTCACAGGGATAACACATCAAAGGTCTGTATTTTTAAGCTATTTATCTATGACTGATTAAACAAATCAGATCACAGTCTTGCAGTTTAGGTGAAAGAGAGATCCTTCCATTTTGTCAGAAACAAAAAATAGAAAAATTGTGTGATTTAGCTGTGTAAACTACTCCAGTCTTCAGAACAGACAGAATCTGTGAATTTACAGGGCTTGCAGAATGTGACACTGCAGCTGTTGAATCTGAGTGTTCTTGGATTCAAAAGCTTATTTTGAATGGATCCACTGAAAGCTATGTGGAGAAAGACCAAAGGATCAATCTTACCTTAATAAGACAGATCAGACATTACTTTTTAACACAATTCAAATCAGGGAAATATGCTGTCTTGCAAGTATAGTCAATTTCTGTAACAGTTTTTCTTGAGCTCTGATGTACAAAGGAGTCTTCAATTTGGTTTCTTGGAAATTAGTTTAGCAAATCTTTAAACAAGAAGTATGCCATCCGCTCTTTAAAAACTCTATAAATCTACTGGCCTTCCTTCTTTTCCCAATAAGGAAAGAAGAGTTATTTCCTGTTTTCTGATAGGCAACCAGACCTTTTGCTCTCTCTGAAAACACTGACCAATTTCCTACATCTGTTTCTTCAGACTTGTTCAACTATTTTTAGAGCCATGTCACTCTCCTTCTTTGATTTTCTCCAAGGACTCAATCAATAAAAATAATAAGAAATTAAAGCCTGTCTTGTCTCTTTACCACTGTGCACAGTCTGACTGTGAGACTGCTACCTGATTTTGCCTGATTCTTTTTAAGAGAGTGCACTGTGCACTGCTCTCAATTTTTTTTCTGAATGAAAACTGTTCATTTTGTAGAAATCATACACTATTATTGAAGGCAAGAGAAAGAAAAATCAGGAAATATGCCTATAAGCTGGAGCATTTATATAGAGAGGTTGGATTTTAGACTGCTCGAACCAGTTAAGATGGGGGAGATGCTCCCCTGTTCCATGTGAAAACCCTGTCCTTGGAGAACACCCCTCTCACACAGATTTCTAAAATATTCTTCCCATCACTGAAACACAGTACAATTAATTACAGCAATGCTCAGTATAATCAATGCTCTCTGCTTCTAACATGTATTTTCAGAGCCACATTTTATCTTTGTTTCCAAATACTTAGAAACTTTGTTTGAATTGTTTTTAAATTTATACTAGCTGTTTGTTACATTACTATTGTAACATCTCCACAATCAACTTCAACATTCATTTATTTCTAGACTTTGCAGTCATTCATGCCTAGCATTAGGACCCCAGATGTTTTGGAGTTACTCAAGGGATTGCAATTTCAGAATCCCTCTGTCAGAAAAGCATTTGAGGCTGAATGAGCAAGGTTGCCAAGCTTCTGCTACATCTTATGAAAGTAGCACACCTGGTATAATTTGCCACCAATTTTCTTGTGTGCCAGATAAACCATATTGCAAAATGACTATCAATTCCTATTGAAATAATTCTTAGATTAATGTTTCCAGAATAAACAATTTTGTAGAGCCCCTAGAGAAGACTTGAGATAACTACTTTATTTTTGTTAATAGTTCTGCATATATTTTTTAATATTTTCCTAATTAAAATGAAATACAATCTTTCTTCTGTGTTCTTGAAAAAAATCCTTGTATATTAAAGTCTATTATGAAAGTCTATTATTATTATTATTATTATTATTATTATTATTTATTATTATTATTATTATTATTATTATTATTATTATTATTATTATTATTATTATTATTATTATTTTAAGAAGAAGAGAGGAGAGTATATACCATCACCAAAATGCCTCAAAACCTATAGATAAAGAAAAATGTGTTTCGGATTTCTTTGTATTGTTTTAAAGGTTTGTATTTGTTTGCAGGCTTTTTGTTAGAAAATTCTAAGCGAAGTTGGAAATATAATTGTTGGATTTGAAAATTTTCTAAAAAGGTATTAAATTTATACTCTGTACATACATAAAAGAATAAATCTGTAGCTAAGAAAGTTGTAAGTGCCATAGTGGATGTTAAGTTTGGGGATTATTAGAATGTGGACTTCCTGCTTAAAATTCACATCATACCTGAAAAAAGTAAAATATTCCAGAGAAATTTCTGAAAATCCAAGCAGAGGCTTGCATGCCTTCCTTTCCAGTAAACCAGTCATCATGGTTTGAGCCAGGATGAAGCAATGTTTCTTTTTACTGATTTTTTTTTTTCTTCAGTGAGCTCTCTTTTAACTGGCAGCAAGTTTTCCAGGTAGCAGACTAATAACACTGAAATGTTTAGACATATTCGTTGAATTTATTGCTTTGCACATTAAAAGAGCAGGTGTTGTATGTACAACACTCTTGTAGGGAGGAGGAGATCATGGGACTGAAGTGCCTTCCTTCTTCCTCCCTTCTCTCTGTTCATGGCCAGCAGATGGCAGGACTCCGTCCATCCATCACCATTTATCCCTAACCCTGTGCATTCCGGACCCCTATAGTTCTACACTCAGCTGCTTTCTGATCTGCCACTATGTCTGGTAGTGGTCTGGGACATTTTTGGAACTGCTCACAGCTCAGGAGTGTTCTGTGACAGTTGCTGGGGGTGGGGAGGAAGTGACAGGGTTTTGCACATTCCTGCACACACTTGTGTATATTGGTACATATTTTCTTTTATTAGTAGTGTTTAGTTAATGTTAGTTTGTTTTCAATCAGGAAAGTCTCTATCCTTCTTCTCTCTCCTTTCGCTACTTGGATAGGAGGTGGAGGGGATGGAGACCACTATTGTCACTGGTTTAATTGCTGATCCTGAGTCAAACTGTGACACCACTAGTAATGCAATGTCCTTCTACAACTGTATTTTGAAAAAGCTGTTTGCTGTGTGGGCAAATTAATAAAAGAATGCTCTCAGGCTAAAGAAAAAAAATACTGTTGGAGCTGAGTTGTAAGGTACACATACAGTAGATCAGCAGATGCAAGACTGAATGGATGTGTTTTTGTTTCACTCTCACTGAAATACTGGTAGCCTCTGCATGCTGTGTGAGCCAGAGAAGAAATCATCTAGTATGTATTCAGAACCAAGCCTATGATGATGCAAGATCATGAAGGCATAGATTGAGACTGGATCGGAGCATCTACTGCCAGAGGTCCCAAAAACGCCACCCATCATATTTCTGGAAGCATCTATATAAAAAACAGTGATGCAACGATAAGAGAGCTTTATACTAAGCCAAAACATTCAAATATCCATGCTGCTGACATTATTCCTTTGAGTGCACCTTTTATCTTACACAGTACTCCTAGTCACTGAAGAAAATGAAGTGTGTGTACTCATAGTATTTGTCTGTTTGCTTATCCATGTCTTATCACAGCTTTCTAATATGTCATTTAATTTCCGTCATATATGATGAAAGGATGTGAAGTTTAAAAATGTCAGGTTCCTACATGCTTAACAAAAAGTCAGGTGCAGGATGCCTGACTCCTGCCAGTTGCTCACAAGGCAATTTAATAGCAAATAACTAACAAAATTATTTCTGCTTCTCCTCCAACTACATTATATATATATATATACATATATATATATATATATGTATATATATATATACACACATATATACACTTACCTCCTTGTATGTTTCTCTGTCTCTAATTTGTATACCTGATTAGATAAGATTTTCTATCTGTATAACCATTTTTGTTTTAGAGCTTCTGAATTAAGCTCATAGTTTTTAAGTGAATAATGACACAACTGCTTATTTATACTAGCAGAGAGATTCCTTGCAAATACGTAGATACTTAACAAGGTATCTTTTTGCCAATTACACTTTTATTATTAGCTAATAATCCATACTGGTCATTCAACTACCTTTTTCCAAAAGAGATACTCTTAGAGTTGTGCAATACTGTAGGACTCCCAAACGTTTTAGCACAGATAGCACTGGGTACTTACCATATCAGAAAGACTATAATAAATACTTACTCTTGGCATTTTAATGTTTTCACTTTTTTTTGAGGATTGTATCATTAAATATATTTATGATGCTATAAATCTTAGCCATATTATCAAACACTGTTCTTGTTACAGGCAGCTGAATAACACCAAGATAAAAAGAGAACAGAATAGGAGTCCTGATAGTTCAATTAACAAAAAAACATGGAAAAATCAAAGGAGAACACTCATAGCACAGTTGATTTGTGTCTGGTCTGTTGTTTGCAGATTCGTATTATAAGGAAAAGTCAGTTATGGAAGTATGCGTGTTCAATGTAATCAGCCATACATTAAGAATTCAGGAACAAGACAATTGCTGTAGACTTCTTTCTCTCTAGTTGAGTATCTCAATTTTTGCAATATATTTGTACAGGTACCGTCTTATTTATCTTCCACGACGCTCTTCATAAGAGATTTTAAAAGAAACCCTTGGAAGAATCTTCATGTCCTTACTTTTCTTCAAAACCGTGGGTACTGATGCTTCCAGATTTACTAGTAATTTACAGAACAAGGAGGCTACTCTCTCTTTCAGAACATTAATGGATAAAAAGTTTATAGATTAAGGCAATATAAGAGAGAACAGTTCTTTCCCAGGGTTTCAGACTGAACTACTTTGTGTCATATGATGAAAGGAAGTTGTGTTAAAGCAGAAGAAAAACATATTCCTCAGACTTCTCATATCAATTGCACTTCATTATATGTTTTGCTTAAGAAAAATTTCTAATTAAAAAAGTAAAATATTTCACTAAGTGCTTTATATATTTTAAGATGAAATCTTCCAAATTACAGAATTTAAAATGAAATACATTAAATAATAGAAAGAACAGAAGCTTTCAGGATTAAACAGTTGTTCTTATAGAAAGTCTGTCACTTTATTTCATAAAAATGTTTCTGAAACTAACATACCAATTTCCAGCATCCCTGAAATTCTCCTTTTGTCCCATCCTATGAAAAATAGAGAGTTGGAGGTATTAAAATAGTGCCCATCAACTTTACATAATCCATACTATCTACTTTTACTATTCTAAAGAACAGCTATTTATTTTTATTTCACTCTAGGTCATACTCTGGTCTCAATTAAAACTGTCTAAAAGAGAACTGAATTATACTCCCTACATTTTTTTATCAGCAACAAAAAACCCCCAAACAACCACATCATCAACAACAACAACAAGTGGGGAGACACTGTAGGGTCATAAATTTTAAAAAGACATTTCTTTTTATAGACATTTAATTATGTGCCAGGGTTCTCTTTAGTGTAATTTTCAATTTTTGATATTTCAGTAAGAGTTCATTATCTGTGGATAAGCTGTTCCTGTGTAAGCTAATTATAATAATAGCTGTGCTATTTTCAAGGGCATACTTTACATCTCTTAGTGAAGTGTTAAAATGATTCTGTACCAAGACAAGAATACACTTGGGATTCTGTCGTTAAGAATGAAAAGAGAATTCTGATGGTTTAGTGAAACTGAACAGTTATTTTTTTTCTGATAGTGTAATTTATGCAAAAATTGATTTGCTAGAAACAAGAAACGAACAAAACATTAAGATCAGAGTTCTGTTAATTGTTTATGATTAATTTAACTTGTGCCTGTACCGTATGTGAGCCAATTTTTTCTCTCATTTAAGCCATTATTATTTTAATGAATCCCATTGATTAGAACAGAATTATTAGAGAATTATAATTATATAATCTCACTTTACTTGCTCCAGTTTTGTCAATGACATTAAGGTAACTGCTTAAATATAATTTGCACTTGTCTTGGCCAGGGAAAAACATTCATTATTGAAGTAAAATCGTATTAAATTCATTCACACCTTTAAAGAATATATTTTTCTTATACTCTGTCTACTTATATGACTGAATTTTTCAAAATATAGCTTAGGCAAAGGCAGATTTCAAATCAACTGAACATACAGATGAAGCTTTCTCAGGGGTTTCATTGTCCCATTGTGTGGAAAACCTTTCTCTTCTTTTCTAAAAATACTTGAGTACCAGAACATGGCAAAGCACACCACAGAGGGTTTCTTGCAAAAGTTCCTTATTTCATATATTTCATACCATAACTCATATCTTGTCCTGGAAAATAATTTTCTTGACCTCTGTGGTTTAGTCTTATGTTAGTAGAGCATACCCTGATACTGCTAGAATTAATTAAGCCAATTCCTCTTTTGCTTGCAAAATTTGTCCTGAAATAGAGAAATAAACTTTTTTTTCTTTCCAGAATGAACAAGGATCAAAAGTCTAAACTCAGTATAACAGCATATATAATTAGTTCTGTTGAACTGCCAAAGTATGAAATAAATATGTTTAAAGGATACTAAAGAAGAAGTCTTTTCACAAACAGATACATTCTATATGCATTATGTGGTTTATTTTTTTCATTTAGCATTCCACTGCACTGACATTTTCTAGCTATCATGTTTTGAACTATTTACCCTCTCCAGTTATTCTAATTATAACTATCAAAAGTTATGCATGTTTAATTGGATCTTAATCGAATGGTAACTCCTTGTTTAACCACAAGTTCAACAGGAATGTAATTTATTATGTAATATATGTAATGAAGTGTGAGGTGCCAGATACAGCTACTAAATAGGTGTTAGAACTGTATGTAAAATCTATATACTGAGTGGCATTGATGTTCAGAAAGTATATGCCTGTAAATCAAAGTAGAAGATAACTCAGTACATCTATTTTGTACATCTATTTTGTACATCTAAAGGATAAACAAGAAGGTAGTATTCCAGTGTTCAGTAGGTCCTAATTAAGAAAAATGTGGTGTGTTGTTTTTGTTTGTTGGTTTTAATTTTATTTTTTAATTTTATTTTATTTCCTTTGTGTTTTATTTTAGGCTTTTTTTTCTTTTTTTTTCTTTTTTTTTTTTTTTTAAGCTGGGAGAGGGTTCTGTGTGTGTGACCATTCTGCTTGCATTTTTTCTGCCTTTTTCATGTTTTGGTAAAGATACACGCTCATTGCAACTCATATCTCAGAAATGTTAGAGGTAGTTATCATGTTGTACATAATGATGGCTGTGTAGTTGATTGCCTCTTTACTACCATTTAAGTTCTGCCCATTAATAATTTAGGTTTAGGATGGTTCTTTTAACAAATAATTTTTCTTTGGTCAGCTGGGTTTAAGCACATTTTACAAGACGTGCTTCTCAATGGCCGAAGAACACTTTTTTCCAGAATGTGTATTTGCTGATACAAAGATTACACACAACAACAACAATAAATAAAATAAAGGAAGATGTCTACAAAACTGAAGTTATAGACCAGACTTCCACAACAAATCAGAAAAGATTGAAGTGTGTAGTGAAAGTTTATTGAATCTCAGACCAAATCTTACGCTTCAGGTGATCTGTGTTCAAAAAAGCACATAGTCAAGTGCATTTGGAATCCTCTTATTGATTACATTGTTAAAAAGACAATGTGAACAAACAAGGTTCTCTTCAGCACTAATAGGAAAAGGTAAGGAATACACTCAAATGAAAACTAACTGAATAAATAATTACTAATTAACTGAATTAATTAGGGGCAAATCATTCCTGACAAATTTGGTGGGCTTCCTATCATGAGATTTGAGATTTGCTGTATAGGGAGGGCAATTTATATCAGCCTGGACAATCTGGACTTGTGCAGAGCATTTGACATTGTCCCAGACAACATCTTTGTCTCTACCTTGGACAGACAGGGACTTAACAGATGGACAACTTGGTGGATAAGGAATTGGCTGGATGGTCACACTTGAAGAGTTGTGATGAACAGCTCGATGTCCAAATGGAGGCCAGTGATGAATGGCATTTCTCAGGGGATGGTATTGACACTGGTGCTTTTAAAAATCTTTGTTGGCAACAAGGACCATTTTGAGTGCACTGTGAGTGCACCCTCAGCAAATTTGCTGATGACGCTAGGCTGTTTGATGTACTTGACACATTGGAGCAAAGAGGTGCCATCCAGAGGACCCTTGACAGACTTCAGAGGTGGGCCTGTGCAAACTAGCATGAAGATAACACAGCTAAGTGAAAGGTCCTTCACAGGGGTTAAGGCAACCCCAAGCACAAATACAGGCTGAGCAAAAAATGGATAAAGAACAGTCTTGAGAACAAGCAGTTGGGAATGTTGGTTAATGGAAAGCTCAGTATGGTCCAGCCATGTGTGCTTGCACCCCAGAAAGCCAACCATATCCTGGACTGCAGAAAAAAGTGACTACCAGCAGGTTGAAGAAGGTGTTTTTTGCCCTCTACACTGCTCTCATGAGACACCACCTGTAGTACTGTGTCCAGCTCTAGAGCCTGCAAAACAAGAAGGACATGGAGCTGTTGAAGGGAGTCCAGAGGAGGGCCACAAAAATTATCAGAGGGCTGGACCATCTATCCTATTAAGACAGGCTGAGAAAGTTAGGCTTGTTCAAGGGCATGTAGTGATAGGATGGGGAGTCACAGTTTTAAGCTGAAAGAGGGTAGATTTAGATTGGGTATTAGTAAGAAATTCTTTACTGTGTGGGTGATGAGGGATTGGAATAGGTTGCTGAGAGCATCTGTGGATGTCCCCCACCAAAACTGTTCAAGGCCAGGTTGGATGGGGCTTTGAACAACCTGGTCTAGTGAGAGGTGTCCCTGCTCTTGGCAAGAGGGTTGGAACGAGGCAATCTTTAACCCTTCCAACCTGAACCATTCTATGATTCAATGGTTCTCTGAATATTTTGTTCTTCTTACACTCAAGCAAATAAGAAATAAAAATTAAATTAAATTAAATTAAATCCTTATTAAAAAAAAACTTAATATGGCTTGGAATTAGTGATTGATACTAGACATTTATAAGAATAGCAAAGCAAATTATAGTCTTTTTGTGTCCAAATATTCAGTGGTGAATATCATTTACTTTCAGCATAAGAGACTGAGTTTCTGTACCTTCAGCTCACTTTGGAGGATGCCGCAGCCATCAGAGTGCAATATTTTCTGGAATATCCAAGGTGTCTTCATGTTTTCTGTTTACACTGGAATCAGAAGTACCTGCTTGCTTCACCTGTGGTATAGCCTTCCTGCAGAGATAATTGTGCTACTCATCATGGTGACTCTTCCAACATAATAAGTGGAACTGACCCAAAGAAAAAACATTGATTCACTTTATAGTCCCCTGTAGTCCAATTACTATGCCGCTTGAGAATTTCTAACTCATAATCAAATTATTTTCTTAAGACAATTCTGTCTGGGATTTGGTCCTAGCTTATTGGTACTCTTGGTGACAAATGATTCTTATGACGGCTGATAAGTCAATAGATAAAAGGTCTGTAAAAATATTTCCTAACTTTTAAAATCTGAATAAAATAATAAATTCAGAAAGCACATTTTTAGTGAGTGATAGAAGTAAAAAGAATGACAATATTTTCTGAAAGTTCCCAAAATCTAAGGTTTTTATTTTCTTCCAAAATGCAGTGGGTTTAGAATTTCCTAGGAAACCAAACACCTTAGGTATTTTGACTTTGAATTGAACTAAAGTGGAATATCAGAAACACAGTGTTTTCAGTGAACCAAATGAAAAAGAGATATGCAGCAATTATGAATAAGATTCTCTGTACAAGGCATAGTTATGTATAACAATATTTAGCTGCAGTTTTCAAAAGCACTCAAGAGCACTGAATAACTGATTTCTGCAAGCAGTTTTTTGAACTTGAACAGATTTTACTATTTTGGAGGGGAAAAATGTATTCTTTATAAATCCAAGAATATAGAAAAATATATATTTGGTAAAATCTTTGCTTTTAATATAACATGACAAGTATGTGTTTTGATCAAATAAATAGAAGATAAGCAAAGCCTATCAATTCCATTTCAATGCTTTTGATTATATTAGTATTTCTATCAGCATTAAGAAATTTGGTTGTCAGTTCTAGATTTATAGGGCTTCCATCTTATCTTTTGTAAATTGTGTCTGCACTGTTATAAGCATTAGTATTATCATATTTACACTAGGCTGTTAAAAATAATAGTATTAAATACCACAGTTGCATAGAAACCTCAATTATTGCATCAAAATTAGTGACACTACAGCTGCAAAAATTCTAAATGTAAATTAGGGAAAAAAAAAGCAAACATCTCAGACAGTGACTGCACAACACTAGCAACATCAGAAATATAGATTAATCTTTCTGAAAGAGCATACAAACAAAAACCAAAATTTACAGCATTTATTTTTTTTTTTTTTCAATAACATGTTCAATGAATTTCTGGAGAGACAGAAAGGTCTTTGTTCCACTGACTGTGTTGGCTAAATGTAATTTCATTATCACAAATCTGACATAACTAGTCATTACCTGAATAAATACAATGCAACTTGGCAACAATAAAATTGACCCTTCAGTTCCTATGTACTTCTTAGATTAAAGGCTGTAGCTTTCAGTGCCATCTGCAAGGGATGTAATGGCAATATTCCCTGTTCTCGAACTACATATTACATCAAGAACGTAGATCCTAGTCACACAGAATCACAGAATCACAGAGAGGACCATGGCTGGAAAGGACCTCTAATATCACTGAGCCCAACCATCAGCACAAAAAAATAAAACCAAAACCAACCAAACACAAAAAACCACACACACTCCACCACAAAAAAACCCACAACCTTGACCACTAGAGCATGCTCTAAAGTGCCTCATGTACACGTTTCTTGAATACTTCCAAGGATGGTGACTAAACCACCTCCCTGGGCAGGCTGTTTCAGTGCCTGAGCACTCTTTCAGTAGAGAAATTCTTCTTAATATCCAATCTGAACTTCCCCTGTCACAACTTCAGGCCATTTTCTCTGGTCCTATCATAATTTACTTGGAAGAAGAGGCCAAGACCCACCTCCCTACAACCTCCTTTCACGTAGTTGTAGAGGACAATGAGTTCTACCCTCAGCCTCCTTTTCTTCAAACGAAACAACCCCAGTTCCCTCAGCTGTCCCTTTTATAACCTGTTCTCTAGACTCTTCACCCTCTTGGTATCTGTCCTCTGGACATGCTCCAGCACCTCAATATCCTTACTTATAGTGAGAATTGAACACAGTAATCGAAGTGCAGCCTCACAGTTACTTAGTACTGAGTACTACACCATTACTTCTCTGTTCCTGCTGGCCATGTTATTCCTGATACAAACCAGGATGCTATTGGCCTTCTTGATCACCTAGGCACACTGCTGGCTCATGATAAGCTGGCTATTCACCAGCACCCCAAGGTCCTTTTCTGCTCAGTACCTTTCCAGCCACTCTTCCCTGCAGCCTGTAGCATTGCATGGGGTTGTTGTGACCAAAATGCAGGACCTGGCACTTGGTCTTATTGAACCTCATACACTTGGCCTTCGCTCATTGATCCAGCCTGTCCAGGTGCCTCTGCAGAGCCTTCCTGCCCTCTAGCAGATCAACACTTCCATCCCATTTGGGGTTGTCTACAAACTTACTGAGGGTGTACTCAATCCCCTAAGACAGATCACTGCTAAAGATATTGAACAAGACTGGCCCCAAAACTGAACCCTGAGGAACACAACTGATGACCGGCCACCACCTAGATTTGACTCTGTTTGCCACAACTCTCTGGGCCTGGCCATCCAGCCAATTTTTTACCCAGTGAAGAGTACATTTGTCTATACCATGGTTTGCCAGCTTCTCCAGGAAAATGCTGTGGGAGACAGTGTCAAAGGTTTTACTAAAGTCTAGGTAGACAGTGTCCACAGCCTTTACCTCATCCAGTGGGTGGGTCACATTGTCATAGAAAGAGATCAGGTTGGTCAATCAAGACCTCCTTTTCATACATTCATGCTGGTTGGCCCTGATTGCTCGTCTGCTCTTCACTTGCCCTGTGAGCTCACTCAAGATGAGCATCTATGCTATATTTCCCTGTACCAAGGTCAGACTGACCGTAGTTCCCTGATCCTCCTTCAGCAGTTCCCCAGATCCTCCTTTGGCCTTGTAGATGAGCATCACATTAGCCAGCCTCCAGTCATCTTTTGTAAGAAAGTTCAGTTTCAGACACCAAGGCTGGGTGACTCTATTCCTGAAAACCTCAGGCTGTGTTATAAAGTCCTTTCTGTCACAGCAGGAAAGGGCAAAAATTTAATCACCTTGAATGGATCAGTATCCTAATGTCCTGATAGCTGTCAGCATATATCAGTTTTTTCCAGGGTTTTCTTAAAATTGTTATATCAATTGCTTTTATAATTATTCACTTCAGAGTTTGGAAGTTTGAAAAGAATTAATAACACTATTTCAAACCAAAAAATACACCATGTAATAAGTGTGGTATTTTTTTCTCCTTTGAGGATAGATGAAAACTGAATATGTAATAATAGGAATCAGAACTAGAGATAATTTCTCCAATTTTCTAAGTTAATTGTGTAAAAATATTACACGCTAAAAACCAGTCTTCTTTCTTCTCCTTTATCTCTTTGTTTCATGTTCTTCACTTTGCAAAAGGAACAAACTTTTCTTTTCTCTCTTGACCCCAGCAGACATATCTGCAATCTGAAGATATGGATAGGTATATAAATATGAATGTACAACATAAAAGCACAAACTAAAAGGCATACAAAGCAAAACTATTCTGCCTTCATAAGCTGAGGCATGGATTCTACTTGTGGAAGCTGTTGGGTTTTTTTTCAACTTATATTTTCTCATTATTTTTTTCTTCTGTGCTGCATTCTCCCATATTTTGGGAAAGCAATTTAGAAAGTTGGGGAGAGATCTTTTGGTCAATCTTTAGATGTGAAGGTGGCTGCTGCATGGAGGAAGCATAGTATTTTTTCAGTCCAACTTGTGTGAAATGAAACAGTACTATAGCACCAAGACATGAGCAAAACACTTAAATAAGGAAAATCTTCTAGTGGAAAAGATAGCTGAAGAAATTTCAGAGGCTATGACTTTAAAATACTTAATATCAACATTTGCCATCAGTGAAAGAAATATAATTGATCCTACTTTGGGACACATGAACTGTCTTTTTCAAAGTTTCTTTGTTAGATACTCTTCTAGACTGCTCTTTTATTTTTGCTACAGGCTTACCTTTAGTTCAAAAATAAGAGAGAAGAAAATTATTTTACAAAGAAAAATGTAACAGCCTTAATGTCCACCTAACTGTGTTTGGCTGCTGAATGCTTTCTAGACATCATTTTAAATCATTGTAGCAAAGGACAACTTTGTAGTTGTAGGACAACTTAATGACACAGATGATTCAGCTTTCTGGTACACAAATGCAGTAACTGCACTCTGTAAGTTACCTCTAATTATTATATGGATTTACCTAAAATGCTTTATTTCTGTAATACATCTCATTCTCATTGTCATAACTGGAAATAAAGGACAAGGTTTAATACACAAATCGAAGAAAATTGTTCTATTACATGAAATCTCCATATGTATTTGCATCCTACTTTAGCAGTACTTTTTTTCTGTAACTTCAGACTCTTACAGGATTTATATTTTTTTTTCTGTGGAATAGTAAAATATCTTGCTATAGTCAACAGTTCTATGAAATATCTGAACAGAAGACAACATCTAAAACCACTGAACTATTTTTTCCATGTCCTGGGAAGATATCCTTTCCATCAGACATATTTTTCTCATTTTAATGAGACAAAAGTTTGTATCTAATATCTACTAATATTCAAGAGTTATATTGTTATCTGGAAATTTCGTGTAAAAATCCTAAACCATAGCTTTAATCTTAAAGGCTAATTACACTATTTTTGAATATATGTTGTAGAGGTCACTTTCAACAGGTGAAATTACAAAAGAAATTTATATCAGATAATTTACTGTCTCATACAAGTCTTTTGGACTTTATGACAGGCAAAGAAAGGAGAAAAAGTGAAAATTAATCTAAGAGGTATCAGCTGGAAGTCACATTTTGTTCTTGTCTCATTCGCATTTACATCCAAAAAGATTTTCGAAGAAAAATTTTCCAGAGAGTTTTCAGCTACGAAGTTAGGTCCTGAAACAGATTACATAGGGAGGTTGTAGATGACCTCTCCCATGGATCTGTTTAAGGCCAGGTTGGATGAGGAGTGCAGCGCGGTCTAGTGGGAGATGTCTTGGCTCATAGTGGGGAAGTTGTAACCTGATGATCTTTCCAACCTTAAGTATTCTATGATTCTAAGAGACATTTTAATTTTTTTCCCCACTATCATTCAAATGGAGCACAGTAACTGCTTTGCCTAGTGAAAAAGGTGAACCTGGAAACATTAGATCTAATACTTTTTCAATACGGAATACATACTTCATAAATTTTGTACAGAGAAAGTGAAGAAACTATAGGCAGTAAAACAGGGAAACTGTAAATACATGTAATACTGAACTTCTCTGATTTCATTTCTTAATGTAACAAACTTCACTAGTTCAATTTCTCAAGTATCAAAAATTCATAATGGCATATGAATGGCACAATACTCTCTGAAGAGAGAAGAGATGTGTTTGTAACAGCTCATCACTGACGTGAATACAAAACAAAAATTTATACCTCATAACCCCATATATTCAGGATTATGCAGAAGTTATGCAATACACCTTTTTCTTTATTTCTGGCAGCAGTCAAAACACTAGGCAATGTTAAATTTTGTAAATAATTCAGAATGTAGAATATTCTGATTTAGAACATTACAAACTAAAAGAAATGTAATGGTCTATTTTGTATCAATATCATATTCTGACTACTTGGGAAAGCAGCCTTTTGTAATTTCATGCTCATCTAGTGACAAGTAGAATTTAACTGTAGGGTGTTATGCTATTAGAAGTTCTTGTTTTCTTCAGAGATGTGGATGAACCATAAGAAAATTAACAAGAGAAACACTCATATATACTTCCCTTTTCATTGGCAGACAATGCCTATGATAAATATCACAGGATCAGGAATATGTTCTTGTAGGGAACTGGAGTGAGAAATATATAATTTTGTTTATATATTTAAATAAAAATGATTGTTCCTAACAAAAAAAAAAAGGAAGATACTTCTAAAGACAAAAAGTGAATTTTCTAAAACTATGTTATCTTCGTTCTCTTTTTTTAAAAAGGAAGGAAGGACACACAGGAAGGACACACTGCAAAGAACTTGAGAATTGAAGCAACTTGCTGAAACTTTAGAAAGTGGAAGGAGAATAAATTTTATTTTTTTTTAACACTGTATTTTTTTTGCCTCAGATATCAATCATCTCTGGCTGGGATAATTCAGCTGTTACCAGAAAAAGTTGAACAATACAAAGCAGCAGCAATTCTCCTGAGCCTGATTCAATTCACTGGTGTAATTCTAATAAAGGGTTTCACAAGCCCCCAGATAGGACACTCCAACATATAGATTTTATAGTCACATCTTGTAGTAGGGCTAGCCAGAGCCTTTGCTCCAAACACTTTGAATAAAGCTATATAGATGTAGGGATGAACTTAAAACACTAGATGGCCTTTCTCTGATCATCTTCTCATAAATATATATTTAATAATGTCTTAAATTGAGATGTAACTTCATTTTTTCAGAGACTTCATATTAATGTGGTATTCAGAGTGAATTCTTGCCCTTAGTTTTAACTTTATGGGGAGAATAAACAAAATATCTCACTTTGGAAAAGATCTGCTATGGAAAGTGGGAGGAAAAACAATCCCCTATTGTCCATCCAATTTATCTGTTATATTGTACATAAGATAAATGCAACCAAAGCTCAGTCTGTTTCTTCTTTTCTCAATCCTATTTCTCACTTAATCTCTGGCTGGAACTTATTCCTGTACGCACCTTGCTTTTCCCATTAGGTAGGGCTCAGTAGTAGGTGTAGCTGCCTCATTCTTTCAGATGAATTAAGTATACAGAGTTTCTCTCTGTGAAATGATATTTGAAAACACAGAAATGGTCCATGAAGTGGATGTTCAAAGCCTTGGATTATGACTTTTAAGTGCCTGCATCTGCTCTTCCATGGGCCTGTGGGACTGTCCTAATCTGAAACAGAAATGGCTTTACCTAGGGTATACATCATTGTATCATGTACATGTGACATACCTTTACAAAATCCCTCTACTGTGAAATCTTAATTCTCTAAGGTCTGAAAAAGATGCCACCAAAAGAAGGAGGAAAGCAGAGATATTTGCCTTATAATATAAAGCAAAATAAACTGTAACGGAAGAGCAACACAGCAGCAGCTACAGAAGTTGCTTGAAATAGCCATATGTGTTCTTGCTGATTCTCTTCCTCTGGAAAATTTCTGTGGTACTGTCCTTCTCTTTACTACTTTAAAAACATGGTTTTGAACACATTTCTAGTATAGGTTTTTTGAGGTTGTTATCATTTCTTTGGGTCAGGAGAGAGGTTTGGTGGGAGGGTTATTTTTGTTTTTGCTTGTTTGTTTGTTTTGTTTCATTTTTGTGGGTTTTTTTTGTGGAAATGAGCGAAATATTAGTAGATGTTAAGGCCCAATCATAGAATCATAGAATCATAGAATCATAGGGGTTGGAAGGGACCTTGAAAGATCATCCAGTCCAACCCCCCTGCCAGAGCAGGGTCACCTAGAGTACATCACACAGGAAGGCGTCCAGGCGGGTTTTGAATGTCTCCAGCGAAGGAGACTCCACAACCTCTCTGGGCAGCCTGTTCCAGTGCTCTGTCACTCTTACAGTAAAAAAATTTTTCCTGATATTCATCTTAAACCTCCTATGCTCCAACTTGTATCCATTACTCCTTGTCCTATCACTGGTCATCACCGAAAAAAGCTTAACTCCATCGTCTTGACACTCACCCTTTACATATTTGTAAACATTGATGAGGTCCCCCCTCAGTCTCCTTTTCTCCAAACTAAAGAGACCCTGCTCCCTCAGCCTTTCCTCATAAGGGAGATGTTCCACTCCCTTAATCATCCTTGTGGCTCTGCGCTGGACTCTTTCAAGCACTTCCCTGTCCTTCTTGAACTGAGGGGCCCAGAACTGGACACAATACTCCAGATGTGGCCTCACCAATGCAGAATAGAGGGGGAGGAGAACCTCTCTTGACCTACTAACCACACCCTTTCTAATACACCCTAGGATGCCATTGGCCTTCTTAGCCACAAGGGCACACTGCTGACTCATGGTCATCCTCCTGTCTACCATGACCCCCAGATCCCTTTCACCTACACTGCTCTCCAGCAGGTCAGCCCCCAACCTGTACTGGTGCATGACATTTTTCTTCCCCAAATGCAAAACTCTACACTTGCCCTTGTTAAACTTCATCAGGTTTTTCCCCGCCCAAGTCTCCAGCCTGTCTAAGTCTCTCTGAATGGCAGCACAGCCTTCTGGTGTGTCAGCCACTCCTCCCAGCTTGGTGTCATCAGCAAACTTGCTGAGGGTACATTCTGTGCCCTCATCCAGGTCGTTGATGAAGATATTGAACAACACCGGTCCCAGTACCGACCCCTGAGGGACTCCACTAGTCACAGGCCTCCAACTAGATCCTGCCCCATTGACTACAAAGTCCAGCTTTGAATTATGTCTAGACAATCTTAGAGACAAAATTATTAGCAAGACTTGGAAAATGAATATTGGGAACATCATTGTTCTATTGAAGAGGGGAGGAAAAGGGAGGGGAGGCAAGAAAATATTCCATCTCTGCAGCAAAAAATTTGTAGTCTTCATTGTTTTCATTAACTGCCTGGTGTTCAAGTAGCTGGTTACGTACCAGACAGAACATAAAAGTACTACATTTTTCATAATTTAATTGTCCAAAACCACAACAGCTGTCAGTTTTTGTGTGAATCAAATTTCTGCCTCAAAACGTGTATCAGAGTTTTGGCACCCTCATATTAGTAGTATGTACCACAACTTCTCTCCTTTTTTTTTTTTTTTTTTTTTTTTTTAAATCTCTTTGACTTCCTCCCCTACACCAGTGATTTTTTCTGGATCTGACACAGAAACTTGTCTGGTTATTGATTCTGTAGACTAAGCCAGTTCAACAGTTTCCTTCCCTTTCCTTTCCTTCCCCTTCCCTTCCCCTTTCCTTCCCTTTTCCCTTCCCCTTCCCTTCCCCTTCCCTTTTCTCTTTCCCCTTCCCTTCCCCTTCCCTTTTCTCTTCCCCTTCTCTTCCCCTTCCCTTCTCTTTTTCCCCTTCCCTTTTCCCTTCCCCTTCCTCTTCCCTTTTCCCTTCCCTTCTCTTTCCCCTTCTCTTTCCCCTTTCCTTCCTTTCCTTCCCCTTCCCTTCCCCTTCCCTTTTCTCTTCCCCTTCTCTTCCCCTTCCCTTCTCTTTTTCCCCTTCCCTTTTCCCTTCCCCTTCTCTTCCCCTTCCCTTTTCTCTTTCCCCTTCCCTTTCCCCTTCCCTTCTCTTTCCCCTTCTCTTTCCCCTTCCCTTCCTTTCTCTTTCCTCTTCCCTTCCCCTTCCCCTTCCCTTCCCCTTCCTTTCCCCTTCCCCGTTTCTTTCCCCTTCCCCTTCTCTTTCCTCTTCCCCTTCCCTTTTCTCTTTTCCCTTCCCCTTCCCCTTCCCCTTCCCCTTCCCCTTTCCAGGGATGTCTAAACATACTAGATCTGGAGTAAAATGGTTTACAGCATCAAGGGCCAAAAAATTTTCCCTTTCAGATTTTGTTGTGTCAGTGTTTTTTTTACTTCTTTTTCAGCTACTGACTGAACTTCATGCCCTCTAGTCACATTCACACCTAAATGAAAAAGTCAGACTTTATACTTTCTTCATTTTCTCTTCACAGTCCACTGAAACCTTATCATAGATCTGCAAAGAAGGAAAAAGGACGTTTTCTGCCTTTTGCTCTCTAGTTATGCCTTGGGTTAGCTGACATACTTAATCCCAGCAGAACCAGCTGCAGTTATGCCCTTACCATATTTATATTTTAAGTTTCAGAGGAGAAATTCCTGTGGTCTCCAGAATCTTAATACAGTGTATAGAGGAAACACTGTTAGGAAAGTGTGCCTTGCCAATCTAATGGCTCCCAGGGCAAAAAGAAAGTGGTAGCCAGGTGCTTTATGTTGGGGCAGTCAAATCCATTACCCAACCTATGTGCTGGTGCACCAAATTACTTCTGGAGTAGTGTATGTTGAGCCAATATTGCTTACCAATTTCCCTATGCAATCCATAAAGATCAAAGTAAGCAAGCTGTCATCAAAAGGCCCAAGTGGCTCCTAGGGTGAAAGGCAGTGATTGTTTCCTTTTCATGTTACAAAACTGCAGAAGGCACACTGGTTGTGCACTATGAGTTTGTAAGGATTGATCTACATTAACTATACAGTTTGACGTATTGTTATACTGCAAAAACACAGGGTGGTAAAACCCCTCAAAGCTCCACTTACTGCCACAACAAAATTACTCCTTTTCCTTCTTCAGTATATACTTTCATTCACTCCCAACTCCTGTGGTAAAATTGTGCTTGACAAGTAGTTTTCTGCTAATAATCCAGCTCATAAAGAATATGTGGTATCTTCTGCACCATAGCAAGTGCTACATGGTTTGGAATGCACTGAAATAAAGGTGCATACAAATATGTTGCAAGTACCTTGTTAAGAGGTGCCCTTGTAAGTGTAATGAAAAAGTGATAAAATGGAACAGACATTCAGAAAAAACAGATCTTTCTTCTAAACATTGTTTTTAATGTTTAATTGCATTTACTTGGTGGCGTGTTCTGGCTGGTCTGTTAAGTGCTCAAACCACTTGCATGACCCTCTGGGGCACCTAGCCACACAAGAAATATGGTGCAGAAGTAGGAATGCAAAAACATTTACTAAACTAAATCTCTACATAGCACAGTCCAGCAGACTGCTGCGTGTCCTTTTCTCAGGCATATCCAGATATCCAGAGCTTTACATGTTGAATGTTGTGATCACACAAATTCTGTCATCTGTTGATATAGGAACAACTGAAGTGAAACATATTCTTCTGGCTGAGATTTATCTCCTACATGACAGTAAAATTTATTAACTACTCAACACTTAATTCCATAAACTTGCAGACACCATATAGCCAATCAAAAGCCAAAGAGATCTAAACCTTGAGATTAATTACAGAGTAAATGTGAATCTGAAACACTTTTAGCCTCTTTATTTTATTATTGTCCTGATTTGAGCCAGAACATAACCAATTTTCTCTTTAGCAATTTTACTTCTCATTAAGTCTCTTCTAAGTAACTGTACTTTCTGAAATTCATGGCATGCTTTTCAGTTAGTGTCTGTTTCTAGGACTGATAACACTCAATATATTTATTTCTATAAAAACCAAGGCCACTGCTTGGTTCTGCAAAACCTCTTATGCACCAGAAATGGAAAGGTGGAAAAGAGGTTACATTAACAGAATTGAAGGTTGGCACACACTTGTAGGGATTGAATGGAACTATGCAAATTCACAAGGAGGTGAATATATGTGGCTATTCGAAGGGGGTCTACCTTATTAAGAAAGGAAACATGAATAACTGTTCTTTTAACATTGGACACTCTTTTAGACTCTGATTTTGTGAGGTTTTTCACTTTTATTACAAGGTATCTTTGCAATTGTAACATATATTAAGACCCAGATAGCACCCTTTTTGTTAATGAAGTATATTTCAACTTTTTTTCTGGTACATCACTTTTAGCTAAAAATCTATAGAATCATCACATTAAGACAGAAAATATGGTAAAGGCTTCATGATGTATCCTGAGCATTGCAGTTGCAAATAACAACAAAATGTCATTTGCCTGGCTGTAATATTTATTAAGTTTTACTTGTTTAGAAAATAATAAATTTTTGCAATGAATAGAGAAAGTTTTTTCAGTTCACAGAGAAAATTGGCAAAATTCTTCTTCAAGTTCAAATAGTAAATTAACTTCCAAACTTCTTCCTTTCTTTAAAAACAATATAATACGATACCACTATTTCCCTCAGCTTATTTTACTCTTATGGCCCTTGCCATGATACAAGATGTAAGTTTGAATGTGACCATTCAATTAATCTGTGTGCATTGTCACATAACTATTTTTTTTTAATACAGAATTGGAGATATTAAATATGTTAGAAATTATAAAATTTATTTCCTGCCAGAGAAGCCAAAGTCATAAATGCTCATGTGGAATTTATATTCTTTGAAAGTTGTTCAGCTTGATTATTAACTATATGAAGCTTCTGAACAACCATGCCTTACTATGGCAAAGCTATTGTTTATATCAATGGAAGTATTGCTAGTTAATGATAATAAAATTCAGATTACTATTTGCAACATACTCCAAAGTCTGGCTTGAAGATGGTTCTCATGTCTCTTTTTTTCTATAGCTTAATAGCTGCTATTCACACCAGTGGAATAAGATAGGAAACTAAGTACTCTGGAAAGTTAAATCAAAGGTCATAACCTCATAATATGCACTTCACAGAATTATAGAATCTCAGAATCCTAGGTGTTGGAAGGGACCTCGAAAGATCATCTAGTCCAACCCCCCTGCCAGAGCAGGATCACCTAAAGTACATCACACAGGAACTTGTCCAGGCAGGTTTTGAATGTCTCCAGCAAAAGAGACTCCACAACCTCTCTGGGCAGCCTGTTCTAGTGCTCTGTCATTCCCACAATAAATAATTTTTTTCTGATGTTTATGTGGAACCTCCTATGTTCCAGTTTGCACCCATTGCCCCTTGTCCTATCACTGGACATCACTGAAAAAAGCCTGGCTCCATCCTGCTGACACTCACCCTTAACATATTTGTAAACATTGATGAGGTCACCCCTCAGTCTCCTCTTCTCCAAGTGAAAGAGACCCAGCTCCCTCAGCCTTTCCTCATAAGGAAGATGTTCCTCTCCCTTAATCAGCTTTGTGGCTCTGCACTGGACTCTTTCAAGCACTTCCCTGTCCTTCTGAAACTGAGGGGCCCAGAACTGGACACAATATTCCAGATGCAGCCTCACCAAGGCAGAATAGAGAGGTAGGAGAACCTCTCTTGACCGACTAACCACACCCTTTCTAATACAGCCTAGGATGCCATTGGCCTTCTTAGCCACAAGGGCACATTGCTGGCTCATGGTCATCCTCCTGCCCACCAGGACCCCCAGGTCCATTTCTCCTACACTGCTCTCCAGCAGGTCAGCCCCCAACCTGTACTGGTGCATGGGGTTATTCTTCCCCAGATGCACTGATCACTGATCTTTCTGGATGTACAGTAAATAGTATAAAGTAGCTGCCTACTGCCTTGGTTATTACCTTTTATAGATTTACTTGACCTCTAATAAAGTAATTTGCATTGAAATAATGGTTAAATTTTTGTTCACTTCTAAGGTGTTAAAGTCTCATTCTGTCTTCTGTGTTTTTGGAACAAACTAAAATCTTCCACATTTTTGTTTTACTTTAATTTTTTTGTTGTTTGCATTTGGGGTTTTTTGTGAGTTTTGTTTGCATTTCTGGGTTTGGGTATTTTTGGGGTTTTTTTTTTGTTTGTTTGTTTTTTAATTTTCCAGATGAGTTTTATAGTCTACAAACTCATGAAACATAATGAACAACAAAAAATGTGATTTGCTTGGTCATTCAGCAAATCTTGACATCTTACATAAGAATGGAGGTGAAAATATATTTTTTTTTTACAAAATCAACACTCATTAATCCCATTTTACATTAATGTTGATGTAGTTATTTAAATTATTAAATTAGAAACGGTAACTATGTACCCATTAAAAAGTACTGAAAATAATTACTTTTTACAATCTTATGCTTAAAGATGTTTTTAAGCTAAATACCTTTCTAATTTGAAAGTCATTACAAATATGATTATAACCACTATTAAGGTTACTCATGGAGAATAATATAAACCTGTAACTGAAAACTTTAAGGTTCATTAAAACTATGCAAGTTGGAAAAGAAAAGGTCTAAATTCAAGCACATCTTTATGTATACCTGAAAACACCAGTTCTATTGTTTTTTCTTGAAATAAGAGTATAAAGAACACAGGGTAGAAAAAGTAGTATTGGAAGAAAGGGATGAATTAAAAGATGTCTACTACCTTGTGATGGAATTGAAAAACAAGTATCGTATCACGGTCTACCATTTGCCTGAATTGGTGTCAAGGATTTGTAAAAGCTTGGAGTCGATTGTAAATGTCTGTGACAATAACCCAAACAGATAGTTGTTATAAAAAAGAAAAGTTTGCAATTAAAAAAGAGACAATTTGTCAATCCATCTGTTTATCAGAGAAGGAATACTCCACATTGCAACTACTCTATAATTTTACCTATGCCAGTTTTAAGTATTATAAAACTTGGAAATTTAACAATTTCTGTTGCTCATTACTTCACAGATCAAGAAGTAAATGACTTAATCTTCGTGTATGCAATATACCTGTACTACTCTTTGATTATGGTCATATTTTTTAAATACATAAGGACAACAATTCTTGAAAATACAATTTAGTGTATAAGCAGTCGTATGGGAAAGGAAGGAGAAGTGGATTTGTGATCCTCAGTGCTCTATTCTGTAAAGAAAATTATTGGTAGTGAAGAATGGAACCTGGATTTAAAAGACAAGTTAACAACAGTACATAACGTTTATTAACACATATTTTAAAAGTATTCTCTATTAGTTCTACCCCTGAACCCATAAAAACTCTCACATTGTGGTGATGGTTTTTCGACTGATGTCTCCTTGTTTTATAATTTTTATTGGAGAATAAAGGGGCAGCAGGTGGATTGGGAAAAGGCATTAAAATCAGGCATAAGTTTTAAAATACTTCATGAGGAAAAAACCCCTTATAAATTAAAAATCCTGCAAAAGTTACTTAGGAATCTACTGAAAGGGAATTAAGAATGTGACGTTAAGATATTATTTTATTTATTTATTTATTTTTAAATCCAATTCAAACGTATCAAGATCAATAGGTCTTTGAAAGTTTGTCATACTACCAAATATCATGTCACTCTGTGACAAACCTTGCCTCAGTTTTCTTGTTTTGAACTGTCATATGGCACAAATCAGGCAGATGTGTGTGAATGATCTGGGAAAGACAGGCAGTTAATTGTTTTGACAGAAAACTGATTTCTTTCTGTTGTGCTTGTGTGTGTTTGTCATTTCATTTATGCAAATTATTAAGAAACTTGACATTTTTACTACAGTGATCAACTGGACTGCTGTGTTTTTTTTTTTCATCTGACACTTGACAGCTCTGAATTGCAAAATCATAAGGAAAACTATATATTTTACATTGGCTAGGAGAGTCAATGCTAATAATGTGAATTCTAAGAGAAATAAATACATCTTTAACTATCTTTATATACTTAAATGCTGAATACTTCATAATCACAGAGAAATACAGATTTTTAATGCTTATTGGGAATACCTATCAGCATAGGAAAAGTTCTTTCTCCTGGCTCTTTTGTCAAATTTCTGACAAAAACAAAAAAGGCACAGAACCAGCCAGAACTTTTCTAATGACAACCTGAAAATAGAATTATTTTTATACTAACTATAATTTTAAGGCTTATGGATATCATGTAAAACAGAATTTAGAAAACAGGGAATGACTTCTCTAGCATAGTGTATCTGCTTCTCTTCCTCTACTATTTTCCTCTCTGTGATAATCTAAATTCCATATCTGTGCAACTGCATCCTGCTTTTTTCTTTTGTGAACAAAATTGCTATTCGTTCATCACAATGCAAGTGATCTAATCAGAGACATGAATGTTGGAGGCAACCTGCTCTGTGGTGGTCACTCACTGCTGAAATTCACAGTCCTGAGGGATATGGGACAGGCATAAAGTCAGGATCCTGAATTTTAGGAAAGCAAACTCCGAGCTGTTAAAGGACTTAGTCAACAGGGCTTTGCAGGAAACTGCCCTTAGGGACAAGGGAGCAGAACAGAGCTGCCAGATCTTTAAGGACATTTTCCATGGGCCATAAGAGCTTCTGATTCCCAGGCATAAGAAATCACTCAAGGAAAGCAAGACACTGGCATAGCCAAATTGAGACCTGCTGGTCAGACTAAAGTGAAGGATGGAAATGCACAGGCAGTGGAAGCAGGGACAAGTATCATAGGAAGAGTATAGGGATGCTGTCGGGTTGTGCAGGGATGGGGTCAGGAAGGCTATGGCACAGTCGGAGCTGAACTTGGCAAAGGATGTGAATAATAATCAAAAGGGCTTCTATAGGTATGTCAGCCAGAAAAGGAAGGTCAAAGAAAATGTAGCCCCATGATGAATGAGACTGGCACACTAGTAACAAGAGATCAAAAGGCTGAGGTAATAATTCTTTTTTTTACCTCAGCCTTCAGTGGCAACCTCTCTTCCCAGACCTCAAATATAGATGGATCTCAAGGCAGGGACTGGGAGAGCAAAGTTACTTCTACTGTAAAACAAGACCAGGTTTGTGGTCACTTGAGTAACCTGAGCTCACATAAGGCTATGGGACCTGAAAAGATACATCCAAGAATCTGGAGACAATTGGCTGACACAGTTGCCAAACCACTCTCCATGATATTTGAAATGTTATGGCAGTCAGCTGAAGTCCCCATAACTGGAAAAAGGGAAATACTGCACCTATTTTGAGAAAGGGTGGAAAGAATGATCCTGGAATTACTGGCCTGTTAACCTCACTTCTGTGCCTGGGAAGATCATGGAACAGATCTTACTAGAAGCTCTGTGTCACAATCCGGTATTCGGATACGTGGCAATTTTTTTATGATCTTGCCAGGACAAAACAAAGATAACACAACATTGGGTGGGCAAAGAGACACAGGGGCTGGGGTGTGGTCTTATGAGAGATGGGGCAGAACCCCCTTGCTTTCTAACACTCCTCACCGCAGTGGGAGGCTAGGGAAGGCTGGATTCTGCCTTCCCTGTCCTGGGATGAGCCACACGGCAGCTGATCCCTTTGTTGTCCAGCAGGACCTGAGAAGAAGTTTAAAGGTGATCCCAAATGGTGAAATGAAGACACAAATGAGGTCAGATGTCACGTGCACAAGAAACTTTTATTAGACTAACACAAGAAAGTCCCTAGAGCGGATAGGACAGGGAGGAAAACAGAGACAAAAAAAAAAGGAGAAAGCAGAAACACAGAGGACAGCAAGAAAGAGAACAGTTACCACCATGGTCCAGCGATGTTGTCGGTGGGGAAGTGGTTCCTGGTGGGGATGTGTTTCTCTGCACCCATAGTGTCCCAGATTTTTATACAGTTCTTGCCCACTGCACCCCCACTTTTCTCCCTGAATAAGTGAGAAAATCCTTCTATCTTCTCCGTGCTCTTCTGAGATAGGAGGGGGGTAGGTATGGCGCCAGGGGCTATGCTCTGCAGATAGTCTTTGTTTGGCTAATTGATGAGATCAGCCATTGCAAAAGAGGAGGTTAAGACAACTGGCACCACAGGATTAGTTTATTGCAGTGGAGGTTGGGTCCTAGGAGGTGGCTTGAGACCAACACTGTTTGTCTTTTCCTGCTAGGTGGGTGGTTTTCATGACATATCAAGGCCTAGTTATCCCTGGATATTCTGCTCCCAGTGCCAACTATAGAACTCCTCTGTCTCCAATCTCAGCATGTCCCACACTAAACTCCCAGTTCTCAGGTACACATTGCAGGAGAAGAAACAAAAGGTTGGGTGGGTTGCCGAGACATCTCTTTAGTCCATCATTTATCTCTTGGATTGTTTGAGACAAGCACTATACATCCTGAATGCCACACTCTGACAAGGCATATGGAGGACAAGAAGGTGATTCAAGATAGCCAGCATGAATTCAGCAAAGGCAAGTCCTGCCTGACAAACCTAGTGGCTTTCTATGATGTAGTGACTACATCAGTGGACAAGGAAAAAGTAACTGATGCCATCTATCTGTACTTCTGTAAGGCTGCTGACAGTTCCCCACAATATCCTTCTATCTAAATTTCTGGATAACAAACTGATTGCATGGCTGGGTCCAAAGACTTTGGTTGAATGGAGTTAAAGCCAGTTAGTGGTCAGTCATGAATGGTGCTCCACAGGTCTCAGTTCTAGGGTCACTCCTGTTTAACAGGTGAGGGGATAGAATACACCCTCAGTAAGTTTGTAGATGACCCTAAGTTGGGTGGGAGTGCTGATCTGCTTGAGGGTAGGGACGCTCTGCGGAAAAATCTAAGTAGGCTTGATTGATGGGTCAAGACCAATTGTATAAATTTCAATAAGGCCAAATGTTGGTTCCTGCACTTCAGCCACAAGAACCCTCAGCAGCACTACTGGCCTGGGGAGGAGCGGCTTAGCAGAGAGGGACCTGGGGTGCCAGCTGACCATGAGCTGGCAGTGTGCCCAGGTGGCCAAGACGGCCAAAATCATCCTGGCCTGCATCAGGAATAATGTGACCAGCAGGACCAGGGAGTTGTTTTTACCCCTATACTTGGAATTGGTGAGGCTGCATCTCGAGTACTGTGTGTAGTTTTGGGCACAAGAGTATAGGAAGGACATCAAGATGCTGGAGAGGGTGACGAGAAGAGCAACTAGGCTGAATAGAAATCTGGAGAACATGTCTTACAAGGAGAGGCTGAGGGAGCTGGGGCTGTCCAGCCTGGAGAAGAGGAGGCTGAAGGGAGACCTCATTGCTCTCTACAAATCCCTGAAAGAAAGTAGTAGTTGGGTGGGTGTTTGCCTCTTCTCCCTAGTGACTAGTGATAGGATATGAAGAAATGAGGTCAAGTTGTGCCAGGGGAGGTACTGAATGGATATTAGGAAAAATGTTTTCACTGACAGAATGGTGAGGCATTGGAACAGGCTGCCCAGGGACGTGGTGAAGGCACCATCCCTGGAGGTGTTCAAAAAACAGGTAGATGTGGTGTTTTGGGGGATGTTTTAGTGGTCCTGGCGGTGTAGCACTGATGGTCTGACTGAGCAGGAGGAGCCTGATTGATAGATCCCCTGGTCCTAACTAACCAGGTGGCCTTTGCCAAATTTTTGTCCCAGTTTTTGAAAGTTCCACCATCCATTGCCTTCAGCGTAGCTTTCAACAGACCACTGTATCTTTCAATCTTCCCTAAGGCTTGTGCATGGTACAGGACATAGTATATCCGCTCTTTAATACAGTCAGTCTCAGATTGTTTTTTGAAATTAGTCCCACTGTCTGACTCAGTACTTGCTGAAGTACCATGTCTCCACAAGATTTGCTTCTCAAGGCCCCATATAGTGTTCTGGGCTGTGGTATAAGGCACAGGATATGTTTCCAGCCATCCTGTGCTTGTTTCTGCCATTGTGAGCACATAGTGCTTACTCTGGCAAGCCTGACACAGTGTGATAAAGTCAATTTGCTGGGTCTTCCCCACATGTATTTTGGCCACCTCCCCTCATACTACAAAGGTTTAAACCATTTAGTCTGCTTAATTGTTGCACACATTTCACAGTCATGGATAACCTGTGCAATAGTGTCTCTGGTAAAGTCCAACCCTTGTTCACAGCTCCATCTGTATGTTGCATCTCTGCCCTGGTGACCTGAAGTGTCATGGGCTCATTGAGCCAGAAAGAGCTCACCCTTGTATTAGCAGGCTAAGTCTATTTGGAACACCTGAGCAGCCTCATCTGCTCATTGATTGTGTCAATGTTCCTCAGTGGCTTGACTCAGAGGCACGTGTGTATCTACACGATACACCTTTACAACCAGATTCTCTATCTGACCTACAATGTCTTTCCACAGGTCAGCAACGCAAATAAGTTTACCTTTTTGCTGCCAGTTGTTCTGCTGCCACTGCTTTAGTCAACCTCACAAGGCATTTGCTACCATCCACCAGTCAGTGTAGCGATAGAGTCTTGGCCACCCCCCTCACTCAGCAATGTCCAAAGCCAGTTGGATGGCTTTTACCTTTGCAAACTGACTTGATTCACCTTCTCCTTCAGCTACTTGTGCAACTAGTTGTATAGGACTCTACACGGCAGCTTTCCACTTCTGGCAGTTCCCTACAAGATGACAGGAGCTATCGGTGAGAAGACCAAATTGTTTCTCAGTCTCTGGTACATGATCATATGGCGGAGCTGCTTCAGCCTATCTCACCACTTCTTGTGGTGGCATTCCAAAATGGGTGCCTTCTGGCCAGTTGATAATTACTTCTACAATTCCTGAACAATCAAAGCTTCCTACTTGAGCTTGCTGGGTAATTACATCTGTCCATTTACTCCAAATTGCATCAGTGGCATGATGGACAGGAGAAAGGTTGCTCTGGAACATAAAGCTTGGTATTGGTAATCAGGGCACCAGGAGGAGCTGCGCTTCAGTGCTGATCACTTTTGAAGCAGTTCTAACTCCTTCATATGCTGCAAGTATCTCCTTCTCAGTTGTTGTGTAGTTGGCTTCGGAACCTCTGTAGCTCCGACTCCAGGATTCCAAGGCTCATCTTTGAGTTTCCCCTGTTGTTTTCTGCCAGAGGCTCCAAGTAGGACCATTGTACTTGGCTGCAGTGTAGAGCCCATTTTTGATGTCTGACCCTGTTCAAACTGGTCCAAGGACCATTGCCTGCACAATCTCCTTTCAACTTGCTCAAAAGCTTTCTGCTGATTAGGACCCCATTTAAAGTCACTCTTCTTTCAGAGTCACCTCACAGAAAGGTTTAACAATTTCACTGTAATGTGGAATATCCATTTTTCAGAAACCTACAGTTCCTAAAAAGGTTTAAGTGTCCTTTTTATTAGCTGATGGGCCATAACTCTTACTTAATTAATCATGTCCATTGGGATCTGTCAATGTCCATCTTGACATCTAATTTCCAAGAACTGGATCTCTCACACAGGTCCCTTCATCTTGCTTCGTTTCACAGCAAAACCAGCATCCAGAAGAATCTAGACAATCTTTGTATCTTGTCACCTTTATGGGGGTATCTCTCCCTTACAGCTGAAAGAAGTCGGCTCCACAGCACGAGAGTTCTTATCTTACTAACAAGTGCTCTATCAATAGCAGCATCTCTGGCCAGAGATCCTGACTGCTGGGCTTCTCTTTCATCCACATCATAAGTGATGAAAGGTTTCAGTCCCACTACCAAAACATTGGAGCAACCAAGAGAGAAGTGGCTCACCTTCATCACCAGTAAAATTGTTTCTCATGAGGTGCAGTTCCTTCAGAGAGAAAGGTTGGACAAGATATCAGTTGTCGTATGCTTGAGGGCAGCCTTCTCCCCCAACCCTTGTCCTTTCTCTGTTTTAGATGACTTAGAAGATAGGATTAATTAGTAGGCAATCAGAACAGACAGCAAAAGAAAGGAAAAGAGATATATGAGAAAGCATAAGGCTGTCAAAAAAATCAAAGTCTCAAAAAACATAACTAAGTTTAATATTTAACACAGCAAGTTTAAAGGAGCAATTAAGAAAAGGTGACACTATCTGAATGACACAAACTAATAATGTGTGTGGGCAGGGCAAAACTTCTAGTGCCACAGAGACCGACAGTGTCTCTATTAGCCTGATTAGTAGCAAGGTATCTCAAAGAACTAATTTACTTTACACTTCAGAAGATGTATAGTATTCAGCAAATCTTATTAATAAATCCTCAGTCACTATGACATTTGGGTCTTTTTAAAAATTATAATTAATATTTACATGATCTAAAGGCCTAGTGCAATCAATTACTATTGGGTAGGAGACTGATGTTTATACCCAAAGATATTAAAAAAGGAAATAAAGTCACTACAAAATAAGGGAAAGTTGCAAGCAATGTGGTTAGCAAAGGTCAGGTCAGGTCAGTAAAATTAAATGTTGGCAGAGAGTTTCTTCTGCCCCTGGTATTATAAATCCTTTGTGTTATTTCCAGAGCCTGCTGCTGGAATATGGAGGAGATATCCTGAGTAAGACTTCTCAATGAGTACTGTACTCCTCATTCAAAAGCAAGAAAAAAGATAAACATCTTCCTCTAATGCAGCAGACACATCTACTTCCTAAAAATTAACCACAGAGAAATTATCAGTGAGGCAAACAAGAATGTGTAGTGACATTTTCACTCTTTTGATCAGTTTTGAATGCTTCTTTTCTAACTGTACAGAGCTGGCTGGTTGGCAGATATATGCAGATATGGGGGTACTAACTCAGACCTAGCAGTATTCAAACATTGGTTGTTTTCATTTTATGATGCAAAACAACTAAGTGTTGGGAAAAAAAAATATATTTAATACTAAGTTAAAGTACAGTTTTATTTTTATAATACACTAACTTTTACAAGAAAGAAAAGGGTAGCTCATTATTGCAGAAAGAGGGGATAACCAGGGACAACGGCTCATTTAAATGACAGTTTTCAGCCTTCATGCTGCATTTTTTCCCTTTTCCAACACATTCTATTCATCTTCAGTGGTCATAAACGGTAGATAAGAGAGGCAGAGACTGAAAGAGATACATAATATGCTCTAGAATAATTCAAGAAAATGTGCAGTTGTGGTAAACAGCTTTATTTGATTGTTTCATGGGAGATGGAGGAAGAGAGTGGGTGTGAAATACAGGATTGCCTGAAACAGTTTATTTCAGAGATCATCATACTCGCGACCTCTGTACTGTTGTAATGCAGCCTTATGTGTATTTCTGGAAAACCAAGAGCTACCAAAATTCAGTAACAAAACATTTAAAATGCAGAGCATGTTATATACATCCATTCACCATGCTTCATTACATTGTTTTGATACCATTGTTAAAAAGGGAAAACAAAACCCAGTAACACAAACAAAAACAAATAACCAAACAATAATTCCTGAAACAGGAGCAAGAGAAATTGTACTGGATTGTGACTGTAACCTTTGACCATTATGAGAACTTAACAGATTTAAACTTTAGGAGAGACAGAATTTGAAAGATTGTTAAATGTGATTTACTATTTAAACTGCTTCAGAAGGGATGTTTTTGTTAATAACTGTAATGCGTTTTTTCCCCTCTCAATTTTTTGAATTTTTGTTAGCTTAGAACTTCATGATGGAGTTTTAACCCTGTATTATCCCTTGTCTAACAGTAATACCTTTTTGTTTTATTGGGTAAGCTTTATACCCATAACCTATTTTCATCACTTAACTGAAAGTATTTCTGAGGTTGTTTGATCAGAAATTCATGTAAATACCCAAGAGATATATTTGTACTAATTTTAATAACATTTTGATCATGTCATATGAGAGCTGTAGGCTTGAGCATCAGAAATTGTTCTTTGTGGTTGTGGTTAGCAGTAACAGCTCCTACAACTGAAGTGTCAGCACAGTTTGCCTTTATTCAGATAATCTCTGCTTTTCTACTGGTAGCTAAATTCAACCCCTCATATTATGTTTTGGGCATACACACAAAGCAAATGTTTAACTGACATGTGAATTTCGAGAGCAGGAGAGTGGCTAGCCTGTGCCCAGTGTCAGCAGCTTGTGAGCAAGCTGTCAGGGCAGCCTAGGTGGACCCAGCACCACCTGCATCCTCCTGCACTTTTATAAAAAGCTGACCCAGGAATTACAAGCTACCCAGAGCATGATGGACAGGGCGGGCAAACGAGGTGGCATGTCAGAAGGGCGTGATGTGTAAGTTTGTGCAGGCAGTTGGTGCAAGTAGGGAGTGCTGGGAGGGCATTCCTTAGAAGGGCTCAGCTCCAAGGTGGTCTGCACTCATCAAGGGTGCTCAACTAACAAGGCAAAATGGTGAGCACTCGGCAGGGATCAAAGGCTGCAGTTCTGGCTAGGAGCTCTCACCATCCAACCTGGTAGTGACTGATGCCTCAACTCAGACAGCTGTTGAAGGGAGCGGTTGCTGTACAGACTGCAGACAATGGGAGGTGCCTGGACCTCTTGCATGGGGCAGGCTTAACTGGGAAACCATCATGCATAGGGTGTGCCCAGGTAGAGGACATCCTGCAGCAGGTGTCTGAGCTGAAGTAAACTGTGAAAAAGCTGCGTAATATCAGAGGGGTAGAAAAGGAGAGAGATAGCTGGATCCAGGCTCAAGCTACAGTAAAACCACAGCCTGTGGTAAGTTGCTGCAGCCAAGCAAGGCAGCCAAACTGGCTTACTGTACATTGACAAGTGCAAACAAGAGGAAGCGATGGATTATAGTGGTGGGAGGCTCTCATCTGAGAGGTATAGAGGTACCCATTTGCTGGCCAGACCCAGCCTTTAGAGAGGTCTGTTGCTTGCCAGAGGCTCACATAGGAAATGTCACTGAAAGACTATGCAAGCTTGTACATCACAGTGACAACTATCCATACCTGCTCTTTCATGTGGGTTCCAATGGTACAGAAAGGAGCAATCTGAAGACTATGAAGAAGGATTACAGAGCCCTGGGAGTGGCTGTGAAGGATTCGGGAGCACAGATAGTCTTTTTATCAATCCTCCTGGTCAAACAGAATGGGCTTGAAAGGGCAAATCACATTGGGAAAATCAATATACATTTACAGGAGTGGTGCCACAGCCAGGGCTTTGGCTTCCTAGACCATGGGACTTGCTTTGAGAGACACGGTCTTCTAGGGGCTGATGGAATTTATCTTTCAGTGAAGGGGGTGACTATCTTTGGTAATAGGCTTGCCAATCTGGTAAGGAGAACTTTAAACTAGAGTTTTTTGGGGAGGGGATCCTCCATCCATCCCGCTGCCACCCCTTTGAAGCCAATTTGAGTAAGAGATGCTCTGGGCCTGAAGAAGGATCACAGGCCAGCAGAAGAGTACTTACAATGAAGGATAATGGAATCCCAGGCAGTGAGGCAGCTTCAAAGGGGGCCCAACTTAAATGCCTCTAAACAAATGCACACCTTGTGGGAAACAAGCAGAAGGAGCTGCAAATGTGTGCATGCCTGCAGGGCTATGATGTTATTGGCATCCTTGAGACATGGTGGGACAACTCCTATGACTGGAGTATGGGAATAGATGGGTATAAGCTCTTTAGGAGGGACTGACAGTGGAGAAGAGGAGGAGGAGCTGCTCTCTACATCAACGACCAGCTGGAGTCCATGGACCTCCACCTGAGGATGGATGAGGAGCTGACAAAGAGCTTATGGGTCAAGGTTAAAGGGAAGAAAGGGGCTGCTGATATTACAGTGGGAGTCTGCAATAGGCCACCTGACCAGGATGGCTGAGCAGATGGGGCTGCTGATAGGAACAACTTCTCATTCACAGGCCATGATCCACATGAGGGATTTCAACTACCCTGACATCTGCTGGAGGGACAACACAGCAAGGCACCAGTAATCCAGGAAGTTCCTGGAGTCCACTGATGAAAACTTCCTCCTCCAAATGGTAGAGGAAGCAACAAGAAAAGGTGCTATGCTGAACCTTGTTCTTGCTAACAGTGATGACCTGGTGAACAACATGAAGCTTAAGGGCAACCTTGGATACAGTGACCAAGAAATGGTGGAATTCAGGATCTGTAGGGCAACAAGGAGGGTCTGCAGAAAGCTCACTACACTGGACTTCAGAAGAGAAGATTTCAGCCTCTTCAGGGATCTTCTTGGTAGGATGTCATGGCATAAAATTCTGGATGGGAGAGGAGCCCAAGAGAACTGATTCAAACTAATTCAAAGATTACCTCCTCCAAGTCCAAGAGCAATGCATTCCAAGAAAGAGGAAGGCAGGCAAGAATGCCAGGAGACCTGCATGGATGAACAAAGAGCTCCTGTACACTCTTAGATGAAAAAAAGAAATTCTTCAGAGGGTCTAAGTAGGGATAGGTAGCCTCGGAGAAATACACAGAAGTTGTCTGAGAAGACAGGAAGAAGGTTAGGAAAGCTAAAGCCCAGACAGTCTTAAACCTGGCTAGGGACATAAAGAGTAATAAGAAGGATTTCTACTGGTACATCTGTGGTAAGAGACAGAACAGGGAAAATGTGGGCCCTCTGCAGGAGCAAACAGCATACTTCATCACATGGGGTATGGAGAAGGCTGAGGTACTGAACAACTTTTTTGCCTCAGTCTTCATCAGTAACAGCTCTGGCTAGACCATCCAGGTCACGGAAGGCAGAAACTAGGAAAAGGAAGATCTCCCCACTGTAGTAGAAGGGCAGGTTTGAGACCATCTAAAGAACTTGAAAGTGCAGAAGTCCTTGGGACCTGACAAGATCCAGCTATGGCTCCTAAGGTCCTAAGGGAGCTGGCAGATTAAGCTAAAACACCACTTTCCATCATATTTGAAAAGTCATGGCAGTCTGGTGAAGTTCCCACTGCCTGGAAAAGGAGAAACATAACCTCCACTTTCAAAAAGGGAAAGAAAGAAGACCCAGGGCACTCCAGGCCAGTCAGTCTCATCTCTGTGCCCAGCAAGATCATGGAGCAGATCCTCCTGAAAGCTCTGCTAAGATACATGGAAAATGTGGCAGTGATTGATGGCAATCAACATGGTTTCACCAAGGGCAAATAATGCTTTACAAATTTGGTGGCCTTTTATGGTGGGGTCACAGCATCAGTGTATAAGGGAAGACTAACTGACATAATCTATTTAGATTTGTGCAAAGCATTTGACACTGTCCCTCACGACATCAGGGTCTCAAAACTGTAAGGATATGGATTTGATGGATGGACTATTTGGAGGATAAGGAATTGGTTAGGTGGTCACACTCAAAGAGTAGTGATCAACGGGTCAATGTCCAGATGGACACCAGTGACAAGTGGTGTTCGTCAGGGGTCAATACTTGCTCCAGTGCTGTTTAAAATCTTTGTCAGCCACATGGACAGTGGGATTGAGTGCACCCTCAACAAGTTTGCTGATGACACCAAGCTGTGTGCAGTGGTTGACACACTAGAGAGAAGGTGTGCCATCCAGAGGGACCTTGACAGGCTTGAGAGGTGGACCCATACCAGTATTATGAAGTTCAACAAGGCTAAATTTGAGGTCCTGTACCTGAGTTGGAACAACCCCAAGCACAAATGTAGGCTGGGTGGAGAATGGATTTAAAACAAGCTCAAGGAGAAGGACCTGGGGGTGTCGATCAATGAAAAACTCATTATGAGTTGGCAATGTGCACTTGCAGCCCAGAAATCCAACAGCATCCTGGGTTGCATCAAAAGAAGCATGGCCAGCACGTGGAGGGAGGTGATCCTGCTCCTCTGCTCCAAACTCATGAGAACACCCCTGGAGTACTGTGTCCAGTTCTGGAGTCCTCAACACAGGAAGGACATAGATCTCTTGGATCAAGTCCAGCGAAGAGACATGAAGATGATCTAAAGATGAAGCACCTCTCCTATGAAGACAGGCTGAGAGAGTTGGGGCTGTTCAGCCTGGAGAAAAGAAGACTCTGAGGAGACCTTATAGTGGCCTTTCAGTACCTGAAGGAAGCCTACAGGAAAGCTGGGGAGAGACGAGGGACTTTTCACCAGGGTGTGTAGTGATAGGATGAGGATTAATGATTTTAAACTGGAAGAGGGTAGACTTAAGCTAGACAGATTTAGGTAAATTTTAGGTTAGGAAGAAATTCTTTACTGTTAGGATGGTGAGACACAGGAAGAGGTTGCCCAAGGATGTTGTGGGTGCCCCCTCCCTGGAGGTGTTCAAGGTCAGGTTGGACAGGGCTTTGAGCAGCCTGATCTAGTGGGAGGTGTCCCTGTCCATGCATGGGGGCTGGATCTGGATGATCTAGGTCCCTTCCAACTCAAACCATTCTATGATTCCATGATTCTATTAAAATATTCATGTAAAACAAATCGAAACTTGTTGGCAAATACACTGAAAACTTATTTTCTGCTGTCTCCAAGAATTGGCACTATCTTTTTCTAAAGTATGTATTAACAATTATTTCCCATGTGAAAAAGACAGAATAAAATAATTCAGAAATTCTTTTACTTTTTTTTTTGGGTATCCTGATGCAGGAGTAGTGATGTCATTATTAAAAGATCTGAATTCAAGAAGCAGAACATAAACATAAGGGGGAGGGGAAACAAACAAACAGAACCCCTAAAAAACCACTTTCTCTTCTGATAAGTAAGCTCATGCATCAGCTTTAGAATTATTTTAAATCTTCCAACATAGCACAGTCACTTTGTGGACTTGAAAACACGCCTGTTTCCCTTTGTAGAATTACATAAATGCTGATATCTAATCTAAACATTAAAAAGTTCAACTCGTGGTTTCTTCTCTTATTTGAATCAAGTACTGAACAGTAGAATAACAGAAAAATTCAGTAACTTATCTGTTGTACTCCAGGTCTTCGGTCTGCAACCACAGAGGCAGAGAAAGAAACAGAAACCCCATTTGTATAAGGGGAGAAATTTGGTTTCTGTGAAGCTGCTGCTGCTGCACCTTGACTCTTGCTCATAGCAGAACTAGCTAATTTGTAGTGGGTAATTAGGTGAAGTATCTGATTCCAACAACTACAGATCACTCATCACTTCTTAAGATGGACAACAACCTCCAGATGGGTTGGGTAGAAAAATTAGAGACTAAAAGTGATCCTCAAAATGCTGTTCATTTTGTAGATCAGAGAAAAAAGATGTAGGCAAGGAGAGTTTAAATTGGAGATAAATAATTTTCATTAAGTTTATGTAACAGAGAACTCTGTGGATTTCCCAGTTTCAACAACTTCATCCATTTTCATCCATCCAAGTTTTCATCCATTACTCTTTCTTGGTCACTGGAGAATATTAACACTCTCTGTTGAGCATTGGTGATTGCAGATAACTGGAGTGTGTTGTTAACCTGACTGTGGGTTGTATCAGTGCTTGGAGCTAATGTCTTCTCAAAACAGCACAGTATGAATGCAGTGGGTACAAAACAAAAACAATAATAAAAATTGAACAGGCCTTAAGTACTATGATTATTACTGTGGTCTAGTTTTTCTCTTCCCTTTGGAAAGCCTGTTTCTTGAGTATCCTTTGTAAGAAAGTATTGATAGTTATACTAGACTTGTATTTTCTCTCCTGGCAGTAGAACATGCTGGAAGAAGGAGGAGGTAGTCTAGTTATTTACAGGTTTCAGGTGATTTTCATATAGTTGAATAAGAGAAAAAAGAAAACCATTTTAATCTAGAGAAGTACATCAGAAAATGTCCAGCTAATTTGGCAATGATATTACATCCTTAAAAGTACAGATAAAACCTATGCAATGGATATGTGCTGACCTAGTGAACAATAAAAATAAAGAAACACATTGGATCCGCTGTTTGTCTTTACTTGTATCAAAATGTTCCTTACAGGAATAATCCTCCAGTGAAGTTTTAGACCAAAAAGAAACTGTTAATTTACTTTTGGAAAACAAAATAAAGATAGCAGACTCCAGTCCAAGAAAGGAGAGAAAGCAGGTAAAACAATATCTTGACTGACATGTGCACCAGGTTAGGTAAAGAAGCTAGCAGGATCTAATGGAATTCAGTAAAAATGAGGCCAAGCTCTGTACCTGGAAGACAGAGCCTGCAGGGATGCAGGGTGAGGCTAGTGGGACCAAGGAGCAGTACTGGAATATGGCCATCGGCCCATGACCTGAGCAGGTGCCAGTCATGCACATAGGCAGCATCTAGGGCTATTTAGGGCCATCTTGAGAGGCATCAGTTGGAGTGTAGTGGATCCCTCTTTAATCAGCAGTTATTAAACCTCATTTGGACAAGGCATAATTTTGGACTCCCACTCCGCAAAACAAGTGTGTACATCAAGTTTATTTTCAAATATGGTAGAATTTCATTTTTCTTTTACTGAGAGCAACAGTAAACAGCTTTTGAGGAACTGAATTCATAATGTTTTTACAAGTAAGTAGCAGCATGTAGTCTATTCAAGCTTTAGTCAATGAAAATCAGCTATAATGTTCCCCTAGGTTCCTTTTGAAGCTCTGGTTTTAAGAGACCAAGATACTCAACAATCAAGCATCCTTGCCTTGACCAAGAATGATCCTTCTCTCAACCACACACACACACAACCATAGGTTATGGAAGTCTGAATACATAATGTATGCATTTGTATGTAAAGGTATGTATTTAATAGAAATAGTAATTGATAACTTCTAAGCTTTAATTTCTGAATAGAATGGTTTTATTTGTTTGTTTGTGGGGTTTTTTTTTGGCAGTTAGATCTTTCCTCTCGAAGTACTCATCTAGAAGTAAGAGACCATAAACCTAAGGAAATTCAGTTATGATAAGGTGGCTTTTTCTATGCAAATATATATTAATTCAGGGAAAATGTTACCTGGAAGTTAGCAGAACATTTTATCTTCTAATTATTCCAGCCTTCTCAGAAGAAGAATAGCAGAAGTTCAGTCAAATCAGAAAAAACGCGGCAAAGGGTTTTCTTACAGCATACCAGGGACCTGAATGTAATGACTCACAGAAACATTATAGATTTACTGACCATATCTTTTCATACACCTGTTTTTCAGTGCCAAATATATAGCATACAACAGTAAGAGGAAATTAAGTATCTGTGTTATATTTACAAATGGAATTTTCATCATACAATGTAAAACACAAAAGAGACCCCTAATTAAAACTATACCAAACCCCTTTCAGAACTAAGTATTCATTCTGACTCTGCTTAGTCCTTCACTTCCTGCACCACAGGACAGCTATGAGATTGCCAGAATGTCTGCAGCAGTGTCAAAGAGCAATCAGCTAGTGATAGATTAGTATATCATAAGACATATGTTTTTAATATCACTGTTAAAAAGCCTTAGGCTTTTCAATGGCTTGACAGTGCAGGGTCTCAGACCTGGCTTGGCTGACCTTGGCCCTTTTTCTGTTTTAGTTTGACTTAACAAGGACCTGGTGGCCATTGCCAAACACATTGAAGATGCATCTCTGTAAGTGCTGTATCAGATGAGACCTTCCAGGGAGGCTCAGTATGGCCAGGAAGTCCCTTAACATCCTCAAATGTGGGAGGAGGTGATCATACAATTTCCAGACTTCAGCTGGCAAGCACTGAGAAAGAATCAGGATGTGACATAAAAATGCAAAGAGACAAATTTCAGTCTATCTGGGACTGAGAGGAACACCCAGAATATGCATCATCATTCTCCCAGTGAAGATCACAAGAGGCTGGAATTTATTCTCACCCATCCTTCATCCCCAGTCTTTCCACAGGGAACCTGAACAATTAGCCTTAGGACTTTGAGAGTTGTTGGAAAGGTGAACCAAACAGCAGACACAAGGGGTAGAAAGTACAAAGTTTCTGTATGACAATGTTAACTGTTATTGAGATTTTTCTCTTTTACAGAGATAATTTTGAATTGTATTATGCTGCTGAAACAATGTGACTAATGGCATAGTCTTGATTCTATGTATATAGTTCTCTTTTGCTCATTACAAGGTTTTGAGTGAAACATTAGATTCTACTATTCTGTCCCTTAGACACATAAAACATGCTTCCAGGCACAATTACAGATGTTTCTTCTGTTTCCATGACTGGACAAATTATTCTCAGCTGATATAAGAGTAAAGAAAACTTCTTCTCCTACACCCCCCTTTCATTTAAAAATTTAAATGTTTATTTTTTTTTATTAAATACATTTTTAAAAATAATATATTATATGGTAATAATATTAAAATAACTCATAGAAAAACTCTACTTCCTTTTTTTTACTTATTATTCCCCCAACTACTTCCAAGAGCCCCATAAGCAGATGTAGAACTCAAGAGTGCTATGTTTGTAGCACTTCATAAGACCGTTTCTAGAGAAAGTAGATCTTGAACATCTAAAGTAGTCTTACCAAAATGAAGAGGTTCTTGTTAAGAATTATTAAATCCCATTATAGTGGGCAGTTATTACAGTTAAAAAATATATATGAAGCAAATTCTGACCACATAATTCAAGCTGTTTAATTCTATTTTTTTAAATACTTCTGTATCCATTGGAAGTCAAAGATATAAAAGAATTAAACAAGTGGGGCTTGGCTTTTTATTTAACTCTATTCAGGCCTAACTATAACAAGGTAGATTGTTTACCAATATGAATGAGGTTTAGAAAAATACAATTTATTTGTCTACTTACTGATACACTGAAAAGTGGTTTCAAATAAAATCCAAAAATTCTGGTCATGAAAAAGTACTTAAACAGGAGACATCACAAAATGTACATTAAGAAAAGCGTACATGTGAAAAAGAAAACATTTTGTCATTATATTCCATAACCTTACTCCAGGTTTCCCTAGTCCTGCAAAACAAACTGCTGTGTTTGTAAGCCTGTGTCCCCTAATTCCCTATAGCTACTATTACAATTGTTCGTATTTCAATTATTTATTAAAAACTTCATCACAAAGCATTTGGCCATGATGCAGAGAGTCATTTTGTTTTTAGTTTGAACAGTAATCACTCATGTCTGTGCAGTTAAAGTAGAGTGTTTCAGTTTTACATCTCTCACACAAGGGAACACTAAATGTGGCTCTTTCATTAGTGATCAAAAATAAACTATAGCAATAAACAGGAAAGCACTTTCAACAGTGTTACAGTGTTACAGTATCAGCTGTACTGTTATCACATGCACAAAGCATAAGGGGCCTATAGCAGTCAGCTATACAGTGCTGGGTGAAAAGAGAAAGTGAGAAATTACACCTGAGCAATAATTGGTTTTGCACTTCTTAGTCTCACTGCTACACTACTTGACCTCATTTGGAAAGATATCCCATTTGGGTTTTTTTGCCGGGTTTTTTAGTTGTTGTTGTCAAGTTTTAATTTAACACCTGATAATTCATCAGTTCTATTTCTGTCTTTAGCACTATATACATAATGCTCAAGAAAATAGGTATTCTGGTCATTTAATATTATTTCAAATGACACCACATTACACACTTTTATATCCCTTTATTTTTACACATTAGGATAAAAAAATAGCTCATCTGTCTTAACAAATGTATTCTGCTCCTTCGTGTTTTGAATAACCTTAGGGCTGACCCCATAATGTGGATTTCCTTCCAATTTCTCTGCTAGCCAAGTCCCTCTAGAAAAGCCTGAGAGAGCTAGCACTCAGAATACATGACTTTTCATCTTTTATGACTTTAAGATACAGGTTCAGCAGTTTTGTGCAAATATTTCTTAAATAACTCAATTGGAAACAAAATCTTTTTATTTCAATCCAATTTCTAGTTCCCCTTTACTACAGTTTTTACCACAGGAGATACATTTCTCCACAATTTTAGGTAATAATACCTTATTATATAGGATCATAGTGGAGCAGATAAAAACATAGAAACATAGAATCATGGAATCATAGGGGTTGGAAGGTATCTCTGAAGATCATCAAATCCAAGCCCCTTGCTGCAGCAGGAACATCTAGGGCAGATCACACAGAAATGTATTCAAACGGGTCTTGAAAGTCTCCTGAGAAGACTCCATAAACTCTTCTGGTAGCCTGTTCCAGTGCTCTTTAACCATCACAGTAAATAAGTTTTTCCTCATGTTGAGGTGGAACTTCCTGTGTTGCAACTTGGTACTGTTTCCCCTCGTCCTATCACAAGGCACCACTGAAAAGAGATTGGCCCATTCTTGACATTCACCCTTCAAATATTTAGAGACATTAATAAGGTCCCCTCTTACTCTTCTTGTTTCAAGAGTCAACAGTCCCAGGTTTCTTAGCCTTTCCTAATATGACAGATTTTCCAGAACTTTAATCGTCCTTGCAGCCCTGTGTTGAACTCTTTCCAGCATATCCCTATCCCTCTAGAACTGGGGAGCCCAGACCTGGAAACAATACTCTAGATGTGGTCTTATGAAAGCAGAGTGGAGGGGGAGGAAAATCTTCCTTGACCTGCTGGCTACACAGTTTTTAATACATCCCAAGATACTATTGGCGCTCTAGACCACAAGGGCACATTGCTGTCCCATAGATAACTTGTTGTCCACCAGGAATCCAAGGTCCTTCACCATGGGAGTGCTTTCTAGCAGATCAACTCCTAATCTATACTGGGGAATGTTTTTTTTTCTCCCTAGGTGCAAAACAATGTTTATTCTTGTAGAACCTCATTAGGTTCCTCTTTTCCCAGCTCTCCAGTCTGTCTAGATCTCACTGAATGGCCACACAGCCTTCACGTGTATCAGCCAATCCTCTCAGCTTCATGTAATCAGCAAACTTGCTGAGGATGCACTCTGTCCCCTCATCCAGATCATTGAAGAAGATGTTGAATAAGACCGGGCCCAGTATTGACCCCCGGGGAACACTACTAGTCACAGATCTCCAACTGGACTCTGCGTCATTGATCCTAAACCTCTGGGTTCTATTGTTTAGCCTGGTCTCAATATATTTTACTGTCCCCTCATCTAACTTACACTTCCTGAACTTCTCCACAAGGATATTTTGAGAGACAGTGTCAAAAGCCTTGCTAAAGTTGTCAAAGAAGACAACATCCACTGGTCTCCCTGCATCTATCCATTCTGTCACATCATCACAGAAGGCTATTAGATTAGTCAGACATGATTTTCCCTTGTTGAATCCATGCTGGCTACTCCTGATAACTTTCTTTTCTTCCATGTTCTTAGAGATGAACCCCAGAATGAGCTGCTCCATCATCTTTCCAGGGATGGAGGTGAGGCTGACCAGTCTGTAGTTACCCTGGTCCTGTTCCTTACCCTTCTTGAAATTTTCAGTGATATTAGCTATTCTCCAGTCCTCAGGCACTTATCCTGTTTTCCAGATTTTTCAAAGGTATGGACCTGCAGCCCATGATGGATCACAGTGAAGTAGATGTGGACCTGCAAGAGGTGAAGGATCATGGTGGAGCAGATACATACTTGGAGCCCATGGAGGACCCCATGCCAAAACACGGCTACACCCTAAGAAGGCCATGACTCTGTGGTAAGTCTACACTGGAGAGGTCTGCTCCTGAAAGACTGCATCCTATGTAAGGGACTCATGCAGAAGCAGTTAGTGAAGAACTGCAACCCATGGGAGGGACTCACTTAAAAGTAGGTCGTGAAGGACTGTCTCTTGTGGGAGGAACTCTATGGTGGAGCAGAGAAAGAGTGTGAGGAGTCTTCTGCCCTGAGGAGGAAGGAGTGACAGAAACAACATGTGATGAACTGACTGCAGCCCCCATTCCCAATCTCCCTGCACTGCTGTGGTGGGGAGGATGTAGAGAAATGAGGATCAAAGTAAATTGAGCCTGGGAAGAAAGGAGAGGTGCAGGTAGGTGTTCTTAAGGTATTTTTACATCTTTTTATCCTGCTCTGATCTCTGATTTATTTAGTAACTTCCCCCCCCCCATGTCAAGTCTGTTTTGCCTGTGACCATAATTGGTGAGTGATTCTTCCTTGTCCAGACCCACAAAGTTTTCACTGTATTTTCTCCTCCCCAACCTGCCATGGGTGGAGAATGAGTGAACATGGTGCTTAGTTGCCACCTGGGCTTAAACCATGACAAACTTGCAGAAGTACAAAATAATGACTGATGTTTGAAAGTGTTCTTCTGAAATGTAAGAAACCTACTAGTAAATGGTGATGCAAGGTTAGTCACTGCAGATAAAGAGATATTTTTATAATCCAGATTTTAAACACCCATCATCTTATGGTTACTGAAATTATAGTTAATTTTAGAACTGCATTCTTCCTTGAAAAATAATTATCTGATTTCCTCTCCAGTATTCAGAAGAACCTTTTAGGAATAAATTCAAGAAAGTATGTCTCTGTTCTCTTTTCTGCCAGATCTTGAAAATCTGGAGTATTTTAAAAATTTGAAAAGTTAATGGAGAAGCCAAGCACAAGACAAAGCTATAAGAACAAGAGTGTTTGGATGTTCTGCAAGGTACACATTTTTCTTTCTTTTTCTTCTTTTCCTTTTTCTTCTCCTTTTTCTTTTGCTTTTGCTTTTCCTTTTTCTTTCTCATTTCCTGTTCCTTTTTCTTTTTCTTTTCTTTTCCTTTCTTTTACCTTTTCCTTTTCTATTCAGTTTTTATACAGTTCTCCAGAAATTTCATTTATCCTTTTTAGATTCCAGTAAATGCAAAACACTTCAGAGTCCTACATTTTTCTTTGCCTGTACAGTAATTTCTGTGTTCTGTTATGCAAACTAACAAGCACCAATTATTTAAAACATTTCCTCATAGCAACACTTGCAGTCTATAAATTAAAGGCATTGAATTCTCAGGAGTATTTTTAATAATGCTTTGATTATTCTTTTTCAGGCTATACTTTAGTTGTCAAGGTTGTGTAAGAAGGACAAATGACTCAATAAGTGAGATTTTACGTCAATCAAGTGCTTACACTTATAAATATAATATTTATTATAAAGATTATAGATAAATAGATTTATAGATAGATACATAATACACTTATATTCCTATGTAGATATAATAGATTATATTTAAAAAAGGAAAAAAAAAGTATTAAAAGAAAATAAAATTAATTAAAAGGAGAAAAAAACACAGTTATACAGAAGCTTACATTCCTTCCTTAAAAGTAGCTTAACTGTCCAAACTCTCACAAGCTCCTCAGTTACTTTAGAAACATAAGACATACCCTTGGAAATAGCTTGTGAACTTTTCAAGCTACATAATGTCCTGGAAATGTACATTGAATCAATTAATTCATAGAATCACAGTGGAATTCTTTGGAAATCCTTTATATAAGGGAGTAAGCTTCTAATTTTGATATGCAAAAACTGCATTTTGAAGAATCTTGTTCTCAACACCTGAGGGACATGTTTTAGAAGGTGAACTGCAAAGGTAGAAATAGCCAAAAAAGAAAGTTATTAACCAATATTAAATCTTAGTCAAAGTCAATCCAAAGCTAAATTGTCTTGCCAAAACCTTCCGGAAAATCCACAGTATTTTTTCTCAGGTAATATTTAGAGAACATAAAGAGAAGCTTGGTCTACAAGAAATTTGAGTATTAAACTGTACTCATTAAACACCCATTAAATCTTTCCTACATCTGCTTTACACCTGTCGAGAGCCGATGCCAAGGGGGCTACCGGCTGTCAGGTGCTTCCACAACTTCCCCCTCAATTTGGAGGGGTTGTTGAATGAGCCCGAGAGTCACACGTGGCGTTTGACTCTCACAGAGGAACGGCCACTGTGGGACCATGTTTTAGAGTGGTAGTTAGAATGTACCCCCACCAGGCCCACAAACCAATGTTTAGTTTACGAGTGTATAGAAATTGAATAGAAAAGGAAAAGGAAAAGGTAAAGGAAAGGAAAGGGAAAAAAAAAAAAAAAGGAAAAGAGAAAGAAAAAGGAAAAGAGAAAGAAAAAGGAAAAGCAAAAGAAAAAGGAAAAAAAAAAAAGGAAAAGAAGAAAAAGAAAGAAAGAAAAATAACCTGTTTATTATGAGTTAACACAAACTGTGTTATGGGGTGGTTTAGGGATGAAGTGGGATGAGGTTTAGGGAAAATGTAAAAATGGCAAATGGCTACCAGGGATGTATCAGGGAAGTAAGGTGTCCTCTAGGGAGGTCGTGCAAAAAAGTGCTGTGCCCTTAGGGTGTTCTCCCCGAGAGAGGGTTGTGGATCAAAGGAGAGGGAAGGAGGAGCTGAGTCCGGCAGGACAGTTAGAGTGTATGAGAGTGTGTGTGTGTGCGCGTTCACCCTTCCGTAGGGTGTGGCTCCTGGGATGCGGCTTCTCCAGCTGGCAGTGCTCGGCAGCAGGTCCGTAGGGGCGGCTTCCCGGTACCGGGGTCGGCCGGCCAGCAGCAGCGGCAGGCGGACCGGGCAGGCTCCAGTCCCGGGGCAGAGCGGCAGGCAGAGCGGGCAGGCAGCTACGGCGGGATCTCGAAATCCGTGGTTTCGGGGGAGCAGCCCCTCGTGGTTCGGCAGCGGCGGCAGCAGCAAAACGCGGGGGGGTGGGGGCTCCGGCCCCGACGGCTGCGGGAAGGACCCGGTGCTCCAAGGGTCAGAATCCCGGCACACTCGCTGTTACTGCTCAGGCTGGATCCCCGGGCAGGCAGGCAGGCAGGAAGGCAGGTGAGCAGGCAGGCAGGGTCTGAGAGCCAGGCTCCGCAACAGGGGGGTGTCCCACGCAGGAAGCATCCGAGCAGGCCTCGGTCCCACCTGCTGCACTCGCCACCTTTTATGCCCCCGTGACCCACCTGTCCAGCCAGTGTCACTGTCCAGAGCCAATTGGCATCCAAGAGTCCCAAGTTAGGGCAGTAATTAGCAGGGCCAATGCATAACTTGTTGCTCATCCTTCCTGCCTTGTACCACATCTGTTGTTTTGCTTTTGTTTGTTCTTGAGCAGCAGGCCTGGTTTTCCTCCATTAGCTGGGAATAATCAGCAGAAGGCCTTGGCTGACTTATGTGGGGAATAAGAACAAGAACCATTTCCCACATCTCTCTCTGTGGTTTTTAAGGCAGCAGGTTGTAATTTGAAGTTTTATGTTCATTATTATATGTTTTATGTTCATTGTTATATCTAGATTCCTGCCCAAATCCTTCAATCCTTCTCCTCCTCATTTGATCCTTCCTCTCCTCAGGTGTTTAATACATGTCAAAATGAGGGAGCAATTCCCAAACATTATATGCAATAATATGTATGTCTTACAATCCGGCGTGAACTACTAACGATTACTAATTTTAACAAACAAGTAATACACTAGCTACACACAGGTACAAGATTAGGAATAGAATAATTGCAGCTATTATAACATAAACACAGTCCCCAGTTCTGTCGAAAAAGGAAAACAGACCATTTAGGAAATTCCCAAATTTGAACTGAGTTTTTTGTCACTTCAGTGAGTTCTTTAACAATGTTCTTAAATATTCCCATTCAATACAATATATTGCAAACAACAACAAAGGCAAGCACGTAAGGAGACAATGTTACAGAGTACCCTGTTTAGACTACGGGGTGATCAGTCGCATAGCAGTCACAAAGTAACTCCTCTGGAGTCCGGTAGCAGGTTGATCAGACCTGATACTGTTACCGGGATGTCTCTATCTCATTAAGTTGTCAGACTTGCAATATATTAACTAACTTCATTAGACACAAGTAACCAGAAATACAAACACACACACAAAAAACAACCAACCAACCAAAAACAACAAAAATGAAGCACTGATTTACTCAACATGAATTATCCATTTTGTACTGATTTTATGTTGTTTGTAATTTGAATCAGATGCAACCCATGTATTTGAATTAATTGGAGTTTGTAAGGTAAGTTTGACCTTACCAATATTTGGCTGGTTTGCCAGAACAGTTTGTCCAGGGTGGAGAGGAGTTTTAGATTTTTTTGAAAAAACTTTTGTTTTCTCTGTGATCTTGAGTGAGTAACTCAGGGAAAAAAACATTCAGGCGGGGTCACCCATTAACCCCCAACCTATTGTTTATGGTAGTGATTGCATACTTTAATCTTTTATCCCATTTTGAGTCCTGTGGGTTAATTAGGCATTTAATTAACCCATTAATGTGCTCTAGTATCCCATTAGCTTGTGGTTAGTATGGGACATGAAATGTCCATTTAATACCTTCCCTTTTAGCATACTGTTTTAAGAGATTTGAGGTGAAGCCAGTTCCATTGTCAGATTGAATATTTGTGGGTTTAGGCAGAACCCCAAATACCTTTGCTAAAAAGCAAACTGTATTTTCTCCATTTGTCTTAGAAACGACTTCAGCACAGGTGAATCCTAATACCACCTCCACAATCACGATGATGTATTGTTTGTTTCCTGATCTTCAGAAGGGATTGATGTAGTCTACATGCCATGTGGAACCACAAGGTTTCCCTTCCCTGATATGCAGACTGTCAGTTGTTAAGGGATGTTCCATAAGCCTGATTTTGCAAAGATCACATGAAGAAATTAATGTTTTGCACTGCTCACGGATGACAGACCACCCACGGGTTTGCGCCTCTTGTATAAATCGAAGACTCCTGAATGGCCTCTTTTACAGTGAAGCCATTCAACCAATCTTTTCCATTCCTGATTTTCGCCTTCTGTAATAGCTGGTTGGATTTCCTTCACATCGATTCTAGCTAGCTGATAACATAGTTATTCCACTTACTAGCTTCATCCTTTAAAGCAGTTTGGTGAGAAGGTATCCATCCTACATGAAAATTAGGATTCTCTTTAGCAGTTTTCAGTATTCGTTGCCATTTCTCTTCATGCCAAACAGGCACCCTGTAAGTTTCCCAGTTATTACTTACCCAGGAAGTAATCCATTCCACACAGCCCTTAAAGACAGCAAAGGAATCTGTGTAAAAGGACACAGCATCCTTGGAGGTTTTTTCTTTTACAAAAACATTGAGAACAGCATCCAATTCTCCCACCTGGGTGCTGCCTTTATCTTGGTTTATTATTTGTTTGCCTGTGGAAATTTTAACTGCAGCAGATTTGAACCACCAGGTTTTTCCTTCTCTCTGGGACTAAGCATCTGTAAACCAAGCATTAACTATTTCAGTTTTATATTCTGGGACTTCTTTAATAAGACTGGGAACTTTCATTATTAAATCTTTTTCATTTGTAGATTCAATTTGTTCCTGATTTTTAGTTGTTTGTCTGGGCCTTCTTCAAGTTGGAAAAGTCCTGAATAGTATTCAATTTGGCTGTACCATTTCCTGATTGTGCCTTTTTAGGGTATTTCTTCTGGAGGAGCTTTTCCAGACAGTACTTGGTTAACTACCTTGAAAAGGCCTGGAAGGTCTACCTTTTGTGTTTTAATCATCTTACTGACTTCTTTCAGTGCTGTACACACTGAAACCAATCCCTCTTCCTGAATAGAATATTGTTTTTCTAAATCTCTAAATGATTAAGAATAGAAATTCATTGGTTGAGTACTCCCTTTGGGTCCATGTTGCCAAAAGTGATATGATAAGGCACAAGCTGAGAATCCCCACTCTATTACTATTGGATCCTCTGGGAGGAAAGGTCCCAGAGTCTGGTATGTCTGTGCCGCCAATACTAATAGTTCAAGGGCCTCATCATGAGACTGATCCCATTCCCAGTGATGACTCGTTTTCAATCAGTCAAAAAGAGGATGTGCTATGATAGATAAATCTGGGATATGCTTTCTCCAGTGCTGAAGGGTTCCTAGTATTTCCTGCATTTCCTTTTTATTAGAGGGTACCTTTATCTCTCTCAGGTGAGACAATATATTAGAAGGAATATTCCAGGTTCCCCCTTTCCACCTTATTCCCAGAAAGTTTGCCTCTTGGGAACGTGGCTGCCATTTTTCTTCAGGGACTTCTATTTGTATGCCTGTTAAATGCTTATTTATAGGATCATAAACTGCCTTTAGCTCCTCCTAAGTCTGGCCCCCAATCAGCACATTGTCAATGTACTGATAGACTTTAACTTTGAAATTATTTTTGATATCTGGAATGTTTTCCAGCTCACATGCAAGTGCGTGATGGGCCAGTGTGGGTGAGTGTTTATATTCCTGGGGCAGCCTTGTGAAAGTGTACTGTACCTCATCCGAAGTGAAGGCAAAATATTTTTGTTCCTCAGGATCAACAGGAATTTGAAAGAACATATCCTTCACATCCAGTGAAGCCAGCACTGGGTGTGCTACTTCCTGGATTTTTAGTACCAAGTCAGCATGTTAGGTACTGTGGCTGTGAGTGTATCTGTATTAGCATTCAATTTTCTGTAATCAACTGTCTTACAGGCCAGATCAGAGAGTTAAATGGTGAATGACAGGGCATAATAATGACTTTATTTTAGATCAGAAATCACCTCTTTAATGCCTTCCTTAGCAGTAATATGAATAGAATATTTTCTCACATTTTTGATCCTGCTTTGTGGCAGGCAGGGAGCACGTTGTAGCAATCTCAGCTTTAGTGTGGGTGTGCCAAAATTCCAATAGTGAATGTTTTCATCTTTCCACACTCGGCCCATGAGAACATCCATTCCTAAAAAATTGTAAGGAATGTCACCCACAAACATTTTGGTCCAAATTAATTCTTCTCCTGGGAATTTTAAAGAAACTTTACCTGTTCTTTGTAAAGTGGAGTTACCAGATGCACCACTTACAAATATTGGCTTCAAAGACAAATTAGTGCCACATTTTTTAGCCACATCAGCTTTTAGTGTAGAAATTTGTGCTCCTGTGTCTACCACAAATGTTACAAGATAACGGTTTGACCCAACAGCACAGGTGAGCTCCAAGTTCCCATTTTTATTTTGAACTAATCTTAGTACATTTTGCCAATATTTTGAAAGATTGAAAATTTTAGTGCCTGATTGTTCATTATTTTTCTGCCAATAATTTTTGCTTTATGTATTGGGATTTTGTTTTTTCTCCTCCTCTTTCTTTCTTTTTGTTTTTCTTTTTATTGACAGAAGGAAGGTTATTTAGTTTCTTGACTTATTGGATCTTCCTCTGGAATTAGACCTTGAATTCAACCTTCTAGACCAGTTCTCTACCAGTGTTTTTAGGTGATTGTAGGAAAAATTCTGAGCCAAAACCGCAGGTGGGATGCCCATACGCCTGGCTTCCTCTTTAAGCTTATTGTATGGCCCCATGTCACCCTGAGTTGAAGCATCTTTTTTTTCAGGATGTTGGTCTTTAAGTGTGCTGTTTGGCTTTCTGTTCCATTTACCTCTGTTCATGAGTGTCCAGACACCTCATGATTCCTTTCGCTGCTGAGGAGGAGAAGGGTGTGGGGTGGCACAGAAGCCACATCAGCATATGAGGGCTGAGTGACTTGCCTGACCACAGGAGGCTTGCGAGAATTTTCAGGTTCAGGTGCACTATAAGTCCTGCTATAATCTCTGGTCAAATCAGACCAGGTTTACCCTCTGCTATCTCCCTTTCGATTTTAGCTTTAATTTGGATGGTCACATTTTTAAGTGACTCAAGGAGTCCCCTGATTAAAGCATTCATTTTGTCTGGATTCACTCAGAGATTCATAGGACCATCATCTTTCGGCATCAAGTCTTGTTCATAAATCATTTGTATTGCAGCAGCCTTTTGGACATTTTCCAGAAGATTAGAGTGGTCCCTTCGCAGGACACTCATCTCTCCCCTAGAAATGGGTTCAATTGAGCCAACATTATAAGCAGCCAGCTGAGTTAGGGTCCATGGGTAAGTCAGAAATCCAGTTGTTAAAATAATTCTGGGTCCCCAGTACCCTGTGGCCTCATCTTCACATAGCATGATTTTGTCTCCTCCTGAGAGGGACACTCTAATAACATATTCAGTGTCTGTCTCAGACTGAAGCCTGTTATATTGTTTTTTAAGCTTTGTCAATTATATTGATGTGTAAGACGTTTCTTTATGTGTCACTGTTCTTTTACCAGTATCTTTTTAATCAGAAAACTTGGTTGGCACAACTGGGCTCAGGAGTTTATGTTCCACTCTCCCCTTTTCCTCATCTTCAGAACTAGTATAGTGAGAAGATGAATGAGCTAAGGCCCTTTACACAACTGTGGAGAGTTGGTAGAGTTTTTTCTCCAATTTGTCAAACCTTTTGGTGCCATGTATTATAAAAGTATTGACTACTTGCAGCATCTTTGATGAATCTGTCTCCATTCTTTCCTCCTGCTTCTCCTTGGCTGGAGCTGAGGGAGAGAGAGGCTGTGCAGGGGCTTGCTACTTTTGCAGCTGTGACTTTGTTTTTAAGATGGAAGGGTGGAGTTTTCCTGTTCTGGGATGGAAACTCATGTTTCTTAGCTGACTGCTTGGGGGAGAGAACCTGCTTAGAGTTTACAGGCTTGCATTTTTTTTAGTGTGTTAAGGTCGTCCAGGATCTCGGTGCCCTGGCTACTGGAATCTGAGGAATCCTCGTAACTTACAAATTCCCCAAATTCATCATCTGACCAAGACAGGGTAGCATTGTTGGTTATTGTTGTTTTTTTTTTTTTTCTTTTCCTACTTTCTGAACTCTTTAACCTTTTGCTGTAACTCTTGATTCTCTTGCTGTAACCCTTCACTCTTTGCTGCAGCTCTGCAACTTTTTGCTGTAACCTCTCCTTTGCTTGCCACACAACCATCACCAGGATGAAGAAACTATGGGCATTAAAGCAATCAAGCCCATGTTTCTTAATCTGACTTTTAGCCTCTTTAGACAGAGGAGTACCATTTTCCAAAGCTGTGAGCTCATTTGTAATGCTACTGAGGTCTCCCCCCATGAAGACATCATAAACTAATTTATAACGATCCTTGTTTATGGTGTACTTATGCCTTTTAAGGTGCTCCCAAAAGGGACGCACAAACATACATTTTTGCAATTCCTCTGTAAAATCGGGGAACAGCAAAAATGGCCTTTCCTGATCTTCAGTGCTTTCTGCACAAATCTCATTGTCTGAACTCTCAGCATTTATATAATTTATATCATTTATATCCACCTTTTTCTTTGGTAATATTTAGAGAAGGTAGAGAGAAGCTTGGTTTACAATAAATTTAAGTATTGAACTGTACTCCTGAAACACCCATTAAATCTTTCCTATATCTGCTTTACCCCTTTTCTGGACAGTATTCGGAGGTTAAATTTCCCAGGCATTATAATGGCACATTTCTTCAACGCTATCCCAGTCATGTGGGAAGTGAAAAACTTGTGCCTAAAATGAACAGAAACCTATCTAAAACTTTTTAATTCCATAATGTTTTTGAGCCAACAGCATTGTCTCAGCACACCTGACAAATACTAATAACCAAATATTATTTAAACTTCATACAGTTCTGCTGTACCTTTTTAGATGGCTGGAAAAGGAAATTATTGTGTCTCCCTTTTCTGTAAGACATCTGGTAGTTAAAGTACATTAGAGGTAGGATTCTGTGCCTATCTGAGTGCCTTAACCAGACAAAGCAACATTGATCTTGAGATTCATATAATTGCATGTGAGGCATATTGACACCTCAAATTGGTTCATTTTAAACTTAAATCCTTTACAGATTGCTACTGTATGGTCACACAAAAAGCAAAGCTTCACAGCTCTTGAGCCTTAGCATGGTACTTTCTTTACTGTTATATTTTATTTTTATGTATGTTTGTATGCATTTATTTATAAGGACTGAATCATGCATTCCTACTGCCTATGAGGACATCAGTGCCAGCCACAGTGATGCTATAGGATGTCAGTCTTGCTCTCCACCACAGTCATGCTCTGCCTAGCCAGGTGTCCCACTGGTCTCAGCCTCTCAGCCTCCAGAGAACTGCTTGATGATCTGGACTGGGGCTATCCCTGGCTGCACCCCAGTCTGCCCTACTCCTTGGCTAAGGGCAGAGGGATGGGCCCCAGCTGGCCAGGTCCTGCCCTGCTACCCTCACTCCCAGGAATCCACCTCCATTCTAAGGTCCTAAAGCAAAGTGAAATGCCTAGTAATAACTTAAAATAAATAATTTTTTTAAAAGATAATAAATTTTTTTAATCAGAATTTATCTATTTCTGAATAAGTGAATAAATATTTCATTTGTTTAAAATCAACATATCCCTTGAGAAAGAGTTCCCATTTCTAATTATAGTTCATAATCTGAGTAAATAAAAACTGTTTCCAAGTCTGCCTATATAAATTCTCAATAGTTTCCTGTGTTTTTGTTATTGCTACTGATGAAAATTGTGGAAGTAAGATTTTTTAACCAGCAAAAGCATGTAGAAAAAGTCTATGTCAAATTGGTATCAGAGAAAGTAGTATTTGAAAGGTTAGTTTGTTATCACATCACTATTTTTGACAATACACTGTCACTCCCTACCAAAAAAATTAACAACAACAAAAAAAATAGGGAAAGAAATACAGATTAAAGAAACTAGTTAAACAACACTACTAGCTGATTCCATTAATTGGATTGGTCCAAGAGGAGATAGTTTGAATTAAAAATAGCAACAGAAGGCAAATTCAAAAAGGAAATACAAAATAATTTGAGGACTAAGATGCTACCAACTATATGTAATTCATAAGAAGGAAAAATATGACCCTGAATATTTTGAAGGTATTTTTATATAGGTGAATTTTTAGACACATATACACCTTTCGATAGGCTATTTCAAACTCTTTTAGAGTAAAAAGTCAAGTAAAATAAACCTCAGTGTATGGCTGCATTGGATTGGATCTGAACATACTATGTTCTATCACCTTTGTATCTGGTGCTAACACGGTATGTCATGAACATGTTTGTACTAAATGTAAACTACATTTTGGAAAATTTTGGTATGCAACTTTTGATATTTTTTTTTTATTTTATTTTTTTTTTAATACCAGATTTTGCTTTGTGTGTCCTTGAGCATTTTCAGCAGAACTATTTGTGGATTTGACACAAAATAACAAGTAGTTTTTTTCCTAGTTCTTCTGAAATTTTAAATATTAGCAAAAGAAGAGGAAATCCAGAAAATGGTCAGCTTTTCTTATAACATCAGCTGTACAGTTTCAGTGCTTATTCTTACACAAGCACCTGGACAAGAAGGATCAATTGGCCAAGGTAAATTTTGTGAGATTCAATAAGGCCAGTTGGCGGGTTCTGCATAGTCACAACAACCTTGTGAAACGCTTCAGGCTTGGGGAAGAGTGGCTGGAAAGCTTCCAAGAGGAAAAGGACCTGGGGGCACTGGTGGACAGCTGACTGAATATGAGCCGGCAGTGTGCCCAGGTGGCCAAGGAGGCCTATAGCCTCCTGGCCTGTATCAGTAATAGTGTGGCCAGCAGAACTAGGGAAGGGATTGCTCCCCTGTACTCGGCACTGGTGAGGCTGCATCTCTAGTACTGTGTTCAGTTCTGAGACCCTCGCTATAAGAAGGATATTAAGTTGATGGAGTGTGTACACAGAGAGCAACCAAACTAGTGAAGGGTCTAGAGAACAGGTCCTTGGAGAAGTGGCTGAGAGGACTGGGATGGTTTGGTTTGGAGAAGAGGAGGCTGAGGGGAGACTTCATTGCTCTCTACAGCTACCTAAAAAGAGGTTGCAGTGAAGCAGGGGTTGGACACTTCTCCCAGGTGAATAATGATAGAACTAGAGGAAATGGGAAATGAATAAGAAATCTCTCTAAATGCAGAGGAGTAATTTGGTTTTCACTAACAGTGGTGTTAGTGTCCATTATATTGTGCTGATATTTGCATTAATAGAGAGGAGGTCTGCTAAAAGGTACATATGAATGGAATTGGAATTTAAATTTATAGGCAAAAAAAAATAACTTCATGTTATAAACAAAATTTCCATATATTCCATTTCACAGAATCAGAGAATTACAGAAACATCATGGTTAGAGAAGACCTCTAAGACCACCTAGTCCAAACATCCATTTGTAGGTAGAAGGGGAAACAACACAACCCACCCAAACAAACAAAGACAAAATTGCCCCCCTAAAAAAATAAACAACACAAAAAATAAACAACCACACACACACAAAAACCAAACCACAACAAAAAAACCCACGACCACACACCCCACAAAACCAACAATGCAGAACCCACAAATAACCCATCATGGTCATTACAGCATGCCCTGAAGTGCCACATCTACATGTTTCTTGAATACCTCCAGCAATGGTGAGTCAACAACCCGCCCTGGGCAGCCAATTCCAATACTTAACTACTCTTTCAGTAAAGCAATTATTCTTAATATCTAGTCTAAATCTCCCATAGTGCAACGTGTTTTGACTAATTATTTCTCTTTCTGAAGACAGATCCCTATGTAAGCTGTGTTTAAAATTTACTGTATAATTTCATAACATTATTCTTAAATGTGTCCACTATTTAGTAGATCCAAAATACCTGATCAGTTCTCAAGATCAATACTATCATGTGCTAGAGAAGTATAAAAATCTTTATATATACATCTCCCTCAGAGAACCATACGCTGAGTACATTATGCCGTTGACTGGATCTACTAATAGAATCACAGAATAATAGAATCATAGAATGTTTGAGGTTGGTAGAGACCTTTAAAAGTCATCTAGTCCAGCCCCACTACAGTGTGCAGGGAAGTTTTTAACTAGATTGGGTTGCTCAGAGCTTCCTCAAGCCTGACCTTGAATGTTCCCAGGGATGGGGCCTCCACCACTTCTCAGGGCAACCTGTTCCCTGTTTCACCACCCTCATAGTAAATAAGTTCTTCCTGATATCCAATCTGAATCCACCCTGCTCTCCTTTAAGGCCATTGCCCCATGTCCTATCACTGTACACACCTGTAACAGTCCCTCCCCAGCTTTCCTGTAGGCCTCCTTCATGTGCTGAAAGGCTGTTATCAGGTCTCTCTAGAGCCTCCTCTTCTCCAGGCTGAACTACCCCAGCTCTCTCAGCCTGTCTTAGCAGGAGAGGTGCTCCAGCCCTCTGATGAATTCTGTGGCCCTTCTCCGGACTTGCTGCATCAACACCACAGCCCTCTTGTGGTGAAGGCTCCAGAACTGGACACAGTATTCCAGGTAGGGTCTCACAAGAGCAGAGGGGAAGAATCACCTGGCTCAACATGCTGGTCACGCTTCTTTTGGTCCAGTCCAGGATGCAAACAGGGCTCTCTGGGCTTCAAGTGTACATTTTTTCTCATGTCAAACTTTTAATCCACCAGTACCCCCAAATCCCTTTCTGCCGGGCTGTTGTCCGTGGGAGGCAATAGGATTCTGCGTATTCCTGAACACATTTGTATATAATTGTATGTATTATTTCTTTTATCATTAGTATTTAATTAAAGCTGTCTAGTTTAGTTTTCAATCCAGAAAGTCTCTCTCCAAATTCTCTCTCTCCTTCCCTGCCAGGGTGGGAGGGGGAGAGGATCGAGATTATTGTTGCTGGTTTAGTTGCCAATCCTGAGTCAAACTGTGGCAGTAAGTACTACTATATTTTATATGAGATGGCTCAGCACCCTGTCAAACTGACACTTAAAACTGTCCAATGTGGGGGAATCTGCCACTTATCTTGGGAGACTATTCCAATGTTTGATTGTGCTCATGATGAAAAATTTACCCCTAGGGTTCAATCGGAATCTCCCCAGGAACGACTTGGGCCTTTTACCCCTTGTCTTCTCCATGTGACTCCTTGTAAATAAGGAGTCTCAATCTTCTTCTTAGCTACCCTTTATATACTGGAACACTGTAATAAGTTCTCCCTGAAACCTTCTTTTCTCAAGGGTGAACAAAACCAGTTTTCTCAGCCTCTGCTCATATGGCAGGTCCAACAATCCTCTGATCACCCTTGTGTCCCTTCTCTGGTCCCTCTCCAGCCTGTCCACATCCTTTTGGTAGAGCAGGGACCAAAACTGAACACAATACTCCAGGTGTGGTCTGACAAGTGCTGAGTAGAGCAGGATGATGACTTCTTTATCTCTGCTGGTGATGCCCTTGTTAATGCAACCCAGCATCCTGTTAACTTTCTTTGTCCCTGCAGCACACTGTTCACTCATGTTGAGCCTGTTATCCACCAAGACCCCTATGTCCCTTTCCACAGGGCTGCTCTCCAGCCAGGAGGATCCCAGTCTGAGTGGCACTACTGGGTTAAGTGTTCCTACATGCAAAACCTTGTGCTTCTCCCCATTGAACTTCATAAGGTTCCAGCTAGCCCACTCCTCCAGTCTTTCTAGGTCATCCTGAAGGGTGGTTCTTCCTTCTGGATTGCCAGCCTCTCCACTTATCTTGGTGTGATCAGTAGACTTCATCAGGGTGCTCTTGATCCCAACATCCAGGTCACTTATGAATATGTTAAACAGCATTGGGCCTAATATCAATCCCTGGGAGATCCCACTTGTGACTGGTTATCAGTTTGAGGAGGAGCTATTTACTGTCACCCTCTGGGTATGGTCTGTCAGCCAGTTCCCCAGCCACAACACAGACCACTTGTCAAGTCCGTACTGAGTCAGCTTCTCCAGGAGGAAGGTGCTGCTTACTTTCGGCAAGATATCAGATTTACACAGGCATATTAGTAGGATTGTATTTATTCATTTACTATCCTCAGATGCTTACAGTGAAAAAAAAAAAAAAAAAAAAAGACTGACCCTTTGAACTACTGAAAATATGATAAACAATCCATCATCATCAAAATGTCTTTCATCTCATTTTCTACTCTCACTCATTTTCTACTATTTATTCAAAACAATTCATTGTATATCAGTACTATAGATGAATATTATGTTTTACTCTTCAAGTAAATATACAACTGGATGGATTTTTCACTTGCAATTCTGTTAAAAATGTTCAGTACTTTTCCACAGTTTTCAGTGTGGTTGAACCCTATTCAGAAGAAAGGCAAGACAAACAAACATTTATGCCTCTCATATCCCCTAATTAGAATCATAGAATCATAGAGGGGTTTAGGTTGGAACGAACCCTGAAGTTCATCTAGTTCCAACACCGCCACTATGGTCAGGAATACCTCCCTCTAGGTCAGGTTGCTCAAAGTCCAATCCAAGCTAAGCTTCAACACTTCCAGAGATGGGAATCTACAACTCTTCTGGGCAACCTGTTCCAGCATTTCACCACTCACACTATAGGATTTCTTCATAATGTCTAGCCTAAATCTATCCTCTCCCCTTTTGAAACCATCCCCCCTTGTCCTATTGCTGAGTTCCCTTATAAAAGTCCCTCCCTGGCTTTTCTGTAGGCCCCCTTACTTAGCTGAAGGGGGCTCTGAGGTCTCCTTGAGCCTTTTCTTTCCAGGATGAAAACCCCAATTCTCTCAGCTTTTCTTCACAGGAGACGTGCTCCACCCTATGATCCTCTTTGTGGCTCTCTGCTGGACTTGTTTCAACGGCTCCATGTCCTTATGTTGGGGACTCCAGAACTAGACACATTGCTCTAGGCGGCATCACAAAAGAGCAGGGTATATGGTCAGAATTTCTTCCCTCAACCCACTGCTCATGTTTCTTTTGAAGCACCCCAGAATATGGTTGGCTTTCTGTGCTGCAAGGGCATAGAGGCACACACTGCCAGCTCATGTTGAGCTTCTATTAACCAACACCCTCAAGTCCTTCTCGTCAGGGCCATTCTCAATTCATTCTCTGCCCAGTCTCTATTTGTGCTTGGGATTTTTCTCAGCCATGTGCAAGACCTTGCACTTTGCCTTGCTGAAATTCATGTGGTTTGCACAGGCTGACTTCTCCAGTCTGTCAAGGTCCCTCTGAATGGGATCCCTTCCCTCCAGAGTGTTGAATGCACCACACAACTTTTTGTCAGCATCAAACTTTCCAAGAGTGCACTCAATCCCACTGTCCATGTAACCAACAATGAGATTAAAAAACTCTGGTCCCAGTAGCAAACCCAAAGGAGCACCACTTGTCAGTGGACATCAAGCCATTCCCTGCAACTCTTTGAGTGCAACTATTAAGCCAATTCCTTATCCACTGAGTGGTCAATCCATCAAGTTCATCTTTTGTGTCTTAGTAGTGAGGGACAAAATGTGAATTGTAACAGAATTCTTTGTATTTCTTCTGTCATTTTGGATCACTGGTACGTTTGACAGTACATATGCAAAACTAGGAAGAGATTATCATTGATCCTTTAGGGATTAAAGAAGAAAACATATTTTCCAGCTTTTTATTTCTTGGTTGGTTTGGCATGATTATTTTCACAGACATGGATTAAGTCTCATTAGTGAGAAAGTTTTATCTTTATTCCAATTCTGAAAATGTACTATATCAGCTTCAGAATTTTCTTACAAGATATTGAATTGATGTATGTAATAGAAACTACTAACTTGTCTTTCTTTGTAAGACAGAGAGACACAGGTTGTAAATGTAAAAGGATAGAACAACTGGCCATATGGGACATGTTTTCCAGACAAGTAGGCCGATTCATCAGCCTTTTGGAGGGCTATGGAAATTTATTCACTTTATTTAGAAAGTTTCAGATTTGATTGATGAACAAATTGAGAATCTTCTCATACACTTCTCGTTCTAAGTAGAAGAGTCAGCATTTTTTTTTCAGGGATGAAGCATATGAAATGGTAAAATGGGTAAGATGACTTAGCTACTATTTATACATTTGTCTACTTTGCAGATTTTTAGGGAGTGGTAAAGGCTGTAGGATGATATCTTCTCTGACCTTCAAGTAACTTCAGTACAGCTGAGGTCAGTGTTCATGTGGCAAAATGTTATTCTAAGCTGCAATGCTACGATAAATTTCATAGGGACAGGCATAGTAAACCAGATCTGTGGTTCAATGAATCCATTATCTTGTCTTAGTGGCCTGCAATAGTGGTTTTAGAGGAGGAGCAGCAAGATACACTGTTTATTTCTCAGAAGTGGAGGTTATAAAATTTGGCTTTTGTTCTGTCTTCCCAAAAGCATTTTACCTGGCATTTTGAGAGACTGGCACATTGACAAAGACTGCAAAATCTCATTGGACTTTATTTGCAATTTGCAATTAAGATGTAATTAAGCTGCTATCAGACAAATGCTGGTATTGAGCTTAGCTCTTTACAGCTGACAATACTTTATGTATTGGTTATTGTTTTATTTTAACAGAATTTTGCAGCAGTTAAGAAGAGATGTTATGGTGAAAGCAGGAGGTTGGCAGTTAAACTGCTTTTGGATGCTCTTGAGATTTGTAAATAACTTTAGGCAAAACACTGTCTCTGTTTTTTTAGAAATAAATTGAGTATGAATTTTAAATTCCAATATAACATAGCTTTTAAAAAATGTAAAATTCTGGTGGTATGCATTTAACCATGGACAGTACTGTTCTCATGGCACAGCCGATACAACCATGAGAAGAAATGTGGGCTCTTTTCTGCAAGCAGCTATGAACAGATTTCCTATCCTGGTTTAAATTTGAAAATACCTAATACCAGTTGTAGAGCCAGAAATAGTATTTGACTTCCCAAGCCCAGACAGCATTGAAAAGGTTGAAAGCAGATAGGGAGTGGAAGAAAACTGAATATCATTAATCTGAGAGCCATCGTGAGGTTCTATATTGGCCTGTCATTTTCAGGTTTTACATTGTTATTTCTAAGAGTATAAATGCGCCTCAAGTTTCTCTGTTCTATAGCGATATAGTTTTTGAGCAACATAGAGTGAATATTTTGCCTAGCAATTGCACAAAGAACACTCTCTAAGAAATACCTATAGCAGAAGACTTTACAGAATTTGCTGCAATTTTTTCCTGGAGCACCATATGCCTTTTTGTCTCCACTTGTAGCTTTATTGGTAAATCAGAAAGAAGTAAAGACAAGGCAATGCTTTTGTTTGACTCATGGCCTTCTCTGGTCTAACATTGTTACATGACTGACAATCACACAGTTGTTATTTCTGTTTCATTTGAATAATGAGGGCAATGGCTATAACTGTGAGGAACTGTAACATCAGTTGCTGGTTCAGCAATTCATTCTGGTATTGACAAACTTTATGAGTTAATGGTATCTGGTGGTAGCAATATGTTTTCCAGTCTTTTCTACCATCTTGCATTAAATAACTAAATAAATACGAATAATCTATTTCCACACATGTGACTGTCAGCATCTTGTACAAACCTCTTAGTTTTATCTTTCTACAGATAACTGCTGACTGCTTTTCAACACTTTGAGAGTTGGTGACTAGTTCCAGCTATTGCCAGTTTTCCTTATCTCTTGTGTCACATATTACTTTCACAGTTGAAATACAGTCTTTTAGACTGGAGGTAGGTAATTCATAATGTAGCACGCAACAGTGAGAAATATTTATGACAAAGGTTTGTTGTTTATTTTTCCTGGTTTTGGAGGTTTTGGTGTTGCTTTTTTAAAAAGTTTTATAGTTCTATAATGCTTTCTAGAAATTAGATGAGGACTGAACCGTCACATGTGAAGGAGGGAATAACTGAGGCATCTGGTTTCATAAGTGGCCACTAGGCAAATGAGTTATTCTTTCCTGATGGACATAGTACTGAAGTATTCTATCCACTTCCAATTCCATTTTAGACAAGATGATATTTGGTTACCCTTGGAACCCAACTACTGCCAGACTTTAAAATTACTCACCAATATACTTTATAAAGCCATGAGGTATGCCTTACGAAATGGTATGTCAGAGCACAATAGCTTAAAAGAAATAATGAGAAGGCATAATTTGAATCATCTATTGTACAAGTCAATAGCGAGTTCTTTATCTTAGTGGATTAATAGTGACATATACAGTGCTTTACGGGTAACAAGATATTTATAAACATGGCCAGTATTCAGAGCCCCAAATCAGGCTCAGGAGTAAGGTGAGCACTGACATCAAAGTAAATATGCTGCATATTTTGAAAAATGTTTCAAACTGCATTCAGCAGACATTATCAAAGTGGCTATCTGCTAATATGCTAATTTTTGTAACATCATTCAGTTTCCCTAATTTGCTCGTAGAAAGTGAGACATCCAGCTTAGATGAGGTTTTAATATTTGTAACAAAAGAAAAGCAAAAATGGAAAATAAGGGAAAATAAAAGAAGGGAAAAGAAGGGAAAGGGAAATAAGGGATAGGAAAGGGGAGAAGGAAAAGGAAAGGAAAGGGGAGAAGGAAAGGGAAAAGGAGAGGGAGAGGGAGAGGGAGAGGGAAGGTGAAGGTGGAGCCAAGGCAAGGATTGTTTTTTCCCTTTTTCTAAACCTGTATGATTTATAAAGGTCATGAGTGAGATTTTCTTTAATGTGTTAACTTCAAAACATAGAGTAATATCTTGGCAAACTGCAGATGTAGCACTTGTCTGTTGGAAGTTAATTCCAAAGTTCTGATTGCCTTCAAAGCTGCAGTACATGGTCAGGTGTTATAGAGAGCACATGGTAAAGGGACAAGCTGGGCAGAGGCCACTCTTAAGGAACTTCAGTGAAATGTAATATAGGTGAAATTATGCTGGTTGATATTTTGATGTACGGTTCTAAAGCAAGTACAGTCCTGATCTGTAAGATGATGTTCAGCTGATAACCTCTTTTCTGCACTGTGCACTACAAAAGGGTGCAGAAGGAAGCAGCCAGTCTTTAATCAGGGTTTTGTTTGTCTTTCCTTTTTTCTCTCCTACAGAAAAAAATGCGATTGAATAAGCAATCTTGGACAACACACAAGTAAAAATCTGAAATTCTAATATTTTAGAAAGTGATTCAGGTAAGGTTTACATGTTCAAGCCAATTCTTTCTAAATGCCACCCTGGAAAACACTTTAACAGTAGTAACGAGTTTTTGGCATTCAGTTGTAAAAATTCAGGACACTAACTTTTAAACAGTTATTTCTGGGGGAGTGGAAAAAAAAAGGAAAAAAAAAAAGATAAAAAGTACATCACATGTACTGTAATAAATATTACAGATTTTTTCAAAATAATTATTGACAGATGACTTTCTTGTTGTAATTCTAACTTTCTAGAGTGAACTGGTCATTTATATTTAGTTTAGAGAGTTATTGTTCTTTCATGATGATGTCACAGATGTCTGTGAAATGGACTTGAGTTTATATTCATCTATAACCTCTACTGACCTGGGAAATGGTGGTGGAAAGGCACTGCTTTGCACTGCTTTGATGGACTCCTGGTAGCCTGCTTAGAAGTGATTTTGGTGGGGTGAAAAAGGAAGTTTTTACAGACTCTCCAGCCACATAAATAGTCTGTGATGTAGCAGTTGTCCAGGGAGATATATAAAAGAAGAATTAAGGGCAGAGGAAGACATGACAAAAAACCCTTGAGGGAGGCTCTTTAATACAAATCTGACAAACGTTTTCAGAGTTTTCAGATCATTAGCTCTGGAACCTAATTCTAGTAAAACTTTGCCAAACAAGAGACTTTTCTCTCCTCTTGCAACCAACACGAAGTTAACATTGATGGTAATATAAAAACTAATTTTAGAAGGATTTTCAGAGTAATAAAAGAGCAAAACAAATATTTCATTGATCTGTCCCTGAGCAAGCAAGTTCTCCTTAGTTTAAAAAATAAGATACAAATTTGTAGCAGCTAATTCTTAAACAGACTAATAATCATAACAAGAATATACATATATAAAATGTTTTGCTCCTTGCAGTAAACGAGATTACATTACACATCCATGGTGAGTTACAATATAATATCTGTGCAAACTTACAGGCATTCCCAAGTACACTATTTGCTTATTTGCCTGGTAGTATGGCACTGAGTTGAAAAGACGATGTTATTATGCTATTTATTGGCTGAATTACATTATGTAAAGTAGTTGATACTGTTGTACACTTATACCTGGTTAAAAAAAAATTTCAGTGTGACAACCAACCTAATCAGTTTCTTTCATACTAGATGGGAGAAGTAGGTGAAGTTTAACAATTTAAACATTACATTAGTCATATGTTAAATTTATATGTTTGAATTTAGGTTTTTTGCCATCACTTACATGTGTTTTTTTTTTCCAACCTCAACAGCAATAGAATAAGCATTTTTTCTACAGTGTTGCTGTTCTAATTTCTTAAAATACAAGAAAAAGAAAGTAGAGCAATCAGCAATTCAATCAGTTTATTTGAGAATTTTTTGCTTTGTTTAATTTTGTTTTAAATTCTGAATGAAAAGGAATCTGCAGTTATGCTAAGAAAGGCTCTAGAGAATTAAAATAAAAATACATTTAAGTTGTATTTGAAATGTATACTTTGTATACATTTTGTATAGCTTATTAATGTAATAACGTGTTTTTTAATGTACATATTCTGTTTGAGGCAGAGAAAATATTAAAAAGTTAGCTCCTCTTCAGGAATCAGGACAATTATAAAATACATTTCTTCTGATTAAAAAAGCAACCCAACCCTTTAGTATCTGAATGGAGATAGCAGAGCCTTTGAAAGTTATTTGGTATTTAAGAACCTGCTTTACCTGGTTTGGATCCCAGCAACAGACAGGACATACCAATTGAGTATTAATATTCAGATGTTCCCCTAAAGCACACTGCTTCTATAAGGTCTCCTTGGAGCCTTCTCTTCTCCAGGCTGAACAACCCCAACTCTCTCAGCCTGTCTTGATAGAAGAGTTGCTCCAGCCCTATGATCATTTTCCTGGCCCTACTATGGACTTGCTCCAACAGCTTAATATCCTTGTGTTGTGGGGTTCCAGAACTGGACACTGTAGTCCAGGTGGGTTCCCATGAGAGTGGAGTAGAAGGGCAAGATCACCTCCCTTGACCTTCTGGTCATGCTTCTTTTGATGCAGCCCAGAACACAGTTGGCTTTCTGGGCTGCCAGTGCACACTGGCAGCTCATGTTGAGCTTCTTATCAATCAAGGCCACCAAGTCCTTTTCCTCAGGGCTGCTCTCAATCCATTCTCTGCCCAGTCTGTATTTGTGCTTTGCACTGCCCTGACCCAGATGCAGGTTGTTGTACTTGGCTTTGTTGAAATTCCTGTAGTTCAGACATATCTTTCAGGTTTTCACAGAGCAGAGGCTTGTGCCTGTGCAACCTCCCATGCCAGCTACAGAGCCAGGCCCTGGCTGGTGTGATATACACTGTTTGCCCACACTGTTTAACATGTTCTGGGTCACTGATGATCTGTGACACACCTACTCATCAGCCCTCTGGCAAGCTGCTCTTTCCCTGGCACTGTCTGGGCTTGTTCCTGGCTCATGGAAGATGAGTAAAAGCCCCCTTTTCCAATAATTTCCTTCTCCAATGCAGATGTGCCTGCCCAGAAACTGTTTGGAAGGGGGAAGAGTTTTTATTATATTGCTTTGGGTTTTTTCAAAACCTGAAGTTTAAAGGCACAAGATTACATTAAGGGGATAGGCTCTCTGTAATTGACTACACCTGTAGTGATTTTGGTGGTCTCTTATCACCAAAAAAAAGCTAGGAATTTCAGTAATAAAAAAAAGTTACATGGACATAAAACACTATTTTCATGCTAGAGATATAAAATTGGATAAACTGTTTAAGATTAGGGCAGAATTTTCATAATTGGAGAACTCTGAAAAGTGGATTTGACAAAAATTCATCATAATCAATTCCAAAGGTTTAATCATTAATATTTTAATCTCTGGGAATCAGGGCATTTGTATCTAGGCACCATGGACGTACAAGTCTGGTACACTGAGAACAAGTTATTAAGTACTTCAGCTGTAGAAATCTTGCAAATCTTTGTCTTCCTCTTGAATAAAATGTGTAAAAAAATTCTATAAAGAAACCAGAAAGAATATTCTTTCATTCCTGTTCTCCCAGCACACTAAGTGTGCTAGAAAACCAAAGTTAACTCAGCTGGGATTTGTTTATCAGCTTCTTAGAGAAGAGGTGCAGTGAGCCGTTATTAGGGGGCTACCGGCTGTCAGGTGCTTTTGCAATTTCCCCCCCCCAGTTTGGAGGGGTAACAACACGAGGCGTTCGCCTCTCTCAGAGGAACGGCTGCTGCAGGACCGTGTTTTAGAGTGGTAGTTAGAGTGTACCCCCACCATGCTCACAGATTGCTACCGAGACCCATGTTCAGTTAGCGAATTAATTGCTTTATTAAGGGTTAACACAAACTGAGGGATGATGTTTAGGGAAAATATAAATGTAAATGGCTACCAGGGATATATATATATATATATATATATATAAAAGGTCCTGTGCTTTTAAGGCGTTTTCTCCGAGAGGGCTGAGGACAAAAGGGAGAAGGGAGGAAGCCCGACATCAGTCCTCCTTAAGAGGTCGCGCTGTGTGTGCAACTATGAGAGGAACGTGTGTGTGTGTTGATGTCACCCTCGGGCTTGTCCCCGAGGCTCCGTTTCCAGCGGCAGCGTTGATCAGCAGCCCCGTCTTGGAAGGCAGGACGGCAGGCCCGTGATGTCGGAGGGGCAGTCTCTCGGCAGCGGGTGCAGCGGCCGCTGGTTTCCCCTCAACTGGCAGCAACACGGGGAGGGGGCTCCGGCCCCGGCACCAGGGCTCGGGACCCCGGCACGCTCGGTGCTGAGGCTCAGGCTGGACCCGGGGCAGGCAGGCAGGGTCCCAGCACCAGTGTCCACAGCAGGGGGGTGTCCCAAGCAGAAAGCGTCCGAATGGGCCTCAGGGAGGAGGGAAGGGGCCCACCTGCTGCACTCGCTGTCTTTGATACCCCCTGACCCACCTGTCCAGTCAGTGTCACTGTCCAGAGCCAGTGAGCATCCATGAGCCCCAGGTTAGGGTGGTGACTGCCAGGAGCACAGGATGGCTTGTCACCCATCCTTTCTGTCCTGTACCACATCTGTTGTTTTGGGTCCAGTTGTCCTTGAGGAGCAAGTCTGTTCTAGTCCGTTAGCTGGGGATAATCAGCACAAGGCCTTCTCTGGCTTAAAAGGCGTTTTGTTTAGACTTATGTGGGGAAGAAAAGAACAGTTTCCCACAAGAGAAGAAGAGGAAAAGAAGACAACCGGAGGAGAAGAGGAGAAAAGAAGATGAGAAGAAGAGGAGATGAAGAGGAAAAGGCAAGGGAAAAGGCAAGGGAAGGAAAGGGAAGGCAGGGAAGCAGGGAAAGCAGGGAGGCAGAAGGCAGGGATGCAGGGAAAGCAGGAAGGAAAGCAGAAAGGAAGGCAGGAAAGCAGGAAGGATTTCCCTTCCTACCCTTCCCTCTTCCTCTCTCGCTGTCTCTCTCCTCAATCTAAAAAAAAAAAAAAAAAGACTCACATGATGGGAGTTGGGTGGGACCTCTGGAGACCATCAAGTCCAACCTTCCTGCCAGAGCAGAACCACCACAGAATCTAGGTCAAGTCACACAGAAATGTGTCTTCCAGAGAAGGAGACTCCACAACCTCTCTAGGCAGCCTGTTCCTGTGCTCTGTAACCCTCACGGTATAAAAGTTTTCCTCATGCTGAGGTGGGACTTCCTGTCTTCTACTTTGCATTCATTGCCCTTGTTCTATCAGAGGGTGAAACTGAAAAGACACTGGCTCCTCCTTCTTGACACCCACCCTTCAGATATTTATATATGTTAATAAGATCCCCTCTCAGTCTTATCTTCTCTGGACTAAACAGCTCCAGATCTCTCAGCTTTTTTTCATAAGAGATATATTTCTGTCCCTTAATCATCCTTACAGCTCTCAGTTGGACTTTCTCAAGTAAATCTCTGTCCCTCTTGAGCTGGGGAGCTCAGAAATTGACAAAATACTCCAGGTATGGTCTCAAAACTCTAGGAAAAAAAAAAAAAAAGTAGAATATTTGAATATTTATATTTGTGTTTGAATATCAATATTTGAATATTTGATTCTGTTTTTTATTAAAAAAATACAACATGTGCATTAAGAAACTTTTTTCAATCTCCTTATAGAATTAATTTGGCTTACATGGAACTTAATTTACACTCAGTGCCAACTCAAGTAATTGTAAAAATGATCACAGTTTCCCACAAAAACAATGCTTAGGTAGGGCAGCTCTCTATTCCATCTTCAGAGAGTCATACAATTAATATAAAAAAATGTCCTTTTCAAAGATATATTGTAAAAACCCAGTTAGATTTGTTATTTTTCAGCTTTGTCTGGATATAGAAGGATCAGGCCCCCTTCCCAGCCAAATTCAGTTCTGGGAACAGATGCCAGAGCTTTAACCAAACCACATGGCTGCTGCAGTTACAAAACCCACACAAGTGGAAAAAAAAAAAAAAAAGTTTTATTTCTTCATTTATTTTTTTTAAGGGATATTTTTTAAATAACTGTTACTTATAAAAACAGTTAAAAGTTCTCCATTTGTTTTCCTGACCTCCAATACCTTGCAGCACAGATGGTCTGAAAATAGGTATAGAGAAATGCTCACAAGAACTAATGGCAGTTAACATTTTAGTGATTTCTATTTCTGACTTAGCTGATGTACCATCAGATGTAGGACTCATTGCTTAACAGTTGCTTCTTAAGTATTGGGACAAAAATACCCAAGTAATAAAGTATTAATAGTTCTGACAGTATGATAGATGTAATTCATTATTACTTGCATTCTTCCTTTAGTAAAACCTACCCTGATGAAGGCAGCTCATACTCCTGCACAAAGTCATATTAAGTGTGGAAACATGCAAAAGGGTGATAGAATTGTAGCTGAGACTATGAGTGTATGTAATTTTTGAAAAACCTTCCAGACACTTTTCCTGGTTTTGACTGGGATAGAGTTAATTTTCTTTATAGTTACTCATATAAGACTATTTTTTTAATTTGTGGTTAAAACACTGGTGTTTCAGCTATTGCTGAGCAGTGTTTGCACAGCACTGAGGCTGTTTCTGAATCTCATGCTGCACTGCTAGCAAGCAGGTCAGGGGTGCACAATTATTTGGAAGAGGACACAGATGGAACAGCTGACCTCAAATGACCAAAGGGATATTCCGTCCCATATGATGTGCTCTGCTCAGCAATAAGAGCTGGGGGAACAGGGAGGAAGCAGGTGTGTTCAGAGTTACGGCATTTTTCTTCCTAAGTAGCGATCACAAGTGAAAGAGCCCAGCCATACAGGAGGTAGCTAAACATCTGCCTGCTGATGGAAAGCAGTGAATTAATTCCTTGTTTTGCCTTGCTTGAGCACGCACATTTTGCTTTACCTATTAAATTGCCTTTATGTCAACCCATGAGTTTTTGCACTTTTACTCTTTCAACTCAGCCCCCAGTGAGAAAGTGAGCAAGCCTCTGTGTGGGCCTTAGGTGCCTACCAGGGTTAACCCACAACACATTTATAGTATTATTAGGTCATGAAGTTATAATAAATAGAACCTGCAATTCAGAACTATTTCACCCTTAAAGAGCAACATTACAGATAAAACTCTAGCATAGAATTAACTTCCAGAAAAAAAGGTGCTCTATTAAAATACAACCTCAGGATATTCTCATGAGGAACAAAATATCTGGTGGCCTTATCAAGTAGATTTTGCCAACAGTTCTTATATATTTTTCATTGAAGAGAATAATTCTGTGTGAATTTACATTAAATTAGGACCTGTCTCCCAATACTTCTTTCCTTGTTTATTAGTTGTAGTAAAATATGCTATTTGTACTATAATATGTCTATTAATTATATACAGCCTATCATACATGATACAGAAATGGTTTTTCATATCTCTGAAATACTACCTCTTCTCTAAACCATCTCTGTGAGAGAGAGGTTTGAGCGAACTTAGCCTGGCTGTACTGATCTATCTGAAAACATATAGCTTAGGCTGTGTAATGTTTGGAGAGATTTCTCAAAGCAATATTATGAGACAGGCACCCAACTGCTAGTCACAGCAGTTTGGCAGTCTGAAATTCTATCTGTTATCCTTTTATAAAATTGTTCCCTTTTAAGTGTGATTATAATTGAAATAGGAGGATTAACTAATACACCAAGATGGGAGAGAAGTCAAAATTCATGAGAAGTTGGCATATAAATTTGTAACTGTTGCAAGAAAACTCAGAACTGTTGTAAGTTCTGTAAACACTATGAAGTTGTGTGTGATTGTGTACAACTATCAGTTCAACTGTCAACTTTTAAATTTCTGCCATGGGTGCAATGAAATATTCAAATCAACTAAACTTCATCTCAAGGTCTATTATCCATATTGTTTTTTATGTTTTATTCAATACCATTCAACAAAACCTAACCAAAATCAAAGCAGAGACAATGTCTTGGATAATATTTGATTTATGGGCTTAAATGAAATAATAGCAAAGATTTCAAATAACTTAAATTGTGTATCAGTGCAGAGAAGCATTTGCTGCAGTTAAATAAAAATACTTCATGCATGAAGACAAAGAGGAAATAGTTGCTTGAATTGCTCAAATAACAATGTCTGCTTTTGTACCGTACAAGGTAAGTTAGCAATAGTTCATTTTCCCACAAAGGAAGAAGAAAGTCTACCCAGTGTTAGCAGCGTGTCTGGTACAAATTTAATATGCTGCTCACTTACTGGGTGACCCAGTCTTGCTGACTTCTGACAGGGTTATAGGGAAAAAATCTAGAAATAGTTGGAAAACAACCTTGTTTATGTACTATATGTAAACCAGATATTCATATTATAATTAATTTAATCTTCCTAATATACACTTCCCACTTTTGGCTGACTTAATATCCTTCTAAGAACATTTTCTTTTTATTCATTATGATAACTGAGTAGTAATAAGAGACTTTTAGACAACATAATAAAGTCATTGAGCTGGAGCTGAAAATGTTTTACCCTGTCTCCAGATGCAGCAAATCCAATATGCATAGATATAAATGCATATACACACAGAGACACTCCCCAGTAAACCCCGCTTCCACCATGCACATATATGAGCACTTACAGATGGTCTTGAAAACTGACCATGGAACAAAGACCTGAACATTACTTCTAGGCAAATTACTAAGATTCAGTGCACTGCACAGTATCAGCTTTGGGCAATTAATATGCTTCTGGGAAACTGAATTTCCTCAGAGAGAAACGCAGAACTGCAATTTCTGTGAGGAGTTGTTAGCTGAAAAGCACCTTGTGGTTCTTGGATATTTATGCAGTGTCCCAATATAGAAAGGCCATGTCCGCACACATACTTAAAACAGAAATCTTGATATAAAGGCCAGAATCAAACCAGCTGAAACTGAGAGATTAATTTAAAGCAGTAATATGCAGGCCTAGTCCTTCTAGAATTGAAGCTCATATACTTTGGCTATTTTAACAGAAAACATAGCTGCTGCATCAATAATTGAATTCCACCTGAGATTGTATCAGAGTTCTTCTCTACACTTAGTTTTCTGCAATGATCTCTGTATGTTTCCTTTTTTCTGGAAAACAACAGAGAGGGGAAAGAAAGACCATAAACTGTCTTGATGACTAATGAAGAAGTCATTTATTTCCTCATTAGTGCAGTGGGTTTACCCTGGCTGGATGCCAGGATCCCACCAAAACCTCCCTATTGCTCCCCTTCCTCATCTGGTGTCCTGGTTTGAGCCAGGATGAACCCAATTTTCCTTTAACTGACTTTTTTTTTATTCAGCAAGCTTTCTTTTAACTAGTAGCAGAGTGTTCTGACTAAGGCTAATAGGAGAGGATTGTTTTTCTAACTGCTGAGTCTTCAAGGTCACATCTTTACTCTGTCATCTCAGACACTACAGGGAGATCTATGACCCCCACCTGCCATGGGAAGCTGAATTAGACAGACAGCAAAACTGGCCAGAGATATTCCATTCCTTATCTCTATGTAAGCTCAGAGGAAGGTCAGAGATCACAGAAGACAACTTCCTCCCTGCTTCTTCTTCCCTTCTCTTCCATCCATGGCTGGAGTCCAGGGAGGACTCCATCCATCCATCACCATTGACCCCCAGGCTTGAGCTCTCCTGACCCTCATCACTCTGCGCTTTCTCCAGCAGCTCCCAGATTTTGCAGGACCATTCACAGCTCAGGAGAGTTCTGTGGGAGTTGCTGGGGGTGGAGGGAAGCAAGAGGCTTTTGCACATACCTGAACACATTTGTATATAATTGTATATATTTTATTGTATCATTAGTGTTTAATTAAAGCTGTGTAGTTTAGTTTTCAATCCAGCCAAGTCTCTCTTTTTTTCTCTCTCCCTCCCTACCCGGGTGAGAGGGGAAGAGGATTGAGAGCATGGTTGTCGAGCCTGAGCCAAATGGTGACACCTGGGTAAGGGAGAGAAAAATATAACTAAAAGCTCTTGGGTCAAGAAAAAGACAGGTAGATGTTATTCAGCAATTACTCTCATGGGCAAACCAGATCTGACTCAGGGAAAAAAAAAAAACAAACTGTCATTTATTACTAATCAAATCAGAATAGGATAATGAGAAATAAAAATAATTCTGAATAACACCTTTACTTCACCCCTCCCTTCTTCCTGGGCTTAGTTTTACTACCAATTTCTCTGGCTCCTCCCTGCCAATGGTGTTGGGGGATGGGGAATAGGGGTTACAGTGAGTTCAGCCCATCTTATTTCTGCTGCTCTTTCCTCCTCAGGGTAGGACTCTTCACCTGGTCCTGTGTGAGGTCCCACTCACAGCAGACAGTCTTTCATGAACTGCAGTATGGGTCCTTCCCACAAACTACAGTTCTTCAATAACTGCTCCTGTAGAGGTCCATTCACGGGGTGCATTCTTTCAAGATCGGACTGCTCCAGCTTACATCATGAGTTCTGCCAACAAACTTGCTCCAATGTGGTTTTCCTGTCTCTTCACAAGTCCACAGGTCCTGCAAGGAACCTCCTCCAGCACAGGCTTCCCACAGAGTCTCTGCCTCCTTCTGGCATATCCACTCCAGAGTGGCATCCTCCACAGGCTATAGGTGGATATATGCTCCACCATTAAAGTCCACAGGCTGCAAGGAAACAGTCTGCCTTACCATGATCCTCACCAAGGGCTGCAGAGGACTCTGTGCTCTGATGCCTGAAGCACCTCCTTCCTTCTTCACTGGCCTTGGTGTCTGCAGTGTTGTTTCTCTCAAAGATTCTCCCTTCTCTTTCTGGCTTCAATTGCTGCTGCATCATAACTTTTTTCCCTTTTTAAATATGTTATCAAAGTGATACTTCCACATGATGGACTCAGCCTTAGACCTGTCTTGTAGCTGGCTGGCAGTGACTCTATCAGACACAGTGGAAGCTTCTAGTATCTTTTCACAGAAGCCACCTCTGTAGCCCCCCCCTTCCACTACTAAAAACTTGCCATGCAAATAAAATACAATTAGTTTTGACAATCCTGTTTTTCTTTATTTTTATTTTTATTGCTACTGGGGTTGTAAACTGTTGCAGGCCTATGGCTGATTGGCTTCTCGAAGTCCTCAGTAGGACTAGTTGTCATTTTGAAGTCACTAGCTATTCGTAAGTTCAGGAATGTCAGTGTATTTGATATCAAAGCTGAACTTGAATTTCATTCAGTAATTCTCCTAAAATATGTTGCTATCTGCTAAGAAAATTCTTCCTGTGTAGCAGACAAATAGAGCTGAGGAAACATGGACTACGGTAGAAAAAGGCCATCTCCCCTACATGACAGCCCTGCAAGGTACTGGTTAAGTATACACTGGTTCACCTCGACCAGAATCCTGGAAAAGCGGTGTGCTGTGCTCCTTTTACACCTTAGAAGTGAAGTGTCATATTTATAAAAGTAATCACATCCTGTATTTTCTCTTTGAGAAGGTTCATAGCTGGTTATTTAGCAGCAAAGAGCTAGTGACTTGAGCCTCTGTGTTTGACTGCAGTTTATTTCCTTCTCTGGAGACATTCAAAACCAGCCTGGACTCATTCCTGTGTGATGTACTTTAGGTGACCCTGCTCTGGCAGGAGGATTAAACTGGATGAAGTTCCAAGGTGCCTTCCAACCCCTATGAATCTGTGATTCTGTAATGACTTGTACTAGATTCTGTGGTGGTCCTGCTCTGGCAGGGGGTTTGGATTGATTACCTTCAGGGGTCCCTTCTAGCCCCTAACATTCTGTGATACTGTGAAACTGCTACAAGTGGTTGATACTACGCTTGACAGCATGCACAGAAGTAGGTTCTTGTAAAATAAGTTGTTCAGCAAATTGACACTATGCCTGCTGAATTGCATGATACCATTGTTGTTTTCCTCACATCAATCAACAATTAGTGTTTCTTACTTTCTGTGATAGTCTGTGGCTTTAATCTGATCCTGGTGAAGAGAGCAGACAAAGGTATAAGCAAGATGTGCTGTGACAAGCACACAACCAATTGTCCAAAAAATCACAAACCAATCACAGATTATATGAACATAAAGAATTTTTCATTCATAAGTTCATGCATGACTGCTCTTTATGCAACCATGAAATGTTATAAAATATTTTTGTAAAGCAGAGTATCTTAGAAGAAATATGACACTGCTAGTCTTCTCCACCTATGATTTTTTCACTTCAGTAGAAATAATGGGAAAGGTAGCATTGGCTTAACTACAAAAATTTCACTTTCTCATATCTGCAAAGTGAAGTGGAGGATATTTTTTTTGAAGAAAACTTTTGCTGACTTCTAACTGGTAGTAACAAAGCCCTAAAAATTTATTAACAACAATAACTAAGAAATAATGCAATTTGTGTTGTAAAGCAATGTTCTGAATTGTGAGAGGAGTCAGTAATAAGTTTCCTAATTGGACTGCTAACATGGAAGGGTTAATGCCAGTTATGTAACAATTCTATTTTTATGCATGCTGCAAAAAAACAGGGGAAGCTTTCTGGCATAAAAAGTAATTCTTCTCTTCCAACAGCTTCCACAAGCAAGCAACTATTTTATCTACATCCAGAACTGACAAGACCATTCCTGTATTCAAAATGTGTTACTCTCCTATAAATCATTAATATTGGTATTAATGACTAGAGATGGTGAGTTCTTGCATTATGAAGGCTGTAGAAATTAATTTAAAAAATATTTAATGAAACTGGCTTTGTCTCAGGCAGAGTTTACTTACATTAATTTTTAGACTTACATGACCTGCTGGGTGCTGACCACTCTAAGACTTTGCTTTAAACAGTCTCAGAAAGTATTATTGCATATGTCAGAGGCAGAGAATGAATAGACACATTTGTTCATTTTCTCTTATTTGAATATGTTTAAAATCTATTTAATGGTGAATACTTCTGTTTGGACTTCACACAATCAAACAGAAGATGCCAGGAAGACTATGATTTGATGAACACTACTTAATCTCTCCTCTTTTTCTTTACAAGACTCAGACCTGGAAGGAGCCTGCAATGGAGTAGGTTTCAATGAGTTATTTTATAGGAGGAATTTTGGACTGGAATGTACCACATTTGATAACTGTTAAACTATGCTTTGTTAGAATAATAAAATTATTTAAGTTGCAAAAGACTCTCAAGATCACAGAGTCCAACCAGAAACATAACACTAAGACCTACTTAATCATATCCTTAAGCACCACGCCTACATTTTTAAATACATTCAAGGATGGTGATACAACCTCTTCCCTGGGCAGCCTGTTACAGTGCCTGACAATCTTTTCAGTGAAGGAATTTTTCCTAATAACCTATCTAAATCTTCATTGTCTTTGTGGGAGAAGAGACCAACCCCCACCTCACTACACCCTCCTTTCAGGTAGTTGTAGAGAGTGAGAAGGTCTCCCCTCAACCTCCTTTATTCCAGACTGAACAACCCCAGTTCCCTCGTTTGCTCCTCACAGGATTTGTTCTCTGAGCCATTTCTAAGCTTCATTTTGCTTCTCTGGGCTTACTCCAGCACCTCAGTGTCTTTATTGTAGTGAGAAGCCCAAAACAGAACACAGTATTTGAAGTACTGAGCTGAGTATTTGAGGTGCATGCTTAAGGATTGAGGAGAAGTACAGATATAAAAAGGTATATCAATGAGCTTCTTGATACAGTGTGGAAGATACTAATATCTGGTAACAGCTTTACCAACAGAAATCCTTAGTTATTAAAGGAAGACTGAGAGACATTAATGAGCAAGCTATACATTAGGGATCAAGTCAGCTTTTCAACTAGTCAGTCCTTCTAGAAAACTTTCCTTACCAAAGAAAATAATTAAAAAAGAGAAGGGAGGGGAGGAGAAGGAAGGGGACATTAATACAGAAAAATATGTAGATAAACAGCAGTATGTTGTGCTTCAGATGGGCCTATGCCCATACAATTTTGCTGTCGCACAATGTGGTGTGATTCCTTGAACACATCACTCCAATGGTTGTGGTCCAGTGAGGAAAAAACAGATTTGCCCTGCACAAAGGGCAGATATGGTATTACAGTGTGTCACAAGCCGGTAGTCTCTGTGATGGCATTGGCTTATGATGCAATGCTAGCTTGGCTTCTTAATTTCTCAGTTATTAGATCTGTAACTTTAGTAAGCTTCTGTTATGCATAGACTATGTATTTCAATGTTATATGCAAAAAAAAAGACTATGGAAATTCTTGGCAAACACTCACAACACTGGTACTAATGAAAATATACTTGAAAAGGAAATAATGTTGTATAGGAAGATGTAGTATAAAAAGAAAGTAGTAAGGGATTCTTGGGTGACAGAACCTATTCTCTTCATGTTCCTCAGGGCCATGAATATGAAGAGATGACCTTTGCTTTGCTGCTCAGCAGTTCCCTGTATCTCATGAAGAAACAGGATAGGAAATCAAAGAGTTTTGCTTCTTTTATGTCAGGGGCAACTGTCTGGCCCAGTGCAACCAAGAGCACAGATGTGATATTCCCTCTGTGCTTTGAGGGCAGGAAAGAGACAGTAATACCACTGTCATTACTCACCAGCCAAATAGCTGACTGGCATTGGGGAAATATTTCACAGTCTTTGAGATATGTAATTCTATGACTGAATTTCTAATTAGTAATTAAATATATTCTTTTTTTTTTTTCTGTATCAGGTTGTAATTTCTTGTCAACATGATTATCTTCAGTATGCCAGTTGCCATAACAACTCCTTATTTTGATCTCTTCTGTCATTGTTTTAATGGTAAAGGTTTTCAGTTTAAAGCTAAGTTGCATCCTTCTAGGATTGCTCAGAAACTGCTTATTCTTTGCTGAGGAGAATAATGACCTTTTCTTTTTGGCCACAGGTGAAGGTAGTGATTTGGCATAAGTTTATTACAAAATAATGGAAGAACTCGTACAGACATATATTCCTGAAAGCAAATAAAATACAGCATCCCTTTAAGAGAGACTTTAGCATGCATGATCTGAATCTGATTAGGAGTTGCTATAGGAAGATAAATTAAGTATTGTAATTGCTACAAAGTACTAGGGTAATTTCTTCAGCACTTGACTTGGAATTTGCATACTGGAGTTTGCTATCTTTATAAAAAATGAGGTTTTGTAAAAGCACAAGCTATAGAGGCTGAAAAGAGCTTTACTGAGCAAAAGCCTATGGGTCATACATCCATTAAGTAAGAGACTTGTCAACTTCAAAGTCTGTTGTGGCATAGTGAACTGAATGAAATAGCTTTTATAGGCAAATCATGCAAGACAGATAAAACCAGAGTCTAACAGCTTCACCAACTATAGGCAAAATCAGCACCATGTCCATTTCTGTCTCTTTGAAGCTTTACAGTTTAAAAAGTTTTGTCATCACTTGCTCTCCTTTTCTTTGCCTAAGCAAGCAATTGTCCTTTAAATAGTAGACAATTATTATCTGTTAAACTCATTGCTGCAAAAATACTTTTATCTTTTATTAATTAATAACAAATGTCTGTTTATTGAAATTGTCTTGGGAGAACAAGACTGACATTGTAACAGTTAAGAGACGAGTAGCAGTATTAATACAAAAAAAACAAAACACAATTAAAGTAACATCAACAAATAGAACGAGGACCATTTAGCTAGCTTTATTTATAAAAGGATAAGGGACAATTACTGGCAACCTTTTAAGAGCCATGAGGCTTTATAACACCAGAGGCAATATTCTTTACCTCTGTTGTGTGGGTGGAAGCCCATCCTACTTGTGTATTTTCATTTGAACTGTCCCAGAGAGAGGAGGGGGGAGAGAAAGAGACATTCAATTCAACAACAAATTCAGACAAAAATATGTTGGGTTTTTTCAATTTGATCTTGTATTCTAGTGGGGTACTGAAGTTCCAGACCTACTGCTAGGAGGCTGGGGAGGGTGAAGGGAAAGTGGAGAAGGGAAATAACTCAGAAAACCAGTGTTATGTTCATCTAGCCAGCTTTATTTTTGCTAGTGCTACAGTAATTCACACAGGTAAAAAAAACCAGAGTTTGTGTTTTACTGATGGTGATGTGTTTTAGGCAGCATAACATCACAAATGTAAGCAAATGGTTCATGTGAAAACTGCAAGACCAATCAGAATTTATGTCAAACAATTATTTAATCTTACATGTGCTAAATTCAGCATCATTGCTCCAACACCATCCAACTTCTCTGGCTGTGCAATCTTAAAAGCTAAGTATTTAGATAAAAAAATTCTCAATATATGTACGTTCAACCTGCATGACCTGCTGAAAAATGCATTAGGCCTTGCATTACTAATTGATGTAGGAAGGAAGAGAGAGAGAAAGAGATGTAACAGGAGAATAAAAGTTATAGAGATAGATAACAGAAAATCACCAGTCCTGGATCCAGTGTTGGGCCAGCCAATGGGAGAGGGTTGGTGCCAGTGAGGCTCCCAAAACCCACCATTGCAGTTTCTCATTTTATAAGCTTGTTGTACTTAGACAATTGTTTTGCAGCAATGAGTAAGTTGGTTGAGGAATGACTGAGCAACTGAAGTGGACCTCTGTCCCCTTTGGTCCTGCTTTGTTATCTTTATAGATTTTTCCATATGCAAGCCTCAGGCCATATGCATGCTATTATATCTGTATGTGCCAGGCAGTCCTTTGTCAGGGGATCTTTTTGTTTTGTTCAAGGGCTTACAATGGTGTTTCCACACCATGTCCAACAATAGCTCCTGAAGGCTGGTCCCCCACACTTACACACAGAGCTTTCAAACTAGATATTTGTGAATGTGAAAAAGGTCTTTATTCTAATTAGCTATGCGGACCATAAGTTTGAAAATAAGTAGAAATATCTTTTTCATGCAAAATTTCCATGGAAAACTGAGATGGACTGCAGTTTTGTGCTGAAATGTTTTATGTAGATCAACTAAAAATTTCAGTAGACTGGATTTAATGGTCAGCACCTTGTAAAGTCTATATCGGTTAACATCACAACATACTCAAATAAATACTCTTCTCCTAAACACGGTAATCTACACTAGTTTTGTGATAACAACTGGAATATAGGACATAAGATCATAGAAATATAGAGTGGTTTGGGTTGGAAAGGACCTCAAAGGTGATCGCATTCCAGCCCCCCTGCCATGGGAAGGGACATCTCCCACTAGGCTAGATTGCTCAAAGTCCTATCCAACCTGACTTTGAACACTTCCAGGGATGGGGCATCCTCAACTTCTCTGGGTAACCTGTTCCAGTATCTCATCTCTCCCACATTATAACATTTCTTTCTAATGTATAGCCTAAATCTACCCTCTTCCATACCACCTTTTCCTATAACTACATGCCCTTTTAAAAAGTCCTTCTCCAGGTATCCTGTAGTCCCCCTTCATGTACTAGAAGGCTGCTCTGAGGTCGCCCTGGAACCTCTTCTCTAGGCTCAACAATCCCAACTTTATCAGCCTGTCTTCATAGAATGGGTGCTCTAGCCCTTGCACCATCTTTGTGGCTCTCCTCTGGACTCACACCAATGTCTCCACATCCTTCTTATGTTTTGGATGTTAGAGGTGGACACAGTACTCTAGATGATCTCAGAAAGGCAGAATCCTTCCCTCAACCTGCTGGCCACACTTCTTTCATGCAGCCCAGGATATGGTTGGCTTTCTGGGCTGCACGCACACATTGCAGGCTCATGTTGAGCTTTGTATCAACTAACACTTTCAAGTCCTTTTCCTCAGGGCTTCACTCAGTTCCTTCATCCCCTGGTTTGTACTGATACTGGGGCTTGCACTGACCCAGGTGCCACACTGTACACTTGACCTTGTTGAAATTCATATGGTTTACACAGGCTCACTTCTCAAGCTTGTCAAGGTCCCTCTGGATGGTATCGCTTCCATCTACAGAGTTGACTACACCAAACATTTTGGTGTTATCAGCAAACGTGCTGAGAAGGCACTTGATCCCATCATCCATGTCACCAATAAAGATGTCAAACAAAGCTGGTCCCAATACTGACCCTTGAGGAATGCCAATTATTATCAATTTCCATTTGCACATTCAGCCACTGACTATGATTCTTTGATTGCCACCATCCAGCCAATTCTTTATCCACAGAGTGGTCCTTTTGTCAAGTCCTTGTCTCTACATTGGATGTCATGTGGGACAGTGACAAATGCTTTGCAGAAGTCCAGGTTGAAGAAACCTGTTGCTCTTCACTTACCTTCCAAAGCCGTAATTTCATCACAGAAGGCTTTATTTTACTTGGCACTGGTGAGGTCACACTTTGAATACTGTGTTTAGTTTTGGGACCCTCACTACAAGAAAGACGTTGAGATGCTGGAGCAAGTCTGGAGAAGGACAACAAAGCTAGTGAAGGGTCTAAAACACAAATCTTATGAGAAGCAGTTGAGGGAATTGTGGTTGTTTAGTCTGGAGAAAAAGAGGCTGAGGAGAGACCTTATCCCTCTCCACAAGTACCTGGAAGGAGGTTGTAGTTAGGTGGGGGTCAGTCTCTTCTCCCAAGTAGCAAGTGATAGGACAAAAGGAAATCGTCTCAAGTTACACCAGGGACAGATTAGTTTGGATATTAGGAAATACTTATTTGTTGAAAAAATGGCCAACCATTCAAACAGGCTGCCCAAGGAAGTAGTGGAGTCACCATCCATGCAAGTATTCCAAAGATGTGTAGATGTGGCACTTAGGGACACAGTTGAATGGGACTTAGCAAGTGTTTTGTTTTTTTTTTCTTGTTGGGCTCTATGATCTTAAGAGTCTTTCCAACCTAAATGATATGATTATCCTATGAAAATTCTTTGCTGAACAGATACAGTTCTGTTACACGTCAGCTGCAAACTTGCTGAAGGAACACCCTGCCCAATCACTGAGCTCATTTATCAATATGTTAAACAGAACTGGACCAAGTATTGATCTCTGAATTGCATCGTGAATTACTGATCTCCAGCTAGACTTTGCACCACTGGTTACCACCCATTGAATGGACCAGACATAACACCCTATTCTCAACCAGCCCATATTTTATCAGTTTCTGTATAAGGATCATATAGGAGGCAGTATCAAAGGTCATACTGAAGCCCAGGCAGAGAATATTCATTACTTTTTTGTTACCTACCTGCAATTTCATCACCGAAGTTTATCACTTTGATCAAACATTAATTCCCCTTGGTGAATCCATGCTAACTACTCCTGATTATTTTCTTGTCCTTCATATGCCTGCAAACGGCTTTCAGGATTAGTTGCTCCATTACCTTTCCAGAGATGAAGGCAAGTCCTGTAGTTCCCTGGATTTTAATTCTTGCATCTCTTGAATATACAGGCAACTTTTTCTCCCAGTAATCACGATTGATGAAAGGTAGTTTAGAGTGCCCTCAGACATCAGCCAGTTCCCTCAGAACTTTTGGGTGCATCCCATCAGGGCCCATAGACTTTATATATACAATTTGCATAAATGTTCCTTGATTTGATCCTTCCTCTCTCTGAACATTACCCCTGGTCTCTGGGACTTGTGATTCCTGATGGCAGTCTTGCTAATAAAGAATGAGACAAAGAAGGAATTATGCAACTCACCTTTTTCCATGTTCTTTGTAACTGGGTTCCTCAGTTAGGCATGCAGTAGGCCCACGTTTTCCTTAGTCTTCCTTTTGTTACATTTGCACTTATATAACCACTTCATGCTGTCATTGACATCCCTCACCAGATTTAATTTCATTTGGGCAAACCATAAACCTCCAGTCTGAGGCCTCTAATAGACAATAGCAATAAATATGACCATGTTGAGCAGAGCCCCACTGAAAAGATGAGTCTGGAGCCCTTGCCCTTCAAAGAATACCTGTGGCTCTCGGCCTAGTCCATCCATAATAAGGAGCACCCAACAGCAACCCCAGGACTGGTAGTCAGGAATGGAGGAGACTCAGCCAGGCTCTTCACAGCAGTGTGTTGTGGAAGGATGACAGACAGCGTCACAAGTTGAAACACAAGAAGCTCAGGCTTGAGGTAAGAAAAAACCTTTTCCCCATAAAGACAGTCCAGCCATGTAGCCAAGGCCAAAGAAGATCAGACCTTCTCTGGATTTGGGGGATTTCACACTCCAACTGGGTGAAACTCCAATAGCCTAGTCTGAGTCCATGACTGAGTCACAGTCTGAGACTGGAGACTTCTCCAGCAGATCTCCCTTCTAGCCTGAATTGTCTTGTAATTGTACAATGAAACAAAATAATGGTCTTACAGCCACAAAGTGCCAGGGCAAGGAACCCAAGTTTCATGAGATGTATTTTGACTAATGATCAATGAATCATTAGTTCCTCCAATATGAAAGACAACAGAGAGTGAAACCTTAGCCGCCTTAGCCCAATTTTCTTTACAAGTCATACAAATATATACATATAATAAAGTGTTGTTCACCTCGGAAAACTTAATTCTTACCACCCATAGGATTTTCTTCTGCTGTGCAAGTAAACACATTCAATTGCTTTGCTGAACTAAGGATTTTAGCAGTTGAGTCCAATCTATTTCATCCTTGTGTTAATTCTGTATACCTTATGAATGAATACTTGCAAAAAAATCCCACAAAAACACCAAAATGAGTAAAAATTAGCTAAATTAAATACAAGCAAAGTAATCACCTTTAAATATTGCTTTTATATTTTACAGTCAGAAGTAAGAAGGAATTTTATCACAAAAGTAAAATATATAGATAAATTCAATGACTGTTGCATGTCAGTACAAACGTATCAGAAGTGAATACATGTCTTTCCCTTCTGTTTTTAAACTTATACAAACATTTATGTTCTCATTCAACAGAATCCTTTGAGAGCTCACTGGTGATCAGTTGTTTCCATGTAAGAATCATATACTTTGAAAAGGTTTGCTCCTTTTTCTTTACTTCATAGGAAGTGAAAAAAAGTCTCAGTTAAGAGTGGTTGGTAACAATAACATATAGAGGAGGATAATATTTCTGGATATTTCCATTTCAGAGAGTAATTCAAAATGGTCACACTGGTAAATGAGATTTTTAACCAGATAAATTAAGCATAAGATTAATGATCAGACTTACTGGGGGAAATCCTGCTCTTAATAAGTGTGTCTTCTTTGGTTTTGTGGTGAAGGAAAGCAAAGCAAGTGGTTCTAGACACTGCACTTGCAACAAAGCGATCTTGCTGATGCAGGTTGACTAGACTAGAAGGTATGCAGCTGAGAACAGAACACAGCACAAACTGCCAGAGATCCTGTTGTGTTATGCAGGGACAGGGCACTTATTCCTTCAAGCTCTTAGTTTCAGAATCACCTGGCCTAATTACACAGGAGATAATATAAGTTGGTTTATTTCATAATGATTCTTGCAAAGTGAGTGAAAATATTCAGCCACACAAAGTATATTCCTTATCAAAGTGGCTAGAAACAGGATAGACTGGCTCTATAGATAGAAACTCACTAGCTTTCATCTATGGGACATCAGCTATCAGCTTAAGTATGAAGAAGTGGGTTTAGGTGACAACTTGACTAATTTGAACTTACTAAGAGCGTTTTTAGAATGCACATGTAGGAAGAAAATTCTGTAGGTTCAGAACTACTGTTAATAAAGGTACTAAAAATGCATAAAATGTTGCTCTTACAGGAGAAATAAAACTAGTTTTACGAAGACTGAGAAATAAAGAGCAAGGAAGAGCATGATTCTATTTGATAGATATTGATTTCATTTAGATTTGCTCAGTATGGGTACTTGAGTGGGTGTTATGAATAATATTAGAAGATGTGAATAACAAGGGCATGTGTTAAAGATGTAATTTTAATGAACAGAAGAAGGTTGAATTTTAATGAATAGAAAAAAAAAATAAAATTTGGAAAACACCTCTTCCAGTTTTCTCTTTTAGTTTAGCTCTGGTATTCTGGATATAAAGGTGAAGTGTAAAATCACACAAATATAATCCTCAGTAAAGACTAGATGTAGGCTAAAGGATCAGAAAAACAACTGTCTGTTCTTAATAAAATCTAATATGAAAACAAAATTTCATGAGACATATTACGCTCAAGTATAACAGCTTTACCTGTGTGACTTATAAAATATCCTGCCTTGCAATCATCAAGATTTCACAGAAGTAAAGTTCAATCTGGCAGATTTTTCCATATGGTTTTAAGACAGAGAAACTAACATAGGAGAAAGTGGGGTGGGTGAGTGAGAATGGCGAAACATTGAAAAAAAAACCCACAAAAAAGCCACTACCAAGAAAAATCTGAACTCTGCAGATCTTAGTGTTCTCATTCTGCTTTTCAGGTTTGCTAGTGTTCATGCTTAAATATATACATAGATTTGGGACAGAAATGAGAAAATAACTAGAGGGAGGGAAGGGGCTGGAACAAAAAAGCCACAAGCAACAATCTAAGCTTCCTGCAGGTAGGATCTCAAACTAGCTAATTTCAATTATAAAACTCATAGTACTTCAGAAGTGATGTATGGATCACTACAAAATCTAGATGTAACACACTTCAGATATGTAGTGGCAGTAAGAGTTATTTTTGCAGTTGCTATATGCAGTGTGGCACCTGTCAGTGGTAACTGGAAGTCATTGCTTTTGTAGACACTTACTTGCATCTGCTCATAGGTAGATGAGTGTGTCACCTGCAAATTTAATGATAAACATGTGTCTACATTTATTTAGATAAGTTGTTTGCTAGTACTACACTTTTTTTTTTTTTTTTTTTTTTTTAAATTGCCTCAGAACTTCTTAAAAACCGAATTAGGGGGAAGATAAACATAAATGAAACACATATGAAGCATATATGTAAAATTACATGTAAAATTCATTTGTTGTTTTGTTTTGTTTTGTTTTGTTTTGTTTTTCTTTAATAATCACCACTACCTATTACCTTCTTATGCATTATATCTTCATCTCTCAGAGATACATCTTTCACTTCATGTCTATAGCTTGTCAACACTGCAGACTTCAATTAAAAGGCAGGTTCATGTTTATACATATTGTATAGCTAACACAGGCTTCAAAAAAACATCCCCAAGATTCTGTGGGAATCCTAGCTTCAACAGTTAGAATATAAAAATTGAAATATTCAAAAACTTGTGGGAATAGCTATATAATTATTTTTTAAGTAGTATAAGCAGTCCAGATTAACTTTTGTTTTAAATTACATTCTGATAAGTTGAGATTAGCTTTTATTTGAGTTCTCATGTATTCTAATGTAGTGTTGACCCTTTCTCATTAATTCCCAAAGACTGAAGCAATGATCTACGAACACCTCTGAACTATTACAATTTGCTGGAGCTGTTTCACATAAAATGACCATAGAATTCTTGATGTGGTGTGATCAACTTAGTTAAAGTTGAGGGTGGTAACCGTCTCCAGTACAAGGGTGTTTTTCCATAAAGACCAAAATAAATTATGTTTTCATAATGTCTTAGGCTTTGTAATTGTACTTATTTATTTATTTATTTATTTATTTATTTTTAAAAAGGAATTATGCATATTATAGATGTTGAAATATACGAATTACTGTTCTGGAGCTCCTTCTAGGACTACAATAAGCTGAGGGTTATTCTGTGCCTCATGAAAGACCAATTATTTTTCGGTTTTGCATAAATCTCCTGATGGAGTTCGTCATGTTGAGATATAAAAATATTAATAGTCCACTTATAAACATACACATGTAAACACTTTTAATACAGGGCAAATATTTTGAAAATGTGTCAATGATATACAAATCCTAATCTAATTTTTTAACCTATTTAGACTTTATAGAAAAAGACAATAATGAATTAATGAAAAAATCCTATTTAGACCTGCATTATGTAACAAAAAGAAAGTTTATTACAAGGATTCTTTCCAGCATATGAAGTATGCTTATGAAGCATTTAATGCTGTCCAAATCTAATGATTGTGTGAGCTGTGCCTTTAGATTATAATATTTTTATTTGCCAAACTGAAATTTGCTGTAGTATTTTCATGGCATTCTTACAACGTGGTACTGTAATCATCAACAGCAACTAGGAGATATGTTGCAGGGAATTAATTAGGATTTAAAAATCTGCTGCAAATTTTATTCTGAAATCATCAAATCACACTGAAAAGTTTCTGTTTCACTTGTCTTAAAGCTAACTGATATAAATCTAAGAAGTCTTACGAGCAGTAAAACACACACACAAAATCAAACCAAATAATTCTGAATAGGAGACACAGTGCAAAATCACCTAGCATTTCACCCTTTTACATTACTGGATAGACATTTCAGATATTGTGGCAATTTTTGGACAAGAGAAGAAGGGATTTTTCATTCACAACCTTTACCAGTTTTACCATAGACTTATAAACAGGGGAAAACATCCTATTACAGACACATTTATAATATCCTTCCCATCAAGGATTTAGTAGTTCATATGTGCTGAACAATGCTGTAGCTCACATTTATACATAAATACTAGTTATAGTGGTGGTAAGGAGGAACTGTGTGTAGGGATTATCATCTATTTCTTTCTAAACATATTGAAATATGTTTTTACGATTGTTCAGTGTACAGTTGCAAATGAGTATAGTATTTTATTCTTGTGACTCTATTTTAAAGTGATGTTTTAGCCCTGTCACTTAAAAATAAAATAAATTAACATAGTGGGTAGGTATTCAGCTTTATTATTACCTGTGTAGCCTTCTCACATTGCCTCTTCTATCACCCTCTATCTTGCTACCACTCTTTGGGTCCTGTATTTTGACTTCAGATTCTTCGGAGCACAAACTGTTGCTAACTCCTTTCATAGTGTAGTGTAAATATTTGGAAGCTGATGCATTCTTGTCTCCTTAAAAACGAAGTTGTGGAGACTGTATTAAATATTACTATTGGAAATATTTTTTCCGATTATAACATTGATTTTCAGTACAAATTCCAGTGAAAGCCTGTCAACGGCAGGATATTTAATCAAGACTATTGAAGATATCAAATTTTCTAATATATCTTTCTAACTGAAAATTTGTTCAAAATACTGTCCTATGTTATTTTTCTGTATCAACACATGGAAATTTTTGGTCATTACTGCCAATATTTTTATATTAGACACTTATGAAACTACTTCCACTCCAAGATTTCATGTCACTCTAACAGGTTAAAGAACCACTTCCAGAGAAAGAGAATAAGAGAAAAGAAGGGAGGGAAATTGACCACTACAAGTTAAGGAGAGATATGTCTAGATAGATAGTTCTCTTCGTTCCCATTATGTTCTTTTGAACAATATTTGCTGCCTGTTGTGTTATTTGGTCAAGGATCAAGAACCACCTTGTAAATAAGCTTCCATTTTTTCATTTTTGCTGTTAAAATAGTCTATCCATCTTCTTTGCTAAACAGAACACAGAATTAAACAAATAAAAAAGTTTAAGTGAAACACTAATATAATTCCCTTGTTAATACAAAAGGTACAGTAAGCAGCAGAACTACCGCTCTACAGACTTTTTTTATCTAAAAAACTGTCTTTATCCCCTTAGCTATTGGGCAAGCATATAATATCCTGAAATAATTTATGTTTCAAACTAACAGTCTTTACACATTTTGAGTAGCTTCATCAGAACACAACAAAGTTTCTTATGAAAGCATTGCTATTCATATTTGTAGCTTTTGTAGACTAAACTCACAGAATTCTTCTTTTAAAAAAAGCAAACCTATCATTAACTGGGCAACAACATCTGACTAAACTTGCATGAATAAATTGTGACAGAGCATGAAATGACAGACAGGTGATTTGATGACAATTAGCTCTCTTCTGTAACATCCTATGATATATAGCCTTCCATCTAAGATCAGAATATTTGTTTCTGTTGGAAGATATACTAAATCAGATTATAAGACCATAAATTAGGAAATATACCAGTGGTCAACATACAAGGTAGACCTCATTTTTAATTCTTCATATATCTGAATATATGTGTCCTCAGTTTGCAGCTTTACGAGTACTTAGCCACAGACTTGATGTTAATAACAGAGCTAAAAACATTCTATAAGGACATCAGCTCAGAGTTGAAAACCTTACATTTCTTTAGGAAGAGAACATTTATCTGGGATATTTAATAAAAATCAAGAGTTTTTAATAATAAATACATTTGAACTACTACTAAAATAATTTGGTCATGTAGAGAAAATAAATGCATGACAGACATAGATTTAATGCATAACATCTGACGAACAAATCATACAGTCAGATTTTTTTTTAAGAAGAATGCATCAGAATGGATCAAGAAGGGAACATTCGTTTATCAGGTTGAAATATAATTAGTGACTAAAAAGAGCAAAGTACTTATATGCAATTTACAAAGACTATGAACTCCTAGCTTCAAGGAGACATCTCCATCATGGTTTGCAGCACTAAGACTTAAAATGAAAATGGACCACCAAAAAACTGGGGAAAAACAAAGTACAAAACCAAAACTCAAACCTAAGCAAAAAAAAACCCAACCAAACAAATAAACAAACCCAAAAGAAACAAACAAAAAATAGACATCAAATTCTACTAATCAGAAATATTATTTATGGATTACAGACCTTAGAATCATAGAATAATAGAATAATAGAATAGGCTGAGTTGGAAGGGACCCATCAGGATCATCAAGTCCAACTCCTGTCCCTGTATACGGCACTCCTAGAATCACACCATGTACCTGAGAGCATCATCCAAAAGCTTCTTGAACTCAGTCAGGCTTGGTGCTGTGACAACTTCCCTGCAGAGCTTGTTCCAGTACTCAGCCACCCTCTGGGTGAAAAATATTTTCTTGATATCTAACCTAAACCTTCCCTGATTCAGCTTCCTGCCGTTTCCCTGAGTTCTGTCATTGGTCACAGGAGTGAAGAGATTAGGACCTGCCCCATTGCTTCCCCTCATGAGGAAGTCACAGGCTGCAATGAGGTCACCTTTCAAACTGCTCTTTTCCAAGCTGAACAATCCAAGTAAGCTTACCTGCTCCTCATAAAACATCCCATTCAGACCCTTCACCATTCTTGTGGCTCTCCTTTGGACACTTTCCAATAGCTTGATGTCCTTTTTATATTGTGGTGCCCAAGACTGAATGTAGTACTCAGGGTGAGGCCGCACCGGAGCAGAGTGGAGCAAGAGAATCACCTCCCTTGATCAGCTGACAACACTGTGCTTGATGCACCCCAAGATACAGTTGGCCCTCCTGGTTGCCAGGGCACACTGCTGGCTCATATTTAGTTTGCCATCAACCAGGACCCCCAGGTCTCTCTCAACCATGCTGCTCTCGAGCCACTTGTTTCCTAGTGTGTACTTACCACTAGGGTTGTCCCATCCCGGGTGCAGAATCTTGCATTTGATGAAGTCATTGATGAAGATGTTGAAGAGGCTTGGGCTTAAGCTGAAGCCCTGTGAGACACCACTGGTGACCAGTTGCCAGCCTGATGTTACCCCTTTCACTGTCATTCTTTGTGCTCTACCTGTGAGCCAGTTGCTCACCCATCATATAACATGGATGTCCAGCTGTATGCTGGACATTTTGTCTAGGAGGATACTGTGAGAGACAGTATCAAAAGCCTTGCTGAAGTCCAGAAATATTACATCCACTGTCTTCTTTGATCAACTAGTGTTATCTTGTCATAAAAAGAAAGTAAGTTTGACAAGTAGAACTTTCACCTTGTGAAGCCGTGGTGGCTGTAACCAATGACTGCATTGTCCTCCAGGTGTTTTTCAATAACTTCCAAAATAATCCTTTTCGTAATTTTACTGGGCACTGATGTCAGACTGACTGGCCTGTAGTTTCCAGGGTCCTCCTTCACAGAACCTTCACAGAATTACAGAATCTTAAGGGTTGGAAGGGACCTCTTAAGATCATCTAGTCCAATACCCCTGCCACAGTAGGATCACCTAGAGCACATCACACAGGAACTTTTCCAGGTGGGTTTTGAATGTCTCCAGAGAAGGAGACTCCACAACGTCTCTGGGCAGCCTGTTCCAGTGCTCTGTCACTCTCACAGTGAAGAAGTGTTTTCTGATGTTTACATGGAACGTCCTATGTTCCAGTTTGCACCCATTGCCCCTTGTCCTATCACTAGACATCACTGAAAAATGCCTGGCTTCTTGCCCTTCTAGAATATCGAGACAACATTAGCCTGTGTCCAGTCCGCTGGGATCTCTCCAGATTCCCAGGACCTCGCAAAAATCATTGAGAGTGGCCTGGCAATGACATCAGCCAGCAATTTGAGGATTCTCAGGTGGATCCCATCAGGCCCCATTGACTTGTAGGGATCTAACTGTAGCAGCAGATCCCACACAAGTTCAGGGTCAGCTAAGAGTTGATCCTTGTTGCAGTCATGGTCCTCCAGTTCTGGGAGTTGAGGCTCCTTTGGTCTATCATCAGTGTTGAAGACAGAGACAAAGAATGCATTAAATACCTCTGCTTTGTCTATATCTCTGTTGGGGAGGTGACTATCCTTATCATGTAAAGGACCCATGCTGTTTCTATGCTGCCTTTTGCAGTTAAGGTATTTGAAACAACTCTTTTTATTGTCCCCCACAGTTCAGGTCAGTTTCAGCTCCGGTTGAGCTTTGGCCTCTTACAGTAAGAAAATTTAATTGTGTTGTAGATCGGATATAGTTCTCCCATGTGTTTGGAAGACTGACTCATTCTCTACCTGTACAATAGTTTAGTTATACATGGAAATATTTTGAATCACAGCCTTGAGTAATATTCAACACACTTTCTGAAAATGCATATTTACAAATAAGGAGAACCATCTTTCAGAGTAAATTCATTCAGCCTTCTGGATTAAGTTGATTTACATAAGCATTGTGGAGAGAAGAATTACCCTCTGGCATTAAACCCAATCTCCACAGATGGTCTTTTTGATCGGTTAATCAGATTTCCTGTATCCTTAGGCAATATCTTAATTGCTTATGCCCTCATATTTTAGAAACTAACTAAATAAACAAATAAATAAATAAAAGACAGAGAGAGAGAAAAATTATCCATGTGGAGTAAGGAATAACCATTTATATGCTTTTCACAATACTGTGAAAGTATATAGAACAGAAGAATTACATTTAATAACAAGAAATACACTGAAAGTTATTCATGTTTTTAATTACTACATTTTTTTGCATAAATTCTAGATCAAGTGTCATCTGAATTGTGTCAACATTCCAGAAGCTTTTCTTTGTGACATTTCCAAACGATGTGGTTACTGTGGTGAAATGTGCATATTTAATGCAATATTGTTCCACATAGTCCAGGTTTACTGGTTTTACTCCTGTACAGCACTAAAACTGTTGGTTCGGTTTCCAAAAGCCTAGTAACATCTTCGAGGATTGTCAGAGATATTAACGAAGAAGTACTGGATTTTTTTTGTCTCCTATGGTATTTGAGACAAGAACTACTGCTTCATTGCTGAGTCCAGTACTTTTGCACTTATGGGGAGATGTAAGATACAGGCTACCAGACTTTCATTCTCACTACTCACCCCTGAGACCATTCATTCCACTTATGCTAGTTGGAGGACATGTAATTATTTGTTTTGCATAGAGCTACTAACATCCCAACATCCAATATTTGATTATGGTAGCTTGACTCCTTCACTTTTCTTCTCGGTCTGTGTACTTCCCAGGATTTCCAGCAGATCTTACAGTAAGCCAAAATTTACATCCTTAGTGATAATTTCACATGATTAATTTATACATGCAAAGAATCATGCAGGAAGGACAGACATGACTCCTTCATTTAGAAAGAAGTGAAGCAGCCTATGTGCCTGGTAGGTGGTAAAAATAATTACTTAGTAAGCTTAACTACACTGTATGAACCTGTTTATAATGCTGATTTCAAATTGTTGAACAGCTGCCAATACTGGAGTAAATATTCTTTATTGCAGGTATGTATCTGACAATCATTGCATTATCAAAACACACTTTTCATATCAGTAACTCAAGTTCTAAGAAGCTCCTTGAGAGTCAAATTGATATAATGTCCACGATTAAATAAAAATTACTATCTGAATTTTAATGTATTATGCGGGATACTCCTTTATCTTTCCATTCTCTCTACAACTGATACTTCTAAAATTATATTATTGCACCAGTAACATGCACTATTAGAACATTTATGGACATATTACTATATTAAAAGGAGCGTGTGTTAGTGTGTGTAGGTGTGTTACAATTTGACTTAGCTACTAGGAAAAAAATCCAACATTGAAACAGAAGGCCAAAACTGGAGCAGGAAGTGGGTTGACTGTATCTATCTAAACTTTATAGAAATTAATCAATAGATGCACACCAGTTAGTCCTTTGCATTGCTGCAGCAAGAACAGATACCAGTAATGCTAAGTGCATATGATATTAAAGCTGACCTTTAGCTGAAGTGTACAGGCCAACCAAGTAGAAGCCACAAGTTCTCCCACATTTCTTTTTTTTGTGTGTGGATGAAAGTGGGGAATCTCTAGACATTTTTCAAACAATATCAGTAAATCTCTACAGACATTTTAGACAACAATTTCCCCGTGTTGCTTAAGAAGCCAAAAACCAACATTTTGTTGTTTATGTCGACAGACATTTTTAATTAGTAAAAACAAATCAAACAGCCCAGCAATAACAGAAACAACAACAACAAAATTAAACCTTGCCTTCCAAATCATACCTGTACTACAAGGTACTTGTGTATTCTGGACCAGAAAGTATGATCTTATTTTTATACACCACAAAATAACCAAAGCTAGCATAACAGTCCAGGACAGAGAGTGTGCAATATGCGCAACCAGTAGACTCAGAAGCACAAATTAGAGACATTTAGATGCCCATTTGTATATTTTGTAAACACTGGCTTAGTGTTTGGGCTTTTCACAAAACCGAATATGATCACATGTGCATGCTGAAGTTCCATCAGTTGTTAAATATTTTTAATTTTTACTTCTTCTAAAACTACAATTGACGCAATTAAAGAAACCTTATTTGGTCTTCAGGCTGTTATTTTCCTGCTTTGTAAATGTAAGATATCACTAGATGGATGAGTGTCTCTGCTGGTTGCAATGCACTTTTGGTGTTCTATTGACACAAAGACTCAGATGAATTGATTGAACTCAGTGAGGAGTCCATACACTGTACTCCGTAAATCCTGAAAATGTGGATCCATTTTTGATAGCTTCCCAGGATTGCTTTGTCAGCTAAAGACCTTCCAGGAGGTAAATTTCTCACTAGCCTCAAAGACTGCTTGCATGCCTTACCTCAATTCTCTCTCACATTATTTTCTGTGTTGACTCAGATTGCTTAATTATTATTATTTTTGTTTTAGGTTTGTTTGAGTTTTTTTGTTTTGTTCTGATTTACCCCAGAGAAATTAATATGCCAACACCACTGTGGTTGATAATTTGACAATTCAAACACTATGTAAATGTGCAACATATCTCTAATACCTGGCACATAGATTTGTATTTTTAACATGCACAATTTTTGTTAGCACATACAAGTTATTAATTTGTTTACCATAGCAAAACTTAGTGTTATGGAAAAAAGCTTAACCATAAATGTATTTAAAAAAAAAAAAAAAGAGGAATAATATTATCCTCTAAAACCCACAGACTATTTTTTTTTTTTGAAGGATACAGATACTCTAGTATCCTATTTATCTTACCCTCTATCAAAATGCATAGGATTTTTGTGTTATTCATTTTGGTTATACATCTTTGTTGAGTTTAAAGCTAATGGCACTTTTTCTTCTGCCATCATGTAAACCATCGTGCCTTTGTTGCTTAAGCAAAACACAAATATGTTAATTTCTTTATTTTAATAGCCTGCAAATGCATTTATTATTAGGTGTTTAGTGTCCTAATCCTGTATACAAAAAAATAATAAGCTAATTAATTATTTAATTATTGAATCATTTCAGACTCTGGCAAGAAATCTTGTTGTCATATGGCCAAACGATGGTATCTGCACCACTTAGTCTGAAAAATGTGAGGCAGCACCTGTCGTGCTTTTACTTTTCAGCCATCCCACAAGTTCTATTGAGAAAATAAAGAGAAATTGGATGTTGTGACTGGATTAGCCAATTTATTGGCTATCACTGATTGTACATAGGAAATATGAATATTTAAAATTTTATCTCAGCACACAAAAAAATGGAGCTAATATAAATTAAACATTAATTTAGAATTTTACCTCATCATAATGAGGTACATGACAACAGTTTAATATGAGTAAGAGGAAAAATATTAGAATGCCAATTCATCATCAAGTGGTAAACAACTAAGATGCCAGCTCTGATGTTTTCCACCCTTTTTTATCCTTTTTTTTTACAGACCAGCATAGACAATATATTCAACTGAAATGAAAGTAATTGAAGAACTGTCAAGAATGTTTGATTTTTTTTTGTTGTTGTTTTTTTTTTTTTCAGGCATTGAAAAAAAATTGATACCTACCCATAAGTAATACTGCTGTAAGCTTGGGAGTTCAGAAAAACTCTTGAAGGTACTAGTCACATCCCATTAAAGTAATTAAAAAATAAGAACAAATTCCTAAGCAACTGAAGAAAATTTAAATCAGTACAATTTTCATCCTTTAAAATAAAATTACTTTCCCTCACACAGGCATCTCTAATTTTGGAGTATAGAATTCTATTACATAAGAATTCTAACATCATAGGACAGTTCAAGAGAACTATGGCATCTTCTGAAACTGAAAGTATAATATAGGAATGTATTCCTATCTCTTACACTAAAGTAGAAAAATATATAATCAGTAAACTCAAATAATTCACCAGCAAACAGACATTCATATGATTCTATATGTTTCTTGAGACAATAATTTCAACACAGCTAATGAGTCAAGCTTAGTTGTGCCTAAAGTTGTGCCTTAGTTGTGGCTAGAGCTCTGAGAAGTGGAGATATAGGTGGCTGTCTAGCATTACACAGGCATAGACTGGTAAGCAAAGGGGCCAGGCCTGCTAATGGAGACCTTATGGCTACAAACAGTGCTTTGGTGCTCCATTAAGGAACTGCAGGCCAGAACTGGAAGAAGTCAAGTTCAGGTGGAAGCAAAGATGAAAGATAAATAGTATCTGACATTTGCAAAGATACCGTGTGTAATAAAATCAGATGTAACATGAATAAGCAAGACAAGGGAAGAAAAAGCAAGATCTAAAAGTATGTCAGAAGTCTTATAAAGGTGACTTCAAGCACATTCTAGGTTGAGGAAGAAGAAACAATCCATAATGACACTATATTACTGATTGAAAAACAAGTGTAGCACCTGCCAGGCTATATTGGTGCTCAGAATGTATTTGCTACAGAAACTTGGAAAGCAACAGGTGGATGGTTTCTTGGTTATTTTAGGGTTGTTTTGGTAGAGTTTTTCATTTGGCTTTGTTTGTTTGTTTGTTTGTTTGTTTGTTTGTTTTCCCACTAGCAGTGCCTTATTTCTGCCTTACTATGAAGATGTGAAGAGCTATACTTAAGTACTGATTGGTAGATATCGTCAATGTATTCTGACCGGAGTATGATAGAATGGTGATACTGGTAAAGGAAGCACACTTCCATTTCCCAATCAAATGCTTTCTGATTCCTGGCAGCCTCTGAACTAATTTCTAAGTAATTGTTTCTATGCACGATTCTTAAAAAGGCTGTCAAATTAATACTTAATATTTCATAGGTCTTTACATTTATTCTCCCCTTATAAAGGAAGACTTGGTGCTGCATATGGCCCTCTCTGATTTCATCACTGGTGCTGGATTAGGAAAGAGAAATATAAATATCTGTGTACTCAGTTATTTCTTAGGTGGTGTTTGGTGTTTTGGAATTTGTGAATTTTAGTGGTGGTGGTGGTTTGTTTTGTTTTATTTGGTGGGTTTTTGGTTTTTTTTAAATTTTCTTTTTCTTTGGTTGGTTGGTTTATGTTTGATTGTTTGGCTTGGATTTATCTTTTTGCTGTTGTTTATTTTTTTAAGTGGACAAAGAAAAATTGCTTACTTATTTAGTTCTACAATGGTGTCAATATTGCATTTCTCATTAATAGTGGCAGTGCAAAGTTCTCAAGCTCTCACAGGAGACAATTTTTTTAGGCTTTGTGTTTAGATCCAAGTAAATAAAATATTATTTGACTGGGATTTTCTTTTGGGTAAACTTAAATATAATGGTGGTCATGTTAAAGTTTCTTGAATCTTTTGTCTCAGGGACTCAATTATGGTGGCAAAATTAAAAGGCAATCTGGATTTATTGTGGTATTTCCACTATCCAACAATTCAATTACCTTGAAAATTAAGGATAACAAATTTTTTTTTTGTCTCTTAAATGGCTCCCTGTGGCATTCAACCAAAAAAAAAAAAACCAGCGAAAAAACCCCCAAATTCAGCCAAAACTCCTAACCAAGTGTATTGTCATCCTCTATCTTCATTAAAGTTTGTGTTTCTGAAGAGGAGAGAGGTTTTAAAAAAATAAAATCAGAGTTGTGTTTATTATATTTCCCTAAATAATGTAATTTTCTACTATAACTGTTAGCGGGAGGAATTCAATTTTGTTATTTATAATGCTAGATCACATAATTTTAGAACTGTAATTCAATAATATGCCCCCACAGATGAAGCTCTTGAATGAATCTGCTTGTTTTGGTGGTCGTAGCATGCTTTTGTAGTTAGAATTTATTAATCATTCAGAAAAAGAAAAATAGTCAGTAACAGAAGGAGGTGCTGCCTGTTATGAAATGGCATGTTGGTACATTAATGCATCCAGTATTTAGTTTTTTTAGTTTGCTTAGGATTTTTGTTGTTGTTGTTTTCTGTTTGGTTTTGGTTGTTGTTTTTTTATTTTGGTTTGGTTTGTGGTTTTTTTGTATTTAATTTCTTCCCAGCAAGGTCAACATAGCAGCATCATTAAGATAAGAAATCCATGGGGTTTCTAGTGGAATCTTTTAGTACTATCTGTATTTTTTTGAGGAGGAAGTGAGACCTGAGGCAGTATTATAATCTGACAAAGGCCATAATCATCTGTGTTGTCAAGGTTTGAGTCAGAATTGGCCGTTGAACTAGTGACAATAATGCTCTTCATCCCCTCTCATTTCCACCCAGGTAGGGAAAGGAGAGAGATGAAAAAGAAGAGAGACTTTCCAGATGGAAAACGAAACTACACGGCTTTAATTAAATACTAATGACGAAAGAAAATATGTACAATTATATAGAAATGTGTTCAGGAATTTGCGAAATCCTATTGCCTCCCCCCCACCCCCAGCAGCTCCCACAGCATCTCCTGAGCTGTGGGCAGTTCTGAAATGTCCTGGAGCTGCTGGAGAGAGTGGCAGAGCAGACAGGAGCTGAGGGGAAAGTCATGAGGGTCAGGAATGCATGAGCCTAGGGATCAATGGTGATGGATAGAGGGAGTCCTCCCTGGATGCTGGCCATGGACGGAAGAGAAAGGAAGAAGAAATTGGAAGGAAGCTTTTTTCCATGATCTTCAGCTTACGCCGATCTTAAGTAGATAAGTGGAATAGAATATTTTGGTCAATTTTTCTGTCCTTCTAGTCCACTCCTCCCTATGGGAGGGCTGCATATATGACTCTTTTAGTGACCTTGCAGTCTGACAGTAACATAAGAATTCCAGTGTTATTAGTCCACTAGCTAGAAAACTTGCTGCTAGTTAAAAGAGAGCTCACTGAAGAAGAAAAAGACAACCAACCCAAAAAACAACCAACCAAAAAAAAAAAAAAAAAGTAGTAAAAGGAAAACTGGCTTCATCCTGACTTAAAGCAGGACATGTGTCCACTTCATTATCACACAATTTTATTTAGAGTGGCATATAAAATAGTCCCTCTGGAACACCCGTTGTTATAGGTAGCATCAGAGTACTGTTGGTTTGTTGCAACTGATGAACTACTGTTTTCTAGCAATTTTCTATTTAATATAAGTCTTACACAGTAGGAATGCAGTCTTCTTCCTGGAAAGTACCATTCTGAAACAATAAGATCAAGTGTAATTGACAGTGAAGGTATGGAGACACAAAGGTATTTATAAAATGCTATATATTTTAGATTTGTTTTAGCTGTGTTATATTTATAGCTACACATTTTCCTTTAATTGTACTGTAGAAATATCCTTAGAAAAAAACTCACCCAATTCAGGGGATGTGAATACTAAGGTCTCACTCAAAGGACATGCGAAGGCTTAGAAGCACTTCTGAAACCAAAATCTGACCCAGTTTCCAAAGGAATAAACCTGAATGATATCAGTGTAATTGCCATCCTGTTCTCTCTAATACTCTACAGACTTTGCTCCATTTTTTTTCAAGATGTTTTGGTATTAGAAACTGCGAAGAAGGATGGTCAACTGATGCTTAGTAGCAAGGTAGGGTTTCAAAGTTACAGTCAAAATGCCCAAACCAACAAGAAAAGAACCAATGGATCAATTAAAAACTCCCCATAATTTTAATCTCTTCTTGATCAAAAAGTTCACCTTTTCTTTTCATCATGACATGCACAGTCATGATTGTGGCCCTCAAGAAATAAATTTATGTTAGTATATGATATACATATATGCTAGGTATGTGGGAGGAGATATTGAGGGATAACTTCCCTGTAGAAGTGGCTTAGTAGAGGGACACCAGATGTGCTGTAAAATAATTCCAGTAAGGGGCCAAAGTAGAGTTCAATAGAAGAGTCTCTGTCCCTAAATCATCCCAAAATCAATAGTGCAGTGGTATTCTGAATTTTCTTGCATAAAGCTGCATATGCTGTTCAGTAAATGTAACATTGAGATGTATTTGGAATGGGTGCTAAAATTACAATTATTTTTTTTGCAGACGAATTTTATTAACTATTCCCATCATTCTAAAATATGTAATGAGTGCTGTTTTGTTGGTCACAAAAACCTAACAGTTAATAACACAAAGTAAGTTTACAATGGCTTTTTTAAGGTGACTTTTAATAAATTACAGCACTTAATCACTCTGCTGTGCATCCTGCTGTAAGCTGTAGGGATCTTATACAACAGCTTTACTCAAAAGAATATTTTCAAATATCAGTGCATACTTTTGCATAAGAAGTATAAATTTAAAATTTTTCTTTCATTGTACACTGTCTGTGGCAGTGACTCTTGAGATCATATTGTTTCTCTTCCTCTGTTCTACTTTAAAAATGAAAAAAAATACACGGTTGTAACTTTTTTATTGGAACATTTTCTGGGGAACTTGTTTGTTTCTACACTTTGATTTTTTTTCCCTTATTTTTTTTTTCCATCTAGTCACTTGGGTTTTGGTGGTGGTTTTTTTTGTTATTGGTTTTGTTGGGGGGTTTTGTTTGCTTTTTTTAAATTTTGTTTGGTTGAGGGCTTTTTTGTTTGTTAGTTTTTTGTTAGTTTTTCTTCAGATTTTTCTTGTGACCATGCTGTTGAATCTAAATATCCTATCATGTACAGTGTTGGGGATCTCTAGGTTGTTTCCACTTGAGTAAGGGACTGAAAACTGTACAAAATAAAATATTTTAATAATTTATATTATACATACATAGAGTTGACAAATATTAGCAAGATTAAGAACAAGATATTCAGTTTCTTATTGGAAATTCACTGGCTGAAGTATGAGAGGCTGTCAGTCTAACAGGTTAGGTATTTGCTGATGACACCAAGCTGTGTGGTGAGGGTTGACATACTGGAGGGAAGGAATGTCATTCAGAGGGATCTTGACAAGGACAAGTCCAAAATCCTTCATAGCAGTTGAGGCACTCCCAAGCACAAACACAATCTGGGTGGAGAACGGATTGAGAGCAACCCTGAGGAGAAGCACTTGGGAGCGTCGGTTGATGAGAAGCTCAATGTGAACCACCAATGTGCACTTGCATCCCAGAAAGCCAACCATATTCCAGGCTGCATCAAAAGAAACAGGTCAAGAGAGGTGATTCTCTGCCTCTACTCCACCCTCATGAGACCCCACCTGGAGTACTATGTCCAGTTCTATAGCCCTCAACACAAGAAGGACATGGAGCAGTTGGAGCAAGTTCAGAGGAAGGCTGGAGCACCACAGGCTGAGAGAGGCAGCATAATTCAGCCTGGAGAAGGCTCCCAGGACACCTTAGTGCAACCTTCCAGTACTAGATAGGGGACTACAAGAAAGCTGGGGAGTGACTTTTTGCAAGAACATGTAGAAACAGGACAAGGAGGAGCAGTTTCAGGCTGTAAGAGGGTAGATTTAGGCTTGATATTAAGAAGAAATTCTTCACTATGTGGTTGGTGAGACACTAGAACAAGTTGCCCAGGGAACGTATGGATGCCCCATCCCCGAAAGTGTTCAAGGACAGGTTGGACAGCACTCTCAGCAACCTGGTTTAGTAGTAGGTGACCTTGCCCATGGCAGGGAGATTGGAACCAGAAGATCCTTAAGGTCCCTTCCAGCCCGAACTATTCTGTGATTCTGTGATTCTGTAATTCTGTTATTCTATTATCATAATTTTATATAGCAAGGGAATTTCCAGAGATTTTTTATTTTTACTGGAGAATAAAAAGCTGCTTGCTCGGTGTGACTTTACGACACATTCTTCTGTCAGGCTGGTATCAATTTGCTGATAGATGGGAGTGAGGAAGAGAAAGGTTTCCTGAGGAAAAAAAAAGGAAGCAGTGCCTCTATGTTTTGCAGGTCACTTCTCAGCAATAGGGGGCTGAGAAGGTGTATGTGTGTGGAAGAGTGCAGTGGGCAAATACAGGAGTAGCACTGTGGCTGGCACAGAAAAGAAGAAAAAATAGATAAATTGGAAAACACAGGCCATTGGAAAATCAAATTGCTGGGAGAATGGAAGGAAAATTAAGCTGAGATAGAAGTCAGCAGCATGTGAAAAGATGAACACATTAAGAAAATAACCTCTGCTTTTTTTGGGGTCACTGTAAGAGATTAGTGGATTGAGGCAATACCTAGTCAAATCTGCTAAAGCAATCACTTTGTTACTTAATTCAACTGCTCCTATTAAATGTCTATTCATCTCCTTCTGAAATACAGTTTCATCGTCTCTGTTTCCCAAGTGGAAGAGAAAAGGAATGGACTACAACAACACATGCAATTAAGGCTGAGAATATATTGTCAAATACTATAAAATAATAGCTGTGCTATTATTATTTTTACTCATTATTATTATTATTTTATTATTATATATATTATAATATATTATATTTTACTCATTATTATTATATATTTTACTCATTATTTTTACCAATTAATCTGAAACTTCAAATGGTACATTCCTGTTTATGTAAATGTGTGCATGTATTCACATAGTTTTGTATTTACACACACTGGCTAGAAATGTATTTAGAAAAGGCACTGCATTTAGAAAAAGATGCTTTTCTAGATTCTATCAATTATTACAATTATTAAAATGAAAACATAAAATTAAGGAACAGAGAAGGGAAGGGAAATCAAAACTTGAAACAAAACCAAGGGGTGGGAACAAAACCAAACCAAACAAATAAAAAAAACCCCACCACCACCACCAAAAACAAACAAACAAACAAAAAACCAAAACCAAAACACAAAACCAAAAAACAAACCCAACCCTCAAGAAAATAACAATCAAAACCAACAAACAAAAAACCTCCAAAGAAACAAAAAGCAACAACAAAAACGACAAAAGGAGAAAATCTATATAAAACACTTGGTTTCCGGTCTTGTATTTTATTCTGTCTTCTCAGAATCTTCTCTACCTCTTCTGCAACACAAGTTAAAAACTTCAAAATATTACAAAAGATTCATTATCAACATTACATTGGAACATAATAATAATTACTTGAGCTAATTCTTTCCTTATTTAGAATTTAAATAATTTTTAGAAGAGCTTAAGCATAAGAGAATTCCTCTACATAAATATTATCTTCCTTTAAGATTGGATTGGACTTGTTATATGGACATTTAATAACATTAGCATGATGGATACTTGTTTTATGGCAGATCTGTTTTTATATTTCTGCTGGTACTTTGTCCTGAAACATGCTTTCTTGCTTTTTGCAGTAGAGTTAGGGACACAGATGTGACAAGTTCCCCTCCATCAGGTTTTGTGCAGCAGTATTATTCAGTAGAGGAGAAGTATGTCAGTGACCCTACTCTTTGCTCTTCATGTTAAACCTAATGGGGATACAGTGTGTAGAAATGTTTATACTGTGTAGAGAAGAGTGTATGTGCAAATATTTCAGGTCAAGATGTAGGTGTCTTTGGGAAAGCAGCAAGTCATATAGTGTTTTTAGAAAAAATTGTGTGTGTGTGTGCATGTGTATACATGTTTTAAGTGGATTGAGCCTGGAAAGACAATGCAGTATTATAAGCTATAGTCAAACTCTAAGTTAGGAGGAAGAACTTCAAAGTCCAAGTTCAGAATAAAAATATATTTGTGATTTGGTCTTAACTCTTTAAATTCGGATAAATTGACATTGGATAATATCAGAATTATATGCTATAGGTTAATTTGTAGTTTATTTCTCCCATGCTTTCACAGCTGACACAGTTTTAACTTACTAAGAGGGTAACAGAGAATCTAATAAGTCTTAGACATCATATTTGAGGAATTAATTTTTTTTCCAGAAGACCACTACACTTCTCTCTCTGAAAAGCTATGGTATTGCACAATTCAACCATTTCCAAGTGTGTGAAGTATCATACTTCTGTTGCTGGCAAAACCTGTAAAGGTTTGTGTAAACTACAGACACCCTATTTGGGTACAAGTACACTACATGCATTCACTATATTTGCATACAAGTGTGTTTTCCTGTGTATCTATAGAAATACTTCTTGAAGATCATGTCTACAGAGTTGCAAATACCTGAATACACCATTATATTTTCAGAAATCTGAATTTAGCTAAAATACTCCCTGTGAAATATGACTCATTTATTTTAACAAGGTAAGTTATGAGTTTATCTTTGGTATGTGTCTATCTCAATATTCTTCACTTATACAATAGGAATAACAGATATCAGAATCTCCTGAACAGCATGTTTTAGTTGCAATAGTTTAAAATACATTTTTATTCTTGTTTTGCTTTGTTGCAACAGAGTTTGAAAGCCAAATGTGACAAAGGGACTTTTTATAGTGCCCACATGTTAGTATCATGAGTTTGCCACTACTAAAATGTGTACATGTATAGCTGTCATGTAGTTCTTCCTATTTCTGTGACATAAATATTGTATATATGTACGTATACACATGTTTATAGAAAGATGAGAAATAATTTTGGAAAGAACTATAGTATCTTGCATCCATTCTAAGACACTATTATATTAACTATTTTGGCAATATTCCGTTTGTGATATTTATTTTAAATTAAAACTCTGATTCATGACAGAATAGCCTACACAGACTAAATAAAAAATAAGTTGATAGAAAATTACCTTGAAATACCCTAGGTAATAGCATTCCATCATCAGTATTATACATAGGTTTTTTCAATTTTCATTCTGGTATTGTATCCATTCACAGTTTATGTAATTTCTAACTACACAATATATAATTTTGTATTTTGGGTGGGAATTTTATCCTTAGCATTTTTCCCATTAAAACCACAGTTTCAGAAAAAGGAAAGCCTGAAAAACCCAATTGAAACAAATTAAATTAGATAGTAGATGTTAGCATGTTTCAAGTCATTATTAAGGATAATAATAAATAGAAACATAGGATGGTTTGGTTTGGAAGGGACATTAAGGATTATCTGTTTCCAACACTCCTGCCACAGGCAGGGACACCTCCCACTAAACCAGGTTGCTCAAAGGCCTATCCAACTGGTCCATGAACAATTCCAGGGAGGGGGCTTACACAACTCCCCTTGGCAAGCACTTCCACTGTATCACCACCCTCATAATGAAGAATTTCTTTGTAATGTTTAGTCTAAGTCTACCCTCTTCCAGCTTAAAGCTATTCCCCCTTGTCCCATCACTACACACCCTTGTAAAACCTTAATCTAAACCCATTATTTGATATGGCTTTGTATTTACCTCAGTCATTATTGTACCAGTGAGGACTAAGATTAGTCTGATTACGGTGGAAGTAACAAACTGAGATGATCAAGACAACTACTTAAATGAGATTAAGCTTTCTTGTCTTCTCTGTTTAGAAAAGGATGCCATATTTTTCATGCACTTGCAAAACTGGAAAACAGCAGTGTGGTAGCACAAGGGACTACTGGGAGGCAAGGATTATACTTCTGCACAGGAGGGAAGGATGCAATTCAGGCCAATTCAGTATTTAGATCAAATGGAGACATGAACTCTCTTAGTAGGTGTCTCTTCTTAATGGGAGCCCTCTATAGAAGTCTTCAAGTATTGTCAGATGTACAGTACCCTGCTATTCACTTAAAAATGACCTAATGCAGTGTTCCCAACATGATATAGTCGTAAATCACAGAAGTGCCAATTAAAATGGAACAGTTATTGTGCCAATCATTTCAAAGTAATTTCAAGCTCTCATAACACACTTTCAAAAATAAAAGATATAATAAAAGGTTTTTATGCTGAGCTTCCTTTTCATATTACTGTCTCTTGGCAATAAAGGGGTTCTTAAAAGTGTGATTGTAATTGAAAATCTTTTGCTTTATCATTTTCATTTTTTCAAATTCCAGTGACTGGAATTGAAAGCATTCTTCATTTGATAAAACTGGAACCAAATACTGTGTTAGGGCATTCCTGTTATGCTAATAACTGGCATTTACTGAAATTTTTAAGCCCCAACACAATCTTTCTCACTTCCACTCAAACAACCCTAACACCTTTGTTCACTAAACAAAACACGAAGATACAAGAAGAAATGAAAGCAGAGAACATATATCTCTGATATTCACTATGAGGATGAAAGTACCAGTTACTAGCTAAAATGGATTAAAAATTTGTCTTTATGGAACGTGCTCCTTTTTCTTCTCCCTGTTTTCTAATCTGTACATTATTGGTCTGGATGAAGCTCAGATATGGCTCTTTGTTGTCACTGCATAGCCTTCTTTTTTACTTTAACCAAATTATTGTCTAGCTTTGTGATGAGAGCTCTGTATCACACTGGCCCAATTAGTCATCTTTATCCCAGTCTAGGGTAGCATAACAGAGAAGAATAAAAGCAATCTGGTCTTGCCATGGATCCCATGTCTTTTGAGTCAGCTTCTATATGGCCTCCAAGGGTTACATGAAAATTCTCATTAACGGATGGTGTTTTTAATTTCTGTCTGTCCAGAAGGGCTTTTTCCACCAAATATCACAATCTCTTTTGCTATTGGTATTTTCAACTTGGTCTTCTTTGGAAAACCAGTAATTATTTTGCAGCTCACCAACTCATTTGTGCTGCAACCTATTACATGAACAATTCAGATTGCAGAAATATACATTTCTATTTACATTTGTCCTGTCTATTTAATTACTGCTTTACCACAGCCTTGCCTTCTTTCCTTAATTTCTTTTATTAAAAGCTTAGGTGCAGGGGCATGTTTATTACAGACAATAAAATTGTTACACACTAATCTTACATACTGTATTATCAGCAATAACAGCCCACAACAGACTGAAGCCTTCACTGGAATTTGTTTCTTTTTATGAGTTTTTGTTAAAAACCTAAGTGCATATTTTTCATGACAGTGCATGTGGGTTTAGCCATGCAATTGCCATTAATACTAAAAGGAATCACACAATTAAGTCCCTGTATGCCACATTGAGAATACTCCTTAATGTTATTTTAATGAAGATTCTTTTATGAGTAAATTATTTCAGAGTAGCTGAGTAGTTATTATCTTCCTCAGTTACCAGTGACTGCCCACAGGCTGAGTGTTCTCTAATATCACCTTGCAGCTCCCATGCCTTTGCCATGTTGTCATGGGATCTTTCTAGTTATAAACTATTTTCATTGCAGTGTGCAATTAGAAACTAGCCAACAACATAAAGCAGGAAAACTTGGTTTTGGCTGCAATTTTGAGCTGCCCCTAAAGGTCTTTAATTTATGCTCTGCCCTTTTTGTATAGTCAAGGTTTTTTTGAAATGTGCCCAGTTTGTTCCTTAGAGGGAACATTTCTCTGCTTCTTGAGGTTCATTTCACCTTGTTTGTGGCTTAAGAATTTTTAAAGGTTGTTCTGGATATTTACTCAGATGCAGAACGGTAGTAAAACCTTTAATGAAATTTGGAACCATAATTCACTCATTGAGATGTACTTAAAAACTGTTGTCCTGAAAGTGGGGTCCATCACCTGGTGTGCAAGAAACCAGTCCACACATAGAGTTGCGATATTTGCTTTAGTATCCGGCTCTGCACAGAAAAAGGAGCAATGTGGTATTCCACAAAGCGAGATCAGTTCCCTGAAATGCATGTGTTATTTTTATTCCCAAAAACATGAGAAAGAATATTATCTCTAACATTATTATATCATTCTTACACATGATTGCTCAACTCATTCCTTGCTTCCAGTTAAAGTGGCAATGCTCAAAAATTTTACTAGACATGCTCAAAGAGTAAGGGGCTTGATGTTGGCAGGGGTCCCTCTGGCCTGTGGGTGGAAATTTTAGCATGCTAATAGCTCATTAATATATTAATGGTATGTTAATACAATAAATCAAATTACTCAGTGTTCTTCTCAAGGCTGTAACCAAGATAAGTTGTGGGGAGTGCTCCTTCCCATCCCTTTCATCTGTTTTGCAGAGGTCTTTCAGCCCTGTCTCAAAGCTGGGCTGTTAGAGACTTGGGATGCGTTTTTCTCTAACTGGAAGCTGGTTTTGTCTAATTCTTACTCTTTCATTGTTATCTAGGTTTTGTTTTGTTTTTTGTCTTGGTTTGGTTTGTTTGGTTGGTTTTCTTTTTGTTGTTGGGGTTTTTTTATGTGTGTGTTTTTTGTTTGTTTATTTTTGTTTTTGTTTTTTTTTTCCAGTGTGTCCCTTATGTTCTCTTTTATGTAATTTTTCAAAGAACGTGATATTTTTCTGAAAAATTTTACTAATTTCAATTAATAACTGACATCAGTTCAGTTTTGAAACTTGGCAAGTTGCAGCCAGAAATCCATTGTGTATTTCTTTAATGTATGTGAATTGTTCTTTCTTCCATACACAAATTATACAGATTATATTATTAGCAACTACCTTGTCTTTACATAGAGGTAGGTACCACCGCTTGCCCACATACATGTCTTCCTAATCCCATCTTGTCCTTTCTCTTCCTTCTCCTGCTCGAGAACACAACATTTTATTCTTAACTCTTTGCGTAAGAGCACTACAGACCAAAATACTGTGAATTTACATGCTGCTAGTTTACGTGATGTTAATTTAGAAATATTATTTAGGTCTATGAAAAACATTTGTAAATTGTTATGACACAAATTTTCAGAAAGGAGGTGGGTGTTTTCTGTCTTTTTTGGTGTTTTTTGTATTTGTTTGGGTTTTTTTACAGTGAACAAAATAAAAACGGCCCATTTGGGCTAAGGTCATTATGTCATTCTAGTACAGGTGTTTATAGTCTTTTGTCAGTTCTAGAGTGTTTTTTTTTGTATCTTTGTACTGGATTCACTCTCCTACCTAGGCCACAGGACTCAGCCTTGGCTAACACATATATAATGCAAAATATATTTTGAGCTGTATCCTCTGTGTGCATGTCACGGTTTAACTCTGAGCAGACAATCAAATGACAGATGCTCTCTGCTAACCTCCTTCCCCTCCCCCTGTCTGGGAAAAGAGAGAGAATAAGTGAGATAGAAGTATGGGTTGGAAACTAAACTGGAGAGCTTTAATGAAACAGCAATTAAAAAAATAGGAAAAATGTAAATAAATTATGTAAATTCACCCCAGTAACACATCATCACTGAGCCTGCAAGGCAGGTCCTGGAAAAGTCCCAGACTGTGCTCCTGGAGTCAGAGACAGGCAGGCGACAAGAGCAGGAGGGAACTGATTCAGAAATGCACTGATCAGGATCAAAGGCAGACAAAAGAATATAGTTCTCCCAGGACACTGGCTATGGATGAAGAGAGCCTAACCCTTACAATTCCTCAGGTTTATACTGAGTGTGACATATATGGAATGGAATACTTCATATGATCCATTTTTGTCTCCTGTCCTTTCTTCTCCACAGGAGGGTCATAGGTGTGACTCCCTCATTCCCTTTTATTTTTGGAACATAAGATGCTTTTTAGAACAAAATAGTGACATGGATTCTGCATACCATTCTCCACCAATAACTATAAATATCGAGTGTTATCAGTCCTAGAAAGAGATACTGACTGAAAACCATGCCATTAATTTCAGCAAGTGCAGCTACTTAGAAGAGACTGAACTGAAAAGTAAAATTACTAGAAAGAAAATTATTTCTAAAATTACTAGAAAGAAAATTATTTCTATCGTGGCTCAAACCAGGACATTGGGTACATTTTATTAGTGTGGTGATGAAGTGTAGCTCATAAGAATAAAAATGTCATTCGGCGGTTAAGAAAATTGCATCAGTCTTACAATGTATATAAAGCTATTCCCTCTCAAATTACTTTGATAGCCATGAAACAAACAGTAAATGTAACCAAGTGCAAAGTTTTGTTGGGCTTTTTGCTTATTTATTTTTTTCCAACTGATATTAGGTTTTACAGATCGATCTCTAGAAGATGTGAAAAAGTCTCTTCCATGTCTTACCTGAGTATTATCCCTAGGGATCAATATAATAATCTCACTTGAGCTGCATTTAAGCTATTATAATCAAGGGAATCAAGAAAGCAATTTACTGTGTCCTTGCTTCCTTCAGTATGATCTCACATGAGTGATTTCTTTAAGATCATGTCCTGAAGGCAGAGAAGGTTTAGCTTGTGAATATACGAAAATTGATGAACTACTATTGACGCTGGTTGATCATACAAATTTGTTCCTTGCTTCTTACTAATAAGTTCATGTGGTTTTGATAGTCATAATGAACATTAATCAGATCATGTGGCCCCAATTGACTCTGTATCATGTTACCCAAAGGAAGGAAATCCCAAGACTCAATCAGTTCAAAATTAGTACTTCATCAGCCTTAAGAAATAAAATTTAGGCTAATAATTCATTAAGTCTGAATTTCTTTTAGTCTTTTTTTTTTTTTTAATAACTCGAGGTCATTCGATATGAAACATACATATACAAATAACTATTTCAACATGCAGTTTCTTTTCCATATAGAATACATGTGAGTTAAACATTGTTTTTGAAAAGTGCTATAAATATTGAGTAGAAATTTTTAAAAGGCATTCTAATTATTAAATCTATGATTCCTTCATTCCAGCAAACTGTGTACAAATAAACATACTATAATTCACATTTTACAAACTGTACTAATTTTAGGTCTCTTTTTTTTTCCCATTTCCTCTATTGACTTATGGAAAACAGAATGATAATTTATTAGAATGAATATGTGTAGCACAGCCAATTTTGATATTTGATTTGCAATTTGTTTTGTGTAAATGTCTTACTCCTTTGATCTAATAATGAAAATACATCAGTATATTCTCATAACTGAAACAAGGTAAAGCAGTCCAGGCCTTCTGGGGAGATTAGTAGTATAATATGTAAATTTAACCTCTATATTCCATATTTTGCAAATTTTGTGTTGCATACTTACCCTATACCTTGAGCAATAAAACAAATGAAAATGTGAAGACTATGTACAGTAAGCAGTATTTCTGGACATCTCAAATTAAAAAAAAATAACCTGAAATATCAGTGTTGTGGGTTTTATGTGCTAGAGAGATAAAGCCCAGCAGAGAACCAGGCACCCTAGTTCTTGTCTCACTTATTATTTTGACTTCCACAGCAAAATACATACCTCTTTATTTGGTCTTGAACTGAATGAAACATGACACAGCTGCTGGTACTTCTAGGCAGATTCATTGACACATTGAGGCAATACCAAGATGGGGTGTTTTTAAGAGCCTTCATACCTTGTTTCCTATATAAATATTTGTACATAGTATTGCTAATCTTTGAGTGATAAAATTTTTGTGCTGGATGTGTCTTTGAAAGCAGAAAATAAAAAGGAGGGATAGAAAATACCTATCCATAAGTAACTTCAGTTGTCCTAATCAAAAGAAACGTTGAAACAAAACAAGCAAGCAGCAGGCAAATGAATTTTTACTCAATATAATGAAGAACAATGCCTTAATCCATGACCACTTGTGCTACTATTTCGCTGAATGGCATAGTTGTTACTGAACTAAAGGAAATAAGACAAATCTTTTACTGAAAAAACTTTGTGCAAGTCCCAGCTCTCATCTTTGGAGTAGTAATGTTATTTTAATGTCCAACATATGTATCCATAAAAACTTGTCAGCCTCAGGAATGTCACAGTTGGAGTCTATGTGTACATAGAATTTGTAGAAGGTGATCATGACTGAATTGAAAAGTATCAGAGATGGTTTAGCTTAAAAATATTACTTTTCTGATAAAACATGCTGGTGGATTTTATTATTATTATTATTATTATTATTATTATTATTATTATTATTATTATTATTATTATTATTATTATTATTATTATTATTGCAAGTTTTTATAGTCTGTCTTGAGAAATAATTCTTTCCATCTGGACCTTTGTGTATGAGGAATTTCAAAATGTTGGATGAACAATATCAGTCTATAAATAGTAGTTTATTCTTCGTTTCATGTAAACCATGCAGTGTGATGTGCATCATTCGCATATGCTTGGTATGAGATATTTCCTTGCTTTTACAATAGTTTTTTTAATTGAGAAAAACTACCCATTATATGCTAGCATTGAATAAAGATTTTTACATTAGAGTGAAAGTAAATATGTATTTTAAATAATTCAAAATTTAACATTATACAGACCTTTGTCTTGAAAATTTCCAAGGACAGGGACTGCACAACTTTCTGGGCACACTATTCTGGTGCTGCATCACTGTTATTATTTATTTATTTCCCCTCCCCATTAATTTCCAGTCTGAAAATTCCAAGTAAAAAAATTTTGGCTATAGTACCTTTTGAATCACTTACCACTGTATAAAACAGTTCTGTACCATCACCTTCATAAAATCCTTCCAATTATTTGAAGAGCTTTTATTCTCTACTTCAACAGGTTAAATTAGTCCAAATTCTTCTAAACTTCCTCTGAGGTTATTTGACCTTAGTAGCTTCTATTGAACCCTATCCTGACTTTAGTGTCCTCGTTTGAAAGTGTGTAGTGCATAAAACTGAGCAAAATATTCCAAGTCAGAACCTGTCATATTGTGGAGTTTTATAACTTCCTGAAATCTGTTTGTCACACTCCTCTTAGTGTAGGGCATTCTGTCTTCTGCTTTATTAACCATGAAAGTTCACTAGTGGCTTGTGTAAAACTTAGCATCCACTGTGATCACTGGTGTTTTTCAGCAGGGCTTAGTCAGTCAGTTCCCAGCCTGCTCTGATGTATAGGCCTATTCTGGAGATATTCTACCTTCCTCTTCAACATCAGGAATTTCCTGGTGTGGTCTGGTTCTAAGTCTAACTCTGTTTTAAAGCTGCTCAAGATCCCTCTGAACTGAAATGCTCCTATTTGACATGCAGACCACAGCTCCTGAATAAGTATCATAGGTAAGGCTGCTGAGAGCACATTCTGTCTTATTACTCATGCAGCTGATAAAGTTAATGCATGACATCAGCCCCAGGGCCAAGGCACTTAGTTTGATAGTGGCTTTCAAGCCTCTGATTACTTACCTTTTATATCAGGTTTCCAGACAATTTTCACTTCATCTAGCAGTGCATACATCCAACCCATACCTCCTCTGCTTCCAAAACTGAATGCTATGAGAACAGTGTCAGTAATATTAATAGAGATAAAGTTATATTATGTCATCTTGTCAATGTAACTGCACATTTATTCACAGAAGGCAAGCATGCTGGTTAAATGTGATTGCAACAGTGCAGCAGAGTGCTGCTCTTTCTTATTAACTCCACACCATGCATGTGTTTAGAAATACATTCTTTTCCATGACACTTTTCAGTATAAAAGTGAGATTGACTGGACTCCAGCTCTCTTGATTAAAGAAGGATACATGTTGGATCAGTTTTTTCCACTTGTCCAATGTCTCCCAATCACCATCACTTTTTGTAAGTTATAGTGGTCTTGCAATCACATCACTTCTTTCAGCATCCTCAGATGAATTCCTTGTGTCTCACAAAATCTGGTAACTTCCGTTTTCTTTGGTAACCTCCTACTCATTGCTCCCTGCTGGTGACTCCTTCTAGCCAAATTATGTTATTTGTTGTTGTTTGGTTTTTTGTTGTTGTTGTTGTTTTTTGTTGTTTTTTTTTTTAATTCAGAAAACCAAGGGATGTTTTTTTCCCTCTTTTTATCAGGTATCATACCTCCAGAGTTTTTGTTTTTATTTTAGGAAGCTGGTGTTTGAAAAGTTCTTCTAAAAAGTTCATATGAAGCCAGATAATCAGGAAGTGATGTTCCATAATAAATTAGATATTCCTCACAGACAGAAAAAAGTGAATATGAAGATATTAGAAATATAGTTAATTAATAAAAAAAGGTTTTATATCAAATGGAAATGAGAACTCATATTAGAAACTCATGTTTCAGTAATTAGCTACAAATAGGAATAAAGAGAAGCAATAAAACATGTAGATGAAACCATAATTTTAATTAGTACTTGAAAAATCTACAACAGAATTTGGAAGAAAAAGCTGTGCAAGCAGTCCTCCTGTTAACCATGGAAATTTGATAGTACCATATGCAGTATGACGTGAATCGCAAAAGCATAATGTTGACTTTTATATGAAATTTGAATTTTCTGAAAAAAGAACAAAATATAGCTGCAAAAATTTAAATAAAAACTTGTGGTAATTTGCAACAGTAGCTAAAAGAGGGAAATAACACACACACACACACCGCCCCCCCCGCCCCCAGTTATAGAAAATCAAGTAAATATTTCTGCAAACAGCATGACATATGAAAATGAGATCCCTGGATCTTCAGTGAGTAATGTCCAGCTGCCAAGTGAGTTCTCACAGAATGTTTAATAATGTATCTGAATTCACTGAAAACTTTCCCATTTAGAAAGAATACTTTGGGTCTCTACACTCTGCCCAGAAGACTATTTCATAAAACTGAAGAATGAGAAATGAGAAAACTCTTCCATTCCTAAATGTGACTGAAACCACTGCAGCCAAAGTAGAGGTCTGTGACATCTATGAATCAAATGCAACTTAATGAGGATGAAGACAATAATATTACTTTGTCTGGAACCTGTAGGTCATTAAGTGTTCACAAACTATGCATCTGAAAACAGTATGTACTTATTTTTTGTTATACTGTCATGAAATGATCAGGCACAATTTATAAACACATTACATAAAATGTGTAAGAAATGTGAACTCCCCAGGGACATTACTTAAAGACAGCCCATTTACATTTATTTATTTTGTGCTAGGAAGTTATACTATTTTGGGAACAGAGCTTTGAAGTATGCAACCTACTAAGGAGGCCTAACTCTTACTGCTAGCCTGTTCTGGCCTGGTATTAAATCTAAGAATATATTTGTCAAATTGAATGTCTTACTGGAAACTGCAAGTTCATCCTATCTAAAACACTTCCTTTGAACCTTTGGTTGAATCACAGAATCATGGAATGAGAAGGGACCTCTAGAGTCCTGTCCATGCACCCTACTCAAGCAGTGCAATTTCCAGTCTCGTTGCCCAGGACCAAGTCCAGACAGCTGTCAAACTCTTTCAAGGAGGAACAATTCCCATTATCACTGGGTAAGTTGTGCCAGTGCTTTGTCACAGAATCATAGAACCACCTAGGTCAGAAAAGACCTTTAAGATCATGGAGTCCAACCATGAACCCTACTCTATCAAGTCCAGCACTAAAACATATTCCCAAGAGCCACATCCAGGTAACTTTAAAACACATCCAGGGATGGTGACCCAGCCACCTCCCTGGGCAGCAGGTTCCAGTGTCTGACAACCCTCTCAGTGTAAAAGTTCTTCCTAATGTTGAGATTAAACCTTCCCTGGCACAGCTTGAAGCGTTTCCTTCCTGTTTTATCACCAGTTACTTGTGAGAAGAGACCAGCACCTAACTCTGTACAACATCCTTTCAGATAGTTGTAGAGGGCGATAATGTCTCCCCTTAGCCTCCTTTTCTTCAGATGAAATAGCCCTAGTTCCCTTAGCCCCTCCTCATAAGACTTGTTCTCAAGGCCCTTCACAGCTTCATTGCCCTTCTCTGGACACACTCTAGCACCTCGATATCTTTCTTGTATCGAGGTGTCCAAAACTAGACACAATATTCAAGGTGTGGCCCCACCACTGCCATGTACAGAGGGATGATCACCTCTCTGGTCCTGCGTGCCACATAATTTTTTATATAGGCCAGGATGCCATTTGCTTTCTTGGCTGCCTGGGCATACGGCTGGCTCACATTCAGCCACTTATCAATCAGAACCACTATGTCCCTCTCTGCTGGACAGCTTTCCAGCCATTCTTCCCCAGGCCTGGAGATGAGGTTCTTGTGGCCCAAGTGCAGGACCTGGTGTGTGGCCTTGTTGAATCTCATAAAATAGACTTCAGCCCATTGACTTAGTCAGTCCAAGTCTCTCTGTAGAACTTCCCTACCCTCAAATCAGCACTCCATCCCAACTTGATGTTGTCTGCAAACTTAATGAGAATGCATTCTGTCTCCTCATCAAGATCATGGATAAATATGTTAAAAAAAAGCAGTCCCAACACTGAGCCCTGAGGAACCCCACTTGTGACCATCTGCCAGCTGGATTTAATACCGTTCAGCACCACCCTCTGGGATTGGTTACCTAGACAGTGTTTTACCCCAGCAGAACTTACGCCCATCCAAGCCATGAGCAGCCAGGTTGTTTTTTTTCAATCAGAATGCTGTGGTAAACAGTGTCAAAGGCCTTATGGAAGTCCAGCTAGACAACATCCACATCCTTTCCCTCATTGACCAGGCAAGTCATCTTGTCATAGAAAGAGATCAGGTTCATCAAGCAGGACCTTCCTGTCATAAATGCTTGGTGACTGAACCTGATCACCTGGTTGTTCTGTATATGGTGTGTAAAGGCACTCAAGATTATTTGCTCCATGACCTTCCCCTGTACCAAGGTCAGACTGACAGCTCTGTTGTTCCCTGGATCCTCCTTTCAGCCTTTCTTGTCGATGGGTACCACATTTCCTACACTCCAGTCCACTGGGACCTACCCAGTTAGCCAAGACTGCTGACTAATGATGAAAAGAGGCATGGCAAATGCATCTGCCAACTCCTTCAGTTCCCTTGTGTGCAACCCATCTGGCTCCATAGATTGATGGATGGTGAGGTGGTGTAGCAGGTCACTGACCATTTCCTCTTGGATTATGAAGGTCTCATTCTGCCCTGCCTTTCTGTGTTCCAGCTCAGGGGACTGAGTGTCTAGGGAACAACCAGTTCTACTGCTAAAGATTGAGGCAAAAAAGGCATTTAGCACCTCAGTATTTTCCTCATCCTTTGTCACTATGTTTCCCCTTAGAATTCCTTTTATTTTTAATGAATTTATAGAAAGATTTTTTTTTATGGTCTTTGACAGCAGTAGCTGAGTTGAGCTCAAACGGGGCTTTGGCCGTCCTAATTTCCTCCCTGCATTGCCTTATTACATCTCTGTATTCTTCATGAGAGGTCTGTCCTCTCTTCCAGAGGCCATAAACTACCCTTTTCACAGAATTACAGAATTTTAGGGGTTGGAAGGGACCTCAAAAGATCATCTAGTCCAAACCCCCTGTCAGAGCAGGGTCATCTAGGGTACATCACACAGGAACGTGTCCAGGCAGGTTTTGAACATCTCCAGAGAAGGAAACTCCACAACTTCTGTGAATAAGTGTTTTCTGATGTTTACATGGAACCTCCTATGTTCCAGTTTGATGCATTGCCCCTTGTCCTATCACTAGACATCACTGAAAAACGCCTGGCTCCATCCTCCTGACACTTGCCCTTAACATATTTGTCCCAAGGTACTGTGTCAAACAGTCTCCTGAACAGATCAAAGTCTGCCCTCTGGAAGTCCAAGCTGGCAGTTTCGCTGACTTTCTCCTTACTTCTCCAAGAACTGAAAGCTCTGTAGGTTCATGGTCACTGTGCCCTAGTGTCACCATTTCACTCAGATTTGACAACAACCCTCTCGATCCCTTCCCCCTCCCACCTAGGTAGGGAAGGAGAGAGAGAGAAAGAGAGAGACTTTTTTTATTTCTATGCCACCTCCAATGAGCTGCAATATGACCCCCAAAACGTCACTTGGCACTGAGTGATTCAAACTGTTTTATAGTGCTCCCTCAAATGTCAGGAATGATTTACCTAATAAAACAAGCCTTTTGGTTTGGGTGAGGTCTTTTTAGTGGATGCCTTACCAAAAGACCACCTAACCAAAAAGGGTTATTAATTTACAATGATTGCATGGTTCATTGTGTTAGAGATGAACATGAAATAAAAAATATACAAACATAAATTCCTTTCCAGTAGGACCAAGAAAAACTTCTGTGAGGTTGTAAAGTGCCTTCTGCCCCTATCCTTTCCTACATGCATTCTTCCTAGGATGCCCCAATCATGCAACTGGCATTCTCTTGGTTCATTTCTCATGCCTCAGTCCCTGGCTTATGTAGTGTGTGTTCTCATGATGCCATATCTAAAATGTGTTGTGATTACTTCCATTTCCCTTTACAGAAAAGACCTACCTTACACTAAAAGCCAACATCTTGCTTAGGACTGCAGAGTAAATTCCTCACAGTCTGACCATTGTGGAAGGATTATTTTATAGTACCTAATTTTGCCTACCAGCTTTCTAAATAGCTTGTCAATTTTTATATAGGGGGATAATAGATAGTGTCAAAATCATAGGCATCTGTTTTATATTGTTATTCATTCCCCTTTTATTTTTACAATTAAAAAAATAATTAATTATTTTTACTTTTTTGTCACCTGAAAAAAAGTCATCTGTTTCAACCTTTTTGAAGTATGTGCACTTAGAAGTAGCATGAAATCTCACTAGCACATCTTCATGATGTTTTTTGCACCTTGACTTCATGGTCCCAAATTACATCTTCGTCAACACCACTTTCTATTGAAATAAGGATGTTAGGAACTGTGGTTTGCAGTCTGCAGCTTCTTCTGTTAGATCAGTTCACATTGGATGTCCATGGACATTCACACCTGCCAAATGCTTTAGCAAAACATGTAAGAAGGCTGGCGTTCAACTACCTTAGTATTCCAGGAGCCATTTTTCACAAGTGGAAAGCAGCTCTGTCCTGAATAAATCTGATTGTCTAGTTCCATCACAGGTAATGTGTACTTACTTTTTCATGCATACAATGCTGGTCATTGAAAATTCTCAGTTCATATCTTATCTCATTTTTCCATAACATTTGATCTTTGCCTGCTATTCAGTTTCTCCCTGTCTGTTATCATACATTCAATAGTCTATACAGTGGAACCGAGACCCCTGCTTTCTTAGTTGTTCTCTTTTCCAGAATACATTTTGATTTATTTATGTGGAGCCTTTTATATGTTTTCTTTGTGTGGCTGTTCATGTTTTAATCCAGTTCAGCTGCACTTGTTTCATTCTTATTCTGACCATATTGCAGAACATATGCCTATGAATGATGAAACTCCATAAGACTTTATAAGGTTTTTTGGGGGGGTGATTGAGACTTCTGGAAGGACAGGCTAATTTTTGCACTAAGCTTTGAGTAAAAACTTCCTCTCTTAACAAACACAGGGTCCTTCAGCTCCTATCAATGCGGAGACATGCTACAGTTGTTCTGACAGATGCTTTATCAAGGCTTATGTAGAGCCAAAAGAAGAAAACAAAGAAAAGAAGGCAAAAAACCCAGAACAAAACAACAACAAAACCAATTCAAAACCCAGAAGAGGACATAAACATATTTAAAGTTTATTTAGCTTCTTAAAACTGGAACAATTTAACTGGAAGCAGTATTGCCAAAGTGATGTATGCTCTTCATTTTAAGAATAAACTCCAGGAAAGAAAGAAAAAAAAATGTTAAAGAATACACTATTATGCAAAGTAATAATTTTGAAGTTGTATTCAGAAGTAGTTTTAATTGTATATTAATTATAGGTGTTAATAAAATGTATTTTTTCTACTATTTAATCAGATATACTAGAAATTAGTATTTTTAATGTTTAGTTGCCTCTGCAACTGGTAAAATAATGTTCAAAAATTGAGCTGGAAGACAATAGCAAAAAATTAACTGTATATTGTGTTCAGTTTTGCACTTCAAGTTGTCTCTATCCAAAATGTTAACTCCTGAATGCTCTTGCTTTAATCCTCTCATTATTCAGTCATTTCAAACCGAAATCCAGTAGGAAGTTAAATAGAACCTACAGTTCTCTCTCTTTTCACAGGTCCTCAGTTGTTTCTCTTTCTAAATGGTAAAAGAATGTTTCAGCTCATAAATATTAGCGTTAAGTTTTGGATTCCACTCCTCTTGTTCTGATGCAGGCAGCATGCATCCAAGTGTAAAAGCTTCTTTTATAATTTCTTTAATAAATATTCCACACTACAACTAGGTACTTTCAAGTCAAACTCTCATTTCAAATCTGAATTTATTTGAGTTGGTCACTTGAATTGTGGGGTGTTTTACAGGTGTATTTTAAATTTGCCAAGACTGATCAAGCTCCCATTGCCACTTACTGATGAGTCCATCTGGATAGAGAACTATAGGAAAATGTGACAAGTGACTGCAAAAGAGAGACCTTATTTAAATATGCAGAAAAGGTGTAATTTGAAAGTTGAACAAATATATTTCTGTTTGTCTCATTAAACAGTACAGGAAAACTTATTCTAAAGATTGTTTCTTTCTATAAAACAAATTAACTATAGTATAATTAATACGACATAATTAATAGGATACATAAAGTTCTAAGCAGATACAATCCTCAGATATGAACACCACTTTCATATATATACAGTGTGTGAAAAACTCAGAAGAGAAAGGAATTGCTAGTGTTTGCAGATTCTTGCTTCTCTGTGTTATAAATGTATAATGCAACAAGAACCAAGTCAGAGCAGATGATTTATGCACCTCCTACAGCAAGTTCTTCAATCACATTTATTCATCATTTTATAGCCATTCACATGTGGATAACATTGAGATTTACAGGCTGAACCACCAGTTTTTAGGTTTTTTTTCAACTTATGAATCTCTAGTATTAATTGAAGAGCTTTCAAAAAATGTTTGTAGGGTTTTTTTTGTTGTTTTGGGTTTTTTTCCCAAATGATAGATTATATAGATGGTAGCTTATTACAAACTTAATATACTACTTAGCAGTATATTATTATACTAGCACTTCTAACTGCTTTAATTAATTTGTTTTTGCTCCAAGATTTAAAATGCTTGTCATGGTTTGACTCAGGATTGGCAGTTAAACCAGAGACAATAAAATTCTCCATCCCTTCCACCTCCCACCCAGGTAGGGAAAGAGAGAGAGAATGAGAGAAACTCTGGATTGAAAACCAAACTACACAGCTTTAATTGAACACTAATTATAAAAGAAAATATGTACAATTAGATACAAATGTGTTCAAGAGTGTGCAAACCCTTATTGCCTCTCCCCACCCCCAACAACTCCCATGTCACTCTCCTGAGCTGCGAACAGTCCTGAAAAGTCTTGGAGCACTGCAGGAAAGAGCACAGAGTGATGAGGGTCAGGAGGGCTCGAGCCTGGGGGTCAATGGTGATGGGTGGAGTTGTCCCTGGATGCTGGCCATGGGTGGAAGAAATGGGAAAAAGAAGCAGGAAGTTGTCTTCTGTGATCTCTGACCCTCCTCTGAGTTTACGTAGATATATGGAACGGAATATCTTTGGCCAGTTTTGCTGTCTGTCTAACTCAGCCTCCCATGGGGGGACGGGTCATAGATCTCCCAGTAGTGCCTGAGCTGGCAGAGTAAACATGAGACCTTGGAGTCCCAGCAGTAACAAAATATCCCAGCATAATCAGTCCTAGCTGGAATGCTTACTGCTAGTTAAAAGAGAGATTAGTGAAGGAAACAAAACAAAACAAAACAAAAACCTCAGTAAAAGGGAATTTGGCTTCATCCTGGCTCAAACCAGGACAATGCTCTAGAACTGTTTGAAACAAAAATTAAAGAGAAGGAAAAAATAAATAAAATAAAATAAAATAAAATAAAAATAAAAAATTCCTAGTAGTAAAGTCGCCCGGAATAGAGTAGTGATGGAATCACGGAAGAGCACTGTGACAAAAAAATTGTCTTTGTTGTTGAAACTTAGGACACCCATCACAGTCCAAATACTGGTCACTTTTTCAAACAAAGCAAAGGAAGTCCAGTTTTATCCAGCTTATAGAAAGTCATACTACTTCCTGTGATATTTCTAAATTGTATTTTTAAAAAAATATTAAAAAAGGAAAAAGTTTCTTATCATTTTGGACAAATTACTTCTAAAAGTATCTGTATCTTGGCACTCATATCAGTAACATTGATTTACAGCATCTGATATTGTGGTTAAAGGTTCTTCTGTAGGATCAAAATTCCATTTGTTTATGTAAGTAAATGTAAGCTGGGAGAAACAGAGATGCTGAATGAACAGTGTATTTTGTTTGAATCTCCACTACCATTGTGAAATTAAAAAATCAAAGAGCTGTCACATTTCTAAGTGGCCTTTGTCAATGCATCATGGCTAGGGACCTCAGATGAAAGTCACTGTGTGGCTGTAGCTATTTTGACACAAAATTCCTTATTCTGAGATTAGTTGGAAACAATATTTTAAGCCAGAACATGTGTTAGCAAATAATTTGAATCACTATGAGTTAAGGACAGTATTATTTGCTTAAATGGCTGTTGCACAATAAAACTAACATGAACTGTAATGACAATGAATGTTCCTTTTCTTTTTAAGGTGTCTCCATAATTTGCACGCATTCATAAAATAGTTAATATTGAAGTAACTGCGTAGTTGAAGATAAAGGACTTCCGTACCTCTTCATATTGCCTGACCAAGCTCAGTCCATTCTTTAAGTTTATTTTCATAGCAGACCTATAAGGAAAATACTGTAAATAAAAATCAAAGGTTAATATAATTTTAGAATTCATAAGAAGAAGGAAAGAGATTAAGAACCTGCTGTTAAAGGGGTCTGAAACCTCCAAGTCTCACCAAGCACTTTTGAACCAAAATACATCTACAACAACACATAAAAAGACTGTAGTGGAAAGGATAACAGAAAACATATCTCAAATTATAGACCAGTACATGAATATTGTGTCTCTGCCTATTGTCCACTCCTGATTTCATTAATACTCCTTGAATTTCCTTTATTGTGAAATAAAAGTGATCAGCTTAAAAAGATGAGATGATACTAAAAACGTCTTGAAGGAAAATATTTTTGTAGTTAGAATTGTGCACAAATGCTGCAATTTCACAAGTGTAATGATGGTTTAAGAAGATCTCTAGACAGTAAAAACAATAGCAAAGTTTTAATGCTATTACTGACACAATAAGCTTTTTCACTGTTTGTAGAAAAAGTTCTGTGGACAGTTGCAGTAATTTCATTTCTGATGCAAGCAATTATTTGAAAAAGGACATTTCTGAAAAGGTAATATTATAGCTTAAAAATTGGCTGTTTGATTATGTAGATTTTCTTTATGAAAATCTTATAAAAAGGAACACTATATTATGCAAGTGTGTAAATAATAGAAAGTTTAAATTGCTTAGTAGTCTGTCTAGGAAAAGTCTTCTATCCAATATGGAGAGCTTTTCATGTTGTGTCAAAACTGAGATGAATTTATATTTCAGATACTCACCCACCTTTCTGATTAGGATCCAAAAGTTATGTCTTTCTCCTCTGCTATACATTTTATCAGTAGTGAAACTGAGGAGAGGAAATGTTTTTTTTTTGTTTCTTTGTTTGTTTTTTTTTTCCTCCAGAAATGTTCAGGAAGGATTTCCCCATGAAGAAAGAAGCAATTTAATCCTACTCCCAAAGGTTTTATCTTCCTCAAGATGATCATAGATACATAGGTGTGTAACTAGGGTGCTTAGAATACCCCTAAATCCCTAAAAAATACCATTTCTTTATCCAGGATGTCTCACTGAGAATTACACTAAATAAAACATCTCTAATCTGAGAAGGCAACATAGTATCAGAAAACACTACTTTCCCAAGATATCTCAAGGGTTCTGGAAAGAACAGCCTCTGCATGTCCTTGTTCTGTCTCTCACAACTGCTATTTCTGGACCTACAACCAACACCACCAACAACTATCACTTGTGAGAGAAGACTTGTGTCACATCATAAGGACAGTTGTCTCATTGTTCTGTGTGGATGCAGATGCACATCAGTGTGAGGTATCAGATCAGTGTGAAAGTCCCCAAGAGTACTATTATCAATCCTCCAGGTTCCCAGTAGGTTGAAAATATATCTCAAGAAAATGCTTCCTAGATGATCTTCCTGTTCTTTTGTGTTGTGTTTTTGTTCTGTTGAGAGATTGTCACAATACACATAGATTTCCAGTAAAATATTTTGGAAAACAAGAAAGAAAGAAAGAAAGAAAGAAAGAAAGAAAGAAAGAAAGAAAGAAAGAAAGAAAGAAAGAAAGAAAGAAAGAAAGAAAGAAAGAAAGAAGAAAAGAAAGAAGAAAGAAAGAAAGAAAGAAAGAAAGAAAGAAAGAAAGAAAGAAAGAAAGAAAGAAAGAAAGAAAGAAAGAAAGAAAGAAGAAGAAAGAAAGAAGAAAAAAGAAAGAAAGAAAGAAAGAAAGAAAGAAAGAAAGAAGAAAGAAAGAAAGAAAGAAAGAAAGAAAGAAAGAAAGAAAGAAAGAAAGAAAGAAAGAAAGAAAGAAAGAAAGAAAAGAAAGAAAGAAAGAAAGAAAGAAGAGAAAGAAAGAAAGAAAGAAAGAAAGAAAGAAAGAAAGAAAGAGAGAAAGAAAGAAGAAAGAGAAGAAAGAAAGAAGAAAGAAAGAAAGAAAGAAAAGAAAGAAAGAAAGAAAGAAAGAGAGAAAGAAAGAAGAAAGAGAGAAAGAAAGAAAGAAAGAAAGAAAGAAAGAAAGAAAGAAGAAAGAAAGAAAGAAAGAAAGAAAGAAAGAAAGAAAGAAAGAAAGAAAGAAAGAAAGAAAGAAAGAAAGAAAGAAAGAAAGAAAGAAAGAAAGAAAGAAAGAAAGAAAGAAAGAAAGAAAGAAAGAAAGAAAGAAAGAAAGAAAGAAAGAAAGAAAGAAAGAAAGAAAGAAAGAAAGAAAGAAAGAAAGAAAGAAAGAAAGAAAGAAAGAAAGAAAGAAAGAAAGATGCAGTCTAGGTTACCTGAAAGTCTAAAGCTGGTAAGTGCAAAAATGGCACTCTCCGGAGCTCTGAGCAAAAGTGTTTCTGTGAATAAGTACACAGATTTTCACCTGTCCCTTTACTTTGACATGAAACTTGAACAAAGTCCATGTTATATTTTTCCTTTCTTAAAGAACTTAAAGAGATAGAAAGTGTTTAGGTTGAGAAGCCAAAAGTAGATGTGAGTTAAGCTGCAAAGAAGCCATAAGGTTAGAGAACCCTATTTGTTTCTGTATTCTGAGACTAGTGTCTCCCATAGTTAAGAAATACTTTCGTTTGGTTTATTTTTAGAAACAATTTTACAACATTTTTATCAAGACATAAATGCACAATATAAGCAAGTCTCCCTTGGCAAGGTATATATACATTCAAATATTTATGCCTGTGTTTATCCCCAGTCAGATGACACTGGAAAAACAGGGAGAGTTTTGTGGCTACGTTGGTAACATTACCTGAGAAAGCTCGTAATATTGTGTCTGTTTTAGTTTGTGTGTTTGGCTTGTTGTTTTTCTTTCCTCTTTTTGTATTTATTCTGAATAATAGATTATGTATGTGAAGGGTTCTGCTCTCTTGAGAGAAATGCAGATCAAACATCCAATTTAAAGAAACCTGAAATACAGAAATTAAATCTCATGCCTTCCCTACAATTTCTCCCCCGAGTGCATAAGATATAATTTTCTAATTGTTCATCCCTTGCTGTTCTGAATAGATACCCAAGTTGAGGCAAATTGCACAATAAAACAACAACAAAAAAGTCAAACTGAATCACTGAAATGGACAGAAGAAAAAACAGGAGAGAAAAATCCTTTATTTTATTTTCTCTTTTCATTTTTTATGTTAAATGAGAGATTAGCAATATATGAAATTAGATTAAGCATGCACATCTGCCAATATAAGCTACATATCAGTCCTTAGCTTTAAAAAAAAAAATAAAAATCCTAAAATCTGAAAAAGTTTAGTAAAATGAAGATTAGAGACTGTGATACAGAAAAGATAAAATTAATATTTTCCTATTTAGTTTTTGCAACTGTTCATGGTCTTTTTAAGCCTTACTTTTTGGTTACTGTGTTAACATTTGCCCACCAGCTATGATAGTTCAAACTTATGATTATTTCTAAAAACTCCTTATGTTCTTTAGAAAAGAGTTACATGTAATCTTAGTATTTTTTTCAAATAAATGTTAGCATTGATTTAAAATATATTTTCCAATTCATGTAGAATCTTTTATTTGTGGGATAACTTTATTTAATTTAATACTTACTTAGTTTTTTTATCATGTACTTTACCGCTAAGCTTGATTTAAAAAGATTTGCCATGGGCATATTAGCAGTCAACTGAAGACAGAGGTGATTTGTACCACATCTAAAGTAGTGTTGAGCTGCCACTGAATAAATCTGTCTTTTACCATTTAGTGATCTTTGTGCAAAGCTTAAAACCTCTGCAACTGAAACACCACACAATGGCACAGTACTCTCACTTAATAAAACTTTCTAGCCTAGGTTGCTGCTGGAGAAAAGGTGGAAGGAATAAAGATATTTAATTGGTAGAAAAAATAATTTTAAGAAGCCATTCCCTGCTAACTTCTTCACATGTAGTTCATGACTGGAACAAGTTGGGCTTTTTTTTTTTTTTTTTTCTTTTTTTTTTTTTTTCCTAGTTCTGATGCAATTTTTGCTCACATTTTGTATTCCTTTAGTTGTTCTTACAATCACGATATATGGAGAATCCAATATTATTAGGATATATATAGCTTTGCAAGCCAGCAACATACAGCCAAAGGGAAATTGAACAGAGTTAGCAATACCAAGAAAAAATAAAGAGAAGATAAATAGATTAAAAAAAAAAAATCATTAATTAAGTTATATTAAAATTAAAAAAGCAGCTAGACTTCAAAGGAAAATGACTACACTTAGAGTAGATAAACGATAAATTCAGGCTGATTTTAGACTATGTGGTTTGGTTTGCCACTAGTGGTCAAGCTACGAAATCATGGAACTCCACATTTAACTGTGTATGTGGATAGTTTACACACATCTCACCAAGCCCTGTGTAACACTCTAGCAGTGACTACTGTCATGGGCCCATGTGCCCATCCCTTGTATTGGCTGATGTATGTCTCTGTTCTGCGAAGATTGACAGCTCCCTCTGCTGTTCTTACTGGGAGGTGCTCAGAATGAAGTTTAATTTTCATGCACACAATATTGGACCCTCACAGTTTGCCAATTAATGGCTACCAGGCCAGCACGCTTTCAAACACAGGCTGGCATTCAGATGCCTGATGGCACCTTTAGGGCACCTGCTTGGACAACCAATCCATTTCAAAACTGAGCTTGATAGTATTATTAAAACGTGGAATGAGAATCAAGACCTTTTTTTCTTTTTACTTCCTTTTTTTGTTTTGTTTTGGGTTTTTTGTGGGTTTTGTTTGTTTGTTTGTTTGTTTGGTTTGTTTTCAAGCTTTCTATTTCTGTTTGTACTCATCTGGTCTTTTTACCACAGATGCAGATGTATGAAAGCTGTGCTGCTTGGCAATTGAACTACCACTTAAGGAACTGATATTAAAACACTGTGTAGCTGCTGTGACATACTGCTCACAATTCTCAAACCTGGAAATATATTCCTTATTTTCTCTGATTTTATCTGATTTTCATGTTTTTCTTTTAAATATTTAGTAGTCCATGAAATCAGAAAGGTAAAGAAAGTGTCTCTTTCCCCTTTATTGTTTTACATTTTATGTTTCATTTGCTCACTCCTTATGATGGAATAAATAGGCAAAATTAAAGCACATACTTGACGAAAGGAATCAGAAAAAGAGTGAAAGATGCATGTTCCTTGGCATGTTTAAGTAGTAATAATATATCCTGGACTAAACTCATGGCTGAAATTATCTATGATAGTTTGGATAGTACTGAGTAAAAAATCACTGTATTGATTAATAATATTTTTATCCTAAAAAAAATCCTGCACAAAGAAAAACAATAAACTTGATCCATACGAGAGCTTAGCTGAGTAATACTTTCTTATTAAACTCTCACATAATCTCACAGGAAGGACAGGCAGGGAAGATAAGGAGAGGCCCTTTATAAACAGACAGGAGTAGCTTCACATTCACAATCCCTGGTCCTCATGGGAGATTTCAACCACATTGATACCTGTTTGAAGGACAACATAGTAGGGTATAATCAGTCCGGGAGGTTCCTGGAATATGTTGATGATAACTTCCTTCTCCAAGTGACAGAGGAGCCAATGAGAAGGGGTGATAGACTGGACCTTGTTCCCACCAAGAAGGTGGACTGCCCAGGAATGTGAAGCTCAAGGGCAGTCTTGGCTGCAGTGACCATGAAATGGTGGAGTTGAAGATTCTTAGGGCAGCAAGGAGGGTACACAGCAAGCTTGCTACACTGGGTTTCAGGAGAGCAAACTTTGACTTCTTCAGGGACCTGACTGGTAAAGTACCATGGGATAAAGCCCAAGAAGGAAGAGGAGCCAAAGTAAGCTGATTAATATTCAAGAGTATCTTCCTCAAAGCTCAGGAGCGACACATCCAAACAGACTGGAACTCAAGCAAAAATGCCAAGAGGCCTACAGAGGTGAACAAGGAGCTCATGGACAAATTCAGACATAGAAGGGAAACCTACAGAGGGTGGAAGCAAGGACAGGCAGCCTGAGAGGAATATGTATAAATTATCCAAGCCAGGATTCAGGTTAGAAAAGCTAAAGCTCTTAATTATAGAATTAAATCTGTCCAGGGACATCAAGGGCAACAAGAAAATCTTCTGTATGTAGGTCAGTGACAAAAGGAAGACTAGGGAAAATGTGAGCCCTCTCTAGAGTGAAGCAGGAAACCTTATTACCCATGGTATGGAGAAGGCTGAAACACTCAGTGACTTTTTTACCTCTGTCTTCATGGACAGGTACTCAAGGCTCACTGCCCAAGCCACTGCAGGCAAAGTTAGGGACTAGGAAAGCAAAGAACCACCCACAGTAGGAGTAAGTAAAGTTGGAGACCACCCAAGAAACCTGAAGGTACACAACTCCATAGGACCTGACAAGATCCAAATGTGGGTCTTGAGGGAACTGGTAAAAGTAGTTGCTAAGTGGCTACACATCACATTTAAGAAACTGTTGCAGTCCCATGAAGTTCCTACTAATTGGAAAATGGAAAACAGAAAACATAACCCCTGTTTTCAAAAAAGCAAGAAGACTGGGGAAACTGCATACCAGTAACCATGACCACTGTGCCTGGCTTAATCATGGAGCAGATCCTCCTTGAAACCATACTAAGGCAAACGGTAAATAAGGAGGTGATTGGTGACAGCCGACATGACTTCACCTGGGGCAAATCACGCCTGACAAATTTGGTGGCCTTCTATGACGAGATTACAGCATTGCTAGATAAGGAAAGAGAAACTGTTGTCATCTACCTGGACTTGTCCCACACTGTCCCACATGGCTTCCTTGTGTCTAAATTGGAGGGTCATGGGCATGATGGGTGGACCACTCAGTGGACAAGGGATTGGCTGGATGGTGACACTCAAAGAGATGTGTTAACAGCTTGATATCCAAGTGGAGATCAGCAGTGAGTGGTATACCTCAGGAGTCAGCACTGGGACTGGCACTGTTTAGCATATTTGAGAGAAGGGCTTGGGGGTGTTGGTCGATGAGAAGGTCAACATGAGCCAGCAATATGTGCTTGCAGCCCAGAAAGCCAACTATATCCTGAGCTGCATCAAAATAAGCACAACCACCAGGTGGAGGGAGGTGATTCTCCCCCTTTACTCCACTCTTGTGAGACCCCAACCTGGAGTACAGTGCCCAGTTCTAGAGTCCTCAGCACAGGAAGGACATGGAGCTGTTGGAGCGAGTCTAGAAGAGAGCCAGGAAGATAATCGGAGAGCTGGAGCACCCTTTAAGTGAAGACAGGCTGAGAGTTGAGGTTGTTCAACCAGGAGAAGAGAAGATTCTGGGGAAATATTATAGAGGCCTTCCTTACCTGAAGGGGTTCTACAGGAATGCTGAGGAGTGACTTTTTTCAGGACATGTAGTAAAAGAACAAGGTATAATTGCTTTAAATTGGAAAAAGGTAAATGTAGGCTAGACATTAGAAATAAATTATTGAATGTGAAGGTGGTGAGACACTGGCACAGGCTGCCAGGGAAGTTGTGGATGCCCCTTCCTCGGACTGTTCAAGGCCAGGTTGGATGGGGCTTTGAGCAACCTGGTCTAGTGGAAGGTCTCCCTGCCTATGCAGGGGGTTTTAAAACTAGATGATCTGTAAGGTCCCTTCCAACTCTAACCATTCTATAATTCTATTATTCTATGGTAATTTTGAAAGTTATTTAAGTACCCAGCACACACCACACAGTCCATATCACTCTTAAAGAAAACTTTATAGATGTTTGTCTTGGTATGCAAATCAATTGCATCATATATAAGATTTCCTGTACATAAGTCTTGAAATAAAACCTCCTTCTTCTTTAAATACACAATAAAGATTCAAGGCAGCTTTTTTAAACAGTACAGTCTCAACAATTTTTTTCTTGTCCTGGTTTATTCCTTCTTTATCTCACTATGCAGTATCATGACATTCCCCATAAAAGGACATGTAATTATTCCTTTCTTAGAGGGAAAGAATAATCAATGAAAGCAAACCCCCCTTGCCATTCACAGGGAGATATTACAGTTATCATTAAACCTGAGTAATTCTGCTTTAATTAAAAACAAACAAAAAAAAAACCCAAACAAGCAAGCAAACAAAAAAATTTCCTTTGCTGGGGCATATTTTTTCTTTTCAAGTATGAGTTTTGGGAAAAGATGTATTTTTGTCAATAGGTTTAATTATTTCAGTAGATGTTAAAATCACTGGATTTACCCAAACACCTGCATTCCCAGAATAAGAAATTATCTTCTTCACTGTTCAGCAGAAATTGGGAGCTTTACAATACAGTACACTCAGTATATGCTTTGTCTACTTATTTACTGAGTATACATGCACAGCCACTCACACATTTACATTCTTCACTGGTGACATTGATAAATTCCCTTCCATGCTTCAGTATTTTGGAGGCATCTCTTATATAGCACGATATAGTGTAAACTCAGGCTATGGGTTGGCTCATTGCTGAATCAGTGTCTTATCCAATTAAAATGACCTTACAAATTCAGGAAAGCTGATTGGAATTGGTGTAAGGGGTATGTACTACAGCTCTGACTTTCTTCCCCAGATTTAAATTGATAATATAAGAAGTAATTTCTATACTGTTATAGCTTGTGCTACACTTTACACTTGTACTATCCATGGTACAGTGATCTTAAGCTGTCTAGCTCCTTAAAATGAAATTAAGACATGCTCAGAGCTCTCTTTTTATTTGACTGTACCTCTGAAGATTTCAAATTTTACACCATATTACACAGTTATGTTTGTTTGTTTTTTTTTTTTTTTTCTGATTGTAGCCTCTTGGGATCACGCATAACAAACTATATGTTTCCGTTAGACTGGACAGGACATGATGCAGTCCTTCTATTTGATGATTAGCTACTCATACTAATGATACTGTGTAGTCCTAAACCAAAACTGAGAGGATTATCTGTCAGGTGCATCTCCTGTACCTCAAAATACACCACTCTAGTTTGAAGTGTCTATTCTAATACAAAATTTTGCTTACTCTGCTTTTGTATTAACTAATACTTTCATAGTACTAGTGTCAGTCTGCTAGCCCTTGACAATATTAACAATTGTTCTACTATACCATTTTGTTTTTTCTTTAACATTATTTTTCTCACCATGTAGTGGGATTCACTTGGGCTTTCTGTTTTAATTAATAAGGTACAGAGCAACCATTTTTTATTAGGTATTGTTAGCAAATTGTTTCTTCTCAAAAGTATACATATGAAGCATATTATACTGTATCAGCTAACATCAGTTCATATACATAGCTTATCTTTATTGCTGCATCACTATTATGGGATGATCTTGATTTCTATTCTGCATTCTAACCCACATCAAGCTTTAGGGTGAGGATAAGGTAGCCATTAATCATGCTTTTACAAGAACCTAACAAATCCTTTTTAATTTGGATCTGCTTCAGTTAGACTTCTTTTGTAAAATGTGAGGTAGCCAATCACACATGCATAATGTTGAAACCTTCTGCAACTCTGTATTAGCATGAACTTATTTGAAATCATAGTGCATTTGAGATCTCCAGCAGAGACATAATGTAAAAATAAATGGGGGCAATTGATGTGTACAGCACTAGTACTTGGATTCTCTAGTAATTTTTTTCTAATTTAAAACAATGAACATATTAATACCATAATTATATAAATGCTGTTCTCCAGATAGTGCTGTTTAATTTAAAGGGGCTTTCCTATTTCCCTGAGTGAAATATTCCTGCCTTTATAGCACTTTTCTAACAGAAAGAGGTGTGTGTATATATGAATTATGATTCTTGTCCTCCTTTCCTTAATATCTCTTTTCAAAGTTGCAGCAGCAAATGAGTATAGAGTGGAAAAAGCATCTTCCATGCTTTCCTCCCATTTGCTTATGTTGATACTAATACAGAGAAGATTCAAAAGCAGGCTTAAGGGAAGCAAAACACTACCAAAAACTGATTCAGGGAAGCAAGGGACCGAGTCTGAAAGACAAGTCCTCTGTTCAGGGAAAGTTTTCTCCTAGACTCTTGCAAGCTAAAGCTTCCTCTTAAAAGAAAGCAGAAGAAAGAATATTTGGTAAAGTCTCAAATTTGTGCTTGTCACACGGTACACTTCATATGCAGGTTTTGTTCTTCTAGGAGCATAAGGCAGCTAGTAATTAGAATAAGGGTGTAAGATATGCATGGAGAGTAAATCTAATTCTGTCCAATGTCCTTCTTGTCAAGGAAGAGAGGCATTTTGATAATTTATTTTCTGCCCTACTAATGTGCACAAACTTGTGAAACTACAACCCTTACCATTTCCAATCTTTCAATACCTAATTAATGGATGTAGTCACAGCTCTCTCTTTGCCCTTTCCTCATCGAGTGTCTGTGCATAAGGGTTATGCCCCTTACCGCAAAAAATATGTCACCCATAAAACTATTTAATCTTATGGATGCTGCTCCTGCATGGTGCCTGTGGCACCAGGCACCGTTCAAGACCTGCGGCGCTGGCTTCTTGTGGAAGGAGTCTGCCTGCCAGCCTGTGCGTGTTCTGCTTTGCCCCAGGACTCAAGATTGGCTGAGTCAGGGCTGGCATGCAGATGAGATAATGTATTGTGGCACCTGAAATGATGTCGTGGGCCACTCTAACCTGAAGAGAAGCCACCGGACAGCATGGGGGGTGGCTTCTGCCTCTGTCGAAATGAGAGTGGAAACCACTGGTAGCCTACAGCATGCTACCATGTTAATCCTGTCATTTGGAAGACTACTGCCTGCCATATTGTTGTGGGACCCGAGGGGTGAAATAAAGGCTGAAATCTAACTGTTCTTTTAAGAACAGAGAGCTGACACCTCTGCCTGCTTCCAGAGAAGAACGGAGGAGCTGCCTGAGCTGGGTCCGCACTGTGCCTCTGCCTGCAGCTGCAGCAGCAGCCGAGCTGGGAGCAGTACCATGCTGGAGCCCAGCTGAGCCTGGCTGAGCTGAGCCCAGCCAAGCAAGGAGCAGCATCGTGCTGGAGCCAACCAAACAGGGAACCACCACCCCAAAGGAGCTGCCGCATCGCTGCCGCCTATATGATGCATGTCTGCTGCCCGTGTGGTGTATATCTGCTGCCCTCCAGCCCAGGAGCCATCACTACTGCTACCTTCAATGCCCTAGGAATGTAAGAACCCCATCCACCAAATCTTCCCTGCTTTCCTATCTTTCTATAGAGTTCACTCCCCATTCTCACACGCACAACGGTGACCCCAATGGTGGGGAACTGCAATGCACTCTAAATCACCTCTTCATCATAACAATCTTCTTCCCATCCTTTGCACCCTATCAGTGGCTTGCATTATGGTTATATATTTGTACTCCTCTGTTTTGTTTATAAAGTATCAGCACCTATAAACCTCTCACTCAGTGTCCACATTCCCTTTTTGAGCTGGAGTGTGTACTGCCTGTGGGGGGGCGTTCCGACAGGTAGAAAGTAAAGCGTAAGGGGGAGCAGTTAACCACTCGAACTCCCCTTTATTTTGGTTTTGAACCCTTACACTGTGCCACAATCTTTTGGCAAGCTGTTGACAAAATACTAAAATAACACAATTTCTATGCGGTTCTCTAAAGGACATCTCTCTTCTTGTTTTAGTGAAGATCTTACAGCTCTGCACTGAAAAAAAAAAATAATAAAATAAATGGTAGTAGGTCATAACTGCATCACAATAAACAGCCCAAAATTTCCTGCATCTACTAGAACTGAACAAACTTGCCTATTGCAAATGTTTGCAAGGCTATATTAAGTGAACTCATACACGATCTATGGTGATATAGAGTATGCCTAGATGCAATAATTCTAATATTCATTTAGAAAGCTAAAAAAAATTATTTCATTTAATTTAAAAAAATAATTTATTTATTTTTTAATGGATGTCTAACCAGATATTGGCAATGATAAAATAAGTATCAGGGGATGTATGCTTTATAATAGTGAAATTAATGTGAAATCTGACATCCGTACTAACAAATAAGGTGTGATGATGATAAAAATAAAGAAAAATTACAGAATATGGGTTTGTTGTATGTAAAATGGATCTTTTATTTATTTCACAATTTTTAACCATTACGGCAGTTGTGAATACTCTTTGACTCACAGGAAGGAAGCTTAAAATAATAAGAATCCCATAATTCTGGATTTTACATGCAGCTGAACTTCTTAAACATTGTGTTTACTTTCTGTAACTGTGCTGGTTTAGTTCTGGTGTGGTTTTGATAGTGGGGGAGGGGTGCAGGAGTGTCTCCTGTAAGAAGCTATTAAAAACTCCACCAGCTCCCCTGGCCAAGGCCAGAACCATTAGAGAGACAATAGATACTCCTCTGCAATTAGCATATTAAAGAACTGATAAAAAGACCAGAGCAAAGAGCAAGCAAAAAGAACTGAGAGGTTAAAGTGGGTGCTGGGGTGAAGATCCTGAGGTCTGTGAAGAAGAAGAGGGAAGAAAGTGCCCGAGCAGAACTTACACAGCAGCCCATGGGGAGATGGCAGGCTGTTGCCCTGCATTAATGGAGGAACAGGATGGAACATTCCCTGAAGGTGCCAGGAGGGGGGAATGTGGACTTTCAGCCTGTGGACGTGGATTATGGAGTAGTGGAGGACCAGCACCAGCAGAGGTGACTGCTCGCAAAGCAGCCCATGACTCTGTGGGAAGCCCACACTAGAGCAACTTGCTCCTGACCATGTGGGAAGGACTCATGTCAGAGAGGTTTGTGAAGGACTCTCCTATGGGAGGGACACCATGGGGAGACGTGGGACGACTGTAAGGAATCCTCCCTGAGGATGAAAGAGCAGCAGGAAACAACGCTCTGTGAACTGTCTCTAAACCCCATTTCCTGTTCATCTGTGCTGTTGGGGGGAGGGAGGTTGAGAAATCAGGACCCAAGTAATTTGTGCCCAGGAAGAAGGGAGGAGTGGGAGTAAAATATTTAAGCACTGTTCTTTGCTTTGTCTGTGTCCTGTGTGCATTTAACTAGTGTTATATTAAATTATTCTTTTTCCCCAAGTTGAGTCTGTTTTGCCCATGACTGTAAATGGTGCATGAAACCCTCCTTGTCGTTTGTCTCAACCCATGAGCTTCTAGTTGACCTTTGTCCTTCCCATCCCACAGTGTATGTGTGGGTGGGTGGATTAGTGAGTTAGTGGCTTGTGGCTGGCTCTTCATGGTCTAGTTAGGCCCAAACCATAACGGTAACAAAACTCAAAGAGAAATGAAGGGACAGAGGTACAGATCACAGATGTTGATCAAAAAAACGCTATTAAAGACCCACACGCTTATATGAATGAATCAAGGAGATCTTCAAACATAGCCACAGATAGTCAGCTACAGACACGAGGTGTTACGTGCTGAGGCAGTGGAAAAGTGTCCCACTGCAAATGCAGGCTATGGCAGTGGATGGTGAGGGAGAAACAGCTCTTCAAGTGACCCATTATTGTAACAGTGAGATTTAGTGCATGGAAAGCATAGTGTTACCTTTTGTTCTGATATACAGGCCAGAACAAGAAACTGGGGAGAAAACAGGAAGGAGGATGAGAATTATGATTTCCAAATAATTTTTCTTTCAACATGCTCAAGGAAATGAATTAAATCCCTTCACAGCCTTAGTGACTTTTGGACTAATTTTTATTTCTGCCTTTCCTTCTCTAAAAGCCTTGCAAGATAGCAGGTCTCAGTCTGTGGATGAAGGCTGAAATAATTACTTCAGAAACACATGGCTTCTTGTCAGGAAAGGGCATTTAAGAACTATGACTATATAGTCACTTCCTCCTCCTCGTATAAATTTGCGCAGTTGCATTTACTTTGAGGTTATATTTTGTTAGGTTAAGGCTCAATCATCCCTTTCTTGCAGACTGTTGGCACCAGAATTAAAACCAGATTTCAGAAGTGTTCTAGGCAAAAGAAAACCATTTTCAAAAGGGGCCTAGGTATATAAATTCTAGTGCTCTTTTCTAAAAAAATGTTCATTAATGATACTGATTATAGGTGTTAATCTATAAACTTTAAGAATTCCAGTACAGTGCTGCAAAAGAGGATTTTTTTTTTGTCTCTTTTTGGTCTTTCTATGGCAATTTCAAGATTCTGTCCTTGTGTAATCTACTAATTTTGCTAATTTTATAAAAATTGCCACAATGTGAATTGAGTTAGACAGAGACTGACAAGAACTCTGACATATATCACCTATATATCACCTATTGCCAGTGGAAGAAGCTTCAAAGGAAACCAAAGAAATAATTTGACATATATGCTCTGAATGCTGAAAAGCAAGGATATAAATAGAAACAAAGGTTTTTTGACTGAGAAGAGAATTTATTTGGTTTAAAGAAGAATTAACAATAAGGGAAAATGACCAAAAGAGACAGAAATAAGTTACATATTCCTGAGACGAAACCATTAGGGGAAACATTTGTGACTACTGAAAAGCTGGTTGGTTAAATTTTGAAGACTGTAATAAAATGGTTAAAAAATCAATACTGGTAATGACGTGAGCATTTTATTACAATGTTTAGATGTGTAAATTTGTGTCATTTTAAGTTTTTATAAAGATCCGGCTTCTGAATTACTTGCTTCATATTTGAACTACCAGAAGTTATGTGAAGACTGTGTAAGATGACAATGTGGACAAGGTAGTGCTCATAATAGAATTTTTAAAGAGATGAACAAGGTATTCATTGGGCTGTGGTCCTATCTATTTCGTGCAGGTTAAAAGTATTCTGTTGAATTTCTGATGGAAGGGTACCTTCCCTCCCTTGCATAAGAAAGAGAATAATTTTGACATTGTTCCCCATAGAACTCTTATAAAAAAACTGGCTGCTTATGGCCTGGATGAGCATACAATCTGTTGGATCAAGCACTGGCTGGAGAGTCAGGCCCAAAGAGTGGTAGTCAATGGAGTCAAATCCAGCTGGGGCCAGTCACAAGTGGTGTTCCTTAGACTCAGTGTTGGGAACATTTGTGTTTAACATCTTTATTGATGATCTAGATAAGGACATAGAGTGTATCATCAGTAGGTTTGCAGATGACACCAAGTTAGACAGGAGTGTTGATGTGCATGAGGATAGAGAGGCTCTGCAGAGAGACTTGGATGGATTAGATTGTTAGGCTAATGTCAATGGTATGAGCTTCAACAAAGCCAAGTGCCGGGTCCTGCACTTGGGCTACAACAACCCCATCCAACATTACAGACTTCAGGAAACGTGGCTGGAAAGGCAGCAATTTGACAAGCAGATTAATATGAGCTCCCACTGTGCCCAGGTGGCCAAGAAAGCCAATGGCATCCTGGTTTGTATTAGAAATAGTGTGACCAGCAGAAGCAGAGAGGTGATTGTCCCCCTGTACTCAGCACTGGTGAGGCCACACCTGGAGTATTGTGTCCAGTTTTGGGCACCTCAATTCAAGAGAGATATCGAGGTGCTGGGGCGAGTACAAAGAGGGACAACAAAGCTGGTGAAGTGCCTAGCGAAAAAATCTTATGAAGAACACTTGAAGGAGCTGGAAATGTTTAGTCTGAGGAAGAGGAGGCTGAGGGGAGACCTCATTAGTCTCAACAACTACCTGAAAGGTCACTGTAGAGACATTGGTGCTGGTCTCTTCTCACAGGTGATTAGCAACAGAACAAGAGGGAATGGTTTCAAGCTGCAACAGGGGAGGTTTAGACTGGACATTAGGAAAAGAATATTCACAGAGTCAGACACTGGAATAGGCTGCCTAAGGAGGTGGTTGAGTCACCATTCCTGGATGTGTTTAAGGGTCGTTTGGATGTGGTGTTGATGAATATGGTTTGGGGTGAACTTTGTAGAGTAGGGATGAACTCTGTGATCCCAAGGGTCTTTTCCAACTTGAACGGTTCTATGATTCTATGAAATCACCACCAGGAATTTAGTGGATACAGCATAGGTCCAAGGTAATGAGCATACTGATATGTCCAGCTGAGGAAGATATGGTAGATAAATGACATTTAACCATTAGAATGCTAACATCCCTTTAATGAACATTATTTGATGCCTGCTGTTTGCATAGGATTTACCACAGTGTGTTTCTGTTCTTTGGAGTAGCTCAAATACTGGAAGAGAATAAATTTCCAATTATGCTATATGTTACATCACATTTTGCATTCCACTATTTTAGAAGGATATTGAAAGGTTATATTTTATAGACCTAATGAGGGGAGTCTGTGAGTGTGGACCAGCTGTTTATGTTTTTTATTTCATTTTAATCTAATGTTCAAAAGCATGAAAGGAAAATTAATTTTCTGGTTTATCAGAAGAAAAAATTGTTTTTCACTGTAAAGTATTAATTATAATCTACAAAAAAAAAAAAAGAAAAAAATTGCCTTCTAAAATCTGTGTTTAGGGCTGGGAGGAATTAAAAATAAATATATATTTTTTTAAATCCACAATCAACGTCCCTTATGTTTAGTCACACACTTCAAGACAATAACTAAACATTAAAATCTCCAAATACATTGTTAGTTTGTCCCAAGTGGTGACATATTTCCATTAAAATTTTTGAAGAGACTAATACTTGCATTCTCAAACTTATAAAGCTCTTAAATATTGATCTATTGCAACAATGTACAAGGCTTCAGCCTAAAACCAATTATCCTTGCTGATAGATGCTTTCCTAGCACAGAAATATCACATTTCTATTATCTCACTTATGCTTATATATGCATTTTTATATTTTTTCATTGTTAAAGATCAGAAATAAGATAAAATAAGCTGATTAGGACCAGGTGAAACAAACAAATTTTAATGAATATACAATGCAAATTGATGAATGAATTACCAGTGTTTGCAAGATTTTGAAGATATTGTGGCAAAGATGAGTCTAATAGCAGTTGTTTGTTTGTTTGTTTGTTTGTTTTTTAAAAAAGGAAAGGAATATGCAAATAGCTGCAGAGGGATGAAACAAGTTTCTATCCAGTTAAAATCTGTCTTCATACAAAATCGCCAGAAGCTGTGTATGGAATAAAGTAAGAATAAGGCAATAAAAAAAAAAAAAAAAAAAAAGTTTTCCACACACATCTCTCTTTCCATATCTCTAGCAAAAGTTAATGTGTTGGACTTCCCAGTTCAGATGTGGTTGCTATGCATTTAGAAAGTTTCAAAGTGTTTCTGTTCCTTTGATCATTTCAGTCGGTAATTGAGACCATGCTGATGATCAATATGCATGCCGTCCAGTCTCTGCCACTGGAGGTGAAAGAAAATAACTCTTTCTTTGTATTGAATAAATTCCTCCTACCTTCTTCTAATCCTCCCTGGTTCTTATTGCTATAAGAGAGAGCAATACATATGTTTTCCTGTTCGCTCCATTTACAGTTTTGTAACCCTGTATCATAGCTGTCCTTAGCTGTTCTCCTCCAGTGCTGCAGTACCCTAGATTACTTGATTGTTCTTCATACATAAGCCATTCCGTTATTACCACCGTCTTTGATATTGAAACTTATTCTGCTCTATAAACTAACTCTTTAAAGGGGACTCAATATTTAAAAGGCCAACAAAATAATATGTCAAAAAATATCACAGTAGTCTTTTCCTAATGATTCCTACTACTTTACATACTTAACATTTTTGTTTGTTTTGTTGGTTTTTTTTTTGTTTTAGTTTTTCAAGGGTTTTGTTGTTGTTGTTGTTTGGGTTTTTTTAAATAATTCCTGCTCACTGAAGCTTACATTTTCAAGCAAGAATTCATTGTACTGCCAGGGATTTTTTGAGTGACAATGAGACAATCACTTCCTAAATGCAATGTTAAAATTTTCTGGCAAGTCCATTACACAACATTTCTTTTGCAATATAATTTTCAGATAATTTAATATTTTATGTTTTTTCCATATTTCTTCACAGACTTGTCTTTTATTCATATTATGAAGAAGTTGGCATAATCAGAACACTTTTTTATCTTACTGCTCACTTTCTTTTCTAGGCTGTTATAAAGAATTTGAACAGAATAATATGATTGCAGGACTCTGCTGTTTACACTTTTCTGACCTCTTATCCTTACCTTCAGTTTCCTGATTTTAAATAGTTATTAATATATTGCAAACATTTACCTCCTCTCTACCATGGGTACTTACCTTCCCCAGTAACCTTTGATGAGGTAGCTTGTAATAAAACTTTAGGAAATTCAAGTGTACAACTTAATTATACTTAGGTATGTGTGTTTCACCATTTCAGAACAGCTCAGTAGAGTTTAAAGTGTAACTTCCTTATAAAGAAATCATGTTAACTCTTCATAAGGACACTGTACTTATAGAAGTGTCTTTATTTATTCTGTCATAATGTAGAATAGCTTGCCAATTTCAGATATGAGGAGTTTCTGAGGACACATTTGGATTATTTTTTTTTTTTTTCCTTTTAAAATTTTTTTACTGACATCTTTCCTATCCTTTTCAATTCTCATACAGTGAAGTACATTTCAGAAAGACCTTACACAGTGTTAAGCAAAAAGTAGTCTAGTGCCATGTTAAGAAGGAAATAAAATTATTATTTCCAGCTTCTCATGTTAAATCATTCTTGGTTAGATAAGCTACCACAACTATTCCTCTTCCCTCCCTCTGCTTCCAAATTCAAATGACTGTCCCACCCATTCTTAATAATGGAATAGTCCTCTTAATTCTAGTATGAAACAAGAAAGATCAGATAGTTTTCCTACATAAAAGTTTTATTGCTCTGGGCTTTAGGCATATTATACATCGATTTATTTTTTCCATATTGCTTCTTTCACTAACTGTGGGATACAAAATAGCTTCATTTATCATAAACATAAATTAATTTTGTCCTATTCAAGCCATGTCCAGTTTAAAAAATGCCAGCTAATTTTTTCTCCACATAAAATTGAATTTTTCACTTACTTAATTTTTTTCATCCTATTATTATCTATTAGCTCTAAATGTGAGAGGAGGACATTATAACACAACAACATGACAGAAATACCATTTTGAAGGCTAAGTGCTTTTCAATAGGAATTAATGAAAGGAACTTGAGTTAAATTTGTGCTATCATTTTCATGTAATACTCAGAGATCTTCAGCTTGTTACCATTGCCAGAAAAAAATGTATGTGTAGAATAAAGGAAAGCAGTTACAGCTAAAGCTCAAGTGACAAATATTCTTGTAATGAAATAAAAATTGAGAGACTTTTTTGGATTTGAGAAGTATTGAAAGGTAATGTTTCAAGTCAAATTCTTTGTTAACAGAACTGCTAAGCATTTAGTGGCCTTGCTTCTGCAGATAATTTTCACTTAATTTACATATTCACTTTCAATATCAATTGAACTAAACTACAAAACTAAACTACAAAATATTTATAATACGTGCAAAGGTATAATGCTGACATAAATTAAGCATTAAATACTTGGGGTCAGCTTTCATTTGGATTTGAAATGAACATCTACATTTATTTTAGATATATATTCAAAAGGAATATTATGAAAACCATGCATAATTTGTAATGGAGGAAAAAAAATATAAAAAGAAGGCCTTAAAATTTTCTAGTAAAAGTCACACTTGAAAACAAAATGTAACAAAACAAAAGAAAACAGAACAAAAACCTTTATCCCGTTGTCACCGTTTGACTCAGGTCCAACAACAATGCTCTCGATCCCCTCCCCCCCCCCACCCAGTCAGGGAAGGAGAGAGAGAAAAGGAGAGAGACTTGGCTGGATTGAAAACTAAACTACACAGCTTTAATTAAAACACTAATGAATCACACAAGAAAATATATATACAATTATATACAGATATATTCAGATATGGGCAAAAGCCTCTCGCCTCCCCCCACCCCCAGCAACTCCCACAGCACTCCCCTGAACTGGCAAGAGTCCCGAGAAATCCCGGAGCCGCTGCTGGAGAAAGCGGAGAGTTATGAGGGTCAGGAGGGCTCGAGCCTAAGGGTCGGCGGTGATGGATGAGCAGAGTCCTCCCCGGACGCCGGCCATGGACGGAAGAGAGCGGCGAGAAGAAGGAGGAAGCTGTCTTCTAAGATCTCTGTCCTTCCTCTGAGCTTACGTAGATATATGGAATGGAATATCTTTGGCCAATTTTGCTGTCTGTCTAACTCAGCCTCCCACGGGGGGGTCAGAGATCTCCCCATAGTGTCTGAGCCGGCGGAGTGAAGGTGTAACCTTGAAGCCTCAGTAGTTAGAAAAACATTCCACTGTCTTATCAGCCTAGCAGAACACACAGTTGCTAGTTACAAGAAAGCTTACTGAAGGAAAAAAAAATCAGTGAAAAGAAAAATTGGCTTAATCCTGGCTCAAGCCAGGACACCCGTCTAGGTTAAAAGGCATTTAAGTAATTTATTTCCTGCTAACGTTACTTCCCTGTTTACTCACACCAAGTATCAGTCAACGCTAGACAGCATGTTCTAATATTGTTGACAAGCTGCACAGGAAGGAATGTTCCAGAATAAGTAAACAATATGAAGTTTACTGAACTTGAAACACACTCACTTATTCACTAGCTAAACACTGCAAGATTTTTTTTGGCTTTGAGGAAGACTGTAAGAAAGAAAATTACTTCTCAAGTTACTGTGAAGACAGATAGTCAAATCACTCATTGCTCTAATGATCTTTTAAGTCTTGTTATATAATGATAACAAGGTCTTCAGAGACCATTGTAAGCCAAGTTGTATAAAAGCTATAGAAAATTAATTGAGGTCCAGCTTACTGATCAATGAGTACTTCTTTGTTATGGCTGTGAGTTTAGTGAATAAATTGATTGATTTGGAAAAATATGCACTTTTACATGTTCATAGTAGAAATTGTATACCAAACTTTCCAAGACAAAAGATGACATAAACAGGTAAAGAGAGCATTTTATTCTGATAACTACAGAAATGTTCAGCTCCACTTGTCCTTTTCTGATTTTCCATGTTGAATTCAGGGTGTAAACAAGAATTAATTGTACAGAATTTCTTCTTTAATTTTTATTGTGAAAAATATTTTGATTGATTTCACAAGAGAAAAGAGGAGGAAGAGTAGATTAACCTCTGCCTATTTTGATCTCAAAATTAAAGCTTCTCTTTTTACCAGAAAATAAGGACATGCATAAAAAATCCAGGATACAGTACTGTGAAAGTGGTATTTATGTATGCATACGTGTACACATGCACATACCTATATACATAGAGGGAGAACTTATCTGTATCTAGTTCAGTATTTAGATGATCATTGGAAAACAACATAGTAGTAAAACATTTATGTTTGATTATAATTCAGAAGAATATTACAGGTTTGACATCTTACTTCCAATATAAGAAAAGTGTAATACTTTTAGATTATGTGGAGGGACAGCATGCAAAATTGTACATGGAGCACTTGGAGACTGGTCAAAATAGAGTGTACCTTATACTAAACAGTCTCATAAAGAAGTATGTAAGAAAAGTTGACCATTTAGATATTTATAAAGAGAATCCTGTTAAATGTCTTGTTAAAAATATGGTAATTTCCAAAGAGCAAAAACTTTTATAAAAACTTCTAATCTTAACAGTACCCTCTCAAGAACAAATGGAAGAAAAGTTCAGAAAGGTTTAAGATGCAGTTAAAAATATTTAAGAACTGATGACTTTTGCATAAAAGACCTGCAGTTTGAAATGATACCAAATTTTATAATTCACCTCTGAATTATGATAGAATACTCCATACATTCTATGAAGATGGTCTTCAATATTATCAAATAAAGTTATCTGAGAAATCTGTATGAAAAATTTTTGATGGTGTGTAGTTAACTAGTTTCTGGTAAGTAGGGGGGAAAAAACCGAGAAAAAACCACAATGAAAACCAAACAAAACCAAACTCAAACAAAAACCCCTAAAAAACCACCACCACAACAACAAAAATCCCAATGCTAAAGAGAGAGTAGAAACATAGTGTTAATAGGATTCAAGCAATAAAGATATGATGGACTACAGATAATAGGAAAATGCCAGTTTCTCTGCATTTAAATCAGCAAGATCACAGTTTTGATGAACATGCCAGAGGGACTGTTTTGTGCTCTGCTTCCACAGTGAGTGAAAGGAAGCAAAATAAGCAGTATCATATTGAAGATTTAGTGACAGATGATACATCCTTTGGGATTAACACTAGAACAATGGGGAAGATGATGCTTGCCTTACTAGGGGAGTGCTACAAGATAATTCCAAGCAAAGACGGATAGTATTAACAAAATTTATTAACCCCTTAAAATAAACTTTTCTCAATTATTATTTTAAATCTATTCTAATTTAAAGTTGTGAGTTACCTATGTGCTTGAGTAACTAGAAAATACAGGGGTATCTATATATATAAAGAGTAATCATTCAGCCATTTATCCCTCAATATCCCATTTCATTCACAAAAAATATTTTGGATTCTCACATGTATGGGAAAAAAGCTCAATCTACTTCTATACACCCAAATATGGATATGAAATATAAGGATTTGTTTTAAAAATTAGTTAAGTACTTGAGTAACATTTCAAGGAATAGTAACAAAAAATCCTTACATGGTATTTGTCAACAAATGGGGAGGGTATAATTACCTTCTAAAAAACTTCCATACAGTCACAGAATCATAGAACTATAGAATCGTTTACTTTGGAAGGAGTATTTAAGATCACCTGGTTCCAATAAGCCTGTCAGAGGCAGGGTCAGCCTTCACCAGTCCTGGTTGCTCAAACCACTATCTAACTTGGCCTTGAACACTTCTAGGGATGGGACATTCACAGCTTCCCTTTCAACCTGTGCTAGTATCTTACGACCTTCACAATCAATATTTTTTTCCTGATGTCTAGACTAAATCTACCTTCTTTCAGTTTGAAATCAACCCCTCTTGTTTTGGCACTACATGCCCTTGTAAAAAGTCCCACCCCAGCTTTCCTGTAGCCCCTTCAGGTACAGGAAGGTCCCTGTAACATTTCCCTGGAGCCTTCTTTTCTCCAGGCTGCACAACCCCAACTCTCAGATTGCCTTCATAGGAGAGGTGCTCCAGCCCTCTGAGCATGCTCGTGGACCTAGTCTGGATTCTCACAAGGACTGCATGTCATACAAATTCTGTAAAATATATTAAACAACTATTTGCAAGGAAAATAAAGATTGGTTATTGAAAAAAATAAGATTAATAAATGAAATAATTATTTGTCATTTCACTGCAAAGTGTTCGTTTATATCTCTAATCCAGAATTTGCAAATGTATCCAATAAATAATTCATCTTTTTACTTGGCTAATGTGCTAATAAATAAATTTTTAAAAAGAATAGGTCTGAAAACTTGAAATATAGATTGTACAAGCACAGTGAAGAGCAGTGCTAGTGAAAACTCTGGTACTGAAAAGGACTTTAAGAAGAACCTAAGCTTCAAGAGTAATACAGTGGTTTTCTTCCATAAAAGTGAGGTAGGACTTTGAACATGACAGTTGTTTTTAATACATGGCACTGCAAAGAACACTATTGAAATAGCTGTTTCCTTGACATACTTTTAAAATATCATGGAAACATTGAAGTGAAAACTTAGAAGGGGAAAATGGATACGAGGATTACATGAAACATCTTTTACTGTAAGATTATTAAGAAAACTGTTAATATATTTTTAGCTTTCTAATCTTAAAGGAATATATAATGAAAAATCACCCATCGTCAGGGTGGTGCTGCTCCTGAAGTAAGGTATGGCTTATTTTTACCAGTATGAGAAGTGTTTTCTTTGTTGCGTAATCAAACAATTCATGGGTAGAATTGCAGAAGTATCTGAAGTTTAGAACATTAAAAAACTATTCAGAGTTTGAGTGGAAAGTTTCACTTGTGTCAATAGAATAGATGTTATTTTACCTCCATAACTTAAACATATTTTTTAATATTTAAATACAACCCCACAAAATGCGTATCAGATTAGAGAAAAATATTAACCTGAAGACAATGCTACTAGGCTTCAATTTTAATTTAATGTCTTTACTTAAGGTTCTTGAAGCCCTTTCATATCTAAACAGTTGCAGGTATTGTTGGAGTACAAGGTGTTGGACGGTCAAATTATGGCTACAAATACTAAATTTTGACTAAGTTTTCAGAGTTAACATACTTTTTTTGTGGGTTGATTTTTTTAGTTTACTCTGAAGACAGAAAAATAACAGGTTCAGTATAAAGTCAAAAGACAATCAACATAAAACAATTACAAAGATAAAGAGAGAAACTTTATTGTCAATTTTTACAAGGAGAAAAAAAAATTTGGATCTTTGTCATCTTTCAACATGGAAATCAGGCCACATACATAAAAAATGGTGACAAATACAAATATCTTTGCTATTTTAATTTGGCAGAATGTTACAAAATGTTAAGTAAAATTCAGTATTGATTGCAGTCCTCAGGCAAAAGAAACAACTTTTCCAGGTTTGTAACATATTCTTTGAGATATTACAAATCACAGAGAGGTCATAACCTTGTTCATATGTCTCATTTGAAAGACGGGCTTTCTGGTTGCAGAGACTATAGCTTGATTTGTTTAATGATTGAGAGGGAGCTATACCACTAGCTGAATCACCCACACAGCTGAGAAGATTGCAGGAATGGAAGTAATAAATAGGTTGACCTGCAAGAGCTGCAAGTGCTAACGAGGCAATAAAAGTAAGACTAATATGAATCACAATACAAAACTGGCGACTTTCTAAATAATCCCAACAGAAGAATTTCACTTTGGTAATGCAGTTGCTGTTGTGATTGAATAGAAAGTCTGAGCTTATAAGACGTCTTCAAAGTTTCTCTTTTACTTTGTGTTTTCTTCTGCTATAAAAACAATACTTAAAACTACAATCATTAAAGAAGAACGGGATAAAAGTTTATCTTCTGTGTAATTCTAATTTTACACCACCACCACCCTCCCTATGTTTTTCTACTTAAAATTACATCAGTATAAAACAAAACAAGAAAACGGATTACTTTGGTATTTTTGAATTACTAATCTTGTTTCTTAATATGTACATACGGAATAACTGCTTTTAAAATTTTATAAGTAGAAGAGTAGACACTCTGGCAACAAAAGGTGGTATCAGGTTAATCAATTAGATTCTGTCTTAGTGGCCTGTGCCTTCCTATTCTACACTTATTAATGCTTAAAAAGGTATGGTACTTTAGAATTGTAAGTATGAGAACAAAAGTATATTGTTATATAAACTTTGGAGGTTTAGGTAAGAATACGACTAGAAAAATAGAAAAATATTTAATGCAGCAACTGTCAGTGAAAAAATGCTCATAAGAAAAATCTGAAAATTTTTAAAAAGGCACTGCCTGAAAAAAAATACTTAATGGTTGCAATTAGAATCAGATCACAATAGGACATTTTGTTTAATCCATGGTCCTACAACACAAAACTCTATCATTGTAGAGAAAAACAGATTTACAAGGGATCAATAAGTGGGACCCCATATGTAGAATATCATTCACTAGGGAATAATGCAAAATAAATCAACACACACTCAAACTCTTTGGAAAATAAACAGGATAGCTTGGAAAGAATAACATTTTTATGTCACATGGAGATTAATTTAATGATTCACAGCCTATCAATCAAAACATTTTCTAAACAAAAAAAATACAATTGTTTATTTTTTATATATGCATATATTAATACATAATACTTATATATATACACAAATACATATATTGCCCCTTGTTGCTGAAAAGTTTTCTACAGTCATACTGATCAGATTTGATCAGACTGTTATTAGCAGAATTATCTTTTTGGACCTCCATACTGCTTCACGTGGGCCTAGGATAAATAAACAAATTAAGACATAACTTCTTATTTTCTTGGGAGGAGCTTATTAATAAAGTGAGTCATAATGTATTACTACATTCTCAGCAATCTAAATCAGGATCTGATGTGAAGACCTTTACTCTTTCACATCGAGGGAGTTTGTACTCTTTTCAGTTCTCTTAAGCATAAACTTCAGCAAAGGAGAAACAAACATTCTGGAAACTCATCTCTGTATTAATACATATGCATAAGAATTCAGGTTACTGCTTGCTTTATCTGCTTCACTATTCCGGATTAGCAAAATGTTACTATTCCAAACTCAGTGTGTTTTTGTTTCACTAGCCCAGTTAAAAGCACTGCTTAACAGCACATTATACTGTCTACAGGGAAAGGGGCTTACAAAAATGAAGCCAAAGCCATTGCAGTTACTCATACAAGTTCCTTTCTTCACTAGCCCTAAGAAATATACCAAAAATTTAAAATTTCTATTACCACAAAGGAAGCTCTTCTTATAGATTAAGAACAAGTGATTTAATTCCTATGAAATGTTACCATTAATATTACTGGTGGGTCTGAAATCCATTAGAAAGATTGCACAGTTTTGGAAATGTTACTGAAGCAAATCAACTTCTATGTCAAGTAAATCCTCACTTACTCAAATATGTCGCCCTTTTTCTTAAGTGGCATCTCCAGAACTCCCCCAGAGAAACTGTCAGATCTACTTGAAAACATAGACTTATTTGACAACACTGTGAATGGTTTCTGAGGAATTAGCAATACCTCTCCACTGATAACTACTGCTACCATCTGAGCAAGGAAAAAAAAAAAGAAAAAAAAAGAAAAAAGAAAAAAAAAAGTCATATGCACATAAGTGCTTCTACTCTGTCCTTTTCTCAAGCATCTTCTTTCTTATTGCTGTATGAGAATGTATTGTTGTAGTTACATTGGAAAGTTGCAAACAACCTGTCTCAAGTCATGTTGCTCTTGCTTTCTGGAGTGCCTCAGTCCAGGTCTATTGATAGGGAACCTTTTCAAAGGTGCTGTTTCCCAGGTATTTTATGTACGTTTCCTCTCTCTTTGTACTACTGATACCATTTTTGATATGCGTATGTATTTTAAAATTTATAAGCCTACCTCCACCACCAAAACAAACAGACAAAACAAACAAAAAAATAACTAAACCAAGATGACATCTCTTCAATTCTGTAATATCAAAGGCTTCAAAGGTAGCTGTCTCAGACTTCCAGTATGCTCCTGAACTCCTGGCTTTGAAACAGCTTCATATTTATGTTAGGCCACAAAATTTCCAAATCCTGCTGGGAAGGGATTGCCCTATGTAGAAGAATGAGTCATATTCCTCATGACCGTTTGGTTGTAATCTCTGTCTCTTGTCCTTCTCAGTACTGAGAGGTACATTCCTAAAACATGAGGAATTTCCAGTCTTGATAATCACATGAAATAGTTCTGAAAGAGTAATAAACAGCATCTAAACTTGGTATTTTATGATACGTTTAATTTTCAATATATTTTATAAAATTTTTAGTTTACTTAGTAAAAGTAGCAATTCTTTAAACATAATAACCCAAACTAGACACAACTAAACCTTAGCACCATCAGCCAAAATATAATTGTTCATTTGCTTTTCAAATAACCTTTCAATGTTTCCTCTTTTGAAATATCTTGATGTGATAAAATTCATTAGATCTGCTTGTGACAACCTTTAAATATGATTATACTATCATAAATATTATACTATCATAAACTGTTTTCCTTTTCTGTCTTTCAAACTGTCTGCTTTCCATGATGTAGAATTTTTGAGTGTAGAATTTCATCATAATCTTCATTTATTTAGAATATATTTCACTAAATACTTAAATGCTGCTACAAAATAATGTTTTTCTGAATAACTACTGCTTGTCCCAGATTAATATCTCTAGAGAAGTCAACAATCAAGCTTTCTTAGTTCCACAGAACCAGAGTCGACATTTGCTGTGTTAAACCACATAGATTTCATTGCTTGCTACTGAAGCACTGGTAAGTTTAAGGACCCAGAATATTTCCACTACATTGGCTACTACCCCATGTTACTGTATTGCTAGCATAACACAACAGATGGAAATGAACAGTGAAATATGTTTATCAGCAATGTCTCACTGACCTGTGTGCCTCATCATCTTCTGTGTCAGTGTTGCTTGGAAATCTGCTACACCCAAAGATGACAAAAAGTACACTTCAGCCTCTGTAAATTGATGTTCCTCATAAGATAGTGGCCTACTGTTATATATAGCACCTTGGGAAGAAATGAGCTCTCAAAGTCTGCCTCAATTCAGATAAATCTCTCAAAAATATTAGTCTTAGCCTTCAGGTTAGGATCAAATGGGTTGAATGAAGGATCAAACTGGAAATCAGTGTGGTTGTCTAGTTGTACCAGGTTTACGTGGCAAAGTTTTAGTAGTGGGGAGTGTGGTGGTGAGCTGCAGGAGTGCATTCTGTGGAGAAACACCAGGAACATGCTAGACATACTCAGGTCTAGCCATCTCCAAGACAGTTCTGCTGCTGCCTAAAGCTGAGCCTATCAGTGGAGGTGCTCTTGTGATAAAGTATTTTGAAAAGGGTAAAAAACACTGCACAACAGCTGTAAGACAGGAGAAAACTGTGAAAGAAACAGCCTTGCAGACACCCAGGTCTATGAAAGAGGAGGAGTAAGTGGTGATACAGGTGCTGGAACAGTGATTTCCTTGGAGCCTAGGGAGAAGACCATGGTAAAGACGATTGTCCCCCTCCAGCCAATAGCGGACCATGACAGAGAAAATGTCAGTCCTGGATGGCAACCCATGGAGGACTTCATGCAATAGCAGGTGATGGTACCCTGAAAAAAGCAGCAGCCCCATAGAAAACCCCACAGAAACTGATGGAGAAGAGTCCATGCAGGAACAAATTTTCTGGCAGGAACTGAAGCCTAGGGGGGACCCATGCTGAAACAGCCTGTTCCTGAAGGACTGTACCCCATGCAGCCTGGCCTGTGGGAAGGACCCCACAGTGGAAGAGGGGAAAAATGTAAGGAGGAAGGAGTGGCAGAGAAGAAGTACTGTGAACTGACCACAAACCCCATCTCCCAACCCACCCTCCAAAAGTTGTCATGGGAGAAGAAGGCAGAAAAGTTGGGAGTGAAGGGGTAGATTTGAGCTTGGGAAGAAGGTGGGAGGGGAAGACGGTTTTAGTTTTGTTTTTATTTCTCACTACCTTACTTTGTTGTTAATTGGCAATAAATTCATCTTCCTCAAGTTAAGCCTGTTTGGCCCATCACGGTGAGTGATCTCCCGGTCCTTAGCACAACCTGTGAGCTTGTAATCTGGTTTTCTCCTACTGCCTTCTTGAGATGCAGGAGGGAGAGAGTGGCTTGGTAGGAACCTGCTGACCAGCCAGGCTTAACCCTCCACACTAGTACTTTTAGAGGCAGCTGAAGATGAGGTCAACATCTGAAAACAAGTATAGGAAGATGAAAGCTCTGCTTTTTACACATAATTTGTGATCAAATTTGAACAATATATACTCACAAGAATGCTCAATCTGAGATATTCCCACATTATGAAGCCTAGCCATAAGCAGTTTGCATCTTCATAAAATTTCTGAGATGCCAATACACTTTTACTTTTATATTAAATATATGTTTTACTTTATAGACACTATAACTTATCTGGCATCCCACCTAAGCTGAAATTTAACACTTGTAAATGGATATTGAACTCTAGCTGCCATAGAAAACAGACTGAGCAGTTTGAATCAATTTCCCATTTTCCAATGTACTATATTATAATCTAGAGCCTATATTTAGTATATTTTGTGTAATAAATCTGACAGTCAAAAAAATACCTCCCCAAACATGCATTTCATTTTCACAGTTTCTCACTATAGTTCTTTCTTAACAATTTTTTCTTTTTTCTTTTTTTCCCCCAACGTAGTCTAACTAGAAAAACACATTTTGTCTGATTAAACACAGCTTTAGCTGCAACACTCTCAGATAGAAGTTGTCACAATCTGTTTCATTGTGGGCTAAGTTTTTGGTTAGGCAGTATTACAAAACCACAATATTACTGAGCCAGACAGATACCTTGCAATCCAGACTAAATAAGCAGAAGTAGACAGTGGACAGTCAGTTCTAGTTCTGCTCTTATCTGTTCTTATCTTTCACCCACTCTTAACCTCCATTTATCTTAGAAACATTTTTGGTGGCTCTGTAGCTTTAATATTACTTTGCATGGTTTTGTTTCTGATATGAAACAAGTAATAATAATAAAAAGCAATATTAAGCACAAAAGAGAAGAAGAAAATACAAGTACAGTACCCAAGGACAAAACTCATGCTCACTCTCCAGTGTTTTAGTCAATATACCTGGAAAATGGGGGGTATTTAATCTGTAATTTATATCTAATATTTATTTAATTTGTCTTAATTTATTTTCCTTTTTAAAAGTCTTAGCATTCTGAGTGTGATTTTTTCAGACTAGTGGCCAATTTAAAAATATTTTCATGGTCAACAAATCACTCCAGCAATCAGATTTCAATAACTGTTTCCACTAAGCTTCATCAAAGTAGCTTCATTACTGTCAATTAATTTTTACTTCATAAGTTTCAACTTCTTAAACTTCTTAAAGGTGCCTATTACTCTAACTGTAATCTTTCTTTTATTTGTTCCATTGTGATACAGTACATACTGATTTGTTACAATGTATAAATCTTAAAAGTCAAGCTAACATGTTGATCCAAAGAGAATGAAGAAAATAAATGTACTTCTAATTCTGAAAGATATGTATTTGCCTCTTAGAAAAGCTATTCAATATATCACAGTCCCTTTAATATGAATTTTTCATATCTCCTCTTGGTAAAGCAGTAGATTTTCATATAAGCCAATCTTCCAATTCAAGTAAGAATGAGCCTTAAAATAACTTTTCAAGTATACTCATACTTCTACAGTGTGTTCTAATTTGATACAAAACCCTGGACAATATTTCTGGTGTTTTACATAGTGAGACTGGGTTGAATAAACTAATGATTCACACCATTAACCCAAGTGAATAGTTTGCAGCACTTACTATCAAGTTTTTGGATGTGAATCCTGGAATCGTAGAATGGTGTGTGTTGAAAGGGATCCTAAGGACCATCTAGTTCCAACACCCCTGCCACAGGTAGGGACACCTCCCACTAGACCAGGTTGCTCAAAGCCCCATCCAAACTGCACTTGAACACTTCCAGGGATGGGGTAGCCACAACTTCTCTGGGCAACCTGTTCTGGTGTGTCACCACTCTCACAGTAATGAATGTCTTCATGGTATCTCATCTAAATCTACTCCCTTTCAATTCAACTCAAAATGAATAGACACAAAAAAATAGAACACAATTCCATCTCAGGAATAAATGTAGTAAATCCTTTATTCTCAAAACAGAATTGAGTTCAGGAATGCTTGACTAGGGCTTCAAGTTTCATTTGTATCTCTCACCTCATTAAAAAAATATCTTGGTTTAATGAACAAACAATGTTTTAAACCTTTCTGGTGTCCTGGTTTGAGCCAGGATGAAGCCAGTTTTTCTTTTGCTGATTTTTTTTTTATTTCAGTGAGCTTTCTTCAACTAGCAACTGCGTGTTCTGCTAGGTTGATAAGACACTGGAATGTTTTTGTAATTGCTGGGCTCTTGTCCTGGTTTGAGCCAGGATGAAGCCAGTTTTTCTTTTGCTGATTTTTTTTTTATTTCAGTGAGCTTTCTTCAACTAGCAACTGCGTGTTCTGCTAGGTTGATAAGACACTGGAATGTTTTTGTAATTGCTGGGCTCTCAAGGTTGTGCCTTTGCTCTGCCGGCTCAGACACTACGGGGGGATCTGTGGTCCCCCCCATGGGAGGCTGGGTTAGACGAACAGCAAAACTGGCCAGAGATATTCCATTCCATATATCTACGTAGGCTCGGGGGAAGGTCGGAGATGACAGAAGAAAACTTCCTTCCTTCCTGCTTCGCTCTCTCGCCGCTTCGCCTTGCCTGTCTATCTGCCTTCCTTTTTCTCTCTTTTTCCTCTTTCTTTTGTTCGTGGCCGGCGTCTGGGAAAACACCATCTGCCCATCATCGTCGAACCATCGACCTCAAGCCCTCCTGACCCTTGTAACTCTCTGCCTTCTCCAGGAGCAGCTTCGGGATTCCTCGGAATTGTCTCATCTGAGGGAAGTGCTGTGGGAGTTGCTGGGGGTGGGGGAAGGTGAGAGGCTTCTGCCACACTTTTGTATAACCACTATATATATACATACACTCTAACATCACGTATTAATATTCTAAATAAAGTTGCACGGTTCAGTTTTCAATCTAGACAAGTCTCTTTTTTTTTCTCTCTCTCCTTCCCTACCTGGGTAGGAGGGGGAGGGGATCGAGAGCATTGTTGTCCAACTGGGTCAAACGTTGACAACAATTTATTGGCGCCCAACGTGGGGCTCGAATTTTTAAGCCCAGATTACAAATTCCATCTCTGATGGGAGAAATCCCTCACGTAACAATGGCGAGCAATTTTGCTGAATTTCTTGAAGGAATGAAAACTGAACAGACATTTGATGCCATGAATCTACTAGATTTTTTATCAAGCCTGCAACTATACTTGTGGTATGCAGCCGAGAGCATTCTGCTTTTTGTGGCTGCTCTTGTGATCGTTTTGTGGTTTATTGATAGAACGGTAGCCATCATCAACCGTATAATCACAGGCTTGGTCATTTTAGGGATTATGATACTGTTCTTTATGGGAGCACTGTATATGTACAGCTGTAGTACAAGTTCTAGATGGTCCATCTTTAAACCTCTGTTTTCTTTCAAGTTGAATCTCCCAGCTTTTGATCTGAATAGCATTGTCACAGTAGGAATGTTTTTGCTGAATGTTTATAATATAATGTGGATGCGTAGGGCCAGCTGCTGTTCTGCTCACTGCCATTCCCCCACAGGCAATATTGCTGCCACTGCTGCTGCCAACACCACTGCTGCCAATACCACCACTCCTACTGCTACAAAAACCACTGCTCCTACAGAGATAGAGTCTGATCCATCACAAATCAGGCTAGTTGATCCTGTGACTAGGAGCAAGGTGAAGGCAAAGCGCTCCACCCTTTTCACCCGCTCCCGTCGGAGATGTCCAGAGTTCCTTAAAGCAGCAGAAGGTGAGGGTGAGGAAGAAGAGAATTCTAATACAATTGATGGAGCGGGTGCTTCTCAGACAGATAAAAAACCAGGCCACTCTCAAACGGATAAAGCGACAGCAGGCCCTCCTCAATCAGATGACGACGACGACGATGATGACGACGTCCTTTTCTATCCTCACTCTATGAAAGAACTGCGTCTCATGAGAAAGGACTTTACCCGCATTGAGGGTGAGGGAATTCTTCCGTGGTTGCTCCGATGCTTTGATAGTGGTGCTGAAACCCACAACGTGGACGAAAGAGAAGCCAAGCAGTTGGGATCCCTGGCCAGAGATGCTGGTATTGACAGAGCACTTAGTAATAAAGTGGGAACTACCACCCTGTGGGACCGACTCCTTTCAGCTGTGAGAGAGAGATACCCCCACAAGGGTGACATCGAATGGCGCCGGAGTAGAACACCCACTCTTGAGAAAGCCATCACATACTTGAGAGAGATAGCTGTGAGAGAAGTTATCTATGATAAAGATGGACTTACAAATCCTGATGATGTTGAGTGTGACACACCGATGTTCCGGAGATTTGCTCAAGCTGTGCCAGCAGCACATGCCCATATATTCTCCTTCATGGGATGCTTTAATGAAGGCGCAAGACCAACTGTGCGTGAGGTGGCTTTCAAAGCACGACAGTATGGAGACATCATCTCTGATTCCCTTCAGTTCCAAACCTCAGCAATTGAAAATGTGACTGACAGAAAGAATAGGATGCCAAATGGATGGGGAGGTAAACCCCAGATTCTCCCTAGAGACGACGGGCCACATGTTGCAGTCATTAATAAAAGACGTTCTGCTACGAGACAGCAGCGAGGAAGACAGGACTCACTGCGACGCCACCTGTGGTCTCTCTTGAAAAATCATTTTAAAGAGGACATGAGAGTCTGGGATAAGAAACCCACTGATGTTCTCCAGTTACGTGTGCAAGAGCTACTAAACAGAACAAACCCAGGAGATGGTTCTTCCAAGAGGAAGGTTGCATCAGTCAATAATCAGGATGGTTCATCGAGTTCTAATGCTCAGCCTTAGAGATGCCCTGCCTCCGGCCAGGAGGAGGAGAGGGATAACCGAGTTTATTGGACTGTGTGGGTTAGATGGCCTGGCACATCAGAACCACAAAGATATAGAGCTTTGGTGGACACGGGTGCACAGTGCACACTGGTGCCGTCGAATCATGAGGGAACAGACTCCGTCACTATCTCTGGAGTGACAGGAGGCTTTCAGCAGCTGACTGTTGTGGAGGCTGATGTGAGCCTTACTGGTGAGGAGTGGCAGATGCACCCTATAGTGACTGGCCCAGATGCTCCGTGCATCCTTGGTATAGATTATCTTAAGAAAGGATACTTCCGTGACCCAAAAGGGTACCGATGGGCTTTTGGTATAGCGGCTGTAGAGATTGAGGATACTGAACAGCTGCGTACTTTGTCTGGCCTATCAGATGACCCTTCTGTAGTGGGGTTGCTGAAGGTTGAGGATCAACAGGTGCCAGTTGCTACTTCAACGGTGCATAGACGGCAGTATCGCACCAACAGAGATTCGGTGGTCCCCATTCATAAGCTGATCCAGCAATTGGAAAGCCAAGGCGTGATCAGCAGGACCCATTCACCCTTCAACAGTCCCATCTGGCCAGTGCGAAAGCCTGATGGCGAGTGGAGGCTGACAGTGGACTATCGTGGCCTGAATGAAGTGACACCACCACTTAGTGCTGCTGTACCAGACATGCTAGAACTTCAGTATGAGCTGGAGTCGAAAGCAGCTAGGTGGTATGCCACTATTGACATTGCACATGCATTCTTCTCTATTCCCATAGCACCAGAGTGCAGGCCACAGTTTGCTTTCACCTGGAGGGGAGTCCAATACACCTGGAATCGACTGCCCCAGGGGTGGAAACACAGCTCAACCATTTGCCATGGATTGATTCATGCTGCACTGGAGAAGGGTGGAGCTCCAGAACACCTACAGTACATTGATGACATCATTGTGTGGGGTGACACACCAGAAGAAGTTTTTGAGAAAGGTAAAAAGATCATCCAAATTCTTCTGGATGCTGGTTTTGCTGTGAAAAGAAGCAAGGTCAAGGGACCTTCACGAGAGATCCAGTTCCTGGGAATCAAGTGGCAAGATGGTCGTCGCCAGATCCCCATGGATGTGATTAATAAAATAACAGCTATGGCCCCGCCATCAACTAGAAAGGACACTCAAACCTTTTTAGGGACTGTTGGTTTCTGGAGAATGCATATTCCATGTTACAGTGAAATTGTGAAACCCCTCTATGAGGTGACCCGAAAGAAGAATGATTTCAAATGGGGTCCTGACCAACAGAAAGCTTTTGAACAGATTAAAAAAGAGATTGTGCAGGCAATGGCCCTTGGTCCAGTTCGAATGGGGCCAGACATCAAGAACGTGCTTTATACTGCAGCTGGACACAATGGTCCCAATTGGAGCCTCTGGCAGAAAGCACCAGGAGAGACTCGAGGTCGACCCTTGGGCTTCTGGAGCAGGAGCTACAGAGTTTCTGAGGCCAACTACACCACAACTGAGAAGGAGATACTTGCAGCATACGAAGGAGTTAAAGCTGCTTCAGAAGTGATCGGCACTGAAGCGCAGCTTCTCCTGGCGCCCAGATTACCAGTGCTAAGATTCATGTTCCAGAATAACATCTCTCCTATTCATCATGCCACCGATGTGACTTGGAGTAAATGGACTGCTTTAATCACCCAAAGAGCCCGAATAGGGAAACCTAACCATCCAGGTATTGTGGAAGCAATTACAAACTGGCCAGAAGGCACCCACTTTGGAATGCCACCACAAGAAGTGGTGAAACGAGCTCAAGAAGCTCCACCATATGATCATCTACCAGAGACTGAGAAACAGTTTGCCCTTTTCACCGATGGCTCCTGTCGTCTTGTAGGGAACCACCGGAAGTGGAAAGCTGCCGTGTGGAGTCCTACACGACTGGTTGCTCAAGTAGCTGAAGGAGAATGTGAATCGAGTCAGTTTGCAGAGGTCAAAGCCATCCAGCTGGCCTTGGATGTTGCTGAGCGAGAGGGGTGGCCGAGACTCTATCTTTATACTGACTCGTGGATGGCAGCAAATGCCTTGTGGGGTTGGCTAAAGCAGTGGCAGCAAAACAACTGGCAGCGAAGGGGTAAACCTATTTGGGTTGCTGACCTCTGGAAGGACATTGCAGCTCGGATAGAGAAATTGGTGGTAAAAGTACGTCATGTAGATGCACACGTACCTCTGAGTCGAGCCACTGAGGAACATCAACACAACCAACGAGCAGATGAGGCTGCTCAAGTGTTCCAAGTAGACTTAGACTGGGAACACAAGGGTAAGCTCTTTCTAGCTCAATGGGACCATGATGCTTCGGGTCATCAGGGCAGAGACGCAACATACAAATGGGCTCGTGATCGAGGGGTGGATCTAACCATGAGCACTATTGCGCAGGTGATCCACGACTGTGAAACGTGTGCTGCAATTAAACAGGCAAGACGATTGAAACCGTTGTGGTATGAGGGGAGGTGGTCGAAGTACAGGTTTGGGGAGGCTTGGCAAGTTGACTACATCACACTGCCTCAGAGCCACCAGGGTAAGCGCTATGTGCTTACAATGGTGGAGACAAGTACAGGATGGTTGGAGGCATATGCTGTGCCTCATGCCACAGCCAGGAATACTATCATAGGTCTTGAAAGGCAAATTCTGTGGAGACATGGTACTCCAGAGAGAATTGAATCAGATAATGGGACCCATTTCAAAAATAGTCTGGTTACTGATTGGGCTAAAGAGCATGGTATTGAGTGGATATACCATATCCCATACTATGCACAAGCCTCAGGGAAGATTGAAAGGTATAATGGTCTGTTGAAAGCTACCCTAAAGGCAAAGGGGGTGGAACTTTCAAAAACTGGGATAAAAATTTGGCAAAGGCCACCTGGTTAGTTAATACCAGAGGATCTATCAATCGGGCTGGGGCTGCTCAATCAGACCTTTTGCATACTACAGATGGGGATAAAGTCCCTGTGGTATGTGAAAGAAACTTGTTGGGTAAAAGTGTCTGGGTCTATCCTGCTTCAGGCAAAGGTAAACCTGTCCGGGGTATTGCTTTTGCTCAGGGACCTGGACATACTTGGTGTGTGATGATGGAGGATGGTGAGGTACAATATGTACCTCAGGGTAATTTGACATTGGGAGAGAACTCTTGATTTAGCAACTGGTAAGGTATAGAGCCTATACGTAATGTATGGTATGGAATAAGGGGTGGAATGTCCTGGTTTGAGCCAGGATGAAGCCAGTTTTTCTTTTGCTGATTTTTTTTATTTCAGTGAGCTTTCGTCAACTAGCAACTGCGTGTTCTGCTAGGTTGATAAGACACTGGAATGTTTTTGTAATTGCTGGGCTCTCAAGGTTGTGCCTTTGCTCTGCCGGCTCAGACACTACAGGGGGATCTGTGGTCCCCCCCATGGGAGGCTGGGTTAGACGAACAGCAAAACTGGCCAGAGATATTCCATTCCATATATCTACGTAGGCTCGGGGGAAGGTCGGAGATGACAGAAGAAAACTTCCTTCCTTCCTGCTTCGCTCTCTCGCCGCTTCGCCTTGCCTGTCTATCTGCCTTCCTTTTTCTCTCTTTTTCCTCTTTCTTTTGTTCGTGGCCGGCGTCTGGGAAAACACCATCTGCCCATCATCGTCGAACCATCGACCTCAAGCCCTCCTGACCCTTGTAACTCTCTGCCTTCTCCAGGAGCAGCTTCGGGATTCCTCGGAATTGTCTCATCTGAGGGAAGTGCTGTGGGAGTTGCTGGGGGTGGGGGAAGGTGAGAGGCTTCTGCCACACTTTTGTATAACCACTATATATATACATACACTCTAACATCACGTATTAATATTCTAAATAAAGTTGCACGGTTCAGTTTTCAATCTAGACAAGTCTCTTTTTTTTCTCTCTCTCCTTCCCTACCTGGGTAGGAGGGGGAGGGGATCGAGAGCATTGTTGTCCAACTGGGTCAAACGTTGACATCTGGTTTCTGATAAGAAAAATAAACATTAGTTAAAACTATTAGGTGCAAAAAGGAAAGTTTTTCTGCTATTCTTTAATTTTAGTGAATGATTCAGAAATTCATATTTCTGCAATTCACACTTCTGTAATTCACATATTGAGCTAATTTTAAAAATAAAGCATACAAAATCTTCAGCGATTCTACAACCCCTCTTACTTTATGTCTCAATGATTGATTGATTCATCTTGGAATTTTTATTTTGATGGGGCTGTATGTGGGAGGAGACATGTAGAGTCTGCTGGGGTGGGAGATAGAGGGGCAGAGGGTGTCACTTCTGTACATTTCCTGATCAGCTCTCTCCCTGGCATCCTTGGTGAATATCCACTTTTCTAAAACTACAATCCTGATAGCAATATTTGTGTAGTTCACTCCTGAGCTACGCTGTAGTGTTTTTGTCTTTCAGACACACACACACAAATTAGATTACAGTTCCCATTCATCATTTGTTTGCTGAGGTTGAAATTCACTCCAAGGCTTAAGACTGGAGTAAGGCTTATTCATCATTAAGGTGTCACACAGGCTTTATTCTTGCTTGGCTTGAATCTCTTTTCACAAAACTCTGCTTTCTACTTCTGCAGAGTAATTTCCTCCGGTTTTTCAGAGTAATGCCCAATATATAGTATCAACATCCATAGGATGCTACTTCAAATCCAACACATAGAACAATGTTACCTTTGCAAAGTCAGTCTCACTCAATCTGAGTTACATTAACAATACTTCTGGTATGCTGAGCATGTGAATCAGGTGACTACACCATATTTTTTCATCTTTAAGAAAAAACAGAAAGGCTCTTTATCTCAGAGTATATTTCAAGACACTTGGCATGTCTCCCTACATTTACAATGCTGTGTATCATTCATCTACATTTTCCATTTTTCTTCCTTTTTTGTTTTATTTCTACAACATTTTTGTAAATTAAAGTATCAGACTCACTTTCAGAAGACATGCTCTCTACTATCTAACTCAAGGATTTATAAAAGTCAGATATACAGAGTACTGAAGTAAGCAAATTCTTCTCATTATGGAAAACTTTAACCAATGCAATAGCTTTCTAACATCCTAAAAGTCTTACTATTCAAGGTAGTTAGAGTAATTTCCTAATCATAAGTCTAGCAACTTGCTAATATTTGTAATTAATATTTATTATTATTTTTATTTTATGGTCATTGAGATAACTATAACGTTATCTCTAGTTAATGTGTCTTCTAGTTTCATTTCTCTCTAAAGATGTTAAAAATTCATAGAGTCCTATTGAGATGTCATGATGGGCAGACAGTATTTTGGTTTATTTGGTACCTGCAGAAAAGAAAGCATTTATTTGGAATTTTAACCCATTACTATCTTCAGAAACTTTTGAGTCTCTTAAGTGACAAGAGGCCTTGCAGAGACACGTAGACAGATTTTTGCACTGAGCAATCATCAATGGCGTGAAGTTTAACAACAATAATGCCAGATTCTGCAACTGGAACAGTAACACTAGACACAAGTATAAATCAGGAGATGAGTGGCTGGAAAGCAGCTCTGCAGAAAGGGATCATAGAGTCATTGAGTGGTTAAGGTTGGAAGGAACCTTAAAGATAATCAGGTTCCAACCTCCCTGTTATGAACAGGGATACCTCACACTAGAACAGGCTGCACAAGGCCTCACCCAACACAAACTTTAACACATCCAGGGAGGGGTCTTCCATGACCTCCCTAGGCAACCTATTTCAGCACCTTACTACCCTTGTGGTGAAGAATTTATTCCTGAGCTCTAACCTGGATCTACCCTCTTTTAGTTTCACACCATTACCTCTTGTCCTATAACTTCCCTCTCTAGTGGAAAGCCTCTCCCCAGCTTTCCTGTAGGCTCCTTCAGGTACTAGAAGGCAGCTATAAGGTCTCCCCAAACCCTTCTCTTGTCCAGGCTGAAGAACCCCAACTATCTCTAGCCTGTTTTCATATTGGATCTGGGGATGATGGTTGACAGTTAAGAACTCAGTCAGCCATGTGCCCTGGCAGCCAAGAGGGTAAACCACATCCTGGGGTGCCTCAAACAGAACTTAACCAGCCAGTCAAAGGAGGTGATTATCTTGCTGTATTTACTTTTGGTGTGACCTCACTTTGAGTACTGTGGGTGATTCTGGGCTCTACAATTTAATCAGATGTAAAGGTCCTGGAACTCATTCAGAGGAGGGCAACAAAGCTGGTGAGAAGACTAGAAATCATGTCCTGTGAATAATGGATAAGGATGTCAGGTTTGTCTAGTTTGGAGAAAAGGAGGTTGAAAGGTAACCTCATTGCTCCTACAGCTTTCTGAGGAGGACAACTGGAGAAGGAGGTGCTGACCTTTTGTCTCTGGTATCCAGTGACAGGATGTGTGGTAATGGTCCAAAGCTGTACCAGAGAAGGTTTAAGCTGGACATTAAAAAGTGTTTACAGAGAGGGTGGTCAAACACTGGAACAGGCTTCCTAGGGAGGTGGTCAATGCTTCAGGCCTTTCAATGTTTAAGAGGCATTTGGACAATACCCTCAATAAAATGCTTTAATTTTCAGTCTTGAAGTGATCAGATGATCATTGCAGGCCTGGAATTACTCCTCTTCCCTTCTCTTCTCTTCTCTTCTCTTCTCTTCTCTTCTCTTCTCTTCTCTTCTCTTCTCTTCTCTTCTCTTCTCTTCTCTTCTCTTCTCTTCTCTTCTCTTCTCTTCTCTTCTCTTCTCTTCTCTTCTCTTCTCTTCTCTTCTCTTCTCTTCTCTTCTCTTCTCTTCTCTTCTCTTCTCTTCTCTTCTCTTCTCTTCTCTTCTCTTCTCTTCTCTTCTCTTCTCTTCTCTTCTCTTCTCTTCTCTTCTCTTCTCTTCTCTTCCCTGCTCTGCTCTGCTCTGCTCTGCTCTGCACTTTTCTCTTCTCTTTTCTCTCAAACCAATTCCAGTCAAAACAGGGAGCATGGGCCCTCAGTAAAACAGGCTGAGAAATATTACAAAGGAATTTGGTTAAAGGAAGGCTACAGATATTCTGCTTCAAGATTTTTATGGTGGTCACCTAGAAATATTGTGATAGAATATTGATAGAAGAATCCTAGCATTTCCTCCAAAACCTCTTGAAAGTTTACTGCATTCTTGTATTATGCCTATATATTTCCTGTTACTTCTTGTAGTATCACTATTTACTTGTGAGAAGAGACAAGCACCTAGCTCTCTACAATGTCCATTCAGGTAGTTGTAGAGTGATAAATTCTCCCTCAGCCTCCTTTTCTTTAGACTAAACAGCCCCAGTTCCCTCAGCTACTCTTCATAAGGGTTGTTCTCTAGGCCTTTCACCAGCTTGGTTGCTCTTCTCTGCAGCTGCTTCACCACCTCAACATCTTTCTTGTAGTAACGAGCCCAAAACTGAATACAGTAGTTGAGGTAGGACCTCACCAGTGTTGCATACAGGGGGAGGATCACTTTCCTAGACCTGCTGGCCACACTATTCCTGATAAAAGCCAAGATGCCATTTGCCTTCTTAGCCACCTGGGCACACTGCCGGCTCATATTCAGCCACTTGTTGATCAGCACCTCAAGATCCCTTTCTGCCGGGCAGCATTCCAGCCACTCTTCCCCAAGCCTGTAGCATTGCATGGAGTTGTTGAGGCCCACATGCAGGACATGACCTGTTTAACCTCATACAATTTGCCACAGCCCACCCATCCACTCTGTCCAAGTCCCTCTGTAAAGCCCCCTAGCCTCAAGGGATCTTTCTGTCCCCTCTCCCTGTACTCCCGCTCAGGGGGTTGAGTGTCCAGTGAGCAACAAATTATACTGGTAAAGAAGGCATGAAGTACCTCAGCCTTTTCCTCATCTGTTGCTAAGTTTCCCCCTGCATCCAGTAAAGGATAGAGATTTTCACTAGTCCTCCCTCCTTTTGTTGTTGATGTATTTATATAGACTTTTTTTTTTTTTGTTATCTTTAATAGCTGAAGCTAGCTTAAATTCTACTTGTGCTTTGGCTTTCCTAATTTTCTCCCTGTATAGCCTCACTATATCTTTGTATTCCTCACAAGAGGCCTGCCCCTCTTCTAAAGGGGGGGGGGGGAAAGAAAAAAAAAAAAAAAAAAAAAAAAAAAAAAAAAAAAAAAAAAAAAAGCAGTGAGATTACATGTTTCAAGCTTCTTGTTTCCTTACTCCATTTTGAAGAAAATCATAGAACATTTGTTTAACAACTGAAACTCCTAATACATTTTAGTCACTTTCCTCTCACACTTCAGACTGAAGGCTTTTTTGTTGTTGTTGTTAATTCAAAACATTTATTTTTTAAATGCCTTTGTTGTTTGGCACTTTTGTCAAAAGAACTGGAGTGATATTGCCTACTCTCTCTCCGCCCCTCTCTACCCTCCGTCTGTGTGAACGGCAGTCATGAGGAGTCATGAGAACTCCTGGATTGTGTCCCACTGTTTCAGTAGTCGTGCAGCTCAAATTAAAGTCTGGCATGGTTTGACATGGCGCAACATCTAAAAGTGATCAAGTATTTGGGCAGAGGAAGACAGGTCAACATTAAAAACTTTCAACATTGAATTTGTGACTTGGTTTGATAGTTTGTTTGTTTTTAAAATAGAGGCAGATAAAGTATATTAACAAAGGTGAACAGAACAGAAATTCCCCTTTGTTAAAAGACATTCAAAGTGTCCTTTTCCTGTGGCTTGCCTGCTTTTGATAGCCCATGTCATTTACTCTAGAAAGGAAAATTGCATGTGGCATGTTCATACTCTATGCAAGAGCAGCAGTTCAGCAGTGAAATGTCAGTTTAAACTTAGTTTGAACTTAGTTTAAATTTTATAAAACCCACTCACACTGCTGAAAGGATGGTCATTGTTTTTATGATAAATAACAGTCAGGAATTCCTGTAGCACTTTAGTGCTTGGAGAAAATTATCTGAAATTCATAATCTATGTACTGCACACACATAGTTGTCTTTTGTATGAGTTTTAGAGCAACGCAATGTCTATGCATCTGAAAGCTCTGAGACTGACAGTCAAAGATATTTAAAGTCTGCTAGCATCAAAAGAACATAGTCAAGGTTCGGTTAAAACAAGAGTAGATGGTAAAATATGTATAGAGGTGCACATGCTGCTACACAAGGGATGCTTATTGCAAAACGGACAGACTATGTGAAGGCTCTTGGCTGACAGAGGCATGCAAGGTGCTTTATAGAAATGACATGCACATGGTCTGTCGGGCCATACGGGTCAGATAATTCTCTTGGCTTATTGAGTATTCCAGTGCACTTTCATTCTGAGGACAGAAAGTGATGTGTTAAGCTTACCAGATGTAAGGCACAGCCAGGACTGTAATGAGAGCTGGGAGCAGGAATACATATGAAATTGAGAAAACATTTATCTTTTGGGAGGAAGAGAAAGTAAAGGAAAAGCTGGAAAAGTAATCTACTCACAGAAGTAACAGAAAGTGTACTCTTCTCTGCTACACAGGAAACATATTAAGGTAACTCTGTGAATTATTACATGGAAGGGACTACATTTTTTTCTGGACTAACAGTAGACTAATGTCTCCCTCCCAGCCACAGAGATACATGTAAGAGTATCCAAGTTCCCGTTCACACTCTTCCCCGACCCACCCACCATCTAGAGCAGGGAGCATGTCTAAATTTCGTTCACTGTTGGCTTTGGTGCTCATCACACTAAGCCTCATAGGCTTCCAAATCCTATGAATACCTGAAATTTTGGTGGTGCTCCTGCTTCTAATCTATGGTCTGACACTGCCAAAGCACATATTGGCCTAATGCAAGATCCTGTAGCCCAAAAGGTTTGCAGTGTATTCTACTAAGGTCCAGCTCCTATGTCTCTCCAACAGGATAAGCAGTCATATGAAAAATACTATTTTCTGTCTCAGGATGGGCATTTCTGACAAACAGATTTTGCAAAGAACTATAAGTCAAATTATGTGTTACTGGGTATAAGGAAAACAGACAACTAGACAAGGCCAACTGAACACCACAGTAACATTCTTTTTTCTGCCAAGATGTATATTTTTGCTAGCTTCTTTGCTGTAGAAGGTCCCTTTCATTTTAAAAGTTACCAGAAATATCTTTTTTTGCCACTGACAACTGTCATTTTTCTAAAAAACAAAATGATTCTCCCATCAGCTTTCATAACTTTCTTCATCTGACTGCATAACTGTTAAGATGTCAATGTAAGTCAGTGAGCTGAAAGTTTCCTGATTTAACAACTCCTGAATGGGATGTTATCTCAAATTGACTGGTCCTTTATCAAGACCCAGATATGACCATCCCCGCTTTTTTTTTTTTTTGAGTGCAAATCCTTTGGGTTTATGTTCTACTAACTCAGGATTTGTGAGGGAAAATAAAGCCACAGGAATGTGAATACAAACTAGAAATGAATCCTTTCCCTTTGTAGTAGGAAAAGATTAATTAAGAATAAATGGTAATAAACTCCAATCTCTCTTTTGAAAATGGGTGATATAAAGATGTTTCAAACTTATTTTCTTTGTTCTTTCAGGGCAAATTAAAGACACATTTTACTCAAGTTACCTACTAAATGCTTGATGGCATTTGGTGTTGACTGATGACCAAGGCAGAATCATTAGCTGCTTTCCACCTATTTCAGAGAATATATTGTCAATTAGTAAATCACCTATATATTTTATAGAACTGTATCTGTGTCTTAATATCTATCCAAATGTCTGGATGACATGTCTTAGGACAAGCATTTTCACATTCAAAATTAAATATGCTTTCATAACATTCAAGCTCTCATATGCTTTTAGAGCACGTGAGAAACATCATTATTCCCACTGGCATTATTATGCTAAACCTCCTTTGGTGTTCTACTTCACTTTAAAGTTTTATCCTGCAACTGTGACCATGTTTCCTCCCTAAGTTTAATTACCTCTTTCTATAGTTAAAGTTTGCATTTTTCTGTGTCTTTTTGCTTTCTCTCCATTTTTAGAGGGAAAATTATCTATGTACTATTCTTTTTGCCAGTTACTCTTAATCTGCCAGCCATTTTAGGTGTAGAAGGTTAGTTTTAGAAGACGCAATTCTACACATGGTCATCGAATATATATACTTTGGATAATTTGGATAATTTGGTGGCTGGACTTTGAAAATGCTCAGAACACTGGAATTTATGAGGAACTGAGTGATTTTAAGCAAACTTGAGGTTACTGGTTCAGGAGAAAGCATAGCTGTCCTGAATGTTTCAAATGAAAGCCTGTTGATAAAATTCCTCATCTCCCTCTAAACATGAGCAGCAATAAATAAAAAAATTACATGTTCTATTTTTCTCTGAACACATTCTATCACTTATAATAGAGGCTGAGGACTTCCAAGCAAGGTGTGCTGGCAAATTCTCTTATTCTGGTGACAAGAAGGGAGAGCTGCATGTGCCCTGCTGTTAGATAGCGTAATCCATCTCTAAACAGATCCATGTGTATTATAATTTACTCTTCCTTGTTAAACCATTAGCTGAAGCTTGGCTTTAATGTTTGGAAATCTCATTTAGACAGTTAGTTTTCTTTCACTCATCTCAAATCAGCAATGAACTAATTATGAACTGGATCAAATTTGTTTTATTCTGAACTCCAGCTGTCAGAGGGTTATTCACAAACAGGTTTTGTCTTGTCCTGGGGCAATGATTTCCTCATAGAGAGCAACGCACTGCATAGATAAGGATTCTTAGCCATATTGGTGTAACAGTAAAAGCAGAATAAAAAAAAATTAACCTGTCAGAAAAGGAAAACTGCTGCAAAAAATGTCCATGTATTTACTATGCTAGCTCAATATATTCTTATTCCAGACTGCATTGACCTTACTGAAGAATTATCTTCACCAGTTTCTATGACACTTTGCAAGGTCTCAGCTTTAACTGGGGAAGAGGCTGCCACTGATTTAGATTCCAGAATATTCAGTCAGTCTATTTCACTCTGCATTACCCCGCATATACTGTATCTAATCTGTTACTCTGGAAGGGCCTGCAGCTGCTGTTAAGTGATTTATCACAAGTAAACTCTGTGCTATGACAGCTCTGAGATACTATATGGTCTCAGTAGTGATAACAGTAGCCACACTCAGCACAAAGTGCACAGCTGTATATTTATGTCAAAATGGGGTTTGCCAAATAAAATTTGAAATGCTGTGATTAATCAGATTATTTTTCTTAAGCAAAATTAAGAGAACGATGCAGCCCCTGGCCCCTTCTGGGGTAACTGTTACCTCATGAATGGCGTGAACTTTATAAGACCTGAAGACAAAGAAAGAACAGTTTCCTTTGGTTTTATGCTTACAAAACTTGACATTCAAATGCAGAGGTTTGTACTGGGGCAATCAATCAATCTCCTTTTAATTTACAGCCTCCATAAGAATCCTAACACTGACAATGTGAAAAAAGTCTTATTAACTGGAGTCCTGAAGATCCGCAGTATTTTAATGTTATTTCAAGCTATGCACTAATTTTGTATATACATCATATATCATGACCATGTTAAAATGTTTTTTATAGCATAAAATATCTTTCCAATGCTTTTAAGAAAACAAAAGAACAATCCCAACATGTCTTTAGAAAGGACATGATGATAAGAAGACAATCCCTGTTTCACCCAGAAGAAGAAAAAAAAAACAGACATGGGATCAAGTTTTCAGTATGTCTGAATTCCGAAAAGGCAGAATTATATTTGGTTGAGTTGAAATTAGTGCAAGTAAGGGGTGGCTTACAATTAAGGTTACTCCAGCAATTGAACATTTCAGTCTCACTTTTGCTTCAACTAGTTGTGCTGAATAGCATCTGCTCCATTAAAAATAAGGAGGCCTTGTTCGGGTTTCTGGAGGGCGTATCCTCAGTAACATAAACTGTCAAATTATACTATACTCTGAGTCTGTGGCTTAATATTATTTAGAAATATGCTGAAGTCTTTCCACAAAGTGATTATTTGGGCCTTACTTTGAGCCTAACCCCTATTCAAAGAACTATTTAAGCTAAGGAACACTTTACTGAACATCAGCCTTCCTTGCATTCAAACTTCATTGATTTCTAAGTTGTATTTGCATGGTAAGATTTTGGTAGTGGGAGTGCTACAGGAGTGGCTTCTGTGAGAAGCTTCTTCAATATCCAATAAAGCCAATATCATCTGGCTCCAAGATGGACCCAGCGCTGGCCAAGGCTGAGCGACTCAGCAAAGGTGGTAGTATCTCTGTGATGACATCTTTAAGAAGAGAAAAAAATGCTGTGCAGTGACACTATGTGGCAGAAAAACTCTGCAGGCACTAAGGTCAGTGAAGGAGGAGAGGGAGAAGGTGCTCCAGATGCCAGGGAGGAGATTTCCTTGCAGGTCCTGATGAAGACCATGGTGACGAAGTCTGTCCTTTTGCAGCCCATGTGGATGTGCCTTGAAGAAAGCTGAGACCCCCTGGAGGACCCATGCTGGTACTGGCTCCTGACAGGATCTGTGACCTTGTGGAGAGAAACCCACACTAGAGCATTCTTCTTCTGAAGGACTTCACCCTGTGGAAAGGACCCACACTGGACTAGGTCATCAATAACTCTAGGCTGTGGGAAGGACCCATGCTGGAGAAGTTAGCGGAGGATCAGCTCCAATAGGAGGGATCCCTGGCTGGAGAAGGAGAAGGTGTGGAGGAAGGAGCAGCTGAGACAACATATGATGAACTGCCTGCAATCCCCACTCCCTGTACCTCTGTGCTGCCCAGAGGGACGAGGTAGGGACATAAGGAGTCATATTGAGCCCAAGAAGAAGAGAAGGGTGAGAAGAAGGTGGTTTAGAACTTGTTTTTGTTTCTTCTTACCCTACTATGATATGATTGACAATAAGTCAGACTAATGTTCCCAAGTCGAGTCTGTTTTGCCTGTGACAGAAATTGCTGAGTGATTTCTCCCTGGCCTTATATTGATGCACAAGCCTTTGGTTGTGTCGTTCTTCCCCTGTCCAGCTATCGATGGGGAGTGATAGAACTCCTTGGTGGACACCTGGCATCCAGCAAAAGTTAACCAACCACAATCTCTTAAACAAAAGTTCTGAAACTTTAAAATTTAAGTTCTTAGTTACAATTTAGTATGAACATAGGTTCATATTTAGTGAGATGGTTGTACCTATTAGTACAGCAAGGATGAAACAGCTTAAAATCTGAAATACGAAGATGAGGGAGCAAAGTCCATAGATCTCATATATGTCTATAGGGTTCCTGTACAGTTAGTGGGAAAAAGCCATGCCCAGCAGAAGAGCCAGTGCATTCAATGAGGGATGTCTAGACTTCAAGGAAAGAAAAATGTATGTTTAAAATCCTGTTCCTACCCTGAATTTAAGCAATCCCAAAGGAAAGGGAAATTGCAACCTAAATCTGCTTCTTTGATCTATAGGGTGCCACATTTTGTGAAATAGATATCTCAGCTATTATGTTGACTTCAGTTGCCTCAAAATCTTTGTGTGTCCAGGCCTCAATGCTGAAGTGTTTGAAGTGATGAATATTTTTGCCATACAGCTGTGAAGAGAAATTTTAATTACAACTGTATCAAAGAAGTGATTGTTTATTTATACATCAGCACAAATACTTTTGAAGAAATAATGAAAACCTGCATGCATGCTTCAACAAATGCACTACATTAATTATTGGTGTCTAAAATAGCTTATCAATAAAAATATTTTTAAATTGAACAAGTTTTAATTCTAGAATACTAATACTTCCATTCTGTTATCTCTATGTCACCCATCAGTTTTTATTCTGGCACTACTACCTATACGGCAAGCATGTGTATGATACTTTTAAAATCAGGTTGAACAAAACCAGCTAAATGAAAAGTCAGTATATAAATAGTACACTCAGAATATGTTGCCAACTGAATGACCAGCTCCTAACTGGACCCTAACTAGTTCAGGACCCTTGTCAAATTTGTTCATGAAAAGAGGTTTTCTGAGATAATTTGTTGATGTGGAACTTTTATCTGCCAAAATGCAAGATGCCAACCCAAAATGTCATATTCTTTCTCACTGCTTATACATACCTTTAAAGTTTAGAGAAAGTAAACTGTTGTAAAGGAGCTCTGCCATAAATTACAGCTGACAATGGAAGTAATTAAGGCACATAGTTTGATGGAATGCGTTAATCTCTACAACTTTCCTCAAGTCTAATTTAATTACCCACAGTTGTCCATTTCTTTTTAATTTATTAGCTTTGTCAGTAATCAGTTGCACTGTATGCTGTTGCTTGCAAAAGTTCAACCCAGCTACATTTATGGACAAATCAGACAGTAAACAGTAAAACGGAATAACATTAAGTGCTACAACCCTTCCTCAAGTGTACATTAATACTGTTAAATCAACATGTGAAATGAGACTATTTTATTATGAAGAGCTATCAGATACCCTGATTGAGGTCAGTCTACTAGCCCAGGCAAAAGCAGTTAGAAATGCTCAGTCCTTTGCTGCTGTGGAAACAGCTGTCATTGCTGGAATACTGCTTAGATGCCAGCAACCATCCAGATTTTTATTTTTTTTAAAACCATCTTTATGTCAGTGTTTGAACCTGGGTATTTACTGTTTAGATGACAGTACTGTCTCTTCATCTCAATCAAGTGGACAAGAACGCTGATGTTAACTTTAATAGACTAAGATCAGGACCCTGATTTTCAGCATATCCATACTTTTAAGTCCTATATACAAGCTATGCACATTCTCTCAAAGTTTCTTCATAACCTGGAAGAGCCACTTTCACAGTTTTTGTATAACCAGCAGAACTCTCAAGTTTCAGGAATATAATGCATTTGTAGCCAGTGATCACAAGACTCTACTCAGAAGAATCGTTCTGGTCAGTTTTTTGAATTTAATATACAGAGTCTCATAAAAGATCCATGCCTTTCATTTAAATCCCTACTCAAAAGGAATATATTGTCCTTTTTTGTTTGTTTATTAGTTTCTCCATGTTCTCTTTTATTTCAATGACATAGACATGAGAGGTTTTGTTTGTATTAATAGTGAATAAAATGCATTTAAATTGTGATTAATGCAAGAGGAAGAACAGTTGTTGATGTCACTGATTATTTCCACAATGAAGTGGACAAAGCACAGGAAACATGAATAATTATGTGCCAATAGATGAGGAACAGCGAAAATCTCTGAGCCATGCTCTGTTTCCTCTATATCAATTAATAAAATTTGGTGCTGTGAAACTCTTCATATGAATGCGTGTTTGATAGAATATTTTATTTATTTATTTTTTATTATGGTTTTGTTTTTGTTTTTTTTTTTTAAATGAAAGTATTTTAAGTCTATATTGGCTCTTCAATAATAAGCTATTTCAAAAAAATCTTATGTTGAATAGGCATATTAAGGAAATAAAAAAGACCACCTAAATGAAATATTGAATAGCACAGTATATGCTATTATTATTAAACTTTTGTTTGTGTGTACGAATAAATGCCAATTCACGAGTTACTTATGGCCAATGGATTTAATGATTGGACTTGCTCTGAGTCAGAAAGAAGTCTTCCCATGAAGAAAATACATTGTCCTTCACCACTATATATTTAAGAAAATATTTTTCATGTAACACACACACATTTTTACTGTTGCATAACAAGTGCAGTACCTCCCAGTCTCGTAGAAAACACACAACTAATTAGGACTTGTGAATTAGTGCCCTGTGATGTGCCAGACTTCATGAAATAAAATAGTATGATTCTGAAGTAAGGAGTAGGGAAGTGATTGTTCCCTCTACTCAGCACTGGTGAGGCTGCACCTGGAATCCTGTGTTCAGTTTTGGGCTCCTCACTACAAGAAAGACACTGAGGTGCTGGAGTGATTCCAGAGGAGAGCTACCAAGGTGGTGAAGTGTTTAGAGAACAAATCTAGGGATCATCTGAGGGAAGTGAAAATGTTTAGGCTAGAGAAAAGGAGGCTTAGAGGAAACCTTATAGCTCTCTGCAATTACCTGAAAGGAGGCTGTAGTGAGGGGAAAGTTGGTCTCTTCTTTCGAGTAGCAATTTTTATGTCAAGAGGAAATGGTCTCAAGTTGCTCCAGTGAAGGTTTAGATTGGATATTAGAAGAAGTTTATTTATCTAAAGGGCTATAAAGCACTGGAATATGCTGACCATGGAGGTGATTGAATCACCATCACTGGAGGTTTTTTAAAGATAAGTAGATGTGGTGCTTAGGGACATGGTTTAAGTACTGGACTTCGTAGAGCTAGTTTAATGGTTGTTAGAGTTAGGTTATGTTTGGACTTAATGATCTTAATGGTCTTTTCCAACCAGAACAACTATGTGATTCTCTGATTTTGTGATGCATATAGAAGTAGGAAAACTTCGTTTGAACAGTGTATATGAACTGTATGATACACCCAGCAAGTGGAGAGTGCTATGTCTGTATTTTATTGTTTTCTTTTAAAATTCTTTTTTTCTCTATTATAGACATTAAATAGTGGAGTTTATTATAAAACTTTTGTTACTTTCTACAATGCTATAGGCTAATGAGCAGTCTGACAGACCAGGTGAGGAAGAGCAGCTCCAGGCATCTGGGAGTCTAGCTATTCCCCTGGCATCTCAGAAGGCAAATCCAATGCCAAATGTAATACTGCAGAATAAGGTGTTACAGGGCAAACAAGAGCACATATTGAACAGCCAAATTAAAGAAAATGCATATCGAGGCCAAAAAACTCATTTAGCCTTTGTGGTCCAAATACAAGAAGAGAAACATTAAGCTCAGATCAAGACATAGTGTAAAATTTCTAATACCAGTGAATGCACACTGTCATTCTCAAACTGAAAACTGGCGTTAAGTCAAATAATAGTAACAAAAAAAGACACTTCTTCATAAATTATAGAATCACAAAATGCCAGGTTGGAAGGGACCTCAAGGATCATCTGGTCCAAAATTTTTAGGGAATACTATAGATTATATGAGGTGGCTCAGCACCCTGTCAAGCTGAGACTTGAAATTGTCCAGTGTGAGGGAATCTACCACTTCTCTTGGGAGACTATTCCAAAGTTTGATTGTCTTCATGGTGAAAAATTTACCTCTTGTGTCCAATTGGAACCTTCCTGAGACCAGCTTGTGCCTATTACCCCTTGTCTTTTCCATGTGACTCCTTGTCAATTGGGAGTCTCCATCTTTTTTGATAGTCACCCTTTAAGTACTGGAACATTATAATAAGGTGTCCCCAAAGCCTTCTTTCTCAAGGCTGAAAAAACCCGGTTTTCTCAGCCTCTCCTCATATGGCAAGTTCTCCGGTCCTCTGATCATCCTTGTGGCACTTCTCTGGACCCTCTTCAGCCTGTCCACATTCTTTTTGCAGAGTGGGGACCAAAACTGAACACAATACTTCAGGTATCGTCTGACAAGTGCCAAGTAGAGCAGGATGATGACTTCTTTATCTCTGCTGGTGATGCCCTTGTTAATGCAACCCAGCATCCTGTTGGCTTTCTTTGTCCCTGCAGCACACTGTTCACTCATGTTGAGCCTGTTATCCACCAAGATCCCCAAGTCCCTTTCCCCAGGGCTGCTCTCTAGCGAGGGGGATCCCAGTCTGAACGGCACTCCTGTGTTACATGTTCCCAGATGCAAGACTTTGCACTTCTCCCCATTAAACTTCATAAGGTTCCTGATGGCCCACTATTCCAGTCTGTCTAGGTCATCCTGGAGGGTGAATCTCCTTTCTGGAGATTCTCCTTTCATCAGCAAACTTTGTCAGCAAACTCTTGATCCCAAAATCCAGGTCATTTATGAAGATGTTAAACAGCATTGGCCCCAATATCAATCCCTGGGAGACCCCACTTGTGACTGGTAACCAGTCTGAGGGGAAGCTATTTACTGTCACCCTCTGGGTATGGTCTGTCAGCCAGTTCCCCACCTACTGTACAGATGACTTGTCATGGCCATAATGAGTCAGTTTCTCTCAAAGGAGTCTGTGGGGGACTGCATCAAAAGCCTTGGGAAAAAACAGGTAAATGATGTCCACTGCTTACCCTGTATCAACCGAATGAGTTTTTTTGTTGTGGAAGGCAATCCAGTTTGTGAAGCACAATTTGCCCCTGGTAAGTCCTTGTTGGCTTTTCCAAATCACGTGCTTTAATTGACTTGTGACAGTCCCCAGGAGGATTTGCTCCATGACCTTTCCAGGGACTGAAGTGAGGCTGATGTAATTACCTGGGTCCTCCTTTAGACCTTTCTTATAAATGGGGGAGACATTAGTCTTCCTCCAGTCTTCTGGGACAACTCCTAATCTCCATGACTTCTCAAAGATTATGGTGAACTTTCTCAACACCCTAAGGTGGATGGCATCCAGACCCATCAATTTGTATGGGTCAAGCTCCTGTAATAGACAACACACCAACTCTTCCTTCACTGATGGCAGGTCAGTGTCTGCATCAACCTGGACATTTGTGCCTACGGCCTGGGACCCAACAGCACTGGTAAAGACAGAGGTGCATTTTTTTTGTTTGTTTTAATCTGTTATTTTTTTCATGCAGAAATAACTGCTTGCATTGAGAGATTTAAAAAAATAAAAAGGAAAAATTATTGCTTACTAATGAGTGCCTTCAATATATTTAATCAATTTGCAGAAATAAATTTTCAATTCAAGATACTAAGAGAGAGCTTTAAACCTACATAAACAAGGAGCTAAAATTGATACATTGATTGGAATAGCTATTAAAACACAATATATTCTATAATAGCTATTCTGTTAAATTTCTCTGTGTAGTCTAAAGCTCTAAATCCACTATCTTTAAGCCATCATAGATTGTGTAGGGTTTTATAATGGTATTTTATGAAGACTGTAAACTGCTGGCAAAGAAAGTTTTTAATCATTCAGAGATCCTCACTTTATCTCTTTCATTTTTTCTCTGTACACATAGGTTGCCCAGAACATCTTGGGTTTTGACACCAGTGTTTATTAAGGACAAAAAATGAGTTAGGGATAGTAAAAATAAAGGTGAGAGAGATGGAAACTGATAAAGACTTCTGAAAGCAATTCAGTTACATGGCTTTAAAAGTCACATTTTGCCAACATATACTGAGAGAAATCCACAAAACATAATCAATCACAATTACTCAGTTTTTTACTGTAAAAAAAGCTGTTTCTATGAAGACAATAGGAAGAACTGAGCCCTTACTCTTCAGGTGTCAGAAGAGAACAACTAAGAGCAAGAAGGAACAATACTTGTTGGAACAAGTTATTTCCTCTCTACTGAAGATGAAGTTAGCTCTGCTCACTTTACATACCAGCTGATGAAATACCTGTTCCTCATATTTAAGGGATTCAGATTATTTTTTTTCTATGCGACAAAGTTATTTAAACACCACAAAAAACCAACTGTTTGTATACCAAGATTATTTCTCAGATTAATTACCACTCAAAAGTAACATTAATTATAGAAGAAAAGCATTTAACATAATGCAGAGCAAAAGTTTACTTAAAACTAAAATTTTACAATAAAAGGAAAATGAGGAAATGCAACCATTCTGGCATGGACCTGCACTAGCCATCTAACTAGTACTACCTAACCACTTCAAAGACCTACCCTGAGTCAAGACAGACTAACCGTTCTGTTCTGCTCAGTGCAAAACTGGCTTCTGTCGTCTGATTCAGGGACAGTGCAGTAACAGCACTCACCCATTTAATTTATGCAGCCATGCTATGAGTGTGACAGTCTCTAGTGAAAGGTCAATAACAGGAATTGAGTTTAAATGACTAGAAAGCTAAACAGTTGAGTCTGTAAATACGAAAGGAATGTTGCTTAATTTACCATGTCTCTTGTTACTTCTCCAATAAAAGATTAAAAATGAAAAATTAGTTATTTTTAGGACAAATATATTTTGAAGTAAAGTAGACAAATAGTGTGTAATACAAACCTTTAACAGTTGCAAAATTGATGCTAGAAAACTATTTACCTCACCCTTATGCAACATAACATGATATACAAGAGATTTTTGACTTCACTAAAAACAAAAAGAAGGACTTGTTTTGGTAACTGACCACCTTGATTCATAACAGCCAAGAATCTGTAAGAACTCTTTCCCCCAGACTGAAACAACTCACCTCTTTTAACTGTATCTTAAACTTGACCTTAATCTCTCTTAAACGTAATCTCCAGGTCATTCCACAAACTGGATATGACTTTTTTTTGAGGAATAAAAATCTGTTCATTCATAATGAAAACTGATCTGAACAGAATGAACCAGTCTCCCATAGAAATGGAGGCCTAATCAACATGACAGAATCATGTGGATCATAGGCTTTTGACACTATCTCCCATAACACCCTTGTGGAGAACCTCAGGAAGTGTGAGTTACAAGAGCAGACAGTGAGATGGATTGAGAACTGGCTGAACAATAGAGCCCAGAGGTTTATGATCAACAGTGCGGAGTCCAATTTGAGATCTGCCACTAGTGGTGTTCCCCAGGGCCCAGTACTGGGCCTAGGCTTATTCAACATCTTCATCAATGACCTGGATGAGGGGACAGAGTGTATCCCCAGCACAAGAAGCTGGGAGGATTGGCTGACACACCTGAAGGCTGTGTGGCCATTCAGTGAGATCTAGACAGACTAAGGAACTGGGAAAAGATAAACCTGGTGAGCTTCAACAAGAATAAGTGTAGAGTCCTGCACCTGGTGAGAAAAAAACAGCATGCACCAGTATAGATTAGGGATTGACCTGCTAGAAAGCACCCCCATGGAGAAGGACGTTGGGGTCCTGGTTGACAAGTTATCCACGGGACAGCAATGTGCCCTTGGGGCCTAGAGAACCAATAGTATTTTGGGATGTATTAAGAACTGTGTGGCCAGCAGGTCAAGGGAGCTTCTTGTCCCCCTCTACCTTGTCCTCGTAAGACTGCACATGGAGTATTGTGTCCAGTTCTGGGCTCCCCAGTTCAAGAGGGATAGGGATATGCTGGAAAGAGTCCAATGGAGAGCTACAAGGATGATTGAGAGACTGTCATAGGAGGGAAGGCTAAGAGACTTGGGATTGTTTAGTCTTGAGAAGACTAGGAGGAGACATTATTAATGTATCTAAATATCTGAAGGGTGGATGTGAAGAATGGGCCAATCTCTCTTCAGCATTGCCCTGTGATAGGATGAGGGGAAGCAGCACCAAGCTACAGCACAGGAAGTTCCACCTCAACATGAGGAAAAACTTCTTTACTGTGAGGGTGATGGAGCACTGGAACAGGCTGCCCAGGGAGGTTGTGGAGTCTCCTTTTCTGGAGACTTTCAAGACCCGTCTGGGCACATTCCTGTGTGATCTTCCCCAGGTGTCCCTGCTTCAGCAGGGGGATTGGACTTGATGATCTTAAGAGGTCCCTTCCAGCTCCTGTGATTCTATGATTCCATGATACTAAGCATAAAACTCTGTCTTGCTGTATGCAAATATTTATGCAAATAGTGCAAAGTCTATGCAAAAAAGTAGAATTGGCGACATACAGGTTCATTAAAATATTTTTTTTTTTACTTCCTCCCTGTGACTTACAAGGGAATGAATGGTGATTTTCTATCATTTGTTTGTTGGGGTTTTTGTTGTTTTTTTCTGAACATGTCCACAGGGGAGTTTGCCACTTACTTAGTTTTCAGGGTCCCTTGTTGTTACATGATGCCTTTGTTTTCAAATCACTGCAAGTTGTGCACTGAAAGCTGAAAACACGGAAACTGAAAATTGACGTGCTCTACAGAAGCCTGAGAAAGAAAGTTTATCTGCATAGTATTTCAGGCAGAACATGCAATTATTTTCACATCTTCCAGGAATGTTGTGCACTTGAAGTGCACTAAAAAAAACCCACAACCAAACAAACAGAAAAAAAAAAAACAAAAAATAAACAAAAAGACACAAAAGAACCCCCCAAAATAACAACAACAAAAAAATAATTTTCATTCTGTTATTCAGAACTAGTTAAGTGATTTTGTTGTATTTATTTTCAAATTTCATAATTGATTACTTAGTAATTTTGTCCATGTAAAAAACAATTACTTTCCAGTTCAATTTACCATATAGTTTTCTCACTTACTGTCTCTCTTCTTTTACTTGATAGGTGACTTTCAAGGAGAGATTTTACTACTGCAGGAGTCAGGCAGCAGTTTTGCTACTGCCCTCCCAAGTTTGTTTTAATTAATTATTTTTTGAGATATTTTTTAAAATATGGTCACCTAACCCCCAAAAAACTGTACAGATAAATGCAATATTTCTGCTGAAGAATTAAAACAAACAAACAAACAAACAAAAACACAACAAAAATTTCTAAGAGAAAAGTTGTTTTGCCAATGGAACTTTGAAATTACTAGATTTCCTTGTATTAATATCTATAGTTTATCATCCTGACTATTTACATCTACATTCTTACTATCCTGTGATGAAGGAATTAATTATTTAAATATTATAGATGGGAAACTGATGCAAATGGAAGATTAAGGTCACAAAAGGACACAACCTCTGCCCTTGTTAGCATTGCAATGTTATTTTAACAAAGCTTACCATTTTTCTGTCAGAGAGCTGGTATGGGATCAATACTATTTCACTAGTATTTAATAATCTATTTCCCTATCTTTATTTCAAACTGTATTGTGGGATGAGCTGCACCCTCAGCAAATCTGTGCGTGATACCTAGTCTGGATAAAGGGTCAGTACAGTAGACGACAGGGCCAAGATGCAGAGAAGCCCAGAAAGATTGGAGAAGCAAGTGGGCAGAAACTCTAGGAAAACTGAAGGCAAATGCAAAGCCCAACCCCAGGAATGGCCAAAACCTTACAGCAAAATGTTCTGGACTCAGCTGGCTGGGCATAGCTCTACAGATAAAGCTCTGAGAACTCCTGGTTTGGAGTGCCCTCATGCAGTAGTGTAGCCCCCCATTTGCAGCTGCACAAAGAAGGGTGCAGCCAGCAGGTTGGGGATGGGACCTTGCCCAGCAGTCTGGGAGCCATGAGACACTCCTTAGTGCTGTGCTCAGCTTGGAACTTCCTTGCATGACATAGATACCAAAATACCGGTGTGAGTCCCACAGAGGACACTGAAGAAATCACAACTGAACATCCAAGGGAGGCTGTGGGACCTGGGTGTGTTCAGCCTTTCAAAAAAGGTAGGTTGAGGTGAAACATGACTGCTACCTTCAGCTAACTAACAGGAGAGTATAATGAAGACAGGTTTACAGTGAAAAGAGGAGAGAGAACATGCAAATTGGAGATTCACTCAGGTAGCAATAGAAATTTTTGTGCACATTACGAGTAATGTAGGTTAGCCAGAAAGGTTGTGTAATCTCCATCCTAGATTACATTAAAAAAAACAACAAAACAAACAAACAAACAACCCCCCAAAAAAAAAAACCCAAACAACAAAAACAACAACAAAACAAAACAAAACTGAACCAAAACCAAACCAAACAAAAAACACACAAAAAAACCCCCAAACGAAAAACAAAACAAAGTAGAAAGATGAATACCAGTGTCAAGTTTTAATGCATACTGTTACCCACCAATAATTATAAACTTTGAGCAATGTTAGTCCTAAAAGCAGACATTGACAGAAAAACTCTCTATTAATTTCAGCAACTGAAGTTACTTAGAAGAGACTTAACTGAAAAGCAAAACTACTAAACAGAAATTTTAATCTGTCCTGGCTCAGAGTAAGGAAATAATTTCTAAAATATATTTTTTCATTGTTCTGTATTACAGAGAAATTATCTCTGGACCAGCTATTTTATGTCTTGTTCACAACATATTGCACTCTCTGGGATTACATCTACATCTGACAATCACACAATAATTTTGTTAAAATAATAGGTCACCAAGCTTGATGTACACATTTCTCTTAACTGCCTTTCAAAAGCTACTTGCACTGTATACAAACCCATCTGGGAATAATGTGACTGATGACACAGGATTCAGAAATAAGGGAAGAACTCCTTTTGTAGATGCGGTTTGTTTAGTTTAGATCACATTTTCAATGCTATATGATTTATTCCATGACCTACTTTCTCAGGCACTCCTGCCCGATTGCTACAAGCTCAATGACATCCTAAATACCCAAGATGCTTTCTAATAATGTGAATGCATAACGGAATATACAAGATTACTGCCTTTTTAAACAGAGTAAAAAAAAAATTTATATTTCAACATCTAGTTTCCTGACAAAAATTAGGCAGACAAGAACTGAGTATCATGCTGCAAGTTTAAGATTTTGGGTATCTCACCCTGACAGTATCTTTCTAAATGATTGAAAAATTCTATCAACTCATTTTCTCATAAAAAATAATTTAAAACCAGCCAAACCACAGATAAACCTTCTAGCTTTAGAGATCTATGTACGTTTTGCAAGACATGTGCTGTTAAAAATCCTACCTGGTCTAAGATGTCAAAATCACTATACAACAAAAAATTAATTCCCCAAATTATAATTAAACACTTCAGTTATCAGTGACTTCTGTATTGACAGCTCAACTGAAACAAAACGACCCAGACTCTTGATTCATGTGATTACCTTTGGTCAGTCCCTTTGCTACATACTTTCAGAATGCTGCCAGCCATTAATCAAACCAAATAAATTCAAGGAGCTTTTGAAGTTTCATAAAACAGCTGAACTTGAAAATGTCAGTATTTGGTGGCTATATGAGGCCTTAAAGGATTACAGAATATAAGGCAGAGGAGAAGGATGAAAGACAAGTGGATGCACATGTTTATATGTTTTATTAACTCTTCACTGCATTGTTTTCCTTCCATGACATTTGTTTTGAGGGAAGCGCTGGGTAGTATCAAACTCTGTATGCTAAGGGTAATAAAATGTAGAATATCATTGGAAGATACACTGTCAAATTAATTAATGTTTAACTCACCCTGCAAGTTTTTACTATTAACGAATAAGTGGAATTTTACTTCTACTGCAGGGGAAACATACGTTGGCTGGAATATTTCAATGCTAGAAGTTGAAAGACTGGACTATTTGCTTTTGTGCTTGCTCTCACTCTCTCTGGAAGCATCTTAATGAAATAAAAGAAACAGAGGGATCACTGTTGTTTCCATATATCAAAATGTAATGTAGAAAAGTGTCCTCCACAGTATTTCATTACTTATTTTGTTGAATGAAAAATGCATGGTGTCAAACACAAGACCAAAATCACCTTGTGTTCAGGTGTCTTCTTACTGATCAGCAGCCTATGAGATGGAAGAAAAAGTGTGAGAGATATTTGTTAAAAAGGCTTGTCAGAAGCCTGCTTTCCCTGGTGGATTTACACAACTGTTCAGCAACATTTTTGAGCATTTCCCTTCCTTATGCAGAGCTTCCTTCAAAGCTTTGGCATAGCATTGTTCTTACTTTACCGCAAAGGACAAACCTCTTGTGATTTGAAGCTACTGACATCTTCTCTTAGAAGGCATCTTATTTTGCATCACAAAGAAGTCTATATTCGTTATGATTTATATTAAAAACTCCATCACTGTCTGTGGGCTCATACAGGAACTTCAAAATTCAAACTGCTCATAGAAAAAGCATTCAATTGATATAATAAATCATATCTATAAAGGAGAAAATACATAGCAGTTTAGAGTCACTTTTTTTTTTTCTTTTTTAAATCCACATTTATAGAAAACCAATACATTTTCTCTCCTAGGGAAGGTTAAAAGATTAGAGGACAGAGAAAAAGGAAGCAGCCTATCAAGGATGCCTCAGCATCAGAAATCAGAGTATTTTTCCCCCAAAGTACCACATAAGTTAAAATATTCCCCGTTTTTCCACATTTTAATTATATTTATAACCTGTACCCTCATTAACTGTAACAAATACTATGCCTCATGGAAACAAACAAACAAAAAACATATTCCTCCCAACAGCAGATGGCAACAGCTGCTGGTTGTCTGCAAGAAACCTTCCTGCGTAAACCTTGTATTGCTTCAAATACCATCCCAAATCCACCATGATAGTCTTTGTTTTGGCATATAAGGTATGAAGTTAAACTTCTAACATAAAAAGAGCATTCAAAAAGAATCAATGCCAAGGCAAGACAATACATTATCCTATAGTACTCAGACAGTTTTTAACTACCCATGTACTACTCAGTGATTATGGGATAGGAATAGGTAATTCCTTTAACATAAACTGGCTGAAGCATCACTTAGTACAAATCAAGCTATGACATATATTTTAAAAGCTGATACAGTCATTTCGAACTGAGGAGGTAATTTCTCTGTTTTAGTGAGAAATAAAAGTAAGCTGATGGATAGCATCAAAAAATTAACAAAAATTTACTGCTTATTATCAAGTTATGGAAACCATATGCCAATATAATATTTCCTAAAGGTACACAAAGAAGCACTGTGTTCCAAAACTGTAATTGTCAACTGTTTTTCAGAATTTTACCAAAAGTAATATTCTAATAAAATTTATATTGCAAAATTACAACTGTACCTTATCTTAAATGGACATTTTCAGTTCTCCAAATTTCTAATGCAAAACACTTAATCCAGCCTGACAGCACAGTGTGATATTCTAGATACCCTATGCTTTTATAACAATTGCTTACAGACTATCAGCTCATCTGTAATGCTTTCATTTTACTTTCTTTCCCTTTGCTGTATCTCATATACCTATATAATGCAAGAAATAAAAAAGCAAAACATGACAACGTAAAATAGACGTTTCTAAAAAAAAAATTATTGTAGCTGTAATGCAGCAAACATGGCTGCAGTAGTAAGAATGTTAGCTGAGTAGCTGAAGGTAGATAAAATGTGTTTTGATACATCCAAAGTCTTAATGTTGTTAAATACTTTGACATATTCTAATACAAACTAAGTATTGTTAGCACTTCTTGATCTGAGCACTTACTTCAGATTCTGCTTCCAAGAAAAAGGTACACTGATGGTGGAACATGTGTGTCTCCAGATAAAATGAGGTGTGACAAAGTGTGATTAAACAAGTCCTTCTCCATAAGCACATGAGACACCAAGCAACAGGTGGCATTCATAGAATCATAAAGGTTGGAAAAGACCTTCAAGATCATCAAGTCAAACCATCAGCCCTACACCCCTGTGACCACTAAGCCATCTCCACATCTAGTGTCACATCTAACTGTTTTTTTAACACCCTCAGGGATGGTGCCCCCAACACCTCCCTGGGCACTCTGTTCCAAAGCCTCACCACTCTTCCTGTGAAGACTTTGGTCTTCAATGAGGTCTCCCCTCCGCCTCCTCTTCTCCAGGCTGAACAGCCCCATCTCCCTCAGCGTCTCCTCACAAGACCTGTTCTTCAGACCCCTAATCAGCCTAGTTGCCCTTCTCTGCACCCACTCCAGCACCTTAATGTCCTTCCTATACTGTGGTGCCCAAAACTGCACACAGTGCTGAAGGTGCAGCCTCACCAAGACATTAGATCACCTCCCTAGTCCTGCTGTTGCAGGTCAGGATGATGCTGCCCTTCTTGGCCACCTGGGCACACTGCTGGCTCATGTTCAGCCAACTGTCAATCAATACCCCCAGGTCCCTCTCTGTTGGGCAGCTCTCCAGCCACTCCTCCCCAAGCCTGTAGGGCTGCTGAGGATTGCTGTGACCAAAGTGCAGGACCTGACATTTGACCTTACTGAAACTCACACAATTGGTCTTCTCCCATTGATCAAGCCTATCTAGATCCCTCTGCAGAGCCTGCCTACCTTCAACCAAATCAACACTCCTACCCAAATCAGTGTCATCTGCAAAGTTACTGAGGGTGCACTCTATTCCCTCATCTAAATCTTCAATAAAGGTGTTAAACAGGAGCACTCCCAGGACTGAGTCCTGAAGAACACCACTCATGACTGGCCACCAACTGGATTTAACTCCAACACAACTCTTTGGACCCAGCCATCCAATCAAGTTTTTAACTCAGCAAAGCATATGGAAGTCCAAGCCACAAGCAACCAGCCTCTCTAGGAGAATGACTTGGGAAATGGTGTCCAAGGCCTTGCTAAAGTCAAGGTAAACGATATCCACAGGCCTTCCCTTGTCCATTGAATGGATCACCCTGTCATTTAAGGAGATTAGGTTATTCAGGCAGGACCTGCCCTTCATGAGCCCATGCTGACTGAGCCTGAACAGCTGGTTGTCCTGAATGTACCACATAATGGTACTCAGAATGATCTGTTCCATCAGCTCCCTGTTACTGAGGTCAAACTAACAGCCCTGTGATTTCCCATCTCATCCTTCCATCTCTTCTTATAAATGGGGGTTATGCTGGCTGATTTCCAATCTGCTGCTGGCACCTCTCCAGTCAGCCGGGACTGCTGATACATGATGGAAAGTGGCTTGGTGGACACCCCCACCAGCTCTTTCAGCACTTACGCTTGCATTCCATCTGGCCTAGCTTTGTGCAAGTCACTGAGCCAGTCACTGTCCATCTCCTGGATTGTGGGGGAGCATTCTGCTCCCCTAGCTGAGGCAGTTGGATTGTCCTATTATTACTAAAGCCTGAGGCAAATAAGTCATTAAGCAGCTCAGCCTTTTCACTCATCTTTCATCACTATGTTTCCTCCTGCATCTAATAAGGGATGGAGAGTCTCCCTGATCTTTGTTTTGTTGTTAATATATTTATAGAAACTTATCTTGTTATTCTTTACCATAGAGGTCAGATTAATTTCTAGCTGGGCTTTGGACCTTCTATTTCTCTCTCTGCATAGCCTCACAGTATTTCTGTCATCATGAGTGGCCTGCCCCGTCCTCCCAAGGCCATAAATTCTCTTTTTCCTCCTGAGTGTCAACCAAAGCTTGCTGTTCAGCCAGGCTGGACTTCTCTGCCACCAAATCACCCTACATCACATGGAAATGACTTGCTCCTGCACCTTCAAGACTTCCTTCTTGAAGAGTGTCCAGCCTTCCTCGACTCCTATACCCCACAAAACTGATTCCCAAGGGATTCTGCCAGTCAGACTACTAAACAAGGTAAAGTTTACCCTTTGGAAATGTAGAGTGGTAGTTTTTCTGCCCCCTCTACTGGCATCTCTAAGAATAGACAGCTCTTAACAATTCATGGTCACTGTGCTCGAGACAGCCTCTGACCATCACACTTCCTAATAGCCCTTCCCTGTTCCCAAATAACAGGTCTGTCAGGACACCTCCCAGCACTCTCAACTTTTCCCAGTGTGACATACGGTCCAGTCACTTAATCATCTTCATGGTTTCCCAGGGGACTAATTCCAGTACATCCATGTGCCTTTTGTACGAATCAGCCCAGTACTGGACACAGCACCCAGATGCGTCTCATTTGAGCTGAGTACAGGGCACAGACTGCCTCCTTTGATCTGCTCATAACGGTCTGTCTAATGTGGTTGGATGGGGTTGGCCTTCTTTGCTGCAAGGGCATACTGCTGACTCATGGTCAGCTTATATCCACAACTTATGACCACAACATAATTCACTGTAAAGCTGCACACCAGCTGATGGACCATCAGCGTGCACTGATGTATGGAGTTGTTCCTTCCAGCTGCAGCGCGTGTCACTTTTTTTTAGTTTAATTTCTTGAGGTTGCTATCAGACCTTTCCTTCAGCCTTTCCAGATCTCTCTGAGTGGCAGTGCCCGCTTGTGGTGTTATCACCTGCTCCTTCACAGTTTGGTGAAGCCCTTCTGTATGAGATTGTCAACTGTTTCTAGTCGAATCAGTGACTCAGACATAGCTGTGCTGTCTCTTACAAACACTTCTTGTATTGTATATTTTAGCTTCTCCTGAAACACATGACCTGGTATTTTCACTCATGGTGATTAAAATTTCAGCTGTCCCATTACACAAAGACATTAAATGGCTTCAGCTAGTTTATAGTGACAGAAAGACAGCTGTTATGCTACCACCTCTGATGGAATTGAATCCAAGTATTCCAAATAAGAATTCACTATTTTACAGCAGCACTTTAAAATCTACATGTATCTTCTGAACAAGTCTGTGGAGAATGACATTAAAATCTTGGTTTTAAATTTGCTCACACTGAATTTAATGGCATCTTACCATTAATTCCACTGGAACAGCTAAGCGAATGATAAGTGCTTAGGAAAAATCCTGCCATATGTGATTTTTAAACATTCATAACTCAGATTAAAAAAAATAAATTTTAACTTGAATACAGTGTTAGTGCTGGTTTCAGTCAGGGTTTATTTTACCCCAAAATTCAATATTAAAATAGAAAGCTTTGTATTGTTCACTAAATGCAAAACTGTTTGTTTGGTATTTTCTTAGGCTTAAGAACAGAAAACATATTTATGTCTGTTTTTTCAAAGAAGAACAAGCAAAACATCTCAAACAAGAAGTTTTAGATAAACTGTGATATAGAATTAGAGCATGAAACGTTGGAAATCCACATTAAAGCAACTTATACCTCTGTATAACATATTTATTTGTAAATGCTGAGAATACATCTAAGGTAAAGTTACAAATTCCTTGTCTATCCCACATAATTTTTAGAGGAAATCTGAAAATCTACCATACCTTGAAAACATTGTTACTAGTACTCAAATATACATGCAGTCTTTTAAAAAAATATTTTATAATATACTTTAAATCAAAATAAAACATTTTATAATAAATTGTAAGTAAGTATTGATTCTTTGTTTTATTCCATGTTAGTTTTAGACTTGAAGTGAAGACTTCAAATTAAATTAAAAATTATATATATATTAAAATATATTTCCTGTAATAATATATTAACTTTCAATATATGAAGTTGAACAATATTTCAGTATCATAATGACTTAATTTATATTAAAACAATATGATCTGATCAAGTCATTGACAGAAAAACTAGGATCATCAGCTTTTTCTCTTACACCTGAGGGGTTTTTCCTTATTTTGCATGAGGAATAGGCTGAATACCAAACACTCAGCTTATTCAACAGGCATTTTAAAAAAATACATATTTACTGTATTATGAATATAATATAATTTAGGTTATGGAAAATTTAAAAAATCCTTAGGATTTATAGATGTTTACTTCAAATTCACATATTTTGATTTATAAATTATTTTTACTCTAGGCCCATGGACAAACAACAGAGAATACATTTATCTAAGTTCATGCTTACAATTTTTCAATTAATTGTGTTGAGGCACAGCAGTCTTCTTCATCTTTGACAGCCATCACAGGTTAATCAGTGTCCAAGCAAAGTCCTGGCAGTAACAGCACACTTACTTTCTAGGCCCTGGCAAGGCCTTCCGAGGGAACATCACTCTTTTCTAATTTCTTCCTGTTATTCAGAGGGACATATATTTATTTTGAAGCTGACTTAAAAGTACCTTTTACTAATCAAATATTCTGCCAATTAGAAAATTCTGCCAATTAGAAGACTTTGTTGTTCTATACATTTTATTTTATGACCAGCTTATTGTTTTGTGCCTGGAGTTTTTAGTCACTTCTATGTAACCCAGCCAAAATAAAACCCCGTTGTGTTTCTGTCGCAATCTGATAGTCAGATACATCCAGATTCTTTGTGATCCCGTCAAGGCAAAACAAAGATAATACAATATCAGGTGCACAAATAGGCTTTTATTTAGGTGCAGATAAGCTGGTAAGATTTATAACTATATATTTGTCATAAGCTTATAATAGATGAGATAACTAACCTTAATCTACAAAAGAGAAAGATTGGGAAAGGAAATAAAGAGTTAAAGGAAGGTCACCACCCAGAGCTCCAGCAGAGTCCTGTTGGTCTCATGGTAGAAGGGGTGTGGTGGTCCGATCCTAGGAGGCATCTTGAGACTGGCACTCTTTTATACAGCTAACTTCTGGGAGACACCACGGTGGTCACTCAATCACTGTTTCATGTGTGTAGCAAAATTATTTATCACCTTGTACTTTCCTTTGGTCCAATTATCCGTATTTTTTTCTGCCAAGTTGATGATTTACACAAAACACTCTTTGAGTCTCTATTAATTCAAGGCCTGGTTACTGCTGGATGCCCTTGCTTAGTGCTAGGTGTGGCACCAATTGTGATCTTCTTTGTCTCCAGTCTCAGCACATACCACACCAAAACACCCCAGTCTGCAATTGACTGTCCCATTGCAGGGGCTTGCTGAGTAAAACAGTTTGATGGGTTGCTGAGACATCTCCTTAGTCCAGCAATAAATCCTTCTTAACTATTAGATGTCTCAAGACAAACACCAGACACCCTGAATGTCTGAATATATGGTTTATCTCTTGAATTGTTTGAGACAAGTACCATATATCCCGAATGCCACAGTTCCTCAGACTACTAGTTCAAATTGGTACAAACTGTTTATGAACAGTGTTGTCAGGTGTATCTTTGTATTAGAGGAGCAGATAAAAGCCACATTTCACTCCTGAAATGAGATAGCTAAACAAATATTTATTTGTTATGTTTTGTCGATTAAGAATCAAAACCCAGATATAGAAAAGGTGATCATGAAGATGTCATTGTGTAAATTGGAAAATAACAAGTTCTTTCTTCAGAATTCAATAAACACCTCAGTCTCTTTTAAATGCAAAGCTAGTTTTGCCTTTTACATTTTGATGTTATGTTGATTATTGTTTACATACAAGCTTTTGAAAAATAGCAAGAAAACCACTTTTGTAAGACAAGATATGAAAAAAAATTGGTAGATTGCTTTAAGTTGACCAGACTCTTCTGTGTTTTTTGGAGAACAGGAATCCACAAAATAGATATATTTTAGTAGTCAGGAGATCAGTGGCTGTGCCTAAAGCTAGTGTGACAGAAGATTGCTGAATATATTGTAATGCACAGACAGTATGGACTGCCACTACTGCCAGGTCACACAAACCAGTTATGTAAAACTACTTAATTTACTCCTGATACATGGGTAACCTTTCCTTTTAAAAATCTGTAAAATCTCTCCTCATTATTTGCATGTGAAATTATGAACTGTGTTTCTATCGTATAAGTTTGCCAGTGCTTTTTTATATATGGTCTTTTATTTTGTATACTTTATTTTAAAAATGTTTTTTCCTACTTAGGATAAGGTTTCAGCAGCTGGCTGTGTTAATCTGATACCTCTACAGAGGGGCTGTCAGACTTCAACAAAGTTTGTGGCTGTGTAATTCTAATGTTTCCTCTGTTTCCCCTCTGCAGCTGTCTCAGTCAACACAGCTCACTAACTCCTCACAATACTGTGGCAGAAAACAGAAACCTCTCATTATTGAGCTGAAAGGACTCAATGATATATATACAAATACTATAAACAGAACAAGCAAAGGACAAGTGTGAATAGGGGGGATTATGAAAAGAAAAAATTAATAAAAATTTCATCTTAAAGGAACACTTAGACTGATCTTACTTGCTCACTTTATTCAGTTGAACATTATCCAATATTCAAGCTTAGGAACTAAAAAATAAATAGACTTACACTATACAACTGTCTGGTTCTTAGAACTATTTTAAGAGATACAAGCTGCCTTGTCTAAGAAGTCACCTGGAATGGCCTTAGTTGTTCCCCAGCCAAACAATGAGCAAGAAAGGCCAAGTGTTCTATGAAGGCAGTAATGACTTTATTTGGGAAGAATCTTTTCTTCTAGTTCAAAATGTGGGAGTTGCTCTAGGCAAAGGATAAAGGACAACACAAACATGTACAGTACTGCTTTTCTATATATTTATATGATCCAAATGACCTTTGTGTTTGGTCAGTTAAGAAAGACCATGGGGTGGTGTTCTGACTCTATGGAAAGCTCTTCTATATCAGAAATGTATCAAATTTCTGAGATCATTTACATGGATCCTGGAAAGAATAGCAGGGCAGTATCAGGTGTCATCTGTCACCTGGATATTGGCTTAAACTGTGACAAGTAGTATAATTCTTCAGAATTGTGTTTGCTTAACTTCAAGACCACTGCTTACAGCAGAATAACCAGTATCTTGATGAATAGGGATTAAATATTTTTATAATTCTGAAAAAGGAGTTAATCTTTATCTGCTACTTTATTACATATACTGGAGGCACAGATATTTGTAAAGTTTAAAAAAATATTTTAAATAACTCTTGGGGTTTCTTGCTTTGTTTTGAAATGGAAGAACAAAAAAACCCGTCAGCTAATTCTACACAGGAAATTTCCTACTACTAAGGTGTAGAGATTTGAGAAAGACAGAAATCTGAATAATACACAGTAAAGCATACGTAGATATTCTGAAAATGTGTTGAGCAAATGATTAGAGAGGTAGAGCAAACACAAAGCCAGACATGAAAAATCCAAGAATGACAAGTTGCTAGAACAGCAGTCAACAGTGTTACAGATGATGCTTACTCTGGCCTGTGAGTAGAAAGGAGTTACCTGGCAATAGTTACCTTGGTGCAATGCAGTGGGCCAAAGGGACATTGGGACATCCAGTATGGAACTGTGATGAAAATAAGTGAAATAACTGGAAGTACATTTGTACATTTTGTGCATTATATGCATAGCACATTCTACATGTACAGTTTCTGGAATCTGCATTCTTAAAGAATTCACCTCTGTAGGTATTTTATCTTGCTGAATTAAATCAAAGTCACATTTCTTATTAACTTCCATGATGTGAAACTTTGTCTTTTGCATATTTGAATTTTATGATGTGGCTGTAGGTGAACTATATTGATGTATGTGCCAGAAACAAGATTAGATAAAGTAAGAGAATCTCTACTGAGATTTCCATAGTGTTCATTTATTTTCATTTTATATCCACATGCTCAAACTAATGGGAAAAAAAAAAAAAAAAAGGAAAAGGAAAATAAAAGAAAAAAAGAAAAGAGAATTCAAACAGCAAAATGACTTTGACTAATCTGGTTGTATAGTTCATTAAAATTTGTCAGGAAGCCAGCAAAAATGGCCTGAACACCTATGCCATGAGGCTGCTGTGGGATGTTGCTGAGGTCCGAGCTTGACCTGGGCTAGAAAAACTCAAGTAGAATCATGAACTGCCACCTCTGTCTCCTGTTGGATGGTTTTATTTTCCCAGTGGGTCTATCCCTAGCTTGGGACTGGCTGGCTACACCAGGTATGTCTCCAGAACACAAATTCTGCCCAGATGCGCATGTGCCTGCACAAACACAGACTATGTGTCAAACATACCATTTTAAGGTAACAGCTTTAAAAGAGTAGGGATGGGAAGTGGATATGCAAATGTGGTTAACAGAGATAAAACTTGGGGTGTATAATGTTTGTACTTGTGAACTGGGTATTTGATACTGATCATGATACATGATCAGTAAATAGAAAGAAAGAAACAATATTCTAGTTGGGAGTAAACAGCCTGAATTATTTCCTGTATAGGTAGATGAGGTACGTGTATGAAAGTGGCCAATTATTTTTGCCCAGGGAAAAGAACACAGAGAAGGATTTCTAGGTTAGGTCAGGGCGTCTTTCTTTCAGTGTCTGGTTCAGAAGTGTTGATAGGTTTGGCAGTGGCCACAGCTATGGTGGCTACTGCAGCTTTAACCTGGAAATGCAGCACCAGCGTCGTTGAGGAGACAATGATTGGAACTGCACCTGGGGTGCAGCAGTGTCTGCAGGTATGGCACACTGCTTTGGGTGCTTGGCTGTCAAGCTGGTACTAGGGCTGGAGCTGCAGTGATGATGGGTGGCAGGTGACAAGCAAATGGTGGTGGCAAGCATATGGCAACTGCAGGCACAAGATGACAGGGAGCTGCCTTGGGACCGTGGCTGACACAGTGACCTTGGCATAAGGCAGGCTGCTCTGGCACACATCGGCTGTGGTGGCTGCCTTAGAAGCACTTGATGACAGAGGGTTTTGAGGAGTGAGCAGTGATTCCAGCTCTTACAGTTTTATCAGCTCTTTTAGTGTTCTCCAGCTCCCTTCCATTTCTTCAGCTCCATTCGTGCAGCTCTTTGGTGAGCAGGCTAAACAAGAAAAAGCAGATGTATGAGAGAAAGCAGGGAAATCAGAGAAAGCAGGAACTTAGCCCCAGAAACAGGACTCTCTTTTATTTGGTCTCTTATTCCTCTTTCTTCTATCTTCTTTTCTTCTGTCTCCTTTTTACCAGTGGGAGCAATTAATTAATGCAACAACCAATAATGGCCCACAAAGACTGTTTAATCGGTCTTTTTGTCTGCTCAGCTCCCAGGCTCAAGAGGCAACTCCTGCAAAGGATGGGTCCTGGCTGTCAACACAGTAAGGTGGGGCTGTCTATCTCTGTCCTTATTTGTGTAGATTCCAGCTGCAAACCATTCCCCCCCCCTGCAGTGTTGCTGCTGTATCTTCCTTTTCTTTTTTTTTTTCCTTCCCCCTCCCCCCCGCCTCTTTTCATCTGTTTACGTCTGTCTGTTGCAGTCAATTTGAGTGAGAGGCATATCTGTCATGGAGGACAGTTCTCCACAGATGTATGTTGGGAAAATGGCCTGGGAAGTGTTTCCAGACACTGGATAGACAGCATGAGGAGGTATGTAAGAGAAGAGTCTACCAGCCACAGCCATACAGCCTGGAATTATCAGCATTTGCGATAATTGCTGAAGCATCTAATAGTCTGGAATGTATTGCCCAGTAGGGAAGAAAAGCATACTTGCCAAATCATGGTTGAGTACATAAAATATAAATTTAAATTGTGAACCATAGCATCACAGAATTATTAAAGTTGGAAGGGACCTCAAAGATCATCAAGTTCCAAGCCCCCTGCCATGAGCAGAAACCACTACCACTAGACCAGGTTGCACAAAACCTCTTCCAATCTGGTCTTAAAAACCTCCAGGGATGGGGCATCAGCAACCTCGCTGGGCAATGCATTCCAGTTCCTCACCACCCTTACAGTGAAGAATTTCTTCCTAATATCTAACCTAAATCTCCCCTCTCTCACATTGAAACCATTATCCCTTGTCATATCAGTGTTTTCTCTGATGAAAAGCCCCTCCCCAGCTTTTCTGGAGGTCCCCTTCATGTACTGGAAAGCCACTGTAAGGTATTCCCAGAGCATTCTCTTCTCCAGGATGAACAGCCCCACAGCCCCAACTCTCTCAGCCTGTCTTCATAGCAGAGGTGCTCCGGCCCTCTGATCATCTTGGTGGCTCTTCTCTGGACCCTTTCCAACAGGTCTATATCCTTCTTGTGCTGAGGGGACCAGAGCTGTACACAGTGTTCCAGATGTGGCCTCACCAGAGCAGAGTAGAGGGGCAGAATCCCCTCCCTTGATCTGCAGGTCACAATTCTTTTGATGCAGCCAAGGATGCATTTGGCTCTCTGGCCTGCAGCACACACTGGTGGTTCATGTTGAGCTTCTTATCAACTACCACCCCCAAGTCCTTCTCCTCAGCACTGCTGTCTAGCCATTCTGCCCCGAGCCTATATTTGTGCCTGGGGTTGTGCTGACCCAGGTGCAGGACCCTGCACTTGGCCCTGTTGAACTTCAGGAGGTTGCCATTGGCCCACCTCTCCAGCCTGTCAAGGTCCTCTGGATGGCATCCCTTCCCTCTAGGGTGTCAACCACAGCAAAAAACAGTAAAGATACAGAAACTCATTGTTTCCCAGAGTTTTTAATTACAAATGAAATTAATAATTTACTTTTATTTTGTAGTTCAGTAACTGCAACACTGACGTTAGTACCTGAGTAACATACCAATTTCAATGTCCTTAAAAGAAATAAATTGCACAACACTAATGTAATTGGGTTTTGTGTGGCAGACTTGTGAAAAACAGATGGTTAATAGTACATTTCAGGTGCATCCTCTCATCAAGCTTTCCTGTAGACAAAAACATCACGCTACTCAAGTTATTCTTCAATAGGAACCTTTCCTTACTCTCCTTGGAAGCAATATGCATAGGAAAAACTAGACCTTAACATACTCATGATGCAAAAAGAGAGTTTTTACTGGCACCTGAATGACCCATGTAAGAATGGAAAGGATCACAGGTCTGCTGGCATGCACTATAAAGTAGTCTTAGTAAACAAGCACGGTCAATGGTGTAAAACATGGCAAACCAGCAGGAAGACAACCTCTTGCTCTTCATAGAATCATAGAATCATAGAATCTTAGAATGGCTGGAAGGAAGTATTAAAGCTAATATAGTCAAACCTCCCTGCAGTGAGCAGGGACATCTTAAACTAGATCAGGTGGATGAGAGCCCCATCCAACCCGACCCCGAATATTTCCAGGGATGGGGCATCTACCACCTCTCTGGAAAACCTGTTCCAGTGTTTCACCACCTTTATTGTAAAAAATTTCTTCCTTATATCTACCCTCTTTCATATTAAAACCACTACGGCTTGTCCTATCATTATAGGCCCTGCTAAAAATTAGTCACCATCTTTCCTATAGGCCTTCCTTTAAGTAATGAAAGCTGCCAAAGTTCTCTCCGGAACCTTGTCTTCTCCAGACTGAACAACTCAAACTCTCTCACCCTTTTTTCATAGAAGAGGTGTTCCAGCCCTGTGATCATTTTTGTGTCCCTCCTCTGGACTTGTTCCAACAGGTCCATGTCTTTCCTCTGCTGAGGACTCAAGAGCTGAATACAGAACTCCAGGTGGAGCAGGGATTTGGGCAGAATCACCTCCCTTGATGTGCTGCCAATGCTTTTCTTGATGCAGCTCAGGATACAGTTAGCTTTCCGGGATGCGAGTGCACATTGTAAGCTCATGTCTGGCTTTTAATCAAACAGTATCGCCAAGTTCTCTGTGAGACTGCTCTCAACCCTTCATCCCTCAGGCTGTATTGATACAAGGGATTGCCTTGAGCCAAGTGCAGAGCGTTGCACTTGGCCTTGTTGCACCTCATGACGTTTGCACTCTCAAGCTTGTCCACATCCCTGTGATGCCATCCCATCCTTCAGAGGTGTCAACTACACCACTGAACATGGTGTCATCTGCAAACTTGCTCAGAGTGCACTTGATCACACTGTCTATCCTGTTAATCACTATATTAAACAGTAGTGGTCCCAGTGCAGATCCCTGAGGGACACCTCTTGCCACCAGTTTCCATCTGGACTTTGAGCCATTAACTATTATCCTCTGGATGTGACCATCCAATCAATTTCTCATCCACTGAACAGTCCACCCATCCATATCTCTCCAATTTAGAGAGGATCATAAAATTATAGTATCATAGAATGTTTTGGGTTTGAAGGGACCTTAAAGTTCATCGAGTTCAAACACCCTTGCATGGGCAGGCTCATCTCCCACTAGACTGGGTTGCTCAAAACCCCATGAAACCTGGCCTTGAAAGCTTTCAGGGAGGGGGCAACCGTAACTGGATATTGTGTGGGATGTCTCATAGCAACAGGCTGAGGGCCTTTGCTAGCACACTGTCTCTCTAATGTTGGCGTGTTATCCCATGGCTTGTCACAGGCAAGCCTGGTATTATTACCCTCCTCTTCTGTGTTTTAGTGCAGCTTCTTTATTGCCTTATGCTGTTGCAATTTTTTGCCATTTTTGCCTTGAATATATCACAGAATCACAGATTTGGTGGTAAAAGGTCTTTTCAGTGTTATTAACCAGATCTTTAGTTACTACAGCTTGAAAAAAAGTAGAGAAATGGCGAACTTTTCAGGGACAAAATATGTAATTTACATGAGTATCTTTTGACACTCTTCTATTATTAATTCACATTAAGCATACCTTTATCTTAAATACTACATATGAAGAAACAGTGTTTTGCATATTTTTCAAATATTATTTGTGTACAAGAGATACTTCTGTTACTTTCCTGTCTGCCTTTTTTGTCAGTCTCCTCACTGTTAAAAACATTAACCTCACTGGTAAAGAGACACAGGCAGCTCCTCAGATAGCAGAATCAACATTGCCTGTAATGCAAATGAATTATTGTCCTGAGGAGCTCTGTGGTTGTTCCTAGATGTGGTAATTTCAGAACAACACGAAGATCTGGTAATAGGAAAAAACCCTTGGAGCCTAACACTGAATAAATCCATTTTCCTGCAATTCACATAAGCCCTGAGATCCAGAATCAGAAGTGAATGAACTACCAACTACCACTGTTCATGTAGAGTTACATCTATAATCAGTCAGGTATTTAAAAACTTTTTTTTTCATTCATTTTAGTGATCATTAAATGTCATATCTCTTTCCTTCAGAAATGTTAATGAAGAAAAGTCTTTTTATTTGGTACAGAACTGATACTTTTATTCTCCACCAATGTGCGGATGATTATGGAGAGAAAGGAAATGCATTTGGTTTGATTAGGATCATGTCAAAGGCAGAGCATATAAAAACCCACTCACCTGATGTTATTAAGTAGTAGAAGCAAATTAATAAATCACTATTCATTTTGAGACACATAAAATAATCATGTCTAATTGGAGCCTTATTATTTCGTTATTCTTCTTGTTTTACTGGGAGCAGTCCAAAATACTAAGTCATAATATGAAGTCTATCACAGAACACTCTGCTATGTGCTGGCACAGCTTTTGGTTTCAACAATTTCCTTCCTGCTTTTCATCTTTGCATATTAGAGCCTTTTATTTAAAAATAAATCACTAATGAAAAACACCTCTGCTATGGAAAATGTGTTCTGCATGTGAAGGCAATGTAAGTGCCTTTTGGTTTAGAGTTGTAGGACTGTTTGATATTTGTAAGAGATTGATTTTTTCTATTATATTATTCTTAACAGTTTAGAATGTAGGATTGAGAATACATATTTTTTTGTCTGTTGCTTTTTCTAAAATTTATTATTAATTTTACACTCATTGTTATTAACACATAGTATTACACATGTTCCTTTCTGAAACTTATGCTGTCCTCTTCATTTGTCTGCGGCTACTTAAATTTACCATTAGAGCTAAGAGGTTGTTTCAGTGACACTAGCCTCCTGACATTGTTTCTGAAACCCTTGATTTCTGCTAAAAACTGTAAGTTTCTCAGTGCAGCTTTTCCTGAATACTACAACAAAATAGTCTGCTTCTGAGTGAAATAGTCTGCTTCTGAGTGGCAGCCCTCAGACCCTTTTAAAGAGTTAATGTACAAATACTGAAGCTCAGGGATCCTTTTGAAGTCTATTCCTCATGATCACTGAGAGCTCTATCTCCTTAAAATATTTTTTTTTCATCTTTTAGTAATTTGTTACTAATTGTTTCCTCCATATCAGATTTTATTGAACAGCAAAAATGACAAAAAGGGAGAAGATACAAAAATAGTGCTCAATAGCATTCAGCTAAAAGGGACAATAAGCACTATTTCAGCATGTACAATGGAAACTGACAATAATCCCCATTAAATCCACACAATAGGAATGCAGAAAGTAGTTTTAACAATTGATGTAAAATTGGCAGAGCTTCACTGAAGTAAATGGAGATATTCTGAATTACATCACCTAAGCATTTGGTTTCCAGGTTGGGGGGAATGTAAAGTATTTTAATCTTAAATAATAATGGATGGTTCTTTTTTTACAAGGGACAATATCTTTTCTATAAAAATGTTCAACCCTTTAATCTAATATATATCAGCTGTGTCAATCATGTGAAATGTTCTAACTTTGACAAAAATTAAACATGCTGAGATGAAAGTAAAATAGCCAGCTGTAGAGCAAAATATGGTTGTCTATTGAAAAATCTCTATGGATGGGTTTCTATACCTGAAACACCATTGGTCAATGCGATAGGTGTTGCAAAAAGAACAGAAAGAAATTACGGACCTGTAGGGATGTAGAGGGAAAAAGTCTTAACATCAATTAGTAAAAACATAAAAAAACCCCCAAGAATTCTCAGGTAAGGGCCAAACTTCTTGGTGATGTAAAATTGCTGCAACTACATGTTGCAGTAAGTAATCAAATGCATTCAATATCATTTAAAGCAAAGTCCTAAAAATTGCCTTTAAGTAAAGTATAAATACAAAACTACTTATATGCTTCCAATTCACCTTCAGGAAACCTCATGTGGAAAAAGATCACATGCCATACTGAAAAGTGGTATAAAATATATCTGCAAAGACATGTTTGTTAAAATAATTGCCTGTTCTTCCATGACAACATGAATGATACATTGTATCTGAATATCTACCCAAAATTTAACATGCTTCCAGGAGCACACTGTAGCTGTGACAATATTTTAATAGCTAAAAAACTAGTACAAACCCTCGAACCCAGAAATGTCCACTGAAATAATTATTCTTATTCCTTACCAGCCTGTACCTGATATAATAAAATATTTATGCTGTTAATCACATCATCCGGTAGAGCTCCAATGGGCCACCATCTTAAGGGCCAGACCTGCTTTCCATGGCCACAGAAGCTTAAAGGTGTTCTAGCATGAGCTTATCCAGAACCACAGACATTTTAAGATTTACCAGCTCCAGCATGGTAGTTTAGGCCATCCTTGGGTCACAGTCCCTAAAGAGGTCTACATGCTATGATGTGCACATAACCATGGCCACAAATACTTCGGAGTGTACCTCCTCCCTTTTGGACTTAGGTCACAGTCCCTTCTACTCAGGTTCACACTGGAGTTCCAGCCTGCTCCCTCCAACAGCACATGAACAGCAGCAACATCCTGGCCACATGGCTGTTGCCGTTACCAAAACATTTCCAGTAGTGTAAGCTGTTAAGGAGTACAGCAAAGAATAAAAGCAAAAATCAGCCACTAACAAGAACTAGACTTCAATATACAGTCAGGAAAGCAAACCCTGTGGGAAGCACAGGAACCTGCCAATTAGTAACCACAAGGCTGTAAAATTAACTAGGACACTCCAATCTCAAGTCCTTCAAGGCCCATGTTGGGCTCCAAAAAAGTACTGTTGTAGATAAGGCTCAGTTGCCAGCTAAGCCCCACACAGGTGCTTGCTCACTATCCACTAGCAGGATGGTATGGAGAACTGAAAGGGCAAAAGTGAGAAAACTCATGGCTGGAGGTAAAATTGGTTAATCAGTAAAGTAAAAGCTACTACCTATTGGCAAGCAGGTGTTCAGCCATCTCCAGGAAAGCACGGCTCCTTCACTTATAATGGTTACTTGGAAGACAAAAGCCATAGCACCAAATGCCCCCACTTCTGGCTTCTTCCCTCAATATTTACTGCTGAGCATCAAGTGACATGGTATGACATAGCCCTGTGGTCAGCTGGAGTAAGCTGTTCCAGTTGTGATCCCTACCAAACTCTTCTACACCCCCTGCCTGCTTACTGCCATGGCAGCATGAGATTCAGAAACAGCCTCATTGTGCAAGCACTGCTCAGCAGTTACTGAAACATTACTATGTTATTAACACTGTTTTCATCAAAAATCCAAAACACAACACCATACAAGCTACTATGAAGAAAATTAATTGTATTGCAGCAAAAAAGAGTGTAACTAGAAAGAAATAATAGTAGTGACAGATGGAGTAGCATAGCTTGATGATATATATTCTACTTGGGCTAATAAACCAGAATTTTATAACTACCTTTCGTTACTTTTTTCCCCTTCCCCCATCACCTTATTGATGGCATGTTATATTTTATTTTGCAATTACTGTTTAAGTACTGTCAAGTATTACAGCCTGGCCTCGTAACATTCGTACTCTGTAGTCTTATCTTCTTGTTCCTTAACATTCCTTGTCTGTCCAAAATGCTACTCAAAAATACTTCAGGAGCAGACCCACTAGGGCATTGTGCATAATATATGTCAGAAGAAGGCCTCTCTTTCTCTTTCCTCTCCAAAATACTTGCACTCAAAATGAAATAACCTGTAAGTATCCCCATACCATCAAACAGAGGATGTACATGTTTTAGCCTTGGATCTGACTAATTGGGAGAAGTTTTAACTGTTTCTTAAAAGTAAGTAAATAGAGTGCCAACCTCCTACATCTCAGCTTGAAGGTAATTCCCCTACTAGTAACATAAGAAAATCTTGGAAATCCCTGGAAGATTTTCTTGCAAAAGAGCAGGATGGCAATGTTAGCTCTGTAAAATAGCTTACATCATGGCATCTCTATTATTCCATATTTGCTTAATTTAGGGACTATTTGCTATATATGTATTTATATTACCTTTGAATTGCACCAATAAATAAGAAGTCCAAGAGCCAGAGTTAATTTGTATCATTTCAATAAATTAGATTGTTAAGGTTTCTAGACTTTCAGTCCCATGTGATAGGAATGGATGAGTTCTTCATCACCACTGACCTGCTATCTCTCTGATCATTGATACACGTGCTCTTCTATTCTGGTTCACTTCTGTCACCGTTTGACTCAGGTCCGACAACAATGCTCTCGATCCCCTCAACCCCCCCCCCAGTTAGGGAAGGAGAGAGAGAAAAAGAGAGAGACTTGGCTGGATTGAAAACTAAACTACACAGCTTTAATTAAAACACTAATGAATCACACAAGAAAATATATACAATTATATACAGATATATTCAGATATGGGCAAAAGCCTCTCGCCTCCCCCCACCCCCAGCAACTCCCACAGCACTCCCCTGAACCGGAAAGAGTCCCGAGAAATCCCGGAGCCGCTGCTGGAGAAAGCAGAGAGTTATGAGGGTCAGGAGAGCTCGAGCCTAAGGGTCGGCGGTGATGGATGAGCAGAGTCCTCCCCGGACGCTGGCCATGGATGGAAGAGAGGGCGAGAAGAAGGAGGAAGCTGTCTTCTAAGATCTCCGTCCTTCCTTTGAGCTTATGTAGATATATGGAATGGAATATCTTTGGCCAATTTTGCTGTCTGTCTAACTCAGCCTCCCACGGGGGGGTCAGAGATCTCCCCATAGTGTCTGAGCCGGCGGAGTGAAGGTGCAACCTTGAAACCTCAGTAGTTAGAAAAACATTCCACTGTCTTATCAGCCTAGCAGAACACACAGTTGCTAGTTAAAAGAAAGCTTACTGAAGGAAAAAAAAAATCAGTGAAAAGAAAAATTGGCTTAATCCTGGCTCAAACCAGGACATTAGGTGACCAGAAAGAAGAATGATTTCAAATGGGGTCCTGACCAACAGAAAGCTTTTGAGCAGATCAAGAAGGAGATTGCGCAGGCAATGGCCCTTGGACTGGTTCGAACAGGGCCAGACATCAAGAACATGCTCTACGCTGCAGCCACAATACCTGGACGATTAGGTTTCCCTATTCGGGCTCTTTGGGTGATCAAAGCAGTCCATTTACTCCAAGTCACATCGGTGGCATGATGGACAGGAGAAAGGTTATTCTCGAACATGAATCTCAGCACCGGTAGTCTGGGCGCCAGAAAGAGCTGTGCTTCAGTGCCAATCACTTCTGAAGCGGCTCTAACTCCTTCATATGCTGCAAGTATCTCCTTCTCAGTTGTTGTGTAGTTGGCCTCGGAACCTCTGTAGCTCCGGCTCCAGAATCCCAGGGGTCGACCTCGAGTTTCCCCTGGTGCTTTCTGCCAGAGGCTCCAGTTGGGACCATTGTGTCCGGCTGCAGTGTAGAGCACGTTCTTGATGTCTGGCCCTGTTCGAACTGGGCCAAGGGCCATTGCCTGCGCAATCTCCTTCTTGATCTGCTCAAAAGCTTTCTGTTGGTCAGGACCCCATTTGAAATCATTCTTCTTTCTGGTCACCTCATAGAGAGGTTTCACAATTTCACTGTAACATGGAATATGCATTCTCCAGAAACCAACAGTCCCTAAAAAGGTTTGAGTGTCCTTTTTAGTTGATGGTGGGGCCATAGCTGTTACTTTGTTGATCACATCCATTGGGATCTGGCGACGACCATCTTGCCACTTGATTCCCAGGAACTGGATCTCTCGCGAAGGTGCCTTGACCTTGCTTCTTTTTACAGCAAAACCAGCATCCAGAAGAATTTGGATGATCTTTTTACCTTTCTCAAAAACTTCTTCTGATGTGTCACCCCACACAATGATGTCATCAATATACTGCAGGTGTTCTGGAGCTCCACCCTTCTCCAGTGCAGCATGGATCAGTCCATGGCAAATGGTTGAGCTGTGTTTCCACCCCTGGGGCAGTCGATTCCAGGTGTACTGGACTCCCCTCCAGGTGAAAGCAAACTGTGGCCTGCACTCTGGTGCTATGGGAATAGAGAAGAATGCATGAGCAATGTCAATAGTGGCATACCACCTAGCTGCTTTTGACTCCAACTCATACTGAAGCTCTAGCATGTCTGGTACAGCAGCACTAAGTGGTGGTGTCACCTCATTCAGGCCACGATAGTCCACTGTCAGCCTCCACTCGCCATCAGGCTTTCGCACTGGCCAGATAGGACCCCACTTTGGAATGCCACCACAAGAAGTGGTGAGACGAGCTCAAGAAGCTCCACCATATGATCATCTTTCTTTTCAACTGTTTTATCACATAGTGACTACTGACCTCTTTAGTACTATATTCCCCTTCCTCTACTTTAAATAAATTATTTTCTTTCTTAGAGTTTGTTCTACTGTTTAGACTTCTTAATTGCATCTGATTTCAGTCACATGGGACTGATAAATATACTTAAGAATCTCATTTAAGTTGCCAAAAAACTAGCTCCCAAAGAAGCTGTTGCTTCTAAGCAGGTCAAGATGCTCTGTAGTTTGTAACTTTTGTACCTATTTTAAAACATTTTCTGTGAAACTCTGAGAATTGAAGTAATAAAGGAAAATCTCAAACAAGAGGATAAACTATTATTACTGTTAGCACTGTAATTATTATTACTATTTTTACTATTATTATTAACAATGTCATCATAAATTTTATCACTGTCATATCTTAGTTTTCACTCTGGCAATTGATGATGATGCTTGAAGGGGTAAGTGAAGCAAGAATTTCTAGAATATCAATCTGAGGTCAATATATTCTAAGAAAACCTTCCTTAAGGCACAAGATATATTTATTGAACCATCCCTTAGTCTGGATGAGAAGAAAGCAGAATGGAAATATTTTATTTTGTTGTTATACATACCAGCATCTGGCTGAGATAGAATGTCATGTTGCTATGCTCTGTGCTGGTAGCTGGAAAAGGTGCTGAAAACACACTGGTGTTTTGGCTACTGCTGAGCAGTGCTCAAACAGCATTAAGACTGTCCCTCCAACTTTCCCCTGCCTCACACAGTAGGCTGGGGGTGAACAAGATCTTTGGAGGAGACATAGTCAGGACAGCTAATTCAAACTAACCAAAGATTGCACGCCATATGAGATCTGCTCAGCAATAAAAACTAAGAAAATGGAGAGGGAAGGGTTGGCATTTGTTATTATGATGTTTGTCTTCCAGAGCAACCACTGTGTGTAGTAGAGCTCTGCTTTTTGAAAAGTGGCTGAACATTGCCTGCTGACAGGAAGTAGAGAACAAAACTCAGGTTTTCGTTTGATTCTGTGATCTGTTCTTATTAAACTGCCTTTATCTTGACTTAGGAGTTTTTTCCATCTTATTTCCCCTCTTGTCCCTGTCCTGCTGAAGTGATAGAGCAGCTTGGTGGCCACGTGGCATCCAGCCAAAAGTCAACCCACCACAGTATCTCAGGAAATGCAGATGTTAATTTTTTTAGCAAAAAAAAATTATTGCTGTCACCACTGCAAAGACAATGCAATATTTTATTATTTTCCATGCACTATCAAAAGCCGTCTGTTAAGTTTTAACTCCAGGGTCTTTATTGTGCATGATGAGGTGGAAGATAAGACCAACACAGTTTGATTTTCAGAGAAATGGCAAGCATTTATTTCTAAAATGCTTTTAGCTTACAAATGAGAAAATTCTATATGCAAGTCAGTGATTAAAATAAACAGAGAAGAGCAGGATACAATTTTACTGCAGCTTTTTTTCTCCCCTCTCTCCATCTTATGATGCTTGAAGTCTAGCAGTAAGACGTTTGAATGAGTGCCAGTTCATCTTTTTCTCTTGTAGCCATCAACTCATAGAGTTTTGAGCAGAAACATTAGGAAAGTGACAGCATAGAAAATGAATGACAAATACAGCTGCTGTTGTGTCCAAAAGATAAAATTAACAAACAGAAACAGCATGTGAGAGAAAAAAAAGAAAGAGAATTAGGACAGGTGCAGCTAGAAAGAGATGGAAGGATACAGACTTTGAAGTGGACCTATATTAAGTAGTCACTAATGGTTTACAAGGTACTTAGGAGAAAAAGTAGCAGGCTTCCTACTTTTTTTTTTGTTTGTTTAAACTAGAAATTAAAGTGTTTACCTGAGCAGCTCATCTTTGTGAGGCATTTTGTTACCTGCCCAGTGGGCTGCAATGTGACAGGGAGGCATGTTATGCAGCATAGTTTCTATAAGAGATCTAGCTGTGACAGCAAGCAGATGAATTAGACTGTACCATCTGTGTTGTTCTTCTGCAATGCTTTCAGTATGCAGGCTAGCATGTATGACTAGTTCAGCTATGTGTGTAAGTCACTGGAGCCTGAAGTGGAGAGGTTTTGAAAGTGTAAATGTAGGGAACACTGGCAGTGGGTCACATAAGGCCAACTGAGAAAAGACAGTGTTCTCTTCCTACATTTGCACAGCCCCTGGCAAATGTTAAGTGCAATTAGAATAGCATGCATATGAGAATTAAATATAGTGGTAACTTTATTATGATCCCTTACACTGATTTGAATCCTTCATATTTTTATTATTAAAAGTGTGAATAGATGGCAGAGCCCCTTAATTTAGAATCTTTTAGAAGCACAAAGCAGCTAAGATCAATGTATAAATTAATGCATTCTTCCTTTCCTCACTATTGAAAGCCAGAGATTCCTGAGAAAGCTACTGAAATGAAGACAGGTACTCTGTCAATAACTTTAGTAGAATCATAGAATCACTTAGCTTGGAAAAGATCTTTAATATCATCAAGTCCAACCATTAACCCTACTCTACCAAGATGAGCACTAAGCTATATTCCCAAGAGTCGCTTACTCTTGATCTAACCCTTGGTATATGGGTTTTTCAAGTTTAAAATGCTGGAAATGCAGAATCAAGATTATGATGCAACTAAACTTGTCAGAGGCATAGAAAAGACATACAGACCTAAATATATTAAAACTATAATCCAGGGAAAGAGACAAGTGCCTAGAGATTTCTTCAAGAAAGAACTTTAAGTGTGTATTTTGCTTATACTCCTGTTTTAGAAGAGAGGACTTTACAAAATCAAAATTTGAGAAACACACTCTTACTTGCAGAGGTGATTAATTTCAGGAATGGACCATTGCTTTAGCAGTAACCCATTACCTTTTAACTCTGTGTTCTAAGTACCATGAAAATAAGCTGCTGTGACAAAGATGTCATGATAATTTATGCATAACATACTTAAGATATGCCCCACATACTGTTCTAAGACCTAAAACTGAATACCTGTAGTCTTGTATTTTATTTGACTAGGTAATTCAGAATGTCCCCAGGTTTCTGCTACCACATTAAGTCATGTCTTCATATATAACTCTTTTTCTTCTAAATATTACTGAAGTACTAAGTAAGCAGTGAATATAAACTGTGCTGTGCTATCCTAAAAGTACCAATAAGCATCATACAACATAAGTTTGCTCTCAGAAATCCAATATTTGTCAATTATTATTATTAAGGATTACGATACTCAGTAAACAAAGGTTTTTCTTAGATATTTCTTAGCTAAAACTTATGTCCCCATATCCCCTCATCCTTCATTGATTTGCTCTGATTGAAACCTACTTTGAAAGATTAATACTCAAAAAGACTCTTGTAGAACAGCAGTTGAGGACATCCTTGTAATTATTTATTAATTTGTTTGTTTTAAGGTAAATAAAAGAGATCACTTTAAAAACCACCTAAAGCTAATCAAGAAAAGCTACAGTAGGCAATAGTTAAATGTAGCCAGTAGGTTGCTGGATGCCAGGTAATTATATGGTGTTACCTGTTTCCTATCCATGTCCTTCAGAGTTAATGAAGCAGAGAACAACTTTAAAACATTCCTGTGTTCAAATGGTGTTAGAAAATATTATTATCACCTAAAAAATGAATGAATATTAACAGCAAATATTCATGCAGGTGAAATATGTCATCCTGGCATGGCTTCATTTTAAAGATGGCATTCAGAATCCACTGAGTCTTCCATATGTATCAAATAGGTTACAAATGATTTTGGGAAAATTAGGTATCATCACCCATTCAGAGGAGCTGACAACTCCAATTTAATTTAGGTCGTTGAGACCTACAAACAGATATAACACTTGACATGGAACACTGACACTACTTGTAAAGTCTTTTACTTGTTTTTCCTGGTGTGAACCCAGTTTTAAAAACAGAAGACTAAGGTATTTGCTTAGTTGTCAATAGTTTGTGTGTAAATCTTAATATATTTTAATTACTGTTCAATTAGTGAATTATATATTTTCTTAAGTCATCACTTGCAAGTATGTTTCAAGATTTATATTTTCACCTGGATTAATTATAACCAAGTCATCTGTTAAAAGCAATGCAGAAATCTAACAGCAAAACACATCTTCCATGTAACATTTGCTGCAATGAAATCAGAGAACCTAGAAAGAATAGCTTAAACCATTAATTGTTAATGCCTCTATATTATAAGAAGAGTGCACCCTTAAAAAAGCCGACTAAAAACTATTTTCACTTGTCACAAATATATTTATAAACAAACAACAAAAAACCCACTTAAATTTACAAGTAAATTAACAAAGGCATTATATTTCATACCCATCTAGTTCATGCATTATCAAGTACAAGCTTGACTGATGTGTAGGTTAAAGATTTCATTAAACTTCCCTGTAGAAAAAGAATATTACATTTTGATTTCTTTATCAAAAAGAAAGAAGGCAATGTTTTCTGCCTCCTCCTTTTCAAAATGTTTGTATTTCTTATGACCAAAAAAAAATGGCCATTAAAAATGAAGAAATACTTGAGTGAGTAACTTCGCAATTTTATTCAAAAGTGAAGAAATTGTAGTCTTTGTGTTTCAAACCTGAATGCTCTCTTTCTCCTAGCTATCACAGGTCAAAGCCATGCAAACAAGGATTTGTAGCATATCCAAATATTTTCATAACAAATTATTTCTAATACACTTGATTGTATTAAAAATAATTTATAATGTATCTAACCCATAGTAACTTTTCTGAGGAACTGCTTTAACATTCAAGTTAGACCACTTTGGCATACTATCAAATCTCAGCAGGAAAGCATTCTCATGGAAATGAGCCTGCATTCTTTCAAGAACAGAGTAAGAAGTTGCAAAAAATCATGTTTTATTGTATTACTGTAAGAAGAGAGAAAAAAACAGACCTCTGAAAGCACCACATAAGAAATTTTGGCAAGGGCTTACTGCTGGTAATATATACACAAATCCTGCAGACAAACTCTGAATATCAGAATCAAGGAGATTCTTGCCCTTCAAATTTAATAAATTAAACTAATAAAAATGTAAACGTTGACTTGCTTACTGATTATCGCAGCACTAATGCATGGTGCTCAGGATTGTTTCAATGTTTAGCTGGTTATGAGAGAGCAAAATGTCAGTAAGGAACCAGTTTAGGACTCTTTTGTTTATAGCATATACTGAATGAAAATGCACTTGCAATTGCAATTAATTCAACCACTGCTTCACAAGAGTCGTGCTTTTTGACTCTTCCAACAGGAAGCTGGATGGCACATCCTCTCAGGGCTGAAGATGGTACGCTTGTCTGGGGAAAAAATGCCCTGAATTCACACTTTTTCTCTTATTTTTGTCTTGGAGACTGAGAAATCTGACATCTCACTGCCATTATTTGTGCAGCAGAACTTGAATTGGATTTTTCCAAAACAAATGATTGATGTATGAGACTTTGCAATTCAATACTATTTTTTTTTCCTGCACAAGCATTTTGGATCCAATTTTCAGCAACCAATTTAACATATAAATTGACCAAACTTGGCAAAAGTTGAGAATATTTAACAGGATACAGATGGTACAGCAGAAAGCAATATCCAGAGAACTGGGTGACTTGAATGCTCTTTAGCCCTCTACCAGCTGCTTATGGTTCAAGTGTGAATAAAGACCTTTTAAGAATCAGTAAATGTATCTTATGTTGTGCCTAAACATTGCCCACCCAACCAAACTAACACCAAAAGCAAAAACAACTATATGTTTTTAAATATATTAATGAACAAGGCACTACAGCTTTATATTAAATATTATATACGTTAATTTAATCTCACCAATTGCTTGCACATTGCTAATTTCCATTAGCCATCTATTACAAAAAATGTACTTGTTTCCAGATTTTCAGTTTTAATGGTAACAGAAAGTAAGAGAGCAAATTCCAGAGGCTAAAGGAAAATGACAGAGAAAATAAATTTCTTTCTTTACAAACTAAAATAAAATCACAGTCAATAGATTTTAGTTATTGGAATCATAAAACAATGCTAGCTTCAGTTAACAATTAAGTCCTTTGGGGCTTTCAGTGCCCTATATGGTGTTTCAGCTTGTAATGCATGATTACTAATTACGAGGCTCAGATTATATTGCAGGCATTTAAGTGCTGATATCCCAATGTAATATAGCAAAGAAACCTCAAGCAATGTTATCTTTTTTTCTTTTCAGCAGCCTGCATTTGATAAATTGGTTTTTAAGTTCCTAATAAACACTAAAACATAAGTGATAGAGTGCATTCCAATTGTAAATGGACTCCTAGGGCGTCAGATGCTGGTAGCAATATCCTAACAATACTCCATGTTTTTCTTTAGTATTGATTTTTTATTAAACTCAGAGAGGCATGTGGCTGTGTATAGAAAGAACAGTATTACATTACTAGCACAGTTCAGACTATATACAGTTGTGGAATCTTCTTTCACACACAAACATATATGCACACATATAAAAGGAAAAAAAACCCAACAAAACAAAACACAAAATGATATCACATCACAACAGTACTGACAATCATGATCAATCCATCAAATAAAACCTTAGTGGTTCACACATACATAGGTGTTAATTAAACTCAGTTGTACATTTAATGCACATTTAATTAGTGTAAGATTGCTAGATTTTGTCTAAGATCTAAAAAATTGTCACATTCAAAATTGAATGAGTCTTTGGAATTAAACACATCTTTCAGATTGCATTCAGAGGATAACTCTACCTTTTTTCTAACATTTGGGACAGGAACCTCTTCTAGCATGTTTTTGTTATATTTCTTCTTACCTTTCTATTCTATTATCTTTCCTTTCTCCGCGTTTGCTACCTTTGAAGTCTCTTGTAATATATAGTCTCTTGTTTTCTACCTTCACCCACAGACTATTTCCCCAAAGGTCTGCTACTCATGTTCTCCATCTTCTTTCTTAAATTAGACCCACTTGGTACTTCCAGAAACACAAATTTCCATTTTCACCCACAGTCTTTATTCTGTTAAGACAATCTTTATGTTATTGTAGTACACTTATTTACATGGCATACTGCTGGTTTACTCTCTTTTGAGTTTAAAAGATATATCCATGTGCTAGGGATGCACAACAGGATGTTAGACCTTCAGGGAGGCAGAGATGCTTCTGGCTAAATACTTACATCTCCTGAAATTAGTTGCATTTCCTTTCGCTTCTTCATATATATATCTGTTGCCAAATTAGTTTCCTAACAAAAGGCATCCAGATTCCATGAAGAGAGTCTACTTTCACTTCCTCTGGAAACGGAGGTGGTTTCACTTCTGAATGTTGTGAACAGAAAATTGAGAGAATTTCATCAAGATTAATAGTCAATTCTTTTGGAAATAATTAGAGGTCTAGACTTAACCTGTAGAGGATGTTACAGACTTACTACAAAGCATGAGGGAGATCACAAAAATTAAAGGAAAACAAAAGAAGGATGTTACCATAACATGGTCAAATTATAAGTACTGGTTATGAAACAACAGTAAGGCTACATTCCTGCATAGATCAGACCTTCTTATGAAGTATTGGAACCAACACTTGACTCGTAAGATTTACTGAGCAATTTTTCTCTGGCACATGTCAGAAAATGTCTGCTGGGAAGCAGAAGAAGCATTTAAACTTCATAATTAGGCATTATATCTGGAGGTTCAGATGTGGAATGAAACCTCCAGCACAAACTGAAAGAAGAGTGACCAAAGTTTACTTGTGTTTTTGTCCAGGTTTGAGCCAGGATGAAGCAAAATTTCCTTTTACTGATTTCCTCCCACCTCCCCTCCCCTTCAGTAAGCTCTCTTTTAACTAGCAGTGTTCCAGCTAGTGGACTAGTAACACTGGAATGGTTATGTTACTGCTGACATGCCAAGGTCATGTCTTTGCCCTGTCAGCTCAAACACTACCAGAAGTTGAGTCATATCTATGACCCACCCGTAGGAGGCTGGACCAGACAGACAGCAAAATTGGCTGAAATATTCCATTCCATATATTTACATAAGCTCAGAGGAAGGTCAAAGATCACAGAAGATCAATTCCTTCCTTTTTCTTCTTACTTTCTCTTCCATGCATGACTGGCACCCAGGGAGGACTTTGTCTATCTGTCACCATTGATCCCTATGCTTGTGCATTCCTGACCCTCATAAATCTACCATCAGCTCGTGTCTGCTCTGGTGCTCTCTCCAGCAGCACTCCAGGACTTTTTGAGACTGTTCACAGCTAAAGAAAGTGCTGTGGGGATTGCTGGGAGTGGAGGCAAGAGGATTTTGCACATTCCTGAATATATTTGTATATAATTGTACATATTTTCCTTTATCATTAGTGTTTAAATAAAGCTGTCTAATTTAGTTTTCAATCCAGAGATGTCTTTCTCCATAATTTTGTCTCTCCTTTCCTACCTGGGGGAGGGGAGAGGGGATTAAAAGCATTGCTGTCTCTGGTTTAATTGTCAATCCTGTGTCAAACTGTGACAGTTTTTCTAGGGTTCTTTTCTTAAAATTGTTGTTAGTTTGTTTGTTAGATTTAAGTACACCTTTTTTTTTTAATTTTTTTTTTTAAAGTGACTAATGATGTTAGATTAAAATCAGTGTGAAAATAAAGAGGCATGGAGGACCACCTGGATATGATGATCTGGTTGTTGAGCATCAGGTGCCTGACTTGTATTTGTCTCAAAAGCTTCACAATTACTTTTCCAGAGAGACAGGAAAGGTAGTGTGCAAGACTATGGAAAATTAATTTATAACTTATATGTAGTCTGTTTTCAATATTCATTGTCACTGTCAGAGCTAGTTTTATCTCCCTTTCAGTACACTTTTCTGACTTTTGAACAATCATACTTAAGTGCTTTATGATTTTTTTTTTCTTCTGACTATCAAGGCCAGCTGTGTCAACCGTTCTAACCTTTTACCTCTAACACAATTTCTGAAATTAACAAGTGAATAACAGTACTTTTCCTTAGCTATACATTCACGTTACAGTAAAAGTCAAACAACTACAAAAGAAAAAAGAAGCCTGAAAACATGAATTCGCTCATGTAAATGATTGAACAGAGAGGAAAAGCACCTTGCCATTGTCTACCTAGAGGTAAATAAAATAACCAAAAGATGTGACCATGGATTTTGAATCATAGAATCATAGAATGGTTAGAGTTGGAAGGGACCTTAAAGATCATCTAGTTCCGGCCCCCCTGCATTGGCAGGGAAACCTCCTACTAAATCAGGTTGCTTAGGACCCCACCCAACCTGTTCTTGAGCACTTTCAGGGATGGACAATCCACAACTTCTCTAGGCAACCTGTTCCAGTGCCTCACCACACTCACACTAAAGAATTTCCTCCTAGTATATAACCTAAATCTCCCCTCTTCCAGTTTTGATCCATTACCCCTTTTCCTTTCACTACAAGCCCTTGTAAAAAGTCCCTACCCAGCTTTCCTGTAGGCTCCCTTCAGGCACTGAAAGTCCGCTGTAAGGTCTCCCCCTCCCTGAAGCCTTCTCTTCTCCAGGCTGAACAGCCCCAGCTCTCTAAGCCTGTCCTTGTAGGAGAGCTGCTCCAGCCCTCAGACCATTTTTGTGGCCCTTCTCTGGATTTTCTCCATGAGCTCCATGTCCTTCCTGTGTTGGGGGCTCCAGAATTGGACACAGTATTCCAGGGGGTCTCACAAGAGAGTAAAACAGGAGAGTCATCACCCTTGACCTGAGATCACAATATTTGGTCCATAATGCAAGCTATTAGAACTTTGTCAGTTAAAGAAAGTTACAAGTGAAATTCCACTAGAGTCTTAGTATGGGTAGGAAGGGCTCTTCAGAGGTTACCAAGCCCAGTCCCTGCTCAACCCAGGTCCAACTAGAAAAGGTAGCTTAGGGTTGAGTTCAGTGCAGGTGTGAGTACCTCCAAGGACAATGAACCCACGGTGTCTATGAGAACTTGTTGCCATGTTTGATCATCTCCATAGCGAAAAAATCTTTTGTTACCTTCAGTCAGAATTTCCCATGTCCCAGGAAGAGTCTGTTCATTTTTCTGTACAACTCTGACAGGAATCTAGCTCTGCCTTCTTTACATCTCCCTACTGGATAGCTTGAATACTCAAAAAAGCCCCTTAAAGCCATCTGTTTTCAGATTAACATATCCAATTCCCACAGCCACTCCTCAACCCTTTCTGCAGTCTCCAACAACTTTGGTGGCCTCCATGGGATTTACACCAGAACATTAGCATCTATCCCATGTGGAGGAATCTCGGGATGAGCACAGTACTCAAGGTTCATCTCATAGGTTCTAGACAGCAGAACAGGATCCCTTCCTGGACCTGTTGGCTGGAACTTTGCTTGTGCAGCCCAGGAAGTAGGGTCTGCTTTGCTGTGGGGAGGCACTGCTGCCACATTGCTAACCTGCTGTCCCTGATGCCCGAAATCCTTTTTTGCAGTGCTGCTTCTGACCAGTAAGCTCCGCACTGTCCTAGTGCAAAGCTTCATCCATCCCAGGGGATGGATGAATTTGAATTAATTTTTAATGAGCCTCATAAGTTTCCTGTCTGCCCACTTCTCCAATGTGCAATGCTCTCACACTCTGCAATCCTGTATCCCTGCATAGTGACCATTTATTAAAACTTGGTATCAAACAAATTTACAGGTAACAAACCTGTGACCTATCATCCTCATCACCAGTAAAGGTTTTAAGCATTATTAGCCTTAGTTTCAGCCTCCAGGTTTGTAAAACTTGCAGTCAGGCAGACTGGTTGCCCTAGGCACAACCTTTTGCACCCACACAATAGTCCATTGTTCACATCATTGTTCATTTGTCTAGTCTGTATCTTATCAATTTGGCTATAACATTAAAAAAACTCCAAAATTATAAGATTTTTAGTCCTTTATAACATCAACTTCGATACAGTCATTTTATGACAAAATTTAACAGTGTAAGCATACTTACACATATAAATCTATTTTTAAACAGAACATATAAAATTCATACAAATGTAAAATTAATAGTTACAAAATTAAAACTTTAATAAGTAGGTAAGTACTTTTAAATGTAATTTTTTTTTTTTTTTTTTACAGACACAGAAATAAATTATATGTTTATATATTCTGGCTTCAGAAGATAAGTATTTACCTTTTTCAGAAAATGAGAGTAAAAACATGCCATTTTAGTCACAACTTTAAAATGTACAAAAAATTAGTTAAAAATATCTAAGCAGGCAAGCAAAAAAGAATCATCAGATAACTAAGGCTGGAAGGGACCTCAGGAGATCTCTATTCCAAACCTCTACCTAAAGCAGAGTAGGATTGAAAATCTCCATGGGTGAGGATTGCACAACTCCTTGAGGGTCCTCCTCCAATACTTAACTTTCTGAACATTGATTCTTTTTTTCCTTTTGTCCAGCACAAGTGTCTCAAGTTTCAGCTTGTGACTGCTGCCTCTCACCCCCCTGTCATACACCACTGCTCCTATGCAATATATTAAAATAAAACAAACTTGTATTTCAAATTAGGTTCCTTCATTTCAAACACCTAAGCCACATTTTAAAACTCTTAACTGAAAACACAGAGTGGGCTTAACCTCATTCTGTCCCAGCTGAAAATGCATTATTAAATCTTTGTAGAAGCTCTTGTTTGCACTTGCAATTTCTTGGAGCCTGCTTTTGCACTGTTTCATTTCCAGCAGTTACAAAGGCTCTAGGTATCTTTATGATGCCTCTATCAGTCTGCTCAGGACAAAGTCAGACAGCAGAAATGTCAGAAAAGTCCAAAAAGTGTTCAGATCTCAACTGCCATCATTAAGAGCTGCTGGTGATTTTTTAGCCCCGGATTTTCTAGTGAAAATTACGGCATTTTGAAGTTGTGTTGATAATAGTTCATTCATGTTGACACTACATTTCAAATATCCTCAATGCAGCTGCAGCTGCCAACAACTGCAAAATGTCCTTCTAAAAAAGTATGAAAATACTTCTCTGATTGCTTTACATCATTCACAGAATCACAGAATCAGTTAGGTTGGAAAAGACCTTCAAGATCACCATGTCTAACCATTGACCCTATACTACTGAGTCTAACATCAAGCCATGTCCCCAAGCACCACTTTTAAACACATCCATGGATACAGACTCAGCCACCTGCCTGGGCAGCAGGTTTCAAGTCCAGAATGATACTGTGATACTTACCAATCAGAACTCCCAGGTCCCTTTCTGCTGGACAACTTTCAAGTTACTCTTCCCCAAGCCTGTAACATTGCATAGGGTTCTTGCAGCCCAAGTGAAGGACCCAGAACTCTGCCTTGTTGAATTTCATACAGTTGATATCAGCCAATCAATCTAATCTGTCCAAGTCTCTCTGTAGAGCCTCCCTGCACCCAGGCAGACCAACACTCCCTCCCAACTTGGTGTCATCTGCAAACTTACTGACGGCGCATTTTATTTCCTCATCAAGATTGTTGATAAAGATGTTAAAAAGAAGTGGTCCCAACACTGAGCCCTGAGGAACTCCACTTGTGGCAGGCCACCAGCTGGATTTAACTCCATTCACCACCACTCTCTGAGCCCGGCCATCCAGCCAGTGTTTTACCCAGCAGTTTCCAAGCCATGAGCAGCCAAGTTTTTCATCAGAATGCTGTGGGAGACAGTGTCAAAAGCTTTACAGAAATCTAAGTAGACAACTTCCACAGCCTTTCCCTCATTGAGCAGGTGAGTCATGTTGTTATAGAAAGAGATCAGGTTCGTCAAGCAGGACCTTCTTTTCATAAACCCATGCTGAGTGGACCTGATCACCTGGTTGTTCTGTATATGGTATGTAATGGCACTCAAGATGATCTGCTCCATGACATTCCCTGGCACAGAAGTCATGATATACTGCAATACATTATCTCTTTGCTACCCTTATTTTCTCTATTTTCTCCTTTTTAACATCTGTTTAATCAGAATTCACTTAAAGGAACTTTTATTTCATTTTCCTCAGTTCTCTGCTTTTTTCTCTATAACTTTTCTGATCTTATTTCAAAAGTCATCTTGTCTATATTCCTTACTTCTTTCCACCTCTTATTTTTATTTTTTAAATGTGACTTCTCTTTCTCTGCTTCTCAGTTGTATTCTGCCTGATCCAACCTCACTTTGTCTGGGCTCTTTTCCCTGCTACCACCAGTGATATTTATGAAATCAATTTATGAAAATAAAGGCAAAATTCTTTCAAAATGCATCTTTTATTTCTGATGAAGAAAAACACTCTGCCTTTCTTTGTCCCTTCCTCTTAATCTCGTAATAATTAACAGTGACCAAAATAAATTTATATTTTACCATAGTTCAACATCCTTCAAAATTAGGCATAAATAATAGTCAGACACCTCTGTAGTAAACCAATGTAAGCTAGCATTGCCCTGTCACTAATTTAGTTCTGCAAAATAAAAGCCTATTTTGCGTTTGACTGTTTTTTTCTGCTCACATCTTATTCACACTTTCCCCTTTCAACCATGGCTATCCCTTGGGATATCCCTAGTGGATTTGCTTAGCATAACAGAAAGAAAAGTCTTGGATTTTCTTAGTTCTACTATATTTTAATGAAATGTAATATATTTTTTCAGATTAGGATAAAAAAACACAAAAGAACAAGCACATGCTAAAGGATACTTATATGTTTCAGCCTGATAGCTGTGAAATTTTCTTTAGTTAGCCTACCCAGCACCATTTCTAAAAATAGTAGAGGTTGGTTGCCTTTTTTTTGGTGTGGTTTTTTTGTTTGTTTGTTTGGTTGGTTTGTTTTGTTTGTTGAAGAGGTGCAAACCTGTAATCACAGAATCATAGAATGGTTAAAGTTGGAAGGGACCTTTATGATCATCAGGTTCCAACCCCTCTGCCATGAGCAGGGACACCTCACACTAGACCAGGCTGCACAAGGCCTCATCCAACCTGGCTTTAAACACCTCCAGGAAGGGAGCTTCCACAACCTCCCTGGGAAATATATTTCAGTTCCTTACAGCCCTCATGGTGAAAAATTTCTTTCTGATGTTTAACCCATATCTCCTTTCTTTTAGTTTAAAACTATTACCCCTTGTCCTATCCCTGCATTCTCTGGTGAAAAGTCCTTCCCTACCTTTCCTGTAGGCCCTCTTCAGGTACTGGAGGGCCACCATAACGTGTCCCCAAAACTTTCTCTTCTCTAGGCTAAATAGCCCCAACTCCCTCAGCCTGTCTTCAAAGGGAGCTCCAGCCTTTTGTTCTTCTTTGTGGCCCTTCTCTTGACCCTCTCCAACAGCTCCATGTCTTTCCTGTGTTCAGGGCTCCAGAGCTGTACACAGTACTCCAGGTATGGCCTCACCAGAGCAGAGTAGAGGGGCAGAATCACATCTTTCACCCTGCTGACCACATGTCTTTTGATGCAGCCCAGGGTGCAGATGGCCCTTTGGGCTGTGAGTGCACACTGGTGGCTCATGCTGAGATTCTCATCTACTACTACCCCCACATCCTTTTTCTTGGGCCTGCTCTCCAGACATTCTCCCTGCAGCCTGCATCCATGCCTCGGGTTGTGTCAACCCAGGTGCAGGACTTTGCACTTGGCCTTATTATTTGACACCGTCTCCCACAGCATCCTTGTAGATAAGTTGATCAGGTATGGGTTTGGTGATCAGGTAGTGAGGTGGATTAGGAACTGGTTGATGGGAAGGAGTCAAAGAGTTGTAGTCAACGGGGCAGAATCTGGTTGGAGGTGTGTGACTAGTGGAGTCCCTCAGGGGTCGGTACTGGGACTGGTGTTGTTCAACATCTTCATCAACGACCTGGATGAGGTTATAGAATGTACCCTCAGCAAGTTTGCTGATGACACAAAGCTGGGAGGAGTGGCTGACACACCAGAAGGCTGTGCTGCCATTCAGAGAGACTTAGACAGGCTGGAGACTTGGGCGGGGAGAAACATGATGAAATTCAACAAGGGCAAGTGTAGAGTTTTGCATTTGGGGAAGAACAACACGATGTCCCAGTATAGGTTGGGGGCTGACCTGCTGAAGAGTAGTGTAGGAGAAAGAGACCTGGGGGTCCTGGTAGACAGGAGGATGACCATGAGCCAGCAATGTGCCCTTGTGGCCAAGAAGGCCAAAGGCATCCTGGGGTGCATTAGAAAGAGTGTGGTTAGTCGGTCAAGACAGCTTCTCCTCCCCCTCTATTCTGCATTGGTGAGGCCACATCTGGAGTATTGTGTCCAGTTCTGGGCCCCTCAGTTCAAGAAGGACAGGGAACTGCTGGAAAGAGTCCAGTGCAGAGCCACAAAGATGATTAAGAGAGTGGAACATCTCCCTTATGAGGAAAGGTTGAGGGAGCTGGGTCTCTTTAGCTTGGAGAAGCGGAGACTGAGGGGTGACCTCATCAATGTTTACAAATATGTAAGGGGTGAGTGTCAGGGAGATGGAGTTAGGCTCTTCTCAGTGATGACCACTGATAGGACAAGGGGTAATGGGTGTAAATTGGAGCATAGGAGGTTCAAGGTGAATATCAGAAAAAATTTTTTTACTGTAAGAGTGACAGAGCACTGGAACAGGCTGCCCAGGGAGGTTGTGGAGTCTCCTTCACTGGAGACATTCAAAACCCACCTGGATGTGTTCCTATGTGATGTACTCTAGGTGACCCTGCTCTGGCAGGAGGGGTTGGACTAGATGATCTTTCGAGGTCCCTTCCAACCCCTAGGATTCTATGATTCCATGATTCTATGATTATTTAACTTCATGAGTTTGGCATTGGCCCACCTCTCCAGCCTATCAAGGTCCTTCTGAATGGCATCCCTTCCCTCTAGGGTTTCCACTACTCCACATAGCTTGGTATCATCAACAAACTTGCTGAGGATACATTCAATCCCACTGTCCACATCTCCAACAAAGCTGTTGAACAACTCTGGTCCCAATACTGACCCCTGAAGAACATCACTTGTCACTTGCCTCCACTTGGACACTGAACCATTGACCACAACTATCTAGGTGTGGCCATCCCGCTAATTACTGATCCACTGAGTGGTCCACCTGGTCCATCTGGTCCATCTGTCAGATCCTTGTCTTGTCCTTTTGGAGACCAGAATATTGTGTGGGACAATGTCAAATGTCTTGCACAAATCCAGGTAGATGACATTTCTCTGTAGTTATCCACCATCTCTGTAGCCCCACTGTAGAAGGCCACCAATTTTCTCAGGCCTGATTTGCCCTTAGTCAAGTCATTTTGACTGTTGCCTATCACCTCCTTATTTTCCATGTGCCTTAACAGATTTTCCAGGAGAGTCTGTTCTATGATCTTGCCAGGCACACAGGTAAGACTGACTGGCCTGTAGTTCCCAAGGTCTTCCTATTTGCCCTTCTTAAAAACAGGGGCTACATTCCCTTTTTTCCAATCAGCAGGAACCCCACCGAACCACCATGACCTCTCAGATACGATGGACAGTCTTAGCAGCTGCATCTGCAGTGATGACTTGATCACCTGTACTTTTTCATAGTAGAAACAAAATTACAGTTTGGCAGATGTGTGAAGGTCTATGCAGGATAGAAAGAAATCAAATTATAATAATTTACTAGAATAAAATAATAATGAAATAATTAAACTATTGGACTGCAGACATTCAAGAGGTCATTCAGCTCAGAAATACTTTGATGAATGCCCATGTTAATTAAATACATACAGTGGATAAAACCACAAGTATTCACCACATATTGCGCCATTAATTTCCCATTAGATGTGTTAATTTGGTATAATTAACCTTCTGCAATTGCTTTGAAGACCTTGTCTTTCTATACAGGATATTACTTAATTGAAGGAATAACCGGTGAATTATAAAACTAGAGGCAAGCCTTCAAGATAACACCTATTATTCCAATTACACTGTAGGTATACAGTACATATTTTCCTGTTACAGTTTATGCCTCCTTTTTTAATAACACATTTATTTTAATATTTCTTTTGTGAAGTTCCCCAAAATACTCTGTTTTCTTAATAATTTGTGGTGTATTTTAGTTCTTCCACAGAATTTTAGTAATGGAAATACCTTTTTCAAAGTTAGGTGTTTGTTTTTCATTCTTCTCTCAATTAGAACCAAGAGATGCAACTGAACATTTTCATGGGGTGGTAGATTAAAAAGATGATAAAAACAGAGTGCAGTTTACAACTATGTATTCAAATTAAGGAAACCATTTGCAAATTTTATGCTTCATTGCCCAGGATATGCTGACACAGATAAAAAGAACTAACACAGAATTTTTCTCATTTCTGCAGAAACTGACCAAGTGGCAGAATGCTAGTGTTCAGACATCTGAGAACTGTAAAACCACTGTATGCTAGCAGGAACACACACTACATTGATCAATGTGGTGCACACTACATTGATCAAATTTAATGCAATAGAAATTTGCTCTGTTTAACCAAAAATGAAACAAAGTTACTGAAGAAAGGTAGTCTGAGATAACAAATGTTTTTCCATTGCACATCAGAACCTAACTTCTAACTACCTTCTTAATAACAAGTTAAGAGCCAGCAGTGCTTTTTAATCTGTATTAAAACCTTCCACATTTTGTTTGGTATTGCCTGAATCAGCTACTAGTCTACTAAGTTCCACCTCTGAATATTTGATCTAAAGTGATTAGAATTATTTAATTACCACATGACTCAAAGCAGGAATGAAGAAAATAATCCATGAGTAATATCCTGACTGGAAACACAGAATTAACGTCAGAGGTGGGGAGAGTTCCCATAGCTTCTAAGCACCCACTGTTTTCTCAAGGATCTTTGCAAGTACCTATGTTAGTAAAGCCAGAATACTAATGCCTGTATTCTTTGGGGAAAACAAACAAACAAACAACAAAAAAAAACACCACAAAAAAAGCATACAGCATTAGCACTAACCACATTTCTTATCTATTATTAAATTTATTTTAAAGATTTATAAGAAATGTGGTATCATCACCTTGTGGCTGAGCCCCTGCTGAGCTAGGCACTACAAAGACATATGGAAAAAGTCAGTTCTGAATCTTAAGCACTGATAAGTGTATTCAAATCAATAAATAATAGAAAAAACAACATTAAAGCAAGAAAAAATAATGTTGAGGTTCATTCTTTTGTTGCTATTTAATTAAATTTCTATATATTTGAATATAGAAAATGATTTGTGGGAAACTGGTGTTATTTTTCTTGGAAGAACATTTCCAAGTCACTTTAAAACTATTATAAAATTCATATGACCCCCAAATGCCACCTGAAATTTTTTGCAACACAAAACATGGCACAAAAACAAGCCCTCCTCGATGAACTGAAATAGCCAGTCTTCCCTCAGGAGTCTAACTGAACCTTGAAATGAAGTTCCAGAAAAATTAAGCTAAAATAATACATTTTCATGAAACTTTTAACCTGGAGATCTAAGTTATTCCAAAGGGGCCTATTAAGGACAAAAATATTCTGAAAAATGGAAAAGTAGTATTCTCAAAATATTTTGAATTCCAAGAAACTTAAACTTATCTGACCTTCTTTTAAAGTATTTTATAGCTTCTATTGATATTGCCATGTTTATATTTGCAAGAAAATAAAAATGAGTGTGCACTAGCAAATCTGTTCCTTACCTCTTCATTTGCTAGTAGATCATCCAAATCAGAAAACAGAAGAAAGTGTGATCCAGATGGCTGCTCACTTACCTTTACAGTATTTTTTTTCTTAATCTTTTAAGACTCATTTTCAAAAATAAGTTGTTCATATTAGTCCTGTCAGCCATGTCTACTCACACTTGAATAAAAAATGGCAAAAACTGTTCTACAAACCACCTGCTCCTACAAGTATGAGACAAATAACAGGCTTATGGCATAGGACACTTACACAGCTACCTTGTGCCATAAGAAGAATCTTGGACATGAAGAGTATTGTATACACCAGCTACATTTACAGGTTCCTTGTCTGTGAAGAGCTATTACAGAGTTACCCTTATATTTTCAATACTGACATCCTGGAGGAACATCAGAAATTCAGAAAATTTAGCTGAATAGGACCATTTTATTGTATTTGAAAAGTCATCAACTTAAACTGTGTTTTCACCAAAAAGTATTTAAAGTGTGTTTGCTAATTTTTAACAGTGGACTTCTGCCCAGTGAAGAATTGAAAGAGCTATGAAATCACCATAATATCTCTCACCTTGCATATCCTCCTTGAAGATAACAAAGTGGGTATAACTGAAATAGAAACAAGACAATCTTAATTTCTGCATTCTGACCAATAATGGCAGTTAAGTTTGAAAACAGATCACTTAGATCTTTAAAAAGGTCTTTGGACACCAAATTATCCAAGGATAAAAAACTCAGGGATGACTGAAAAAATCTGTGTTACCCCAGTAGAAATAACTCACAGGTTAATCTAATTTGTGGGCTATAACATTTTCATTAGTTTCCTGTCACTGTTCAGTGAAGCAAAACTTGCCTTTGATAACATGTGATACTAAAAAGAACAGACAAAATTATTAAGCTTCTACGGCTTCTGGGGTTTTACTGACATGTTGTCTAAGTCCAAACTAAATGACCCATGGGAGTCTTGTCCATACAAAGCCATCAACAGTGGAATTATGCCAGTGTTAGCAACAGTGATGTTTTCATTCATTCTCAAATCTCATTCTTATGGTCATCAGAATAATTCAGCCAGAGCAAAATGGTGATAATTGTATAGGTTTTGACACTTCTAGGGTGGCTTTATCTCCAGAATCATAAATGGTATCTCATACACTTTGTAAACTTCATTTAATCAATCTATATAACTTCATAACATAACGTTAAAGTACATCATTGTAGCCATTGATCATTGTAGCCATCATACACACCAAACAACTGCCAGCCAGTAAGCCATATCAGTGCTTTGTCACCATGCTAAACCAGAAAATCATGACATAGTAAAAAAAAAAAGAAAAAGAAGGTGAGGAAGAACAAAAAAGCAGAAGGAAGAAGAGGAAAATTAAAACTTCCTGCCCTTTCACAGGTGACTTCTTTCTGGATCAAAAGCTGAAAATATTTATTTGCATTGGAACCACATGAGATCCATTGCCCCTTCTCCCCTCAATTGCTTCAATTCTATTCGCAGTACAATGCAGTTTCTCAAAGAGCTCTACCTTATCAGAGATGAGTATCACACAAAATTTCAGATACAGTGCTAACTAGTAGAGATCTCCCCTGGAATATTCACAGAAATACAGCAAAAAATTTAAACTGGTACTAGCTATCACTATAGGCATGGTTAGAGATGCCTTATAGACATTGTCACATTCCAAACATACACATCAGCAGCTCAACAAAAGGAATTTTCCTGCTTTTTATAGCAACTTTAGTCACATAAATTAGTTCTCAATGTCTAGTCATGATCCTTTAACCTCTCCTTTCCACATGGGATATTCTGTGTGAACAATCTTCCTCCACAGGTTTTAATCAACCTGAAAATTTTAAGAGAAAGATCAGTTTTGTGCAAGGTGTTAAGTACAGAAAATTCAGGAAAGTACAGGAAGAACATATAGATTCAGTAAAACGAGCATAATATTTTGAATACTTGGGAGATAAAAGGGTCATAGTGGATAGGAACCTACAAATCCCTTACCTTGCTTTTATTAAAATACCTTTCTCCCATCTAGTTACTGGATTCAAATGGAGTTGCTTGATACTTCAAGTCTGTTCTTTTACTGCCATTGATTTTGATATATTTTCTGTCTTCCCATAACCATGTGACCTGAAATAACAGGCCTCTGAAATTGATTCCTTACAACAGTATTAAAACAATGACATAAAGGGTTAAGTTTTATCTTTACATATTCTTAACTTCTAGGGTAAAAGCATGTACATTTTTCTCACTACCTCCACCCAGAAACCTGACTTCATGAAAAAGGGCTCTTAGCACCTAAGCAAAGCACTTTCTCCCATATGATCTGTTGAGAAGTCCAGAAAGTCCTGAATTTCAGAAAATGAATTGCCATTGAAACTATCCAGGTAATATCTGAAAAACATGGGTAGCTTGCCCATGTGAAGGGAGATTTCTACAGCAGTACTTCCTCTTTTTCAAAAGTGGATGAAAGAGACTTTCACCTGGACAAATTGTCATTAGTGTTTGTGTTGTTATTAAGCTTCCATGGAAGTCAATGTTTCAGAAGGAAAATCATAGAATCATAGAATCATAGAATCCTAGGGGTTGGAAGGGACCTCGAAAGATCATCCAGTCCAACCCCCCTGCCAGAGCAGGGTCACCTAGAGTACATCACACAGGAAGGCGTCCAGGCGGGTTTTGAATGTCTCCAGCGAAGGAGACTCCACAACCACTCTGGGCAGCCTGTTCCAGTGCTCTGTCACTCTTACAGTAAAAAAATTTTTCCTGATATTCATCTTAAACCTCCTATGCTCCAACTTGTATCCATTACTCCTTGTCCTATCACTGGTCATCACCGAAAAAAGCTTAACTCCATCGTCTTGACACTCACCCTTTACATATTTGTAAACATTGATGAGGTCCCCCCTCAGTCTCCTTTTCTCCAAACTAAAAAGACCCAGCTCCCTCAGCCTTTCCTCATAAGGGAGATGTTCCACTCCCTTAATCATCCTTGTGGCTCTGCGCTGGACTCTTTCAAGCAGTTCCCTGTCCTTCTTGAACTGAGGGGCCCAGAACTGGACACAATATTCCAGATGTGGCCTCACCAATGCAGAATAGAGGGGGAGGAGAACCTCTCTTGACCTACTAACCACACCCTTTCTAATACAGCCCAGGATGCCATTGGCCTTCTTAGCCACAAGGGCACACTGCTGACTCATGGTCATCCTCCTGTCTACCATGACTCCCAGGTCCCTTTCACCTACACTGCTCTCCAGCAGGTCAGCCCCCAACCTGTACTGGTGCATGGCGTTTTTCTTCCCCAAATGCAAAACTCTACACTTGCTCTTGTTAAACTTCATCAGGTTTTTCCCCGCCCAAGTCTCCAGCCTGTCTAAGTCTCTCTGAATGGCAGCACAGCCTTCTGGTGTGTCAGCCACTCCTCCCAGCTTGGTGTCATCAGCAAACTTGCTGAGGGTACATTCTGTGCCCTCATCCAGGTCGTTGATGAAGATATTGAACAACACTGGTCCCAGTACCAACCCCTGAGGGACTCCACTAGTCACAGGCCTCCAACTAGATTCTGCCCCATTGACTACAACTCTCTGACTTCTTCCTTTCAACCAGTTCTTGATCCACCTCACTGCCTGATCACCAAACCCATACTTGATCAACTTATCTACAAGGATGCTGTGGGAGACGGTGTCAAATGCTTTACTGAAATCAAGATAGACCACATCTACCGCTCTACCATCATCTATCCACCTAGTAATTTCCTCATAGAAGGCTATGAGGTTAGTCAAACATGACTTACCCTTGGTAAAACCATGTTGACTGCTCTTGATGACCCCCATCTCCTTGATATGTCTAGAGATAGTGCCAAGGACCAGTTGTTCCATTACCTTTCCAGGGATGGAGGTGAGGCTGACCGGTCTATAGTTACCCGGGTCCTCCTTCTTGCCCTTCTTGTAGACTGGAGTGACGTTTGCTATCCTCCAGTCCTCAGGCACCTCTCCTGTTACCCATGACTTACTGAAGATGATGGAGAGTGGACTAGCAATGACCTCCGCCAGCTCCCTCAGCACTCTTGGATGCATTTCATCCGGACCCATCGATTTATGGATGTTCAGATTATGCAACTGATCCCTAACCCAATCCTCATCTACTATGTCCTCACCTATCTTGACTACTTCTGGGGTTATATGAATCCGGGGCTCATGGGAAAAGCCTGCAGGACTAAAGACAGAGGCAAAGAAGGCATTCAGCACCTCTGCCTTCTTCATATCCTCTGTCACCAGGGCACCCACCTCATTCAGCAGTGGGCCTATATTGCCTCTGGTATTAGCTTTGTTGGCTATGTATTTGAAAAAGCCCTTTCTACTATCCTTAACCCGACTTGCAAGGTTAAGTTCCAAGGAGGCCTTAGCTTTCCTAGTTGCCTCCCTACATTCCCTGACAACATTCCTATATTCCTCCCAAGTGACCAGTCCCTCCTTCCATGATCTATAGATTTTCCTCTTCCACTTGAGTTTCCCCAGCAGTTCCTTTTTTAACCACGCTGGTCTCCTAGCTCCCTTACTAGATTTTCTACCCATTGGGACACACTGATGCTGTGCTTGCAAGAAGTGGTCCTTGAATATTGTCCAGCTATCTTGAGCCCCTTTACCTTCTAGCACTCTGTCCCATGGGACTTCCCTTAACAATTGGTTGAGGAGGTCGAAGTTTGCTCTGTAGAAGTCCAGGGTTCTGGTCCTGCTGGAAATTCTGTTCCTCCCACACAGGATCCTGAACTCCACCATCTCATGGTCACTGCAGCCAAGGTTGCCATTGACCACCACTGCTTCAATAAGGCCCTCCTTGTTGGTGAGCACAAGATCCAGCAGCGCTCCTCTTCTAGTCGGCTTATCCACCATTTGCATTAAGAAGTTGTCATCAATGCATTGGAGGAACCTCCTAGACTGTGAAAGGCTGGCTGTATAAGTCTTCCAGCAGATATCGGGATAGTTAAAATCTCCCATGAGGACCAAGGACTGTAGTTGTGAGGCTGCTTTCAGCTGCCTGTAGAAAGCCTCATCAACTTCCTCATCTTGATCAGGAGGTCTGTAGTAGACCCCCACAACTGTGTCACCCATACTACCCTGTCCTTTAATTCTTACCCACAGAATTTCAACTTGCCCCTCATCAGCCCCTGTACAAAATTCAATACATTCTAGTTGCTCTCTCACATAAAGGGCAACTCCACCACCTCGCTTCACCGACCGATCTTTCCTAAAAAGCACATAGCCATCCATGGCCACATTCCAGTCGTGTGAGCTGTCCCACCATGTCTCTGTTATTGCTACCAGATCATAACCCTTAGACCGCACACAGACCTCTAACTCTTCCTGTTTATTCCCCATGCTGCGTGCATTGGTGTACAGGCATTTCAGGAAGCAAGTAGAGCACATCGGTGGGACTAAATCCTCCTTAGCCCATCCTCCTACAGGCCCCGGTATGTTCCTCTTGGGCTTGTCCCCAACAGACACAGTTTTCTCCCCTTCCCCCTTCATATCTAGTTTAAAGCTCTCTCAATGAGCCCTGCTAAGTCCTGCCCCAAAAGCCTTTTCCCCCTCTGGGACAAGTGCATCCCACCTGCCACTATCAGGCCAGGTGTCTCATAGAGCAGCCCATGATCAAAAAAGCCAAAGCCCTGCCTTTGGCACCAGTCTCTTAGCCATTCGTTCATCATTAAACTCTTCCTGCTTATCTCTCCACCCATTCTTGCAGGAGGTATGGAGGCAAACACGACTTGTGCTCCAGACCCCCTAACTAGCCGTCCCAGGGCCCTGAAGTCCCTCTTCATTGCCCTTACATTTCTTGTAGTAATTTCGTCACTGCCAACCTGAAAAATCAGCAGTGGGTAGTAATCAGATGGATTTACCATACTAGAGAGTTTCCTTTTAACATCTCTAATGCGAGCCCCAGGGAGGCAGCAGACCTCCCTGTGGGATGGGTCAGGTCTACAGATGGGCCCTTCTGTTCCCCTCAGAAGGGAGTCACCCACCACAATTACCCTCCTTTCCTTCTTAGTTGAAGAAGTCCTAAGTCGTGAAGCTGAGCGACAAGTCATAGGCGGTTCACTAGACAAATCTGTCACTCCAGCTTCATTTTCCTTTCCCTGAAGTTCCAAGACCTCGTACCTATTCTTCAAGGGCAATTCGGAGGATGGATGGAGTTGGGAGGGTTTTTTCTTGCCTCTCCGAGGACGGACCTCCCTCCATTCCTCCATGTTCCTAAAGTTCTCTCCTTCTGTCTGAGAACAGGAGGGGAGGGGATCCATCACTTGTTCTAGCATCTCTTCCTCCTGCCCTTGCCTCAGGGTTTGACTCCACCAATCTATTTCGTTCTCACATTCTCTGATAATTCTCAGTCTTTCAACCTCCTCTGTCAGTCTAACCACCTGCCTGAGGAGATCATCGATTTGCTCGCACCTCACACACGCGGTGCCACTGGCTCCCTCTGGCACCAGTGCCAGGCTCAGGCACTCGCTGCAGCCAGAGACCTGCACGGCTGCGTGCCTGCTCAGAACCTCCGTCTGAGTTCCCATATCCTTCTTCAATACAGTTTTAGGGCGTGTTGCCACCATGCTAGAGAAATTTACTGGTGTTCTCTGCTTCCTGCCTCCACTCACGCCGCTCTCCCCCTGCCCTCGCGCTCCCTGCCCTTGCGCCACTTCACTTCCTGTGACGGCCGCTGCCGCTCTGCGCTCTCACCGCTGCCGCGTGCTCAGATGCTAATACCTTCTTTAGTAGACTAAGTAATCCACAATAAATGCTGTTGGTTTGTGCTTCAATCAATAGACTAAAGGTTTTTGAGATTCTGTTCAAACATTGGCCTGTGATTCCCTACTTGAAATACTTTAATATGAGAAAGTCAGAAGAGGAAATGCAAATAAAAGAAAGCTTCTCCCCTTCATGTAGCCTGTATTGCTTGGCTAAACCCAGGAAAGGCCACCCCTGAGGATGTTTCCAGCCAGAGATACAGATTTTTTATTGTTGCTAGGTCCAGAAATTTGTTAACAATGTAGTTTCTTACAAAATCACTTTATTAAATAGTCTTCTGGTGATAAGAACATGCTGCACATTTGCTTTAATTTAAATTGAAGGATCCATCTCTCGGTTTTCTTTTCCTATTTGGAAAGGCATGGAGAAGCTTTTGCTTTGTGGGAAATGGATGCTAGATATCTAGGAATAGGAAAGGATTGAAAGATGGAGGGCTTTCCAAATGTAGGTAATTCACAATTATTTCCATTTAAGTTCCAGTATGAGCAAGAAGGTTCTTGTACCAAATCTGTCACTTCAATATATCTGCAGTGTTCAAGTTTACAATTGGATAAGATCACTATCATTTATCATATGAAAATTTTCTGCATTATTCTCTTCTGTGGCAGGGAGCAGTAGGAAAAGCAAGAATCTTAAATGTGTTAGTGTTATAAGAAGAAGAGTTGTAAAGGGAAGACTGAGTTTTATAGAAAAATAGAGAGATTTGTTGTCATACCACATTTTTGCAGCAGTATTAGATTATCTGAAAACAATACCAAACCCTTGTAGACTGTGCAGATGCAATTCATACAGAAGTTAGCTGAGCATCAGACATAGCTGAAATGCATTGAATGATAAGCTATATTTATTTTCCTGCCCACTAATGAGTAGGAATTGTAAGAAATTGAAAAAATGAGGAAATTGAATTATAGGAAAATGAGAAAAGATTGTGCAAGCATTGTGCACTATCAAGTGTGTGTGTCTTAAGCAGCCAGCCATGGTAGAATACATTATCTGAAGATGTTGCAAGCTTAATTTTATCATTTCCAGCCCAAGCAGAGGTAAGAAGTCTTGTAAATCTCAAAAGGAAACTTGTTTTCAGAAGTCTGTTGATTCACACTACCTAGCATAAACATTTCTTATAGCTTACATTCAGAAAAACAGGTTTTCATCTAAAATAACTTTGGATTATTTTTTAGCATAAAAGTATTTTCTTCTATGATAAGTACACTTGCAAAAATATTAACTGAAACAAATTGCTGGGCTTCATGTACCCACATAACATTCCAATCAACATAGATTAACGGAAAGCATCACACCTGGCTTTTCCTTTTACATGGTTGCAATGTGGAAGATAGGCAAATCTGCAGATAATTTCCTTATTTTCATGGCACTCAATATACTGTGCTCAGACTAGTCAAAATGAATCTTTTATCCTACAGGGAAATCTGGTGTCAGAACTTCTGTAACTTTAGCACAGCATATATTTGTTCTCTCAGATTAAATCCTGGGAACTGAGGATCAACAACATCCTCACTGTTATCTCTTCCACACACAGCATACATTTTTTTTCCTGATCCCAACATCTAATGTAAACCTATAGCAGCACGTTCTGGAAGTCTCCACAAAGATAGAAAATAAATTAAAAAAATACTAAAAAATAAATTAGTAAAACTCTACTGTTGATTTTTCTCTCTTTGGAAATAAAAACAAGGGAACAAATAAATAAAGAACAGATGTTAGCCACACTACTTCATATGCTACAAGAAAGCATTCAGATTTTTTAGTAATTATGGACAGAGCTGAACCTGAAAGGAATGATGCAGACATTCAACAGAAATGTGAGGCTCCGACAGAAACAAACCTGTGGTGTAGCCAAAAATGCAAGGCAAAGCCGTTTTGAAGAATGCATCTTAATTGTTAAAATTATTTTAGTACTGCATCCATTCTCTAGAGCTTCTGTAAGTTTCCTTTCCTGAACTCTCAGACCCATAATTATCTGTTTATTCATTAATATAATGTAAAAACCTCACTAAAACTTCTCACAAACGAGCCAGGCACAATCTCTTAGCATGCAGTATATCTATATGATAGGCTGCAGGAAGGTATAGGGTGCTAACTCAAGCCAGTTGGGAAAAGGCAGCCTGCTTTTTATTGAAGGTAGTAGATCATCAAGTTATTAATCTTATCTGTAGTGCCCTTTCTTGCCTTTAGGTTTCAGGAAAATGTAAATCAAAAGCTTCTTGAGTTATGCTTCCTGATGATTCACAAGATAATCTTGCAAACACAGCAGGGAAATATACGATTTGCAAATTGTTTAAATGTCATCTTCGCTATTACCTTAAATTATTGTTGCAGTAAATCTCATTTTACAATATTTCAGCTTGATTATATTTTAAAACTTTACCTTTCTCAAGGCAAATACTCTACTTTCTATTTGCATACTGTAGTGTGTTTTTTTTTTTAAATGCTTTTTATGTTTACTGAAGGATTCAATATTTTATTTTAAAACTACAAAAGGTTCATTTTTTACGTGAGCATCTATATGTATTTTAAACCATTTCTAAGTCCCTAAGTAATGAAATTTCTTACAGAGAATTATAGCAGGATTTGCCTGAAAATTAACATTTCCAAATTGCTTAAGATTTCAGGTTCTGAATAATTCTGGATTAAGCATATCATTTACCTGTGTATCTACAGAGTACTATATTCCTCTCCAATTCCTAAAAGCAAATAGTAATTTTATTAACTATTTCACACCTTGAGTTCTATTGTGAAATACCATATTTTGATTTATAGTAGAAAATACTGGAGAGATTATTTGCCCTGTGTTTAATTTTGCTCTGCAAAAATGCAGCCTAACTCTGTGAATAGGTACCTATATAATACTTCTTTCCAGACATACGTTGTACTTATGGAGATCAGCATCTGATAGTTCTGAAAACTGGAAAACCTAGGGAGCAATTTTAATAATTTTCTATATTAAATGTATGATACCTGGAAAGAACTGAACTTGTAAAAGGCTAAAACTGTCCTTAAACACCTCTGGATCGGCCTAAATTATAACAGCTTTAAAAGTGCATGCTTATTGAAACAGGTCCTTTCAATTAATTGGGTTTTTTGGTGGTGGTATTGGTTGTTTTATCTATCTATCTATCTATCTATCTACCTGTCATCTGTCTGTCTGTCTATCTATCTATCTATCTATCTATCTATCTATCTATCTATCTATCTATCTATCCTTAAGTTGATCTCTATAGAACCATCAGAAAGAACAGTGAAAAACAGTGAGACTTCTTGTGATATCAGAATACACTCACAATCTACATATACTGGACAGATGTATTTCCAATAATATTTTTAGTATTCTTAGGGATTTTAATAATTTGTATATCTTGTATATGTATTTAGTAATACTTAAATGTGACATTCAATGTCATATGCACTTCCAATCCTATTTTTTCTACCTTCCATTATAATTAAGATCAGAATCATACCTCAAGTGTAATTCATAATTCTGATCAATGAATACAAATTGTTAGTAGTTAACATTTAATAATTTAATATAATGTTGTCATTTCTCATTGGGTGTATTAAAAATAGTTTAATGCAATTATAACTATAGATTATACAATCTCTATTTTCTAATGAGCTTTCTTGTTCCTTTGTGACTAGATATTTTTCAATGTTTCCCCATGACAGCTGTAAACCTGGACAGTCAATTAAATAGAAAGAAATACTACATATAGTGAACTCAATGAGAAAAGAAAACAAAAACCTTAAAAACCTTTTCCAGTTCTTACCTAACTAATTTTTGCAATCTAATCAGCTGTTTCTGTGAAAACACATCTGAACTCCGTGGTATCTGGCTAAACCAGGGAACCACAAGATTTGCTGCAACTGCTCAACCCTGAAGGTAAGAGCTTGACTTGCAAAGTAGCCTTTCTATTCAGCTTCTGCTTACACATCTGGAGGCACAATTTTATGCCATCCCACATGCAAAAGCTTACAAAGAAATCTTTCAATTAGATAATCTTCTGTAGATGTATATAAAATGAGTAATTATTTGTAAATAAAAAAAAGGCAATCAGGAAAATAAAATGGTTATTAACAAAAAGACTTCCGATATCCTAAACAAACAAACAAAAAAAATCCCAACAAACATCAAAGATCATCAAAACACCAGGCACTGTATTTTTCATCAGATGGATGGTACTCTGTATTAAATGTGACATTGCTGAATTAAAAGACTACTTCATTGTATTTTGACCTTGATTCCCTTAAATGTTTTCTAGTACTCCTTATATGGAAACACCAGAATGTAGACCACTTCCAGAAAAGAAAAAAAAAAAGGAAAAAAAAAAGTGGGATATGCTGGGCATTCCTTTTTTATTTTAACCAGGATGATTAAAAGAATGTTTAAATGTATAGTATCAGGAGATGAAAAATTATGTTCTATTATAACAATTATTTTTCCAGTCCTTCTTTCAGCACAAAAAGCCTGCTACACTTCAGTCTTTCAGTTTCAGGGTTTTTTTTGTTTGGTTTTATTGTGGTTTTTTGTTGTTGTTTTCTTTTTTTCTCCTAAGCCTCAGCCCTCATATATGCATTGTAACGTGAAAGTATAATATTCAAATGCTTTTCGGTAGCACTTCATAGTCATAGTAGTCAATAAGAAACAAAAGATTACATGTTAGTTTAAGAGGGATAAATACTACTTATACTTTTAAATTGGAGAATTCTCCCATTTCCAAACAGAAGCACTTAACTGTAGAGAACTACAAGTGCAAAAATATCCAGTAAATTGTCCCCAAGCATCTTGTGGATGATGCCTTACACTTCAGAACTTCAAGTAATCTCCCAATAACTAAGAACTTAGCAGACAAACCAATGGGCTGCTCTGAAGGGGTTAGTGGAACTGATTTGTCATGCAACGATATGTTAGCTGCAGGCATCTCAAAATATCTGGCACTCAGTCAAAAGCACTTTGAACTCCAAGATCTATTATCACTTTTGCAAGTAGAAACTTTGGGGAGTGATGTCTTAGAACAAGAAAAATCTGAGTTTCATTGCAGAGATGTCATTTCTAATGGAATGTTTCAGATGTAAGACTGATGCTGGAAAATTCATTTCTATGAATAATATTCAAGCCTATAGAACAAACTACTATACTAGAGACTGTGACATAACCTGGATAACTTGTTACAAGAGTAAGAAATGCATTAGAGCAATTATATAATCTGAAGAAAGTCCTCAGAGTGGAATTTGCCTGCATATATGAAAGCTGATGAGCTCTGGGACTAACCACGTGTTATTTGACATCACTCCCAATAACTACAAAAGTGGAAACATGAACCTCACTTATAAAAATAAAATAAAACCAAACTACAGGCCAGTCAGCCTCAGTTTTGTGCCTGGTAAGATAATGGAGTAGAGCCTCCTGAAGGCTCTGCTGAGGCAGCCAGAAAATGGGGAGGTGGTTAGTGGCGACCAACATGGCTTTACTAAGGGCAAATTGTGCCTAGCAAATTTAGTGGCCTTCTGTAATGGGGCTACAACTTTGGTGGGTAAGGGAAGAGGAACTGATGTTATTTACCTGGACTTGTGCAAAGTATTTGACACTATTCTGTGCATCATCCTTGTCTCTGAACTGGAGAAACACAGACTTGATGGAGAGATCACTTGATGGATAAGGAATTAGCTAGATGGATACACCCAAATAGTGGTCAACAGCTCAATATCCAAGTGGAGATTAGTACAAGTGGCATTCCTCATAGTCAGTATTGGGACTAGTGTTGTTTAACATCTTTGTGGCACCAGGTTTGCTGATGACATCAAGCTGTGTAGTGTGATCAACACTCTGGAGAAAAGAGATACCATGCAGAGGGACCTTGACAGGCTTGAAAAGTGGGCTTGTGCAAACTGCATGAACTTCAACAAGGTCAAGTGCAAGGTCCTGCACTTGGGTTGGGGCAATCCCAAGCACACATGCAAACTGGGCAGAGAATGGATTGAGAACAGCCCTGAGACTTGGGGGTGCTGGTGGATGAGAAATTCAATGCAAGCCAGCAATGTGAACTTGTAGCCCAGAAAGCCAATCGTGTCCCAGACTGCATCAAAATAAGTGTGGACACTAGGTTAAGGGAAGTGATTCACCCCCTCTACTCTACCCACATGAGACTCCACCTAGAGTATTGTGCCCAGTTCTGGAGCCCACCTCACAAGAAGGACATTATACTCTTGGATCAAGTCCAGAGGGATGATGAAGATGACCATTAAGATGACCAGAGGGATTCTTATGGTTTAAGGGGGCCCTGGCTAGTTTTATGATATCACTACAAGAACCTAGAGAGTGTTTAGGAACCTGAGGATCCAGGAGGATGAACAGAGAGAGGTCAGCTCCTATTTCCTGCTATGCCCCATAAAGCCAGGAGGACAGGAAGTCCATCCCCTTCCTGCTTCCATCTTCCTTGCTGCTTTGGTGCCCTCAGAGATCTTTGGAGAGAGATTCTTGCTCTTTATTTTCAGCTCATCTTTTGCTCTGCAGAATCCCACTCCATCAGGTGCTGGAAAGAACCATGGATCCATTTGTGAAGGACCTTTGGACAGGTATATCAGTGATCTTTGTAATCAAATTTGTATATAGTTGTAGACATTTTAATTATCCCCCATGTTACTATCCTTTCCCTGTTCTTTTAAACCTGTTCTAGCTTTAACTTCCAACTTTTAAGTGTCTCTTCCTTACTGCCCTTTGATGTTCCCCTGGGAGGCTGCAAGTAATGAATTGAGAGCAATCCTGTTCTCTGGGTTCCGGTTTGCCCTAAGCACTAAACTAAGACTGTGCTGGAGCACCTCTCCTATGAAGACAGGTGGAGGAAGTTAAGGCTGTTCAACCTGCAGAAAAGAAGGCTCCAGGGAAATGCTAAAGCAGCCTTTAAGTACCTGAAGGAGGCTTACAGGGAAGCTGGAGAGAGACTTTTTATAAGGGCTTCTAGTGAGCAAATAAGGAGGAATGGTTTCAAATTGAAAAAGAGTACATTTAGGCTAGACATTAGGAAGAAATTTTTTAGTGTGAGGGTGGTGAGACACTAGAAAAGGTAACAAGGGATGTTGCGGATAACCCTCCTTGGAAATGTTCAAGGCCAGGTTGGATGGGGTTTTGAGCAACTTGACCTAGTAGGGGACTTGGAATTGGATGATCTTTAAGGTCTCTTCCAAAAGAAACCAATATAAGATTATGATTTCTTCTCAGCATGCCCATTGTGAATGTGGATTACGTGAAAGAAGACACAAAAGCCAATGGGTTGCAAGCAACTGTAATTTTTCTTTCTCATGGGTACTGGCCTAGAGCTGGCTGAGCATCAAGAAATGTATCCAGCATTTTTAATTTAAAAATCAATTTATTTTGGTTCTGTCATCTGACTATGAAATTAGTGCAAATGCATTTTACTTGTGTGCACGAGCAACAAACGTTAGGCTACAGAAAGACTATCAAGGGTGGCCAGACTAGTAAACTATAAACCAGAAACTGTAATACAGTTGCTATATTTTATTGAGGGACTCCTTAAAACCTTTGCCAAACTTGTGGGATAGGATGATTCAAATGGAAAAATCATTTAGATAGGAATTTATACTATAGACCTGTCAGTCTCACCTCTGTGCCTGTGAAAATAATGGAACAGATTGTCCTAGAAACTATGTTAAGGCTCATGGAGAGACAGGAAGGTGATTTGAGACAGCCAGCGTGGCTTCACTAAGGGCAAGTTCTGCCTGACCAACCTCATGACCTTCTATGATGGAGTGACTACATCTGTAAAAAAGGTAAAAATGAGGGATGAAGTACAGACTGAGGATGAAGGGATTGAGAGTAGCCCTGTAGAGAAGAACCTGGAGGTACTGGTAGATTAAAAGCTGGACCTGAACTGGCATTGTGTACCAGCAAACCAGAAAGCCAACCATATCCTGGGCTGCATAAAAGAAGCATGGCCAGCAGGTTAAGCAAGATCATTCTGCCTCTCTACTCGGTGCTTGTGAGACCCCACCTGGAGTACTGTGCCCAGTTCTGGAGTCCACACCACAAGAAGGATATGGAGCTGTTGGAAGTGAGTCCAGAGGAAGGCAAAAAAGATGAACAAAATGCTGGAGCACCTCTGCAATGAAGACAGCAGATAGAGTTGGAGTTGTTCAACCTGGGGAAGAGAAGGGTCCACAGAGATTTTATTGCTGTCTTTCACTACTTAACAGGTACCTACAAGAAAAATGGAGACAAAGTTTTGGAACTAGATAATCTTTAAGGACTCTTCCAGACCAAACTATTCCATGTTTCTATGATTCTATGAAATCTGTAAGCAGCACAAATCGTGTTCATAAGTTGTAGATCATTGAACTACCACAGGCAAACCTGGGTGTAAAGTAGCCCTGGATTAGTTATTACTAGGGTTATTATTATATTAGTTATTATTAGCTATGTTATTCGTGATACCTGTGATGATCACACAGTATCTTCCATATCTGAGATCCTGTGATACAAAGCTGGAAATTGATTGGTTTCAATCTCTACCAGGAAAATCTTCACCTCCTAATTGAATAGATAAAGATAATTCCATCTGTAAGATTCTGCAGCTATCTGACAAAATTTAACAAATCTTTGAAAAGATAGATACAAATAGAAAATTGTACATGCTCCAGAAAGCAGAAATGGAAGGGGAAAAAAGAGGGGCATGCAGATATGACAACTGGTGAACCCCAGTTGATTTTGGATTGACAACTGTAGAGAAACTGGAATAGAAAGAAGTATTTGGCAGCTATGCAGAAATACCGAAGCTTCTGTGCCATTACCTGCATAAGGTAATTTTCAGGCTTCTGCGGAGAAAACAACCAATAATCCATAACAGAGGGGATCATAGAATCATAGAATCCTAGGGGTTGGAAGAGACCTCAAAAGATCATCTAGTCCAACCCCCCTGCCAGAGCAGGGTCATCTAGAGCACATCACACAGGAACACATCCAGGTGGGTTTTGAATGTCACCAGAGAAGGAGATTCCACAACCTCTCTGGGCAGCCTGTTCCAGTGCTCTGTCACTCTCACAGTAAAAAAAATTTTTCGAATATTCACCTTGAACCTCCTGTGCTCCAATTTGATCCCATTACCCCTTGTCCTATCACTGGTCAACAGTGAGAAAAGCCTAACTCCATCTCCCTGACACTGACCCCTTACATATTTGTAAACATTGATGAGGTCACCCCTCAGTCTCCTTTTCTCCAAACTAAAGAGACCCAGCTCCCTCAGCCTTTCCTCATAAGGGAGATGATCCACTCTCTTAATCATCTTTGTGGCTCTGCACTGGACTCTTTCCAGCAGTTCCCTGTCCTTCTTGAACTGAGGGGCCCAGAACTGGACACAATACTCCAGATGCGGCCTCACCAATGCAGAATAGAGGGGGAAGAGAACCTCTCTTGACCGACTAACCACACTCTTTCTAATGCACCCCAGGATGCCATTGGCCTTCTTAGCCACAAGGGCACATTGCTGGCTCATGGTCATCCTCCTGTCTACCAGGACCCCCAGGTCTCTTTCTCCTACACTACTCTCCAGCAGGTCAGCCCCCAACCTATACTGGGACATCGTGTTGTTCTTCCCCAAATGCAAAACTCTACACTTGCCCTTGTTGAATTTCATCAGATTTCTCCCCGCGCAACTGTCCAGCCTGTCCAAGTCCCTCTGAATGGCAGCACAGCCCTCCAGTGTGTCAGCCACTCCTCCCAGCTTTGTGTCATCAGCAAACTTGCTGAGAGTACATTCTATACCCTCATCCAGGTCGTTGATGAAGATGTTGAACAACACCGGTCCCAGTACCGACCCCTGAGGGACTCCACTAGTCACACACCTCCAACCAGATTCCGCCCCATTGACTACAACTCTCTGCCTCCTTCCTTTCAACCAGTTCTTGATCCACCTCACTACCTGATCACCAAACCCACAGACTTTCAACTTGCTCCTCATCAGCCCCTGCACAAAAACTCAATACATTCTAGCTGCTGTCTCACATAAAGAGCAACTCCACTGCCTCGCTTCCCCACCCTATCTTTCCTAAAAAGCACATAACCATCCATGGCCACATTCCAGTCATGTGACCTCTCTCCCCTTCCATGATCCATATACCTTGAAGAGTCTGGCTGACTACCAGGGGTGCAGCTTTTTAAGCGCAGAGTCATTTTATCTCAATGTGTATTTTGAGCTATAGAATGGAGACAAAGGAAAGGATCACATTTTTGTAAAGGATAAATAGCACAATGTTGTTAATAAGATAGAAATTATTGAAACTATATTTCCCAAGGAGTGAGCTATTTTAAGTTACTAGCAACTAGTTTGTTCATTTTTATCCTGAGGCAAAGCTGAAAATGAGTAACTATCTAATGACATTGCTTGCCGTAGTAGTGGTTGCTTCCATAGGTGCTACTGTGAAGACTTAATAAATAGTTTGCTGTTACATTATTTCATATTTTAAGAGGCTGGGCTAGAAGCATAAGAGTGGTGCAGTCATTAGGAACCAACTGATTATTTTTAATAGCATTTACGACTTGATTTTCTAGCATTAAGAAGAGAGAATACTTTCCGTTTGACAAATCATTATTAAGTACTGTAGTTTCAACTTTCTTGCTGCTACTCGACATTCTGTTCTCTTTCCTTTATATTTGCATTTTGTGTTTAGACCAGTAAAATTATCCATACTATTTTGGCAAACCAATTTGTGAAACTATGAACTGAGTGGGAATAAGTGTGTTGAAAGAGAAGGGTACCAGTAATTTGTAGATAAAGTAGTTAATTTAGTTATACTTAATTATCTGCCTACACTTCTGTGATAAAAATAAATATCATCATGATATATAGCAATATTACAAATGAGGCACCCGTTCCCTAACAGTGAAATAAAATAATGTGTTCTGAGAGTATTATTTTTTTTGTCTTTTATTAGTCATGGTTTAAACTAATCTGCAATACAATTGTAGTTACTTGTTGAGGCTTTAATCAGCATTTAATATTTAAACATTTCATATTATATTACACTTAGAAAATCACTGATACCCCATTTTACAGATATTATTTATTTTAAGTGAATGCCTATACACTTAATGCTAAACAAGGCAGCAAACAGCAAAAATTTATAATTAAAATAATGGTATTGGAAATAGGTATTCATCAGCAAAGGACAATGTAGAAGAGCACCATGTAGTTTTGACAGTCTTTTTCATTTGTTTCCAAACTGATCACGCCAACAATAGTTTTGTCTGTTGAAGGAAAACATAGAATCATAGAACTGTTCAGGTTGGAAAAGACCCTTGGGATCAGCGAGTCCAACCATCATCCCTACTCTACAAAGTTCTCCCCTAAACCATATCCACCAACACCACATCCAAATTATCCTTAAACACACCCAGGGATGGTGACTCAACGACCTCCCTGGGCAGCTTATTCACTCTTTCTGTGAATTTTTTTTCCTAATGTGCGGTCTAAACCTACCCTGTTGCTGCTTGATGCCATTCCCTCTTGTTTAAGAGACCAGCACCAACCTCTCTACAATGTCCTTTCAGCTAGTTGTAGAGACTGATGAGGTCTCCCCTCAGCCTCCCTTTCTCAAATTAAACATTCCCAGCTCCTTCAAGCATTCTTCATAAGATTTTTTCTGTAGGCCCTTCACCAGCTTCATTGTCCTCCTCTGTACTTGCTCCAGCACCTCGATATCTCTCTTGAATTAAGGTGCCCAAGACTGGACACAATACTCCAGGTGTGGCCTCACCAGTGCTGAGTACAGGGGGATCAATCACCTCTCTGCTTCTGCTGGCCACACTATTTCTAAGACAAGCCAGGATGGCATTGGCTTTCTTGGCCACCTGGGCACACTGCTGGCTCATATTCAGCCACTTGTCAATTAGAACCTCCAGGTACTTTTCTGCCAGACACTTTCCAGCCACACTTCCCCAAACCTGTAGCATTGCATGGGGTTGTTGTGGCTCAAGAGCAGGACCCAGCACTTGGCCTTGTTGAAGCCGAGACCATTAACATTAGTCCAATGATGTAATCTATCCAAGTCTCTCTGTAGAGCCTCCCTATCCTCATGCAGATCAACACTCCTGCCTCGCTTGGTGTCATCTGCAAACCTACTAATGATATGCTCTATGTCCTTATCAAGATAGCAATCAATAAAGATGTTAAACAGAAATGGTCCCAACACTGAGCCCTGAGGAACACCACTTGTGACCGGTTGCCAGCTGGATTTGACTCCATTGACCACCACTCTTTGGGCCTGACTATCCAGCCAGTGCTTGATTCAACAGATCGAGTTCTCATCCAGGCCATGAGCAGCCAGTTTCTTTATGAGAGTTCTATGGGGAACCATGTCAAATGCTTTTTGGCATTGGTCATGAGGTCCAGATGGCCAATATCCACAGCCTTTTCCTGATCCATTAGTCAGATCATCAGGTTATAAAAGGAAATCAGGTTCGTCAGGCAAAACCTGCTTTTCATAAACTCACACTGACTGGCCCTGATCCCCTGGTTATCCTCTATATGTCTTCTAATAACACTCAAGATGATGTGCTCTGTGACCTTCCCTGGTACCGAGGTCAGGCTGACAGGTATATAGTTTCCTGGATCCTTCTTTCTGCCTTTCTTATGGATGGGTGTTACATTTGCTACCCTCCAGTCCATTGGGACCTCCCCAGTTAGCCAGGATTACAAGTAAATAATGGAAAGTGGCCTGGTGATCACGTCTGCCAACTCTTTCAGCACCCTAGGATATAACCCATCCAGTCTCATAGACCTGTGTGTGTCTAAGTGATGTAGAAGTTCTCTGACCGCTTCATCTTTAATTGTAATGACCTCATTCTGCATCCCCTCCCTGTCTTCTAGCTCATGTGATTGGGTATCCATGGAACAGCTAGTCCTACTGCTAAAGACAGGCAAAGTAGGTGTTGAGCACCTCATCTTTTTCCTCGTGCTTTGTCACAAAGATTCCCTCTGCATCCAGTAAAGGATGGAGATTTTCCCTAGTCCCCTTTTTGTTGTTAATGAACTTACAGGAACACTTTTTGTTATCCCTAATAGCTGTAGCTAATTTGAGGTCTAGCTGCACTTTGACTCTCCTGATTTGTGCCCTGCATAGGTTCACTTCACCTTTATAGACTTCATGAATGACCTGTCTCCTCTTCCAAAGGTCACAGACTCTCTTTTTTGTTCTTAAGGTCCAGCCAAAGGTCCTTATTTAGCCAGACTGGTCTCTTACCCCTCTTACTGTTTTTTCAGCATATGGGGACAGCCTGATTCTGTGCCTTTAAGACTTCTTTCCTGAAGTATGTCCAGCTTTCCTGGACTCCATTATCCTTCAAGGCAGCCTCCCAAGGGACTTTGTCAATCCCGCTTCTGAACAGGTCGGAGTTTGCCCTCTGGAAGTCTAAGGTGGCAGTTTTACTAACCCATCCCCTTGTTTCTTCAGGGATCAAAAACTCAATCATCTTATGATTACTGTGCCCTAGATGGCCTCCAACTTTTACTTCCTCCACAAGATCTTCCCTGTTCACAAGAAGCAGGTCCAGGAGGGCACCCTCCCTGGTCAGTTCATGTATCACCTGTGTGAGGAAGTTATCTTCCAGACATTCCAGGAGCCTCTTGGAATGTTCCCTCTCTGCTGTGTTGTATACCCAGCAGATGTCTGGGAGGTTAAAGTCCCCCACAAGAACAACAGCAAGTGACTGGGAGATTTCTCCCAAATGCTTATAGGAAGCTTCATCCATCACACTGCTTTGGTTGGGAGGTCTATAGCAGACTCCCACAGCGATATCAGCTTTATTGGCCCTTAACCTAATCCAAACACTCTCAACTTCATCATGACTATACTTGATTTCCATGCTTTCATAGCTTTCTCTAACATACAGGGCCACTCCATCCACTCTCCTTCCCTTTCTATCCTTCCTGAAGAGCTTGTAGCCATCGATTGTGGCACTCCAGATGTGTGATACATCTCACCACGTTTCTGTGATAGCCACTATGTCATAGTTTTCCTGGTGTATCTTGGCTTCAAGCTCCCCCTGTTTGTTGCTCATACTGTGTGCATTGGTATAGAGGCACTTCAGATGAGCTAATGATTCCAAAACCTTTTTTCCGCTGTGGGCCCTGTTTCCTATCAGACCCTTCCCAGGTGCTTCCATGATTTCTAAACATCTAGCCTTTCTCGCAGATGAAACAACTAAGTAAGAATCCTCCCTAGTCCACCATCCTTCAAGCCCTGGCATGTTTCTCTTGGGCTTGTCCCTAACAGGCTCAGTTATCTCCCCTTTATATCTAGTTTAAAGCCCTGTCAATGAGCCCTGCTAACTCCTGCCCCAACAGCCTTTTGCCCCTCTGAGCCAGGTGCATCCCACCTGCCACCAGCAGGCCAGGCGTCTCATGTAGCAGCCGATGGTTGAAAAACCCAAAGCCCTGCCTATGGCACCAGTCACGTAGCCATGCATTGATCTGCAGCCTCCTGTTCATCTCTGCATCCTTTCCTGCAACATGTATGGAGGCAAACACTGCTTGTGCTCCAGACCCGCTAACCAGCTGTCCCAGGGCCCTCAAGTCTCTCTTCATTGTCCTTAGACTCCTTGTCCAATATGTTTTATCACAGCCTCTTGCAGAAACATGGTTTTATATATGTGTGTTGATATATGTGTATAGTTTCCAACCAGTGTTTCTATTTTTTGCTCTTTATGCCTCCTCAAGGTTCTTTATATCCAACGGGGCAGAGAACAATATTACCAGATTGAAATCCCAGAGAGACTAGGAAATAGAAATTATAAGTAGCATAGCAAAAAATTAATGAACAATGAATTGGCTAGTATTTGTGTGCATAAAAAAATGACATTTTTGCTACTCTTTTCACATACAACAGATTATTTCAGTTGGCTTACATAAAATTTGTTAATAGGAAATTGAGCTAACAATGTTCAATATACTGGTCATATCAAAGGGTATGCCTAGCTGTCCTTATTTCCCTGTAATTAAAGCAATCACTATCAGAGAAACATATGAACTGCTAAGCTGATAATAGGCAAGCTAACATTTAGACCCTTTTCTTAAGGTGGGCTGTACTTCAGGAATGGCTTTCTTGGAAACAGCTTTTGAATCCAGGAAGTCAATGATTAAACTGCTCATGACAGTTTTTCCCTCTACTCGGCAGCTAAAAGGAGGAACATCTTTTCTCTCATTCTTGCAGACACCAATTCTCAAATTCTACTGCCATATGTGCTGGTAACTCTTTTTTATTTTCATTTTGCATAATCATGCAGTTTCACTAAGGGAAATCTGCCATCTGCCTAGCTCTTTGGTTTGTATCCTATTGTTTCACATTGAAGGGTCTGGCTTAATTTTGATATGTTGACATTAGTCCATATTTGGAGGCTTGGAAGAGGTTACTTTAGTCACCAGGGGAAACTGTACATGATTCTTTTGAGTTTGCTGGTCTTATGGGCTTGAAAACTAGTCTAAGATTTGGGTTTCTGGTACACATGGGTTTTTTAATCCACCATAGTTCATGACCATAGTAAACAAGCACCTCTCTACTACATACAGAAGCCTAGGAATTTATTTAACTGTCACACCGGCAGTTAGAAGAGACAGAATTATATTTAGAAGAACATAATTTTTCATATAAAATTGTGTAAGGAATATCTGCATTTGATAGATTTGATAGTAACACCTCTACTTTCAATTATTACTGGAATATGAATATTCTTTAGAGTCTTCATTTAATTTGTCCCTCAAAACACTCTTAACTTCAGAAACTGTTTTCTGCCTCATAATATCATGTCAGAAAAAGCTTAACTCCTGGTTAGTATATTAGTGAGTCCTGAGGTCAAATATGCCACAGGTTTGTGTACTACACCTCATTATCCTATTTGTTGGCTTAGGAAGCAAACCTCTTCAAAACAAGCCACTGAATATAAGTGCATTCTGCCACTTGTATATTCATCCACATTGGTGGATAGAAGTGGGAGCTGAAGAGATTAATTCTACAGATACATTAGTCTGTTCCGTGGCAGTATGTATCGTCTGGGGAATATAGGCTGTGCAAGACATAGCACAGAGGAAATTTTAAGGTAGTTTAGCTGCTCCTGGGCTAGCGTGAAGGTAAGAAAGTGAGTATTTCCCATTGCCTCAGCGTGACATTCTTGCAGTTGAGGAATTTGGATGGTAGACTTTTCCCCCTTTTATGACATATTTATTTTGAACCAGCTTTTTCTTTCATACTGAAGATAATCTAGGCTGGTCATATTACCTTATTGCGAGTGAAATAGAGTACTAGAATACTCAGGCTCTTTAGAGGAGACTCAGCTACTCTTTGGATTAGCAGAAAATGCTTTAAGAACTTTTTAGAATGAAGAAGATTTATTAGATTGCAGAGATATGAAAATCTGTGACTAAAGAGACAATTCCTTGCAGCCTCTATCTTTTTCATATTCATTTAATTAAGCTTACAAATAGATGGATATCGGACACATTGTTACATCATGGCTGTCAGGTACAGTATCAGTTTATTTAATTCAATAAACATCTGTCTTAGTGATAGCTAGAGCTCTTTCACTGTATTAGTAGCTGTGAGGAAAGTTCCATTTTCTCTCCCCCCACATAAGACTAAACAAAATGTCTTTCAAGCCAGTAAAACAAGAGTGGTGTCTTTTTACTGATTTAGCCAAGGATGGACTGGAACAGGCCCCCTGTTCTACCAGAGAAGTTCAAAACAAGAAAAGAGCATAAGGGTTATGATAACTGGCAGCCAAATGAACAAAAGGTTAAAGACTGCCTCTGAAAGAGTACGTACTTGGCCAATGCTAATTGGCTAATTTGAACAGTGGTGCCTAATTTGAACGGTGACATCTGATCTACAAAAGTAGGGCAAGTTTTGCAGGCTGCTGCATTCTGCCTGGGGAACGCCGACCGGGAGGAGACCCTGCTGCAGTACCAGAAGCCGCCTGGATTACCGGCATCGCTGCTTTGGGGAAGCAGAGAGGGAAGGGGGGGCTGCCCCACAACCGCTCCCCGAGGGTCGCCACTCGTCTGAACCTACCTGGCTCAAACCTGCACGAACCTACTACCGGAGCCAAACCGGGGCGGGAGCCGGCTGCAGCTCACAGAGGAGCCCGCCTGCCTGCCGTGATGCTGCAGGGGGGGTCGCCCCTGCTGCAGGGAAGCCTGTCGCCCAGGAACCTACTACAGATCCCTGCCAGACGGAAAAGAAGCCGCATCCCAGGAGTCACGCACCAAGGGGAGGGTAAACAAAGCCACACACACTCTTCTCTAATATCCTTTCTGGGCTCAACTCCTACCTTTTTTACTCCATTGATTTTACACCTCTCCCTAGGATTGTACAGTTAATAAGGGCATAGTACTGTTTAATTATTTCTCTGATATATCCCTAGCCTACCTCTCCCAAACCTTGGTCCCTCAGTTTGTGTTAACCCTTAATAAACCAGTTAATTAATAAAATAAACACTGGTCTCAATAACAATTTGTGGGAGTGGTGAGGGTGGTGTTTCTAGTCTCTGTTCTAAGTTTCGGTCCAGCAGCTGTCGATCCTCCGTGCGAGTCAAGAACTGTGTGTGCCCTCAGTCCCTTTCAAAAACCCTCTCTGTAGGAGAGGAACAGAGGAATGTCACGGAACTATCCAGGCCTCTGGAGGTCTGTTACTAATACCGTCGGACCGTGACAGGAGCATTAAATAATTATCAGTAGTCTAATTGTAAAAAACTTTCTATGGGCAGCAATGTCTGCTCTGAACATACAATTTGCTACATGGTAAAAGAGTTTACCTTCTTGCTGATCAGTCATAAGTGAGGCAAAATCCATTAAAAAAAATTGCCAAAGTCTTGTGTAACTCATTTATGAGATTTGAAAAATTAGTAGAGAAGACCTTTCTCAGGATAATGCACAAATCCTAACACAATACAAAAACATACCATGTTTATTTAACTGGGAAACCCACCGTTTACACAGATATTATTTCTCTGAGTTTTAAATTGAGCCATGGAAATAACTTCTAGCTATGTTTTACACCCTTAACTGGACAAGACATCTCCCAATTAAGTAAGAAATTATTGGTCTCCAGTGAAGAGGTTCTGAGGTTCAGTAAAGTGTCAGGCAAACATGAGTTGCAAACTTATCGTGTCCATGTCTCACACATACATGGGCATAAAAATCTCCTGGTCTTACAAATACAGCTCTATTTTGCAGGCCTTTATCCTTATGTGCTTGGAGAACCACCTTAGTAATTTTTCATACTGTAAGCAGCTACAGAATAAGGAGTTTCATACCAGACAAATGTTAAAAATTATAGGTCTCCTACATGAATGTCAACTGAGTGAACAATAACTGCCTTGATGTGCCAAGGATGGGCTTGGAGTTCAGTAATTTCAGATCTCCAAGCACTAAGCAAATTGCTCACCTGTAAACAACAACAGGTTCCCAGTGGGATCTTGTGATGTATGTAGGTGCCTTAACTCCACTAACACTGTACTTAAGAATTAGAGACCTTCATGGTTTGAAATTTTATGAGCGCCTACATACTTTTTAAAATCTGCACCAAATAGTTCAGGGTCTAGCTTTTCACAGTCTCCTCAGAACACTCATGACTAGGACTTCCAAGGATAAATTTAACATGTATTTATTCAGCACTTACTGAGAGAAGATGATCCAGCAGTTACTTATTCAGCTTAAGACACTTTCCTGTACAGCCATTCAAAATGGAAAATAATCCTGGCATAACCCTTGTGAATTTTTTTCTCAGTCTGCAGGTCTGTAGCATTCTTCCCTGACAAATAGTGATACCTTAGTCCCCAGTGGTGCACAAGATGTTGTATGTAAGAAGTTCTCAGAAAAGCCTTTAGAAATGGACCGTTTTCTTCTGCAGGGTATCATGTTCTACAATTCTGATCAGTTCAAAGTGAAACACTGGAGGAAGCAGAAGTCTGTGAGACTCCTTGACTCTTGAGTAATCGCGAAGAGCCACTGATACCAAGAATAAATCACAAAAAGGAAAATAATTTGAGCACAGGAATGGAGCTATAAAAACCTCACTAGGTTTCACTGAAACACAGAGGACAACTGGAGAAGGTTTAACCAGCACCCAATTTTTGAGTACAGAACTACAAAATAAGTGAGTTATTGCAGTTTTAAAAAGCTGCAAAATATCAATCTTAATCTACTGTTAGTGGGCTTCTAAAACATACAAATGGCAGTAAAATATGTTAGTGTAACACTACTTAAAAATAATAAAACAAAAATGAAAACCAAGCCAAATCAAACAATAAAACAAACCAACCAACCAACCAAAAAACCAAAACAAAACCAAAAGCAAGCCAAAAGACCTGAGCCATGCAAATTTTTTCAGAGACTGTTTGGGGCTGTTTACTCCAGCATACCATCCATGCCATTGCATTTAAAAGGCTTAGGGCACATAAATAGAGACCAAAAAAAATCACAGAATTACCGAATAACAGAATGTTAGGGGTTGGAAGGGACCTCTGTAGATTATTGAACCCAACCCCCCTGCCAGAGCAGGACAACCTAGGGCGGGTCATACAGAAATTCATCCAGATGAGTCTTGAGAGTCTCCAGAGAAGGAGGCTCCACATCCTCTCTAGGTAGCCTGTTCCAGTGCTCTGTAACCTGTGCAGCAAAGAAGTTTTTCCTCATGTTGCGGTGGAATTTCCTGTGTTCTAATTTCTGTCTGTTGCCCCTCATCCTATTACAGGGCATGACTGAAAAGTGATTGACCGCTCCTTCTTGACTCCCACCCTTCAGATACTTGTAAACATTAATAAGATCTCCTCTCATTGTTCTCTTTTAGAATAAACAGCCCCAGCTTTCAGCCTTTCCTCATATGACAGGTGTTCCAATCCCTTAATCATCCTCATAACCTTCTGTTGGACTCTCTCAAGTAGATCTCTGTCTCTTTTGAACTGGGGAGCCAAGAACTGGACACAATACTCCAGATGTGGTCTCACTAGGGCAGAGAAGAGGGGGAGGAGAACCTCCCTTGACCTTCTGGACGTATTCTTCCTAAAGAACTCCAGGATACCATTAGCCTTCTTGGCCAGAAGGACACATTACTGTCCCATGGATAACTTGTTGTCCACCAGGACTCCAAGATCCTTGTCCATGGAACTGCTTTCTAGTAGGTCAGCTCCTGATCTGTACTTGTGCATGGTGTTATTCCTTCTCAGGTGCAGGACTTTCTATTTGCTCTTGTTAAACCTCATTAAGTTCCTCTTTGCCCAGCTCTCCAACCTGTCTAGGTCTCTCTGAATGGCCACACAACCTCCTGGTGAATCAGCTAATCCTCCCAGTTTTGTATCATCAGCAAACTTGCTGAGGATACACCTTGTCTCCTTGTCCAGGTTGTTGATGAAGATGTTGAACAGGACTGGACCCAGCACTGATCACCAGTGAACCCCACTATCTCCAGGTCTCCAGCTGGACTCTACTCCATTGGTCATGACTCTTTGGGCTCTATAGTGTAGCCAGTTCTCAGTCCATCTCACTGTCCACTCTTCTACCCAACACCTCCTGAGCTTGCTCATGAGGATGTTATGGGAGATAGTGTCAGAGCCTTGCTAAGGTGAAGGTAGACTACATCCACTGGTCTCCCTGCATCTATCCATTCAGTCACAACATCATAGAAGGCTATTGGATTATTCAAACATGATTTCCCCTTGGTGAATCCATCTTGGCTACTCCTGATAACCTTCCTCTCTTCCATGTGCTTAGACATGACCCCTAGATTGAGCTGCTTCATCATTTTTCCAGGGATGGACATGAGGCTGACTGATCTGCATCTTCCTGGATCATCTTTCTTGCCCTTTTTGAAGACTGAAGTGACACTGGCTTTCCTCCAGTCCTCAGGCACCTCTCTTATTTTCCATGATGTTTTAAAAATGATGGAGAGTGGTAAAGCAACAACATCAACCAGGTCTCTCAACACTCATGGGTGCATCCCATAAGGGCCTGTTGATTTGTATATATTCAATTTACCCAGCTAAACTCTAACCCAATCCTTATTGACCAGTGGAGTGTCATCCTTCTTCCAGGCTTCTTTCTTACATCCAGGGTCTGGTATTTACAAGGACTGGTTGTAGGAGTAAAGACTGAAGCAAAGAAGGTATTCAGTAACTGCCTTGTCTGCATCCTGTTACCAGGGCTCCCACCTTATTCAGTAGTGGGCCCCCACCTGAGTTACTGTGGTTTATCTATCTATACAGATCCTCAGAATTGGTACCCTATAAGGTGGGGGAGAGGGAGCTGGGGGACAGAGGTGGGGAAGGAAGGGATACACAACTTAAAAATTAATGTAAGTTTTCACAATGTCTGATTTTAAGTCCTTCTGCTTCTTAGAGTTTCCTAAGTTATTGCAGGTAAAGTAAGTATGAAATTACTACCTGGCTGTTTGAGTATAAAACATGTAAGTTAACCATATAAGAGCATAAAGAAAGAGGATAAAAATAGAAAGAAAAGAAAACAAACAAACAAACAGGGAAACAAATCTAAAAAGCAAACAGTGAAGGAAGAGAGAATTAAGATCCTAACTTTCTGTTCTGATCTTGACTAAATGCTATGAACAAAGATTTTCTTTGGAATCTTGTACTGTATACTCAGAATACTGAAAGCACAAGTGCACATTTTAATGAGTTACACCAGACTCTTCTTTGAATCATTCGACACCGTCTGACTAAAGAAAATAAATTATATATACATATATATATATATATTTGCTTATTGCCAATCAGATGAAAATTAAAAAAACATTAAGTTTAAAATTTCTCAGTACTGAGGGACTGACATTGGTACCTGTGTGTTGTTTTCATTCAGTGGACACTTAGCACTCAGAACTGAGGAATGAGCTCAACTGTGCCAGTATTTTTCAACATTCCCTATACAGAGCAGATAAAACTGTACCTCAAAAGACAATATTGGAATTTCTGAAAGAAAACCACCCATCTGCTCCTTTACGTTAGGCCACTGACCAGTACTACCCATCTATTTGATTCTAAATTTTAATTTTCTGCTCCTTGTAATGTCCAACCAACAAATGCAATATTTCTGGAACTGCAGTTCAATGAGATTTGGTTTTCTGAACCAAAACTAACAAACAAAAAGCTTTCTGGTTATTTCTGTCCCTAAAGACCTAACAAGCAGATCACTTGAAGCCACCTCAGAGCTGGACAAATGAGGAAGTGGTAATGGTATTTTGCCCAAATCAGTTTCAAGATATGGAAATACTAATTTTCTGAAAATAAAAAAATAACTCGACAACAGTAAAATCAGAAGGATAATGGCACAGGAGTTCTTTGACTTTCAGATACTAGCATTTAAAAAAAATTGAATAAAAAGCTAAAAAAATTACATAAAGCAAGGCACAAAAGGTGATGGAGAGATGTTTTAAAGTTTTTTTTCCATTCTGTTTTATATTTCTGGCTGGTTGCCAAGGTTTAAATAGGACATCTGGATGAAAAGGAGAAAAGTTTAAAGTGCCTTTCTTTTTATTCTTTATTTAGAAAAGAGGAAAAAAATGTTTAAAGAAGGCAGCAGTAGAAACAGTATTACCTGCTGATAGCAAAACACAACCAGGTGTCCTAGGGCTAGCTTCCTAAAAGTGTATCGAACAAAGAAATGTAGGATACAGATTTTATTAATTTCTTTTTCTTTCCTAGAGATTTTAAGCAGAAAGAAAATTACGTGTATTTATTTGTTGCTGACTTTAAAAACAAAATTTAAAAGTACTTAAAATGGAAAAAAAAGTGTCCCTCTCCTGTAGATGCTTCTTTCAGCTAGATAAAGTGAGGAAAAGTTGGATGGTTACAAAAGGTTTCTTCATCTTAAGGTGATTAATAGTCAATCAATAGCTCATACTTAGATACTGTCTGCAAAATTAAAATGGGATAGTGATTTAAGAAAATAACCAAACATTAACTATCAGAAGATACACACACAGCTTTAGGTCTTCACAGAATCATTCTTATAAGACCTTTAAGATCATTTAGTCCAAACACAACCTAACTCTACCAACCAGTAACCTAACTCTGCCAAGTCCAATACATAAACCATGTTCCTAAATACTGCATCTACATCTTTTAAACACCTCCAGGAATGGTGATTCAGCCTTTTCCAGTGCTTAATAACCCTTTCAGTGAACAAGTTTCTTCCAACATCTAATCTAAACCTCCTTAGTGCAACTTGAGACCATTTCCTCTTGTTCTATCACTTGTTACTAGGGAGAAGGGGACCAACCCCACCTAGCTAAAACCTCCTTTCAGGTAATTGTGTCTGCTCAGTCTCCTTTTCTCCAGGCTAAACAGCCCCATTTCCCTCAGATGCTCCTTACAAGGGTTGCAATCCGGACTTTTCACTAGCTTGGTTGTCATTCTCTGGACTTGCTCCAGCACCTTTAATGTCTTTCTTCTACTGGGGGCCCCAAAACTGAACACAGTATTTGAGGTTCTGTCTCACCACTGCTAAGTACAGGGGGACAGTAACTTCCTTAATTCTGCTGGCCAGACTGTTTCCGACACAAGCCAGGATCCTTCTTAGCCACTTGGGCACAATGCTGTCTAAAATTCAGCTGGCTGTTGACCCCAGGTCCTTTTCCTCTGGGCTGCTTTCCAGCCACTCTTTCCTAAGCCTGTAGCATTTCATGGGGTTGTCGTGGCCCAAGTGTAGGACCTGGCACTCGGCCTTGTTGAACCTCATACAGTTGACCTTGGCCTGTTGATCCAGCCTGTCCAAGTCATGCTGTAGAACCTTCCTATACTCAGGTATATCAACACTGCTTCCCAAACTAGTATCGTCAGCAAACTTACTGAGGGTGTACTTAATCCCCTCAACCAGATAATTGAGAAAGACATTAAAGACAAATGTCTCCAACACTGAGTCCTGGGGAATGCCACTTGTGACTGGCTGCCAACTGGGTGCAACTCCGTTCACCACAACTCTTTGGGCCCAGCCATCTATCCAGTTTCTTACCCAGTGAAGTGTAAACCAGTCTAGGCCATATTTAGCCAGTTTCTCCAAGAGAATGCTTTGGGAAACAATGTCAAAGGCTTTACCAAGGTCCAGGTAAAAGAAATACACTGCCTTTCCCTCATCCACTAAATGGATAATTTTGTCATAGAAGGAGATCAAGTTAGTCAAGCAGGACCTGCCTTTCATGAACCCAGGCTGACTGGGCCTGATCACCTGGTTGCCCTGCACATACTGCATAATGTCACTCAAGATGATCTGCTCTGTAACCTTTGCTGGTACCAAGGTAAAAGACTGACAGGTCTGTAGTTTCCTGGATCCTCCCTTCATTCCTGCTTGTAGATGGGCATCATATTGGCAAGCCTCCAGTCATTTGGAATCTTCTTGGTTAGCCAGGACAGCTGGTAATTGATAGAATGTGGCTTAATGAGCATTTCTGCCATCTCCCTCAATACTCTTGGGTGTATCCCACCTGACATAGACTTGTGTATGTCTAAGTGGTGCAGCAGGTTGCTAGCCATCTCCTCTTGAATTGTGGGGGCTTCAAACTCCTGCCCATCCTTGTCTTCCAGGTCAGGGGACTGGCTACCCAGCAAACAACTGGTCTTACTACTGAAGACTGAGGCAAAGAAGTCATAAAGTGCCTCAGCCTTCTCCTCATCCCTTATCACTACATTTTCCTAAGCATCCAATAAAGGATAGAGGTTCTCCTTCATCCTCCTTTTGCTGTTAATGTATTTGTAGAAACACTTTTTGTTATCTCTGACAACTGCAGCCAGGTTAATTACAAGTTAGGATTTGGCCCTTCTGATTCTTTCCTTGCTTAGCTTCACAACACCCTTGTAGACCTCCTGAGTGGCCTACCCCTTTTTCCAAAGGCATAAACTCTCATTTTTTTTCCCTGAGTTGCAACCAGATAGCTTTGTTCAGCCAGGCATACCTTCTTCCCAGCTAGTTCACCTTTCAGCTCAGGGGAATGGCTTTCTCCTTTAAAACTTCCTTATTAAAATATGTCCGATATTCCTGGACAGGAGGAAGGTGGGGAAGAAGATCAGCCTGGTTGAACAGGGAACTCTTACAAGAACTCACAAATAATGAGAGAGTGTATCAACTTTGGAAAAAGAGGCAGGTGAATCAGGAAGCATTTAAGGATATTGTAAGGGCATGTAGAAAGAGAATTAGAGATGCAAAAGCTCAGCTAGAACTTAATCTGGCCATGTCTGTAAAGAAAAATTAAAAATGCTTTTATAAATACATTAATAACAAAAGGAGGGTCAGGAAAAATACTCATTCTTTATTAGATGAGGGGGGGAACTTAGTAACAGAGGACAAGGAAAAGGCTGAGGTAGGTAACACCTTCTTAGCCTCAGTCTTTAACAAGAAGACTAGCTACCCTCAGGACAACTGGGCTTCTGAATGGGTTGACAGGGATGGGGAGCAGAATAAACTTACTGTAGTCCAGGAGGAAGTAGTTAGGGACCTGCTGCACCACTTAAATCCCAATAAGTCCATAGGTCCAGATGGGATTCATCCCAGGGTGCTGTGGGACAACTGGCTAAACCACTCTCAAACATTTATCACCAGTCCTGGCTGACCAGGGAGGTCCCAAATGACTAAAGGAACTGTAGGCTTGTCAGTGTGCCTTTGGTGCCTGACAAGATTATGGAACAGATCATCCTGAGTGCTACCAAGCAGCACATAGAAGACAACCAGAGGATCAGGTCCAGCCAATGTAGGTTTAGAAAAGGAAGGTCCTGCATGACCAATCTCATCTCCTTCTATGACTGTGTGACCTGCCTAGTGGATGAGGGGAAGGCTGTGGATGTAGCCTACCTTGACTTCAGCAAGGCTTTTGACACAGTCTCCCACAGCAACCTCCTGGAGAAGTTAGCAGTCCATGGCTTGGACAAGTGCACCCTTCGCTGGGTTAAAAACTGGTTGGATGACCAAGCCCAGAGAGTGATGGTGAATGTTTCTGTACCCAGTTGGTGTCCAGTGACCAGCAGAGTCCCCCAGGGATCAGTACTGGGCCTAGTCTTATTCAACATCTTTATTGATGAACTGGATGTGGGAATTGAGTCTAACCTTAATAAGTTTGCAGATTACATTAAGCTGGAGAGGAGTGTTGATCAATGCTGCAGACTGGGAGAAGAGTGCCTGGAGACAGGTCCAACAAAGAGGGACCTAGGAGTACTGGTTGACAACCAGTTAAACATGAGCCAGCACTGTGCCCAGGTGGCCTGGAAGGCCAATGGCATCCTGGCTTGTATAAAGAATAGTGTGGCCAGCAGGAGTAGGGATGTAATTGTCCCCCTTTACTCACCACTGACGAGTCCTCACCTTGAGTACTCTGTACAGTTCTTGGTCCCCTCACTTCAAGAACCATACTGAGGTGCTGGAGTGGGTCGAGAGGAGAGCAGCAAGGCTGGTGAAGGGACTTGAGGGAAAGTCTTATAGGGATAGGCTGAGGGAGCTGGGGTTGTTTAGCCTGGAGAAGAGGAGACTCAAGGGGGAACCTTATCACTCTCTACAACTATGTGAAGGGAGGTTGTTGTCATGTGAGTGTCAAGCTCTTCTCCCAGGCAACTAGCAGCAAGACAAGAGTGCATGGCCTCAAGCTGCTCCAGGGGAGATTTAGGTTGGATATTAGGAAGCACTTATTCACAGAGAGGCTAATCAGACATTGGAATGGACTGCCCGGGGAAGTGTTGGAGGCATCATCCCTGAATGTGTTCAAGGAAAGGCTGGATATGACACTTAGTGCCATGGTCTAGCCAATGTGGTGTTGTTAGGACATAGGCTGGATGTGATTATCTTAAAGGTCTTCTACAGCATTGGTGATTCTGTAATTCTGGGGACTGCTTTGTCCTTCAGAACTGCCTCCCAAGAGACTCAGTCGAACAGTGTCCTAAACAGGTTAAAGTCTGCCTGCTGGAAGTCCAAGGTGGCAGTTCTGCTTGCCCTCTTTCTTACTTCTCCAAGAATAGAGAACTCTATCATTTTGTGGTCACTATGCCCAAGATGGCCTCAAATTGTCACATCCTCCGCAAACCTGTCTCTGTTGACAAACAGCAGGTCCAGCATGGCATTTTCTTTTTTGTCTCCCTCCCCAGCTGTGTCAAGGAGTTATCTTCTACACACTCTAGGAAACATTGGGACTTTTCTCTGTTGTATTATGTAGACATCTGGGATGTTAAAGTCCCCCAAAAGGATAATGAGAAACCATCAAGAATCTTTTCTTAGATGTCTATATAATATTTTGTCTGTCTCTTCCTCCTGGTTGGGTGGTCTATAACTAACTCTCACCAAGACGTCTGCTTTGTTGGCTTTCCCAACTTGTTCTTACCCATAAACATTAAATACTATTGTCACTATCAATAACTCACAGACATTCATAGCACTCCCTCACATACAGGATTACCCTACCACCTGCCCTTCCTTGCCTATCCATTCTGAAAAACTTATAGCCATTCATTACAGCACTCCAGTTTTGTGAGTCATCCCACCATGTTTCTGTGAAGGCAATGATCTGATAGATTTTCCTATTGCACAGTGGCTTCCAGCTCATCTTGGTTTTTGTCCATGCTTTGTGCATTCATGTAAGTGCGCTTCAGTCGGGCTGAAGGCTCTACCATCTTACTGCAAGGAGAAATCCTAATTCCTAGCTGGCTGTTCTCAGGCACTTCCCCAGGAACTGACCAACCAATTGCCCTTACATCTTTTTAACTGCATTATTCTCCATTCCCTTCCCCCTTCAACTCTAGTTGAAGGCACTCTCAATGTGCCCTGCTAGCTCTTGTGCCAGGATCCTCTTCCCTGCTTGAGACAGGTGTACCCCATCTGTTGCCAGTATGCCTCATGTCATGTAAATCATCCCATGTTCAAAGATGTCAAATTCCTTCTGGTACCACCAGTCTTGGAGCTACGTGTTGGTCTGCTGGCTGTTGTGTTTTTTGGAAAACACAATAGCCCGGCCACCAACCACACACAACCACTAACCACATACCTGGGAATAAACACAGGAACCTCATAAAACATGCTGAATACCAACTCAAAAATGCCATAGTAGAGACCAAAGACAGTAGAAACTGTCTCTGTTTTTATAATGTTTGATACTGGAGGGCTAGAAGATCCAGCCCGTCACCTGTGTATTTTAGCTAGGCTAAGAACATTTTCCCTCCTGCCATGGTGTCACATCCCACAAGCTGGGCATGGCTTCCCAGAGGATTTATTCCTTTCCTGTGAAGTAAACTTGCCACATGTATTCTTCTTGCATTACTCCAGAGGTCTGAAATACTTTTCTTGCCATTTTGTCAATTCAGTTGCACTAGGGCGTACCTGTTTAGTAAAGAGTAGGTTTTCCCTTCTCACAATCATAAGTAACTTCAGTTTTATGGAGTAGTCAGAACTTTGATGAGTGATCAAATTTGGATTTTGCTTTCTCCATTTTTCCCCAAGATTAATGGGGGGTGACATCTCTTGAGAAGATCAGCTTCTTCTGGCAAACTAGAGAACCCAGGTTTGCTATCAAGGCCCTCATCTAAATGACAAGCTGCTTTTAAACTTAGATGTCCTCATCTCACAAAGGCATCTCACAGCCTGTTTTGCAAATATTTCATGACTTGTTTATCATGAACTAATTCTTCTTCATCTTGTCACCACTTCACCCATTCTAATTTTGCCCATAGTTTTATAACCAGTTCCTGAAGAGAGTCCTTATCCTGTTTCTTGCTTTGTTCAATGAGAAGTCTATCTTTCTAAGCTGAAATTAATGCAGCTCACAAGACACCACACACCACTGATTTTACATTCTAAGGTCTAGAGTTATTTTCTTTTGTGAAGACTTTATGTTCCGCTACAGTTGTGGGGGATTCCCAATGTTCCTTGGACCAGCTACACTGGGTTGGACAAGGTGGCTTTGGAGTTGGACAATCTTTATAATCTTTTCTTCAGTTTTAGCAAGTCCAAAAGTGGGGAGCAGTCAAAATCAGGCATGAACCAGGCTGCCATGACCTTCTACCAGAGAAACCAGTTCTCCTTTATACAACCCAGCTTCTATCCCCTTTCAAAGAACCTCCTTACTGCTTCTCATAGATAATCCCACTTCTGACACTAATTAAATATCATGTCTCACAAAGTAAGCACGACTCCCCAGGGGTAGGGACCCAAATTAAATATCATATCCCACAAAGTGGGTTCAGTGGTACATCCCGCAAAGTGGGCATGGGTAGAATTCCCCAGAAGTGAGGATCAACCCAGGGAGATTTGAACTGGACCCCCTTGCTTTCTAAACTCTTTCTGAGAAAGGAGCCCACGTGCGGCTGGATTCAATCCTCCTCTCTTAATTTATCTCTTTTAACAACCCATTCAGTGAGATTAACCTCTGGAATTCTTTATGTGGTATTCTAAGAGTAAGACCATTACCCAGGAGGCTTATACAAAACATAACTTCACTTAAAATTGAGTAAGATTATAAAGCTTGTCAAAAAGCAAACAACAGTATCACTCTCAAAGCAACAGATTACAACTAATGGAAGACAGCAAAATGCTCCTCTTTAAACAACAGGTTACAATCAACAGAATTTAGCAAAATCATACTGTATTTTCAAAAAGAGGTTACAACTGGAAAAACTTAGTAAAATTAGAAACTATGTTACCTGTATGTGCCAAGAATAGCATTAGAAACAAGGAGAGAGAGGGAGAGAAGAGAGACAAAGATAGAGATTACAAGAAACAGAAACAGAGAGATGAAGAAATAGGGGATAGGAAAGATATCATCACCCTTGAATCCAGTAACAATCTCAGTATGATGCTGTGATTCTGGGATGCCCTGAGCATTTGGAGTCTGCATGTCTCATGACAACTGGCCCCACCTCTCCAAGGGAGGCTCGGCCTACTTTGTGCGGACTCAGTGTCGCATTCAGGAATTTTCTGGAAATGAGTCAGTGGGGTGCAGAGGTCCACATGATCACTTTCTGCACCTCCCGCAGTCTAGGTTGGCCGAGCAATGACATTTATTTTCACGCATGCACTCTGTCCTTAAACAGAAAAGTGATCTTTTGCAAGGTCACACTGTGCCTGCAGAGGGCTCCTATTATCAGCCACTGTTCCTTATCAAATAAAGACAGTGTCCCATTTATCAGGGTTGTTACTGAACGAGAGGGTCTCCTTCTGGAATAGGGTCCAGGTGGCTTATCAAATGAGGGCTCCACCTGAGTACGATGTTTGTCAGTACAGGTGTTTTGAGACAATTATTCATTTCAGGACTCTATACCACCTTGTGGCTCAGGCATCTTGATATCTCCAGGAAGATAATCTTCTACGGTAGTGATGCTAGTAGAGTGGGATAATATAAGAGAGAGAGACAGGAAATAGCACGAGTAATAATCTAACATGCAATAGCAATGTCAATTAATAAGAATATAAAATCTACCAATAAAGGTGGCTTTATTTTTATCAATCAAGTTTCTCACCCTTTGAGTCCTAATATTGTGAGACAATAGCCATGAGCTTGGCATCTTTACTTGAGCTTCTTCAATTAACATGGCGGCATTTTGTATGGTGATGCACTATTCTCTGTCAGTTAAATTTAGCATTCCACAGCCTCCTTGCTCCTCAAGAAGAGCAGGAATCTACTTGAGAGAGTCCAACTAAAGGCTATGAGGATGATCAAGGGACTGGTACACCTGCCTTACGAGAAAAGGCTAAGAGACCTGAGGTATTTCACTCTAGAGAGGAGAAGAGTGAGAGGGGATTTAATTAATGTCTATAAATACATGAGGGCTGGGTGTCAAGCAGCCAGGACAACTTCTTTTCACTTTTGCCCTGTAATAGGACAAGGGGCAATGGATTCAAATTCAAGCACAGGAAGTTCCACCTCAACATGAGGAAGAACTTTACTGTGAGGGTTGCAAAGCACTGGAATAGGCTCTCCAGAGAGGTTGTGGAGTCTCCTTCTCTGGAGACTTTCAAGACCTGTCTGGATACCTTTCTGAGTGGTCTGCCCTAGTTTTGGTCCTGCTCTGGCAGAGGGGTTGGACTTGATGGTCTTTGGAGGTCCCTTCCAACCCCTAATATTCTGTTATTCTGTGATTCTGTGTTTCAGTCGCTTCCATATGCAAAGGCAAGTGGTTCTGAAGCATCATCTGTGGGACTTGTTCTACCTGTAAATTTAGGTTTCAAATGCATATCTAGTCCAATTACTCAAAAGATGCACTTTTCAAGTTATGTTCTCTAACAGAGACTGATGTCCTTTAGGGTTATGTATGGAGTAAATATGTTTTCACATATTATAGATATAATAATCTGGTATTTGAACTGCACTTGTTACTGAACTGGGACTCTCATTGGATCGTCTCACCTCTTAGCATGATAGCTGGGAAGAAAATGTAAAGTTAAAAGCACAAGATGGGCATAAAGAAAGGATATCCATTTTACACCTTAAGCCAGTAAAATACTTTGATGTTAAATAAAAATAATTTTTTCCATCACAGCATCTCCATACTAATCCTGAAGGAGCTGGATAAATATAGTAAGTTTTTATGTATACTGATCTGTAAAATACAAAATGGTGATAACAGGCTTTGTGTTCAAGGGTGTTCCTTGTAGGGGATAATGAGTATAGGGTACTCCATATTGTCCAGTCAAAGAACTATTGCTGGTGTTACACGCAGTATTGTTATTAAAAACCATCATAGGCTTCATGTTACCTTTTGATCATTTCACTGCTGCAAGATTTACCATTGAAACACAAATATCCACACAGTAACATAAAAGCAATATTTACAAGCTACTATCCATTAATTCAGTACAAACTCTGCAAACCTAGCACTAAAATTAAAACAGCATCACACTACTAAATGAAAATAGGTAATCTACACATAATAGCACCACAATTAAATCAACTGAAATTCCACATGATTATTCTAACTTTGAAGACCCATTCCCAGGCTATTTTCATCGCCTTCCACTTGATACAGTGGCCATCACTGATTAATCATTGATTATTTTCAAGATGGCAGGCATCCTATGCTGCTTCCAGTCTTGACATCTACCACTGTCAGAGGCAGAGGAATTGTAAACATACTGCAACACCTATGAAACAAGTTCTGGTGTTTCTGTACTTTGAATGTGCAAATAAATTTCTTGCTGCCATATACATATTCTTAGTTCTATTAAAAGAATGAGAACACATGCCAGACTAGTTCTGAACTGCCAAGAATGCATAGGAGTGATTTAGGACAAGAATTTCCATCAGAGCTATGATCTTCATCTTGTCTTGAAATGAGAAAGCTATATGCACAATGAAACAAGAAGGAAATGCAATCTGGAGATAGGGAATGTAGAACTCAGTCATTTCATAAAAGGCTGTCCCTTGCTCCTCCAAGAAAAATGTACTGCAGGTACCCTCTATTTCAGTCTATATACAAGTATCAAAGGAAAACAGAGGTCAAGGAAAAAGGCAAATTTACAGCAGCCAGAAACACAGGCAATGGTGCAGTGGAGCACATGGGTTGCTTCAAGTATCTGCACTCGATGAATGAGGACTCTGGCCACTTCAGATATCTCTGCATGAGGTTAATAATGTTTTAGTCACTGGGATATCAATGGTAAAGTGGAGACTAGACTAGAACATTTAAACTACAACTGTTGAGTTTGTTGAGGATTTCGTTCAGTGTCTATGCTAAACTAAGGAGGTAATGTTTTAGATCACAGTAGAGGAAGAGCGTTAAACATTCACTGCATATCTGCCTAATGAAAAGGAAATTGGGACCTTTTGCAGAGATCTAGCAGAGAATGCAGTCTTTTCATTCAGCTTTCAAGTGAAGAAAATGGTGCAGTCTAGAGGACATTATTCCTTAGAAGCTGTGTCCTTGACAGCTTACATACTAGTATCTATCACTTAGAAAGCTGCAGTCAAGAACTAGCAGGCATAGAGAAGAAAATGTTGAGACAGCTTTTCATGCTTCTAGCATACATAAAAATATTTCCGTTTATGTTCACTCAGGTGTTCAGTAGCAACCACAATGCAGATAATGCTGGCAGAATGAGTAATTGATACTGTGTGTTGATTTTTGCTGGCTGGGAATCCCATAAGTCTGTACTAAAATGGCTGTGGGATTTTTGGCTGTTGTTGGTTAGCTGGGTTTTTCTGGGGATTTCCTGAGAGTGGTTGGGGTGTCTGGTTAGGTTTTTTGTTTGTTTGTTTGTTTTTGTTTGTTTGTTTTTTGCTTTTCAGCTTTTCACTTATTTAAATATGTATGCCTTTGGGAGTTCATTACACAGGGGCTTCAAGTGAGGTTCTTTATTGGGTGCCCATATTGTTTAGTGTGAATACACTTAATGAATATCATACTAATAGATCTTCTGGCTCCATAGAGCAAATTAATGTTTGAAGAAAGTGTCATTTTAATGTCAGCAGCAGTGTCTGCCTCTCTCACATAGAGAAATTTAAGATTTTAAAGAGAGACTACATTGTTTTAGGTACCAAAAATCCCCTTCTCATAATTGTCTGGGTTGTGCCCAGATCACATGAGCTTGGACAGCTTTTAAACCCCTTAGTGTCCTACTGTCTGTGATCTACAGGAACTCAATTCCCCATGTTATACACTAACACAGCAACTTTTTATTAGTTGCTCTAATTAAAATGCCCAGTAAATTCCTTATATATCTTTTTTTTTTTCTCCTTAAGGTATAGCTTTTACTTTCAAGGCTTCTAAACAATGTCAGCACTATACAGTGTGACTCAGTAGCTAGGAATAGTGTTTTATAAACTATTTTGTAAAATCTTTGCTTTGTTTTGGCATGGGATGTCAGTTTCTCTTATATCTTTTTATGGAGAACGTTTTATTCCACAGTTAAAGAAAACTGTATAATTTGGCAGATATTTTAGATTTTTGTTGTTGCAGGTCAGTTTTGTTTAGACTTCTTTATTACCTAGAGACAAGGGATGGAGGTCAAAATATTGTAGGTTATTTGGATACAAATAGTTCATTCAATTGAGATACAAGTTCTCTTATAAACAAATATAAAGTGAATAGTGAAATGTAGTTTTAAATTCCATGAACGTTTTGAATTTGCTTACTGGCATGTGTTTAAAGACTTTGGTGTAAATCTATCCTTTATTTCAATTTAAATAAATTATTTGAATATATATATGGTTCTCAGTATTGCAGCACCTGAGAAAAAATAGACCATCAGGTTCCTATGATTTGTTTAGTCAGTCTTTTCAATTATGACTTGTTATTCTACATAATTGTGAAATCCATTATTCTACTTCTATACATTTAACAGATTGTCATATAATGAAGCGACCTTTCTTTTCCTGTAGCTGATAATTTCTGTATGTGATGAAAAAGTTGCAGTACAATATGATCTACAAACTTCTAATGTCTATTCATCTCATTGCACAAATAATCTGTTGTACATCTTCTGCAGAAATCAAAGCATATTCAGCTAATACTTCCTTCCAGGATTTCAGATTGATTGATTTTATAAAACAGCTGCATGTCTCCTTTAATCTTTCAGCTGCCAAAGGGTACTACCACAAGGAGAACCTAAAACTGTAACCACATTGCTCAACTTGTCAGTAGTGACTAAGGCTGCATCACCAGATGGAAAAGTTGTAAACTACATTTTCCACTGGTCTTACAAAAATGTAAACTACACAAAAATTCTTCTCAACATCATTTAATGAAAACAGATGACAAAATCCTACAAAGAGCAATTCACAGCTTTCAGTATCTTTACATTTGACAGTTTCTCTGTGTTTACCATTTTCTATACAATATTTCCTACACCTAGTGGAGGTAGATACTAATATTCTGTCTGAATGAAAACGAATCGTTATTTGGAGAAGTTAAAATCAAATGTTTGGTATGGATGTTTTTCTAGAATTGACGGGACTTCGTGCTTCCTGCACACTTTCTGCCATAATAGTTGCATACAGTTTTTTCAGTTAAGGAAATGTTGATAGCTATCCCTTTCAGTCTTCAGAATCTCACAGAAATCTTCCTGTATGATATTTCAGGTTCTTTATCAATATTCTCACACTGTGTTCTCTGTGAAATATTGTTGCAAATGTAATGAGCCTGAGGCAGTTGACACAATTTGTACACTGGTTTCAACTCTAAAATATTTATTTGCTTTCATTTCAAATAATTTTTCAGGGAGACTGGAATTCTTGTAAAATTAAAACTTCAATTCTGACCAGCTAAAATAGTAAAATGAGGTCAAGACTACAGAAATCAAGTTGTAAGGTTTCCTAATCCCAAGTTAATAAACAAAGAGGAAATGCCTTGAAGTTGCTTCAGGGAAGTTTTAGACTAGATACTAAGAATAATTTATTTACCATTAAAGTACTGAGGAGCTGGAACAGCCTGCCCAAGGAGGTGGTCGAGTCACCATCCCTGAAAGTATCCAAGAAATGTGGAGATGTGGCACTTTAGGGCATGGTCTAGCGGATATGGTGGTTTTATTGTGGTTTGATTGTTGTTGTTGGTTTTGAGGGGTGTGTGGTTATGGCTTGGTAAGGTGTTTTTTGGTTTTGGTTTTGTTGGGTTTTTTTGGGGGGTGTGGATTTAGTTTGTTTTCCCTGGGTGGACAGTTGGACTTAGAGATCTTTTCCAGTCAAGACAATTCTATGATGGTGTGATTCTGTGAATTGCTAGAAGGTATAAGTGAGTCTGAAATCCCAGCCATTACAAAAGTAAATAAAACAAAGCAAACATTATATGCTTGCAGAGAAAACTGGAAAAGGTACATGAAATAAACATATTTTCAAGGAGGAGAATGACTCTTAGGGGCAGAATTATGAGGAAGAAAGTGTTCTCAGACAGCACAGATATGAAGGTAAGCTGATGAGTTTCTTTCTAGCACAGACTCCCAGGCCAACAGCTATCTTGAAAGAGATCCTTTAAACAGCGGGTGGGGGAGGGAAGTAAAAAAAAAAAAAAAAAAAAGAGAGAAAAAAATGAGAGAGGAAGAAGACTCTGAATGGAGACCCAGAAGCAAATAAACTTTTTACATGAAGAGAGGTCTGAGGAGTTAGAAACCAAGGCTCAAATGGCTCACAACCAGACCACAAAAGACTTGAGACCTAAAATCCACTCTAGTAGACAGGCACTTGGTAGTAAAGAGACCGTAAGTGTCTCTTTTAGACTTATCCAAGTCCAGTTAAGAGGCAATTAGGTTAATTAATTAGATTAATTAAGTACCTCTTGCTTGGCAAGATTTTCAGCACAATGAGAAACTGGGCAAGTTAATTCAGAGCAATGGTGCAATTTGCCAAGTTCTGCAATGTCTTGAGGCTCCTCTCAGTTATTTTTATGAATGGTACTTAGTGCCTCATGCATACCCTGGTGCCTCTAACTACATCTAAAGCACAACCATATACATATGTCAACGTTTGACTCAGGTCTGACAATAATGTTTTTGATCCCCCCCCACCTCCCACCCAGGTAGGGAAGGAGACAGAGAAAAAGAGAGAGACTTGGCTGGATTGAAAACTAAACTACACAGATTTAATTAAACACTAATGACATAAGAAAATATATACAATTATATACAAATGTGTTCAGATACGTGCAAAAGCCTCTCATTTCCTCTGACCCCCAGCAACTCCCACAGCACTCTCCTTAGCTACAAACAGTCCCGAAAAGTCACAGAGCTGCCGGGAACAGCACAGAGTGATGAGGGTCAGGAGAGCTTGAGCCTGGGGGTCAACAGTGATGGATGGACGGAGTCCTCCCCGAACACTGGCCATGGTCAGAAGAGAAGGGAAGAAGAAGCAGGGAGGAAGTTGTCTTCTGCGATCTTTGACCTTCCTCTAAGCTTACGTAGATATATGGAATGGAATACCTCTGGCCAACTTTGCTGCCTGTCTAATTCAGCCTCCTGTGGGGGGTCATAGATCTCCCCGTAGTGTCTGAGCCGGTAGAGTAAAGATGTGACCTTGAAGACACAGCAGTTACAAAAGCATTCCCTTCTTATCATTCTTAGTTAGAACACACTGGTGCTAGTTAAAAGAAAGCTTACTGAAGGAAAAAAAAAATCAGTAAAAGGAAAACTGGCTTCGTCCTGGCTCAAACTAGGGCAACCTCTTGATACAATGTTTTACTTTTCCTTCTTTACTCCTTTCACCAGGTTTCTCAGGCTGCATAAAGAAAAAAATCCTAACCTAAATACATATACTTAAATAGAATTTTTTTACAATGTGTGTGTTTACAATCATATCTAGAAATAAGTTTACTGAAATATTTTACTGTTTTGTAGAGAAATACCTACCTGAAAAATTCTTGATTAAACTGTGTCCTTCTTTGAACTTTGGTTGAAAAAAAAAAAAAAAAAAGCACTTATGTTCTGTGTTTATCTGGTCTTTGACCATGGGATAGAACTTCTTTCTGCCTTCCTAATATTTATCACATTTGCTAATCTCTTTATCTTCCATTACCACTACAGAGCCCAGTACGGATATGAAGTCATACCTAAAATACCAGTTGCAATATAAAGGCTTTTATGTATATATATATATATAAATGCACATATAAAAAAATATGTACATTTGAAATGGCAGAAACATTCCTCTTTCCCCACCAATCCTTCCTAAGGTGTACTAGAGAATATCACAGCAGAGAAGCAGCTCCAAGCTGCAGTAGCTGTCATTTAAGCCAGTTTGACTGTAAGGCAGTTTGACTATAGGTTTGCTTCGTTTCTCGGATCAAATCAACCTGATGTTGATTTGGATATCAAACATTTGGGTCCCATAATTTGCAATGTGTAAATTTGATAGACCTGCAAGATAGGCTTTGTAACACAGCTATCCAAGAGTGTTTAATTTTAATTTTAGATACATGACTAAGTCTCACAAAATATTTCATACCTCTTGTCAGTCTATGCATGTTTCTTTGGAAATACTAGACTAAATTTCCCATGCCTTCTTATATAGTATTCCCATAATTGTACCAACACCTTCCAAACTTGCTTTTATTCTGTTACCTAAAAACTGCATGCAGATCACTCACTGTGAAAAAGTTCAGACAGCTATAAACTAGGTGTAAATTTTTATCTGTTTTTCCACAAGAGGAAGAAATGAGAAAAAAAGTTGTTTTTCATTTCTGTAGTTCTAATTAATTCCTCCTCTTGATATACACATGTGTCTGTGTTAATGTGTGTGTACCTCTTTGCTAAAGAATTCTACTTGATTTGAAGTGAGTACCCGGTCAGGGCTCTTGCTCTGAATTAATCTCCTTTGTTTCTCAAGCTTTTAGCAGTGTACATGAATGGCAAATCAAAGATTTGAAAGCTATCTTTTTCCTATTCATTAGTTTTAAATGAAATTTGGTGGGTTTTGTTTTGGTTTTGATTTTTTGCTGTTGTTCTTTTGTTTTGTTTTGTTTTGTTTTAATCCAGATAGTCTCACTAGAAACAGCCTTTGAAGATGTCTATATGATTCATGTTAGAAAATATGTTGTCTTGTTTCTCATGCAATGCAGAGTAAGCCTATGCTTCCCTTGACTCCAAAATAGAAAATATTTTCAAGTTTTAAATCTATTTTCCCTAAATCCTGACTAGTCTTTGCATTTTTAGTCTAGCGGCCCTCAATGTCTTCTGGAAAGTAGATATTATAAAAACTAGCAGCAGTATTCTACAAAAGTACAATATTCTTTCTTCACTTATTCTTAAGAAAGATCTCAATATTTATTTTAGAATTTAGAATTTGGAAACTTAGATGGATTTTGCACAAAATCAATCCTTTTGCACCTCTTGCCTTTTTGTATAATGAAAACAGGACAGTGTTACCAAGTTTTCACAAAGGATTACTTTCTCAAGTATTAATTAATTTTATCTGAATATTAAGACCAGAGAGATTGCAATTATTTGACCTTTTGTTTTCTGCTCCTTGAAGAACTATGTGTTCTAGGAGCAGAATGCCTAACTCCTTCCCAGGGATACAGGGTAGGAGAGGCTCTGAAAGACTCATTGGCTCATGTGAATCAGTGGTCAATAACAGATTCCCACTTAAAATGCAAAAAAGGATCTAGAAATTTTTTGTGTGTGTGTTTTTATTTGTTTATTTGTGGGTTTTTGTCTGTTTTTTGTTTTTTGGTTTGTTGTTTTTTTTTTTCCTGTATATATCTTCATCAGAAGATATCTTCAGCTGTTTTGAAAACAGAAGGTTCTGGTGCTTAGAAGTGAACTGTCCAAAGTCACCCATCTAATGTAGGACAAAGCTGGGAAGATGAAGATGAACCTCAGTTATTATACATTAAATTTGCTTCCTGTTTTACTATTCATCCATTAATATAAACTATTAATCATAATATATGCTGATAAGTAAATAAAACATTACATAATGGACCATTTAGTTAATAACTTCCCTATTTTTGAAGGCATCTGAAACAGCAACCCTCTCTAATAAGCAACATTCATTTTTGGTGAGCCAGTTGTTAGAGCACTTTGATGTGTCAATTTTGAGAAGAAAACTGAGAATAATATTCTGAAGAGTTTTACATGGTGTGAATTGATTTTTCGTCTTAACATTTCAAGATGAGCAAAGATAAAGGTGACCCCATAAAAAAAAGTTTGGTGCAAAAATGGAGAGAAAACAAGAATTTGTTAAAATAGAAGCATTGCAAAAGGAGGTGCTTGTGTAATTCCATGCATTACAAGAGCAGCTTTCTGGTGTGGTTTTCTGTTGCTGCAGTGCCCTCTGTCTTTTAATGTAGCTGTTTACATTTAATTATCCCCTGAAATACAGTGATCTCGTTTCTTCAGAATTGGTAAAGTTTTGGCTGGTCTTTCTATTCTTCGAGGAATACCCTTTACCAAAATATAAAGAAATAATAATTTATGAGTTCTTCCTATAAACCAGGCTTTATTCTACATACTCTTTTCTCAACGCATGAGTTACTTAAGCCATTTTTCCTGTTAGTCCGTTAGTTAACTTTGAATATTTATATTATCGTAGCTTAAATGCATCCATTTCAGCAACTGAGAAAAACTGTACAGAATGAAAAAGAAATGTCATTGATAATGTTAAGTTAAAAACTACAAGGTGCTTTATTAATATAGTTGACCATATCACTTCATCTGATAACTGCAATAATGTTCAGAATTGTTACTACACTAGTTATCACTTAGTAAGTAATACTATTACAATTAAATCCAGAAAACTTTATGTTGTTCAGTATACTTCAGAGAAATTCCTACCCCATTCACCCATATCACAAACAATATTCTGAGGATGTGGAGTTCTGGTATCAGATATCCCATGTTGAAGTGCTGGGCATTCTAATTGTTGAAGATACAGAGCAACAGGATAGATAACTTATTTGAGGCAATAACCCTTTTCCAGTGGGGAAGAGGGTCTTCCTACTATATACAGAAAAGAAAATGTTAGAAAAGGTACTGCTGAAAATACCTTAAAATGGCAACATGCTAAAAATACCTATGTGTGTTGCTTTTCAATAAACAGTGAGGTTTGAATTATCTAAAAAAACTCTGTGCATTCTGTTTTTGAGAAGACTTTGTTGCTGTGTCAAAATGCTGTATACTGATTTGTATAAGCCCTGTACTTTTGTATGTAACACATACAGGTGATACATACCATGTGAGACCGGTTCTTATGCTTCTTTTTATGGTAATTCATTCCTCCTCCCTTTCCCTCTTCACTCTCCTGTTTCCTCAGTATTACAGCATCACCCAAGAGAGCTCTAAATGATGCATGGCTAGAACAAAGACAAGGGAATCTAGGGCACTGCACAAGACTAGACAGCCTTAGTTTCTGCTGTAGCATTTATAATGCTGATTATTAAACTTTTACACGTCTACTTGTTATCAGAATTGCTTATCTTGTAATTTTAAAAATAGTAACTCCTTTGATTTTACTCTAGTATGCAATGTGCTCTTAAGAGAAAAGAAACACAGAAGAAATATTTTCAGCCCTAGATAATCTTCTGATAACCAGAAAATAGCAGTGGAGGAAAAAACAAAACAAAACAGTACAGCAGATACATGTATCTTCCTTCTTCCTTCTCAGTCTCCAAAATCTGATAATGTGGAATTGTTTGCCACAACTGCACAGATAGGAAAAGAAAAGAAAAAAAAACAACAACAAAAAACCAAAACATAAAATTTGGAAGGTACTATGGATAAGTTTAAATTATCACTTACAGAATTTTCTTTGTTTCCTGAAGCATCTATTTCTATCAGCAGTAAAGTATGCTCATTATGGAACATGACGAACAATAAGAAAACAACTCTCTAGCAGTGTTCATTATTAACTTTTCCCATATATCTTAAAAAAGATAAAGTGACAAATGAAAATTTGAAAAGTACTTTTGTAAAAGTTCAACCTACCCAGATTACTAGTGGCAAGATATTTTCAGTATTGTTCCAGAAGAACTGAGGTCTGTGCCGTGGTCCCAGCTGCACTAGGTCAGTTACTTGGCTGGAAAATCTCCACTAGGATGACAGAGGAAATGGCAATAATGATTTAGTACCTGGTTTTGTTCTCTGTGTGATAGTAATGAACTAATGCTATCACAAAATACAGTAAAATGCTGTGTTTAGACAGGTAGTTAGTTATCTTGAAATAGTATCTGGAGTTTGTCATCCAGGAGGTCTAGGACTCTCTTTTATCAACTATGGATGTTACCCCAAGTGGAATTTGTCCAGCAGATTGCAATAAATTGCATACAACCTATTTGCACTCCTCTGTTGTTTCAGTTAGATTTGACACTGGTTTTACCCTAAGTTTTTACTTCATGCAACTATGTGAATTCTTTTGTCCTTGAAATGACTTGTTCAGGAATCAACACAGTACCATACACAGCAAGAAGTTATCAATATATACAAAATAGGCACGTGCTTGTGAAAGGCTTATCCTCCCAGTATATAGGAAGAGTCTGCAGTGCAACCCAGCTCTTGGACTGAGGACCACTGAGTTCTGTTGGCCTTCTTCTACATGGTGAGATGGAAGCCACAAACAGAAGGCACTAGTGAGAGGCTTCAGTTACAGATACGTGTAGATCTTATCCTGCAGCTCATAGCCTGAGCACAAGGTTTGCTTCTGTCCCAGGGCTCTATGATGAAAGTCATAAACAATGCTTTGAAATGAAGATGTGTTACTGTAAAATGAACTCTCTCCTGAAGGTACTGTAAAGATTCCTACTGATTCCAGCATCTTCAGAGGTATTAGAGAGCAAAACAGGCCAATATAACTGAGAATGTTTTCCAGATCCACCAAAGCTTAGGGAAATTGATTTAAGTCCATTCATTCAATTTAAACTATTAACTTCAAATCCAAGGAAAACAAAATCAATATAGCCATTCGAGAAGCTGACAATGCTTGCACCTTTATTCAGGGATACTGGAGTACACAACCAGCACTTATTGATGCACATAGAAAGATCATTGATGTGATGTAGTTCCATCATCCCTACCGGGATTTTATTATTTTCAAGGAGTCTGTAAGATTTTATTTCCCTTTGCCTATAAAAAGATGCCAGGTCAAAGGCATCATGCTGAATACTCTATTATAGACATTGCATTTATACCTAACAGTCTCCCGTGCCTAGGTTTTCTTTATGTTCATTGTCTCCAGAAAAAAAAAATAATAAAAAAAAATTGAGCAAAGATGTAGCAAACTGCCTCATGTAGTTATGCAGCATATGTATACTTCAAGGTACTGACAGCAGTCCTGCTCAGATTAGAAAACTGTGATTGATACACATCGGATTTGAATTTTTGAATGGGTATTAATTTTATTTGAGAACAACAACAACAAAGTCCTTTTCAGAAACAGTTAAAATTTTATAAATTTATCAAAATGCCCAGAACCTTGGATTCTTTAAAAACAAGATCTCTTGACTGTTGTAACCAAACAAGACATGTTGACTAGCTATAAACAAACACACTAGATATACTAACTATAAACAAAAACACAATTGCACAGAAATAATAAAAAAATAAATTTTAAAACCCCAACCAAAACAAAGTTTTCTTGAAGCAAAGCTTACTGTAATATCCTTTCAAGAAAACCACTGCAACTTCACTAGCTTTAGTCAAGTTATTCCTGCTTATCCAGCTGCAATAACAAAGAAGCAGACAAAAAAAAATAAATCTTCAAAGTCACTCATGCTTTTCTCCCAACTCGTGCCACTGTATCACTTTAAAGTAAAGCCAAAGTCCCTATCTTTCAGTTTATCTTAACAGAAACAAAAGGTGAAATTATTATACAGCTTATTTATTCAGCAATTAAAAGTTTCTTTGGAAATCAGATTTACTCTGAACCTACTGGGAGCTTTGAACTGCCCAACAGTTAACACAGACACATAAAGATGAATTTGTCTTCTACCAGAAATTGGCAAGATGTATCAGTATATGAAACATAGGGTCAACAATGTGCTGAACAGGGAATAAAAATTGATAGAAAGCAGCAATAAATGCATACTGGTAATAAAGCCTTTAATAAAATTAGTTGAGATACACTGCAGGTGCCTGTTCCAGCTGTTGTATTTTTTTTTTCTGCATTTCCACAAATGCTTTTCCCATTCCCTTTTTCAACAAATCTCATTGCTCTTGTCCTTGGGTAAAGAATAGTTTGAGTCAAGGTCATAAACTATCAAGTTGGAATGGGTAAAAGAAAAAGCTGGAAGGAGGTTTATGCTTCCACAAATTCAAACCATTTAAGAAAACAGAGAAGCATAAGCATTCTTGGAGTAAACATAAGGCCTGTGTGGTCTATTACTGTCACACAGGAGCAATTTTTGTGGTACTTGAACTTCAAAAGTTTTCCTTCCTTCCTTCCTTCCTTCCTTCCTTCCTTCCTTCCTTCCTTCCTTCCTTCCTTCCTTCCTTCCTTCCTTCCTTCCTTCCTTCCTTCCTTCCTTCCTTCCTTCCTTCCTTCCTGCCTTCCTGCCTTCCTGCCTTCCTGCCTTCCTGCCTTCCTGCCTTCCTGCCTTCCTTCCTGCCTTCCTTCCTGCCTTCCTTCCTTCCTTCCTTCCTTCCTTCCTTCCTTCCTTCCTTCCTTCCTTCCTTCCTTCCTTCCTTCCTTCCTTCCTTCCTTCCTTCCTTCCTTCCTTCCTTCCTGCCTGCCTGCCTGCCTGCCTGCCTGCCTGCCTGCCTGCCTGCCTGCCTGCCTGCCTGCCTGCCTGCCTTCCTGCCTTCCTGCCTTCCTTCCTCCCTCCCTTCCTCCCTCCCTTCCTCCCTTCCTCCCTTCCTCCCTTCCTCCCTTCCTCCCTTCCTCCCTTCCTCCCTTCCTCCCTTCCTCCCTTCCTCCCTTCCTTTCTCTTTTCCCATATTATTTGCCTTTAAAGAGTTGGGGAACTTTAACGTGTTTCTGGTTTTTTGGGGTTTTTTTGTGTGTGGTGGTTTTTTGTGTGGTTTTTTTTGTTTGTTTGTTTTTGTTTTGTTTTGTTTGTTCCTGGCATTTCAATTCCTGCACCATATTGTATTATTGCATTTTCTGTTGAGGCTCCACATAGATTGTGTTCGTGCTGCTAATTATTGACTAAGTTTTTGATTGCCCTACCCACATGCCATGTTTGTTTCATTGCTACAACTAATTTTATTTTGTGATTTGGAATATGCACTTGTCTCGGTATAACTAACTTGCATTTCCACATCATTGTATTGTTATAAAATGTTACTCTAAACCCATCTATATTCCTTTTCCTGGAAGCTGCTCACTCCAATCTGCAAAAAAGCTTTCATTTTTCCTTTATTAGTTCCTTGTCACATTGTTTTATATGGAACTATAAATATATAACTGTGTATTTTATTTGTAAGTATAAAGATATAGTGAAATATTTCTTATACATGCTCACATATGAACACATGTATTTTCCTGTAGATTCTGTAGTGTGGCTCACCAAAAAGAAGAGAGGATTAAGCAGCAGAGGCCTTTCACAAGAGATAAATGCACATAGTGGTAAGCTAACACCGTAAAAACCCTGCAGGCATCTAGGGCTATAATGAGTAACCGAAGCACGTGTAGCCACTAATTACAAACATATGGCTCTCTCAGCACCATGCCAGGCAAACTGTGAGTTGCAAGAGTCCAAGCAAGTCCAAAATAGCTGTAATCTTGTATTGAGTCTGGTTTAAAGGCTCTTTTCTCCCATATGCACCTCATGGCTTTAGGTACCCAGTACAAATGGAAAAGCAGCACAAACTAGTCCCTTGATTCCTGCTGACTGAGTACCATTACATTCTTGTTTTCAATGTATCTTGTCATCATTTGACTCAGGTCTGACAACAATGCTTTTGATCCCCTCTCCCTCTCATTCAGGTAGGGAAGGTGAGAGAGAAAAAGAGAGAGACTTGGCTGGATTGAAAACTAAACTACACAGATTTAATAAAAAAACTAATGACATAAGAAAATATATACAATTATATACAAATGTGTTCAGATACGTGCAAAGCCTCTCGCCTCCCCTGATCCCCAGCAACTCCCACAGCACTCTCCTTAGCTGCAAACAGTCCCGAAAAGTCATGGAGCTGCCGGGAAAAGCGCAGAGTGATGAGGGTCAGGAGAGCTTGAGCCTGGGGGCCAACAGTGATGGATGGACGGAGTCCTCCCCGAACACTGGCCATGGTCAGAAGAGAAGGGAAGAAGAAGCAGGGAGGAAGTTGTCTTCTGCGATCTTTGACCTTCCTCTAAGCTTACGTAGATATATGGAATGGAATACCTCTGGCCAACTTTGCTGCCTGTCTAATTCAGCCTCCTGTGGGGGGTCATAGATCTCCCCGTAGTGTCTGAGCTGGCAGAGTAAAGGTGTGACCTTGAAGATCCAGCAGTTAGAAAAACATTCCACTGTTATTAGTCTTATTTGGAGCACTCTGCTACTAGTTAAAAGAAGCTTACTGAAGGAAAAAAAAACCACATCAGTAAAAGGAAAATTGGCTTCATCCTGGCTCAAACCAGGACATATCTGTTCCCTCTGTAGAATTTTTCATTACATATACTACAAAATGCCCCACAAGAGTCCCATAGGGTCCTAGGAAGAAGTCATGCAGTACTTTCATCAGCTTTGTTTTACAGATATGCATCCCACAAGGATGAGATAAAACTGCACATTTTGTATTATCTGGAGCATGAGCTCAGTTCTGGATTTTAATGTGATGACACAAAACAGTTTGCTGACATTGACTGGATTCTTTCTTAGCTCATCCTTTGTCCCAGAGTGTGGTCTTGGTTAAATCTTGGTATTCTTCATCTCTTCTACCGTCTATGGGAAGCTATTTTGAGAAGGTAGAAAATCCAGGGTAGTATCCATCCACTTTCTACTTTGTCCATTTAGATTGCAAATTCAGTTAGAGAACATGTCTTGCTACGCATGTATCCACAATGCTTGCTTCAACAGGACTCTGGTCCCATTGACATAATTTCTAAAATACTATGATGCCATTCGTAGTCATATACTCCCCACTTAAGTGACTCCTTGTATTCCCCTTTGCAGTTCTGCAGTCAGGATTCTCATCTGTTTACCCAACAGCCTTAAGAGTGGAATATTTTTTATTTCACTGTATGGAGGGATGTAATCCTAAAGTGATTTTGTGAAAAACTATGAATGTATTGCAAATGTGGAGAAATACTGCTTCTTGTAAGTGCAGGTAGAAGAAGAAAATTACCTGTGGGTACAATGAATTCTGCTACTACTTCTGGGTTCAGGCAGCAGAAAGTAGTCTATTACTGTACTGGCAGTGTCATAATTCCTTTAGGAAAAGAGACTAAAGAAAATCCTTGAACATAAAACAGTATTGACACTAAAATACCTTCACTTTTATTTCTGGGGTTTTTGATTTGTGTATTTGGGGTTTTTTTGTTTTGTTTTGTTTTGTTTTGTTTTTCTGGGGATCTGACTTTTATTAGGGTTGGAGGGTTTTTTGGCTGTGTTGTTAATATTTTTTATTTTTATTTGTTTTTAGTGTAAATGTACTTTACAACTGAAAGAAATTGATCTAATTGAGTATTCCACTTTTATTTCATACAATTAAAGGAGTCTGTTTATTTTACTGCTCAAGGCAAAATGAAAGATAGAATCATGGCACTGTTATTCTGTATCCATTACAAAAATATCTGGCACAGATACAGTGATGCAGGATGTACAGATGGAAGATGTAGTGACTAATTCACCTAGCATCCTCTGTCACTGGAAGCTAGAATGCCTGTCACAAATAGCTTATTTAAGAGAAAGCAGGCAGAGAGGAAGCTGGTGTTCAACTGGATGCATATTCTAGCAAGACATCCAGGGACAGATAAAGATGCTCACAGTCCCAGGGAACAAAACAAAATTCTTTCACTACTGTGAGTGTTGTCTTTCTGAGGGCAGACAGAGTAATAACCAAAGCACAAATGCAATTATTCAAGTGGGCAATTAAAAAGAACAACCTTGTTATTTGCAGCACAATTGTTAAAACTGGAAGCCAGTTCCAAAGCTTTTATCCTTATGTTCAGTGCTGCCTCCAGAAAAGAAATGACTGCAGGGTTCTAGAACAAGGAAAATTCAGTATTCTGAAGTGACTGTTTTGAGAAAGAGATTGTGACCGACATTTAAGGATGCTTTTTTCTTCTTCTTTTCTTCTTGTAAAATTTTGGAAACACCACTCCTGAAACACATAAAGATTGGCATCTGCGTCTCTCTTCTCTCTAACTTAAATATTTATTCTCCTAATGTATCAGTCCCAGCATTTTTAAGCTTATGTGGTTTAACCTCTCTTATATACATTGTTCTCCTCCTCAGTCATGCGGGAAATAAGCTTTTAATGGTAAAGTTAACTTCTGTGACTTCAGTCACAGAAGATAGAATATCACTCATTTACAATAACAGTTTAGAAACCTGTAGAAATCTGAGCTGCCTTAAAAAGTCAGTATTTCTTGAAGTCTGCACTAGGTCTGTTCATGACATCAGTCTAACAGTTTTTCAAATATTTATTAAAGCATTCTCCTCCTTTTATATTACTACAAGATAACTACTTCACCGTTCATCACAAACAGTTGCAATGCAAAGTAGGGAGTGAGTTTGCCTTAATAATATCTTTTAAGGTCCTAATTTGGTTCTGCATAGTCTGATTTTTATATACAGTGCACAAATTGTATCCACTTCATCACTGTCTCATTATTTTTCTCTTAACAACACACTGGCAGTGATTAATTTCTGAATACCAGTAAACAAAACCTAGCCTTGAAAGTGATCAAAGTTAAGCTGTAAAATATGTGCAAGCACACATTAACTAAATATGTCGATTATAAAATCAAGCACTGCTTCAAAAAGGAGTGTTTAAATGGAAAGGAGTATGCAACAATAGCAGAAACTGTGTAATACAATAGTAGTCTTTAAAGATTTTAATTAACATGAAGTATACATGAATATGACCTATAGAGAAGAAACAATCTATTTTCGAGTGACATTGAGAGGTAACTATAAGGAATAAATAAATAAATAAATTGCAATTAATTTGATACAACTCTTCAGTCATGTAGGATTAATTTCGCTTATGTTTTTGAACTTGTGTTCCACCGCAGTGAATATATTAATCTAACTAACTACAGCAACATTCATTATTGCAAAATACAACACTAAAAAAACAGGACTTGCAAGGCTTTGTGAACCTCTTGATTTGTGCTCAGAGTTCTGTGTTTCGAAGTGTGGTACTGTCCATATCAGCAGTGACACTAGCACTTGATTAAATGTTGTAATTAAAGTAATGAAAAGATTTGGGTTTAAAATAATCGAAATGGCTTCACTATTATTTCACATCAAGTAATTCAATATTGAATAGAAATACCTGAAGAAAGTGAAGATACAAAGAGAAAACAATATTGAAAATATTTAAAGAAAAATACATTATTTGAGTCTCAATGGCAGTATTCTGCAAAAACAGAAGTTACTCTGAAAAAGAGTTCAAAGAGGAAAAACATAGCCCACCAGAAAAACCATTCAGCTCTAGCAGCTTTTGTCTTCATAGCACCACAGAAAACTTGGTCTTTACAAATCCTTGTGTAAACTATACATGGGGTTTCTATGTAAAATTAATAGAATTTATCAAATTATGGATTAAACAAATCTGTCTGAAAGCCAATCTTCTTTTGATTTATATTCCCAGTGATCTATACTATCACAGAGTATAAAATAAATGATGGATATAGAACAAAAGATTTGCTTAAATAAAAGTCCATATTCCAGAAGTTAATGAGTCATACAATAAGAATATTTTTTTTTCTTTTCCCCTCTCATTCCATGGATTCTATATTTTGTTTTGTGGTTTGCTTGATTGGACAGTATTGACATTAAAAGTCAAGGTGCCAGTTTCAGAACTGTCAGGCTTGTTATTAAAAAATATATAAATAAGTTGTCCTGTGATAAATAAAATTGAAATAACCCCCCCCCGCCCGAATAAACTACCAGTACATTAGGATCTTTAATTCCCGTTTCATTATTGTCATTATTAGTTTCAAAGAAAAATATCATTTTAAAAAGATTTTAAGGACAGAAAAAAATAGTGTCTGATTTGGTAATACTGCACAAATTCTGGTGATTGTATATGATTTATAATCTTTTGATGAATCTTGTCATTCAGGTAGACTTTCAATTGGAAAGTAGTGTTGCTTTCATATATATATATATATATATATAAATCTGTAATAAGAAACAAAAGAAACAGTCACTTTTGAAATTAGGTGGGAGAAAGCATCTTAATAGGAAGTCTTTGAAGTGTGTGATAATCTTTTCTATGAAATAAACAATTGGAAAAATCACTTTTATTGAGTATCTTCCAAACACATCAATAATTTTTGCACTTTGTTTTTTTTCTTTTTAATTTGAAGTGGTTTATTGCATTCTAATAATCAGTTATATAAAGTAATTAAGTGAGTCCATGGTGGAATACTGAAGTCACTATGCCTTAACCTTAAACTCCATGCAGAAGAATAAGTTTCAGATTACATGTATGGGTATTTTGTTAAGAATATTTATGATTGTGAGATCACAGGGAGCATTCAAAGTACTTGGGCAACAAAGATGGTCAGAGGGCTGCAGTACCTCTCCTGCAAAGACAGGCTGGGAGAGTTAGGGCTCTTCAGCCTGGAGAAAGCTTGGAGGAGACCTTATTGTGGTCTTCCAGTACCCAAAGGGGACTTATAAGAAAGCCAGGAAGAGACTTTTTACCAGAGCGTGTAGTGATAGGATGAGAGATAATGGTTTTAAACTAGAATAAGGTAGATTTAGGTTAGATGTTAGGAAGAAATTCTTTACTGTTAGGGTGGTGAGACTTTGGAACAGGTTGTCCAGCGATGCTGCTGATGTCTCCCCCTTGAAGGTTGTACGGGGTTTTGTGGAACCCGGTCTAGTGGGACCGTAAAGATTATATAGACATGAATTACTCAGCACTCCAGAGTAATAGATTTGAACTTTTAGGCTGAAATAGAGCTTGCTTGTAAAAGTACATAGCTTGAACTTCAGGCAAGCTATCGCTTTTTTTCCAGAGAGAATGTATTTTTTCTGTTATCAAAGTTCCAGTGAAGAACCTTCTGAGGCCATCTTTGGCATATCTACAAGAATGTATAAACAGTATCAGAAAGAAAAAAAAAAAAAGTAGTCTGGAAGTGCCACAAACTCAAGAGTATTCTGAATGAGGTAGTGTTTGTATCACTGATGATATAAAGGCTACTTCCTTCATATCATTATATGTTAAAGTGTAATCTGCTATTCCCCTTGTAAGAGATATCGGGCCAGCCTGCTAGCTAATTCTTGTGTTCACTGAGACTGTCCTACAGGCTCTGCCTTTCATGCAATCTTTTTCAAGTTTTCAACAATCTTACTGGCTTCTTAGAGAACAGTTTTGCAATATCTTAAATTATGCATCCCTATATTCCTTCAGCATAGTCCAGGACCACTGTCATTCTGACTAATCAGCAGGAGTAAATTAATTTATATAAATTTCCTTAACAACCTTGGGACATTGAGGAATTACCCTATTAATTCTTGAAAATCCTCATGCCACAGAAGTACTATCCTAGTAGGTATTACAGAAAGGAGTGTCCTCATATACTCCAATATCTTTGTGCTACAATCTCTGGCTTTGCAGATTTAAACTGCAAACGTGTTGCCTTGGTCTTCCTTCGGGGTTTATCATCAGAGAGTCTATAAAAGCAATTCAGAGCTCCAAGATAAATAATATCCTTTCTATAATAAACTTGATTTGTGTACCTACAAATCTTCCTATTGTTGGAAAACTCCACAAGTTTCTCAGGAAAAGACAGTAAAATCACTCTGCGTGTTCTATCTGCAAATAGTGATCCATCTCACTAGCACGACTGCACAGTAATGTTCAGTCTGCACCCTAATGAGTTCAAGATCAATGGCTCTGACATCTCTGTTTCAATACTGGTGAGTCCGGCCCTTGAGCTGCTGTTTATTTACACTGTCTTAAGCGATGCCACTGTCACAGGACAGCAACAATCAATATTTCATTAGTAAAACCTTCAGCTTGTTCTGACTAGTCAGGAAACCCAATGTTTTGTGTATTGAATATATGTTTTTCAAAAATTATCTTTCTGATTTTGTACTTTCATTTTTTATCTACCCAGCATGAGATAACTGAATCTTCAGCTGGCTCAATGCCTAATTTTAAGAGGTAAGAGAACTGCAAATTTGACATGAATTCAAGGAGAAGTGCAATTGTCCAAGGCATTTCATGCTGCAAGAATAAAATGGAACAGAAATATTAAAAAAAAAGGTTTAAAATCTGTGCAGAAAAAATAAAGCAAATTAATAAGATTTTAAATGCATATCTGTTCATTGGTTCAGATATCAATACATAAAACTGAAAAATAAAGATGCAAATCTCATTGAGTTTTCACTTATAACATACTCTGTTTCATTGTTTGCCTGCTTTTCATTCACTGTAAGAATTGTATTTTGGCTTTAGGCTTGGAACAGTAAAGCAAATTAAACAACAACTAGTACTTTTGTTTTTCTAGTTCTCTTAAAAGCTGTTATCTAGGTTACATTCTTTATGGGTTCTACACTGAAAAATACTTATTCCTCAGTGGTAATACCAAAAAACTGTTTTAGTTTCATGATTTTTTGATGCTACTGTTTGAAACAACTGTATCAATGCCATAATTACTCATAGAACCATAGAATCATAGAACCATAGGGGTTGTAAGGGACCTCTGAAGATCATCGAGATCCAACTCCCCTGTCTAGGGTGGATCATACAGGAATGTATCCAGACAGGTCTTGAAAGAATCCATAAAAAGAAACTCCACAACCTCCCTGGGCAGCCTCCATCACCTTCACAGCAAATGTTCACACCTTCCTCATGTTGAGGAAGATTTTATTTCTGGCTTTTTTTCTCTAACTCGTCTTGCATTTTTACCGAACAGTTTCACTACAATGGTGATTTCATTAAATGAATACTTCTAAAATTAAAACCCTAAAGATACCAAATTTCTTTGATAAATTAAGCAAATATAGCTGAAGATTTGTGTTTCACATTCACAGAATAACAGAATGTGTTTGGCTGGAAAAGACCTCCAAGATCATCCAGTCCAGCCTTAGGCCTAACACCACAGTCTCACCACTAAACCATGTCCCTAAGCAACAGGTCCACCTGCCATTTAAGTGCCTCCAGTATGGTGAATCCACCACCTGGAGTCTGATGGCAGTCTATTCCAATGCCTGACAACCATTTCAGTAAAGAATTGCTTCCTGATATCTAACCTAAACCTCCCTTGGCACAGCTTGCATCCACTCCCTCTGGTCCTGCCACATGTCACCAGTGAGAAGAGGCTGTACCCCTCCTCGCTCCACCCTCACTCAGGTAGTTGTAATCAGCAATGTGGTCTCTCCACAGGCTCCGGTTCTTCAGACTAAACAACCCCAGCTCTCTCAGCCACTCTTCATAAGACTTGTGCTCTAGGCCCTTCATGAGCCTTGTTGCCCTTTTCGGACACACTCCAACACTTCTATGTCCTTATAGTGAGGGACCCAGAAATGAACCCAGTATTCAAGGTGTGGCCTCACCAGTGCCAAGTATGGGGGGATGATCACCTCCCTATTCCTGCTAGCCACAGTGTTCCTCATACAAGCAAGGCTGCCATTGGCCTTCTTAGCCACCTATGTACACTGCTGACTCATATCTAGTTGACTGTTGATCAATATTCCCAGGTTCTTTTCCAACCTGCAGCTTTCCAACCACACATCACCAAGTCTGTAGCTTACCATGGGGTTGTTATAAGTGCAGGACCCAGCCCTTAGCCTTGTTGAGCCCTGTACAATTAACTGTGGCCCACTGATCTGACCTGTCTAGGTCCTGCTGTAGAGCTTCCCTACCCTCTAGCAGATCAACACTCCCACCTAGCTTGTTCTCATATGCAAACTTACTGAGGGTGCACTCAATCCCCTCATCCAGATCATTAACAAAGATATTAAAGAGAACAGGCCACAGTACAGAACCCTGGGGAACACCACTTGTGACCAGACACCAGCCAGATTTAACTCTGTTAACTACCATTCTTTGGGCCTGGCCATCCAGTCAGTTTTTATTCAGCACACAGTGTATTTGTCCAAGAACAGAGTAACAAGTTTCTCAAGGACAATGCTGTGGGAGACAGTGTCAGAGACTTTAGTAAAGTCCAGATAGACAATGTCCACAGTTCTTCCTTCATCCACTAGGTGGGTCACCTTGTTGTAGAAGGAGATTAGGTCAGTCAGGCAGGACCTGCCTTTCATAATCCCATGCTAACTGGGCCTGATGGGACAACCTTGATGGGTTGTCTTGGATGTGCCAAGTGATGGCAGTCAAGATGACCTGCTCTATAGCCTTCCCTAGTACCGAGGTCAGACTGACAAGTCTGTAGTTACCAGGGTCAACTTTTTTACCCTTCTTGTAGATTGGCATCACATTCGCTAGCTTCCAGTCACCTGGGACCTCTCTAGTTAGCCAGGACTGTTGATAAATAATGGAGAGTGGCTTGGTGAGCATTTCTGCCAGCTCCTTAAGTACTCTTGGGTGGATCTCATCTGGTCCCATAAACTTGTGCACATCTATGTGACACAGTAGGTAACTGATGATTTCCTCCTGGATTGTGGGGGTTGTATTTTGCTCATCCCCACCTTCCAATTCAGAGAGCTGGACCCCCGGGTAACAATTAGCATTGCTAACAAAAACTGAGGCAAAGTGGGTGCTCAACAGATCAGCCTTTTCCTTGTCCTTAGTCATAAGGTTTCCTCCTGCATCCAGTAGAGGGTAGATATTCCCCTTGGCTTTTCTTTTACTATTAAAATACTTGTGAAAACACTTTTTATTACCTTTAACGATATTAGCCAGATTGAGTTCTAATTGAGCTTTGGCCTTTCTAATTTTTTCCCTGTGTAACCTTGCAACTCTTCCTGTGTTGCTTGCCCCTTCTTCCATAGTCAGTAGACTTTCTTTTTCTTCCTGCGTTCTGCCCAAAGCTGCCTGTTTAGCCAGGTTGGTCTTCTACCTCACTGGCTGGTTTTACAGTACACAGGCATGGCTAGTTCCTGCACCTTGAGGATTTCCTTCTTGAGGATTGTCCACCCTTCCTGGACTCCTTTTTCCTTGAGGGCTGCTTCCCAAGGAATGCCAAACACAAAACAGCTAGTAATTCATTATATATGTGTTACCCAGTGAGTTTAACCTTTTACAGATTATAGAATAATTCCATTATAGTGGAAAACTCTTGCAATAATTGCTACAGAGAACTGTAACTAATACAACATATTTTTTCATGTCTAAGGTTGGACTAGAAATAAAGTATTGCTATTATTCAGTGCATGTGCTCTGAGTTTAGATTTATGTATCTTAATTACAAAGAATCATGCAAGAAGGCAGCAAATCCTTGAAACAAAATAAAGATTAAAAAAAAGTTTGTGTATGTCTGTGGGGTGAATTTTAGACAATAAAAGTAATTTTTCAAATTTTGTTTTTTAAGGCACCACTAAAATGAATGCACGACTGCAGTATTTTTTTTTAATTGAGACAGTATTTACAGGATTCTTCTGTTTAGTGGGTTTTGATTTATTTTTTTTTTAGTTCATTACTGTGAGAAAATATTTAGTTGTCTTTGTTCCATTTCTGAGTAGAAGACAGTTTGCTATCTTTGTTTAAAATTATAAAGCTAAACAATCATATTTCAAAATGTAATTGAAAGGCATTTGTGTCTGCTGGGATGTAAATTTCATAATCTTCAAAATAATAGGCTAAAAAGTTATGTGTCCAGTTCCTCATTCATGTAAGCTATTAAAATTGAAATACTTCCTCAGGGGTAAAATACAAACGAAAATAAAACCAAAAGTTACCTGTCTTCCCAAATAATTAATTTTAAGCTTAAGTGAGAAGGTGGAAGGTGTTGCATCTTTCTCTAAATTAAAGAACTAATTCTACCCTTGACAGCTATTAATGAATAGTCACAAGTGTTGATCTGATAAGCATGGAACACAAGGGAGAAAAAGGTCTGTAAGGACCTGTAACTCCTAAGGGAGCTTTTCTTACAAATACAAGGAACCCAAAACAATAGAAGAGATCAATTTTGTGTACTAGTAGTGGTAATATACATGGTGCAGGAAGTAATGGAAAAACAATACTGTAGTAAGAAGTAGTATAGTAAATGTTAAACAGAAGAAAACCTTTTATTCTGTGGTAAGAAAGAGATGTGCAATTGTACAAAGAAGAAAAGCGTTGTGTTGAAAATATGGGGGAAAAAAAAAAAGCAATCATAGAAGCAATGTTTTACACCAATTATTCTTAAAGAAAAATGTAGTAGGCTGTTCTCTGATAAATTAATGAGAAAACAGTGAAGTTCAACATCTATTAGATTTAATTAATACTTTACAATTATTGAAAGAGTAGGTAGGCGGTGCAAAGATAAATAATTTGAAAAAGCAGCAATGGATTTCCAACAGTTGTTATTGTGTCCTGATGGAGCAAACAATTTTACAATGGGAAATCTAAATGAAGATGCTTTAATAAAGATCGTCTTTCCCTGTGTAATTGTTTTGTGGAAGACAAGTCAGTTAAGTTAGAGCATATTCTTTGGAGGGCAAGGAAGCATGCAGCAATTTAACCTTAATGATTTTTGTTGTTGTTGTTGTTGGTGTTTTGCTTTGGTTTTGTTTTTTTTCAACAAGGAGTAACACCTGAAGGCATGAGGAAGCAGGTCTCTCCTTTAAATAATGAAAGGTATTTTCCTTACCTATGAATTTGATGAGACAATAATTGAACTAAAATGGGTAGCTCTATTTCCTGATCTTGAAAGACCAGCTCTAATTTCCAGTAACAAGATTTGCATGTGTATCTCCAAACCTGAGCCTCAATGAAGATAAACAATGAAATACATAAGCCATTTAAGAGAATTCATGGAGCACATGTAAATATTGTATTAATGTGTAACTTAGAATCATAGAATCATGGAATTGTTAGGGTTGGAAAGGACAGTAAATATCAGTTAGTTTCAGCCCCCTGGACATGGGCAGGGACACCTCCTGATAGATTAGGTTACTCAGAGCTCCATCCAACCTGGCCTTGAAAACTTCCAGGGATGGGGCTTCCACCATGTCCTTCGGCAATCTGTTCCAGTGTCTCACCACCCTAACAGTGAAGAACTTATCATGGAATCATAGAATCATAGAATCAGTAAGGTTGGAAGGGACCTCAAAGATCATCAAGTTTCAACCTCCCTGCCATGTACAGGGAACCCTACCAGTAGACCAAGTTGCACAAAGCCTCATTCAACCTGGCCTTAAAAACCTCCAGGGATGGGGCATCAACAGCCTCCCTGGGAAACCCATTCCAGTTCCTCACCACCCTTACAGTGAAGAATTTCTTCCTAATATCTAACCTCCCCTCTCTCAGTTTAAAATCATTACCCCTTGTCCTATCACTATCTTCTCTGATGAAAAGCCCCTCCCTGTCTTTCCTGGAGGCCCCTTTCAAGTACTGGGAGGCCTCTGTGAGGTCTCCCCAGAGCCTTCTCTTCTCTAGGCTGCACAGCCCCAACTCCCTCAGCCTGTCTTCATAGCAGAGGTGCTCCAGGTCTTTGATCATCTTGGTGGCCCTTCTCTGGACCATTTCCAACAGGTCTATATCTTTCTTGTGCTGAGGGCACCAGAACTGTACACAGTGCTCCAGGTGTGGCCTCACCAGAGCAGAGTAGATGGGCAGGATCCCCTCCCTTGATCTGCAGGCCACAATTCTTTTGATGCAGCCCAGGACGTGTTTGGCTCTCTGGGCTGTGAGCACACACTGGCGGTTCATGTCGATCTTCTCATCAACTATCACCCCCAAGACCTTCTCCTCAGGACTGCTCTCTAGCCATTCTTTCCCCAGCCTGTATTTGTGCCTGGGGTTGTGCCAACACAGGTGCAGGACCTTGCACTTGGCCCTGTTGAACTTCATAAGGTTGGCACTGGCCCACCTTTTGAGCCTGTCAAGGTCCCTCTGGATGGCATCCCCTCCCTCTTGGGTGTCAACCACACCACACAGCTTGGTATCATCAGCAAATTTGCAGAGGATACACACTCAGTCCCACTGTCCGTGTCTCCAACAAAGATATTAAACAGCACTGGTCCCAGTACTGACCCCTGAGGGACACCACTTTTCTCCTGCCTCCATTTGGACAATGAGCCATGGACCAAAACTCTCTGGGTGTGGCCATCCAGCCAATTTCTTATCCACCGAGTGGTCCATCTTTCAAACCCACGCCTTATCATTTTGGAGACCAGGACGTCATGTGAGAGTTCTTCCTAAGCTCTAATTTGAATCTACTCACACCTAGTTTTGATCCATTGCCCCTATTCCTACAACTACCCAACATCCTAAAAAGTCTCTCACCAGCTTTCTTGTAAGCCCCCTTAAGATGCTGGAAGGCCACAGTAAGGTCTCCTCTCCTTCTCTTCTCGTCAAGTCACTTTCCATTATTTACATGAAGTCCTGGATAATTGGGGAGGTCCCAAAGGACTAGATGGTAGCAAATGTAACACCCATCCATACAAAAGGCAGAAAGAAGGATCCAGTAAACTATAAACCTGTCAGTCTGACCTCAGTAACAGGGAAGGTCATGGAGCAGATGATCTTGAGTGTCATTAGAAACCATACAGTGGACAACCAGGGGATCAGGGCCACTCAGTGTGAGTTTATGAAGAGCAGGTTTTGCCTGACGAACCTGATCTCCTTCTATGACCTGATGACCCAAGTGTTGGATGAGGGAAAGGCTGTGGATATTTTCCATCTGGACCTCCAAAAAGCATTTGACATGGTTCCCCATAGAACTCTCATAAAAAAACTGGCTGCTCATGGCCTGGATGAACACACGATCTGTTGGATCATGGACTGGCTGGATGATCGGGTCCAAAGAGTGGTGATCAGTGGAGTCAAATCCAGCTGGCAGCTGGTCACAAGTGGTGTTCCTCAGGGCTCAGTGTTGGGACCGTTTCTGTTTAACATCTTTATTGATGATCTTGATAAGGACATAGAGCATATCATTAGTAGGTTTGCAGATGACACCAAGCTAGGCGGGAGTGTTGATCTGCATGAGGATAGGGAGGCTCTACAGAGAGACTTGGATAGATTACATCATTGGACTAATGTTAATGGTCTCGGCTTCAACAAGGCCAAGTGCTGGGTCCTGCTCTTGGGCCACAACAACCCCATGCAATGCTACAGGCTTGGGGAAGTGTGGCTGGAAAGTGTCTGGCAGAAAAGTACCTGGGGGTTCTCATTGACAAGTGGCTGAATGTGAGCCAGCAGTGTGCCCAGGTGGCCAAGAAAGCCAATGGCATCCTGGTTTGTATTAGACATAGTGTGGCCAGCAGAAGCAGAGAGGTGATTGATCCCCCTGTACTCAGCACTGGTGAGGCCACACCTGGAGTATTGTGTCCAGTCGGGCACCTTAATTCAAGAGAGATATCGAGGTCCTGGGGCGAGTACAGAGGAGGACAATGAAGCTGGTGAAGGGCCTATAGAAAAATCTTATGAAGAACGCTTGAAGGAGCTGGGAATGTTTAGTCTGAGGAAGAGGAGCTTGAGGGGAGACCTCATCAGTCTCTACAACTAGCTGAGAGGACATCGTAGAGAGGTTGGTGCTGGGCTCTTCTCACAGGTAATTAGCGATACAAGAAGAGGGAATGGTTTCAAGCAGCAACAGGGTAGGTTTAGACTAGATATTAGGAAAAAAAATGTTGACAGAAAGAGTGGTTAGACACTGGAATAGGCTGCCCAGGGAGGTGGTTGAGTCACCATCCCTGGATGTGTCCAAGGGTCATTTGGATGTGGTGTTGGTGGATATGGTTTAGGGGAGAACTTTTAGAGCAGGGTTGATGGTTGGACTCGCTGAACCCAAGGGTCTTTTCCAACATGAATGGTTCTGTGATTCCATCATTCTATCATTCTACCATTCTGTCCTTCTATCATTCTTTCCCTTTTTGATAATGGGTGTTATGTTTCCCCTTTTCCAGTCAGTGGGGACTTCACTGGACTGCCATGACTTTTGGAATGTAATAGAGTGATTTAGCAATCTCATCCACCAATTCCCTCAGTACTCGTGGGTGTATCCCATCAGGTCCTATGGACTTGTACACTTTCAGGTTCATCAGACGGTCACAAACCTGATCTTCACTTAAAGTGAGCAGTTATTTCTCCCAGCCCCTTCCATTTTCTTTTGTGACTCGGGGAGCATGGTTGGAGGGCTTGCCAGTGAAGACTGAGGTAAAGAAGTCATTGAGAACCTTGGCCTTCTCCGTATCACTTGTCACCAGTTCTCCTGTTTCCTTCCTGAGGGGGCCCACACCTTCCTTAGTCCTCTTTTTACCATTAATATACCTATAGAAATTTTTGCTATTCCCCTTGATCTCCCTGGCTAGATTTAATTCTAACTGAGCTTTAGCCTTTCTAAGAATTTCTCTTGCTGCTTGGACAGCCTCCTTATATGCCCCCCATTCTAGCCTTCCTTTCTTCCACTTCTTGTAAAGTTTCTTTTTGTTTGACAGTGTGTCCTGGAGCTCCTTGCCCAACCAGGCAAGTTTCCTAGCATTCCTTCTTGCCTTCCTCTTTGTTGGTATACTTTGCTCTTGGACACAGAGAAGGTGATCCTTGAATATTACCCAGCTGTCCTGGGCCTTCCTTTCCTCTAGGGCTTTGTTCCATAGTACTTTGGCCAGCAGATCCCTGAAGTGATCAAAGTCTGCATGCTCAAGTCCAGGGACATAAGCTTGGAATACTTCCTCCTACTTGGCCAGAGAATCTTAAATTCTAGCATTGCAGCCAAGGTTATCCCTGAGTCTCACGTTGTTCAACAGCCCTTCCCTGTTGGTGAGAACAAGGTCCAGCATAGCGCCTTTTCTTGTTGGTTCCTCTACCATTTGGAGGAGGAAGTTTTCATCTATGCATTTCAGGAACATCATGGATTGCTGGTGCCTTGCTGTGTTTTCCCTCCAGCAGATGTCAGGGTGGTGGAAATCCCCTGCAAGGACAACGGCATGTGAATGTGAAGCCACTTCTGTCTGCCTATGGAGGGCCTCATATGCTTGGTTCTGCTGATCAGGTGGCCTGTAGCAGACCCCTACTGTAGCATCAGCTTCCCCTGTCTTTCCTTTAATTTTAGCCCATATGCTCTGAACCAGCTCATAGTTCATCCCTAGATGGAGCTCCACTGATTCCAGCTCGGCACTGCTGTAGAGGGCTATACCTCCTCCCCTCCTACTCTGACTGTCTTTCCTAAAGAGCTTGTATCCATCTATCCCTACATTCCAGCCATGAGAATCATTCCACCAAGTTTCAGCAACAGCCACTATTGTAGCCCAATCTGTGTGCATTTGTGTAGAGGCACTTCAGCTGGGCTGGCCATGTCACCCTCTTGTGTAAATCCCCCCAGATTCCCTTGGGGTGTCCCAGTGTATTGTCTGGGCTTGCCTCGGGGCAATAAGTTGAGAGACTTTCCTAGCACTCTACTCATCTGCCCCTGATGTACCGTCCCACTGTTTGTCACAGGCAAGCAAGAAATTATTAACCCCTTCCCCCTTCAAATCTAGTTTAAAGCCCCTTCAATGAGCACTGCCAGGCACTGCCCCAGAAACATTTTATGCCTTCTGGGATAAGTGCATCCCAATACCTTCTCACAGCTCTGGTGTCTTGTTTATAGAACCATGATTGTAAAATCCAAAACCTTGTCAGCAACGCAAGTCCCGGAGCTATGAATTGAACTGTTTGTTCTTCCTATATATTCCCTCATCCATCACTGATGTCAGAGGAATGGAGAACAAAATGTGAGCTTCTGATCATTTTACCAGTGGGCCTAAGGCCCTGAAATCTCTTTTAATTGGTTATGAGCCTCTCATTGCTACATTATCACTACCCACCTGAAGGACCAGAAGCAGATAATAATCTGAAGGACTCACAAGTGTGAGTAATTTACCTGTGATGTCCTTTGCCCAAGTACCAGGGAGACAGCAGACCTCTCTACGAAGCAGTTTTGGTCTGCATATCAGGCCCTCAGCTCCTCTCACCAGGGAGTCACCTACAGCAATGACCCTTGAATGTTTCCTTTCAGGGTCAGTTTTAATGACCAACCTGAGGCAAGTCAGCCCTAGTGGCACTTCTGGCCTTCATGAGCCCTCATCCTTACTACAACCAATTAATCCTGCACAGTTCCATACCTGTTCTGCAAGGACACTGTAGGCAATGTGCTTCTTAAAGGAACAATCTTGGGTAGTGATAATGTAGCAATGAGAGGCTCATAACCAAATAAAATACGATTTCATTCTGCATCCCCTCCCTGTCTCCTAACTCATGTGGCTAGGTATCCATGGAGCAGCTCATTGCACTGCTAAAGTCTGAGGCAAAGTAGGTGTTGAGCACCTCATCTTTTCCTCATCTTTTTTTACTAAGATTCCCTCTGCATCCAAGAAAGGATGGAGATTTCCCCTATTCCTCCTTTTGTTGTTAATGAACTTAAAGGAACATTTTTTATTATCCCTAACAGCTGTAGCTAATTTGAGGTCTAGCTGCACTTTGACTCTCCTGATTTGTGCCCTGCATAGGTTCACTTCATCTTTATAGACTTCATGAGTAACTTGTCTCCTCTTCCAAAGCTCATAGACTCTCTTTTTGTTCTTAAGGTCCAGCCAAAGGTCCCTATTTAGCCAGACTGGTCTCTTACCCCTCTTACTGTTTTTTCAGCATATGGGGACAGCCTGATTCTGTGCCTTTAAGACTTCTTTCCTGAAGTATGTCCAGCTTTCCTGGACTCCGTTATTCTTCAAGGCAGCCTCCCAAAGGACTTTGTCAATCCCTTTTCTGAACAGGTCAGAGCTTGCCCACTGGAAATTTAAGGTGGCAGTTTTACTAACCCATCTCCTTGTTTCTTCAAGTGTGGAGTCATGCACCTGGGGAAAAAAAAAAAACCACCATGCCCTGATATAGATTAGGAGTTGACCTTCTAGAAAGCAATCCGATGGAGAAGGACCTTTGAGTCCTGGTAGATGACAAGTTATCCACAGGGCAGTAATGTGCCCTTGTGGCCAAGAAGGCAAATAGTATCCTGGGATATATGAAGAGCAGTGTGGCCAGCAGGTCAAGTGAGGTTCTCTTCTCCCTTTACTTTGCCCTTGTAAGATCACATCTGGAGTATTGTTTCCAGTTCTGGGCTGCCCAATTCTAGAAGGATAGGGATATGCTAGAAAGAGTCCAATGGAGGGCTACAAGGATTAAAGACCTGGAAAATCTGTCATATGAGGAAAGGCTAAGAGACCTGGGACTGTTTAGTCTTGAGAAAAGAAGACTAAGAGGGGACCTTATTAATGTATCTAAATATCTGAAGAGTGGATGTCAAGAATGGGCCAATCTCTTCTCAGTGGTGGCCTGTGATAGGACAAAGGGAAACGGCACCAAGCTACAACACAGGAAGTGCCATCTCGACATGAGGAAAAAACTTCTTTGTTGTGAGGGTGACAGAGTACTGGAATAAGCTGCCCAGAGAGACTGTGGAGTCTCCTTCTCTGGAGACTTTAAAGACCCATCCAAATGCATTTCTCTGTGTCCTGCCTAAGACTCTGTGGTGGTCTTGCTCTGGCAGGGAGCTGGACTTGAAGATCTCCAGAGGTCCTTTCCAACCCCTAACATTCTGTGATTTTGTGATTCTGTGGTGTTGAGTGTTAGTTCTTTCTTGACAGTCCTTTAAAAAAAAACTTTAGCTTAGTAGGCTGGTTGGAGGCACATGGATGGATTTAACTACAACTTCATGTATAAAACTGTTGTTACATTTTAAATTGCCAGGTTGATTTGAAAATAGTTTCCCATAATAGTCTGAAAGTTACTATATCAGGGTGGATGCTGTTTTGGCTAGGCTTGTTGACTTATGTCTTCCCATCTGTTTTTTCCTGAATCACTCCTTTGTTCTTGTCAGCATGAAAACTCCAATTGCATTTTACAAAAGGCATGAATTAAGATGAATGTTAATTTCTTTGCTTGCCTCAAATCTGAGAATAGAAATCAAAGGACTAACAACCACAACCCGATCCGATATGAGCAACCAGATTTATAAAAGCAGTTTGGCTTGATGATGAGATATGGTGTCACTACTGGACTTTTTTGGCTACACTGAAAAGGAAATAGATATGATTTGCTGCCTCTTCTTTGCTTTTTCTTTTCATATTAACAGAGTTACTGTAAAAATTGAAAGGAATTATTAGATATTTTTTTTTTTCCAAAACATTTTGGTTTTCCCATTATTACTTTTTCATTATAATTTTCATCATTTCTTATTTACCATTTTCATTTCATATTTCTTATTACTGCAATGTAATTTTTGAAGTTATTTTTAGGGAATATAACAATTATTGGAAAATAATAATAATAATAATAATAATAATAATAATAATAATAATAATAATAATAATAATAATAATAATAATAATTTAGGTATACAATTTTTACCTCAAACATTGCAGGAAATATATTGATTTTTAATATTTCAAAAATGAACAATTTGGGGCATTTTATTTTATTTTCAGTAAACGAAGCTCTTCTTATTGAAAGCATGTCTCCTGCTTTTAGTGCAGAAACATTCTGCTAAATCAAACTCTTAACTGCTCAATGGAGTTCTGTAATTTAACTTGTGACAGTAATTGTGTGTTTTGTGGATATTAGAATACTTCAGATCATTCAACCTAAAATTCCAAATGCAACCATTAATGAAAAGATATAAATGGCAGGCATCTGGTACATTTAACAATTTGGAAATTCATTTGAGAATTATCTACAGCTGCACCATATCTTTCTTACCACAGATAGATGCCATGCTTAACCCTGGCAGGAAAAAACATTTAAGTATATACTTAACTGTTAACATATAATTAAGTACTTCTCACATTGAAGTGATTTATGACTGCTCAAAATACTTTGTTAAGCTAGGGTCCAGTAAAACAGCATTAAAAAAAATCTGAAATATGTTTGTCACACACATAGCCACAATAGAGAAGCAAGCATTTGGTAACCAAAGATTTGTCCCTTTTCTGTTTCATGTGATTTGTAACTTCAATTGTCTACATTCAGTAATGCTTCTCAGAATCAAAAGTGGTTCATGGGGCATGGCAGCTCAGTGGAACAGCTCTCTGCTGTGATCAACTTAACTCATGAGTCAGCTTAACTCCTTTTTCGCTTCATATGGCTCTGAAAGGTTTTCTTGCTTCACAGATCAAAACTGAGCTGCTAAAACTATGATTAGGATTTTTGAATGATCTTGTAACATGGTTTCTGGAGTGCAGGCAGATTGACTCCCTGTTTTCCATTCATGTTTTAACAGGTCTATACTGTCTTTGATGCATGAATGCTTTTGTAAATAAATTATAAACTAAATAAATTATAAGATTGGGTATCACAGAAAGCTGGTGTCTATTCTTTTCCCTCTCTATGACCTACTTTTTGCATCTATTTTATAAGCATATTCTACCATATTTCCTTTCTCTCTTCTGTTCATTTACTTTTTATTTGTATAGTATTTTTTTCTCACACAGACTGTTTGTTTTAAGAAAAGTCTCATTTTTCTTTTGAAATGTACATTTAATGTTGATTTTGTATGATCCCAGCAGAGCATATTGAAAAAGCATGGGTACTTTATCAGGATAATTCTGAACAATTTAATAAAAAAATAAAGCAGGAATGCAATATAATGTAAGGTCTATAAATATTGCAAGTTGAGACTGCATGTTGATACCTTGTAGAAGCGGTGAAAGGACACCCAATATGTATTTAATTACTCATTTAATTCTGAAAAATATCCTTGCAAGTTTTAACCATTAATTCAAAATGTACTTCAAGTTCGAGTGAAACAATACAAAGCCATTGGGCATCATGTTGTCCAAAAATAAGGCAAATGCAGTAAAATAAAGAATTAACATAATCAGGATGTATATACTGCAGGTTTAGCTCCCTTGGGCTTATTTGTCCTTTACATAAAAGTAACAAAAAACTATACCTTTGTGATACAAACTACATTAATATAAAGAATGAGTTGCAGTGGGTTAATAAAAGTCACAAGGCAAGTTACTGGAGCATAAGACAGACTGTCTAAAATTAATAAATAATAACAACCGATGTTACAAACATAAAGTATTTGGCAAGTCATCCCTCTCAAATCAGTTTGCACAATAGAATACCAAAGATACACATTGCAATCATGTAGGTGATTTTGAAATAAAAACTTCTAGCCAAATTTAACAAAATGGTTCAAGAGAATATAATTTGTACCACTTCATTTTTCTGCATTTCAGAGGGAGGTTAGACACCTGCCTTTAATAAACTCTTGTAAATTAAGGCAACTGTAGAACAATATTTGTCACCAGGAGGAAGCAGGTCTATCCAGTTGCATAGACTATGCATCTGGTAGCTTCTATCCTCATTTTAAGTAATACTTGCTGTTTTCATTCAAGTATACACCAAGTAAAGTTTCAGACTCCTATGGATGTTGTCTTGCTTCAACAATTACATATGAACAACAGCATTAATATTTTCATATAAAAGTATCATTCATGGGGTAGTCAGATTTGAGTTAAAAAATATTTAAATGCTTCCAAAAAACTTGGAAATTTAAAGGGAAAAATCTAGGAAAATAGAAGAAGTTTTTACTTTTGCAAGCATTTGTTTTATTTTGTTGTTTGTGGGTTTTTTAAAATCAGAACTGGTTGGACATATTCAGTCCTAATAATTTACATATGTTTTCTTTACCTTGACAATCTAATTTTTTCTTCTTTAAAAGTTTACAGTCCTCCAAAGAAGAAAGAATATGTTTTAATATTTTAAATGTTGTATTTAGCTATAACATACGTATTTTATTCTGATACCTTTGCATAGTGTTTATCTTGGTTTTGAAGGTTTTGGAGAATATTAATTATCTCATAGACAATCTGCAGGTTCACGATCTTTTCCTGTGCCCCACATAACCCACTTCAGAAGCCATACAGGCTCAGCACAGTCCACATCAATCCTGCGCACCACTGCAGCAGTGCAAAGCATCCTTATTAGCAGCTCATCATTACAGGAGGAAGTGGCACTGCTTTTCAGTGAAGCCACTAAGGCAAGGAGCACCAGAGAGAGGGATCGTGCTGATGGACCCGACCCCTTCTGCAGTGGCTAAACCGCAAGGAAATTCTTGGCAAAACCAAGGAAGAGAAGTTGAGAGAGAGAGAAATGGAGAGTGGGAGGGAGTCAGTCCCAGCCCCTGTCCCTGGGCGGGGAGTGAGAGCTTCTGGGGACCAGCAGCTCTGACTCACCATGGGACAGGGGCCTGACCCTCTCAGGTACAAGAGCAGACCCTGAGGACCGCTGGTGACCAGGAGTAGGCAAAGAGGACTAGGCAAAACAGGACTGAGCAAACAGGGCATGGCACGGTAGAACGGTGTGGCGTGGTAGTTTGAGCTGCAGTTCGTGCAGACGGTGCATGGAGCAGGGCACAGGCACCCTCTTGGCTCAAGGTAAGAACTCAGCTAGTGATCATCCATCCCCCTCCCGAAGAGGACCTAGCCGTGGTATCTACTCAGGCAAAAACTGTTGCCAGGAGGACAGTGGCAACCCAGACAGAGGTCCCTCTCAAGAATGCAGCTGTCCAGGTCTCTGGCTGCACAGAATGTCTCAACCTGTCAGTCCTATTGGAGGAGAGCAGAGAGAACATCTGCATATGCTGTGACCAGGTGAATGATTTACTCAGCCTAGTGGCTGAACTGAAAGAGAAGGTGGAATGATTATGGATTATCTGGGATTGTGAAAGAGAAATAGATTGGTGGAGTAATACCCTATCATTCTTGACACAAAGATTTAGGGTGGAGTCTTCACGAGAAGTAGAGGATCCTCTGCCTTCCTGTCACCTGGCAGAGGTAGGGGACTTCAGAGAAGAGGGGAACTGGAAGCAGGTCCCTGCTCGAGGCAACGAGCGAACCCGCTCCTGGCTTCCCTCACTTTCATGTGTGTCCTTACAGAACAGGTATATGGCCCTGGATCAGGAAAATCAGGTAACTGAGGTTACTGACAAAGGTCCATTCAGGGAGTTGCTGAGGCAGTCTGCCCCATGCATTAGGACTGCCTCTGCTAAAACAAAAGGAAGGTAATTGCTGTAGGAGATTCTCTTTTGAGGGGAACTGCAGGCCCTATATGCTTGCCAGACCCAACCCTCAGGGAGATCTGCTGCCTCCCTGGGGCCTGGGTTACCAATGTTACTGAGAAACTCACAGGCCTGGTGCAGCCCTCTGATTACTACCTACTAGTGGCCATGCAGGTGGGCACTGATGAGGTTGCCAAGGCAAATCCCAGAGTGATGAAAAGGGATTTCAGAGAACTAGGTTGAATGCTTGTGGGATCAGGAGCACAGGTGGTCTTTTTCTCAGTTCCTTCAGTGGCAGGAAAAGCTGAAAGGACTAGGAAAACACAACTGATTAATGAATGACTTAGAGGCTGGTGCTGTCGGATGAACTTTGGGGTTTTCAGTCATGGAGATGTTTATAGGGCAGCAGGTGTGCTAGTAAACAATGGCATAGAGCTATCAACAAGGGGCAAAACAATTCTTGGCCAGGAGTTGGTGGGGCTCATTGAGACAGCTTTAACTAGTCTTGAAGGGGGTAAGGAACAAAACTCCTGGATGGTTTGATTTCCAGGACACCGGGCCTGCTAGCATTGGATAGGAAGACCCTGTCCTGCAGGGGACAAAGACTCCTAGGGCAGGAGTTAGCAGGGCTCATTCTTAGAGCTTTAAACTAGATTCGAAGTGGGAGGAGGTGGTAGCTGGGTTTGAACTAATGGGGCATTGTTCTAGTATTAATGAAGACCAGAAGGCCTCCCGCCTCCCAAGGGTGCCACCAGCATGCTCAGCTTGCTCCCTGAAATGCCTGCACACCAATGCAGGCAGCACGGTGAATAAACAGGAGGAGTTAGAGGTCTGTGTGCAGTCTAAGGGTTATGATCTGGTGGCAATTACAGAGACATGGTGGGACAGCTCACATGACTAGAATGTGGTCATGGATGGTTGTGTCCTTTTTAGGAAAGACAGGTCAGCAAAGCGAGGCAGTGGAGTTGCTCTTTATGTGAGAGAGCAAATAGAATGTATTGAGCTCTGTCCAGGGGCCAATAAGGAGCAAGAGGAAAATCTGTGGGTTCAAATTAAGGGGCAGGCTGGTGTGGGTGATAGAGCTGCAGGGATCTGTTACAGACCTCCTGATCAGGACGAGGAAGTTGAGGAGGCTTTCTACTGGAAGCTGAAAGCAGCCTCGTAACTACAGGTCTTAGTCGTCATGGTGGATTTTAACTACCTGGATATCTGCTGGAAGGCCTACACAGCCAGCCCTTCACAGTCTAGGAGGTTCCTGCAATGCATCGATGATAACTTCTTGATACAAATGGTGGACAAACCAACTTGGAGAGGAGCGCTGCTGGATCTTGTACTCACCAACAAGGAGGGTCTGGTTGAAGCAGTGACAGTCAATGGCAACCTTGGCTGCCGTGATCACAACATGGTGGAGTGCAGGATCCTGTGTGTGAGGAACAGAATACCTAGCAGGACCAGAACCCTGGACTTCTACAGAGCCAACTTTGCCCTGTTCAATCAATTATCGAGAGAAGTCCCATGAGACATGGTACTAGATGGTAAAGGGGCTCAAGATAGTTGGTCAACATTCAAGGACCACTTCTTGCAAGGTCAGGATCAGAGCATCCCAATGGGTAGGAAATCAAGTAAGGAAGCCAGGAGACCTGCATGGTTAAACACGGAACTATTGGGAAAACTCAAGTGGTAAAAGAGAAACTGTGGATCATGGAAGGAGCGGCTGGCCACTTGGGAGAAATATAGGACTATTGTCAGAGAATGTAGGGAGGCAATTAGGAAAGCTAATGCCTCCTTGGAACTAAACCTTGCTAGTGAGGTCAGAGAAAATAGAAAGGGTTTCTTCAAATACACTGCAGATAGAACTAACACTAGAGGCAATATAGGCCCACTGCTGAATGAGGTTGCTGCCCTGGTGACAGATGATATAAAGAAGGCAGAGGTACTGAATACTTTCTTTGCCTCTGTCTTCACCGCTGCAGACTCTCCCCAGGAGCCCCAGGTTCCCTAAAGCCCCAGAAGAAGTCAGGATGAAGAAGGAATTTGCTTTGGTAGATGAGGATTGGGTTAGGGATCATTTAGCAATCTGGATATCCATAAATCTATGGGTCGGGATAGAACACATCCAAAGGTGCAAGGGAACTGGTGGAGGTCATTGCTAGGCCACTCTCCATCATCTTTGGTAAGTCATGGGCAACAGGAGAGGGGCCTGAAGACTGGAGGATAACAAATGTCACTCCAGTCTACAAGAAGGGCAAGAAGAAGGACCTGGGTAACTATAGACCAGTCAGCCTCACCTCCACCCCTGGAAAGGTGATGGAACAATTTATTCTTGGCACTATCTCTAGGCATATCAAGGATGAGGGGGTCATTAAGAGCAGTCAACATGATTTTACCAAGGGAAAGTCATGTTTGACCAACCTTATAGCCTTCTATGAAGAAGTAACTAGGTGGACAGATGATGGTAAAGTGGTAGAATGTGGTTTATCTTGATTTCAGTAAAGCATTTGGCACTGTCTCCCATAGCATCTTCGTAGATAAACTGAGGAAGTGTGGTCTTGATGATCAGGTAGTGAGGTGGATCATGAACTGGTTGAAAAGAAGAAGTCAGAGAGTTGTGGCCAAAGGGACAGAATCTAGTTGGAGGTCTGTGACTAGTGGAGTCCCTCAGGGGTTGTTACTGGGGCTGGTACTGTTCAATATTTTCATCAGTGACCTGGATGAGGGAACAGAGTGTGCCCTCAGCAAGTTTGCTGATGACACTAGTCTGGGAGGAGTGGCTGACCCACCAGAAGGCTGTGCTGCCATTCAGAGAGACCTGGACAGGCTGGAGAGTTGGGCAGGGAGAAACTTTATGAAATTCAACAAGGGCAAGTGTGGAGTCTTGAATCTGGGGAAGAACAACCCCATGGACCAGTACAGGTTGGGGGCTGGTCTGCTGGAGAGCAGTGTAGGTGAAAGGGACCTGGGGGTCCTAGTGGACAGGAGGATGCCCATGAGCCAGCAATGTGCCCTTGTAACCAAGAAAGCCAATGGCATCCTGGGGTGCATTAGAAAGGGTGTGGTTAGTAGGTCAAGGGAGGTTCTCCTCCCCCTTTATTCTGCCTTGGTGAGGCCACATCTGGAATATTGTGTTCAGTTCTGGGCCCCTCAGTTCCAGAAGGACAGGGAACTGCTTGAAAGAGTCTAACTCAGAGCCACAAAAATAATTGAGGGAGTGGAACATCTCCCTTAAGAGGAAAGGCTGAGGGAGCTGGGTCTCTTTAGCTAGGAGAAGAGGAGACTGAGGGGCGACCTCGTCAGTGTTTACAAATATGTTAAGGGGAAGTGTCAGGATGATGGAGCCAGGCTTTTTTCAGTGATGACCAGTGATAGGACAAGGGGCAATGGGTGCATACTGGACATAGGAGGTTCCACATAAACATCAGAAAAAAATTCTTTACTGTGAGAGTGACAGAGCACTGGAACAGGCTGCCCAGAAAGTTGTGGAGTCTCCTTCCCTGGACACATTCAAAACCCGCCTGGATGCGTTCCTGTGTGATGTGCTCTAGGTGACCCTGCTCTGGCAGGGGGGTTGGACTAAATGATTTTTCGAGGTCCCTTCCAACCCTTAAGATTCTGTGATTCTGTCATTCTGTGCTGTTTTGAGTATAACAGGATGGAAAGAAACTGATGCCACTACTTTATGCTTCATATCCACAGTCCTCAAAAGCAGAAAAATACATGTATGGGTTAACTGTACTGTGCCTGACATACTCTATACTCTGCAAAACTGCTTATTATTTTTTGGGGTTGTTGTTGGTTTTATTTTGGTAGTGAAGCTGGTTCATCCCCTCTGTGCTTCATAGACAAGCTAAAGTCTCATTGTATTAGTTCATACAACTGCAGTTTCTATGTTTAAAAAACAGTGTGCCAAAAATTTATTTGCCGCCAACTGAATTTCATTACTTTCCCTTTTAATGTAAATCTGGCTCTATTCTTCTTATCTACTGTTAGCCAGTTCTGCATGTGGACAACTTTTTGATAAATTGTTCACATATATGTGTTTATTTCTTATTTTTCTCCTATTGAAAACTTCTTTTGACAGTAAGGGGAACAAGGTCAGATCAAGAAAGAGGGGGATGATGTTATTTATTTAGTTAGTTAGTTTTTAATAATCTTCCAACCTCTTAAAATTATTTTCTTCTTCCATGGCTCGTTTAATAAATGAAATGAAACTGCATTATTTTCATGGATTAAGTGAATGGGTTTAAAAAGCTTTAACTCCTCTAAAAAGCAAAAACCATGAGAAGTCATGAGCACCCTGCCAGGCCTCAGGGTAAACAGAAACTTGCTTAAGTACTGAACGGATGTCAAGGAATGGAAGGTCTTAAAGGCTGCTTAAAGAATCACCAACAAAGATATCAGGAAAAGGTGATTTTAATACACATTTATGAAAGTGTGAGTTAACAAAACTTGATGGCAAGGTTCACTCTATTACTTACAATGTGGAAAGGACACGTAGTGGTTAGAACTGGATTGGAGTGACTTACATGGGGATCACAGGATATTATTTGGACCGGGACAAGGGAGACTGAGTCAGGAATAGTTTGGAGTGATTTGCACAGGAATCAGGGACAAGAAGGAGGAAGACCCTCTCATTGATTCACAAGGTTCAGAGTGGATACCCTTCTTTCTAAACTCCTGGTCCACTCCTAGTGCCAGACTTGGTCAAAGTTTAACAACTAAGGGGTTTACGTGTAGAGATTTCAAAGTACTTTTTAAACACATAATTATGGGTCTGGTGTGATTTGAAATAAAAGCAAATTGAAATTGATTAATACTATGATACAAAGTAAAAAAACTTAGATTATATGATTTTCTAACAACTTAATCAATAATCAACGACCGCTTGCAATCAATACAGAGGCTCAATTAAAGATCTAAAAAGGTTTCTAAATTGTGTGTGCACACACAGATATAGATCTAAACCTGTTAAGATGTTAAATTTTGGTACCTAATTGCATGAAAGAAGTTACTTCCAGTTACCCCAGAAAATCAAATTATTAAAACCTAATATAATTTGACTTTCCCCTTGCATTAAAGAGAAGTGGTCAGCTACTTACTCTTCCCAATCAGATGAAGCAACTTCCTTTGTGAGGCGCACGAGATGTGGAGCTGTGACTTGGTGCAATCCCAGGGAACTCCAAAGGGCCTCCCTTTCAGGATCAATATTCATAGGGTCTCAAGGTGATTGACTTTGGCCAGTATTTTTCCATGATTGCCATGACTCACATTAGGTCATGTTTGGCAACTTTCATAGTGGGCCTGTGATCCAAGCAGGAGGGGTCTCAGGTACATTCTGCTAACAGCAGAGTTCTGGGTATGGCTAGGAAGTGCCTGATTGCCCCATTCTGCTCTATTTGCACTAGGGCAAGAAGGTACCTAATTGTCTGGACTCAATGCTTCAGCAGGCAACATCAGAATCTGCCAGATAGCTGCAGTCTACTGCACTTGCAGAAACAAGGACCATGTTGGACTCACTGCACTTGTAACTAAAGCAAGAAAAATCTTGACTGGTGGTGGTGTTGCAGTGTGACTTAGTGAAAGAGAAGTGTCCACCACCGCAGGAAAAACTGTAATTAAAGAACTGATCTTTCATTGCTGGACCATCACCAATACACTATTCTTCTGCTTATAATTATTAAGGCTGCTGCCTGCTAGGTATGAACAACCATATAAGATAATTCTTACATTTTAAACACCATTTAAAGACAAAACATGCTCATACATCTGGTTTGCTTTGACTTGGTTTAGCGTTTTTTTGGGATTCTCTTTGTACCTATGCAAATTTTTCCTGCTTGTCATTTCTTCATTAGTGAGATTCACAACTATTTGGGTAGTAGAAAAATTTTATGAGAATTGAGAAATCCATCTACTAATTATGAGTCATTTGCCTACAATGAAGTTATAGAAAGCAACAAGAAGAACCCAGGGATTTCAGAACTGCAATGACATTCTATTCTTTCCAGGCCCTGGTTCTCACTATAGTATCTTTTGTATGCTAGATACTTTGTACTTCGGTTTGCTGGAACGCTTACTTTTCCTGCTGCGAAAACCTACTGATCACATTAATTGCATATACTTACATAAGCACTCAGGCTTGTCTTTAAACACCAAAAATAATCTACAGCAATATCAAAGGTGACCATAGGCTTCTTCTATATATAAAAATCATATATGTCTATAATTTATTTCAAATAAGAGATACAGGGTTTTTTTGTTGTTTGTTTGCTTTTTTGTTTTGTGGGGGCATTTTTGGGTCTTTTTTGTGCTTTTATTTTGTTGATTTGTTTTTTTTCATTTTGCTTTTTTGTTCAAAAATGGTCTCTATCTACTTTATCAATGTATATGAAGGATGAAAAGGGTCCTAATTACAGTAATAGTTGCTTTAAGGATCTCATATGGGATTATTGTCATAGATGGGAACTCGGCACACACCTGTTTTAACAGCAGGGCCTTTCTTCGGTAGCCTACCAAAAATGTGAGCACATTAGTCATTCACTGTAAGATTTTTTGCCTGCTTCTTCTGCCTTCCCATTTTAATATAAAACAGTTTGGTTTTGTCATTGCCTTCTCTTTGCTTCTGTTTCTGCATCCTGTCTTCCTTTGCTTTTTTTCAATATCAATGGACTAACAATGGAAATTTCATACCTACCCAAATGAATTGCCAGTATTGATTTGCATTGAAAAGTTCCTACATAACGTCACCTCAGTGACCACTGTATTCCCACAATAATAATCAACTATGTTTCCTCAGGAAACATTCTTATACTTAGCGGCAGATAGAAGCTTTAAATACAATACTTTACAGACTGTGATACTCTTCTCTGATGCATTTACAGAACACATATCTGGCTGAAAATCTTTAAAGCTGTACTCCAAGATCTGCAATGCTATGTTATACAACCACTACACTCTATAAAATTTCTCAGTTACCACAGCCAGTCTCAAAACTGCTGTTTTAATAACATGAAAATCTGAAAGCTTTATAGTAACCTTTCTAATGTTCTAAATTCAAAGGGGATTATGCTTGCTTGTTGTCTGCTTTTCTATATTATACTGAGGCAAGAAGAAAATACTATTGAAAAGTTTATCCTCTGTGTTATTGCAGACACAATAGTGGTGTGTTTGATGATAATAACTAAGAGATAGTAAGAATGGCTACAGTTCATAAAGGGTGAAGGAGTAAGTGACCAGAAACAAAGAAAAGGACAAAAGAAGGAAATGAGAGACACTCAGTACAAAATCACAGTCCTAGATATTCTGGGTTCCAGATGCTGAGCTATAATTAAATTAAAAATACAAGCTGACATAAAAAGATTACTGCTTTGCTGAGGGCTGAGGGGCAGATAACTTGAGAATCAGCAATGAAAGCTTTCAATTTATTCAGAGATACAAATTCTGTATATGATACCTGCCTGCAGAAAGAGTCCATTTGACTCTTACTTCATGAATACATGTTCTAAAACAGGTTGAATTGACTTAAAGGACTAAAAGTTGCATGAAAGTTGAGAGCATAGGACATCAACATAATAATCTTCAAGCCCTTTCCCGAAAAGCTAGCATAACTCCAGAATAGCTTTATCCATTGCCAATAACAGTATGCAAGTACTAAGATCAGACCATCACAAATTCTGAGTTTTTCTCAAGTGATTTGTTCTTGGTTCAAAGCATTGCAGTGCAACAAGCTGCAGTACAGACTGGTGAACTGGAATATTGATTTCAGCCCTAAAGTCCCATGTAGTGTAAATAAGATTTATAGTTACATATTGGAGATGGCCAAACTATTCACAGCAGTTTCTTCAGAAAGTTTCATTTCCTCTTTTCATTTTAGGTAAGATATTTGTAATTTCCTTTTAAGTATTTGTCACATGAAAGTAATTTCTGACTCGCTTAGTCTCAGGATGTTTAATTGTGGAGATAACAGCATGTTTAACCAATTCCTGACTATAAATAATGTGTTTGGGTTTCATAGTACGAGTACTCATATTTAAGGCCACAAAAAGATAAATGTTAGGAGTGTAAAAATTTACAGGTAAACATTTTTATATCCATGGCCATTCTGCCAGTTTGTTTTGCCTGACTCAATGTATATCACCCTTAGAGAAAGAATTCAGATTTAAATATTTAATCATAAGTGTACAGTTTGCATAATTCTACAATTGCCCCTTCAAGCAAAACTCACTATAAATTTTGCACAACTCTTTTGCCAGCCTGGAAATTAAGCAGAATTGGTTAATTATGGATGCAGGTGAGAAGTAATGTTTTGCTCTGAGGCTCTAAATAAGGTAATTTTGGGGGAAGTCTGCTACTTGACTGATCTTTCTGATTGTAATAGTTTTCAGATTTAGCCTCCTCATTTTAAATTGATTGAAATTGTCTTTACTTCTAGTAAATGACTTAAAAAAACCCCTCCAGAACGTCATCTGAATGTATTTTTCACACACCCACAAGTAACCTCCTAACAGAAGATGTATGGTTCTGTTTTGCATACAAAATTTTCCCAGAGTTCTGCTGCCAACTTTGTTTAATTATCACTTGGCAGTGATAGATCCCAGCTGTTACATGCCTGCACAACACATGCATTGAACTATTGAGCATATAAAGAACTTACATTCTTTTTGTCAGGCAAATGAATAAGAAAATTTGCAAAAAAAATTTAAAGTAATTTTATAAGTGATTTTACAACTAATTTTAGCAACAAGAGGGAATTGATTGACCCTGAATAATCATTTTAATTGCCTCATCAAGAAAAAAAGTATCAAAATGTTTAATTGAAACCAAATAATATTAAAACTCGAAGCTGTGCAGAAAACTCATTTCCACGTCAGCCCAACTGTTGCTGCCCAAAAGCTTGTATTGAGTAAAGTTAGTATTGTTGCTAGTTGTATAGTATTTGTTACTTGCATAAAGGGTATATCATTCCTCAGTATTATTAATTCAGGGTCTTTCACTAACAGACCATGCAAAATGAGTTGAAATGGTACTAAGGACTTATGAAAAGCTTTTAGCTTCCTTCTTCATTAACAAATTCCGACAATTTATGTTTTTCCTAAAGACTCCAGCTTCTTCCAGCCTCAGGATTTTGTCAAACTGATCTTAATTCAAGACTTTTGCTATCCAGCCTGCTTGTGTTGCTAGTAGACAAGCAGGCTGGATACCTTAAAAATATGTGTTAAGAAGTTCCCCAAAAAAGTGTATTACACACAGCTCTGTTTTTAAGGGGGTATTTATAGGCTTTGAAGTCAATAACTGAATACAGTCTCCATATGCCAAATATAACTCTGCACCAGCTGGTTGAAAAGCTGTTTCTCTCCCTCACATGGAGAGCTGTGGGTAAAATATTCATGACTTGAAAGGAGGCCCTGGAAATTATTGCTTTTATAAATAGATAGAAAAAGTAATTCTATGTTTAAGGCATAAAAGAAGAACTGTAACTCCTTTTTCCTGTACTAGCTCAATTCAAATAGTCACTCTGCAATTTTGTGCCAGTCCTGTAATTTGTCTAGAATCAACTTTCTTTTTCCTCCTAATTATGAAATAAAAACCTGTATAGAATTCAAGTATTTCATTAGAGTACAAAAAGCTAGCATTTAGGTAAGGGTGAATCTCTAAAGGCTCATATAGTATTCAGATCTGCAGATACTTCATTAGAAATATTTAATCCACTAGACTATTAACAAATTGGAGGATAAAGGAACATTTGTGTATGTGTGTGTGTGTTCCTGTTCACATTTTGAGTTTTCAGTTGCTGACACAGCAACACCTTAACCAACACCAACTACTATTCCACAACAGGCAGTTCTGTTTTTGTTCAGCATTAGATGCTAAAATAAGTTGCTTATCTGATCAGTGAAAACATGAGGTCAGTGTGAAGTTTTGATTTATTTTAATGCTCCATTTTCCTATTTACTATTTCAAGAAGCACTTCATTACATATTAGAGAATGGGAATTAAGTACAATTTTCATAGTACATCTCTAGCCAGAAATACTGCAAGGTCACATAACATAGGAATTGTGGATGCAGGGCAAGAAAAAACAAAGCAAGGCAAAGCAAGGCAATGTAGTTCAATTAACCTTAGCTGAAAAAAAAAAAAATGGCATTAAAAAAATGAGATAAGAGCATCCAAAATTTTATAATATGGCTATCTCTTTTCCTCATACACCCCTATTTGTTAAAAACAAAAATAGAGAAAATTAAAAAGTCATGCAAGGGAAAAAAATTATCTGGGGACAGAATAGTTTTACTTCTTGATATCGTTACTTCTCCATCTGTGGCTTACATATGCTTACCAGTATAAGCTGTAGAATGTACCCTCTATTCTGTTTGGAAAGTCATCAAATATATTTTCAATAACTAGTCTCACCAAAGCAAAAAAAACAGTTGAAAACTTTAAGAGACTTAATTTTTATACAATTCCAGAATTTTCTTAAACCCCAATGCAAAGAGTTTGCTCCAACTAGATATTAAAAAACAGTTGTTCTGATGTGTTAAAACATAATTAGAGATATGTGCATGGTGAAGACAAAGAAACAAGGTGAATATTACACATTAAGGCATCCTCTCAGCGTTTATCCATCAACATATGCTTTTCTTTCACTCCTTAAGGACTTAATGATTTAGTCAGTTTGCAAGCTCTAATCTGAGCTCTAAATATCACTGTTATTAGGCCTCATTTCACTTAGTTACACACACACAAAAAAATTATATTTACACAACCACCTTATGAGGTGACCTTATGAGGCCACGCTTTAGTTTCAGGGGGAAAGGCAGTGCTATGGTACATCTGCCTTCTGCACATCGTAGGCTACAGTGTCACCTTGCATACAGGATTGCAGCATTGCAACCCATCTAAAAAAAAAATAATAGTAACCAGCTGCTGTGCCACATGTTGTGAATGAAAAACTGCACCTGCAGCACCTGCAGTAGCTGTGGCAGACTGCAGAGCTGCTTCTTTCCAGGTGGCAGGATATTCCTCCTTTTTCCAGCCATAAGACTCCTGCAGATGTTTTCTGACTGTCTTGAGCTTCAGAGAGACAATGCAATGTGGTTGAGATTTGCTTTCCACATCACATAGGTGCAGTGGTCTGATTTTTTATCAAATAAATAGAATTTCTGTAAATGAAACTTCATCGCAGCCAAGTCTGAGGCACTGGTAATAAACAGCTGTGGGAAGTAACTTCTACAGTTGACAAAGCTGTAACCGGAAGAGGATATATGCTGACAGACTTGCTCACCTGAAATCACATGGGGAAATGTAAAGGAGCCAAAAATGGTAAATTTGGCCAGAGGCAAGGGTGCATGTTCCGTGGAAGCTCACAGAGCACCATTATTGAGACAAAATGCTCTTGATAAAAGGGAACTTCACTCTAAATTAAGAATGAAGGAAAGAAGTGGTTGTGGCAGGAAGAGAGGGAAGCAGAGAACAACAATGATCAGACAATGTGGCTGCTAGCTGTATAACTACTGTGCTGTGTTCTCAGAGAGACATCTACTCTAGGACTCAAATTTTCTCTGCAGATCTGAATTCCTTAGATGTCATACTGCATCCATGATGAATTGTAGATGCAGTCCTATTATTTGTATATGTTTGCAATCATAGTAGCTTTGTCCTTGTGATAAAGTGTAGGGCTACAATAAAGGATGAGTAATTACCTGAAATTATAAATATAGTATGGTTGTGTGAACAGATATGTCAGTTAAATTACTCTACAATTTCACAAAGGCTCAATCCATGCAAAATGTTTTACTCCTGTTTTATCTCCTGACAGGTATTTTTGCTAAACAATTGACATCTCTGTGTCAGAGGTAACAAACTCCCTAACTAACCCATAGTTTTTTTTAAATAGCATCTGACTCTACTCATCTGGGTTTGGAAGTGCTTAAAAAAGTTATTTTAAAATATAATTTTCTCTATAACACAGAGCCAATTGCTTAAAAATATTCTTAAAAAAAAAAAAAGGACAGAAAAAAAAAAAAGAAAAAAAAAAAAAGAAAGAGAGAAAGCTTCATTGTCCTTACAAGGTGATTCAATTGAGAATATATTACAAGACAGTTAGGATGTCCTGGTTTGAGCCAGGGTGAAGCTATTTTTCTTTTATTGATGCTTTTTTTTTCCTTCAGTAATCTTTCTTTTAACTAGCAGCAGAGTGTTCCAACTGAGACTGATAAAAAGTGGGATGATTTTGTAACTGTTGGGTCTTCAAAGTCACATCTTTACTCTGCCACCTCAGGCGCTACTGGGAGTTCTATGATCGCCCCGTAGGAGGCTGAATTAGACAGACAGCAAAACTGGCCAGAGATATTCCATTCCATATACCTACATAAGCTCAGAGATCACAGAAGACAACTTCCTTCCTGCTTCTTCTTCCCTTCTCTTCCATCTATGGCCAGCATCCGGGGAGGACTCCGTGCATCCATCACCATCGACCACCAGGCTCGAGCTCTCCTGACCTTCATCACTCTGTGTTTTCTCCAGCAGCTCCAGGATTCTTTGGGACTGTTTGCAGCTAAGGAGAGTGCTGTGGGAGTTGCTGGGGGTGGAGGGGATATGAGAGGCTTTTGCACATACCTGAACACATTTGTATATAATTGTATATATTTTCTTTTATCATTAGTGTTTAATTAAATCTGTGTAGTTTAGTTTTCAATCCAGCCAAGTCTCTTTCTTTTTCTCTCTCTCCTTCCCTACCTGGGTGGGAGGGGGAGGGAATCAAGTCAAACTGTGACATAGGAGAAAAATGTATTCTGGATCCTGATAATGACTGAAAGGAAACAGTTTCCCACTTGAACATAATTTTTGCAGATGTTTTCTTTAACATGTTGTAGTATTAAAAATTATGACGTTTAGGCCCACCATCAAAATTAATTGAAACAATAACTGCTGAAATTCTAAATTTATTTCTACTTTTTTTTCCTCTCTGTTTGTATTTGGTTTTCTTCATTTGTCCTAAAGGAAATTTCCTAAGGGAAATTATGAAAACTATTGAAATTTCCAAAGGAAATTGGTGTAGAAGTTCTATACAAATGCTTATTATTAGCACATGTGTACAGAAGAAAACAATGAAATGAAGAAAATATTTTAAAATAAATGTTAATTTTTAAAATAGAGATGAGCTTCAAAGTCGCTTCAAAACTATTTGAGATTATGCTAAAAGGATCGTAGGTCCAACTATGATCTAAGTGTATTATCCCTGTATCTACTCTGCAGGACAGAAATATATTTTAAAAATATATAGGTGGAAAAGGAAACAGTAACTAGTATGCTTTTTCTTCTGTGAAACTGTAAAGTCAAGAATGATCTCATTTATCCAAGGAAATCCAAGGCAATTGTTAGTACTGTTGATTCAAGATTCAAGTATTTCAGAGCATAACTTGCTGAAATACGAAATAGTGATATTCACACTAAATTGGAAAACTAATTTACAGGAAAATTAATAGTGAATGTGAGTGAAATATTGTGGTGTAAATTTCTATAATAACAACCCTGAAAGTATCTTCTAGTGATACGTCTACTGATAAATTCTTCTATTTTGCAGAGAAATTTAGGTTAAGGGAATGTTTCTGCAATTCTACTTTCTTAGCAGTATTTCTAGGTGAACCTGGTAAAATCAGAGCAGAAGAAAAAAAAATAAAAACAAAACAAATAAAGAGAAAAACAAAATACAATAAAAAATGCTAAAAAGAAAGGAAAAATAAATATTATGTATAGAGAGCTAAAGTTTTATTATTTTAAGTTAAGGTCAAAAAGTAGCAGTGAGTCAATAACTACCAGATTGCTGACTTTCTAAGGCCAGCAACTAGCAGTGCACTCCAGCAGTTAGTACCTATGTCCAGTCCTGTTTAACAAGTTTAAGTCTCCTGCAGCTTCCAGGTTGAAAAGCAGTTTTGCAGAAAAGGACTTCTTGAGTACAAATTCAAACATGGGAGGTTACCTCTGAACATAAGGAAACACTTATGTTTTCACAGTTGGAGTGACTGAGCACTGGTACAGGTTGCCCAGAGGAGTTGTGGAGTGTCCATCCTTGGAGTTGTTCAAAATTAATCTCAACAAAGTCCTGGGCAATTGGCTCTAAGTGACCCTGCTTGAACAGGAGGTTTTGACCAGATGACTTGCAGAGGTCCCTTCCAACCTCAATACAACCACCTTATATTATTTACACAAATAAATAAAATAAACCATTTTAATTATACTTTATAAGATGATTGTTTGCTCAATTTGTTTTTTTTGAAATTACTTAAGTAGGTTTTAATATATTATTTAGATTTACAATATATTTGAAAATCTATAACATTTTGAAGAGGCATTCACATTTGTATTTGAAAAACTGCAAAATCAAGGGGGATCTGTTGTATGGAGGGTGGGCAATCACTGTTCAGTCTTTCCTTTTGTAACAACCAAAAATGTCACTTTTAGTACTTATGGCTGCATCCCCTCCCAGCCTACTTGCTGAGGGAACAGAGTGAGAAACAGAATACCTTGATGTTGTGCAAGCACTGTTCAGCAACAGCTAGTAAAGTGGATGCATTATCAACACTGTTTTAGTCACAAAATGAAAACACACCACCACGTGATCTGCTGGGAAGAAAACTAACTCTGTCCCAGACAAACTGGAACGTCTGTGTTGTTTGATACGCTTCTGGTAGCAAACAGTAAACAGAACTATATATCACCTCAAGAGAATGAAAGGAGGGAAGAAGAAAAAGGAAAAAAGGAAGAAGAAAAAAAGAAAAACAAGGAAAAAAAAGGTGGAAAAGGCGGAAGGGGAACAAAGAAAAAGGGAAATGAAAGAAAAATAAAAGTTTAAAAAGAAAGCTCACTCAATACCACACAGTCAGGAGACAAAAGGACCAGCTAGAAACTTTAAAATTACTGTAGAATATGTTTAAGTTGCCATGAGATAATGCTGACTCATCCACAGGTTGTTGCATAGTCACATAAATAAAAGTTTATTTGTGAAAGCATTTAAAGTTCCTTATTGAAAATTGAAGTAACATGTTGCAAGATCTGCTGTTAATGCTCATAACTTGCAATTCCATGCTGAGACTAATTTCTGTCCTTGAATTTGGGCATATAATTTACCTTTCTTTGTTTAGTTCTTCTACTTCCTGCATTATGTCTGTCTTGGTTGCTTAAAATCACTGTCCTCTAAACATACTGTTACCATGAGCTCTCCTGCTGATTTCAACCTATATTTAGAATAAACCCTTTTTACTGTAAATGCTTCATAGTACTCCAGATTTTTTTATCTGAGTATCTTCCATATCTTGCATAATGAGAACTTTCCCTTTACTAATTCTGCCATAGAAATAAAAATTGAGTTTGTTACACGCTACTAGGACTGTATGGAACTTGTTTATGTTACTATAGCAAGTATTTCTCGGGAACAGGGGTGAGAACTTAGGAAGGAACACTGGACACTGAACAGAGACTGAATTTGGAAATGTGAAGTTTAGCAATGAAAACTTAAGTATGTGAACAAAGGAAGGCAAGGTGGAAGACAAATAATGAAAGGTTAAGACTTAGGTTATCATCATCATTTGAAAGAACTGTGCTATTTGTATTTCTGTAAAGTTCTTCCATGTGGCTCCATTATGTTTGTTTTGGTACTTGAGCTAATGATTCTTGATAGTATAAGTGTTGTTGTAGCATCTGAAGTGGCTAACTTGCTAACTATAATGGATGATTTGCTAGCTATATAAGTTCACTTATATATAATATTCTTGTTACTGAAACATTACAAATCTGGTAAAATAGAAGTGTTCAGTATTTTGCTTATCTTTTCACAGATTAAATGTCAGTAATCCACAGAGTGATGGAAAGATGGATTTCTTTGGTGATATTTTTCACAACTATATTGAATTATGTTGTAAATGCTTTTCGAAAAGGAGGTGAATGCCTCAAAATAGTGCAGAGCATGTCTGATGAGATCCATTGTATACACCAAGCTGATTCAAGGTCTACTCCATAGCTCACTGGAATAAGGTGCAAACACTCAAGGAGCTAGAAGAATAACTTATTTTAAATCTTCAAGTCACTACAAAGTTCTTTTAATAGGAACAAGTTAGTATAGCAGCATCCCTCCCTCCTGTTTGGAGCTGCATATGAGAGGTTTGGTAACCAGACCATCTCTACAGTCAAAATTCAAATTTTTGTGCCACAAAGAAAGCTAAAACCTATTGAAGAATCTTGATATAACTCACTCATAACTGCCAATGCCAGTCTCTGACCACTATACTTATCTGGTCCTACACACCCTCCAATTACTAAATTACAATTATTACAATTAAGAAATTACTTTGGTAATTTATTAACCCATTGTGTTAAAGAGTAATTTCTAATTAATAATTCAAAATAGATATTGTTTTAAGCAATCTTACACTAAACAAAGCAGTCATGGAGAAATAAACCACAGCGTAAGCACACTAGGTAAACTCAATGTGCTCTTATATGCACAGGTCTATAGCAACCTTGATATTCCTTCCTCTATCAGATCCCATCTGACACCGTGCTACTTCAAATATCTGCCTTTATAAATTTAGAACTTTTTATCCCCTGACCTGAAAGACTGATGATCAAAAGCATTATCTTTTGTTTATGTTGTCCTGCAGATTTTTACTTTATTTTATCCAAAACCTAGGTCCAAAATACCGGATGATATTCCAAATAAATTTATATCCCTCACAGCTGTTACTGTACAGGAATGAGTCATAAAGTTTTTACTGTTCTTTCTGTGTGTTACTCCAGATTACTGTCCTGTCTATCACTAAAAACTTATTGGTTATTGTAGTGTTTCTCTCTTGGAGTTATCTTTACTTTTTTTTTATTATTTTATTTTTTTTATTATCGCTTTAAAAAAGACAAGATTGTGTTCAAATGTCTTTATTCTTTAAGAGACCAGTAATTGTCTTGATAGTTTGTGACTCATGTTGCAATATATGTAATCTGAGAAGCCTCAAGATAGAGCTCTAAATAGGATAGTTTAGGGCAATTTATGCTTTGCTGATGCTACTGAGTCCAAAATTAGGCAGTGCTCAGGATTTTTAGATGTTTCCCCAGTATGGAGATGTATTCTGCCAAACATTGCTCCTCTTATATGTTTTTGTTAAATACCTCTCCTTGGTTGGGAGAGGCAAAAAAGACAGCCATTCTCCAAAACCACTTTGCAGTGAGGAATCCCTTGTACTTTCAACTTAGTGTCACCTTTCCTAAAGATGTGATCATCTATTACCATGTGGCAGCTACACAGGATCTTGTTTCTGGCTGAAGGCATGTGGAATGTGATTATAAGGGATGAAAATATAAAGCTTAATCTCTGTTCTTACCTCACATTTTTGGGAAGATTTCAAAATTAGAACAGTTTATCTGGAGAGCATAGAGCAGACTTCAGTACAAGTGGATGACTATTTAACACCATAGGACCAGGTTTATACACTGCAGCAGCCCAGGCCTGTGAAACTCTGAAAAGCAGCCCAAACATTCCTTTCTGTACAGACAAATATATCATACAAATGGGTATGGCAATTGATTTTCTTAACTGCTTTTTTTTTTTTCCCTTTTTTTTTTTTCCCTAGGCAGCTATTTTCCGTAATGCTCTTTGCGGTAACTGCTTTTTGACTTGCTTAGTGTTAAGTGTATTCTGTTCCATTATAACAAAATTTAAAAAGTAATTTCGTAGAATAGAATCATAGAATCATAGAACTATTCAGGTTGGAAAAGACCCTTGGGATCAGCGAGTCCAACCATCATCCCTACTCTATCAAGTTCTCCCCTGAACCATATCCACCAACACCACATCCAAATTATCCTTAAACACACCCAGGGATGGTGACTCAACCACTGCCCTGGGCAGCCTACTCCAGTGTCTAACCACTGTTTCTTTGCAAATTTTTTTCCAAATGTCCAGTCTAAACCTACCCTGTTGCTGCTTGAAACCATTCCCTCTTCTTGTATCGCTAATTACCTGTGAGAAGAGCCCAGCACCAACCTCTCTACGATGTCCTCTCAGCTAGTTGTAGAGACTGATGAGGTCTCCCCTCAAGCTCCTCTTCCTCAGACTAAACATTCCCAGCTCCTTCAAGCGTTCTTCATAAGATTTTTCTATAGGCCCTTCACCAGCTTCATTGTCCTCCTCTGTACTCGCCCCAGGACCTCGATATCTCTCTTGAATTAAGGTGCCCGACTGGACACAATACTCCAGGTGTGGCCTCACCAGTGCTGAGTACAGGGGGATCAATCACCTCTCTGCTTCTGCTGGCCACACTATTTCTAATACAAGCCGGGATACCACTGGCTTTCTTGGCCACCTGGGCACACTGCTGGCTCACATTCAGCCACTTGTCAATGAGAACCCCCAGGTCCTTTTCTGCCAGACAGCTTTCCAGCCACACTTCCCCAAGCCTGTAGCATTGCATGGGGTTGTTGTGGCCCAAGAGCAGGACCCAGCACTTGGCCTTGTTGAAGCCGAGACCATTAACATTAGTCCAATGATGTAATCTATCCAAGTCTCTCTGTAGAGCCTTCCTGTCCTCATGCAGATCAACACTCCTGCCTAGCTTGGTGTCATCTGCAAACTTACTGATGATACACTCTAAGTCCTTATTAAGATCATCAATAAAGATTATTTCCTTCCCTAACTTACAAATCTGTCGTATCCTTTAATTATTTATTTTTAACAATGTAAAATGCATAATATCTATGAAAAGAATATGTTTATTATGATAATAATATCTACGAAAATAGAAAAAAACCTATAGAATCATAGAATCATATAAAGTTTTGCTTTGGAAAAGACCTTACAGATCATCTAGTTCCCATTCCCCTGCTATGGCCAGAGATACCTCCCACTAGACCAGGCTGCTCAAAGCCCCATCCAACCTGGCCTTGGACACCTCCAGGCAGGGGCCATCCACAATTTCTCTGGGCAACCTGTGCCAGTGTCTCACCATCCTCACACTAAAGAATTTTCTTCTGATTTCTAACCTAAATCTCCCTTCTTCCCATTTTGATCCATTACCCCTTTTCCTCTCACTACACACTCTTGTAAAAAGTCCCTCCCCAGATTTCCTGCAGGCCACCTTCAGGTACTCCTTGGAGCCTTGTCCAGGCTGAACAGCCCCAGCTCTCTCAGCCTGCGTTCATAGGAGAGGTGTTCCAGCCCACTGATCATCTTCATGGCTCTCCTCTGGACTTGTTCCAAGAGCTCTATGTCCTTCGTGTATTGAGGGTTCCAGAACTGGACACAATACTCCAGGTGGGGTCTCATGAGTGCAAAGCAGAGGGAAAGAATCACTTCCCTAAGCCTGCTGGCCATGCTTCTTTTGATGCAGGCCAGGATGTGGTTGGCATTCTGGGCTGCAAGCACACATTGCTGGCTCATGTTGAGCTTTTGATCGACCAAGGTCCTTTTCCTCAGGGCTGTTCTCAATCCATTCTCTGCTGAACGTGTATTTGTGCCTGGGATTGTCCCAACCCAGGTGCAGGACATTGCACTAGGCTTTGTTTAACTTAATGAGGTTGGCATGGACCCATCTCTCAAGCCTGTCATGGCATCCCTTCCTTCCAGTGTGTCAATCATACCACACGGTTTGGTGTGATAAGAGAACTTGCTGAGGGTGTACCTAATTCCACTGTCCATGTCACTGACAAGGATGTTAAACAGCACTATCTTCAGTGCTACTGACTGACATATTTAAAACTAAACCACATTAGAGATGCTGCCAGCAACTTCCATATTCCCAAAGTAGAAAATATCCTATCACAGATTAAATCAAAGTTAAACAGTAACCAACTGTCAACAAATCTGTCCCTGTCACAACCTTTCCAATAATTGGTTGAAAAAATAGATACATAATTGCTTTTTTAAATTGGAACCATAAAGTTGCTGAGAACTGTTTGCTTAAACACTTTTTTGTGTACTAGTTAACCTGTGAAAACATATTATCATTTTACTGTTGCCCTTGTTTTCTTTACTTATTCCTTTCTTCTTGCTCTTGCTGTTTCTGTAAACATGTTTCCTTTTAAGGACAGGCTGTGATGTTGAAAAACAATAAAAACACCTGTGTCCTACTGTATACTTTGTATTGCATAGACTAAGAAAGGCCTGCACATTATAGTACAAGTTTATAGCAAGTATAAACTCAGAAGGAAGCATCAGAAACAAACTGCTATAGTTTTTTTTCCATTTTTAAGAGGAATATATTTCAACATTCATCTTCTGTATCTTGAAATTTTTTACATAATTTTGGTTCTTTGTACTGTGCAGTTTTTCTTTTAGATGTTTTTTATGAGATTTCTAACTGTATCAGGAGCATCTAGGAGCTTCTCAAGTTGCTAGCTTGCTAGGATAGCCAGGGTAGTACTTTTTCTTTTTCAGCTGTGATGAAGTAGCTGATACTGTGTTCTGCTGTCTTCTACAGCTAACAGCAGCTACTGAGCAATTATTCCCTAATTTTGCCCACTCATGGTACCACCGGTCTTTTTTTGCAACTAGCATGTTCCACATCAATTTCTGTAAAAGAGTACGTGATGTTTAAAATAAAATGTTATAACTAGACATCACAATACCCAGACAGAAGTCACAGCCAGTTTCTCATAGGAGGCAAGTCACTTTCGGTATCACCTAATCTCTTCCTCACAGGTCCGTTTCCCACTAGGGATAAAAAGTCTACAAGGCTTCTGGCCATTCATAAATACTCTCTGGGAAAGCCAGACACTCTGTGTGTTTAGTGATAGTTTAAATCCTTTTTGCCAGGGGTAGAGTAGATTGTAATTTATTTAGAGCAAGATTATCTTCTTGAAGGGCTGCTTCCACTCGGAGAGGTAGACCACAGCTGTGCTCCTTTTTTTTTTTTTTTTTTTTTTCCAAACCAGAGAAAAAGGTGGAGAAGAATGTGCAATGGAGAAAAAAACAAACCAACCCGAACACAATTTCTCAGACTACTGGTGTTAAGCTTGATAATGACCTCACATCACTAAAACAAGATATTTAACTGTCTTAAGTGTTATCAGTGATAGCAACAACAGGAAGGTCAGTGAAAAATAATTCTTTTATAATGTCAGTATTGCTCTGGGATAGATAGAAGAGCTCTTGAAGAAAATACTAGCTTGATATTTCAGTAGTGTGGCTGTACAGCTTCCTGATTTGCACTTTTTGAGCTGCTGTGGCTTGAAGGAGGGCTAGTTCTTGTCAGTCTGCACCTACTTCTATAGAAATTATCTTAAAATTTATTTCAAGGGATATTTACTTAAGAATGTCTTACAGAATTTTCAAGCACAACTCCATAGTGGTTTATTCGCTGGGTGAAGTTAAGAATAGAAAACAAATGAGAAACAGTTTTAAAAATGTGTACACGCACAATGTACGTGTGTCCAGTAATTGTGGTGTTTACAAAACAGGTAATAAATATTAAAGGTAAAGTTAATACAACAGAGAGGAAAGAAATTGTATAGCTGTACATTACAGTGATTTTAATTGAAAGTTTTTTTATCTATTCTATGCCTTAAGCCAAGTCAGAGGAAAGAATTGAGAAACAGTAAGAAAAAATATGATCAGCAGTTTCTAGAAAGGCAACACAAATGAGATACTAGCGAACACATAAATTTAACTCTATTAGATTGTTCATATGACTATGAGAAAATAAACCATTAAATATTCATGTCCATCCTCATTGGGCTTCTTATTCTTCTGTTAGTGGTAAGGTTGATTAATTGTGTCCTTCATCAGACCAGAATAGCATCAACTATATCTTGGTGATTATTTGCTGGCAATGTTTGATGTTGAATTTTAGGTTGGACCAGTAAGCGCAAATGCTTTTTGGTTTTAAAGAGGCTAGCATAATGTTCGTTTCTGAATAACAATGTTTTTTATCTTCTGTTATAATAAAGATTTAGTCAAATTTTACTTCAATATTTTCCTACTAAATACCAAGAATTAACCCCATAGTACACAGTGGCCTGCTACTTTACCACGTGAGCTCTCCATACAGTTTCTCCAAACAGTTATCTCTTCTGATTTTTCCAGTGGTGTTCTTCACACAAATTACATGCAAGCTAAAATGCAGTGAGAAGTCATCAAATTTTTAACCCTGCTAAATTTCTCCTTCCTTGTTCTGCCTCCCCATGCCACAAGAATATAACACTACATTAAATACTTACAAAAACAGTCCAAAACAGCAGGGTGGTGTCTTTACCAGTCCAGCAAGAAGATGCCCAGGCTAGACAAGTACAGTCAGACTGAATTTCTGCAGTTAAATAATTATAATGAGTAAAGAATTTCACTGCTTCATTACTGCTTATCAGCTGGGTTACCCTTAATTTCTACTTCCTGTTCCATAAGTGCTGACTCAGGATGACTGTACTGAACTACAGTGTAAATCTGGCTGCTCTTATGCTGAAAGGCTGACACAGTAGTGCATATATATTTTATGTATACTCATAGAATACTTGATGACTTTTCCAGTATACTTGTTTCGTAACAGAGCTTAATAAATGCTAGGACCTTTGCTATCCATTCACAACAAACCATAGAGAAATCATGTGTATGGGGAGGTAACTGCTCATATTAATAAATAACTTTTTAAAAGTTAAAAGTCAGCATTTGTTGTTCTGGCAAAAATCAAATCTAGCTAGTGTAGTATTGCAGTGTTGTAAGGTTAACCGCATTCTTTCCAATGCGGAGCTAAAATTAGATCACTACTTGTAAATTGGCAGAAGAGCTGAGCAATCTACGGATAACTTTAAGGCATTTTACACAGTCTACTGGCTGCAGTATGTGCTGGAGTCAGAGTTTATTTAAAAACTGGCATGTTGTTTTTCTGAAGCATTCCATTTCATGGGTGGCAGATCACATTGCAATGAATCAGTTATGACACTTCACCATCTTGCATTGTGATATGTCAGCATATGGTAGAAAACTGCATTTCATCACATGATTTGTTATAATGTATCCTGAAACACAGCTTAAAGGAAAGCTTACTAGCAAATCACTTACCCATTAAGTGCTAGTATCTGACCTGTAATCAAACAGGAAGACAAGAGCAGACAAGACCATGGTTCATCAAGTAGTATAATTGTTTCTGAATAGGCAGGCACATCTCTGGAATCAGTGAAGTATTTCCATTTTCTTTCCTAGACTTTCATTTATGACTATGAGTATCAAAAGTGACAGCTGATGGTACAAATACTTCTCTTTATATTGTTCATAATATTAATATATTTAGTAGCATCAGTCATTATAACCATGTATAGCATGCAGAAATGACACTCCTGTCATTAAGGAACACTAGTGCAAAAGCAAAAAAACCCATGAAGAACATTCTTTTTAAAGGTGACTAAAAGTAGCAGTTTAAATCTATGCAGGTTTCTGTAACAAAATCCTTTACAATATGTTAGTGTCAAAAAATTCAGACTGCTACATTTCCTGACATCAAAATTTTTATAATTATTTTTATATTTATATGGTATAGGTATGCATATAATGTAATAAACTATTATATAAATTACATGTATAACATTCATATGCCTTTTTGGATTGGTTTGGTAATGATATGTAATTGCCAGTGCTGAAGACTAGATTTTTCTGTCAGGTAATTGAGTAGTTAACCCACAGATGGTCTAGTTTAAGTCAATCCAACCTGGGAGGCAAAGCAGCCACAAAACCCTGGTAAGCATAAGATTAGCAACACATTCCAGTCACATATGAGTATCTGATGAATACTATTTTTAGAAGCCCTACTAATCGCTTGTATTATTAGAGCACATAGGTTATGCTGGAACTCCTTAGTAATCATGAGCCTCTCTGGTTATTTTAGCTCCGGCACTAAGCAGACACAAAAGACAAAAGATGAAAGGGGAAAACAAAAACAAAAACAAAAACAAAAACAAACAAACAAACAAAAAAACACACACAAAAAACCAAAAAAACAACAAAACAAAAAAAACCACAAAGGAAAAGGAAAAAAAACAATTAATAGTCATATTCTCTCCATTTTAAAGCTTGTGCCAGCACTCACAAATATATATTTAGCAAAGAGAGGAGTTCACCTTAGGTCTTCAGAACCTTGCACACAAAAATACCATTTCTTGTACTGGGAAAGAAGTTTGCATGTCATCATACAACTGCTTTACATCCAGTGTAAGGTGTCTCCAACAAAATATCATTAAGAGCTGATAATTCCTTAGCAGTCTATGTTAAATGACTTGATGGAGAGTTGCAGGCAGATGTCCACATAACAAAAGCATAATTATTTGCTCCATTTGGCAATTTGTTGTTGTTGTTAAGCTTAAGCCAGGATTTGACCAAAGTTTAGAGTTCTTCTCTGAAAAGGACTGCTGATATTAAGTTATCCAGAAGAGAAGGTAGTTGTGAGGTGATGATCTTCCTGCTGCTGAATGAGTTGTACTTGTACTGCTACAACTCACTGAAATGTTGAGCTGGTGTTTTCTCAGCACTGGGACTACTGGAAAAAAACTGTTTTACAAAAAATATTCTGTCACCTAATGGCATTTAAAATTATACCAAGTGACACTCATGCATGATGAAACAATGGAAGATTAACCTTCCCCGTCAAAACTTTTCAGGGTGGAGTTCTGCCACCTTTTGACATGAAGTGTGAAAATATGAGTCTTTAAATGTTCAGTTAAAATTCATAGTGTCAATGGAAAAGTAATTAACAACATCCTTAGATCAGTTAAGGTCTGTATACTTGTTGGTTTTGGCAGCTACAAGCAAAACATTACAACAGTTTTGAAAGAAAGTATACTCTGTATGTTCTTTGACAAAACGTCACTTGGTGATCCCAAGGGTCTTTTCCAAACTAAATAGTTCTGAGAATAGTTCTATCCTAAAGTATAATGAAGCCAAATAAACTAATCTACAAGGGTCATTTAGATTTTGATTAGAAGGCAGCCTGAGATGTTTGGTGTTTTTTTAAATTATTAGGAAAAAATAGCCATTGATTTCCCTTCCGTCCAAACATTCTGGTCCCAGCAGTCCTAGAAAAGCCAGCTGCATTATACCAATTTACACATGAGGATCAGGAAGCCAGAAAAAGAGCCAGCAAAAACCACTATACTATGCCTCAAAGATTCTCCCACTGGAATCCTAAAAGCTGGTCAGCAGCAGATGACTGTGTAACAGGCAGGCAAAAAGTTAGCCAATCTCAATTTTCTCAAGAGGCAGAGTTCACTTTACTTGTGCAGCCAGGTCAAGAGATAATGAAACATACCAGTAAAGCCTTAAGGGTCAATCTATGCCAATTTTATTTGTTCTCTGGGATTATTTGTTTCTTACTCAGTGTCTATAAATGGAGAAGAATGAAGCAGACAAATCACAGGTATGGCATACCACTGCGTGTATTATCAGAGTCTGCTACAGGATTTCTTTCTAAATCTGAGCTGTGCCATGGAGATGCTTAAGGTTGGAGTTACCTTTGTTTTGCTTCAGAATGCACTTCTGGGGAGACAATAATGTTCAAGGACTCAGCTGCATCTGGGATCCTTAGACATTTTGGAAAGACTGAAAACAGAATCACTGTGGTCATTGGATTGCAGTACTGAAAGGGAATGTGGCTTGCTAAGACCTGAAATCCTGGGTATTCTGATCCATGACTGTGAGACATGTGCTGCAATTAAGCACGCAAAAAGGTTGAATCCTTTGTGGTATACAGGGAGGTGTTCAAAGTACAGGTATGGGGAGGCCTGGCAAATTGACTACATCACACTGCCTCAGAGCTGCCAGGGTAAACACTATGTACTTACAATGGTCGAAACAAGTACAGGATGGTTGGAAACATATCCTGTGCCTCATGTCACAGCCAGGAATACTATCCTGGGCCTTGAGAAGCAAATCTTGTGGAGACATGGTACTTCAGAAGGAATTGAGTCAGGCAATGGGACTAATTTCAAAAAAAGTCTTGTGACTGACTGGGCTAAGGAGCATGGTCTTGAGTGAATCTACCATACCCCGTACTACGCACAAGCCCCAGGGAAAGCAGAAAGGTACAATGGTTTGTTGAAAGCTACCCTGAAGGCAATGGGTGATGGAACTTTCAAAAACTGGGACAAAAAATTGGCAAAAGCCACCTAGTTAGTTAATACCAGGGGATCCATAAGTTGGGCTGATCCTGTTCAGTCAGACCTTTTACATACTGCAGATAAGGATGAAGTCCCTGTGATATGTGAAAGAAACCTGTTGGATAAAAATGTTTGGGTTTATCCTGCTTCAGGCAAAGGTAAACCTGTCCGGGGTGTTGCTTTTGCTCAGGGACCTGGACATACCTGGTGTGTGATGATGGTGGATGGTGAAGTACAATGTGTACCTCAAGTTAATCTGACTAATCCCCTCTGAGTGGAGGGGAATCCTTAATTTGACAGCTGGTAAAATATACAGCCTATATGTAATGTATGGGATGGAATAAGGGATGGAATGTCCTGGTTTGAGCCAGGATGAAGCTATTTTTCCTTTTACTGATTTTTTTTCCCCTTCAATAAGCTTTCTTTTAACTAGTAACAGTGTTCCAACTAAGACTGATAACCGTGGAATGTTTTTCCTGGCTCAAACCAGGATATTTATGAAGTATTATAAACATCTGCAGCATTCTTGCCTTAAGCTTAGCCATAGAAAACAAGTAGAATCAGACCTAGTGTTGCTAAGAAACAGCAGTGAAACATATGATCTCCCTCTGTTTCCATTTACACCAATCAGAACACTTCCCCTTTTTTTCATTTGAGGAAATCTTTATTTGTGAGTAGGAAATTCAGGTACTGTACCAAAGAAAAGAGTTAAAATCTGCAGAGCAACATGGATGCTGGGTTTTGTTTCAGATTCCATTAACATGGCTAAAATGCTTATAGGAAAACTCATTTAAGAATAAATAAATCAATTAATCAAGACAAAACTCAGAATTGTTGGCCAGAAAGCTCTATATTCTTTGGCTAAATGATTTTATCTAAGTAATGTTTCATACGTGACAGTACAGCATGAAGGTATTTCAAAAGGTGTTTCTTTCAGCATGCTGCGTTATTGTGCAAGGATATCTGAAATGTCTCTGAAAATATAGCTCAGATGCTGAAAACAGATTATGTGCATTGGAACAGCACTCTGCTCTGAATACCAGAAACAGCCAAAGAGCTTTTCGCACTGCTTTATTTTGGTTTGTATGGATGTGGGTAAGTCCCATTTTCAAAAGGTTCATAAGTCTCATTTTCCAAAGGTTCTTAAGGCCTTCATGGACCAAGTCCTGTGAGGTTTCTAACATAATTTAAAAAAAAAAAAAAAGTATATTTTTTTTCTTCTTTTTTTTTTTCCCTTAAATTATGCTAAATGTGTGTAATCATTAAAGATATTTTAAGTCAAAACATTTAATATAAAATGCTTCTTTCCCATAATAAACAGCTATCTAACTTAATGTGAAGAAAACATACCTTATTAAAGAGCAGTTAATATATGCCTGTTTGGTGTTTCCATCCTGCCATTTCCAGCTCATCAGAAATGGATCTTTTGAAAAGACACATAAAATTAAAATGTAATTAAAGCACCTGACATCACCCAAAGCAATGGCTCAGGAAAGAAGGGAAGAGCAAGATAGAGTTCTGGCTTCATGTAACTGTAGTGTGTAATGCTAAACTATGCTGACTCACAGTAGTCCAATTTCAAGGGGGGAAGGTGTCATATGTACAAGCAACATCCTGGGAGTCTTGGTATTCATTAAATCCAGTCTCTTGATTTAATGAATATTCTTATATGTGAGGAATATTTTTTTCAAGGTAGAGCAAAAGAGGGTAACGTCCTTCATGACCTTTCACAGTCTTAGTATATGGATATTTAGAAATTATGACTGTAATTCATTAACTGCCCTTGAAAAAAAGCATCTGCAGGTACAAAGCAAAATAGTGGCATAGTAGATGCATCATTTATATCTGTATGAGAGGGCTGCACTATAGCAGGACAGTAAATTTGCTTCTTTCTCCCCCTCTGGTTTGCACAGAAAGGTAAAGATACTTGCTTTAATTTCATAGGCAAGACATTATAGGTTACCAGGAGGATCTGTAAGTGGACTGAACAAGATCTTGTCTTTGTTTATCTTTTCCTATGGGACAACCTAAACAGGAACAAAATTCTGTTTATCAACAGGTATAAAATTCCTTTTAACAGTACACATATTTGTTGGAAACTGGTCTACTTTGGTATTGACATTTTCTGATTGAGAGGGGAATATAGAAGAACGCCAGGAAGGGAGCAACTGAAACCCAAAGATACCAAGTGAACTCAGGTGTAAGTCAGATACCAAATAACTCAAATTTGTTTGATTTATTCTCAGAACAATAATGTAAGATCCTGCATCACTTCTGAAACAACTTTGTTGCTTAATAAAAGGATGCTTTCAGGCATATGGTGTGATTCTTGGCGTGCCCTACACAGGGACAGGAGTTGGAGTCGATGATCCTGATGGGTGCCTTCCAAATCAATATATTCTATGATTCTATGATTCTATGATTCTAAAATTACCTACAGTTAAACTAGATACCATTTGCTATCTCAGTGTAATCAGAAGGCTTATTCTGATATTTCTTGCTTGTTCTATGACTTACTGACACATATTTAACTGAACCACAGTTCCATCGTCTCACGGTTGTGAGTGAGGCTTAGTTATATGAAGTCTTGAAAAAAATAAAATTGTAAACCACATTTTAAATTAATATTTCAGAGTGTTGCTTACAAAGACCCCATTGGCATGCTCTGACAGTGAGCATGTCGTTATCTTATTAAATACCCTAAAAACACACAGAATAATTTTATGAGTTACTAACAGCAACATTTGTGTGATGCTCCATCTCTCAATATGCTTACCTCAGTTTACCTCTATGATTCAGTTACTTTTTGTTTCTCAATTTTCAAGGCCCAGGCCTGGGCTGGAAAGATTCCATGGAAGGGGCCTAGCAAGCCCTGAGCTGGCAACAACCTTCAAAGTAAAAGCAGAGAGCTAAGCTCCTCACACAAGCTACTTTCAAGTGCTGAAAAACACAGAGCCCAGCTGTGACACTCAGGATGTATAGTGTTTGTCTCAAACAATCCAAGAGATAAAGAGTGTACTCAGACACTCAGGGTGTCAGGTGTTTGTCCTGAGACACCTAAGAGTTAAGCAGGATTTATTAATGAAATAAAGAGATGTCTCCGCGACCCACAAAATCGGTTTTACTCAAGCCCTGAGACAATGCGGCAAATGCAGGCAACTTCAGAGGAGTTTCATGTGGGATGTGCTAGCAGTAAGTGTCCCAGCTCAGAGCGCCAATAAATTGTTGTAAGTATTTGACTCAGGATTGACAACAATGCTCTCGATCCCCTCCCCCTCTTACTGGTAGTTAAAAGAGAGCTTACCTAAGGGAAAAAATCAGTAAAAGGAAAAGTGGCTTCATCCTGGCTCAAACCAGGACAATTAGCTAATTTAACATTAGGCAACCTTTCATCATTAAGTTTTAAATTTTAAGATTGTGAGATTCTTTTAAAGTTAATATAAAATATTCTTGATCTAGTATAAAACTTGGTAATACATAAGTTGTCAACATTTAAATGGTTAACTGTTATTGTTTTATCTAACTACTAGTAGTACATTTTATTGTTATGATGCATTTTGCATTATAACTTCACCATTCAGCCATCTTTCACAAGTCAACCACCCTTGTCCTTATGGGAGACTTCAACTTGCCAGAAATAAACTGGGAGCAACATACAGCAAGCAAAACCTGGGGCAGAAGATTTCTAAGCCACCTGAATTACAGCTTTATGGAACAGGTTATAAGGAAGCCAACTTGGAAGAATGCCCTCCTTGATCTGCTGCTTGCCAACAGAGAGGATCTCGTGAGTGAAATGGAAGTTGAAGGCTCTCTTGGCCTCAGTGACCATGAGGTAATCGAGTTAAAAATCTCTGTTGACAAAAGGAAAACTGCCAGCAAAACTTCGACACTGGACATGAGCAGACTTGAGGTTGCTCAGGGAACTTCTGAGTCAAGTACCATGGAAAAACACATTTGCAAGAGCTGGGGTTCATGAGCACTGGTCACTCTTTAAACATTACCTCCTAAGGGCACAGGAGCAGGCAAGCCCAAAACACCAGAAGTCAAAAAGATGAGGCAGAAGACCAGCTTGGCTGAACAGGGATCTGCTCTTGAAGATTAGGCAAAAAAAGGAAGGGGTATGCCTAGCTGAAAGTAGGTCAGGTGATGTGGGAAGAATACAGAGATGCTGCTAACCACTGTAGGGAGAAAATTTGAGTGTCAAAAGTTCAACTGGAGCTGAAACTGGCCAGAACTGTGGGAGACAATAAAAAGAGTTTTTTCAAATACATTAACAACAAAAGCAATGTAGAAACAACATGGGTCCTTTATAGGATAAGGATGGTCACCTCCTCAGCAGGGATATAGATAAAGCAGAGGTATTTAATGTATTCTTTGCCTCTGTCTTCAACACTGATGATGGACCAAGGAGGCCTCAAATCCCAGAAGTGGAGGACCATGACTGCAACAAGGATCAACTCTTAGCTGACTCTGAACTTATGCAGGATCTGTTGCTGCAGTTCCCTAGAAGTGCATGGAGCCTGATAAGATACATCCAAGAATCCTCAAAGAGCTGGCTGATGTCATTGCCACACCTCTCTTGATGATTTTTGAGAAGTCCTAGGAATCTGGAGAGATCCCAGTTGACTGGAAGCTGGCTAATATTGTCCCAATATTCAAGAAAGAAATCCTGAACACCACAGGTCGGTCAGTCTAGCTTCTGTGCATAGTAAAAATATGGAAAAGATTATTCTGGGAGGTGTTAGGAGGACAACACAGTCACTGGTTACAGCCAGCACAATTTCATGGGGTGAAAATCCTGCTTGTCAAACATAATTTATTTTTATGACAAGGTAACCCACCTAGTTGATCAAGGGAATCCAGTGGATGTAATATTTCTGGACTTCAGCAAAGCTTTTGATACTGTCTCACAGTATTCTCTTAGACAAAATGTCCAATATACAGCTGGATACGTGTACCATACAGTGGGTGAACAACTGGCTCACAGGTTGAGCTCGAAGAGTGACAGTGAATGGCGTAACATCAGGCTGGTGACCAGTCACTAGTGGAATCCTACAAGGCTCCATCCTAGGCCCAGTCCTCTTCAACATCTTCATCAAACACTTGGATGCAGGACTCAGAGGAATTCTAATTAAGTTTGCTGATGATGCAAAGCTGGGAGGAGCTGTTGACTTCTTTGACAGCAGACAGGCCCTGCAGAGAGACCTCAACAGGTTAGAGAAATGGGCAGTCACCAACCACATGAGGTTTAACAAGGGCAAGTGCCAGATTCTGCACCTGGGTCAGGGCAACCCTGGTGGTAAGTACAGACTAAGGAAAGAGTGGCTGGAGAGCAGCACAGTGGAAAGGCACCTGGGTGTCCTGGTTGATGGCAAACTAAATATGAGCCAGCAGGGTGCCCAGGCAGCCAGGAGGGCCAACTGTGTCCTGGGCTGCATAAAGCACAAGGTTGCCAGCCAGTCAAGGGATGTGATCGTCCTGCTCTACTCTGCACTGGTGCAGTCTCACCTTGAGTATTGCATGCAATTTTAGGCACCATAAGATAAAATGGAAATTAAGCTATTGGAAAGAGTCCAAAGGAGAGCCACGAGATTGGTGAATGGTCTGGATGGGATGTTTTATGAGGAGCAGATAAGGTCACTTGGATTGTTCAGCTTGAAAAAGAGGAGTTTGAGGGGTGACCCTATTGCAGTCTACGGCTTCCTCATGAGGAGAAGCGATAAGGCATGTCCTGATCTCTTCACTCCTGTGACCACTGACAGGACTTGTGGAAATGGCAGGAAGCTGAATTGGGGAGGTTTAGGTTACACATCAGGAAAAAGTTTTTCACCCAGAAGGTGCCTGAGCACTGGAACAAGCTCCTCAGGGAAGTGGTCACAGCACCAAGCCTGCCTGAGTTCAGGAAGCTTTTGGATGTTGCTCTCAGGCAGATGGTGTGATTCTAGGCGTGCTGTACACAGGGACAAGAGTTGGACTCGATGATCCTGATGGGTCCCGTATTCTATGATTCTATTCAAATCTCCTAATTTCCCCACAATTTGACTGTGCTTGTGCCTTTTACTTTAAAATAGTTAAGACCTCAGTGCTGTTTGCAATAAATCTTGTTCTGTGCATATACATTCCATCTGCTATCTCCCCCCATTCAGGACAATTTTGGAAAACCAAATCTAAGTAATAATAGCACTTCTGTTATGACTTTTCTAATTTACCAGCTGCATTTTTCTGATGCTTTCTTAAGTTCTGTTCTTTGTAATTTTTTAAGTGACGCAACTGGAAATATCAAAAAATAATTAAAAACAAGAGACCTTTAAGCAAACTTCCAAATAGTCAAAAACTAGTCTTATCTGTGCAAGTAGTACCACAAGAAAATGTAGATTAAATGTAAGCAAAATCTTATGAGAATAAAAGTCTATGAAATTCAAGATAGAATTCAGAATTTTAGAATTCAGTGAATGGCTGCAGCCAGATTTCTTGAGCAAAAAAGACAGTTGCAACTAAAATATGCTCATAGTAATATGCCAGTCCACTTCTTGATGTGTAATACTATCTTATTGTATAAATAATTCCAGTGACCTCAATGGAACTGATGATGGAACAGGATATAGTCAACTATGCAGACAGTCACTTTGTAACTACAGAGCTTGCAATTTTGCAAATATTTTTGTGGCACAGCAACCAAGATCTTGTGAGAAGGACTGTATGCTCATTTTTCATACCTCAGATGTCTAGTTCATTTGAAAGCTACCTGTACTATGAGCACCTTTCGTAACAATGAATGCATCAAGGTTTTTTGGGTCTTAGGCTTCAAGCTACTGTCAACCTTCAGATGTTTTTGTCTCTTCAGATCTGTAGGACTTCCAGAAATTCTCCTGGGGGCAGGACAGTGACCTTTATGCAAATGAGTGTTTATCTTAATCCATGTCTGCTTCCATTCTAATATATGTAGACCTTATCTACATCTAATCTTGCTATTGTATAGATTTTTTTTATATTTTTTTTTCCTCCACAGGAGTAGTTATATATTGAACTGCCTAAGACAGACCTGGATAAGCATAGCTTAAATCCCATCCAGTTATTAGATATTTCTAGCCAGGACTCTCACTGATACCTGACTACCAAGGATTTTTTACCATTTTGATGGCAGGAATAACATCTACTTTCTACATTTTATGTTATAAACCAAACCAAAGCAAAACAGAATATTTTTTTAAGACATGATCATTTTCTGAAGAACTAGAGGACTCATATGTAATGTAATTTTGTCTGAAAACTTATAGGATCAAGGAATCCTGCAGTACACACAGAAGCACTCTTAAGACCACCATGTGTAGAAGAAGACATAGAATCAGAAGGCTAATATGAGTACAAGTTATTAAAATATCCTTCCCATCATGTTCTGATATGCGCCAGAAAATGCTAAGGAGTAATCCAGCTGCTAACAGAGTGAGTCATTGCCTGGAACTGTAACCATAGTTCAGTGTTTAAGCGCAAGGTTGTAAAGCAACATTAACAGTCATTGGAAAACATAGGCCAAGGGCAATAGACACCATTTACAAGTATTATGTGGTCAGTAAAACTTCCCAGAACAGAATTGTATTTCAGTCCTCTTGGGTCTATGTCATAGAATTGGAGTTGATTATTTAGCTTTTATAGGTCTCAAAGTGGCTATCAAATAAGTATTTGAAAGTTTTGTATTAAAGAGCAAAAGCATCTTTACAGTATTTTCATTGTATTGTGTTTTACTTATTTTTCAATTTTTAAGGTTTATTCAACAGTTATAAGAAAAGCTAAAATATGTCTTGATGATGAGAATTTTAAAAGAACAGATACTCTATTTATGATAGGAAATACTTACTTTAAAGTGTCTAGATTTTTCTGGAAAAAATACATGGATGAATACTTTGTAAACAATACATATTTCAGTGAAATAGTGACCTAATGAATGTGTTTTACTGGAGGTGCTTTTAAGACATTGTGGTTAAACAAGTTGTCTTAAATGAAGCATCCAACCCATTAAATTCACCTTCTTACAGATACTTCTGTAAAGCATTCCTGTTCTCTATGTAGCTGACTTGCTATCCAGCAGCTAGCAAAGTAATGTGATATAGCAGTTCCAAGATAAATGGGTCAATAAGAAAAGGCAACAATTTAGAGAGAACAGAATACTTTCCATCAGTGCATCCTGACTAGTATTGGTACTATATATATATATATTTAAAATCTTTAAATTTTGCTGATCACAAATTGGACTTTGTCAAGGATTTTAAAAAGATTTCGAATATCAGAATGAGAGACAGGAGTCTTGGGAATCTACTATCAGATAGTCAGGACCCTCTTGTAAGTCTAGGTTTCATTTGACTGACACACTGACTCTGAAAATATCTTCACGGCTGAACAGTTTGCAGATTTGCCACCCATTTTTATGTAGTCAGGTTTAGGTTGTAAGGTAAGTCGGAAAATGTCAAAAAGGCTTTTTCTTTTCAGAAAAAAAATACTGAAATTTGAGAAAGAAAATTATCCTCTTTCTCAGCCTCAATGTTTCTAAACATACTACTTAGTAACAAATTCAGTAGACTTGTACTTTAGCCATATACTTTAATAGTACTTTTGATCTATTTCACAGTTTTAAAAATGAAGTATATTAAGCAAAATTATTATATAAATATTTATCCTTATTGTAGTTGCCTAATATTAATAATCTATAAGCTCAGAAGATACAAAAATGGATTAAAACATTAAATATTTATTAACAGTAGCCTACTAAGGAGAGGCTAATAGCAATGCTTGAAACAAGACAGAGTGTATCTTAATAAACTGCAAAACCATAGAAATCATACTGCTGAATATTTCTGCTTCAGAGATTATAGTTTTACTTCATTATAGTATATGCAGCAAACTGAGATACTATTTCTTAATTATTAACTCCTATATTATTCCCAATTGATGACTGACAGAAAGCAAGCCTCGGTCTGGAGACTGCAGGCTTCTTACTTTCTCTTGTTTGGTCCTAAGATAGTTCTAATTTATATCAATGTAGATATCAACATTTCCATTAATCATGATCTGAATTAATATTTTACAAAAACATGTGCCAAAATCTACTGACTTTGATGCTGATTGGTGCAAAATGTGGAATTTACAGACTATTAAGAAATAATTTGATGCCATGCCCTGCAATTAAGAAGAAGTCAAGCAATAATAAAATCCAATTAACTGTATGTCTGCTTTTAAAATTTTCATCTCATAGTCAGAAAAAAAGAGTGTGAAGTCAAGGACAATAATGTGGCAGGGCTGAGCTTGGGAACACATTGGATAATAAAAAAATGTAAAGCATAAAAGGGAAATACAGAACAGTGGTCCTCTCTCTCTGCTGGCATATAATTTCTTACTCTCTTTAACCATTTTAATTAAGATGTTAAATTTCCTGATGGATTTAATACTCCGTAACAATCGTGAGGCATAAACTGAAATAAAATAAAATGCAACAATTTGCAACTTGTAAATAAATAAATAAATAAAAAACCAACAAACCACAAAACAACAAACTTTGTTGCCTAGTGTAATACAGATGATTTTTTTTTGATAACTTTTTTTTCGCTCTGTGAAGGAAAGATTGCTGTTTAGAAAAATATTTAAACTTTAGCCCTAATATATTAAGAGGAACTAATGATCTATTTGCTTAGGTGCCATATATTACTTCTAGTTTATCCATCCGCTGGGTAAATGATAGTCACTACTTGGTCATGATGATAGATTTGAATGCATGCTTGGACATCAATCAGTGCTGGCAACTGATTAGTTGTTTGTGTCTTTGACAAGCTCTTCCATCTCATCGAATGAAAGCTTGCTGATTGCTCTCACTTCTTTCCACATTCATTACCCTCCACTTCCACTATATTATATGGTTAATGCTGATGGCAGAAGTCTTCCTTGACAGTGAACAGTGAATTTATCCCTTTCCCTTATTACATACACACTATTCCATGTTCCTTTAAAGACTAGAATTTCTAAGTGAGGTCATCCATGCCATTAGGTATACAGAGGGCTGACACAATAAGGCTGGAACAAGCTGAAGAGAAAAATTTTTTGAGACAGCAAAGTAAAAAGAGGTTGTATAATGGCATGCTATGTGTTTGATTGCTCACGTATTAAGACCTAGTTGAATAAGAACACATTATGAGTAATACAGGGGAATTTCTAAGAATCATGCAGTTGAAAGGTTATGCAGCAGGGTAGTTGCACAAGATGTGAAAGACACAACGTGTAATTCAGTTTTCTCTTGTGGCTAAAGGCGAAATGCAGGAATCTTGGCTGAGATTTTCAAAGCTGCTCAGGGGACTTAGTTGATCTTTACTAACCAATAGTATTTAAAAAGTCTCAGTCTTTGAAAGTAACAGCATAAATTTAACAAATAACTTCACCATCACTGCATTATCATTATTTTTGATTTTTTTGCAACAGATGGAGAGAATATACTAGCTGAAGTATTTGAGGAAGTGCAGAAAATATGAATGTAGACTTTCTCGACATCCAACATTGTCTGGCATTTGTTCAACATGTGTGATTAAGCATCAGAAGGACTGGAACACCAGTCATGAAAAACAGTAACGTTTTAATCAGTTCTAAAACACATACTGGGGACAGGACAACAGCAACATGCTCTGAAGAGTCTTTTGCTGGTTATAATAAGAAGTACAAATTGTATATTTACACACATAATAAATGACAACAAGCATTGTTCAGAGAAAACTTTGTGAGGATTTTTGACTGTTGTTTGGTTTGGGTGGATTTGTTGGGATTTTTTGGTTATTTGGTTTAGGTTGGGTTTTTGTGGGACTTGAATACAAAACACTGACTACTGTTTTATATATGAAAAAGAAGATTATAAGGATGGATATCTTATAGAAAAAAAAGAAGAATGCTCTTGCAAGTTGTTGATTACCTAGGTAAGACCAAATATAAACAGAAATAAATTTCACAGTATCTCTCAGCTGAAGATATTAATTCTCTAAATAAAGCAAATAATGTTTCATTTATGAAAGAGGAAAATTACAGGGGGAAACAAAGGGAAGACCAGAGTGTATGTAAAATCATACAAATAAATATATGAGCTATCAAGATAACTAAGTAATACTTTAATGCAGGATCATTTTCAGATCTGCATTCCTGTTTTCAGTAGAGAATCTATACAAACGCAGAAAACATGGTCATGATTCTTATTCTACGCAAGTGTAGAAAAACAATCTTGATCTTTAGTCCTCTTTTGTACATGCCCTACCTCATGTTTGGTTTTTTTTTTTCTTGCTTATGTTTTGCTTACCCTAACAGATACACTGGAAATGAGGATCTCTGCAAAGGGAGGGCTATTATATGGTGATTTCTCATTTCTGACAGTTCTTTTTAATATATTAGATCAGTGAAGGCTATGTGGCCCTTCAGAGTAGATTTCCTAGCTAACTAATGGATTTATACGGACATTCAATATTATGGGATGGTTGGACAGAGTCATTTGCTTTGGTTCATAGAAGCTCTGACAAAGGGTCAAGCAAATAAACTGTAGGACTTCAAGAGCTTTGGAATATCAGATCCCGTTTGGTAAAGAAATAAAGCAGCTGAGATTGACAAGATGACTATTGCAGTAAAGTGAGATATGGTCAGGAAAACATCAACTCTTGTCTTGTATTTTTGCACAGCATTAAACTACCACAGATAACAGTTTATGCCATTCATGTTTGCTGTGCTTTATTGCTCAGCTGGAGTCCAGGAATTTAAACATTGTGCATTATTGTTTTTTATTAGATATGTACTTACAGAAATCATAGCAACAGTTTTATACCAGACATTACTTTCCACACAAGTTGTGTACTTCAGATCCCTATCAACCCTTTTAGCTGTGTTGAAATACCAGCAAATTATTAAATTATGTAGCTTGAATTGCTACACGGGCCTTCCATCCTTACAGTTGCTACATGTTTTTCACACTTCCTGCGAACACTTGAATTCATCCAAGCTCAGGTTTCAGCCTCCATTAAGACTCCAATGATATTTTTAAATGTTAAAAAAATGTAACTGAAGCAGCCACTCCATATTCCATTCCAAGACAGCAGCAGAATTTGGTGTCTTCTTCCCTTGCTTTGAAGCTTTGTGGTAGTCCTGAGCGAAGCTTTGAAAAGCACAGTTTTCAAAGCTGGGGGAGATATGTGAGGATGTATAACCGGGACAGCTTAATGTCATCATTTACTGAAAGAAGGATTTATTCACCATTTTTTTTTATTAATTAAAGCTTACCTAAGACATTTAATTCATGCCATCTAGTACTTCATATATTGCACTATGTTGTGCTGCCCTGTACCAGAGTGAACTTGTGTATCTCAGGCTTACTCTTCTAGCTCTTGTGCAAAAAGGAATAGATGGAACAGAAGTGAAAGGTACAGCACATGTACCAAGAAATCTGTGTTTTAAATTACAGGGCAGCCACAGTATTCTCCTTTGCAAATAATTATTACAATTTTATCAATAAATAATTTATCTTTTTCTACAAAAACAGGAAAATATATTTTCCCTTAGGCAATAGCTAACATACAAAGATACTTATATCTTTTGCATGGAAATTCCTTAAAATAACAGAAGCACATCTATTGTTATCTGGAATGTGACTATGTCTGTGAAATAAAGTACATTTTGCAGTACATTATGTGTCATTTCAGTATTATTTATTGACTAATGTTTGCAGATTAATAATGACAGTGCCTCTATGTACGTATCTGAGTAAGGAAAGCAGTTCTACATCCTCTGTATTCAACTTATCTGCTCTTATTTAAAGAGGTACAGATTACCTTAAATTTGGATTTCATGTTAGATTAAATTGAAATTATATTAATAATTTTTAATGGCTCTTTTATTTTTTTAAAAGTGTTAGAACAAAGGGCAGAAATTATGCCTTGCCTTCAGCATCACTTCATGGACCCCTTATTTAATAACCTGTACTTATTATCCTATTTTTGTGGAGTGTTGAATGGTGTTATATTATCAAGCTGCTTTGTTGATAGTATTTCACACAATCAAGTTAATACTCGACTGTTTTTATGGAGCATTACAGATGATCAGGTACTGGAAAAAGATATTTAGAATGGAAATTTTCTAATTCAATCCACCTTTTTTAGTGTTTTTGTACTCTCTGTGGTACTAAACGAAAGTCTCTTATTACTATAAGAAAGGAAAAAATAATTTATGGTTGCTATTGAAGAAGAAGAGGTATGCAGTGTTTAAAGGTTTTATATGAAGGATCACTGTAGCTTTGGAGAGCTACTATAACTTCCACTAGTTAAGCGTCAAGTCACTGTTTTTTATTAGCTTGGGGTCTAAAAGTAACTGTAAGAAAACATTTTCAGTTCATGTATAAAACAAAGAGGTTTGAGAATTCTGTTGAATCTATATTTCCACCTTACATTCAAGATTGCTCTCAGTCACTACAAATAGAATGAAAAAAGAAAAAAAAAAAAAGAAAAAATCTACTGTACAGTGCGAAGAACTTTCAAATCTTAGTTCAAAAGCATCATAATGACAATCTTCATTAAAAGAAACAGTATAGGATACTATATAGTATTAACATTTGAGAAGGAAATTAACTATTTACTCTCTCTCTGGGAAGACCGGCTGCAGATGCAGGTTTTCTTTGTACTGAGATTTAAGGAAACTGAAATATATTTCAGTTTCTATCTCAGTTTTCACTCTGTCTGAAACTTTTTTTCAATACCTCACAGAGCTAATATCCTTTTAGAAAATTATTATTATTCTGGTAGAGGTGAAAGCATTGAAAAACAATGAACCAAATCTCACACCTGTAAAAATCACTAGGAATGTCGTCCCTGAGTTCACTGAAAGTAACATTAGCCCCCATGAGCAGTCATATGTGCCGATGAAAACTGAAACCGTATTACATCATAAGTTACTTGGGATAGATGCAGTAGCTGAAACTCCCTAATTTACAACTAATGAATATGTCAGATAGTGTACACTGGCATGCAGCAGTTCTGTTGTATAATTTATAAAGTAGATGTTATTTTTTTGTGAATGATAGATCTCTTTTGTTCAATGTTCCTGTAAATAGAAGAAACAGTTACAGCAGAAAATTTCTTTCTAAAAGTTAACCAGCATCACAACAAACTACAAAAAAAGGCCAATAGATGTTTTCTTGCCATAGAGTAATCATTAAGTTATTGTACACGGTGCATCTGAAGAGCCACTGAAAATTTGCCCCTGTATGTTTACTCAGGAGAGCAGCCTTGCCAATACCTCTTTCTTTGGCTTGGGTCTTCAGTGAGATTCTGGAATACCTATCAAGAGGAAAAGTACGGTTTCAACGGAATCACCTCTCTGAGTAAAGTCTATTTTGCCATGGCATCTCATTCTAGCTGTACCTTGTGTCATTCTCCTTGCCAGGAATATATCACAGACATCTACAGTACTCAAGTCCCTCCTCCTTCAAACACAGAGATACTTGATTTGCCACTGGCCTAAGACATATTGTCAATCAAATCCATTTCAATTCCTAAATTGGTCTTTTCTTAAATCCTCCTGATAGTCAGATACCCAGCTGCGCTGATCTCAGAATTGTTAGGAAGTGTCCATAAAAAACAGTTTATGTTTCAGAAGCATCATATATGCAAAATAACTGAACTGCATAAAGAAGTACAAAACAGTGTCTAAATTTCACTCATGTGTGTACTGTGTGATGTATATATTTTAAAAATAAAATTATCTTCTGTATTGCTAAAAACACTAAATATCTGATACCAGTAACAACAGCAAAAGGTGTCAAAATTTAAAAATAAGTACTTTTGTCAGAAATACACATATCAGAAATAGTTTCTCTGACAAAGACAGTATAATCTATATTTGACAATAAAACAACTTTAAAAGGGAGATAATAGACAAGGGAAATGTGGATAAGTAAAAAATGGTTAGGACAAAATACATCCTCAAGGGTGCATACTAACGATTTTGAGGGTTTTTGTACAATTTAAATCTTTGCACCTCCTTCAGTTATGGAAGAACAGAAGGCAAGTGTCATTTGACAGGTGGATTTGAATATGGTGAGGGAGATGTTACAGTTGATAGTTTTAAGAGCAGCACACCAATTACCATACAGAAGATCAGCATGAGAAAAATTAGAAAAAAAACCCTAGCAGTATAAAGATCAGTTTTACTTGTACAGCAGAAAGGATCAGAGAAACAGAAAAACAAAGTAGCTCAGAGAAATCACAACAAGCTGTGAAATGCCTGAACCAAATGAGAAAGCCACAGGAGGATGAGCATTCAAGACACAAAATAATGCATTTTGCTCCCCTTTTGATAACATGAAAAATATTTAGCAATGGTCATTGAGTGTTGAAATTGCATCAAAAACTAATAAATAATCTGACTGATGTAATGCAACATATTTCTCGATACTGTTGAGGACTCTTATAGGATCATAGAAAGAAGACTAGTTTGGGTTGAAAGGAACCTTAGAGATCACCTGGTCTGGTTTTCCTGCATGGGCAGGGACACCTTCCCCTAGACTATGTTGTCCAAAGTCTCATCCAACCTGTCCCTGAACACCTCAAGAGAGAGGGCTTCCATAACTTCCTCGGGAAACCTTAATTTCTCCTTGATCTTAGTCAGAGGCATGGCTAGCTCTTACCACTAGTAATGGCAAAGCCTGCATATTCTCAAGATCAAGTACAGGTATCTATGCGGATTTTTATACACAAATGATCTCATGCTAAAGTGCATAGGGAGCACACATGAAACTGACAGAAATTAAAACTGCTTGAAAGAAAGCTACAGAATTAAAATAAATTTGCAGATAAGTGATATAATTAACAGTCTATGAGTCTATGACTTCTGCTGACTCAAAAGCTTCTGTGCACTTCTAAATACCGCCTAACAGAAATGCTAAAGCAAGCTAATTCAGTTCCCAGTGAAGCTGTTCTCCATGTAATGTCAGCTTAAGGAACTGCTGTCTTGGAATTATTGTTCTCAAATAGATAAAATAAAGAGGTTTGACATAAAGGTTTAGAACTGTGAAGTTCTTTGAGCAATTAATTGGATTGGTAATTAGTAGATTAACTGAATTTTACAGATGTGACAATTGTTTTCATTCGTACTTCAACAAAAAGGTCAGTCTTGGTTTAGAGTGATTGTTTTTTGTAAGCGTATAAATACTGAACCTCACGCTGAACAGTTCCAGGTTCAGATTAATCCAGTTTACCTTAAATCGGCTTTCTATGTGAAAAAGTTGTTAACTTCCTGCTAAACCTAGCATTATATATGATTAGAAAACTGTGCATCCCTCTCGAAGTACAAATTCTGTATTCAGTGCGTATAGCTGTGAGCTCACTCTGCATCTTGGAGCAATGAAATTGCTCAAAAAGCTTTTTCCTTTACCATCCTCCCACAGGAAGATAATGTTGCTTCTAACCATGGATTCACAGAGTAACAGGTTGGAAGGGACCTCCAGAGATCACCTAATCCAACTTTTTGTTCAAAGCAGATCTAATTGGAAATGATTGCTCTAGGCCTTTTGCTTCTGAGTCTTGAATACTTTCAGTCATGCAGATCTCACAGTCTCTATCAGTCCTAGCTCTGTATTTGATTTCCCTCAAGGTAATAAGCACTTTTCTTTCATCTCATTGTTATTTCTGAGGATCAGAATGCCTGTCCATTGCCTTTTGTCTTGTCACCGTACAGTTCAAATCGGAGTCTGGCTCCATCTTCTCTGCCTTCTCCAACCAGGTAGCTATAGACACTTATAAGGTCCTCCAGAAGCTATCTTTTCTTCAATGTGAAACAGCCAGGTTCCCTCAGAGTTTATCTCTCTGGGTCCTTGGTCCTTAACAGCCTCCTCTGGTGCTTCTTGTACCCTTGTCAGGGGTGCAAAAAATGGGGCCCAACGTTCCCATTTTAGCTCAGCTCAGGGTGATGAGTCCCTGTCCCAGCAACGCTTCTCTGTGTGCAGGACTCCAGCACTGCTTTATCTCCTCAGCTCCTTACTGATGGCCATGAGTCTTCCATTCACCACGCTCAAATCTTGTTTTGCCTGGGGCTGTCAGTGGTCCCATGTTTTATTGCATTTCAGTTTTTTTGTTTGTTTACTTGTGTTTTGGTTTTTTTTAAGTTCCAAGATTTTGACCTAGCAGTCCAAAGACAGTTTCTTTCCTGTGCCTATGCAAAGCTTGAATTTTTTCCCTAATACTTAACTGCTGTAAATCTAATGTTTCATAGTCTCCAGTATATTCTTTATTTTTTTTAGTGAGATTCAGAATTTTCTTGTCCCACCTGCTATCCTGCAAGCCACTGCCAGGAGTGACTTGTATCTTGTACCTGTGGCTTATGCTGCTTGAAAGTGCATATTTTACTACAGTGTATATATAACTGAGTATACTTATGCAGTTTTCAAATATACTTAGAAATATTTAAAATATGCTTGCAGGTATCAAGCATAATTGATACCTACTGGTATCCATAAGCCAATCAGACACCTGTTGAGACTCTGGCCCTAGGCTGGGAAGGTTGCCATGGCTCATGTGGGAGCAGTGATAACAGCTCACTATACCTCTGCTATAGACAAGATACTAGCATTTAATTTTCACCCTTAAGGAACGTAAACACAGCTGGCAACTTTCTTGTCTGTGTCTCAGACATTTTACATGATTTTAAGCATTAATTAGAAAATGTCAGTCATCAATTTTTCTGATATTCTAAACATCACAAAGTTAGCTGTGAATAAAAATGACAGCCTTTATTACCTGAATTTACCTCAATAGATTTATGACTCATGCCTAAAGGTTTAAACCACTATTTCATTACTTAAGAGGCTCTCAGCTGTCTTGTAGCTCCAGAGAACACTTTTTTTTCAACATGTGTTATAGCAAAAGTGGAAGAAATGAGAATAAACACTATGATGTTTGAGTCCAAGCACATTTATGAAATTCAGCTGAAAGTAAATTAATTATTTTCTTGATATATAATGCAAGCAGTTTATCTTAGGAAGCTCTTCACCAGATAACAGTGTTCAAAATTCAAACAGTAAGTGAGAAAGGACTCCCAGGCTATGTTGTGATTGTCCAAGAAAAATTGCTTCATCTTTGCAGCCTCTCAAATATGCATTCAGCTCAGTCTTTGTTGTGGTTTCCCAAACTGTTGATAGAGTATCTGAGATCAATAGGTAGGACAGGTGAGAAGTCAGTGTAATATTGGGAAGAATAGGGGGATCTATTTCTTATCATTTTCACCTTCACAGAGAAAACTTACAGAGATAACTCTGAGAAAATCTTATATGCTTTCTTAAAACTCACTATTTTATTTTATTTCTGTCTTGGTTTTTGATGTATTTTTCTCTTTAGCTTCCCCTTGACTTTTGCATAGGCACTGTCAGGAGTCAAACGTGTTGTTTTGAGACAATGGGAAGGGGTGAGTGAGCTATGTAAAAGCACTATTTGTCCACACCTGTGACTAAAGCCGGCTGTTCTCTGACTGGTTGTTTTTATTCCTGCTGCTAGCTACTTGTGTGAACTTGATTCACAAAGCAGCAGCTTACACACTACAGAGGAAGATCCTGGTTTCTATTGGAAGCCCTCCTCGGTGAAAAGAATTGGAATAAGAATTTATCATATCTTATCTAGTATCAGTGTTCAATATTTATACCAGGCTGATGACAGCTTGGGCACTACCACTAGGGCTGATTATCTGTGTGTCTATCTCTGTATGTCTCACAGCATGCAGAAAATGGACTATACTGTCCATTGATTGCAGACTTGTTATTTTAAAACTAGTCAGTATCTCAGAATTGGAGAGAATTATATAATTAGAAACCAAAGGCAGAAAATAAATATTAGAAAACTAATGCTTTACAATTATTTCTGGTGAAGAATTCTGACTAAATAACTACCATGGTGGCAAATGAGTTAGTATTTATCTACACAACAGTACAATACAGGACAGTACAGCTATCTGTTCTTCACATGCAGTTCTGAGGCAGTGGGGCCACTGTACCTATCTGTGCTTTTTTTTTGCTTTTAGTTTTTGCTTTTTTTTTTGTGTCTTAGACGTATTTCAAAGACAACTCCATGGGTGTTATTATTCATCTGCAGCTTCCTTAGGTTGTTACAGAACTGTATGTCAGCAAATGAGCATTTGTGTGACTGGCCCTCATGCTCTGAATAATATCAAGCTCCTGAGATTTCCCATCCTTTGCCAACCTATGCTTTCAGGGACTATTGCTCTGCCTCTGACATGTCATTACTATTGACAGGCTAAGTCTCAGGTTACTGGACATTACTTGACACAATAAGGTTTAAAAACATATACATAAATATGTGGATATATGTATAAACATGTATGTATAAAAATATATGTATACACATATTTATTTTTTTTGTCAATTCCTTTTTCCAGTAACTAATTACAGCAGTGTTATTCATGGGGTAATTGGGGGTGGGTGGTGGAGCTGTAATAATCCTTCCCCTTTGACAGAGTTAGTGGGACTCTAAAATTTCACTCTTTCCCTTTTAATCTTTTTTTTTTTCCCCAAGTCCAAAACTGGCTATCTAGAGCCCTAAACAAATGTAGCCTAATATAAATTTCAGAAGAAAAAACCTGAAAACTTCAGTCTTCTTGGTCATTTGTAAGCCTTTTCATTTGCTAAAATAGTCCAAAGTATATATGCATACATAAAAGTGCAACTGCGCCCCCACAATCAGCTCAAGCTACCTCTTAAACGAGAAGCTATCTGTATCTACATTTACTATAAGTTTATTTACATTTTCTGATAATGAGCCTAAAAGAATTTAGATTAAATTGATTTTCCATGGTGTAAATGCTGTAACTATTTTATCTGAGAAATGAAAGTGGAAGTGTGTCAGAAGCTATTGAAAACTATTTTATTCGAGTTACCTGCATTAAGACAGAAGAGATAGGAATCACTTATATAAACAGGAAGATGATAGAAAGGGCTTTATTAATAATTAACCAGAGGAAAAAAAAAACAAATGGAAGACAAGGATCCAGTTTTGAAGTACAGTTCTATTTTGTTTGCCTTCCTTCTGTATCTCATTTGAGCCTGTAAAAATAATGATATAGTGAGATCAGCAGTTGCCATGAGGCTTTCACAATTCAATATAAGCTACTCATGTCTCTCTGTCTTTCAACAGATGCCAAGTCAGAGTGAAACAGACATATGCTGATGACCCAGTAGCTCTAAAATGCAGCCTCTAGTTGCATAACACCTTTCTCCTTTTTCTTAGTTACTTTTTCTCTTTCATTTTCCTCACATAGCCTCTCCAATAATTTTTAATTTTCTCAGGAAAGAAGCCTATTGGGAGCATCCGTGCAAGATGGCTGAAGCTTTCAGACTTACTGCTTACTTGCATTGTGCTCAGTTGAACTATCATGATTTGTGCTCTTCTGCCCCTTTCTTTTGCCAGAGGATCAGACTTAAAATAATGAAATAATAATTTTAGTCCCTTTTCGTGCATCTCCATTTAATTCTATGCTTCCAAATAAGACTAAGGAAGCATAATATTGTTTGGGAAAACTGAGTGTCATCTTAAAATGTTAACTTCTGTTGACTGGTGATGTAAAGACAAGTGGACGGGGAATGTGAGTTTAAGAGCAGTTTGTCACACACTGATTCTGCTGCTCCTTCCTCCACAGGGGATAGGACTCCTCACAGCCTTACCCTGCTCCACTGCAGGGTCCCTTCCATGGGAGAGAATCCTTCATAAACACCTCCAACATGACTCCCTCCTACAAGGTGCAGTCCATCAGGAACGCCAGCACAGAGTCACGGCTTGCTTCAGGAAAAGTCACCTCCCTTGGCACAGGGTTGTCCTTGGCTGCAGATCTATGTCCACCCCACCACGATCCCCCACTGCTGGAGATCCACATCTGCTCCACTGTTGTTCTTTATTAACTGCTCCACTGTGATCCTCCATAAGCTGCAGGGGATAGCTGTCCAAGTGCTGCAGGGGAGCCTCTGCTTGGGCACCTCCTCTCCTTTCCTCATCAAACTTGGGATTTCTGCTTGGGTATTGCTCTCACCTCTTTCTTTCTTCTGTCCTGCATGTCTTATTGAAGTTTTGGTTTTCCCTGTTAATTGCTGAGGTGCATCCAGCATGGCTGATGGGCTCCGGCTTGGTCAGGGTGGGGCTGCAATTAGGGGTGCTTGCAGCAGCTTCTCAAAGTATCCCCCCCACTTACAAAACCCCTGTGCACTAACCCCCCACTGACCACTGACACAACCCTTGTGCACAAACCCAAAACAAATTGTCACATCTCAATGTGCAGAGGAATGCTACTGCTCATGTACAGAAAGTAAATTACATTTTTTTTTTCTTGAGGAAAAAAATAGTTCCTTGTGTCTCCTAAAGAAAAAACAATGCCACTCTTTTTTGTTATCTTTCCCCATCCCTGCCCTGCCTGGTTATATACTCAAAAGCCTAAACCTGGCAAAATAGGAAGTGACCCTCTATGTAAAAAAAATATTCACTGCACAGAAAAAGCTTTGAACAAACAGTGATGAAATAGGGTTATGCGTAAAACTGATAGTTAAACCAACAAAGGAAATCTCATGGTTGATGTTTATTACAGGCTACCTGAACAAGCATTCTTATTTCAGCTATGGGAAGCATCACACTCACAGGCTTGGATCCCTCTGGTCAACTTCTGTCACCCTGACATGGCTGGAAAAGAAGCACAGCAAGCTGTAAGTGGTCCAGAAGGCTCTTTGAGACAGCTTGATTGGAAGAGAAGCATTGTGGGGCCTGTTGCTCACCTGTGCCACTTAGACTATAACAAGTCCATGGGTCCTAGTGGGATTCATCCTAGGGTGCTGAGGGAGCTGGTGGAAGAACTGGCTAAGCCACTCTCAATCATTTATCATTAGTCCTGGCTGACTGGGGAGGTCCCAGATGACTGGAGGTTGGCCAATGTGACACTCATCCACAAGAAGGGCTGGAAGGAGGATCCGGGGAACTATAGGCCTGTCAGCCTGACCCCAGTCACTGGCAAGGTTATGGAACAGATCAACCTGAGTGCCATCAAGCCACATGTAGAAGGCAACCAGGGGATCAGGTCCAGCCAACATGGGTTTAAGAAAGGAAGGTCCTGCCTGACCAATCTCATCTCCTTCTATGACTGTGTCACCCACAGGAGAGGAGAAGGCTGTGGATGTGGTCTACCTTGACTTCAGCAAGGCTTTTGGCACAGTATCCCACTGCATCCTCCTGGAAAAGCTAGCAATCCACGGCTTGGACTGGTGCACCCTTCTCTGGGTTAAAAACTGGTTAGACGACTGGACCCAGAGAGTGATGGTGAATGGTTCTGCACCCAGTTGGTGTCCAGTGACCAGCAGTGTCCCCCAGGGATCAGTACTGGGCCCAGTCCTATTCAACATCTTTATTGATGACTTGGATATGGGGATTGAGTCTACCTTTATTAAGTTTGCAGATAACATCAAGCTGGGGGGGAGTGTTGGTGTGCCAGAGGGTAGGAAGAAGCTGGAGAGGGCCAATGTAATGAAATTCAATGGGGCCAAGTATAGGATCCTGCACTTTGGCCAGAAAAAAACCCTGCAATGCTACAGACTGGGAGAAGAGTGGCTCGAAAGCAGTCCAACAAAGAGGGATCTGGGAGTACTGGCTGACAACTGGTTGAACATGAGCCAGCACTGTGCCCAGGTGGCCTGGAAGGCCAATGGCATCCCGCCTTGTATCAGGAATAGTGTGGCCAGTAGGAGTAGGGATGCAATTCTCCCCCTCTACTCACCACTGGTGAGGCCTCACCTCATGTACTCTGTACAGTTCTTGGTCCCCTCACTTCAAGAACCATACTGAGGTGCTGGAGTGGGTTGAGAGGAGAGCAGCAAGGCTGGTGAAGGGACTTGAGGGAAAGTCTTATAGGGATAGGCTGAGGGAGCTGGGGTTGTTTAGCCTGGAGAAGAGGAGACTCAAGGGGGACCTTATCACTCTCTACAACTATGTGAAGGGAGGTTGTTGTCATGTGGGTGTCAGGCTCTTCTCCCAGGCAACTAGCAACAAGACAAGAGTGCATGGCCTCAAGCTGCTCCAGGGGAGATTTAGGTTGGATATTAGGAAGCACTTCCTCACAGAGAGGCTGATTAGATATTGAAATGGACTGCCCAGGGATGTGGTGGAGGCATCATCCCTGGACGTGTTCAAGAAAATGCTGCATGTGGCACTTAGTGCCAATGTAGTGGTGTTAGGTCATAGGCTGGACCTGAATGTTTTAAACGTCTTTTCCAGCCTTAGTAATTCTGTGAATCTGTGATTCTGTAACACAGGAAAACTAAATAGGATGTTAAAATTGGTGGCAGGTTTCACAGCCTGAACCTTGTTTTGTGTTGAAGCCACCTTATCTCAGGGCACAATCCTCCTGTTTGTTTATCAGGATTTTCTGACAACAAATTATATATTCAAGATAGCCTTCTTAATTATTTTGGTGGGTCCACGTCTGGCTCGGGGCCGGCTTGCTTCTACCGGATATGTAACCCATTGATAAGCTCCTTTCAGGAGAGCACACATACACAGATTATATGTCTAAAATACCACTTTACTGTAAAAGTTTTCAAAGTGTGTGTGTGGGGAAAACTGGATATGTAAATGTACCTCATCTGTAAAGAGAAAGAAAGACTCCTGTATGGAGTTGATGAGGTGCGTGTGAGTGAGGGGCCAATTACACACCGGGGGGAGAAGGCATTAGAGGTGAAAGGTTTGGATGGCGATGTTGTGCTCACGTCCTCCTGGAGCTGGGGGTGAGGAGAGTTGTGGCAGCGGTGGCAGATCCAGCGCAGGTGGCACCAGCAGCAGGGACAGCAGGGGCTGCAGCAGCTGCTGCCTTCGTCCTTCTGGTGCCTCTGGCAGCCGAGCTGCCGTGTGCCTGGGCACAAGGGATGGCTCTTTTGGAGTCTGGGCATGGCACAGGTGGCAGGACCACTCACCGCTATCGTCCTGAAGAGCTTTCTTCCAATGGTCTCAGGCGCTCTGGAGAGGCAAGGATTCTGACGTTATTTTCCTCTCTGGGCCCGGGTCTTCTGGCAAAGTCACTGCCTGTGGTGGTCTTAGCAAGCCCTGCTTTCAGCTCAGCTCCTTGGTTTTCCTTCTCCTCTCCCTTTTGTCTTATTTTCTTCTCTCTTCTATCATCTTTTCTTCTCCCTCCTTTAGACCAGAAGCAGCAGACAATGAACACTGTAACGACCCACAGTGATCAATCATCTTTATGGGCCTCGCATTCATTGCTTTACAAGTCTTAGGCTGCTGCTTCCAGCACCGACGTACATCTCGTGATGAAGTCCCAGCTGCCGCCCCTATCCCGCAGTATTGCCACCATTTCTCCCTTTTTTTTTTTTTTAATTTAATTTTATTTTATTTCTTCTGTTACATCTCTCTATTACAGTCATTTGGAGTGAGAGACACAGTTTTTTGTAGGCCAGTTCTCCACAGCAGCCCTGGTGAAATTCACATTCTTGAGGGATATGGGCCAGGTGAAGGAGAAAGTTAGGATACTGAATTTTAGGAGACTGAACTTTCAGGTGTTTATGGAATTAGCAAAAGAGCTCTCATTTCCCACATGTAAGAAAGGCAAAGACAATCATGGCTCACTATTGTGATTTAACCCCAGTGGTAGATAAGCACCACACAACTGCTTGTTCATCACACAACCCCCACTGTGGGACAGGGGTGAGAATCAAATGGGTAAAAGTGGGAAAACTCATGAGTTGAAGTAAAGACTGTTTAATAGGTAAAGCAAATGCTGTGTGTGTAAGCAAAGCAAAGAAATTAATTTACTACTATCTTCCAGAAAGCAGGGTTTCATGACATGTAATGGCTACTTGGAAAGACAAACACCATCACTTAAAATGCCTACCACTTCACTTTTCCTCCCTCGGTTTTTATTGCTGAGAATGACATTATATGGCATGGAATATTCTGTTTGTCACTTGAGGTCGGCTGTCCCACCTATATTTCCTCTCAACTTCTTCTGTAACCCTAGCCGATTCACTGGCAAGACAGAATTGGAAACAGAGAAGGCCTTTACAGAGGGTAAGCACTGCTCGGTAGTATCTGAAAGATCTGTATGATACCAACATTGGTTTTAGCACCACTACAAACCATAGCAACATACACTCAGTAGACTCAGTAAGGACCTCTTGGCCAAACTGAAGAGTAAGAAGGAAATCACAAGCAGCAGAATTAAATGTAAGAATTCTGAGAATAATATAGAGATGCTGGCCAGATGTGTAGGGATGGGGCTAGGAAAGTGAAGATGTAGCTGGACCTAAATTTGATGAGGTATGTGGAGACTTTAAGAATGCCTTCTACGGGTGCATTGGTCAGAAAAGGAAGATTAAATAAAGTGTACCTCTCATCTTAAAAGTACAGGAACCAACTAGCATGGAGAAGGCTGAGATACTAAAAAAATGTTTTTGTTCAGTTTTTACCGGAAATTGTTGTTCCTATGGCTCTAAGACATTGAACCTCAAGTTAAAGTAAAAAAAAAAAAAGATCAGGTTCAAGATCACCTGACTAGCCTGAATATATACAAGTCCATAGAACCCAACAAGATGCATTACAGGGTCCTAAGGGACTGGGAGATGAAGTTGCTGAGCTGTTTTCAACCATATTTGGCCTTTGACATTGTCACTCACAATATCCATCTCTCTAGAGAGAAATGGATTTGAGGGATAGACTGTTCTGTCCATGAGGAATTGGTTGAATAGTTGCATCTAGACAGTAACAGTCAATGGCTCAATGGCAAGATGGAGACTGGTGACAAGTGGCACCCCTCAGGGGTCTGTACTGGGACCAGTACTGTGTAATATCTTCATCAATGACATAGACAGTGGGATTGAGTGCACCCTCAGCAAGTTTGCAGACAACACCAAGCTGAGTGGTGCAATTGACATGATTGAGGTCCAAGATGCCATTCAGAGGGACCTGAATAAGCTCAAGAAATGGGACCTCATAAGATTCAACAAGTTCAAGTTTGAGGTCTTGCACATGGGTCAGGGCAACATCTGATTCGGGTTGAAAGGAGCCTTTATAGGTCATCTACTCCAACAATCATATATCCCTTCCAACCAATCTGTGATTCTGTGATTCTAGGATTCTATGTTATGTGAAACACTGTGGCTGGCATGTGAAGTCCTTAGTGACTGGAAAAAGGAAAACATTACACCCATTTTTAAAAAGGGTAAAAAGAAAGACCCTGGGAGCTATTGACAAGCCAGCCTCATCTCTATTCCTGTTATGATCATAAACCAGATCGTCCTGGAAGATATGTCAAAATTTACAGAAGACAGGGAGTTAATTAGAGACAGCCAACATGACTTCACCAGAGCAAATTGTCTCTGAGAAGAGAAGGCTCCAGGGAGACATTTTTGCAGCCTTTCAATATACAAAGGGGTTTAGAATAAAGACAGAGAGAGACTTTTCACTATGGTCTGTAGTGCCAGTGCAAGGGGAAACAGCTTTAAACTGGTCTTTTCCCATGTTCAAGATTAGGCTGAAGTGTGGCTATTGCCTTTATGTTACAGTAGTGTATACTACTAAAAACTCCTCTAAATTTACGAAGAATCTATGTCTTGATATTCCTTGAAACCTCTGGGGAAAATATTCCTTTTTTTTTTCTTTTTTTCTTTTTTTCCTTTTAGATATTGCAGATGCCTCATCAGAAATTACAGTTTGCTAGAGAAATGGGTCTGTGTGTAGAGAAAAGAATCATTATACATTTTCCAATAAACAATGGAATTGTGTCCATAAGGGAAAGAGATTGGGTAAGAAGGCAAGGCAAGACAAGAACTCAAGATAAAACCAGCTTCAAAACTCTTAATTGCTTATACTCAACTGACTTCTTTCAGCAGCACAAATATGAAAGCAAACATTTCTACTTTGTATGTTATAATAAAAGAATGTGAAATTAAATGCACCAAATTAGAATGAAACATAAATGTTAACTTCATTCTGATACATTAAAAAACAATTAGAATTTTCCTAAGAGAGATTATTAAAACTAGTTGAGATACAGATACAGGTCAAGGGTATAGTTAGTCCTTGTGAAATAATATGAGTCCTTTTTCTTACTGAAATAATTTTCAAAATACCTGTAGGGATTCATAGGTGCTGACTAGTGGATAAAAATACTAACTAGAAAAAAAGAAAAAAAAGAAAAAAAGTCAGGTTAGCCAAAAGTTTAATTTTATGCAGGATTCAGTCTCTTGATAGGAATCAGAACAAAAACAGCTGTCATGAATTTAAGTGTTCTGTAGTATCTTCCAGAAGTTGTCTAGGAACCCTTTACAAGTAGTTATTAGAAAAACTTTATCCTTTGATTGATCTTATTGTTAAGAATGTGTAGAACCCCGCTGACTGCAGGAAGAAAACAATTAAAATACTTTTGTCATTATTTATAAGCCAATGCAGTAAAAATAAAAAAAATCATTATGCTGTTAAATTATATCCTAATGAAAATTAAACATTAAGGACCTACATAATGAAATTACATTCTTTTTTCAATATCAAACAGGGTACTTGCATAATTAAGAAAGCTAAGGCTGTTTTTTTTCATTTATGTACTTCAGTGGTGTGGTGACTCATTAAACCATGAACAAGGTAGTTTAATTGAGATGAGCTTTATATTTAAAGCTGAGGACTGACTTCTTCCTGAGTCTGAGACCTTCCTTATGTTCCTACCTGTGCAAATCCAGATCTTATCAGAAGATTTATATAGAAGGTTTAGCCTAGGAGAGAAGTTATATACCTCATAGTACTGGAGTAAGCTAGCAGAAAATTACTAAGTCAGGAAAGTAACAGGTATTAAAAGTGTTACACTTAGGTCCTCTAAACAACTAATGATTGGGAGGCTGCAAGCTCCAGGGAAGCCTTGCATGGTCATTGGATGATTTACAACTGCAGCATAGCCCACATTGAGAACAAAGAAAAGGTGTTTAGGTCAATCTCGAAAACAAGTAAAACAGGAGAAAAAATACCCTGAAGAATATGATTTGTTTCTAACAACTAAAACAACCTTTAATGCTCCAGAGCTGGTTTAAGTGAAGACTGTTAATAATGGATAAAGTTGTAAATGAGTGTCAGCATGATGTAAAACATTGGAACTATTTGTGTCCCGGAAAAAAGACACACAAATTTAGCAGAAATTTAAAAAAACACCACAAAAAACAAAGAAACAGAAACAAAAACCAAACCAAACCAAACCAGACATAAACACACATACAAAAAAAATAAAAAAAATAAAAAGAAAAAACATTAGGTAGAATAAATGTCTAATATTCTACTGACCACAAATTGTTATGGAAATACCAGGTCTCTCTCTAAAATTACTTCAAAATTAACAAGTTCACTCCTTATGACTTAGGTAGCAACTATATTGTGGAGTAGCAATCTCCTGTTCTTCCCACAGGACAATACATATCTGATAATTGAGGGGGACTCCAAAGACCTCAGGAACATATGAAACATTCCATTTTCTTTTTCTTGTAAGAGACAAATTAGAAGATATTTTTTTCTTTCCTTTGGAAATACAGAAAGTTTGGTGTTAATTAGTATAGCCTTACAATGACTATTACTCCATAAGTATCCTTAGTAGTGATAACATAATGAAACAAATCTTTTTTTTTATTTTTTTTCCCGTATAAGCAGAACTAGAATGTTCCCTTCTCCAGTGCTGTTAAACAGTCAATTTACATGTAATGGGTTAGCTAGAAGAATTTGTTCTACCACCATATATGGAACTTCTGTATATGAATACAACAGCATTCTCTACAACTACATTTTGCATGAAATGCAAAGAGCTCTGCATGAAAGACAAGGATTTTGTATCACTTCCCATAGGCCAGACCATGAGCAAAAACTTTATCTGTCATAGTGAAAAGTTTGTGATGAATCTCTAAGTCAAGAATAGCAGAAAATTTCTTGTTTCTCAGTAGGATGTATCTGATTTTTTTAATGACTTTTGAACTTCTTTATCTGGAGTGCCATGGGCATATTTACCAGTTTTTTAGAGAAAGCTGAAGAGTGTTTGCTCTTTAGTGTAATGTAGTCGTTATTTTTCTTCTCTATGAACTAGGTTGCAACAGTTTGTATTTGCATTAATCCAAGTTCATTTTGTATGAATTACAAAAGTGCTCCTTATTGTCTTATGGTTATAAGACTGTAGGTTCCAAAAAGTAACAACAACATGTAGTCAGGAAAATATTCTCCATTATTCATTACCAATTTTAAAGAAAGGATGCTACTACAGCCACTGTGCTTGTCCATCAGAGAGTAATTCTGAAAATACTAGTTGCTTGGGGATTTTTTTAATCAAGAGTAATAAGAAAATACTAAGATAGTTATCCTCAAAATCTCTTTTAATTTGACTTGCTGTATAAATTAAATATATCCAGTGGTTATGAACTAAGGCAATGTATAGCTTTCCTAAGAAACATAAGTTTATCCTGTACTTAATATTCACTTTCTGAAAATAAAACTACCTTCAAACACAACAATGAAGAATAGTCATGTAGAATACTTGTAGCAGCTTGCCAAATATAGTTCTGTTGAAATCACAGCAATGTATTATGGTATGAAACATTGATAATTATGGAAAAGCAGAGCCTGTCTGATTAGAATAAAGCCTGGAATTCTCTAGTCTTATTTTTTGTATTTTTCTTTTACAGCTCTCTCTCATAACTCTTTTAGAGAAAAATAATCTCATTCACAGATCTCAGACTTCAGAAGAATTCTGTTCTGTATTATATCACATTTTTACAAGTTAAAAAGGTGAAATGTAAAGTGTTGAACATCAAGCCATATAATTAAAGAAAAAACTGGTCTTTAGAATAAGAAAGGATCTTTTATTAACTGTCAAAGAATGGCAGTTCAGAAGTGTGACTCTTGCTTCCAAATCACATGATGCTTTATTTCCAGGTTTCATGTGACACCTCTGTTAAAGAAAAATAAAGTAGTGACTTTGTAAACTGGTTCTCTTTGCAAGGAAGAAGGATATGTCAGCCCTTTCCAACAACAATAGAAAGCTCTGATCCACTCTGTAGAATCCTTCATGTTTGAAATGTCTTACTAAATAACTAAGTTACAAACCTGCTACACACACTCTGTCTCAGGTTGGTTGTGCTTGATTCCTTCATTCAGGCCATTGAGAAAGATATTGAACAAGACTGGCTCCAAAACTGAGCCCTGAGGGACACCACTGGTGACTGGCTACCAACTAGATTTGACCCCACTTACCACAACTCTTTGGGCATGGCCATCCAGCCAGTTTTTTAGCCAGTGAAGAGTGCACTTGTCTATGCCATGATTCATCAGTTTCTCCAGGAGAATGCTGTGGGAGATGGTGTCAAAGGCCTTATGAAGTTCTAGGTAGGCAACGCCCACAGCTCTTCCCTTATCCAAAACGCAGGTCACATGGTCATGGAAAGAGATCAGGTTGGTCAAGCAAGACCTCTCTTTCATAAACCTATGTTGGCTGGCCCTGATCCCCTGGCTGTCCTGCACTTGCTATGTGAGCTCACTCAAACTTAGCCCCTTCATGATCTTTCCCAGTACTGAGGTCAGACAGACAGGCCTGTAGTTCCCTGGATTCTCCATGTGGCCCTTCATGTAGCTGGGCATCACATTTGCCACCCTCCTAATATCCACAGAATTGCCTCTCTGGGTTGTTTCTGACTGTTTCATGTACATGTTTCCATAGAGCTCTTTCTGAAGATTTGTAGCCAAAACTGTGATGGCAGCAGCTTAAATCAATCTGTCTTTACATCAGTTTGTCCAACTCCTATATGAACATCCTCTCTGCTTTTTTTTTTTTTTTTTTTTTGAGAGAGTACTAATTAAGCAGCCATTGCTTCATTGTTCATTATTTCTTTCCAGACTACTTAAACTCTTTATTTTTTCAATATTTTACAGGTAATTTGGTATTATTTGCATTATTTTACGTAATATATGATAAACTCCCTTCAGATATTAATGATTGTTTACATTGAACTGTCAATGAATACCTCAAGAGGGTAACTTAGTATTTGTATTGTTTGTAAAATGCTATCCATAACTGTAATAAAGGTAAGAGCAAAAGAGAAAAATAAAGTAAAATTCTAAATAGACAAAAAAAAAAAAAGGTAGACTAACAGGACAGATTCTTAGTAATTATACAACAGCTCAGCTTCTTTACCAAAAGGCAGATAAGTATCACAGAATCACAGAATTATTCTCGTTGAAAAGGACCTTGGAGATAATCAAGTCCAACCATAAACTAAATCAAACAACCATAACTTAATCTACCCATTCAGTGCTTAAACCATGGCCCTAAGCATCACATCTATATTTCTTTTAAACATTTCCAGGAATTGTGACTCCACCACTTCCCTGGGCAACCTGTTCCACTGTCCAACCACTCTTTCAGTAAAGAAGTTATTTCTAATACCCAGTCTAAACCTCCCCTGGTGCAACTTCAGGACATTTCCTCTTCTCCTGTCACTATTCACTTGAGAGAAGAGATCAACTCCCACCTCCCTACAACCTCCTTTCAGGTAGTTGTAGAGAGCAATGAGGTCTCCCCTCAGCCTCCTTCAAACTAAAGAAATCCAGGTTCCTCAGCCTCTCCTCATAGGACTTGTTCTCCAGACCTTTCACCAGCTTGGTAACTCTTCTCTGGACATGCTTCAGCAACTTGAAATACTTATTGTAGTGAGGGGCCCAGAACTGAACACTGTACATGAGGTGTGGCCTCACCAATGTGGAGTACAGGGGCATAATAATTTCTCTACTCTGGCTGGTTACACTATTCCAGATGCAGTCCAGGATGCTGTTGGCCTACTTGGCCACCTATGCTGGGTCATGTTAGGTCAGCTGTCAACCAACACCCCTCGGGTTCTTCTCTACCATGCAGCTTTCCAACTAATTATCCCCAAGCCCATAGCTTTGCATGGGGTTGTTGTGACTGAAGTGCAGGATCTGGCACTTGGTCTTGTTGAATTTCATATAATTGGCCTCAGCCCATTGTTGTGTCCAGGTCTCTCTGCAGAGCCTTCCTACCCTCAAGTAAATTGGCATTTCCACCCAGCTTAATGTCATCTGCAAACTTACTTAGGGAAGCACTTAATTTACTAATCTAGATTATTAATAAAGATATTGAAAAAGACTGGACCCAAAACTGAGCTCTGGGTGACCAGCCGCCAGCTGAATCTAACCCCATTCATTACACTCTCTGGGCTCGGCCAGCCAGCCTGTTTTTTACCCAGCAAAAAGTGTACCTGTCTATGCAGTATGCCACCAGCTTCTCTAGGAGAATGCTGTGGGAGATGGTGTTAAAGACTTTACCAAAGTCTAGATAGACAACATCCACAGTTCTTCCCTCATCCACCAAGCGGGTCACCTGATCATATAAGGAGATTAGGTTAGTCAAGCAGGACCTGCCTTTCCTGAACCCATGCTGGCTGGGCCTGATACCGTGGCTGTCCTGCACTTGCCATATGAGCATGCTCAAGATGAGCCTCTCCATGATCTTCCGTGGCACTGAGATCAGGTTGACAGGCCTGTAGTTCCCAGGACCCTCCTTCGGGCCTTTCTTGTAGATGGGATGTCAGATTGGCAAGCCTCTAGTCATCTGGGACCTCTCCTGGTATCCAGGCCTATTGATAGAGATCTTGTCGATTTCCTCTGCCAGCTCTCTCACCACCCTCAGATGAATCCCATCTGGCCACGTAGACATTTGAGTGTCTAGGCGCTGCAGCAGGTCTCTGACTGCATTCTCATGGGTTGTCCAGGGGTTGTTCTGGTCTCCATCCTTATACTCCAGCTAAGGAAGTCAAATACACTGGGGCAGCTGGTCTGACTATTAAAGATGGAGGTAAAGAAGGCATTAAGTTTTTCAACTTTTTCTTCATCTCTGGTTGCCATGTTCCTGCACCCATCCAATAAAGGATGGAGATTCTCCGTGGCTCTCTTTTTGCTGTTGATGTTATTTGTAAAACCTTTTTTTTATTGTCCTTTATGGCAGTGGCCAGACTGAGCTCCAGCTGGGCTTTTGATCTTCTAATTTCCTCTCTGTCTGTACTCACAACCTCCCTGTACTCATCTTGAGTTGCCTGCCCTTCCTTCCAAAGGTTGTAGACTGTCTTTTTCTTCCTGAGTCCCAGGAAAAGCTGCCTCTTCAGCCCTGGCAGTTTGTTTTACAACACACGGAGGCAGCCTTCTCCTGCACTTTTAAGATTTTCTTCCTGAAGGGCTTCCAGCCTTCCTGGACTCCTTTACCCCTAAGAACTGACTCTCAAGGGACTCTCTTAACCAGTGTTCTAAACAGGCCAAATTCTGCCCTTCAGAATTCCATAGTGGAGGTTTAGGTGACCCGTCTCCTTATTTCACTAAGTATTGAGAATTTGATGATTTAACCCAAGACAGCCTCCGACCTCCACATCTCCCACCACTCCTTCCCTGTTAGTGAACAGCTGGTCCAATAAGGCACCTCCCTTGGAAGGCTCACTTACCAGCTGTTTTAGGAAGTTATCTCCCATACACTCAAGGAACCTTCTAGCCTGCCTGCTTGCAGCTGAGTTATTGTTCCAGCAGATGTCCTGGAGGTTGAAGTCTCCCATGAGAAGCAGGGCTGGTTATTTTGAGACTTCTGCCAGCTGCCTGAAAAATGTTTCATCAGCTTCCTCATCCGGGTTTGTAGCAGACTCCCAACAGGATATTCACCTTATTTGCCTTCCCCTTCATCTTTACCCATAAACACTACACATTGTCATCACTGTCATTGAGCTCTATACAATCAAAGCACTCCTTGATGTATAGAGCCACCCCACCCCCTCTCTTTCCTTGTCTATCCTTTCTAAAGAGCTTGTAGCCACCTATTGAAGCATTTCAGTCCTGATTTCCATCCCACCATGTTTCTGTGATGGCAACTAGGTCATAGTTATCATGCTGCACAAGGGCTTCCAGCATTTCCTCTTTGTTTCTCATGCTGCATGTGTTGGTGTCAATGCACTTGAGATGGGTTATAGATTTTATCCCTGACATGGGCACACCACTAGGCTCATCTCTAGTGAGCCTTGTTTTATTTCTCACCGCCTTCCAACCTAGTTAATACATCAGCTGCAAATCCAGTTCCTCACCATAATACAAAAAATCTGAGGTAAATGAACAGGTATCCTCTTTTACAGGGCCTTTTATTAGAAATGGTTTAATTAACAGGATTTCTGTTTAGTTCTTCATACTTCCCACCAGGGAACTCTCATAATCTATAAAATTGCGACATCATTCTATGTTCACATATCAACTTGCATATTTATGAGACTATGTTCCCTAAAGAAACACCCCTGAATATTAATAAATGTACTGTATTGGAGCACCTGAGCTTTTTCTATCTGTCTTATCGACACACACCTCCACAGCATTTCAGTATCATAGAATGGCAAAGTGGCTGAAGCTGGTCAACAGCTCTGAGTATCACTTAGTACCTCTCCTGCTTGGATCTCGGTTGCTCAGGCAGGTTTAAGTATATCTAAAGAATGGAGATTCTACCACCTCTTGGGACAAACTATGCCAGTCTTTGATCACCCTCACTATAAAAAACAAACAAACAAAAACAAAAACAAAACAAAAAAAAAACACTTTTTTGTTCTGTTAAAACAGAATTTTCTTTATCTTAGATTGTTCCCATAGACTTTTTCCAGTCAATGGGCACCACCAAGAGCTGTCAGTTTCTATTCTCCTTATTTCCTGCCCATCAGGTATTTATACACATGGAAAGGACCCACCTTAGCCTTCTTTTCTCCAAGCTGAACAGTCCCAGCTCTCTCAAATGCTCTTTGTATAAGTGATACCCCAGTCCATGAATCATCTTGTCCCTTCACTGGACTCTCTCCAGTATCTCCGTGCCTCTGCTGTACTGAAGAGCCCGGAACTAGACACAATACTCTAAAGGTAGCTTCATGCATGTTGACTAGAGGGTAAGAATTATAAAAACATAGAATATGTGGGGTTGGAAGGGACCTTCAAAGGTCACCTAGTCCAGCTGCCCCTGCAGTGTGCAGAGACCTCTTTGACTAGATCAGGTTGCTCAGAGCCTGGATGAGCCTGACCTTGGATGTTTGTAGGGATGGAGCATCCACCACATCTCTGAGCAACATGTTCCAGTGCTTGATCACCCACATAATAAAGAACTTCTTGCTAATATCCAATCTAAATCTACCCTGCTCTAGTTTAAGGCCATTGCCCCTCATCCTATCACTACAAGGCTTTGTCAACAGTCCTTCCCTGGCTTTCCTGTAGGCCCCTTTCAGGTACTGGAAGGCCACTACAAAGTCTCCCAAGAGCCCTCTCTCCAGTCTGAACAATACCAGCTCTCTCACCCTGTCTTAGTAGGAGAGGTGCTCCAGCCCTCTGATTGTTTTTTATGGCCCTTCTCTGAACTCATTCCAACAGGTCCGTGTCCCTCTTGCATTGAGGAATCCAGAGCTGGACACAGTACGCCGGGTGGGGTCTTACAAGAGCACAGTAGAGAGGGAGAATCACCTCCCTTGATCTGCAGGCCACAATTCTTTTGATGCAGCCTAGGATGTGATTGGCCCCCTGGGCTGTGAGTGCACATTGTTTGCACATGTCCAGCTTTTCATCCACCAGTACCTCCAACTCCCTTTCTGCAGGGCTGCTCTCTATCACATCATCCCCCCAAACTGTATTGATAGTGAGGATTGCTCCTAGCCTGGTGAAGGACCTTGTTTAACCTCATGAGTTTCACATGGGCCCACTTTTCTACCTTACCTAGGTCCTTGTAAATAACATCCTGTCCCTCTGGTCTATCTACTTCACCAGTCATGCTTGTGTCCTCTGCAATCTTGCTGAGGGTGTCCTTGATCCCACTGTCTGTATCACTGTTTTAGATCTTAAACAACTCTAGTCCAAATACATATCCCTGAGGGATATCACTTGTCACCCTTCTCCATCTGGACATCAAGACATTGACCACTACTCTCTGGATGTCGCCATCACCAATTCATTATCCACCAAACAGTCCACACATCAAACCCCTATCTTTCCAATTTAGATGTTGGTGGGGACTGTGTCATAGGCCTTGCAGAAGTACAGATAGATGACACCCACTGTTTTTCCCTTATCCACTGATGTGGTCACTCCATTGTAGAAAGCCACTAGGTTGGTTAGGCAGGACTTCCCTTTAGTAAAGCCATGCTGGCTATCTCAAATCACCTCCCTGTTCTCCATGTACCTTGTCAGATCTTCTAGGATGATGTGTTTAATGATCTTCCCAAGCACAGAGGTGAGACTGAGAGGTCAATAGATCCCAGGGTCTATGTTTTTTAAAAAAATGGGTGTAATACTTTCCTTTTTGCAGTCACCAAGAACTTCATCTGACTGTCACAACTTTTCAAATAGCATGGAGAGTGGCTTGGCAGCTGCATCAGCCAATTCCTTCAGGACTCTGGGGTGCATAGCATCAAGTCCCATGGACTTGTGTATGTTCAGGTTCCTCAGATGGTCATGAACCTTGTCTTCACTTACAGTGCGAAGGATCACTTCCTCCTACCTGCAGGTTCCTCCTGTGTATCTCTGGAGAATAGTAATCTTCTTTACCACAAGGGAACATTGCTGGCTTTTTTCAACTTGATGTTCACCAGGACCTGCAGGTAGTTTTCAGCAACGCTGATTTCCAGCTGGTTGGCCCACAGTCTATGTGACTGGGTTGAGGGGGGGGAGGGCGGAATTCCTTCCCAGCTATGGGAATTTGCACTTAACTTGTTTGAACTGCTTGAAGTTTCTGTCAGCCCACCCATTTGGTGCCCCAGTGTTTCCTCACTTTTTTGTAAAATATGCACATTTTCTGAAGGTACACTCTGCCCTATCATCCAGATCATTTATGAAGATGTTAAATACCATTACACATACTATTCCCCTCTGAGATATACAAAAAGTAACTAGCCTCCAGCTAGAATGATCACAAATGCCACTGATCATAGTAATTTGAACCTGACTGTTCAGCTGCTTTTTAGACCAACTGAATGTCCACTTAACTATTCTGTATTTTATCAGTTTGCCTATGAAGGTACTACGTGAGACAGTGCTAAAAGCCTTGCTAAAATCAAGAAAATCAAGAAAAACAACATACACTGCTCTTACTTCATGCATCATGCCAACTACCTCTTCATGGAAAGCTTTCAGGTTAGTAAGGAAATATTTCACCTTCATGAATCCATGCTGACTACTTCCAACAACCCTCCTTTTCTCTGTAGGTTTGGAAATCATTTCCAGGATTATTTGCTCCATCATCTTCCCAGTTACCAAGGGAAGATTGACTGGCTTCTAGATCCCTAGAGCCTCTTTCTTGGCTTTTTTGGAGGCAGGTGTGACATTTGTTTCCTTCCAGTCTTCAGGAATATAATCTCATCACCATGAGCTTTCAAAGATAGCCAAGAGTGGATTTGCAATGACATCATGCAGCTGCCTCAGTGTTTGTGGGTGCATACCATCAGTTCCACAGGACTTTGGTCTGCACAGTTCATATAGATGTTACCTAACTTGATCTTCCTTCACCAAACCAACTCTTCCTTGCTCCAGGCTTTCCCACGGGTCTCAGGGACTCAGGAACCAGAACTGAAAGTAGGTCTTATTGGTGAAGAGACAGGTGAAGAAGGTACTGGGTCCACTAGCCTTTTCTATATCCTCAGGGCCCTTGCACCATTCAGCAGCACACACTCATTTCCTTCATCTTCCTTTTCTTCAAATCCCTTCTTCACATTGAGTCTCCCAAACATTCTCAACCAGCTTCTCTTCTTAGTGTTCATCTTTTTGTTTCATCTTTAATTTCTCTTGTCTTTGCAGAATGATCTCATGAGTTTAAATTATGTTTATCATCTTATACCTGTTCTTTCCCTTTGGAAACAAGCATCAGTGTCAGTATTTTTCTCAATATCATACTGATTTTGCAGCTTGTCAGAGTACAGATGCCATATTATTTTTCCATATAAACATATTTGAGAGAGAAACATAAATTAATCAGCTTCATAATGAGTCTTCGCATAAGACATTTTAAATGAATCGATTTATATGTATCAATGACCAAAACATTTATACAAGAAGGCAAAACTTATGGTAAATGAACACACAGGGATATGTGTGTGGTGTGGCTCCTCTGTTCTACAATGAGTGTGTCACGTGTTGCAGTCTTCAAAACATAAGGACAGGATAACCTTGTATTCTGATGACTCAGTGATCTGTTCCTGATTTAAGACAATCTCACTTTAGTCAGTGGCCCACCCCCAAGGAATGGTCTGTGCTTTAACTGTATGAATTTCTGATAGTAAAAATCTGACCCTAAAAAACTCTTCCAAAACCTTTGGTTTGGACGGTTTTACATTCACATCTGCAGCAAAGAGGATCTCAAGGTCGTATCTGCCCTACCTGCCCACTGACAGCTCTCTTGGGAAAAACCTGCATGTCTCATTCCCAGCTGGGGCTACCACTGCACAATGCTTAGTCCAGCACTTCCTCTCTCCACAGAAATGAAAATGTCCAGCACGGTCTTTGTCATGACCTTCCTTTAACTTAGCTGGGGTCTCAGAGCCACCACCCTCCAGGATTTTATTTGTCTTCAAGTAGCAGAGTTAGGAATAGAGTCAGAGAATGCTCAGCAAGAGACAGCAACTCCTGGCAGCTTAGCACTATGGTTTGTAGATTGTAAGGCTCAACAGGCAACTGAAGATTTCTCTCATCTTGTCTCAGAGTCATTCAAAGAAATTGATGGTTTTATACTGGTGCAAATCCAGCTGTGCAGTGATTTAACACATAGATAGAGAAGGAAAGGACATTTTACACATCTTTGCATGGTCTTTTCCATCACCCTGAACTAGAAATAAGTGCATTCATTTGCATTGATATTTCTTTAAGCTTCTTCTTTACACTCATTCTTCTTGCTCAAAAAACAATTTCAATAAGTAAAACAAAATGTAGTAAACACTAATTTGTCTCAGAGGCAATCTAGCTAGTACATCAGTTTATTTTTTAAAAAAGATATATTATTTTATATTTTATTATCATGACTGTCAGGATTATTAATAACCAGAAAAATATCCACAATTCAGTCAAAATAACATACATCCAGTAACTGTACAATATTTACCGTGTCAAATGCAGATATTAATAATATCTTTTATATTTATACAAACACAAGCACACACATATATATAATATAATATGCTAATATGCAGGTATGTATATACGGATTTATTTCTCAAGGATAATTTTTATATGAAAACATTTTGTCTAGTTGACATTTACTTAAAAATCTGTAACTTTACAATTGAAAGTTAGGAGTTTTGAACACCAGCAATCTGAAGTTTTTACTTCAGATTAGCTAAAATATCTTGTTGTTTTTCAATCAACCCAGACGTAATCAGGACTGATGGTAGCAAAAATCTTCTATCCTCCTATGAAATTCTGATAAAATTTTGTACTCCATTCTGACATAAGATTTTAATTTCAGTAACAAAACATTCGTAGTTCATAGCTTAACTAAAATGCACTATTGCATTTTTAATTGTTCTGTTTTGATTTGCAGTAGGAGTGATTGATACCTTGTTTTTCTTTTTTTGTTGTAGCTTTTTTAATTTTATTTTTTAATCCAACTCATAAAGCAGTAATATAACTCAGTGACACCTGAACAACTTTATCTTTAGAGTTACATGATTTTGCTTTGCTTCAGTTTGATTGAAAATTTGTAGTTATTGCTTATCTACCCCCTTGTTAAGTAAGACATAATTGCAAAGAACTTAGAAAGCAGCAGTAACACTTAAGAGCACCAAATTGGTTGTTTGAATCTACAGGAGGCTACAACTCCATGTTTCAGAATATCAGGGGTTAAAGGCACATTAAATAACATTATGATAAAATATTGGTACAATTTTTATTTGTTATCTGGCGTGGATATACTTATCAGTTGTTTACCAACTAAACCTCCTGAGAGGTAAATGAATAGCCAATCTAAACATTGGATGGATGCCTAAAGATGTGAATAACAATAGAATCAGCTAATAATCCTGAGGTCACACCTCAGTGATCCATGCTATTCCCAAATATGCCATTCCCAGCACACAGATCTAAAAGAAGTAATTTACTAGGCAATCTGTTATACTCAGAGTTCCCAAAGGTATATGTACCTACCTTTCATGTAGTCTTAATGAAAGCAAAAGTTCCACTGATTTCAGCTTTACTTCAAAAAGTTTTGCTGACACAGGGAGTGAAATAGTCAGTGTCCATGGTCTTTCTAATCTGAGGACCACTACCGTTTTGTTTTGTTTTGTTTTGTTTTTCTTCAAAGAACACTTTCTCCTTCATTCTGTCACTGTCATCCTTCTTTGCTGATTTAAAACTTGGTTTCACATGCTGATTTTGCATCTGGTGGCAATGTGATCTCTGAAGTATATTTTCTGGCTTATAGTATGATTGACCCAAAATCTCAGAGCAAAACACAGTTTAAATAGTTGTATGTCTGTTGGGTTTTACACCACACCATATATACTTCAGGATGCCTCAGAGCATAAAACTAATTATTATTTTATTGGCCTTTATGTGCATTATAATTGTTTTAGAATTGTATTAAGCAAGTTTTGCTGGAATGGATTGGGAAGAACAAACAAACAAACCTAGAGGGCTTGACTAATTTAGTGCTCTCAGTGTTAAAATTCTTAAAAGTCATGTGGATTCATATGTGGCAAAAATGTAGTTCATTTATGAGATCCACAGCAAGACCAGGACAGTCAGTGGAAGCTGGCTGTTGAACTGATAAAAAATACAGCAGCATAAGGAAAATAAATAGTATTTGTAATACCAGTATCTGCAATAATTATTAATGCGCATTTATTATTCAAAAGTTATTCTTTTCTTCTTCACACACAGCATTAAAACCAACTTATTTCTATTTTTTAAATATCAGTGCATCTGGGAAATGTACAGAAAACAAGAAAAACTGTATTTTTCTATATGGTTTTACAGAATGATCATTGACGAAGCATGGCTTTGCTCAGGCAGAATGGAATGATGACGGGTTTGTATTATTATCTAGAGTTTTCCACTTTTCTTGTTTAAATACTTTGGAGTTTGTAGGCCAAGATTAGTGGGCAGACTGAAGTAGGTGACATTGTGATTGTGTCTGCTATAGACCATCTTGATAAAGAACAACAAAATGAGGTATGTAAGCAATAAGAGGAAAATAAGGGAAACTGTGGACCTACTTCGGAAGGAAGCTGGAGACCTGGCCATGCAGGTTATGCAGAAGGCTAAGGAACTCAATATTCTCAAAGAGGAAGAAGGAGAAAGTAAAAATTACAGTTTATTGTTCAAGGATTTTACTGAGTCTTTGTATATGTTTATTATTATTATTATTATCACATATCAGCCTTTATAATAATGACTAGTAAAAGCTTGTATGTGAACTCTGGTTGTCAGTTTAACCACATTGAAAGGGACAGTAATCACATCTGTAATAACCAGTTGCTAAAATGAAATATCTCTGCATGCCTAAGGAATTTTATATTGCTGTGAAGAAGTTATGGAAATATATGTTTTTCTAGGTATTAAGGAATGAAAACACATATTTATTCATTTCTTTCAGTACAAGGGGGAGTTTGGAGGACATGGTTAGCCCTCAAGAAAATGTTGTGTTACCTACATCACTAATGAAATAGTAAATGGAGTATCTCTAACCTGTTCTTGTGGCAGTTTACATTAAAAGACATAGTATTTGGCAAATAAGAACTAAACTAGGTGTTGGGGTTTTTTTTCCAAGCATTTTATGCATAACCATTCTTGTAGTAAAGTAATCAATGTTCTTTTAGTAAAATGCAGATTGTATCTAGGTAAAAAGCTGGGTATCATTCCAGATCAGTGCAGCTGTCTGGAACATTAACAGAAATTTGCTTTTACACGTGTTGCACCTCAAGTTAGTTGGAGAGTGCTACAGAGTTTCTAGGAGAAAAGATAAAAAAATAACTATATTTTCCTATTAAAGTCTAGCTCATTTTTGGCTAAAAAAAAATATTAATTAATTCTGAAAATACAAATGGTTATGAATCTATGTTGTCATAGTATTTTGAAAGGAATTCCAGTAACTGAAGTGCAAGGCAATAATCTTAATGACTACAGTTAATTTGGGTTTTTTCTAGTTTTGTTGAGACAATAGAAAAGACAAAATATCTCTGAATTAATTGACACTACCTACCTTAGTAATTATTGTGGCATGATGTGTATATGGCTAGGTACTGAGAATGGGGTGTCCACCTAATACCAGTTCTGAGAGGTTTAGCTCAAGCTATAGCATGACCACATAGACCAGGTTCCTGACAACAGCTGGAGTTCACTGTGTGCACACACTCCAAGAGGACATCTTCTGGTGTGTTTTAATCCCAAAGTATTTCAGTCATGGGCTCCAAGACCACTCCAAAATACAAAACAGAATGTGGTACATGAGAAAAACTGGATAATGCATTTCAAAGATAAAATCTTACCCTTTCAAATACTTTGTAAATGATTGTGTAGTTTGCCCACATTTTACTCAGTTGTTTCAATTTAATTTTAACAATGAAACCTCAAAAACAGTGTATCAAATTACTCGGTACAAATTTTCTGGATTAAGAAATTAGGCTTTAAGTGAGAAGGCAAGTGTTTTGTCTTTTTTTTTTTTAAACAAACTATAGTCTTAGCAGTCTGGTAATTATTTGTCCAATAATGTTACCAAGAGTTATAGTTCATGCTTTCCAATTATATAATCTCAATTATACTTTGTACTCTTGTCCTCTCTTCTAATGTCAATGACATCAGTCTTTTTCAGGAAGAAGATGAAGATGTAGAAAGTAATTTTTACATATTTTTAGAAATGCAAGTTCTGTTAGTCTAGTGAGATGGCAATGATATATCTTTTTCCTTTTTCAGGGATCCCTTTCATATGTTTGCCAACACAACTTGCTTACCAACTCTTTCATCAATGGTTTCCAGTTCCCCATATAAAAATTTATGTACATGATTTTACTTGTGAGCGAAAATTATTCTTTGCTTTCTTTCTTACATTTCAAGTTGGTTGTACACAGATCTAAAGGTTATTTTCCTTTAAAAAAAAACAGTAATCAACCATCTGTGACTTGTGCTTATAGGCCTGCTGTTTTTTTCTCTTGCATTTTCAAGGCCTTTGCCTTCATTTTGTGCTTGTGCTTTTGGGGTCTCTCTTACCATTGTTTTTATCTCCAGCAGCCCTCAAGATATGGCTCCTCAGTGAATAGTTTCAGTGTAAAATCTTATGACAATTTTGTTTTACTTTAGTGTAAATTAACAGTTCCTAGATCTTCTATTTATTTTATATTTCTGTCCCAGAGTAATTCTTAGTTATTACAGATTCATACTGGAGAAGATATTTTGCCTCGAGATAAATTGGTATTTATGGTACTTTGTTGACAAATTTATTTCAGAATTTTCCTATATATTTGGCAATTACTGTCTGATAGATAAAATATTAGTCTCATCTATCAGCCTGCAAATCTTAAAAATACCCACTCAACTTTTTTTTTTTTAACTTTTTTTTTCATGAGACCATAGTTACTGCCTGAACATTTGCAGTCTGGAAATTTTGCAGTTCCTTTGAAGCATCATGACAGGAATAGAATTCTCAGACAATTATCCATTTAAGTGTTTAAATAACCATTGTGGGTTTTTTTCTGAATAACTTTGAATATTTCTGAATATTCTTTCTGAATATCTCTGAATAACTCATTGCACATATCCTATGCACAGATAACTATTTAGCCTAATTTGCTTCATGTGCAGCCAGAAGAAAAGAAAGAATAATATGCCCCAAAGCATACACACACAGACAAGACCTTTAAAAAGGAAAGTGTGCCAACCATTTTTCAATGTGCACTTATTCAAATACCTTTTTTACTGGTCTATAGCAAAATTCTCCTTAGTCTAACAGGTGATGAACAGATTCTTTAGGTTTTATATAATTTCCTTTGTTTGTAACTCAGAGTGCCTAACTGTCACTTTGCATCATCTTAGCTGTCTACATTTTCCCTAACCTGCACATGATCTTGCATAGACAATAATTTTGCATTAACTCATGCTAATGTATGCATATGCAGAACCTGAAGTTAGAGAAAACACTAATTATATGAGACTTGGATACTAAATCATTAACTGTTCACATTCTGTATTTAGGTTATTTGCATATACAAATATGCATCTGTGTTAATGTGGTAAGTTTAGAGCTGCACAGTATAACATAAAAAAAGGCTATGACTTTTTTTTTTAATAAGGTAACTTCTTCCTTTAAATACACAAATTAATAATTAAGATAACTATTATTCTTAATCATATGAAGGTATTAAAGTAATTTAATGCACTAATATGGGCTAACTAGACTTAGAAAATTGTCTTAGTCATAGCTTATACCCCACAAAGATATTTAAGATTGGTTTCGTTGTCATTTCCTCATGGTCTTAGGATTCAACCTGGATTATATTAGGAGAGTTCTGTTTTAAATGACACTACTCTCTAAAGCATGAGTGAAATTTAAACATAGACTTTGTCATCGTCTACATATTGTAAGATCATGCATCTCTTTTATTCCTTGACATGAGGAGGAGGAGGAGGAAGAGAAGGAGGAAAGGATGAAAAGGAAGTACTTAAGAAAAAATTCTTATTTAAAATTTTCATGAGACAAGGACTTCTAGAAAGACCCCAGAGGGAGGTCAGGAGTAAAAGTGACACTGTAGCTAATTTTAAAAATTCGTATCTTCTTGCCTTTATAATAATCTCATAAAAAGTTTGCCCAGCATTTCCCATAGACCTGGAATGAACAACTCTCTAGAACAATCTTCCTAGTATTGAGTACTGCCAGCTCCCATTGACTCCATGGTTCATGTCTAGATGGACTGGGCCACGGATTTTCACATGCCAAAATAATGTTACAAAAATATATCCACACATATTGCCTTTTAAAAATTGATCTGTAAGGCGAAAAGTTTCCATTTATGTTCCAGATATGGAAATGACCAGATGCTGTGTTGATTCATCAGAATCAGCTTCACAACAAATGAATTCTCTGGTGTGCAGTAATGACATTGTTGAATTCAATGGCAAAACTCCTATTTATCTCAGAAGGACCTAGGTTTTAAACAATATTGAGACAGTCTTTGTCTGTTCCCAAAATATGCTATGCATTTTGCTGTGCTGTGAGAAAGTGAAAATAAATGCAATCTCCAAGTGGGCTGACAAATTTTAAAAATGTATATAAATCTATATATAACATACTACATTGGTAGACCTAGAAAATATTATGTCAGTGTAAGGTGAAGGAAAGAATTCCTTTAAGACTTAAAACTTAAGGTATATTTGATATCTTTGATATCAACATCACTTTGCCTTGCTTAATGGGGCACACAAATATGTGATGTTTACAAATGAATAATATCTCTCCTTGGGTGATTTCATTATTAATATCTAGTGCATAGGTCTAGCTGGTTTATGACAGTTCTAGCAGTAATATGTCTGAGCAAAATTGCATCTGATGTTGAATTGTGTAGATGTAGAATTGTAGTCTGGCAGTTATTCATTTGTTCATTAACAGAAGCTTATAAAGTGACTGGGAAGAAGCAGCAGCACTGTGAAAGACAAACAACACTGTAGAAAAAGTAGCAGAAATGCAAAAGTAACACAGTATTAACCAGTGTTGTCTTAAACGGGATACTCTTTATCCTAGTTAATTATTTAGAAAGAGGCATGAGCTGGGAATTCTTTTCTTGGCATATTGGCTCCATATTCTAGTTTAGATGCTTATATGAGACAGTAAATTATTTTCTCTTTGCAATGATGTGCACAGATAAAATCCAGTTAAACTACTTCTTGGTTTTATGCTAAACAGTTGTATTTCCTTCTCCCACAAAAAAGTATTTTGTAGACAATGTCTGTAGAAAATTTTTACATTGGCAAACCATTTTAAATTAAAATCTCCTCCTGAATAAAAACAAACAAACAAACAAACAAACACACAACCCCCCCAAAAAAACCAAAACAATAAACAACTCAGACTATTAACCATCCTACACACATGCAGATTCTGAACAGGATCTAGAATATAGTATGTAAGAAAAAAAAATCAACCATAATTAAATGCTCTGATTCAACTAAACACCAAAGGAAATCACTATCTAATTAGCCTGGAATACTTTTACCACTGTATAGGAAGTTTCCATTTGTCATAGAAGAGAGTAAACCCTAGTACACTTCAGTGACATGATTTCCATGATTTAGTGTGGTATTAAAATGAGGTAGAATATGTACAGAAGGCAGAAAACATATTTATAAACAAGAATTCCTTCATGCATACCAATAACTTGAAGAATTACATAAAATAGTTGTAATTTTACAATTAGATATCATCAGTATCATACCCAATACTCATCATAAATTCTAGCTTTGTTAATAAGAAGTCAGAAATTAAAATTTCATTAAAAGTCTGTAAATCTAAATTAACTCACATTTTATCTCTTTGATTAATGAGATAGATAACTGCATATTTGAGAGGAAGAGTGGTACTAAAACTGTTAATACGGAGACACATACTGTAGTCATGCTGAAAAATGAAAACCAGAATAAAACCCCAGCATTACAGGTAGATGCTTCATTCTTTCAGTCTTGAAATAAACAGAATTTCTTGTGATCATAAGTTGAAATTGCACCCAAAAGACTGGGTATAGCTTAACTATGCAGTGAAGAAATGTATGTTTCTATTATGAGTAGCCTAAAAAAAAAAGAGAAATAAAGGTCACTAAAGAGTTTCTCATAAAGGAAAAGAAAGGGGAAAAGTATTAACATGTACACATACTCACTGGTATACATGTACCTACTGGTGCGTGGCACCTAAGTAATAAAAGCATACTCATACATGCCCACATGCATATATATGCGGCATAAAATTATATCTCTATATATGTATAGGAATTGCACATGCACATGTGTATCTACACATATGTCCATATAGATATATGTTCATGTATATATTTGTATAGCATATGTCTGTATGTATATATGTTTCTTTTTACATACTGACATTTATTGTTTCATTTTAATTTTGTTGTTTGCAGAATACATTTTATTTTTACATATCTAGGAACCTAGCCCTCATTTTATATAGTACATTTTATATAGTACAAGAGTTTTGTTTGATTGGGTGGTTTTCAGTTTTGTTGTTTTGTTTATTTTGTTTTGTTCATATTGCTCTTAGTTCCAATTTGTTTTACACTTGTAATGTAAGCTTGTGTTTTGTTTAGTGAGTTTTTGTGATACATATATATATATCATTTCTGTTAATACATTTGTTCCATTTGTTTCTCTGGCACAGAGCTCTTGAAAACTCCTGTATTTCTCCTGGGAGTAAGAATGAATAACCAATTAACAGCACATCATAAAAATATAGAATCATAAAATGTGTGGGGTTGGAAGGGACCTTCAAAGGTCACCTAGTCCAGCTGCCCCTGCAGTGTGCAGAGACCTCTTTGACTAGATCAGGTTGCTCAGAGCCTGGATGAGCCTGACCTTGGATGTTTGTAGGGATGGAGCATCCACCACATCTCTGAGCAACATGTTCCAGTGCTTGATCACCCACATAATAAAGAACTTCTTGCTAATATCCAATCTAAATCTACCCTGCTCTAGTTTAAGGCCATTGCCCCTCATCCTATCACTACAAGGCTTTGTCAACAATCCTTCCCTGGCTTTCCTGTAGGCCCCTTTCAGGTACTGGAAGGCCACTACAAAGTCTCCCAAGAGCCCTCTCTCCAGTCTGAACAATACCAGCTCTCTCACCCTGTCTTAGTAGGAGAGGTGCTCCAGCCCTCTGATTGTTTTTTATGGCCCTTCTCTGAACTCATTCCAACAGGTCCGTGTCCCTCTTGTATTGAGGAATCCAGAGCTGGACACAGTACGCCGGGTGGGGTCTTACAAGAGCACAGTAGAGAGGGAGAATCACCTCCCTTGATCTGCAGGCCACAATTCTTTAGATGCAGCCTAGGATGTGATTGGCCCCCTGGGCTGTGAGTGCACATTGTTTGCACATGTCCAGCTTTTCATCCACCAGTACCCCCAACTCCCTTTCTGCAGGGCTGCTCTCTATCACATCATCCCCCCAAACTGTATTGATAGTGAGGATTGCTCCTAGCCTGGTGAAGGACCTTGCACTTGGACACAGAATATAAGCAATTTATTCTACTTTTGAAGAGTAAGAAGGTCTGGTCTTTCCCATCTTTATAATTTTTTTTCCATCTTTCTAGTACCTACCTGTGCATTTGCTATTTTATTTGCCCCTTCCCTGTAGGTGTTCAAGGCCAGGTTGGACAGGGCTTTGATCAACCTGGTCTAGTGAAAGGTGTATATGACCATGCAAGGGGGTTGGAACTAAATGATCTTCTGGGTCCCTTCCAACTCTAGCCATTCTGATTCTATGATTCTATGATAACCCATACAGTTTACATTCTTGTATTTCCATCCTGAGGCAGTGAGATATCTATATATGTCTAGTTCACACACAAGCTTGCTCCTGCTTCCTCTCAGTCTCTTTTCGGAAAAATATAACCTGAATTGATCATTAAGATGACCACATTTTCTTCTTCTCGGGTTTTGTATAACAGACCCAAGGGAAAAAAAATTAATTTACAATAACCATAAAATGAACATTGTCAGTATAAGATTAAACACATACCTATATATGAGTCATGTTATTTCTTATATAGAGTTCCTTTGTTTTTCATGCATTATTGTGATTAGTTTGCTTGGATATTTGTTTATTCATAGTAGAGTGTACAGAAAGTCCTTCTCATTTAAGTGCTTAATGGCTAGATTAATGTCTATCCATTCAGTACACCTAGATTCTAGTCCAGATTTAGGTTGAGATTACACCCTGACACTTCAGCCTTGACACTTGATGCTATTGACTATAGGCATTTTTAATAAGAAGGTACCTAATGGTAACTGGATCCTAAATTTGGGCCTGGTGGATGGCCTCTGCATATGGAAGTCTGGAAACGGAGTTTCAAGAGTGGGTGTTTATTATGCTGTTTTTCCACAGAAAATTTTCCAAACACTAAACAAAGTAAACTGTATTTTCCCATGCATAGGAGTAACTACTGTTCCTTCTGTAGCAGGAATGGATGAAAAAGGCATTTTATCTTTAAGAAGCAATGCCTCCTGTGAACACTGCCTGACAGTATGGTGAATGGATTACCCAAAGGTCAAACATGGCCTATCCTTTTGTGATTAGCACTTTTTTTCACAATGTGGGGGAGGAACAAAAGAAAATCAAAGAAAATTAACAAAATTAGCAAAAACAAACAAACCAATAAAAAACCCCATCCAACACATAAAACAAAAACATTAAAAGAAAGGTATCTTCCCACATATCTGGTCTGTCTTTGACCTTCAATCAAAATGTAGATTATTTGTTGGCTTCCCTTTTACTGTAATTCAAACTCCCTTCTGTTTCTCTAAGCTTTTTGTACTTTCTGTAGGATCCATCTACCTGAAGCTGGCAAAGAAGTCACAGACATTAATATAAATGTATTTCCACAAGTCAACTTCTAAGACAGTAACTTTTACCACTAGTGTCAGAAGACATACCACTTTTCTCTGTGAGCTTTAAGATGAATATTACGAGAAACATTACCAATTAAATTACGCTAAACAAAGCAGTATGCTTTAAATTGTCAGACATCTTTCTAACTTTAGAGGTGTGTCAAGCTTGTGGTAAACTCAAGAGAGAACCAGGAGAAAGTTACTCATTAAATCTCTATCAAGAGCTCATACTTGAAAGACTACAAGGTAAATTTCCTTATGTCTGTCTTGAAGGGATAATTAAGAAAAGGATTTCTCCTAAAGAGCAGGATCAATTAGAGCTGGCCTGACATAAGTTTTAAACTGATTAGAGCACAAGTGCTTTCTTCTTTTGCAAGTACTTGCTAAGCAAATTAATCTCTGTTTGCTACACAATAGTGACTCCAGAAAATTGAAAAGATCTACACATTGAAAATTGCCAGAAGATATATCAAGGTGTTCCCTGTCCTCAGTGCTCTATGTACCATTTAGTGCATAAATGGTTCATTGTATGTAAAAATTATCTTTGTATACTAAGCTAACCAAGCAGATGAAATCAGAAGTGACTAATTTTCAAAAGAAAGAACCAAGAATACTAACTAAGAATTTTCTACATAAATCAAAATATTATCTTAACATAATGAAAAGTTTCCGTATGAAAAGTAAGACTTTCTTCACCTTTCTGAATGACACAAATGCTGCCTGTGTCCTCTTGCAAAATGTCAAGTTTCTGTTTCAAATCCCTCTGATATTTGACATGCTTTCTCTTTCCCCATGCCCTGTTTGCCGTTCTTGGGAAAAAAGAAATAGAAAAAAAAAAAAAGTGAGAATATTTTTACCTTCAACAAAAGTATCAAAATGTGCTTAACTCAGAACAAGAAACATCTAGTTTTCTGGTTTATTTTCCCAAATAACTCAGCCTGAAACAGAGAAATTTTCACATAAAGTGACTGAGGCTTCGAAAATTTGGAAAGACTTAGAAACAGGACTTGTCATGGAATACATAAGGCAATTTCACCATACATATTAGTGACAGTTTCCTTTTCTGAAGTGTTTATTTTGTCTCAGATTATATATGTTTAAGCTTCTAAATAATTTTATCAGATGTCAGCAAACTTTGCAACAGAACTCTATTATTTCTTTTCAAGTTTTGTGCTGTGTGTAAAAAGAAAAAGAACATGGTCCTCTCTAAAATCCGATGTTAATTCTAAAGCAGGAATTATGCCATTGAGCCACATAAAGTGAATTCTTATAGAATTGCTGTCAGTGAAAATTCAAACACTATTTACATACAGGTCATTAGTTGACACTAAGCATCTTTAAAATGGTGGCTAATAAACTTCTTCTTGAGAAAGTAATGCTGGCTACTGGAGTTTTCACCCCCACCAAAAAACAAAACAAAACTACAAAAAAACTCACAAACAAACAAAAAAACCCAAACAAAACCCCACAAAACCAAAACATACATATGTGCATGTGTGTGTGTGTATATATATATATATATATTCCTGTCTCATACAACTGGTGAAAAAAGATAATGGATAAACAGAAAAGTTTGAGGAGCAGAAAATTTTGAGCAGAATCTTTGAGAGATTATCAGTTTAAATTGGGAATTTTCAGCCAAACTCTCACAGATATTCATTGTATCCTGGGATGCAAAACAATATTCACAGCTGATTTGACTCGCATATTAGCACAGTTGTTTTTCATCATGTATCCTGCATTTACGTAAGGAAACACATTTTCTCCTACCTTCTTCCAGGGAAAATGCTGATTACTTCATTTACACACAAAATTCACCTGGATTAAAAGTAAAAACAATTAATATTCATTGACTGACCAATAAATTAGCTTTGTGTCATGCATACCCATAATAAAAATGTTTTTCAACTTATGTTGAGTTTCCTGTTTAGGCTTTTAGAATAAACCTTGTAAGGTCACAGTATCCTGTGAAACTATTTCTGGAAACACCCAGGGTGCATGACCAAGATAAAAGGCTTTTCTCACAATATTTTCAGTATATTTGCTTTCATGATTTTAAAGGGACATCAATTAAGAATTCATTTTTATCAAGATACTAGCTTTCCTTTAAGTAAATAAATAAGCATTTTATTTTTTACTGTCTTGATTGATTCTTCCCTATCTTTAGAGCTTTCTTCTAAATAAGTGTAAGAAATGCAAAATGGAAACAAACAGGTAAGAACTCATTGTACATATGGAAGTCAGAACTCAGCTGTTAGGAAGAGAAAGATATTGGTTTAAATGGATGGAACAATATGTGGTCAAATAATTTTAGATACTGTCTTAAAGTCATAGAAGCACCTAATCATACAATGGTTTGCATTGGAAGGGACCTTAAGGATCATCTCGTTTCAACCCCCCTGTCATGGGCAGGGACACCTGCCACTAGATGAGGTTGCTCAGAGTCCACTCCAACCTGGTCTTGAACACTTCCAGGAACAGAGTTTACACAACTTCCCTGGGCAACTTGTGCCAGCATCTCACTGCCCTCACACTGAAGAGTTTACTCCTAATGTCAAACCTAAATGTCACCTCTTCCAGTTTTGATCCATTTAACATCTGCCATTACCTTTATGTGGCTGTGTTTTTTTTTACTGACAAGAGATGAACTGTGATCAGCAAAAATTTGACAGTTATTGCAACATCTTAAAATATTACTCTTTTTATTTAACTTGTTCCTATTTTATTATTTTATAACAGTTATCTTCCAAATGCAGTTAAAAGTTTTACTGTTTTCAACACAAGCGAAAACCCTTACCATTGATATAGGTTGAATGCACCCTCTTATGTGCATTTTTTCCAGTTGTGTCCAGAGTAAAGAGTAGGGATGTTCTTACAAAAGAGTTCAGAAGTACCTGGGAAATTCCACACTTTTTGATTTAAAATTCTTCATCAAGTCTCCCTGGTTACATTTCTAGGCTAAGTAAATCCTTGAGCAAGGGTTTCCTCATAAAGTGCATCAGTATAGGGGCTTTCCCAGGATACAAAGTAACTCAGGCACACCTTTTAGTCACCTTTATTTCTTGCTTTCTTCTTAATTGTCAGGAAGTTGAAATGAGTTCCTGCTATAGTCCATGACAACAATAAATTCCTGTTCTTCAGATTAGTATTACCCAAGATATAAAAAGGCAACTCAGAAAGTGAAGAACAGTAGTTGAAGCTCTGCCTGTTCCCTACCCATCAACCCCACACAGGGGCTGACAGATATGGGGTTGGTTTTCAACCCAAAAGTCTCATTCTTAACATTTTTTTTCCTGTACTTCATCTCTTGTATTAAAATCAGTGACTGTAATTTTTAAGGTCATTGTTCATGTGACTCACCTCATATGATCAAAAAGTATTATGGTAAATGTTGTGTATTTTTAGTTACTTACAAGGTATAATTAAAGGGGAAAAAAAATAAAAGAATAATATTTTTATGTTTACATAGTACCTATTTCCAATGATTTGTGGCTTTACGGAGAGAGGTAAAAGAGTGAACAGGAGGTAGGAAAATGATTGGATCATTTCTACTAAATTAAATTCAATTTAAAAAGAGCAGATGCTGCATCAAAAATGCAGAAGAGCTGATTCAGTTTCTTTCAGTTAATGAGTTTAGTTTTCATGAAGATTTCAAGGAAACCAGAATTGGCCATTCATCCGCTAAGCTGCTCTAGAAATTATTTAAATTTGCAATGTGAAAAGACTGAAAACAGAAATAAATTGTGTATACAGTTTGCCAAAGTGCATGTGAATGAAACCTATTATTAACATAATGAGAGGAATAATTGTAGAATAAGTGGTGGACACATTCTGTGAAAAGACATGGATTTTTTTTCCCCCCATATGAAATATGATCAAACAAAGGATATGAACAATATGAAACTATCCACTCTTATACATCATGTTGCAAGTCATCTGAGAGCTAGGTGCTCAGGCACTTTGAATTGGAAAAAATATGTGAGCTGCAGTATCCTGTTTATGTCACCAGTGAGCTTGAGCAAACAAGTCCCTCTAGGCTTCTATGTTGCAGATCAGAAGGTGTTGCTAGCCAGCAGATTTTGTTTTCTTCAAACTGAAAATGAGAAGGAAAAAGACAGATGACATGTGTGAGGAAAACAAAGGTAAGAAATTTGATGGGCGCTTCATTGTTCTTCTTAGACCATTTTAGTAGCCAAAGGCACTAATAAGAAGTGGATCCTATTCTGTTTGCTTTGTGCAAAAATAAATTCAGGCAACTGAAAAACATACCTTTTTAATGGAATCTCTGTCCATCGTATTTGAGAAGGTAACATATCCCCTATTTTTAAAAAAGGGAAAATAGAAGACCTGGGGAACTACAGGCCAGTAAGTCTCACCTCTGTGCCTGTGAAGATCATGAAACAAATCCTATTGGAAAATCTGCTAAGGCAGACAGAAAATAAGGATATGACAGGCAACAACCAACATGGCTTCACTAAGGGCAAATCATGCCTGAACAATTTGATTGCCTTCTATGACAAGGCTACAGAGATGGTGGATAGTGGCAGAGCAATTGACATCATCTACCTGGATTTGTGCAAGGCATTTGACACTGTCCCACAAGACATCCTGGTCTCCAAACTGACAAGACACAGATTTGACAGATGGACCACTCAGTGGATCAGTAATTGGCTGGACGACCACACCCGGAAGGTTGTGCTCAATGGTTCCGTGTCCAAGTGGAGACACGTGACAAGTGTTGTTCCTCAGGGGTCAATATTGGGACCAGTGTTATTTAACATCTTTGCTGGGAGAACTGGGGATTGAATGTATCCTCAGCAAGTTTGCTGATGATACCAAGCTTTGTGGAGTAGTCAACACCCTAGAGGGAAGGGATGCCATACAGAGGAACCTTGACAGGCTGGAGAGGTGGGCCAATGCCAACCTCATGAAGTTCAACAAGGCCAAGTGCAAGGTCTTGCACCTGGGTTGCCACAATGCCAGGCATGGATACAGGCTGGGGGAGAATGGGTAGATAGCAGTCCCAAAGAAAAGGTCTTGAGAGTGGTAGTAGATGAGAAGCTTGACATGAGCTGCCAGTGTGAGCTCTCAGCCCAGAGAGCCAACTGCTTCCTCGGCTGCATCAAATGAAGTGTGGCCAGCAGGGCCAGAGAGGTGATTCTGCCCCTCTACTCTGCTCTGGTGAGACCCCCCCTGCAATACTGTGTACAGCTCTGGAGCCCTCCTCATGGGAAAGACAGAGAGCTCTTGGAGAGGGTCCAGAGAAGGGCCACCAAGATGATCAAAGAGATGGAACACTTCTGCTACGAAAACAGGCTGAGAGAGTTGAGACTATTCACCCTGGAGAAAAAAAGGCTCTTGGGAGACCTTATAGCTGCCTTCCAGTTCCTGAAGAGGGCATGCAGGAAAGCTGGGGAGGAGGTTTTCACTAGGGAGTGTAGGGATAGGACAAGGGGTAATAGTTTTAAACTGAAAGAGGGTAGGTTTAGTTTAGACATTAGGAAAAAATTATTTACCATGAGGGTAATAAAGTCATGGAATAGGTTGCCTAGGGAGGTTGCTGGTCACTGCCCCCCCCAGAGGTGTTTAATAATAGGTTGGATGAGGATTTGAGCAGCCTGGTCTATGTACAGTGTCCCTGCTCATAGCTGGGAGGTTTTAACCTCATGATCATTAAGTTCCTGTCCTGGTTTGAGCGAGGATGAAGCCAATTTTCCTTTTACTGATTCTTTTTTCCTTCAGTAAGCTTTCTTTAAAGTAATACGAGTGTGTTGCAACTAAGACTGATAAGAGCAGAATGTTTTTCTAACTGCTTGGTCTTCAATGCTGCACCTCTACTCTGCCAGCTCAGGCACTACCAGGAGATCTATGACCCCCCTCCATAGGAGGCTGAATTAGACAGACAGCAAAGTTGGCCAGAGATATTCCATTCCATATATCTAGGTAAGCTCAGAGGAAGGTCAGAGATCACAGAAGACAACTTCCTTCCTGCTTCTTATTCCCTTCTCTTCCACTCATGGCCGGCATCCAGGAAGGACTCCATCCGTCACCTTCGGCCCCAGGCTCTAGCTCTCCTGACCCTCATCACTCTGCTCTCTCTCCGGCAGCAGCTCCAGAATTCTTCTGGACTGTTTGCAGCTAAGGAGAGTGCTGTGGGAGTTGCTGGGGGTGGGGGGAGGCAAGAGGCTTTGCACATATATGAACACGTTCATATAGAATTGTATATATATATATATATATATATATATATATATATATCATTGGTGTTTAATTAAAGCTGTGTAGTTTAGTTTTCAATCCAGCCAAGTCTCTCTCTTTTTCTCTCTCTCCTTTCCTACCTGAGTGGGAGGGGGAGGGGATCGAGAGCGTTGTTTTCCTAGCTGTGTCAAACGGTGAGAGTTCCTTTCCAACCTTAACCATTCTATGATTCTATGATTCTAAAAAGGAAGCTTCTTTGTGAATCTTTGTGATTCCCTTTGTTTCTCTTTAACTCTCCCTTTGTGAAACAGATTTACTTAACTTCTAATAAATGGTTTTCCTTTAAGATCTTATTTGTTTGAAGAATTTTTAGCAAAAAAGAACAATAACACACCTGAAGTTCAACAAACCAAACCATGCTAAAGAATTCTTTGTGGCTTGAATTACCTACCTGTTAAGACAACAATTATGGAAAACATGTAATGTTATGCTTCAAGAAAACAAAAGTACGAATTCAGAAGAAAGTTGCATGGACTTACAAAACTAATCAGGTCTATTCCAGGGATTACTGTTAGGGGTTTTTTTGCCCAAGAGATTTTTAAAATCCAGTCTACTGAAATGAATACTGTGTGAGCATTATTTACAATTCCTTGTTTTCAAGACCTTACATTTGAATTTTTGAAGAAAAACGTCATCTGGGTCTTCTTAAAATCAATAGTGAGAATGGGTTTTTTATGTGCTTCGTTTTACCCTGAGGTTTCTAGCCAGTGGTCTAGAGTCCATTTATTACCACTAAAGAGAAACAAGTACTTCATGACTGTGATTAATTTAATCCTGATGTAGCTATCTGACAAAGATAAATTATTTCCTCAGAATATATTATTCTATGCTTAAGAGCTGTATTACTCTACACTGACTAGAAAGGGGTAGTGCTTTCAGATGTAGGTATTGAATTTGTACATTCTGACTTACAGAAGATATCAGTCTGTTTTTAGGTTTGGAAATCATAGTAAAAAGTTCTTCTTCTATCATACAGATTACAATTTCTCTTGTTGAAAAGAAAGCATTTTCTTCTGGAATATCATGTTTGGTGAAGAAAAAAATGGAAATGCTCCTGAATGTTCTTAACTATGCGGAATTTTTAAACAGCATTTAAATTCTAAATATATTTATTATCAAGTCTCAAATTATGAGAACAGCTCTCTACTGAAGAGCCTTCCTCTTGAGCATTATTCTATCGTGTTTCTTTCTGTGAAAATCTATACAGCTTTTGTGGTTAATTGATTTCTACTAAAGACAAAATAAATGAAACATAGACTTGCTGATTGCATCAGGATGGTTTAATTTCCTTGACAGAGACTTCTCAACCACAGAAAGAAAACTACATCTTAACATAGTATTCTTGTGTGGCCATAGATTTAGCTAGATTTTCTATTTCTTTTCCAGTACCTATTTACTTGTCTTAGTCAAGTCTTCATAGTTGCCATTAATGTACAAAAATTGATCAGTATTTCAAAAAAGTAGTGAAGCTAGCCTGCTGTTTTTACTCTAAAAATCACAACACATTTTTGTTTAGTCATTTCCAACTACTCTGAAAATTTCCCTGTGAAAATTTAAATTTTTATAGAAGTTTCTTATTATCTTGAAATAAGTGTCTTCTGATGTGTGGATATTTTCCACATCCTTTTTTTTTTAGAGTGAAAAAGAATTAAAAAATCATAGGATCATCATGGTTGGAAATAACATCTAAGATCCCCAAGTCCAACCCAAACCAAACCAAAAAACAAAACAAAAAAAACATTGTTCTGAAGGAAACCACAAGCTTTCTGCATGCAGGATATGGAGCAAACTGCAAGGCTTCAGCAAACTTTATATGCAGGCCTGCTGTTCATTTTAGACCAACATAGAACATTTTAGAATTCATCAACATATTAAATTTCTGAAATTAAGTTTATTTTAATGATTCATCTTCAACTTTAAAATATTATTTTAATCAGATTTTCCTTCAGTATTGAGAATTCAATGTTAGCTTGTAGAGTCTGCCTTCCAATTTATTCAAGATGGGATAACACTTTTTAAAGGTGTTTTTTTTTCTCTGTTAGCAATACCTTTACTGTCTTTCCCTAAGTCACAGAGGTTTTAATATCACTATTTTTTTGTCAACATTTTCTTCTCACTAGGGTGTAGACCACTCATTTCTTAAGAAGATTGTCCAGGAATAGCCTGCAGGCTGTACCTTCCGTCTGAGATTTTCTGCTTTGGCCCTTTTTTTTTTTTTTAAAGAGTATTTTCTCACAGATTTAAAATCTGCCCTTTTAAATTCCAACATCTCTTTCCTGTACCCTTGAGTAGTCACAATCCATTTAAGTATTTTATGTTTTCAAGTGAGGCCAATTACAGTACTGTAAAACAATCACATCTATTGAATGTTGTTCCTGAATTCACTCAAAATGTTCCCAGCTTGTACTTTGCAGTACACACTTCTCTGTTCCCTCTCCCTATGTATTTCTGATCAGTTCCTGTACTTTCTTCCTCTGCTGGAACTCTCTATCAGTTTTGCATTAGCCACTTGAGTAACTGCTAACTCTACTAAAGCCCTTTCTTTTTATTTACCAAAACTTTTGACTGTCTCTGATGAGCCAGTTCAGCCTCTTTATGGGAGTGCTTTTTTTTTGCTGTTATCACTAAAATGGGCTTCATTACTGAAGATCTACTATCTCACGTTATTAGTTTAAGGCAGCTTGCTTTGACAGACATGGGATTAGTAAGTGATATATAAGCAGCACAGGTGGAAAGGTTAGAAGACGAGGCAACTTCTGCCATTAAAGACAATGACAAGACCCTGAGGGAGAACTGGAACAATAATTGTTTCAAATGTGGGTATTTGGTTTTGAACTCATCTTAGAAAATTGCATCATCCAGTGCCACAGATAAATAAGCAATTTTTCTTCACTACCATTGGTTTATGACTGTCTTGGCTTGAGCCAGGACAGAACCAATTTTCTTTCTAGCAATTTTGCTTTTTAGTTAAGTGTCTTCTTAATGACTGCACTTTCTGAAATTAATGATATGTTTCTCAGTCAGTGTCTGCTTCTAGGTCTGAAAATACCTGATGTTTACAGTTACTGCTGGAGAATGGTGTGAAGAACCAAGGCCACTGCTTGGTTCGGAAGAGCATTTTATGGTGTTTTGCATCATAAGGGCATGAAGGGGTCACATCTGTGACACTCCTGTAGGGAGGAGCAGACTGGACAGGTGACAAAATTTGACTACATGAAGTATTCCATCCCATATATGTCATACTTAGTATAAGCTGAGGTATCACACAAAAGTGTCAAGCTCTCCAACCTTGGCTGCCATCCTTTGATCCTTATCTGTGTATTCCTGAATCCATCTCCAATCTGCTGCTAACCCAGAAGCCCATTCTAGGACTTTCCTAGAGTTGCCCTACAACCTTGATAGTGACATGGACATTATTAGGGGGAAGTGAGATACTGGTTTTGTATAAATTTACATATATATGATTATTTTCTTTTTCATCACTGTTGTTTACATTAAAGCTAAGTAGTTTAGCTTCCAGCCTTTTAGTTTCTCTCACTACTCTCTTTCCTTTCCCTTTCTGGGAAGGAAGAGAGTTTAATAGAGACTATCAGTCATTTGTTTAATTGCCTGCCCTGTGTTAAACTGTGACAGTCATGACACCTTGTATATCTTCTACATGCTTTCCACTGTATGTCTATTAGAAATTCTTCCTTCTAAGCAGTTTTTCCTAAGTTTTCTTCAGCTAGACTAAGCTTTTTCAGTTTCTTCTTTCAACATGGCAGCGGAAATGGCAGCACAGCCTCAGTGCACTTGCCTCAACGTACAGAGGAACAAGGACAGGCCTGCCAAGGGCTTCCCCAGCACAAGGGTTAAGCAAGCAGGGTCATACCAGCCAGTGGCCAGCAGGCAGGTCCAAAGTCTGGCCAAGGTGACTGGTTCATGGTTGGACAATAGCTTGCTACTAGCTGTGGCACAGCTCAGGCCAGGACACCAGGCAAGGGTCTGTGCCAAACAGAAGTTCTCAAAACCCAGGGAAGGCTTTCCATACACCTCTGTCTCACAACTTCAATGTTTGAAAAGAACTTCCAAAACTAACCCATCTTCACTGTATCAGAGCTGACCTTAAGCTTGGGTAGTTACAACACTGGCATGTGGAGGGTATTGTAGAGATTGTTGGTGTAAACAAAGCTCTGACACAGATAACTGCAAAACATCCCTGCATTCTTCTTAGGAGCTGCTTGTGTTCTGGAGTCCTCTCCTTTGCTCTGCCTGGGATATTAAAATTAAATTATTTATATTCATAGATTATGGCATGAGAATAACTTCTCTACTTCTCCACCTCATAGATATATTTGAAGACTTAAACTCTGTTAAGAAATAAATATGGAAAAAAAAAAAAGTATCACATTGATATATGCAAACAGTATGTTATCAGAAAAAGTTATATCTGCAAGATTTTTTTTTTTTTTTAATAAATAAAATATCTTGATTCATTGGCTTTTCTTCTTCTTCTTTTCCTGAAGATGGGTCAATTTTTTCCAAAAGATTCACAAAAAATATTACAGTGATCTATTGTTACTTGACAGTCATGATAGCACTTTCTACAGCAAACACCAACACGTCTGGCATAGCAATGAAAATAAGTTAGACAACTTATAACATAGGGTCACTATGGTAAAGAACCTGAAATGCAATTTATGGACAAAACATTACAAGATAAAGTGAACATCTACAGTTAGATGTAACAACTCCCTTTTCATAAATGCTTGATTGCCACACAGAGTTTATTAAGCTTAGACAAATCTAATAAACTGAAGCATCTTAATCAAAGTTAAAAAAGAAAAAAGTGTTTTTATGCACCTACAGTCAGATAGTAGCAGCTATGAATAAATTTAAGCAAATGTAATACTAATGAGAGAAGACATATGTAGGACCCAAATGCTTAATTCCTCATTAAGAGATTTCTAATGTTACAGTGAAGCAGAACAAATGGTTACTGACTTGAATTTTCTGAAGGCATTAAAGCTTCAATTATAATGCAAAAAAACCTTTAAAGTGTGTTATTAATTAATGGCTTTTTATCTGATAAAAGCATGACTTGTAAATGCTTAATGCAAAAAGCTATTAACACAGTATTTAAGAGCAGGTTCTTACATAGACCTGAGTGGTATCCACAACAATTATTGGGAATTTACAGATTTTTTTCACAGTATTATATGCACTGGGATAAGTGCAGATATAGTGTTGAGAGCTTTAGTTCTATAGTACAGCAACTCTAACAGTTTCTAGGTCAGGTAGATCACTGTCAGGCCTTTTGTCTAGGTCAGGAACCAAAACCAGGTATATAGCATCCACAACAATTTTGAAACACTGCAGCAACTTCTGGTTTTATATGCACAAATGTATGCATACATATATGAATCTACATAGAACACTACAAAGGTATTTCCTCAGATGTATATTACTCTAACACTTAAAAATAGTCTCACTAATCAGAATAAATACACTGTCTCTTTCGCACAGTATGTTGAAAAGAAAAAAGGCATGGTTGGACTGAAAGTACAGTTAATATAAGCAGGTAAAATAGCAGTGTGTAAAGCTGATATTCCTACTAAACCAATCATTTTTCCAGCATTTAAACATAATGGGCTGTATGACAACCAGGTGAAGGTGTAATAATTTGTTGGTTACTCTGTTTTCTACAAACTGCGCCTTCTCGTCATAATAAATGTTTTATCTTCCACCTAAACAGAGCATGCACCATAAACTTCTTCTAAATTATTGTAGATAAAAGAGGTGGAAGAATACTCCTGAAACACTATATTATATAGTGTTATATAGTATATTATATATACTATATATTATAGTATTAATATTATAATATAAATACACCTATGTATTTGATGCTTAGCTCAGTCCAAATTGATTATTTACAAGGATTAATTTTAAAATAGTCTTTGCAAATCTGTACTCCTCATCACACAATTAGAAAAGAAAGGAAAAAAAACAAGGTATTACAGTAAAGTTCTTGTTGTGAAGTATAATCAAAGTCCTAGAAGTTAACTATTAAGAGATATTTCTGGAATTAAACTATCTTCCTCTAGATCTGACTGGTGTACCAAAGCCAGGCAATGAGCTGATCTATTGAGAATTTAGCTTAGCAAAGGTATTCTCTTTCAATTAGCCCCTATTTGGCTAAAGTAGCTGGTAGCCAGCCCATATGAAGAATGTCTGTTGCCTCAGAATCTTTAAGTATCTTATGTCAATTACACCCTAAATTCCAACAAATATAAACCACGGCAAAGTGGTGCCCTTTATTGAGAGAAAACATGTTTATGTACACAGGGTTTTATTCTTTTTACTTCAGTCACAGAAACAAACGAAACACTGCAGGCTAAAATGGGTTTCTAAACATTTGAATTTTGGTGTCACACCTGATCCTTCACAGCACTGTGAGACTATTCTTTCAATAAGTGTAAGAGAAAAGTTAGAAGACTGTGGGGAATTTGCACGTGCAAATATGTGTTAAGTGGAGGCAAAGTAGCCATAATCCATACATTAGCATAAATAAGCTTACAAGAAGTATGTGAAAGTCCTCTCACTCCTGCTGACTCATTGGGCTAGGAGCTATCATTCAGGGGAGACAGGGAGAACCTCAAGCTGCTGACAGGGTGGAATAACTCACACCAAAAGCTAAGGTCTGGGCATCTCCAAGGATCTGATTTAAGCTTCTGGCTTTCACAAAAGGAGTCAGTAAATCTCAGTCACACAATAAGGAAGTGAAGTTTGTTTGAATTAGTTAATTTTCATTTCAGTGTAATTTACTATTTTTGCAGAAGAATATTGTAGTAACAAAGAAACATTAAAATAGTAGGTCATAATTCTAGAGTAAAAACTTAACTGAGCTGCTGTGATTAGTCTCAGATGAGGTACTTTTTTATGTTGACTGCAATGGACCTCAAACCATAACCTACTTTCCAACATTATTTGGTCATCATCCATTTGCAGTGGATTTTTTAAAGGTAAAAATATTCAGAAGTCAGGCCATTAGATTCTGGAGCCACTCAAATTAAAGGTAGGCTTAATTTTGCTGCTGCACATGTATTTATAACTTTAAAACATTTTCTCAGTATAGATGACAATCATGCTCTGATATTCCAAGTGAATTTACGTGCAATGTAGACTTACTGTAAAACTCCCAATATACTACCTTCAAATCTTATTTTCAGCCTTGGAACTGCAAAACGCTTTGCATTTAAATTAAGTATTATTACACAGGGACAAAACATTTATTGAACATTTCTGGTTTATTATGGCAAAATTGTTAGGATATGTGATAAAACAGTATGGAAATAAATCTACCAAGTCAAATTTTCTAACAAGCAAAAAATTAAGGCAAAAAGTAGAGAAATAATGGTGAACCTGCTAGGAAGCAAATTCAGTACTAAGGATGATATTGATGATGAAATGACTGTTTTATTTTGTAGAAAATATTAGAATAAGAATGGAAAAATAGAATAAGATTAGTCTATTTTTATCACATCACCCACAAACAAAATGTTGCCCTAGGAAACAGGCATGCAGTGAGTAATTTTAGCCTGTTTGTTTGTGGTTCAACACAACACATAGTCAGAATCCATTTAAGTGCTATAACTTTTACATATAATATGTATATGTATGTATATTTATACATATGCATGTTTATGTAACATATGCATGCATATGTGCAAATACGTACATGGTGTACATATTACAAATATGCTGTGCATTTCATTTATATAAATATCTATGCAAATTAAATCAGTTTATCACAGGAGGCACAGCACAATTCCACATTCTATAAATGGAGAGGTATAGTATTTTATAATAAAAACCTGTATCACTTGTCTGGGACAGAAAACAACCGTCAGTTTCCTATTAGATACTACTAACATCTGACTTGGATTCTGTTTTCCTAGATATATGGCAAGTATATATATATATATATCTTCTATCTTAGCATCTACCTAAACAAATACTTATTGACCTATGTATCAATAAGGTTCAAAATTATTGTAAGAAAAAGTCCACTCTTGCAGCATGGATTTACAACTTAGAAAATGTCATCTGATTAATTGTGCAATATGAAACATATTTTAAATCTTAAACACTTACATATTCTACATATTTTTATATGTATAGAGGATCTAAAAATGTATGAGTCAGTATGTGATTTTTAATGCCAAATTAAACTGGAAGCTATGAGTGGCCTATAAAACTTAGCCATGTAGTTTAGCATTTACTTGAAAGGAGGGGCTTTAATGGAACTGCTTGCGTCAGTAAGTGCTTATCAGCATGATCTAGGGCTCCACAATCTGGCCTTTTAAAGAAAATTGCTTCTCTGAGTTTCAGGTGACACATTATGCAAGCCTGTACTGCAGCACCTGCAGTGTGTGATATAGAACAACATGTGCTTGTCTTATAGCACCATTTATTTATAAATAGCACATAACACATCTGATGCTAAAAAGAACAAAACATATCAACAATTTTTTTTTTTCATAACAACCAGCTATTTTAAGCTTGTGAATTCTTTGCTGAGGTGCTGCGTTTGTTTTGCATTTTTTGGAGGACATTTTATGGTGATTTAGGGAGTGGGGGGGAACATGACAGGACACAGCAGTGGGAAGGAGAGAATTTGTTCATTAAGTTTTTTAGAACATTCGCTACAAAGCAATGCTTTAATCAAAACAAATAGAACATTTTTAGATAGAATAAGATTCTCCAAAAACTTTCAGCACATATTTAATGTTTAGAAAAGTAGAACTTCATGCTCTCCTGAAGTGTTAACACAAAAATTAGCAGTAGAAAATACTGCATATCTCTGCTCAAAATGCTGATTGAGACTTATCTTCTTGTTTCTGAAGTTAGTTGTGGAGGAAATCCAATGCATTCTGTTTCGTGATCTCAATTATGTCCTATAATAAAAATCCCAAAATCCGTAAAAATACAAAATCTTACAAAATCAGTACACAGACTCTTTAGAACCACTAGGCATATTGCTAGCATGTGAATCCAGAAAGGGTAAAAGAATATGTATGTGAATTATTCAAAACCAGAAGGAGAGAGACCAGAAGTTAGCTCTGTTGCTGTTCATGAGACAAAACCTACAACAATGTAAAGGCCAGCTGAGTTGGCAGTAGAAGGACCTTAAAGTATATTTAAATACCCTAACACTGAAAGGCATTTGGCAAAAGCAGTGAACTACAAAGAGAAGAGTATTGTGTATGTAGCAGTGACACTGGTGACACAAGCCATCATTCATATGTGTAATGAGATGAAACAAGGTAGTGATACCATGCAACTTAATAGTAAATGCAACAACTACATCAGTTCTCATCTGGAAATACTATAAGGAGCCAATTAAGGCTGATACAGGAGGTTTTGGAGATAGAACTGGCCTAGGTGACTAATTATTAAAATGTGAGAGCAGAGGAAACATCCTAAGAGCTGTGGATGATGACCTGCATGAAGCACTGCATTTGTTTCCTCTGTCTAGATTGTTGTCACAATCTGGTATTCGGATATGTGGCAATTTTTTACAATCTTGCCAGGACAAAACAAAGATAACACAACATCGGGTGCACAAAGAGGCACGGGGGCTAGCGTGCAGTCTTATGAGAGATGGGGCAGAACCCCCTTGCTTTCTAACACTCCTCACCGCAGTGGGAGGCTGGTGTAGCTGGATTCTGCCGTCCCTCTCCTCGGATAAGCCACACGGCAGCTGCACTCTTTGTTGTCCGGCAGGACCTGAGAAGAAGTTTAAAGGTGATCCCAAATGGTGAAATTAAGATGCAAACGAGGTCAGATGTCACGCACACAACAAACTTTTATTAGAGTAATACAACAAAGTCCCTAGAGTGGATAGGACAGGAAGAAAACGGACAGAAAAGAAAGGAGAAAGCAGAGATACAGAGGACAGCAAGCGAGAGCATAGTTACCATCACAGTCCAGCGATGTCATCGGTGGGGAAGTGGTTCCTGGTGGGGAAATGCTTCAAATGCACCCATAGTGTTCCAGATTTTTATACAGTTCTTGCCCACTGCACCCCCACTTTTCTCCCTGAATAAGGAAGAAAATCCTTCTATCTTCTCCATGCTCTTCAGAGATAGCAGGGGGCAGGTATGATGCGAGGGGCTATGTAGTCTTTGTTTGGCTAATTGATGAGATCAGCCATTACAAAAGAGGTTGAGACAACTGGCACCACAGGATTAGTTTGTTGCAGTGGAGTTTTGGTCCTAGGAAGTGGCTTGAGACCGGCACTCTTTGTGTTGTCCTGCTAAGTCGGTGGTTTTCATATCAAGGTCTGGTTATCACTCGGTATTCTGCTTCCAGTGCCAGCTGGAGAACTCCTTTGTCTCCAATCTCAGCATGTCCCACACTAAACTCCCCAGTTCTCAGCTACTCATTGCAGGAGGGGAAGCAAAACGGTTGGATGGGTTGCTGAGACATCTCTTTAGTCCATCAGCAAATGTTGTTCAACTTTCAGATGCCACAAGACAGAGAACAGATATCCTGAGTGCCAAAGTCCATCACTTATCTCTTGGATTGTTCAAGACAAGCACTATACATCCTGAATGCCACAACTGTGTACCTGGAAAGTATAGTTGACTGTAGCAAACTTGTGTATTTGATTGCTTTCCCATATAAGGCTTCTGGAGTCCATGTCCCCAGGGTTCAGATGCCAGGGTCTAAAATCTAGTTTTGCAAAACACAGCCATAGCACTTCGGGTCAGCTTTACTTTAAGAAAAATTTGGTAAGTTTGGGAGAGTATCACAATTCAGATGTATAACATCAGAAAAGAAGAAGCAAAGGCCTGGAACTGTTGAGTCAGCTGTAAAGAGTAGCTCCATACTTAAGAGAAAAAGTCTGATATGTAAAGGTAAAAAGCCCCAAAAAATGCAAAGCTGGAAGGAAGCAACACAGCAGGGTAGGGATAGAGCTCATTTTGTCATCAAGAAGTAGTAACTTCTTCAGTTGACTTGTAAATTCCTGACCAGCATATCATGTCACTGACTGTTTGCATGAGGAGCTGTAAGATTGCTAAGGCTTAATCCATTGTAAATCAGAATTTGCTAGCAATTAAAAAGAGAAAAACTAAATGTATTCCTGAGCACACACTGACTTTAGAGTTTCTACACACAGTAAAAGGTACCTAACCATAATCATTTGGTAGAGAGAAGTTTGATTCTACTGCCAAACACCAAAATTTATTCAAGGGTTACATATTATCTAATGAACATAAACAATTTTCAGTCAGGGTTCAGTTAGAGTTGCTTCATGGTATAGAGAAGCCTTCAATATCATACTCAATAACATACATTATTTTTTTCCAAGAAATAAGTAGTATGTGAAATCTATCATATCACAGTCTGACCCTCAGCTGTGATACTATATTTAGGAAGGCCAACAGAAAACTCTATGTCTACCTAGTTATGCAGTGTCAGAGCATATACCTTGCATAGCATAGCCATCTAAACCAATATCTTTGCCTATGTATAGACTTGAAAAATTATTGTATCTTGTGACAATTTATTCTCCACTTCAACTATATCATTTTCAGTTTTCATGAATGGCAGCTACTAGAAATTTCAAACATTTTTTTTCTTCTTCTTCTTCTTCTCCATAACTTTCAGGATTTTATTTAATGCTACATTTCACATTTGTCAATGTCCTTCTATTAGCAGCTCTAATTCCAACATCATCTTCATAAAGACGTTAAGATAGGTGCATTATTTAGGTAAGTTACTTATTTCCTAGCTTATCAAGCTGATAATGACCACACTATGGTGTTAGTAAACATTTTCAAAATACATTTTAAAATTGCCAAGGTTTTCATGAAGTTGAAGATTTCATTATACACACTCTGCTGTGGCAAGGTTGTCAGAAAAAAAACATGAAATGACTGTGATAATTAAAAATAAAATAATAATAGTAATATATTTAAATTGTATTAAGCATATTCCACAAATATGCAAAATAATGCTTTGATTTATATGCACTCTTCAGACCTTTGACTTTTCAGCTGTAACAGAAAAGTGAATTTTTGTCTTATGTTATTCAGAATTTTACTAATAAGGAATCGAAATCTCTACCTAAGAATCTGCCTATAAAATTTCCTTTCCTTCCAAAACCAGATTTATATACATAAAGAGAAAAATCTAAGAACCTGGTTCTCCACACTGAAATTTGTTAGCAAGCTGGTTTTGGTTCCCGAGAGTCTTTGCGTAATTCCAACAACTGAAAATAAGTATTTTAAATTAAAAGTCCTGCTCAAATCCACACTCCAGATTGTACTGATTAGTAATCCAGTGTCCAAAAATTGTGTTAGGAAACACTTTTTCTTCAGCTCACGGAGAAAATATAGCCATACTGGAGACAGAAATAGAAAACTTTAAGTTACAGGAAATTCTTTAACTCCAGTCAGTCCTAATCCACAGATTATAAGTATTGAATGCAGTAACTGGGAAGAGTCTTTTCTGTTTCTTTTTTTCATGGTATTTAAGTAATTTAAATACCACATTAAAATTAATTGTATTTCAGCGCTTAAATTTAATGATATTTAAAACCTGGCATTTAGACAGGTATAAAAACAAAATTAAGACATCCTTGAATCGTTAAAGGAACAGAAGTTTTCTAGGAAATAAGAGAATAATTATCAATTTTGCATGCATTTTACTTCTTATTTTTTGGGGGGATGGGTTCACAATAATTTGACATTTTATCCATACATTTATATGAAATATTGTGTGAATAAACTATGAGTTGTAATATCCTGCATATCTAAGGATACAGGCATGAAAATGCTCAGATACAGAACATTATTCTTACTATTTTGTTTCACTACTACAGGAAGGATGAAGATGAAGAATTTAGAAAACAAAATAGATTTGGAGTTTAAGAATGAATCAGAGATAATATGGAGTTGACACTGAATTTTGATGAGGTACAAAAGGAAGGTACAGTAAATGCAAAACGCTCGCTCAGTCAACATGGTTTTACCAAGGGTAAGTCATGTTTGACTAACCTCCTGGCCTTCTATGAGGAAATTACTAGGTGGATAGATGATGGTAGAGCGGTGGATGTGGTCTATCTTGATTTCAGTAAAGCATTTGACACCGTCTCCCACAGCATCCTTGTAGATAAGTTGATCAAGTATGGGTTTGATGATCAGGCAGTGACGCGGATCAAGAACTGGTTGAAAGGAAGGAAGCAGAGAGTTGTAGTCAATGGGGCAGAATCTAGTTGGAGGCCTGTGACTAGTGGAGTCCCTCAGGGGTCGGTACTGGGACCGGTGTTGTTCAACATCTTCATCAATGACCTGGATGAGGGTACAGAATGTACCCTCAGCAAGTTTGCTGATGACACAAAGCTGGGAAGAGTGGCTGACACACCAGAAGGCTGTGCTGCCATTCAGAGAGACCTAGACAGGCTGGACACTTGGGCAGGGAAAAACCTGATGAAGTTCAACAAGGGCAAGTGTAGAGTTTTGCACTTGGGGAAGAACAACCCCATGTACCAGTACAGGTGGGGGGCTGACCTGCTGGAGAGCAGTGTAGGTGAAAGGGATCTGGGGGTCCTGGTGGACAGGAGGATGACCATGAGCCAGCAGTGTGCCCTTGTGGCTAAGAAGGCCAATGGCATCCTGGGGTGCATTAGAAAGGGTGTGGTTAGTAGGTCAAGAGAGGTTCTCCTCCCCCTCTACTCTGCATTGGCGAGGCCGCATCTGGAGTATTGTGTCCAGTTCTGGGCCCCTCAGTTCAAGGACAGGGAAGTGCTTGAAAGAGTCCAGTGCAGAGCCACAAGGATGATTAAGGGAATGGAACATCTCCCTTATGAGGAAAGGCTGAGGGAGCTGGGTCTCTTTAGTTTGGAGAAAAGAAGACTAAGGGGTGACCTCATCAATGTTTACAAATACGTAAAGGGTGAGTGTCAAGAAGATGGAGTTAAGCTTTTTTCAGTGACGACCAGTGATAGGACAAGGAGTAATGGATACAAATTGGAGCATAGGAGGTTTAAGGTGAATATCAGAAATTTTTTTTTTACTGTGAGAGTGACAGAGCACTGGAACAGGCTGCCCAGAGAGGTTGTGGAGTCGTCTTCTCTGGAGACATTCAAAACCCACCTGGACGCATTCCTGTGTGATGTACACTAGGCGACCCTGCTCTGGCAGGGGGGTTGGACTAGATGATCTTTCGAGGTCCCTTCCAACCCCTAAGATTCTATGATTCTATGATTCTATGATTCTATGATTCATACCAAAACTCTTTTACTCTATATTTTTAGAAGTTCAAGGAATTTCTAAGTACTGAGACCACCAAAATTACCATTTTTAGCTAATATGTTTTTTGGCCACTAAAGCTGAGAGCTGATACCACTGAGAATATCTTAAATCTCTCTACACATTGTTTCACAGCTCAGCTTTTTATTCTTCTGAAATGCCTAAGTTAACATTTTAACAATCTGATTAATAATGCTTTCCTATAATGTATTTAACTGACTTTAATGAAAAAGGATCTTAATTTCTCATATTCAGAACTTTCATGGATCTTGACAGCAGCAGTCAAGCTATCTGGCATCATTAATTCTATAGAGCTCTCTGTGGCAGTATCACTGAATTTAGATGTGGTCATTATACAGAAAAATGCATGGCTATGCTTTGTGTACCAGGTGAGACCGTATTTTGACATACCATGGTGTGAGTGTTGGAACTGTTTGATAACATCTAATGATGTGGTCAAATAACATTGGTCCTTACAGTGATGTCTTCCAGGAATTGCTTATCTGTTTCTAAAGCTTCATAAAATGAACAAATAGATAAAGATTCTTATCTGAATCTGACAGATGAAGTTCTCTTTTAATGCTAACTGCGTGCAGCCTGCCACCACGTGATGGATTAGTTGAGCTTCAGGAGCAGTACATCATACCAAAGTTCCCAATGCAGTGCAGTGTGAGATGACCTCTTGTAGAATTTAAATATGTAATAGTGAATGGTTAATTACAGTCTCTCTTTTCTCTTGTCCTTCTGGTTTAAGAAACCCCTGAAAAGAAACAGGTAATAGATTCTATACTATAATTTGGGGGAAAGCAAGCAAGCAAGCAAACATTCAAACAAAAAACCCACATATAAACAGAACCTCCTCAAAAAACCCTAAAACCCACACCTTTGTTTTGCAATTTTTATACTCTCCTAAAACACCTCAGCTTTTCCCAAAAAAGTAAACTAGCATAATGTAAGTATAATATAAGGTGGGGTTGGGATGGAAGAGGTTGCTAATGTTTTGCTACTTAGACTTTTCTCTGAAATGTTAACTGCAGAGTTCAACTCAGGAAATTAAGAAAAACTGTACAGTTGTTTGCATTGTCATGTTCTTTCTCTGGACCCCATTGCTCTGAAATTTAATTGTTATTATTTCTATGCCACAATCCAGTTTTCATAATATTCAGACTTTCCTGGGCTTCTCACAACAAATGGAAGAGACAAGGCAATGTACTATATTTCATTTGTAATCAGAGGAATTATAGGATTTACTTATTGGGATTTGACACTCTGACCATATCTTTCTGTGGTTTTATTCAGATCTGAAATGACCTTTGCAGTGGCTAAAGTCACACAGTCCTGAATTTAACAAGTAGAGAGGAACTTTGAATAATCAGAGCCTAAAAATAAAATGAAAAAAGATAACATAGTTTCCTGAAACTGAGCTGTCCTGAAATAACTTGTTCTCAGAGCTCTTTTTTTTTTTTCTTTGTGAAGAAAAAAAAAACAAAACAAAAAACAAAACCACAGTAGAATCCTGTGGTTTCCTAAATGAAAACCAAAGAAAACCAAACAAGCAAAACCCCCAGCCATTTGCCTCTGTTGCACATGAGAAGTCAGTCTCTAGAAATGAATTCTGTACTATCTTAATAAAGGGTTTGCCTCCCAAACCAGCAGTATGACAAAACAATATTATTACCATGACTTCTTTATTTCCTACCTGTTAACTGGAGCACAAATTTTGAAAAGAGCAGCCAGAAATGTATTTTCTTGCATTCTGTTTCCAGAAGTTAATAATCCATGCTATGTGGACACCACCAATTCCCTTACACTCATTTGATGGTACTTTTTGTCTGCCATCTGTTAACACTAGAATTCTTAAGGAATGATTTATAGGGCACAATTTTTTCTTCCACAACAGAAATATCTTTAGCCTACATAGCCTTTCTGGAGTCTAAGCACTTACTATATGTATCTGTGTGCTTCTCAGCTGTCAACTAGATTCATTGCCTTGATAAACTTTGTCTAAAATCTTGTTCTAATTTTTACAACATAAAAGCAAAAATCCTGTAGAAAAGCAGTCATTTGGTAAGATAATTGTCACCTGAACATATAAAATAGTATTATTTTGGGTGATTTAATGAGGTTTAGATCTTTGGACACAGGAATTCCCAATAGCATGAACAATCTTATTTTCTTCTGAAATATATCCCTTGGGATATATTTTGAGTACACGTATCTAAATTTTCTGATTTAGTACTGTTGCACCTTTTACATAGCACCTGTATACCTCAGAAGTGAAAAAATGCACAGACACACACACACAATCACACAATGTGTTTTCCATAGAATCATAGAATCAGTAAGGTTGGAAGGGACCTCAAAGATCATCAAGATCCAACCCCTCCCATGAGCAAGGACCATTACCACTAGATTAGGTTGCACAAAACCGTGTCCAACCTGGCCTTCAAAACCTCCAGGAATGGGAGGCATCAACAACCTTCCTGGGAAACCCATTCCGGTTAAACAGCACCCTTATGGTGAAGAATTTCTTCCTAATATCTAACCTAAATCTCCACTCTCTCAGTTTAAAACCATTACCCTTTGTGCTATCACTATCTTCTCTGATGAAAAGCCCCTCTCCAGCTTTTCTGGAGGCCCCTTTCGAGTACTAGAAGGCCACTATAAGATGACGCTGGACCCTTCTCTTCTCTAGGCTGAACAGCCCTAACTCTATTAGCCTGTTTGCATAGCAGAGGTGCTCCAGGCCTTTGATCATCTTGGTGGCCCTTCTCTGGACCCTTTCCAACAGGTCTATATCTTTCTTGTACTGAGGCCACCAGAACTGTACACAGTATTCCAGGTGGGGTCTCACCAGAGCGGGGTAGAGGGGGAGAATCACCTCCCCCGCCCTGCTGGACACAATTCATTTGATGCAATCCAGGATGCAGTTGTTTCTCTGGGCTGCGAGCTCACACTGGCTGCTCATGTCAAGGTTCTCATCCACTACCACCCCCAAGTCCTTTTCCTTGTGACTGCTCTCTATCCACTCTCCCCCCAGCCTTTATCTGTGCCTGGGGTTGTAGTGACCCAGGTGCAGGATCCTGCACTCGGCCTTGTTGAACTTCATGTGGTTGGCATTGGCCAGCCTCTACAGCCTGTCAAGATCCCTCTGGATGGGGTCCCTACCCTGTTGGGTGTCAACCACACCACATAGCTTGGTATCATCAGCAAACTTGCTGAGGATACACTCAATCCCACTGTCCATGTCTCCAACAAAGATGTTGAACAGCACTGGTCCCAGTACTGACCCCTGAGGGATACCACTCATCACCTGCCTCCATTTGGACATTGAGCCATTGACCACAACTCTCTGGGTGCTGCCATCCAGCCAATCTCTTATTCACTAGGTAGTCCATCTGTCAAATCCATGTCTTGTCAGTTTGGAGACCAGGATGTCATTTGGGACAGTGTCAAACACTTTGCACATATCCAGGTAGATGTTGCTCTGACACCATCCACCATCTCTGTAGACTTGTTGTAGAAGGCCACCAGATTGGTCAAGCATAGCTTGCCCTCAGTGAAGCCATGTTGGCTGTCACCAATCACCTCTTTATTTTCCACTTGCCTTAGCAGATTTTCCTGGAGGATCTGCTCCATGACCTTGCCAGGCACAGAGGTGAAACTGACCGGCCTGTAGTTCCCTGGGTCTTCCCTTTTCCCCTTTTTAGAAAGAGGGGCTATGTTGCCTTTTTTTCCAATCAGCAGGAACCTCACCAGACTGCCATGACCTCTCAAATATGATGGACAGAGGCTTAGCAACTGCGTTTGCCAACTCCCTCAGGATCCCATCAGGTGCCATAGATTTATGCACCTTCAGGCTCTTTAGATGGTCATGAACCTGCTCTGCTCCTACTATGGGGGGTAATTCATTCTCCCAGTCCCAGCTTTCACCTATTGTGGCCTTTTTGTTGAGGCTGGAGCACTTGCCAGAGAAGAGTGATGAAAAGAAGCAATTGAGGACCTCAGCCTTCTCAATATCCTGTGTTTTCATAGATCCCTGGCAACTATCAGAGAATGGAAATCAGCCCAAAGTTTTCCTGTAGTGGAGTGGAACATGGAGAATGAGATTATGTACCACTGAGTGCTGTAGCAATGTAAATAAACTAGATTCATATAATTTACAAGAAATGTTATCACAATGATCTGAGACCTTCCAGACTCTGCTCATTAAGCAGGGTTGCTTTGCTTTAGTCACTCAAAGAAAGAGGCCTAAAAACTCACAGTAAGTTGTAGTGCATGATGTTAGTTTTGTAATGGTTACCTCCAGCTCAGTGATCTTCCTACACAAGGATTTACATGCTATTTGAGAAAAAATGGTCATCTTCATACTGAGAAGTTGTGGATAATTTTTAATAATAACAGATCACCTCATTAGGTACGTTGATTACAAACACTTGACTAAAAACTCGATGATTCTACAGAGGGATCTGGACAGGCTGGACTGATGAGCCAAGGCCAGTTGCATGAAGTTCAACAAGACCAAGTGCCAGGTCCTGGATTTGGGCCACAATGACCCCACACAACTCTACTTACTTGGGAAGAGTGGCTGGAAAGCTGCCTGGTGGAAAAGGACCTGGGGGTGCTAGTCAACAGCTGGCTGAATATGAGCCAGCAGTGTGCCAAAGTGGCCGAGAAGGCCAAAGGCATCCTGTTTGGTATTATCGACAGTGTGGCCAGCAGAACTACGGAAATGATTGTCCTCCTGTACTCAGAACTGCACCTCACCAAGGACAGTATAACTCAGAAGTCTGAGTTCCTAATACTATCAAATAAACCTTGAGTAAAGCACAGTATTAATTTTTGGTAGTCCTTACGGAGTTTAATATTTGAAGAGATGAGAAGGCATGCAAATAAACTGATACATAAGTAGAAGTCAAGACATTTGAAGCCAACAAATCTGTAAAATTTTATAGATTATAGAATATCCTAGGTTCAGCTTTACTGAATTTTCAAATTTACTGAAATTTCAAAAATTCAAATTAATGCACTTAGCCTACTACAATTATGTGTAATAAAACATTCCATTTTATTAAACGAGCAGCTCTTCTCACACGTCTTTCCAGAAATTGCTTTGCTTTAGTAAGTTATTAGGAGATCTTCTGTGTGTATTTGCATGGATTTTGGGTGGTTTAAACTGAAGTATGCATCAGAATACTAGCAATTATTTGCATAACACGTGAAAATAGTGAGTTTTACCTTATTTTTGTGCCTGCTGAAGTGCTACACCAATCCATGTTTTAGTATTTTATTTCCAAGCTATTACTTCTATTTCCTGTAGTTTCTCACCATTTATCATGTCAATATAAAAATGTAGGGATTTTTATCTCTTTCTTTGTTTGTTTGCTTGCTTCTGAACACTGTTACTTTCTATATACTTGAGAGGATCAGAAATTATTACAGTTTACTTAGAGAATAATCCACTCCATTTTCAGAGTAATGTATTATAAGAATCATTATCTTAATTCAACCTTTTTTTAATTAGCGTGTTTACTACAGTTAGAATGTGGGCACTACTCCTCTCTTCAGTCTATCTAATTGGGATAAAAAGGATCTAATTGTGGTGTGTTACCTGATTTGTTGCTGCAATTTTTCACTTTACTGGGTGATAAAACAATCTCGAGGCCAGACAAGTTGTCACTTCCAGTTACTCTGGGTGAGCATGATACGGCATGCAAAATTGCACACCATGTTGTTACAGCCAGAAAAATAACAGGTGCCACCACTGTAATTGCTCATAAAAATTCAGTGTTTGATACTTAAATCAATTACCTACCAAAGATGCCTTATATCAGAGTCCTCTGTAGAAAGAATCTAATATAGCCTACTGACCCATAGTCAATCAATGTATGTATAGAATGATGAATGGTCAAGGAAATATATTATACAAACATAGTTGCATTTCTGTATTGCAATCCTTACAATGACTTGTAAGGAGTGAAAATGGTGAGTGACATGCATAATAAATAATGAAGTTAAAAAGTGTCTTTCACTACACATGGTGATTATGTATTACAATGATAACTTCAGTCATTACAAAAAGTGGAAAACAGTGCTACTTGTAAAAATGGAAATGTGTGGAAAAGTCAGAGGGAAAGAGAAAATACTGAAAATCCTGGAGGAAAAAAATAAAAATAAAAATTAAAAGTTCAGAAAGTCATAATACCACAAATGCCTGACTGACAACATTGAAGAGAAAATAGAACTAGAAAGAAAACTGCTATAGGGGCCATTTAGCTCTGAGAAGTGAGTAAACTAACTGAAGAATGACTTGGTACATTTAGGGCAGCACAGAGCTCTGTGTGGGAAGCTGAGTGAAACGGTACAAAGGTGTTACAGCAGATGAGATCACGAGGATGATTATTATTTATTTCTTAGCCTGCTTTTGGGCTGAGCCTTGAAAAGCTGATTCAAGACGGAATAATTCCATAGTGACCAGGAATCAGCAAGAGCCCAGATGGTGTATGATTTTATTAAGAAATTCAATTTTATTATTATGGAATACGGAGGTAGAAGGAGAGAAAAAGTGGTGTCTATTTGATCCTTCTGAAGCAAGGGTTAAACTTCCTTTTAAGCCAATTCCATAAAAGCAATTGGTCAGAGTGAGTGGCACAGTCTCCATTGTCTACTGAACTTCTGTACCTGGCACAGAGATGTGGAAAGATGGGACAGAGATTTTTGAAGCTGCTTGCTGGAAGGTTTATATAGTTCATATCAGCTTCTACCCTGGAGGACAGTCCCAGTTTTGGGGTCTGGGACCAAAGCCAGAATTTCCACCATGTCCAACTAAATGATCTGTTACACAGTTTATAATGATAGTCCCTCTTGACAGCTTTCGATCTCACTCCATACCCATGAGGTTGTCCATCTGATACAACCTCCTTAACCCTGAATTTGAATGGAACAGTAAATAGAAAATAAACACCTGCCTCACCAATGCGGACACTTCCATATGGAGGCGGTGATGGGATTTAGCAGACTTCACCTCACACAAGGTTTTTCATGACTGTTAACTCTCCTCAAGTAAACTTTCTAACATTTGCTGAAATTACCACTTTTACGTACAGTCACCTATAGGTAAAAAATGTTCAGTCTCTTCAAAAAGCATTTAAATTCTTTCATCCAACATTGTTCTTCAAAATGGTCAATAGTAGACAAAATCAAAGGGGTAGATCAAGCTGAATAAAAGGTTTTAATGTCTGAATTTGAAAAGCCTGTTGAAAATAGGATACCACTGAGCACATTAAAAAACAAATAACAAACAAACAAAAAATCCCAAACAAACAAACAAACAAAACACAACACAAAAAACCCAAACCAAACCCAACAACCAACCAACAAACAAAAAAACAACAAACCTTCTTCCTGATCTAATCCTATTTAATGTTTTTTTTCCCCAAAGACAGGGAAAGATATTGACTATGTGCCTCTTCAGTTGCCAGTTATTTTGAAATACATGCAATGACAAACAGGAATAAAGACCAGCCAACTCCTTAGACAAATCTGATCATGCTGCACAACACAGAATGATAGAATGGCTGGTTGGAAAGGACTTTAAAGGTCATCTAGATCCAACCCCCCTCCATGGGCAGGGAAAATTTCCACTAGACCAGGTAGCTCAGAGACCCATCCAACCTGGTCTTGAACACTTCCAGGGATGAGGATTCCACAACTTCCCTGGGCAACCTGTTCCAGTGTCTCAACAACCTCAAAATGAAAAATTTCCTCCTAATGTCTAACTTACATCTACCCTATTCCAGGTTTAATCCATTTCCTCTTGTTCTCTCACTACACACCCCAGTAAAAAGTTCCTCCTCAGCTTTCCTGCAGCCTCTCTTCATATACGGGAAGTCCCCAGTGAAGTCTCTCCAGAACCTTATCTTCTGCAGGCTGAACAACCCCAACTCTCTAGGAATGTCTTCATAGAATAGATGCTCCAGCCCTATGATCATCTTTGTGGTTCTCCTCTGGACTTGCTCCGGGAGCTCCATGTCCTTCTTATGTCTGGGCTCCAGAATTGGACACAGGTAATGTCTCACAAGAACAGAATAGAGGGGGAGAATCATCTTGTTTGACCTGCTGGTGCAGCCCGGAATATGGTTGGCTTTCTGGGCTGCAAGTCTTCATGTTGATTTTCTCATCCACCATCACCCCTAAGTCCTTCTCCTCCAGAGTGCTATCGATCCATTCTCCACACAAGCTGTATTTGTGTTTGAGACTGTCCCAACACAGGTGCAGAAATGTGAAACAAACAAACAAACAAAACAAAAAACCCAAAACAAAACAAAAAACCCCACTAAAACCCCTCCAAAAAAAAAACAACCTCAAAATGATCAAGCAAAAATTTCAGTGTGGTGTGTTATTATAAAATTACTTCTCCTTCAGTATAATAAAATAAGTGTTAGAGAAAAAAAGAAATAGAATTAATCACTGATACCTATACATCTAACATACACAAAGATTCAGTCAGCTGTCAGTATAGTAGGGAACCTCGGCTGAGTTGACCTATTTCTTGCCTAGTGTAAAATTCTTGTCTCTTTCTCCATTAATTATACCTTTAGAGATTACATGAGTTTGCTAAATATAGATATGCATGTGTGCATTTATATTTATCCAGTTTTTTTGGGTTTTCTTGACCTTGTTAGTAATGTTGCACTTGTTTTTTTATTTCCCATTTCTTTCTTAATTTCTCTAAAGACAGGTCTTTAGGCATCATTCAGAAAACTTAGGGCTTTGTGAAAAAGAAGAAAGTAGTATGTGCTCCTATAGTTTAATAATTGATAAATATGATATTTTTATTTCCATTCAGAATAAGAGGATATGTGGTTTTTGTACAGTTCAGAGCAGGAAGAGGACCTAACATGTAACTACGAGAATCTAAGATTAGATTATTTTGTTTTAATCTTAGGTTTTTTTTCCACAGATTTCAGTATTAGAACTGTTCATCCATACTGTTGTAACTCACAGGAGAGAATATATTTATTTCTGAAATTTTTTTTGTGAAGCATTCACATCCCAGTCCACAATGAAGAGCCTTTCATGGTTATTTTAGCTTTGAATAGCTGTGTCTGAACACAATGCACCACAGAGGTGAAATGGAATAGAAAGGGAATGTGCAGGAAATGTGGTATGCTCTACAGAAGTGTGTATTCTCAGGTCACAGTATCTCTGTTTTTGTACAGAAGCATTTGTTTCTTCTTTCTTTTTTTTCTTGTCCCATTTTAGACATGAAATTTGTGTGGGACACAGTGAAGCAAGAATGGAAGTAATTTTTAAAATATTTTTGTTTGTTTATATTTTAAGAATGACAGAATATTTGTACCTGATTCTCTAAAGAGGTGGTGGGTGAACATTTAAACAGACAAAATCTCATTTTAAATAGGATCTAGGACAATGATATTCTCTACACTCCCTCTGGTATAGAAGTCATCCTCTTTGTAAGAAGATGACTTTTCGAGGGAGACAGATGGTATGAGCTGAACTGCGTGGAAGAAGTGTTTGTGCTTTCTCACCAAACCTAGAAGCATTGCACCTAAGGTACAACGTTGTTGCAGTTTCTGAGGGGGCAGAGCCTAAAGTAATGTCCTAAAGAGAGCCATGATTCTGCTTACTCGGCATGACAAATGCCAACTGAAATTTCTACTGCAGCTTCTCTAATGATGAGTGCTAGTAGAACAATGTTAACAATAATTTCTTTTGTGTAAGTAATTTTACAAAATTCTTTAAACTCCTTTGGTAGTTCCTAAGTTCTTCAGAAGCCTATAAGAAGTCTATCTAAATTCAAGCAAGGGTGGACCTCCACAGGTCTTTTGATACCTGATGCCTTGCACCAGATTCAGTAGAAAGAGCACAGGAACTCAGACCACACATAAAAAGTTTATTGTCTTCCTTCAACAGGAAGTGCCTGTATTTAATGAGCAGGTGTGGAAAGTGAGCTGCTGCCTACATGCCAGTATTAGTTTCAAAGCTGACACAATTTGAATTCTTGCAACTTCTGTGACTGAAACTGTCTATGACCTTTGCTTGCATTTTGCTGTCTGCACTGATGTGCTTGGAAAAAAGGAAAATCTTTTGCCTTAGCATTAACTGTTGCTCACCAAGATAAGTGGAAATTTATGCCAGGAACAAAGATTCTGTCTTGTCAGGTAGGAGAGTGAAGCAGGCAGAGAGGAAGGATGGGGAAGTGGTAAGGAGCTTCAGGCATTAATAAAGGCAGTGAAAACCACTATGCACCCAGGATGACAGCAGAAGATTTTCGTGAGGACTTTGCTTCAACCCATGATGATGCTAGAAGTTGTTGGATTGGAAAGCATGACTAGAGAAAAAGAGCAATCCCTGTCAGATTTGGCAAGGACAGGTTTTTATTATCTCCTATTGTATTTTCATATTTGTCAGCCAGCAAATCTTACTGTAGTTGTTTGAAAGATTATCCTATTGTTACTTTTATAGTAATACTTATCTTCAAGGTCTAAAAAACATTTCTGCTTTTTTTGGAGTGCTCATTTTCAGAAAAAGTTACAAGCAAATGTACAACAAAGCTCAGCCTATTCGTGGTCCTAGCTGTACTTGAAACTGCTCGTTGCACATAAAGCTTTTCTAAGTATATGTATTTTCACTTTATTGCCCTTGCTAAATATTTTCCTATATTAGTGACTTACTTAAGCAGTATCAGTAACATTGTCACATAGCAATATGCATTTATTGCTAAGGCTGATTCTTTGTTACTCACAGAGCAAAGCCTAGTTGTCTTTAAAATAATGCTTGAGAAACAACCATCATGTATTTCAAGGAGACCAGTAAAATTTTTCCTGCTTACACAAGTAAGTGGGTGCTCTCATGCAAAAACAAAAGCCACAAACAACACAATGAATGCCTGTCTTCCTCATCACGTGTGTTGGGCATAGTTCTACTTAGACATATGAACAAAAATTGCCTTAAAACTAAAGTTGTAAGAGTAAGTAAATTACGAATTAAAGCTACGGAGAGGGTTACCTAGAATACAGTGTCTTTTCATCTCTGAAGTGATAGATAGTCTTAATAAGAAGTACATTCTATTGTCAATATTTTAACATTTATCTTGCTTAATGTAAAATAAATACTTTTACATAAGCTAATTACTCTTGGCATTGAGTTACAAATATGATTCTCTATTGACTTGAAAAGAAAACACTATAAAAAGTAGCTTTTTACTGCTAAAAATTTTATCCAATCCCCTTTCACCTTCAAAATAAAAAAACAAACACAACATTAAAATTGTTTGCTCGAGTATCTAGACACTTTTCAGAAAGGAACCAAATTAAATAGTTATCATAGTAATGGTTTAAACTTAAAGTCTGTCATCTAGCAAGTTAACACAGGTTTGACTCTCTTGACATGAATACATGTGCTTTTATTATTGTAAGGTGAGCATTAGGTTATGTGCAATCATTCCTGTTTTTAAAGCTGAGCTTCAAATAATTCTTTTTGCTTTAAATATACAAATAAATGACATAAGATTAATTGCACCCAATGTTAAATTTATATTTTAATTAAACCAGATTAAGAGTTCTTGGGTTTACTTCCAAATATAATTTTTTTGTTGTAATCTAGCATAAACTACCCATATGAAATTATAAAAGAAACTGTATGTAGGCAATAAAAGATTCCCTTAGAAAAACTTTCAACCAGTAGATGGTGAAAAAAATATTTTTAATTTAAATACCAAATGGAAAGATCTTATATGTGAAGAAAAAAATATTTTCTCTAGCTTTCACTGTCTTTCTTCATTCTGCTAAACAACATTAATAGGATTCTCTTTACTGGTCACTGTTAGAAGCAATTACAACAAGGAAGATTAAGAACACTGCCAAATGAAAAACCTGTCATTTTCAGATAATGAAAGAGTATTTTATTTTTAATTTGTGCTACAACACAATTTACAATCTCCAGCCGAGATAGAAACTGAAAAGTGTTAGGAATGTGCAAGCACAAATAAGATGCAGTTGCTGCCCTAGATAGCCTAACAGCCTAAGTAGAGAAGTCAGACCAAGTGAAACACAGAAAATCTACATACACAGATGCTTTTTCTTCTCATTCTCATTACTCCCTGCCCCTCATTTCTTTTTAAACAGAAACAGGATTGATGTCGACATTATGTCTTTCTAACACAGCAGTGTGATGAAACAGCAAATCACTCATAACAGTGTGAACTGAAAGAAAGACAGGATTGCCATTTACCATGGCACTAAGCAGGCAGTGTCACAACAAAATATTATTTCTTTATGTACATACAATATTTTTTATTTGATTATATGAAAATCAGGATGCGTGTATGTTCCAAGGCTAAGAACAAAGACTTCAGTTAGTTTAGCAGAAAAAAATGATTCTTCTTTTTTAAGGATTTCTCCCATCTGGAAATAACAGTTTCACCTCAATTCCTGAGGAAAACAAACTTGACAGTAAGCCCTGGGTTTGGTTTTGTTTTGTTTTTCTGGGCTATATGGGTTATTTCAAAGCTCTAAAACATCCAAAAAGCATCTCGCTGGTAGCATCTACTTCAGAAATACACATAAATTGTATACATCTTTCTTATGTGTGTTATGAGGAAAGGATGAAAATACGAACCTCTCCATTATGCTGGTCAGTTGCTAATAAGAGGAATATTCCTGAATGCATGTCTGAATGCCTACTAATGGGAATAAAAGTTTCAATATCTAGCTCTGTAAAAATAGTATTACTATAGATTATTAGAAATGCATGGAAGAAGGGTTGTTCATAAATCTTGTGCAGATATTTTACAAAATATTCATAACTGAAGTAGTGTTCAATTAGAATATTTTGTGTAGCAACAAAGAAAAAGCCACATGGTTGCTCACTCAGCTCCCTCCCCATCCCCGACAAACACACACACACACACTCTGGGATGAGGAGGAGAAAGCTCATGGTTTGAGACACAGGACAAGGAGGGTTCTTCACTGATTAAGACCCCGGGCAAAACAGACACAACTTGGGGAAAAAATAATAATTTAATTTCACACTAATCAAACACAGACAGGACACAGACAATACAAAGAGCAGGGCTTGCATATGTTACCCCCACTCCTCCCTTCTTCCTGGGCCCAATTCACTTTATTCCTGGTTTCTCTCCCTCCTTCCCCCCCAGTGGCACAGGGGGACAGGGGATGGGGTTTAGAGTCAGTTCCCAGGCTGGTGGTTCCTGCTGTGCCATCCTCCTCAGGAAGAAGGATTCCTTACAATCCTTCCCTGCTTCCCCATAGGGTCCCTCCCATGGGAGAGAGTCCTCCACAAACCTCTCCTTCATGAGTCCTTCCCATGAGGTTCAGAGCAAGCTGCTCTAGCCTGGGCTTCCCACAGAGTTATGGGCTGCTTCAGGAACAGCAAACTCCTCTGGCGCTGGGGTCTTCCAAAGCTGCATAATTAGAGTCCTCTGGCAGCAAATCCACTGGCCAGAAAATCCAAGTCCACTGGCTGAGTTCATCCCTTCTTGTGCTTTCAGGGAACGTTCCACCACATTCCTCCATGAGTGCAGAAACTTCTGTTAAGGCACCTTCTTCCACTTCTTCCTCACCAACCACCAGCACTGCTTTGCCTCTCCAGCACAGCTGTTCTCCTTGAAGTTCTCCTCTGCTCAGGTGTTATACCAGTTCTTTTGTATGTTAATCACTGAGGCACATCTATTGTTCCTCAAATGGCTCCTTAGCAGGTTTTGGAGCAGGGGGAGCTTCTCAGCTTCTTACCAGAGCAACTTCTGAGGCCCTTCCCCTGCCACCAAAAAACCCACCAAACCAAACCAGAATATCTGGTCAAGAGCTACAGGAGCACAGGGTCAAATGCTTCTCTCTTACTATGATGTAAATCAAGAGTACTTGTCCTGGAATTCTGAGTAAAATCAACATATAGAGAAGAAAGTGAAGCCACATTTTTACTAATGAATCCCTATAAAATAATCCTATTCAATTCACATCCAGGATGTGTATCTGTGAAAGAAAATATGTGAAGGACACATGTGCCTGTTGTGCATGACATTACAGAACTGAGCACTGAGAATTATTCTAGTAATTTAAATAATGGTAAATACACTTTCAAAAATAACAAGTTTAATTTGTTTAAGGTGCCTAGCTGAACAGATTAAATGTGCTTTATACCCTTACAAAAGCTGGAGAATTTTAATCAATCACTAGGAAAAGTAAATTGATCAAGTGAGTGTCTTCCTATTAGCTCTGTAATGCTTGGCAGAAGTAGGACAGCAGAAAACAGGTTTTTTTCTTGGTTCACATGGGGTTCTGTTGATGTCATCTGAATTTTATTCTTCACTGATTATGCACTATTGCCTGGAGGAGCCCTGCAGTCTTCAGGTAAATACAGTAGCTAAAGCTTTATCACTGAACATATCCCTGCCACTTTATTATCAAGATAATGGGCTCTTTTTCAGGCAGTGGAGTGAAGTTCTATCTACATACTGCCACAAAATTAACAGAATAAACAAAGGATAGTCAATAGGAGTGAGAAGTCCACTCAATATAGAATCCTTGAATTATGGAATGCCTCAAGCGGGAAGGCATGCAAAAGGATCATTTAGTAAAACTTCCTGCTCCTTGTAGGTCTACCTAAAACTAAACTGTATGAGTGTAGTTCAGATGTTCCTTGAACTCTTGATAGGCTTGGTGCCATGACCACTTCCCTGAGAAGTCTGTTCCAGGACCCACCACCTTCTCAGTGAGGAACCTTTTCCTAATGTCCAATCTGATCTTCCCCTAGTGCAGCTTTATTTCAGTTCCCCATGTCCTATCACTGGTCGCCAGAGAGAGGAGATCAGCACCTCCCCCTCCACTACACTTCTTGAGAAAGTTATAGACTGTGATCAGTTCACCCCTCAGCATCTCTTCTCCAGGGTGAACAGATCAAGTGACCTCAGCCACTCTCCATAAATCTTGTCCTCGAGACCGTTCACCATCTTGGTCACCCTCCTCTGGACACACTCTAATAGTTTGATGTAATTCTTACACTGAGGCACCAAAAACTACACACACCATTCCAGGTAGGGCAGTTGCAGTGCAGTGCAGAGTGAGACAGTCACCTCCCTTGACTGGCTGCAATGTTGTGCTTGGTACACCCCAGGACATGGTTGGCCCTTTCGGCTTCCACAGCACACTGTTGATTCATATTCAGCTTGCCAGAAACCCAGACCCCCAGATCTCTTTCCCTGGCAGTTCTCTCTAACCTCACATCCTCCAATTTGTATGTATGACCAGGATTACCCCATCCCAGTAGGAGAATCTAAACAGTGTTGCTTACATCCAATATAGTTTCTTGCTAGAAACAGCAGAGAATAGCAATGCTTGCAGTTCTAAGTAGCCCTAAATTCACCTAACTGTGTGTGATTATCAGTTTGTATAGTTATATCTGTACTTGGTGCTGTTTCAATGGTTTTCTAGATTTCTGTTCCTATATGTCTTATCTTCTGGTATTTTAGCAGAACACCTACCTATTAGACATCCAAAACTTACTAGCTGGTTGTCACTACCTTGTGCAAATGAAGGCATAGCAACAGATAAGATGAGTCTAGATTTACTTATTTGTGGAGTCAATGCAGATAGCTTCTTCTTCTTTTTCTTTTTTTTTCCTTTTTTTTTTTTTTTTTTTTTTTCTGTGCTAGGCTTATACACCAAGAGCTGCACAGGAGGTCTGGATTGTTATTTTGATGCTGGCAAACAGCAAAAGATCAGTGACTTCTGAAGTGGTTTTTGTTTGGTTGGTTTTGTTTTGTTTTTTTGTTTGGTTTGGTGTGTTTTTTCCTGCAGATAGAAGGGAGGTTTGGGTAGTTTTTCTTTTGTTTGTTTGTTTGCGTTTTAAAACCTACGTATACTTTTAACAATTTGTATTCAAGAAAATTAGGAGGCATAACATGCTTGATTTATTACATGTACTCAAGAAATAGAAAGAACAGGTAACACGTGCAAGATTTCCAGTCAGGGACAAATTTGAAAAATTGACACTTTGGCTGTGCTAGGTAAGTAATAGTGATAGGCGCATAGAGGTATGTGTTAAGTAAATACGCCCTGACACAGTAGAGCCAAGAGAAACAAGAGAATGCAAAACCATAATATTTTCTCTCTGTCTGCACATTAAATAAAAAACTACAAAGAGGACACAAATTTGTACCCACAAAGTAAGCAGCTAGTCAGGTAATCTCCTTTCACAGATTTACTAAGAGACTTACATGCTTGAATTTCAAAAATATCCCACATTCTTTAAGTATTTTTTTGCATTATAGGAGAATGTAACTACAATAATTAAGATTCCCACAGCCGTAAATACTAAACAGGTAAAGATTCACTCCTCTGATATGTTTGTAGCATCAGGAAAAGCATTCTCACTCCTGATGAGCTTAGGCTGTAAATGAAGAGGGAAGTCAAATAATGGGGACAATTGAAGCATTGTCCATATTTTACAGTCAGTAAACCAGACCAGAGAGATGTGCTGACATTTGTATGGTCTGCACCCAGATGCTGCTGCCTTTGACATAGGGATTCAGGGTGAAAAAGCTCATAATGAAATAAGAAAGCTTCTTTTCCAACCTGCAGCCAGGGCTTGAAACACAGCATCCATTTACTTCACTAAGCTTCTATTTGATGAAGTTTAATAATGTGGATTTTGCAACACAGATTCTCTGTGAAACAGAACAGGAAAAAAAGCTACAGATTTTTCTTCATATACTCTTTTTAACTGCCATCAGAGAGCAGTGATTCAAACCCTGCCAGCCATGGCTGCACTTGAATTAATGACTGAGAAGTAAAAAGACTCTACAGTACATTACTAATCTCCTGAGCCATCTGGGCTTTCAACCCTTTTTAAAAGCTATATTTAGTGGGATCAGAACAGTTGCCCTTCTTGGAATAGATTTTATGCTGCAGACACAGTTCAGAGTTCAAAGGTATTCCATTTATAAAAGAGTAAGCCATAATGTCCCTGTACAGTCATTTTTATGACAGCAGGGCAAAAACTTACCTATTCAAATAACAGGATACAATTAAAAATTTAATTCTCCCATATTAGATATATCAGCTTTCTGTGAGTGCATGCATAAAGACAGGTGCCTTCTAATTTATCTTGTATCTCTTTTTTGTTCACTGTTTATTTATATTTATAAAGAATATATCAGTTTTAGCTAAATAAAAAAACCAAAAGCACTAATTTTATACTAACGTGTTAGATACTGGAAGAAAAAAAATAAAAATGAGGTTATGAGATAAATAAAGACACACAAGAGAGAAATAAGCTATTTTCTACAACAAATTGTGTTCTTGAGTTAACACCCAGTTAATGCCAATTTATTTCACAGGCCATATGGAATATGCTTTTCCATTTTCCATCTTCTGCATTTCAGAACTATTATTTATTCTCCTGGAGTATTTGAAGTTGAGAACAACTATTACATGCAGATTTAAAAGGCCCTCCTTATGTAATGGTCTTCATATTTAGATGTGTGCTTGTATCCTGTGCATGCACATGACTGATCACACATTTCTGAATTCTGAATCTCAAATTCAACATTGAGCTCTGAGAGGAATGGAGCACAGGTGAAGGGGTCACTTGCATATGTTCAGAAAGCTTTTCTGTAGTAGAGAAGCAGTGAATAGAATAAGTTTTTATTCACTGTGCTTCATACAGCATATGTCACATTCAGATTTTAATGCTCATTTAATGCTCAAGAAAGAGGAATTCCAGTATCTAATAGTTTTAATGAAGAATACGATAAGCATACCATAAAGAGGATAAACAACATCACAGTGTGAATAATCCACTCTGCATTAACCTATCCCTGCTTCTAGAAATATCAAATTATTACTATTTATTTTGTAGACTCTGTAGTCTTAGCTTTGGCAACAACAGTCTTGTATCATACTCCCAGGTTGTCATTTAATTTATGCAGTCGTTACCATGGTCATTACTGATATTTATCCTTACATAAGTTTGACAGACACCTAGTAAAAAGCTGCACAATTGCTAAGTGCTATCACTTAGCTTCTCTTTTCTAGCAAGTACACTAACATATTGTGTTGGAGCACTGCTCTTTTGGGAGTTGGAGAAAGACATTAAAATCCAGAAAGTGCAAACAAAGACAGAGAAAAAAGTTTGTGCTTCCCAGTGTTTTCAGTTTTCACAGTATCACCATACTGATAGTTGATGTATCTTACGTTGTCACTTAAGTCTGAGCACTCACACCTTCATAATCCCATTGCAAGTGTTTCATAGAACTACAGAATCATAGAATGTATTAGGTTGGAAGGGACCTCTAAAGGTCATCTAGTCAAACCCTCTTACAATAAGCAACAACATCTTCAACTAGAACACATTGCTGAGAACCCCATCACACCTGACATTGAATGTCTCCAGGGATGGGGCCCCCACCACCTCTCTAGGCAACCAGTTCCAGTGATCTGTCACCCTAGTGTTAAATAACTTTTTCCCTCTATACCCTTCACCAGCCTGTCTAGGTCTCACTGCCAGCAGAAGGCAGCACAGCCTTCTGGTGTGTCAGCCACTCCGCACAGCTTAATGTCATCAGCAAACTTGCTAACAGTGCACTCCGTTACCTCATCCAGGTCATTGATGAATAGGTTGAATAGTACTGGTGCCAGTACCAACCCCTGAGGAACCCCACTAGCATATCTGGGCCTCCAACAAGCCTTTGTCCCTTTGACCACAACTTGCTGAATTCTTTCCTTCAGCCAGTTCACAATCCACCTCATTACCTGGTCATCCAGACCACATTCCCTCAGTTTAGCTGTGAGGATGCTGTGGGAGACACTGTCAAATGCTTTACTAAAATCAAGATAAACCACATCCACTGCTCTACCATCAACTATCCACCTGGTCATGTCCTCATAAAAGGCTGCCAGGTTGGTTAAACATGACTTCCGCTTGGTAGAATCATGTTGACTGCTCCTAATGACTCTCTTATCATCTATAAGCCTAGAAAAAGTGCCCAGGATAAGTTGTTCCATCACCTTTCCAGGGATGGAGGTGAAGCTGACGGCTGTCTAGCTACCTGGATTCTCCTACTTTCCCTTTTTGAAGATTGGAGTGACATTTGCTATCCTCCAGTCCCCAGGCACATCTCCTGTTCCCCATGACTTATCAATAATGATGGAGAGTGGCCTAGCAACGACTTCTGCCAGCTCCCTCAGCACCTGCAGGTGCATCCCATTAAGAGCCATAGATTTATGGATGTCCAGATTGCTTAACTTATCCCTAACTCAGTCCTTATCAATCAAAGCAAACTCCCCCTTTATCATTATTTGCTCTGAGGCCTCAGGAGTCTGGCACTCCTGAGGACAGTCTCTAGCAGTAAAGAGAAAGAAGGCTCTTCTTTGTATCCTCTGACACCAGGGCACCCCTCTCACTCACTAATGGGCCTATATAGCCTAGGGTGTTAGTTTTGTCTGCAATGTATTTGAAGAAGCTCTCTCTGTTTTTCTTGGCCTCTCTTGCAGGGTGTAATTCCAATGAGGCCTTAGCCTCTCTACATCCTCTGACTACAGTCTTCTATTCCTCCCGAGTGGCCAGCCTCTCCTTCCATGATCTGTAGACTCTCTTCTTCCACTTGAATTTGCCCAGCAGTTCCCTTTTCATAGAATCATAGAATCATAGAATCCTAGGGGTTGGAAGGGACCTCAAAAGATCATCTAGTCCAACCCCCCTGCCAGAGCAGGGTCATCTAGAGCACATCACACAGGAACGCATCCAGGTGGGTTTTGAATGTCTCCAGAGAAGGAGACTCCACAACCTCTCTGGGCAGCCTGTTCCAGTGCTCTGTCACTCTCACAGTAAAAAAATGTTTTTGAATATTCACCTTGAACCTCCTATGCTCCAATTTGATCCCATTACCCCTTGTCCTATCACTGGTCAACACTGAGAAAAGCCTAACTCCATCTCCCTGACACTCACCCCTTACATATTTGTAAACATTGATGAGGTCACCCCTCAGTCTCCTTTTCTCCAAGCTAAAGAGACCCAGCTCCCTCAGCCTTTCCTCATAGGGGAGATGATCCACTCCCTTAATCATCTTTGTAGCTCTGCGCTGGACTCTTTCAAGCAGATCCCTGTCCTTCTCGAACTGAGGGGCCCAGAACTGGACACAATACTCCAGATGCGGCCTCACCAATGCAGAATAGAGGGGGAGGAGAACCTCTCTTGACCTACTAACCACACCCTTTCTAATGCACCCCAGGATGCCATTGGCCTTCTTAGCCACAAGGGCACATTGCTGGCTCATGGTCATCCTCCTGTCCACCAGGACCCCCAGATCCCTTTCACCTACACTGCTCTCCAGCAGGTCAGCCCCCAGCCTGTACTGGTACATGGGGTTTCTCTTCCCCAAATGCAAAACTCTACACTTGCCCTTGTTGAACTTCATCAGATTTATCCCCGCGCAACTGTCCAGCCTGTCCAAGTCCCTCTGAATGGCAGCACAGCCCTCCAGTGTGTCAGCCACTCCTCCCAGCTTTGTGTCATCAGAAAACTTGCTGAGAGTACATTCTATACCCTCATCCAGGTCGTTGATGAAGATGTTGAACAACACCGGTCCCAGTACCGACCCCTGAGGGACTCCACTAGTCACACACCTCCAACCAGATTCCGCCCCATTGACTACAACTCTCTGCCTCCTTCCTTTCAACCAGTTCTTGATCCACCTCACTACCTGATCACCAAACCCATTCTTGATCAACTTATCTACAAGGATGCTGTGGGAGACGGTGTCAAATGCTTTACTGAAATCAAGATAGACCACATCTACCGCTCTGCCCTCATCCATCCACCTAGTAATTTCCTCATAGAAGGCTATGAGGTTAGTCAAACATGATTTACCCTTGATAAAACCATGCTGACTGCTCCTGATGACCCCCATGTCCTTGATATGCCTAGAGACAGCAACAAGAACAAGTTGTTCCATCACCTTTCCAGGGATGGAGGTGAGGCTGACCGGTCTATAGTTACCCGGGTCCTCCTTCTTGCCCTTCTTGTAGACTGGAGTGACATTTGCTATCCTCCAGTCCTCAGACACCTCTCCTGTTACCCATGACTTACTGAAGATGATGGAGAGTGGCCTAGCAATGACCTCTGCCAGCTCCCTCAGCACCCTTGGATGCATTCCATCTGGACCCATCGATTTATGGATGTCCAGATTACTCAACTGATCCCTAACCCAAACCTCATCTACCATGTCAAACTCCTCCTCTATCTTGACTTCCTCTTGGGCTATATTAATCTGGGACTCATGGGGAAAGCCTGCAGGAATAAAGACAGAGGCAAAGAAGGCGTTCAGCACCTCTCCCTTCTTTATATCCTCTGTCACCAGGGCTCCCACGTCATTCAACAGTGGGCCAATATTGCCTCTAGTGTTAGTTTTGTTAGCTATGTATTTGAAAAAGCTCTTTCTATTATCCTTAACCTGACTTGCAAGGTTAAGTTCCAAGGAATCCTTAGCTTTCCTAATTGCCTCCCTACATTCTCTGACAACAGTCCTATATTCCTCCCAAGTGACCAACCCCTCCTTCCATGATTTGTAGACTTTCTTTTTCCACTTAAGTTTGCCCAGCAGTTCCTTTTTTAACCATGCAGGTCTCCTGGCTCCCTTACTAGATTTCCTAACCATTGGGATGCTCTGATCCTGTGCTTGCAAGAAGTGGTCCCTGAATGTTGACCAGCTATCTTGAGCCCCTTTACCTTCTAGCACCTTGTCCCATGGGATTTCCCTTAACAGTTGATTGAGGAGGCCAAAGTTTGCCCTTCGGAAGTCCAGGGTTCTGGTGCTGCTGGGTATTTTGTTCCTTCCACACAGGATCCTGAACTCCACCATCTCATGATCACTGCAGCCAAGGCTGCCATTGATCACCACTGCTTCAACAAGGCCCTCCTTGTTGGTAAGTACAAGATCCAGCAGCGCTCCTCTTCTAGTCGGCTTGTCCACCATTTGCATTAAGAAGTTATCACCAATGCACTGGAGGAACCTCCTAGACTGTGAAAGGCTGGCTGTGTAAGTCTTCCAGCAGATATCAGGGTAGTTAAAATCTCCCATAAGGACTAGGGCCTGTAGCTGTGAGGCTGCTTTCAGCTGCCTGTAGAAAGCCTCATCAACTTCCTCGCCTTGATCAGGAGGTCTGTAGTAGACCCCCACAACTGTATCACCCACACCAGCCTGCCCCTTAATTCTTACCCACAGATTTTAAAACCATGTGAGTCTCCTGGCTCCCTTTCTTGATTTCCTACTCATTGGGGTGCTCTGATCTTGAGCTTAGAAGAAGTGGTCCTTGAATGCTGACCAACTGTCTTGAGCCCCTTTATGTTCTAATACCCTGTCCTATGGAATTTCTCTTAGCAACTGCTTGAAAAGGCCAAAGTTGGCCCTGCTGAAGTCCAGGATTGTGATCCTGTTTCGTATTCTGTTTTACCACACAAGATCCTGAGCTTTACCATCTCTTGGTCAATGCAACTGAGGCTGCCCTCAACCTTCACTGCTTCAACCAGGCCCTCCTTGTTAGAGCGTATAAGATCCAGCTGCACTCCTCTCCTTGTTGGCTCAGCCACCATTTGCATCAAGAATTTATCATCAACGCAGTGGAGGAGCCTCATAGACTGTGAATGGCTGGCTGGGTAGGCCTTCTAGCAAATGTCTGGGTAGTTAAAATCCCCCATGAGAACCAGGGCCTGTAATTGTGAGACTGCTTTCAGCTGTGTGTAGAAGGCCTCATGAACCTCCTCCTCCTGTAATAGACACCCACAACAGTATCACCCATAATAGCCTGCCCCTTAATTTTCACCCCCAAACTCTCAACTTGCTTTTCATCTGCCCCTGGACAGAACTCAATATATTCTAGTTGTTCTCTCATGTAAGGAACAACTCCACCATATTGCCTTGTTGACCTGTCTTTCCTAAAAGGGACGTAGCCGTCCATGACCACATTCCAGTCATGTGAGCTGTCCCATCATGTCTCTGTAATTGCCACCAGATCTCAACTCCTTGACCACACAAAGATTTCTAAATCTTTTGGCTTGTTCCTCATCCTCCATGCATTGGTATATAAACATTTTAGAGATGGAGTTGAGCACTTAGTTTTCTATCTTAAGGGGTGGAAGGCCTTCTGATTCTCAAAAATGCTAGCACACTGCCCCACAAATGCTGGGCTAGAATGTCCAGGAGCCTCACTGGCATGTCTAGTTACATCCTCTCCCCCACTTAAATACTAGTTTAAAGCCGTGTCAATCAGCCCAGCGATCTCTTGTGCACTTTCAGAAAAGTGTTTCCCATGAGTTGCCAGAAAGCCTGATGCTGTAAAGGCCATCCCATTGTAAAAAATCCAAAATTGTTGAGGTGACACTACAAAGCCGACAATTAACAGACTGTATTTGTTCATTCCTGTGTCATTGCCTGCAACTGAAAGAAGAGATGACAATATAACTTTTGCGTCAGAATTCCTCACCACCCATCCCAGTGCTCTATAGTCAGCTTTGATTGATCTTAGTTTAGTACAGTCCTCAGACTATCCCCCAGTTGGTACTAAACTAGGAAGTTTCCTAGTGAGTCCTTAACCCAGCCTCCAGCGAAACAGTAAACTTCTCTATTTGAAGGATCTACCGTGCAAATTGGACCCTTTGTTCCCTTCAGAAGGCAATCACCAACAACTATAACCCTTCTTTTTTTCCCTTGTGGCTGCCATTGTAATACAGGTGGTAGGTCTTTCCGACTGTGGACCTACCTCTGGCATAGGCTGCTCAATGTTCACATATTCATTTGGGTGTTTTTTCTCAACCAGAGACTCATATCTGTTTGTCAGTGGCACCTGTGGCAGTTAGATCGACACGGAAGGAGTTTGTTGCTATGACCATGAACTCGCTTCCATTCACTCCCCTCATCCAGGATACTGCCTGTGGTTTGGCAGGGGCAGAATACAGGTGCTCCCAGGTCCTGCATACTTTTTGATGGGTGATTCAATTTCTGTTTCAAAGAGGTCAAAGTCTGGCTCCACCAGTATATCTCCTTTTCACCTTCCCTGAAGCTCCTTAGCCTTACAACTTCTTCATGCTACTCTGCCACATCCACCTGCTCACAACAAACACAGCAGTTGTCACAAGTGCCACTTGTTGCCAGAGAAAGGCTCTGAGACTCTGATATTCCTTGCAGCATGTGGCCTGCAGGGCTGCATGTTTCCATGGCTCTCTGTATGGGTTCCCATGTCTACCCTGACTGGTGCTGAGCATGTGACCTTATGCTGGTGTTCTGGTTTAGTGGGTTTTTTGGTAGCAGGGGAAGGGCCTCAGGAGTTGCTCTGGTAAGAAGCTGAGAAGCTGCTTCTGCTTCCAAAACCAGCCAAGAAGCCATTAGAGGAAGAATAGATACACCACAGCAATTAACATACAAAAGAACTGATATAACACCTGGGCAGAGAGACACTTGGGAGAGAAGAGCTGCGCTGGAGGAGGACAGCAGTACTGGGGAAAGAAACCAGTGCTGGTGGTTGATGAGGAAGAAGGGGTAGAAGGTGCCCTAGCAGAAGTTTCCCTGCAACCCATGGCGAGATGTCAGGATATCTTCCTGCACTCCTGGAGGAATGTGGTGGAATATTCCCTGAAGGTGCCAGGAGCAGTGAACTTACGCAATGGACTTGGATTTTCTGGCCAGTGGATTTGCTGCCAGAGGACTCTAATTATGCAGCTTTGGAAGACCCCAGCGCCAGAGGAGTTTGCTGTTCCTGAAGCAGCCCATAACTCTGTGGGAAGCCCAGGCTAGAGCAGCTTGCTCTGAACCTCATGGGAAGGACTCATGAAGGAGAGGTTTGTGGAGGACTCTCTCCCATGGGAGGGACCCTATGGGGAAGCAGGGAAGGATTGTAAGGAATCCTTCTTCCTGAGGAGGATGGCACAGCAGGAACCACCAGCCTGGGAACTGACTCTAAACCCCATCCCCTGTCCCCCTGTGCCACTGGGGGGGAAGGAGGGAGAGAAACCAGGAATAAAGTGAATTGGGCCCAGGAAGAAGGGAGGAGTGGGGGTAACATATGCAAGCCCTGCTCTTTGTATTGTCTGTGTCCTGTCTGTGTTTGATTAGTGTGAAATTAAATTATTATTTTTTCCCCAAGTTGTGTCTGTTTTGCCCGGGGTCTTAATCAGTGAAGAACCCTCCTTGTCCTGTGTCTCAAACCATGAGCTTTCTCCTCCTCATCCCAGAGTGTGTGTGTGTGTGTTTGTCGGGGATGGGGAGGGAGCTGAGTGAGCAACCATGTGGCTTTTTCTTTGTTGTTGTGCTGGGCCCAAACCGTGACACCAGGGTGCCACACAAAATATTCTAATTGAACACTACTTCAGTTATGAATATTTTGTAAAATATCTGCACAAGATTTATGAGCAACCCTGAGGGACACCACTTGTCACCATTTGTCGTCTGAACATCAAGCCATTGACCACTACCCTCTGGATGCAACCATCCAGCCAATTCCTTATCCACTGAACAGTCCACCCATCTAACCCTTATCTCTTACTTAGAGAGAAGGATGTTGTGGGGGACCATGTCAAAGGCCTTGAAGATCTCCAGATGGATGACATCCATTGGTCTTCCCATGTCCACTGCTGTAATCACTTCATTGCAAAAAGCCACTAAGTCAGTCAGGCACAATTTGCCCCTAGAAAAGCCATGCTGGTTGTCCTGAATCAATTCCCTGCCCTCCGTGTGCCTTAGCATGTCTTCTGGGAGGATCTGTTCCATGATCTTCCCAGGCACGGAGCGGAGGCTGACAGGTCAGTAGTTCCCAGGGTCCTCCTTTCTATCCTTTTTAAAAATGACTCCACTGTTGCCTTTCCTCCAGTCACCAGGGACTTCACCTGACTGCCATGACTTTTCAAATATCATGGAGAGTGGCTTGGCAACCACATCCACCAGTTCCTTCAGGACTCTGGGATGCATCTCATCAGGTCCCGTGGACTTGTGTATGTTCAGGTTCCTCAGATGGTCACAAACTTTGTCCTTGCTTATGGTGGGAGGGACATTGTCTCCCTGTTCTCCATCTTGTGGATCATCAGCTTGAGGGCCACGAGGAGAGTGATTGCCAGTGAAGGCTGAGGCAAAAAGGTTGCTGAGAGACTCAGCCTTCTCCTTGGCAGTTGTTACTAGTTCATCACTGTTGCTTATCAGGGAGGTACGCTTTCTTTAACCTTCCATTTCTAGTTTACATACCTGTAGTTCTTCTTGTTTTCCTGTACATCCCTTTTCAAGGTCAGCTCCTGCTGCACCTTGGCCTTTCTGACCTTATCCATACACAACCAGGCAATGTCCCTATATTCTTCCCATGATACCTGTCCCCTTTTTCCATTGCTTGTGTAGTTCTGTCTTGCCTTTTAATTTGACCAGCAGGTCTCAACTCAGCCATGCTCTTTCCTTTCTTGCCTGATTTCTTACACCTGAGGATAGAGATCTCTTGCTCTCTATGGAAAGCATCCTTAAACATCTGCCAGCTCTGTTCTGCTCCCTTGTCCCTGAGGGTTGTTTCCCAAGAGGTCAAATTTACTAATTCCTTGAAGATCTGGAAGCTTGCTTTCCTAAAATTTATGGTCCTGACTATGCTTCTCATCTGCCTCAGACCCCTTAGGACAGTGAACTGCACTAGTGCATGATCACTGCAGCCCAGGGTGCTTTCAACTTTTATATCCCTGATGAGTTCTTGCATTTGTGACCATTAGGTCCAGTAACACATCTCTTCAGGAAAGGCTATCAATTTCTTGTCTCTAGAAGCTGTCATTGAGGCACTCCCAGAGTCTCCTGGCTTACCTACAGCTTGTTGTGCTACTTTTCCAACACTTGTCTTGGTAGTTGAAATCCCCCAGCAGGGTGAGATTTTGTGAGTGCAACATATCCTCAAGCAGGAGTAAGAAGGCTTCATTGATAGGCTTTACTTGATCAGGTGGCCTGTAGTAGACTCCAACCACAAGCCTCCCTTCCATGTCCTGTTCCCTAGCTCCTACACATAAGCTTTTGACCTGCTTATGGCTATTCTTTAGGAAGAACTCTTCACACTCTATCCACTTGTTTGCACAGAGGGCAACACCTCCACACCTTCTTCCTTTCCAGTCCCTCTGAGCAGCTTGTAGAGATCAATAGCTACACTCCACTCACAGGATTCATCCCACCAAGTTTCTGTAACCGCCACTATGTCATAGATATCCTGGAGCACTGTGGCTTTCAGCTCTTCATGTTTGTTTCCCATTCTGCATGTGTTGGTGTAGACGCACTTCAACTGAGCTGTGGGCCACGTCACCTTCCTAGAGGGACACCCCTTAAGGCATTTCACGAATGCAACCTTGCTGTCTTCTATTACCTCAGGAATGCCCGATTCATCTCTGTAAGACACTGTCTGTGCTGCAGTGTCCACAGCATGCCTCACGGCAATGGGTTGAAGGCCCTTACCATCACCCCATCCTTCCAACCCTAGTCTGTCTTCCTGCCACTTGACAAAGATGATCTTGATATGATTATCTCCCTCCCACTTTGCCTCTAGTTTAACATCCTGTCAATAAGCTCCACAATCTCTTCAGCAAAGACGCTCTTCCTCTTTTTAGAAAGGTGTCTTCCATTTTATGCCAGCATTCCTGGTGTTGTGTAGGCCATCCCATTATCCAAAAAAACACAAAATTGTGGTGGTGACATCAGCTATGGAGCCATGTGTTGATAGAATGGATTCCTCCTTTCCTTAAAATGTCACTGCCTTCAACTGGAAGGAGGGAAGAAAAAAAAAACCTCTGCACCTCAGAGTGTCTCACTAACTGTCCCAGTTCCCTGAAGTTTCTTTTGATTGTTCATGGACTACGGTTTGCTGCTTCCTCACGACTCACATGGAAAATCAGTAGTGGGTGGTAATCTGTGGACCTCACTAAGCTAGGAAGTCTTCTAGTGATGTCCTTAACCCAGGCTCCAGGAAGACAGCAGACGTCCCTGTGAGGAAGGTCTACACAGCATATCGGACCCTCTGTTCCCCTCAGAACAGGGTCGCCTACAACTAGACCCCTTCTTTGATTTTTTTCCTTTTGTGTGTGATGGTATTATGGGCAGTAGGCCTGTCCGACTGTATGGAACTCTGGTGTAGCTTTCTTATTGTCCCCATCCTCCTTCAGCTGCTCCTTCTCAACCAGAACCTTGTACCTCTTGCTCAGAGACACTTTGGGAGGCAAGGTCAGCAACAGGATTTTGCCTGCTGCCCATACCACAAACTTGTCTCCACTAGCTCTTTTGATTTAGGCTTCTGCCTTTGGCCTGGAAGGGGCAGGAAACAGAGACTCCTTGATTCTGAGTACTCTCTGATGGGTGCTCCCATTTCTGTTTTAAGAGGGCAGAGCCTGGCTCCACAATTCTCTCTCCTGTTCAGCCTCCTTAATCCTTCTCAACCTTTCATCCTCTTCACATAGCTCTGACACCAGGTTGAGCAGATCATCTACCTGTTCACAGTGGAAACAGCAGTCCTCATTACTGCCACTTGTTGCCAGATCAAGGCTCTGGCACTCCTTGCAGCCTGTGACCTGGACAGCTGCCTGTTTCCCTGGGAGTTCTGTCTATATTGACCAATCCATTCTGGTGAGTGCAGAGGTTACTGCTTTCCACTGGGTGGAGACCATGTCTGAGGTGTCCCACAAGCTCTGCTTGCACTTTCAACAAGAAAGCTGCTGCTTTTGTCTTCAGTGACTGAGTATTGCTGCCAGTTTTGCTGGTTCCTTTCGTCCTGCTCACCCACATGCTGGGTCATTCTGCTTCTCTGTGATGACCATTTTTAAATGTCCCATGGTTGCCCCAGCAGCAACCCCAGACATGTCAGCCTCTATCACAAGAGCTGCAGACTCCTTTCGGATCTCTCCACTCTCCCTCAGGCTTCCCTGGCTCTGGGAACCCCCTTGTCCATATCAATCTGGCTTACTATTTTGGCAAGGCAGAGCACTTAAAATTGCCGCTGCCACTCTCCTTGCTCCTTGTGTTATGAGAACAGTTGTCGCTTTGTTCTGCCAGTGAATCTTCAGAAAATCATTGGTGTATTAGATCAGTGTTCTTAAATTAGAGTTAATAAGGAAACTTGGTTTAATCACTTCTTATATGGAAAAAAACTCATCAGTAAATTATGGTATCTGTTATGAAACCATCAAAAGTTCCACAACATTCTGGTTTGGAGAAACATAAATTATACAGAAATACTTCAAATTTTAAAATTCTACAAATAACAAATCTAATATTATAAACAATATTTTAAAAATTGAGATGAAGCTATTTCCGTGCATGTTTCCAGTTCACAGATTTTATTCTGTTTTCTTCACTTCCCTAATTTCCCTAGCTTTCCATCCTTCCCTACCCCAGAATAAAGATAATGTTGTATGTTGCAAACCTCTTCCAAGTGAAATATCAATATCGTAATTCAGGTGAGGTGCTCTACTTCCATTAATAAATTACCTGAAGACTGCTCTTGTGTCAGCAGAACTCTTTCATTGAATTACATGCTTCTACTCAATCAAGAATCATCTATATCACTTTATAAAGTGAAAAAAGTAACCCTGTGATATGGCTGAACTCTGAAATCCATGTAGCACTGCTTTTTAGAAAGCAGTGTCTCAATAACTGCAGATTACATTTAGTTTAAATTTGACACAGTTGATTACCAGTGGTAGCTCCATGAAAAGTCTCCTTCATTCATAAAGTAGATCACTCTTTACCTACATACACACGTATTTGTTTCTCTTGGAGCGTCAAAGAGAGTTTGGTATTAGCTTAGACTTTCAGAAACATTTAGTCCTTATGCTGAATGACCAAAAATTTCCAAAACAAGTAGTTGTGTATTAATGAGGAATAATCAAGAGAGACAATAAGAGGACCAACTCAGTGTACAATGTAATGGAACTGATGTTAATCAAGGTAATGGTGTCCTTACAAAAGTATTGGCTTGACATCTCTCAGAGAGCTTAGATTTCACCCTTGTCTCTGTCATATTTTCCGGTTCTCTCTTTCTGTTACTTTCCAATATTTTAAATTTGAAATATGTGGAACCTGATATTAAAAAAAAATGAGAAGCTAAAAAGATAACCTGGTTTTATACAGATCTTAAAATTCTGAACACTCCACCCTCCCACCCCCCCTATTCCTCCATGTTGTGGCTAAGAGGCTTAGTTGGCAATGTTTTTAAATTTAAGATTCCTGTGCTTCCAGTCTCCGTCTGTAGTATAGGGTTAGTCAAGTAATCACTTGAACAGGCAGATTAAACAATAAAGAAATCTTAAACTAAATGCAAGGTTTAAAATTAGTAAATCTGTCTACATACACCTTTTAAAATATTTCACATTTAATTATAAAATACCTTTACTCAATCCAATCCCTTCACTCTTCTCATTTTCCTAAAAAATATTTTCTCCCCTTATACTCCAAACCTTATTGCCATATTTTAACATAGTAATAGAATTCAGGCTTTTTTACTCCTACACAAAAAACTATTAACTAATAAATTTGCAGCTATTGTATACTAAGAACTTGTACAGGAGGAGTTCCCACAAACAGAAGGGTATCTCAGACACTGGGACTGGGGAGGAGCGAGAAGAGGCCAGGAAAAAAAGAAACAAACAATCCACCAAACATATTCCTTAGCATCCTGCCTTGCCTTTTAGACTACTTATACCTACAGTCAGATCTACCCCTCAGAGGAATACTTTTGAAAAATCTAGCCACTCATTATGTTGAACTTATAGCACAGCCAAAAGCCATATGAATAATTCTGCATTTTAGAACATAGTCTGAGTACCGTTCACTAGGCAAAGCATGGGGCTAAATGATAAAAACAGAGGAAATATAAAAATGTCTGCTTGGTAATGAGCACTATCTGCCTTAGACACTGAAATCAAAGGAAAAGGGTATGCTATAGTTGAAGAAAAAATGTAAGTGTACAGAAGAGACACAATACAAATCTGAAACCAGGATCTCTAACTTCTGAGTGTTCAAATTAGCAGCTTTATGATTGTTTTATCATGTATCATTGAATCATAGTATATCTTGAGTTGGAAAGGAGCCACAAGGGTCATAGACTCCAATTCACTGTTCCTCACATGACTACCTAAACAAAACCATTTTTAAGAGCATTGACTAGGTACAAATGTCTGCATTTAAAATTACATAAGAGAATTTTAAATATAATAAAAAGAGAAAAGCAAAATTCCTAACAGAGCTGTGGAAATTAACCTTACTGCTCGCAAATATACAGGGTGAATATCACTCAAGGAAAATGCTCTTGGTAGTTAAAAGCACCAACTAGAAGGCAAAAGATCTTCAACTTCTAGGCTGGGTATTTTTGTGTTGCCTGCAGTAATTGACTCTGACTATGAAGGAACAATCAAAATAACAGTATGTACACTAATGCCACCTGGTTTTATTGCAAAAGGTAGTCACATAGCTTAATTGGTACCATTCAAGCCTTGTGTCCCACAACCAGGTATTGCAAAACGGGGAAGCGGTGGATTCGGCTAGACAGGGTCTCCGCAAGTATACCTGTCTATGGAAATAGCAAAGGCAAAACCTGAATGTGAAATAATTATGATAGCTAAGAATGGCCAGAGAAAACAAACAAAGATGTTAATTGATACAGGAGCTGATGTAACAATCATTTCTGAACTACAATGGCCAAGAGCATGGCCCACAGTTCTGGCCCCATCTGGAATATCTGATATTGGGGGAACACAACCAACACAAATCAATGAGGGTGTCATTGCATTTCAGTTTCCTGATGGCACCATAGCTACCACAAGACCTTATGTCATGAACGTGCCTATTACCCTGATTGGTAGAGACTTATTGAGTCAAATGAGGGCTCAAATTGTAACTCCGCTTTTTTAGTAGCGGCTGCTGCAGAGCAGCCGATCCTAAAATTAAAATGGAAAACAGATGAACAGATATGGATAGATCAGTGGCCACTTAAGCAAGAAAGGCTGCAGAAAATCAATGAATTAGTGGATGAACAATTGAAAGCAGGACATATTGTTCCCTCTAATAGTCCTTGGAACATCCCAATTTTTACAATTCCTAAGAAAAACGAAAAATGGAGGTTGTTGCATAACTTAAGAGCAGTCAATGCAGTTATGGAAGATATAGGATCGTTGCAGCCAGGTTTACCATCTCCTGTTATGTTACCAGAAGACTGGGACTTATTAATCATTGGTCTAAAGGACTGCTTCTTTACCATTCCACTGTGTCAAGATGATGCAGAAAGGTTTGCTTTTTCAGTACCTTCAGTCAATAAAGCCGAACCAGCAAAAGATATCATTGGGTTGTATTGCCACAAGGTATGAAAAATTCTCCTACCATGTGTCAGGTGTTTGTTGCCTGGGCCTTGGAACCAGTGCACAAAAGATATCAGCAATTAATAATTTATCATTATATGGATGATATATTAATTGCAGGAGACAAATTGCAGAAAGAAACTTCTTACAAATTTTGACAACTGAGTTGAAGCAAAGAGAGTTACAGATAGCCCCAGAAAAAATCCAGCAACAATCACCATGGAAGTACTTGGGTTGGATTATAACAGGTAGCAGCATTAAACCACAGAAGACTGAAATGAAATCAGATGTTAAGACACTCAATGATGTCCAGAAACTGGTCAGTGACATTCAGTGGGTCAGGAAAATACGTGGAATTACAAATGATGACTTAAAACCTTTAATTCAGTTACTAGATACTTCAATACAGGCCAATGAAAAACGAAGTCTGGAACCTGAACAACAGCGTGCCTTAAGTCAAATCAATAAGAAAATAGCTCAGTGTCACGCATCTCAAGTTAATTTGCAACATCCTATCAATTTAATGGTGATTAATTCAGGAGGAAACAGAGAATGGCCACTTGATCTGCTAATGCAATGGGTCGCAAAGGATCACAATCCATTGCGTACCCTAGAGTGGGTATTTACACCAATGACACAGAAAAAGACCGTTGTGACTCGGATTGAAATAATTGCTCAATTAATTCTGAAGGGCCGCACTAGAATTCAGGAAATAGCAGGGAGAGATCCACAGTTCATTATTGTGCCCTTGGTACAGGAATATTTAGAGTGGCTCATTAGACACTCTTTACCATTAGAGGTGGCTTGTGAAGACTTTTTGGGTCAGCTTACCAATGTCTATCCTGCCCATAGACTGATATCAATGTTACAGAATAAAAAATTTGAAGAGCATCCTTATGGCTCTGAGATGCCGGTAAATGGTCTTACAGTCTTTACAGATGCAGGTAAAAAAATCTCGAAAAGCAGTAATTACCTGGGAGGGTTCACAGAAAAAATGGAATCATTGCATTATAGATGGGAAAATAACAGATTCCCTACAAACTTTGGAGATCCGAGCTGTAATATGGGCGTTACAACACTGGAACAGCCAGCCTATAAACATAGTTTCTGACTCTCTTTATGTTGTAGGCATTGTATCACAAATTGAAAGAGCCATGTTTCGTGAAGTGTCTAATAAGCAGCTCGCATCCTTATTGCAGAGGTTGTTGTTAACCCTCAATAACAGACAACAGACATACTTTATCACGCCTATTCATAGCTTTTTAATGGACAAAGGGCTAGCTACTGAGAATAATAAGTCTGATCAGTTAGTAGCCCCCACATGGACTGGACCTTCTGTAGATATCTTTGAACAGGCAAAAAGTTCTCATGCATTTTTTCATCAATCAGCAAAAAAGCTGGTGCGACAATTTCATTTCTCCTTAGCAGATGCTCAAGTACTAGTAAGATCCTGTCCAGCTTGTCAGAAAATAGGATTTGGTATTGGAATTAGGGTCAATACAAAAGGATTACGACCCTTACAGATATGGCAAATGGATGTGACACATATCTCAGAGTTTGGTCAACTAAAATATGTTCATGTTGTTATTGACACATTTTCTATGGTTATATGGGCAACAGCCCAAACTGGGAAGACCCCAAAGCATGTTGAGAAACATCTATATGCTAACTTTGCTGCATTGGGAGTTCTGAAAACCGTCAAAACAGATAATGGTTCTGCTTATGTCTCTCGCAGGTTTCGACAGTTTTGTCTTACTTGGGGTATCCAGCATATTATGGGCATCCCACTTTCACTGACAGGTCAAGCAATGGTTGAGCAGGCTCATCAAACACTGAAAAATTTGCTTATAAAACAAAAAGGGGGAGAGCCTAGTACCCCAGCTGAAAGGTTAGCTAAGGCATTGTATGTGTTAAACTATCTACATCTTACAAGAGAGAGACGAGATCCGCCTATGGTAATTCATAGCGCTGCCTTAAAAACTGTAATATGTGAACAACAAAAGGTTTTGGTACAGTATAAAAATTTGAATACAGGGCTTTAGGAAGGTCCTGCCAAAGTCAAACTAACTGGTAGAGGATATATGTGTTTACTTACAGGAGAGGGCCTTCGGTGGGTTCCCGCAAGATGGGTAAAACCGTGGAAGGGACCACACCCCGAAGACTCATCTGTAGAGGGCTCAGCATCAGAGTAATATTGCAGAGAGCCACTTATGCTTTTCACACCATTGATCCGCAGCACAAAACGATATTAAATCATATCCATCACCACAGGCCAAAACAGGGGTTGCAACACATAAAGTTGAAAAGCATTAGCATAGTAGATTTGTAGAAGGTTAAGGAGCACTTTACTGTTAATTTGTTTTGCTTCAGCTTGCACTTGCAAAAGCTTTGATAGAACTGAATAAATTAGTGTGCTTTGTAGCAAAAAGGGCCAATGAGATTTCTGAAGTATTGAGTGCCTTAGTAACTAATATGAATACTGCTAGCCATGCTGTTTTACATCATCACGCCACTATTGATTTTATTGTTGGCACAGAGTCTTTGTTGTGAAGATTTTAATGGAGTGTGTTGTGTGAACTTATCTAATCATTTAACTTTTACTCATAAGTACTTGTAGGCTTTGCAAGGGAACATGAAGAAGATCACCGTCGTGCATTCTCCGCTATCTCCATACTTGGACTGGCTGCAGTCACTGGGGATAATTGGGTGGTTGCTGGAGTTAGTAAAGGGTGGAATGGTAATACTGATTGTTATTGCTATAGTATTAATAATTGTATTACGTATCCTGTGATTAGTATCTGGAAGATAAGAGTAATAGATACTGAATTGCCTTACGTGTCAGAGAAAAATTTGTATGATTCATCATTTATAATATTATTGTGTTGTGTTCTATCATATTTTCCCATCGATGCAAATCTAAACCACAGTCTCTCTCTGACACACACATGCAAATCATATTCTCAATCTTATTGTATTTTTTTCGGCAATTATCTTCCCAAAAGGCAGGGAAATTCAGATGCATGTGTATATTTGAACACACATGCATATATGTGCATATATTTGTGTGAACCTACATATGAACATGTATTTTTATGTATTTATGTGTAAATGTATTTTACCGATGTCCTGGTTTGAGCCAGGATGAAGATACTCTTCCTTTTACCGATTTTTTTTTCCTTCAGTAAGCTTTCTTTTAACTAGTACCAAAGTGTTCCAACTAAGACTGATAAAAGCCAGGATGTTTTTGTACCTGCTGGGTCTTCAAGGTTGCACCTTTACTCTGTCGGCTCAGACACTACGGGAAGGTCTATGAGCCCCCAGTAGGAGGCTGAATTAGGCAGACAGCAAAATTGGCTAAAGATATTCCATTCGATATATCCACACAAGTTCAGAGGAAGGTCAGAGATCACAGAAGACAACTTCCTCCCTGCTTCTTCTTCCCTTCTCTTCTGTCCATGGCCAGCATCCATCTATCTATCCAACAACATTGACCCCCAGGCTTGAGCAATCCTGACCCTCATCACTCTGTGCTTTCTCCAGCAGCAGTCCAGGACTTTTTAGGACTGTTTGCAGCTAAGGAGAGTACTGTGGGAGTTGCTGGGGGTGGCGGAGGCAAGAGGCTTTTGCACACTACCTAAACACATTTGTATATAATTGTATATATTTTATTTTATTTTATCATTAGTGTTTAATTAAAGCTGTGTAGTTTAGTTTTCAATCCAGCCAAGTCTCTCTCTGTTTTTCTCTCTCCTTCCCTACCCGGGTGGGAGGTGGAGTGGATCGAGAGAGTTGATGAACCTGAGTCAAATGGTGACAATCAAAAAAAGAAACACCTCTATGGCTTTCTCTGTATATTAATGAGACTCAATCCTTTCCCTGTTTTTTTGGTTTGGTTTTCCGTTGTGTTCAGGTTGTGCATATCTATGCTTTCTATTAATTGCCTAATGAGGCCCAACAGATACTTCAATTTTCAGAGTATTTTCTAGGACTCTCCACTTCCCTGCTTCAGTTACAGAATGCCATTTATTGGTGTAGTCCTTTGTCTTCCTGTCTTCTGGACTGCAGGATGAAAACATTGAAAACACTTTTGTGTCTAACAACACAGTTTCCAAGGGTACAAAAATCATAATCTTTGCCATTAATAATTTTCATCAAAATAAGCTTGTTTGGGAAGGAAGGGGAAGGGAGAAGGGAAGGGAAGGGAGAAGGGAAGGGAAAGGAAGGGAAGGGAGAAGGGAGAAGGGAGAATTTCCCTCAAATATTCCAGTAAGTTTAAATAAGGAAGCAGAAGATTTCACTAATGAGTCAGCAGCCTGGAATTGCTCTGTTTTGTTATACAGGTGAGCAGTCCTCTGGAGTAAAGTAAATTAACACAACAAAGCCAAATCACATTGTTCAGTTGAAGTAACAGGGTTTTTTTTTCATAGCTGGGAGACATTGATACAACAGTCTCATTTCTTTTATGAACATGTCAGGATTAATTTCAGCAAAATTGTCTAAGTATTTTTCTGAATGGAATTCAGACATAGATATGAAAATTTATGAAGACATTTTTGAAAAAAAAAAATCAGTTACATGATGATATATGGATTTTTTTCTTAGCTTAAAAATACAAGCAAAAGTGTTTTACTTTCACTACAATATCATTGACTGGAAAAAAAAATAATTTAAAAAAAAATTAAGTACTTCTGATTTATCAGTGTCATTTTCCTGTACATGAATTTTAGGTTTGTCTGAACATATCCTGCCTAGACAAATAAAATACTAGTTGTATTCATGTTATGGTAACAGTAATGGATCCACAGTGAATGTTATTGTACTTGCTTAAGTACTTGGGTTTGAGATTTTCTGATGGTTTTATATGTAGTCTCCCACAGGCCTTTCACTCCCCTGAATTCCTGGATTTCACTGAATCTAAACAAAACATTTTAAAGTTTATTCACTATAAGGTTGATATCATGCTAATATACTGACAGGGAAGTCACAGAATAAAAAGAGAGAAAGACAAAATAGGTTGTAAAACATCATTATACTGAAGTATTAGTGAAGCATTAGACAGATTATTTTTTTTCCTGGTTGAAAACTACACTGCAGTTGGTAAGAATACAGAGAAAAGGAGTAGAAAACAAATGTGACCTGTGAGGATAAGAAATGTTTCAGCGGAAAGAAGGACCTGCAGGGATGAATTCAGAGGTCTTAAATGATATAAGTCTTCAAATTTATAAGATAAGAACACAATAATTTGTTATATGAAAAAAGGAATGGGAAGTAATGGTCTTATAAGTCAATTACATAAGCTTCCATTAGATATCAGGAAAGACACTTAGTGCAACAAATAGAGCAACCTTGAAAAGGGTAACTGGGAAGGCTAAAGTATTTGTATGGTCTGCTCAAGCTGGTAATAAGTTGACAGTCAAAATTCATAATGGGAAAAGTATGGAGTATACAAACACCTTAGAACTTGCCGATACATGAAAAAAGTAATCTGTCATGCCCCAGTTTGTTGAATTTAAAAATCTAGCTAAAAATGTTGATTCGAAGGACAATTTATATAACATATAAAATAAATAGTCTTTAGAAAACATTTTTCTCAAATATTTGTTTAAATCCTGTCTTATACATACATGAAAGTCATATTTTGGACCAAGTTTTCAAGTAATTTAGTATTCTCCATTTTGGTTCTCTATGAGGTCTTCCTGCAATGCTAACAATAATAAAAGAAATCTATAATCACAATTACAGAAGGAAATATTTTATGTCAGATATGTTCTGAAAGTACTATTTCAAACTATTTTTCAGGAAGAAAATATTTTTTTTTTCAAAATTTTTACAATTTTCTTATGCAACACAAGCCACAGTTCCATTAAACTCTGGTTTCAGAGAGAATTATAATAATGATAATAATTATAGTAATAACAGGAAGAAGAAGAAGAAGAAGAAGAGAGTAGTTCTCCTCATCACATCAATTTTCAAGAAACAAAGCTGGGTCTCCAAATATAAAGGTCTTAAAAAATGACCCCACAGGAATTCAGAGTCATAACTTTCTTATCAGAAGATTTGCAAAATATTAGCCTGTACCATAATTTCCTTCCTCCTACTCTATTGAATGGAATTTTAAATTTCCTAGGAATGCTGCCTCTCCAAGAAAATTCTAATTGCTAGGGAGCTGCTACACTTTTGATGTACACTCTTTAAAGTGAGGGTGGTGAAGCTCTGGAATAGGTTTTCTGGTGTGGATGTGTGGAGGCTCCGTCCCTGGAAACATTCAAGGTCAGGCTTGACCAGGCTCTGAGCAACCAAGTCTAGTAAAAAAAGCCCCTGCACACTGTAGGAGGGGCTGGACTAGATGAACCTTTAAAGGTCTCTCCAACACCAGATATTCTACATTTCTATGAGTCTATGATGTGATGATGCTCATGTACTGGAACTTATTGTTATGACTCTTGGAGGAGATGCAGTTGCAAATATATATTTTTTTTTTCCAGCTGAATAGGGTTTCATACATAGAAGTTAGAGTTCTAATTTGCTTTATAATTGACTAAAATAACCCAAGGCAGAAAATGAATCAGGAAAAAACCATAAAATAATCTTTGTTTATGCTAACTGATATTTATAGACAATGTTTTTTTAAACCTCTTAGGGATTCAGTTAACACACTAACTATCTGCACATTTTTCTAGAGAGTGTATATCTTTACTGCACAGTTAATTCTAGCTCTTGCTTATCCATTACACATTTGTTCATTCTAACAAATAATCTCTAAGCAGGATTTAGAGGTGCTTTAAATCTCCAGTTTACCAAAATTAAGATCTATGTTTTGAAGTAGGATCCACTAAGACTCAGATCAGTATGTAGCAGAGAAGATAACTTGTGTGCTGAATATTCCCCATTTCCTTTTTCAACATTGTCTGTCAAGTACAACAAACATCTCTCATAGAAAAATGCGAAAGAGTCCTAGACCTTCCCAGGAAAAAGACCCACAGCTGCCGTACCTTCCCAGACAAGGAAAGAACCAGTAGTTCACATTTACACAAGAAACCAAACAGATGAGGAGAAGGCTGAGTCTCTCAGCAACTTTTTTGCCTCAGCCTTCACTGGCAATCACTCTCCTCATGGCCCTCAAGCTGATGACCTACAAGATGGAGAACAGGGAGACAATGTCCCTCCCACCATAAGCAAGGACAAAGTTTGTGACCATCTGAGGAACCTGAACATACACAAGTCCACGGGACCTGATGAGATGCATCCCAGAGTCCTGAAGGAACTGGTGGATGTGGTTGCCAAGCCACTCTCCATGATATTTGAAAAGTCATGGCAGTCAGGTGAAGTCCCTGGTGACTGGAGGAAAGGCAACAGTGGAGTCATTTTTAAAAAGGATAGAAAGGAGGACCCTGGGAACTACTGACCTGTCAGCCTCCGCTCCGTGCCTGGGAAGATCATGGAACAGATCCTCCCAGAAGACATGCTAAGGCACACGGAGGGCAGGGAATTGATTCAGGACAACCAGCATGGCTTTTCTAGGGGCAAATTGTGCCTGACTGACTTAGTGGCTTTTTGCAATGAAGTGATTACAGCAGTGGACATGGGAAGACCAATGGATGTCATCCATCTGGAGATCTTCAAGGCCTTTGACATGGTCCCCCACAACATCCTTCTCTCTAAGTAAGAGATAAGGGTTAGATGGGTGGACTGTTCAGTGGATAAGGAATTGGCTGGATGGTTGCATCCAGAGGGTAGTGGTCAATGGCTTGATGTTCAGACGGCAAACGGTGACAAGTGGTCTCCCTCAGGGGTCTGTGCTTGGATCAGCACTGCTTAATATCTTCATTAATGATATTGACAGCAAGTTTGCTGACAACACCAAGCTGGGTGGTGCAGTTGATATACCAGAGGGACAGGATGCCATCCAGAGGGATCTGGAGAAGCTGGAGAAGTGGGCCCGGGTGAACCTCATGAGTTTCAACAAGACCAGGTGAAGAGTCCTGGGCTGGGGCAACCAGAAATACCAATACAGGATGGGTGATTCTATGTAGACTTTGGAGACTGCAAGTATGTTGAAAAAACAATCCTAATGAACCAAATTTTTCCTTTATTGTAACTTAGTTGTGACACATATTTATTCATGTCGCCGGTGGTCAGACCAAGGGAAACCTATGAGGCTAGATCTTGCTTCCCGTCTGTGTTTGTATTTGTGTTCTCTGTGCAGCGTTCCTGGCTTCAGAGTCAGCTGGATCCCATTTCACCTATGTGCATAGATTTATGAGCAGATAGGAGCCTCTGTAAGGATCGACCCAAGTGGTTCTGTGCTTTCATCCAGAACACATCCAGCATATTGATGAACATCCAAGAAGTCAGAGTGGCTCTTGGGTATAAAAATGAAGTGTTAGCCTTAGAGAAGAACTGATGCATTACAGACATTGTGGAACATTCCCCTTCTGGAACCTCCACAGAATACAGCAATTATTTAGTCCTGAACTATTCAATCATAGACAACTATCAGTAAATATTTGATATATTCGATCATCTATATGGTTCACCAAGTCCTTCTCATGTATTATGAATACTGCATGAGAACATAAACAGGTATTTACAGAGTCATTATGAATAGGCAAGAAAAAACAAGCTGAGGCAGTAATGTTCCTTGCCTTACAGGGAAGCAGTATTGTACATGCTCCTTGTAGGCATATTCTGTAAGAAAGTTCAGACTTAATAGAGAGACAAGTCAGAAGTGTTGCTAGAAGCAACTCTGCGAAACAACAAGTTGCACGATTCCACTTCTGAGACACAATTCCTTCTTGTTTCTTCTGGCACTTAAGACATGGATTTACTACTAGTATATGATACCAAGTAATTGATTCCCCTGACACAAAGGTGGTGATCCAACAAATGAATGTTGATTTCCAAAATAAAAGTTTAGCCCAATTCTTACATGTTCTCTGGCTACGTCTCTGGCTAACAGAATAATAGAATGGTTAAGGTTGGAAGGAACCTTAATGATCACCAGGTTAAGACCTCCCAGCTATGAGCAGGGACACTGCACATAGACCAGGCTGCACAAGACCTCATACAACCTGTCATTAAATACCTCCAGGGAGGAGGCTTCCACAACCTCCCTGGACAACCTCTTCCAGCACCTTACTACCCTCATGCTGAAAAATTTCTTCCTAATGTCTGAACTAAACCTACCCTTGTTCTGTTTTAAACCATTACCCCTTATCCTATCCCTACACTCTCTGGTGAAAACCCCCTCCCCAGCTTTCTTGTAAGCCTCTTTTAAGTACTGGAAGGCAGCTATGAGGTCTCCCCAAAGCCTTTTTTTCTCCAGGATGAATAGTCTCAACTCTCTCTGCCTGTTTTCATAGTAGAAGTGCTCCATCTCTTTGATCCTCTTTGTGGCCCTTCTCTGGACCCTCTCCAAGAGCTCTCTGTCTTTCCCATGAGGAGGGCTCCAGAGCTGTACACAGTGTTGCAGGGGGGGTCTCACCAGAGCAGAGTAGAGGGGCAGAATCACCTCCCTGACCCTGCTGGCCACACTTCTTTTGATGCAGCCCAGGATGTGTTTGGCTTTCTGGGTTTCTTTTGAACTCAGCATCCCTCATCAGCCCTTCCTTGTTGATGAGAACAAGGTCCAGCACAGCACCTCTCCTTGTTGCAGCCTCAATTACTTGGAAAAGAAAATTGTCATCCATGCACTCTAGGAACCTGCTGGATAGTTTGTGCTTTACAAAATTGTCTCACTCATGAGTACTATGACTTGCGTAAGCGAAGGTTCTTCTGTCTGTTTGTAGAGTGCCTTGTCTATACTGCCCTCCTGGTCAGGTGACCTGTAGCAGACCCCACTGCAATGTCACCTGTGCCTGCCTTCCCTTTAATCTTAACCCATAAACTCTCATTTGTCTCATCATCCATCTCTATTCACTCCAGCCATCTCCAAGGAGAGCTCTATTCACTCCAGCTGGTCTTAGACATAGAGGGCAACACTCCCACCTCATCTTCCCTGCCTGTCCTTCCTAAAGAGTTTATAACCCTCCATTCTGACGTTCCAGTCATAGAAGCCACCCCATCAGGTCTCTGTGACACCAATAAGATCATAGGCCTGAAGACATGCACGCCATCTCTCAATTCTCTTGTTTATTCTCCATGCTGCATGCATTTGCAGAGTCGTTTAAGCTGGGCCTCCACTGAAGATAACTGACTAGGTGGAGGGGCTGAGATTACATTATGGTGCACTCTGGGTGCTCCCCTGCTAACCTTCACCCCTTCTATAGATAGGGTCTAGGAATCTATTACTGGTGCCAGCATCACACTGAAATTGATCCATGTGGGATGAATGGAGGTTCCCTCCCCGCAACCACATCAATTTAAAGCCCTTTTCACTAGTTTGGCTAGCCTATGTCTGCAGATGCTCTTCCCCTTTTCTGACAGGTGGATCCCATCAGTCCCCAGCAGACAAGGTTTGTCAAAGCTAGTGCCATGATCCAGACAGCTAATAGACAAATATACAGAATTAGCTCTGTTATAAATAGAGCAAATCAACAAGTTTGCTTCCTTTTTCATTTATAACTATTCACATTTGTGTGGTGGTGGTTTGTAACAATGAACAAGTGAGGACACAGTTTTGAAAACTGTTACTGTTTTATCATTTTATCATTAATATCATATCAACTTTCTGTCTTATCTCCACATGAAATCCAACAGGATGTATTAAATTATTAGGACAGAAAAATACTGCATGAAAGATTTGAAACTGGAATGAAGCAAAGTGACATGGGAGCAAAAGGAAATTTACAGTTACAGATTCAGGGCCTGCTCTCACCATTTGTACAATAAAATCACACTGACTTCATGAGGTGCACGAAGTTCAGCTGTCAATGGAACAGTGATGGGAGAATCAAAAAAACTAAGTAACAAACAAGAAATATTACAAATCTCAGTGTGCAAGCCAGCATGAAGGAAAACAGAAGAAAATATACTACTACAGTCAAATGTTTAAAAATGCTTTTATTGAAAACTATCAACAATAAATCAGCAAGATCTGATAATTAACTATATACACATGACAATTATTCACCTTCCCTCTCCTCTCCCATCCCTAGGCAGAGGGATGCTAGAGGGTGCATCCCTGCTACTTTCTCAAGTGAAGAGCAAATATCCGCTCCTCACTGTTCCATCTCTTTCTTCATAAACAGCCTGTGGCAGCATCCATTCAGGTGAACTATTTCACCATGTCTCCATGATCCCAATGAGATCCTAGCCCCACAAATGCATGTAGAACTCTAATTTCTCCTATTTTGTTCCATGTGCTGCATACATTAATGGTTTACAGGTCCTTCGGAGGGACACCCAGTTTTGATGATTTTTCCAAAAATGGATGTGAACTTGCTACATACTACTCATCTGTCTGCGCCTGTTTTTTTTATGTCGTTATACTTGAGGTATACACTTCAAACCTGTTTGATTGTAAGGCTTCTCTTGTCCACAACTTCCTGCATGCTTTTCTTGTGAATTCTGACAACCACTGTCTCAATGGATTTTAAGTCACCACCCCTCACTGTTGTTTCTAGTCTAAGCCTTCCCTTAGCATGTTGAATGGCCTGTTTGCAAAGGTACTTTTGTCTCACATGGTCAGTGGATTCCATAAACTCCTAGAAGTTTTTGAAACGTAGAGAAAGTCCTATAGCTGCAAATGCCACCTTTCTATTGTTGACACCAGCTGCTTAACAATTTATTCATCTATGGGACTGACTCCTTCAGGCCTTCTTTTTCACCAGCAGGACACAAGAGACACCACCTGGTGGCAAAGCATTGGCTTGATATGCTCCTGGTCTCCCCTGGCCATATCTGTGGTGACCCTGTGGAAAAGCAGCTGAGTGTAATAGTCTGAGGGTCAGATTACTACCAGCCTCAGACAATAGCCTATCCATGGTATTCAGGACCTAAGCCCCCGGCAAACAGCAAAACTTGCCAGGTGACAACTTAGGCTGACAGAGGTCCCATTCTCCTTGTATCAGGGAACTTCCTGACAGTGTTTCTTACCCCATCTTGCCCACACTGCCGCAGGACTTGCATGCAGCCAGTTTGGAGGCTTCATTGGATGGAGCTTCCTGACTTTGCCTGCTGCCAGGGCTCAGAGCCTGCTCTGCAGATCACAGATGCAAGCAGAGCAGGAACTATTGTCTTGGTGCTGGAGCTCACAAGCATCTAGGCTTCACCAGGCTCAGCATCTTCATATCCAGTCTGACAAGCTGAGCTCCTTGGTACAGTGGGGGTTCCTGTAGCTGGAGTGTCTTGGATAGGGTCTGGTCCCCACCCTTTTCAACATCCCCCAATGATACAAAGTCTGCTCACCTCCTCCCACAGCTCCATTACCCAGTGGCACGGACCTTTCACCAAAGCATCAGTCCTGTAGGTGCCAGGACCATTTCCCCTGGCCTCAGCAAGAGGTCCCAAATATTGCTGCAATTCCTTTCTGCAGAGTCACCATCTCCCTCATGAACTTCAGCCTCTGATGTTACAGAAACAGGGACAGCATTTTGTTAGCCTGTTACAGTACTCATCCTTCAGGAATACCTCTGGCTGTAGACAGACATAGGAGACATTAACTCAACACAAGATTAAAGCTAATGAACTATTGTGGTACAATCAGAAAAAAAATACAATAATATGGTGGAAAATTTACTGCTTAACATGTATCTTGAGCCACATTTGTTTGTATTGTAAGTGGGATCATGCAAGTGAAAAGAAGAGGACAAAAAGAGCCTTTCCCCAGTTAAATCTGTGCAAAATATAAACTCTTGAAATAATCTGATGTTTTTCCTGTGGATTTTTTCCACAGGTGCTTAGGAGAGGAGGGATGATCTAACTGCACAGAGTGACTTCACATGAAGCAGAGAATTTACTTTTATGTTTTTTAATCCCATATATGTATCTGCTCAGTGTTATCTTCCAAGTCAATATGGGAGTGAAACACAGCTCCAAGATTTTTGATCTATTAGGGTTCTGTCCATTAGAGTTCCAGCCTGTCATGGCACAAAGCCCTACATCTGGGGCTGATGGAAAAGAGAGAATTAAACAGCCAACAAAGAATGAAACCCAGCAGAGTCTGGGGTTGGTTTTCTGGAGTCTGGCTGCTATTGTTTAGTTTCTTGGTTTGGGGTTCTTTTTTGATCTAGATGCAGAGTGATAAAGAACCCAACAATATAAAGTTCAAAAAATCTATTAGTTTTTCCAATGTCTTGAATCAAACTGATGAGTTTGTGTACATCTAGTTAGAACATTTATCGTGTGGAACTAGAAAGAGATCAAGAAGCCAGAAAAATCATGGCTTAGTTTGAGCCCGCAGTGGATAATTAGATTGATGCGCATTTTCTTTTATCCAAGTTGTATGTGAGTAAATAACTAATTTCATCTTTCTAGGCTCATTAAAATCAATATTATAAAACAAAATGAAGAAGCTGGTAACTGCATTTTCCAGAATATATCTAGAAGTCACACACTCACATAGATTTCTTAAATTCTTGCTCTTAGCAATACAACTGGGTATGGAGCTTAAAGTCCCAACAGGGCTGCCATGTGATATAGGGGACAAAATGTATTCTGAGAGCAGTATGCTAATAAGATGCCACTTTCCTGACTCTCTTTCCAGTCTTCTTTACAAAAGGGGAAAATCTCAGTACCTCTCTGAATAATGACAAATAATCTAAAGAACAAAACCACAACAGCTAAACCTGTGAAATAGATATGGGGTGCTGCTCTCCTGCAGTACTTAACTCTGTTTAAGTAGACATCACTGATGGTGCTCTAAGGACAAATATGTCATAATTATTGTTGTTGTCTGAGATGTTCATGTTTTACAAAAGAAATTAAGATGATGCTGTTAAAAGAAACAAAGCTCTTAACGCTATCTTCACTCTCTTCTGATTGGTTTAAATATTTTGGTTGGAGCTCCAGCCTGTAACCATTTCCTCCACCTTGCCTTTTTAACCCTTGTAGAATGTTGCGGTCAAACTAGCTTGTTACCATTGTTACTTTCTGGCTTGCGAGTGCAAAATGTCACTCCCTTGATAGTGCAGAAGGTGATGTCACCTCTGATGTATGTTGTTTCTGAGAATGTAATGTTTTACATTTTGCTTTACTGCATCTAGTATCTTAAAATTAGGAGTAGTACCTCCCCTGCCTTTGACATCAACATCTTCTTACATAAAATTAACAGAAAGACACAGTTAATCTAAATCAAAAAGGCTGGGCAAGTCTAAGTCTACCAGCTTGTGTAAATGAATCTGGCAGGGAGAAACTTGTGTAGAGTCTTGCATTTGGGGAAGAACTATCCCAGGCACCAGCACAGGTTGGGGGCTGACCTGCTAGGGAGCAATGTAGGAGAAAGGGACCTGGGGGTCCTGGTAGACAGGAGGATGACCATGAGCCAGCAATGTGCCCTTGAAGCCAAAAAGGCCAATGGCATCCTGGCATGTATTAGAAAGCGTGTGGTTAGTAGGTCAAGGGAGGTTCTCCTCCCCCTTTATTCTGCCTTGGTGAGGCTGCATCTGGAATATTGTGTCCAGTTCTGGGCCCCACAGTTCCAGAAGGACAGGGAACTGCTTGAAAGAGTCCAGTGCAGACCAAAAAGATGGGTAGTGGGGTGGAACACCTCCCTTATGAGGAAAGGTTGAGGGAGCTGGGTCTCTTTAGCTTGGAGAAGAGGAGACTGAGGGGCCACCTCATCAGTGTTTACAAATGTGTTAAGGGCAAGTGTCTGGAAGATGGAGCCAGGCTTTTTTCAGTGATGTCTAGTTATAGGACAAGGGACAATGAGGGCTAACTGGAACATAGGAGGTTCCACATAAACATTAGAAAAAACTTCTTTACTGTGAGAGTGACAGAGCCCTGGAACAGGCTGCCCAGAGAGGTTGTGGAGTCTCCTTTGCTGGAGACATTCAAAACCCACCTGGATGTGTTCCTGTGTGATGTACTCTAGGTGACCCTGCCTGGCAGGGGGGTTGGACTAGATGATCTTTCAAGGTCCCTTCCAACCCCTAAGATTCTGTGATTCTATGCACTTTCTAATGACTAATGATGGTAAAACAGAGAAGGCATATGTGGATGAACCACATTAAGTCAAGTGATAATTTATAGAAAGAAGACTATTTGATCACCTCTACTGCAGATTATTTTCCTGATTGTAATGGTCACATCAAGAATCACAGAATCACAAAATTGTCATGGTTGGAAAGGACCTCTGAGATCACTGAGTTCATCTGTCAGCATAGAAAAAGCTAAAAAAAACCATAAACAACCACATATACTCCACCAAAAAACACCTACCTAAAGCCTTACAACCTCAGACACTAAAGCATGCCCTGAAGTGCCACATCTACGCATTTCTTTAATACCTTCAAGGACGGTGACACAACCACCTCCCTGGCCAGGCTGTTCCAGTGCCTGACCACACTTTCAGTATAGAAATTCTTCCCAATACCTAATCTGAACCCTACTGCAACTTCAGGCTGTTTCCTCTGTTTCCCTCATTATTCATTTGGGAGAAGAGGCCAACACCCACCTAACTACAACCTCCTTTCAGGTAGTTCTAGAGGGTAATGAGGTCTCCCCTCAGCGTCTTCTTCTCCAAACTTTATATCCCCAGTTCAATCATCCACTCCTCATATGATTTGTTCTCTAGACCCTTCACCAGCTTGGTATCTCTCCCATGGACATGCTCCAGCACCTCAATCTCCTTATACTGAGGGGCACAGAACTGAACACAGTACTTGAGCTGTGGCCTCAGCAGTGCCAGGTACAGGGGCATTATCACTACCCCACTCCTGCTGGACACACTATTTTTGGTACAGGCCAGGGTGCCATTGGCATTCTTGGCCACCTGGGCACACTGCTGACTCACGTTCATCCAGCTGTAAACAAGCTGGGCAGATCTCCAGCCACTCTTTTCCAAGGCTGAAACACTGAATGGGGTTGTTGTGAGTTAAATGCAGGACCCAGAACTTGGTCTTTTTGAACCTCATACAACTGACCTTGGCCCATCCAGCCATCCTATTCAGGTCCCACTATTGAGCCTTCCTACACTTGAGCAGATCAAGACCTCCACCCAATTTGGTGTCATCTGCAAACTTACTGAGGGTGCAGTCAATCCACTCATCCAGATCATTAAGAAATACATTGAACAAGACTGACCCTAAAACTGAGCCCAGAGGGACACTACTGCTAACCAGCTGCTGACTAGATTTGATTCCATTTATCATAACTCTCTGGGCATGGCCATCCGGCCAGTTTTTTACGCCATGAAGAGTACACTTGCCTATGTCATGATTCACCATTTTGTCCAGGAGAATGCTGTGGGTGTCAGTGTCAAAGGCCTTACCAAGGTCCAGGCAGACAATGTCCACAGCCTTCCCCTCATCCAAAAGGTGGGTCACATGGTAATAGAAGAGATCTGGTTGGTCAAGCAAAACCTCCCTTTCATAAACCCATGCTGGCTAGCCCTGATCTCCTGGCTGCCCTGCACTTGCCATGTGAGCTCACTCAAGATGAACCTCTCCGTGATCTTTACCAGTCCTGAAGTCAGGCTGATGAGCCTATAGTTTTCTGGATCCTCCTTCCTGCCCTTCTTGCAGTTGGGCATCATATTATCCACCCTCAAGTCATCTGAAACCTCCCCTGTTAACCAGGGTTGATGGAGAGAGGTTTAGCTATCTTCCCTGACAGCTTCCTCAGTACTCTAGGGGGTATCTCATCCAGCTCCACAGACGTGTGAGTGTCTAGGTGCAGAATCAGATTGTTAACTACTCCCTCCTGGATTATGAGGGAATGTTCTGCTCTCCATCTTTATCTTCCAGCTCAGGAAGCTGAACACCCTAGGGGTAGCTGGTCTGATTATTAAAGACAGAGGCAAAAGAAGGCATTAAGCATCTCAGCCTTTTCCTCAGTCTTGGTTGCAATGTTCCCTCCCCACATCCAGTAAGGAAAGGAGATCCCCCCTGGCTATTTTTTTGTTGTTGATGCAATTATAAAAGGATCTTTTTGTTATTCCTTATATGAGTGGACAAGTTGAGCCCCAGCTGGGCTTTTGCCTTTCTAATTTTCTCTCTGTACAAACTAACAGGATCTCTGTTCTCCTCTTGAGTTGCCTGTCCCTTCTTCTAAAGGTGGTAATCCCTCCTTTTTTTTCTGAGTCCCAGCAAAACATCCCTGTTCAACCAGGCTGGCCGTCTTCCCCACCCTTTAATTTTACAGCACATGGGGACAGCTTGATCCTGGACCTTTAAGATTTCCTTCTTGAACAGCATCCAGCCTTCCTGGAACCCTTCTGCCTTTCAGGACTCTTTCCCAAAGGACTCTCAAACAGTGTCCAAGGTGGAAGTTTTGCTACCCCCTCTCCTTACATCACTAAGAACTGAGGCCTTAACCATTTTGATATTGCTAAGCCAAATATGGCCACCACATCTCTCACTAGTCCTTCTCTGTGAACAGGAGGTCTAGCAAAGCACCTTCCCTGCTAGGCTCACTTACCAGCTGTGTCAGGAAGTTATCTTCCACACACATGAGGAACCTCCTAGCCTGCTTGCTCTCTACTGTGCTGTATTTCCCGCAGACGTCCGGTAGGTCGAAGTCCCCCACCAGAACAAGGGCTGATAATTGCAGGACTTCAGGCAGCCACTTGTAGAATACTTCCTCTGCCTCCTTGTCCTCGTTGGGTGATCTATAACAGACTCCCTGCACAGTATCTGCCTTATTTGCCTTTCCCTTCATCCTTACCCGTAAACACTCAACTTTATCATCAGTGTAATCAAGCTGTATACAACCAAAACACACTCTAACATAGAGAGCCAGGCCACCACCTCTCTGTCTTTGCCTGTCCCTTCTGAAGAGCTTATATCCATACATTGCAGCATTCCAGTCATGACAGAAGTTTAGATTTACATGCTTACTACAGAGTTGGATGGCACCCCTTATACCCTTCAATTATGAGTGTAATGAGAATTAAAAATACAGATGGGCAAGGAGTAGATCTAGAGATCTAGGGAGCTATGTGCTAAGGATTATTTCTTCCGTATTAAATATTCCCAATTACTTTTCCCAGGTAATATAACAAAAAAAATAAAAATGTTTTCCCTACTTACACGAGGAAGTGGTCAAAAAATAAATCTTGAAAGATTTAGGATTTTAGGATTTTAGTTTTGTGTCTAAGCCAAACTATTGCATCCTAATATTTTACAATACTATGCCCAGAAGTTACCTGTTGTGTAATGAAAATGCAGAACTGATGAACTGTTTACTAAGCTAAAAAACATAGCAATTGCTTACACTAGTCTACCAAATCAAAGGATTAGACTCATAAAAACAAATGATAAATTATGAAAGAAAACATTTATGCAATATTTTTTTTACCAGTAAGGACCATCTATCTGAAAATGGATGAAAGTGAACAGAAATAAGTCTTTTGGTAATAGTTTTATTTTTCTTATGTATGTTTTTCTAAGTACCATTTAGTCAGTTTTCACACTACAAGTTCATCTGCAGTTGAACTACAAGTTTAACTGATTATGGATTTGTTTTCTTGTTTACTGATTATTTATTTCATATAGCAAATTTGGGGGGGTTGTTATGAAGCATAAACAATTTCAATGGAATTAAGTTTTGTTAAAAAAAATATTTCACCAATCATTGATTGTTTTCTAGCTTATGCAGGTTACAAATTGAATTTAGGCAAAATTGTGCCAATCTGCACAAAATAATTCTGAAAAAGAACACAAAATAATTACTTTCAATGATTATATGGTGGCGAATGTTTTATTTATTAATAATACTACTAGGTAATACTACACTGCTATTGCTTATCTGAACAAAAAAAACCCAAACAAACAAACAACCAAAAAAAACCCACATAAAAAAAAACCAAACAAAAAAAGGGTTAATTATTTGAAACTATTTAAAAGTAAAAGGTAAAAAAATAGTGTTAATCTAACATTTGATACCATCACTGGAACAGGAGCCTTTTCAATATCTTTTCCATATAACCTACCATTTTTGTGTATAGAATCATAGAATCATAGGGATTGGAAGGGATCTCTGAAAATCAACAAGTCCAACCCCACTTCTGCAGCAAGAACACCTAGGGGAGATCACACAGGAACACATCCAGTCGGGTCTTGAAAGTCTCCAGAGAAGGAGACTCCACAGCCTCTCTGGGCAGCTTGTCCCAATGCTCTGTCACTCTCACAGTAAAGAAGTTTTTCCTCATGTCGAGGTGGGACTTCCTGTGTTGTAGCTTGGTGTCATTTCCCCTCATCCTATCACAGGTCACCACTGAAAAGAGATTGACCCATCCTTGACATCCACCCTTCACATATTTAGATACATTAATAAGGTCCCCTCTTAGTCTTCTCAAGGAGAAGGTCTCTTAACTTTTCCTCATATGACAGAATTTCCAGAACTTTAATTATCCTTGTAGCCCTCAATTGGACTCTTTTTAGCATATCCCTGTCCTTCTAGAATTGGGGAATCCAGAACTGGACACAATACTCCAGATGAGGTCTTACAGGGGCAGAGCAGAGGGAAAGGAGAACCTCATTTCACCTGCCAGTCACACTGCTCTTCATATATCCCAGGATACCATTGGCCTTCTTGGCCACAAAGGCACATTGCTGCCCCATGGATAACTTGTTGTCTACCAGGACCCCACGTCCTTCTCCATGGGGCTGTTTTCTAGCAGGTCAACTCCTAATCTATATCAGGGCATGGTGCTTTTTTTTTTCCCCAGGTGCAGGACTATACACATATTCTTGTTGACCTCATTTGGCTCATCTTTGCCCAGCTCTGCAGTCTGTCTAGATCTCACTGAATGACTACACAGCCTTCAGGTGTATCAGCCAATCATACCAGCTTTATATCATCATCAGATTTCTTGAAGATACACTGTATCCCCTCATCCAGGTCATTGATGAATATGTTGAATAAGATTAGTCCCAGTACTGACCCCTGGGGAACACCACTAGTCACAGGAGTCCAAGTGGACTCTGCACCATTGATCACAAGCCTCTCGGCTCTATCGTTTAGCTAGTTCTTGATCTGCTCTTCTAACTCACACTTCCTGAGCTTTTCCACAAGGCTGTTATGGGGGACAGTGTCAAAAGCCTTGCTGAAGTCGTCGAGGACTACAACATCCACTGTTCTCCCTGCATCTACCCATTCAGTCACACCATCATAGGAGCTATCAGATTAGTCAAACATTATTTCCCCTTGGTGAATCTGTGCTGGCTACTCCTGATAACCTTCTTTCTTTGCATGTGTTTAGAGACAACCTCTAGGATAAACTGCTCCATCTTCTTTCCAGGGATGGAGGTGAGGCTGACATGTCTGTAGTTACTCGGGTCCTGTTGCTTGCCCTTCTTGAAAACTGGAGTGACATTAGTTTTCCTCCAGTCCTCAGACACTTCTCCCATTTTCCAGGACTTTTAAAAGGTATTGGAGAGTGGTCTAGTGATGAGTTCTGGCAACTCCCACAACACACATGGGTGCATCCTTTTATGGCTCATGGATTTGAAGATGTCTAGTTTCCTTAACTGATCTTTAATCCAATCTTCTTCAATCAAGGTAAAGTCTTCCTCACTCCTGACTTCTTCTGTGGTCTGGATGGTTTGGGAATCCTGAGGGTCAGCCTTAGTAGTAATGATTGAGGCAAAGAAGGAATTAAGTAATTTCACCTTCTCAATATCCTCTGTCACCAAGGCACCCGTTCAGCAATGGACCCACATTTCCACTGGTATTCCTGTTACCTCCAATTTACTTGAAGAAGCCTTTCTGGTTGTCCTTGACTTCCCTTGCCATTTTTAATCCTAAGGAGACCTTAGCTTTCCTTGTTGCGTCCCTACACCCTCTGATCACATTCTTGTATTCTTCCCAAATGGTCAACCCCTTTTTCCATGATCTCTAAGATTCTTTCTTTGACTTGAGTTTTTTCAGAAGTTTCCTGCTCAGCAATGAAGGTCTCCTGGCTCTATTACTTAATTTCTTACTCTTCTGGACACTTGGATCTTGAGCTTGGATGAGGTGGAGCTCTCTTGAGACCCCTTTCCTTCCAGTACCCTATCCCATTGGATTTCTCCAAGCAGTTCCTTGCAAAGGCCAAAGCTAGCTCTTCAGAAATCCAGCGATTTGGCCCCGCTAGATGCTCTATACCTGCTGCACATGATTCTGAATTCTACCATCTCGTGATCACTATAACCAAGGCTGCCCCCAACCTCAGTGTCTCTTTGTTTGTCAATAGGTCTAGTAGTTCACCTCTTCCTGTTGGTTCCACCACCACTTGAGGCATAAAGTTATCAGCGATGCACTGGAGAAATATCCTGGACTGTACCTGCCTGGCTGTGTGGTCTTCCCAGCAGGTATCAGGGTGATTGAAGTCTTCCATGAGAACAAAAGTCTGTGATTGTAAGGAAACTCTCAGTTGCCTGTAGAAGGCCTCATCAATATCCCATCCTGATCCATTGGCCTGTAATAAACTCCCACAACTGTGTCCCTCATATTAGCCTGCCCCTTGATCTTTATCCATAGGCTGCCAAGAGCTCAATACATTCCAGTTGCTCTCTCGCATAAAGAGAAATTTCACCACCTCACCTTGCTGGCCTTTATCTTCCCTAAAAGTACAAACCCATCCATGACAACATTCCAGTCATGTGAGCTACCCCACCATGTCTCAGTGATTGCAATGAGATCATAGCCATGTTACCAGACACAAATCTCTAGTGCTTCCTGTTTATTCCCCAACCTGCATGCATTAGTGTATAAGCATTTCAGAGAGGGAAAAATACTGGCATGCTGCCCCATTTGGGCTGAGCCACAACACCCACACACCTCTGTAGCAAGCCCAGTTATATCCCCATCCCCCTTTGAATCCAGTTTAAAGCTCTCTGGATGAATCCTGGTAACTCTTGTCCTATTATTGCCCCCACCTTCATTTCCCATGGGCCTGGTTTTATCCACTACCCCCTTCAAACTTAGCTTAAAGCCCTCGCAATGAGCCCCACTAACTCCTGGCCAAGAATCCTTTTTTCCCCTGTTGATAGTTCTACATAATTTTTTGCTAGCAGACCCGGTGCTGTGTAAGCATCTCTATGATCAAAAATCCCCAAGTTCATCCAATGCCACCAGCCTCTAAGTCATTCATGAATCAGCTGTGTTTTCCTAATTCTTTCATTTTTCCTGCCACTGAAGGAACTCGGAAAAGACAACCTCTGCTCCTGACCCTGCAAGCATTTGACCCAGTTCTCTGAAATCTCTTTTCATCACCTGAGGACTTGCCTTGGCAATTTCATCAGTGCTCACCTGCATGACCACTTGTGGGTAGTAATCAGAGGGCCACAACAGGCTTGGGGTTTCTTGGTAACATCGGTAACCCAGGCACCAGGGAGGCAGCAGACCTCCCTGTGAGATGGGTCTGGCTGGCACACAGGGTCCTTGGTTCCCTTCAAAAGAGAATCTCCCACAACAATGACCTTCATTTTGTTCTTAGCAGAGACAGTCCTAATGCATGGGGCAGACTGACTCAGCAACTCCCTGGGTGGACCTTTGTCAGTAAACTTAGTTACCTGGTTTTCCAGTTCCAGGGCCACATACCTGTTCTGTAAGGGAACCTGTGAAGGTGAAGGAAGCCAGGGAGATTTGCCTGCTGTCCTGAGCAGAGACCTGCTTCCAGTTCCTCTCTTCTCTCAGGTCCCCTACCTCTGCCTGGTGACAAGAGCAGAGGATCCTCTACTCCTCATGGAGCCTCCATCTTCACGCTTGTCTCAAGAACAGTAAGGTGTTACTCCACCAATCTATCTTTTTTTCACACTCCTGGATACTCCTTAATTTTTCCACCTTCTCTTCCAGCTCAGCCACTAGGTTGAGTAAATAATTCATCTGGTCACAGCACACACAGGTGTTCTCTCTGACATCCTCCAATATGAGTGACAGACTCAGGCATTATCTGCAGCCAGAGACCTGGACAACCATGTCTTTGAGAGGAACCTCTGCCTGGGCTGCCACTGTCCTCCTGGCAATGTTTTTTGCCTGAATAGATACCATGGCTAGGTCCCCTTCTGGAGAGCAATGACCACCAGCTGAGTTCTTATCCTGAGTCAAGAAGGGGCCTAGGGTCTGCTCCACATGCCCTGCCTGCACGAACTGCCCCACAAACTACCATGCCATGCCCTTCTACCATGCCACACCCTCTTTGCCTGCTGCTCTTCATAGTGCTCCTGGTCACCAGCACTCCATAGGGGCTGCTCTCATACGTGAGGGGGTTAAGCTGCCATCCCTTTGTCTCCACCCATGGTAAGTCAGAGCTGCAGCTCATAGGAAGCTCACTCCTTACTCTCCAGGGAAGGAGGGGCTGGTACTCCCTCTCTCTCTCTGTCTCTAGGCTTCTCTTTCTCTGTTTTGCTGAAGTTTTCATTGTGGTCTAACTGCAAGGGGTCCACCAGCATGATCCTCCACTTTGATGTCCTTCGCTTCAGTGGCTTCACCCAAATGCTGTATAGGACAAATTCTTTATGACCATTCACAGAATCACAGAATCAAAGAATATTAGGGCTTGGAAGGGACCTCTGAAGACCATAGAATCGAACACCCTTGCCAGAGCAAAAAAACCCCACAACTAGGACAGATCACTCAGAAAGACATCCAGGCAGGTCTTGAAAGTCTCCAGAGAAGGAGACTCCACAGCCTTTCTGAGGAGCCTGTTCCAGTGCCCCTCATCCTTTCATAGAGCACAAGTGAAAAGAGCTTGTCTCTGCTTTCTTGATGCCCAGCCCTCATGTATTTATAGATGTTACCTAGATCCCACTCAGTCTTCTCCTTCTCTAGACTGAAAAGTCCCAGGTCTCTCAGTCTTTCATCATAAGGGAGGTGTTCCGGTCCCTTAATCATCCTTGTAACTCTCTATTGGACTCTCTCAAGTAGATCCATGTCCCTCTTGAACTGGGGATCCCAGAACTGCACATAATATTCCAGATGTGGTCTCACTAGGGTGAGTAGGGGGTGAGGACAACCTCCCTCGATCTGCTGGACACACTCCTCTGAATATACCCCAGGATACCATTGGCCTTCTTGGCCACAAAGGCACATTGCTGCCCCATGGATAACTTGCCTACCAAGGACTCCAAGGTCCTTCTCCATAGGGCTGCTCTCTAGCAGATCACCTCCTAGCCTGTACTGCTGCATTTTGTTGTTCTTTCCCAGGTAGAGGACTCTGCATTTCCTCTTGTTGAATCTTGTAAAGTTAATCCTTGCCCAGCTCTCCGGTCTGTCTAAATCTTGCTGAATGGCCACACAGCCTTCAGGTGAATCAGCCAGTCCTCCCAGTTTTGTGTCATCAGCAAACTTGCTGAGAAAACACTCTGTCCCATCATCAAGGTCATTGATAGAGATGTTGAACAGGACTGGGCCCAGCACTGATCCCTGGGGAACTCCACTAGTTACAGGTCTCCATCTGAACTCTGCACCACTGATCATCACTCTTTGGGCTCTATTGTGTAGCCAGTTCTTAATCCATCTCACTAACCATTCTTTTATCCCATGTATCTAGAGCTCACTTGCGAGGATGTTATGGGAGACTGTCAAAAGCCTTGCTAAGGTCAAGGTAGACTACATGCACTGGTCTCCCTGCATCTATCTGTTTAGTCACAGCATCTTAGAAGGTTATCAGATTAGTCAAGCATTATTTCCCCTTGGTAAATCCATGCTGGCCGCTCCAGATAACCTTCTCTTGTATGTGATTCAAGATTACCTCCAAAATGAGCCACTCCATCATTTTTCCAGGAACGGAGGTGAGGCTGACTGGTCTGTAATTTCCTGGATCATCCTTTGTGCTCTTTTTAAGACTGGAGTGACACTGGCTTTCCTCCAGTACTCAGGCACCTCTCTTGTTTGCAGTGATCTTTCAAAAAAGATGGAGAGTGGTAGGGCAATAACATCAGCCAGCTCTCTCAACAGTCTTGGGTGAATCCCATCAGAGCCCATGGACTTGTGTATATTCAACTTGCATAAATGATTGCTGACCCACTGTTCATTGACTAGGGAAGAGTATTCCCTCTTCCAGGCTTTCTCTCCTATACCCAGGGTCTGAAACTCATAAGGGTTGGTCTTAGTGAAGACTGAAGCAAAGAAGGTATTCAGCAACTCTGCCTTCTCTGCATCCTCTGTTACCAGGGCTCACACCTCATTCAGCTATGGGCTCACATTTTCCTTATACTTCACTTTATTACTGATACATTTAAAGAAGCTCTAGGAAGGCTTTGGTCTTTCTTGTTGCCTTCCTACATACCCTAACGATGTTCCTAGAGTTCTCCCAAGAGACAAGTGTCTGCTTCCACAAACTGTACATTTCTGTCTTCCATGAGATTTTCTTAAGAAAACCCTTGCTTATCCGTGCAGGTCATTTACCCCCTGTGCCTGATTTTCTACTGGAAGGAATGCACCTATCTTGGGCAGTTTTGATGGTGGCACCAGCCCCTGAGACATGCATTGATTGGCTGTGTTTTCCATCCTCTTACAGTATTTATTCCTACCACTTCAGGGAGTGATGAAAACAGCATCTGCACACCTGAGCCTTCAGCGAGTTGTCCCAGTGTCTTGAAGTCCTTTTTAATAGCCTTTGAACTTGCTGTGCAATCTTGTCGTTACCAACCTGGATGACTAGCAAAGGGTAATAATCAGAGAGCTGCAGCAGAGCAGTTAGTTTCCTTTTAATATCTCTAACCCTAGTCCCAGGGAGGCAGCAGAGTTCCCTGTGGGATGAATCTGGTCAACAAACAGGCCCTTCTGTTCCCCTCAGAAGAGAGTCACCCACCACAATTACTCTCATTTTCTTTTTAGTGGAAGAAGTCCTAAAGCATGGGGGTGAGTGACTCACTAAATGAATCTTCCTCTCCATCTTCATTTGTTAGGCCCTGAAGTTCCAAAGCCCTATACCTATTTTTTCAAGGGCAACTGAGAGGGCAGGGGGGCCATGAGGTTTTTCGCTTGCCTCTCCAAGGAGGAACCTCTCTCTATCCTCCCTCCTCCATGGGTTTCCCCCTTCTGTCTGATGACAGGAGGGGAGGGGATCCATCAGTTCTTCCAGAGACTCTTCATTCTGCCCTTGACTCAGTGTGTGGCTCCACCAATATATGTAGTTTTCACATTCTCGGATCTTTCTCAACCTTTCTACCTCTTCCCCCAGTTCAAGCACCCGCCTTAGTATATAATTTATCTGCTCACACCGCACACCAGCAGTGTCACTGGCTCCCTCCAACACAAGGGTCAGGCTTAGGCATTCACTGCAGCCAGAGACCTGCAGCTCGAGCCTCCCTCTGTGAAGGCCACTGCCACTCTCCACTCCATGCTTCTTCAAGTTACTTTGCAAGAGTTTAGGCTGCTTGTAGGAATGCCACTTGGAAAAGCCAGAGATGTATGCCAAGGAACAAATATTTGTGTCAAAGAGCTAAAAATAAAATCTTGGCATAGTTATTGAATGAACATTTTGTGGTTCCAGTGGTTCCTCCAGACTGGCAAGCAAACACTGTTAAGAATGTTATACTAATTGTGTATACCCTCCAGTGTTACTGGAAAAAGTACTCATGTCTGCATAAGAAATTTCAGAAAAACAAAAATTTATCTATTGATGGATAAAACACATACAGCTACAAATCTCTTAAGCATTTTTTAACCTCCCCTCATCTTAATGGCTTTAGCATATTAGGTTTCCCAGATTACTTTTTCTTTCCATATTTTTTATCATTTCCCCTTGGTTATTACCTTATCACTATAGCTCACTTAATTTTGGTGCATGTCATTTAGAGACAGAATACAGAAAAAAAGTACAGTGGTACAAATAATCTGCATTTAGGCATTCTTCAGTACATTTGCAATTAAAAAGCTCTCTAGATAATTGTGATGACTGACCATACCACAAGGAAAAGAAATCTGTTCACAAGGGTGAACTGAAAACTGTTCAATTGTCAGTCCCAGAGAGCTCTGATCAATGGAACAAAGAGTAGTTGGCCATTAGTGGTGGATCTGTCAATATTAGATCTAATATTATTCAACATATTCATTAATGATTTTTGTGATGGGGCATGCTGTACCCTCAGAAGGTTTGCAGGTTATACAAAACTGAGAGGAGTGCTTGATATGCTAGAGAATTGTTCTGTCATTCCAAGGGACATCAACAGACCAGAAAAATGTGCTGTCAGGAACTTCATTAAGTTGAAGGGGAAGTGCAAAGATCTGGACCAGGTGAGAAATAAGCTCATGCACCAGTACATGTTGCTGGCTGACCAGGTGGAAAGCAGCCTGGCAGAAAAGGCCCAGGGAGGTGGTCCCTATGTTGAACATGAGCCAGCAATGTACCCCTGTGTCAAAGAAAGCCAGTAGTGTTCTTGGCTATATCAGAAAAACTATTGCCAGATTGTCAAAGGAAATGATCCCTCCCCTTTATTGACCACTGGCAAAAGTGCTGGAGTACTGAAGTACTGTGTCCTGTTCTGCATTCTCCAGTACAAAAGCTATACAGAGCTATTAGAAAGAGATCAGCAAAGGACCACTAAGATGAATAAAGGATTGAAGTATCTCACATATGAGGAAAGTCTGAGAAACTATTTAGGCTGGAGATAGCTCAGAGGGAATCTCATCAGTGTGTAGAAATATCTGAAGGGAGGGAGCAAGGAAGACAGAACCAGTCTGTTTTTGTTGGTGACAGGATGAGAAACAATAGGCACAGGATGAAACACAGGAGGTGTGGCATTCAGGATGTATAGTGCTTGTCTCAAACAATCCAAGAGATATGTGATTTTTTGTTACAATTGTATACCTTTCCTTAATAATAAATCACCACAATTTTTAATTTTCTAACTTCACCCTTTGGGTGTTTTATACTTTGATTGGCAAACACTTAAAGTCCATGGTCTGTTGCCTGGGCTGCTTAAAAATAAGAAAAGGGTCCAGGGACAAAACACCCTCAGGGAAACTATTGATCTAAAGGTCAAAGTGAAAGACCATTTTAGTATTACAACTTGAATACATGAGTTAATTCAAATTATGACATCTTAGTCTCATGTGGAAGAGTATAAATCAAAAAGAAACAACAGAACATTAATTCGTTCTTTTGATCTGGTTGATGGTGGTATGAAGAATTAAAGTACAGTGTAATGTTTTCTTTTTTTTTCTGTAGCCTCTTGGAATCTGATTAGCAGCAAGATAAGCCTAACATGGAACAGATATCAACAGCTGTTCTTGTCACTGTTATACTTGTTCCATTTTTGCTCTTCTCTGGTTTGTTTTTTGTTTGTTTGTTTATTTGTGTTTAGGTTATTGGGTTGTTTTTGGTTTTGTTTTCAGCTACAATAATTTGTCATGTCTTGTCTAAAATTACACTTTAACATACTTGGAGAAAGGACACACTCCTGTTTTCAAGATTTGTCACACCATGGGTGCCTAATACAGATTATGGCCTGTAGATATTGTCAAATCATAAGCATCTACTAAAAGTACAGCAAGAAGTTGTTTATCACAACTAGATCAAGTCAAAAGTGATGACCCCTAGTGCAGTTTCATGCATGGCAACTTACTTTCCTTTCAAAGAGATGGTAGATACCAGCAATAAAGATACAATCTTGTAGCTAGAGTTGATAGTAGGGCTGGATCTGTTCTACGGATGCATACCTTTACCCTTCAGTTGTTAAGACTACCCTAGTGAAGAAAAGTCAAATCAGTCTGATGGCAACTATCAAGCACATTAAACACACATTTATATATAGAAGGCCACAGAAATTTTAATCTTTTACTTTCAAGGAATTAAACTAGATTTTCTTTTCAGTTTTTTCAACCTGATGATCTGTTTTCATAAAAATATTTAGTACTTGATTTCCATCTTATTTCGTCTTCTGTCAGTGGATGTGGTTTATGAATGTCTTTTAGACACATCTAATGCTGTAGTGAGAGAGATTTCTTCAGATTTCAATAGCTACAGTCCCTCCCACTCCTAGTAATTTTGCTCTTCAGCAACTGTATACCCTGCTTCTAGTTCTTTCAGTGTATGCCTGCTTTAAAATGATGGTAGGCTGCCCACCTGCTCTGTAACAGTTCATTAACTTGATTGACAGGCTTTGTTCTAACTGACTTTCCTACCACAACATCATTCTCCCTCCTTCACATGACTGTGCCTGTGTCTTGTAAATAGCAGAATTCTTGTTGATTCTGCAGTTTTCACTGAGATGTAGTACAGCTACCCACACCATTACAGATTTAGCAAGGTAAATAGAAGCCTAACTGTGAAATGATTGAAACCGATATTTGATTAAAAACCCTAATGTAATATTAACAAGCTTCTTTATAAATGTCATGAAAGTAAGATTTATATAGAGATAGCTGAAAGATTAATTTATTTTATGAGTATCTCAACAATCTTCCATTCTATTCCTAAGAGAGAAAAAGGAATGTGTAACAATAGTCTCCCCAGAATATACACAGAAAGAACGACACCTCCAATTATCTGACCAAGAGTATTATACTAAACAAAAACAATTTTTGTAGTTAAAACTATGTGTTGATTCTTAGATTAAGTCAAACAGCAAAGAAAAAAAAATCTGTTAAAGCACTGCAGAATATTGTAGCAACACATGAAATTTGACTGTGCACTTAAGGACATCCATCCTTACATTAATTTAATTTGTACAGAAATTAGTTAATAGAGAAGATAGTGAGGTAATAATCCTGAGTAAATTACAAAGAAATGTGTAGCCTTGGGTACTGCTCTAAATAAACCAGGCATTTTAATAATTGTTCCTGAGGCATTCTACCTCTTAAACATGATCTTTTTAACCACTCTCATTTTCTTATCGCTCTAAGTATGCAGAATTCTAGTAGGTACTGTTTAAAATACTTACATTTCTGTGTTTTTTGTGGTATTCTGTAAGTATAGCGCTGAGTATTTTATTCAGCAAAAAGCTTGCAGTCTCCTATGGGAACTTCAGTGGAAAGGCCTTAAAAAGTCAGGAGTCAGGAATTTATTTAAGGTATTAGGTGAGGACTTAACCTAAGTAGAGAATTTTGTTTATTCCTTTGTTTTGTTGTTGTTGGGTCTTTTTATGGTTTTTAATGTTTTTGTCTCAGCTTTTCATTCAGTTTGGCTTCTTTATCATCTTGCTAGTTTGTCAGAGCTTTTTTTCTTATCAAGTAAATTGATTGGTTAAGCATATGTTTTACAAATATGTATTTACTTTTATTTCTCTATTCTATTCAGCTGGTACCTACTCTGAAAAGCACATTTCATAGAATGGGTGGAGTTGGAAGGGACCTTAAAGATCATCAAGATCCAGCCCCCTGCATGGGCAGGGAGACCTCCCTATAGATCAGGTTGCTCTTGAATACTTGCAGGGATGGGGCTTCCACAACTTCTCTGTGCAACTTGTTTCAGTGTCTTACCATCCTCATAGTGAAGAATTTCCTCCTAGTGTCTAATCTAAATCTTCCTTGATATTTTATCATTCAAAAAATGTGCAAAGCCTTAAACTAGTAAAAATTAGTATATTAGACATATATTGGAACACAAAATACATGTAGTGCTTCAAATCAATTACAGAAGTTAATTCAGCCAGTTACACTTTTTCATCAGTAAATATGTTGCAGATAAACACAGTATATGATACTGGCCTTGGCAAGATTAGATATGCAATTTCATTTATAAGGAAGTCTTTGTTTTTACTTTGGTGTGCTCTCTTTTAGTTTGTTTTCATTCTTAAGCACATAGGAATGGATGACAAAAAATATCCTTTTGATAGTTTCATATTGTATTAATTTTTCCTTATTATCCATGTCTATTGATTCTACATGTTGAAAGTACAGATGCATCTAATTACCATTCCAGGATTACCTTCAAAATTTTGGGTCAAGTGAAGGTTCCTGAGTTACTTTTTATTAACATAGTAATCACTATGTGCTAATATATCTAATACTTAAATACTGAAGGTAACAAATTTTTTTCAGATAAATTCTACATCTACTATACTTTGGTTATCTCCAACCACAGCATTCAATATAAACTAATTTTCAGTTTGACATACCTCAGAACCCAGTCTGGGTAGCATCTATGGTATAACTGACCTACTGGAAAAAATACCTGAAAAAGCCTTGATGAACCCTCTAACTTTCAGAAGGTGTTCTATCTGCAAGGCTGTAAATCCCTTGATTTCCCACCAGCTTGCTGTAATCACCATTCTTACACCACTGTGGCACACACATTCATCAGCACCAGTTAGAAGAAACTGTTTTCTTTTCAATGAATTACATATTCACTAAACCAGAAAGACCAAGATTCTGCTATTAAAAGTTCTGTGGAATAAATGGGGATAGAGACCAAGGGACCATTCCCTATTTGAATAAATCTTTACTTTTTACTGGAGTGGGATCTGAAACATGAATATATGTTTAATTTAATGATTTATGTATGAGCTTGTCCACATCTTTAGTTCGAACTTCCTAGGAGTGCTGTAAAGTCATTACAGGCATAACATACAGGAGGGATTTATATGCAGTTTCTAAAATAAATGTAATAATTTATATAAATCTTGATTTTCCTTAAACTAAATAAAATGCTCTTGATCTCTCAGTTCACAATAATTCTCCACTACTGGAATTGACAGGAGCAAAATAAGTACTAAAAAAGCAAAAAAAATCCTTCAAAGCAAAGTGGTCAGGCACACTACTTTCTGTAACCAACAGTATTGAAGAAAATATCAAATCTAGCCACCTTAGACTTTTTAGTCCAAACAAACATTGCTGGATATATCAGTGAATAGCCTTAGGTTTAAATTGAGAACAGAATTTGCACTCATGGTCCCAGAATCACAGCCTGAAATAATGACATAGCACCAGCCGTAATGGCTAGACCTTTTTTTCCAATAGAGATCCATCCCTAATGGTTAAGAACAATAATAGACAATAGAAAAGATAGTTAACAGTGCCTGAATCACTTTGCTTTCTGTTGGTAGCATAAACTCCGTTGCATGTAGCGTAAGGAGTACTGGAGTACTTCAAGGAAGTTTTGGTGTCTCTCAGATACTTTTTTCTTCCGCTTCCATTAATTACAGGTTTTCTGGGGTCATTAGGAGTACTGGGTATTTTCCATTTCAAAGGGTCTGTTAGAGACATATAGTGTCTCTGACTCCTTATCCTCCTAGTCCTCAAATCTCCAACAAGGCAACTCAATCTTCTTTTCCATCCCTCACACTAACTTCTCCTAAACCATATTGAATATTATAGACTGAACAATTAAAACTAAAGTCAAAGGATGACTATCTGGGAGCAAGTAACAACAACATTTGTCATTATAACCTGTGCAATGAAAACAGCCTAACTATTGACCACTGTTCCAGGAACCACGTTTGACAGCTGGTGGCATCCTTGCCTCCTGATTTCAGCATCCTCTAAGAGACAACTATCTGTTCTCCTTGTTTGAAACATAATATTTGATCTTCACACATACGTCCCACATGAATCCATTCTAAAAGAACACTGCTTAAAGCTGAGATGTTACCAAGTGCCAAATATTTCTGTGGCTGTCTTTTCTTTTAAAGTAGGGTATCTCTCGGACAATTTAGTAAATAACTCTAGAAAGAGCAAGGGGGGAAGAGAAGTTTAGAAAGGCAGAATAAAGTAAAAAAAAAAAAAGAAAAAAAAGAAAAAAATATATGTTATCCTCAATTAAGACATAATCTAAATAGAATCCTTACTGTGAGTATTCTGCTTTTTTTTTTTTTGCCTAAATGGTTTACAAAACCCAAGTGAATTGAAACCTTATAATTAAATACATCTAGAGTAGCCAAAGGCAAGGAAAAAATAGAGTTAGGCAATCCCTTATGTCTTGACTATTTTATAAGCATAAATGCTGGGTATTAACTTTGTATATGTCTTAAAAGCTATATGGGGAACTAATATTTAATCAGCCTATGTATTAAATATTAAAACTGAATCTGATATCACATAATATGCTCTAACCAACTCCAAAAACCCAATCTAACAGAAATAGGATCCTCATTTAAAATATATATTGAAAGAGATATCTGAATCAAACAAAATTTGTACAATTTTTATTAGACATCGTGCAGGTATAAAGAATGTGGGAAGGCTGGAACTCATGACTTAATAATCCAGATAAAACCATTATAATTTGCTGAGACTCTGTAGTAGAAAAGGATTATAATGATGATGACAATGAAATGAATGGGAAGAGAAGCTGAATGAGTTTGGTTAGAGCACTTATTACTGCCTGGTGAAAGGTTAGCGTAATATTCAAAACATTCATTTAAGTGTGTAGCAATATTCTTTCTGCAAGGAAATACATTTCAAGATAAATGGCCAGTGAATCAATAAATGCTCCAATTTGTGGCCTGAGAGTTCATTTATCATGAACCATTTATCTCCTCACACTCTCCCATAAAAAACAGCTTAATTAAATTTCATGTAGACTCCTTAGGTTGTGGTGTTATCAGCATACACTAACAAATCACAAACACTGATGGAAATGTGTATCTGTAAGCACATTTAAAGATAGTCAGAAATAAGTCATTATTTTATTGTGTCTAAACTAACCTTAATAAATAAACAGAATTAATAATGTATTAATAGACTGCTGTTTAAACAGCATACACTGAGGAATTATATCAGAAAATTCTCATAGCAACATTTAAGCAGTTAATATTTCCGCAATCAATGAATGAATATTCAACAGTGTCTGTACTGCTTCTTCACAGAAGGTTTTATTTAGGAGACCTTATTTAGGAGATATAAGAAATTTGTTCTCCATTTATTCCATCTAAAACCTACAAAGATATTTTGAGAATTTATTGTTCTTGTTCTCCATTAAAACTTCACCAAATAATGAAAAACTGTGTCTTAACCAGCAAAGAAGACTATCCTGTCTGTGTGTCCTTTAACACAAATGTCAGAAGCAAAATTACTAGCAAAGGGTGCCTGTAGGAAAAAACTTTCAGTAACTGGAAAACAAAAGGCATTAAACTTTCATATCTACCTATACAACATAGGAGAATTGAGGTGAAGGACTTCTATACTAGACTTAGATCAGTAACCACGATTATTGAAATACCACATTTTCCAAAACAAAAGGACTTTCTGTCAGCCTTCGTTGTCTGTAGTTGCTTTTAAAGCAATAAATGCATTTCAGCTTGATGATGTGGTAAGACTCAAAAAACACTTGGAAAAAGTGTTTTCTTGCCCATCCATTTATGCAGTGATAAATGCACCTAGCAAGTATGGAAAACTCAAGGTTATTTAACTGCTCTTCCTAAAAAGACAATTGACAGCTACCTCTTAGAATCCTGTGCTTTTTATTGTTGACAATATGATGTTCTGGGAAGTATTTTCATTCTCTCTTCCACACATACTTCCAGAGTATCTCATTTTTATTTTTTTTTCTGTTTTAAAAATGCATAAATATTCACTTTTTCAAATTTTCAAAGAACCCCACTTTCTGAAAAAACTTCTGCAACAATAAATAGTGTACTTTTTCATCTGTAGTCAGAACAAGCTCTATCTAATCTTGTAGTTCTTTCAGGATTATGAAATTCACACAGCTATGTATATAGTTAATACATTTTGGTGGGACCCAACATTTAATAACATTTTACGTGATGGCATTGACTTTATCATTGCAAGCAGAATGATTTCCTACAGATGTTGTAGAAATTATGGGGGTTACAAAATGATGATTTGAAGAAGATTATAGTGGTCTTACTTTAATTTCATTTGTATGCTAGCATAAATAAATGAGCTGCAGTACACAAAAGCATACCAGTGCCATTTTTTTTTTTATTTTATTTTTTCCTTCTGAAAAGCTAGCTCTTTCATGAAAACATTCTCTTCATTATATTATGGCAAGAAGCAGGACAAAATTTCCTAGAGGGAAACATTCTCTCCAAAGAAACCTTTGTTCATAGGAAAAAGCAGAAGTAATTACAAAGAAGCCTCAGAGGATAACATGTTTTACCATCTTTTTAGAAACATGAAGGAAACATGTTTTATCATGCTCAGGAGGTGGTCTGAAGGTTGAATGTGTGGTTGCATTGCTTAAATAAGTCCAGATTATACTAATGATGCAAATTTAAGGTTCCTCGGAATAAGAAAGAGTCCTCAACACAAAACTCAATAGTGCTAGGTGATTCTAACTATTTTTGTGTAGCGTTAGGGGGAATTTTGACCTTCAAGTAATTTCACTGCTACTGTGAACTACTGTGAAATGGTGTCAAACACAATGTATGGAACCAGTCTTTTGGGGTTTTTTGGATTGTCGACAGTGGTATTACTCTTTATGTATCAATCAATTGATTAACTGGTTGAAGATTGAATCAGTTTCTCAGATTCAATGCTGTTTAAGTTTCTTGAAATACTTGCTTACTATGATAGGAAAAAACCCAATGAACTCTAATGAAGTATGTACAATTCTAAAAAGAATCAGGTGCGTTTTTTTGTTTGTTTCTGTTGGTGGTTTGGGTTTTTTTGTTTGTTTGTTTTGGTTTGTTGTGGGTTTCTTTGCTTCTTTTTTGTTGTTGTTTGTTTGGTTTTTGGTTTTGTTTGTTTGGTTTTTTTTGTAGGATACATTTTTACCCATAGTCTTACCCTATTTCACTGTCTCAGTGATACAGCCCTATTTAGCAAGTTGTGAGATATTCAATAAGACAAGTTTGGTTTTCTCATTTAAAATGCATTAAGACAACCATTTGGCCCAAGGCTTTGAGCACACAGAGTGCATGTGCTCAGTACAGAACCAAGAAGCAGGTTTTCTTAGGACAAAAGGAGTAATTCACTTAGGTAATTTTGTCACTTTTGGTGTTTGAGCTCTCTCACCGGATATCTCTGTGCAACTTGAGTTGTGTCAGGGAGACATGCCCACTGCACTGCCTTGTTGATAAACATCTTGACCAGCCATTTAAATAGCAAAATTTCACTGCCCTACTAAAAATATGTCTATTTATTATACTGGTCTCTTAAATTATCTGTCACATGTCACCATATACCACTAAGCAGATATAAATCCATTTTTTAAGGTGAAGTATGAATTCTTAACAGCAGCAAGCATTTGTAGATTTTTGTAAGAACACTTGAGTCATGGATGTTGCAAAGATTACTTGAAATGTCATTATAATGTTTTATTGCTGTTAAAGAGTGTCCACTGGAAACAAGACAATGTTTGCAATTTTCTTTAATTTACTTGTTTCTGATTTCTGATACATCATCATTTTTTGACAGTCACTGACAGATTGAGATGTAGTATACATGGTTCTTCGTGAGGAAAGCCTTGGCTAAAGGGTCTGCGAAACATCACAAAAGCCTGACAATCTGTTATTTTGTTAATGAATTGTATCCTGCATCTAACTTCCTTTACTTATGACTAGGACACACCATCACTTACGTGACATGCAACGAACTTGTATTTCTTTACATTTTTAGAATTAAGATAATGTTAAAAGGAGATCCACTATTCTTGAAATACAGACAGGAAGGAGAAAAAGTATCAATGTGCTTTCTAGTGGAGACCACTTAAAAGAAAAATAATTCCTATATATGAAATCTAAAAAAAAAAAAATCTCATTTAGTTGAGATTATGTGTTTTCCTTCTTTTGTCCCCTTCATTTTAATATCATTTTGACTTTGTTTAGTTGGTAGGTGTAGCTCACAAGGCAGGAAGATTTCAGTAAGGCTGTGAATACCACCCTCAGGGTTCACATTAACTGCACAAACAACAAAGAGCCCAAGCAATCTTTAATCTTGCAGACAAAGGAATAATGAGAAGTTGAACAAACAGAATCATGAGCAATGGAAAGTGGAAATAAAGTGTAATTTTTAACAGTAAGAATAATGAGCTGTTGGAATAGCTCACCATGAAGAAACAGGATCACCACTGCTTGAACTCTTTGAAGGGGTGTTTCTCGGGAAAAGATCTTAATCAAGCAAAAATTATCAGACTCAATACATATATTACTTGAATTTTTCTGTGCAATCTTATTCTAAGTTAACATACTCTTTAACGCTATTGATAATATGACAGTAAGTGTCATTTTTTATCTAGTGCTGGAGTATGATGGAAGCTGGGTCACTTACAGAATCACAGAATCACAGAATGTTAGGGGTTGGAAGAGACCTCTGGAGAAGGAGTCCAACCCCCCCTTAGATTTATCTTGTCAGTGAAAATATGCTTTGAGAGGAGATGGAGTGGCAAATATAGTGTTTAGCTACTTATACGCCTGACAGATAATGAAATCAATCTACCACCTGGAAATTCTAGTCAAAAAGTCATTACACTTCAGCTAAAAAAATAAAAATAATAATATTTTTTTAAAATCACTGCTATTTTTTTTCTTCATTTTACTGTGCTTTTTCATTTGTTTGTTTGCTTAGAATTTTTGAAAACACTTGCTTTTGACAATTCCATTTCAGGACTTGATTAGTTGTCTGTATATATTAGCAACCTAAATATTGTGTGAAGAGTACAGCTATGTGTTTTAGGGCCACAGAATGGATGCGCTGATGTTTCCAATAGAATTACTTTTTCATCCTTTAATATCTGTAATGTTTAGATAATCCACAGAGTTGTACATAACACTTCTACTTGATGAATACTGTGTATTTCTCTGAGCAACTTCCTAGTTCTTCATCAGCAAAGAGAAAGTCAATTTACTTGGCTCAATGGATTAAATCAAAACTTGTCCTTCAAAGAAAGAATCAGCTCAGGAGTAAGAAAAGTTGTGATATGATGCACACCAGATAAGAAAGAAAATTTTGCCTTTGCTATTATTGGCACAGTAGTCTATTATTTATTATAGATGCCTTATTTAACAATGCTTTCTTCAGATTTTGTTAAGTAAGATGCTTGTCTGTTGCACATCCAGCTTACAGGAAGTGGAGAAACAATTGACATGTTGTCAATAATTCTTTTGGAGAACACCACACTGGGAATGTAAAATATGAGTCTCAGTTTGTGCACAAAGATTTCCTCAGAGAGTACACCCCTTTCCTACATGTGTGGAAGAATGCAACTGTCAAACTAACTGTGTAAGTAAATAGTTCTTTAACAAAACAAAAGCACACAGAAATTATCTCAGAGGTATCTCACAAAATAAGAGTGCAGCATAGGACACAGGCTCAAGTTCTGGTCTGATAGATGTAAGAGGCATCTTTGCCAACATGTATTTGTGTTCAAAAGACCAGTAAGTTCACCACATGTCCCCTAGTGGGCATTGAAAGACCCAGATCAACTATGCAATATTGAAAGTAAAAAGGGGAAAAACAAGAAAGGGAAGAAAAATATGAAAAACTGGACCACATATGTTGCAAAAGCAAAGGCATTTTAAACTACCCTGTTAATGTTTGGTTTTGGTTTTGGTTTTTTTTTTAACTAACTAAATAAATAAATAAATACAAAGAATAAGGTAAAACAATTCTCAAACTAGACAGAAGTTCAAACTCTTAAAAAAAATGCTGTCTATTCATGAGATATTCTGAAGCACAACAAAATTGAGAAGATTAGATACCTAATGAAATGGCATATGTATATCTATTGCTAGATGTAGATAAAGATATATGGCAAGCTGCAACTGCTGTTTCAGACTACTCATTATATATTTTTGTACTGTACATTCCTCTTTACTAGGTGTCTTACAATGTGCTGGATACCTCAGCCTGCAGCTGTGAAGTGTTTGCCTGGTTATCCTGTTTAAGAATTTTACATACATATAATGAATTAAATTTTTACAAAGACATGGTGTTAGACAAGCGACATGTGTTTGAAACTATAGACAAAAGAAAACAAAAGAAGTTTAAAAAAAACAACTAACAAGAAGAAACCCTTTACGATGCTGGATGTAACATCAGCTGGAGACCCTGCAGGTTGTCTTTGAAAACCTCTGAGAAAATGCTACACAGATGTGGCAGGATAAAAATGATAATGAGAAGGGGCAGAAAAAACAATGTATTATGCCATATCTCTTTTGCCTGGAAAAAGTGAAGTGCTGCAGAATTTTTATATCTCATTAATTTATTTCCACTATATTTTGTAAGGGAAATCCCAAATATAGTCCTGCATTTGAGAAAGAAGAAAAATCTGCACTAACTTTAACGTCTGTTGCAGTATTTCCTCTGATAAGTAATTTACTAATTTGTGTTGTTTAGGTCACTTCAAAAAGTCTTACTTAGTTTAGCAAATATTTAGAGGAGAAGGATTTGGCCAGTTGATGGGGTGAACATGGAGCATATAGAGAGGCAGGAACTGCATTTTTTTTCCCAAAACAAGAGCAAACTATTCTTTTTACACTGTTGGAAACTACAAGGAAAATTTTCACTTAAGAAACATTTAGAAGGTATTTCTGAAGATTTCTGACATAGTGACTCATAAGGAGAGAAAATTGAGCTAAAAGGCCAGTTTACAGTATTAATTGATGCTTAAAGGGTTTATCTGTCTTTTGGCTAACCCTGAGCCTTGCTAACCTGAAGTTTGGGTAATTGGGCTTGCCAAACAAGAGAAAACTCAGATTGAAAAGGTATCCTTAAGAGAAAGAATTAACAAATGTAACTTTTGTCTTTTTCTTCTCTCTACCGTGGACTGAGTAGAGTCTGTGAAGGTATCTTTGTTATGGCCAGACACACTCTGCTTTCAGAACCACAGATTTCTAGAGACCTATGTGTCATTCATATGCACAACATTATGAAGGTGAATGAAATTTAATAGCTATGGGAGAAACAGATGTGGGCATACCTCCCTGCAACTTACTTTCCTGCTACCTCTGCACCCAGTCAAATTGAAAAAAACTTACTAGAAGTGTGCTGAGTACTTATCTTCATAAAGTGAGAAGAGATGGAACTGAGCTATCAATGAATTGAGGAAGTACGTGATTTATAGTTTCTTTGACTTCAGAGAAAATTCAAGACTTTCTTCATTTTGATACATACAGGACATGCCAGCTACACCTGGTCACACATACTTGGCTATTCTGGCGGTGTGACCGTGCAAAGGTCAGACTTCTGAGTTGCATTTTCTGGGATTTCTAGATCTTATTGTCTCTCAGCTTTTTAAAATATAAGATCAGTACAATATACTACGGTGTGGTAGCTGTGCAAGGCCAAAGAAAAAGCCACTCAGAGAACTAAACGCAATTTTATCTTTTTGTCACCATTTGACTCAGGTTTGACAACAATCCTTTCAATCCACTCCCCCTCCCACCCAGGTAGGGAAGGAGAGAGAGGAAAAGAGAGAGACTTGGCTGGAATGAAAACAAAACTACACAGCTTTAATTAAACACCAATGATAAAAGAAAACCTATACAATTATATACAAATATGTTCAGATATCTGCAAAAGCCTCTCACGTCCCCCCACCCCCAGCAACTCCCACAGCACTCTCCTTAGCTGCCAAAAGTCCCAATAAATTCTGGAGCTGCTGGAGAAAGAACAGAGTGAAGAGGGTCAGGAGCGCTCAAGCCTGGGGGTCGACGGTGATGGATGGATGGAGTCCTCCCTGGACACCGGCCATGGACGGAAGAGAAGGGGAGAAGAAGAAGGAAGTAAGTTGTCTTCTGTGATCTCTGACCTTCCTCTGGGCTTACATAGATAAATGGAAGGGAATATCTCTGACCAGTTTTGTTGTCTGTCTAACTCAGCCTCCTACGGGGGGTCACAGATCTCCCCGTAGTGTCTGAGCTGGCAGAGTGAAGATGTGACCTTGAAGACCCAGGAGTTAGAAAAACATTCCACTCTTATCAGCTTTGATTAGAACAGACTGGTGTTAGTTAAAAGAAAGCGTACTGAAGGAAAACAAACAAAAACAAACAAACAAACAAAACAGTAAAAGGAAAATTTTCTTCATCCTGGCTCACTTTTCCTCACTATAATATAAAATGTAACATCATAACATATATTCTTTTTGTAAACTGGTTTTAAAAAAACCAAACAATTAATTTTCATGTTCTTTGAGTATACAGATAAACAATGAAAAGCATTTTATAAAATGTTAGACATTATAGCCATAGGACTTGGAGGGTTTTACATACTTTCCCAGGAAGATCTACTTGCACAAAGCAGTGCTGGTTTATCATCATACAATTTCTTCATCTGTTTATATACCAGGGTATGCAATACATTTATTTATACCCACTGCTCTTACATATATCCAGACTCTGAAACTGATGCCATCTATTGGAGAATAACTAAGTATTAGACAAAGTCATCCTATAATTTTGTGATCAGTGTCTTATATGCTAGTCCTGCAGAGTCCTATCTTGCCCTGCTGTGACTTCCATCCAGAGCATTTTTATGTGTCAGTGTCCTATTTACTTGACATTTTCTTTGCAATTTGATCCTAGCTTTACACTTAAATCTCCAGCTCTCCCTTGGCCTCTTGTCATACTATCAGGAAGCTATGGATAGAGATGAAGAAAACACATGATCCAGGCCATGCTTTAGCTCTTCCGGACTTTTCCAAAGTTTCTTCCTGAGTCTCAAAGTTCCATGTACCAGGCTACACAGTATGTATCTGACTTTCATATGTGATGGTGTACTTAGAGACCATTAATGACTGAGAGTCATCTTGTGAAAATACTGTAATGTAGAACCCATATATATGTAATTTAATGATTTCGAATATCTACAGGGTTGTCAAAGCTTGTACATTCAAATACATATTTTTTCACCACTACAAATACTTTGTAGTTCTCCACAAATCGATCTGCATTTTTGTTGACACAGTTACTATTACAAGTGAAACCTTCCTTGACAGCACTCATTTTCAGACAAGGAAACAACCAATACTCACAAACACCATCCAAGGAAGAAAACCATTTTTAGAGAGGCAATTACTGTAAAAGAAGACTTCCTTTCAAAGACAGTGATCACTGAAATAAATAACAGCAGACACTCTACCATCCTAAAATTAGGTTGGTTTGGAGATGTTGTAGCAAGAACACAACTGCTTAGGCTTATGTGCTTATTTTGCTGCTTTTTTTTGCTTTTTTTTGCCCTTTTTTTTTTTTCTGTTACTAGTTCTTGGCAAAACTTGATGTTTGGCTTTGCAGGTTCTGCACAAGTGTTTTATTCAGTTTTATCCATATAGATTTGTACCTTCCTCCTCATTTTTTGCTTTGAGTTTCAAGTTCAAACAAATGCAGACTCTCAAAGTAAAATTTCTGAATTGCACCTGCTTTAGTGTTGAAACCTTGAAAATCTGCATATTTCTCATCATGCAAACTCATAATGTGACCCAATTTCAATACAATTAATTAACATAAGGTAAAATGGTTTTGTTTTGTTTTGTTTTCCCCTTGCAATATGAAGATTGTGCAGAAGCACATTCTTGATTAATCTTTAGAGGTCAGGAGTATGTGGACCATCCTCTCTTCTCAACATCCTAATATTTTTCAGCGCAGGGTTAGCCTTCTTCCTTTCAGTAAGAGATTTGCTTTTTCCAGTCAATGATTTGAGGCTACAGTAGATAAACAATGGAAATGCTATGGGCCTCATTATTTATTTTGACAAGCCTCATTGATTTCAATGCTACATGACCATTAATTCCTAGTAATATCTCCTAATCCAGGTGTAATTGATTAGCAGTTAGAGCTATTTTTCTGTTTGATTTAAGAAACTACCCATCCACATGAGAAAGCTGTAATATCATTAATTCTACTCTGCTGCTTTAAAGAAAATTAATAATCAATTTTCCTTCTGCTCTCTTTAATTTATAATGAAACAAGGACAAAACAGTCTATTTAGCATTGCAGGGAAATTATGTGATAAAACAGATTCTTAAGCGTTATCTGAGAAAAAACAAAACAAAACAAAACAAAAAACAAGTGGGGATCAGTGCACTTTAAATCAACTGAAGAATCAATTATGCAGAATACTGCAAGTGCCTTCCTCATTCCCAGCACACTTTCCTAACAATTGTATTGATCCCAGAAGCATATATCTGAACAAAAGGCTTTGGGGATAATTATGTTCATTTTTGACCTTGGGGGGACCAATGCTAAAGGCAAATCTTCCCAATTGCCAGCAATATCTAGTAAAAAACATATGATCAGTCTCAGTGTCTTAATGATGTAACAGCCTTTAGGAAAGCTGATTTCAGTATGAGCATTTGGGCTGGAAACTGTACAATAGAAAGATCTGGGAACAGCTTTGCAAGCAGAGGATAGTGTCATTTTATCACTGTCAGTTTCATGTCTGCAGCACATCAAGGAGACTAGTAATAATCTGATGCTTATTATATGAACCACTTGTGCACTAATGTCTGAAGACTGATTAGAAAATAAATCTTAACCTACTCTACATACTGCCATCTTTGTAAATAAAGATTTATTTATTTATTTATTTATTTCCTTTTTGATACTTTACTGATGTCTTCTGTTTATACCAAGCCCTGTAGATCTTCCATGGAATTGGAACCTCCGAACCTGTTTTGATAGGAATGGAGTTTACACAGCAGTCTGTAACTAGCGAAGCTCCGTGCTAATTAGTGAATCACATCGTTAATACCTTAAACCTGGCGATGAGTGGAAAACTGCATACCATGCTGCCCCCTGCTGGAGTACAACAAGCTCACTATCGTGTATGTCTAACGTTTAAGTGGATGTCCCCTACATAGGAAAAAAACAAACCACTCAACAGTGGTATGTATGAATTTACAATTCTTTATCTTTATATCCTTTCGGTTTGTACATTCTTAAATATCTTATTAATACCTAACTTCCTAATTGCAGGGTTGGTTGATGTCAGGGTATAGCCTGGTTTCTGTAGCTGCGTGATACAGGTTAACAATGAAATCCAGATTTTCATGCTGAAGTCATGTTCTTTTTTATTTTTTTATTTTATTCAGTGAGATAAGAAAAGCTTATCTAGAGAAAACAGGTTAGTTCTCCCCACAGAAAAAAAAAATAATAAAAAATCAGTACACTGTTTCCAATGTTAATAAAAATAATGAATGCTTAGCATAGGATTCTATACATAGCATATATAATAGTGAACCGTATACTTGAGATTCTTGCTATGCTATTGATTTTCTGGAGGCACAGATATCAAGTGATACTGGGTAGAGATAATGATCTGAAATCAATTGCTGGCTAAAAATTCACTTATTGCTCACATATTAAGTACTCCCAGAGAGAGACTATTCCTGGAGGAAAGGGCTTATACTGCAAGAAATCACTAACAGATTTAAATTTCACTTTCTTTAATGTCTTCTTTCTTTAACTTCTGCTCTAATAATATTCTGAAATGAAATTAATAATAATAATAATAATAATAATAATAATAATAATAATAATAATAATAATAATAATAATAATGACTTAACCTTTCCACACTTCTCATATATATGTTTAGTCAAAAGCTTAATCCAAGGTTGGTGCAAATTTCTGATATTTTAACTTACAGGTAAGCTGTATGCCTATTTTAGAAACAAGAAAAATAGTGAAGAAGAAAGATAATCATTAGGTGGAACAGGCTGTAGTATATCTCAATTTCCAAATGCTGCCAAAATCATCCTGAAAATAGCTTGAGTTCAACAATGATGCAATATCTCCTGAGACAGAAGCACAGAAGACAAAGAAGTGAGCAGAGACCATAAATTCGAACAATCGTTGGAAAATACACTTCATAGCAGTCTGATGTTAGGGTAGGGAGAGAGGGACTCATGGCCCTTACATGTTTTATACAGCTTTCCTGGCCATTTGCTGTCTCACTGGCGTGCTCCCTTATTTACCCAGAGCTGGTCTACAAGAGTAGTCTTTGGAAACACAGTGTGGTGCAGCAGCTATTAATTTTCATCCATCTACCACTCATTTGTTCAGAGATAACACACCTCAAAATCTGAGTTAGATCTTAAGAGGCAACACACTGATTCCAGTTTATTCCTAAAGGCTCACCACTTTGACACATACCAAAATGTGACTTAGCAGGCTATGTCAGCCCTTCGTGCTTCCCTTTAGCTTGTGCCCATCTGTTTCCTTCCACTTCGCTTAGTGGAGGGGAACATATGGCCCTAAGTGCCTAACTCTGATTTCTTGCCACACCTTCAATTACATTGCCGTATGTTCTAGTATCATATTGTAATTGCTGATAGTTACTGCTAGAAATACAAAAGGGGCATTTCACAAGCCAAAGGTCTACTTCTGCTATATAATAAAGCAGAAACCGTTGTCACTGTACCTTCCTCAGATAATCTTCTGACTTGCTCTGCACACAATGCTTCTGTGATTTTACGTCTTTAAAATTGTGCAACAATTATTTGCTCATTATTTCTCTCTTCAACACTTTCAAACAAGCAAAAATAAAGGCTATTTTTACATTGTTCTGTTACTTTGGATTATCTCTGAACCCCACTTTTCTCCATAGGAAGCTCTCTGGTTCCCTGTTACTAGGGAGTCTGTACATCACAGGGATCAGAGAATAATGCAACGATTTAATTTTATGAAGATTTTTTATTCTAGGGGATGCTTTGCTGATTTAACTTCATTAAATTGCTGCCTAACTGCAAAGAGTGAAAACCCACTGTTTTTGCCATAATAAGTAGGACAGTACTCCCTGTGATATTTTTGCATTGCAAGCATACAGTTGCAATTTAGAAAATCTACTGGAAGAATGTTTGTTTAATGTGCAAGCACTCTGGATTTTTGTTATTCATGGTGACAATATAAAAGCTTCCACCTCCTCTAACTCATGTTTATTGCTGTCTGGGTTTATTTTTATTTTTATTTTCTGGTGTGTGTTTGTTTGTTTGTTTTATTTTTTTCTATGAATTTTAATGACTGCCAGCACAATTTAATTAAACATGGAAAATGAAGACATCTTAAAAATTAAACTATAACCTAGAAAAGTTCTATGTATGGATGCCAGAGCACAAACTCAGTTGCAGTATTACAGTGACCACACAGAACACAGGAGACAATCAAAAAAGGAGTCACTTGGAGCACAAACTAATCAATATGTAACCAGCATTACATTAGTTATTTATAAAACAGTGGTTCACCAAAAACAGCTGTTTGCAGAGGAGCACATATACCAGTTTCAGCATTAATCTATCTTAATCCAGCATGGGTGGATAAAAGCAAGGATAATCTACTTCGTAACAGGCCTTGCTTTCTAAAGTCTTTGATGATATGGGCCACATTGGGTGCCACACAGTAACTGATGAAACTGTGCAGTTCCTAAGAGACTTCCATGAGACATCTTCTCTTGATAAAAGTGAAACAAAATTTTCTAGAACTCAGTGATACTGCTTTAAACATAGAGTTTCTGGAATATATTTTCACTTACATCTGGATGATGATGGAAGGGGAGAAAAGATTTTTTTGACAGCTGAGAATTTTTTTTCTTAACAGGGGTGGCTACATTTTTCCGGTGGCCTAGGTAGTATATGTTTCATTACATATTGCCTGAGAAACTTTTCTGTTCATGCATAAAATTGAGAGCAAACACGACTCAGTATGAGTAGGAAGGAGACACTGAAGTAATCCAGATTTTTCCCCAAATTCCTATCTTACAGACACTGTGTATCCTAAATTACAGTGAAGCTTCCTTACCAGAAGGTTCTGGGCACAGAAAATAAAGTTCTGCTCTGTGATGTTTGTGAAGACCCAGATCTCACAACACTGGAGACAATAGATTTGCTTGACCCATCATAACTGGGAGAGGATGCATCAATCTTCCCCTTGAAGCATCAAGCTGGAGTGTCAAATTTGGCTTAAAACTTATTCCAGTGCTACAAAGAGATGATGAAGTCTAGCAGCAAAATCACTGTTACCCAGTATAGCTAAGTAAATGCAGTGCTCATTTTGCATCCAGTAGTTGCATATGGTAGTACCTGAAAGAAGGAGACCTGGAAGACTGCTAAAAAGGGAAATCTATAATGTGAAGAAGAAAAGGGAAAATGTAGATCACACAGTCTTTTACCCAGTAAAACAGGCAGATGGATTATCTTTTTACTCAGGACTTGTTCCAGGCAATCCTTAAGCAAATGATCCTCTGACCACATTTGATTAAACATGTGAAAAATATGTAACATCTCCTCAATATTATTTTTTTTAAGGGTAAAATCAAATAAAGTAAAAATAAAATGCTTCAGTTAACTCAGAGCAACATCATTTGTCTCCTTTTCGCATCCTCAGAAAATAATATTTTTGTGGGAGTTGGTTTGCTTTTGTTTATTCTGGATGCCTAATGCAAAAGGACACTGATCTTTGTTGTATTCTTTGTGCATGGTAAAAATACCTGCAAATTTATACTGGATAGAAGACTGTCAGCTTTCTGTTCCATCGGCTCCAAAGAAAATGCAATGGTATGATATAACATCTAGCAAATGCATTCAGTATCAGACAAAAGTTAATTTATTATTGCAAGAACATGTAACAACATCTGGGCAAATCTTGCACACTAGTGATCTTTTGGAGTTTGGTAATTTTGTTCTAAATATCCTTACAAATTTTGTGTTGTATACAAGGATACCTAAGACAAAAATATAGTAAGGTAAATATGTTACCTAGAAATATGAGTTGTTAACAATTGTATCCTCCAGGTAAGATGATACAATTATTTTAAAATATTTTTCCGTGATTACACAAGTCATCTTCAGCTTTTAAAACATCAGTATTTAGGTAAGTTATTTAAACTAGATATATTTCATTATAATTTGCCTTTTTCAATTAATTGGATTCTTTACCTTTTTTTTTTTTTTTCACAAGGAAAAGTCTTACTGTAATCATTTACTCTAAGTTGCAGTGGCTCTTGGGCAACTTGTAAATTCAGCTTCTATATTGCGCAGTAGCATATGTGTGGGATCTCAAGTTCATGCCGTTTTCTTGATTGCCTAAAATTCAGCACATTTTGTACAAATAAAATAAAAACATCTGGGACTTTTAACCTGACATAGTAAAGCCAGTGCTTCTTGGCTGCAGAATTACTTTCCTTTAGGGATTCAAAATACAGTGTATTTTACAATGTTGAAAATTAAGCTAAAGCTTATTTAATTAGTTGCACTTTTAATTAACTTCCATTTTTTCCAATGCTGTTAGATTTGGTTGGTGTCTGTGGAGAGCATTACTGCTTAGAGTGTTCTGGAGTGCTTGTATTGTGGAAATATTTAAAACAGGAATGATTTGCTATCCTTTATCTACAAAATTCCACTTGGCAAGAAAGCAACAGAGGAGACAGAAAAAGAGAAAATGCATTAAAGGACATGGACAGAATTGCATTCAAGAAAAAGCTGGAAACAGGCACACCCTCTTCTATACAGAACTGTTTTCAGACAAAAGATTTGCCTTATTTTCCCAAAAGGAAATGGAAATATTGAAAGAAACTGTAAGACTGACATCAAATCTGCAACCACATTAGTCATTCTGTCAAAGATGGAAAAATCTAGAAAGAAAAATAATAGTTGCCAAAGAAAATAAACTCAGGCTTCAGCAGTTATAAACTGTCAGTGCTGTTTTCTCCACACACCCTACTCAATATGTCCCAGCTGTGCATGTGTCATTTGACTGTCAGACTGTTTATGCAGACTCTTCTTCCAATGCACCTTCCTAATCAGTTTGTGGAAGCACAGTACTCCATTTGTTCAATTTGCCCACATAGAGGAAGACATGACAGATGCATTTGAAGTAATGCTAAAAACTACCATCAGTGGGGAAGACACCAATCTCAGCTAACAAGAGACTATTGTGAGAAATTCTAATGCAGCAGCAGCAGCACATAATCATTCACATTTATATCCTGCTGTTTAATGGTGACATATATCAAGGCTTCATCTACAAGAACCTCAAATAGTCACTCAGAAGACAGATAATAGAAGGGAATGTGGGATAAGGACCAGAGCTCTAATCAGTTGTTATAGTTTGTACATTGTTTTTAAAAGATCCAGTTTGTTTTCTGCCGCCTTCCTACTATGTTTTGATTGAGCACTACATTTTAATTGTATAATTTTATTTACATTCCTCCTGTACTGAAAATTATGTGAAATGATAGATGTATAACACAAAACAGTTCCTGAAAAAGCCCTGTGCTTTTATTTATTGTAATCTATAAATCATCTGCAAAACAATTTTGCAATTCTGCAACAGTAATAGATCCATACATATAAGTAATGCAAAGGAAGTTCAATCAACGGTGTCGTTATGCCCTTATTTCTTTTTTGTTTCTTATTCCTCTTGTAGAATCCAAATGTATCCAGGGAATTATCCAGTGACTTCTTTTTAGAGAAGGCTTTATTTTAAAAGGAATATGTTGCTCCTTGTATAGGGAAATGCAGAAGATGCATGGAAAAATACAGTGTTTTTCTTGATATGATCCTGCCTAGAGAAAATAAGAACTGCGTTGCTAGTCCAGTATTTCCTGAATAACCAATTTGCTGTACAAATACACAAGCACTTACGAAGGGGAAATTTACTGTTGAGAGTAAAGCATTCATATACTTCGGCTCAGCCTGAAATATTTAGTAGAGGTTTGCCTTCATAAAAGTAGTATACACTTTTTATCAGAACTTGGCATTGAAATACATAGATTTTACCTATGACTAAAAATATATGCACCTAACTGTGTAAGACATTTTACAGAAATTAGATTTATAACAATAATGAAGAGGAAATTACTAGACCTGGTCACTAAAAGTATTATATCATAAGTGCCTTGAATTGATTCATAAATGTGGAAAAATTAAGATATGAGATTAACCTGTTTTGGGAAAGGCAGAAACTTGAAAAGGAAAGATCTTGATTTCACACCAAGCTCCTGCTGAACATAGAATTCATTACTACCTGTGAGCTGGGGGCCTTTTTCTCAGAGATTACACCAATCGTTCAATCAACCCATTTTTTACAGGTTTTTGCCATGTTGCAGTGGAATTCTGGATGTGATTACCCCCACAATACACGACACAGCAAGTTGTTGACATTCAGAAATAAGAAACAGAAAAAAAACAAAAACAACCAATTGCCTTATGGCATGCTTCTTTTAATTTCCCCACTCATACTAATACAGATAGGAAATTTACCGGCAAAAGAAACAGGGTGCTTGTTCCCTTTGAACTTTGACTTTTGAGTGTCTGTCCTTCCTTGTCTTGGCTCAGGCTTTTTTCACTTTTTCCGCACAGTTTCTAGACAGAGTTAATTGTCAGACAACTTAAGCATACAATCAAATGAGAATAGTCCTCCACCTTTGTGTTCCAGGAAGACAATGCTGGCTTTCCAGGCAAGGAGCACCTCCTTGTTCAGTGTCATAATGGAATTCTCTTGTCCAAAGGGAAGCTTCAGGAATCACCCTGACACACAGGGGCACATGCTTTGTCTTTGGGTTCCCATGAGGAAAAAGGCCACAAGTCTGCAACTGAACTGTTTTAGTGGGTGCAGCTATTTCCCATGGTCATGACATCCTTTCAGGTACATTCACAGTCTTGCAGGCTGTGATGTGGTAAAGCATTAGTACAGAGAAAAAAATATGCCTGTTTATTTTGCACTAGTGATGCAACAGAAGGTTAATTCCCGCTATCTTTCTGCTGTCTGGAAGAGCAGAGACTCAGGCTTTTTGACTTATATCATATTATTAATTGACTAATATTTTTAAAATAGTTACAGATTGTGATCTTTAACAATGTTTTAAAGCACTCTGTTGCCATACTTTTAGCCAGCTACTAACCATTGTTCTATCTATAACAGGCTTACATTTATTTCCTTTTATTTTATGTGACTCAAACGTTTTTGCTGAAACTGGCACTTTCTAATACTGTTATCAAATGTGTTTTTTCTTCTAAGGTAATGTATCTTTTTCTTGTGAGCATCAAACCATAGCTTCTACTTTTGTAAAAACCTTATGATAGAGGAACCTATTTTCTGCTGTTTTTTTTCTGACAGAATCATAGAAACATTTAGATTGAAAAAAGACTTTTAAGATCAAATGTAACCTTCAACCCTGCTCTACCACATTCACCCCTAAACCATATCCCCAAGCATCACATCTATAGGACTTCCAAACACATCCAAAGATGCTTACTCAATCATCTCCCTGGGCAGCTTGTTTCAATGCCTGACAACCCTTTCACAGAATTTTTTTTTTTTTCCTAATGTCCAGGCTAAACCCCCCCTGGTGTATCTTTAGGCTGAGGTCACACCTCTGCCTCCTTTTCTTTAGGCTAAATACCCCCAGTTCCCTCAGCGGCTCTTCATATGACTTGTTCTCTAGGCCTTTCACCTGCCTAGCTGCTCTTCTCTGCACCCTCTCCAGCACCTCAGTGTCCTTCTTGAATTGAAGTGCCCAAAACTGAACACAGGATTAGAGGTGCAGTCTCACCAATGCTGAATACAGGGGGACAGTCACTTCTCTAGACCTGCTTGCAACACTATTTCTACTACAAGCCATAACGCCATTGGCCTTTTTGGCCACCTGGGCACACTGCTGACTTATGTTTAGTGGGCTGTGAATCAATAGCTCCAGGTTATTTTCCACCAGGGATCTTTCCAGCCACTCTTCTCACAGCCTGTAATGTTGCATGGGGTTCTTGTGGCCCAGATGCAGGACCTGGCTCTTGGCCTTGTTGAAGCTCATATAATTTGCTTCAGCTCACTGATCCAGTCTGCTAAGTGCCTCTGTAGAACCTCCCTATCCTCAAGCAGATCAACACTCCAGCATAACTTGGTGTCATCTGCAAACTCACCAAGGGTGCATTCTATCCCCTCATTGAGGTAATTGGTAAGAATATTAAACAGAAGTGGTCCCAACACCTGAGCTCTGGGGAACCACATTTGTGACCAGCCACCAGCTGGATTTAACTTCACTCACCACCACTCTTTGGGCCCGGCCATCCAGTGTTTTATCCAACAGAGAGTACACCCATCCAAACCATGAACAGCCAGTTTTTTCATTAGAATGCTGAGGGAGACAGTGTCAAAGGCTTTAAAATAGTCCAGGTAGACAACACCCACATTCTTTCTGTCATCCATCATGGGAGTCATCTGATCATAGAAGAAGATCAGGTTTGTAAAGCAGGACCTGCCTTTCCCAAACACATAGTGACTGGGCCAGATCACCTGATTGTTCTGTGTATGGTGCGTAATGGCACTCAAGGTTATTTGCTCCATTACCTTCCCTGGTACTGATGTCACACTGACAGGTCTGTAGTTTCTCCAGATCCTCCTTCCTGCCTTTCTTGTAGATATGTGCCACATTTGAGATCCTCCAGTCTACTGGGACTTCCCCAGTTTGCCAATACTTCTGGTAAATTATGGAAAGAGTCTTCATGAGCACATCAACCAGCTCCTTCAGCACATTGGTTGCTACCCATGTGGCCCCATAGAGTTGTGTATATTCAAGTGTTGCAGCAGGTCCCTGACCATTTTCACTTTGATTGAGAAGTCTTCATTCTGTCCCCTTTCCCTGTCCTCCAACTCAGGGGGCTGGGTGTTCAGGGAACAACTAGTTCTACTGGTAAAGTCTAATGCAAAGAAGGCATTAAGCACCTCAGCTTTTTCCTCATCCTTTGTCACCAAGTTTCGCCCCTGAATCCAGTAAAGGGTGGAGATTTTTTCCCTAGTCCTCCTTTTGTTGTTGATGTATTTATAAAAACATTTTTTATTGTCCTTAATAATTGTCTTCGGCTTTCTTAATTTTCTCGCTGCATAGCCTCAGTACATCCTTGTAGCCCTCATGAGAGGGATATAAACTCTCCAAAAGCCATAACCTTTACTTTTGTTCCTGAGTTCCAGCCAAAGCTCTCTATTCAGCTTGGCTGGCCTCCTGTCTTGCTGTCTTATCTTTCGGCACATGCAGACAGCCTGCTTCTGTACCTCTAAGACTCCTTTTTTGAAAGATGTCCAGCCTTCCTGGACTCCTTTACCCTTCAGAACTGCCTCCTAAGGTTGATCAATCCCCTCAACAGGCCACAGTTTGCCTTCTGAAAGTCCAGGGTAGCAATTTTACTGACTCTCTCCTTACTTCCCCAAGAACTGAAAGCACTATCATTTCATGATTGCTATGCCCAAGCTGACCTCCAGCCATTACAAATAATAGAAAAAAGAACAAAGTAAAAATCAGTTTTCTGAAACACAAACCTATGTATTAGTAAATGAAAAACTTGTATAATCGTAAGTGCAACAATGTTGTTATAACAATTTATCTGTGAAAAACAAAACATCCAAAAAGTAAGACCTGCTAAAAAAATTGTTTTTTTATAGTAAATTTTTCTAACAGTGACTTCAGAAACTATTTTGCGTCGTTCTTGAGTAGTGGTTTATGACAAAATCAATTATTTCTTCTTCCATACTACAAGAGTGGAATTACTTATTTGATCAGTCAGTATAAAAGATACTAAAGGAAAATTCATGCCTCTAGTTTGATGAATTGTCAAATTCCTCTAGTATAATGAACTGTCAAACATGACCTGAAGTTCAGGATTATTTTTTTTTCTTCTAACTTATCATATGTATCCTCGTGCATAAGTCTTTGAAAAAGCATATGGAAAGCCAATTAAAAAAAAAAAAAAAGTTTAAAATAAACAGAGAGACTAGAAGGGAGATAAAAAGGTCACTGAAATTCAGTTATTTATATTGCCCTGAACAGTATTTCTGAGCTTCAGTGTTGCTCTGTAAAGAAGCTGGAACAGAAAGAAGAAGATATAAAACCACATACTGACATGACTAAGCACTGAAACAACAACAAAATAGTCTTGGAAGGGTTTATAGCAAAATCAAAATACCTTTTTGAGCTACAGAATTTTTATACAACTGTAAATATCAAGTAGGCAGTGAATAGCCTGATGTCACTCCACTGATGAGTAAAGAATCAGTAGGAGTCAGGTATATTTGCAGTTACACAATTAGCATCTAATGGGCACATTGTGTCTCCTAGAAATCTTCAGAGTCATTTCACACAGGGAAACTAGGACATAGAAAGACAGCAACTGACCATTTTAGAATGAGGTAATGAACTTGCAGCTTGCAAATTCTGGCACAATGTCTAGTTTTCCTATGCTACAGCACATATAAGAGCTAAAACAATATTCATTGCAAAAATTTTCACTTCTTCTACATGATTTTCTCCATCAGATGCACACACTACCTTACACCTGCTTTTCTAATTATATTCTGAAGCAAAAAAATGAAACTTGAAAAATAAGTGCTGCTCTAAGATTCTCTGATACTCACTTCTTGAAAGCTAAGAAAACAATTAGTGTTTAAATAATTTATTACTTACCTCATATTAATCTGATTATGGAAATAATGGAAATAAATTATTTAAATATCCAAAAAAGAAAAACACTTCTAGGAATACCAAGAAAATTACTCTTAGACTGAAAATTGCTTATAATAATAATACTTGATTAGGCACTTTGAACCTTTTTCTTCGTTTACTTCTTGTAAGACTGTAAGCATGCAGATAATATAATTTATGTCATTTTTGTTAGTGGGCAGAAATTAAGACATTATAAAATGGCATATCCCATATCAATAAATTACTGCCTTTATAGTAAAAGTACAACTAAATAGCAGTAACCATCAATAAAAATAACATGGGTTAATTAGAAACAAATACATAAACTGAAGAAGTATATGGTGAGGGACGTATTTCGAGAAAGAGGTGTAGTTTTGCAGATAATTAAATTTGTTATAATTACAGACATATGAAACATTGTGTCAATGTAAAGTTACAGAGTTTCTGCAAAATATATACAATGCTAAGCAAGGCAGACCAAGGAACCTGTGAGGAGCACTAGAAAAAGCAAACGACATAGAAATTAAAAGACACTGCTGCAGAGACTGGAAATTAAATAAATAACTTTTTTTTTCTGGTATAATCCACTGATTCAAAAATTGGGAAAGCAAATGGCATTAGGACATGGTTACAGATTTTCACAAAGTGGATAAATTAAAAGAAACAATATATGATAAGAACTAATTTAGCGTTAAATTCACTTTGTCTATTTTCTGCTGCTCATTTGCACACAGTGACTATAGTCTCAGGGTAACTGCTCCTTTCATCCATGTATGTGCCTGTTTCTCATAAATGGAGTGGCACAAAATTCTTAGAACATACTAATGAGCTTGAGGGTTTTTTTTTAAATAAAAATAAATAATCACAGAATCACAGACTGTTTGGAGCTGGAAAGGACATTAAAGACCATTGAGTTTCAACTTCCCTGCATGGGCAGGGACACCTCCCACTATAACAAGTTGCTCAGAACCCCATCCAACGTGCCCTTGAACACCTCCAGAGAGGACACCCCATAATATCTCTTGGCAGCCTGTTCTAGTATCTCACTACCCTTACACTGAAGAATTTCCACCTGATCTCTAACCTAAATATCACTTCTTTCAGCTTAAAACCATTACCTCTTGTCCCCCCACTGCAAGCCCCTGTAAAAAGTCCCTCCCCAGCTTTCCTGTAGGCACCCCTTCACGTGCTGGAAGGCCACTATGAGGTTCCCCAGCGCCTTCTCTTTTTCAGGCTGAACAACCCCAACTCCCTCCGCCTGTCCTCATAAGAGAGGTGCTCCAGCCCCTGGATCATTTTCGTGGCCCTTCTCTGGACACGTTCCAACAGGTCCACATCTTTCTTGTGCTGGGAGCACCAGAGCTGGACACAGTATTCTAGGTGAGGTCTCACCAGGGCAGAGTAGAGGGGCAGAATCACCTCTCTTGATCTGCTGTCCACACTTTTGATACAGCCCAGGATGGAGTTGGCCTTCTGGGCTGCAACTGCACATTGGTGGTTCATGTCCAGCTTTTGATCCTCTAGTACCCCAGGTCCTTTTCCACAGGGCTGCTCTCAAGTGTGGCCTCCCCCTGCCTGTATTCATATCTTGGGTTACCTTGGCCCATGTGCAGGGCTCTGCACTTGGCCTTGTTGAACTTCATGAAGTTCACCTGGGCCCACTTCTCCAGCTTGTCCATGTCTCTCTGGATGGCATCCCATCCTGCTGGCATATTGACCACATCACCCAGCTTCTTGTCATCAGTAAACTTGCTGAGGGTGCTCTCAATGCCACTGTCAATATTGTTAACGAAGATACTAAACAACATTGGATCCAGCACTGACTCCTGTGGGATACCACTTGTCACTGTTTTCCATCTGGACTTAGAGCCATTGATCACTACCCTCTGGACGTGACCATCCAGCCAATTCCTTATCCACTGCACGGTCCACTTGTCAAACCCATATATCTTCAATTTAGTGAGAAGGATGTTGGGGGGGACTGTGTCAAAGGCCTTGCAGAAGTCCAGATAGATGACATCCACTGCTTTTCCCTTGTCGACTGATGTAGTTACTTCATTGTAGAAAGCCACTAGGTTGGTCAGGCAGGATTTGCCCCTGGTAAAGCCATGCTGGCTTTCTTGGATCAATTCCTTGTCCTCCAGGTGCCTTAGCATGTCTTTTAGGAGGATCTGTTCCATGATCTTCCCAGGCACAGAAGTGAGACTGACAGGTTGGTAATTCCCGGGGTCCTCCTTTCTATCCTTATTAAATACAGGCGTAACATGTCCTTTCTTCCAGTCATCAAGGACTTCACCTGACTGCCATGACTTGTCAAATACCATGGAGGATATCTTGGCAACTACATTTGCCAATTTCTTCAGGATTCTGGGACGTATCTCATCAGGTCCTATGAACATGTATATCTTCATGTTCCACAGATGGTCACAAACCTTGTCTTCACTTACAGTGGGGAGGGACTTTGTCTCTCTGATCTCCATCTTGTGAGCCATCAACATGAGAGGTGTGAGGAGAGAGGCTGACAGTGAAAACTGAGGCAAAAGTGTTGTTGAGAACCTTAGCCTTCTCCTCGTCTGTTGTTACCATTTCACCATTGTGGCTCATCATGGGGGTTACGCTTTCTTTAACCTTCCTTTTCTGGTTTACGTACCTGTAGAAGCCCTTCCTGTTCTTCTTAACACCTCTTGCCAAGTTCAGCTCCAGCTGCTCCTTGGCCTTCCTGACCTTGTCTATGCATAACTGGGCAGCATCCCTATACTCTACCCAGGATACCTGTCCCCTCTTCCACTGCCTTTGTAGATCCATCTTGCCTTTAGTTTAACCAGCAGGTATTGACTCAGCCATGCTGGTCTCTTGCCTTCCTTGCCAGATTTCCTACAGCAGGGGATTGACACCTCTTGCACTCTATGGAAAGCATCTTTAAAGATCTGCCAGCTCTCTTCTGCTCCCTTGTCCCTGAGGGCTGTTTCCTATGGGGTCCTATCTACTAACTCCTTGAAGAACTGGAAGCTTGCTTTCCTAAAATTTATGGTCCTGACTATGCTTCTCATCTGCCTCAGACCCCTTAGGACAGTGAACTGCACTAGCATATGACCACTGCAGTCCAGGCTGCCTTCAACTATGATATCCCTAATGAGTTCACTTGCATTTGTGACAATCAGGTCCAATAACGCATCACCCCAGGTAGGACTGTCAATGTCCTGACTTAAGAAGTTGTCATCAAGGCATTTCAGGAGTCTCCTGGATTGCCTACAACTTGCTGTGCTACTTTTCCAACATGTGTCAGTATGATTAAAATCTCCCAGCAGGATTAGAGCCTGCGATTGCAATGTTTCCTCAAGCTGGAGTAAGAAGGCTTCATCGATAGGCTCCATTTGATTGGGCGGCCTGTAATAGATTCTAACCACTAGACTCCCTTTGGTGTTTCAATCCCTAATTCCCACCCATAAACTTTCAGCTTGCTCATGGCTAACTTTTAGGGACAACTCTTCACACTCTATCAAATTCTTTACATAATGTAGAGGGCAACACCTCCTGTATGCTGCCCACATCAGTTTCACCATATAAACATAACACACTGCTCCAAGTCTATACATTTACAGAAGCTTCCTACCTAATATTTCAATGTAAACACAGCCTCTAGTTTCAAAATCTTTGGAGTACTTCATGTTTACTCCCTTAATGTGACTTCTGTTCTTTGCTGACAGTAGTTGAGTCTTTTCCTATTCTAAGTATCTTTTCCTGAGTTTTAACTAAGACAGTAATTTCTATTAGACTGAGACTCTCCAATTTCCAGTGAAAATACAGCATTACCAGTGCACCAGGTTAAATTGTTCAGTATCTTTCTTTAAATTAAATGCACACATACATAAAGTCAACTGGCAATTAATATTGGGTTTTGTTTTGGTTCGGGTTTTTTCCAGGGGTTCTTGAAGAAACCTTCTTTTAATTATTGCATCGTTATTAGAGCCCTAGCTACTATATATTTTGGACATGGTAGAAACCTAATGTAACACAACATGGCTCTGTTGCAACAGAAAGGACAACATTGCCATTTTTTCAATCTGTTTGCGTAGTGCTAAAGAGTAACAGGTGAGAAGTGCATGTTGCCAAATGAAAAAAAAACTTATTACATCCTGGGTAACACCATAACTGTCTTTCTGTTTTGTTTCCTTAATCTTTTCAGCCTGGGTATGCCTTGTCCCAGCCAGATTCACGACTTTGCCTCTCTCTCCTGTGATCACTCTGTACAAGTTGGTTATTAGATTGTTGGATTTGCTTGGTGCCCTGTTTTATGGTAGGAGCCAGTAAACTGGAGTATCTGCTCATCTTTACTACTCTTGTTGCAACAAATTACTGGCATTGCTCAGACTCCTCATTCCTTGTGTGCTCTGCTCTTGAAACACTAGTGAAGATCTCTTGGTGTCATAAGCAAAGGCCATCTGCTCCACATGCCTCTCCCTCAGCGGGTTGATATCCTTCCCTGGGAGAGGGCATTTTTCCCAACATTTAAGCATGTATTGAGAAATGATTTCTCTGTTTCTTCTGAATTACTTGAGTTAGGTTTCCCATCCCGCTTTTGTCTGAAGGGCAGATGAGATTCCACCATTGGAAGCAGCACAGCTAAATGGTCTTTTTCAGATTGAAAATATCCCTCTTTCTGGGCTGCCATGATTCATAGTATAAATATGGAATGCTGTCCTTCGCCTGTGCTGGCCATTCTACTGAGGCACTGTTGTAGCTTAAGCTGCTCCCAAGGTTGAGAGACTACATACAGTGCTTCACCTGTGATGCCTTTCAATCTTTCAAATGCTTGATCTTAGATCTCTGACTGTTACAATGCCACAACAGCTCAAAAATCTGTTAGCAAGCCGAAAAATCATCTGGCTTGTTTCTCATTCTTTGATTTGGCATTTCTCAGGGTCCAGGTGGAGTGCCTGAAAAGTTGAAAGCTTCACTGGAAAATACTTTATTTCCAAATATGAACATAGGTTGCAATTTTTTTCCTTATCATGTGTTAACATCTGAGGGTTTTTACTGTTTCTTTCTTTTGAAGAAAAGACAACTGTCTCTCTGTAGTCTCCACTTGGCACTCACATAAATTAGTTGTGGAAAAGTGTCTCACATGAACTTTTCCATTTAAAATTAAATTTCTTAACAAAATAAAGCTTATTTAATCGTGCTACCTGACAATTAGTTCTTCAGTGTAATTATTTTTAGTCTTGGCCAGTTTCAACCATACAAAAATTAAGAGGCACAATCTTTTAAACCCCAGCAATATACTGTAGTTGTGAAAAGTCTTGGTTGCCTAAGAGTGAGGGATATATATTAATATCTTCAAGAGGGTAAAAGGCTGCAATAGGAATTAAACATACTGTTTGGCTTGCCAGCTGGCCATACAGCTCACTTATTAATCAGTCAAAAAGCACGTATATAGCTTCTGATAAGCTGTAATACATGCTGCCTCTTCCCCATCTGGTACTCAGAAAACTAGGTGGAAATTACATGTAAACTGTGGGAAAGTAGTGAATGAATAAAACTGAAAATGAGGCAATAATGGGAACATTGTGGTATAAGACAGTGATTTCCTGAGGTGGTAGAGTATGAGGTTGTTGGTGGAAAGCTTGTAGTGTGTTTGGTTGCACAACTCTTATTTTTGATGGGGGCTGGACTGTTGTTTTGTTTGGTTTGTTGTTTTTTCCCAATTTTATCTCTTGTGGCTCATTCTGATGAGCAGCCCACATTAATTTCCACTTTTTTTCCACTTCTCACATTTTTTTCATATGGCAATACAGCACACCTTGCCTGAGGTCCTTCCTAATTGCTGTTTGTTTCTATACAATCACAAGTATGCACTGTGCTGGGCTGATGGCTGTTACCGTGTTTCATCTGTTACTATCTACCCAACAACACGAAAATCTTAATGTTCCCAAACAAGGACATGTCAGGAGGCAGCAGGAAGAGCTGTTCTTCACTGGCAGCAGGACTGAGGGGGCCCCCAGTCTGGTTCAGGGCAGAGAAAGCATTACTCCCAATGTGACAAGCAGGAAATGTCCTTGACAGTGACCAGGGCCAGCTAACAATCTTCCTGTAATTCTGAGAAAATGAGACATCGAGCTAAGAATCCCATCAAGCCAGGTGAGGTCAGGACTGGCAAGGGTAGGCATGCCAGCAACACAGCCTGGGTCATGTCTGAGATCAGGTGCAGCTTCTGAGCCAAAGCACAGAGGACCTGGGCCAGGCTCCTACCACAGCTGGTTCTTCACAGTCTACATTGCTGGCTGTACGGCCCAGCACAGAGGAAGTTAAACATACTCATGGTGGCTGTGGATTAAAACCTCACAGTAAGAGATTATACTTAATCCAGCACATAATTGGGTTATTGACATGTTTTCCTTATTTTTGTCTTCTTGTGATATTGATTTAAATTTAATTAGAAGCACAGAATATTGGGTGAATTAGAGGCACAGAATATTGGGTGAGAAGAAGACCACTAAGACAGCACCAAAACACAATTAATTAAGCAGCTATATCCATTTATACTAGCCTACTAAATGGCTAAACAGCTATACTTCCTATGAATAGACTCTTTCTTAGTAGTTCTGTATTCTTGAATTGTCTACAGAGCCATAAGAAAACATTAGTCACTTCTGAGCTTTGCAAACATTTGTATGAGGAAATAAAGCCTTCTCTCCTAAAGATAACAAGGTATGTCTTGTTGATTTCATAAATCCACTTGAAAAAATCCACATGGCTTTCTTTTTTATTCTAGCTCTTTCTAGCAGTGATAGACACCACTCTTGAAAGGGTGGAGATGTGTTCTGGTTTAATCCAGGATGAAGCCAATTTTCCTTTTACCGGTGGTGTTTTTTTGTTTGTTTGTTTTGTTTTTGTTTTTGTTTTTTTTCCTTCAGTAAGCTTTCTTTCAACTAGCACCAGTGCATTCCAGCTAAAACTGGTAAGAGTGGGATGTTTTTCTAACTGCTTGGTCTTCAGGATCACACCTTACTCTGCCAGCTCAGACACTACAGGGAAATCTATGAGCCCCCCCCATAGGAGGCTGAATTAGACAGACAGAAAAGTTGGCCAGAGATATTCCATTCCATTTATCTACGTAAGCTCAGAGTAAGGTCAGAGATCACAGAAGACAACTTCTCTCCTGCTTCTTCTTCCTTTCTCTTCCACCCATGGCCAGCATCTGGGGAGGACTCCTTTCATCCATCACCATCAACCCCCAGACTTGAACTCTCTCGACACTCATCACTCTGTGCTTTCTCCAGCAGAATTCTCCAGAATTTTTTATTCTCGAGCCTGAGCCAAATGGTGACAGGTAATGAAATTATGTTCTTAGGTTAGTTACAAAGCTCTGTAACCCAACTTCATTTGCCAATATACTTGGAATACTGCTACAGTTTTTTTAAAATCTACATTAATCAACATAGAATTAAAAAATGCAGAGCTGTCAGCAGTGTTCAGGCAGTCCAAAAACTGGTAAATAAAGAATTTTGATAAAGGGTAAAGTTCTATTGTGACATCTGAAATAAGCAGATGTGGAAATCCCAGAAGTGATACAGGCTTTCCTAGGGCTTTAACATATGTATTAACCTTTACAATACATCCTTTTGTTATCTTATTGGAAGATGATATTTGCCTTAAGTCTAATGGGTATAGTGAGTTAAAAAGATCACTTCTCATTTTGGCACACATTTTCAAGGGAAATAATTTCCATTGTATACAGTGACACCCTCATTTCCTGTCAATGGTGAAAAATGGTGTTGTTGATATCTGAAGAAATATTTCTTTTTACCTGCTTTGGTCTGTTTTATTTTCATCCTAAAATTCTGACATTGCAGGAAATTTCTGAGTATAAATGAATACGTTATCTAGGAATCTTCACCAGCTCTTTTTTGGAATTAAAGTATCACTTGGGTTATCAAAATTATCACACTTTTTGTTTGCTTTGGGTTTTGTTTTGGTTTTATTTTTTATTTATGAAATATTACTTTTAACAACATTAATTAAGGGTGAATGTGTTTCACAAAATTTATTGCCTGATTGGGAAAAAATACCCTAATCATTATTAACTTAAGAAAGAAGTAATATTTGCATCAGTGTTTTAGTTTGAGGATCATCAGTTATGGTGTCATTTACATGTGTACACAGTCTTCTACCTGAGAAGTATTAAAGATCAAAACCTCTTCATTCATTTGCACAGTGTTCCTCTTTTTTCATGCACAAATGTACAGAAAATTGTCAGGAGGAAAGTTATAGCAACAATATTTCAGTATCATTTTTAGTGTAAACAGGGGGTTAATAGCAATCTTACACTCAAACATTTTCACCAGTCCATATGAAAACACTTTTGTAGTTACATATTCTGGGCAATTTCCTTTAAGTATAAATATATGTGTAAACAGTCACACAGAAATAAGAGACTCACTTTGAAACTCTTCCTAATAGAATGTGGTAGAAGATTTGAAGAAGCCTGAGATTGCCACAGTGTTTTAAAATGTCTGATACTTTTTCATTGTGAAAAGCTTGTGGATCAAAGAAATCTCAGTGCCCCAGACTAAAGATCATGAAAAATGTACTCTTTTTTTTTTTTTTCCTTTAGAGCAGAAACTATCTAAAGAGCCTATTACTGAAGGAAACTCAAAGTCAGCACAACTCCTTGAACAAAGCAATTTAATACTACATTATAGAGGAACAAAAAGATGGGGAAGCATTTGGAGTAAATATACTCTTTCTGTTCAGATGGTTAGAAGGGTGTTTTTCTCAGTAGAAAAATTTAAAAGAGTATGAAAGTGCCTTGAACAGGAAAAAGAAGTGAAAAAATGGGACTAAATGCATCCTGAAAAATCCTTCTGCTATTTACAAAAGCAATTGTTAACTCATTTGTGTGTGAGAGTGTGTAGGCATTGTGAAAAGAGAAAAACATGAAAGAAATTACCTTGATTAGGATTCAGTCCAGACCCCTCTATCTCCTAGTTCAGCTGTTCCATCAGCTGATGCACTAAACCTTCTGCTTTTCTGAGAAAATATCATTGTCAGCCTATCCTACACCCTGGTTAAAAAAAATTGTTTTAATAAAAGCCTAGGATTCTCTTCAATGGCCTTTCCATACATTACTTAAGTATGAAACAGAAACATTTGCAACATTAATTTATTCACGATTCAATTTTCCTGGCTTTAATTAGTCATCCTGATGACTTGGCACTACTCTTTGATTAAAAACTGTTTCCTGAAATGGAGGAGGCAGGGAAAAGTCCTCTGTGTAACCCTGTTTCTGTACTCATTATTTCTTCTTATTTTAATCAGATCTTTGTGGTATATGTTAACTACACTAAAGATAAAACATAGCAAAATAGGCCAGACAGAAGGCAACATTAAAAGAAAAAGAAAATACTTTGCTTAATTAGCATCTGTTTTTTGCAAGCCTGTATGACATCCCCATTTAGATACTACTATCACTTTAAATTTATTTCACCGCATTTCAGTCTGCACCAAGCTGTCAGCTAAGCTGATTTCTTCTTTATTTGCTTAAATTTAAAAATTATTTTACTGAATATGAGAAGTTGTTTGTGACAACTGCTTTTGGTTGCAGTTCAGGTCCCATACGTTAATTAAGCCTGCAGCCAAGGATAGAGTCCTTATCATGCAGTATAAGAAGAACGCTTTTCAGCAGCCAGTTATCATGCTACCTGTTTTGATACAGAGCTCTTTAGAGGAAATATGGCATTTAAACTATTCTCTGTGCTTGTTACTAACTATGGCTCTCAAATGAACTAAAATGAGTTAATCAAAAGGCATTCTAGAAGCTTCCATAATCTAAAATAAGGAAGGTGTTTCACCCATGAAACCAAATTCATGCTCAAGTGTCTGTTCTCCCACATGTCAAAGGAATGTACTGAATTTATCACTTAAAGGAACTACATAAGTGAACAAGTAATTAAGACCTCTCAGCATTAAAGAGTGCTGACCCTGACTAAGCTTCTGAAGAAATGAAATTACAAAATTAAAATGTGATTTGCATCAGCTGTTCCATATTTATTGGCCATGGAATTTATGTGATCATAAACATAAGGTCAGCAATCACTGAATCACTTTTTTGAAAAAGGAAGACTTAAACTCTAGAAAATTAGTCTTTGACTAAACATGTACTCACACATAGATGTGTAGAAAGAGTTCCTTCATCCCTGCAGGACAGAGCACCTTAGAGGTGTGAACTCAGCAATGGAACCCATTGTATTTCTCTCCAGGCCTTAACTTTGCACTTACTGTTGGTGTCAGGCAGCCTGGAGGGTGGTTTAGCTATTTTTTGTAAAATTATTTTTCCACAAGTAATCTGGAACACCACAACAAAAGGCAACAGTATAGAAACTGGAACACAGCTAGCCTCCAACTCTGAAAGAACAGAATTATAAAATCCCTTTGTTTATCAGCCTAGGAGATCCAGATCAAGCAGAATATCGTGCTTTGAATTCTAATTAGATTTCAGGTTTGCTGGGATGAGAAGGGCAGAGAGTACACTCACCTCATTGCACTTCACAAAATCCTGCTTCTCCTTAAAAAATGTAAAACATATAGTATACTTCAGAATAGTTTTCATCTTCCAAGTTCGGGCTGCTAATTGTAAATAAACTAAGATAAATATTTTTCATATGCCTGAATTTGTAGTCTCAAAGTACAAGTATGTTCTTCGTAGGATGTGTTAAAAACAATGTGGAAACACCATGATTCAAATTGCTGCTGTTCATGGTGACCAGAAAAGATGCACATTATTTTGAAGTATAGAGCCCTTATCATACAAACTCAAAACTAAATGAATTAATTTTTTCCATTTATATGCAGAGACATCTAAGGATGAACATTTAGAAAACATCTTGAAAAATCTAACTTAGAAAAAGAATATAGCAGTTTGTGTTCTACTTTCCACTGTCCTTTATTTTGAATAGCCCAGGAAAAAGAAAGTATCTTCTTCATGTTGAGAACCCTCTGTGTCAGTAAAGGATAGAGCCACATTGGGAACAAAATCAATTCATATTTATTTAAATACATTTTAAATAATAATTAAAAAACAACTCTTGCAAATTTGTATTCAGGGCCAAGGGATCTGTGATTACATCAAACAGATAAAAATAAAAACAGTGAGCCAAATTTTCCTATGCCTTCTACTGTTCACAGGTATTTCAGAAAGGCCATGTAGGATACTATAACATTATTATTAATTGCTACACTTATATCCGAAATAGAAGTTGTTTATATTGAAACGAAAGAGGGAAATAAAGTTTTAGCTGTGTTGTAAAATAAATGAGGTAACTGATGACATTTTTGTGCTTTCTTAGCAAGCATGTAAATAATTACAAAGAACATTGTTAAGAGACTGACTGGAGTTCAGCCATGACTTCCTGCTACACTAATATAATTCAGGCAGTACAATTGGTCTTCAGGTGGTAGGCCATTTGTATCCTTCTGAAACCTTGCTGAAAGTTCTTATCATCCTATTTCAACATTAAACAAACAAAAATGGACCCCTAAATATCCAATAGGAGCCATCGTTTACCTAAAAAAAATCCAAAGCACATTATTTATATCTTCAATTTGTGAGATACCGAAATCCTCATTGGTATTCTCTCATTTGCTTTTTATTGTTAATTCAACTTTAGCACGATATAAAATCTTCTAAAATAGCATTGGAAATACTTCATTATACCTTTCTCAGGTTGCTCAGATGCTTCAGTCACTGCCTGGAGCCAATACTTTTCCCTGAGGTTGCACGGAATTATAGTAGCAGAGTTTTCTGGGATTTACGAAATGATACCATTTTTACAGGAAATGTAAACATTTTTTCAAGCCCAGAAAGCTGATTTTTCATTATGTCAGGCAAAATCTGACGATCTTGTATCAAAACCTTGCTTAACAGATGAAAGCTTTAGGACAGCTGGGGGCCTAACTGCTGCTTATTGTAAAGGGAAACAGTGATATTGTGCTCAGATAATAGAACACAAAGCAAAATCCACAATAAAAATTAATTATTTTCAGTCTTTAAGCAGTGTTACTTTCTTTAGACAACTGTAATGTCATTCTTATGCAGGACCAGCCAGAAATGTCTGAAGCATTAAATACTAAGCACTACACACTAGACTCATGCAAGTTTTTTAAAAAGAATCCTACCACATTTTTTATCTTGTTCTGCTCACGAGATACATACAGTTTTCCCTCTCAGTATATTTGGTGTTCAGTCTTTTTTTTTATATATGTTTTGTCTCTCAACAGCTTTTTGTTTATATTGCTAATACTAATGATGTTTGTATTAGGTACCAGTATCTGCAATAATTATTCATAGAATCATAGAATCATTAAGGTTGGAAGGCACCTAAAAGATCATCAGGTTTCAACCCCTCCCATGAGCAGGGACCACTACCACTAGATTAGGTTGCACAAAACCTCATCCAACCTGGCCTTAAAACCTCCAGGAATAGGGCATAAGCAACTTCCCTGGGAAACCATTCCAGTCCCTCACCACCCTTACAGTGAAGAATTTCTTCTTAATATCTAACCTAAATCTCTCCTCTCTCAGTTTAAAACTATTGCCCCTTGTCCTATCACTATATTCTCTGATGAAAAGCCCCTCCCCAGCTTTCCTGTAGGCCCCTTTCAAGTACTGGAAGGCCACTATGAGGTCTCCCCAGAGCCTTCTCTTCTCTAGGCTGAACAGCACCAATTCTCTTAGCCTGTTTGCATAGCAGAGCTGCTCCAGGCCTTTGATCATCTTGGTGGCCTTTCTCAGAATCCTTTCCAACAGGTCTATATCCTTCTTGTGCTGAGGCCACCAGAACTGTACACAGTATTCCAGGTGGGGTCTCACCAGAGCAGAGTAGAGAGACAGAATCGCCTCCCTGCCCCTGCTGGCTGCAATTCTTTTGATGCAGCCCAGGATGCAGTTGTTCTCTGGGCTCCAGCACACACTGGCGGCTCATGTCAAGGTTCTCATCTACCACCATCCCCAAGTTCTTCTCCTCAGGGCTGCTCTCCAGCCACTCTCCCTCCAGCCTGTATTTGTGCCTGGGGTTGTGCCAACCCAGGTGCAGGACCTTGCACTTGGCCTTGTTGAACTTCAGGTGGTTGGCACTGGCCCACCTCTCCAGCCTGTCAAGGTCCCTCTGGATGGCATCCCTTCCCTCTAGGGTGTCAACCACACCACACAGCTTGGTGTCATCTGCGAATTTGCTGAGGATACACTCAATCCCACTGACCATATCTCCAACAGAGATGTTAAACAGCACTGGCCCCAGTAATGACCCCTGAGGGACACCACTCATCACCTGCCTCCATTTGGATGTTGAGCCATTGACCACAACTCTCTGGCTGCAGCCATCCAGACAATCTCTTATCCACCAAGTGGTCCATCTGTCAAATCCCTGCCTTGTCATTTTGAAGACCAGGATGACATGTGGAACAGTGTCAAATGCCTTGCACAAGTCCAGGTAGGTGACGTCAGCTGCTCTGCCACCATCCACCATCTCTGTAGACTTGTTGTAGAAGGCCTCCAGATTGGTCAGGCATGACTTGTCCTCAGTGAAGCCATGTTGGCTGCCACCAATCACCTGTTTATTTTCCATATGCCCTAGCAGACTTTCCAGGAGGATCTGCTCCATGACCTTGCCAGACACAGAGGTGAGACTGACCAGCCTGTAGTTCCCTGGGTCTTCCCTTTTCCCCTTTCTAGAAATAGGGGCTATGTTTTCTTTTTTCCAATCATTAGGAACCTCACCTCCATAGTGTCTCAAATATGATAGACAGGGGATTAGCAATTTCATCCACCAGCACCCTCAGGACCTGTGGGTGAATTCCATCAGGTCCCACAGATTTATGCCCCTCCAGGTTCTTTAGATGGTCATGAACCTGCTCTACTCCTACAGTGGGGGGTAATTCACTCTCCCAGTTCCTGCTTTCACTTATTGTGGCCTTTTTGTTGAGGCTGGAGCACTTGCCAGAGAAGACTGAATCAAAGAAGCCATTGAGGACCTCAGCCTTCTCAATATCGTGTGTTACTACCTCACCCGTTTCCTTCAGGAGAGGGCCTACACTCTCCTTGGATGTCCTTTTCTCCCCAGCATAGCTAAAGAAGCTTTTCTTATTGTTCTTTACGTCCCTGGTGAGATTTAACTCTAGTAGGGTTTTGGCTTTCCTAACCTGATCCCTAGCTGCTCAGACAACCTCTCTAAACCTCCCAGGATACCTGCCCTACCTTCCCCCCCCAAAAAAAAAAAGTTCTAACTTCTTCAGTTTGAGCTTTTCTAGGAGCTACTTGCTCATCCACACTGGCTTCCTGTATTTTCTACCCGACTTCTTCTTAGTTCAGATGCAACGCTCTTAGGCTTGGAGAAGGTGTTACTTAATATTAGTCAGCTTTCATGGCACCCTCTACCCTCCAGGATGTTATTCCAAGACTCTCTCTTGAGCAGATCCCTGAAGAGGCTGAAATCTGCCCTTCTGCAGTCAGGGATAGTAAGCTTACTGTGAGCCCTCCTTGCTGTCCTAACAATCCTGAACCCCACCATTTCATGGTCACAACAACCCAGGCTGCCCTTAAGCTTAACATCCCTCACCAGCCCTTCCTCATTGGTGAGGACAAGGTCCTGCATAGCACCTCTCCTTGTTGGTTCCTTGATTACTTGGAAAAGGAAGTTTTCATCTTTGCACTCTAGGAACTTACTGGATTGCGTTTTGCAGAGTTGTTCTTCCAAAAGATGTGAGGGTGGTTGAGGTGTCCTGTAAGGACCATTGTAGATGAATGTGAAGCTGCTCCTATCTGTCTGTATAGTGCCTCGTCTATATTATCCTCATGTTCAGGTGACCTGTAGGAAACCCACACTGTGATGTCGCCTTTGCCTTTCTTCCCCTTAATCTTAACCCAGAAGCTCTCTGTTGGCTCCTGATCTGTCCCCATGGAGAGCTCCATGCACTACAGCTGGTCTTTGACACAGAGGGCAACACTCCCACTCTGTCTCCCCTGTCTGTCCTTCCTACTCCATCTCCCCTGTCTGTCCTTCCTAAAGAGTTTGTAACCGTCCATTTTGATGCTGCAGTCATAGAAGCCATCTCACCAGGTCTCAGTGATGCCAATGAGATCACAGCCCAGCAGGCTCACCCTCATCTCTAATTTGTCCTGTTTATTCCTCATGCTGTGTGCATTTGTATAAAGCCATTTAAGTTGGGCGTCCAGTGAGGCTGCCTGACTAGCTGACCTGACCACTTCCATGGTTACTAACCTGTTAGTGAGCCCTGTGCTTGCACACAGGGCTTCCAGCTCTTCTGTGTTTCCCGTGCTGTGTGCATTGGTGTAAAGGCACTTGAGCTGGCTTATCGATTTCATCCCTGACATGGGCATACGACCCCTAGGCAATGAGCCCTGCTAACTCCTGTTCCAGTAGCCTTTTTCCCTTGTGGGACAGGGTCTTCCCATGCAATGCCAGCAGGCTCGGTGTCCTGTAAATCAAATCATGATCAATAAACCCAAAGTCCTGTAGGTAGCACCAGTTTTGGAGCCAGGAATTGATCTGTGATGTCTTCTTGCTAACCCCCTCATCGTTCCCCAAGACTGGAGGAACAGAGGAGAACACAACTTGTGCACCTGAGCCCTTGACCAGTTGTTCCAAAACCCTGAAATCTTTCTTTATTCCCCTCAAACCTCTTTTTTCACCTCATCACTACCTACCTGAAAGATCAAAAGAGAGTTATAGACTGAGGGCCATATCAGACCAGGAAGTTCCCTGGTTATATACCTTACCCTGGCCTCAGGAAGTCAGCAGACTTCCCTGTGGGAAGGGTCCAGCCAGCATATAGGACCTTCAGTTCCCTTCAGAATGGAATCCCATGTGTATTTGTTATTCAAAAGTTTTATTTATGCAGAACAACAATGACTGGTCAGTTTATCTATTCCCTTGTGGACGATATTCACATTTTTACAAGCACATTTCAAATATTATATAGGCACTTTAATAAAAGTGATTTTAAGTGAGATTTTTACATGAGACTTAGCAATTACCTTTTGAGGAAAAGAAAAAAGTAATCCAAATAATATGCAACTGGAGTGAGCACTGGCTAATATATTTTAGTATCTGAATGAAAAAACTAGCTCAGTCCTGATTAATGAATAAAACCCGCATGGACAGGTACAGGAACTTACATAGATATCCAGAAGTGATCTGCTACTATTGTGTTGTATGTGAATCCATAATTTCCTTACCTTTTCTTAGCTCACATATGAATTCACAGTTCCTTCATTGTTTCACTGAAAATATTATTATTTTGCTGTTACAATCTTCAGAAATTAATTGGGCTGTTATGTTATTCTGCATGAAGCATACTGAAAAAAAAACCCAAACTAAAAGAAAAAAAAAAAGCACATAGAAAATCACACTGTTTTTATGAATAGAATTGCCAGTATTTCTTCATATTGACTTTCAATGACCATATTTTTTTTTTATTTTCAATTATTTAAACATCTTTTGAGAAAAGCTGGTTGCAATATGAAATATGTTGAAGTTGTTTATAATTCACAAGTTTGTAAAAAGCAATGAGTTTTCATATGATAGAACATGTCTTGTTTATCTTTTTCCAAGAATGCTGTTTTATTCAAACTTGAAAATTTCCTTTTCATATCCCCTGCTCTGTCAATAAATACAATGAAATTACCAGTGTGCACAGTAAATTTGTTTTAGCTTTTTAAAATACTTTTTGCCTCTTTCTTTTCTTCTGTATCACATTTTTGTGTTATGTAAAGAAGTATTTTGAAACAAGTAAGAGAATGTACAGCAAAACTTCAAATCTGTTATGTTTAAACATTTTAAAGTGATCAGTTAAAAGTACAGAGTTTAACTTTAACATTTTAACTTTAACATTTTCCTATTCATTTTTCTTAAAAGGAAAAGTTTCATTTTTCATTTTGCTGACCTTTCTTTTTTAAATATATTTTTTTAAATAAAATATGGTATCTTATTGTTTCTTTGTTTCTACGGATTTAAACATCAGTTCTTAATTGAAAAACTTGACTAGCAAGTATACAGATATTACATTATCTAATTTATTTTTCAAAATTTCCTTTGATACCCGCCTCAGATTTTAAACTTGTATTATATATTTCAGGGTGAAGGCAGTGGATGATTTTATACAAAGAAAAAAGAAGAGAACTGCAAGTGCTTTTGGGGAGAGTTGGGGGAAGATTTTGTTTTTTGTTGTTTGTTGTTGGTTTTTTTGTGTGCTTTTTTGTTTGTTTGTTTGTTTGTTTGTTTGTTTTTCCCTTTCTGTATCAAGCAGTATGAATTTTTATAATATTTTGGGAATTCTTAATTGGAGGAATAGTGATGATGAAACAGTGATGCAAAGAGATTTTTATAAATGTTCACAAACGTTTTTTGGACCTGTTCATGACTATGGCCTTCTAAAGAGAATCATCTTGCAAAATCTCAAGAAAAAACTATGAAACAGTATTTTTCCTACTTAACTAGATACGGAAATCTCCAATGAAAACTCAGCTATGTCAAAGAATGGAAGTGGATCAAAAGTGATCTGAACTAATAGTTCTTTTTTACAGTATTTGGCACATTAAAGCAACTGATATTTAGGGAAATGCATTGCAACTTATAGTTATAAAAATGGCTTACTAACACATCCCTGGAGTGGCAGATGTCTTATAACACTGCAAAGGGTTTGTGAAAACTGGTGAGCTACTGTAGATATTTATTCTTTACACTCCGTATATTTCCTTTCTTATAATGAGAAGGAAGTGAAGATTCCTTGTGTCTTGCATCATGGTAATAAAAATTTCATTATACATTTAATGCTTTGAAGAGAAATAGGTTTGATTGAATACACTGTAGGGAACTCCATACATCTTAGCCCATTTACTTCCTAATCACACAAAATGGAGGTGCAGAACTGTCATATTTGCTTTGTCATCAGACAGCATGGTGTCAGGCTATGATTCAAACCTAGTCTGATTTTTTTTTTAATTATTATTATTCACCTTATTTAATAAACTGTAACTTGAAAGAGGAAATTATAAGCTTTCACACAATGAATCAAAGGAATGCTGTGCCTTCTTCCTTCATTATGCATGCTACATTTGAAGCTAATGAAGCATAACCTCTGAGCCGATATTTTTATAGATGAAAGAGACATCATATTATGTATTCTGTTTATTTCATCAGCTGCTCTGTAGCTAATGCAAAACACAATGATTGCCTTGCACTTCAGATCTGACAACTGATAGGCAGTCTTGCTGATGTCTAATAGTTTTCTGTTCTCTGCATATTTAAGGTTCTAGCTACAAATGAAAGAACAAGGATGAAATGGACAGAGGATAATGGTATCTTTTAATTACAAATTATTGTGTAAATAGTCCTGACTATTTTATTTCTCCACAGTTTCTTTTCCTCCTCCCCTTTCCATATCGTATGTTGTTTAGATACTTCTACTGCCATTTATTTTTACTTTTTTAATGGAATGTATTGTCAGCTAACTTTGTTACCATGGGGATTTATGGCTGTGAGCATAAAGCCCACCCAGATAATAACTTCAGGGAAAACTTCACTGTCTTCACAGCACAGAAGACTTTTATGTATTAAAAGGTATCAAAAGGAATAATGCATGACATAACAACAAAATACTGATCTCTATGCCAGTATGAAGTCAATATGGCTTAAGCAAACTGTACTTTAGAGCACATAGTTTAGTATGGAAATTCTATGTTATCATAGTATCAACTATTTGTGGAGAAAAAAAAAAGTGAAAATAAACATAATTTTTCATCCTTTATTAATAAAAGATAGTGTACTTTAAAAGCTATTACATTGATTTCTTAACAATATAAGTTTTGCTAGACAGATACGTTTAAAAGTAATAAACATTACTCAAATAATAAAGTTTCCATAATTCATAAAAAATCAAAGTACTTTGCATATTTTTAGGGAAGTTTCTGATCCACAACTGGAACGGCCTGGGAACTGCACATGCATTTGTTGAAGTTCTAATTTATTTGATGGATCATGAGGGGGTTTTCGCCTCAAGCAATACCTGTTGATCGCTTAAAATCAAATAGAGAGTACAGGATGAAGTGACAAACTGCACAGTTCACCAGTGGTAACTGAAGAAGGTGAAGGAAGAGTACCATCTGGCTGGTTTTCTTGCCCAAACAGTGGACCTTCTCCCACAAGATTTTACAGATGATGAATATTTCAGTGTTTCCAAGAGTTAATCAACAGATTCAAGGGTGAGGAATCCATCATGTTTGTTTGCTTACTTGTTTTATTATTATTTAATGGCTATGTTAAAAGGTAATATGTATCATTTAGTAACTCCTACACAGCCTTTTGCAGTCTGGGGGAGTATTCTGAAGAGATATAACTGCAGCCATGTGCCATTGACCACTATTCTATTGTTTTCCCAAGTTAGGGAAAGAGGATTAAAATGATTCATGTGGTTTCAAAATCCTGAATGACCTATGACAAAATCATCACAGAAGATAAAAAAAAAAAAAAAAAAAAAAAAAAAAAGAAGGAAGGACCAAAAGGCTGGGATTGTGAAAATAAGAGACTGGAAAAGACATTGTCCCTGTCAGTGAACACTTCTTGAAGCTGTTTAAAGCTGCCCAGCAATATCTTTACTCAGAAGCAAGGCAGGAATAGAAATAGATTCCAGATTTACCAGAATCCCTTGCCAAGTTTTTTCCCTCTAGTACTTGCTCATGGGTCAGAGACAACCAAGATAGATGTCAAGGATGTCCATCAATTAGATGAGTGATTTTAATAACCTAAATGAGAAGACGCAGATCAGGAATGAACTGCTCCCTGGTACATATGAGGTATGTGTGGGCTAGGATCTTCTGTTCACCCCTCCAGAGCTAAGAGTACTGCTGAGGGTACTGTTAGCATTGTTTCATGAAACAGTTCCAGATGTTCCTGCCTTTGTGGACAGCAGAACCTGACCACTAAATAAAAAAAAATTAGGCAGGTTTTATCCCACTTCTATTGGATGCTGGTGGAGACTCAACATTAGAGACATGTGCCTTTGAACTGACTTTATCTGGTCATTCTTATGACCTTAAGACAAATTGTACCTTGGAAAACGTCAGCTTAGGTAAGTGTCAAAGCACATTTGCAATGAAAGAGATGTACAGCCATTTGTAGAGCTATGTCAATCAATGTTTCATTCCTATTTTCTGATAACATGTCTCTTTTTAAGGTATGCATGTTGAAAGTGGAAAATACAACTTGGTACTCAGTCTCACAAACAAACCACTGGTGTTGATTCTAACCACTTGATGTTAATAGGATCTCAGTTTTTTTCAGAAATTTCAAATAAAGCACTTCCTTTTTGGTTTTTTTTGTGTTTTGTTGTGTTTGGTTTTTTCTTCCCCCCCCCCCCCCCCCCATAGGCAAGTATAGCTGAAACATTCAGAAGATTTTTAAAGCCACATTTCACAGAAAGCAAATAAGGGGAAGGTAACCTTGTAGCAGGAGATTTCTTACCTGGTGAGTCAGACAGACTGGAAGTAAAAATCTGAAAACAAGTTTCCCCTCTGCCAATTGTGTTCTGGAAATGTTTATTCTCCCTCTGATCTGTCTTCTAACAAGTTTAATAATAAAGATATATTTCCTGGCTTGCAGAAAACTTCACACAATCCCCTCTTTTCCCTTTCCTTACTACATCTGTTTTTACCCTGTTTACTGGAGTCTCACAAGATCTAGAGGTGCTACAGGCTCTGTAGATTTACTTGATCTATGCCCCATGTATTCCCCTATCCTCTTCCCAGGAGCTTACTCCAGATGAATTTGCTGAGGTATTTTCAAAGAAAACACCTCTCTCAAGATCCACTTGACTTAGCGGGCAGCATCCCATGTGATGCACACTGAGCAAATGATACCCAAACAGGCCAACAAATTGTCTAGGACAAGATTAAAAAAATCAGTCTTTGCAATGCCATTCTTCTCTTACATCCATGGGATTTTTATGTGTCCACTTAGAAAATGGACCATGGCTTCCTTCCTCCTTATAAGCCATGCTGAGGTTACCAGGGCAAGTAAAATGGATGTTTTTGTGTGTAAAAAACACTAGACTGAAGATCAGGCAAAAAACAGCTTTCTTTATTTTGCCTGACACCTCATGTGTCCTTGCAGATGTTTAAGTACAATTCTAGCTGCCTTAACTTTGATATACTCACAAATATAAACTTTAATTCAATGAAATTACTGTGGATGCTCTAAATAGCAAGAGTCTATAGATATTATCAGTAAAGAATATAAACAACCTTTAATAAAAGCAGCCTACTAATAGGAAAGATAGAGGCTGCACACATAAATCCAAGACAGATTTTTAGTGGTTGCAAGAGCAACCAGAACACTTCCTCTAGCGTGTATTTCTATGTCATTCATATCTACATGCTTTCATAAATAAGAACCTAATATAATACTAGTTTTGCTAAAGAGAAACAAAAAATAATACACTTTGATGCTTTTTTCTTTAAGTTTTCCTTTCAATTTATTTTTTTAAATTTTTTTTAGAAACAAAATAAATTAGAATTTCCATATTGATTGAAGTGCAATTCACCCTGTTATTTGCTGGAAGGGCAGCACAGCCAGGCATGCACAGTCCAGGAGGTTCCTTCAGAGCACTGATGACAACTTTCTGACTCATCTGGTTGAGGAACCTAAAGGGGGGGCTGTGCTGCTGGACCTGGTATTAACAAACAAAGAAGGTCTTGTTGGTGATATGAAGGTTAGGGGCAACTTTGGCTGTAGTGACCACAAAATGGTGAAGTTTACTACTCTGTGTGGAAAAAATAGAGAAATGAGTAAGATTACAGCACTGGACTTCAGAAATGCAAAGTCTAGTCTCTTTAAAGATCTACTACATTAAATGCCTTGGGTGAGTGCCCTGGAAGGTATGGATGTCCATGAGAGCTGGGCAGCTTTCAAACATTACTTTCTCCAAGCTTGAGACCAGTGCATCCCTGTAAGGAAGAAATCAAGCAGAGGAGGCAGCAGACCTGCATAGATGAGTAATTGTCTTCTGGAAAAAAATTACAGGAAAGAAGGAAGTTTACAGAATGTGTAAAACAGGACTGGCCACTTGAGAGGAATATAGGAACACAGTCAGAGAATGCAGGATTGCAATGAGGGAAACAAAGGTTCACCTGGATTTAAATCTGGTGAGAAGTATCAAGGACAACAAGAAGGGTTTCTTCTTGTACTTCAACAAAAAAAGGAAGACTAGGGACATTGTTGGTCCTTTGATGAATGACGTGGGCACCCTGGTGGCAGAAGACACAGAGAACGCAGAGTTATTGAACGCCTTATTTGCTTCAGTCTGCACTGCAAAAGCTGACCTTCTTGAATCCCAGACCCTGAAGGTGAGAGATAAGGTCTGGAGAGATGAAATCTTTCACTCAGTAGAGGAGGACCAGGTTAGGGCAACTTAGCCAATCTGGACATCCATAAATCCATGGCCCATGATGGGATGCATCCATGAGTTCTGAGAAAGCTGGCAGATGTTTTTGCTAAGCAACTCTCCATCATCTTTGAGAGTTCATGAATAACTGGAGAGGTGCCTGAGGACTGGTGGAGGGCTAACATAATTCCAGTCTTCAAAAAGGGGAAGAAAAAGGACCCAGGGAATTACACGCAGGTTTGTCTCACCTCTGTCCCTGGTAAGGTGTTGGAAAAATTGTTCTGGACATTGTCATAAAACAAATGAAAGCAAAGAATGTCATTAGAAGTCAGCATGGATTCACCAAAGGGAAATCGTGCTTGACCAATCTCCTTGACTTCTGTGATGTCATAACTGTCTGGTTAGATGAGGGAATAGCAGTGGATGTTATCTACCTTGATTTCAGCAAGGCTTTTGACATTGTCTCCCATACTATCCTCATTAGCAAACTCAGGAAGTGTGGGCTAGATGAGTGGATAGTGAGGTGGATTGAGAGCTGGCTGTGTGACGGAACTCAGAGGGTTGTGATCAATGGAGCAGGGTCAAGCCAGATGTCTGTAGCCAGTGGTGTCCCTCAAGGGTCAGTACTTAGTCCAGTCTTGTTCAACATATTAATCAATGACCTGGATGAGGAGACAAAGTGTATCCTCCACAAGTTCACTGATGATAACAGACTGGGAAGAGTGTCTGACGCTCCAGAGGTCTGTGCTGCCATTCAGCATGACCTGTACAGACTGGAGAGCTGTGCAGTGAAGAACCTAACGAGGTTCAATAAGGGCAAGTGTAGGGTCCTGCAACTGGGGAGGAAAAATGCCAGGCACCAATATAGACTAGGGGTAGACTTGCTGGAAAGCAGTTCTAAGAAGAAGAATCTGGAAGTCTTGGTAGATACTAAATTATCCATGAGTCAGCAATGTGTCCTTGCTGTCATGAATTTAAACTAGAGTCACAGAGAAGAATGTACAGTGAAAGCAGTAATTGGGTTTTTTTTCCATTTCCTTTAATTAACTCATTAATTAATCTACCATATATATTTTATAATACTATTTTGGCAATTTTTAGGAAAATATATTGTACAGAAATACTACTCCAAAGACTTTTCAATGCCCTGATTCTAAACCAAGAAATAGTCTCAGAGCCGACAGATCACCCAGTTTCATTCTCTCTTGAATTATAGATCACACTAAGGAAATACTCTTTTTGGGGTCACTGGAATATTTTACAATAGATTCTATTACTTTATGATTAAAATTATAATTATACTTTGAGTATCAATATAATCCACAGAATGTATCAAGCAGAAGACACTAGGTGGATTCCCTATTTTCTGACGGACACATCACTGTTTTAATGGAAGTTAATAGATTTGCAAGCATTGCTGATTTAAACATTCTGCTGTACCACAAATCCTATCAATCTTGTAGTAGGTTTGAAAGGAAAATAAGAAACTTATAACTGTATGGTAGATTAGACACAGTACCATCCAGAAGCCCACCAAGTTGCAGCTTCTCCCCCTCCTTCTCTGGGCTTGGTGTTCCCTCAGCTCTTTCTCACTTTCTCACCCCTTTTTTAACCATCCTCTTCTCTCTGTCCAACATTTCTACTCTTCTCCATAGATGTTTTCCCTGAGGTGACACCATCTTGGTTGAGGGGCTCAGCCACAACCTGTAGTGACCCCACTGGAGCCGGATGGAAGTGTCTGTGTTTGGCATTGGCCAGCCTAGTTTCATCCTCGCAGAGGCCACCTCTGCAGCCCACTCTTCTGCTAACAAAACCTCGACTCCTACACCCAATATGAGCTGCTTCTCAGAATTTATACTGTATTAATTAATGGTATTCAGAATTAATCAGTGTGGTCATTACTTTGTATAAATAAATTCTGAAGTTGAACTAAATTTAGGAATATAAAGCTATTTTTTAGTTCAATGGTTTTGGATGTTGGAATTAAAAGATCTATAAATAAAAGACAAGTGATTTATTTTCCAACTTGATGTAGGTTAACAAATCAACAAAAAGTGATGAGCTGTTCACATTTGTTGGACTAAGTGATACCCCACAGAATTTTGTGCAACAGTAGTATTGCTTCATAATGAGAGAAGGAATGGCAAATATAGCAGCTATTTTAAGTAGTATAGATAAATCACTTTGCATATTAACAATTACAATAAAAACATTCATTTTTCTCATAAATAGTGAGTGGAATAACTGTAAGTGCAAATGTAAAACCATTTCTGTAGAGTTAGGTTAAGAATTACTGCAATGGTATCAAACCTTTCCTCCATAACAGACAGGGTATGGAGACATACAGAGAAAGAAAACAGTCATATGATGGAAATGACAAGACCAGTGAGTTTTTCTAATCTTCCAAATCTTCTTCTCTGCAGATGGGTTTATTATAAACAGGCAATACTCCAGTCTAGATGTACACCACAGAGTGCTCCTCCATTCCCAACTATGAATGTACGACACAGGCATGTTCATGCTCTGCCATCTACTGAGGTGTGGGTCACACTATCTCTAGTTGTCCTCTCCCAGGAATTTCTTCCTGCAGAGCGGGAAAATGGGAATTGAACTGGGATCACCTCCGGTTATGTGCAGCTATAGAGATCAAAAGTAGAACACAATTGCCACTTATAACTATAACCTTCTGATAATGAAGGCTTTCTAGTCCAAACTGGTGTTCACAGCCATAGCAATAACTTCTATATTGTACTACTGTTCACATCACTTTCAGGACCAATGCCATCCCTGGGAAAAATGAAGGATGAGTGTGCATAATGAAGATGGGAAGTATAGCAGACGAAAAACTTGGTTTCTCTACAGCTACCTCTTGTTCCAGAGTTACTTTCCAGTATGTTTAAGCCTCTGAAAAACTGATAGATAGACTCAGTCTGAAACCTCTGAGACACAGAAAACTAATAACAAAATTAAATAATGGATTCTTTCTCCTCTATAATTTCCACTTCCTATCTTTCCCTTGTCTCCCTTCGTTTCTTCTTTCCCTCTTTGCCTCTTTTTTTACAGAAGGTATGATACTATTAGGAACAATACCATAAGCAAGCAACCTCCCAAAGATAAATTCCATACTAAGCTTTCTAGTCTCAAAAATAGCCCTTTAACTTCTGCTTCTCCCTAGGATACAGAGAGATACTCTAAAATTTCTTCACATATTGTATGATTCTATTCCAGTGTGTACACTGGGAGTTACAAAGATAAAACTTGGCTAGCTCCATGCTGTCTTCCAGATTGTAGTCTTAAGAGGTCTGAGCCTTACTTCTCTGTCTGCATCTGGTTTTAATATAGAAAAGGGATTCAGTTAAATGCTTAATGCACTTGGACAATGTAAAGTCTACTCTGAGGATTAGAGTGAGGTATCACTACTGTCACTGACACTTTCTGTTATTTTACTTGGGGTAACAGCAATTGAAATTTCACTAACAAAAACAGGCACAGAATCACCCACATAATTCTTAAAAATGCTTTATAGTTTTGAAATGTCTGTTCATGTCTCAGAAAGATTTGATTTCAGTGAAAATGTAAAAAAAAAAAATATCTAATAAGCAAATTATCTAATTAGTAAAACAATCATTTCTTTAAAACTTTATGAAAGAATAAATTGTAGAAATTTACATGCTAGTGTTAAACAGTTTTCCTCATTAAGCACACTTTTTTTTTTTTTTTCCCCCCTCAAGGCTGTTAACATTTTACCTTTGAGCAGGCTGAAAGTAAATGCAATGAAAAAAGTTTCACAGAAGGCTCAAATATCTGGTCAGAGTATCCTGAGTCTACCATCTGAAGTCAAATTGCCTGCATTTGTCATGTGGTAAAGAAATGACAAATTCCCTCTTCTCTTTGCTAATAAGATAAAGTGATGTCTTCATATAAATGAGTAACAGTGTAGAAATCCAAAACTATTGGAAAAAAAAGCAAAGAATTTTTACATGGATCTGAAAACCAGTGGTTTTACATATTTAAGATCAATTAAGAAAAAAAAAAAAGCTTTTATCTCTCTAGTCACTATTTACTTTCTCGTGAAGATGGCTCTTTGTGAACAGAGGACAATATCTCAACTTGAGACTGATAATCCCATAAAATACACAAACTATTAAATTTCTCCACAGAAAAAACTATGTATTCCAGATTTTACTAGTCAGCATGTAATGATGGGAGCCCTCTCCTAAAGGGTTATAATTATTTCACATTTGAAAATAAAAGCTAGAAAATCCTGACTATATGTTTCATGTTACCTCAGTTGGTGAACTTAACACACTTTTAAGTCATCTTCTCTCACCTGCTTACCATGGACTTTAGTCTGGTTTTGTTTCTTTAAGCAAAGGGTCCTAGTTTCAGACAGGATAGAGGAGTTTTCTTTTTCTGATTTTACTTTTCAGTTGAGTTCCTTCTAAGTAGTTACAGTTGTTGAAATTAACAGCACGTTTTCCAGTCAGTCTCTGACTCTAGGACTGATAACGCTTGATGTTTATAGTTATTGCTGGAGAATGGTGTGCAGAAACAAGGTCACTGCTTGGTTCTGGAAAAAAACCACTTTATGCTCTGGAACCAGAAAGGAGTAAAGGGGTCACACCTGTGACCCTCCTTTGGGGATGAGCGAACCAGACAGGGGACCCAAATTAACCAAATGAGGTGTACTATCCCATACATGTCATAACTGGATATAATTTTGAGGCAACAAAAAGCTCAAGGTCTTCTTGTCTGTGGCCTGCATTTTGGGAGGACTCCATCTGTTTGTCTGCCTTTGATCCTGATCTGTGTGTTCCTAAATGCATGCATTATTGCATCCAGCTCCTGTCTGCTGCTGACTCCAGGAGGCAATTCTGGGACTTTCCCAGAGCTGTCCTGTAACCTCAATGGTGACATGAGTGCTACTGGGGAGCAGGAATATATAACCTTTCATATATATATATGTATATGTATATGTATTTTTTGATTTTTTAATTATTTTCTTTTTCATCATTACTGTTTCAATAAAGTTGTGTAATTTTCCAAACCCTAAGTGTCTCCCCTTACTCTCTTTCCCCTCCCTTTCTGGGAAGAGAGGGGGGAGTTAATAGAGAGCATCTGATAGTTTAACTGCTGGCCCAGTGTTAAACAGTGACACAAAGGTTTTATGTTTTCCATTCTTTACATGGAATGGCTTTAAATGGCTATAGCCTGAGTGACTGTGACGACACACATTACATTGGTAAAATAACAAAAATACCCTATGCACTGAGATTTGAATGACTCAGAGTTCAGACCCCTTAAAGTAAAATTCAGTTAAATCTTGACTAATGCTGACAACACATGGATGCACCTCATGCAACATTGTAGCTTTTTATTTTAGTTGTTGTCAACAGTCCAGATCCCAAATTCTAATCCCAACTCCATCACCCACTTCAGTGGAAGAAGACTGCCTTATAGCAGGCTCAACCAGAAGGCCAAAGATAGATGGATACATATGTGTATGTGGACATGTATGTACATGTATATACACATACACATATGGTCATGTATGTACAGGCACATGTACATATAGCCTGATTTAGGTTAACTTTAAATGAAGGGAACTCAGATCACCCCAGAAACGTAGAGTAAAAAAAGTAAAAAAAAAGGTTTTAAAAATATTATAATTTGCTGCTTCTCAGCCTTCATTTTCACTAGAATGAAAACAGTATTCTTTGTCACAGGTCCCTCTGCATGTTTGTTTTTAATGCCTGGACAATTGGCTCATATTGATAAAAGCCTGCAGAAATGAAAACATAAGTTTTTTTATTAACCTAAATGGAAAAACTTCCTGACACCTTCATTTTCTCCTATTCTATACTTGTTTACAGAAAGATGAGTGAATAACCTGCAGAAAAACCTGTGTCCAAATTATAGATTATTTCACCAAACAACTTACCTTCAATGACAGCAGTGATATACTTCTAGCTCCTAAACCGAGTTTTTGAATGCGGCCCAGACAGTGCATGCTTAACAGATGGAAGACTCTCTTTTCCCTATCTCTTTTACCTTTGTTATGAATGTTTGAGTTTCATCTTACAGTGTTGAAGATCAAAAGTTGCATTTTACTCAGTAGAATCTATCTGAAGTCAAGAAGAGTTACTAGTTGAATAACGTATTTTTGTCAACAGAACTCTTCCTCCTACTTCTAGTGTCCTAGGAAATTATTAACTACTACATCTATAACTAAGCCATGATGTTTAAGGGCCAAACCCTATTAATATGGCAATAAATTGAAGTTTTACCATTCCCTGCAATGGGAGTAGGCATTGATTCCAAGCTTATGTGGAGAAACTTTATTGTTGCTTAATTTAAATTTATGCCTGTATGTGGTCTGTTCTCATATAAAGATTATTTTTCTGCAAAGAAAAATGGAAAGAGTCCATTTTGCTGTTCATATTGATCAGGATTACTCCTCTAATAGAAAAGCAGACTGATCAAAACCTTGTTTCCTGCTTCAGGTTTATAGTACTATATTGAAACAGGAGTTAAGACCTCAAGTTTTAGAATACCTTAAATTCTATTCTTTTCTCAGAAGTTAGATTACACAGTGTCTTTGGAATGTTTTTTGCTCAGATTTCAGGAATTAAGTATAATCTATGTGTGCAATTTCCTGCAATTTTTCTGCAAACATGAAGAAATTGTTTGGGTTTGTGTTATTCAATTACTTGTCTTCTGAAAAACGAAAGAAAACTGTATGAGGATACAGCTATGAAAATGTCCAAGTTAGGAAGAAAAATGCCAAAATAATGGAAAAAACAGAATATGAGGGTGTAGCTATACTGATTCAAAGCGTTACTGAAACTTCAACCATTATGAGCTTCTCAGCTGAAATTCTCCTTTTTAAATCCCTGTGTCTTTTGGTTACAAAGACATAGTAAGACAATTTATTTCTTGAAGAACTTATAAACACTGCAGGAAGATATATTTTACAACTGTGGAACTGAACCACAAAAACATGAGATAATATGTTAACAGTAGGTGCACAACATTGGACAGAAATTAAGTTATTGTACTGTTTTCACAAACTTTAAAATGTACCTTTTAACAACAATATTTTCAGATTTCACTAAACCGAGCAGTCCCAATATATTCCTTCTAAGCTGATAACATTTAATGAAAATTCAACACGGGCAAGTGTAGAGTCTTGCATCTGGGGAATAATAACCCCATGCACCAGTACAGGTTGGGGGCTGACCTGCTGGAGAGCAGTGTAGGAGATAGGGACCTGGGGGTCCTGGTGGACAGGAGGATGGCCATGAGCCAGCAATGTGCCCTTGTAGCCAAGAAGGCCAATGGCATCCTGGGGTGCATTAGAAAGGGTGTGGTTATTAGGTCAAGAGAGGTTCTCCTTCCCCTCTATTCTGCCTTGGTGAGGCTGCATCTGGAATACTGTGTCTAGTTCTGGGCCCCACAGTTCAAGAAGGACAGGGAACTGCTTGAAAGAGTCCAGTGCAGAGCCACAAAGATGATTAAGGGAGTGGGACATCTCCTTTATGAGGAAAGGCTGAGAGAGCTGGGTCTCTTTAGGTTGGAGAAGAAGAGACTGAGGGGCGACCTCATCAATGTTTACAAATATGTAAAGGGTGAGTGTCAGGACGATGGAGCCAAGCTTTTTCAGTGATCTCCAATGATAGGACAAGGGGCAATGGACACAAACTGGAGCATAGGAGGTTCCATGTGAATATCAGGAAGAATTTCTTTACTGTGAGAGTGACAGAGCACGAGAACAGGCTGCACAGAGAGGTTATGGAGTCTCCTTTGCTAGAGACATTCAAAACCCACCTGGAAAAGTTCCTGTGTGATGTACTCTAGGTGACCCTGCTCTGACAGGGAGGTTGGACTAGATGATCTTTTGAGGTCCCTTCCAACCCCTAGAATTTTGTGATTCTGTGATTCTAAGTGTTTAAAAGTAAATGTCAGTAATATTTCCCTGTGTTAAAAGTCGAAGCATCTGTAGAGTGACTGGAACGAAGTTTGTTGCTGTGGGAACCTAAGAAGTACTCTTGTACACTGATAACTTGGTAGGAATTACTTTTCTCCTTTGTCTCTGCAGCAAGCAATCTAGATGTCTCAGGCAAAGCCAGCCTAAAAGCTGTGGACTTACCTCAGAAAGCCTAATACCGAAGTACTAGCCCTGAAGCACAGAACTCACTGCAATACATGGCAAGTTTGATGCCTTCTTTCAAATTATTTGGGTAGTGAGAGGATTTGTGCAGTATACAGAAAAGTAATATAGAATAGAATAGAGACTTGTACAAAGAAGCTTACATTAGATGATAAAGAGGTACTGAGAGAGAAAATAACAGCTTGTTCTACAGAGGTTTAATCTGATAGCACTGTGATGCTGTGCAAAGCAGTTTATCAGAGAAAAGAGAGGTAGGATGGCTGAGAGTGATAAAAACCATGAGTTTACAGTCATAGGTGAGCGATAGACCCAGTAGGGATGAATCGTAAAAGTGCAGTGCAAGGTTCAGTTACTGATTAGACAGTAGTAAACAAGCAGGTATGTTACCATATGATAGGAAGATATTATGGCAGATAACTCTATTTATTTCAGTATCTCACTATTTTTATTTATTTATTTATTTATGAAGATATTAATATTAAATATAAATGTATGTTTATATGTTTTGTTTTATATTAATTTATTTTATTTTATTAATGTGTTCCATAGGCAATATAACATATATTATTACATGGAAGATTTTAAACTGCTCTGACCTCATAGGCAAACGTGTTTGAGTTGAAGCGGTTTTTAGGCATTTTAAATAATATCTTCTTTATTCTGATTGTGGTTTTAGGTAGAAACATAATTATTTTCTTTCTACATTAAATGTTTTTTAGATATTCTTCAAGGAAATATGAAGCTGGCTCTGCCAGTTAAATCCCAAGCTCCTGCACAAAGAAATGTTACCGTATGTTATGCTTTGTATTTTAAGGAAGACATTTGTGCAGTGTAGTAAACAGTAATAATGTGGATAACATGGTATAATATTTTTTCAATAAAAGCAGGTTTCTCATCTCATCTGATTTCAGGAACAGAAATATAATATGAGCAAAAAGCAAAGTTAAGAAAGCTGAGTGATCCAGAGCTTTGACAGAAGTCAACTCAAGCTACTTTGAAGTATAATAAATGCAAATACAATTAACACAGAATTAATTACTGTAAATAAAGTTATCTAATATGAGGAAGAAAAATTACTCAGGCAGAATCCTGTTCACCTGGTATTTTCAGCTTAGCCTCTGTTTTGTTTATTAATATTATATGTATGGTATATAACTCACCTTTTCTTTCACATTTATGAGGGAGTCTTAAATGATCCAAAGCAGGGTGCGGTCTCATGACATAATGTAGTCTTTCTCTTACACAGGCTTATGGAAGCACAGACAATTGAAACACAAGCTAGCTGTACACTAGATTGTGTTTAAAGCAAAAATATGTCTTTTGTTAGAATCTGATTTTCTATAACATAAAGATGGAATAGCAAATTGCTTACATAATCTTGATTAATTCCAAAAGCATTTAATTAAAATCTGGTTTTATTACTATTCTACTCACTACAAAAGACAAGCTGAGGGTTAAAAAGGCACCAGAAAAAAATTTTGCCCTGTTTCATCTCAGTTTTGACTGCTTATAGGCTAATTAAGGTAGGGCTTCAAGGTCAGTAAAATGAAAACCTAAACATGAGAGGGTAAACCTCTAAAAAATTAGAGATAAAAGCAAGTATAACTGGGTTACTGAAGACATCAGTATTTCACCAAAAAAAAGAGTAGACACTTTGTTAGTCACTTACACATATACACATACAGAGCTAAAGGAACAGCCACTTAAAATAATTTAATTACTATTAATTAGAGGGCCAGGTGTATAAGCCAATATTTTATCTTCTTTTCTTTCTCTTTAAAATTGTTATTTCAGCATGAGTTGTCACTAAGAAGGACATAATTCACTGTACTGATCCCACCAGTCAAACTGAGGATAAGCTACAAAGATACTCTCACTGGGGAGTATTCAGAGAGATAAAAAGCAATTTTATAATCCTAGGCTGTAGCTGGTTTCTCCCATTCTCCATCATAGAAAAAGTTATTATCTTATTTGTTTGTTTGGGGTTTTGTCTGTTCAGTTAGTTATTGTTTTTTGTCACAAACCCCAGCAAGTTTTCCATCATATAGAAAGAACAAAGAGAAAAGATGTTTGCCTGCTAATACCAGTATCATGTGAAAGGGAAGGGTTCATCGTAACACTTTTACACTTACACTGGCTGAATATACTTTAAATGAGGCTCCATTTCAGCATTATGACTAGTCAGGATTGAAAAGCAAGTACAAAAGGATGGGTACAGATTGGGAAAATGGAAGAAATATGATTAAGATACAGAGATAATCAGGAAAGCTTCACTGACAGAATGGGGATTTTGACCCACACAGATCAAAGTAATTTAAAATTTTGGATAGTCTTACTCAGGGGTAGGCCCTGTTCTTGAGCAGCATCAATTTCATATCCATCACACCATGAAGATACAAGGCTGTATTTTAACCATATTGATATAACTTCATTGAGTGCCCAAGCCAAGAATAACTTAAATTTTATCCTTCTGTTTACAACTGAGATCTTAGTGCAGTTTTGACAAACAAGAAACAGCAGTGCAGATACAGATATTTACCAAAGCCTGAGATGTTGATCTATAATGAATACACAATCAAGTCATACAGAAATCTTGCATTTATGCAGAGAATTTTCACTTGGCATTGAAATTGTTTTTAAAGCCATCTTGTACTCAGAGGCTTAACAGAGCTGAGGTTTCAGTCTGAAAAGAGCAGATGTACTGATTACTTACCATTTTCTCTATTCTTCTAGGCTTTCCAGGAAATCAATAGCAGACATATCCATGATTGTGACCATGGTGCATTCAGTTTAAATATGGAAAATGTAACTGAGAGAATTAATTCATTTTGGCTATCTCACTTTGTACTTAGTTTTCCAGGCTGATCAGGTTATGATTTCACAGCCATTCTTGTTTCTTAATTTATTATTTCTCTATATTTTTAAGACCACTCATTCCTGCACTTTTGAAAAGACTAGTTAGTAATATTGATTTCTCTCCTTTCTTGAAGGATCCATCATTATGCAGAGGTGACTAAGCTATTGCGTTCTCAGTAGATGTTTATATGATCAGGTGCAGAAGCAGGACAATGTAAAAAGACTACTTTAAGTCTCCATAAAAAGACTGCTTTTTGAAGCACCACAGCACTATCCCTTTACCATCATGGCAGTTATCAAGTAGCTCACAAAGCAGGACCCCCTAATGATGGGTGTCTGGAAAGAAGCCTTTTCTGCTCACTGCTTACTGTTCTCTCTGTGAGTCAGAATTATTCCATGTACATATGCACTACAGCACAAGCAAAGAAAGTCACTGCTTTTGCCTTCTTACACTTTCAAATAGCTTCATCAAAGTTGGACATTCAGCAACAAAAGGCAGGTCTTACTAATAACGCTAAGTGTGGAGATCCTCAAAAGTGTTTAGCTTTTACCTGCCAGAGAACAGGTAAAAAGGGCCAGAGGAATGCAGGAGATCACATTCATTTATCGTTTTGGACTGTTTTCTGTGTAACTGCTCACGAACTCTGTTGCAAGTAAGTAACATCAAACTTAGATCTTATGAGAGATGCATTATTATAAGTTCTGAAAAAGTGGGTTTTGGGGGAAATTCTGACATGTTATACAAAATGCTTATTTCCTGATAACAGTTTTGCATTAAAAGTTCTGATAGATGATTTTTCATTAAATACATTCTGTTTCACTTCCCTGTACAGGACCTTTAAGAATTCCTTTTCAGTCATAAAATTTATTATTCCTACATGAGTTTTCTTTTATCTTTCTAAGTGTTTAGTTCTTTTCCTCACCTACTTTAATTAAAGTAGAGGAGTTTTTTGTTTTGTTTTATTTTTGTTTTGTCATCTTACTACTGTGTTGGGATTTTTTTCCAACACTCTCAAACACATAGAATAAATTTAATATGTATAACAGACAGGATTATTATGCATTTTCCACTAATGTAAACTGGACATAAAAAATCTAAATCAAACTGCTATCAAATGTCACAATGTTCAGGTGCAACCTAATACTGGAGAAAAAATACTGTTGTCATTTTCAAGGCAGGTTTTCCAAATAAGGAAAAGTAAAATATATAACACAGAATTATTGTGGGTTTGGTAAAGATCAGCACAAATATTTTTAATCTTTCACCAAACATGGTGTGTAATTATTATATATTAATTATATAGCTAACCAACTCATTGTACTCCGAGGAAGGGGAATACAAAATCTAGACAGCATTTCCTTTTGTTTTTTTCTTTCAGACAAGTGGTAAACAGAAAAGTAGACATAACAGCTGACACCAGATTCACCACAAAGTTGAGTAGTTGGGGACAGAGAGGGGAAAAAAATAAAAACTTGGAGATGGACTGTTCTGAAAACATGAAGTTAAAATAAATACAAAAAATAAAATAAATAAATAAAAGTAAAGAAACACAGTTTAGAACAGTCCAAAAATCAGGAATCATTATAAAAGCCATCACTATACTGCTGCTCCATGCACCAGTGGTAGCACATGTGTATGATAAAGGCAGGAATATTAAAATATTGTAGGTAAACTCAACCTGCCAGAGTAAGTTAGTGAGAATTTTTGGCATCTGGCACTGTAAATATCAGGTTTTAGTGGTAATAATATGAAGATAAGGGGTGTGGATTACTCCATTTGGTAAGATCATATTTATCAGATTATCTAGTTCATTTTAGTCTTAAATTTTCATACTGAGGTCAGTATTAACTTTTCTCCTATCTATTGCCATAGCATGATGATTTCCACTTCATCCTTTTACAGCCTTCATTCCCTGCCAGAAAATTCTCTAGCAAGAAACACTCAGGGCCCTAGAGAACAACATGTCCTGGTGGAAAGTTCAATGCCATCCTCATTCTTCTGATCAGAGAAGTCATGGGCAGAGCCAAAGTGTGACAAGGTCAGGCAACTGAAAACAGCTCTTAGCAGGTTTTATTACCTTCTCTACAACATGCCTCTTTGGCAGATTAGAGTCCACATGTTTAAAGTGTGCTTCCTGTGCTCTAGGTTGCAGCCACTACTTTTTCTCCTAGTAGAACTGATGCTGGGGCTTATGGTGAAATTTCTCCCTTAATAGTAATTGTTAGTGTAATGTGGGTAAAACCAAACTGACAATTTTCTAGGTTTTTCCATAAAGGAAAGCAAAGCAGAAGGTCAGTGCATTTGGTAACATATGCAGTAAATGCCAAGAGGATGTATCTTTTTATCCCTTCATGGAAGCCAAATACTATAATTCTAATAATTATGCATAGAATTGTAAAAGTTTTTGAATTTTTATAATATCAAAAACCATTGAAAAATCAATTTATTCCCAATTAAAACCCATTTATTTTGCTTGTCATTTTCTACTCTGCCACTTTGCTTTGAATGTTCCCATTTGTGATGACACATAGAGATGCCAAGACTGTAAGACACATCATAGTAGTATGGATTCTGGTTGCATTGCAATATCATGTTTACAAGAGAAGATCCTCTCAATATCTTATTTATCACTGTTATGATCTGTCATGTCCAACAAGGCATGGCTCCCAGAGGTGGAGGCACCTATTAAATATCATGTCCCACAAGGTGGGCACTGCATGTGCCTCAGAGTGGACATGGGCATAATTCCCCAGAGGTGAGGGTTGACTCAGGGAGATTTGGACTGGACCCCCTTGCTTTACAAACTCTCTCTCAGAGACGAGCCTAGGTGAGGCTGGATCCCACACTCCTCTCATAATTAATCTCTTGTAACAACCCATTCAGTGAGATTAACCTCTGGAATTCTGTGTGCAGTAATCTAAGACTAAGACCATTATGCAGGAGGCTTGTACAAAATTCAACTTTATTTGAAATTGAATAAGATTATAAAGTTTGTCAAAAAGCACTCAACAATATCACTCCCAAGGCAACAGATGACAACTAACAGAACTTAGACAAATGGTACTCTCAAAATAACAGGTTATAACCAACAGATGTTAGCAAAATTGTATTCACAAAACAACAGGTTACAAATGGAAAAAAAACAGAAAAAATAGAAACTGTGTTACTATTATGTGCCAAGAATAAGGTTAGAAACAGAGAGAGAGAGAGAAAGAGAGAGAGAGAGAGAGAGAGAGAGAGAAGAGAGACACAGCTAAAGAGATGAAGAAAGCAGGGATAGGAAAGATATCTCCACCTTTGGATCCAAAGATTATCTCAGCAAGAGGCTGCGGTCCTGGGATAGTGGGCACAACCCCAGAGCATTTTGAGTCTGCCTCTTTTATGGCATCTGGCCTCACCATCCCAGGTGAGGTTCAGCCTACTTTGTGCAGACTCTGTTGGTTTTGGGAATGTTCTGGAAATGAGTCCATGGGGAACAGGTGTCCAGGCAATTGCTTGAGCATCTCCATCTGGGTTGACTGAGCAAGGACCTTTATTTTCACACATGCGCTCTGTCCTTAAACAGGAAAGTGGTCTTTTGCCAGATGGCACTATGCCTCCACAGCACGTATATGAGTAAATTTAGGACCTAAACTGTGATATAGAGCTTCTTAATGTTAGTTTTATACATTTTTTTAAAAAATTAAATTGAAGAGTTTTCAAATCTAAATCAATCATTCAGGAAGTTAAAGCATGACATTCTTTATGAACTAGATTCAATGCAAAGCTATATTTCTTGGTAATATAGTAATTTTGGACTTCATTGATGGTAGAGCAGAAAATGTAGTTTCATCTGCAATTTACATTAACTGATGAAGAAAGGCCTACGAAGTTATTATCTCATACTGAAGTTATCTTACAGGGCTCTGAAAGTGTAAAATTTTACTATAAATGAAAATCAGACATTATGTCATTACATCACTGTAAAGTATTTAGTTTAAGTACACCATAACAGTTTCCAAAAGTGTATAAACTATTTGGGTTATGCCAGTCAACTAAATACTAGAAAAAAGGGAGACTGGAAACTAGGACAATAATTCCAGAGCAGATACAGCTGACATTATGATGTCTATCTGGCTGAACTAATCTAGAGACAGAAAAAAAAAAATCTAAGTAGGCATGTAAGACCTGAAACAAGTAGTGGACCATAGATAGGGACATATTAATCCCATCCATCCTTCTACTTGTTTTAACATGCTTAGCTTCTCTCATTTGTTAAGAATACTGATGGTTATATGTCTATTATTATTATTATTATTATTATTATTATTATTATTATTATTATTATTATTATTATCGTGCTTTAAAGGGATTTTTTAAATATTTTTTTTAATAAAGGTGTTTTTAAAAGTTTTTTTTTAAGGTCTTTTGTTTTTTTGCCCCACCAAAGAAAATGTAGAGATTTTAATGCCACATACTGTCTCTGGAACCTAGGCAACTCATCATTATCCAGAGCATTTCATATTATTTAAAGGAATTTATGTCCAGAAAGTCAACTCTTTTGAGACAAAAAAAAAAAAAAAAAAAAAAATTCAAGTTCAGTAAGTGCTAGTTAGTAACACAGTTCTTGAATATGATTTATCACTTATTGAAATTAATGACCCAATACTGGTTTTATATTATTTTATGAGACCGACACGTACCAAGAGCTGTGGAAGAATACATTTTTATAACTCTTCAATTTAAATTATGTAAATTAATTGGCTGAGTTTTGAGGTTGCAAAATTCTATCATTTCAACTCTTTTATTAGTAGAAAAGTCAGGTGTTGAAATTATTTTAAGGCTATGTTATTCTGTTCTCTGCTGGTGTAGTGTGGGCAGATTTTCATTTGTTAATTATACTGAGACCACAGAAAAGAATGAAAAAAAAATCAACAAAAGAAAATAATAAAATACATTTCATTGGTATGCACTTAAGTTTTTATCCACATGTATATATGGAGTCAACATTTTGAAGAATTATAGACACAAATAATGAATCTTAGAATTATTTGGGCTGGAAAGGACCTTCAAAAGTACCTTCCAGTCACTATGAACTTTGCCTGACTGTCAAAGCTTTTCAAATATGATGGAGAGTAGCTTAGTAACTGCATTTGCTAGGTCCCTCAGGACTCCAAGATGAATCTGGTTAAGAATGACTTGCTTATGTTCAGGTTGCTCAGGTGGTCTTGAACCTGGTCTCCTATGAGTGGGACTTCATTCCCCCAGTCATTGCCTTGAAGCTCAGTGACTCCACAGGTGGGGAAAGAACAATTTCTGGTGAAACCGAGACAAATGCATTGGTGAGTAACTCAGATTTCTTCATGTCAGTTGTCACCAGATTCCCATCTCATTTATCAGAGGGAGTAAAATTAGGTTTTTCTTTCTTATTAATGTACCTGTAGAAAACATTCTTACTATTCTTCACATCCCTTGCTAAATTTAGCTCTGACTGTGCCTTAGCTTTCTTGATCCCATCCCTACACTTCCAAACAGTATCCCTGTATTCTTCCCAGGATGCACATTTATGGTTCACTGCCTATGCATTTTCCTTTTGCATTTCAGTTTGATCAGAAGGTCCTTAGTCATGCTGGTCTTCTGCCTTTCTTGACTGACTTCTTGCAAATGGGTATCAAGACTTCTTGCGCTCTAAGAAAAATGTCTATAAGTAGCTGCCAGCTCTTTCTTTATCCTTGACGGCAGTTTTCCAGGGGGTCCCACCCACAGGTTCCTTAAACAACTGAAAGTTGCTTCCCTAAGGTTTAGGGTCTTGACTATACTTCTCACCCTGCCTATGTCTCATATATAATCCTACAATGATCAAACCTGCAGTTTCACAGAAGCACAGAATCACAGAATCTTAGGGGTTGGAAGGGACCTCGAAAGATCAAAAGGGTCCAAACCCCTGCCAGAGCAGGATCAACTAGAGCACGTCACACAGGAACACGTCCAGGTGGGTTTTGAATGTGTCCAGCAAAGGAGACTCCACAACCTCTCTGGGCAGCCTGTTCCTTAATTAAGTTAATTAAGTTTCCTTATTTGTGGCAATAATTATAACTGATACAGTGAGATATATTTGCTTGCAGAAAATTGAGGCTTTTGGCTACCTTATAACACTATTCCAGAAACACCAGATTCTCCTAACCAAGTGGTACATGAAGAGGTTGCAAGTAAATTAATTGTTGAAACCTCTCTGGAAGAACATGAATATTTCTCTCATTCCTCTACAGCAAACAATACCTGAAAACCTGAATACAAAACAAGAAAGAGTATGAATTTTGTATTTGTGAATTGCAGAGTTAATAATCAAGTCACAATTTATGTTCATTAATTATTGTTCTCTTTGCTTCCATGACTGACCTTAACATATTTGTGTAGACCTACTCCCATATGAAGACAATCATGTCCCTGTGAAGGACAAGACCTTTCCTCACACAAATATAATATGCCCTTTAGGTCAGCAGTCATAATTGGCTTAAAGATGGCTGCTCCATGTGGCACTTTAAACCCTCTCCTGCCTGCTCCTCTGCCAGAAAACAGCAACTCGGATGCCATGAGGGGGAGGTAGCCAGCTGCTAGCTGCTAGCTGGAGAGGGTCAGTGGCGGGAAAACGGCAACAATGTTGCAAACTGCAAGTCAGCCTGGTAACAGCAGTGGCGGGAAAAAGTCCCTGCCTGATTGGCTGAGAAGCCCCAGAAACAATGGACTGGCCAATTGGGAGCAAAGGAGACTCATAAAAGAGACAGCGTGCGTGCTGCTTTGGGGGTGCGCTTTTGGATGAACGATGAAGGTGCTGCTGCTTCTCTTGGGGGGTGACCTGTGCCTTGGGGGTGCCTGCCTGTTCCCGCTCCTGTTTACGTGCTAGTCCCGGCTCCTGGCTCGTCCCTCCCCTCCCGCGGCTTTTTGCAGCCCGGCTTCCGGTTTACCAGCTAGTTCTGTAGCCCGGCTCTCGGCTAGTCCCGGCAGACTCGGCTTGCCCGTGTTTTTTGCAGTCGCGGCTCCCAGCCTGCCTGCCGTTCCCGCCAGCCTGCCTGCGGACCTGCCTGCGGCTGAGCACGTGCGGTGAGACTTGCTCCTGCCACCCGTGGTTCTAAGACTGGGTTGCAGGGGAAGCCATCCGCAGCTACTATAAAAGTACCTAGACCATCTCAGGAACAAAGTAAGGGATTGTATTCTGGGTATAATTCTCTCCCTGAGGTGCTCCTGTCTCACCAGCACACAAACAGCAACCCTATACGGGACAAGCATCAGGCATATCCCTCTTTGCTCTTCCCCTCTGTGTGATAATAATAATTAATCTGGGTGTATAAATAAGGTTTACCTATATATATAAGTATTAGACCATATGTAAATTCTTGGTATTTGGTGTTCTAAAGATGTTTTACAGATCTATGTCTTTTAATTACTGTCTTTGAGTCTCCTGCCCCAAATTGTTTTATTTTTTCCCCTTAATAAACCGTGTATTCGTAAATTCTAATTGCGGATTGGCTGCTATTATTGGAAACACCAGTGAGCATTGAACAAGTGTCTCACCGGAAAAGTCAGTGCCGAAGTTCACTGCTCCTCTGTGAGAGGCGAGCGCTGCGTGGGTACCTCTCGGCAGATCCCGATAAGTTAAATTCACTCAGAAAAGGAGATATAATAGGTCCCAGATCATGACAGTCCCACAGAACAGATTACAAATTTTCATGTCTATTGGGAAAATATTACACTTAAAACATACAAACAAAACCAAACAGAACCAAAGAAAAATTCTAAAGAATAACATCTTTCTTGTTTTACTTGATTTTTGTAACCTGTTCAGACTGCATCCAAATTTAGTTAGAGGCACATTTCTTTCTTTGTTCTTAATGATCAAGAAAACCAGATTAATTACACACTTGAATTTGGATCATTTCTCTGTAGATTAAAAACCTATTCACATTGAAGGAACATTAAAAAATGGTATTAATAGCTCTTAATATTCATTTAAAAAAAAAAAAGTTAAACCACTTTAGTGTGACTTCTTCAGGTTACAGAATAAGATGAGTAGATGCTAAAGGAACTGGAATAGACATAGGTGTATGTTAATCATAATGCATAAAGGAACCCAAGAAAATCTATGAGAGAAATTTGTAATATAAATAATTGTAATAAAAGACTTGCTTATTATATAGAAAAAAAAAACAAAAACAACTTCTGGGCAAAATGGACAGGTAATGGGTGTAGTCACCAGTGAACTTAACTGGAAGCACTTCAGATGGGCTCGCAAGCACACCTAATGTCTCTCTAACAGTTCTTCCCTGAAAGTTAGTTAGAGGTTAGTATTAGGAAGCAGCGTTGAAGTGACAGGATTAAGCATAAAATTTTTATAAGTCTTACCCTTTTTAGCTCTACTATGCAGGGAAATATTCTTTTAATTCAAAACAGAAACATGTATGAAGAGTTTCCTGTTACTTAGAAGGAATCTGTTCACATCCTAAACACCAGCTACAAGTGAAAGAATCTCCTGTTTTTCCCCAGGAGAGAGAGTGGTGAAAGTGAAGCTTTCAGGAGAACCAGGGGAACACCTGTTCAAAATCAGCAGGAAGAAAATAAATATTTTTTACACCAAACACAAGCAAATAAGAAAATGGTTAAGGTCAGAGGAAAAAAAAAAAAAAAGTATTACTGGCGGAAAGTACCAGATACAGAAAACCAGACAGCAATAATGACAGTTAGGAAATATGATGGAAATGAGCAAAATGCACTTACGGTATTTTCCAATACCTGTTAAATAGGTAAGCTGAGTTTTTTTTTAAAAAAGCTAAATGTTCAACACAAATTTTTTGTCATTTTTCTCCTAGGCATTTGGAAGCTGGCCAGGAAAATGAAATATTCAAAAACAAAAGTTGTCCGCTGCCTACCTTATATCAAACAGCAAGACCACATGACTAATTGAGCAAGATATCAATAGTTTTCCTGACCAGATAAAAAGCTGGCAACAGAATGTTGGCTAGTTTTTCATAGATGACAGCAAGGAGACTGCAGGACACTTCATACACCTCATTAATCCTTTTGATACATCATCTTCAGTACACCTGCTGCAATTTTACTCAATCAATTAAGTTATTAGGATATGGACACATCTGCCATGTACAGCACCAGCATCAGCAGATGTTTTTTTGTTTGGACATACATTACAATTTTGGCTGAAGTTGAAAGATTATTAAAAGATGCTAGCACATAGATATGTTGAAATCAGGTTGTTTTAAGAAATACATACCTACAAATGGAAAGGATTCTAGTTTACTTTGGATTAGGTACATAAACTATTGTGAGAATGTGCAGCATTTTTCAAGTTAGTCTAATACATTCAATTGTAAATAAACTTGTATATTTTGAATAATCTATTTATAAGACAGAGTATGCAAACAGAAATTATCTTCCTTGTATCACACCTTCAGTTTCCATAGTTCAATATTTATAATGAATTTGATTTGTAAAAATCTAACCAGAGATATTTCGTTCTCACCACTAGCCCACCCTAGGCAAACCAATACACTGTGCATTGTTGTAAAACATAAGCAGTGGATAAAATAATCAGAACTTGAATTGGGTGAAAATAAGCTAATGATATGCAAGCTCCTTCTAATTTATGTTAGCTGGGTTGTTTGTTTGTTGGGGTTTTTTTTTGTTTTCCCCAAGGAATATTTAGTTCAGTTTCAGGGTGTCATAGAAATAGCAGGAGAATCCAGGCTGAAGCAGACCTAGGAAGGCCATGATCCCAGCTGCTGCCCCCAGACAGGTTCAGCCTTGGGCTCAGGCTGGGATGCTCAGGGCTTCATTGAGCCAGGATGTGAAATTCCCAAGATTGGGGATAGCCCAATTTTCCTGGGCTCCATCTTCACGTCTGGGCTATCCTCACTGGGAAAAAAACTTCTCCTTAGCTCCAGCCAGAGGGTCCTATATTTTAGCTTGTGCAGCTGCTTCTCACCTTCCCCCCATCCACTTCTGTGGAAAGCCCAAGTGTATCTACTCCCTCCCCTCCCATTCCTATTCGTCAGTGTGGGAGATGCTGTTGGGTGCCCCTAAAACCATCCCTTCTCCCAGCTGAATTAGCCCCATTCCCACAGTTTCTCCTCACAGGACAAGGGCTTTGGGTAGTTCGAATTATTAATAAACTACAGTTAGTGTATGCCTCCCTAGCTGGGAAAGACATGAGTCAGCAGGTGAGAAGAACTGGTGAATCTAAATGCAGTGTGGGTAAAGAACACTGTGCTAAGGTCACATCCAAATCAGTAAGGGGAGATATAAACCTAGTTAAGACTGCCTGAATACCAAAAACAGTTTATTCAAATAATGCTGTACTAGTGCTTGATGATCTTGTTTATGCATACATTTGTACTGCTGGCTGAAAAGTCCTGTAAAGGAAAAAAAAAGATGGAGAAAGAACTCAGCCAGATCAGATCTCCATGTGTTCAACTCTTCCTCAGAAGCTGAAATTCTCAAGAAAGATAAGGATCTTGGAGCTCCCACTGAGAATTATTTGCACCTATGAATCTGAACAATTACTCAGGCTGTTGGATGCTGAGGCCAGTGGAAAATCCTGTCCAAGAAGAATCCTTGTTTGATTTTTCAAGTATCCTGATTTTTTAAATGAAATTAAGGGGTTTTTTTTTAAATAATAATAATAGTTAGGTTTATTTCCTTTATATTTAAATTTGTATTGAAATAATTTTATATAAATTCAATTTATTTACATCAGGCATGTGTCACTAATATACATATAAGTAATAAGTAGAAATACATTTATACTTTTTAAAAAAAGTTTTGCAAGGATAAGTAAGCTTTGAGCATTCTGTAACTCTTGCTAGCACAACAAAACCTTACTTGTCACAACCAACTTACGTGGAAAATCAATATTCTAAAGGTAATTTTGTTTAAAAAAATAGAGAATTCTTTATGTAGCTGAAGGACATCTGCTATGTTTAAAGTGACAATATATAACACAGCTTGTTTATGATCCAGGAGAGATTTATTTAAGTATTATAAAAAAGGACACAGAATTTTAAATGTGGATGTTTCAAATTTAGTTTATAAAACCATCTTGATAAGTTTTTTTATTAACTCAGAATAGGTACTCAACAACAAATTGCTAATAAACACTTCTGTAAACCAATATATTTTTGTTTAAAAATCTATGCTCGTGTTAAGTAGTTTTTCAATATTTACTATAGTTTAAGAACTACTGAGGGTTTAGCATCACTTTGCCACAATCTCCCTTCTGAGGGCAGATGATTTTGGAGTGCCTGAAAACTGCATGGAAGGATGCCACAACTGAGGCATGAAATTCTCTCTTCCCCACAATCATCAGTAAAGGCTGTTTGGCTTTATCAGGTGCAATTATAAATGGCCTTTGCTACTCTGGTTGCAATGCAAACTTGTAAAAATATAGTCAGGGGTATTATTTTCATTCATTATATAATTTGTTTGTGGATTATTTTTTTTTAATAAATTTTTTAAAATCTGCTTTTCCCATACAAAGAAATTGATTTCATACCCTTGCAGAATCTGCTTACATTCCGCTTCTTTCTGCAGCACCTTGTTGTAGCAAAAGTACTTCAACTCAGAATCAGGACCTAACCCTAAATGGAAGAAAGCAAAGTAAGTACATGCAATTTGGTCATGACAATAACTTGTGGTTAAATTCATAATAAGTTGCTTATGATCTGTTTAAATACTAGACCTAGAGCAACTGTAATCTTTAAGAGGATTCCAAAATGCTGAAACATGCTGGGAAAATTCATCAACTGCTATTAAATATTTCCAGTGAAACAAAACAGATCCCAATTCAATTTTTTAGATACATAACTGAAATCTTACTCTCGCCCTCCTTTTGTCAGTTACAATTCACTTATTCTTCTACACGGCAGTGGAGGATATATAGTCAGGAGTTTTATGTGGTAGAGATAGTATAACCTTTCTGTTTGCTATATGATACGGTATCTGTTAAACTAAAACTATCTATCAGAGAAATTTAGACTTGGACATGTTTTAAAACAATTTTGATTCTGAGCAGAATTTGATTAAGTACTTCCCGGATTAAATCACATTTTATCTGCCCTGTGGCAAGCTCCTCCTTCTGTTGTGTGGGCTCTGATCAGAAACTATTTGCTTATGCTTAAAGCTGTTACTAAGTGCAATAATTGTACTTATAAAAATGCTACTGTTGGTTGTCCCTGTATAAATGGTCACAATTCAGCTCCTATTGGACAGCAACCCTCATGAGAATACCTGTATCCTTAATTCTGCGTAATTGGCTAATATGTTCGCAGCTGCTGATACTCCTTGCTCATAATTTTCTCTCTGACATAGTTCTTCAAGTGTAATTTCAGCATTATGCTTAATACAATTTTTTGCATGTTTCATTCTGAAATAAACCTGCTGATGTATCTTTTACAACCCACAGTTATAGATTTGAGGCTTTCCTAAATAAAAATTCAGGCATTTTACCTGAGAAAATCTTTTACTAACCAGGATTTGACTATGTTTCCTGTTTATAGAAAGTTATATTAACCTGTAAATTTAAATTTTCATGGATGAACAGAAAGGCCAGCAGTGTGCTCTTGTGGCTAAGAAGGCCAATGGCATCCTGGGGTGCATTGGAAAGGGTGTGGTTAGTCAGTCAAGAGAGGTTCTCCTCCCCCTCTATTCTGCATTGGTGAGGCCGCATCTGGAGTATTGTGTCCAGTTCTGTGCCCCTCAGTTCAGGAAGGACAGGGAAGTGCTTGAAAGAGTCCAGTGCAGAGCCACAAAGATGATTAAGGGAGTGGAACATCTCCCTTATGAGGAAAGGCTGAGAGAGCTGGGTCTCTTTAGTTTGGAGAAAAGGAGACTGAGGGGTGACCTCATCAATGTTTACAAATACGTAAAGGGTGAGTGTCAAGAAGATGGAGTTAAGCTTTTTTCAGTGACGACCAGTGATAGGACAAGGAGTAATGGATACAAATTGGAGCATAGGAGGTTTAAGGTGAGTATCAGAAAAAAATTTTTTACTGTGAGAGTGACAGAGCACTGGAACAGGCTGCCCAGAGAGGTTGTGGAGTCTTCTTCACTGGAGACATTCAAAACCCACCTGGACGCCTTCCTGTGTGATGTCCTCTAGGTGACCCTGCTCTGGCAGGGGGGTTGGACCAGATGATCCTTTGAGGTCCCTTCCAACCCCTCGGATTCTATGATTCTAATACTAATGCATATGAATTAAATATTCCTATGCAACCAATGTTATACTCAATATCGAGTGCAATACTGGAATTGTAGATATGTGGAGTTGTAAAGAGTTACTGTTCAAATTAATATTGAAAAACAAACAGAAAACATGATTTTCAGATCTACTGTAAAACACTGAAAAATATACTTTTTAAATCCAAGGTCCAAAAAATGCACTGCAGAATCTACCTTTCTTCTTCTTGGAAAGAGAAATAGACTAAGTATTGCAGTTTACCTGACATTAAAATAATATTAGTAAAAACTTTCAAATTGCACTACAAATCCCTTTAGAAGAGCCAAAAATTCAGAATTTTCATAGATTCCTGGGTTATTTTGTTTTAGTTTTTGGCTAAGAAATTACAAACTAACTTCTCATATCTAAGGTTGTTTAAACTATCTTGTACTAATTGCATTAGTACAAGATACATGAATCTTAAGTTACAAGCAACAAAATGGATAATCACTTGAGAACACTTGAGAAATTATTTAAATCCCTTGAAGCCTATGAAGTTAAGCAGATTAAAACTTTTAGAGATATGGGCACAGATACTCGATTCAACTTCTTGAAAATCTTGGTTTATTTTTTGTTTGTCTGTTGCAGTGGGTTTTTTTAGTTAAATATACTTGTATATTCGTGTCTTTAACACATTTTCTAGGTAAGAGCAGTTACAAAGGAGTAAGCAAAGAGGTAATTTTATATCTTTTGAAAACAAACATTTATTAAGAATTTCCAGAATAGGTGTGGACTGTGGGATACTTCAATAGACTGAAGTGACTGTATTCCTTAGAATTAGGTATATGTATCAGTTATTCTACAACACAATTAAAACACTTTACAGAAGATTTTTCTGTCGGTGTGATTTTCTAAAGAGTAAGCTTTCTGTAGTTCACATAAAAATCCAGTCTCTTCTGACTTCTTAATGTTTACAACTCTAGTTTTCATCACATGCAACTCTCCTTTCTCTGAGCTGCCCCTGGCTAAAGAACACCCCTTTCTTCCACAAGCACCTCCTTCTCCCTCTTCTCCTCTTCACAAGGCTTCTGTGACATCTGTCCTGGCATACATAATTTCTCCCTGGTTTGTATTCGCACTCATTATAAGGTCTACCCAAACTTCTGCATCTGAAATTCATTCCTAGTCTCAGCTGTATACCCTGTATTTCGCAGAACACCTACAGTTGTCCAAGACAGCCTCAGTCAGCCATGACTGTGTCTTTCCTTCCTTCCATCTACTGAACTTAGGGGCCTCTAAATCCCTTCTTCTGATATAAAACACTTCACCACTGAGCCAGTGGAATCAAGCAAGCTAGCTCATTTAGAATTTTCACCATGTTTCTCTCATTCAGGCAAAATAAAAATAAAAACCTCAGTGATAATATTAAGTAAGATACCCTGTACTGAAGTGTGATAACACTATATGGATATGTTGTATGTATGCTTTACTTCTTTGTCAATATGAAAGGTATTTGCAATTCTTTCCTCAGCAAATGTGTGAGAAAATCAGATTATTTTGGTAGATACATAAGTATTTCGAATTTTACTGACAGAAATACAAGCATCTGCGGCACTACATCTAACACACTAAATGGATATATTGCCATAGTATAATAAAACCAGTTTATTACAATTTATTTATTTTACTTTTCACTACAGATTTGAGAACCTAATTATTGCAAAATTTGATCAAGAATTTACTTCATATTTTATACATAAACTAACACTATTTTGAGTGAAACAGCAATTTAATTAACCTAAAAATCTATGCATGAGGAAGGAAATATTACCTTTTAACATTAAAAATACATTAACAGATAGATTTCCTTTAACAAAAAGCAGATATTAATTATAGAGGCATATTTAAACACTAGGAATGTAGGCATTTCATACGAGAGTTAACTGAAAATTCTACCTTAAAAAGTTACATTTGTTGAGCTCTAATAGCAAAGATACCACAATATGATGCCTAACTGAGTATCTGGCTCCTTGTACTAGTGATGTGATACTGAATAATGTCCTACTACTTTATTTTTTATTTCTATTCAAGAATAAGTTCTGCATAATACCACAGACAAAATTATTGACTTTTACATCTTTTGCTTCCAGTCATCACATCTGTTTATCTGAATTTTTTGCACAATTATGATAACGGTACTGGGTGTGTAAAAAGACAACAGTGATAGGAAAAATACTTGGTTAATGTATGTTCACAAATAGTAAATTCTATAACAACATGGCAAAGTTGACATAAAAATATCATTAAAATGTTGCAATGAATGTTGGTTCAGAAGAGAAGTTTTTCAATGTAGATTAATTTTTGTTAGTGACTTTAGACAAGGTATTTCGCAAAAGTGAAGGTGTCCCAAAAAAGGACAAAGAAGAGTCATATTTCTACCATGCTGAGAAAGACAATCTTTTGGAAAGGAGTAAGGATGTGAAAATTCTCTATATTGTTTCAATATACAGAAGAGAAATGAAAGGAGGAAAAAACTCCAAAAATACCAAGAAATACAGTGATTGTAAATTTCTCGTGACAAGAATTTCCTTTGTTTCTTAAAGTATAAAGATAGTTTTATGTAAACATAAAGATCACATAAATAATCTAGTTATCTAATTTACCTTTAAAGAGCACAGAAATTACCACCAAGAAAAACCCCCAAAGTGAATGAATTTTCCAATTTCCTTTTTGTTCCCAACACTTCAAAAAGCAATTTTACACTTTGAAACTTTTACTGCAGAGCAATGAAGAGTAGGAGTATCTGACTGAAGCTTCTCAGACCTACAGAATCCAGAGGAGCTGTGAATGCCCCCTTCATGGAAGTGTTCAAGGTCAGTTTAGTTGTTGCTTTGAGCTGCCTGGTCTGGTGAGATGTATCGCTGACCATTCAAGAGGGTTGGAACTACATGATCTTTAAGATCCGTTCCAACGAAAAACATTCTGAGTCTATGACTCTACCAGAAATAAGAGTTAATAAAAATAAAGACTTAAATAACCTGAAGCCTGCATACTTGTTATTTCATCAGTCTTTTAAAACAAATGTAATAGACATAATTTGCAATAATAATTATAGAAGACAATCATTTTTCTGGTCCCAAACACTTGGTTAAATCATTTGAAGAAAAAAAGTAACAAACAAACTAAACCCCCACCCAAAAAAAAATCTGGAATTGTTTTCCTCTTTTTATCTCATTGTTTAACAGTTAGTTAAACTAACTGGTTACTCTGTGAAACTTCCACTTTGCACGTGAAAATTATTATTTGTACCTAAGAACTAATGTATTACCAAAAAATCAAAAAGAGTGCATTTGATCAAAAAATCATTAATGCAGACTGTCAACACAAAGTTATTCAAACCACTTCAGTTCAAAGAAGAATCATAGAATGGTTGGAGTTGGAAAGGAGCTTAAAGATCATTTAGTTCTAACCTCTTGCCAAGGGCAGGGACACCTCCCACTAAATCATGTTGCTTAGACCCCCATCCAACCTGGCTTTAAACACTTGCAGAGATCGGTTTTCTGCAACTTCCCTGGGCAACTTGTTTCATTATCACACCACCCTCACAGGAAACACTTTCTAATGTCTAACCTAAATCTACCATCTTGCAGTTTTAATCCATTACCCATTGTCCTCTCACTACAAGCCCTTGTTAGGAGTCTGTCCCCAGCTTTCCAGTAGGCCCCTTTTTCAGGCACTAGAAGGCCACTGTGGAGTCTTTCCCATAGCCTTCTTTTCTCTAGGCTGAACAGCCGCAACTCTCTCTATTCTCTCTTCTCAGCCTGTCTTCGTGGGAGAGGTGCACCAGCCCATGGATCATCTTTGTGGCCCTCTGGACTTTTCCTAAGTGCTCCATGTCCTTCCTGTGTTGGGACCTCCAGAACTGGACACAGTATTCCAGATGGGGTCTCAAGAGAGCCAAGTAAAGGGGGAGAATAACCTCCCTTGACCTGCTGGCCACACTTCATGGCCCAGGATATGGTTGGTTTTCTGGGCTGCAAGCACAAACTGTCGGCTGCTCAGCCTGAGCTGCTCATCCACCATCAGTCCCAAGTCCTCCTCCAGACTCTTTTTGATCCATTCTCCACCCAGCCTGTATTTGTGCTTGGGATTGCCCTGACCCAGGTGCACGACCTTTCACTTGGCCTTGTTGAACTTCATGCAGCTTGCACAAGCCCACCCCTCAAGCTTGTCAAGGTCCCTCTGGATAGCATCCCTTACCTCCAGCATTTCGACCATACCACACAGTTTGGTGTCAGCAGCAAACTTGCTGAAGGTGCACTTGATATCACTGTTCATGTCACTGACAAAGATGTTAAATAGTTTTGGTCCAAGTGCTGACCCTTGGGGAACACCAGTCATCACTGGTTTCCATCTGGACATCGAGCAGTTTATCACAACTTTTGAGTGAGACCATACAGCCAGTTTCTTACCCAAGAAGTGCTCCATCCATCAAATCCATACGGTTCCAGTTTTGATACCTGGATGTCATGCAGAACAGTGATAAAAGCTTTGCACAGGTCCAGGTAGATAGCATTGATTGCTCTTCCTTTGTCCACCAATGCTCTGACCCCATTGGCAAAGGCTAAAAAATTAGGCAGGATTTGTCCTTGGTGAAGTCATGTTGGCTGTCACCAATCACCCATTTGTGATTTCACTTGCCTTAGCAGAGCCTTCAGGAGGATTTGCTCCATTACCTTGCCAGGCACAGAGGTAAGACTGACTGGTCTGTAGTTCTCCTTTTTTCCCTTTTTAAAAATGGTGATTATGTTTCCGCTTTTCCAATCCATGGAAACTTTACCAGACTGTCAAGACTTTTCAAATATGATGGACAGAGGCTTTGCAACTTCATCAGCCAGTTCCTTCAGGAGCCATGGTTCAATCCTGTCAGGTCTCAGGGACTTGTGCACCTCCAGGTCCTTCAGATGGTCATGGAGCCTCTCTTTTTCTTCTACGGTGGGAGGATCTTCCTTTCCACAGTCCCAGCCATTGCCTTCTACAACTTGGATGGTGTGACCAGAGCCTTTGCTGATGAAGACTGAGACAAAATAGTCTTTGAGTACTTCAGCCTTCTTTATGTCTTGCATAACCAAGCCTCCCATTTCCTCCTGAAGTGGGGCCACATTTTCCTTCATCTTCCTCTCATACTGACATACCTGTAGAAACTTTTGTTGTTCTTAACATCCCTGGCCAGGTCCAATTCTTGATAAAAAGCAATTTAAGATAAGCATGTACTTTAAAATATTGTCGTTCATCCACTTTTTCCTTGTATTAAGTTTCCTTGTAGAAAGATTTGACGTGTAAGTTTGGAATTTGGCCAGCTGATTTGAAGCTTACCACCTGGACACAAAAAAATGATATCAAAGAAAATGTATTCATCTCTGTCTTTGAAATTTTCAGAAGTTAATGTTAAATGCATATAAGATATTAGTACCTCCATCAATGCCAAAACTATTTTTAATGATGTCTAGTGACAACAGTCATTTTTCTAAAAAATGTATAATTCTGACTTGCATTGATAAGTCATTGTTTGTTCTAAACATGAATTGCAGAGAAAAAAAAAAAATAGCATGGAAATTCTCTACTCTTTGAATCTTGTCTTTGATCCTCAGACTAATCTCAGCAAGAATAGGTCCCACTATACCCTTTGCAAAACTTCCAGTACACAGAAATTTTTTAAAACTCAGTCAAATAAGTGGAAATGCAGTCATGAACTCTGTAGACCCTCAGAGGAGGACTATTAATATTTTTCATGAACATTTCAATAAAAAAAATACTTGACGATTTTGAAAGATAATTAATCTATCCTTGATTTAAAGTCAGACAGGTAGAATTAAAAGGATGATATTTTATATTTAAGAATACCTTTCCAATTTTTAGAGGGTACTCTATTCCATAGGATAAGTCAGACTTTTTCAACTATCTTAATTTGATAACAAGGCTCCAAAACCATTTGCCAGTGGATTGCTAGTGATTAAATCACATTCACTGTAATTTCTAGTGATCACAAGTCATTAATTTCTGAGTTCACTATTAGTGAATTTTGATCCATATCCATGTATTTTTTAAAAATTATTCACTGTCCAAATAGGACAGAAGTGGTTTTGTCCCTGGGACAATGCAGTTTACTTTATGCCTGATTATTTTTATCAAGTTATAAGTGACTCTGTCAGTAGTATAAAAAAGTTTAATACTCTGCAATGAATAAGTCTCCAGGTTTTCTAAGATGTGGATTCTGGACACTGATATGACAGTTTTCGTAAAAGAAAACATAGCAGGGAGCAAGAGAAGTAACCTTCCAGCATGAGGTGGATGTTGCTAAGGCTTCAAGCACTCACAGCATGCAAAATGTACAAAGTTACCATCAGTTCAATTGATCTATTGAAGAACAGGATATGATTAGCTTTCATATCTCATTCTTCTCACATTTCTATACTTCAACTTCCTATTATAAATTTAAATAATTTTACTGTGGGTGATGTTCCATCACGTGCAATCATGCAATGTATGCATACTTCAATGGAAATGTACTTCTGGGTCTTCAAAGACTGAGGGCTGAAGAATACTTTCTTTTTTCATTTATTTTTTTTTCCCTGTTAAGCTTCTCCAGGGAATGCTTTAATTCAAGTGGCTGATTTGCAGAGAGTTGAGGAAGTCACAGAGTTGCAAACAGGCTTACGAGATACTCTTTTCTGTAAACAATAAAAACCATCAAGATTTCACTGTGGAAACTTAGTAGGAGCCCTGAAATAGAAACAGACAGTTTGTGGAACAGTGCAATTGTGATACAAAGCCCTGTTGTTCCTGATTACCAGTTATAGATATAGGACAACTTATTTTAAAATTCCTGAGGATTAGATCAAGTAGCAAACCAGATTCCAGCACTCTAGATAAGCATCAGGTTCTGAAAACCAAATCAGTTAAGCAGCAGTTCAGCTTTCTCCTGTGTTTGATAGGGCTATAGGCTGAGCATAGCACACTATGCTTTAACCTTATGATTTAAGAAGCAACATTACATAATTCTGCTACCTGTCTAAGAGAGACTTAGACAGGCTGGAGACTTGGGCGGGGAAAAACCTGATGAAGTTTAACAAGAGCAAGTGTAGAGTTTTGCATTTGGGGAAGAAAAACACCATGCACCAGTACAGGTTGGGGGCTGACCTGCTGGAGAGCAGTGTAGGTGAAAGGGATCTGGGGGTCCTGGTAGACAGGAGGATGACCATGAGTCAGCAGTGTGCCCTTGTGGCTAAGAAGGCCAATGGCATCCTGGGGTGTATTAGAAAGGGTGTGGTTAGTAGGTCAAGAGAGGTTCTCCTCCCCCTCTATTCTGCATTGGTGAGGCCACATCTGGAATATTGTGTCCAGTTCTGGGCCCCTCAGTTCAAGAAGGACAGGGAAGTGCTTGAAAGAGTCCAGCGCAGAGCCACAAGGATGATTAAGGGAGTGGAACATCTCCCTTAAGAGGAAAGGCTGAGGGAGCTGGGTCTCTTTAGTTTGGAGAAAAGGAGACTGAGGGGGGACCTCATCAATGTTTACAAATATGTAAAGGGTGAGTGTCAAGACGATGGAGTTAAGCTTTTTTCGGTGATGACCAGTGATAGGACAAGGAGTAATGGATACAAGTTGGAGCATAGGAGGTTTAAGATGAATATCAGGAAAAATTTTTTTACTGTAAGAGTGACAGAGCACTGGAACAGGCTGCCCAGAGAGGTTGTGGAGTCTCCTTCGCTGGAGACATTCAAAACCCACCTGGACGCCTTCCTGTGTGATGTACTCTAGGCGACCCTGCTCTGGCAGGGGGGTTGGACTAGATGATCTTTCGAGGTCCCTTCCAACCCCTATGATTCTATGATTCTATGATTCGGATGAGCATTTTTTCCTCAGTTCCTAGAAAAGATGGAATCTGGAAAATTTCATTGCATCCCTTTAAACTCTAGTGAAACACAATGACTTTGCAAGCAAGCTGCATCACTAAACAACCTGGAACTGTACTGCTTATGGCGGGAGAGACTACTGAATGTCACAGAGGATGCCAGTCACAGATTTCATGCCTGAGAAATAATTACAAGGATGAGGCAAGCTGAGTGAGACAAAAAGCAACAAGAGATGTCAGAGAAGAGCTCTTTCTACCCTTCAAAAATTTTTTTCTTCATCAGAAACCCTGCTAAAGAAACATCAGTGCTTGTGTCAAGCTCATGAGCCTCACTGGCAGCCTACATGTGGGCATTATATTCATGATAAGCTGAAGATAGGCAGACACATGCAGAGTAGCTAGCTGTATGGAGCAGATAACAAAAATGGTGCCACTATGTATTAGGAAACATGCTTTAGGAGACAAGTCCTACATGCATGAGCTGAATGCTGATGACAGTAGTGCATTTCTACATCTCCTAGTAATCACAATGAGCCACTGTGTTAAACAGCTGATAGTATCACAGAGTCACAGAATGGCTGGGATTAGTAGAAACTTCTGGAGGCTATCTGCTTCAATCCCCCTGCTCAAGCAGAACAGCTAAAGCCAGTTGCCCAAGACTGTGTCCAGACAGCTTTTTATTATTTCAAAAACCCCACAGCCTCTCTGGGCAACCTGTGCCAGTGCTAAATCACCCTTATTGTGAAAAAGTATTTTCTGTTATTCAGAAGTTACTTCCTGTGCTTCAGTTTGTTCCTGTTGCCTCTGGTTCGGTCACTCAGCACCAATGAAACAGCCTGGCTTTACACTCTGCTTTCAGGTATTTATATACAGTAATAAGTTCCCGTGTGAGCTTTCTCCAGGTTAAATAGTCCCAGCTCTCTCAGTCTTTCGTCATTGGAGACAGATGCTTCACTCCATTATTCCTGTGGCCCTTCATCAGCCAGTTTCCTGTACTTTCCAAATATTTTTGTGCTTTTAGGTCCCTCAATACAGGAAAGAGATTTTGGTGCTAGAGTGGGTCCAAAGAAGTGCAACAAAGCTGGTGAAAGGTCTGGAAAACAAGCCTTATGAGGAGTGGCTAAGAGAACTGAGGCTGTTCAGTCTGAAGAGGAGTCTGAGGAGTGTATAATCAACTACCAGAAAGGAAGTTGTAAAGATGAGGGTCAGTCTCTTGTCAGTAGTAATAGCTTCAAGGCTGTCAAGCTGCTTTCCAGCTGGATGGCCCCCCAAAGGTTGTGCCTCCTGAGGTGCAGGAATTTGCAATAATATTAGACCTAGTATTGACCTATGAAATATACCACTAGTTACTGGTCTTCAACTATACTTTGTTCCACTGAGCACAACACACTGGTCCTGGCCATACAGCCCGTATTCAATCCACCTCACTGTCTGCTTATCCAGCCCACAAATCAACAGATTCTCTACCCAGATCTTATGGATTACAATGTCAAAGGCCTCACTTAAGTCTGGGTAGACAGTACCCACTGCTCTCTTCTTGTCATTGACGAGTCATTTCATCATAGATGTCTATAAAGTTGGTTAAACATGACTTCTCCTTGAACCCATGCTAATTACTCCTGGTCACTGCCTTGTCATTCACATGCCTAGAAATTGTTCTCATGTCTTGTAGCTCCAAAAATTTGCCTGTAATCAAGGTGAAGCTGACTGACCCATTATTACCTGGGTCCTTCTTCTTGCACTTGCTTAAGACAGGATTTGCTTCTGTTTTCCTCTAGTCTTCAGGAAGTTCAGGACCTCTAAGTGCCGTGTTTGCCAGAACTGATCAAAGACTGATCAAAGATTATCAACACTGACTCCCAACTCAGCTCTCTCAGCACTCATGACTGCATCTCATCATAGCCTATGGACCATGTCCAGTTTGCTTAAGTATTCCCTGATCTGATTCTCATCTAGCTTTCTCCTGTGTTTGATAGGGCTATAGGCTGAGCATAGCACACTATGCTTTAACCTTATAATTTAAGAAGCAGCATTACTTAATTCTGCTGCCTGTCATTCGGATGAGCATTTTTTCCTCAGTTCCTAGAAAAGATGGAATCTGGAAAATTTCATTGCATACCTTTAAACTTTATTGAAACACAATGACTTTGCAAGCAAGTCTTCTTCACTCCAGGCCTTCCCCTGGTCTCTGGAGCAGTTTTCCTAATAAAGATTGACATGAAGAAAACATTCCTCAGCCTTTTCCATGGGCTGTCTAACCAAGTGCCTCATATCATTCAGCAATGGGCCCACATTTTCCCTAGTCATCCTTTTATTGCCTGTGTACTTGTAGAAGCCCTTCTTTTTGTCTTTGACAACAACCCGGCCAGGTCAAATTCAATTTGGGCTTTAGCTTTCCTGACTTCATCCCTTGTTGTTTGGACAATGTTTTTGCATTCCTCTCAGTTTATCTGTCTTTGTGCCCACCCCCTGTATGATTCCTTTTTGTGTCTTGAGCTTGTCTAGGAGCTCTTTTTTCATCCATTCTGTCCTTCTGGTATTTTTGCCTGACTTCATCTTTTTGGAATGGAAATATCTTGAGCTTGGGAGGAGGTGAAAACTGGATATTAACCAGCTTTCCTTGTCCTCCTTTCCTTCCAGGACCTTATTCTATGGGAATCTTCTGAACAGATTTTGACAAAGTCAAAGTTTGCCTTCCTGAAGTTCAGGGTTGTGAGCTTCCTTTTCACTCTTCTCCTTGCCCTAAGGGTCCTGAACTCCACCACCTCACAGCCACTGTAGCCAAGGCTGCCTTTGATCTTCATATCCCCATTGAGGGCATCCTTTTTGGTGAGTACAAGGTCCAACAGTCCATCTCTCCTCATGGGCTCCTCTGTCACTTGGAGGAGGTTATCTTCAGTGTACTCCAGGAATCTCCTGGATTGCTTGTGTCCTGTTGTCCATGAGATATTGGGGTGGTTCAAGTACCCCATAAGGACTAGGTCCTAGAAACATGAAGTTGTTCCCATCTGTCTATAGAGGGCCTCAACCACTTGTTCTTCCTGGTCAGGTGACCTGTATCAGACAACTACTATAATGGCACCGTTACTTGTCCTCTCTTTAATCCTAACCCATAAACTCTCACTTGGCTTCTCATCCATCCCCAGGTAGAGTTTCATGCTCTCCAGCTGCTGTGTCACATAAAGTGCAACTCCCCTTCCCTGTCTTCCCACCCTGTCCTTCCTAAAGAGCCTCTAACCCTCCATTGCAAAACTCTGGTTATTACAGTCAATCTATTTCAAGACTGATTTTGAAAGAGAAGTCACAGAGAGCCCAAAGTAGTTTCCAGGCATGACTGAATTTTCTTGAATGCCAACAAATGATAAAACACCACTCAGACAAGAGCAGAGTTCCATGCACACTTTTGGAAATACGCATGACAAGATGCAGTGCAGGAAGATGTCCATACAGGAAGATTTTATAAAATCCACAATCTTCAGTGGTCTGTGTTGAAAGGACTAGAAACTCGAAACTCAAGTAGCCTAAGCTAAGGTGCAAGATAAACCTTAGTCAGCATCCCAGAGGTATTGCTTTGTCTATTTCCCTGTCAATGAGTTCCTCAATGAGTATTTGCACAAAGCAGGATGAGTACTTAAGACCAATTTACCTAGAAGATGTGAAAATGTGATTCTGCGAAGACAGCTATTGAGTCCAGTGATGGTGGTATTCATCCTGACAAAATTACAGGTTGAGCCATTTAGAAAAGGGCTAGACTCACCAACATCCTAGAGATGAACTGTCATCTTGGTGTGATAAGTGTTTTAGGCCTGTTTGTACCCACTAGGGCAGACAACTCAGTACTTTTGCACAGATGCTTACACAAGAGCACAGAATGCACTGGAAGCTAATGCAAAGAAAACATTTAATGACTTCAGGGTATTCTTCATTTCCAGTTCAGCCATTTTCATTTTAGTGAAACCAACAATTGTCTTGGGTTATATATAATTCTATAGTCTGGGAAATGTCCTGAGAAAATAGAGTAACAAGGTTTAAAATCAACTGCATAATGCAAGAAAGGAAAATGTATACTCCAGTAGAACAAAGATATAAAAGATCACTCACACATTACAAGGTTTTCAAGATTCCAGTAAGAGCCAGACACTGGCTGACAGATTTTCTGGCCAAAATAAATTTCCTCCCTCATTATACTAGTATCAAATCAACAGATTTGTATGACAGGATACTCTCAAAATTTTCCATGTAGCTAGATGGTCAGTCAAGATACCTACTGCTCCGGAAAGGTGACTAATTACTAAGGAGATGGTGCTGTGTGCAGAACTGGCCATCGTTTTACTAACTGCAGTGGGCAAGAATTCAATTCAAGTTTCTTCAGCTCAGCAAACTTCCTAAATACATCTGTAGCTTGCCAGGTTCTGCCAGAAGAGACAGCCTTTCTAGAGCACAAAATTACAGGTGTAAATAAGAACATAGGGATGACACTAGACTGCTGATTAAGGGATAGGTCTTACTAAGCCTTATGATCGTATAAGGTGCCACTCTCCAAAGCCTGTGTGGATATCAGGACATCACTACAAACACTTGTATTAGCTGTGTTGTCTGATGGTGATATTTTCATCAGACTGCAAGACTATGTCACAGTAATTATTTTTCCTGATGGTTGAACGTGATGGTCTGAACCATGTGACATGAAATTATGAACCAGTGGATATCTGGTGAAACTTCCATTTTCTTACAGCTGGAAGTTTGCTTCTTGAAGACAAAAATGGATAATGTAAGGGTATGTGGAAGGACAGTGTCACCTCCTTGACATGCATCTGGTCAAGGACTTTTCCAGTACAAAGAGGGATAATGGGAAAAGGAGGGGGCAATAAACAAGAACATACAGACACAAATCTGTGACCAATTGATAAGAGAGGTAGTGATTCGAACAAACCCAGTCAGCCACACTATTTTGTAGGGATATGTGAAATGTGAGAAATTTCATTTTTCAATATGATTATCTAAGAAACTTGTCAAATTGGGATCATAAGGCATGAGAGGGAGACAACATACAGAGACATAAACCCTGACCAATTAACATTGACAGAGACAATAACTAGAAATAGACATAGTCAGTCACACTAACTGATGGGCTATCACAAAACTGCAGGCAAACTGGGACTTCACTACAGAGGAAAATGAAACTCTGAGGTGCAGGATGTTGGACAAGGGTCAGTGGGACTAAGCAAATGGATGAGAGGAGGGGAAGCAGGTAGGAGAAAAGAAGACTGTAGACAGAAAATGGTTCAAGAGACTCATGTATAAAACAAGGCTAGTCCATATTCTTCTGTGACTGAGCTCTGGTCCTGATCACCCCAGGCTATCCTAGATCCTTTTACTTTCTCATTAAATCTTAACTATCTTTGTGTGGTCTTATTCTCTGTCCTCTAGGAATGTGTGGACTAAGTGCCCATGACACACACATGAAGAGAAAAATTCAGTGCCAACTACTGGAATCACACCAGGGTTGTAGGCACCCCTGGTCTGGTGTCAGCTACTGGAGCAAGTGGGAGCCTTTATCTGCAGCCACAGGGGCAGGAATTGTGTGTATCCTCTGAAAACCAGCTATCAGAGAGCTGGTATGAATGAACTGAGTGAGGGACTCTGAGGGGCTCAGCACTGGTGGTTGGAGCAAACACAGATCACATCCCTTGTGCTTGGTGCTGGCTGCTGGGAAGGTCCTCACTTTCTGTATCTCAACCAAATGTGGGTGCATGGCAGGTATGTGTGAAAAACCGAAAAACTTCAAGCTGGACCAGCAGATGAGCTGGTGGGGCCAGCATATAAGGCAGGTTCACCACTGGCTGAACCAGCAAATATCTAGGCAACTTAAAGGTTTTATAATCATGTGTATCAGAGATCCATTTGGTACCTACTCATTTTTTTCATTTGGATCATAGAATCATGCAGGTCAGAAGTTACATTAAAGATCATCTAGTTGATCTCCCTAAAGTTAGCAGGGACATCTTCAACTAGATCACGTTACTCAAAACCCTGACCTTGAATGTTTCCAGAGATGGGGAATCAACCACCTCTCTGGGCAACGTGTTCCATGGTTTCATCATCCTAGTGTTAAAAATACTTATTCCATATATCTAGTCTAGATCTGCCCTCTCTTAGTTTAAGACCAGTATCCCCTGTCATATTTCTACAGGCCCTGCTAAAATGTCTGTCCTCATCTTATAAGCTCCCTTTAAGTATTGAAATTCCACAACAAAGTTTCTCCAGAGCCTTCTCTTCTCCAAGCTGAACAACCCTGACTCTGTAAGCCTTTACTTATCAGAAAGGGACTCCAGCACTCTGATAATCTTTGTGGCCTATGCTGAGGACTCCAGAGCTGGATGCATTACTCCAGATGGCATCTCACCAGAGCAGAGTAGTGAAGTAGAGTTACCTCTCTTGACCTGTTGGTCATGCTTCTTTTGATGCTGTCCAGGATACAGCTGACCTTCCAGACTGCAAATGCACTTTGCCCGTTATATCCAGCTTTCCATTCACCAGCAACCCCAACTAATTCTCTGGGCTACTCATAATCCCTTCGTCCACCAGTATGTATAGGTCACAGAATCAAAGAATCACAGAATGTTAGAGGTTGGAAGGGACCTCAAAAGGTCATCAGTCGAACACCCCTGCCAGAGAAGGGTCCTCCTAGAGTAGGTCACACAGGATTGCATCCAGGTGGGTTATGAATATCTCCAGAGAAGGCGACTCCACAACCTCTCTGGACAGCCTGTTCCAGCACACTGTCACTCTCACAGTGATATTTTTTTTCCTCGTGTTTACGTGGAGCCTCCTATCCTCCAGCTTGCACCCGTTGCCCATTCTCCCATCATTGGACATCACTGAGAAGAGCTTGATTCCATTCTCAAGACACTTCCCCTTCACATATTTATGAATTTTAATGAGGTTGCCCCTCAGTCTCCTCTTCTCCAACCTAAAGAGACCCAGCTCCCTCAGCCTTTCCTCATAAGGGAGATGTTCCACTCCCTTAATCATCTTTGTGGCTCTACGCTGGACTCTTTCAAGCAGTTCCCTGTCCTTCCTGAACTGAGGGGCCCAGAACTGGACACAATATTCCAGATGCCACCTCACCAAAGCAGAATAGAGGGGGAGGAGAACATTTCTCCACCTACTAACCAGACCCCTTCTAGTATACCCCAGAATGCCATTGCCCTTCTTCGCCATCAGGGCACACTGTTGGCTCATGGTCATCCTTCTGTCCACCAGGATCCCCAGGTCCCTTTCCCCTATGCTGCTCTCCAGCTGGTCTGCCCCCAACTTATACTGGTACATGGGGTTGTTCTTTCCCAGATGCAAGACTCTACACTTGCCCTTGTATTCCATTATATTTCTCCCCTTCCCAACACTCCAGGCTGTCCAGGTCTCCTTGAATGGCAGCACTGCCGTGTCAGCCAGTCCTCACAGATTAGTGTCACTGGCAAACTTGCTGACAGTGCACTCTGTTCCCTCATCCAGGTTGTTGATGAATAGACTGAATAGTACTGGTCCCAGTACCAAGCCCTGAGGGACTCCACTAGTGTATCTGGGCCTCCAACTAGACTCTGTTCCCATTGACCACAGCAAAACAAGAATGGTGTCTTTTTGCTGATTTAGCCAAAACCAGACTGGAACAGGCCCCTTGCTCTACCAGGTAAGTCCACAGCAAGAAAACAGCATAAGGATTATGATAAGTGGCAGAAAAATAGACAATAGGTTAAAGATGTCTCTGACAGAGTACGTACCTGGCCAGTGCTAGTTGGTTGATTTGAACAGTGGTACTTTCTCGAACAGTGATATCTGATCTATAAAAGAGGGCAAGATCTGCAGGCCGGTGCCCTCTGCCTAACCAGCAGACCCTGCTGCAGGACCAGAAGCCACCTGGAATGCCAGCCTCACTGTCTGGAGGAGCCGAGAGGGAAGGGGGGCTGCCCCGCGACCGCTGCCCGGAGAAGCAGAAAGGGAGGGGGGTGCACCTGCACCCACTCCGTGGGGATGATGCCTGCTCCCTGGGGACCATGCCTGTTCCATGGGGATTCAAGCCCATTTGCTGAGTCCTGCCCGCTCCCGAGGGATTGCTGCCTGCAAAGCCTAAACCAAACCAGACCAAAGTAGGAGCTTGCCACCTGCTTCGGGACTAGAGCTGTGCCAGTTACCGAGAAGCCATCTCCCCACGGATCTCCAGCCAAGCCTGCCAGCCACATCCTGGGAACCACGCGCCATGGAAGGAGGGTAAACGCACACACACACATACACACACACTCTAACTTTCCTGCCAGGCTCAACTCCTACCCTTTCACTCCATTGATTTTACACCTCTCCCTCAGAGGAAACTAAGATCCCTTAGTTTGTGTTGACTCTTAATAAACTGATTAATTCGTGAAATAAACATTGGTCTCAGAGACAATTTGTGAGCATGGTGAGAGAGTATTCTAATGTATGCTCTAAGATGGTCCAGGGGTGGCCGTTGCTAGTTGAAGAAAGCTCACTGAAAAGAAAAAAAGGAATCAGCAAAAGAAAAACTGGCTTTATCCTGGCTCAAACCAGGACACCCTCCAGTACCAGCCTGTGACACCACATCTCTATGACTTCTTTCCTTCAACAAGTTCACCATCCACCTCACTACCCAATCATCCAGACAACACTACAACAGTTTAGCTGTGGGGATGATGTGGGAGAACCTGTCAGATGGTTACTGAGATCAAGATAAACCACATCCACTGTTCTACCATCAACTATTCACCTGGTTATGTCCTCATAAAAGGCTATCATGTTGGTTAAACATGACTTTCCCTTGGTAGAACCATGCTGACTGCTCTTAATGACCCCCTCATCCTTGATATGCCTAGAGATAGTGTCAAGAATAAGTTGTTCCATCACCTTTCCAGGGATGGAGGTGAAGCTGACCACTGTATAGTTACCTGGGTCCTCCTGCTTGCTCTTTTTGAAGACTGGAATGACATTTGCTTTCCTTCAGTCATCAGGAACTTCTCCTGTTCCCCACAGCTTACCAACAATGATGGAGAGTGACCTAGCAATGACTTCCACCAGCTCCCTCAGCGCCCATGGGTGCTTTCTATCAGATTGATTACTTGATTCCTAAGCTGGTCCTCATCAACCAAGGCAAACTCCCCCTTTTTCATTACATCCTCTGAGGCCTCAGAGGTCTGGGGCTCCTGAGGACAATCTCCAGCAGTAGAGACAAGAGATGAAGAAGGCATTCAGTAACTCCACCTTCTTTGTATTCCCTGTCACCAGGGCACCCACCTCATTCAGCAATGGGCTTATATTGCTTCTAATGTTACTTTTGTCTGCAATGTATTTGAAGAAGCCCTTTCTCTTGTCCTTGCCCCTCTTGCAATGTTTAATCCAAGGATGCCTTAGATTTCCTAATTGCCTCCCTGTGTCCTCTAACATCAGTCTTCTATTCCTCCCAAGTGGCCAGCCCCTCCTTCCATGATCTATAGACTCTCTTCTTTCACTTGAGTTTGCCCAGGATTTCCTTCTGTAAGCATGTTGTTATATGATATAACATGAGATATATGATATGAGCAATGAGATACTGCCTCGACCCAGCTGCAGGACCTTGGACTTGGCCTTGTTGAACCACATGAGATTCACATGGGCCCACTCCTTGAGCTAGTCCAGGTCGCTCTGAATGGCATTCCACCCCTCAGGCATGGGAACATCACTCAGCTTGATACTATCTGCAAACTTGCTTAGGGTATATTTGGTCCTTCTTTCTTCGTCATTGAAAATATTAAACAGTACTGTTCTTTTGAGGGACACTACTTTGTCAACAGTCTCCACTGAGCCATTGACCACTACTCTCTGGATGCAACCAGCCAACCAGCTCTTCATCCACTGAACAGTCCACCCATCAAATCCTTATCTCTCCAATTTAGAAGGAAGGGTATTGTGGGGAAACTTGTCAAAGGCCTTACAGCAAACATAACTTTTAATAGTGATGGTTCAGGATGGTGACATGAAAAAGCTATTTGAGTCTGATTGAGTTGTCTTTATTTTCTTGCTAATTTATCTTCCTATTAATTGTTACCTTCTTGTTAATCTTTTTATGGCCTGCTCATGGCTATACTTTAGAGACAGCTCTGCACACTATTTCTTGTCATAGAGAGCAACCTCTTCACCTCTCCTTCCTCATTGTCCCTTTGGAACAGCCTGTAGCCATTGATAGCCACACTGTAGTCATGGGATTTGTCTTACCAAGTTTAAAAATCAAAAATAAAAAACATGGCTGTGACAGTAGCAACAGGATCATAGAGATCTAGAAAAGAAATTGAGTGTCAGTAATTAAAGTTGCTTGAAGAACTTACAAAGAGCCCATCAATATCTGAACAGTGCATGTCAAGAATGGGTCAATCTCTTTTCAGTAGTGGCCTGTGATAGAATAAGGGGAAATGGCACCAAGCTACAACACAAGAAGTTCTACCACCACATGAGGAAAAACATTCTTTACTGTTAGGGTAGCAGCACACTGAGCAGGCTGCCTGGAGAGGTTGTGGAATTTTCTTTGGAGACTTTCAAGACCTGTTTGGATGTTCCTTTGTGTTCTGCCCTAGGTGTTCCTGCTGAAGCAGGGGGTGGGACTCATTGATCTTCAGAGGTTCCTTCCGATCCCTATGATTCTACGATTCTATGATTCTATGGTAAGGCTAAGTCTGGACTGTATGAGCTAAGAAATGTAATAGAATCATACAATCACATAATGGTTTGGGTTGGAAAGAAACTTAAAGATCATTAGTTTTAGTTCCTACGCCCTGCCATGAGCAGGGACACCTCCTAATAAACCAGGTTGCTCAGAGCCCCATCCAGTCTTGCCTTAAACACTTCCAGGGATAAGTCATCCACAAACTCCCTGGGCAACCTGTTCCAATGTCTCACCACCCTCACAGGACAAAATTTCTTTCTAATGTCTAATCTAAATCAGCCTCTTCCCTTTTAAAGCCTTTCCCCCTTGTTCTACCACTACATGACCTTGTAAAGGTAGTCCCCTAGCTTGCTTGTAGGCCCCCTTCATACACCGGGAGGTCACTATATGGTCTCCCTAGATCCTTCTCTTTTCCAGGCTGAACAACCCCAACTTTCTCAGCCTGTCTTCACAGGAGAGGTGCTCCAGACCTTGAATCATTTTGGTGGCCCTTCTCTGGATTTTCTCCAGGAGCTCTATGTCCCTCTTATGTTGGGGGCTCCAGAGCTGGACACAGGACTCCAGGTGGGGTCTCATGAGAGTAGAGGAGAGAGGCAGAATCACCTCCCTTGACCAGCTGGTCACACATCTTTTGATGCAGAACTGGGCTGCAAGTGCATATTCCCTGCTCATGTTGAGCTTTTCATCATCCAATACTCGTAAGTTATTCTCCTCAGGGCTGTTCTCAATCCACTTTCCACCCAAATTGTAATTGTGCTTGCGATTGCCCCAAACAAGGTGTAGGACCTTGCACTTGGAATTATTGAACTTCATGAGGTTGGCATGGGCCCACCTCTCAAGCCTTTCAAGGTCTCTGTCAATGGCTTCCATACCACACAATTTGGTGTCATCAGCAAAGTTTCTGAGGGTGCATTCAATTCCCACTGTCCTTGTTGCCGACAAAGATGCTAAACAGCACCAGTCCCAGTACTGACCCTTGAAGCATGCCACCTGTCAGTGGTCTTCATTTGACCATTAAGCCATTTACCGCTACTCTTTGAGTGTAACCGTTCAGCCAACTCCTTATTCACCAAGTGGCCCTTTGTTGAATCCGTATCTCTATAATTTAGAGACCAGGATGTCATGTGGGACAATGTCTAACACTTTGTACAAGTCCAGATAGATGAAAACAGTTGCTCTTCCCTTGTCCACCAATGCTGTGACTCCATCATAAAAAGCCACCAAATTGTCAGGCATTAGCACCTGGTGAAGCCATGCTGGCTGTGACCAATAACCTCCACCTTCTCCATGTGTCTTAGCAGAGCCTTTGTTGGTATCTGCTCCATGATCTTGACAGGCACACAGGTGAGACTGACTGGTCTGTAGTTTCCCAGGTCTTCTTTTTTCCCTTCGTGAAAGTTGGGGTTATGTTTCCCTTTTTCCAGTCAGTGGGAACTTCACCATACTGCCACAACTTTTCAAATGTGATGGAAAGTGGCTTTGTAACTTCATTGGTCAGTTCCCTCAGTAGCGGCATATGGATCTCATCAGGACCCATAGACTTGTACATTTTCAGGTTCCTTAGATGGTCTTGAACCTGTTCTTCTCCTACAGTGGGAGGATCTTCCTTCTTGCAGTCCTTGCCTTTGCTTTCTGTAACTTGGGCTGTGTGGTCAGAGCCCTTTTCAGTGAAGACTTCGGCAAAAATTTTCAATATAAACACATAAAATATACCTAACATTATGTTAAGCCATGATCAGAATTTACCAGAAGGCAAGACTGATGCTATAGAGATTGTACCATGAGATGTGATTCATATGAAGAAAAAGAGCCTTGACACCAGATGTAGAATTTGTTTTACTGCAGTGCTCACAAGCAATTGAACAGTGGAGCTGGAACCCTGACTTGGGTACAGTCCTAGCTGTTGTTGCTAGTAAATTTCAGCCTTTTGCAGTATGATTCCAGTGGGGCGCAAATGTTCAGGATCCATTAAGAGTTTTGGAATTATTTTTTTTGTCTTATTCTTATCCTAAAACAGTATGGACAATTTCCACATGGACAATGAGCTGATTGGTTAGGTAAGTGCATGCCACATAGCAGACGTAGAAACAGTGTTTAACAAGGACAAACCATTATGGTGTAAAAGGAGATATGTACTAATAACAGACGATTTTCACCTGGAGTAAACGATTCTCATTTGCACCAGAACAGGGGTCCATGCCTTGTTTGCTACATTCAGTGAGACAGCGGTCACTTCACACACTATCTTAATTTACTGCAGAAATAGTTTATTTCTTCTTTATTTTTCAAAATTTTGTTTAGCTAAAATGCTCTTTTTCTGTGGCTTTTTTATCCAAATAATAAACACATTCACAAAAACTGTCATGTTTTGCAAACTTTTTAAATATGTGCCTAAAAGGAGCCTAAAAATATATTTTCCATTTATTTTATAGTCCTAGGTTACAACTAAATTGCAATTAGGTTCACTTAAAGAAAGTTTCATCAGATGTCTTGCCCTAGTTTCTTCTATGTGAAATTTTTATAATAAATGAAATAATAATGCATAAGTTCATCAATAAGTCTAATGTATTCTATATTTTTAGATCTGAGTATCTAGACTCTGTCAGTAACAATGGTGCTTTATTGACTGAGGTAATAGTTGATTTCTTTACTGAGACACGGAGTCAGATGAAAATTATGAAAGTGGCACAAACTCTCTGCTTCCTAATTAAAAAGCCTAGTCATTTGTCTAAATTATGCCAAAAATAACTAGAGGTTAATAATAAGGTGAATTCTTAATTGCAATTCTTTCTTGCCTCTTGGCACAGACAATATTCATTGTTATACTTTAATTTGCTACATCAAATTAAATTCTTTGTCTTCAGTCCAGAATGGTCTTTATATTTGTTTAATGACATTTGCTTTTTCTTTCCACGGAGATATTTGGCTCACATTAAGAGAAGCTTTTATATAATATACTCCATGCTTCTTTAGTAACTATTTAGGTGCTTGTCATGAACATTCTGTTCTCAACCAGCAAGTCGATAAAATAAATTACAAGTCAGATTGCCTTCTTGCTTACCACTATGCAAATTGAGAATGTATTTGCTGAAATCAGTTAAATTACATTTCTGTAAGAAGAAACAGTCTGAAAGATGAGAATTAGTCTGAGATTTATCTAGTAGTATCAATGTCTTTTTACACACAGGACTAGCTCTGTTTTAGAAGTAGACCCCTTCCATGGTTTCAATGGCATGACTTTTCAAAGGAATGTCTTAAACGTATTTGTTCAAGCAAAAACCATGCCTTGGTCATTATATGTGTTCACAGTGTGTGGTATGACAGAAATGTGTTCTCACCTGCATCTTACAATGGTATATTAATAGGCTTAGCATCAATAGGCTCAAATGTGTCAAGAGTAGAAGAAAAAATACTTTATAGCTTCTTAGGAGAGCTTTGCCATTACAGAATTTTCAAAACATCCTGTCAATAGGCACCTGGAAAAGTTTTAAAATACTTAGAAAAAGATTGAAAGCTTTGCAAAAAATCAGACCAGTATTTATGTGGACCTAATTTCAGGGAACAAAAATAACTGCATCTGATTTTATATGTGCTTTCACAGTACCATTAGAGGATATTAGGTAACTGGAATATTTCCATGGTTTAACTAAGAAATTGTTTATGCCAATGTTATTTTACAGGTTGGAAAGGGTTAGAAAGCAGTGCATTAGACTGCCTTGCCTTGAAGCAATTGCATTTGATTAATTGTCTCAGCATTTATGATGAAAACAAATGCCTATTAGGAGCCCAGTAATCTATGCAAGAGTGGCATTTGAAGGATTTTGTCCATCTGTAGACAGGTGCCAGACCTAATGCTATTATGGAAAAAGGGTTTGATTCAATTTTTATGCTCGATTCAGATTTGATGGCAAATCATTAGCACTCGGGACTAGTTATCTCTCAGCATAGATGACAGATTTCGAAGATGTTCCATTTGTTTCTTCAAAAGTTACTGTGTGGCTACTGTGATGCATTTGTGCTATTAAAAAGGGGATGGTCAGGAAGCACAAACACCTGTTTGCCTTGCTGTGGCTGATAGCAAAGAAACACCTGGTGTTGCAGGATGGAGAGAAATCCCTATGCTCTTGCCAGCTGAACATAAATAGAAACAACAGCTCTGGAGAAAGACAGCTCTCAGATGGCTCACAGAAGTGTATGACATTCTTGCAGCAGGAATCTGAGCTACTTGTCAAGCCTAAGGTATGAGAGAAAAAAAGAAAGTTCCCTAGGGACCCAGAGGGGATTGGGTAGGCATCAACCAGGAAACCACCAGAAGATGCCAGATTGTGTAGCAGAACCAGAAGTAAGTACCAGCAGACAGGAAACATGGGAGTTTTTCAAGCCTCTTGTTCAGGTTGTTTCAAGGCAGCACAAGGGTTTGTTCTCTTTTGGAGTTATTCTTTTTTTGATTTAGTCATTCAAATAAAGCAGAGATTTTGAAAGAGAATCCTTTTCTGTGATGCATTCACTTCAAAAGGAAAAAAAAAAAAAAAGAGGTAGGAATACTCAGCTCCAGTTTGAGGATCACAGGGTCTCATCACAATACAGATCAGCCAGAGTTTTATAAAGAAAAAAATTCATCAACTTAACACTTTGCCAAACCATGGGAAAGATGTTTTTATATCTTTACATCACTACAGATGTCTTTGGGATATAAGAACAAATCACAAAGCTTCTTTGTGCTTTGAGTCAACATTTCTAAATGAAGAACAATTAAGTTTCCCCCTTACAGAAGTTTGCTTTTGTAGTAGACTGCGGATAGTGCAACAGTGGTGACCATGTTTACACCATAAAATGAGCTGGGGGACAAGATGCAGTTGAAGCTGAAGAGAATTGTTGCACCCTAAAAGGGCTGACAAGATATTATACATAGACTCCTGAAAGTTATATTTTGTGTTAAATTATGATTAAGTATTTGCAAACAGCTTCAGGCTTGACACTTATACAAGTGCAGCTTTTCAAAGGAAACAGGTTGATTTTGCAAGTCACTGAGAGAAGCTATTTTAATCAGAAATGGTGTGAACAGAGCAAGTATGACTATTCTCTTGAGTGCTATCACATCCCACTCATTAGTACAGACTCTGCCAAAAGAAGATGTGTTGTACTGGACTAAAAAATAAAAAGTCTACATTAAGTTTTCTATAAAAAATTAAATCGTCAGCTGGCCCTTGGGAACTTCTTTATACCAAACACTTAGCTGACAATATTTCCCTCAGTGTTCATTGCCTTTCATGTACAGTCATCTCTTATTATTAATTATTCACTACTTGTTTTATTGCAGAGCCAAAAGTCCTAGTCATAGGTGAGGACCCTATGAAACTAAGCATTATAAAAACATTACAGAAAAGATTATCCTTTCCCCAAAGTTTTTCCATTCTAAATGTAAAGCACTAAACTGGAAACAAGAGATCTGCCTAAATAGTGAGTTTGCAGACAATTTTAGCTCACTCTGAGATAATTCTACTCAGAAGCTGCAGGCAAGAGGGAAGCAAATGGTGAATAGTAGGAAAAAAAGGGAGGGAAGATAGCATTAGTGTCCTCTGGGAATTGTTTAAATTCTCACAGCTCTGCCATTTTGGCACTGATTAATAAAGGCAATTTTAATGTGCTTAATTAGGATAGAAGGTGAATATTGCAGGTGCCGGAAAATCTTTTGTGTGCTTACAATGGACCTTTTGCTTGGTTATCAAAGATGTTATTAAAGAAACATGTCAAGTATAGTAAAATTGAAGACTACTTTAAAAAAGACACAGAGTCATTCACATCAAAACTGAACAAAGAATCTGTACTCCACAAACACTGAACCATGGAGAGGTCAGCCCCATAAGAGAGATGTGTTACAAAGAGACTGATAGAAACTGCAGCCAGCAGTGTCTAGCTGGTTCTCTGAGAGAATGGGAAATACTAATGAATATCTGTCTCAGGGCTGAGGGAAATGTCAAGAGAAAAGAAGGAAATATATACATCAGTTTTTCCTTTAGATGTTTGTGTCTCTGTATGTTTTTTGTTTTGTTTTGTTGTTTTTGTTTTGGTTTTGTGTTTTTGGGTAGGGGGGAACCAAAAACATGTCACTGTGTGTCATAGCTATACATAATTTCCAAAAGGAAAATCATCTAGGTAGGTGGTTCTTCTGCATAAAGACATTAATCACCTGAATTCTGAACTAATTATTCAACCTTCTTCTCAGTATTTAAATGGAGGGAAATGAGATGACTGGAAGGGGATTTTAAGGGAGTAGCCTATTTTGGATTCTGTTTAGTGAAACATATCTCAAAGAAATGCTGATGAGAGACTGCACAACAACCCTTACAGGAAGCGGTGACATATTAGCAGTAAAATTTCATTTACTGACAGTGACTCCCTGATGAGACAGATGTCTGAGGTTCAGGACTGGCACCATAGAGAATATCTGCCTACTGAAGCAAACAAAGATATCACAGGATGTCTGAAGTAGAAAGCTTATAATCATCAACATGCCACTTAGAAAAGCAGAACTATTAAGTTCTGCTTTCTGTGAGCCAAGTATTAACTATCTGTATCAAAAGCTTTCATCACTGTTCAGCTCCACTGTTTTCAGACACCTGATATATTTTGTTTTCTCAAACTGTCTACCATTCTTCAACTTCACCGTATTACCCCACACCACATTTCCCAGAAAAAAACACAATTAAAATAAAGGAAAAAAAAAATAGAAGAAATAGAAAAAAAAAAAATCTATTACTTGGCATAAATTGATGACAGAATCACTAGAAGATTCTTACACAGTTTCATACCATGATGGTGATATCATCTGCTTCTTAAATTCCTCTTCCATGGATCTTTGGCACAAAACACAATTTAAACAGTCTTTCTGCAAAGCCAGGAAAGTAACTGAACTTAAACTTTAAAAATATAAATTAAACTTGATGTTCACAGATGGGTCCATATGGACTTGGATGAAACACTGGCTATTCTGGTTATTGTAAAATCTTCCAATAATTAAAGTTTCCATTTGTAAAGCAGGGAAAATGTTAGCAATCTTGCTTTGAAAAGAACACTTGAGATAAAAATTTAGAAGATACTAAATGCCAATTATAAAGTACCTACACATGACAAAAAGAATACATAGGGTAACAGCTTATTCACCTATCATTTAGAAAAAGTACTTTCATATTTATTTTTCCTGCATATTGTAACTATGAGCAATCATTTCAAAAAGTGTACATGGAGACAACATATTTAAATACATCCTCCATATTCTCAAAGGCTAACAGTGGTTTTGTTTGTTGTTGTTTTGTTGGTTTTTTTTTAATCTAAAAAAGGCATGGACTACTCCAGAAAACACAATCTTAAAACTACACCCATACATCTGTGGAATGAAACAGTATCATTAGGTTCATGAAGCACATCAGAAGGACCTACTATGGCTGAATGTTATATGGACAAATATAATTGTCTAATAAATGGCTCACAGTCAACAAATCTAGAATTACTCACAAAGGTATTTTTCACTTATGCTTTGCTCATGGGCTTGTTGTTCATTAGAAGAGTTTAATTTGTCGATTATTTTTTTAACTCTAGTTCCTCAGATGGCTGATGCTTTTTTTTGTAATGAGTGTAACACTATTAGTCAAATATAAGTAAGAGTCTATTGTTCTGAAATCTTCCCAGTGGAAGAGAAAACAACAGGCTATTTTGTTTGAAGGAGTCTATTAGAACTATGTCATCTTTCAGAAAATATTGTTACACAATACAATGAAAAATTAGAAAAAATATGTCAAAATACAGAATCCTTAAAGCTGTATGTTGTGACCAAACTTTCTGCACTGAACGGGAGAATGTAAAAAGTTCTAAAGCATATTAAATCTACGTGAAGATATTACAAGGCATCTGCTCACAGGCATCAGGTTTTCATGGAATCATAGAACCATAGAATGGTTTGCATTGGAAGGGACCTAGAATAGAATCTAGTTTCAACCGCCTGCATGGGCAGGGGCACCTCCCATTAGACCAGGTTGCACAGATCCCTGTCCAACCTGGCCTGGGACACTTCCAGAGAGGAGGCATCCACAAGCTTCCCGGGCAACCTGTTCCAATGCCTCATCACCCTCACAGGAAATAATTTCTTCACAATGTCTAACCTAAATCTACCCTCTTCCAGTTTAAAACTATTACTCTTTAAAACTCATTACACACACTGGTAAAAAGTCCCTCCCCAGCTTTCCTGTAGGCCCCCTTGGGATACTGGGAGGCTGCTATATGATCTCCTCAGACCCTTCTCGCCTCCAGGCTGAACAGTCCCAGCTTTCTCAGCCTGTCTTCATAGGAGAGGTACCCCAGCCCTCGGATCATGGTCATGGTCCTCCTCTGAACTTGCTCCAAGAGCTCTATGTCCTTCCTGTGTTGAAGGCTCCAAAATTGGACACAGTACTCCAGGTGGGGTCTCACAAGTACAGAGTAGAGGGGCAGAATCACCTCTGTTGACCTGCTGACCATGTTTCTTTTAATGAAGACCAGGATGCAGTTGGATTTCTGGGCTGCGAGTGCACATTGCCAGCTCATGTTGAGCTATTCGTCTACCAACACCCCCAGGTCCTTCTCCTCAAGGCTGCTCTCAATCCATTCTCCACTAAGCCCTTATTTGTGCTTGGGATTGTCCCAATCCAGGTGCAGGACCTCGTACTTGGCTTTGTTGAACTTCATGAGGTTGGCTTGGGCCCACCTTTCAAACCTGTCAAGGTCCCTCTGGATGGCATCCCTTCTCTCCAGCATGTCAACCGCACCACACAGCTTGGAGTGTGGTGAGAGTGCACTCTCAGCACCAGTGCCAGCACTGACCCCTGAGGAATGCCACTTGTCACTGTTCTCCATCTGAACATTGACTCATTATTATTCTCTGAGTGTGACTATCCAGCCAATTCCTTATCCACCAAGTGGTCTATCCATAAAATCCATATCCTTCCAGTTTTGAGACCAGGATGTCATGCAGAACAGGGTCGAACGCGTTGCTTAAGTCCAGGTAGATGATGTTAGTTGCTCTTCCCTTGCCCACTGATGCTATGACCCCATTGTAAAAGGCACCAAATTGGTCAAGCATGATTTACCCTTGGTGAACCTCCACATTTCACATGGGCCTTAATAGAGCCTTCAGGAGGATCTACTCCATGATCTTGCTGGGCACAGAGGTGAGACTGACTGGCCTGGAGCTCCTGTGTCTTCTTTCTTTCCCTTTTTAAAAATGAGGTTTATGTTCCAAATTTTCCAATCAGTAGGAATTCTACCAGATTGCCATGGCTTTTCAAATATGATGGAAAGCAGCACTGCAACTTCATTTGCCAGCTTCCATAAGATCCATGGCTGGATCCTGTCAGATCCCATGGACTTGTGCACTTTCAAGTTCTTTAGATGGTCTCAAACCTGCCCTTCTGCTACAGTGGGAGGATCTTCCTTTTCCCAGTTTCTGTCTCTGCCTTTTGTGACCTGGACGGTATGGCCAGAGTATTTACCAGTGAAGACTGAGGCAAAAATATTGTTCAGTACCTCAGCCTTATGCATATCCTGCATGACAAGGTCTCCTGCTTCTTTCTGGAGAGGGCCCACATTTTCCCTGATTTAAGTAAATCATCCACATCACCTGTTTTTGTAACACATCTTATAGTGATATTGTAGCTTGCAAAAAGGTTTCCATTGGTATGAAAGGAGATCAGAAGATATATTGCATCTGCTAATGAAAGTTCAGAATATGGTATCCATCCAGAACTGTCAGAAGTAAAATCACCAAGTCACACACACTATGGATGTCAGATCCTCTGCACCAGCTCACTTTGAACTACAGATTTACTTTATTTTACAATGTGATATCTGTTAGTGTAGACATAGCCAGAGGCTGTCTTTTTAGAATAAGGCATAATCTAGATATAATTTAGATTTAGAAATTACATCTACTTTGCCTTGTGTAAGATTGGAAATTATGTCTTATTTCTTTATCTCCAGAAACTGATCTAATTTAAATCTAAGATTTATCTCAGTAAAGCAGGATTGTTGGCACTCAAGTACAACAAATTAAAGGAACTGATTAGTGTTACTCTCCAGACAGAGAAATTATAGATTTTTGATTGGGAGCATTCTTGGATTTATGGGCTGTGTAGGAGTCTTCTTAGGGCAATGTAATTTCACAGGAAGAAAAATTGTTTGTGTTTGCCTTATCTGTTTGCCTTTGTGAATGTCTGAATTCATTAACAGAGATAATTTTCTGGAAATTAGATGTGGATTTTTTCTTTATTAATTTATTGAATTGCTAATTATTATGACAATTTTACACAACAGAGAGAGAGATTGGGCTCATAGGCATTGTTCAAATAATTCTGACATGAAAGATATCATGGACTAAATACAATGAAAGCAATTTTCCTTTCCTCAAACTCTGTACTCAGAGGTCCCATGGGTGGAATAAATTCCAAGATGTAGCTGGCTGGACTGTGTGAGACAAAGTGTTGTTGAAAAAATAAGATGGTGTCCTAATGATACTAGTGATTCTGTGTTTATGCAGATTGTTTCATGATGTGCTTGTTTGTGTGATAACTTGACATTGCTTTAGTCCTATTTGCTCTGGAGAAGAATCTAAAAAATTTCTTAAGAAGTCCTTTCTTTTCTTTCCATAGAATCAACAACACATGGACTATTCTGGCTCCACTACAAATGGTAAGTAGTGACTAAGTATTTTGTATATTTTAAAACTCTGTCAAAAATTATATTACTAAATTTTGTGGTTTCTCTCTCTTTATCTCTTTTGGCACATAGACATCAAGAAGCATGTGTGTTTTCAATCATTTTTCTTAAGGCAGTGTAGGAAAACTCTACAGTAATTCTGGAAGTAACAACGGTCAAATAACTGTATTTCTGTTTCAGTTGTAACTTCCACTGTGCTAATCAAGTTAACCTGGTTTCTATGCTGTGATTACTTAGTACTTTCTCCTGTAAAGTTCTGCACACCACCTACAAAAATATATCTACAATGCAAAGTCCAATGTCATTAAGTGTTTGTATAGGTTCCACTATTCTGTTTTTCAACACACATCTTCAAAAGAAGTGAAGAAAATGCTGCAGGTTTCAAGTATACTTGAAGTATGTTTCAAATGTATTGTGTAACTACACAATGTAGGTGAAAAACTACGTACATTTTGATAGGTAATTCTAGCACTTCATCAGCCCTGCCTAAAACTTCTTTACTTCCTCTTTCTGTCTTTCTTTTCAGGTGTCATTCTCAATTCTGAAACATTTTTCTGTTTTAATAGATCACTCAAATATTCTCCATAAATTGTGAGAAGATATGCTGTGAGTTGATAATATCAGTCCTGACCTGTAGTACTGTATCATAGCCCTTTTCTTTCTAATGCACATGGAAATTTTGTTACCATGGCTATAAATATATTTATTTTACACCTATTAATTTTGTCTGTAGCATTCATTTCAATAATCTACAATTGCAAACAAAAACATCACCTTCCTTCTGTTGCGGGCAAGAATTATTATGAAACTTCTACATGTAAGTTTTTTTTCTTTTTCACCAAGTCCACCCAAACATTTTCCTTCTCAGTAAATGAGACAGCTGTGAAATGGCCAGACAGAAACAAGATAAAGCAAATGTGACATGACCTTCATCCAGGCTGAATAAATAGCATATTGTGAACAGGGTTTCCAGTTGAAGTTACACAAAGCAAATTAAGAAATATGTACGGCTATAATTTACTAAAAAAAAAATCCTTAATTTCTGGCAGTATCATTTAACTGACTAACTAAATTTCCTTGTAGGCATTTCAGTGAAACAGTCTCATAATGTTGCTCTGGTTAGGAAACAAAGTGTACATTACTCTTCTGGAGAAACTTGTTTGTTATGATCTATGTCTCTTATTGAGTGTTTGACTAGTATCAAATGGTGATATTTTATTGAATCAAATGAGAATTTTAAACTTTAGTTAAAGATGACTTTAAAAATACACATGCCAACAGACATTCCAGATGAAATGTCAAAATACATGTTGCCAAGGAAAGTAAATGTTCAGTATTCCAAATTGTCCTGTAGAGGTATATTTTCTAGGACTGGTAGGAAAAAACCCAACCAAACAAAAACAACAACAACAACAACAACAAAAACAAAGAGCAGATTTTAAGCCTGATCCTCACTGATATAAATAAATTATGCCACTGAAATCAATGTTATCACCTAAACAATACCTAAAATAAATTACAGTCAAATTATATAATCACAGTTTATTAATTTTCTAAATTAACATTTTAAAGATTTTAAAGAGTGCATCTTTTCACAGATCTATAGAATAAGTAGTTTCCAGGAATTCTATAAATAAAAAGCTTTCTACCAAGAAGATATATTTCAGATAAAAAATCTTTCTCATGTACATGGTCCCACATATACACACAAAATAGTGAAAGAATTGCTAGAACAAACAATAAAATCTATTCTTCCCTCCCACATCTGAGAATAAGTAAAATAGAGCACCTTCATCTTACCACAAAAATTAATGGCAGAAACTTCCAAGCAATTTTACAAGCATGCAATCTACAGTTGCATCAGAGAAACTGTAGCATTAAACAGCATACAATTTTGTGTAATTACGATACAGACAAAATCCTGGATAACAGTCAAAACATTGAGTTTTTCTCTTTATTGTTTAGAAAACTGCTTAGTATCTTGTCATACAAAACACCTGACAACATTTAATAATGGCTTTCTTTCATTATATCTAACATTTTTTTTCCTTTCAGAAAAAAACATTTAAAGAGAAAATGTTGAGAGCTGCAATTACATGATCATTATATAGAACAGTACTTCCTTTAAGTCAACAGTGGAGTCAGAATTTCTGTGTACCCAAAGCAGTTCACAACAAACTAGATGTAAGAACAAATTACATTTTTTTGTGTGTACAGCTTTTTTGCTCCTCTCTACAACAAAAAATAAAAAAAAAGAAGGGAAAAAAAAGTGTTTGGTTTTTTTTAAAGGTATTAGATTTCCAAGTAACACAAATTTATATTTATATTCTGGATAAGATACCATGTGATTTGCATGACAAAAAAATCCCACAACAAACAACACCCACAAACAAAACAAATAAACAAACAAAAAAATCAAACAGCAAAAATCATTTGTTTGTCAACTGAGTTAATACGATTATTCAAGCAAGATTTGTCTGCAGGCAAAGTAATTTAAATCCATTAACCTGAACTAACAAGGGTAAAATGGATAAAATTTTATTTAGCTCTCTATGTCCATGACTGTGTAAAAATCATTAGATTTCCATGGTTAAGGCTCCAATATGTTGTGCAATGTCCCTTCCCCAATCCAACATTTACATGCATAATTATGCTACTTTTTTAGTTGCCATGACATTTTAAACATTTTATTTCTAAAATGTTATAATACTATTTATTCTTCAGTAACAGCTGCTCAGTTTCAAGCCCAAGACTGCATATGACATATTTTATTCCTCTTCAGTTTGCAGTCATACATAAGGAGAAAATATTGCCACTGTTGCTGCTATTGGTCCCACCACAGAAGTCATATATGGGATCAGAAGAGATATGAGGTATATATTATTACAGGTAAAGGGGATTCTGCAGAAAGCAGCTCCAAGTCTTCGGTATTTCTCTCTGCTCCAAGCTTTTTGGGAGCTGGTAGTGGCCTCGTGTAGGGTAGAGTGGCTTTGGGGTGTTTGAAATCTCACCAGCTGGATACACAAGCATAGCCAGAGGATAGAGTATGGCTGCTCTGGGACCTGCTGCTTGAGTCAAACTTTTCCCTTCTCTGCTGTATTTTCATATATTATCTCTACACTTAAATGTGGACTTAGTAAGGGTCATTATTCCTTTTCATGTGGTGTACTTAATATGAATCAAGCTGACTCTACTTTCCTGAAATGGTTTATTTAGCAAGGATGAAGACCCTTATATTTTATTTTCCAGGGGAAATCAGTCTCTGACATAATTCAACAGCAACCTTTGAATATCATATCAGACATGATTTTAAAAGTATTGGCTTAGAGAGAAGAAAAATGTATTATGTGCACTGAATCAAATTTGTCTAGATAAGATCATTCAGAACTCCTGGTTGGAAGACCAGAAGGAAAAATCTGAGATAATAGAACAGAACAGTTCAGAACAGAACAGCTGGAAGAGACATACAATGATCATCTAGTTCAACTGCCTGACAACTTCAGGGCTAATGAAATGGTAAAGGACATGGTTCTAAGGTCATGGTTCTAAGGGCATGGTTCAAGTGTCTCTTAAACACTGATAGGCTTGGGGCTTTGACCACCTCTAAGGGAAGTTTATTCCAGTGTTTGACCACCCTCTTGGTAAAGAACTGTATCCTAATGTCAAGTCTGAACCTCCTCTGATGCTGCTTTGAACCATTCACATGAGTTCTGTCACTGGATATCAGGGACAACAGATCAGCACCTTACTCTTCTCTCCCCCTTGCTCAAGAAGCTTAAAAGAGTAGTGAGCTTACTCTCTCGTCTCCTTTCCTCAAAATTAGACAAAGCCAGTGGAAGATGTCATGGGAAGGTATGTTGTCTGAGAATGCCCAAATAATACATCTGCCTGCAAGCTCATAATTGCTAAACTTATACAAGTTTCAGTTAAGAAACATTATGTATGTCTTATATAATGGGTTTTTATACGGTTGGGGTATTTTTTAAGGTGGAGGGGATGGTTGTTTATTTTTGTTTGCTTTTGAGTTTGTTGTTGTTTGTTGTTGGTTTGGTTTTTGCTTGGTTGTTTTGTTGTGTGTTGTTTGGGGTTTTTTACTATGAAACACACATTATCCAATTTCTAAGTTTTTGCACCAGCTCTGTGATCACTGAGCTAATGAGGATTCCTAGTTTATCAAAGTCTTAGTAGTGGGAATAATTAATGTGCTTAAATATCAGTGCTTACTGCCCTCAGGAGTTTATCACATCTGCCTGGGGCTAGCAAGTTTGATAGGATTTCCTCTCACTCCAAGAGAGTTAGTTAGCCAGCAGTTCCAGAGGTGGGAACTGCCTGTTTTGAAGTGTGGGCAAATGCCCATTGCCACACAACCTACAAAGCACTGAAGTTCCACGTATTTGGATTTACTTTTCTCTTCACTGCAGTCTACTTGCTCCACTCAGAGATCTGTGAGCTGAGCTGTTTCCTTGCCTACCTTGAAGCAGGCTGGGGAAAACTGTTGGTAGACCTGAAATTTCACTAAACATCTGCAAACATCTGCCATGAGGTCCATGACTGCTAATTGCACAAGGGGGTTAAATTAATTAGGTAGTCACTTCAAATCAAAGATGTTAAAAAAACTCCCAAGTCCCAAGCAGAGCACCCTAGCGAAAATGCTGTAAGCAGTTAAGACCCCTGTAGAAATGTTACCTAGATTTAGTTCTAGACAATATCTTTACTCCTCATTTATTTAAACTGCAGATCTTCAGGGTGTAATGATACTAAGAAATAAAATATGCTAAAAAAAAAAAAAAAAGCAAGTTTGTCAATTAATAGAGTTAAAATACAGTGAAGGTTGTCACATAAAATGACAAAAAGCCACAAGTCACTGTAAAGGGAGAAAGGATTCTTGGTAAAAAATACAGAATACTTTCCTATTCTCACCCTTTTCTTTATTAATTTGTTACAGACAGACATAATTCTGGGGTACAGATTTTTGTCTGATCCAGTAGGATACTTTTCTCACATTGTATTAAATTTATGTGGTCTAAAGACAAACACAACAGAGTGAGTACATCTGTATTTTGATGTATAACATTTCTAGGATTCCTTACTTACAATCACACTTTAATTAGATCATGGTACTGATTATCTCTTTGCTGTCCTGATTTTGTAAATTTCACACTATTTTTCCAGAGTTTATGTATTGACTTTTTTACCAGAGCTTCTGTTTTATATTCATGAATGCCAAAATTTCCCTTCATTCCATTTAAAAAAGGCTTAAATAAACAAAAAATCTCAAATAAATAAAAAAATATTTTTAAATAAATCCCACGAAAACAACAAAACTCTTTTTTTGTCCTTAGGTGTGAAAAGGGACTGAGCAATACTGTTTGCTGGCCAGAGTAAACATTTTGTGTGAGGAGGGAAATGAACTAATGGAAATACCCTTGTTATTACTGATGCCTTTTTCATCTTTTTTTCTCTTAAGTTATGGGTAAAATATTTTAGATGAAAAGCCTTACATGACTTTCAGTCTTGAAACACTTGTGTAACTAACTGAGTAAAACCTTTTTAAAATTATTGATAGTCTGATGTGCTGTTTTAATTTAACCTGCTTTTCAGAAGTAGTTTTCTAGGAAAATATCTTTGAAATGTATTATGAAAAAGAAAATTATAAACCTTTTAAAATTAGCATTGCTTCAAGAGGTGGATGGACTCACTGTGTCTGAAAATTTCACAGAATTAGAAAAAGAAGAGTAATATATAGAAGAAAAAAATATGATGAGATATTAACAGCATATGAAGTATATGAATCCAGTGATTTCAAGTTTCCATAGCTATCATCTCTTTTAAAAATAATGTTATTACTGTTTTTCAGTATAGAATTTCTTCTGCTGGGCTCTGCCAGGCTATTAGCCTCCTCAACTCTTGACCCTGAACAACTGAAACAAATTTGAAACCACTTCTTTTAAGATGCTACAATTAAGAGAGAAAGAGACAAGGACTGAAAGAAATCACACCTTCTCCAGTCTTGATGACAACATTCTGTATAAAGGATGATGAATTAGCCTTAAGACAATGCTATGGTCATAAGATAACTTATAAATCTCCCAAAAAGCTAATTGCATGGAGTTGTGATACTGTTATCACTTACTGGGACACTACATGGGACACTAAGAAATGAGGATCAGTCTTGAGACAAAGCTGGCTACTGGGCTTATAACGGAGCATATGGTTTTCAGAATCAACTAGCATTTGGGTCACACGTGCATATGCTGTGCTGATACTCTACTGTTGAATGATTCTTGGTAGATCTTGTTAAAACAAGCTGTCCCCTTCCTTATAGTAGTTTCAGCTTCTATTCTCAACTTTTATCTGAATATGACAAAAGGAACAATTTCTTGGCAGCTATTTTGTTTGATACCCATTATTTAATATTTGGGTGTTTGATTTTTTTTAATTTGTAAATAGAAATAGCAACTTCTGCATAGAAGCATTATAGTACATATACTTCTAATTTGTCCTGGTTTGAGCCAGGATGAAGCAAATTTTACTTTTACTGTTTGGTGTTGTGTTTTTTTTTTTCCTTCAGTAAGCTTTCTTTTAACTAGCAAAGTGTTCTAGCTAGTACTGACAACAAACGCTGGATTGTTTTTATTATTTCTGGGACTCCAAGGTCATGTCTTTGCTCTGCCGGCTCAGACACCACCAGATCTGTGCCCCCCGCGTGGGAGGCTGAGTTAGACAGACAGCAAAATTGACCAGAGATATTCCATTCCATATACCTACATAAGCTCAGAGGAAGGTCAGACATCATAGAAAACAACTTTCTTCCTGCTTCCTCTTCCCTTCACTTCCATCCATGGCCGGAGTCCGGGGAGGACTCCGTCCATCCATCAACATCGACCCCCAGGCTTGAGCTCTCCGGATCCTCATAACTCTCTGCACTCTCCAGCAGCAGTCCAGAATTCTTTGGAACTGTTTGCAGCTGTTGTGGGAGTTGCTGGGGGTGGGGGAGGCAATAGGGGTTTGCACATACCTGAACATATTTGTATATAATCGTATATATTTTCTTTTATCATTAAGGTTTAATTAAAGCTGTGTAGTTTAGTTTTCAATCCAGTAAAGTCTCTCTCTTTTTCTCTCTCTCCTTCCCTACCTGGGTGGGAGGGGGAGGGGATCAAGAGCATTGTTGTCGAACCCGAGTCAAACGCTGACACTGAGAAGCAGCAGAGACACACAGACAAAGCCTTTTCTTCTTCTCAACCCACTAGTGAGCAGGCTAGGGGTGCACTAGAAGCTGGGAAGGCATATATCTGGAATGGCTGACCCTAATTGATGAAAGTAATATCCCAGACCATATGACAACGACCTGAGTCAGTGACAACAATTTATTGGCAACAAAGGCAGGTCTTGATTTTAAGCCCAGATTATAAATTTTCACTAATTGGGAGCATTCAAAATTCCGTCTCTGATGGGAAGAATCCCTCAGATAGCAACCTATAGCAACAATTTCTTGGCTGCTATTTTGTTTTATACCCCTTATTTAATATTTGGGTGTTGTTTTTTTTTAATTTGTAAATAAAAACAGCGATTTCTCCATAGAAGCACTACAGTACATATACTTCTATGTAAGCATATATACATTTCCATATTCTGTAGATTATTTGTACATACACACATGTAAACATATTTATGCCCATACATCTATATACACAGATATTATATTCCCATGAACACACACTGTATATCTGAATAAATACTGAAAAGCTGCTTTATCAGTTTCTATTTTTTGTAGAATTACAAGTAAAATATGCATCCTGAAACTGTAAAATGAGGGTGACTTAGAGAGGAGTAGGGTAACTCACCTAACTTTGAGACTACCCAGGGCAGATGAAGAATACCAGGCCAGGAGAAGGACCTGAAAGTCTTTCTTCTTCTAGGTTATTCCATTCCACTGCTAAGAAGTCTAATAATGACAGTATACCACAGCGAGGGAAACTGCATTTTGAACTACATAATATTTTTATCTACATAATAGTAAAAAGATTATTTTGAAGGAAACTGTAATTAGGAGCACTCTACAGAATATATCAAAGAGATGGTAGGAAGGATACATACTGTGTACATCTCAAGTGAGTTTGGAAAATTACAATCATTTTAACAGTGAGAAGATCCATGTGAATGCAGGAAGCTTTTTATATATCTTACCTGCTGCTTATACTTTTCTAGTTCATTCAAAAAGAATAGCAGTCAGGTGTTAAAGCAGTTCAAAAAGCCAGGTGAGCTGTAGCTAAATTGGAAACTGAAGAATGACTTTGAGTCACTTCTATAAAGGTCTGAAACTTTCTTTTAAAATTTAGTCACAAATAGAAGGAAGGAACCAACATAAGGCTGCTGACACAAAGCAGATGAACCACAGGGATAAGTCTGCCATATAGGCTTTTATCACAAAACTCCATACAAAGCATGGAAAACTTTCTAAAAGTTGATAATCTCAGGCCTCTGGCCAACACAAAGACCAACTGAAAATAAGTAGTTTTCTACAAGTGGTCTGAAAAGAACTAGAAATTAGTGGCAAAGGGGAATCCAGGTCACAAGGCTCCGCCCTGGTATTCACCTCTTGCCAATACACTGGAAACCATCCAAAGCACTTGCACAAGTCTTTTAATGGCTGAAAAGCCAGTAAAACAGAGCCAGTTCTTACTCAGTTATATAAACCCTACAGATGTTGAGAAGACACTTTCCTGGTTGAAGATCTGTTCCTAAAGTAATTTTCCAATGCGGATAAAACCTTTGAACAAGTAGTCTGTGGGACTGTTCTTGAACATGCACTATACAGCCTGAGTCTTGTTTCAAGGACAGATAGCCAATGAGTGCATACAGAAGCAAAACTACCTAAAAATACCTATAAGAAGAGCTTTATACTAGCCTTAACAGAGAAAAGGGGATGAAATTTAGAGTAACAGAGAAGAGCCAGGGACTGCTTATGCATTAGGCAGCAAGAGAGGAAAGCTTGTGGAATGTCTCTGTATCGTGTTTACATTGAAAGGTTTTGGTAGTGGGACAGGAAAACAGATGCAGGGATGGCTTCTAACAGACGTCCCCCATGTCAGACTGAGGCAGTTCCAGTTGGGTCCAAGATGGACCTGCTGCTGGCCAAAGCTTAGCCAAACACTGACACTGGTGGTAGTGCCTCTGTGATAACATTTTATAAACAGAAAAAAACACTGTGCAACTGCAGCTGTGAGAAAGGCATGAGAAAATGTGACATAACTATACAGTCACTAAGATCTGCAAAGAATAAAGGGGAGGAGGTGCTCCACATACTGAAGCAGAGATTCACCTGAAGCTCATGGAAGACTCTATGCCAGAGCAGGTCAATATGTCCTGGAGGAAACTGCAGGCTGTGGAGAGTCCAAGTTGGAGCAGGCACCTTGCAGAAGCTGCGTAACGTAGAGACAAGCCCATGCAGAATCAGGTTTTCTGGCAGGAACTGTAGTCCATGGAGGACTCAAAATGGAACAATAAATTCCTGAAGGAATCCTGAAGAACTGCAGCCCATGGGGAAGACTCCTACTGGAGAAGTTTGTGAAGGACTGTATTCTGTGGGAGGGACCTAACACTGAAATGAAGAGAAAAGGTGCGAGGAGGAAGGAGCAGCAGAGACAAAGTGCTATGAAGAGACTGAAACCCTCTTTCTGCATCCCCTTGCACTGCTTATGGAGCAAAGGATGTAAAAGAGTCATGGGTGAAGTTGAGTCCAGGAAGAAAGGAGGGGTGAGGAGAAGGTGGTTGTAGTTATGCTTTTATTTCTCACCACTCTACTCTGCTGTTAATTGCCAGTATATTAAATTAATTTTCCCCAAACCAACTCTGGTTTGCCTGTAGCAGGAACTGGCCAGTGATATCCCTGTCTTTACCTTGACCTTTTCTGTCCTATTTTCTCCTCCTGTCCTGCTGACAAAAAGGGATTGATACAATGACAGGTGGGCATCTGTTGGCCAGCAAAGGTCAACCCACCAAAGCCTGAAAGGAACTCTGGTCTGTTACTCTACAAAAGGTACACAGTTGATAGATGACTGAAGTGTCTCTATACCGATATATCTAGCATGGGTAACAAACAGAAGGAAGCTGGAAGCCACTGTGCAGCTAGAAATCTATGAACTAATCACTGTCTCTGAAACCAGTAACAAATCACATGACTGGAGTACTGAAATAGGTGGCTATAAAGTGTTCAGAAGTGACAGGCAAAGAAAGAAGGGTGGAGGAGGTTAACCATTATGTAAAAGAGTTGATTGACTGCACAGAGCTGTCTTCCAAAACCACTGACAAGCAGGTTGAGAATCTATGAGTAAAAATTAGAGACCAACTTGACAAAGAAAATCTCATGGTTGGTGTTTACTACAGGCTGCTTGATAAAAGGAAGAATGTTGATTGTCACCGTTTGCCTCAGTTTGACAACAATGCTCTCTATCCCCTCCCCTTCCCACCCAGGTAGGGAAGGAGAGAGAGAAAAAGAGGGAGACTTGGCTAGATTGAAAACTGAACCGCACAGCTTTAATTAGAATACTAATGGATGATATGAGAGAATATATATGTGATTATACAGAGGTGTGGGCAAAAGCCTCTCACCTCCCCCCACCCCCAGCAACTCCCACAGCACTCCCCTCAGATGAGACAATTCCGAGGAATCCCGGAGCTGCTGCTGGAGAAAGGCAGAGAGTTACGAGGGTCAGGAGGGCTTGAGGTCGATGGGTCAAGGATGATGGACAGATGATGTCCTCCCTGGATGCCGGCCATGAACGGAAGAGAGAGAGAAAAAGGAAGGAAGGAAGTTTTCTTCTGTCATCTCCGACCTTCCCCCCGGGCCTACATAGATATATGGAATGGAATATCTCTGGCCCATTTTGCTGTCTGTCTAACCCAGCCTACCACGGGGGGCCACAGATCTCCCCACAGTGTCTGAGCCGGCAGAGCAAAGGCACGACCTTGAGGGCCCAACAATTATAAAAACATTCCAGTGTCTTACCAACATAGCACAACATGCAGTTGCTAGTTGAAGAAAGCTCACTGAAAAGAAAAGAAAAAATTCAGCAAAAGAAAAACTGGCTTCATCCTGGCTCAAAACAGGACGTTGATGAAGCATTCTTACTTCAGGAATAATCACACTCACAGCCTCTGATCCAGCTGGGGGACTTCATTTACCCTGCTGGAAATATAGCACAGCAAGCTGAATGTAGTCCAGAAGACTCTTGGAGTGAATTGAGGATAACTGGCACGCTTAGAGATGTGGGCCAAGTGAAGAAGAAAGTCAGGACACTGATTTCAGAGGAACAATCTTTCAATTTTTTAAGGAATTAGTGGATAGGACCCATTAGAAAACTGGTTTCAAAAATAAAGGAGCAGAACAGAGCTAGCAGCTCTTCAATGATGTTTTTCTTAGGGCACAAGAAACTCTTAATTCCCATGTCTAAGAAATTAGGCAAGGAAGGAAGGAGATCATCATGGCTGAGTAAACACCTTCTGGTCAGTATAAAGTGTAAGAAGGAAATGTGCAGGCAGTGGAATCAGGGACATATATCCGTGGAAGAATTTAAGGACACTTCACAGAAATATAGGAATGGCATTAGGAAAGCTAATGCATAGTTAGGGTCGAATTTGGCAAGGCATGTGAAAAATAATAAGAATGGCTTCTACAGGTACACTGGTGACAAAAAGAATATTAAAGAAAATGTACAAACAAGACAGGAGACAACTAGCATGGGAAGGCTGATGTATTCAACAATTTATTTGCCTCCGTTTTTACTGAAATTGCTTTTCCTACATGTACCAGACCTTAAACCTCTAGATAAAGCAATAGAAGATCAGGTTCAAGATTACCTGAGGAAATTAAACATACACAAGTCAATGGGACCTCACAAGTTGCATCCCACAGTCCTGAAAGACTGCCAGATGTTAAAACACAGCAACCTGTTAGAGCTGATCCACCTGAGGATGGCCATGAAAATGATCAAATGGCTAGAACACCTCTTCTACAAAGAAAAGCTGAGAAGGTTGGACTTGTTCAGCCTGGAGAAGAGAAGGCTCCAGGGAGACCTAACTGTGGCCTTTCAATGCTTAAAGAGGGATTGTAAAACAGATGAAGAGACACTTTTTACAAAAGCATGCAGTGACAGGACCAGAGGGCAGTGCTTTTAAACTAAAAGAAGGCAGCTTAGACATTAGAAAGAAGTTCTTTACTGCAAGGATGGTGAGACACTGGCACAGGTTGCCCAGGGAAGCTGTGGATGCCCCCTCCCTGGAAATGTTTGAGGTCAGGTTGCATGGGTCTTTGAGCAACCTGATTTAGTGAAATATATCCCTGCTCATGGCAGCATGTTGGACCAGATGATCTTTAAAAGTCTATTCCAACCCAAACCATTCCATGATTCTACCACTGTCAGTCTTCCACTAACTAGCCTGAGGCTACCATACTCTGTCACTTATGAGGAATCAAAATGAATCAAAGAACAATACTAAAGCACTAGAAACTCTGTTATAAGGCCTTCAGGTGTGGTGTTTGTGTGACCAAGGGAGAAGCAATGATACAGACACATCGGCTTCTGCAGCTGCATTACTCACACTGGGGTTAGGCAAGCCTGAGTGCTAACAGTATTAATGACTGAGAAATGCTGTAGTTGAACACACACGCACAAAAAAAAAATACTCCAAAATATAAATCAAGAAAAACTTGCTAGATAAAACAGAAGATGCTACCAGAATTTTACACTAATTTTTAATTTATTTATCTGCAGTTTTTTGTTCTTTGATCTAAGCACAGTGATAAAGCCATTGTGATTTTTAATTGAATTGTGTTATGCTAATCTCAGATGTAGCACATAAGCACATTTGAAGACCCACAACTGTTATATGAAGGGATGGCTACCTGTGATCTGCTGATAAATGGCAACACTAAAGCACTGTGCTATTTTTCAAATATAGGGAACAAGGCTGTTCAAATTGGAATTGCAAAAGAGAATTAATTATCAAATATTTCTTCTATGAAAAGCACAGAACTTTCAGATTCTCATTTACAAGCATTTTTAAGGGTGGAATCTCAAATTTTAGACCAAATTTTGGTATGGATAAGAAGCAAAAAGTATTGGATAATGTTTGGTATTCATACCAGCATAACACCTACAAGTTTCTGCATAAATAGAGGGGGAAAAAAAAAAGAAAAAAAAAAAAAAGAAGTTGTTTTCTGGTATTTATATACATTAACTACTTCCTCACTGTCTTGCCAAGACTGAACTAACTTTATTTGCATTAAATCAAAGTAATTCAAACATAATAGATACTCCTGGGATAAGAAAATCTGCCTGTTCTAATCAAGTATCACAATAACCTTTTTAATTAATACAACAACAACAAGAAGAAGTTAATATTTGCAGACAATATTGCCAGTAAAATTTTATATAATTTCACTAAAATTATACCGTTTTCAATATTCAATTAGAAAACCTTCTCAAGCAATAATTACAGGATATTAATAGCTTTGACTTCTGCTGTTTCTTGTTACTAAGTCACTGCTTTCATCACAGAATCACAGTGTGGCTGAGGTTGGAAGGGACTTCTGGAATTTATCTTGTTCAACCTCCCCTGATCCAACAAGGTCACCTACAGAACTTGGCCCAGGACAATGTCCAAGTGGCTTTGACATTTTTGGTGTCCCTACCTCTTTCAGCAACCTATGTCACTGCTTGGACACCCTCACACTGAAAAAGTGTTTCCTGACATTTAGGTAGCACTTCCTGTATTTAAGTTTGTGCTCATAGTCTCTGATCCTGTCACTGGAAACCACTGAAAAGATTCAGGCATCATCTTCTTTGCACCTCCTCTTCAGGTATTTACATACGTTGATTTCCCTCCGAGCCTTCACTTTTCCAGGCTAAACAGCTCAGCTCGCTCAGACTTTGTCCACATGAGAGGTGCTCAAGTCCCTTTATCATCTTAGTGCTGACTGGAGAAGGATAACCACCCATGCCCATTGGTAACACTTTTACTAATACAGTCCAGGATTCCATTAGCCCTCTTTGCCACAGGGGCCCGTTATTGCTCATGTTCAACATGGTGTCCACCAGGGTTTTCCCTACAAAGCTGCTTTCCAGCCAGGCAGCCACCAGCAAGTACTGGTTGGTACATGAAGATATTTTACCCCAGGTGCAAAATAAACTGCTACTTCTGTGAAATCAGCACATCATTGCAATAATTGACATGTCTTGGAGAGGTAGTTTAATAGAATATACAGTCCAGAGGTTCGTTCCATTGTTTAAGAATTTAGACTACAAATGGGCCTAAATGTTGATTATTGATGTTTCATGGTAAGCCTGATTTAGATTTCTTTTTCCTTTACCTACTTTCTAAAGATCTAAACCCAGCTAATTTATTCAATTTTACAAATCAATTATTCCATTCTAAAATACTGCTCTGTAAATTTTTATTTATTTCAAGACTGAACAAGAGACCTGTCACCATTTTCCGTGACCATATAAGAATGACATCTTTTTATATTTATACTTAAGAATGGCATTTTTTTATATTTAATTGAAATGCACTGATATTTCCAGACTGTCTTTTCTATTTCCTGGATAATTATTGTTTCCACTATTTTTCTCACAAGTTTTTGTCTTCAAATAATTTTTCACTAAGTTAATGCACTGTCCTGTTGCTTTTTGAAAATACTTTTTAAATACATACTGTACTTATTTAGCACTCTTATATTATCCTAAATTCTAGTTTGAATGGCTCATTTGATCTTCATTTCATATGAAAACAACAAAAAAATCCAACAACCCATTCGTAGCAGCTTTTGTAGATACACACCTATTTTAATAATTTGACAAGTTTTATTGCAATGAACGTTACTGTGACTGAAATTTGTTATCAGCATTTGCTATATGTACTTCAGCACTTCCTGATATATTCTGTCAGTTCTACAGTAGTTCCCAGAGTTTCTTATGGTCAGTTTTAACCAGTCTTTGATTTCAGTTGAACTGTATAGGTTTCAGTAACTATTCCCTGTTGGAATAGGCTAATGGTACAAATCTGAACCTGAGTTCCCATTGACTTCTGTTTTATTCCTTACTTGGTACCACAAAATTACCATTAATAAGGTCATGACAAATGTGATATCAGTATCTTATTGAAATTAACCAAAGCTTATATTAAGATATATGTTTATGCATATTTGAAGGAGTGGACTTTTCCTCACATGAACATAATATGCCCTTTAGGTCAGCAGTCGTAACTGATGTAAAATGGCTGCTCCATCAGGCACTTTAAAGCCACTCCTGTCTGCTTGCCTCCTCTGCCACAAAACAACTTAAGACTCAGTGAGGCAGTACCCAGCCTGCCAGGCACGAGCAATGGCTGGAAAACCGCAACAGTGCTGCAAACAGCCAGCCTGCCCAGGGACCGTGCAGGACGGGAAGGAAGTCTCTGCCTGGTTGTCAGGGAAGACCCAGGAACAAGAGACTGGCCAACCAGGGACGAAGGGGCGGGTCCCCCAGACTTGTAAAGAAACTGCCTGCCTGCTGCTTGCTGCCATTCTTTGGATGGACACTGAACCTCCTCCTGCTTGCCTCTTGTGGGTTTGCCTGCTCTTTGGGGGCTCCTGATCATCTGTGGTCCCTGCTTGCCTGTGGTCCCTGCTTCCCTGCAGCCCCTGCTTCCCTACAGTCCCTGCCCACCTGCAGCCCCTCCTCACCTGCAGTCGCTGCTCACCTGTGGTCCCTGCCTGCTGCTAACCACCTCTGGTGAGAGTTCTTTCTGCCACTCATGGGTTTTAAGACTGGGTTGCAGGGGAAGTCATTTGCACCTAATACAGAAATACCTAGACTATCTCAGGAATAAAGTAAGGGATTGCATTTTGGTATTGTTCCCTCCATAAGGTGTTCCTGCCCTGACTTACCTCCACACAAACCACAACCCTATATGGGACAGACATCGGGCATATCCCTCCTTCCTCTTCCCCTCTTAGATAATAAGAGTTAATCTTGGTGTGTAAATAATAAGGTGTATTCATTAATAAGTATTAGTACATGTATAAGTATTTGGTGTTTCAAAGACCCTATCTCTCCTGAACCCTTCCTACCCTAAATTGTGTTAAATTCCCTAATAAACCATTTCAATTTGTTAAGCTATAAATTTGTGGTCAGTCCAAATTTGTGGGCACGGTAGGAGGTGTGATTCAGTATTCCACTTTAAAAGTCAGCTTGCAGAGGTTGCTCCTCTGAGAGAGGCAAGTGCCACGTGCAGATCCCTTTCTTCCACTAACCAATTTTTCCAATAAGGAAGGCGAACTGTGTTTTAACATCCTGACAAATCATGCCAATTTACGACAGCACAGTTTCCTGGTTTTTGGTTGGTTGGTTTTTTGTGTGTTTGTTAGTTTTTCTGCTTTTCTCTATTAGTATTCAGTTTTATTCTTCCCTTCCTTGTGACCATTACTTCGCACTGGCAGGTGTAGTTATAAATCAAAAAGGCAAGGACAAACTGCAGGTACCTTGAGTTAGGGATCAGGAGACAGACAGCTAGATTACATGCACAACCTGCTAACTACTTAATTAAAACAGAAGAGATTTGTTTCTTTGAAGATTTTGTAGTGGCCTATTTAGCAAATGAATAAATGAGCTTCTTTCAAGTTATTAGTAATCTGAATTGGGGGTGTAAAACTGGATATAGTATTCTAGAGGTGTTTTAATGAGTGCCAAGGAAAATATACAGCTTTGTTGATCTACTTACTGGCTATATTTCTCTTCAGTTTGCTGTCCACTGCTGTCTCCAGGGCCTTCTCACCAGAGCATTTAATCAGCCAGTCAGTGCTCCGGCAACGAATACAAAGGGCTAGGTCTTGTACCATTGCAGGGGGTTAGTCCATACCTGATGCAGACCTTTACATTTATCCTTGTTCAGTTTAGTAAGTTTCCTTTTGGTCCATTATTCCATGTAGTCCGTTGCTCTCTGAAGGGATGATTTGTTCTCAAGTGTATTAACCCCACCCTGGTTTGTTGTCAGCCACAGCCACTGAAGAACACATTCAGTGGGATAGGTTCAAGACAGGCCCCTCAGAATCAGAGTCATAGAATTATAGAATCATAGAATGCCAGGTTGGAAGGGACCTCACAAATAATCTCGTCCAACCTTTTTAGGTAATATTATAGTTTACATGACATGGCTCAGCACCCTGTCAAGCTGAGACTTAAAACTGTCCAATGGGGGAGTATCTACCTCTTCACTTGGGAGACTATTTCAATGTTTGATTGTCCTTATTGTGAAAATATTTAGCTCTTTTGTCCAATCAGGACCTCCCCAGGAGCAACTTGTGCCCATTACTCCTTGTCTTCTCCACATGATTTCTTTTAAATAGGGAGGCTCCATCTTCTTTGTAGTCACCTTTGAAGTACTGGAACATTGTAATAAGGCCTACCCGCAGCCTTCTTTTCTCAAGGCTGAACAAACATGGTTTTCTCAGCCTTTCCTCATATGGCAGGTCCTCCAGTCTTCTACTCATCCTTGTGGCCCTTCTCTGGACCCTCTGAAGCCTGTCCACATCCTTTTTGTAGAAAACCTTTGTAACTGATCTTCAACTAGAGTATGACTCGCAACCTTGTCCCAGTTTGAGCCAGGATGAAGCCAGTTTTTCTTTTGCTGATCCTTTTTTTATTTCAGTGAGCTTTCTTCAACTAGCAACTGCGTGTTCTGCTAGGTTGATAAGACACTGGAATGTTTTTGTAATTGCTGGGCTCTCGAGGTTGTGCCTTTGCTCTGCCGGCTCAGACACTATGGGGGGATTTGTGGCCCCCCCGTGGGAGGCTGGGTTAGACGAACAGCAAAACTGGCCAGAGATATTCCATTCCATATATCTACGTAGGCTCGGGGGAAGGTCGGAGATGACAGAAGAAAACTTCCTTCCTTCCTGCTTTGCTCTCTCGCCGCTTCACTTCGCCTCTCTGTCTGCCTTCCTTCTTCTCTCTTTTTCTCTTTCTTTTGTTCGTGGCCGGCGTCTGGGAAAACACCATCTGCCCATCATCGTCGAACCATCGACCTCAAGCCCTCCTGACCCTCGTAACTCTCTGCCTTTCTCCAGGAGCAGCTTCGGGATTCCTCGGAATTGTCTCATCTGAGGGAAGTGCTGTGGGAGTTGCTGGGGGTGGGGGGAGGTGAGAGACTACTACCACACCTTTGTGTAATCACTATATATATATATACACACTCTAATATCACGTATTAATATTCTAAATAAAGTTGCACGGTTCAGTTTTCAATCTAGACAAGTCTCTCTCTTTTTTTTCTCTCTCTCCTTCCCTACCTGGGTAGGAGGGGGAGGGGATCGAGAGCATTGTGGTTATTGTCTATGCTTCAAAAATCCAACTCTTTTCACCAATCTAGTGTCCAACTATTCAAACCATAGTTTTCCAGTCTGAATATAGGATACTGTGGTAGACCTTTGTGAAGAACCAGTTCTCACAATAAATATGTCTCTCACTCAAACTGACTGTGACAGAGAGACAAATAGGGAACAGGATAGGGAACTCCTCTGCAAGGAAGCTGTAACTAGCACGCCCACGAGTAAGGATAGAGACCCAGCCCTCCCTGCCAGAACTGCCTGTGTGGCCAGAAGCAACATTGTTGCTACTCATCACTTAGGAAACTGCACATAGGCAATGAAGTCACTCACTGAAACCGAGAGCTAGTTGGACTAAAACTCCCCAATAACTGACAGGACCAAAAAAGGACCAATTGAAACCCATGGACCACCCTTGCCAAGAACTATAAATAAAGTGACAGGATGGGTGGCAAGTGGATGTGGTGTGTGGATGTAGTTGTCATAGTCGTGACATCATCACTGGAAGACTGATCGCTGGAGGAAAAAAGAAAGAACAAGGGGAGGTCAAAAACAAGAGCTTAAATCACTGCTCTCCAAGACCACAACAGACAGCGACCTGGTCACTAGTCTGGGGTTTGGAGAGGGAAGAAAGCTCATCAGGATCTTTGCTTTCCCAGTGCCCCTGAAATTGCCATGTAAGTTGCTGCTGCCATGTACAACATTGCTCTTACTGTGCCAATAACCATAAGGTTATTCTACTTTGAAATTCCTTTGTATTTCTTTGCATATCTCTTTCCCCAGGTGATTTCTGGTGACCTCTCACCGACATACATTTTGTTTACCCTAAAAGGGGACAGCATGTTGGGTTCCCTGCCTGTTACATATAATAGCTTTTCCTTTCTTCGTTTTCTCTTTCATTCGCATTTACTTACATCTCTTTCCCTTACATAGTCTAACACATTGAATACTTTGACTACCTTTTTCATATACCAGTGCATCCTGTGTTCTCCAATCTCTTTCTCCCTACCTGAAATTGTTATAGTAAATATTTATTTGAGTTTGCATAACCATCTTTTTCTTGGTGTGTGCATGTGCATATCTGTTCTGAGCTTCCAGTCTAGTATCCCTGGTGTAAGCAAGTGGTTCCCAATTCAGGGATGAACCCACATAACAAACATCCTGCTAGGTCATGCTCTGACCTGTGTTTTGACCCAGGCAGACCAGACCATGACAACCTTGTAAAAAGCTTTTCTATAAGCAACATAGACACCCTTCACTGCTCTCCCTTTACCCACAGATACAGTCATTCTGTCAGGGAAGGCATTCCTATTAGACAGGCATGATTTATCCCTTTGAAATGCATTCTGACTACTCCCAAATACTATTTATTTCTCCTGCATGTGCTCAGAACTTACTTCTAAGAATATCCACTTTATAGTTTCCCCAAGAATCAGTGAGGCTTTAGTTTGATGATCCATGCTTTTTACATTTATAAAGGTGGATGCCTCATGTGCCTTTTCCCACTCACCTCTGCAGGCATTCAAAAATGACAAAAAACAGCCTTGCAGTGCTGTCAGCTCTCTCAGCAAGATTAAGTTTTGCTTTCACTGTGGTTCAATCCCAGCTGGTAACTAAGACCCACACAGGCACTCACTGACTCCCTCTCCAATGGGATGGAGGAGAGAAATGGAAGGATAAAAGTGAGAAAACTTATGGGCTTAGATCAAGACAGTTTAATAGGTAAAGCAAAAGTTGCACACACATGCAAAGCAAAATAAGGAATTGGTTCACCAGTTCCCAAGGGCAGGCAGATGCTTGACTATATCCAGGAAAGGAGGGCTCCATCATATGTAACAGAGGCTATTTGGGAAGACAGATGCCGTAACCAAGAACATTCCTTCTGCTTTCCCCAGCTTTATTGTTGAGCATGATGTCATAGAGTCTGGGATATCACTTTCATCAGTTGGGGTCAGCTATTCCAGATATATGCCTTCCCAGCTTCTAGTGCACCCCTAGCCTGCTCACTAGTGGGTTGAGAAGAAGAAAAGGCTTTGTCTGTGTGTCTCTGCTGCTTCTCAGTGTCAGCGTTTGACTCGGGTTCGACAACAATGCTCTTGATCCCCTTCCCCTCCCACCCAGGTAGGGAAGGAGAGAGAGAAAAAGAGAGAGACTTTACTAGATTGAAAACTAAACTACACAGCTTTAATTAAACACTAATGATGATAGAAAATATATGCAATTATATACAAATATGTTCAGATATGTGCAAACCCCTATTGCCTCCCCAGCAACTCCCACAACACTCTCCTTAGCTGCAAACAGTCCTGAAAAATCCCATACTGCTGCCGGAGAAAGCACAGAGTAATAAGGGTCAGGAGAGCTTGAGCCTGGGGGTCAACATTGATGGATGGATGGAGTCCTCCCCGGACTCAGGCCATGGATGGAAGAGAAGGGAAGAGGAAACAGGAAGGAAGCTGTCTTCTGTGATCTCTGTCCTTCCTCTGAGCTTACGTAGGTATATGGAATGGAATATCTCTTGCCAACTTTGCTGTCTGTCTAATTCAGCCTCCCATAGGGAGGTCATAGATCTCCTGGTAGTGGCTGAGCCAGCAGAGTAAAGGTATGACTTTGAAGATCCAGCAGTTAGAAAAATATTCCATCATTATCGGTCTCAATTGGAACACTCTGCTACTAGTTAAAAGAAAGCTTACTGAAGGAAAAAAAAATCAGTAAAAGGAAAATTGGTTTAATCCTGGCTCAAACCAGGACATGCCACCCCTTATTCCATACCATATATTACATATAAGCTCTATATTTTACCAGCTGTCAAATTAAGGATTCTCCCCCAGAGTCAGATCACCTTCAGGTATATACATTGTTGTACTTCACCATCCTCCATCATCACACACCAGGTATGTCCAGGTCGCTGAGCAAAAGCAACACCCCAGACAGGTTTACCTTTGCCTGAAGCAGGATAAACGCAAACATTTTTACCCAGCAGGTTGCTTTCACATACCACAGGGACTTTATCTCCATCTTCAGTATGTGGAAGGTCTGACTGAGCAGGACCAGCCCAACTTATGGATCTCCTGGTATTAACTAACCAGGTGGCCTTTGCCAAATTTTTGTCCCAGTTTTTGAAAGTTCCACCACCCATTGCCTTTAGGGTAGGTTTCAACACACCATTGTACCTTTCAACATTCCCTGAGGCTTGTGCATAGTACAGGATATGGTAGATCCACTCAGTACCGTGTTCTTTAGCCCAGTCAGTCAGAAGACTGCTTGTGAAATGAGTCCCATTGTCTGACTCAATTCTTTCTGGAGTACCATGCTTCCACAGGATTTATTTCTCAAGGCCCAGGATAGTATTCCTGGCTGTGGCATGAGGCACAGGATATGTTTCCAACCATCCTGTACTTGTTTCCACCATTGTAAGCACATAGTGCTTACCCTGGCGGCTCTGAGGCAGCGTGATGTAGTCAATTTGCCAGGCCTCCCCATACCTGTACTTTGACCACCTCTTCTCATACCACAAAGGTTTCAACCATTTGTCCTGCTTAATTGCAGCACACGTCTCACAGTCGTGGATAACCTGCCCAATAGCTTGCATAATTAAGTCCACCCCTTGGTCATGAGCCCATTTGTATGTTGCATCTCTGCCCTGGTGACCTGAAGTGTCATGGGCCTATCGAGCCAGAAAGAGCTCACCTTTATATTCCCAGTCTAAGTCTATTTGGAACACTTGAGCAGCCTCATCAGCTCATCGGTTGTGCTAATGTTCCGCAGTGGCTCGACTCAGAGGCACATGTGCATCCACATGACGCACTTTTACCTCCAGTTTCTCTCTCCAAGCTGCAAAGTCTTTCCACAGGTCAGCAACACAAATAAGTTTACCTTTTCGCTGCCAGTTGTTCTGCTGCCACTGCTTTAGCCAACCCCACAAGGCATTTACTGCCATCCACGAGTGTAGAGATAGAGTCTCAGCCACCCTTCTTGCTCAGCAATGTCCAAAGCCAGCTGGATGGCTTTGACCTCTGCAAACTGATTTGATTCACCTTCTCCTTCAGCTGCTTGTGCAACTAGTCATGTAGGACTCCACACGGCAGCTTTCCACTTCCGGCGGTTCCCTACAAGACGACAGGAGCCATCGGTGAAAAGAGCAAAGTGTTCCTCAGTCTCTGGTAGATGATCATATGGTGCCGTTTCTTGAGACTGTTTCACTACTTCTTGTGGTGGCATTCCAAAGTGTGTGCCTTCTGGCCAGTGTGTAATTGCTTCAACAATACCTGGACGATTAGGTCTTCCTATTTGAGCTCACAGGGTGATCAAAGCAGTCCATTTACTCCAAGTCATATCGGTGGCATGATGGATAGGAGAAAGGTTACTCTGCAACATGAATCTCAGCACTGGTAATCTGGGCACCAGGAGGAGCTGCACTTCAGTGCCGATCACTTCCGAAGCAGCTCTAACTCCTTCATATGCTGCAAGTATCTCCTTGTCAGTTGTTATGTAGTTGGCCTCGGAACCTCAGTAGCTCTGGCTCTGGAGTCCCAAGGGTCGACCTCGAGTCTCTCCTGGTGCTTTCTGCCAGAGGCTCCAGTTGGGACCATTGTGCCCTGCTGCAGGGTAGAGCACATTCTTGATGTCTGGCCCTGTTCAAACTGGTCCAAGGGCCAACACCTGCACAATCTCATTTTTTATCTGCTCAAAGCTTTCTGTTGGTCAGGACCCCATTTAAAGCCACTCTTCTTTTGGGTCACCTCATAAAGAGGTTTCACAATTTCACTGTAACATGGAATATGCATTTTCCAGAAACCAAAAGTCCCTAAAAATCTGAGTGTCCTTTCTAGTAGATGGTGGCGCCTTAGCTGTTATTTTGTTAATCACACCCATTGGGATTTGGCAATGCCCATCTTACCACCTGATTCCCAGGAACTGGAACTCTCGTGAAGGTCCCTTGACCTTGCTTCTTTTCACAGCAAAACCAGCATCCAGAAGAATTTGGATGATCTTTTTACCTTTCTCAAAGACTTCTTCTGGCATGTTACCCACACAATAATGTCATCAATGTACTGCAGGTGTTCTGGAGCTCTACCCTTCTCTAGTGCAACATGGATTAGTCCATGGCAAATGGTTGAGCTGTGTTTCCACCCCTGAGACAGTCGATTCCAGGATTACTGGCCTCCCCTCCAGGTGAAAGCAAACTGTGGCTTGCACTCTGGTGCTAGAGGAATAGAGAAAAAGGCATGAGCTGTCAACAGTGGCATACTACCTGGCTGCTTTCAAATCCAGCTAGTGATGAAATTCTAGCATGTCTGGCACAGCAGCACTGAGTTGTGGTGTAACCTCATTCAGGCCACAATAGTCCACTGTCAGTCTCCACTTGCCATCAGGCTTTCACACTGGCCGAACAGAACTGTTGAAGGGTGAATGAGTCCTGCTGATCACTCCTTGGCTTTCCAACTGCCAGATCAGCTTATGAATGGGGATTGCATAATGTCTGTTGGTGCGATATTGTCTTCTATGCACTGTTGAAGTGGCAATTGGCACCTGTTGGTCTTCAGCTTTCAGCAACTCCACTAGAGAAGGGTCATCTGAAAGTCCAGGCAAAGTATGTAGCTGTTCAGTGTCTTCAGTCTCTACAGCTGCTATAACAAAGGCCCACCGGTACCCTTTTGGGTCACTGAAATACCCTTTCTCGAGACAGTCTATGCCAAGGATGCACGTAGAATCTGGGCCAGTCACTACAGAATGCATTTGCCACTCCTGACCAATGAGGCTCCCATCGGCCTCCACAACAGTCAGTTGTTGAGATCCTGTTGTCACTCCAGAAATAGTGATGGAATCTGTCCCTTTATGATTTGATGGCATTGGTGTGCACTGTGCATCAGTGTGCACAGTGCCTTTGTGGTTCTAATGTGCCAGGCCACTGAATCCACACAGCCCAGTAAACTTGGTTGTCCCTCTCCTCCCCCTGGCTGTTGGCAGGGCACATCTAATTTTGCACTTTAGTGTTTGATGCACCATCCTGGGTGGTGACTGGTGCAGCCTTCTTCTTGGAAGAACCATCTCCTGCCTTTGTTCTGTTTAGTAGCTCTTGCACGCATATCTGGAGAATATCAGTGGGTTACTTGTCCCAGACACTTATGTCCTCTTTAAAATAATTTTGCAAGAGAGACCACAGGTGGCGTAGCAGTGGGTCCTATTTCTCTAGCTGCTGTCTCATAGCAGGATGTCTCTTCTTAATGGTTGCAACACGTGACCAGTTTTTTCTATGGAGATTCTGAGGTTTACCTCCCCATCTGTTTGGCATCTTATTCTTCTATCAGTCATTTGTTCAATGGCTGAGGTGTGGAACTGATGGGAATCAGAGACTATGTCGCCATACTGTCGTGCTTTGAAAGCCACTTCACACACAGTTGGTCTTGCATCATCATCAGAGCATCCACTGACGGAGAATACATGGGCATGTGCTGCTGGTATAGCCTGTGAAAACTTCCAGAACATTTGTGTGTTGCACAGAACGTCATCAGGATTTCTAAGTCCGTGTTTTTCATAGATCACCTCTCACATAGCTATTTATCTCAAGTATGTGATGGCTTTCCCAAGAGTGGGTTTTCTGCTTCAGCGCCATTTGATGTCACCCTTGTGGGGGTATCTGTCTCTCACAGCTGAAAGAAGTTGGTCCCACAGGGTGGTAGTTCCCATCTTACTACTAAGTGCTCTATCAATACCAGCATCTCTGGCCAGGGATCCCAACTGCTTGGCTTCTCTCTCGTCCATGTCGTAGGTTTCAGCACCACTATCAAAGCATCAGAGCAACCACGGAAGGATTCCTTCACTGTCATTGTGGGTGAAGTCCTTTCTCATGAGGCACAGCTCCTTCATAGAGAAAGGCTGGACAAGGTCATCATCACCATCTGATTGAGGAGGGCCTGCTGTTCTATCTGCTTGAGAGTGGCTTCATTTTTCATCTGTTTGAGAGGTCCCTGCTCCATCAACTGATTTAGAATCATCTGCTTCCTCAACTTCAGTCTCTATTGTTACTTGAAGAAACTCTGGGAGTCTCAGACCGGAGCGGGTGAAAAGGGAGGTGTGCTTTGCCTTTGCCTTGCTCCTGGTCACAGGATGAACTAGTTTGATTTGAAAGGAAGTGGACTTTATCTTTGTAGAAGCAGTTGGTTTTGTAGCAGCACTTGTAGAAGTAGCTGGTTTTGCAGCAGTATGAGTGGTGGTATCAGCAGCGGTGGTGGTGGTAGCAGCACTAGTGGCAGCATCAGTGGCAGCAGCATTGCCTGTGGGGGATTGGCAGTGACTGGAGCAACACCTCACCCTACATATCCACAATACATTATAAACATTCAGCAGAAACTTCCCTACTGCAACAGTGTTACTCAAATCAGTTAAAGGAAAATTGGCTTCATCCTGGCTCAAACCAAGATACTCAGTAATAGCAGAAACATCTCTGTATTATTAAAAGTTTTCAGCACAAATCCAAAATAATACAATCTACTATGAAGAAAATTAACTCTATCACATCCAAAGCAGTACAGTTTTCTGTATAGAATTGCTAATTTAAAGTGACATAATTCTAAGATTTATTTGGCCTCACATACAACCAGGATATGCTAGCATATTGCTATAGAACTAAGCACAAAACTAATGTAAACTATTCTCTTTAAGGACAAGGAAAATCTAGGGGGCAGAATTAAAAACAAAACAAAAAACCCACCAGAATTAGTTCTTGTGCTCCCTCTCTTCCCCCCACTTTGTTGAAAGTGTAGAGAAGAAAAACTCTGTGCAGAAATGTTCTAGTTTTTAATATCATTCAGTAAAATCAGGTTTCACAAACTTCAAAAATAAATTGATTTCTATGCACAGACTTGCAAGAGTACAGATGTAGATTTACGAATGTAGATTTAACAATGTAGATTTAACCACATACTTTTAAATCAGATACGACCACATTTCTATCCTCAGATAAACTTCTACTGTCAGCTCATTTAGAACAATTAACATTAACACTGATAATATAATACTGGTGATTTTATTTACAGTCTAGGACACATACTTCATATCGTTCTCCTAAAATATATACAATCTTATAGAAGAAATATATAATGTTAATATTTAAACCAACTCAAACTTTTCATTAAAAAACATTATTTATTTCCTTGAGTATCCTCAACCTTATAGATTTCAGCTGATGTTACTGGGATTCAGGATTTAGATTTTTTTTTATTTAGCTGCTACAGCAATTTTTCCTTTTATTTTAAAATATGCTCTATCTATGAGCACATCACAGCCTACATTGATAATAGTTCATAAATAAACATTGATATTTATTTGCATTTTGCAACTCCAGTGAAAGATGCATTACCCGTCATTATTCTGTTCATGAACCTGATGATAACTTCTACATTGTCTTTTTTAATTGCTTTCCAAGTTCAAAGCTCTTCTTCTACATAATAAACTTACATTTACATTAAATTCTTTACCCTGAAAGATACCAAAGCCCTTCAAAAACTGTGAGCTGAATTTTGTCCTTAGTTTTATCCAAACATCCACTAGCTGCAAAGAAATGGAAAATCTCAGAGGAGATAATTTGATAACTTGAATGAAAGAAAATGGATCACTTCAGCAGAAAACATAGAACTAGTTCAAACAAGTAAGAAGTGTCTTCCTGTAACTTAATTTGTTTTTTCTTCTGGGATTGTTCATTTTTTTCATAAACAGATTTCCCTAGTCAGTTGGAAGTTCTTATTATGTGCAAAGACTGTACTTATTAAGGACTTATTTCTGTTCCACTTTCACTCCAGATTTCACTCAATTGTTTTAACTCTGTGCTTATGTCGTGTTTTGTGGGTTTTATTTTTCCCCAGAATTTTTCCTAATCTGGTAAATAGGCCAAATAACACAAATTTTCCAGGTAACCCTAGATCTATCATGTTCAAGGTACATCCACCAAGTTAGCCATTATATTGCAGGTTTTTGCCTGATCAGAGTGATATGGTAGCTTTCACCAAAAAGATTTTAAGCATTATCTGGCATGCATGCTCTAAGTTTTTCCTTTCAAGCCCCACTATTAAAATTCTAGGCAGCCTAAAAAATTTGCATGAAAATGAAGATCCTGCTACCATCCAAATTACAGATTATAAACACTTTTTTTAATAACCAACTGAATCAAGTAAAATAAAATAAAATAATAAATTAAAAAAGCACAAAAAAAAAACCCAGTAAAAAGTTAAAGAAATTGTCAGTTTATGAATAGAATGGGGTTGGGTGAGGAAAGTATCTTATTAACTGGGAAAATATACAGATTTTATCTTTTTTATCATTTTTTCTGTTGTGTTAGGTTTTGAGACTGTTTTATCAAGGGCATCTTCAAAGACTTTATTTCTTCCTGTGTCTTAGAAACAAATAAGCACTCTTTGCATACACATTTTTGTCTGCACAAGGATAATATTCCAGACTAAGTAACTGCTAAAGGTGGTCAAGTGGAGCCATGGGTAGAATAGTGATGGCCAAAAATCAATGTCAAATGTTATTTCTAAAAGCATAACTGCTTTTTTGGCAAATATTTTTCACCAAACAATTATACTGATTCTAGACTACCATCTTAATATACTTACAGATCTGACATGTAATACAAGTTCCAAAAATCTTTGTAATGTGTATATGGATTTTGCCCTTTTTCTTAAAATGTTGTGATGACCTCAAGTCTTGGCGTATCAGGAGTCTTTTTTTAATCAGTTGCACTGAGCACAAAGACATATGTCAAATCAAACAAACAGAAAAAAAATAATTAATGTGTGGGCCCACATTTTTCTTTGTCTTTCTCTTGCCGCTGACCTATCTGTAGAAACTTTTCCTGTTGTTCTTAACATCTCTGGCCAGATCCAACACTCTGTGCTTTGGCTTTCCTTACCCTTGTTTCTCTGACAACTTGTCTGTACTCTTCCCAGGCTACTTGTCCCTCTATACCTTACTTTTACATTTAACTGTGGCCAGAAGCTCCTTGCTCATCCATGCAGACCTTTTGGCACTCCTGCCTGCCTTTTTTTAGTTGGGACACATTGCCCCTGTGGATGGCAGACGTGATGCTTGAATATGGACCAGCTGTCCTGGGCTCCCCTTCCCTCCATGGCTTTGTCCCATGGTATCCCCATGGTAGTGAGCTTGCTTCACTCCTTTCTCACTGCGCTAAGGATCCTGAATTCAACCATGTCATGGTTGCTGCAGACCAGTCTCCCTTTTAGTTTTACATCATCAACCAGCCAGTCTGTTGGTGAGAACAAGATTGAGCATAGAACCTTTTCCTCTTGGTTCCTCTATGATTTGGAGGAGGAAGTTGCCATTTATGTATTCCAGAAACTTCCTGGATTGCTTGTGCCTTGCTGTGATGTTCTTCCAGCAGATATCAGAGTGGTTGAAATATGCCACAAGGCCTGTGCCCATGAAGCTTCTTCTATCGGGGCCTCATCGACTTGGCCATCCTGATCTAATGGCCTGTAGCAGACCCCCACTATGACATCTCCTGCACCTGTCTTCCCTTTAACTCTGACCCATAAGCTCTCAGTCAGCAACTCATCCATCCCCTGGTGGAGCCCCATGGACTCCAGCTGGTCAATGATGTAGAGGACGACACCCCATCCTCTTCTCCTTTGCCTGTTCTTCCTGAAATCTTACACCCAACCATCTCCATGCTCCAGTCACAGGAGCCATCCCACCATGTCTCAGTGATACAATTAACATCATAGCCCTGCAGGCATGCACACATCTGCAATTGGTCTTGTTCATTCCCTGTGCTCCGTGTATTCACAGCAAGACATTTAAGAAGGGCCGCCATTGAAGCTGTCGTGCTGGCAGATTACATTTTGCAGGTTAGATGCTTTCCTGTGGCCCTGTGATTCTCCTGCAGGCCCAGGGCATCTGTCACTGGATCTGTCCTCAAAATGGTGGGTGTGGGATGAGTTGAGGGTCCCTTCCCCTGGCATCAGTTGTTGAAAGCCCTCCTAACTAAACTGGCCAGCCTCTGATCAAAGACTGTATACCCTTTCTCAGACAAATGAAACCCACTAGTCTCCAGGGGACTGGGTTTCTTAAAGTGAGTCCTGTGGTCTATGTAACCAAAGCCCTGACTATGGCACCACTCTTGTAACCATTTGTTGAATTTTCCAATTCAGTTGGCACTTTCCAGACGTTTCTCTTTGACTGGAAGGTTTGATGAGAGCACTAACTGTGCTCCCAAGCCCTTCACCTCTTCTCCCAGCACCCTGTAGTCTTTCCTGATGTCCTGTTTTGAGACAGGATAAAGCCAGTTTTTCTTTTGCTGATTTTTTTTTTCTTTTCAGTGAGCTTTCTTCAACTAGCAACTGCATGTTGTGCTATGTTGGTAAGACACTGGAATGTTTTTATAATTGTTGGGCCCTCAAGGTCGTGCCTTTGCTCTGCCGGCTCAGACACTGTGGGGAGATCTGTGGCCCCCCGTGGTAGGCTGGGTTAGACAGACAGCAAAATGGGCCAGAGATATTCCATTCCATATATCTATGTAGGCTCGGGGGGAAGGTCGGAGATGACAGAAGAAAACTTCCTTCCTTCCTTTTTCTCTCTCTCTTCCGTTCATGGCCAGCATCCAGGGAGGACATCATCTGTCCATCATCCTTGACCCATCGACCTCAAGCCCTCCTGACCCTCGTAACTCTCTGCCTTTCTCCAGCAGCAGCTCCGGGATTCCTCGGAATTGTCTCATCTGAGGGGAGTGCTGTGGGAGTTGCTGGGGGTGGGGGGAGGTGAGAGGCTTTTGCCCACACCTCTGTATAATCACATATATATTCTCTCATATCACCCATTAGTATTCTAATTAAAGCTGTGCAGTTCAGTTTTCAATCTAGCCAAGTCTCCCTCTTTTTCTCTCTCTCCTTCCCTACCTGGGTGGGAGGGGGAGGAGACTGAGAGCATTGTTGTCAAACTGAGTCAAACAGTGACACCTGATAATCTTCATGTTACTCCTGTCTGTTTAAGTGGTGCCATGTGAAATAGTAGGAGCAGATAATAGTTGGTGGACTGTAACATTTCTGTTCTGTGCTTGATTTGAGCCCTCGGTAAGCTGCAGACCTTTCTAGTAAGCGGGTCCAGTCTGCAAATGAGTCACTCTGTACCCCTGAAAAGGGAGTGTCCCACGACTATGACTCACTGCTTTTTCTTCTGAGCACTTGTTATATGGTGCTTGGAGTGAGCTGCCTTCTCAGCTCCTGCAGCTTGCTTGAGTTGGTTTTTCAAGAAAGGGAAAAGGAAACTGCAATAAGACCTGCAGGGTAGGGGAGAAGGCAAGGTGACAGCAATACTGGAGCAGAGATACCAAGGGCAGGGAGGAAGGAGGGGGAGGAGATGCCCAAGAATAGGTCGCCCCACAGCCAATGGTGACATGGTAGCTGCTCTGCACATTCCATGGAGGAGTACAGTGGAGCAGTCTGTGAAGGATCATGGTGGGGCAGATGCGGACCTGCAACCATGGAGGACCCCACACCACAGAAGGTAACTGTTCCTAAAGCATCCCAAGACTCTGTGGGCAGCCCACACTGGACCAGTGAGTTCCTGAGGGATTGCACCTTGTAGGTGAGATTCATATCAGATGGACCCCACAGCAGAGAGGGGGAAAACTGTGAGAAGTGCTCCCCTGAGAAGGGAGGTGTGGCAGAAACAATATATGACAGGCTGACAGTAAACTAGGTCCCTCTGGATAACAATCCATCCCACTGGCATGTTGACTGCACCAGTTAGCTTGGTGTTATCTGCAAACTTGCTGAGGGTGCCCTAAATCCCACTGTCTATATTATTGATGTACATATTAAACAGCATTGGTCCCAGTAGGGACCAGTGAGGGACAGTACTCATCACTGGTCTCCACCTGGACATCAAGCCACTGACCACTACCCTCTGGATGCAACCATTCAGCCAGTACCTTAACCACCAAACAGTCCACCCATCAAATCCATATCTTTCTGACTTAGAGAGAGGATGTTGTGAGGGACTGTGTCAAAGGCCTTGAAGAAGTCCAGATAGATGACATTCACTTCCTTTCTCTTGTCCACTGATGCAGTGACTCCATTGTAGAAAGCTCTTAGGTTGGTTAAGCAGGACTTGCCCTTAGTAAAGCCATGCTGGCTGTCTCAAATCACCTCCCTGTCCTGCATGTGCCTTATCAGACCTTCTGGGAGGATCTGTTCCATGCTATCCCAGGCACACAGCAGATCCTGATAGGTAGGTAGTTCCCAGGGTTCTCCTTTCTATCCTTTTTAAAAATGGGTCTGATGTTCCCTTTCTTGTGGTCACCAGGAACTTCACCTGACTGCCATGACTTAGCAACAACATCAGCCAATTCCCTCAGGACTCTGGGATGCATCTCATCAGGTCCCGTAGTGTTATGCATGTTCAGGTTCCTCAGGTGATCTGAACTTTGTCTTCATTTACAGTGGGAAGGAATTCCTCACCCAGCTCCCTGTCTTGAGTTCCTTCTACTCAGGAGGAATGAAGAGAGAGGTATCCAGTGAAGACTAAGGAAAAAAAGGTCACTGAGAACCTCAGCCTTCTCCTCACCTGCTGTTACTAGCTTGCCATTGTTGCTTGTTGCTCACACACACAAATTTTCTTTAACCTTCCTTTTCTTATTGACATACCTGTAGAAATTCTTCTGTTATTCTTCACATCCCTTTCCAAGTTCAGGTCCAGCTGTGCTCTGGCCTTCCTGACTCTGTACCTGCATGAATGGCAGTGTCTCTGTACTCTTCCCAAGATACCGGTCCCTGCTTAAACTACTTGTGCAGTTCCTTCTTGCCTTTTAGTTTGGACAGCATGTCTTGACTTATGATATCCATTGATATCCAATGATATAATGATATCCAATTATATCCATTTCCCTCATGCTGATTAAAAAATCTAGTCATTTTATCACAGAAGGCAATCTACTGGGTCAAGCATGATTTACTCTTCATAAATCTCTGCTGATTGTCACCAGTCACCCTATTCACAAGGACAGAAATGTGTTTCAATAAGACCCACTCTGTGAATTCCCCTGGTATTGAAGTTGGTTAACTTGTCTGTACTTCCCCAGATTTTGGTACTTTTGATAAAGAGTGTAACATTTGTTTTCTTCCAGTCATCATAGATGTCCTTCAATTTTCACAGGTTTTGAAAGATGTTTTTAAGAGCAGCTCTTTGAGGATATTGGCCAGCTCTCTGCAACTTTGGTTGCAGCCTGTCTGAGCAACAGGTCCATCTTTTGTTTATTCAGCTTTATTTTATGAATTATTCACAGCTTCTAGCTCTTATCATCTATGGAGATGACTGGCTGAGAATTTTCTTGACGAGTGAACAAATAAAAGACCTGAGAGTGCTGACTGTTCATGCATGCATAGACCTGATGTCCTGCTTTCCCGCACTTATAGGTAAATAAAAGCTTTCTTTTCATACTTAGAGTTCACTTATAAATTAAAGTTTGTGCCAAATACTACATAAACATATCTATGCTTTGTGAAAAATACGATTGTTTATTTCCCTTGTACTGTACTTGCTGAAAACCAGTAATTCTTATGTGGTGCCCTACAAGGAAGAAAGGTTTGCTTTCCAAATGTATTTGCATCTTAACATTTTGACAATCAAATCCTGGCATGTCTTTAGGGCAATGAATGAACAATGTGTTCTTAAACAATATTTTAAATTGTCCATTATCTTATCAAACATCCAACTTCTTCAAACATGATAAATATACTTACCATCATCCACAACTATGAACCAATTTTTAAGCTGTAATTCAGTCAATTGAATTGCTTGAATTCAAATTGAAGTTTCAAATGTCTTGTATCTGTAGATTGAACTACTTGGTTATAATTTTTTTTTTTTTAGTTTATGATATAATAATGTAAATACAGCCTTTTCTTTGTCTTGTTAGGTCACAAATTTTATAAAAATATCTGCAGCTCACAGACGTGTGACAAATATGACAAGTGTAATACTGGGCTCTAAACCATTATCTTTAGGCAGACTAGCACATGATAAACAGAGTCAAAGATAAAGGCATAAGAAACTGAAATAAGAAAATGACATACACCTTATGTCACCTGCCTGGCACTGTTGTCACTAAACCAAGCAAAATACTAGATACATAATGTATATAGATGTGTTTATGATTCTATATATAGTCATGAACAATACACTAACTGTGATTATGTGTTTAATTGCACAAGCTAAATTTGATTGGAAATTATTCTTTGTAATAGAAGTAACATAAAAATTATTACTTGTGATATGTAAAAGTTCCAGTTAATTTTATTGAGAGGGATATATTGCATATTAAGGTAAACCATAATTTATTTTCCATTTAAGAGAAAATCAGAATTGCATTAAAAAGTGTTTACATCAGAAAATTAAATGTGAACCATCAAATCACAAGTTGCCAAGTTGGGTTATACCAACATGCTACAGTTTAACACTGTTTCTAAAGCAAATGGTGGAAAGAAAAAAAAAAAAAGCAAAAAAAAAAAAAAAAAAGCATCAAGTAAGGTCTAGAAAGATTTTTCTTAATCTTCCTTAGTCAAAAGTAGGACTTTGGCCCAAATCATGAAGTCTTGTGTCTATCTGAAGCCTTATGGCCACAATTTAAAACATGTAAATATACTTATATCTACCACTTCAACTACAAACATATAAATAATGGCAACGAAACCCACAAACCACAATTAAGACACTTTATTTCTTTACACTTTCTGAGAGTAATTAACTCTCACAATATTTTTTAATTATTAGTATTATTACCATGTACATAAAACTTTTATTTAAGAAATTTTCACAGTGGCTTGGCTAGTATATATTGTATTGTTACCCTGTAATGGCTACACTATAAAAACCTGCTCGGCTGTATCAGTCAGATCTTAGTTCCTTGCAGGTACTTTTTTCTCCTTTACCTAAAATAGATAAATGTAGTATGTTAGAGTAAAAGTGACTGACTTCAACTCCACTGTCACTGTGAAATTCCAAGTGATTGTTGTGTGCAGAACAGTAATAGTAGCAGTGAGACACTGGCAGGCTGCACACTTTTCACAGAATTGCTTCTTTGTGTTATTATTCCAAATGACATCTGTGCTGTTGCAGATGACCCACCTGTTCAGGTTTGTAGGTCATTTCATCTCAAGCATTACTATTGTCTTCAAGACAGCAAAGAGTGAATTAATTTCTTTCTTTGCCACAGGTTCATAAACTCTTCTCAGACTCTACATGGCTTGGTAACATCAAGAGCTCTTAAAAGTTATACAATGAATCTATAAGAAAATCTGTATTCTACAGCATGATCTGTGCTTATTTGGAAAACATTTCAATAGTAGGTCATAGGAAGCAGACACCAAAGACTTGTAAATTAACAGATATCAGGTAAAGTTTGTACGCACACAAAAAATCCATTCCTCTCTACAGGCAATGAAGAAATTAATTGGTTGGATTTCTTAATTTCCCACTCTCAGATGTCCAGCTGTATCTCCAGAAACTACCATTCTAAACACAAATCATCCTTCTTGTTTTCAGTTACTGGAGTCACCTGCAAATTTGGCTATTACTCTATAATCCTTCTCATTGTGAGTAAAACCCAGGTATTGATGTATACATATTCAGTCTATATTCTAAAATGAGACTGCACATATCTTTTGTGTATCTCTTTCATAATTTTTCTGTTCATATGTACTTATGAGCCATAAGCTTTCTTATTCTAATTTATTAAAGATTGGAATAATTTTGCTAGTGCTAGGACTGAAGGATTAGGTCTTATTTTTTAAAAAATCTCCTTTATAAATTATCCTTCCTTGCAGTTGTTACATCACTGCTCGTGTTGCTAGCTCTGTGGTTTTCTTTATAAATAAAGGCAAACTCCTTATTCCATTAAAACCAATGGCAAAATTCCTGCTGACTTCAGTGAGAATAGATTTCAACTCATACCTTAGCTGTCAAGTAACAGCACCTATATAATAAATTCCCATTCTTTCTTGTTTTACTTTGACAGCATAAGCAGGTTAATAATGTCAGATTAAAAGCTAACAGAAATTTACATAGATGACACCACCACATAACTTTGCTCTGTAACTGATTGAAGATCTCTATTCTTCCTTTGCTTTTGCCACATCTTAGGTATTCCAGAGTTCTGAAATTAACTTACCAAAGATTGATGTTGCACTTGTTTGAGACTCCAGTAGTGTTATGGAGGGGAAAAAAAACTTGTTTTCATAGAATCATAGAATGTTAAGGGTTGGAAGGGACCTCTGGAGATCATCAAGTCCAACCCACTGCCAGAGCAAGACCACCTAGGGCAGGTCACACAAAAAATGCATTCAGGCAGGTCTTGAAAGTTCCCAGAGAAGAAAACCCTACAACCTTTCTGGGCAGTTTGTTCCAGTGCTCCATGACATTTACAGCACTGAAGTTTCTCCTCGTTTTGGGGTTTAACTTCCTGTGTTCCATTTTGTGTTTGTTGCCCCTCATCCTATCACAGGGCAACACTGAGAAGAGACTAACCTACTCTTCTTGACACCCACCCTTCACATGTTTATAAACATTAATAAGATCCCCTCTTCTCCAGATTAAACAGCTCCAGGTTTCTTAGCCTTTCCTCATATGAAGGATGTTCCAGTACCTTAATCATCCTTGTAGCCCTCTGTTAGACTTTCTGTAGTATAACCCTGTCCCTCTGGAACTGGAGAGGCCAGAACTCAAAACAATACTTCAGATATGGTGTCACCAGGCCAGAGTAGATGGGGAAGATGACCTCCCTCGACCAACTGGACACATTCTTCTTAATGCACCCCATGTTACCATCGGCCTTCTTGGCCACAAGAGCAATTTGCTACCTCATGGCTAACTTATTGACCACCAGGACTCCAAGGTACTTCTCCATGGATATGGTTTCTAGCAGGTCAATCCCCTAATCCGTATTGGTGAATGGTATTATTCCTCCCCAGGTGCAGGACTCTACACTCTACATTCACTAGATTTATCTTCACCCAGCTCTCCAGTCGGTCCAAATCTTGCTGAATGGTCACACAGCCTTCTGGTGAATCAGCCAATCCTCCCAGTTTTGTACCGTCAGCAAACTTGCTGAAGATACACTCCATCCCCTCATCCAGATCATTGATTAATATGTTGAATAAGACGGGTCCCAGTATTGCCTCTGGGCAATTCCACTAGTTAACAGGTCTCCATCTGACTCTACACCGTTGATCATGACTCTTTGATCTCTGTTGTTTAGTCAGTTCTCAATCCATCTTATCATCCACTCTTTCAACCCACACTTCCTTAGCTTCCTGAGCACAGAATCATAGAATGATAGAATTCTTAGGGTTGGAAAATACCTTAAAGATCGTCTAGTTCCAACCCCCCTTCCATGAGCAGGGACATCTCCCACTAGATCAGGTTATCAGAGCCCCATCCAGCCTGGCCTTGAAAACTTCCAGGGATGGGATTTCCACCACCTCTCTGGGCAGCCTGTTCCAGTGTGTCATCACTCTCATGGTGAAGAACTTCTTCCTAATATCAAATCTGAATCTACCCACCTCTAGTTTTGATCCATTCCCCCTAGTCCTACCACTACACAACATCCTAAAAAGTCCCTCACCAGCTCTCTTGTAGGCCTCCTTAAGACACTGGAAGGCCACAATAAGGTGTCTCCAGAGCCCTCTCTTCTTCATCAGTGAGGATGTTATGGGAGATAGTTTCAAGCCTTGCTAAAGTCAGGGTATACTACATCCACTGGTCTCCCTGCATTTACCCATTCAGTCATGCCATCACAGAAGGCTATCAGATTAGTCAAATATTATTTCCCTTGGTGAATCCTTGCTGGCTAGTCCTGATAAAAATATTTTCTTCCATGTGCTTAGAGATGGCCTCCAAAATGAGCTGCTCCAGCATCTTTCCAGGGATGGAGATGAGGCTGACTTCTCTGTAGTTTCCTGGACTGGAATGACATTGACTTTCCTCCAGTCTTCAGGCACCTCTCCTGTTTTCCATGATCTTTTGAAAATTATGGACAGTGCCAGAGCAACAACATCAGCCAGTTCTCTCAGCACTCATAGGTGTGTTCTATCAGGGCCCATGAATGTGTGTTTTTTTCAGTTTGCCAAAATTATCTCTAATCCAATCCTCACTGACCAGTGGAGAGTTTTCCTTCCTCCCAGCTTTCTCTCTTACTTCCAGGGTCTGGGATTCCCAAGGGCCAGTCTTTGCAGTAAAGACTGAAGTAAAGAAGGTAGCTCTGCCTTCTCTGTATCTTGTGTTACCACGGCTCCCAATTAATTCAGCAGTGAGCCCACGTTCTCCCTGTTCTTCCTTTTACCACTGATGGATTTGAAGAAGACCTTCTTGTTCTCTTTTACTTCCTTTGCCAGATTTACCCTTTGAGAATAAGAACTCCTTCTGTGGCAGTGCCTAACGCAATACAGCCTGGTCCTGTGTAGTCCTGAGTATCAGAAGATTTTCAGCATATTCATCATCAAGTGAAATCAGCAAAATATTTGTTAAATTAATATTAGATTAAAGAAATCTTCTTCATAAAAATATTTCCTGTCAAACCCAAATAAATTTAAAGGTAACATCCTGGCCTCCACACAAAATCTCATTCTGTGTCCAGGTTTTATAATCTTAGTATTTGATAAGATAAAAGTTATGAACATCTGCTAAGGTGATGCCTGGCTAGGTAGAGAGCAGTGGATGATGATTAGGGGAAGGCATGAGTAGACATGATGGAGCCAGACTCTTCTCAGTGGTTCCCAGTGACCAGACAAGAGGCAGGAGAAGAGATAATGGGCACTAGCTGGAACATAGGAAGTTCAAATTAAACACAAGGAAAATCTTCTTTGATGTGAAAGTTACAGAGTACTAGAATAGGTTGCCCAGAGAGGTTATGGAGTCTCTTTCTGTGGAGACATTCATAGCCCATCTGGATATATTCCTGTGTGATTTACTGTAGGTGATCCTGCTCTAGCAGGAGGTTGGACCAGGTGGTCTTCAGAAGTCCTTTCCAACACCAACTAGTCTGTGACTCTGTGACAGTGTAATAGGAAAAATTTTTAATACAAGAAATCATCTTGTGCACCAGTTTTTCTAGTGCACAGGCAGACATTAATTGGACGAAGGTGTACAGAGTGACATACAAGGTAAAGGCAGCAATTCCCAATAAAATTGTTTAATAATTACATCATTTTTCTTTATTGTGAAGGTGAAGCCAAATACTACAGATTTTCTTTCTCTGACACAAACCAAGGAATGCTGTTAGTTTATGTTTACATAGTGACAGAAAAGTGGCTCATATAGACATATCATTTGAATATTCTATGTCAGACATTTTCCTTTTCAGTGCAAATTATTATTTTTTAATTGCAGGTCTTAGTGGCCAGAGCTTATGTCACTGACTTCTTCAGACCAGAGAAGATTTCATTTCTCATTTTTAAATATCTTTCTAAACACCAGGGTAGTGTTAAAAGATCAAACACTAACCACACATTCTTTCCACTTTTCATTATTTTCTGGAGAAAATTCTGCTGCTCCAAACTAATGATCCCAATTTGTCCTGCTTCTTTTTTCACCCCCCACTGTAAGGCTTACAGCCATCCTCACCACTTGTGAAATTACTTCAATATAGCTTATTGAAGATACTTGAATAGTGACAGTAAGGGGACTTCAGGCTTTTTTTTTTTTTTTTTTTTTTTTTCTTAATGAGTGTGTGTGGTATGACTTTAACTCTTACAGTCTCCCTGGAACACAAAGTTTGCTATGATGCCAAATAGTAGGGCACATAGCTAAAGCATCAGGTAAAAAATTGCTAATTTTCTATGGACTTACAATACATACACCTTACAGATCTCAAGACTATAACTCTAAATTAAACAAACAAACAAACAAGCAAGCAATTCACATCCAGGAGTTCATGAAACATGAACATGAATTGCAAGATTAAAAGTCTTGTTCAGTAATGGAAACCAGAAAAATACTTATAATTGATGAATCAATCAATCACTCACCTCCCCCTATCAAAGAGGCTGTTGTATTATGTTCCACTGTGTTTCAAATCAGCTTTTTAACACTATTCTTGCATTAATTTGCAATTAAGAAAATAACACCTTGTAGGAAGCAACTGTATGAGTTTTTTTCTGACTCTAGTCATTTTCCCTGTCATTGGGAAGTCTTAGGTTCTTCCATTTGTCTATTGATAGCCTCTGCTGACAGTTACAGTCCAGAGCAAAAATGTTTCAAGCAGTGAGCAAAAATGGTAGCAGCAGTAGTAGTGTACTATGTTTGATTTTCTTGTCTCTGGCTAAGGGGAATAGATTTATATTGAAGAAAGAGTTTCAATACAGCAAAGTGGGATGTTGAAAAAGAAGTAATAATTTTCCATATAGCAATTTTAAAACAAAGTGTCAAGATTCAAATATAATTTTTCAAAATAATTTTAGTTCAGATTTTAATGATGGCTTACTTGATCCAGTTCCTACTTGAAAGAGTGACTTACAAAAGAAAAAGTATTTCCCAACTTTGAAAAAAGAAAACAAAAATTACTTGCAAGACATAATGGCAGACTGCAAATGTGACTAAAAAATATCAGCCTCGAACTGAGATGGAAGAACCCTTTGCATTTTCATCAGTGCAGAACAAAGATGCTTTTCCCTGAAATATTGAGTTGTCAAGTAGCAATTTTCACCAATAATTTTGTCTCCAATATATAACGTTCATAACCTGAAAACAGGGTCTTCCAAAACCAAAATATCTTAAAGCCCCTTCAACTTTGCAGATGTATGAAATATCAACAGAGCTGATAATTATGCCCATGTGAAAATTACTCAGATTCTTCCCTTCTTTCCGCTTTCCCCAGTCCCTCCTTTGAATGCTTCCTCTTTGAAAGAAGGATCTATGCACTAACTGTTGGCATATGTTGTGAGACAGTGCATGTCTCTCTTTACCCACAGGAACTCAATGCGTAAGTTAAAAAAATTCAAACAACCACAATTTATGTTTTATGCTCTCCTACAACTAAACATTCCATGTTGCTATGAAGCCTGCAGAAATAAAGTAAATCAATGGTCATTTTAAAAGGTTAGGAAGTAATTGCAGTATTCCAGTAGTACTTAAGCAGGGTAAGATTTTATCAGACCTCCACTTGTCTATATCATCTATACAGACTGAATAGCAGGGTTCATTAAAAAAAAATCCATTTTTGCACTCTGAAGGACCATTTCTACAGTCCCTCCATTTCTGTTATTTTTTAGGCCATTAAAAAAAGGACATCCTCATATAAGGTTATATATAACAGTTGTAGAGCATCTTCATTCAGGTAGAAAATAAAGTTTATTTGCTTGTTTGTTTGTTTGTTTGTTTGTTTTGCTGTGGGCAGGAGGAGCAGCCAAGGAGGTGGAAGAACTGTTTTACCAGCATAGCATTGTCAGACCATGTTATGGGAACTGCAATCAATTTGTTAATGCAATAAATGCTCTAAATCCTTCCCCTAGAATTCAATACCCCTAGGGTACTGAAAATCTAACAAGAAAAACAAGAACATTAAGGGAGACCTAAAGTTCACTTTTCAACTGCACAGTCCAGAATTAAATTCTTTGAATACAAAATAAAGTACAAATCTGTGTTTAAGCAAAAATGCATCTGATGCAACACAAAGCAACAACAGCAACTCATAGGTGAATCACACAGACTGCTGGATGTGCTGGCAGTAGTTCAGCCATGAACACTGTGCGCATTGTACAAGGTAGCAAGCCTCCTAATCCTCAAATTTACCCAGAGCCCTGATTGCCTTCTCTTTCAAAGCTACATGAAAACAGATTGAAAATTTTCATACACAAATTCTACATTTTGATATTTTTTATCTGGTTTTGGTGAACAATGTTAATCACTTTGGTTGCAAATTCTACTTGCCAACATTGAATTTTGCTTTCATAGTCTGTACAATACAGTTTTCTCATTTATTCTAATTACATTTATTAGAATTCAAGGTAACTGAGTAAATATTTTAAAACACAAACTGTGGGAGCAACAAAACCAGAAAGTTCCTCATTTATCTGGCTATCAAATTAAGCAACAGACTGCCTACGGAACAAATCAACAAATCCGTGTGAGATACATCTAGATGACTTAGCTGAAAAGCCGTGGCAACAGAATAGTGGAGGAACAATGGTGTTCCTCTTGTAAGTGTACTATAGGAGTTTGCAGCTACAGCCAATGTAATTCCAATATTAATCTATTGGGGTATTCCCTAAGATAACCTTATACTTCTTGGTACAAGAGAATAAAAGAAAAATAACAAGGAGTGTCGTTATGAGGCATACCTTTAACTCAAGTGATATAAAAATGCATACTTCACATTATCATCAGGGAATAGTTGCTCCACTGAACTGAGTACATAAGTTTTGCAGACATCTTTCTAGCATGGGATTTTTTATTTAAGTTACTCATGACATCATGACATCTCAGTCTACTACACTACATCTCTGATAAACATCAACTACTGAAGAATGGGTGCAAATACCCTTCTGAAAATAACAGACACCACCTTGTACCAAAGAACATGACAAACACTTCTCAGTAAGGTAAGAAGACTGACAGGTTACTTAGTATGTGAAGAAGACAGGTTTTTTTAACTAGTAGGGTCTGCCTCTATGACCTAATAATAATAATAAAAAATCTGTTTATATATTCAGTCAAGGTGTGGTGAAATCAAACCCAAGTTATGTTTAGAGATTTCATTTGCAAAGGTATTTTCGCCTATGTGCTTTAACTACTTCACAAGTAAATAGGTTCATGATCTTGGAGCTATTTATCTGTCACCTCTTACTTTCCTTGCAGCATCTTCTGATTATGAATTTTCCACCATCAAGGAAGTTTTATTAATAGTTTTATTAATAAAGTGTTTTGTTTTTTTTTTAAATAAAGATTAAGGGCTAGTTAGATGTTCAATATAATTCTTTTACATTTTGGAATATGCACACAAGTAGACCAAGAGAAGACAAATATTATTAGAATTCGGATTATTATGGCCTAGATTATTCTGGCATGGTATGGGGAAGCAGAAAAGTTAGAACAGAAAAGATAAAAGCATGACATAAAGAGTTTGTCCAGGACCTTAATTTTTCTGATAAATCCTTGTGTATTCTTGGAACATAAGTCCAGAGCTCCATTAATTTAGTTGCAGTTTCATACTGTTAAGAGAAAGCATCAGACTTACAGGAGATACTATTCAGAAGATGTTTTGCCTCCATTTCTCTTACCTTTGTGCAGCTCTTGCATTTTATTTTTCCTCAGGGTGGAACTTCTACTCACAAGTGAGGTGAGTAGAAACCAAACAAGCAACAGTCAACCAACCACAATAATTAGTAAATCACAGTAAATCATCCAGTGTGGCATTTCTAAAAGAGTAGAGGATCCATATCTAGGAGGGATTAGTGCAGTTGAAAGTTAGATATCTGTTAGCCTCCATCCAGCTATCAGCAGTCCAGCTAATCACTTCGGAATTATTAGACTTAACAGCATGACCCTGTCAATCACAGTTGGCTCAATGTTGTGCTGAAAATGGAGCAGTCACTAAAGATGGCATTATTTTAAGCTAAGCTGTTTCAGCAGAATGTTTGTGTGCATCAACAGACTGAAATGTCAGAGAGCTGAAGATGATGTGGGTGAATGTAAAAAAGCAGAAAAGACTGCAGAGGAAAAGGAAGAAGACAAAAGAGACAATGGGCAAGAAACAAATACAAGGAAAAACAGAAAGAATGAGCAAGAAATAAATACAAGGAGAAGCAGAAATTTAAATATATGACTCAATGTTGCAAAGAATATTCTTAAAACAATGGACAGGAAATTTTCAGCAGGAATACAGTTCCACCACGTTGCTGTAGCAGGCAGGAGAAGCACAAATGCAAACTGATCATTCAGGTTATTAAATTCTTTATGTCCCAAGTGCCCTTTAATGACTTGTTACATCATCCAGCACTCCTCACCCTAACTAGAGTCTAAAGAACACTAAAGGATGGAAGGAAGGCAATAGAACTCCCAGATCTGCTTAATTTTTTACCCTAGAATCAGACACATGCTCCACTGAATGTCCATTAACAATATCCACAGAGCTTATAACCCTACATCTCTGGACCACTAACTAAAGTTCTAAATAATATTAATATTATGGACATCTTGTATGTTTATTAAATGCTGCTTTTATGCAGAATTATTACATATTTTCACTTTTATAAATAATGCTTGCAAAGTTTCATCTTGTTTTTGTGTTGCTTTTATAGTTTCTTTTAACTGAGGGTTTTTTGGTGTGGGGGGGTTTTTTTGTTTGTTTTTGTTGGTTTTTTTTTCCTCCTGGTGTGCAGGGTTCCTTCTCGGTGTATCTAGGCTTAATTCTTATGCACCTATATTTAACACAGTAAAGCAGAGAATGTGCAGTAGGCATTAAAAGTAGAAAATTCTTGTGGGTGCAGATAAGATACTCCAGATATCTGCACAAATGTGACAGTTTGATTTTTCTAAAAGAAAATGAAAATAGGTTCCTTCCCTCTCTAAACCAATTATATTCTCAACAATTCGGTTATTTTGGGAGAGTAAAACATGACAGAATGGCATTTTTACAGCAAATACATTAGCTCAGAACTCTTTGTTTCTGCTGCTTATTCTGCATATGTGCTTTGTCTCTCTTCTATTTTCTGTAACCTATTACAATAGTACAACACACTCAGAAAAGCATATGGCAGCTTTTTCAGTGACTATGTTAGCAGAGCTTGGCTAGCCAGTCCATTAAAAAAAAATAAAAATTGATTAAAGCAGTAGTCATTAATGTAAAAGGTAACTCCTTCTTGGTAGAGCCAGACTATTGGAAAAATCTTGCAGAAGTAAAGGTATCAGAATTATGTCATGATAATAGTAAACTACAACCTACTCTTATAAAGTTATCTGGAACATGGTGCAGCTAGAAACATTATGCAGAACTGGCTTTGTACTGATAACTACCATACCTACTTTTAATAGCTTCCATTAGCTGGCAGCTGCAGTTCTGAAAAGTAATAGACAAAACCAGAGGCCCTGTGTGAGACAGAATGGACTCCCTTACTTGCCAGTTCATGTATTCAGATTAAAACCATTAGCCCTTGTCTTATTGCTACAAGCCCTGCTAAAATGTCTGTTCTCATCTTTCTTACAGGCCCCCTTTAAGTAACAGGAGGATGCAATAAGGTTTTCCCAGAGCCTAATTTTCTCTATGCTGAAGAACCCCAAGGACTCTCAGTCCGTCCAGAGAGTAGAAGGGAAGAATCCCTCCCCTTGACCTGCTGCCCATGCAATGAGAGAGCACTGTCCCAGTCACAAGCTATAGGAACTAGGATCATTGAGAGGCAGCCTTGTAGAGATTTTGGCTATTTTGATGCTACTGCCTCTCTTTAGCCTCAGGTTAGCCATCACTGTGTAGCACTCTACAACTTAATGTATCTGCCAGGATAAAGTAACCCAAAGCGTTTTGGAGAACTACAATTCTCCGAGGCCATATGCATCGATTATCAAGCCAGGCTCATTAAAATTCTGAATGTATAGGCTCAGCACTCCGTTTAAAGTTAAAAGGCAGCTGAACCACCGGCTGCAGGAGGGGCAGAGGGGTAGCCAGGCGGGCACCGCGGGCCGCGGGTCGAGCGCGGGGAGGGCGCGGATCCCGGGCTGCGGGCGATGCCAGGAGCTGGAGCGCCACCTGGCGGCCTGCGGGCGGAAAGCAGGCGGGGCTGCCCTGGGCGGGGCCGGCGCGGCTCCCGGCGCTAGCGCGGAGGGTTCAGGCCTCCAGCCTCGCCCCGGGGCCGCCCGGTTGGACGTGGGGCTTGTCTCTTTTTTTTGCCTCTTCCTTTACTTTTTGTTTCACGTAAATACTTTATCATCCCTTTTCTCCGTGTGGAATTTGCATGGAAAAAGCATTTGAAGACTCGCCTTGCTGAGTAAAATGCCTCCTTTCTGTTCTGTGTTACCTGCTTTTATGTAAGTGGTGTGTGTGGGCACTGAAACACTGCAAATGGGAGAGTGATTGCTGCCTGAAAAATACAGCCACTTTCAGCAAACAGAATACATACCATAGTATGTAAGCCACAGTTTTGTTCTTTCGAATCATAAAGGAAAGCTTTTGATAGTGGAGGAAGGAAAGTAAGAAAACAAACAAAGAAAAAACAAACAGAAAACCAAAATGAAAACGCTGATACCGTGAATCAATGTCAGTTCACCCTAGGAAAAGAACTGTGCTTCTGCACTGTCTTGTTTTAATTCCCTAATACAAAAATACTGAAGGCTGAATCAAATTGGGTTCAGTGGCTGGAGGTCTTTTAACAAGAATTCAATTGTCATCTTCTCTGCAATACAGCCAGGAAGGAACCACGCTGCGCACAGGATGAGCTCTGAGAGAGAGGCAATGGATAAAGAGAGCACACCTCTCACTACTTTTTAGAAGGCAAATATATATTTCTGGACATACAAACAAAATAAATACTCACCCTCCTCGAAGGATCCAGTACAATCTATTGATACAGAAGAATTAAAGGAGCAAGGAGACCTCCTTCTCTTTGTAATGACAATTCATCTGGTATTTTGGTATGTGCATTTCTGATTACATGACAGTATTTCATGGCCATCTATTGCAGTCGGCTTTTCAAATTATCTGCTGAGTTTCTGTGTGTTCTTTCTAGGCTTGGTTTGCAGTTTCTTAGTAGATCTGCTATGTTCGTGAAACTTGCACTACAGTTCTCTCCTCAAGAGGTGTCAACCAAGTGGTTTTAAAAGCTCTGTGTTCTGTCCTCTTTGCCTAACCAGCACACCACAATGGTACAAGACCACAGGGCTTTTCTCAGTGGAAACCAAACTGCTTGCTGTTGCAGCTATTCAAATACATTCTTCTTCAAGTTGATTAACAGGTATTTCTGCAATGGTATCAATGGTATCAATGTGTTGCAACGAATGCACTGTAGAAACATGTTTCATGTCTAGACACATCTACATTTTTCAAGTAGGATATAAGAGGTAAATTATCTGAAAATGGGCAATAATAAATAATTAAAATAACGTATTTTTAATTATTATCATTTTAGTAAATCAATCAATCTTTATATCTGTATTTCTGCTCTAAAAACTATGTTGTTACTTCTGACAATCAATGAGCTCAAGGCATTCCCACTGGTTATTGTGGAAGCATGACCGAAGTACACGCCTACTACTTAATGTTGCCTCTTACTGTTCATTAGTCAGAAAAGTTTTATAGGGCATATACAAAAGCAGATAATTATTAATTTCCAGTTCTGTGAAAGCTTCTCAAATACAAAACTGATAATTTTTATTCCCTCTTTTTTTTTTTTTTCATATGCAGCTGGTAATGCTTAATGTAGTTGTTAATTCAGAGATCAGCAATAATTAAGAGTACTTCCATAATAGTGTGGTTTGTATTCAAAATAGGACTCAGAGTAGTGCAGAGACCCTTTTTTTTTATGTCGCTGACAACCATACTCTCTACTCATAGGCTAACAGACAAGAGTATATACTGAATTAATTATTTTTTTCTCAGTGTTCTCATCTGCAAATTTTTCAGACAAACACAATCTAGTGTAAACTAGCAGAACAAGCCTAGGCAAAACACAGAAGCACAACAGATTTGTATTATATAAATAATAATGATAATAATAGTAATAATAGTAATAGTAGTAGTAATAATAATAACAACAACAACAATAATAATAATGATAACAATAATAATACAGCCTAAAAAATACAATAGATCGTTGGAAAAACGGAAACAGGTTTAGTACAGTAAGCAGCACTGCAGTATTCTCCCGTATGGATTAGCTAATAATACGTCTTGTTACTTTGGAGGAAAACAGGTTGTTTTCATACTGCTCAGATTGGCAGTGAGTGTACAAATAGTACTCCTACGTAGCTCGGTGGGAAGGAGAGAAAAAGAAAATGGAAGATTACAGAATTCCCAACATCCTCTTATTTATATTTAGCCCAGTGGGAACCCAGTTTTTTTAAATTACTTTGCTGTTTTTCAGAATGGGACTTACTGAGAAAATAGATTTTTGCTAGAAATTTCACAAGTCTCAAAAGTTAGTGTCAGTCTTCAACTTTCAAGAATCACAGGACAACCTCAGAAGACACCAGAGTACTTGAAGAAAAAGTAAATTTTGCAGATACAAATTGCTGAACGGATTCTTATACATCCTTATGTATAGCTAGATCAAGCTATTGTGTCCTGTATCTCTGTGAGCTACTGAAAAATTTCTGTCATTTTCTTTAGGATAATCTAGCTTTTGTCGCCCCCAGAATATGCCTGTCTTTCCATGGACAGGACGTCCTCATAGATGCAAATGAATGGGAAATTTCTTTATTGTTTTCTTTTCTACACAAGATTGGAAAGAGCCAGGTAGGTCACTGACTTGGGAATTTGACAGCCTCTGATAAGTAGGGAACAGATGTGCAGAAGGTCCACATGTATACATGCCTACCAGGGCCAGAGCACTTTGTTAAAAATTAACTTTTAACACTAAGGAAGCAATGTCTCCAGGACTACACCTCTTGTAAGCACTCAATAGAGAAAGTAGAGAGTAGAAAAAATAGGAAAGCAGGATCCAAATTCTATCAGCATTCATTTTCCTGCCAAATGATGGAGTGTTCCATAATCACAGAGTATCCAATGCTACTTATTTCTTTGTCATTAAAAATAGAATCATAGAATCATAGAATCATAGAATCATAGCATCATAGAATGGCTAGGGTTAGAAGGGTTAAAAATCATCTATTTTCAACCCCCCTACATGGGCAGGGACACCTTCCACTAGACCAGGTTCCTCGGAGCCTCATCCAACATGATCCTGAACACTTCCACAGGCATCCACAACTTCCCTGGGCAGCCTGTTCCAGTGTCTCACCAGCCTTACACTAAAGAATGCCTAACATAAATCTACCCTCTTCCAGCTTAAAACCATTATCCCTCATCCTGTCATTACACACTCTTGTAAAAAGTCTCTCATCATCTTTCCTGTAGGCCTCCTTCATATACTGGGAGGCCGCTATATGGTCTCCCTAGATCCTTCTCTTCTCTAGGCTGAACAGCCCCAACTCTCTCAGCCTGTCTTCATAGGAGAGGTGCTCCAGCCCTTGGATCATCTTTGTTGCCCTCCTCTGGACTCACTCCAAGAGCTCTAGGTTCTTCCTGTGTTGAGGGCTCCAGAACTGGACACAGTACTCCAGGTGATGTTTCATGAGTGCAGAGAAGAGGGGCAGAATCAGCTCCCTCCTTCTCAGTGATGCCATTAACATCATAGCCCTGCTGGCTTGCACATGTTTGCTGCTCCTCCTGCTTATTTCCCATGACACGTGCATTTGCATAGAGGCATTTAAGTTGGGCCCCCATTGAACTTGCCTCACTGCCTGGGATTCCATTATCCTTCATTTCAGGTATTCTTCTGCTGGCCTGTGATCCTTCTTCAGGCCCAGGGAATCTCTTACTCAAATTGGCTTCAAAGGGGTGGCAGATGGATTGAGGATCCCCTCCCCCAGGAACTCTGTTTTAAATCCCTCCTTAACAGATTGGCAAGCCTGTTGCCAAAGGCAGTCACCCACTTCACTGAAAGATTAATCCCATCAGCCCCTAGAAGGCCTTGTGTCTCAAAGAGAGTCCCATGGTCTAGGAAGCCAAAGCCCTGGCTGTGGCACCACTCAAGTAGCCATTTATTGATTTTTCCCAATGCAATTTGCCCTTTCAAGCCCATTCCCTTTGAGCAGGAGGATCAATGAAAAGACTATCTGTGCTCCCTAGTTCTTCACTGCCTCTTCCAGGGCTCTGTAAGCAAATGTTACATATGATGTTACATAGCCTTTTCACAATTTCCTTCAGCTCAGACACCTGCTGCAGGAGGTCCTCTACCTTGGCACACCTTATGCCTGAAAGTTTCGCACCTAACCCTGACCCATGCAAGAATTCCAGGCACTTCCCACAGCCTGCAGTCTGTACAGCAACCTCTTCTTTCAGCTGCTCTGACTCTAGGAATCGGTCACTACTGGATTGGATGGTGTGGAACCCCCAGCCAGAGCTGAAGCCCTTGCTCCCTGCTGAGTGCTTATTCTAGGCATTCTAGTTCTTCCAATTAATTGGTCAGACTCCTTTCATTACCAAGATTTTAGTTGTGCTTTCTTCTTCATTCCTTTTTTTTTTCTTCTTTTTTTTTTTCCTGCTGCTTTTAATTGATTAGGAGTAAATGTGGTTGATAATTCACAAATTTGTGATACTAGTGATCATATGTTTTTTTACTGAACAGTATTAATTTTTAAACATAAAAAATTCTGTATCCAATACAAACTACACTGACCTTTATTCAGAATCACAGAATCATCACGGTTGGAAAAGACCTCTGAGAACACCTAGTCTAGCCTTCCACACAGGGAGGAATGTGTGTCTGTGTGTGTGTGTGAACAACACAACATACCCAAAGAAACAACAACAAAACCCACAACCACACACCCCACAAAACCAACAACAGCACACAACCCACAAAAAACTCACCATGCCTACTAGAGCATGCCATGAAGTGCCACATCTGCATGTTTCTTGAATAACTCCAGTGTTACCTCAAGGTCATCCCTACTTGTGTAGGAGAACATGCAGTAAACATCCTTAACTCACAAACTCTCTCCTTTACTTTTTCTGATGCTTTGTAGCTCCACATTAATCCTAAGCAGAATATTTGCAAAATCCTGCTGTCACATCTGAGGGTAGTTAAAATATTATTAGTGCTCATCATTTCCTTTTCATATGGTTTCATTTTGGTTTGCGTATGTGGTTTAAACAAACAAACAAAAAAACAAAACAACAACAAGAAAAGAAAGAAATAAACCAAAGAAACTCAAACAAAACCATATAACAAAAACCAAGCCAACAGTTTTGTAAAATAAATATAATTAAGTTCCACCAATAATATCCTAAACTACTGTATTTGCAAAAAATTAGGGAAAGAAAGGAAGAGAGAAAACTTTAATTTACACTAACAATTTTCTGGTTTAAGCTAATGTAATTCACTGTTCCAGCAACTTCGCTGCAGACTGGCTGATTTCTAAAAATGCAGTACAAAAGAAGGGAGAGAGAGAAATAAACCCTTAGTAAAGTAAAAAATCCTGCACTTTGGGTTTTGACAGAGCTTAAAAATAAAACTGAGACAACATGAATCTAGATTTGAACGTCCTATTTTTTTGCAGTTTAATTTGCACATTGACCCTTTAAACTCTTTTCCAAGCGCTATACCCTCAGGCACAGCCACAAGGCATAACCACTCCCTGTAGTGTGACTTCATCATAGGTTCTCACCTCCCTGCCCAGCCAGTCCTGAAATATCTAGTCATTTTTCTTGCCCCACTTTCAGCCTGCTTTCATATATCCTAACATAATGAAAAGTACCTGCTACTGCTAGACCTTTATACATGATGAAATCAATTTGAGAAGTGAAGACAAAGAGACTTAATTGCTTTTGCAACTAAAATTCAAACAAAGTTTTTAAATAAGGTTAGGTTATTTTCCATAAAAAAAAAATAATAATAAAAAAATCCCCCCCACAATTAAAATGAGTCTTCTCTTTAGATTAAAATAGTTTCTAGAGCTATTTATAACCAATTGCTGAAGTTATGCTGTGGTAGAAAGAGAATTTAAGAGCAATTTTGGTCAGAATATGGATCTGAGTCAATCTTAAATCTCACACTTTTCTTATTCATGCAGAATATTTAGCCAGTAAACATATTGTTTTTAATCTGACACAAGCCTATTCTCTGCTAAAAGGAATAAAATTAAAATAATGCAAAACATGAAACTGTTCAAAATTGATATTGTAATTTTCTTCTTTATATAGGTCTGTACCTTCATGAATTATTTATCCAAGATACAGGTTTCAATTTTTAGTAACTATCTTGTGTTTTCAGACAAAACATAAAATTAAGATAAAAGTTTGAGCTGACCTTCTCATTTCTATGCTGTATTTGTAGTATAGATTTATGGATTTTTTTAGGCCAAAATTGGTATCCGTCCCATTTCCAAGTGGCTTAATACACACTGAGCAAAATAATAAATATCTGTTCCCAGGATTCACATTAAGCTTATGCAATTAAACAGGAAGTCTATGCTCTTCACTGCTTTAAATATAAACAGCAAGACTTACTTAAAAGTATCATGGTCACAAACTCAGTTTTTTTGTAGAATCATGGTGACAATCAGCAAAACTGTGGAACTAATGATCTGTTTTTGCAACTGACAGTGCTTCTCTTCTTGTGTCAACTTAAAAACAAACACCAAAAGAACCCTGAAGAAATGCTGTTATCAGAGAAACTGCTGAGAAAAAATAACAACAGCAATAGCAGAAAATAGAATATCTACTTAATTAAAGTTCTGTGATCAAAAACTTCACAGTTGTTTTCTAAAACATCTGTACCCATTCATCTGTCTTTATTACTTGTTGTTTTCTAATTTTGCATCAGTTTTTTTGTCTACCTGTAACATTCTGTTACAGTCAAGCCTGAATTCTTCTTGGAGACCATGCCCCTTCAGATAGGAAACTTTGTTTTTATTTTCAGTGTAATAACCACTTGAACTTGCCAAAAAGAGGTTACAGGAGAAATTGCCCTAAAGTCTCATTATTTGCTGGACAGAGAGAGCTGAATCCTACAGTTCTACTCTGCAAGGTTTGTCTGATACCAGAACTTCAGTTTCCAGACTCCAGCAACTAGCTTACACTACTGCTTATAACTTTTCTAAGTAAGTTTTGGGAGTTTATGCTGACACAAGTTACTATTTAATTAAAAAAGCAGCAGCTTCTCATCGATTGCCTCTCCTTTTGATTTTCCTTTCGAGACTTTGTTCCTACATGCCACTCTTGAAGATGATTCATTACCAAAACTGCTACCTAACTTCAAGGAAAGAGAGAAATAGCACATTTTTTTTTATTTCCCCCCCCCCCCCCCCATTATTTACACTTCAATGCCACTGCATCTCAAACTCCCTTGTTGTATATACAAAGCCTTCATTACTTCAGTAATCACACCCAGAAAGGGATGATTTTTAACTATTTGATACCATTACAAACAAAATGAAAAAAATAAAAGAAGGGGTCTAGTTGTAGGCGACCCTGTTCTGAGGGGAACAAAGGGTCCGATATGCTGTGTAGACCTTCCTCACAGGGACGTCTGCTGTCTTCCTGGAGCCTGGGTTAAGGACATCACTAGAAAACTTCCTAGCTTAGTGAGGTCCACAGATTACTACCCACTACAGATTTTCTATGTGGGTCAAGAGGAAGCATCAAATGGTAATCCACGAACAATCAAGAGAGACTTAAGGGAGTTGAGACAGTTAATGAGACACTCTGGGGTGCAAGTGTTTTTTTTCTTCCTTCCTCCCAGTTGAAAGCAGTGACATTTTAAGGAACAGGAGGATGCAATGTATCTAAAGACATGGCTCCATAGCTGGTGTCACCACCACAATTTTGTGGGGTTTTTTTATAATGAGGTAGCCTACCCAACACCAGTGTCCTGGTTTGAGCCAGGATTAAGCCAATTTTTCTTTTCACTGATTTTTTTTTTCCTTCAGTAAGCTTTCTTTTAACTAGCAACTGTGTGTTCTGCTAGGCTGATAAGACAGTGGAATGTTTTTCTAACTACTGAGGCTTCAAGGTTACACCTTCGCTCCGCCGGCTCAGACACTATGGGGAGATCTCTGACCCCCCCCGTGGGAGGCTGAGTTAGACAGACAGCAAAATTGGCCAAAGATATTCCATTCCATATATCTACGTAAGCTCAAAGGAAGGTCAGAGATCACAGAAGACAGCTTCCTTCTTCTTCTCGCTTTCTCTTCCGTCCATGGCCGGCGTCCGGGGAGGACTCTGTTCATCCATCACCGTCGACCCTTAGGCTCGAGCTCTCCTGACCCTCATAACTCTCTGCTTTCTCCAGCAGCGGCTCCGGGATTCCTCGGGACTCTTGCCAGTTCAGGGGAGTGCTGTGGGAATTGCTGGGGGTGGGGGGAGGTGAGAGGCTTTTGCCCATATCTGAATATATCTGTATATAATTGTATATATTTTCTTGTATGATTCATTAGTGTTTTAATTAAAGCTGTGTAGTTTAGTTTTCAATCCAGCCAAGTCTCTCTCTTTTTCTCTCTCTCCTTCCCTGCCTGGATGGGGGGGGGAGGGGATCGAGAGCATTGTTGTCGGACCCGAGTCAAACGGTGACAACCAGAAATGCTGGCGTCAAACAGAAGACACCTTTCTAAAAAGGGGAAGAGTGTCTTTGCCCAAAAGATTGTGGAGCTTATTGACAGGGCTTTAAATTAGATGCAAAGTGGGAGAGGGATAATCATATCAAGAATGTCTTCCTCAAGTGGCAAGAAAACACACCAGGGTTGGAAGGATGGGGTGATAGTAAGTGCCTTCAACCTGTTGCCTTCAAGCATGCTGTGGATACTGCACCACAGGCAGTCTTACAGAGAGAACCCAGGGGCTCCTGAAGTAATAGGAGACAGCAGGATAGCATCCATGAAATGCCTTGGGAGAATAAAGGAGTATTCCTCTAAGAAGGTGACATCGCTGGCAGCCCAGCTGAAGTGCCTCTATACCAATGCACACAGCATGGGCAACAAACATGAAGAGTTGGAAGCCATAGTGCTACAGGAAAACTATGACACAGTGGCAATTACGGAAACTCAGTGGGATAAATCTTAGGACTGGAGAGTGGCTATCAATGGCTACAAGCTGTTCAGAAGGAACAGAAGAGGAAGAAGGGGTGGAGGTGTTGCCTCCTATGTAGAGAATTGGGTAGAGTGTGAAGAGTTGTCCCTAAAGAATAGCCAGAAGCAGGTCAAAAGCTTATGTGTAGGAACTAGGGATCAGGACAAGAAAGGGAGTCTTGTGGTTGGAGTCTACTACAGTCTACCAGGTCAAGTAAAGCCTATCAATGATGCCTTCTTACTCCAGCTCAAGGAAATGTTGTGCTCACAGACTCTCATCCTGCTGGGGGATTTCAAGCACTTGGATAGCTGTTGGAAAAGTACCACAGATAAATTTTAAGAAAACAAACTTCCAGCTCTTCAAGGAGTTACTAAGTAAGACACTGAGGGAAACAGCCCTCAGGGAAAAGAGAGCATAAGAGAGCTGGCAGATCTTTAAGGATGTTTTCCATAGAGTGCAAAAGATCTCAATCCCCAGGTGTAAGAGATCAGGCAAGGAAGGCAAGAAATCAGCTTGGCTGAGTCAAGACCTGCTGGTCAAACTAAAGGGCAAGATGGAACTACACAGGAAGTGGAAATGAAGACAGGTATCCTGGGAAGAGTATTAGAATGTTGCCTGATTGTGTAGGGATGAGGTCAGGAAGGCCAAGGTGCAGCTGGAGCTAAACTTGGCAAGGGATGTAAAGAAAAAGAAGAGATTCTACAGGTATGTAAACCAGAAAAGGAAGGTTAAAGAAAGCATACGCCCCCGATGAGCAACAGTGATGAACTAGTGATGACAGTCATGGCAGACGAGGAGAAAGCTGAGATTCTCAAAAACTTTTTTTTCCTCAGTCTTCACTGGCAACCCCTCTCCTCATGGTTTTAAGATGAAGGCCCACAGGACAGAGACCAGGGAAACAGAGTCCCTCCCACTGTAAGCAAGGACGAGGTTCATGACCATCTGAGGAACCTGAACATACACAAGCCCATGGGACCTAATGAGATGCATCTGAGAGTCCTGAAGGAGTTGGTGGATGCAGCTGCCAAGCCATTCTCCATGATATTTGAAAAGTCACAGCAGTCAGGTGAAGAAGTCCCTAGTGACTGGAAGAAAGGAAATGTGGACCCATTTTTTAAAGGATAGAAAGAAGGACCCTGGGAACTACCAATCTGTCAGCCTCTCCTCCGTACCTGGGAAGATCATGGAACAGATCATTCTAGAAGACATGCTAAGGCACATGGAGAACAAGGAGGTGATTCAGGATGCCATCATGGCTTTATTAGGGGCAACTCCTGCCTCACCAACCTAGAGGCTTGTGACACTAACTTGAACAGTGACACTAAATTAAACAGGTGCCCCTGGAATATAAAAGGTGACAACTCTTGCTGGTCCCACGTGGCCTACTCTGGATGCCCCTCACGAAGGTCCAAGAGGTTGCTTGCCTGCTGAACAGTCACTGCTGCCCAGAAAGTCGCCGCTGCTAGGGAAGCTGTCCACTGCCAAGACTGGCACTACTGGAGCCTGCTTGCTGGGGACTGCCCATTGCTGAGCGGCCACCAGAAAGCACCTGCTACCGGGAGGCTGCTGCCAGAGATGCTGGACACTGCTGGGATCACCACTGCTGTCTCACCAAAGAAGCCCTCCACAAGCCTTCTCACCAGAAAAGAAGCCACATACCTGGGGAGCTGGATGTCATGACTCTTTATCACACTGAAACCTCATGGAAAGGTAACAAAACCACACACCCTATCCCTTAAATTCCTTGCCCCACAGTGATTCTGGTCCCTATACTTGCACACATATTACAACCTCTAAAAGAAGATTTTTCATTGGGCTTGACCTCTTCCTTGCACCCCTCCCTTGGAGTGTAAATTTAATAACGGCATATTACTTTAGAATTATTTCCCTAGTATATCCCTTAGTCTACCTCTCCTGAACCCTTGTCTTTTAGTTTGTCTTTTTTCTTAAACTGGTTAATTTGTAAGTTAAATATTGGTGTCAGTAACAATTTGTGAGTGTGGTGAGGGTGGCATTTTGGTTTCTGCTCTAAGATACGGTCCCAAAAGTGTTCCCATTCAAGTTGGTAAGACTTCTATTACTGTAGCCTTACTAGTGGGTATAAAAAACAACTATTCTTCACCTGCGAGAAAAAGATCTCAAGAGTATTTATGATAAATATAAGTAAAATCCGAGACATTACTTAAAAAATAAGTATCTCATAATATATCCACAAGAGCATCCCAGTCAGGTAGAAACGTATTGCAAGGGTAGATTTCAAGCAATCTTGTATGTGTACTTGTAGGTGTCTAAGAAAAGTAAACAATTTGCTGCAGTGGGATTAGTGATATAGTAACAGCTAACTTTTAAGCAGGTGTAAGAGATTTTTCTGAGTCAAAGTCAATAACTTCTATAAACAATGTGCTACCTCACATCTATCCAGAATATTTACCACTCAGAATCATTAGATCTACTTTTCAAATGTTGTACTATTCACCTTTCACCTCTACACTCAATGCAGCGCAGTTGAGGCTTGTCCAGTTCTTTCCTGATCATGATCGTATACCTGTGCACCACTCCCTGATCCACAGGATACTTGTTCTGTTTGAGCTCTTCACCTAGCCTGTGCACCTCATGTGAACAGGTCTGGATTTCCAAAGATGTAGTATCCTGTCCTGATTTCATCAAAATTTTAAGAATGAGGAATAAAAAAAATTAAAAGAAAAAAAAAAAAAAAAGAAAAAAGAAAGGAGTAAACCAGCAGAAGGTGGCTTAATGAGGTTTAAGAATAAGAAGGTAATAGGCACTGCTCACTGCTGGCAGCTTCTGATGTATAATGCAGTAGAGAAGCTGAAAGAGTTCTCTAGCATTTAAAAAGGTAGGACCTTTTGTATCAGGAAATTTTATTAGTAAAAATTTAGATAAATGTTAGGGTTTGCACCCTGGGCTTAATTTCTCTTGTGAACTTTACTATGAAACCAGCCCTTCCTGTTAAAAATTATTTTTAAGTTTTAGTTTCATAAACTTGGGAAATCGTTAAAGAGCTTTGCCCCAGATCTGGAATTAATTTAGAACACTACTTTAGAACATCACCTCACAAGAAGCTTTTTATTATGTTTAAATTTAGTCTTCATGATATGGAAACTTGGTGTAGATTTTCCTACAGTAAAATAGAAATCTTTGCATCTTAGTGGATCATTATGTTTTAATTTAACTTAGGCTAATTTCTGACAGTTCCCTGAAACAGAACTTGGATATCGCTAGTTACCTCAGAAGAATTACCTCACTGAAACAGGTTGCCCAGAGAGCTGGTGGGGGCCCCATCTCTGGAGACATTCAAGGCCAGGCTTCATGAGACTCAGAGCAATCTGTTCTAGTTGGAGATGTCCCTGCTTATTGTAGGGAGGGCGGACTAGATGACCTTTAGAGGTCCATTCCAACCCAAGACTTTCTGTGATTCTGTAATTCTATAAATAAGATAATATACATTGTAGGTAAATCTAAGAGCAAAACTTTCAAAACAGTAGTTTAATTTTAAGTTACTTTAGATTCTTCACATATACAGAATTGAAAGGAGTCCTATTGCGTCACAAGTTCTGCAGCACCTGTGTTAAAGCAGAAACACAGTATGTCCCTTTGAATTTTAGCCAGCCACAAAATGCTGTTGACCACAAGAAACTGAACTTCAAGGGTCTGATTATGTCATGCTTGCCTTCTGCACTGTTTCAGAAGTGGCCAGAGAATTTTCAAGTATTTGTTAGAGAAATTTCTTCTCAAAATCTTTTCTTAAATACTCATTCACCTGTGTTCCACCGTTCTTTTTTTGTGTGTTCTCTCACAGTTCACATGCAAAACTTAAGTTCAAGCTTGAAGTTTAAAATTTTCAAGGTTGCATCTATTTCCATTAAGAATGCTTATTCAATTATATTAGTAGGTAGGTTTAAATGAAAATTAGAAATTTTTCAAGGTAAGTTTTATACCTGAGGAGAAACTCTGGTTCTGTATTTTATACCCTGTCAATAAACATTCTGTTCCTTTTAAGCTGCCTAATTTCAGCCTGACCAAATTTATCTCATATTTCAAATGTGATTTGAAGAAATTTCCACTCCTTTGTGTAAAGATCTGACAGTATTTTCTGATGGTTCAGTATCCCACAGCCAGTAATCTGCGCAAATTCTATAGATTATTTCCAGACATTACGTTCATTTTATAGTCTAAGTAATTTAAATTATGCTTTATAAATTCTTCTAAATTGTGTTCTGTTCCTTTGTACTGTCAACCACTTAATCTGCTCTTAGGGGCAGCTGGATTATAGTAATCACTGTGAATGTATACACACCAGTAGTTCCTTTATGATATTCAGAGACTTTCAGGGTGCTTAAGTAATTAAGGAGCTGCTTGTAAAAAAAATGCTGTGTCTATGCTGCTTAAGAAGCTTAGTGGCATCATTCTATGACATTGACTCAGTAGTTTGATTCCCAGTAAGAAATCCCCAGTAACTTGCCTATACCATTTCCCAAAAAGCATGTTTTCTTTTCTGTTCTCCCATTAAAGTACTGTAACAACTAATAGTCTTTATTAGAAGAATTAATGAGATCACAGCTTGAGACTATGTGGCTACAAGATGTAGTATGTATCAATCAATTAATAAAATTTTTCAAGTTCAACTTTCTTTTTGAGATTTGAGGTCAGTAACAATGGCAAGAAGAGAGGCAGAAACAGGGTAAAAGGGCATCAACTTTCATGCCTTTTTGGCCTCATCAATTTATTTCAGAAGGAATTTTGCTGTAGGGATAAGCAATTACAGGTTAAGTCAGTAATGGATTTTTCTACATCCAGAAAAATAATTCAAGGGAGAAAAGCTTGATACATGCAGAAGGAAATCTCTTCTGGCTGAATGTCTTAAATACTCTAAAAGGCGAGATTCTAAAATTCAAGCAAATAGTTTTTATTGCATGTCTCATATGTAGCTCAGGGAAATTGTAGCTCTTTGTGAAAAGCACTAGCCAGAAAAGGCTACACAATTTTTTAGCTCTATAAATAATTTCTAGGTATGACTCAGAATTAACACTTGATAATGTACTCCACTGCCTGAACATTGAATGTAGGACTCAGTCACTGGGACAAAGGTTGTTCTGGGTTAAAATGTGTACATCCAACCAAATTCATAGAGCCTTCTACACTAACATAAATTAGGAATAACTGCCCCTAGATAAGAGGGCAATGGCACATAAAGATTCATAACTAGGAAAATAATTTGACCCACTGAGAATGTGACATTTTCAACATAGTAAAGAACAGTGAAATTATGGACTATTCCTTTGATTTAAAAGATTCTCTGACATTTAATGTGTCATAGGAGCACCATGACTTTGTCCTGATCAAAAGCAAGTGAGCATAATGAGCCACAGCCAACAGGACATTGCAAACAGGAACTGAGCATGCATGGTACAGATCATGGATTAAAAGGTCCCAGGAGAACACCTCCTGAAACTGCTAGAAACTCATAGTGTGATATCATCATGCACTGATCAGGTTAGTGACTTGAGACATCTGGCTATAAACCCCACAAGTTACAGATATCAGTAAGTATTAACACCTAGAAGGAGAGCCAAAGTTCAACCATTAACACATTGATGCCAAGCCTCTCTAGAGCCCACGATGGAGAAGCTGGATAAAGTGTCAAGATTACTCCAAGCTCAACTGTGCCAACTCACTTGTAGTCAAACAGTAAATTTACATATGTGTATGTGCATGTGTCTGTGTACAGGGTTCCATCAGAGAGCCTGTCCCTCACTTGGTTCCCTTTGATAAAGTGAGGTTAGCACAGCCAGATTGTCTGGTCAGATTTTTCCTCCCATTGCTTCTGGTGTTAAAAATGTGGATGATAAAGGAAAAGAGAGAGACTAAGGGGTAACCCTGTCCTAGCTGGTTCCATACAGCTCAGATTAGTCATGTAGATACATGTATTAATATGCAAATCTTGAAACTTGATTTTGTTATCTTCATTGTCATGTAATTGTCTGTTTCATCTTTGATTAATTTGCAAAATAAATCACTACTTAACATAAAAAAAAGACTTATCATTTGACAAAAGGATAGTTTTTTTCAGAAAGGCAGTCACAAAGCTCCTGAAAAAATATTAATATATTAGTATCTTGCTATGGGAATTTTTAATCTCTTAAAAAAATTCAGCCCTAGTTTTGGAAATAATTATTATATAAAAGCTAGTTTCATATATCTGGATCACTCTCAGGAATAAAATAAAAGATAATGGTTGGAAAAAATAACAGGGATTCAAAAATACCAGTTCAGAAGAAATGGAAAAGGTGAAGCTTTTATAATTTAAAAGGGAATTTTTTTTTACTTTTTCTTTCTTTGTTTATGTGTGGTTGAGAAATCTAGCAATAGTATGGAATAACAGTATTTATATTTTCTTTATATTAGTGGAAGAAAGAAAGGAAAGATTTCTAGATTTTGCAAGTTAGTTATATTTCACTTTTTTCTCACATTTGTTGTAAAATAAACTGTTGTTAATAAATATCTCTATTTTTGCCCAGCATAGCATAGATACAATTAAAATTTTAGTGAGAATCCTCACCCCCAAAATGTAGAGGACTCTACTCTGCAAAGTCATATTTCCTCAAAACCTCACTGGTCTACAATCCTTCTTCTTGTACCTTAGCTCCTTTAAACATTCACTGATGGCCCTGCAGGCAGTCTGTTTTGTCCATGCAGCTGACCAAATTATTAGATCTTGTCCCTATTTACAGTGCAAATTGCCAGATTAGCCACATTAATTTATGTAAGAAGGTACTTTTAATAATCCACCTTGAGCCAATCTAACTTAATCAGACAATCTACAATGTGCTTTTACACTGTATCTTCACCATCATTTCACATAGATTTACACTTAGTTGGATCATTCCTTGGCTTGATAAATCTGTTGTGGGTTTTTGGTTTGCTTTTTTCATGGACACACAAGTCCATGAATTAATCATCACCAGGCACAATATTCTGCATTTAGCAGGTGATGCTTACAAATGTGCATTAATCTTTAGTAGCCTTTCCAGATAAGCTTTTTAGTCACTGTGTGCGCAGACAAAGCTTCTTAGAATTAGTGAAGCTGTTGTGTTATGAATATTTCCTTCCATAAAAGAGAAATCCTAATAACTTGAAAATATATGTTAATTATCTTTAATGACCATTTCATTTTTTCTGACTGTTTCTGTCTTGGAAATGTGACTTATACACTCAGGTGTCGGTGTCTCTCTCCTACAATAAGGATTTAATCCTATTTAGCAAATTCAAGCAAATCTGAAAGAAATTTCTCTTATTTATATTAGAAACAACTTACATTAATGACAATTTGGGAAATATTGGGGCAGATACGTCTTCAAGAGAAAGTGAGAGTGTCCTGACCAAGAGACAGTTTTCTTGTGGCAGCAGTGAACTGGCCAGCCAGTAGCCACTTCCTGATCTACTATCCACACCAAGTGCTGACCCTGGCTAATAAAAGAGGGTGAAAAGACACCTCGTTTATCCTGTCTGGAGGGATTAGAGGGAAAAAGGTGCAAACCCATTGAAAAGCAGTATTGCTTACTGCTAAAGCTTACAGAAACTTTGGAATTTAAAGATTTTGTCTTCTGTGCACATTAAGTACTTGGTTCCAGTCATCCTTACATGACTGGTTTATTCCACATAGTTGTTCCTGCATGGTTGAAGAGAAATTATAATTGAGATATCCCAGTTCTTAGAAATCTAAAACACTGACTGATGTGCCTTACTTATTGTGCAGACAGACTCAGAAGTAATAAAGACAGCATAGACTCTCGTGATAAGAAGGTGAACCTCAAGCATTAGTACCTCCCCATTGCTATCTTCCCATATATCCCTGAAAGAGAAAGGACAGAATCCATCTTAGTAAGGTGAAAGAACATCAGTTGTTTGAAATGAGAATACAGATATAAATCTTTACAGGTAACTCTATTTCAAAAGTTAGCTGGGGACAAACTGTACTTTCAATAGTAAGTCTGTATGTTAAATTTCATGCTCATTCTTTATAAACAAACTGCTATTAATAAAACACATACTTACATTCCAAAGTATGAAATATGGATCCAAATCAGCTTCATGGTTTAAAAGTCATTTGTATAATTCATGAGCCAGTGACAAACCTAATGAATTAGTCACGTAACTGGCACATTAGAGACAGAACTTGAAATTTGGATGTATGTTTTATTTAAAACTTGATGTGCTATATAAATAAATCATGAAAATGTACTCCTGACTCAAACAGTAAATAATAATGTAAAGAACAGCAGCCTCTAGAAAAAAAAATGGAAGAGGAAAGGTGATTGAATGACCTGTGTTAATTAACTTGCACAGGCAACTGAGAGCCATCAGTAGCATTTTCAGGACATTGTTGCTTTTTGCCTGTTTAGAGAAGTGGCAAATCAATTCAGGGTTGATTTTTAATGAAAGGTTGGTTTAAGGTGAATTTAAGCTAAGAGCAAATCTCCACTCTATACAACAAATAAGACAGGAACCTATATTTTTTAATTGTGTAAGTCCTCATAGGAGAATTTCAAACCTCTTCCATCACAACTGCTCTGTGCTTATTCATTTGGCTTTTAGACATCAAAATGGACAAAGCTGTGACACAAGAATTAACCCCTCATGGTAAGCCTGCTCAGTAACAAATTAAAATGTACTACGTGGAATGCAAGAAGTTTTGAAAAGAGCTGCAAGACTGGAGAAGTTTTCAAGTGGAATGCAAAAAGGAGTGATGAATGATATACAACGGTAGTTGTATTGATTTTGTCATTCAAGGATTTATTTTCACTTCTTATGCTTTTGGCCATATATAAGCCTCTAATATGTTCCAAGTTAAAAAAATAATGAAGTCACATACATACAGAGTCACCAAGGTACAAATACAAAAGAAAAAAAGTCCTTGTGAATTAAGTTTTTGTTTTTCTCAACATCAGTGAATCTTTCATAGCTTGAACATACTTTGGTAGCACCAAGATTAATGATACTATTTATCTTCTATAATTAACGCTAAACTTGCTCACTGCAAGTTAAAAAATGTGATACGCCTTTGGTGAAAAGAAAAACTTATGCTCACTGGCAATAACCAACAGCTAAAAAGAGATAGACAGACAGACAGACAGACAGACAGATAGATAGATAGGTATGGCATATATATGTCTATTCTGCACCCACTCCTAAAGGAATCAAAGTCCCATTCAGATCTCTTGAGAACTAAGGGGGTCTTTGTACATGAAGGCTCCTTGGGAGTAGGTTAATGAGCTCAGAAAGAATTTCATCAAAAAAAAAGTTTGTGGGAGATGTAGGACATGCTAATTGGTCATTGGTAAAAACTTTGAAACTTTTGAAACTTTGCTTCAAAAAAAGAAACACCAATTCTACTTTCAAGTTATTAAACACCTGATATAACCCTGCATGAATTTAATCTATTAGTCTGGATATCCTGGCTTCACATATGTGGTGCCTCCACAAATTGTCCACACTTTTAATCTTCAAATTTTCCTCTTTTACTTCTCTAATCATGGTATAGTTTGTTTTCATCACAATGCAGAAACTCTGGCTCTTAGCTCCTCTTCAGCCCATGAAACAAGTCCATTAACAGTCCAGAGGTCCATTTTTATCCTTATCTTTTTATGTTCTTTAGAGTACCCTCCTGACTTACAGCACATGCTGGAGGTGAACTTTCTTTTTGCTTCTCACGAGCCTGTGAAGATCACATGTAAGAGAATTTTACATGCACTCAGGTTGAAGATGGAGGAAAGAAGAGGGAACAAGATCAGGAAGATGCAAAGGCATGACGTATTAGCTACTTGACACCTGTAAGCCACATGCAACACTGCTCTCACTTCACCAGGGTTCTTAACCTTTTGCTGAAAGATGAAGTTAAAAGGAAAAATAATGTCCTTACATTCCAGAGAACAATTATCTTGTTACATAGATTAATAATGCTTGGTATTTCTCAGTGATTGTGAGAAAGAGCAAAAGGAAAGGGCAAATAATGTGAAGAGAAGGGAGTAATTTAGTTTTCAAGATGTCTGCCTTTTCCCTGGAGACACATGGAGAAGTCTGAAAATAACAGACAGAGAAATCTTTAAAACCAGAAGGTCTGAGTATGTATACGTAAGGGACTTACTGCTAACATCACATAGAAAGGACCACCAATGCTTTCCCTTTAAGATATTTAGTATCTGCAAACTGTAGATAAGGTCTCTGTTAAAAAAAATTCTGTGAGGGTAAAATGGAATAATGAGTCAAACTTTCTAGATTCATAGGTCTGTTTCCATGGAGCCCAGATGCTGGAAGAGATGTGGCTATGAAACTTTCACTGCAAATAGTAAGAATAGTAGTTAGATTTTTGTCGCTATTGTACAGTCATTACAACAGCACTACTACTTATAGAAAAGAACCTCCAACATAGCAAATTAGTTTAAAAGGTTCTGCACCTCAATAAAGGTACTTTGCTAGCAATGCACAGGTAACTAAACCACAAAAGTAAGTGGGAAAACAAAAAAAACAAAACAAAAAAAAAAAAGAGGAAAGAAAAAAGAGTACCATAGTACTTGTATAGCTGTAATAAATTGAGCTCAAGGAACAATGTGAATTTATCCAATTTTCAGAAATGTCTTTTGTGACACTTGAATTGTATCTAAAATCATGTCTAAGGATGCAAATTCTGAAGGGAAGTTATATAATTAGGCTGAAACAAAGACTACAAGTAAAAATAGAAAGAAAATCATTAGAGTTTAAATTGAGTAAGACGCATTGGGCTTGGATCATCTTAGGCACAGGCCTGTTTCAGTTAACAAGTCAGGCCCTCAAACATTCTGGACAATCATCAAGCCACATCCATGTCTTCCTATATCTTGACAAAAGCTTCATGAGCTATATATGATAATTAATATCTGGTTCTATATTATATATTATCCATTTGGTAAATCATTACTCATCCTTTTGAAAGAACACATTCATATGTCTGTCTGCTTTACCGGTAGTTTGTCCACTTGCCTTTCTAAACTCTTACACTTCTGAGTCTCCAAGCAATTAGGCCTATAAGGCTAGGGAGGTAAGTGACAAAATAATGTCTTTACTTCTATAGTCCCCAGGGTAAGAAGGACATGGACTTGCTGGAGTGGGTCCAGAGGAGGGTCACAAAAGTTATTAGAGGTCTGGAGCACCTCTCCTATGAAGACAGGCAGAGAAAAGAAAGGGAGGAAAAGTTGGGGTTGTTAAGCCCAGAGAAAAGAAGAGAAGGCTCCAGGGAGACCTTACAGCAGCCTTCCAGTACCTGAAGATGACCTACAGGAAAGCTAGGGCAGGACTGTTTACAAGGGTGTGTAGTTATAGGACAAGGGATAATGGTTTCAAACTGAAACACAGTAGATTTAAATTATGTATTAGGAAGAACTTCTTTACAGTGAAGGTGGTGAGACACTGGAGTACATTACCCAGGGAGGTTTTGGATGCATTCTCCCTGGAAGTGTTTAAGGCTGGATAGGACTTTGAGCAACCTGCTCTAGTGGCAGAGGGATAGGAACTAGATTATCTTGAAGGTTCCTTCCAACCCAAACCATTCCGTGATCCTATGAATCTATGAAATAGAAGTCAATGGGCTCAAACTGACATGAAAGAAAATCCATTAAACATGTGTCAGGCATAACCAGCAGGTTTTCTTAGTAGATGAGAGGCTGCAGTGGTGATCTATGCAGAATTAGGTCTGGGACTGCCCTGAGATAGTCACAGTCAGTTACAGATGGCTCAGCTGTGGACAAAACCAATCCATCGCATGCTCAGTTTTACCCATTCGAGAAGCATATGCTACCTCTGAAAAAAAATAAGGAAGCACAGTAATTTCTAGAGAAGAGAAGATACAACAGACAACAGCAGGGCAGGAGAAACACCTAAGTGGGGACAAGGAGAAAATAAGAGAGATGGCAGGGTAGGAGGGACAACATATAAGAAAGATGCAGAAGAAAAGATGTCAAGGAGAAAACAGAAACACAGCGGTGTAAGAGTCTTCTGAACAAGGCTGGAGGAGGAGCTCAAGCAGTCAGGAGCAAAGAGATGCTCAAGAACGGAATAGAGGAGACACATGAGAAGGACCAGGACAAAAATACACTTAAGCGGGGATTAGAGCAAAGAGTTAGCTGAGCAGGGACATAGCAAAGAGACAGCCAAGTGGGTGTAGAGCAAAGAGATGCCTGAGCAGGGGGAAATTCAAAACTTATGGGCATTTTTTTGGTCCATGATAACATAAGAAAGAGCTTCTTGACTGAGGACAAACAGTGCAGATCTGCAGAACTCAGCTGGCCACAGTCCTGTGTAATCTGATCTAGGTGGACATACCTTATTCAGTGACTGGACTAGAGAACTTCAGTGGTGCCTTCCAGCTCCAGCTGTTCTGATTCTGAGATATTAGGAGTTTGTTATCAACTTAACCATGGGAAGGTCTTAATTCCAAAATGCCTTTAAAAAGCTCAGAATGCCTTTTAAAAACAATTCCAACATTTCCCAATAAAATTGCATATCCATGGTAACTTGGAAATACATGGACATAAGAATGAACATAAGGCAGTTCACAATCTGCAGGCTTTCCTATTTGTACTTCTTATATTGCAGAAAGAGCATTGTTTAGAGATCTGAAGATCTCAATCAGGTAAAGCAGAAATGTGGGAAGGACTATTCAATATGTTGGGAAGGGAAAGACTAGAAAAGTGTCACAGCACTATTACCTGGAGAGGATTGTAATGCCACATATTATTTACTTCAGCTTATCAAGCCCTACTGGATTTGGATCAAGTTCCTGTGTGAGAAAGAAAAGGGAGAAATGAAAACAGTTTTTTTCTAGCCAATGTAGCCATCTCTAGTGTCATAGAGAATGCCATGAGCAGAGAAGTTCTGTTAGCCTTTGAAGAAGAAGACAACAGTTACATGCAGGAAGGCTAAGGCAATGAAAGTTACCAGATTAAAAACAACTTTGCAAATGAACAAGCTCCTTGAGAAGAATTGCACTGGTAGAGATGCTGAGGTCTGGGCCTGACTAAAAGACAGCTCTATTGCTGAAACTAAATATGTCAGCTGTAATTTACCAACCTATTGCTCTTTTTTTAAGGGGCCTAGTGTCCTATTTCTTTCCTAGTCCCATTCTAGGACCCCACATAGTTCTTAAATTATCTTGGCAATTTTCTTTATAAGCATAAAGAAATGTTTGCCCAGATTGAGTCTGACTTGCTATCTGTTTCTTTTTGTATCATGGCTTGACAATACCATGCAAACAATTGCAGCAAAAACCAATGTTTGATCCATATTTGGTCTTGGATACCCTGCCCCAGTCAGTCTAACAAATAACTCCCTCCCTCTTCTGCTGTCCAAATATTCATTGAAAACACACGGAAAGAAAATTCACTCATTTAAAAATCTGCTCTTTGGTTTTATTGAGCCAGGCTTCTGGTAAAGAATTTCCAATCATCTCAGAGAGAAAAATTAAGAGCAGTGAGATTAATCGCTAGAAAAATAAAATACTATACCAGTATTTCACTGCTTCTTTCCTAAATTTCAATTGATTGCAGCATAAGCCTAGATAATTTTTATCTTCCAATTATTTTAACATAAAATGTAAGCAATTCTAGGAACACTCTCACACAATCCTCTAAATACTGGCCAAATCAAACATACATAAAACATATGAAGAATGGTACATGGATTTAGGATTCCAGTGACTGTTTCATTAGCTACTTACTACTATCCAGAAAATATTTGTAATTTCATTATAGCTTTTACTATATACTGGTCAAGCAGTTCTATTCAATTTCTCCTGATGTTTAACAGTCCTAAATTATTCTATAGCTCTTGTTTGTTTGTTTCCTTAACAAGTAATTTATTATACCATACAAGTCGCTTGTCACTATCTTAATTTATTTGTTTTACCTTTTAGTTTTCAATAATCAGCTTAGACTAGTATACAGTTCATATTATCAAACTCAGGAAGCATTTCTGAAGTATTTAAGCACAGTACTGCTGAAAAAACAAGACACAGTTTAAAATTACTGCAAAGGTTAATCTCTCTATAAGCCTTCAAATCAATGGTATCGATTTCAATTAAGGCTTTATTTATCCCTGTTATTTCATTTAGTAAAGATTTATCAATAATCTAGCAGCAAGACATAAGCATAAAGAGATAATAAAATCAAGTAATAATGTTTGTCTTTCTAGCATAATGTCTTCCTCAACACTCAGAAGAGGACCTTTTCAGTTGTGTTCAGTCCTGGGACCCTCACTACAAGAAGGACATTGAATTGTTGGAGCACGTCCAGAGAAGAGCATGCAAGCTGTTGAAGAGTCTAGAGAACAAGTTCTGTGAGGAAAGGCTGAGGAAACTGTGTTGTTTAGTTTGGAGAAGAGGAGGCTGAAGGGAGATCTAATTGCTCTCTACAGATACCCGAAAGGAGGTTGTAGCAAGGTGGCTATGGGCCTTTCCTCCCCCCCCTTTTTTTCTTTCCCCTATGTGTGTGGTTGGACTAGGTGTTCTTAGAGGTCTTTTCCAACTGTGATGAATCTGATTCTGATTCTATGAAGTAGTGGAATTTTTCAGCAGAAAAATCATATTTGTTTTAGACATCTTAAATAGTCACTTAGTCATATACTTTTTAATGCTCTAAATACTATTACGTTTATTAAGGATATAATTTCAGTAATAATTAGTAATCACTATAAGAAAATGGCTTGTCTGCACAAATAAGCTGTTCTATTTAATTGAAGAGCAGTCATGTTCTATTACACTGTTAGAATTACAGAATGGGTTGGGTTGGAAGAGACCCTCAAGTATCATCTAGTCCAAGCTCCCTGATATGGGCAGGGAGACCTCCCACTAGACCAGGTTGCTCAAAGCCCCATCCAACTTGGCCTTGAACACCTCCAGTGGAGGATCATCCACGACAGTTATGTACAATTTGTTCCAGTCTCTCATCACCCTCAAAACAAAAAATGTCTTCCTTATATACAATTTAAATCTACCTTCTTTCAGCTGAAAGCCATTGTCCCTTGTTTTTTTCCCTACAGGTTTTGGTAGAAAACCTCCCTCTGTGTTTATTGTAAGACCCCTTTTTATTTTGAAAAGCCACAATAAGTTCTCCCCAGATACTTCTGTTCTCCAAGCTGAGTAACTCATCATCACTTAGCCTGCCTTCGTAGGAGTGTTCTGACCTCTGATTAATTTTGTTTCCCTTCTCTGGACATATTCTAAGAGGTTTGTGTCCTTCTTGCATTAGAGACCTCAGAACTGGATGCAGCACTGCTGCTGGCAGCTCACATTAGTAGAGTAGAGTGGGAGAATCTTCTCCCTTGACCTCCTCATCCCACTTCTTTTTATGCAGCTCAAGATACAACAAGCTTTCTGTGTTGCAAGCACACTTTGCCAGCTCATACCCAATTTTTCATGCACCAGTATTCCCAAGACGACCTCTGCAGGGCTGCTGTCAACCAAGCCAGTACTGACTCTCTAGTGATATTGGGAAATGCCCAATAGTTTGCCCAACACATTTATGGATGACCTAGCACTTGAAGTGTTCAAAGTCAGGTTGGATGGAGCTTTGAGTATCTAACCTAGTGGAAAATGTCACTGCCCATGGCAGAGGGGTTTGAACTAGACAACCTTTGAAGATCCCTTCCAACCCAAACCTTTCTATGATTCTATTATTTTCTTGACCTACATGCAGAACATTGCACTTGGCCTAGTTGAACTCCATGACATTCATATGGGCCCCGTCGCGATCTGTGACCTATTCTATCTCCTTTTTGGAGTGAATTTAACTTATTGGGATCTGCCGAGAGGTCCGCACGCAGCGCTCACCTCTCACAGATGAGCAGTGAACTTCGGCACTTACTTTTCGGGTGAGATACTTGTTCAATGCTCACTAGAGTTTCCAGTAACAGCAGCCAATCCCCAATTAGAATTTACGAATACACGGTTTATTGAGGGGAAAAAATAAAACAATTTGAGGCAGGAGACTCAAAGAGAGTAATTAAAAGAAAATATCTTTAAAACACCAAATACCAAGAACTTACATAGGCTCTAATACTTATATATATAGGTAAACCTTATTTACACACCCAGATTAATTATTATTATCACACAGAGGGGAAGAGCAAAGAGGGATATGCCTGATGCTTGTCCCGTATAGGGTCACGGTTTGTGTGCAGGTGAGTGAGATAGGAACATCTCAGGGAGAGAATTATACCCAGAATACAATCCCTTACTTTGTTCCTGAGATGGTCTAGGTACTTTTATAGTAGCTGCGGATGGCTTCCTCTGCAACCCAGTCTTAGAACCACGGGTGGCAGGAGGAAGTCTCACCGCACGTGCTCAGCAGCAGGCAGGTCTGCAGGCAGGCTGGCAGGACTGCAGGCAGGCTGGCAGGAACCACAGGCAGACTGGCAGGACCGCTGGCAAGCCGGGAGCCGGGACTGCAAAAGCTGCGGGCGAGGCGGGACGAGCCAGGAGCCAGGATTAGCAGGTAAACAGGACCTCTGGCTGGCAGGCACCCCCAAGGCACAGGTCACCCCCCAAGAGAAGCAGCAGCACCTCCAGCATCCATCCAAAAGGGCGCCCCCAAAGCAGCACGCACGCTGTCTCTTTTATGAGTCTCCTTTGCTCCCAATTGGCCAGTCCATTGTTTCTGGGGCTTCTCAGCCAATCAGGCAGGGACTTTTTCCCACCACTGCTGTTACCAGGCTGACTTGCAGTTTGCAACATTGTTGCAATTTTCCCACCACTGACCCTCTCCAGCTAGCAGCTAGCAGCTGGCTACCTCTACCTCATGGCGTTGGAGTTGTTGTTTTCTGGCAGATGAGGCAGGCAGGAGAGGGTTTAAAGTGCCACATGGAGCAGCCATCTTTAAGTCAATTATGACTGCTGACCTAAAGGGCATATTATATTTGTGTGAGGAAAGGTCTGGTCCTTCACAGGCCCGCTTCTCAATCTGGTGAAGGTCCCTCTCAAGCCTGTTAAGGTCCCAGGCTCATGTACTGTAGCATACTTACCTTCTTTTGATTTACAGATAGAAAACATATCAGATACAAGAAGCTCTCTGAAGTAGTTCATCAATTGTATCAGTTGCAAGGTCAGAACATAGATTTCGTTGTTTTACCTTTTGTGTAACACTTGCTTCACATGAATTCTTATTTGACCTGGAGCTTCGTTTTCAGAGAAGTATTTTGTCTTGGTTTAGAAATTTCTCATGCAGAATTTGTCCCAAATGATGCAAGTTGTTCTGTTGGTTAACAATGCTAATTAAAATGTTGTTTACTGATAGAGTAAATTTATGTAAATTTATTGAAATTCAATTTACCAGGTTGAGTAATTCTCAAATATAATATTTCTATTCATGTAAGTAGTTACAGAATTTGCTAACCTCCATGTCACTTTAAATGCTTCTTACACATTCAGTGATGCTATTAATATCTGTTTTCGATGACTGTAATTTTTCTTTTGAGTCTATATGAGTTTTCGTAACTAATTATGGCTGTCACACCTGTAACATCCAACCATTTCAAAATAGAGAGATAAGAGAACCAATGTTTTCCAAGAATGTTGGTTTTATAAGCAATGATTGCAGTAATTTTTGGTGCAAAGTGAGCGTTTGTGGTCAGCTTTTATTTACTTACTTCCTTATCATTAGGAATTACTGCTTTCCAAGCTGGAATCCCCCAGTGTAAAATAATGGCCTATGTTTTTCAGTCCTACATGTAGTTCTTTCATTTAGCTTAATTTGACATACCTGTATATTGACTTGACTTCTTAATTATCCTCTTTTTTTCCTGAAAAACCTCATTTATAAACATTATTACTGGTGATTTACTATTGTCTTGTATATCTGTGATAAAAATCTTATACATTGAAAGGCCAGAATGAAAGTGCAGGATTCCAGTGGAAACATGTCTGCCTGGCTGTGTCTGTCCATTTGACTTCACATGTAAATCTGTCTAATAACCTAACTGTGTCTGGAACGTCTTATTACATGACACTGATGGGTCATAACATGAATAAATACAGAAACACTAGGGGGGAAAAAAAAATCATTTTCTTAGTTGCTGACACAAAATATTGTTTAACTAGTTACTTAGATAACATAATTTACAGGCAATATCATTGATTTGAACTGTAGTAGTGCATTAGCAAAAATCTTACCATTTCTCACTACGCTAACAGAAATAATTTCCTCATATCAAACAATTGCAATCAATTGATTGCTGTACAAGTAAATAAATATAACCATCATTATGAAGCAGAATATTTCATGAGACTGTTTGTCTTGCATATTTTTTGCATCTACTGAATTTAAATTCTATAAAGAATTCTACTGATCTGAACATGTTTCATACTTGAAAAGTATGCCCAAAAGAGCTTTGAAAATGGGATTTTTATTTCTTTACTTTTCTAACATGATAGAGCCAATGTGACACTTGAGACAAAAACATATTAAGCTCTCTGTGTCCTATTTGTAGAGGCAGTTATTTTCATAATTTGAAGTGACCTTAAGTTGTATTTTGATATTGGGTACCTGCCATAAGCACTATCTGTTTCAGAAAAGTACTTTTCTCAGAGTCTTATGGTACTGAATAAGATATTAGCAATCTCTAGTAATCTCAGTACTGGAGGTATAAAAGAACTGAAACATGCCAATTCAATCAGTTTATGGTAGAGTACTGCACAGACATAAAACAGACTTCCTGAGCAGGAAATTTCTTTTTTCTATTCAGTCTGAGATCACCATGGATGAAACCCAAGTGGTTGACAGCATTTTATGTAGTTAACTGTCTGTTTTGTCAGGGCACAAGGTGATTTTTAAATCATTCTTAATATCTCAGGACATCTTAGTAATATAGGACTTACTAATAAACAGGCAGCATCTAAAATAAGCTTTGAAATGAGTAATGAAGACTTATTTTATTTTTGGAAATGAATACAATTTTCTATGATCTTTTTTGTGTTAAAAAACTCTACTTAATTATACAATCCAAAGCACCTCTATGTTCCTCTGGCTTTGTATTATGTAAATTACACAAATGTAAATCTTTAGTAATTTTATCATGACTAAGGTTTTATAAACCAAAAAGAACTTAAGAGATAATATATTTTGTAACCAGCAAGTAAGGAAAGATAAAAGGAGATATTTTGCTGCCCCTGGACAAAAAGGGAAAAGATGTAGTCTTTTGCCATTCTTAGCACAATGACCCCTTTTTCACTTGTACTTTGTAGCATGTTTTCAAGAGTAAAGAATTAAGACTGTGCTTTCAGGAGGAATACAGAACTCCAAGTACTCCAAATACCATTCTGACTGTGACCCACATCCAAATATTGCAAGTACTGTTCACTCTCCTGGACTATGACAGATTGTATACCAACACCACCTTGCCACCATTTGACTCAGGTTCGACAACAATGCTTTCTATCCCCTCCCCCTCCCACCCAGGTAGGGAAGGAGAGAGATGATAAGAGATTTTGCTGGATTGAAAACTAAACTACACAGCTTTAATGAAACAGTAATTATATAAGAAAATATATACAATTATATACAAATATGTTCAGATATCTGCAAAAGCCGCTTGCCTCCCCCACCCCCAGCAACTCCCACAGCATCTCCTGAGCTGTGAACAGTCCTGAAAAATTCCAGAGCTGCTGCTGGAGAGAGAGCAGAGTGATGAGGGTCAGGAGAGCTCGAGCCTGGGGGTTGACGGTGATGGATGGACGGAGTCCTCCCTGGACACCGGCCATGGATGGAAGAGAAGGGAAGAAGAAGCAGGAAGGAAGTTGTCTTCTGTGATCTCTGACCTTTCTCTGAGCTTAAGTAGATATGTGGAATGGAGTATCTCTGGCCAACTTTGCTGTCTGTCTAACCCAGCCTCCTACGGGGAGTCATAAGTCTCCCCGTAGTGTCTGAGCCAGCAGAGTAAAGGTGTGACCTTGAAGACCCAGCATTTAAAAAAACATCCCACTCTTATCAGTCTTAGTTGGGATACTCTGGTGCTAGTTGAAAGAAAGATTACTGGAAAAAAAAAAAAAAATCAGTAAAAGAAAAATATGCTTCATCCTGGCTCAAAACGGGACACACCTATTCAAGAATCCATATGCAGCAAGTACATATTTAAAAAATCTATGAAAGCCAGTGAGATTTGGAGATTTGTGTAAGTGGCTATTGAAATTTTGCAGCCTACTTACTAAGCAGTTGTGGTTAGTATTGTCAAATTGTTCAGGGTAATTACCATAAAATTTCAAACATTTAAAAACTTACTCTGAGGCTTAAGAGAAGCAAGGTATCAACTAATTGTAGTTAGTCTACAATTTGAAGGCCTTGGCAATATTTCTCATTTACATATCCAGTGGCTAAAATGCAGTTATAGATTAGTTAAAGGCTTATTTTTATACTACTGTAAAGTAGTGACTTTTTACTAATATTATTTATGGTCGTTTGGGGTTTTGATTGTGTGTTCTTTTTAGTAATCTGCGAATAATATGTTATTCACTGGTGTTATATGCACTTCAAAGATGTCTGCCCAGTATACACAGAATATCACTCCATATATATATATGGACTTTTAATTTGCCACTAGTTTCAGGTTATGGATTCTCTGTAAGGGAACCAAAGTATACATCAAAGAAATGTTCCCATTGTAAAACTATCAGCATTCTGACACCTGGTCTTTGTAGGTGTAACATCTGATCATCTGCTCTATTAAGAAATTCTAGACAGCTAATAAAGAGGTAAATGCAGAATATAACAGGTGAAGAAGAAAACTCTTTTAAAGCGAATGCTCTAGGTACAACTTTATTTCCTACCTCCAGAAAAGGTTTGTACCAGAGGGTAGACCCAACATTACAGCCACAAACAACATTCCTCAGGAGAGTAGTTTGTATAAAATGAAGGACACAGCTTCATTTCTTTTAAGACACTCCCTAGTAATGCCTGATAAAGGTCATCTGTGTCTGAACTGCTACCCCCACTTGTATATGAATGATGTGGAGATAAAGCAACAGACATTATTAGTCAAGCCTTCTTGTAGCATCCTAGACCTTCAAAGCAAAAGTAAGCAGAAGCCTTTAAAGCTAGAGACAGAATAGTAATATAAAATGTGTATAAAATCAAACAGTGTGACTTAACAAATTATATATAGCTTACAGATATATGGAATCTTTGTTTTGAGAGCTGTTCAGATTTTTTTTGTTTATTTACATTAGTAACTTATTTTCTCCATGATACTACAAGAGCAACAGCAGATGACCATCAGAAAGTAAAAAAGTCTAAACTAAATCTCTGAACTCCTAGCACCTATTTGCCAGTATTGATGCTGTATTATATCTTTTATAAAAAAATCATCAACAGAAAATTTTTTGGCATTTTTCTATATGTTATACACATCATAGTACGGTTTAATTTTGTGTCCCAACATGAAGGTGGCAGTTAACATATTGGTTATTTATTGCAAACATATTCTCTACATAATCTCTGGTATCTTCAAGGCACTAAATGTTAACTTGATTTCCAATTACCAATCTAACAGTAGACTATGAATATGTCATGTATTTTCTGCCCCAGTTGTTCCTTATCTTCATACATGCTCTTTTCCCCCAGTAATGTGGGGGAATCGTGTTTACGCAATTAACTACCTTCTCTGATTATTCTTTGGAACACAGATGTATACACACATAATGTGTATTTGAAAAAGAACAACAGCAACAAAAACCCCAGCAAACAAACAAACCAAAAGCCAAACCAAAACAAACATAAAGCCCACAAGGAAGAAAGCAAGCAAACAAACAAAAAATAAGAAAAAAAAAACAACACACACACAAAAAAAACAACAAAGAAACCAAGTTAGTGTGTGGTCTAGGATCTATATACCCAGAAGTCATAATTCAGCTAATTAAATTCTGGCTGACACCAAGACAACCATAAGTATCTTCAAGCCAAAAACATAGCAAAGAAATACTGTCTGCCTTTCCCAGATTCAGTAAGGAGAGGAAAGACTGCTCAATGCCTCCAAAACTTGAGAGGAAGAAAAAGAATACCAGCAAGTGAACTAGCTGGAAGATGTCCCATCAAAACTAGCTGGTTTGCAAAGACAGTACAAAGGAAAGTGGATGGCTGCTGATTTCAACATTTAGATGTTGAAAAAGGAAAAATATTGTTGCATTGCTTGGTAACATTTATGAATCCTAAAATGATTATGGCTGGGCTGGGCTGTGTTCAAAACTGACAGTATATGTATTTGCACTCCTCTGACTCCAAATCAAAGGTCAATGAGAAAGAGGAATTCAAGGTACCTGTGGATCCCAATATATCCCCCCCAAAAAAAAAAAAAAAATTAAACAGAATAATTAAATTCTACTAAATTAAATTAAATTGGATTAAATTTAATTAAATTAAAAAACCTGAAAACAAAAATCATACTGTCGTAAATAGGATGCTATATATCAGGGTTTTTCTTTTACAGTCACTAGTCTTTTGACAGTACCTCTGCTATTGAATTCTTTACTTCATACTTATTAATAGAGTTAAACTTTTTAAAAACCATCCTAACACTTCACCTATGAAAATCAAAGTTCTTTTTAGATGTCACAAGTTATGTACAGAGACATAGAAATATTTAAATTCACTAGTTGCTTTTGAAGATTTTAGAACTAAACTACTCATTTTAGCAACCTAGTGTTAGCTAGCTAAACGAGCCATTAACAGCCATACTTCAGGTTCTGTTTCCTGTCAAGGGAAAAGAGAGAGGTGTCTCTAGAGGGTATTTCAGAATATTGCAGATTAAAGTAGGTAGAATGCCAAGTTTATTATCAATAGTGCACAGCCTGCCAACTATCCAGACAGTAGCTGTAGTTAATTTTTGATGCGTACTATGCAAGAGTTAGAATATTAGAGAATACTGAAAGAACAAGTCTGAGTTTGTATGCTAGACTTATAAAGTGCAAGAGATGTAAATTTCACTGTAAGCTAAGAAATACCTATTATTGTAGTCATTTGGACCAAAAAGCTACATTCGACCTTAGATCACATTCTTCCAACTGACATTTAGAAGATGCCTTTCGCATCATCAGTTAAATTTCCAGCAAGAAAGTATGCAGTAAAGTCACAAGGTGGGAAATACCTGATTTGTGTTTTATGGATAGATGCTTTTTTCATCTTCAGTGGGATGAGTGGAAAGTTCAAGGAAAATCATAAATCTGGCTGTGCAGGTCACCATTTCTAAATCTTCAGTCCTCTCTATGACCACTCACAGCTTAAGTTTTTCCTTATAGCTTCTTTCCAGCCTACAGGTAGGATTCCTCAGCCTTTCTTCTAACCAAGAAGCAAAGAAAATATTAGCTTCCCATATCAAGATAGTCAATGTAAACAGTTGTCTTACAGAACTATATGTTCTTCTTCCTAGTTTCCTAAGGTACTTGCCCAGCAGTGCCTAGCTTAAACCATTGCAGAAACCTCTAATGGAAGAGGGACTGTGCAATAACCCCTGTATTCTCAAGAAGAGCTTCCTTCTCTGCTGTTCTGACAGAGGTTTGCCCTTCTGCAGGTGTAATAGCCAGAAGCAGAGGCCTGAAAGAGGTCATAACCTGATTTCAATCCTTCCCCTCACTTTAAGGCCATTTTGTCAGCACTTCTCTCTCCTTTGAACTATTTACAGTAGCTGTATGCCTTTAATCCTACAACTTTTTTCAGATATTGAAGAAAACATTTTCCTGTATGATAGTATATTTCTGTTACACTTGTTAATCAAAGTCCTTTATTCCTACATAAAGCAGTACAACCAAAAGGGTTTTTTCTTTTCATTGACTTTGCTTGTATTTTTTATCATGTGCTTTGTTGATATCATGTATTTTTAAACATTTCACATTCCATTACCTGTGCTGAATTTGCTAATGCATGAGAATTATAAACTGCTTACATACAACTTTTGTTTGTTTTGGGTTTTTTGTTTGCTTATTTATTTGTTTGTTTAATTCAATTTTATATCAGTGTTCCTGGCAGAAAATGAGTACATTAGTCTTTTTATCTGGTCTGATGTTTTTCCTTAAAAAAATGTCTATTAAGTAGTTTGGAAAGTGTTAATTTATGAATGTGCATTCACTACAATAAATCTCGACATAGAAAATGACAAATATGAACAGGTCAGTGGTATTCAATATGTAAAAAGCTAGCAGAGCTAATAATACTGGAGGTAAGAACTGATACAGAAAAGGGGTGGGGATTTGTCTTTCTGGCAAACACGAAGTATGTTCATATTTCCCTTGCAACAAATACCTGAGCCTTTTAGACCAGGATATTATTGGATCACAAGTGTATGCAAGAATTGTTGTAAAACATTTCAGTCATTCTCTTTTTGCAACCAAAATCTAAATAATAAGCTGGTAATGGTTAGTAATAATACAAGAATCATAAACTACTGTAAAATCAATTATGACTATCATAAAATATTTTTATCTATGAAGGTTAAGTGCAATGCCATGTAGATGTAGATTTCCCAGTGTCTGTGTTTACATCATGGGTGTCAGCATACTAATGCAACCTAATCCCAGAAGCAGAGGCTGGATGAGTGCATTGCAAAGTTACTGGGAAGTAGTCTTGCCATGATGGCAGAAATCTGGATCTGAGTTTAGTGTTCTCCATTATTTTCCATATTTGTGTGCATCTGCACACAAACTCAGATGTCCTGTAAATTGTGGATTTATCAGTTCAGGTTGGCATTAACTTAAACTTCCTGTTTCAGAGATTCTGACACTGTCCAGTAACCTGAAAAGGAAAAGTACTGGAATAATGACAAAGTCAAAAGGCTTGCTGATAATTCTTTATAACCTGAGTTGTGTCGTATGAATAGTTTTGCACATGCAAATATGTAAAATATTATGCTTAATCATGCTTCATTTGGAAAAACTCTTCAAAGTGGGCAAGTGGCTGCAAAGAATATCAAATAAATGCTGCCTTGAGCATATATAAAATGCCCTGCTATTTGAAATGTCTCTTTGGGACTGTATAATTTCTTCCAAATATAATGCAATTTAAGCAAGTGGTTCCCAGATAAAAATCTCATGTAAAAAAAAAAAAAAAATATATATATATATATATATATAAAAACAAGGAGATTTTCTCAACATTGACAGTTTCTGCATCAGAAATTTTTATGCTTATGAAGACCAACCACTTGCTCTCAACTGAGTCTCCTATGTCTTGAATTCCTCAAGTCATATGCCTCAGAGAGTGGGATCTTCACAGGAACAGTAATAAAAATGGTACTGAATATCAAGATAAGAGTCTCTAGCTGAATGCAAAATTAACTTGGTAAACCCAAGAAATTACCAGGCTTCTGTAGAACTTGACTTGTGGAAGAAGGTTCTGTGGAATCTATTATCAGTATGGAAAATTTATAGCTTTTTTCCTGTATGTTATACTTGTGTTGGTATCGCAAGAGTATATCTATTCTTTTTCCTTATACAAACAGACATATTGAATTAAGTGTTTAATAACTACCTAGAGAATTATCAAGAGATGCTTCCTAAATTTTCTGTAATTCATTGCTTAATTTTCTACTCTTGCACTTACTATGATTTGCTTTTTATTTTGGCAAATCCATGCACTCATGGCAGCCGTACCTTTCATATCCTGTCATTCATAATTTAAAGGGTATTATCTGTCATCTAAGCTATACTATAAAGGTTGAAGTTTAGATATTACAGTTCAGCATATGCATCTGGCCCTGACCTAAATCCAAGTTCAAATGGAAAAAATGAGGGAAAAATTTATTTGCAAACAAAACATGTTTTATTTGCTGAACTCTGGGGAGATTTCTGAAAACAAATACATATAATCACTGTCACCAGCAGTGGAGGAAGGGAAACAAGAGGAAAGAAAGGAGAAGTAATTTTTTATTATTTTTTTTTTAAACTTAAAGGATTGAAACATCAGGGATTGTAAAAACCTTTAAGTGCTGATGACTATAAAGTCCTTTCTTCCTTTCCATGCAAGCGTGTGTGTGTGACTATTCCAGTGTTTTATAACAGAAAGGCTTGGTCAAGGAGAAAATAAACCAAAAAAACTAGTTCAGATTTAATCTGAAATGGCTTAAGTAGCAGCACCGCTTCATGTATTTGTTTCATAACAGCAGAAAAGTGATGGAGTTTGCATGCTGCTGATTTTCTGGGTCAGCAAAGAACTGAAGAAGACTTAGAAGTTTATCAAGGCAGAACACATTCATGCAAGAGTACGGAGGATTCAGCTTGCTGCAAGCAGTCAGAAAAGCTGACAACATCATCTCAGTAACGATGAGATGCAGCTAGGGATATGAAAATATTTATTTAGTTGTGGTTTAAAAAAATGCCCAATAGAGCCAGAAATCTTATAAAACTATAGCAGGTGTTCTCAGTAGTTGTTTTATCCAGTCATTGATTGGTTATAATTTTCTGTACAACCTAGAGAGCCTCAAAAAGGAGCCTTTGTTTACTCTGAAATAAAACCAGACACTGCTTATGACAGTGAGAAAAAGAGGAGATTCTCATTTTACACAGAGCACATTTGCATATACTGTATACTCACATTTGGATTTCCCAATGTCTTCTTTTAGAAGGCTTTATTTATTTTCTTAGTTTGAACTATATACTTGGAATTTTTTTGCAGCAGTTGCTACTGTCCTTGGTTTTACATAGCAGTTTAAACAAAATGTTTCATCTATATCTGGTAAGGTAGTTAGAAGAAATATAGGTTTGCTCACATTCAAATCTCCTAATTCTCATTCCATTGAGAAAAGCTGCTGTCTTTGCACTGATTTGTTATTGCTTACTAGTTACTGTGGCCAGTAATAAAAAAATAATGGTAGCCTGTTATTGTTGATTTATCATTAGTTTATGTTTTGTTTGCTGGCTTCATGTGTCATCCAAACATAGGATCCAGACTTGCTGTAGTCATATCAGTTTCATATATTCACATAAATATAAAGAGTTCCAAAGATATTTTAAATACTTTCTTGTTTCATTCAAGAAGCCAGTCAAGAAGTACCTGACTTTTGTAAAAGATGAAAAATTATGTATGAAATACAGGCAAAATTAGTTTTTGTGAAGTGTAAGTTTAAACACATAATAGACCGTTTGGTTGGAGCAAAGATGGCATTGACAATGACTGTTTTCCACATGCTCTTACAGAGTTTTTTTCTGGCTCTGAGTTCCACAGATTGTCAACATCTATTTTTCTTGAGGTGCTTTGACTCTTTGACATATACTACCTCCACAATCCATATGACTGACATTTTCAAGTGGAATTAAGTGGACTGGGAGTACCACCTTATTGCAGACATTCTTAAAAGAGAAATTTGGCTAAATTACTGCCTTAGAGAATAAATACTCCTTAAACACTGAGCTATCAGCATCTTTTAATTTCTGTCACTTTTGGATGACTTGATTGACTTTTGCAAGGGTCAGTGTCTGTTTTTTTGAATATCTAAGTAGAGTAGAAGTAGAGGTGGTTTTGAATTATACATTTCAGCCTGGTTGGATTTAAAAAAAAAAAAAAAATTCGAATGCAATTTGAACACATTTTTCTGTCAGTATTGGCCTGCATAATGTGAGAAAAAGAGAGAATATTCTTTGCAGAGCCTGCATTATTGATATTTTCATTTAATGGAGTGCTAGATTAATTTTTACTTTTCAAAGCCACTGATGCATTTCTGTTTCTATGTGACTGAGTTAAAAAGTTTAACTGGATTGAAAGTGAGTGCAATAAAGTTTTTAGTTTGTCAACATCTTGACTGTTTATATTTAATTTCAGCCCATTCATTGATATGGGCATATTATCTGCATCAAATTTTATGACATCAAGATCTATTTCTTTTCATTGGTTCAGCAACTGATCACAAATTATTACTGAAGTCCAACCAGTGCACAAGATAAAACCATCTTCTAGTAGTATTAATATACATTGCATTAGCAGCTGTAATTTCAGTGAGAGGAATAAATTATACTTATTTTAACTTGTATATCAGATTATTTCCTGTGGGTTTTGGCATCACAGCCAGAATTTCTAGCATAGTATTTACATCAGCACAATAAAACAATACTTAAAAATCTCTAAGGTTATAATCAAATAAACCTTGCTAATTTACATAATTTCTAAAATCAGCTATTCATTTTTAAAGAGTGTTTGGGGATGCTGCAGAACAAAATTTCTAACAAATAACATTTGAAAGCTTTCAAGAAGAAAGAGTGGCATATCTGAGTCAAGTTTAGGACTCACTGAGGAGAGACGATGCAGGTTACAGATGGTCTTGGACATTGCTAAATGAACTTTTTCACTCTGCAAGTTGTTCTGTGGTTTCTAGTAATAACAACACAAATTTTTATGTAGTAGCCTAAAGAATATGTGGACTCCAGTTTGGGCACTAATGCCATACGTAAGTTCACTTGCAATCAGGAACAGCAAAACCCAACATGCTGAATAAGGAAGAACATATAAAAAGCAATGCAAGGTCATAGAATCATAGTTGAAAGGGACCTTAAAGATCACCAGGTTCCAACCTCCCAGTTATAAGCAGGGACACCTCCCACTAGACCAAGCTGCATAAAGCCTCATCCAACCTGGCCTTAAACATCTCCAGGGAAGGGGCTTCCACAACCTCCCTGGGCAACCTATTCCAGTGCCTTCCTACCCTCATGGTGAAGAATTTCTTCCTAAATCTGTCTGACCTAAATCTACCCTCTTTCAGTTTAAAACCATTACCCCTTGTCCTATCACTACCCTCTCTGGTGAAAAGCCCCTCCCCAGATTTCCTCTAGGCCCCTTCAGGTACTGGCAGGCTGCTATAAGCTGCCCAAAGCCTTCTTTTCTCCAGGTTGAATAGCCCAAACTCACTCAGCCTGTCTTCAAAGCAGAGGTACTCCAGACCTTTGATCATTTTTGTGGCTCTTCTCTGGACCGTCTCCAACAGCTCCATGTCTTTTCTGTGATGACAGCTCCAGAGCTGTACACAGTGCTCCAGCTCGGGTCTCACCAGAGCAGAATAGAGGGCCAGAATCACCTCCCTGGCCCTGCTGCCCACACTTCTTCTGATGCAGCCCAGGATGTGTTTGGCTCTCTGGGCTCCAGCACACACTGGAAGCTCATGTTGAGCTTTTCATCTACTACCACCCCCAGGTTCTTTTTCTCAGGACTCCTCTCTAGCCATTCTCCCCACAGCCTTTATTTGTGCCTGGGATTGCACCAACCCAGGTGCAGGGCCTTGCACTTGGCCTTGTTGAACTTCAATGCCAACCTCCGCAGCCTGTCCTGGTATGACCGGGAAATCCTACTGTCCACATCTCCAACAAAGATGTTAAACAGCACTGGTCCCGATACTGACCCCTGGGGGACACCACTCATTACCTGCCTCCATTTGGACATTGAACCATTGACCACAACTCTCTGGGTGTGGCCATCCTTATCTGCCCAGTGGTCCATCTGCCAAATCCATGTCTTGTCATTTTGGAGACCAGGGTGTCATGTGGGACAGTGTCAAATGCCTTGCACAAATCCAGGTAGATGATGTCAGTTGCTCTGCCATTATCCACCATCTCTGTAGCCTTGTCATAGAAGGCCACCAAACCGGTCAGGCATGGTTTGCCCTTAGTGAAGCCATGTTGGCTGATGCCTGTCACCTCCTTATTTTCCATGTGCCTTAGCAGATTTTCAAGTAGGATCGGTTAAGGCGCACGGAAAATAAGGAGGTGATAGGTGTTTGCATGCATATTTGAAAGCTAAACACATGAAACTGACTACAGTGGGGTGCTTTTGACTAGTTTGGAGTTAAAAAAATGTTTAGGTTTCTATTTGAGAAGGAGAAGAGGACAGTCCTTTCAGAAAAAAATGTGTTTATTAGAACATGGAAGCAATTTCCATTCTGATGGTCAGTGGCTATAAGATTTGCCTAACAGCTGTAGATTCAGCCACTCATTCTGTGTGGGAAGAAGTGAATTCCCATTTTCTTCTCTCAGTAGACAGACTGAACACAGTACAAACCATGCTACCCTGAGGCTTTGGAACTCATGTGTACTGGAAGTTCTGTGTTATTTTTTGTACATTTAATACTAGTTGAGCAAGAGAGAGAAAATAAAAGCTTAACTTAGTATTATAAATCCTAGTGGGCAAATAGCTGATCTTTAAGAATATTTTCCAAATATTTTAATAATGTAAAATAAATGCTTACATAATAATTAGGTTGGAGACTAAAGTATATATCTCTCTTGAGCAGGTCAATGTCCTAATATGTAAAGTTAAAAAAGATATTTTACTGCCTGTCATGAAATATTTAAATCTGGGCATTGCTTGGTCAACCCAGATGTAGGAGGTAAGCAATCACCTGAACACCTGTGCCTCACCAACTTATTTCTGAAACAATCCCAAATCAAACACTGAGTCTGTGCAAAGTAGGCTGAACCTCACCCAGAGAGGTGTGGCACCAGGTGCCATACAAGAGGCAGGCTCAAAATGTTCAGGACTCGTGCCTGACATCCCAGGATCACAACGTCATGCTGAGATCATTGCTGGATCCAAGGGTGGTGATACCTTTCCTATCCCCACTTTCTTAATCTCTCTTTCTCTCTCTGTCTCTCTTCTCTCTCTCTTCCCCTCTCTCTCTCTCTGTTTCTACCCTTATTCTTGGCACATAGGGTAACACAGTTTCTAATTTTCCTAATTATTTTTTTCCAGTGGTAACCTGTTGTTTTGAGAATACAATTTTGTTAAAATCTGTCAGTTGTAACCTGTTATTTTGAGAATACCATTTGTCTAAGTTCTCTTAGTTGCAATCTGTGGCCTTGAGAGTGATACTATGTACTTTTTGACAAACTTTATAATCTTGCTCAATTTTAAGTAAAGTTGAGCTTTGTATAAGCCTCCTGGGCAACTCTGTGGGACATGATATTTAATTTGGGCCCCCACCTCTGGGGAGCTGTGCCCACTTTGTGGGATGTGACAGAGATAAACTAAATGCTCTGTCATTTCCAGATAAGATTTTTCATGAGCTTTGCTGAGCTCCCCTGAGATGACATCTAAAGCCATCTGTCAAGGATCCTTGATTATTAAAGTGAGAAAGAACAAACTGGCTTGATACAGATAAGATAAGGGTGTCTCAGATACGAAACCTAAAATAGAAGAACAAAATTACATAAAGCAGAATTTTGCACAGAGGATTTTGTGGCTGATTTAATGGCATGCTAACACTTTTGCTATGTTTAACACTCTTGCGAGCTTACTCAGTTGCAGACACAGTGTCAATTCCATTCAAAGCAACCTTTATCGAAATGCACCAGTTTGTTTTTATTTTCAGTGTACAGTTATTATGCTGACATGCTACAATAAAATTTATTCAGTACGCTAATCTAAAAATGCCACGCTGCAGACATTTAAGTTTAGGCCTTTTGTTCGTATGATCTCAAGATACTAATCTGAATATGGTAGCTAAAGTAGGAATTGCGATATTATTTTCACAGCCTAAGTAATATAATCTGCAATTTTGCACAATGCCATCTTCCACTACTTAGAAAACTGGATCATAATATCTTCCCATTGAATGCAGTTTGTGCTGCATTGGAACAGGTAATACAGATTTACTTAATTTTACTAAAGAAAATGTGGACAGCTACTAGAAGGATTTCCAGCTTTTTTTGTTCATAATTACTTTTTTTAAAAAAATATTTGTATATAATTTGAGGCCAGAAAAATCTGCCAAAGCCAGTTTTGCCCTAATCTAACTGTTATTGCATTATCTCTTCACTTTGCATATCCTAAAAGAATCAGAAAGCAAAAAATAAACAGATGTGTCATAACAAAGAAAAAAATTAAAAGTCCTAATGAGGAAAAGCCACCTCCATAAACCTTTGAACTTCTGCCTCTTTCTCTGCAGCTCAACTAGTTTGATATATGTGTAGGTAGAAAACAAACATTGAATTTTCTCTAGGAAAGGTGAAGCAGCATTTTGGTAATTCCCATTGCTTAATAGTGTTAAATGAGTGAATTATTTATGTTTTCCAATTGCATTTTACAGTTCCCTGGATTTACCCAACATTAAATAAAAGCAGATGTAAGAAACTGTAGAAAGATTCAAGGTTTGCTCATTTCTGCAGACCAAATTTCCACATATCCCTATTTACCTCTTAGCATGTTACTCCAGTTTAAGGCCTTAGCATAAGGAGCTGCTTAGGAAGCCAAGATCAGACTCCAGTGCTGCCACAGCTGGGAACTGGATAAGGCTAAATGCTCTCTCATTCTTGCATCAAAAGTTTGTTTCTGCCAAGCACAGCAATGGAGACTTCTCTCTCTATGGGTGATGTAAACAAGCTTGTTAATTAGTCATTGGTATCTGTAAAATTGTTAAACAAACAATGTTAAACAAATACCCAATGGTAACAGTGCTCAGCTAAGGAATTGCAGGTGAGCCCCTGACTTGAGTAACTTGTTTGAAATTTAGAACATATTTTCCTCTGCTGAAGTCCTGTGGCAGAGTTTCTGTTCCCTGACTGTATAATCAGGTGATTAGTGGTGGAGAAGTCCTGACTGAAGCATTCTTCAGTGAACATTCAGATGTGCTAAAAGCTAGAAAACATTTGCATTTCACCTCAAACCCAAGGTCATCAGTCAGTCTTAGATAGCACAAATCACTTTATGGATGTAGCAAATTACTTGCCTTTAAAACATGCTGGAGAAAGAAGGAAATGAATCTTTGCCTAACTTTTTTTTTTCAAGCCACTTTAGAAATGCAGTAAGAAGCTGTCATTTGCTTGTTTGCACTGAGAGAGAATAACACTTCAGGCAATCTTTTGCCCCTTTTGAAAGTATGTTTCCAAGAAAAATTCAGATTTTGACCTATCGCTGAACAGTCTGTGTGAACTCCAGTAAGCTGACAAAGCTGAACTTTTACAAGTCAGGGACCTAGGTTCTTCCCCACACACTCTCATGTATTAATACAGACACATAAAACTATCCAAGTGTGAATTTATTATTAACTGTTGTGGTAAATATTTAGTAATGCTTTCAAGAAGGATGGTGTGTCATGCTCAACTGTGCTACAATTGAGTTTGGAAACCATTGAAAGCGCTTGCTTTCTGTTCAGACAGTGTAAAGAAATGCAGTGTTCAATAACCATCCAATGTCTCACTCCTGGTGGCATGATTTACTACTGTGTTCTTCAAACTGTGTGTTTCCAAATCTTCCACAGCGGACACACAATCCAGTTTCATAATTTTCTATTTGAGTGAATTGGTTTTGCTAAGCACAATAGGTTCAGAGATATCTGAACTCTAATCTGAAAATCACTGAGGTCAGTGGGAATCATTCCAGTGACTCCAGCAGGCTTTGTGTCAGATACTTGATGAAACCTTGATTTGAAGTACATTTTTCTGTATTCCTGATTTTCAAATTGATGTTTTTTAGGGAAGAGGGAAGTATCAATAGCTTGTCTTACGCTTTTGACTAGAGATTGTGCTAAAAATATTTTCCAACACAATAATTTTATAAAAATTCCATAAAGAGAAGACCTGTAATTATTTTATTTTGTGGCTAACCAGTTTTATAGACTCAAGCTAGACTAAAGTAAACCAAAAGATCCAGAAAAAAAAAAACAAAAAAAAAAACCAAAAACAAACCTCTCTCTGCAAACTATTCAAATTACGGGGAAAAAAATGCTACTCATGTCTTTATAACAGCTACCCAGGAACATGGTGAAAAGTTAGAAAAACATTGAAGTGATTATTTACCAACTGATTCTTATGAACAAACAGGTGAAAAGAAGAAAAAAACAAGTGCACAGACATTTTTACAACAGTGAGTTTCTGAAATTACTGCAGAGATAACAATACCTTAATTGTAAGTTTTGCATATATCTGACTAAATTCAGCTACCTTTCACCTGTGCTGGAGATCTTCCCATTCTATAAGCTATCTGGATTTTGATAAGTTGTCAGAAAGCCTAAGCACACAGTAATGCCATTTGATCTGCTATGTGAATTAATAGTGTCAACATCGATAAATACATCTTCCTCACATTGGCATTTTTAGAGATAGGACCTATAAATGAGAAAGAGTGTCACCGTTTGATTCAGGTCCGACAACAATGCTCTCGATCCCCTCCCCCTCCCAGCCAGGTAGGGAAGGAGAGAGAGAAAAAGAGAGAGAGACTTGGCTGGATTGAAAACTAAACTACACAACTTTAATTAAACACTAGTGATATAAGAAAATATATACAATTGTATACAGATATGTTCAGGTATGTGCAAGAGCTTCTCACCTCCCCCCACCCCCAGAAACTCCCACCACACTCCCCTGAGCTGGAAGCAGTCCCGAGAAATCCCAGAGCTGCTGCTGGAGAGAGCAGAGAGTGATGAGGGTCAGGAGAGCTCGAGCCTAAGGGTTGACGGTGATGGATGGACGGAGTCCTCCCTGGACACCAGCCGTGGACAGAAGAGAATGGAAGAAGCAGGAAGGAAGTTGTCTTCTGTGATCTCTGACCTTCCTCTGAGCTTACGTAGGTATGTGGAATGGAATATCTCTGGCCAATTTTGCTGTCTAATTCAGCCTCCTATGGGGGCATCACAGATCTCCCTGTAGTGTCTGAGCTGGCAGAGTAAAGGTGCAACCTTGAAGCCCCAGTAGTTAGAAAAACATTCCAGTGTCTTATCAGCCTGGCTAGAACAGCATGTTGCTAGTTAAAAGAAGCTTGCTGAAGAAAAAAAAATCAGTAAAAAGGAAAATTGGCTTCATCCTGGCTCAAACCAGGACAAAGAGGGAAATACTCCTATTCAATACTATCTTGGAATATGTAAAGCAGTGCATGAAGCAAAACACAGACACAGTTTCCCCACAGAAACTGCTGAAAAGATGAGGAGTGGTTCCAAATACATGATCAATTTAAAGACTTGCTTGTGTGGCAATCATGTGTATGCCTATACAGGAGGAAGATGTGTAGTCTGGGTCTAGAATCTTAATTATGGCATATATAAGGTTCTTCTGGGAAAATATATCACATATAAATCTTTCTCCATCTTCTTCATGCCTAGAAGTGTCAGTCACAGCCAAAGATTTGTAACACAACATGCCTTTCCTTCCTTAATCTTGCATACACTTACCTGTCAATTATTTAGGCCCAGCAGCATACTATCCTATACCATCCTGTTGCTTCTGGCTCCAAATACAATACATGACATTAAGATTCCTTTCTTTATATATCTGCCTTCATCTACCATACCCTGGTGTTAGGTAATTTACGCATGTTTGCAAGGAAGAAATGGCTTCACTATCTGTGTATATTTTCATGGATATCTCAGCAGGAATATCCATGTTACAAAGTTATTGTATTTTTCATTAGATCATATTCCTCAACTACAGCCAGTAGAACAAGCTGTTCTGTTTTTGTGTCAGGTTTATACTTGCAGAAGGGTTCACAGTAAACCAAAGGACTTCTTGGTTGAGTGAGGTGATAGTAAGGACCTGGACCAACTTTCTTCACTAAGGAATATTATACAAGATTTGACTCAACAGTATGTAGGCAGAACTAATAATGACTTCAGTAAGCAAATATTTAATTCATCTAAAGAAGCAGTGAATATGTAGACATTTTCAAGATTTCTTTTGCTCCCAAGTATTAGAAGAAGTATTGTACAGAAGATTTAAATTAAACGAACAGAACAATCACCCCCTTTTCAGCCCCCTGCAGACAGGTGTGTTTTTCCACTCTGCACTGAAATGATTTTAATCTATTCTGATTATTTCTTCACAGGAATGAAGACTCCCCCTATAAAATGAAAGAAAATGAACTAGTTTGTATGAAATATCTAATTGATATGTTCCCAGTGTAAATGAAGTTATAAATTTATATATGCAAGCTTTGATTTTAACTATAAAATACATATTATGTGGTAAAGTACATGCAAATATTTGGTTACAGTGTGTATTACTATTACCACAGGAGTCAAGGAAAGTGAGCACTGTAGGTGATAAATCATTTACTAATTCCTTAGTATGTTTTGAGCATTTATTTTGGTTGTGTTGATAAATAAAATATATTTGTGATGGTAGTGATGTATGTGCTGCTGCATGATATACAAAGCAAGAAACAGGTAAATAAAACATTGGAGGAGGGGGTGTGTGGTGACATCAATGTCAGGAACTTATACAAGGTAAGATGAGTTGGTAAGGGATAGCTTTCACAGAGCATTTCTCAAATGCCAAGTCTTGATCGTATTTTTCTTTGGCTTTTTCCAGTCAGAGTGAATTCTGAGTAAGGATGCCATCAAATTGTAACCAATGCAAGTTGAGAAAGAGTGTGGAGAAGGAAAGGATGCCAAACCATAATGTATCTCCACACATTCAATTAAAATATGATCCAAAATGAAAGTGGATTTTGAAGCATCCTCAAATGTCTGCCAAGAACTTGTGCCAACTCACATCAGCTTGGTCTCCATAATATTTACTACAGACAGAGAAAAAACATTTTGACCACGAATGGTATCTTGTGGGACTCCATTCCACAGCTGTTGTTTAAAGATTTAGATAAAGTAAGTCCTTCAGCTACTGCTAGTTTTCAAGAATGCTTGTGACTTGTTCAGAATATCATACCTCTTTGCTACTATCTTTTCACATTGCCATTCTAAAAAACACAGAAACTGAAAAATGAGCATCATAAGAACCATTTTTTCAATGAATCAATATTTCCAATCTTGGTTACTCTGTAATTAAACTTATTTGTGTAGTTTTCTTTTGAGATGCATGTATAATTATTGTACTTATTTATTGGCCTCATAGTAATTAATTTTGCCTGTTTTTGCTGTTTTTTCAAAAGCTGAAAGAAATGTTATTTCAATATACAAAATAAACTAACTTTCATTTCACATAACAACCATTTTATTAATCTGAAGGAACAGAAGTACTGTTCAAAAGCCAAATATTACATTTCAAAAAGACTTTTCTAAAAGGAAAAATAAAATAGAGATTTCCTAGCACATCTAATCTATGTGCTTAATCACAAAAATACTGAAAGGACATAACCAATTTCCTGTGTGCTGGCATAGGTGGGTGAATGGGGAGAGTAAGGTGGAGAAGAACGGCAAATGAGGGGAGGACAGAAGATTGCCCATTCATGCCACAGACCCCAGTCTCCTTCTCCTCTTTCCTTCTCCCCAGTACAGGTAAAAAAATGAGTCCTTTTAGTTTACAATTGTTATTAAACATTATTAATCAGAAGTCTTTGAATATCTTAACTGGATATGACGGATCAGAAATGCACTAATAAAATTGTCCTGACCCTAAGTGTCCAGCTTGTGTGCTATGGACCACACAACAGGTTTGCCAACTTGGACTTTACATGGGGAGACAATTCATGTATCAAATCTTGAAAAAGAAAGTGCGGTGAGAGGGTTAGGACACTTAAAATTTCAGGCTGAAGGAGGGAGAAAAATAACAATTTCCTTGCTATTTCAGAAAATTCTCAAAACACTGTGTTAACAAGTAAGGAAAGTCCTGATTCTGCCTTTTAAAGGAATGTAAATGATGCTACATTTTTAGTTCTGACCACTGCAGCTGGGATTCAAAGTCCGTTAGGTGTCTTCTGAGAACCACTAGAAGTCAGTATCTGAGAGTATCAGCATACTTACCACCTCTTCAGATGTTTCTGTGTAATGCAACCCAAAATAAATCAGACAAAATGTTTAGCATATTATATTTCTAGGCTTCATCCTTTTAAATCACATACAAAAAATTAATGTTTAGTCACAGACCACTAGACAAGCACAAGACCAAGTCCTAGTTAGGTGCTTCAGTTCACAGTTGGTAGTTGCCTTTACTGATGCCACTGAATGTTTTTCTATGACATAAAACATCTTTTTTTTTTTTTTTCTTTTCCCAGCTATCAATTACATTTTAATTTCAGTGAATTTCAATTTTAAGAATTACAAATTCTAGATATTTCTCAAAGGATTTGTTTCCTTTCTGGGAAGAATAGATGGCTTTTGCCTTTATACAGGAAAGGTACTTCTTTCTTTCTTCGTGAAGATGGTATAGCAGGAGTTTTCAGAAAGGCCAGAATTAGAAAGGAAGAAAATTTATAACCTCCAAGCAAAAATATTGCTTGGGGAGGGGAAGAAACAAACTTCTAACACAGAGAGCATAAGTGAACTTGGTGTTTTCGGCTTTTCTTTCAAATGTAATGTTTCTTCTTTGAAAATGAGTCTGTCAATCTGAAAAGCAAACACAACCAGTGGTTTCTGCTGCTCATGGGTGAAATTATGGGACTGCTACAGAACAACAGTTTAAGCCACTGAGCCTGCTGATGAAAGTGATTCTGAAAATTAGGGTAGCTCTTGCTCAGGAGGGTAAATACATGAAATATATTTGCTTTAGAAAAAAAATATATTTCTATTTGTAACAACATGCATACAGTTTCTGAAGCCACTCAATCAACTCGAAGAAATGTAGTAAAACTATCCTCACAATTCTAGACACTCCAAGCTGTAATTCAGAAGAGATGGGAATAATATCAGCCTTTTACGAACAGAAGAGAGCAGAGACTTCAAATGGAAATTAATGCTTAGGATGTTTTCTCTTCAGCCACAGAATAAAAAAGTTACTTTTCTTCTGTGTTTGGAAGTATCTTACTATCAGTTGAAATATCAGTCATGGGCATATTGTCACAACAGAAATTGAGTGTATTTTTGATGTGTTATTGGGTAGTTCAGTGGTGTGCACTTAACAGAAAAACACCGGATAGCTAGTCAAACATCGAACACCTGCCGTGTAGAGAAGGTATAAATCTTTGATTTTTAATGTAACTAAAAATTCCTGTGTAAAAGGAGGATTATTCATTACTAGTCCTAATGAAGACCACAGTGATATAATCCAACACAGTATCTTATATATCCACACTAAATTTAAAAGTCTTCTAAACTACCTTTAAAGAAAAAATGAGTTTGTTGTCTTCTATATAAACAATTCTGCTTCTCCCACAGCGGTATTTGGAGAAAGTATTAATTATTCTTTCAGATTTGTCAGGATATTTTTTGTTTGCTGTTTGGGGTTTTTTTATGAGAACAGTAGTCTTGAACTTTTTCAATATATCTGTGTGCACTGAAGATTTAATAAAGAAATGAAAAATGCATTTTCTTTTCCCTAAGATATATGTTTTTTCTTCTATAGTTTTGATACTCGATACCCATCTCTAACTACACACAAGTATGCAAATATTGTGGGGATAAACTAGAGGACATGTATAGATATTGAGGAGGAATCACCTGAAGAACATCCTTTCAGACCTGGACCAGATCACTGAAGAGAAAGAACTCTGATATAGTTGCCATCATGGAAACATGGTAGGATGACTTGCAGAACTGAAGTGCTGCAATGGATAGCTTAGAACTCTTCTGAAGGGATAGGCAAGAGAGGCAGCGAGGAGGGGCTATATGTTAGGAAGTGTGTTGATTTTCTAGAGCTTAACTATGGTGATGGTAGGGTTGAGTGTTTACAGGTAAGAATCAGGTGGAAGGCCAACATGGCAGATATCACTGAGGGGGTCTGTTATAGATCCCTCAATCAGCAGGAGAAGACAGATGATTTATTCTATAAACAGGTGGCAGAGGTCTCACAATTACCAGCCCATGTTCTTGTGGAGGGCTTCAACTTACCAGATGTCTGCTGGAAATATAATACAGCAGAGAGGAAAAAGTCCAGGACGTTCCTCTAGTTCATGGAAGATAACTTCCTGACATAGCTGGTGAGGGATGTGACTAGGAAAGGCACCTGCTGGACCTGTGGCTTGTGAGCAGAGAAGGACTTGTGGGTGATGTCATGTTGGACTTCATCTTGGGCACAGCAATCACAAAATGATACAGTTTTCAATTCTTGGGAAAGTATGAAGAGGGGCTCTGCAGAACTGCCACCTTGGACTTCCAGAGGGCAAACTTTGGCTTGTTTAGGAGACTGTTCAACAGAGTCCCTTGAGATGGAGTCCTGAAGGGCAGAGGAGTCCAGGAAACCTGGATAGTCTTCAAGAAGGAAATCTTAAAGGCACAGGAGCAGGCCTTCCCCATGTGCCAAAAGATGAGCCAGGGGGGAAGAAGATAGTTCTGGCTGACCAAAAAGCTCTGGGTGGAACTCAGGAAAAAAGAGTTTATGACCTTTGGAAGAAGAGGCAGACAACTCAGGAGAACTACAAAGATGTTATGAGACTGTGCAAGGAGAAAATTAGAAGTGCCAATGTACAGTTAGAACTTAATCTGGCTAATGCAGTAAAAGACAATAAAAAAAGATTCCTATATATACACTCACAACAAAAAGAGGACTAAAGGGAATCTCCATCCTGTATTGGATGTGGGAGGAAACATTGTTACAAAGGATAAGGAAGACTTTAAAACACTGAATGCCTTCTTTGCCTCAGTCTTTAATAGTAAGACCAGTTGTTTTGGGGGTACCCCATCCCCTGAGCTGGAAGACAGAGACAGGGAACAGCAAGAAGCCCCCATAAACTGAGGAGAAATGGTCAGTGACCTGATATACCAGTTAGACACACACAGGTCTGTCGGGCTGGATAGGATCCTAAGGGTGCTGAAGGATCTGATGGAAGTGTTTACCAAGCCCCTTTCCATCATCTATCAGCAGTCCTGGCTAACCAGTGATGTCCCCATGAATGGAGGTTATCAAATGTGTCATCTAAAAGAGGGACCAAAATGAGGATCTGGAGGCCTGTCAGTCTGACCTTGGTACTGAGGAAGGTTGTGGAGCAGATCATCCTCAGTGCCATCATGTGGCACACATGGGACAATCAGGCAATCAGGCTGTCACAGGTTTTTGAAGGGCAGGTCCTGCTTGACTAAGCCGATCTCCTAAGACAAGATGATGCACTTAGTAGATGAGGGAAAGCCTGAAGGTGTTGTCTACCTAGACTCTAATAAATCTTTTGTCACAGTTACTCACAGCATTATCCTGGAGAAACTGGCTTCTCATTACTTAGATGGGTGTATGCTTCACTGGGTAAAAAACCTGGCTAGATTACTGGGCCCAAAGAGTTTTGGTGAACTGAATTAAATTGAGTTGGAAACTGGTCAACAGCGGTGTTCCTGAGGGCTCAGTATGGGGGCCAGTTCTCTTTAATATCTTTATCACTTATCTGCACAAGGGAATTAAGTGCTTCCTCAGCAAGTTTGCAAGGAATACCAATTTGGGTGGGAGTGTTGATCTGTTTGAGGGTAGGAAGGCCCAACAGATGAACTAGGACAGGTGGATTGATGGACTGAAGCCAACTGTGTGAGATTCAACATGACTCAGAGTCCTGCACTTGGGTTACAACAACCCCATGCAAATCTACAGGCTTGGGAAAGAGTGGCTGGAAAGCCACCCAGCAGAGAAGGACCTGGGGGTGTTGGTCAACATCAGTCTGAGTATGAGACAGTAGTGTGCCCAGGGCCAAGAAGACCAACAGGATCCTGGCCTGTATCAGTAATAGTGTGGCCACTAGGACTAGGGAAGTGATTGTCCCCATGTACTTGGCACTGATGAGGCCACATCTTGAATACAGCATTCAGTTTGGGCCCCTCACTCCAAGAAGGACATTGAGGTTCTGAAGCATGTCCAAAGAAGGGCAAGGAAGCTGGTGAAGGGTCTAGAGTACAAGTCTTACAAGGAGCATCTGAAGGAACAGGAATTGTCTGGAGAAAAGGAGGCTGCAGGTGGACCTTAGAGCTCTCTACAGCTGCCTGAAAGGAGGTTATAGTGAGGTGGGTGTTGGTCTCTTCTCCCTAGTAACAAGTGATAGAACAAAAGAAAATGGACTTGATGGTCTTGAAAGTCTTTTTCAACCAAAACAATTGTATAAGCCTATGATTCCGTAGTATGAATTTAGGTAGGACATTCTTGTTTGATTGAAGGTCTTCAACTCCTGAATTTATTTTTTTTTCAACCAATTTTTTTTCTCTGGTTCTGTTAAAAATTTGCTGTTTGTAAATCCACAAATATACTTAGAATTAATTACTTATATGTGGGACTGTTACTTAAAGTAATACCTGTGTAATGTTCAACATATTGCTCACAGAAGTAAAAACCACCCTTGGAAGTGGGACAATTCAATTATGGACAAAGTCTCTCATTTAAGATGACAGTGCCACAGAGTGTGGAGTCAGCCAGTCATCCTGGCAGAGGTTCAGTCTGTCTAGGATATATCTTGAAAAAAGAGGCTCCATTTTAGCAAGAAAGGAAATAATTTCTATGTTTGTCCTGGTGTGAGCCAGGATTAAGCCAATTTTTCTTTTTACTGATTTTTTTTTTTTCCTTCAGTAAGCTTTCTTGTAACTAGCAACTGTGTGTTCTGCTAGGCTGATAAGACAGTGGAATGTTTTTCTAACTACTGAGGCTTCAAGGTTACACCTTCACTCCGCCGGCTCAGACACTATGGGGAGATCTCTGACCCCCCCCGTGGGAGGCTGAGTTAGACAGACAGCAAAATTGGCCAAAGATATTCCATTCCATATATCTACGTAGGCTCAGAGGAAGGACAGAGATCTTAGAAGACAGCTTCCTCCTTCTTCTCGCCGCTCTCTTCCGTCCATGGCCGGCATCCGGGGAGGACTCTGCTCATCCATCACCGCCGACCCTTAGGCTCGAGCCCTCCTGACCCTCATAACTCTCCGCTTTCTCCAGCAGCGGCTCCGGGATTTCTCGGGACTTTTGCCAGTTCAGGGGAGTGCTGTGGGAGTTGCTGGGGGTGGGGGGAGGCGAGAGGCTTTTGCCCATATCTGAATATATATCTGTATATAATTGTATATATTTTCTTGTGTGATTCATTAGTGTTTTAATTAAAGCTGTGTAGTTTAGTTTTCAATCCAGCCAAGTCTCTCTCCTTTTCTCTCTCTCCTTCCCTGACTGGGTGGGGGGGGGAGGGGATCGAGAGCATTGTTGTCGGACCTGAGTCAAACGCTGACAACAATTTAATTGGCGCCAAACGTGGGGCTTGATTTTAAGCCCAGATTACACATTTTCATCAATTGGGAGTGTCCAAAATTCCATCTCTGAGGGGAGGAATCCCTCAGAAAGCAATGAGCAATAATTCTGCTGAGTGTTCTGACGGATTGAAAACTGAACAGACACTTGCTGCAATGAATCTACTGGATCTTTTTCCAAACCTGCAATTGTACATGTGGTATGTAGCTGAGGGCATTTTGCTCTTTGTAGCTGCTCTTGTGATTCTTTTGTGGTTTATTGACAGAACTGTAGCCATAATCAACCGTATCATTACCAGCCTAGTGATCCTAGGGATGATGATATTGTTCTCTATGGGGTCACTGTATGTGTACGGTTACACTGCTAGTCCTACTGGTACAACTCCTAAGGTGAATAGAACGGTCCATGTTGGTAACAGCAATAGCTGGTTCAATTTTACCTCTCCATATTCTCTCAAGCTGAATCTCCCAGCTCTTGATGTGAATAGCATGGTTGCAGTGGGGATGTTTTTGCTGAATGTTTATAATATATTGTGGATGCGTAGGACCAGATGTTGTTCTGCTCACTGCCACTCCCCCACAGGCAATGTTGCTGCCACTGCTGCTGCCAACACCACTGCTGCCAATACCACCACTCCTGCTGCTACAAAAACAACTGCTTCTACAAAGAAAAAGCCTGATCCATCGCGAACCAAGCTAGTTAACCCTGTGATTAGGAGCAAGGCAAAGACAAAAGCAGCAGAAAGTGAGGGTGAGGAAGAAGAGGATCCTAATACAGTTGATGGAGCAGGTACCTCTCAGACAGAGGCTGACGGTGAGGAAGGGAAGGATTCTAAATCAGATGATGGACCAGGTACCTCTCAGACAGATAAAAAACCAAGCCACTCTCAAGCAAATAAAAGAACAGCAGGTCCTCCTCAATCAGATGACGACGATGACCTTGCCCACCCTTTCTCTATGAAAGAACTGCGCCTCATGAGAAAGGACTTCACCCGCATTGATGGTGAGGGAATCCTTCCTTGGCTGCTCCGATGCTTTGATAGTGGTGCTGAGACCTACAATGTGGATGAGAGAGAAGCCAAGCAGTTGGGATCCCTGGCCAGAGATGCTGGTATTGACAGAGCACTTAGTAGTAAGACAGGAACTACTACCCTGTGGGACCGACTTCTTTCAGCTGTGAGAGAGAGATATCCCCACAAGGGTGACATCGGATGGCGCCGAAGCAGAACACCCACTCTCGAGAAAGCCATCACCTACTTGAGAGAGATTGCTGTGCGAGAAGTGATCTATAATAACGATGGAATCACAGATCCTGATGATGTTGAGTGTGACACACAAATGTTCCGGAAGTTTGTTCAGGCTGTACCAGCAGCGCATGCCCATATATTCTCCTTCATGGGATGTTTTGAAGGTTACGAAAGACCAACTGTACGTGAGGTAACTGTTAAAGCACGACAGTATGGAGACATCCTCTCTGATTCCCTTTACTTCCAGACCTCAGCCGTTAAGAAAATGGTTGACAGGAAGTATAAGATGCCAAATGGAAGTAAACTCCAGACTCTTCCTAGAGACAACTGGTCACGTGTTGCAGCCATTAAGAAGAAACATCCTGCTACGAGACAGCAGCAAGGAAGACAGGACTCACTGCGACGCCACCTGTGGTCTCTCTTGAAAAATCATTTTAGAGAGGACATGAGAGTCTGGGACAAGAAACCCACTGATATGCTCCAGTTACGTGTGCAAGAGCTTCTAAACAGAACAAAGCCAGGAGATGGTTCTTCCAAGAGGAAGGTTGCACCAGTCAACAACCAGGATGGTTCATCGAGCTCTAGTGCTCAGCCCTAGGGATGCCCTGCCTCCAGCCAGGAGGAGGAGAGGGACAACCGAGTTTATTGGACTGTGTGGATTCGGTGGCCTGGCACATTAGAACCACAAAGATATAAAGCTTTGGTGGACACTGGTGCACAGTGCACTCTAATGCCATCGAATCATAAAGGGACAAACCCTGTCACTATCTCTGGAGTGACAGGAGGTTCTCAACAACTGACTGTTGTGGAGGCCGGTGTAAGCCTCACTGGTAAGGAGTGGCAAATGCACCCTATAGTGACTGGCCCAGGTGCTCCGTGCATCCTTGGCATAGACTATCTCAGGAAAGGATACTTCCGTGACCCGAAAGGGTACCGGTGGGCCTTTGGTATAGCAGCTGTAGAGACTGAGGACACTGAACAGCTGCGTACTTTGTCTGGCCTTTCAGATGACCCTTCTGTAGTAGGGTTGCGGGAGGTTGAAGACCAACAGGTGCCAATTGCCACTTCAACAGTGCATAGCCGACAGTATCGCACCAACAGAGACTCTGTGATCCCCATTCATAAGCTGATTCGGCAACTGGAAAGCCAAGGTGTGATTAGCAGGACTCATTCACCCTTCAATAGTCCTATCTGGCCGGTGCGAAAGCCTGATGGCGAGTGGAGGCTGACAGTGGACTATCGTGGCCTGAATGAGGTGACACCACCACTTAGTGCTGCTGTACCGGACATGCTAGAGCTTCAGTATGAGTTGGAGTCAAAAGCAGCTAGGTGGTATGCCACTATTGACATTGCTCATGCATTCTTCTCTATTCCCATAGCACCAGAGTGCAGGCCACAGTTTGCTTTCACCTGGAGGGGAGTCCAGTACACCTGGAATCGACTGCCCCAGGGGTGGAAACACAGCTCAACCATTTGCCATGGACTGATCCATGCTGCACTGGAGAAGGGTGGAGCTCCAGAACACCTGCAGTATATTGATGACATCATTGTGTGGGGTGACACATCAGAAGAAGTTTTTGAGAAAGGTAAAAAGATCATCCAAATTCTTCTGGATGCTGGTTTTGCTGTAAAAAGAAGCAAGGTCAAGGCACCTTCGCGAGAGATACAGTTCCTGGGAATCAAGTGGCAAGATGGTCGTCGCCAGATCCCAATGGATGTGATCAACAAAGTAACAGCTATGGCCCCACCATCAACTAAAAAGGACACTCAAACCTTTTTAGGGACTGTTGGTTTCTGGAGAATGCATATTCCATGTTACAGTGAAATTGTGAAACCTCTCTATGAGGTGACCAGAAAGAAGAATGATTTCAAATGGGGTCCTGACCAACAGAAAGCTTTTGAGCAGATCAAGAAGGAGATTGCGCAGGCAATGGCCCTTGGCCCAGTTCGAACAGGGCCAGACATCAAGAACGTGCTCTACACTGCAGCCGGACACAATGGTCCCAACTGGAGCCTCTGGCAGAAAGCACCAGGGGAAACTCGAGGTCGACCCCTGGGATTCTGGAGCCAGAGCTACAGAGGTTCCGAGGCCAACTACACAACAACTGAGAAGGAGATACTTGCAGCATATGAAGGAGTTAGAGCCGCTTCAGAAGTGATTGGCACTGAAGCACAGCTCTTTCTGGCGCCCAGACTACCGGTGCTGAGATTCATGTTCGAGAATAACCTTTCTCCTGTCCATCATGCCACCGATGTGACTTGGAGTAAATGGACTGCTTTGATCACCCAAAGAGCCCGAATAGGGAAACCTAATCGTCCAGGTATTGTGGAAGCAATTACAAACTGGCCAGAAGGCACCCACTTTGGAATGCCACCACAAGAAGTGGTGAAGCGAGCTCAAGAAGCTCCACCATATGATCATCTACCAGAGACTGAGAAACAGTTTGCCCTTTTCACCGATGGCTCCTGTCGTCTTGTAGGGAACCACCGGAAGTGGAAAGCTGCCGTGTGGAGTCCTACACGACTGGTTGCACAAGCAGCTGAAGGAGAAGGTGAATCAAGTCAGTTTGCAGAGGTAAAAGCCATCCAGCTGGCTTTGGACATTGCTGAGCGAGAGGGGTGGCCGAGACTCTACCTCTACACTGACTCGTGGATGGCAGCAAATGCCTTGTGGGGTTGGCTAAAACAGTGGCAGCAGAATAACTGGCAGCGAAAGGGTAAACCTATTTGGGTTGCTGACCTCTGGAAGGACATTGCAGCTCGGATAGAGAAATTGGTGGTAAAAGTACGTCATGTGGATGCACACGTGCCTCTGAGTCGAGCCACTGAGGAACATCGACACAACCAACGAGCAGATGAGGCTGCTCAAGTGTTCCAAGTAGACTTAGACTGGGAACACAAGGGTGAGCTTTTTCTGGCTCGGTGGGCCCATGATGCTTCAGGTCATCAGGGCAGAGATGCAACATACAAATGGGCTCGTGACCGAGGGGTGGACTTAACCATGGACACTATTGCACAGGTGATCCATGACTGTGAGACATGTGCTGCAATTAAGCAGGCAAAACGGTTGAAACCTTTGTGGTATGAGGGGAGGTGGTCAAAGTACAGATTTGGAGAGGCCTGGCAAATTGACTACATCACACTTCCTCAGAGCCGCCAGGGTAAGCGCTATGTGCTTACAATGGTGGAAACAAGTACAGGATGGTTGGAGACATATCCTGTGCCTCATGCCACAGCCAGGAATACTATTCTGGGTCTTGAGAAGAAAATTTTGTGGAGACATGGTACTCCAGAGAGAATTGAGTCAGACAATGGGACTCATTTCAAAAACAGTCTTGTCACTGACTGGGCTAAAGAGCATGGTATTGAATGGATCTACCATATCCCATACTATGCACAGGCCTCAGGGAAAGTTGAAAGGTACAATGGTCTGTTGAAGGCTACCCTAAAGGCAATGGGTGGTGGAACTTTCAAAAATTGGGATAAAAATTTGGCAAAGGCCACCTGGTTAGTTAATACCAGGGGATCCATCAATCGGGCTGGTCCTGCCCAGTCAGACCTTTTGCATACTACAGATGGGGATAAAGTCCCTGTGGTATGTGAAAGAAACCTGCTGGGTAAAAGTGTTTGGGTCTATCCTGCTTCAGGCAAAGGTAAACCTGTCAGGGGTATTGCTTTTGCTCAGGGACCTGGACATACCTGGTGTGTAATGATGGAGGATGGTGAAGTACAATATGTACCCCAAGGTAATCTGACTTTGGGAGAGAATCCTTAATTTGACAGCTGGTAAAGTATAGAGCCTGTATGTAATATATGGTATGGAATAAGGGGTGGAATGTCCTGGTGTGAGCCAGGATTAAGCCAATTTTTCTTTTTACTGATTTTTTTTTTTTCCTTCAGTAAGCTTTCTTGTAACTAGCAACTGTGTGTTCTGCTAGGCTGATAAGACAGTGGAATGTTTTTCTAACTACTGAGGCTTCAAGGTTACACCTTCACTCCGCCGGCTCAGACACTATGGGGAGATCTCTGACCCCCCCCGTGGGAGGCTGAGTTAGACAGACAGCAAAATTGGCCAAAGATATTCCATTCCATATATCTACGTAGGCTCAGAGGAAGGACAGAGATCTTAGAAGACAGCTTCCTCCTTCTTCTCGCCGCTCTCTTCCGTCCATGGCCGGCATCCGGGGAGGACTCTGCTCATCCATCACCGCCGACCCTTAGGCTCGAGCCCTCCTGACCCTCATAACTCTCCGCTTTCTCCAGCAGCGGCTCCGGGATTTCTCGGGACTTTTGCCAGTTCAGGGGAGTGCTGTGGGAGTTGCTGGGGGTGGGGGGAGGCGAGAGGCTTTTGCCCATATCTGAATATATATCTGTATATAATTGTATATATTTTCTTGTGTGATTCATTAGTGTTTTAATTAAAGCTGTGTAGTTTAGTTTTCAATCCAGCCAAGTCTCTCTCCTTTTCTCTCTCTCCTTCCCTGACTGGGTGGGGGGGGGAGGGGATCGAGAGCATTGTTGTCGGACCTGAGTCAAACGCTGACAATGTTGCAGGGACATATGTGGGTGTAAAACACCACCATCTTGAGGAGCCAGTAGATCTTGCTAATTCTGTATCATTTTATTACAAGTTTACCACATAGTGGACAAAGGGAAGGCAATGTATATGTGCTTGGTTTTTGTTGTGGTTCTTTTTATTATTTTAGAAGACTTTTATTCTGTCTCTCACAACATCCTTCTGGACAAAATGTTGAGTGTACAGCTAGTCATGTACAAAACAAAATGTGTGAACAATTGGCTGAAGAGTTGGGCTTAAAGGGTCATAGTAAGTAGGGTAGTATCTGGTTGGCAGACAATCACCAGTAGTGTTCCCCAGGGCTCAATATTAGGCCTGCCTCTCCTCGATGTTTTCATCAATGACCTAGACCCCTGAGTTAAGTGCACACTAAGTTCACTAGCGATACTAAATTTGGAGAAGCTGTTGATTACCTTGAGGGCAGAGAGGCCTTACAGAGAGATCTTGATAGACTAGAGACCCCTTGATAGACTGCACGAGGCAGTCACAACCATAAGAAGTCAAATTCCATACCTGGAATGCTGGCTTTTGGGATATACATATTCATTACTGATGGTAAGCTCAACATGAATCAGCAATGTGTCCTGGCAGCCAAGAGGGTCAACTGTACCCTGGGCTGCATTAAGCACAGCATAGCTAACTGGTAGAAATAAGTGCTTGTCCCACTATATGTCGGACTGGGGAGACCTCACCTTGAACACTTGAGTGCAGTTTTATGCTCCATGACATAATAAGGACAAAAAAATATTAGAATGTATCCAAAGAGGAGTAACAATGATTGTGGAACATCTAAAGGGCATGACTTAAGAGGTGAGTGGCTGAAGAGAATAGATTTATTTAGCTTAAAGAAGAGGAGATTAATGTATATCAGTATATTTTGTTAAACACACAAAGAAGAATATCTTCTGCAAAAATTTCAGCAGAACATCTCCAGGGCTTTATTGAATAAAAACTACAACCAGCAGTAGCTGTCATTTCCAGTAAAAATTTGTCTAACTCAACCTTAAAAAAATGGAGTCTCCACAACCTCATTTTCCAGTTTATTCCAGTCCTTCAATACCCTTACTGTTAAGAAGCTTTTTCCAATGAAAAATATTTATCTCTTTTGATGCCCTGTAAACCTCACTATAGTAATGGAAAAAAAAAATATTTTTTTTCTTTCCTCTACTAGTCTGTATTTATCCTCTTCAGGATAGAATAAATAGATGTTGAAACACAAATTATGTTTTTCACAGCCTTGAATTTTCATACTTTACTGTCCTTCTCTAGAGTCTTCATTCACATGTTTCTTAAAACATCATGCTTGAAATGGGACTGCTTACTTTGGATGAAGCTTTAACTTTTATGAAGAAAGCTACCCTTTTTTTTTTTTTTCTGGGAAGTAATGCTTATGCATCTTAACAAGCCAAAACCAGGAGGAGTTAAAGTCCCAGTAGTTGAATGAAAGAGGTTTGTGAGTGGATGAAAAACAAGAACAGTAGTAAAGGTATGATATGAATCAGTTCTGCAATAATGGAAACCTTTGTTCTGATGTATATACAGTTTACTATAGATGGACATAAACTTAGCTTTTTTGACAGCTTTATGTCAAGTTTTCTGATGTTATGGGACAGCTGAATCTGTCCTCTTCAACAAAAAGATCAGCTTCCTTTCTCCTTGAAAAGAGTGTATTGATGTTATACAAACTGTAGGATAGAGTATACTACATGGGACAGAAGGAAATTGACATAATTTAGTATTTAAAAGAAATTCTTCAGTGCACCATTTTAAATTAAATGTAAATGGCCAATACTAATAACAAATATGAAATATGAATTAACATAACTTATCATGACACTCATGTATATCCAGTAGTATACTGACTGCCTCAACAGTATGAGTACAAACTTTCGTGAAGTTAATGCTTTCATTTTTTAGTCTTAAGGACCCGGGTTTTGGGACTAGGTTTTGCAGACTTAGGGAATTAATAGAGTTGATCTGTACTCTAAGACCATGGGAAAGATTGGTTAAGTGATTAATTTCATGTTAGACACATGGGAACAAAACAGCAGAGTATGTTTGTCTCCATAATCCCTTTTCCCAAATGTAATTATAAATGGAATTGATCAACACATTTCTTCTGAGCCAATAGGAGACACATTAAAATTGCTAGGCTGTATAACTTAGTACAGATTATCAATCCTCAGCACTAGAGGGAATTATTTACTAAAATTGTATTTCAAAAGAAATCTTTAAATTTAGAAGTTTTGCATAGATTGTTTTCCAAAGAATATGTCACTTCCACCAGAACAATGACATAATTTTGAGCATATCCTAAGTATGCTGTTTATGTCTCAGCCCCTCTTAGGGGCACCATTTTTATGCTTCATAATAAATACTGAGTCAGAATATTCTCTTCCACGACCTCAAGGAAGTGACAAGTCTAATAAACAATAATAATTCTCTTTTGTAATTAACAGTTTGTTACAAAGTGAGCTTCTACTGTTGCCTTTCTTACTGCGAATGTTTGACTCGGGATCAGCAATTAAACCAGCAACAACAATGCTGTTGATTCCCTCCCCTTCCCACCCAGGTAGGGAGAGAGAGAGGGAATGAGGAGAGAAACACTCTGGATTTAAAACTAAACTGGACAGCTTAAATTAAACACTAATGACAAAAGTAAATATGTACAATTATATACAAATATGTTCAGGAATGTACAAAACCCATATCGCCTCGCCCCACCCCCAACAATTCCCCTGGCACTCTCCTTAGCTGTGAGCAGTCCTGAAGTGTCCTGGAGCTGCTGGAGAGAGAAGCAGAGCAGACAGGAGCTGAGGGCAGAGCTATGAGGGTCAGGAATGCATGAGCCTAGGGATCAGAGATGATGGATGGAGTCCTCCCTGGACACCAGCCACGGACGAAGAAGCAGGAAGGAAGTTGACTTCTGTGATCTTTGACCTTGTACCAAGCTTACACAGATATATGGAATGGAATACCTTGGTCACTTTTTCTGTCCATCTAGTCTACCCTCCCTATGGGCTGCCCCCGGCAGCATCTAAGGCAGCAGAGCGAAGTTACCATGGCATCTCAGCAGTAGCATAAACATTCCAGTATTATCAGTCCACTAGCTGGAAAACTTGTTGCTAGTTAAAAGAGAGCTTGATGAAAGAAAAAAACAAACAAACAAACAAAAAAACCCCACTAAATGGAAAATTGGCTTCATCCTGGCTCAAACCAAGACAGCTAGTTTGAAAAGGGAAACAGGAGGTATGGAGGATCTCAGGTGTTAATATAATGTGAAGGGAAATGCTATTCTGAATCTTTTAGCATGTTGGCTAAGATTTTGAGAGTTACTGAGCTAAGCCTATTTTTGTTTTCTTCAGGTTTTCCTATTGGCTATGATTTGATGTGTATTTGCTTTGACAAAATAGGCTCTATGACCTCAGGACCCTCATGGACTGCATGGGCAGCATCAGTTGTTCATCTCAAGACTTTTTCACATAAAAAAATAATGCATTACAGTACTCTGCTCTGAAAATGTTGAAGGCTCGTTGTTGACCTAGCTCCAGCCTATTTCAGATACTCGTGTTTTCTCCTGCAACTATGTACAAACACTGTTTCTCTAAAACTCTGGAAGTTTAGAGACCTTGAATGACTCTTCTAAAATATGAGAATATGTTTAAGACTGAACTACTTTTATATCTAAATGCAGAACATTCTTTTTCAAAATATAATTATCAGTAATATAATAGTCCAGCTACCTCAGTCAGTAGAGCATTGTTGTCTCTGGTTTAATTGCCAATCCTGGGTCAAACCATGACAGAAGATAAGGCTTGGATGACAATAAAATTATCTGTAATTTTGGAATAGAAAGAGTTAAAACACCGCTTTCTTTACAGTCTCCTGGTTTGGTTTGGTTTTGTTTTGTTTTCCTGTAAGTAGATTGTGTAAGTAGATATAGAAGTACTTACTTCCTGTAAGTAGATATAGAAGTACTCAGCATGGATAGATTAGGATCAAGAGGAACCCAGAAAAGTAAAGCCTATGTTAATAAAATGCCCTAGAAAGCAATCTCATCTTAATAATTGATCCACGATCATAAAAAGAACAAAAAATAATGAAAATTTATTCAAAGTTCCAGACACTTTTCAAAGGATATCCAAAACTAATAACTTCTTAAACCTTAAAAAAATATATAAAAAATAAGGTAGCAATTAAAACAAAGTCAATATAAAAATGCTGTCTGAAAGATGTCCTAGTTTACATGGCATTCCACCTGTGGACAAACACAGGAAAACGAAGGTTTCATAATATAGACCAGTTTCGATGAAAGGCAACTCAGAGGATGTGCAGGTGAATGTTTGTTCTCTGGGCAAACAGACTGTCATATTCTATATTAAACTCAGTTTCTAAATGTGCTTAACAGTCTGGTCTAACTGCTGTTAGTTTAGGATTTTGTTTCTAAAGACAGCCACAAGATTAAACAGTATTTAGAGTTTTTAGACTTAGGTTAATGATAAAAGTTTCTGTGTTTGTGTGATATAGTAATGGCTTTTCCTTTTCTATCTATCATCACCATTTACATCTGGTAGAGCTTTAAGGTATCTTACTTGCAACTTGTATGCTTATGATTTTCTCATTATTAAGTGGATCACAACAAAAATATAATCTTCAGAAAACGTCAACTGATTTCAACTACATTAGTCCACATTTTAGTGCCTCTGATCAAGATGACAATTTTTTCTTAAAAAAAAAAAAAAGGAAACTAAAAAAAACATGTAAGTGAACTCTAGATTTTTTTTTCTTTTTAACAACCATAGTGTATCTGTTATGATTATTATAGGATCTAGACTGTTAGAAAAGAACAAGAATAGTTTTGTTCTTAGACACATTCATTACTCTGAAATACTCAGTTTGTCTGCTAATATTAATTGCTTACCATATATATATAAAATTATACTTTCACTGGCACACTGAATTAAAAATAAATGTTCCCAGAATCTGTACAAAATATATCTTTTTACTTTGGATGAAGGGCAAATTGTCTGGTTATGGTTTTATGCTGCATCAGCATGGCAAGATTATATTTAGAGCAAAGCTGTCTGTGTTATTGTTGTAAGTATCAGGGAGATCTCAAAAGATAAGAAGCTTAGGCTGCATTCATACAACCTATTCAAGTTTTCCCTGGACATCCAAATGATTTGATTCAAGTTGCTTCATCAGAGCAGTTTCATCCCCTACAAAATATAATGATAAAACATATATATCTAGACTTACTCAAGGGCCATACAGCCATACCCGTGCTGTGGTTCATTTGGAAAGAAGCAGAGGCCAGTCACCTTTACTGCTCTTTGGAGACAATACCAGATGATACACATCTGTTACAACAGTAAAAATAGACTTGTCTCTTTGAGGAATAAACCTGTGCCAGATGAAAGATGGCCTTTAGAAAAGTATAATGTGAACAAATAATTTTAAAATATATTTAATAGAACATATATATCAGGAGCCCTAAATATTCCTGGAAACATTAATTTTGAAATTTTCAAACTTACCGTAACATTAAAATTCTGTTAACATAGTTATCGTGTTGCTATGGAGAACAAGGGAGAGAAGGCTGAAAGGTGAAGGAAAGAAATAGTGAGCAATGCATCTTTACTGTAGCACCAAATAGCAAGAAAAAGCTCTTGGCAGGTTTATACATTATGTATCTGGTTTTGTGTTTGATTTTGGTTTTTTCCCCCCTGTTGTGAAGAATCCTCAATTTGATGTTGTATACCATGTGCATATTTTTGTCTCATCTCTGATGGGACAGTAATGACATTTGAAATAACTGCAGTTCTAATTCACTCATCTACTCTTTCATGAGCTTTCAGTGTCCTTTTCTGTGAAAAGAGACACTTAGTTGATTTTTTTTGCAATTATCTACTATTTATTTATTTATTTCTGTTCACACAGTCTTAAAATAAAACAGCACCAGTTGGTAATATAAAGTCAAGAAATAATCAACACTTCTGTTCAGCATCCCTGATAACTTTGCCAACAAGATTTTAAACACATCAGAGTGAAAATACTCAGGTGAAAACACTTTTCAGCAGCTGAAACAAATTGCTTCAAATGGTTGTTAAGGCTTTTTTTTCATCTTTAATTCTCATGGTCAGATGCTTTTCTGCAGCTTGCAGCCCCACACTGTTTTGACAAGTTGCCTAGCAGGTTTTCACTTTCAGGGACAATTATTTCAGCTAGGATTTCACTGTAGCTGAAGTAGGGCAGAAATTTTCTTTCTTATTATTTTGGTCCAGTGTGTGCATGCTCTCTTGTACATGTGTGCATTCCACAGTGCAAAGGTATATCCCTCTGGAGAAGTTTCTTTTCATTAGCAAAATGTGAGCCAAACAAAGCAGAGACAAAGAAGGAAAAAAACACCAAACAAGCTCACATGGGAAAGCAGTTATAGCCATCTGATGTCTTTATTAAGCTGTTCTGATTAAGCTATTTGCTGTACAACATTTTTGGCTGCATTTTTTGCAAAATTAAATATCAGATTTAAAAATATTATTTTAAATTCACTTAATGAAGGATGAAACCAGAAATACTGTTTTACCCCATGCAAAAAAAAAATCAAATCACAGAAATGGAAAACTGATAAAAGTGCTTGTCAGAAAGGTCAATGTAGCAGTCCAAATCTGATGCTGATTATTTGAGGCTGTAACAATCTTCTCTATTTATAATGGCATTAAATCCCCAGGAAGAGAGATAGAAAGTCTGACGCTATAGGGAATCTGGATTTCTAAGTATTTTTTTTTAACCTAGATTAAGTCTGTTTTGTCACCATGGATCTTTTTGCTTATTGTGAGCTAACATATTCTGTAACAACACTTAGATAAAAATAATTGCCAAATATCTGCTTCAAATGCAGCTATGTATTTTTTACTATGAAAAGTGCAAGATATTATTGTTGCACTAGAGATTTACAAAACAGTAACCATCATAACACTTTCCTGAAAGTCTTTTTAACCCCCATATATATCTCTTATTCACTACTCTGTGTACTGTGTGTACAGTCCAGACTACTCAGACTGCATGTTGAACTTATGAACATTAATCCAGCATGACAGATCAAATTATGCTTCTGTATAGGACTGAAGGATCTGACACATTAGCCTTTTCAGACATTAAAGTCCAGCAAAACCTCCTTCAGGAAAAAGAGTTGACAGTGAAATGGCACAAATCAACATTTCAGACACTGGGAAATATTTGGACCTTCAGGTCAATTTTAGCTATGACCTATAAACGAGAGATCTCTGTAGAGCTACTGCTGCAATAACATCTCATGACCAGAAGGTCTTCTGCTATAGCAGCACAGGTGCAATATTACCTCTACATTCACTAATTCAGTGTCTGTCACCTGAGCAGAGTGATGCAACCCTGGAAAATACATTGGTGAAGGTCCTTCAGCATAAAGAATTCTATCCAGGTGTCAGTGGTCTCAGCTATGGTTTAGGTAGAGTTTCTCGGCAACTGAGAATGGGAGTACTGGAGAGATGTCCTTTCTTTTTGGGGAGCTGGAAGCTCATATTACCTTCTTTCACCACCAACAGAATAAGAAAAGCTGTTGAGTGAGCAACCCACTCACATGCTAGTCTTTCGCAGCTCTGCAGGCAGCTTCTTAACCATAACAGTAATGCAACTTTAGATCCCACAGCCAGTGACAAAGAGTCACAGGCTCCCTATTCAGACCCATCATACTGTGTATGTTCAAAAAGTAAAAATGCTTCATGCATATAATCTATACAAGAGCTTAACTAGCAGGAAATACATTAAGCACACTAATTCTTATGAACCAAAAGAGAAAAGTTAACCTGTGCGTATATTGACATGCGAGGTCAGTGTACAAGACTGATTAAGTTTTCAGGTAGTCCACTGTGTTACTGGTCAGGCTGGATGGTTGTCTGAGCAACCTGATCTAACTGAAGATGTGCCTTCTCATTGCAGGGGGGAGTGAATTAAATGAATTTGAAAGATCTCTTCCAATTCAATTCTCTAATTCTATAATTCTGTCATTATGTCTCATTTGAGTTGCAAATGGTCCTTGCTGAGATGTCTATACATAGCTTTAAGTCAAGAAAGGCTGTTTCTTTTCTGGGTTAAGCAAGCATTTAATTAAATATCCCTTCTATGAGGTCTGCTTGTGCTACAGGTCAGCTACTAAGCCGCTGTGTAAATTATTTTTTAATAAATGCATAGAAATCAAAAAGCACTGAGCATCTTTGCTTTCTAGATGTGGTTACAAACTGTCTGTTCAGGAACTCCAGTGTCCTGGTTTGAGCCAGGATTAAGCCAGTTTTTCTTTTGCTGATTTCCCCCCCCCACCCACCCGCCCTTCAGTGAGCTTTCTTTTAACTAGCAACTGTGTGTTACGTTAGGTTGATAAGACACTGGAAAGTTTTTGTAATTGCTGGGCCTTCAAGGTCGTGCCTTCGCTCTGCCAGCTCAGACACTGCTCAGACTCAGACTGCATGTCAATATAAGTTCACAGGATTTCCCATATAGAGTATAGGCACATAGAGATAGACATTACATTGAGATACATTGAGATACATTGAGATAGACATTAGTCCAGCTGTTAATCCACTCACAAATGCAGAGTCGATATACACAGTAAATGAATATAGAAACATTTACATATATATAGATGTGTGTCTGTGTCTGTGTGTGTTTATCTTTCTCTCCATTTACACACACTCCTATGGATGTATATAGGTATATATCCATATATAATATGAATACTTCTATATATTCCATGACAGAAGTCTCAGGTAATAGTAATCTAGCCATTTTTTTATAATCTTTATTATTTGACCATTTACGTAATAGTTTCAAAAATAAATGTGTGAGATATTTTCTTACACAAGTAATCCTAGTGCGTCATGACCTAGCACACTCCTCCAATGAAAAGTGAAGCGCAAAGAGATGTTAGTTAATCAGAAACGGTTATACTAAGACAGTCAGGTTTGCCACTCACTCAACTTATTTACACAAAATGGAGCTGGCTGTAAATCAAAATTATAAATTAAAATAATGAATCAGGCAGCAGTATTTGGTACAACTGAATTCTTTTCCTCTCCTACTTTTAAGAAACTAGCATGTCTTATTTCTGGGGTTCCTTTTCTGCTGTTAATCAGTTCTTCTTTCCAGAAGTATTCACAGTCACTTGCCCAAGACAAATTATGGGAGCAAATTAGATTAATTTGATATTCAGTGACAATTTGGTCACTTGATCACATTCTCAGTCAGAGGGCCAAGAGAAGACAGAGCGGTTTCTTACAAACCAAGAAAAATTCTTAATAACTTTCAACTGAAATATAATTCAGAGATTTTTTATAATTTTTTTTTCTGGAATTATTAAAGAATTTTTTCCTATATGAGAAAAATGTGAGCTTCAAAGAGAGAAGAAACTTTAAATGCTGTGCCTCCTTTATTATCTGTCATGTAACTTGCTTAGACATAAAGTAAAACTATAATTGTTCACAAGCAAAAAGGCTTACAAAAATTCACTGTTTTCCATTGGACAAGACACAAATATTAAAGTATATCTGTGTTCAGGAAGACAAAGCTTTAGGATATTAAATACTGATTAATCTCACAAAAGATTTCTACCTGTAGTTTTTTTTTCTAGAAAGTTTAGGCTTATTTTTATTTCTTGTGAAGAAAAATAATGAAAATAGTCAAAGGTTGTTGGTTTTCTTTAAATAAAAAAATTAAAACATTTTGTAGCAGGCTTAATTATATTTCTCTCATCACTAAAGTAACTACAATGCCTAAGAAAATAAACTTTCATCAGCAAATTTTCTGTATGTTAACAGGAAAGGATTTGAAAAATTAGCTTAACTAGACATTTGCTGAAATTCTATTTACAAATGACTATTAGTGATTGACACCTTCATTGTTAATTAAAAGTACTCGGTGATCCGTAGGTTGTATATGAAATAAAATTTTATTAAAAATCATTAGCTTTTCCTGCATATGTCAACTTTGAAGCATGGACAACTTGGAATAAAACTACTTCTTCAATTGTAGGTTTCTGCTCATTCAGCAATAGCAATGGCAAGGTTTCATTCCATAGAAATAATGATTTAATTTATTTTTTAATATTTGGCTGATGTTAAATGTGAATGCTGTATTGATCTTTGAACCCACACTTTTGCTAAGTTGGGCCATTCTCTTTAAAGTGAACATGTGTTGACATTCTGTGGGGGGTATTCTAGCAACACCAAAGAAACCTGCATGATACTCATCCAGCTATAGTTTTTAGCCACTTTTTGAGTCTAGATCTTTTCTCCTTTTTATCTTCTCTTTTTTCTTTTTAACATTTTTTCACAGTTGACCCAGTGTTTTTGATGCTGCACAAGAGTCAATATCCTAGACATCCCAGGGATTTGAATGACTAGTATAATGCCTGCGTGATTCTATGAGAAGCAGAAGGATGTTGCTGAATCTTCAAAGAAATGTTGAAATTTTCCTGGCCCTGAGCAGCTATCTTCAATTTTGAAGTTCTGCAGCTTTCAGCCCTTTGATTTATGATCAAAAGGGTAACACATCTTGTCCATTATGGAATCATAAAAGTCCACTATGTCTTCCCATTCCATTTTTACTTAAGGGGAAAAAAAAAAAAAAAAGTTAACTGCTTTCCTTTTCTGCCTCTTTTGCTTTTTTGGATATTTTTCTATTTTCTGAATAGAAGATTATTTTGGAAATATTTTAAATGTTGCCAAAATATGAAGACTTTTTGATGTTAACTCTCATTTCAAAAAGTTCTAAAAAAATTCCTAGGTAAAGTTTCAAATTCTAAAGTCAGAAGTCATGAAACATTAAGGAACTATGGCAAATGCTGAAAATATATTGAGATCTCTACTGTTTTTGTAGGATTCACATCTCATGGGCTTTCAATCCACATAAGAACAAAAAACCATACTTAGAATTATTAGAATGAAGCTTATTTAAGCTTACTGGTTTAGTGTTACTGTTTCTGTTAAAAGTAGTCTACAGGACTCATTTAATTATAACTATACATTCTTTGTAATAGTAGTAGCAGTATTACTCTACTGCAGCAATAAAAAAAATGTATTAGGATTTTTTAATAGAAAAAGCATTTGTTATCTTTTCTTAAGGTTGTAAATTCGTGGTTGTAAATTACTTGCTAACCAAGCAGGATTTGCTGTAAAAGGTGAACCATGAGTTTTACATTTTTACCTTTGATTTGAATGCTGCAGCTTGTACTATAGGTAAGAACACTTCTGCTTTAAGGAACCAAATAATGAAGACAGAGAGCAGGGCCACAAGATGAACCGTAACATATTTCTAGCCCATAAGCTTCTGTAAATATGTCCGCTTGGAAAAACATAAGAACAGGACTAAACTATAGTGCTATTTCTACAAAATATCCTCCCTCTGGGAAGCCTCTTTTCAGGTGTTTCCAGATCCTGACATTTTATATAACAGCCCTTGAATTTATTTCAACATAATTTTCTCTCATGACACTTTCTACACCCATGTTAAATTTCAGCATCTGAAATGTCTCTTGGCAAGGAAATCCACCAGTTAGATCTAATAACAGTATAAAGAAGCACCTCCTGCCATTTACTTTGAACTTGCTATTTTCTAGCTTTCGCTGATCACAGAATCACAGAATCTTAGGGGCTGGAAGGGACCTTGAAAGATCACGTGAGAAAAAACTTCTTTACTGTGAGAGTGACCAGAGCACTGGAACAGGCTGCCCAGAGAGGCTGTGGAGTCTCCTCTGGGAAAACCCACCTGGATGCATTCCTGTGTGATGTGCTCTGGGTGATCCTGCTCTGGCAGGGGGGTTGGACTAGATGATCTTCTCAAACTAATGAGACGCAGCTCCCTCAGCCTTTCCTCATAGGGGAGATGTTCCATTCCCTTCATCATCTTTGTGGCTCTGAGCTGGACTTTCTCACGCAGTTCCCTCTCCTTCTTGAACTGAGGGCCCAGAATTGGACACAATATTCCAGATATGGCCTCACCAAGGCAGAATAGAGGGGGAAGAGAACCTCCCTTGACCTACTAACCACACCCTTTCTAACACACCCCAGGATGCCACTGGCCTTCTTGGCTACAAGGGCACATCTCCTACACTGCTCTCCAGCAGGTCAGCCCCCAGGCTGCACTGGTACATGGGGTTGTTCTTCCCCAGATGCAAGACTCTGCACTTGTTGAATTTAATTAAGTTCCTCCCCACCCAACTCTCCAGCTTGTCTGGGTCTCACTGAATGGCAGCACAGCCTTCTGGCGTGTCAGCCACTCCTCCCAGTTTTGTGTCATCAGAAAACTTGCTGTCAGTGCGCTCTTTTCCCTCATCCAGGTGGTTGATGAACAGATCAAATAGTCCTGGTGCCAGTACCAACTCTTGAGGGACTCCACTAGTCACTGACCTCCAACTAAACTCTGTCCCATTGACCATAACTCTCTGACTTCTTCCTTTCAACCAGTTCATGATCCACCTCACTACCTGATCATCAAGACCATGCTTCCTCAGTCTGTCTACAAGGATGCTGTGGGAGACAGTGTCAAATGCTTTACTGAAATCAAGATAAACCACATCCACTGCACTACCATCATCTATCCACCTAGTTACTTCCTCATAGAAGGCTATAAGGTTGGTCAAACATGACTTCCCCTTGGTCAAACCATGCTGACTGCTCTTAATGACCCCCTCATCCTTGATATGCCTAGAGACAACATCAAGAATAAGTTGTTCCATCACCTTTCCAAGGATTGAGATGAGGATGACCAATCTATAGTTACCTAGTTCCTCCTGCTACCTCTTTTTGAGGACTGGAGTGACGTTTGCTATCCTCCAGTCCTCAGGCATCTCTCCTGTTCTCCACAACTTAGCAAAGATGATGCAGAGTGGACTAGCAATTACTTCCGCCAGCTCCCTCAGCACCCATGGGTGCATTCCATTTGGACCCATGGGTGTATGGATGTCCAGATTGCTTATTTGATCCCTAACCTGGTCCTCATCAACCAAGGCATTTTCATTTTATCCTGACTTCCTCTGAGGCCTCAGATGTGTGCGGCTCCCGAGGACAGTCTCCAGCTGTAGAGACAAGAGATGAAGAAGGTATTCAGTAACTCTGCCTTCTTTGTGTCCCCTGTCACCAGGGCACCCACCTCATTCAGCAGTTGTTCTATATTTCTTCTAGTGCTAGTTTTGTCTGCAGTGTATTTGAATAAGTCCTTTCTGTTGTCCTTGGCGTCTCTTACAGGGTGTAATTCTAAGGAGGCCTTAGCTTTTCTAGTTGCCTCCCTGCATCCTCTGACAGCAGTCTTCTATTCCTCCCAAGTGGTCTGCCCCTTCTTCCATGATCTGTAGACTCTCTTCTTTCACTTGAATTTGCCCACCAGTTCCCTCTTTAATGATTCAGGTCTCCTGGACCCCTTTCTTGATATCGTACTTGTTGGAATTCTTTGACCTTGAGCTTGGAAGGAGTGGTCCTTGAATGTTAACCAACTGTCTTGGGCCCCTTTAACTTCTAGTACCCTCTCCCATTGGATTTCCCCTAGAGATGCTTGAGAAAGCCAAAGTTGGCCCTGATTAAGTTCAGGGTCATGATCCTCCTTGGTATTCTGTTCCTACTACAGAAGACCCTGAACTCCACTGTCTCATGGTTGCTTCAGCCAAGGCTTCCCTCAACCCTCACTGCTTCAACCAGATCTTCCTTGCTAGTGAGTACAAGACCCAGCAGCACTTCTCTCCTTATTGGCTCATCCACCATTTGCATCAAGAAGTTATCATCAATGCACTGGAGGAACCTTCTGGACTGTGAATGGCTGTCTGGGTAGGCCTTTTAGCAAATGTCTGGGTAGTTAAAATCCCCCATGAGAACCAGGGCCTGTAATTATGAGGCTGTTTTCAGCTGCCTGTAGAAGGCCTCATCAACTTCCTTACCTTGATCTGGTAATCTGTAACAGACATTCACAACTGTATCACTCATGCTAGCCTGCCCCCTAATTTGCACCCACTAACTCTCAATTTGCTTTTCATCATCCCCTGGAAAGAACTCAATACATTCTAGTATTCTCTCACATGAAGAGCAACTCTACCACCTCACCCTGTTGACCTGTCTTTCCTAAAAAGGACATAACATCCATGACCATATTCTAGTCATGTGAATTGCCCCACCATGTCTCTGTAACTGTCACCAGATCATAACCCCTTGACTGCACACAGGTTTCTAACTCCTGTTTATTCCCAATGCTGCATGCATTGATGAACAGGCATTTCAGGGATCTGACAGGAGTAAGCCCAAACTCTATTTAAACTTACATAGTCAATTAAGGTAAAGCAGTAAAACCCTGTTGAAATGAATCTGATTAACCTTATAATACAATCCACAAATGCATTATTAAAACAATTTCTTCTAGTTTAAATCTATTCTACACATCCAGCTGAAGAGCTAAGGAATCCCAAGTATCTCTCTTCCTCATTTCTTTTTGCTGTCCCCTTTTGCCCCTCCATCTTTCGTTCTGCCTCAATTCTTATGTGGAGTCACTTAATGCCAGTCAACACTTCTTTATTTAGAACAGATTTGGTTCAACAATCTCATTACAAATTTGAGGAAACAGGTTTAATGAGTAAAGACAAACAGCAGAATCAAATGTATGCTATGTTAACTCAACACAAGATGCAAACAAATTGTGCTAGACTGCATGAAATTAAAAACCCAACCAACCAAACAACAAGCTTCCAAAACAGGTCATCAATAAGCATCATTACTGAATAGGGTTTTATAAGTGAGAATTTTGTTCACTATGGAGATTTTTTAGAGAATACAGGAAAGATATCACAAAACATCAAGGGGAAAATGCCTTTTTAGTTAGAGAATACTAACTCAGAAAACTGAGATATTTTACAAATCGAGTCATTCAAAGTGATCAAAATGAGAGGTGGAGGAATGGCAGAAAGAAAACAGATTTCAGTTTGCTCTGCAACAGACAAAAAACCTCAGCAAAACAGCAGTTGTAGCACAGGCTGAGATGAGTTAGAACAGGACTTGCACTGCATCTAATTTACACTGATTGAATGAGTGAGGAAGCCTGAGCACTGGTGCAGGGTCACACACTACAAAAATAATCACAGTCTAACTCCCAAGAGGACATGACTTCCTAGCCCTCTGTACTCCTGTGCTCTTCAGAGTTCATTGACACCCAAAAAAACATACCCAGTGTGAGGAAGAGTGAAAACATGGAGCAACATTGAAAGCATTTATATTCATTAGTCCATGAAGCAATCATGTTGTCAGTGCAATGTCTTTCCCCATTCCTTTCTCACCCTATATGAAGAAGGACTTGGTAGAATAGGAAAAAATATATAGAGGGTAAGAAAATCACAAATACAGAATGCCTTCCAAATGGCGAATGATTGAAGAAGCTAGTGAATAGATTAGTATTTTCCAGTCTAGAAAAGATAGTAAGACAGAAGAAGCAGGACAGCAAAGTTGTGTGTAGCACGGGAAAGGAATGTCCATAGTCTCTTCAAATATGTTGAAGTGTGGACATCATTGTCAGTTGGTGAGGCAGCAGCAGCAGCAGCAGTGACTGAGGTAAGACGGAGGTGGAGGTTCAGTCTTGTGGTACAGGGGGGTCTCCAACCTCAGGGACTCTGTTCACCACCTGAGCCACAGCATGAACCAGGAAGCCCGTGGCAGCCAATCAGGTGCAGAGGGGGCGTGGCCAGGAGCTGCACGGGAGAATTAATGCCCCTGGGGAGCACGAGCAACCCTGAGTGTGGCGAACAAGCAAAGAGGAGATGGCATATCCTCAAGGTGTGGGACGGCAGTTTGCAGAGATCAGTTCGCTGCGCTCAGGGCAAGTGGCGCAGTGCTGAGAAGATGCGAGCTAGGAAGGGAAGAGAAGAGGTGAGATGTGGCAGTGGCAATGATTAGTCAGTTAGCAGTTAGGAGCTAGCAGTTAGCTAGTTGATTATCAGTTGCCTGGGCAGTATGATTTCAGGCTGTTATATACATTATATGTTTCAGGCAGTGTATATACATATATATCTCTGTATATTGTGGTGACTTCACTGTCAAAAGCCATTGCTAAGAGGAATGTGGGAACACAAACTGAACTTCCTCATAAAAATATAGCTGTGCAAGTGTCCAGCTGCAGGGAACACCTGAGTCTGGCACTGGTACCAGAGGACAGCAGAGAGGATGCTTGTGTGAGGTGTGAGTAGATGAATGTTCTGCTCTGTAGAGTGGTAGAACTGGAAGAGGAATTGGAAAGGTGGCGAAATATCAAGGAGTGTGAGAGGGAGACAGACTGGTGGAGCCACACTCCAGGGCAAAGGCAGCAGACAGAGGCTCCTCATGTAGCTGAGGATCCCCTCCCCTCCTGCCAATTGGCAGCAGAAAAAGAGCAAAGAGACAGAGGGGAGTGGAAGCAGGTCCCTGCTCAGGGGGGCAGGCAAACCCCCTCCTAGCCTCCCTCACTAAACCAGTTGCCCTTGCACAATAGGTATGGAGCTCTGGAACTGCAGGGCAAGGCAAAGGAGGAAGCAGAGGAAGGTCCATCAAGGGGGTTGCCTGGGGGGACTCAGCCACCTCCATGCGTTAAGACTACTTCTGTTAAAAAAAACCACACAAAACAACAGCAAAGGAGAGTAACTGTTGTAGGTGATTCCCTTCTGAGGACAACAGAGGGCCTCATTTGCCAACCAGACCCATCCCATAGGGAAGTTTGCTGCCTCCCTGGGGCCTGGGTCAGAGACAGTACTGAGTAACTCCCTGGTCTGGTACGGCCCTCTGACTGTTACCATTACTGGTCATACAGCTTGGAAGTGATGAGGTTGAGGACAGAAGTGCCAAAGCTATCAAAAAGGACTTTAAGGCACTGGGATGATTGGTTGAAGGATCAGAAGCTCAGGTAGTGTTCTACTTGATCCCTTCAGTGGCAGGGAAGACTACATTGTACACTGAGATGAACAGGAAAACACAGATGCTTAACATGTGACTCAGGAGCTGGTGCCACAAGCAGAATTTTGGTTTCTTTGATCATGGGAAAATGGCATAGGATGGAAGACCTTGTCCCACAGGGGAAAAAGGCTGCTAAGACAAGAGTTAGCAGGGCTCATTCACAGAGCTTTAAACTAGGTTTGAAGGGGGAGGAGGTTGTAGCTGGGTTTGCAACAGTGGGACATTCTAGTATTAATGAAGACCAGAAGGCCTCCCACACCCCTAGGGTGCCATCAGCATGCTTAGCTTGTTCTCTGAAATGCCTGCACACCAATGCACGCAACATGGAGAATAAACAGGAGGAGTTACAAGTCTTTGTACAGTCAAAGGGTTGTGATCTGATGGCAATTACAGAGACATGGTGGGACAGCTCACATGACGGGAATGTGGTCATGGATGGTTGTGTCCTTTTTAGGAAAGACAGGTCAGCAAAGGGAGGTGATGGAGGTGCTCTTTATGTGAGAGAGCAGCTAGAATGTGTTGAGCTCTGAGGTGGATGAGGAGCAAATAGAAAGTCTGTGGGTACAAATTAAAGGGGCAGGCTGGCATGGGTGATACAGTTGTGGGGGTCTATTACAGACCTCTTGATCAGGACGAGGGACTTGATGAGGCTTTCTACAGGCAGCTGAAAGCAGCCTCACAGCTACAGGCCTTGGTCCTCATGGGGGATTTTAACTATCCGGACTGGGTAGTTAAAATTTGCTGGAAGGCCTACAAAGCCAGCCATTCACAGTCCAGGATGTTCCTCCAGTGCATTGATGATAACTTCTTGTTGCAAATGGTGGACAAACCAACTAGGAGAGGAGTGCTGCTGGGTCTTGTACTCACTAGCCAGGACTGTCTGGTTGAAGCAGTGATGATTGATGGCAGCCTTGGCTGCAGTGACCATGAGATACTGGAGTTCAGGATCTTGTGTGGGAGGAACAGAACACGTAGCAGGTGTTCTGGACTGCAGCAGGGCCAACTGTGGTCTCTTCAAGAAATTGTTAGGGAAAATCCCATGGGACATGGTACTAGATGGTACAGGGGCTCAAGATAGTTGGTCACCACTCAAGGACCACTTTTTTCATGCTCAGGTTCTGATCATTGCAATGGGTAGGAAACCAAGAAAAGGAGCAAGGAGACATGCATGGTTAAACAAGGAACTCCTGGGCAAACTCAAGTGGAAAAAGAGAATCTAGAGATCATGGAAGGAGGGGTTGGCCACTTGGGTGGAATATAGGACTGTTGTCAGAGGACGTAAGGAGGCAACTAGGAAAGCTAAGGCCTCCTTGGAACTGAACAGGACCTCATTGGACCTTGACAGGCTGGAGACATGAGCCAGTGCCAACCTCATGAAGTTCAACAAGGCCAAGTGCAAGGTCCTGCACCTGGGTAGGCGCAACCCCAGGCACAAATACAGGCTGGGGGAAGAATGGCTGGAGAGCAGTCCTGAGGGGAAGGACTTGGGGGTGGTAGTTCATGAGAAGCTCGACATGAGCCACCAGTGTGTGCTCACAGCCCAGAGAGCCATCTGCATCCTGGGCTTCATCAAAAGAAGTGTGGCCAATAGGGCCAGGGAGGGGATTCTGCCCCTCTGCTCTGCTCTCGTGAGACGCCACCTGGAATACCACGTACAGTCTCGTGCCCTCAGCACAAGAAGGATATAGACCTGTTGGAAAAGGTCCAGAGAAGGGCCACCAAGGTGATCAAAGGCCTGGAGCGCCTCTGCTATGAAGACAGGCTGAGACAGTTGGTGCTGTTCAGCCTAGAGAAGAAAAGGCTCAAGGGTGACCTTATAGTGGCCTCCCAGTACTTGAAAGGGCCCTACAGGAAAGCTGGGGAGGGGCTTTTTTTCAGAGAAGGTAGTGATAGGACAAGGGGCAATGTTTTTAAATGGAGAGAGGGGAGATTTAGGTTAAATATTAGGAAGGAATTCTTCACTATAAGGGTGGTGAGGAACTGGAATGGGTTTCCCAGGGAAGTTGTTGATGCCTATTCCTGGAGGTTTTTAAGGTCAGGTTGGATGAGGTTTTGTGCAACCTGGCCTTGTGGTATGGTTTCGTTCTAATGGCAGCGGGGTTGGAACCTGATGATCTTTAAGGTCCCTTCCAACCTTAATGATTCTATGATTCTAAACCTTGCAAGTGAGGTCAAAGAAAACAGAAAGGACTTATTCAAATACACTGCAGACAAAACTAGCACTAGAAGAAATATAGGACAACTGCTGAATGAGGTGGGTGCCCTGGTGACAGGGGACACAAAGAAGGCAGAGTTACTGAATACCTTCTTCATCTCTTGTCTCTACAGCTGGAGACTGTCCTCGGGAGCCGCACACATCTGAGGCCTCAGAGGAAGTCAGGATAAAATGAAAATGCCTTGGTTGATGAGGACCAGGTTAGGGATCAAATAAGCAATCTGGACATCCATACACCCATGGGTCCAGATGGAATGCACCCATGGGTGCTGAGGGAGCTGGCGGAAGTAATTGCTAGTCCACTCTGCATCATCTTTGCTAAGTTGTGGAGAACAGGAGAGATGCCTGAGGACTGGAGGATAGCAAACGTCACTCCAGTCCTCAAAAAGAGGTAGCAGGAGGAACTAGGTAACTATAGATTGGTCATCCTCATCTCAATCCTTGGAAAGGTGATGGAACAACTTATTCTTGATGTTGTCTCTAGGCATATCAAGGATGAGGGGGTCATTAAGAGCAGTCAGCATGGTTTGACCAAGGGGAAGTCATGTTTGACCAACCTTATAGCCTTCTATGAGGAAGTAACTAGGTGGATAGATGATGGTAGTGCAGTGGATGTGGTTTATCTTGATTTCAGTAAAGCATTTGACACTGTCTCCCACAGCATCCTTGTAGACAGACTGAGGAAGCATGGTCTTGATGATCAGGTAGTGAGGTGGATCATGAACTGGTTGAAAGGAAGAAGTCAGAGAGTTATGGTCAATGGGACAGAGTTTAGTTGGAGGTCAGTGACTAGTGGAGTCCCTCAAGAGTTGGTACTGGCACCAGGACTATTTGATCTGTTCATCAACCACCTGGATGAGGGAAAAGAGCGCACTGACAGCAAGTTTTCTGATGACACAAAACTGGGAGGAGTGGCTGACACGCCAGAAGGCTGTGCTGCCATTCAGTGAGACCCAGACAAGCTGGAGAGTTGGGCGGGGAGGAACTTAATTAAATTCAACAAGTGCAGAGTCTTGCATCTGGGGAAGAACAACCCCATGTACCAGTGCAGCCTGGGGGCTGACCTGCTGGAGAGCAGTGTAGGAGATGTGCCCTTGTAGCCAAGAAGGCCAGTGGCATCCTGGGGTGTGTTAGAAAGGGTGTGGTTAGTAGGTCAAGGGAGGTTCTCTTCCCCCTCTATTCTGCCTTGGTGAGGCCATATCTGGAATATTGTGTCCAATTCTGGGCCCTCAGTTCAAGAAGGAGAGGGAACTGCGTGAGAAAGTCCAGCTCAGAGCCACAAAGATGATGAAGGGAATGGAACATCTCCCCTATGAGGAAAGGCTGAGGGAGCTGCGTCTCATTACCTTGTAAAAGAGGAGACTTGAGGGTTGTCCTCATCAATGTTTATAGATATGCAAAGGGTGAGAGTCAGAAGGACAGAGCCAGGTTCTTCTCAGTGGTTTCCAATGATACAACAAGGTACAACGGGCTCAAGCTGGAGGATGGGAATTTCTGTGTACACATAAGGAAAAACTTTTGCACACAGCATGACAGAATGCTGGAACAGGCTGCCCAGAGAGGTTGTGGAGTCTTCTTCTCTGAAGACATTCAAAACCTGCCTGGACGCATTCTTGTGTGAACAACTCCAGGTAATCCTGCTCTGGCAGGGGTGTTGGACTGGGTGATCTTTGGAGCTCCCTTCCAACCCTTAACATTCTGTGATTCTGTGGTCAGTTTCCTTTGGTATTAAGTCACAATAGTTAAAAAATTACAAGTGGATTTTGCAAATGGAAAGCAGAGTCTGGTGATTTAGTAAAAAACCCACCAAAATTCTGTGATCTAATTCTAATTTTAGACATGAAATTTTCCTAAATAAATACATATTAAGCATGTAGATGTAGATAGTTTATATATTCAATACACATTTAGAATTTTCAGTTCATAAAGTAATGATGAACAGATAACTACTCCATTTCTTTAATTAGTCTCTAAGTAGAAAATTATTTCTGACTGAGATGTTGTGAATTTTTGCAGCAATAATTTTACACCTAAGGTGTTATTTTCTTCATAGACAGACAGCAGTGAAGTGGAAAACAGAAACAAGTGAAACTTAGAAGTCTGAAGAAATATAAGCCTTAAGCTAATTTGTCACAAAATTATTTATGTCTTATACAGAATTCAGAGGTTTCAGAATTAATCACTTCATCACCCAATTATAGAATATTTAATGGAAGATGTAATTGTAAAGAGCAAAAATGAGTAAAATAAAAATGTTGGAGTGAATGTAATCTAAATCTGAGACAACAGCTATTCCATAAGGCAAATCCTGTCATTTAAGGAGATTTTCATATGTAATTCTTCAAACCTGGTGTTCGATCAAGATATTAGTTTTGATTGATTTTTTTTCTCTTATTACATATAGTGTTATTGAATTTAAGATTGGGTTTTTAGATAGGATTTGTAGACAGACACATATAAAAAATGTGTCTTGTACCAAACAGATAATCATAGACCTGGGGCTAAACTGAAATACTATATTCTTTCAGATACTAGTCTTAGTATAACAATGTTCATGGCCTATTTCTGCAGCAGTTCATCCCTTCAGACTTCCTCTCTGGTTTCATGCTCTTTATAAATTTTTTGATAGCACTGTTTTCATATATTCTAACCCTTGTCTCCTTCCCATAGCTTCTGGCAGCTATTTATTTTATTATAGCCAAAAATTAAAAAGACATCCCACTACTCATTTACGATGTTACCTTTGAAATGTTTAGAGCATGCAATTGTATTCCTCAAGTTTTCTTTTACTGGATATTACATGTAACTCCCAACATATCTACTGATGTTTCCCATTTCCAATAATTATTTCCTTTTTAATTTGTATCTTTAACTTAAAAAAAAAAAAGAAAAAAAAAGCTTATGTTTGCAATCTCACTGCTCCCTCTCTATTGCAGTAATGTATATTAGGAAGATACCTCCCTAGACTATTGTCCTAATTAAATTATTATTAACATTAATTTGTTTAACTAATGTTACCAAAGAGTTTCTCAGTAAAACTGCATTTCTGCATTTTATCCTGCTTTTGTAAGATTAATCCCCCACTGAGGCAGGTAACTCAGGCATCACATATTGCAAGACTAATTATTTTTAAGCAGTATTAAAATGGCTTAATATATTTTTGCATTTTGAAGGGACTACATCTATACTCTAAAAATTAAAAAAGCACATGTATCTTTTAAATGAAAGCAGATGGCTTTGAACACATCTACAAATAAACTAGACCAGCTCACAGTGTCTGAATCACATAAATTAAATGTCTGTTTGATCATTTTCCCTTTGCTAAGGCTAAGAAATTATAGACCTGTGCCATTTTCACTAGAAATGTTATGATATTTTTGTTCTTCAGAGGGAAACTTTTTTTTTTTTCAAAATAAAATTTGCTAGTAGGTAGGTAAGTCAATTATTTGCACAGTTATGCATACAAAGGTTCACTGTGATTCTCAAAGGCACAGCTGTGGAGCTGTGCAAATATGTGTTCTTTTTCAGCTGAACAAAAATACAAGTTTTAAACTAACAGTAAAAACTTATTAGTACAGAAAATAATACCATCCACTCCAACAGGAGAAGAAATGTCTATGTGGGATGTTACTGTGTTACTGCCTTCAAAGTCAAGCAGGAAGAATGAGATGATGTGAGAGAAAATCCATGACAGAAACTTTTTGGGTTGTGTTCTCTCACCCACTGTAGTCACTGACACAGAATATTTGACATTTTATAAAAGCTTTCAGGAGGGTGTCCTCTCTTTCCTCCTTTGGTCTGCTACACTGGTTCTGCATTCCCTGTCTAACCCTTAACCCTTTTCTGCCCAGTTGCCACAGGAAATACAATAAGATTTTCAGGAAGAAGCAAAACCACATTTTTTAATCTTATATAATCTAAAAAAAAAAAAGTTTGTGTTTTTCCCAAAGGGAAACAATCAATTTAATCTCCATTTTCCCTCTGTAAGATTCAAAATTGCTTCTTGAAGCCTAAAAATTTAAAATTGAAAATAAGAGTTCCAGAAAGGACACCAGGAAAAAAACAGGAGTAGGGAGACAGGATTTATAAAGCCTCTGTTTGACATACTGTTGCCAGTGATATGGCAGAAGTGTCTTTGATAGTCAGAAAAAAACATTTTCTTGATAGGAGAGCATAGCCACAGTGAGTGTCATGCAGAAAAATCAGAGTTTATGGTCCACCATTAAATTATTGTTTCAAAGGAGAATTAATGCTGGCAACTCCAGTGAAGCGAGGGACTTGCATATCAGGTATTTCAAAAAAACAGCCTCCTAGTTGTGTATGAGTAATATAAATTACTTGAATTCACATCTTCTTGCACAAATGGCCAAGTCAGTAAAATACAAATAAATAGGATAAAGTTTTTAAATGCTGAGGATGTAAACAAATAACAGAAAAGATCTGAGGCTGTATTCACTCAAGAGACAAATAGATATATTTGCACCCAGCAAGTTCTATTTTAGTCAAAATTCTAACATGTAATATAATAATCTAATATTTGCTTCAGCAGCAGCAGGCCCACTGCCTTGGAGGTGAAATATATATCCACCTTTGCAAAGAGCATTACATTTATAGTCAGAAAGACTAAAAGAATTGAATAAGGATTAACTGGAGATTTAATAAGCCTTAAGTCAATTTCTGCTGGTGAAGCTGTATGGAGGCTCTTACTTAATATACAGATTGGACTGGATTGTCTTTTATTACTCCCAAGTAAACATGTGCCCTAAAAATCATCACAGATCTGCGATATCTTGTGAGAGCAAATGGGAACTAAAATTGGTAGGTTTGCCACCATTTATTTCCAGTAAGCTATAAAAACCCCTCAGCTTTGAACAGCCAGAATTCCAGTGGGAATCATTCCTGAAATGAACCCACATCTGGAGTCTAAGCGCTATAGGTGTAGTTAGTAGATTTGGAAATTGCATTGATTTTAGTCTTGTGGACGTAGGTGGATAATAAATAGCAATGTTTTCAAAAGCTTATAAAGCAGCAAAAGGTCATGAATTTAGCACTGTATTTGCTGCATGTTTTCTGGATAGACAACAATACTAGACATTTATGGGCTTGTATTTATATTTACATTTTTCTAAATTGAATATCCTTGTTGTATTTTCCTGCCAGACATTTTTACACACAATAGTACAGGGTTCCCCTGAGCACCTGCTGCAAAAACACCTACATTAGAATGTAGGTATTCCTTCACTGGTTTTTCAGGTTGGTATTGACTTAGTAGAAAGAGGAGAGCTATAATGCCTAATGACTAAAAAACATAGACTAAACCATCAAGAAATCTGTCAAAAATGAGACAATGCTATCCAAGGATACATGTAGAAAGCTATGATGACTGTTAGAGTCCTAAAGGATGTTTTGAGCTCTGAGAGTCCAAAACTGTATATTTTGGGACTGTGCACTTCAAGCAAGTATTCTGTTCAGTGAGAATAATTTGGGTATACAGCAAGTATATAGAGCACATAATTCCCTTCCTCATAAGGTCAACTTTTGCACTGACAAAGATTTCTCTCATCAAAAGAACACTGATAAGTGAAGAGTGTTATTAAAGTACAGTGAGATAAGAAATATAGGGTCATTTTCAACTTCCTTTTAAAAAAAATATTTTTAAAGTCAAATATGCTGCTCACTACCTCAATCAAAACCCAACTGAAATATCCGAAAGTTCTTCTCAGTAGCATTTGCTAAAAAGAAAGGCTTCTCTTTAGCTGGGACTTCAGCTGAACACATGCCCAGTCTCACCTAAAGTTTATTCCTGAGCTGAAAACAAGAGCCCAGACTTCAAACATTACCTTATACAAAATCCTGTTGCTCTTTCTAGTAGGAAAGGCCTAAAAGAAATTAACATAAACTGATTGTATATCTTGGATTGAAGGCCATTACAGCAATTAGAAACATTACATGGAAGGTGAATTTTACCATGTCTTTCCGCATCACTAAATCCAAAGCCAAGGTTTGTGTTGGCAGTTTATACTAGGCTGATTTTCATCTAAACAAACATGTGAAGAGAAGCAGAATAAAGTAATTAAAATAGCTCTTCAATGGCATGAATCTCTTCCTTCTTAGTAAGTACAGGCTCTTGTAACCTTACAGGCCCTCAAGAACTCTTCTTTTACAAAGGAATCTCAAGAAGGTTCACAATGATGAACATTTTAAGAGCTATGAATTAATTTAAATTGCAACAAACATTTTAAAGCTATGAAATAATTTAAATTGTATGTTCATCTTTTATCAGGGACAGCATCTTTCACTCACAGTTTTCGCTGTGGCTTGAGAGAAAGTGACAAATATATTTTCAATAGGAGTTGTGATGACATAGTTCAAATTCTCTGAGAGGTATTATAAAGATAATCCATATCTCAGAGAACCTGAACTTTCAAAGTACCAATTCTTAAAAAAAATAGGTTAGTGAAAGAGAGGAAGAAAGTTAGATCACAGGGAAGAAAGTGAGATTTTGGTTAAACTTCTACTTTGATTACCCTCATACTTATTTAATCTTCTCAGGTTCTGAATGGCAGGTAAGTTTTTACATATAAGCACATGTTATAAATGCAAAACTGAAGTCCATTAATGAAGACAATATTCCACTTTTTGTACTTTAGTAGAAAATATACTTACAAACATTTGCAGCATTGAATTTGCTAAGTATTGTGAGGAAAAACATCATTGTCATATCCATTGTATGATACTTAACAAGGGAGATGTTATAAAAGTGCTAAGTCTCCTAAGACCCAGAAGAACAGAATTTTTAATCTTAATCACTCAAACAACCAGGTTCTGTTTATTTTGTCTTAGGTAAGTATGACTCTCAATGATTCATTTTACCTCTTTGTCCTTCAGTTTCCCAATCTATGACGTCCTCTCCAAAGTGATTCAGGATGTGGTGAAGAGATAGCTAGTATTGCTACCAAGCCCTGAGTTCTGCTTGAGGAAGCACATGGAGTAAATGAAAGAGTATTAATACAGAAGTAATGCTGGGAGGGATTTATTTCTGTGGTATTGTAAAAAGTTGACTTTGTCTCACTTTTTTTTGTATGGCTTTATTAATTGTCTTTCCTTTCAAATACTGAACTTAAGTCAGCTTTGTTGGGAGGGTTGGGGGTGTGTGTTTTGTTTTATTTTGTTTTTATTGTTGCCATCTCCTTTTTCTCTTAACAGAACAATCTCTTTTGAAGTTCAGGAAATGTTATGGGGGCAAGGGTTGTTTTTTTCATCTTTTTATTCTTGACCCTGCAGCATTTACAACTGACTAGCCAGTATTGAAATGGTGAGGTGTTGTGGGATATAACACTAGAAATGCAATACAGTTTAGTTAGGCTGAAGCTGTGTGTGACAGATTGCAAAGTAAAACAAACATGTAAGAACGCAACAAAAATACGATTTTTGTGAGAATACTGTAAAGCCCAAAATGAAATATGAAATAATGTTCATGCCTCCTGCCTCCTTCAAGTCTGAAAATGATAAAAGCACTTCTTCAGCCCACTTTTAGTATAGCTGATCCAGAAGACAAAGTGTACTTTAAGGTTACAAGTTTGGACTACTGTCCATACACATTCCTAGAAGAAAGCACAAAAATCTTGTACACTCTTTGGTACAGCAAGACTCAAATTTGCCAGCATCCATCTGATCCTTGTGTATGAGAATCTTCATTCTTAAAACCTTAACAAATACTTTTATTTGCCATGGAGCTGTACATAGCTTGTACTCTCTTCTTACAGTTTCACAAGACATTTTTTTTTTCCATTTCTAATTTAACCCTAAGGTTTCAAGTGCCTTTTTTTCATTTGATTTGCTGTCTCAATTTTTGCTAGAGCAAGGTGTAGGCCTTTAAATAGGCTTTCATTCATTTTCACTTAATTTCTCACCTTCTTGCCTTTTAGGGAATTTTAAATTATTTCCTTTTTCATTCCTCCTAAAGACTGTCTTTATTCACAACATCTTTCTTGAACTGCTTATACATTCAGTTGTGTTTATGCACTCCCTGTAATGTTTTTGCTTTCTTGGGATGCATATCTCCTAATAGTTTTAATTATTTGACTGGTCTCTCTACAATTGGGTCCCTGAGCTCTTCAGTCCAATTGACTTTACTAATGATTTCTTCAGTTAATGAAAGTTTATGGTCTTTTAAAATGCAGAACCTTAGTTCCCTTCTTTCTTCCCCTGTAGTTCAATTTGACCTCACAGCTGAATATGTGCTGTTCTCTTTTCTCTGTTTCTTATGCTTTTTATCAACTATTTTTTGCTTTATGTCCTTGAGTTTCTTAAGGTGTCATTTTCTTCTTTACTGATAGTAGTGTAAAGTGAGAACAAAAAGGGGTCACTTGTCCTTTGGAAAAGTTTCCAAGGAGAGCACAGGGGAGTTCTGTTTTAAGGGTTCTTTTTTCAGGTATCTATAAAGACAGAAATCCTCAGACTAAAGTTATATGAAAAGTCAGAAGTTCTTTCTGTTTTGGTTTTGTTGTGTTTTGTTTTGTTTTGTTTTGTTTTTTTCTGATCACACATCTTGATAAATCTTAGTTTGTATGCCAGCCCCTTTTTTATACTACAGTATGCATAGTACTAAGTGTTCACCAGTGGGAGAAACTGTAGAGTGAAGATGTCCCAACACATATCCTAAAATTGCAAACATGTGCTTCTCCTTTAAGAAGTTACAAGCATCATTACAGTTTTTGTTGACAAACATTTCATGCCTTAAAGACATACTAAGTTGCATGCTAAGCTTGCATGTCTAAAGGAACAATCTGCCTTGCTAATACAAAATTTAATTATTTTCTGTAAACATAACCAAATCATAGAAGGGTTTGTGTTGGAAGGGACCTTAAAGATCATCTAGTTCCAACACCCATGCATGGGCAGGGACACCTCCCACTAGACCAGGTTTCTCAAAGCTCCATCCAAACCAGCCTTCAACATTTCCAGGGATGAGACATCCACATCTTCTCTGGCCAACCTGTTCCAATGTCTCACCACCCTCACACTGAAGAATTTCTTAATTTCTAATCTCAATCTACTTTCTTCCAGTTTAAACCCATAGCCTCTTGTACTATCGCTACATGCCTTTCAAAAAGTTCCTTTCCAGCTTTCCTGTAGGCCCCTAGAAACAGTGACCATGGTTTATTTTTATGTATCCTTTCCCTACAGTTTATCAACCACATCACACAGCTTGGTGTCATTAGCAAACTCGCTGAGGGTCCATGTCACAGGCAAAGATGTTAAACAGCACCAGGCCCAATACTGACCAGAGAAATATCACATGTGACTGGTCTCCATTTGGTCATCAAGCTGTTATCCACAAATACTTTTTTCCACAACCTCCTGAGAACCTCTAAGAGCTTAATTCTGATCTCCTTTGGCAAGCCAGGCTTCTTGAATGCAAGGTTTATTGCCTCTCTGGCTAATCATCTGTCTTTGGGATATTTATATGAGTAATTGGCTTTACTTTCTTGAGTATTGCCCATTACTATAAATTACTGTAGCCTGAAAAAGTAAGTCTTAACAAAAAAAAAAAAAAAAAAAAAAAAAAAATAAAAAGGAGAAAAAGAAAAACAACTGAGTGCCACTGTTTAACTCAGGTTCGACAACAACGCTCTCGATCCCCTCCCCCTCCCACCCAGGTAGGGAAGGAGAGAAAGAAAAAGAGAGAGACTTTGCTGGACTGAAAATTAAACTACACAGCTTTAACTAAACACTAATGATATAAGAAAATATATATGCAATTATATACAAATATGTTCAGATATCTGCAAAAGCCTCTTGCCTCCCCCACCCCCAGCAACTCCCACAGCATCTCCTGAGCTGCGAACAGTCCTGAAAAATGCCAGACCTGCTGGAGAGAACAGAGAGTGATGAGGGTCAGGAGAGCTTGAGCCTGGGGGTCGATGGTGATGGATGGATGGATGGATGGATGGATGGATGGATGGATGGATGGATGGATGGAGTCCTCCCTGGACACCCGCCATGGATGGAAGAAAAAGGAAGAAGAAGCAGGAAGGAAGTTGTCTTCTGTGATCTCTGACCTTTTTCTAAGCTTACATAGATATATGGAATGGAATATCTTTGGCCAATTTTGCTGTCTGTCTAACTCGGCCTCCTATGGGGAGGTCATAGATCTCCCTGCAGTGTCTGAACTGGCAGAGTGAAGGTGTGACCTTGAAGACTCAGCAGTTAGAAAAACATTCCAGCTTTTATCAGTCTTAGTTGGAACACTTTGGTATTAGTTAAAAGAAAGCTTATTGAAGGAAAAAAAATCAGTAAAAGGAAAATTGCCTTCATTCTGGCTCAAACCAGGACATTGAGTTAAATAATAAACAAATTAAAAGCCATACCAAGAACTGGACTAAAATTTGTGGTTTTGAAGCACAGATAGAAGGTAAATCTTATTGCCCTGTTGGATTTCAAAGCCATTAGCATGTCTTAGCTGAAACTGTAGTTATTTAATATCTGTATTTCTATATAGCAAATTGAGTAGCTTCTGAAGAAACTGTTCTTTTCTCAGCAGTAACCATTGCCTTTAAACTAAAGCTGAATAAGGCTGAATTTAAGACTTCAGTGTTGAAAGATTTTTTTTTTTTCATGGCCATATTTACAAATAAATAATTTAAACCTATATGTCAGATTGTTACTGACTTGAATCTCAGAACATGCAGTAGGGGTCTAGTTATTTCAAAGCCATTGACAGACCTTTTTCAAAACGGTCCAAAACTGCCACCTTCTGGCCGTTGTCATTTCTTCCTGTCCTAGTTGGAAGGAGAGCTACAATTATTCTTTGTTCATAGCTTGGAACCCTGATTGCTCCCACTGCAAATAGTATAGAGAGTGAAATACATAAAAATAAAGCAGGTTTACTGTTTTTAGTGTTAGAGGGAGAAAATAAAAGTAATAGCAGTGTATCAGATGACCATGCAGGAGTTAGAATCCCTTTGATGTTTAAAATGACAAGGCATAGCCTAGTAATACAGGCTCTGAATTAATCTTTTTTTTAGTACACATACTCTTCCTCTCCCTTTACACATGTTGCTAGCACCCATTTTTTTCTGTCTGCTTTGGCCATCAATTTAAAATGTACATTTTTTCCTTTTTGTTCCTTGGTTGTGGTAGTCTCTCTGCTTTTAGAGCTTTATGTTTGGTTTACACAGACAGTAAATGATAGAATATATTGTACTTTCCTCAGAGCATCTGAGTGAAGAAAAGAAAGCAGAGTACATTCTTTCAAAGATGTTGAGAATTCTTGGAAGAGTTTGTCATGGACAGCCACAAAGACTTTGCATATTTTTAGATTTGGGAGATGGATTTTTCTCTTTCCTGGACAGATAAAATGGGACTCCTAGCAGAAGTGGAATTTTCTGGCTTACTGTTAGGATGACAAGATGACAAAAATATGTTATTAATCATTGTCCACAGGGCAAGAAACAAGGTAATATCAATCTGATTAATAGAGTTACCCCACATAGTAAAAGAAGCTCAGTACCCACTCACAAGTACATACTGAGGATGCTTGGGCAAGTCAGAGCTGCTTCTGTACAACTGTTTGCCTAGATTAACATATCAAACTAATTAAGATGTTCTTTCTTAGTTTTTTGAAGACTACTGCTCTTGCACTTTGATTTTCCACGTAAGCTAGCAGTTACTAGAATACTAATATCTGGATTTGCCTAAGATACATATAGTACCACTGAACTTAGGAAATCAGTGCAAACTATATGAAATTAGGTGCTTTTTAAAATATTACAATATTCTGATGAATCTCGGAAAGAAATTCCTCCTAAAGATAGAAAATAGAAGTTATATAGTATATTACCCTTAGAGCTCATTTCCAATATATTAGAAAAGATTACAAAGGAAAAAAGATCACATAATGTATTTTTTCAGAAACTGACAGTTTTGTTCCAGGGATTTTCAAGGTTTTCTTTAAGAGATATATGTAGATGTAGACAAGAAAGTAAGATACGCAATTGTCTTCCATTTAGTAACGTCTCCCATGTGTGAAGCTAGTCTCTTCCTTCACAGCAGTATAACTCTTTTTTTTTAGGGGAAAAACAAACAAACAAACAAACAAACAACACAACCCAAAAACAATCCACAAATTTCTAATTTTCTTCTGAAATAACAGATTGCCACAGTGAATGCATTTCTATCTCTAGAAAAAAAAAATTCATATTAAAGTAGAATAGAAATATCAATAGAATGGAAAAATCTAATTTTCTTTGTTACAGGTTTTTTTGCTAATGGTTTTTGAGACTTTGTTTGTTTGCTTTGTGGGTGTTTTTAGACATTGTTCTGAAATTCAATAAAAGTATTATAATAGTTAATTCATCAAAAGATGAAGGAACTACTTTGTGATAAGGAACTACAAAAAAACACATTTAGATCCTTATGTTTGTATTTTCTGTCAAGAAAAAAGAATTACTAACTGCTGAACAGTGGCCATCTGTAAACATACATACAGAGAAGAAAATACTAAAGAAAATTGCTTACAAAATTACTGTTTTCCTCACCATCTTCACCAATACACAAATTCCTACTTTATGGAGGCTAATTTTACTAAACTGAATACTTTGACTGGGAAAATTCAAGTCACATTTCACAATATTAACACATATTCCTTCATGCACTGAGGAATAGGAACTATTATGTCACTTAAAATCTTTTGTATAACTCATATAAAAATCTGAAGAAATTCAACAGCATATACACGAAAGCATACAATTCTTCCAAATGCCTTCTTTCAAGTGTTTGATGCTTGTCTGTTTCCAGTCCTCACATTTTTGTTTCAGGTGATCTACCTTTAATTTTCAATAGCAAGAGAAATTTTATTGTTCCATCTATATGGTCTCCCAGGGTTTCTGTTCAACAGCAAAGCATATTCAGAAAAGGAATATTCAATTCCCTGAATGGTAGTAGGTCACATCTTTCCTTCCTGTATAGAATATTGTAATGTTACAAGAAGAACAGAAAAGTGTAGCACTTCACCACAGTTAAGCCAGATTAATAATAACATATATACCATAACTATTAGATTTAAAGGCATCAGATTCCATGGAAAAATGAATTAAATTATTTTCTCCAGCAGCAGCTAGGTAAAATATGCCACTACATCTAAATCTATTAGTTTAGATAAAGATCAGTATAATCACACTGCAACAAAGATTAGAGCGGGCTCAGATCAGAATTCCACACCTTTTCTGTATCTACTCACACTTTAAATAAATAAAGTAAAATAGTCATTAGAAATCTGAGTGGTAGAAGTCTGTACTGTTATTGGATTACTTGAAGTTTTTTGCCGAACAAATCCAAGTCTAACATTTTTCAGTTTTCAGATTTCTAGGGACAGGTTTAATGCAAAGTCAATAGGTAAGAACTTGAGAAGAACATACAGCAGAGCTGGTCAGACAGACAACTTTATATTAAAATTCTGTTGAGGTGCATTGCCTAGCAAGGACATGGTTTAAAGTTTATCAGCTAAATTCACCAAAATCTTCACCTATTATTTTTAAGTTCACTTATATTTTGTGAAAAACAAAGTCTTCAGTAAGACTGAAAAATAACATATAAAATTCTCTAGAGATGATGTTTTCAGTATCAAACTGAAAATTCTTTTGTATTCCGTAAAATTATATTAAGACAAAAGCAGCTAAAATGGAAATAAAATGCTTCAATTAAGAAAAAAAGCCAAACCAAAAATCAGACCCAACAAAGTCCTATGTTTTTCAAAGGAAGAATCAGTATTTGGTTTTTTTATTCTTTTTCAGAAACTGTAGAATTTTTTTTAAGTCAGTTATTTTTATATTGCCCATCCAGAGTTTAGCAAGCTACATACACAGATATTTCTCAAAAACCTATTTTTAACATTCTAGTAATCCTCAAGGTTTTTCAATGCATCTGTTAAACACTATTGATGTGAGAGATTTGATCATTCAGAAAGGAAAAACACTTTTCAAAACAAAACACTAATCACCCTAAATAAGTTATTTTCCACATCTCCTCTTGAAAATGTTTTTACTTAGAAAGGAGAGAAGCAGTCACTATATAAGAGCAATAAAAAGGGGGAGAGTAAAAATAAATTTAAAAGTTATATAGTACTTTGGTAGGAGAAGATCTGATTTCCTGTAATATTTTGAAAACTGTATATTTATGCACACTGTTGCTAAGCAAAACACAGGCAGTGTTCAAAGAACTTGCACTTACAGTTCCAAGGCCACAGGACAGTTCAGACTGAAGAGGTCTCCAATCCCAATGCTGGACTGTTCTTGTGGGCAAAAGACTTCTTATCTCCAGGTTGAGCTGCCTGTTTTTGATCTTGTGTTGCTGTCTCTCAGCTTCCCACCATGCAACCCTGTGAAGCTCAGCTGTAACTTCTCCATCCCCTCCCATCAGTGCTGGGAGTGTCATTTCATGCCCTTGAAGCTGCCCATTCTGCCCCACAGCCTCTCCTCTCAATGCAAGGGACCCAGTCCCACTGTCTTGGTGGCCTCCCCTGAAGTCCTCCCAGTTCACATATATATTTCTTGCAGAAAGGGCCCAAAATCTGATACTGAAAGGGTGTCCTGATGTGGTGTGATGAGCACTTAGCAGAGAACACAGTCCCTTTCCTACCCTACCTCTCAGGTCCCCATTCTACTTACACTACTGCAGATCATTGCTGCCTGGATGCATGACTGGCCCTGGCTCAGCTCGCTGCCTGTCAGGTCTATCCCCCACAGCTGTTCTCTGGCTCTGAGCCCCAGCCTGCATCCCTACAGGGCTCTGCCTTCCACTGTAGGTTTTGGCCTGGTCCTTGATTAATTTCATGTGGTCCCATCAGATTCTTTCTTCCTGTTCCATCTCCACCTGAATGGTGGCCCAGCCCTTGAGTGTGTTGACTGGTACCCCTTGGTGTCACCTGCAAACTTGATGCATGGGCTTGCTGCCACCTCCTCTGAGTCAGACCCAGGACTGGCCCTACAAGATAACAGTTGTAGGATACAATCCATTAACCATGACCTTCTGAGCCCAAACATTCAATAGTTTCTTTTACCCTCATTGTCCTCATATGCAGAGTATAATTTGTTAAGTTGTATACAAGTACACTGGGGAAGACAGCTTCAAAAACCTTACTAAAGGCAAGGTACATGGCATCTGCTCCTATTCTCCCATCCACTTTTGATCACAGAAGGCAATGATTCTCCTTATTCCCTGCAGAAAAAAAACAAAAAACAAAAAAACAAAAAACAAAACACCACAAACGACAAAACCAACCAAACAAACAAACGTAAAAAAACCATGAAAGCTCTCTTGAAGGCATCTATCCTAATTAGTGCACTCCTGAATGAATTTTGACTGGATGGACACAGCTTTCAGAAGTCCTGAGTAAAGACTTACAGTGAAATAGATTTAATATCACCCTATGCAAACCATTCTATGAGTCTACGATTCTATGACTGTAGGGAGACGTGAAGTATTACAGAACTTAGGTGCTTAACTCAGCACCATAACAGAGCAGGTTTTTGTTTGGGGTCCATGTTTATTTTCCAAAAATAACTAATGAGCAATTTGTTATGAACTAAGAAATTCTCTTCCACCAATTACTCCACTGCAAGGTCTGTGAGTACTAATACCCATAGCGCACTGATTACCTTTCCTTCGTTGAGAAATGATCATAATTTATCTGGAATTTACTGTGTCTGGTGCATACAATGATATGTACAGACAATAAGGTATTTGGATGTGCATTCCTTTAATTAGCATTTCTGGAGAATGAAAATATATATAACCTCCTTCACATGGCTGATTGATAGACTAGAAATGTGATTAATTGTAAAAACACACCAGTAGGGATTGAAATGCTTCTAAAAACCTTCTGGCACAGATAGCTGTCTGAAGTAGGAGATCAGTGTCTCTGGAGAATGGTACCTAAAAGAGGCAGTATGGCAGTGTCAAACACTTTTATAGAAGGACAGGTGAATTGTGGAACTCGGTCTCTTAGATCCTCTGTAGAAGACTACCCAGGATGTCTGTCACTCAGTAGCTTCTGCTGATTTATATCCCTGAGCCAAGACCAGAAAAAAACCCACAATATCAGGTATTTGCCTTATGACAAGGAATTTCATTGCTCTATCTCTACAGAAAGAAATATTAAGCTCATTATTTTTAGAAAGCATTGTTTCAAAGGGAAGTATTGTAAACCATTGCAGTTGACTTCACCCTAACTACAGTGAATTATATAGTGTTCTACTTAGAAGATGCTGAGAAAATAGCATGATACTAATTTGCATAGCTTCTGGAGGTTTTTTTGTTTGGGGATTTTTCTTTTAATGAATGCTATGCAAGGAAAAAATCTTTCCAAGAAAAAAGAGGTAAAAGCAGAGATACTGTTTTACTACTGACCTCAGTTCTGCTCCTCAGCAGGTGAAGAGCAAGTTTAAAACAATAAACAAGGAAGTGTTGCTGCCTAATATATCTATACTGAGACAATGCTGTTCCTATAGGGGCATCACAAAATGCCATTCCAGTGCTACCTATACAAAGATTTCAGGTCAGATCCTCATTTCATAATGATCAGCATAACTACAGTTACTTCAGCAAGTTATTTAAGACCATCTAAGCATGGGGTAGACTCTGATTAGTCAAGTGCTGTTCAGTGCTTCATTCTGCTTCTTTCATGCTATTGTTTCCTGTGAGAGGTGTCTGCCTGCTGCTTGAGTTTCTGATCCAGTACCTCCTATGCTGTAATGCGTTCTTCCTGTGAAAATATCACACACAGCATTTAACCTCAGTGGACATAATAAAAAGACTAATGAATGTGTTAGCCCTGTTAAGGGCCTCCTAGGCAGATGGTTATAGTAGGCTATTTATACTAAGGTGTGATAGTTGGCATCTCAGCACCCAAGGAAGATTGTACACAGCATATCAACCCTAAATAGTTTTAAATTATCTCCTTTTCCCCCACTGTATGGCAGACATTCTAAGTGTAGAAGCTTTGAATATTTGTTTAGAACTAAAACATAGTCATCCATAGTCTCCTAATTGAACAAAGAAGTTAATGTTTTTGTACAAACATCTGCTAGTAGGTCTCCACTAAATATAACATTCTGTTAGATATATTGTATTTTAGAGATATATATATATATATTTATATTTACATATTTTTAGAAACATGACTCAACACAAAATGAACCTCTTGTTTAGCAGCAGGATGAATGTGTTTATTTTGACAAATATAAACCATATATGAATATCAGGAAAAAAAGCAGTGATTGTGTGGTGTGTTTTCAAGGCTAATGGGGGTACTTCATGGCACATTACTGAACTTTTAAATCCCCCCTGCACAGACCAAATAGGTTTGTAGTATATGAAGAGTAAGAGAAGGGGAAAGGGAATAAAAATATTTTCTTGTTAGGTGACACTACATTATATACTATGTGTTAACCAGGGATAACAAATAGACTACAGCTATGAGTGAAATAAGTAACAGTAGAGAAATAGTTTTAAAAAGTGTAACATTCACACATAAAACTGTGCCTTAAAAATTACATCAACTGCTGAATTATGTTTGCTTTTAAGTAATCAACACTGAGACCCAGTAATCCTTTGACTTCAGGTCACAAGTTCTCTCCAAAACACTCTTAGTAAAGAAAAATATTGATACTGTGACAGGGGTCAAACACTGACACAGGCAAGTCAGACAGGGTGTGAAGTCTCCATCCTTGGAAATACCCAAAGCCCAGCTGAGCATAGCCCTGAGCAAACTTCTGCAGCTCACCTTGCTTGATTGGTGGTAGGACTGCAGATTTTTCAGAGGTGTCAGCCAGCCCCAGCTGTGCTGTAGTTTTTTGGTGCTGCAGTATGCATCATCCATATGTTCCAAATTCACTTGGTTATCTTCTTTGCCTTTGTAACTTCAGCATACTGCTTGTCAGTCCTTCATATTAGTGTGAATACTGGAGCTAGATTTTAGCTCTTCAGGGCAGGAGAAAACACAAATATACACAGAAGGCACAATCAGTCCCTGAATACCTCTTATTTGTCAAACTCATTAAAATAAAAACATTGATGCACTTTCTTCCAAATTCTGCATTTCCTTAAGCACTACAAGCTGAATTTCAGTAGCAATTTGAAGCAGAATATGGCTCAGTCTATTTTCTGTGTGTTTGTTTGGGGATTTTTTTACCATGCTTTTGAGATATTTTTGTGGATTTTAAAACCTGTGACAAATGCTACATCAAGACTACATAAGATATTGACAAAGACCAGGCAAATCACTAGAGTATAAAAATGGAAGACCAGATCTCTTCTAGTAACATTTCTCTTGGGAGCCAACATTTATCTTCCTTGCCAATTTAGTGTCTTCTATAAATACAAATAATAAAGTTCAGCTGCATTGTGTGAAACTCTTCCTTTTTTCCCCCTGAAAATTCTATTTTATCATTATGTTTGTCTTGTGGTAATCAGACAAAAACTGCTCTATTATCAAGGTTTAAACTTTTTCTACAGTATAAGGAAGTGCAGCTTATTGCAAAGCAGTGATATTAAATTGTCAAAAGATACTTTTTCCAGTTCATAATGCATGCATTTTAATTATGTTAAATTTTTTATGGTCCTAAAATAAATGTAAAACAAAGGTCTTGCAAAAAATGTGTTAATCATCACATCTGGTATAAGTTTTTTGTTTTGTCCTGGTTTGAGCCAGGATTAAGACAATTTTCCTTTTACTGATTTTTTTTTTCCTTCAATAAGCTTTCTTTTAACTAGCACCAGAGCATTCCAACTAAGACTGATAAAAAGTGAGATGTTTTTCTAACTGCTGAGTTTTCAAAGTCGCACCTTCACTCTGCCGGTTCAGACACTATGGGGAGATCTATGACACCCCCCGTAGGAGGCTGAATTAGACAGACAGCAAAATTGGCCAGAGATATTCCATTCCATATATCTATGTAAGCTTAGAAAAAGGTCAGAGATCACAGAAGACAACTTCCTTCCTGCTTCTTCTTCCCTTCTCTTCCATCCATGGCGGGTGTCCAGGGAGGACTCCACCCATCCGTCACCATTGACATTACTTGTTTTCCATAGTAGAATATGACAGTTGGATGGTCAAATGAAAGAAAATAAATTAGCAAAATGCAGAAATACTTGAGTTCAGAATGTATATAGGAAAAGCCTGTGAGAGATACATGGCTAGCAAGATAGTGTCAGAGGAAGCCTTGCAAAAAAACAAGAAGACAGCTTTGGAACATTTCTCAGCTGCAGACCACAACAATTCTGAGTAACTGAGAGAATGCTTCTGAGCCTCGGAGGAGTGTGACTGAAGCACAGAGGGGGCTATCTTGTTATGCCCAGTTTGAAGGAAAAACACAGACTGTCTCAATGCTAGGCTTTAACTAGGCTTTAAACAGCCTTTTCCTCCTCCTTTACTTTTTGACTGTATTCAGCTTCTCCTTTCTATTATTATTTTGTAGTACGAGCAGATGTTAATTCATCCAATAGTACCTTGTGTAAAGTCTAAAAGTGTATGAAACACAGTATCTCACAGCTAAAAAGAGAACAAGACTGTGACCTTGAGAAAACAAGTGACAGCTGCAGTAAAAAAATAGAGATAACTAAGATCTACATCCAAAAGGAAGTATGGGTCTATAGGGACCACGAAAAGCAAATGCAGAAAAAAATAATTGAACCTCACAGAAGCCCTCCCCAACACCAGCCAGAAAAATGTGGTCACAGACAAAAATGGGTCATAAAACGATGTTCTTTAATACCTTACAGCTGTGCAATATCTGTACAAAGTACAAAAAGTACTGACTATGAAAAGAAGATACCTAACTACAGTTTCTGCTTTACTTTATTTCAGCTGAATACATGGAAAATATTTAAGTCCTTAGCAACAAAATAGTTGTATTTTTCCAAGCCTCAGACAAAATTTCTGAGTTATTTGTCATAGAGAAAATTAGGAAAGAAGTATTAGAGAAAGAACAGCTGAAAAAATTTATGTCTAAAACATTACTGAGGAAAAAAACAACCAAACAAACAAGCAAGAATACCACCAAATCATAACAATAAAATAAAACCTACAAAAAATCCACTCCTAACAAACCAACAAAGACCATCTGATGAAAAGATTCTAACATAGAGAAGCAAAGTACATCCAGATGACATAACTTCCTGTGTCCAATATTTCTAATCGATTGCCTCTAAGATTTGACAGGCAGCTAGCCAAAACCAAACATTAAGCAAAACATTTTAGGTGGAATTCAGACCACAGACATCAGTAGAGCTGTATAATTTTGTCTTACATTCTATCTACTTATGATCTCACTACCAAGTGCTCTATCTATCTATCTATCTATCTATCTATCTATCTATCTATCTATCTCTGGCCAGAGATCCCAATTGCTTGGCTTCTCTCTCTTCCACATTATAGGTTTCAGCCTCACTATCAAAGCATCAGAGCAACCAAGGAAGAAGTTCTCAACACTAATGCAGGTGAAGTCCTTTCTCATGAGATGCAGTTCCTTCATAGGGAAGGGCTGGACAAGTTCATCATTATCATCTGATTGAGGAGGGCCTGCTGATGTATCTGCTTGAGAGTGGCTTGATTTTTTATCTATTTGAGAGGTCCCTGCTCCATCAACTGATTTAGAATCATCTGCTTCCTCAATTTCAGTCTCTATTGTTACTTGAAGAAACTCTGGATGTCTCAGACAGGAGTGGGCAAGAAAGGAGGAGCATTTCACCTTTGCTTTGCTCCTGGTCACAGGATTAACTAGTTTGATTTGAATGGGAGTGGACTTAATCTTTGCAGAAACAGCTGTTTTTGTAGCAGTACCCATAGTGGTTTCAGCAGCAATGGTGTTGGCATCATCACGAGTGGCAGCAGCAACAGTGGCAGCAGCATTGCCTGTGGGGGATTGGCAGTGAGTGGAACAACAATTCACTCTACATATCCGCAATGCATTAGAAACATTAAGCAGAAGCATCCCTACTGCAACAATGCTATTCAAATCAAGAGCTGGGAGATTCAGCTTGAGAGAAAATGGAGAGGTAAAATTGAATCTGCTACTGCTATTGCCAACATAGACCTTTCTGTTCAGTTTAGGATCTGTACTGTAACTGTACACATACAATACCTCCATAAAGATCAGTATCATAACCCCTTAGGATCACTAGCCTGGTAATTATATGGTGAATTATGGCTACAGTTCAGTCGATAAACCATGAAACAATCACAAGAGCAGCTACACAGAGCAGTATGCCCTTGGCTGCATACCACATGTGCAATTGCATGTTAGGAAAAAGGTCCAGCAGATTCATTGCAAAAAGTGTCTGTTCAGTTTTCAATCTGTTATTAAATTCAGCAGAATTGTTGCCTATTGCTATCTGAGGGATTCTTCCCATCAGAGATGGAATTTTAAACACTCTTAATTAGTGAAAATTTATAATCTGGTCTTAAAACCAAGCCCTATTTGGGTGACAATAAATTGTTGTCACTGTTTGACTCAGGTTCGACAACAATGTTCTAGATCCCCTCCCCCTCCCACCCAGGTAGGGAAGGAGAGAGAGAAAAGAGAGAGACTTTGCTGGATTGAACACTAAGCTAGACAGCTTTAATTAAGCATTAATGATAAAAGAAAATACATATTATTATATACAAATGTGGTTAAGAATGTGCAAACTCCTATTGCCTCCCTCCATCCCCAGCAACTCCCACAGCATCTCCTGAGCTGTGAACAGGCCTGAAAAGTCCTGGAGCTGCCTCAGAAAAAACAGAGTGATGAGGGTCAGGTGAGCTCGAGCCTGGGGGTCAACAGTAATGAATGGACAGAGTCCTCCCTGGACACCAGCCATGGATGAGAGGGGAGGAGAAACAAGAAGGAAGCTGTCTTCTGTGGTCTCTGACCTTCCTCTGAGCTTACATAGATATATGGAATGGAGTATCTCTGGCCAGTTTTGCTGTCTGTCTAATTCAGCCTCCTACAAGGCAGGGTCATAGATCTCCTGGTAGTGGCTGAGCTGGCACTAGTTAAAAGAAAGCTTACTGAAGAAAAAAAACAAAACCAAAAACAAACAAACAAACAAAATAAAACCAGTAAAAGGAAAAGTAACTTAATCCGGTCTCAAACCAGGACAAGCTACAGTTCAGGAAACCTGTTCTACAAAAACAAAAGTAGTTGAATGTTGGTTCTTACTGGAAGTAAGAAATAAATTATATGAGACCTGTAGAAGTCAATCATCTAAATCCACATGCTTTACACCAAAATTTAGTTATCCTTAAAATCTCCAATTAATAAGAAACTGATACTTCTGCTTGTATCTTCACTTATATATCTGCAACAGAAGAAGTATTTGCTTAACTGCTCTTTCTCAGCTTGACTTCTACTATTTTTATCTAGCCAGTTTATCTTTGTCCTACACTTTACCAGTTGATAGAGTTCCTTTATAAAAGACTACATAAGCACACAAACACAGACATCCTTATATGTGTATATATATACACAAGGCTGACTCAGTCTAAATTAAGTATATGCTTCCATGAGGGAAGGTATTGTTAAAATATAAAATTGTTATCTTCAAAGTGCAACATCTGACAGCATAAATACTGCCCAAATTCGCAAATTCAGACAGGCAGTGGCCCACTCAAGGTATTCCCACCTCATGCTCTCACAATACAGCAGCTTTCCCTGGTAGCTCTACCAACAATTTTTTCCCATTGATGCACTGTGTATGGTACCAGGAATCAGAGGAGGATTTTAAATTTATTTTTTTTAAAAAAAAAAAGGTCTGATTTTGTTGTTGTTGTTGTTGTTTGGTTCAGCTTCATTATACAGTACGTACTGGAGCCCAACAAATAGTTGTGCCAGCACAGATTAAAAGAGAGCAGGAATGAGTGTCCACAACAGAAAGTGTGCTTTTAAATGTTATTTAAAGAGGCCGTACTGCTATGGCTATGAGCATGGAAATATGGAGTAAGATTTTTCACTTTCTCTCCATAGGTATTGAAGCAAAATAATATAATACTAGCCTTAAAATGCATAAGATCAGAAATAGGTAGATTGCTACTACTTAAAGTCTTCAAATTACTTCATGCCCAGCTTGACTGAAGTACATTTGTTTTGCACTCTGTTTTAGTGATAGAACTGAATAACAAACACAAAAATGATTTTCCTTGTCATGCAACATCTACTAGAAGAGCACCCTAGGGCCTGAAGAACAATCATAACCTATTGCAGATGAAAAAAAATAACCCAAATTTTATCAAAACTGTACAGCGGTCAAAAAAACCTTTACAGAACACCAACAGCCCTGAGGCAAAATACATATTCAATCCATTGCATTTATAATCTACCCTTACATCCTCAGATGGTACTATTTCTGATTTTAAAACTGAACACAGATTTAGCTCTGTAACTATTACTCATATATAGAGCATTAAGATTTTTCCATAGATATGTTCAGGCAAACTGCTTGGTCAAACAGCAACTGGTATGCAACAATCAGAGCAAGTAAATTTATGACATCCTGTATTATCTGAGGAGATGTTGAAGAGCTAGTGCAGTTGCAAGTGTTCACCATCCCAGTTGCCAGTGGTTCCCCAAAGTTAAGTGTTTCTTCAACTCTCTCATCAGTCTCAGAAATTTAGCTTCAAACATGCTTTGAGAATGGGTAAGACTGAGGATTGGAGATTAGAGGTTGACCTGCTAGGAAGCAGCCCCATGGAGAAGGACCATGAGGTTCTGGTGGACAACAAGTTATCCATGGGACAGCAATGTGCCCTTATGGCCAAGAAGGCCAATGGTATCTTGGGATGCATTAAGAACTGTGTGGCCAGCAGATCAAGGGAGATTCTCTTCACCCACTACTCTGCCCTAGTAAGACCACACATCTGGAGTATTGTGACCAGTTCTGGGCTCTCCAGTTCAAGAGAGATAGGGATATACTGGAAAGAGTCCAATGGAGAGCTATGAGGATGGTTAAGGTTCTGGAACAACTGTCGTATGAGGAAAGACTAAGAGGCCGGGGGCTGCTTAGTCTTGAGAAGATTAAGAGGGGACCTTATTAATATCTATAAATATCTGAAGGGTGGATGTCAAGAATAAGCCAGTCTCTTTTCAGCAGTGCCTTGTGATAGGATGAGTGGAAATGGCACCAAGTGGAACACAGGAAGTTCCACCTCAACATGAGGAAAAACTCTACTGTGAGGGTGATGAAGCACTGGAACAGGCTGCCCAGAGAGGTTGTGGAGTCTCCTTCTCTGCAGACTTTCAAGACCCATCTGGGTGTGTTCCTGTATGAACTTCCCTAGTTGTTCCTGCTGCAGCAGGGGGATTGGATTTGATGATTTTCAGAGGTCCCTTCCAAACCTTATGGTTCTATGATTCTGTGATAACCAAAATGTCAGTGTGTTATCAACAGAATTTTCAGCACAAATCATAAACATAGTTATTATGAAAAAACTTAATTCTTTATCAACCAAAATCAGTACAGTGTCAAATCCACAGCTTTTGAAAGTGTTTTGCAATTTGCACAAGTCATACTATAGTCAATGCAATTTCATACCTTTTCCTTAGTCAAATTGCCTCTCTTAAAAGCAAATGGATTCACATTTCATTTGGTATAGAAAGAATGCATTGGTCAAAGTTACTTGAGTATAATCATGATATCATATACGAAGTATCACGTATGCCATAGGCATAATCTATGAAACAGAACAAAGCTCTTACTACTGTGTTCTTCTGCAAGTCTTTGTGGCCTTGTGTGATCCACTGAAACTTATGTAGTTTCTTTCACCTGGAGAATCAATATGCAAAAGCAAATGCTAGTTAGTATAGAAAGATATATTTTAAATATATTAATAGAATTTCATGAAAGTTCCAGACCTACAATCTAAAGGACTGAATAAAACACAGCAGATTGATAGAGAAATGGAATTAAGAGGACTTAATATATGAATATGAATTGCAATAGGCCAAATATATGATGACATATAAAACTATCCTTAGGAACCTAAATGTCAAAACATCCACACGACATATGGGTGAACATGGCTTGCTTCCCTCAGAAAACAATTGAGCATGAAAATTAATGGCATTGAAAGACAAAAAAAGGCCAAAAAAATTTTGTCTATTCCTTAAAGACAGATAACCAGAAGGACCTAGAATAACGCTGTTTAGAATGAAAACACATCTGCTCTTTACAAAATATGCAACCAATGTTAAAAACAGGCCAGAATAATGGTCATTTCTTGATGTTATTGTACCTCACTCATCTTGATAGCTGTACAGTATAGAATAAGTTATCTAGAACTGTATTAGCACTTTGTCTGTATTTAATCACATAGAATTCATTATTCCATTCCTGGAAATGTCATGATGTTTTATTAGTTCCCAGCTAAAAATTTTCTTACAGGCAAGAAAAAAAAAATCAATATATTCTTTTACTGGTGAATTTTTATTCAGGAATTTAGAACTGTTATATACAAATATTTTTTAATACTGGAGATTTTTAATTTGAAAATGCAACATTGACTTTTCCAGCAAACTGAATCCCATTTTACAGCTTGCTAGTTCTAAAAGAGTTGTTGATAATTTCCAAAGTTTATTGCATATTTTACTAGGTAGAAATTCTGTGCTCATTAGAAGAAGAAATACCCAAATTTTCCCTCCTAGGTGTGATTTTATGGTTCGAGTGAGATATTATACAGTAAAGCAGTTTTTTCCAGCTAAAAGGTAAACTGTGTCTTTACTGTAAGTAGGTAGAGCAGTGCAAGAGTAGTTCTTATATGGCTTTTGTCCCTGAAGCAGCCTTCATCTTGCTTCCACACCTGGTGTAAGAGATGTCCACGTCTTCCAGGCCTCACCCATGTCAGAATAGCTCTGCAGTCTGCCTACTGTCTGCACAGAAAGTAAACTAAACTTCCGCAAGAACTTCATTTTCTGCCCTTGTTATTAACCAAAGCACCTTATTGCTCATATTGACTTTGTAGCAAAATGAGTGCCTGACCATACTCAAGTAGGCATGTGAGACTATGTGAGTACACAGGTTACCATGGGCCAGTATAATTCAACTGTCACATAGGATCTGGACTGACATTTTGAATACATACACAAACCTAGTACAGACCTCTTGTATTTAATTTCATTGTGATTTTTACTGTTCAAAGATTTAAAAGTGGTTTTAGACATGCTGTGTTGGCATTTACATCTCAATCTCAAAATAATTCAGAGGTAACAGTCACATTGCTGAATTTGGTTAATATTGCAATAGGACGGGAGAGATAATTTTTCAAATTCAGATTTTGATCGCAGATAATCAAGACATGGAATGTTAAAATGTCAAATCAAGACAGGTTATCTCACCAGAATCTACAAGATTTAAAAAGGTTTTCCTTATATGTGAAAGTATAAATACTCCTAACGTTTTGTTCTTCTCTAATCTTGCAATTATTTTTTCTTTTTCCCCGAAGTGAGGGCACAGCATCTGATGAAGGAAAATGTTTTATTTGTATGGCTCTTTCAATTCACTTCATCACGGGAATTTAATAAGGCTATGGTTTTTAATTGGCTATCTTGTGCACTATTGCAGGACATTTATTACCAAGAGGCATAGAACTAATGAATTCAGAATTAATTAGGAAAAAAACCAACAACCAAAAAAACAAAAACACCAGAAAAAAACCCAACACAATGACAAAATAAAAAAAAAAACAAGCTACTGCTAAAGGTATGTAGTACTGAAGAGTATTCTGTATTCAGGTATTTACTCCCTTTAGTTTCAGTGTGCTCTGAATTCACAATTTCTGTTTTGAGGTCTATTAAAAAGTAAGACAACTTAGAAAAAAAACAAAGATAAGACAAAAAACGACCTGATTAATAGAAAAATATGCAGGCAACCTATTAATGAAGGACTTGAATAATTCTATGCAAGCTTCACTGCTAACTTTCTCAGCTAAAATCCTTCTCCAAAATAACCCAGAAAAAGCTCTAGTAAGACACTTCTATATGCATTTTCCTGATTCCATGCTCCTATTTTAAAAAATTTGCTCAGAACACAATAAAAATCAATACTGTAGCCTTTGCATTGAAATGGTACAAGGCATCTCAAATGAACTAGTATACCTCCAAGAGACAACTACCTAGGCAACAGTCCTCCCACCAAATCATAACTAATTTGCACAAGCAACTGTTTTTCAGCAATTCCTGTCCATGATTTTGCCTCATCTATGCGTAATGGGAAAGGAATGTTGGAGGTGGAGGTATGTAAAAACTTCAGCCACAGAATTAGATGCAGCAAGGAAGAGAAGAGGAAAGGGACTCTAGACACCTTCTAGCCCCAGGCCAGTGCTCAACAAACTTCAGAAAACTGACAGAAAGGCCAAGGCCCTTAAGAAATGAGGCACTTTCATGGTACTGCATAGAACAGGAAAAAGTAGCACATATGGAGACAAAAAAAAAGTAGACAAACTCACTTCAACTTAAAACACAGTGCAACATGATCCATTAAATTTATGGGATTCACAAGGGAGCCCGATGCCAGGCATTTAAGTTAAAGGTCATCCCCTAGATGTGCCAGGTGGTCCTGAAAATACACAGCCTTAAACCTTGCACATCATTAGAAATTGGCTTCAACACCAAAGGTACAAGAGGGCATCCTACTGTCAGGCAACCTGATCACAGTTAACTCACCACCCAAACTGCCATGATGGCAGAAAACTCTATAGTCAAAGACCTCTTCCTTCTTAACTTATGGCAGGATAGTTAAACTAATAGAAACCTGTGAGACTTGTAGGTCTCTGCTTGTAGGGCTATCACACCAGCAAAACCGGAGACCCCTGTGACTCTGAAAAGCACAAAACTGAATTGCATTAAACACTGTGCCCCTGACTGTAACAATAGCACAAAGGATTCACAACATCTAGGAGAGCTTCTGTCAAAGCACATCTGTTATACATACTAACTTAATCTGCCGAACTGGCAGGCAAACACCTAACAAGGACTTGAAGCTCCTCATACAAATCCCATTGTACAACATGGACTAGGGCAGATCCTACTTACAAGTTTTTCCCCCCTCAGACACTGTATTATGAAATCACATAAGCAGAGCCTCAGAGAGCCTCATTCAGAGGTCCACCTATTTGCTACAGCTTTTAAAGAACACTGTGCCCCTGCACCAAAGCAAGCTACCCAGAGTTGCCCTCTGATGACAAGGTGTCATGGTTCAACCCCAGCTCTAGGTCACTTCATCCTGGTGGGACAGGGGAAAGAATCAGAAAAGAGAGAAGCTCATGAGTTGGGATAAAGACAGTTTAAAAGGCAAAGCAAAAGCTGCACATGCAAGCAGAGCAAATAACGGAATTAATTCACTACTTGCCATCAGCAGGCAGGTGTTCTGACATCTCCAGAAATGCAGGGTTCCATCACACCTAGCAGTTACTTGGGGAGACAAATGCCATCACTTCAAATGTTTCCCCCTTCCTTCTTCTTCCCCCAGCTTTATATGCTGAGCATGATGTCATATGGTCTGGGATATCCCTTTAGTCAGTTTGCATCAACTGCCCCAGCTGTGTCCCCTCCCAACTTCTTGTGCACCTTCAGCCTACTAGTTGGTGGGGTGCAGTGGGTTGAACAGTTTTTGATTCTGTGTAAGCACAGCTGATCAAGAACTAAAACGTCCCTTGCAGAGTTATCAACACTGGTCTCATCACAAATCCAAACCACAATCTACTTTGAAGAAATTTAACTCTGTCCCAGCCAAACCAGGACATTCTATAGTAATCAGAATCCAATTTCTGAACACTTAACTGAGCCTGTGTAAAAGTACAGTATAAATAAATTTGAGTACACTGTGGCTTAAAGTCAATTAAGACCACCAAATATTTTTTTTAGGCCCATAAAAGGGACCTTCTTACAGGCATCTTCATTACAGAGTGAAGCAACCCTGTTTCCTTTAGATCAAGGACTGGAAAAAATTACTTACCTTGCTTCATTACATGGTGGCCAAGCAATTAAAACAAGCAAAGAGTGTCTCATATTATGACAACTGAATTATTTTATCCAATGTCTTTACTACAGTGTTTTCAGACTGCAGACTGCCACTGCCTACAAAACCATAAATACAGTGCTGAGCCTTTATTACTGTATACTGCCAGATTAAAATAGTATTATTTTAAGCCAGTCCATACTGTGCCTTTACTACAGTGCTTATTTTTCAAAAATTTTTAGTATTCTCTATGCTTTTTACTGCAGTCATCCTGTTTGTTTGTTTTTCTTCTGGTTTAAGACTCCTTTCTCACTAAGCTCTTTTGGACTTACATAAGATCCCAGGCCAGTCACTTCTTTTCTACCCACTATTCACTCTCCAACACCACACAATATCTCAGCACTTGCTTTTGTATTCTCAGCACCACATTCCTAAAGGTGGGATCAAAATATAAATCAGGTAGAAAGGGACATGAAAGGTGTATAATACAGCTTCATGCCCAAAGCAGAAGAGCAGACCAGTTTGTTCAGGGGTTTATCAAGTTAAGACTCAAGAATCTTGAAGCATTGAAATGGAATAACATCTCTAATTCCCAGTTTTACTCTTTGATTTTTGTGACCACAGCAAAGGCTTCTCTTTATCTCCAGCCTGACCCTCATATGTTTCTGCTTCTGCTGCTGTTCCCTTGCCCTTCTACCACACACCACTGTGAAGAACCCAGCTGCAACACCTCCATCTCTCCCATCTGTTCTGAGGATGCTGCTGGGTGCTCCTTTCTTCCAGCTGACCCAGGCCTGCTTCCACAACCTTTCCTCACAGGGCAAGGGCTCCAGCTCAGGACCGTCTTGCTGGCCATTTGCTGAACTTATCAACACCCTTCCCATATTCAAAGCTCAAACCGGAGCCACTATTCAGACAAGGTCTGACAGACACTGAGTAGAGGGGAGAATCCTTGTCCTCTCCTAGTCCTCAGGGTCATGTCCTGCTCACACTACCCCAGATGACCTCATTATCACCTGGGCACAGCCACGGCTGACTCATGCCCACTAGGGCACAGGGCCATTCCCCACAGCTGTTCCCTGGCCCTGTCATCCCCAGTCTGTATCTCTGCAGGACTGTCTTCTCAGGGTAGGGCACTGCCTCATCCTTGCTGAATTTCATGGGGCCAGGTCAGTCCCTTCGTCACTCTCTTTGTAGTCTCCAGCATCTATTTTTGCCCTTTTTTGAAAACAAAATCAGCATTTGCCTTTATCTTGTTGCTGGAGACTGTCAGTTAGCTCTCTCAACACTCTTGATTGCAGCTCATCTAGTCCCATGAACTTGTAAAGGTTCAAAGATTTAAAATAGCCCTTGATTGAATCTTGCCCATTAGTGGTCCGTTTCTTCCTGGAACCTGCCAGTAGAGTCAAAATACTGAAAAGTCTTGCCATTGAAACCAAGACAAACAAGGTATGAAAACTTACCTGCATCTACTGTTTCTAAATCACCCACTCAGTAGAGGGACCACAACTTCCCTCTTCAGAATTTTAATACTAATATAACACAAGAAGCTCTTCCTGTTACACTTTCTATACTTTGCAAGGTTGGAATGTAGTGGAGCTTTGTTTTTTTAGAACACCAGCTGCATGTGGTTCCAAAGTACTTCTATACTTCTTCTTCATTGTCAGTCCTTGTTTCCATCTCCTTTTACTTTTCCATCAGAGTGGTTGTGAGTTTCCTGCTTTGCCACATTGATTTCTTGTTGTGTCTATCCGTTTTTCCACAAAAAAAAAGGAACCATACTTGCAATTTAAGAGTGCTGTCCTTAAGACCTGCCAGATTTTCAGTCCTGTCTTTCATACCAGTTCCATGGAAAAATCGAAATATGATCACTTGAAGCCTCTAGTCTTTGCTCTGCTACTTATCTCCTTTACACCCTAGAATATTTTGAACTCTGTTATACCATGGTCACTACAGCTAAAGGAACTATTTCTACATCAACAACCAGTTCTCCCCTACTAGTTGATAACATATTCAATTGTGCAACGACTCTCATTATCCCATCCAGTACCTGAATTAAGAGGATACCCATGATGTCTTCCAGACACAACTTTGCCTTGCCAGCTGATATCAGTGAAATTAAAGTCTTTAGTGAGAACCAGGATTTGTAAGCACAGAGACTTCCTCCGGTTGTTTTAGAAGGCTACACCAACTTCTTTATCCTTGTTGGACAGACACACTCCCATCATGGTGTCATCATTCCTGGCTTGGTTCTCTGTCCTGGACTCATGAGCTCTTAGCATCTTCATAAGTCTGTGCAAAAGGTCCCTCATACTGAAGACAGCCACAGCATCAGTTGCCATGGTAGTGTGGGTTTTTATTGTTGCTGGAGGAGGAAGGAGAAATGTTTGTGAGTAATCATAACAAGTTCCTGCTGATGCACTGATGATACACCCATTTCCAATTGTACAGTGACAGTAGGCCTGTAGTGTTCTGTCTGTTTTTCCATATTCCTTCTCAAAACATTGAATGAAACTTCAAAACAGCTGCTGTAGAATGATTCTAGCTGGCACTTCCCTTGCTCAAACATTTTTCCTCTTTATTCACACCTGACAGAAAAGGTGACTTCCCAAAAAGGTCCCGCATCAGCCTTTCATTTTAAAGAAAAGAAATTGCAGTCAAGTCAGTCAAAATTCCTCTTAATATCTCTGTTTTCTTGCAAGGTCTGAGAAGAGATTAATTAGAAAGAAAACCAGAGTTCATCAGGCACTACAGAGAGCACTGCCTAATCACTAAACTATGGGATGGGGGGCTTATAAATGGTTTTGCAACAATCTTTCTGATTACTTTCACAGTTCTTTTTCAAAATTTCTACAAAAATTCATGGTTTGACTTCTTATTTCCTCAAATTGTTTCATTGCTGTGCAACGTGTAGTCTCTGGTCTGTCTGAAACCTGTATATGAAGAAAAAGAACAGTCTCATATTTCAGATGTGAATTTTGAATCTTTCTTCCTAAATCCACTACTTACAGTGCAAGTCTTGCCTACCTGATCACAGGTAGGCAAGAAAGGCATAACTGGATATATGTATAATTCTAATTCAGCACACCATTTACCATGCTTCCACATTTGCTAAATAATTTTTTTTGTCTCAGTTGGAGATACACTATTTTTAAAATTTAAAATATTTTACTGAGAACAGTTTTTTGGGATGACCACTAAGCAAATCTAGTGGAATAAAGTTAAGTGTCATTGGAAATCTAGAACTTTCAATGATTGGGGAAAAAATCCTCCTTTTTCACTGGATTCCTCAGCTGGGAAATGTATAATTTTGTGATTTCTCAGTATTGTGTTAAAATTCCTGCAGGCTGGCCATTAAACACTTATTTTGTTGAGTTTCCTTTACATTGAACCCTTTATTTTGTATTTGCTGAAATGTATTTTCTAAGATTACCATGATCCTGAAGGAAGAGATATCTTCTTTTCAGAAGCACTTTCTCTGGTTCAATATAATTTTTTTATCCACTAGATAAAAGAGCTATTCAACATCTGCTATTTTTGTCCCCTGAAACATTACACTCAGTAATTAGGTAAGATTGGAAAGGAGAAGAGTTTTTTTGCTTTTGGTTTAGATACAATAAGTGAGTTTCATTCTTCAGGTTTCTTCATGTTAGGTTTTTTTACTCTCCCTGAAATATCTTTTTTACATACTGCAGAACTGGATCAGAGTATGGCTCAAAGAATAGACTTGTTTTTCTAACAGGACTTCAAATGGGACCAAACTCTTTATGTGTAGTAACCCAGAGACCCTGGTGGAAGAATTCAAGAAGAAAAACATCAATTATGAGACTAAATTATCACATGTACATTCCAGCGTCAACATTCATTAAATCTATATTTTTTTCTCTGTTCAGATATCTTGTCTCAAAAATATGTGTTTCAGTCCTGCATAAGTTTAAATAAAGAGGCAGATTAAATACATTTGCACAATGATGCAGACTGAAATATTTAAACAACGTGTAATCTGTTTTTAGTTGTCTTTCTGTTCAATTTCATACTGTAATTTTAGATAGAAGTGAAATTGTCTCTAGCATGAACCAGCACTCCATCATACACACATAAGATGCTGTTTTGTTTCCAAAAATACATCACAGGTATGATATGTTGCATATAAAGGGCAAGTAGCTATCTTTTTAGCAGAAGACAGAGATTAAAATTTGGATCTGCTACATTCTGCTCTGCTCTCTGTCCAGCAGATACTGAGTTGGTTCAAGTTCCCCATGAGGACCATAACCTGTGAATGTGAGGCTCCTTCCAGCTGTCTGAAGGTCTCATCTACTTTTCTTCCTTATCTGGCAGTCTGTAGCAGACATCCACTGTAATGCAACTACACTGATCTGCTCTTTAATCAATATGCTGAAGCTCACATTGACTCATCATACATCCCCAGGCAAAACTCCATGCACTGCAGCTGCTTTCTCACACAAAGAACAACTGCCCACCCTCATCTTCCCAGGTTTTCCTGAAAAGTCTCTATCCAACCATTATAGCACTTCAGTTATAAGCGCCATCCTGTCATGTCTCTGTGATACCAGCAAGATCATAGCCCTGCTCCACAGACGTCTGTTTTCCATGCTCCCACTGTGTACAGGCACTTCAGAGAGGCATCCCAGCATGATAATTTCCAGAAAGGCTGTTTTTTTCCCCCTGTAATGATGCCTTATAGGCACTTCCTTGCTTACATGTAAATTTGTGTCTGACTCTTTTTAAGCTCTGTTTTGTTAGTTGTGTTCTATTTTTACATATCATCCAAGGCCCTTTTCTTGCCAACCTTGTCCACCACTCCCTCAAAGAGCTGCTAGTAACTCCCTTCCTCATTGTTTCTTGTTTAAAGCCCTTCTTAGCGCATCAGACAATTTAACTTGACTACTCTGCTCAAGAGCAGAACAGCAGCAGGATGCAGCCAGTGGTGGCTCCTCCAACAGAGATCACCGTCCTTCTGCACTACATGAAACATGCCATCACCAGCACCCTCTCCCTGCAGTTGACAGGGACCATCTGTCACACCCTCACATAAGAGTTGCCAGTACTAAAGAGGGAAAACAAGAGAGAGAAACTATGACCAGATCCTGCGTTTTAGCAGACATTTAGAGACTTGATGTCATTCTCCCCTTTCAGTGAGGGGAAAACAGGGCCAGAAAATGTTTTATTTGCTTTTACTTCTGTGTTTGTTTTCCTAATAATGGAAGCAAAGAGGTCTGGCATTTGAAATACTTCATACACAAAACTGTGGACTTCAAGCATATGGAAATCAAGTATATTTTTGTAAAGAAGAGGAAGCTCTTCAGAGGCACATGTAGGGAAAAGAAGATAGGACAAGTCTGGCCTGTATGGGTTGACATTTGCTGCAGTAGTGTCTACTACTGTTCAGGAAGGCTCTAGAAGTCACAGTAATCACTGCTGCTGTGTCCAGCAACAATCCATAACTTCCTGACACCCTTTCCATTGCAGAGCTGAAAAGACTAAGGAGTCTCTAAAATAGTGAAATAAAAGAGAACTATTAAAAAAACAATACTAAGTTCCTCTTTGGTGAAGTGATTGCTGAAAAGTTTGACAGAAAGAAAAACCTCCTAGCTGTCATCATCACAAATACAATTATTTGTCAACCATATGGATTTGCTGAGCTTTTCTGTACGGTGCTCCTCTTGAATACCATATTTTGCTGCTACTGGGTGGAGTATCCTATGGTTACTGCCTTGACTCTGTAACGTTTAGTCATCTCCCTGTAAATTTTAGTCATGTTGATGCTGCAAGAACTGTGAAATGTAGAGACCTTCTCACATGTGGATATCTTCTTCAGATATCTGCTGTGGATGAAAGCCACACAATGGGGCAAAACATCCGACAACCTCACTGCTCCTTTCTTCTACTTAGCACTCCTTACTAAATGGTGAATTACTAACCTATTCAGAAGTTACCTTCAGTACAGATTTAGAACTGGGACTTGCAAGTCTGTGAAAGTCTTGAAAGACTACTGCATTATTTATCGAGCTCAGTATATAGTAGATCATTAGCTCAGTATATAGTTTATCATTACTTGTGCTTTTCCACTCTTAAAAAGCACTCCAGAAGGTGACACAGACAGAAGTGCCTCATTTCTTTTCACTCCCAGGCACTGATTTGCAAATCACTTATGTTCAGAGCTGAGCAGAAATGCACAGACTTTGGTATTCTCTTCTCAAAATGAAAAGAAACTACCAACTGAGAATGTGTAATGCTCACATTCAAAGATTTTTCTCTTTTATATTCTATTAATCTATAGATGCAAGGAACAAAGTCCCAATTTAAACTGCAAATCTCTTGTAAACTTGCAGAGCTCTAAGTAGCTTAGTCTCCCTTAAAGACTTCTTTGCATACAATATGTCCTCACTTAAAAGAGAAAGGAAACATTGTTAGAAAGGGGGAAGGGGAAAAAAAACCCAACAAAACAAAACAAACAAACAAAAAAAAGCCCCAAGGAAACAAACAAAAACCACAACAGCACAATACCCATGCTAGTGAACAAGAAAATCAACACAGAAAGAGCCCAAATATGAAGCACTGCTCCTGATACTGAAGCAGTACATGTAATGTATGGTCTTAGGAAAATATTTCAATTGCAGTAAAGAGTTAAAAAGGGGACTGAAAAAATAAAAAATTTCCTTATAGCCTTCCTCCATCCGTCCCTTCCATTCTTTCTTTTTCTTCCTCCTTTTCAGTAGCAGGTAATGAATCCTGTGTGCAAATACATACTTGATTAGAAGGTAAATAGGTGATGAATTTATGTGAATGAACAGCACATTAAAAAAAAGGATTGAAAAAAAGCAAAACTGATGTAATGCTCAATGGCACCAGTCCATACATATGAAGCTCTTAAAAGGAGGAAAAGCTTCAGAAAAAAAAAGTGATGCAGTACCATTTCGTATTCTTTACTAGCCCAAATCAGCAACAATTTCACCTGTACCCTTACACTTAAGGACATGAAGGTATACATATAATGCAAGCTTTTGCTTATTTTTAATGTAATTGCCAGTCTTTGGCCTAAAAAATCCAAATACTTTCAAGTTAGACTTTCTCTGGTAGAACCTGTTTCCACTTATTATTTCCCAAATACTTCTATTAAGAACAGAAACAACTTAAATTAACTATGCTTATATCCAGGTCTACATTTATTAAAAATGTAAGAGAAACTATTTTCATTTTATTAAATTATTATTTAAAAAAAAAAAAAACACCAAAAAACAGTCAACAATATTTTATGTAGAAGCCAAAGTCATACAATTTTAAGGTTTGTGATGCCATAGTAGACTAAGCAGTGAAGGCTATTTGGATTTTCTTTCAGCTTTCTACATAATTGCCCTTATTTTCTATTGCAGAATATCTTGATTGTGTAAACCATTATAACTTATTAACTTAAAATTTGTATAAAAGTAGAACTTTAATATCGTTAGCTGATGATCTCCATATGATATGAGGCAAACAGGATGTCCTTTATTCACTAACAACTCATGATATATTTTCACAGAGTGATTCTGTATTACTTTGTGTCACTTGATTGGTCACTCAGCAAAATTGGGTTGATAATGTCATCAGCAGAGACCTTTCACTAGTGTTCACTAGCTCCAGCTTCTCTTGCCAAAGTTCTTATCTCTCTCCTTTCATTGTTTATCATCAATCTGCAGAATTCTATCTTTCTCTCTTTGTCTTTAACTCATGTTCCACCACATGTAGCGTCTGTTTTACATCCACATGTTGTCATGGCTACTTCTTATTTGGAATACTTTTCACAACAGATTTTTTTTTATTGGAAAATTACTGATTTGTTGAGGTGGAAGCCTTTCATGAATATACATCCATTCCAGCAGAATTTTTGACAAGGGCCTTGCCAAAGTTTTTTTCAATCGGAGAGAAAGAGATCCCTGAATTGGCTTTATATAACAGACTTTATCAGCTTCTCAACAGCAGCGAACAATTCTGCTATTCCACAGAAACATTCCCCTAACAATCTCAGAATTAGCTGCACATTGGAATGGTTGTCTTCCAACACTGGTCAAATGCAAAGCAGTCTAGAGTTGGCAAACTTATTTGTCTTACTGTCAGCTGATGCAAACTTCCCATCACTGACTCTAGGAGCTGTGAAAAGCAAAACATGAACATAAACATTTATCTGAACACTTATATAAGCACCTACCTCCCCCCCATTTATAAAACTTTTAATATTTTCACTGCAGGTTATGCCTCTAGCTTAGCTGACAGGCAGCACAGGTAGTGAGGCTGTGTACCTGATAGCTCCTTTTACCCTTGGCCAGGATCTCATGCCCCTTTGATCCCTCAGGGATATCCTTCCTCCAGTGTGGGTCATCCACAAGCCCCTTGGGAATGTCTGGCACTGGCATGGGTCACCTTTGGACACAGTCCACCAGGAATGTGCTGTAGAAAACTTAGAATTAATGCTGTCTCTGCATCTTTTTTTTTCCTATTCAAAATATATCTTCAAATTTTGACCACAAGACCATCACATACTAAATTAAGGAGCACATGTAGCTAATTTTAGGTTGTAGTCACCATCCAATTAAATTGTTCCATTAAAAAAAATTACCAATAAAAGTTGTTTAGTTTACCATTAAAAGGCATTATTTCTTTACCAGTAAAATCTTACAGATCTTACTGCTTCCTTTCTTCATGAAATCTGGTAATAGTACCCAGCAAAATATGAATTAAAAAAGACTGGGAGGGAGTGTTATTAGTTTCTTTTCAGCCCATATTATCCATTTTTTACATTCCTGTAATTTCTTCCATGTATCATGAACAGCTGTTATAGACATATATATAGACAAAGCTTTGCTCCCAGAACATTACAACACTACATAGCTAAGATATCCTTAATGCCACCTTCATCCACAACAAAATCTGGACAATACCAACTTCCATAAAATGCAACTGCTCCTAGCTTCCATAACTAACCAGGTATCAGTGATCTGCCTCTGTTGTATAGCATTTCTTCTGTCTTTGGCTCATTCTTGTTATCAGGGAATCTTCTTTTCTTCCAGATATTTGAGTGCAAAATGCTGATACCAGCTTAAAATAGGTGCTCAAATAACATTTTTAGAGATGACAAACAAAAGTGATTGTTGCAGAAGTCTGAGACCAACAAAAAATCTCTCTTAAAAATCACTTCAATTGTGTTAGGAAAAAAGGCAGAATGATCAAAATGAATAGGTACATTGTATTATAAACATTTCAGCAGAAGAACACATTTACAGGTACAAGATGGCCATTGGGAACTAGTACTACATGGTGTATGACTAAATCTAAGCCTAGAATGATAACTCAAAATGAGCATAGCACTCACCTGTGAGGTGAAGACAGTGAATCCCAGGGAAGTTACTTTGGAGAGCCTTCCAGTCCAAAGGGAGGACTTTTGTTTACAGAATCAGAGGGGGTCTGAAGTGGGGGCCTCATTTCATAATCTGGGTCAGAACAGAACTGTGGTCATCTATTGGTATAGGGTTCTTCTAAGTGGGCTTATTGCCTGCAGTGGTCTTCAGCGGACTCAGATATCTGGGACAGGTGACTGGAGGCTCTCCGCATACATGACCAACAGCACAGCCGCTCACCAAGCCAACCACCACAGCCCCTGTTTGCACCCTTAGAGCCACAGGGAGCAAGGGCAGCAGTGCTCCTGCCACATTGATGTATCTAATAATTTGGCCAGTTTTAAGTAAAGGTATTTAATCCACAGCTCCTGAAAGAACTGGCTGATGAAGGTGCAAAGCCTCTGTCCAACTTTTTTGAAAACTGCCATTCTAGAGAAATTCCCAGTGTCTGGAAAAGGGGAAACACAACTATCGTTTTCAAGAAGGGAAACAGGAAGACTTGGGGAACTACAGACCAGTCATCCTCACCTCTGTGCCCAACAAGATCATGGGGCAGAACCTCCTGAAGGTTCTGCTACGGCACATGGCAAACAAAGAGGTGATTGGTGACAGGTAACACAGCTTCACCAGGGGCAAATCCCGCCTGACTATTTTGGTGTCCTTCTTCAATGGGGTCACAGCATTGGTTGAGAGAAGAGCAAGTTATGTCATCTACCTGGACCCGTGCAAAGACTCTGACATTGTCCCACACAGCATCCTTGTATCGAAACTGGAACAATGCAAATTTGATGGATGGACCATTTTGATGTTTTTCTTCATAGTCGTGTTTCATACAAGCTACATCATAGTTTGGTACGTATTGCCAAGCTACTAGATTGCATCATTATGAAATACCTTGTCCAATAATTTATCCTAGTAGATTAGTTAGATACATTTTTTAGCAATATTTGAGTGACTTTGCAAAATTTCTGTCTGCTGCATCTCCTCCTGGAGGAGGAGATTAATAAATTAGGCACAGCAAAATAGAATGCTCACATCATTTTCATCCACAATAGCACCCTCATGCTAATTTAAACTGCTTTTATTTCAGTCAGTGTTTGGGGCGGAGACAGAAATTTTCTAATGGAACAGTGGAGAAAATTGTGAGGAATGTCAGTGTCATCAGACAACCCAGAAAAAAGTCAAAACAGATACTTTGCAATGGTAGCACTTAGTCTAATTCACAAGTACATTCTGATTAATTGTAAGATTCTGTTCATTTGAAAGAAAAGATATATTAAAAAAAGATATAATTTTTCTAGAAGAATAAAATAAGCTTGGCAAATCATCAATACAATCAACAGCATCCCAGATTCAAGCCTTCAGAAAGTAGCAAACCTTGCTTGACAGCAATTCAAGTTGGCAGATTGGGAGTTTTCTCCTCAACTAGAGTAAGAGTCCCAGTATCATTACATACATTGTTCTTCGTGGTATTGCATGGTTTGGACTCAGATATGCTTCTCCAGGCTAAGCTTTCTGTTTAAAATATGTGCTCAAATAATCCTCAAATAACTACTGGGTTCAGTGCCCTGATAACAGATGAAGGGAAAAGATCATTCTGAACAGCAAGAACTGGTGTCCTGATTGACATTAAAGTAGTGTCAGCATCAAGGTTTTGGCACTTATGATCACAGAACCTTTGAGGATCAAGGACTGCTGAGAAGAGGTGTGATAGCTTTGGCAAAATAGGGCAAGAGTACTTTTTTCAAGGGAAGGCCAACCTGGTCAGAAGAGCTCTAAACTAGGAGAATGGAGACGTGAGATAGCACACCAAAGTCAAGTAAAGTGATAAACAGTAGAAACGGATGGAAAGAAAAGAGTGCAGAGCAATGGTAACAAAGGACACCTGAGGGAAGATATAGCAGAGTAGTTATGAAACCAGATCTGAATCAGTTTAGGCTCTGGAAAAAGATGCCAGTGCCAGAACAAATAGCGCAAAGGTATGTGTTAGTCTGTGAAGGCAGCTGACTTTTCCACTCTGAAAAATTGCCAAGTGATTACATAATTAGAATGATGTGCTCAGGTTATAGTTTTCAAGATCTCCTAGGAGCCACACAGGACTTAAAAAAACTAAATAGAAATTGAATAAAATAAAATAAAAATAAAAGAGGTTCAGCTTGGAAGAAGGATTTCTTTGCATGCAACAGTCAAATTAAAAGTTTGTCATCTATAAGGTACTGAAATGGTAGGCCTCCTTTCTTGTCCACATGCGTACAGTGCATGATGGATTTTTAGGAACTGGTATTTTAAAAACAGGGATTATTCCCTTGAGATCACATCAGAATCACATGACATGGATTTTTATTTTCTTTTAGAGATTTTTAAAGTTTTGTCTAAATGAAATGAACTGTTTTGACTGCTATGAATGAGATGTAAATAATCCATCTTCTTTTTAGCAACAGAAACAGAACAGAATAATATTTTAGGCCAAAGACACTGTGAAAGTGCATGCACATTACTTTAAGGGATAAAGAAGTATAGCTGGTGAACAGAAAAAAATAATACCTTGTTCTGGTTTGAGCCAGGATGAAGCCACTTTTCCTTTTACTGATATTTTTTTCCTTTAGTAAGCTTTCTTTTAACTAGTAGCAAAGTGTTCCTGCTTGGAAGGATAACAAATGCTGGAATGTTTTTGTAATTGCTGGATCTTCAAGGTCACGTCTTGGCCCTGCCGACTCAAGCACTACAGGGAGATCTATGACCCCTCCACAGGAGGCTGAAGTGGACAGACAGCAAAACTGGCCAGACATATTCCCTTCCATATATGTATGTAAGCTCAGAGGAAGGTCAGAGATCACAGAAGACAACTTCCTTCCTGCTTCTTTTTCCCTTCTCTTCCATCCATGGCCTGTGTCCAGGGAGGACTCCGTCCATCCATCACCGTTGACCCCCAGTCTCGAGCTCTCCTGACCCTCATCACTCTGCTCTCTCTCCAGCAGCAGCTCCAGGACTTTTTGGGACTGTTCGCAGCTAAGGACAGTGCTGTGGGAGTTGCTGGGGGTGGGGGGAGGCAATAGGGGTTTGCACGTTCCTGAACGTATTTGTATTTAATTGCATATATTTTCTATCATCATTAGTGTTTAATTAAAGCTGTGTAGTTTAGTTTTCAATCCAGCCAAGTCTCTCTCTCCTTCTCTCTCTCCTTCCCCACCTGGGTGGGAGGGGAAGGGGATTGAGAGCATTGTTGTCAAACCCGAGTGAAATGGTGACATACCTATACCTCGGTACTAAGTTAATGTTAATTCGTGATCAGTGAACAAATTATTTAGTAACCTCATCAAAGTCAATATGTAAGCTATTTAATGATCCCTCACTTGTCTTGGCAAGGTACTTGCCCGTAGAGAAAGTACTATTTACTGTAAATAAATAACATGGATAACATAATTACAGCAGTTTTGAAATAGATATTAAAATTAGTTTCATAAGACATATAAAATAGTAAAAAAACTTGAAAATGCAATTATTTATTCTTACATATGGATATATCCCTGTATGAAGAAGAATTGATTCCACTAAATTATAAAAAAAGTGTTAAAAATCCTAAAAATCATAGAAAGGTTTGGGTTGGAGAGGACCTTAGACCATCAGCCAGTCCAGCTCCCTCTGCCATAGGTATCTTCCCCTGACAGGGGAATGTCTCACTAGACCAGGTTTCTCAAAGTCCCATTCAGTGTGACTTTGAAAACTTCCAGTGATGGGACATTCATGTCTCTGGGCAATCTGTTCCAGTGTTTCACCACCTTCATTTTTTTTTTTTTACCTATATCCAGTCTAAATCTGCCTTCTTTCAGCTTAAAACCATTGTCCCATGTTCTGACACTACAGGGTCTGGTAAAAAAAAAATATATCTCAGTCTTTTTTACAGGCCCCCCTTATACAGTGAAAGGCTGCAATAAGGTTTCCCTAGAGCCTTCTCTTCTCTAGGCTGAATTCTCTCAGCCTTTCTTTCTCAAATCCCCAACTTTCTCAACCTTTCTTCACAGGAAAGGTTCTCCAGCCCGCTGATCATCTGTGACCCTCATCAAGACCTTCTCAAACAGGTCCATGTCTTTCTTAAATTGAGGGCTCCAGAACTAGACCCAGTACTCCAGGTGGGTTCTCATAGAACTCAGACAGAATACAGAGAATTGCCTCCTTCAATCTACTGGTCATGCTTCGTTTGATGCAGTCCAGGGTACAATTGACCCTTTGCACTGCAAACACATAGTTCTGGCTCATGTCCAGTTTTTCACCCATCAGTATACCCAAGTCCTACTCTACAGGGCTGCTCTCAAGCAATTCATCATCGAGTCTGTACTGGTAATGGAGTTTGCCCAACTGGTAGCAAAACCTTGCACCTGGCCTTGTTGAACTTCATGAGGGTCACAGAGGCCCACTTCTCAAGCCTATTAAGGTCCATGGAGGGACACTACTCATTACTGGTTTCCGTTTGGAGTTTCACCTGTTGGTTGTACTCTTTAGAGGCTGCAACCCAGCCAGTTCCTTATCGATGTAACAGTTCATCCATCAAATCCATATCTCTCCAGTTTAGACGTAAGAATTTTGGGGGTTATATCATAGGTCTTACAGAAGTCCAGGTAGATTACGTTTTTTTGCTCTTCCTTTGTCAACTGATACACTCACTTCATTGTAGATGTTCTCAAGATTAATCAGACATGATTTGCCCTTTGTGAAGCCATGTTGGGTGTTTCTGATCAGCTTCCCATCTTCCATTTGATTGAACATAACTCCCAGAAGGATCTGCTCCGTGATCTCACTGGCCACAGAGAGAAAAACAATTAGTCTGTAATTCCCAGGTTCCTCCTTTTTACTCTTTCTAAAAATGCTGTGATTATTCCCTTTTCATTGGTAACTTGGAACTTACCCTGACTGCCATAACTTTTCAAATATGTTGGAGAGTGGCTTGACAAATACATCTTCCAGTTCTCTCAGTACCCTGGGCTGCATCTTGTTGGGTGTCATGGGTTAGATTCTGTTCAGGCTCCTCCAGAGGTCTTGAACCTGATCTTCCCTTACAATGCATAAGACTGTTCACCCAGTCCCTGCCTTGAGGTTCAGGGCCCTGGACATGTGAGAAGAGTAATTGTCAGTGAAAATGAGGCAGATAAATTGTTGAATACTTCAGTCTTCCCCTTGTTGTTGTCACTAGTTTTCCTGTGAACAGGAAGATAATTTTCATTTGTAAAGGTTAAATATTTATGTCGACACCCAAACAGAAATTCAGAGTAAAATTTGAACAGTTGGACATTATGCTAGTCTACATATTCTCTAAGACAGTACCTTTGTCTTGACTGGGTTGATGCAGCTTTAGGTAAAGTAGGATTTTAATAGGAAGTTGTTTCAACATATGTTCAAATTAGGATATGTTAATTCATAGCACAACTAAAACTGCTTTTACAAAATCTGACCTTTATAATGAATTAGGGAATACAAAATCATTATTTAAATTTTTTAACTGTCTCTACCAGAGAAAGAACAAAGTCAATATAGTGTTTCATTATATCTGTGAGTATGACTTGGAACTGCAATTAACTTTAACTGCTATAATAATTGTAAAAAGCTTCTCTCCCTCCTCCCCCGTCAGATTTAGAAAATGAATTTCAGGTATGTTTCTATTGTATTTAAAACTACTGAGAGCCTCCAGGTTCTGACCCTCCAGGCTCATAGTCACATAAGTATTTTTTGTTGATACAAGAAATGTGTGGAGTTACTTGTTGTGCAAGGATTGCTGATTCGCATAAATGTGTCAGTCTTGGTCTCTTCTGATGTCTGTTTCAGGCTATTACCAAACTGACTTTTGTCTTTCTATTTCACAGTAGGTCCCATAAGAAATGAAATGTACTTTTCTTTTTGGTATTCTTGACAAGAAATTCATTTGCTTGCTGCTATGAGAGAAGATGTCCTTGTGTAGAATGAGTACAGTTCATAATTCTGTTCCCCACCGAATTAATGATCTTGAAGTATTCTTGAGTATAATGACAAATTCCACATGGTAAGATGAGAAGATAATATAGTGATAGTAATACATTGCAAGTACTCAGTGCTTTCTCAGTGAAGAGTATTCTAATTACACCTCCACTGAAAATTAAACTTTTTATTCTTGTTGTTATTATTATCATTATTATAATATTCATTGTCTTTTCTAGTATGGTTATTACACTGGAAACAACAATAAAATAATTCTTATTCTTATTAATAAAATAATGAAATAATTAATATGTTTGATAGCTGATCATGCCATCCATACATTCGCCATCTTCTAAAGTTAACCTATCGCCCTGGACACATTGTAAAAATAGTCCCAAGCAGCCCCATTTCACATAGAAGCAGAATTTTACTCAGTAGTTGTTTTCTTTGATTCTTGCCTAGAATATACACAGCTCCTTTATCCATAACCATACAGTCAAAGAATCATAGAACGGTTTGGTTTGAAAGGGACTTTAAAGATCATGCAGTTCCAACCCCCCTGCAAGGACAGGGACACCTTCCACCAGACCATGTTGCACAAAACCCTGTCCAACCTGGCCTTGAACACTTCCAGGGAGTGAGCATCCACAGCTTCCCTGGGCAACCTGTTCCAGTATCTTACCACCCTCACAGCAGAGAATTTCTTCCTAATATCTAACCTAAATCTACCCTCTTCCAGTTTAAAACCATTACCCCTCATCCTATCATTACACACCCTGGTAAAAAGCCCCTTCCCAGCTTTCCTGTAGGCCCCTTCAGGTGCTGGAAGGCTGCTATGGGGTCTCCCTGAAGCCTTCCTTTCTCCAGGCTGAACAGCCTCAATTCTCCCAGCCTGTATTCATAGGAGAGGTTCTCCAGCCCTTGGATCACCTTTGTTGCCCTCCTCTGGACTTGCTCCAAGAACGAGTAGATGTACTCTATTACACATTATATCTTTATCTAAATGCTGCCTTGGAATGACAGCACAAAACCAAGCTACTGAGGTCTGAATGTTCAGTATCTCTAAAAATCAGACCTTCAGTGTCGTTCAGGGAGAAGAGTAGTATCTTCTTTGTGGATTTAAAATAAAGTAGACCCAGATAACAAGCAACCTGTAATCATAGCTTAGCCACTCTCTGTTCTATCAGTTAGGAAACAGTGTTAACTTTCCACCCATGAGGTGACATCAGTGTTGATAATTACTACAGAGGCGTCTTTTATGGAAAAGAAGTCAGATCTTAACATAGGGCATAAAACTAAGATCTTTGTTTCACATGTCCTGTCATTAAAAAAAAAAAAAAAGGAAAAAAAAAAAAAAAGAAAAAAGGAAATTTATACCGCTTAACTTTCTATTTTATTAAAAAGTTTATTTCACATTTTTCTTTTTTTGTGTTCTGCAATAAACCTTTTCCATGAGATAAACTCATGACTGGTGGCAATGCCTGCCCATATCTGTCCTAATACTTGTAAGAATGCCAATCTCCTACTCCAGAAATCACATGTCCCAAAAAAACCTCCAAATTTCTGCCAGTGTTCAGTTCAAGACCTTGTGTGACATTTACAGAAAATACTGGCATAAAAGAAATAGTGGGGCAATACGAAGCTTTAATTTTAAACTTTTGGAAACATTTCATTATGGAAAATGACTCAGAGCTTAAACTGTTGTGTAAAGCTCCAACAGCTTTTCTCCAAATCAAATACTTTCTAAAAGCTTTAAACCAAGATGATGTGCATTTAACAGCAATTTTATATTGGATTGTATTCTGCTGCTGCTTAGCATTAGTCTGAATCAATTTATACGGAATTTAGAAATGGTAAAGAAACAAACAAAAAAAACCCAAAACAAACAAAAACAAAACAAACAAACAAACAAAAACAAACACCACACATTCTTTTCCTTGTCTTACTTTAGATCAGGGAAAAGTCTGACTTTGTTTCAAACTTTATTTTGCTCTTACTAGATGGAAATAATCCCATGATTTATTATTGCCCTTTTTCTTCTTACCCTTTGCAGTGTAATAGTGGGGTATTTAAATGTTTATACATTCCAGTGGTTTCTCTAAATAACTTCTTTTTTTCTCAGCTTTCATCTCTGGGAGATTGGAGTGCCTAGGAGAAGATATCACATGCAAAGCAGAGGAGAAAACTGAATGCAGAAATCCTCTGTGCAAAGCTGACATTGCTGTGATGTCCAACACACCCAAGTCTTCACTTAAACGTGGATTTGAAAATAGAAATGACTTAGTTGCATGCTTGCTCAGTTTCCCAAACATTTGCATCAAAAACTATTTGTAAAAGAGGGTCTGCATACATTAATTATTATTCAGATTTTTTTTTACAGCTACTTAGGCTTGTTTGCAGCATTTTTGCTGAGGAACACAAATCAGGATAGCACATGGGGGACTGAATAGAAATAATTATTTTTCTCTTCTAGCTCATGCTAGGACCTGCAGACGACCAGTTTGGTCCCTCATTTAAATTAGATTTTCCTCAGGGTTCTCAGACTGCATCACCACTGACTTTTCAATGTTGACTTTATCATGACACTTTAATAAAGTAACTTTTAACCCACTGCACTCTTCATATTTATTTTTAATACTCTTGTAAGATTTTGTTACCCTTAAAGGATTTTCTTTTAATTTGCACATATTGTTCACATTATTCACTGTCCCTGCTTTTAAAGAATATAAATATTCTGGCTACTCATTGAGTTTATCTTCTATTTACTAATTTTTATCTTTTCACTGTTGCAGTGTGTTTTAGATGAAAATCAGATAATGGCAAATATTTTGCTTATTTATGATACAGTAATAATTTCTGACAATTATTGAGAATGAATGGATTTTACATAATGGTTATTAATTACATTAGTAAAGACAATCCTTTCTGGAACTATTTGTTAAGGTGGTATTACTTTGATCAGGGACATAGAAATCTAACCTCATTGCATCTTGTATAAAACAGATAGAATTTCACAGCTGTGAGAAATATGAATTTCTTGTATCATTGCTGCCCAAAGGAACTTAGACATGCTGAAAAGAACAGTCTAGGGAATACTTTAATTATATGAGTCCAATTAGTAATACTGTTATTTTCTTAGGCATTACTCTTATATTAAGAATATAAGATTATTAAAGTGTTTCTTATGTCAAAGTGTAGGGAAAATTAGTCATTTTATTTCTTTTACCTCAAAATATTCCTATTTTTAAATATGTTTCATGTGACTTTGAACAAAACTGTTCAGATCTTCATTACTAGGAGCATGTATATTTTCTTCTCTTGTTTTAAGTAAAGAAGGTCTACCTTTATAGTATTTCTGACTCGATGTAGGAATTCTTTATCGAAAACTGGGTCTCTTTCCCAACAGACAAGACAGAGATCCTTTCTGGGCCTTGCAAACCATAGTTTAGGCCCATTGCAAGTTATTATTACTGTTTGCTCTTTACTAACACTTAGGAAAGCCTGAAAAATCCTCTAAAATTGCTAACTTAATTTGGAATTAGTAAATTCAAATACCAGTGTACTTTCTGGCTTTAGACTGTTCAGACTGTTCCCTATATCAAATAAGGCAGTACAAACTACAGGCTTATATATTAACTCTGACCATTTCCTCCTATGTATTTAGTGTTTGAATGTATATCTTTTTAAGTTTAAATTGTGGGTATTATCAGTCTTTTTCATAGCAACAAATGACTTTGTTGAGAAAAAAAAAACACCAAAAAAAACCCCAAACAAACAAACAAAAAACAACACAAAACAAACAAACAAAAAACTCAAACCAACAATGTAAAAGATTGTCATATATTGCTATTATTCATCACTGTATTCTTCAAAGAATACCATTTCAGGACCTTGTAATGAATAATTCACAGAATCTCAGAATCACTGATGTTGGAAGTGACCTTTGAGGTCTTCTGGTCCTGCCCCTCTTCTCAAGCAGGGTTTCCTGAAGCTGACTGTCCAGGACTATGTCCAGACAGCTTTTGAATATCTTCAAGACGAAGTTCACAATGTGTCTTGAAACTTGGTCTAGTTCTCAGTCACCCTCAATGTAAAAAACTGATGTTCAGAGGGAACCTCCCATGTTTCAACCTGTGCCCATTGCCTCTTGTCCTGTCACTGAGCACCACCAAAACAGCTTGGCTCTCTGCTCTTTACACCCTTCCTTCCCAAACTATATATGCACATTGAAAAGATCTTCCTGAGCCTTCTCTTCTTCAGTGTGAAACAGTTCCAGTTCTTTCAGTCTTTCATAGAATCATAGAATCATAGAATCACAGGGGTTGGAAGGGACCTCGAAAGATCATCTAGTCCAACCCCCCCTGCCAGAGCAGGGTCACCCAGAGCACATCACACAGGAAGGCGTCCAGGCGGGTTTTGAATGTCTCCAGAGAAGGAGACTCCACAACCTCTCTGGGCAGCCTGTTCCAGTGCTCTGTCACTCTCACAGTTTAAGTACTTGCTTGGCTCTGAGTGGATCTGCCACAGAAGACTGACCCGGGTGTGTGATATTTTGCAAGTTGTTCCCTGCTTTGTCTACCATCTTTAAAATGGGGCTACTTATATTCATTGTAGAAATGTCCCTGGAGTTAAAAGTCTTTGTGAAGAAGTCTGATTTAATGATGGCAGAGATTTCCTGAGGAGTCATGGGAAGTGTCACATGTCACAAAGCTGTGATCTTGCAGGGACAGTAGAAATGCCATTATACATGTGTGGAGAGAGCTGAGTCATCTACCTTATTGTTCTCAGACTGTGGCAGTGAGGAAAACAAGCACAGGCTGGTAGCAGCACTAACTCTCATGGCAACCACCTATTTGCTTCAGACTTGACGTCCCTCTTCATATCTCATCTAGGGACACTCCTTAAGTGCTGGGAGATGCTCAGATCTAAGACAGCCTTGCAGAGCCTTCTTCTCTCTTAGTATTACTTCTCTTGCTGATACTGACACATAAATGAGAACAGAACCAAAAGGTGGGGCAGAATTAACTGGATATCACAAGCATCACCTCATCATGTGGTGTCCAGTTGATGCTGAAAGTCACCTGAATGCTGCTGACAGGTGGATGCATAAGCACAGACTGTGCACATGATGGGAAATAAGTTTGCATCCCTGCCAACCTCTCTTTTTGTCCTGTGTTTTGTTGTTGTCTAGATACCCATCTAATTGTACTGGGATAAAGCTTCTAGAGGCCTTCAGGCACTGCCTTATGACCACAGGTGCAAAACAGCAGTTGCAAATAGGCAGAGGATTAAAAAATGTCCTCTGTGCTGCTGAGCACATCATCGATGTATTCACCATCTTGAGCCTCACGAGTACCATACTGAATTTTTGGGATGTAAGAAATAAGGCATGATAGATTTCTGGATTCTCTTGCAAACTAAGGCACCAGTGAATAAAAATAAAAACATGTCTACAGTAAAAATGCCTATACTAGCAAATCCATCCTTACAAAAATATATACTTTAGGTCCTAAGAGTTACTGGCTCAGGAAAGGACTTTTTAGTAAACATATCTTTTAATGTTTGGATGTATATTTTAATGACTTATTTTGGACACACTTGGAAAAAAAATAATTTTTAGCTTATTGAACTCTTGACTAATTAACTGGTTGCCAACCATAGATAAATGTATTCTAAAATGATGATTAATATTGTTTACAAGTGTTACTGTGAGAGTCAGTTTGGAACAGCTTGAATACCTGATGTGATAAGAAACTGCAATCAGTTGCATGATAATGTAATATTTTTCTTAAGTTTGTGAGTATAAGTTTTCTGGAACTTGCTTTCCTTCAGGAAAAAAAAAAACCACAAAAAACCCAAACAAAAAACAAACAACAGGTTGTTTCTCTCTGATATTGCTTTGGCAAAAAGAATCATAGAATGGTTTGGGTTGGAAGGAACTTGTGGGGCTTTGGAGGTTCCAATACTGGGCACAGTACTCCAAGTGGGGGTCTCACAAGAGCAGAGGATCACCTTCCTCGACCTGCTGGCCACACTTCTTTTGATGCAGCCCAGGTCACAGTTGGCTTTCTGAGCTGGAAGTGCACATTGCCAGCTTATGTTGAGCACCCCCAAGATAGAATCATAGAATCCTAGGGGTTGGAAGGGACCTCGAAAGATCATCTAGTCCAACCCCCCTGCCAGAACAGGGTCACCTGTACATCACACAGGAAGGCGTCCAGGCGGGTTTTGAATGTCTCCAGCGAAGGAGACTCCACAACCTCTCTGGGCAGCCTGTTCCAGTGCTCTGTCACTCTTACAGTAAAAAAATTTTTCCTGATATTCATCTTAAACCTCCTATGCTCCAACTTGTATCCATTACTCCTTGTCCTATCACTGGTCATCACCGAAAAAAGCTTAACTCCATCGTCTTGACACTCACCCTTTACATTATAGAAGAAGTACTCCAGTGCCTTGACCAACTTCGTTGCCCTCGTGGACTCTCTCTCCAGTATGTGCATGTCTATCTTGTACTGAGGAGACCAGAACTGGACACAGGGCTCCAGATCTGGCCTGTTTAGAACTTAATAAATTGAAAGGAACAGCTCTCTCCACCTACTGACAATATTTTGTCTAGTGCATCCTAGGACCCTATTTTGTGGTGAGGGTACATGGCTGGCTCACATTCTACTTGGTGTTCATCAGGACCCTGAGGTCATTTTCCGTCAAGTTGCTTTCCAGCTTGGTTGTGGTATTAACTAGCAAACCTCATTTAAGCATTGACTTGGCAACAATATCTCATATTATCATACTGAGGCTATGATACAAATCTTACATACGCTGCTTACTGCCCATTAATAAAGAGATCAAGCATTTTACCTTTTGCAAAAATGCTAAGACTATATGTAGTCTTGTGGCTTCCCAAAGCATAGAGTAACTGTAGTATGATTTTATTAAATGTAAGGCACTAATTTATCTTAATGAAAAAATTGGTTTTATTTCAGGGAAACCTATTATACCTCATGTTAAAAATAGCATTTAATACAAGAAGAAACACTTCAAATCTCTTAAAGAGTCACTTTGTGTGATCATTGTAAGGTCTAATTGAAATTTAAAAAAAAAATTACACCTACAAAAGAATGTATAATGTATAGTGTAAATCAATGTCAGTAGGATATGCTGAATGAAACTTCTAGTTAGAAGGTCAAGGTTCAGTTAATGTCAGCTACCTTTAGTCTTCTACACACACATTAGCTATGCGTGTTTCTCACGTTGTAGAAAAAGGTGAGAAGCAAGTGTCGCTAGAACCTTTTTGTTGGTTTTGATTTTGTACATTTATTTTAAAAGGAGCTACATTGCATTCTGAAAGTACTAATTTGTTACTGTTGATGTAAAATGAGCCTACAGTGACTAGTTTAGATGCTGGCATCCACACCTAAACATTAGAAATCCTAGCCCTGGTGCTTTATCTATGTTGGCCATCACGTTGAGCCTTAGCAGTATTTTTGTTCTATTTATGTATAGCGCATAATTTTCTTTCAATTCAATCCTTAAAAGCAAAAAACAGTCTGAAGAAACAAATGTTCAGCAAAACACACAAAATAAAAAAAATTTTATTTCAAATGGAAACTGCTTGTCTTTCTGACATAAAATACAGAGATTTCAAAATTTAAGCATGCTATCAGTTCTCAGTTGTCAGAGCCTTCTTGCAGAAATTGCTGATCACTGATATACACCTACAATTGTGTTTTAGTATGAAGTAAGTTTCCAGACTAACACTGAAATAGTTATAAGGGTTCATTGCAATTTGAAGGCATCAGGGCAATGAGGCTGGGGTGCTCTGAATGAAATTTGTACCACTTCAGCAATCCTATTTCCAGGACACCTCACTGAAGAGGACTTTGTGAAGTGGATGAGAAAGCCACCTGTACATATGACTTATTTCCTTTTTTTTCCCCCTACTCTTTAGATACTTGATAGCATATTTTCAGACAGATGAGTAGCAAGCCCTATTCTCTGTCACATTGACTAATTTTTTCTGACAGCATTTCTGTATTCCTCTGCTTCCAATAAACAGCTTTTCTGAAAGATGATACAAAACATAGTTATCTATGTGGAACATCTCCCTTATGAGGAAAGGCTGAGAGAGCTGGGTCTCTTTAGTTTGGAGAAAAGGAGACTGAGGGGTGACCTCATCAATGTTTACAAATATGTAAGGGGTGAGTGTCAAGAAGATGGAGTTAAGCTTTTTTCAGTGATGACCAGTGATAGGACAAAGAGTAATGGATACAAATTGGAGCATAGGAGGTTTAAGGTGAATATCAGAATTTTTTTTTTTTACTGTGAGAGTGACAGAGCACTGGAACAGGCTGCCCAGAGAGGTTGTGGAGTCTCCTTCTCTGGAAACATTCAAAACCCGCCTGGACGCCTTCCTGTGTGATGCACTCTAGGGGACCCTGCTCTGGCGGAGGGTTTGGACTAGATGATCTTTGGAGGTCCCTTCCAACCCCTATGATTCTATGATTCTATGATTCTATGATTCTGTGATCTATCCTATGGATTTCTACATTGGTTATTAATTAAATTAGTAAAGACAATAGTTGCTGGAACTATTTGTTAAGATGTTATTACTTTGATCAGGGACATATGAATCTAATCTTATCACATCTTGTATAAGCCAGAAATAACTTCCTTAGAATTTCACAGCTGTGTAAAATATTAATTTCTTATCTCTTTTTTCTCTCACTAGTAACAGTAAAAAATTCATAGGCAACTTATATTTCTTTAGTTTCACTTTTCCTGAAAATATTTCTTTATAAAAACAGATGTGAAAATAATGTGTTTGGTGAAACATTGTGAAAAAGCCTTACAAAAGCATCCAATCATCCGTTCTTACTAGTTATTGAGCTAACAATCTGCATTATTGCGGCATGCAGTCAGCCTGTTGTATGGATTCTGGATACCAAAATGATGTCACTGCATTCTGTCGTCACAGAAGTGTCCTAGTTAGCACAAACGAAAAACACATCACTTTTTCTTTCTCAAAAGTTGTGCCATTTTTTTTTTGTTCTGTGAGTAATAAGTGCCATAACTGGTACTAATTGCAAATACATACATAATTAATAATGTTATATTTAGATTTAAAATAAACAGATTTGTTTAAAAATGTGCCATCAAGATTAATTTACAGTGTCTTTGACAAGTCTGTCTTTCCTAATAAGAATATCCTTTTTTTGATATGTAAGGTATACACAGAGGTAGGGCAAGTGTTATAAGGTATTTTAATTTTTTTACTTTATAAAAATTACAAATAGTGGTTAAATACCTTGTCCATTTATGGCTTTATACTGGATCACGGTAACATATTGTTGTGTAGAAGAAAGAAATCCAGCTTTCCTCAGACTCAACAAACAATTTTTCTTTTCTTGCCAGTTCACTATAAATTTAATATATTTGCTGTCGATGGTCATTGGTAGAGTTGACTCTTCATAACACTCTAATCTTTTACATTACTGTACAACTTTTCAGATACTGGAATCACATCTCTAAATCTGACATATGTTTTCAACATTCAGATATTTTTAGAACAAACATTTTATATTTTTTTTCTAGTTGACGTGATGTTATTCCCAGTGGCACAGTCTCTTACAAATATTGTTTCTGAATCAGTAGTGCATAATGAAATATATTTATCTAAACTAACTCAGTAGTTACTACTACTTATTCTAGGGACAACAGTAGAAAACAGTGCAGACTGAGAATCTAACGCTCTTGCACTGCACATGGAAAAATTCTATATTATTTGCAACCACTATTTTACAATTACACATTTCACAGGGGGATGATTCTGGAGATTTATCTCTTTATTATGCACATATGAAGTCTTGAGATTGGAGTGATGTTCAAATGCTACAGGGTCATCCTTAATTTAACATTAACTTTTTCTTTGTTTTTAATTGATTTTTCTGCCCTATCAAACGAATAAAACCTATTTTTCTTCCCTTGAAAGAGCCTTCCTGGCTTATTTCTACTGACTATGCTTCATTCACTACTAGGAATGACCATATCACCTGCTTTTGTCTGCCCACGGGATCAGACATAATTTTCCCTTTTTTGAAAGCATTCTGCTTTTCCTTAGGCTCTCATTTAGACTTCACAAGATCACCTATATCCACACTTCATATTGTTTCATTCATTTTCTTCAAATTTCCTAGCTGCAGTGTCCACTAAAAAGACTAGTAATAGCTAGTCTGCTATTCTGCTGAAACTACACCCTTTTAGCATAATAAGTATTTTTGAAGTGTTTATTTCTGTATATCTAGAGTTTCTAATCTTATGTCAGGTTTAATTTTGTTCATTTTTACACCACTTCTAAATTCAATAGCAATAAAAATTAATTGCTCAATTTGACAATGCCACATACACCCTGCCTGAAAAACACAATCTGCAAGATTCAGCAACAAATAGTTATTGCATTTAGAAAAAAAAAAAATGTCTGCCCTCACTAGGAACATATTTGCCCTGCATACTTGTTTGTTCCTCTTGAGTTCTTTGCTCAGTTTTTTTTTCTGCAGATGTTATCACAGAATCTTCTAGTCATCAGAAAATATTATGAAGTTTTGAAGGATATCTGTGACATACCAGTAAATCTTTCTGCATATTTGAGCCACTAGTTCTGATGATATTTAGTAGTCTGTGATCACTGCCAGAAATGCACATATACAGTTCTGACCATTAGTACTGGTTTAGTTTTAATGTGTTTTGTCTCATTTTTAAAATTTCATTCAATTTAAGTTTTCTGAGCAACTGCCAACAGTTCCACCAACAAAAATATATCATTATATTGCCTTTTATTAACTGCCCACAGAGCAGAAGGTGAGTCAATATTTCCTTCTGGTTTCCTCAGGGAGATTTTCTTTTGAAATACAACCAAGGTGGAAATCCAAATTCACCTAGACAATGCTAAGAAATAGAGTAAGTCTGTAGAGAAGTTATAAGTGTATTTCTAGCTTGTTAGATTTTAATGTATAGAGTCTCCACACATTTCTAAGATGTTGCTACAGCTAATATGTTTTTGTTGTGGTTTTTTTTATAAAAGAAATAATTTTTTCCAGGCTAATATTTCAAATATACAGCAGTATATAATATGAATATAATTTACAGGTTTTCAGGCACATTAAGAGTTTAGATTTCATCTGTGACCTTGGTGCTATCAAGTATTAGTGAGATTTTTCAGGACTGCTCAGTAATGAGATTTCCAAGGGCTTTAGTTAGAGTTATGGGACTCAGTACTCCTTAACATCAATTCTTAACATGTATCAACTTCAGTCACAACTGGAATGAAACACTGCCCCATTTTCAGAATAAATGGCTCACCAGCCGCACCATGCAACAGTCTGCATCTTGAAATGAAGGAATCTATCTTATTTGATTGAAAATACTGAGACATGTTAAATGAGCATAACACAGTTGTTCAGACTAGTATTTTTCAAGAACTCCACCATTTTGTTGGAAAAAAAAAAAGTGTCACTAGAACTTTATACTCATAAATAACAAATTGGAACTTCAGTTTCAAAATGAGTCTGCAGATATTTCTTTCAGTAAGTCAAAGCTTAGCACTGTGCAGTGGCAAAGGATAGTCTTAAAGGACAGACTACCACTGTCATATCATTAATATACCACTTGCAGCAGCCTCCCTTGATTTCCTTATATAGTTTGTCTAAGTTTTGAGATCTGATCTACCATAGCTGTAAAAATGTAAAATAATGCTTTGTATGGCAGGCACTTCATGGTCTTTAAAAATAGTAAGTGCCTCTTTTTCCTCTAATTAAGGAACATTTCACTCTTGGCTTTCAGTTTCTATTTCCAATGCACCAGCATCAACTCGTAACTCAACAAATGAAGACACTTAATGAAGCTATTGGCATGACAAAAAAATATCACACAGTTTTCTTAACACCAGATCTTCACCCATTAACCCATAAAAGTTATGTAATTTTCACCAAAGCTATTAAGATAACTCATAAAGCTTGGCAGGGGTGATCTGACATTCTGTTTCTTAGAGCAAGCCATCCATGGTTTCATATTAAAATTTCTGTCAGTTGTGATAGACCCATTCTACAGTCCAGCAAAGTCAAAAGAAAGACTGCTATTAATTTCAGTGAGCTGAAAAAAACATTTTTTGTTTTGAAAACATTTTGTTGAAAAACATTGATCCTGGAAATAGTAGTTATTAGTTAGTTGTATCTCCTCTATAAATAGCTAAGTGGCCTTTCTTGCACCAAGCTTCTGTTTTCCACCTACTCTGCAAATATGTCAGTAATTTATCTTTAAAGATAATTTGCAAAGCTATAATGTATTGGCTTGGTACAATAATTCTGTACAGAGTATTTTTACCAGTGAAAATTAGGGTATTGATCATTACTGCCCAGTGCAATCATTATTTGCTACAAAACACATACTTTGTGGCAATGAACAGAACAACATAAATTCAAGAAAAAAAATAATCTTCTGCTAGTATTTTTTGCATTTTCAAGGCCTGGAAAAAAATGCCACATGACAGTATGAATTATTCAGCAGGTCTTTCCCCTGTTGGAAGATTGTTTTTCAAGCAAAAAATGAAAACCATTTCAGCAAAGATGAAAATACAGTTTCAGTTTATTGAAGCACAGGAGACTTGATTCTCATGAGGTATAATTTACTGTAGCTTGTTGGATATCAATGGCCACATCCTGAACAGTATAATTTGTTGCAGCTATGACAGTTTGCTTTAAACAATATTCTGTCTTCTTATTCCTTCAATTTCATGGTGCTTTATAATGTTAAAATGTGTTAGACAAACACTATCTTTATCCTTGAAGATTACTTGATCCAAAGGGCAGGACAGAGTACAGTACAAATCAACAGAATGAGCTAGCTTTTTGAGCATTTGTTTTATGTCAGATTTGTTTGGATTATGTTTTTTTCATTGCTGACTTTTAGATCAGTAGCAAAATTGCCATTTACTTCAGTAGCTTGGGATCTTGCCCAAAAGATATAGAATCTATGATTCTATAATTATAGAACAGTTAAGGAGAAGGGACCTTAAAGATCACCAGGTTCCACCCTCCCTGGTGTGAGCAGGGACACCTCACACTAGACCAGGCTCTTCCAACCTGGTGGCCTTGAACAACTCCAGGGAGAGGGCTTCCACAAGCTCCTTAGGCAATGTATTCCAGTGCCTTACTACCCTCATGGTGAAGAATTTATTCACAATATCTAACCTAAATCTACTCTCAGTTTAAAACCATTTCCCCTTGTCCTGTCACTACACTCTCTGGTGAAATGTTTCTCCCCATCTTTTGTGTAAACAAATTGTCTAATGCTAATCCTCTTGATAAGAAGCAGCTCAGAGTGGAGCAGAGGAGGAGTAGTTTGCTGAACACTACATTGGAAGGTGGGTACAGATGGGGAAAGGTGGCAGATGCAGGGTACCATTGCTGACAGAAACCTCAATTCCTGTATGCACAATCTCTGTGTGCAGAGACCCTCCCTGGGCCTTATCAACAGCTATTTTAGGTTCAATGACTATATAAAATATGCTGCACAATTTTCTATATTAAAGTTCAGAGTTTTAAGTTGTCCAGATACCATGCGGTGGCAAGGAGTACCTTCACTGTATATGCTTACGATACAATGTCAGCTTTTAATATAAAAAATGTCCCTAGGTCTATAGCATGCCTTAGTTTCTTCATCTTAGGCTGCTAAAAATGTCAGATTTCACCAAAAGTCACTTACTAGTAAAATTTATTACTCCAGATTCATTGTATTTATCACTCTGTAAATCGAGGAGAAAGAAAAAAAAAAAAAAAAAAAAAAGTTTTTCTGCTTTCTGGAATCTCTACCCAATCTTGTGTCTTTGACAGTCAGCTGTTTCTCTGAAATACTGGTCTCAAATCTTACATATATCTTCAAGAGGCAATGGTAATGTGTGCTATTTCAGAACTATTTTAAACTCTTGGACAAGTGCTACTTATTTTCATTTTATGCCTATCTGCAACACTCTTCCAGGTCTTGCTCATTTCTCTGTAGACAGTCATTTGTCACCTCTATCGCATTCTTTTGAAACTGCAGATCTCTCTCTAGGCACCAGACTCTGTTTGGTGAAAGAAATGAAGGCTTCAATCATGTATATAAGTTTCTCTGTTGAAGGTGAACTTTTGAACTACAAACATAGACTAAATTTTCTGCACTTTGCTTTGCAGAAGGCACTGCAGAAAAATTTCATTTCTCAGCCATTCTCAAGCCCACTGATATAACTCCAGAAAAAGAAACATGAGACAATATGGAGAACAGAATCTGAAATTATTAGCATTATTAATACACACATTTAAGTATAGTAGCTAAAACTTTTATTTAGTTGAATGAAGCAGTATTGAACACATTTTTTAAAATAGATATGACTGAAATTGCTTACTTTGCTAAAACTGTTTATAGCCTATGTGAGACTAATTATGAAAATTAAGAAAACTAATATCAAGTAGTCTAAAATATCTGACTGAATTTAACAGCATTTTACATCAGGTTATACACAACTTCAAAGAAAAATCTTACCTTTTGCTGCCCTGGCTTGAGCTAGGACAGAATCAATTTTCTTTCTAGTAATTTCATCTTTCAGTTAAGTCTCTTCTAAGTAACTGCATTTGCTTAAATTAATGGCATGTTTTTAAGTCAATGTCTGCTTCTAGGACTGATAACACTTGATGCTTATAGTTACTGCTGAAGAGTGATATGCAGATCCAAGGCCACTGCTTGATTCTGAAAAACTTCTTGTGCTTTGGAAACACGAGAGGAGAAGTTGTCATGCCTGTAATCCTCCTGTAGGGAGGAGCAGACCAGACAGGTGACCAAAATTCATCAAAGTATTCCATCCCATATATATCATACTTGGTATAAATCTGAGTGACCTTGAGGGTCAAGCTCTCTTTGTCCTAGCTGGCATCCTGGGATGATTCCATCCATTCATTGCCTTTGATCCCAATCCATGCATCCCTGAATCCAGCTCCCATCTGCTACTGAGTCCAAGTCCAGGACTTTCCCAGGGCCAGCTCTGCAGCCTCAGTGTTGAATTGTAACTGGGGGGGAGTGAGATATTGGTTTTGTATGTATTTGAATAGATTTCATTATTACATTTTCATCACTACTGTTTCATTAAAGCTGTGTAGCTTAATTTCCAGCTCATAAGTCTCTCCTTTATTTTCTTTTTTCTGTACAGGGGGAGAGAGAGGGATTAAAAGAAAGTACATCTCATTTGTTCAATTGCCAGCCCAGTGTTAAACTGTGGCATTTGCCTTATTATTCTTCCTATAAATTGTTTTATAGTTGGTCCATCTTTCAAGAAAACTAATCCAAATTTTCTTCAAGTGAAAAAAGCATTAGCTTTTAAAACTTACTGTTTTAAATGGTGGCTAATATGCCTTTGAGAAAAATATCATTCACTATGTTGGGTGAAAATAAGAACATTATTGCCCATAAGGGACATGACTGGTTAAAGCTCTTTTAATCATCATTAATCCAGATTTCAATTTTACATTAGAATACAGTACAATATCTATATTGTTTTCTTGATAAATAAGTAATATTATTCTATGTATGAGATGCATCCTAGTAAGTATGGAGTTTTCAACATCTGACACACAAAAGGAAGATATGAGAAGGAAACTAAACAATTTAAGGAATATGTAGAAACCTCATGTATAATCCAAACCATGCAAAAAAGTATTTTTATTTTTATTCTTTCAGAAGAGTATTTCCAGTTCTGTAAGCTTGAACTAAGCAGAGCTTTGTGTTGACTATTGGCTTCACTTTCAATTCTCTAAAAAAAGGGAAAGAATATAGACTTAGAACAACACATAAGGGAATGAACTGGGAATCACTGCAATTTCCTGTAGCAGTAGGCATTACTTTTGTAGTGTTCTAGTCAGCAAATAAGCCTAATTAAAGTTAACCAACACAAATGAGCCATCTTCATTGTAAATTGCCAACCTCCCTCAGGTTCACTGTAATTGTCTGTCATTAAAACCAATGCAGCTATGTTGTTTCGCATTATCTGAGACTGACACACTGATTTCACTACTATAGCAAATCAGTAATTTAACAGACCATTAGGGTTTAAATGTTTTTGCTTGCACTCACCAATTCTATTTGGAAGTAATTTGCAAAATCCCATAACTTATGCAGCCAGGAGAAATGAGACCTTTGTGTAGTCCTTATGATTATATACTTTTTCAATTTGCATAATACATATCAGTAAGACTGCCTTGTATCAGTTTCACTGCATGTGATAATCTGAGTGAAAATTTCCAGCAATACGTTTTCCATCGGTTCTACTTGCAATTGTAAACAGAAATGTATCTGTCATTTGTGAGCCAGTTGAGTGACAGAGCTCAGAGGGTTGTGATCAGTGGAGCGAGGTCAAGTTGGAGGATTGTAATCAGCTGTGTTCCCCAGGGGTCAGTACTGGGTCTGGTGTTGTGTAACATCTTCATCAGCGACCTGGATGAGGGGACCGAGTGTATCCTCAGCAAGTTTGCTGAAGATACACAGCTGGGAGGCCTGGCTGACACTCCAGAAGACTGTGGTGACATCCAGTGTGACCTGGACAGGCTGAAGAGCTGGGCAAAGAGAAGCCTAATGATATTAAACAAGAGCAAATGTAAGGTTCTGCACCTGGGGCTGAATAATCTCATGAATCTGTTTAGGTCAAGGTCTGACTCACTGCAAAGCAGCTCTGAGAAGGATCTTGGAGTCCTGGTAGACAATAAATTAACAATGAACCAGCATTGTGTCCTTGTGGCCAAGAAGACCACTGGTATCATGGGATCCATTAAGAAGAATGTGACCCAGAGCTCAAGGGAGGTCATCCTCCCCTTTTATTTTGCCCTAGTAAGGCCACATCTGGAATACTGAATCCAGTTCTGGGCTCTCCAGTTCAAGAAAGATGGGGAACTGTCAAAGAGAGTTCAGCAGACAGCAATTAAGATGATTGGGGGATTGGAGCATCTCTCTAATGAGGAAAAGTTGAGAGAGCTGTGACTCTTTAGCCTGGAGTGGGGAAGACTGATTTGCATGTTCTACTAATGAAACTCAAGCACCATTTCCTGAAGCCTGGATACTTGGTATAATCTCTGCTGCTCTTTACTACTGCCTTGAGACAGTAGTTTTCACTGCTTATTGCTTCTTGCATGCTAGAAAAACAATAACATGATAGGGAGTTCTTTTATTATTTTTTTTTCTTTGCCACTACTTTTATGGAAATTAACTTTGCTCTCCTTTGCATTAGCCTTCCTTTGGACTATTAGGATGCACCAGCTAAAATTAGAATTACCTAAACCTCAAAATGTAATCCACTTATTCAAATGTGCAGAACTGAACAAGTTTATGGCAACTGAAGAAGTGCAAAGAGATGTTTTATCTGAATAGAGAACCTTGTTCCACTATGTATTCTCTATGAGTTTGGTTGTTAAGGATCTGTTTCCTGTAACTGACCTTTAATGATTCTTTAACGTACTGTTTCACAGAAATAAAAATGAGTGAAGCAGTATCATTGCAATCATATGTCTTTTCATGTGTTCAGGAATGGAGTTTATGAATGAATACTGTGTTCTCCTGCTCTAAACAAACAGATGTGTATATACCAGCTCAAGACTCTCTGCCTACTTTGAAAATGTACTAAAACGCCTTTAGCAGTAAGCTGCTGTAGGAAAGATGAGCATTTCATCTGAACAATATCTTCTATTCTAACTCTAGCCTAATATCAGAGTAAAAGTGAACTTGGTTAACAGGGCAAGTGTAATGTTCAGTGCTGTTCTTCAGTGCTGCCTAGTTTGTTGGTCTCAGACTATGGCAAGAGATGCTGAGCTGATCCAAGATTTGAGTAAATTAAATTTGCATTTGAGTGCAAACAACAGCAGAATCTTCAGAAGACTCTTTATATTTTAAAGTAACACCTACAAGCTTAAACAACTGGGGATGAGACAGAATGAGGGTGTTACAAATTATTCAGTGTAGTCTGGGCTTCACTTAAGCAAGCGATGATAGGAGACTCCCAGGAAGGGAAAGGTTGAAAGCTCCAAGCACAGGATAAAGAAATGGGAGGTGGCAGTGGTTGGAGATTCCCTCCTGCAGGGAATGGGGCACCTGTCTCCTGACCTGGCATGTTGTCACAGGTGATTTGTGGATTGCCAGGTGCTCAGATCTGAGATTCTGGAGGCATACTGCCAGGGTTTGTCTGGGTCTCAGGCTAATATCCCTTGTTGGTGACCCACATGGACAACAGTAGCGTTGTCGAGGGATCCCTGGAGTAAGTGAAAAGGTACTACAAAATTCTGGAGGCAAACATGATTTCCAGGGGTGAGACTTGACAGCTAACAGTGGAAGCCTGAGTAGTGCTCATTTACATCCTACAGATGAAAATGAAAAGCTTGAGTAAAAAAGAGCGCAATTTGTAAATTAACACCTGGCTGAAGTTCTGGTGTTACAGTTTCCTCTCGAAGAAACTAAGACCATTATCAACAGATGGAATCTGCTTGACAAAGTGGAATAACAGCCTCTTTGTCTACAGGCATGCCAACCTGGCAAGGAGGATTTTAAAGGATGTACCAGGGATGCCAAAGATAGCTGTTTGTAATTAACCCAAGAAGCAGAGGTCATGGGTGTTATGTGCAGAAGGTGGGAACAAGTCAGTGTTTGAAAAGGACAAAGCAGGCTGAAAGAAGACTCACCCCAAATGCCTGCACACCAGTGCACACAACCCTGGAAAAAAGCAAGAGCATTTAGAGTTCAACATGTAGTCACAGAGCTATGCCTGAATAATCTGAGACAATCCTCAGTCATGGAGTTCTCTGATAGTGATATACAGGCTGTTTGGAAAAGAGAGGCAGGGATGACAAGGAGGTGGGGGTTGCCCTGCATGTGGTAGAAGAGTTCAAATGTGTGCTGTTTAATGGGACGGATTACAGGCTTTGTGGAAGCTTGTGACTCAGGCCTAGGTCAATAACGGTGACATCACGGTAGGAGTATATCCACCCAATCAGGATGAAGAAGTGGGTAAAGCCTTCTTCAAACCCCTCGAGGACAGGTCTGACAGGACCAAATGAAAAAGGATGAGTCCAAACCCTGCCCTGGGAAGTCATAGCCTTGCAAGGTTGCAGGGTGGGGCCAAAAGCGGAGCAAGGAGCAGCTCTAGTAGCTGGCCATGGGCTGTTCTCTCTTCCCAGTGTTTGTCAGATCACCAAGTTAGAATAAGTTCAGAGGTGGTCACCAAAATGGTGGGGATGGAACCCTTGCCTCACAAAAAGAGTCTGTGGGACTGAAGCTATTTCAGCCAGGAAAAATGATGGGTTTGAGGACACCCAACAGCATCCTGCCAGTGCTGGCTTCCAAAAACATAAGACAGGCTCTGGCCTAGAGTAAGAAAGAAAAAAACAGCCACCTCCAGGACAGCCCGGCAGTAGAACTGCAGCATAGAGAGGCTGAGTCATCTCTATCCTTTGAGTTTTCTACGACTCAGCTGAATACAGACCTGAGCAACCTGTTCTGAATTCAGTGTCAACATTGCTTAGAGCAGAAGGTTGAACTAATGAGATAAGTTTCCTTCCAGCCTGAATGATTCTCTCATTCTGTGATAGTGCTGCCTTGGACTTTGGCACTTAAGGTCTTAACAGCTACTTCTGCTTCTTTTATTATGTTCTTCACAACATTCTGGTTCAAATCACTGGTAATAATAAATTCAACTGTTAGGGGTGGGGGGAGGAAAGGGCAAATTGACATTTTCTGTATTGAAACATCTTTTTGATGATGAATAATATCTCCAGATAAATGGATGTCCCTATTAGAGAAATTAACAGGATATCAGAAGAGCAAGAAAAGCCAAGTAAGTGTTCGTAAGAAAGATGAGGAAAAGACCTGAAGAAGAGACAATTTAATTAGAAAAAGACAACAGAAGTAGTGACAAAGGCTTGATTTTGATCGTGCTTGGTGCTGTGCTTTATAAATAATTAATAAAATTGGCTGAGGTTTTGGATGATACAAAACCAGTGCATTGAGTGTATGTGGCTAGATGAGCATTGCACCCACATGTGATATTACAGTGGCATTGACCTTAGGTGAGTTATACCCTGTTCAGAAATAGAAATAGGTTTGCAGGATTGAGAGGGGGCACCAAACAATGGTAAGAAAGGCCAAAGACTGCCAAAAACTGAAATAAGACATTATTCAGGACCTGCAGGGTCAAGCAGTGAGAACCAATCCAAGGCCTCAAAGTAGGTGCTTGCAACACAGAGGAAAACTCTAGAACATAAAAATGGAACTGTCAAAAAAGAAAATGAAAGGTGGTACACTAGAAAAAATGGAAGAGAAAGGGCAGATCTAGAAGATGGAAACAACCATGTTTTCTTTAATTGAGTGGGCTGTCATTAAGGGAAAAAAAGAAGTACCTCTGATACAAAAGAAACATGATCATGGGATCCAGTGCTACTACTATATGTACTTCTTCCTAATGATGTGGATGCATGTGACAAGTGACTGTAGCCATGCTATCTCCTGTAAAAGATACTGCTGGGCTTGCTGTGAGACTGGTGTCATAATCAAGACATTTAATATAAATTATGGCTTAAAATATGATACTTTTACTGCAGACATAAACATTTGTTTCAGGATTGTAAAGCAATGGATTGTTAGACTCACAACTTTAACCAATTTGTTTTGTGTGATCTCACATGTTCTTCACTTATTTCAGTTACCTAACCATGCGACATTACCTTGTGATGGCATATATAAAAAGTAAACATTGCTACTGAGGGATGTCCAAGCACAGCTCAAGCGGAAAAACGGTGTAGAGTAGCATATTCTCACCCTCAGTAGCACAGAGCATCTCTCAGGCTTAGAGCACAGTGACACCCTGCAATGATGGAGACAGAAGGCTGGAAGAGGAAGGTGCCAGGGAGGAGCCAGGGCTGGGTGCTCCCCTTGGGAAGGAAACCAGCAGACAAGGGTCAATGCCAGGCAGCCTGAGCCCAGGAACAGCTGCTGAGCAGCTGCAACACAGTTCATCAGGCAGAGGCAGCTGGTACAGACTTTGCTGAAATGCAGCTCCCCAGGACAGGAAAGCAGCCTAAGCTTCTGGCTTCTCATCAGCAAGGGAGCTGCCCTCTAACTTCTCCTTCTAAGCACCTTAACACATGCTGCTGAGCCACTCAACGCAACCTATTGTATGGGTTTGATGATCAGGCAGTGAGGTGGATCAAGAACTGGTTGAAAGGAAGTAGTCAGAGAGTTGTAGTCAATGGGGCAGAATCTAGTTGGAGGTCTGTGACTAGTGGAGTCCCTCAGGGGTCGGTACTGGGACCGGTGTTGTTCAACATCTTCATCAACGACCTGGATGAGGGTACAGAATGTACCCTCAGCAAGTTTGCTGATGACACCAAGCTGGGAGGAGTGGCTGACACACCAGAAGGCTGTGCTGCCATTCAGAGAGACTTAGACAGGCTGGAGACTTGGGCGGGGAAAAACCTGATGAAGTTCAACAAGGGCAAGTGTAGAGTTTTGCATTTGGGGAAGAAAAACGCCATGTACCAGTATAGGTTGGGGGCTGACCTGCTTGAGAGCAGTGTAGGAGAGAGGGACCTGGGGGTCCTGGTAGACAGGAGGATGACCATGAGGCAGCAATGTGCCCTTGTGGCTAAGAAGGCCAATGGCATCCTGGGGTGCATTAGAAAGGGTGTGGTTAGTAGGTCAAGAGAGGTTCTCCTTCCCCTCTATTGTGCATTGGTGAGGCTGCATCTGGAATATTGTGTCCAGTTCTGGGCCCCTCAGTTCAGGAAGGACAGGGAACTGCTGGAAAGAGTCCAACGCAGAGCCACAAAGATGATTAAGGGAGTGGAACATCTCCCTTATGAGGAAAGGCTGAGAGAGCTGGGTCTCTTTAGTTTGGAGAAAAGGAGACTGAGGGGTGACCTCATCGATGTTTACAAATATGTAAAGGGTGAGTGTCAAGAAGATGGAGTTAAGCTTTTTTCAGTGATGACCAGTGATAGGACAAGGAGTAATGGATACAAGTTGGAGCATAGGAGGTTTAAGGTGAATATCAGAATATTTTTTTTTACTGTGAGAGTGACAGAGCACTGGAACAGGCTGCCCAGAGAGGTTGTGGAGTCTTCTTCACTGGAGACATTCAAAACCCGCCTGGATGCATTCCTGTGTGATGTACTCTAGGTGACCCTGCTCTGGCAGGGGGGGTTGGACTAGATGATCTTTCGAGGTCCCTTCCAACCCCTAGGATTCTATGATTCTATGATTCTATGATTCTATTGAGAACCCCATGAGGGCATATCTACCCAGGGTGCTGACAGAACATGGAATCTTACTCATACTTTTCACAAACTTTTCAGAAGTTCTGCTAGCTTTACTGGAGAAGCCAGTCTTCCTTTTTTGCCTTCTAATGTCCTTAGGAGAAGCTCTGCCACTTCAATTGATTTTTTTTTTCTTTTTTTTGGACAGGAGAGGAGGAGAAAAGGCTAAAATTACCTTATTTCTTAAAATTTGAATGTGAAAACCCTATTTGGTCAGGAGAAAAGAAAAATGTTACTTCCTATTTACCAGCATATACATCACATGCATCCCAAGAAAAACTGATATTTTCAAGCTGAGGTAAAGGTCTTCCAGTAATAAATGATCCAGCAGCAAATTCTAGAATATCTGTCATCTTAGGCAATTCTTTTCCATGAAAAATGCAAGTTTACTTTTAAAAATGATTGTCAGAAGTATCTTCTGTGGGCAACTGGCCTTCACTTTCAGCCAATCTTAATTTATGTGTAATTATAGAGCACAGCAAAAGTGAGTCATTGTGTTAATAATAATAACAACCTCTTTATAAAACACTTGAAAAGATATCATGTTCACTGAATAGAAATTTCATCTTTATATATAAATATCTGAAATTGTATTTCCCAGTTTAAATGCAAAGATGACATTGGATTATTATACTAATTTCAACATTTTCAAAATCTAATTAATTAAAATAACTTTTCTTGAATTTTATTATATAATACATACTATTTCATTCTGGAATATTATATTTTCACATGTTCACATCTATACATATATGAGGCTTAAGTGTGTTCTGGTAACTCGATTTTTACAAGATCCCATGCAACATCTGTGAACCCCACATTTCTGAACAGTTGTGTTTGTACTGAGCAGTTTATATATAGGAAACAAAAGGTCAGTTCTGACTTATCTTCAAAGCCTGCACTTATCACATAAGTGATATCTAAGTCTGCTTTTATTCATAAAAGCAGAATTATTTTCTTCTACTTGGAAGGAAAAAAAATTCAAAACAATTCAAAATTGCTTCTGTAAAATGAGGAGCTGACTTACTTTGTGAAAAGATTGACTGGTGATAGTATTTATGATGAAAAAGAGAAAGAAAAAAATAACACAAAAAGGACTGGAGAGAGGCCAGTGTCACTCCAGTCTTCTAAAAGGGCAAGAAGGAAGACGTGGGGAACTACATGGCAGTTAGTCTCACCTCCATCCCCGGTGTTTTTTTGGAAAAAATGGTTCTGGACATCTCAAAACATGTGAAAGCTAAGAAAGTCATTGGGAGAAGTCAGCGTGGATTCACCAAAGGGAAATCATGCTTGACCAATCTGATTACCTTCTATGATGTCGTAACTGGCTGGTTAGATGAGGAGAAAGCAGCAGATGTTATCTACCTTGAATTCAGCAAGGTTTTTGACACTGTCTCTCATACCATTGTCATTAGGAAATCAGGAAGCATAGGCTAGATGAGTGGACAGTGAGGTGGATTGAGAGCTGGCTGTGTGACAGAACTCAGAGGGTTGTGATCAATAGAGCAGGGTAAAGCTGGATGTCTGTAGCCAGTGGTGTCCCCCAAGGGTCAGTACTCAGTCAGGTCTTAGTCAACATCTTCATCAATGCCCTGCACGAAGGGACAGAGTGTATCCTCAGAAAGTTTGCTGAAGATACACAACTAGGAGGGGTGACTGCCACTCCATAGTACTGTCCTGCCATCCAGCATGACCTGAACAGGATGGACATCTGGGCAGAGAGGAGCCTAATGAGGTACTACAAGGGCCAGTGCAGGGTCCTGCACCTGGAAAAGAAGAACACCAAGGCCTAATACAGGTTAGAGGTGGACCTGCTGGAAAGCAGTTCTGAGGAGAAGGATCTGGGAGCCTTAGTAGACAGTAAATGATCCATGAGCCACCAGTGTTCCCTTGCTGCCAAGAAGGCCAGTGGAATCCTGGGGTCCATAAAGAAGAGTGTGGCAAGTAGGTCAAGAGAGGTCATTCTCCCCCTCTACTCTGCCCTGGTGAGACCACATCTGGAATACTGTGTCTAGTTCTGGGCTTCCCCATTCAAGAGAGACAGGGAACTACTGTGAAGTGCCCTGCCAGTGAAGGGCAACTAAGAAGACTAGGGGTTTGGAGAATCTCTCTGATGAGGAAAAGTTGAGATAACTGGGACTCTTTAGCCTAAAGAAAAGGCTGAGAGGAGGTATTAGTAATGTCTCTAAGTATCTAAAGGGTGGGTGCAAAGAGGTTGGAGCCAGACTATTCTCAGTAGTTCCCAGTGACAGGAGGAGGGGCTATGGACACAAGCTGGAACATAGGAAGTTTCATTTAAATATAAGGAAAAACTTCTTAACAGTGAGAGTGACAGAGCACTGGAAAAGGCTGGCCATGGAGGTTTTGGAGTCTCTTTCTCTGGAGACATTCAAAACCCACCTGGGTGCAATCCTGAGTAACGTGTTCTGGACAATCCTTCTTTCGTGGGGGGAGTTGGACTAGATGATCTCTAGAGGTCCCTTCCAACTCTGACAATTTTGTGATTCTGTGAAAAAAAACTAACAAAAAGGTGCCCAGGCGTTTAGGACCTAGCCAAGATCCACAAGTAATGTAAATCATGGTTCAGTTTACAGCAGCTGAAGATGAGGCTGATGATTTCCAAACCTTTAGAAAGCTACCACAGCTGTACCTTTATTTCAGCCGCTTGTTTGCCCAGTGTAAAATTCATTCATTTGATAGGTCCAGTATTCAGTTCTCAAACACTTGCAGCGTGGTGTCATCACAAAAGAAGGCATACACAACTAAACTACTTCTCATGAAGCTTAGGTGAAGCTGACAAAATTTAACTTTCCTAGGGGTCTATGTATCTTGACATTGGGGAGTAACAGTTTTAGTGAACAACGGTAGCTCTCCAAGTACATCATATAATAAAGAATTTTTTAATTTTGGGCATTCAGTAAATACCATACAGTAGCTCACAGAGAACTGGTGGTTGACTGTATAGCTAACAACATGAGGTAAGACAGAACCAGCACATCAGCTTTCACCACTGCCCGGGCATAAATAGAACTGGCTATATTTTTGTAATGTTCTCCAGTAGGTTAAAGCGATAGGCCACAGCTAAATCTTGTGTGGCTGTGTAGAAACCTGTTCTCAACAAGAACTAATGTATCCACAAGAGAATTTGTGCAAACTATATGCAAATGTCTGGCCTATTAACTAACTCTCTTCACAGGGCTTTCAGTCCACAGAGGCAATTAGTGAGCTAGGGGTTCACACACCAACTTCTTCCTCATTACCTTGCTAATGTAGACAAGGCCTTTCTGAACAGAACCATAGAAACACAGTTGTTGTGGTTTTGGATAGTCTCCAAGGTCAAATCTTTCCAGGCACAGTAGGAAAGCAGGAGTCTCTAAAAGCAAGAATATCAAAGTCTATAAAAGGGATTGTATACCACCACGCTCTTTAGTAAGATTTCCAGGGAACATCTGGGTCAAAAGAAGGGAAAAGGTCTGCCGAACTAGTAGTCTGCTGGACAAAATTCATAGGTGCTAACTATGCAGAAGGCTTACAAAAGGTCTACATCATGCTCACCCTTTAAAGGGCAACCCTAGTCAGTATATCTCTGCTTATTTAACTGGGGCTTTGTCTAAGGTGCAGGATTTATTCCTTCTAAGCTTATTATAAATTTGCTGTATTTGCTAAATACTAATAGCAAAACCCTGTATGCTTCTTCTTTGATCTGGGAGTTCTTTTCAGATCTAGATTTTTTTTTACTAGCTCTGGTTTATCATCTGATGTGATGACAGTGAGTTTGTGTCACATGTGTCCCCATAGACATGTTCAAAGATGAAAGGTTTAAGCTTGGAAGAAGCAGGATATAAAATAAGCTAGCAAAGAAGAGAAAACAGGCTCAAATTGAAAATAAAATTAAAGAAAAGGAAAGAGTTTTACTTAAATATTATCAATATTTCTGCCTGCAAATGGAGGATGAATTAAGGATATGGAGAAGTGTACTAAAAGCCTTGATCCTACATGGAAGCGAGCTATATCATGTTTGGTTACACAAGTCACAGATGGCAAAGTTCACTGCTATGATCCATAGTAGGTTGCCCAGAATAAATGCACAAAAAACTTGCTTATGTGGCCTGCCAGAATTGTGTACATTTTCACATTTTGACTTGCATGTACAGAAGCAGAAGAAGGGGTAGGTAATTCATTGTCTGCTCTATGTCAGTCACACTGTGATTGAACCTTTCCTCACAATACCTGTTAATATGTTGTCTTGGTGCCAATTAAGATGTTTCTTGACAAAACATCCTCACACCATCCTTATTGATAGATCATAAAAGTAGAGTTTGAATAAGGCTAGTTTTCCTCACTGTAAATTGTCCTTGCAAATAGTAAAGAGTTTTGTTCATTTCAGAGACTTTTTCTCTCTATTTTTCTTTGTTTCATTACTCTTCATAGCACCTGCTCAGAATTTAACATTTCAGGTTACTCCAATAGGATAAGTATTTTTATTTTATTATTAAAATAAATAGTTAAATGGAAAGCTGAAAGTTTCAGAATGGAATGTTTAATATTCTAAATATCGTATCTTTGTCAGTTGCTTCAGCCTGATCTTGAAATTACTATTTGAACATTATTTTTTTAAATGTCTGTTAAATGTGAATTTCTCTACTGTTCTTTGTTTTCAAGTGAGCCTTTCTTTGCAATTAAAAAAAAAATAAAAAATAAAAAAAACCCTACACCCTTCACAGTTGTTCTGTTTTGAATTCAAGTATTTGTCTCTGACCTTTGCTAAAACTTGTAAAATCACAAGGAGATAAGCATGAAAGAAATCATGTGCTGCTCAAGTACTTAAAGTCCAGGGAAATGCACTGAAGTAGAAAGGGGATTAATAGAACAAGGAGGGTGAGGCCAAGCCATACTCTGTTGGTGGAAGGATTAGTAAGCAGACTGAATCAAGAGAGAAATTAGCAGTGCTTATTTCGAGTTAGACACAGCTTTAGGAAGTGCAAAGATACAACAGGATCTCAGCAGAGGAGAGGTACCAGAAAGAGAAAACAGGTACCATGCATGAAGCACTGTAGCTTCATTTTCTGCTGGAGCTGGCATTAAAGAGCAGCAAGGGAACACAGAGAGGAACTGCGGAGTAGAAAACAAGACGCACTAGTTAAATGCAGAAAAGAGAGGCATAAACGGGTGGGGAAGTGGGAAGGTTGAAAAAAAGCTTCAAAAGCAGGTTTTAACATTTTGTGGCAGTGAAGTAAATCAGGCTGACAGGTGTACGACGTGAATGAACATTTGAGAAGCACTTAGAAATCAATGAACAAATGTAGCTCTAGACAGTTACTGGGTTTTGTGCAGATAATAGGAAAGAGAAGAACATTAGTGTCTGTAGTCAGTTTTTCACTTTTCCAGTTAAGAGTACCCCAGTGCAGGGTTTGAGACACTTTCTGGGGTGGAGGGGGTAGCCTGGAGGTTTGTATCACTTTTTTTTTTTTTTTTTAATCCTCTCTCCATGTCTCCTTTTTTGCCTGTCTCTCTGTAGAGGGACCTGGTTCTTCCATCGTAGGAGAGAAGAATCCAGAGTGTCTGGACCCACTGGCTCTCAGAAGCAGTCGGTGCTGCTGGACCCATTGCCATGCAGCTCCTCATGCTGCTCCTCCTTTCCTTGCCACCATTTCTCAGCATGCTTGACCAAGCTGAAGCTCAGTTCCCTCGCCAGTGTGCTACCATCGAGGCCCTGAGGAGCGGCATGTGTTGCCCAGACTATTTCCCTGTGTTTGGGCCAGGTACTGACCGGTGTGGTGTGTCTACAGGGAGGGGCCGGTGTGTACAGGTAACTGTTGATCTGCGACCCCACGGCCCACAGTACATCCATGACGGGAGGGATGACCGTGAGCAATGGCCCATACGCTTCTTCAACCAAACCTGTCGGTGCAACGGTAACTTCTCTGGCTACAACTGTGGGTCATGTCGCCCTGGCTGGACTGGACCTACCTGTAGCCAACAAATTAATATAGGTAAGAGAATCAGAGATTTTACATGAAAATTACCTGTTTGCAGTGCTTGATTTGTGTATGTCTTTTCTTTAAAATATAAAATGCTCCTAATATTTATTTAGCAAATGTACTTTGCTATTGGGTTTATTAAGGCAAGCTGATAGATGAGTTTTTCAGCTTGTCCACCAAGCGCCTACATTTACTGCCCAATAAAAGAAACTAAATTTGCAGTCAGTACAGGATTAGGACTAAGTCCATTACAGAACAGAATCCCTAAGTTGAAAAAAGCATAAAAAAAATATAAAATGTAAAAAGAGTAAAACAATATATGTAGAGATGTATATGTGTTTGTGAGTATGTCTGGGAATAATACATATCTAGATATCATGTTTGATATATTGTGACTGCTCTAAGCTTAATGTATTTCTAAACTATGTACCTGGCCTTGTAAATTTTTACTTACCTAGTTGTTTTCAATGTCTTTAAAAGCCTTAACTCATGACTATTAACTGTTCAGGTTAATCAGCACATGGGATTTCTGAGGGTTGTTGAGGGTTTCGGCTTAGTCCAGAATATCAGTACATAGGTGTCTACAATTTTTTAATGGTTATTAAATCCTTGTGGGACTGGAAAAAATGCTAAATATTGTAGGTAAATTGATAAAGACAAGAAAATATGGGGACAGATCCTGTTCTGAAGTCAAAACCATCTGAATGAACAAGATCTAAGTTTTAAAGATGTTAATGAAATACTGTGAAATCCATAATCCTGCAAATGTGTGATGGGTTCTGGTGACATGAGAAAGAACAGGTCTCTAGCACAAATGTATAGTGCCTCTTGCAGAAACAGACATGAGCACTACCATTATTTTCAACCAACAGGAAATGCTCCATGAACATAGTGCATTTTCCAGCAAGTGTTAACAAAGGACTGCTTAGCAATTCAAAGTCCTAATAATGCTCCTTAAAACAACTTATTGAGGGATGTAGAAAATACCTTGGGATTTTATTAATCCTCTGTGTTCCATGAAGCAAAATAGATAGCAGAAAATGTGACTCATGAATAGGACTTACTAAGAGAGATTGCACCCTCTGATGTTGTGGTCTTTTATCATTAACAGTGATAATAACACTGCAAAATTACCAAGAAATAAATGTTAACATACATAAATGTAGGCAAATAAACTTGGAGATAGGCAAAAAGCAGCTTTTGCTGATTTTCTATGTATGCAAGGCCACTTCTTACTTTTCTTACATACTAAATCTTTACTACTCAGTAAAATGCTAGGCACATAGACATATTATGCATGACAACATCAGTTTAAATTGGGGAAAATAGCTTCGTATTATGATTTAAATTTCCACATGGAGGTCACCTCTTCTGTCCATCCTTAGAGCATCCTAGCTGCTTGGAGTTCAGAAATAATTATTAGATTACTTTTAGCATATCCATATAAAATATCTGTAAAATGCAGTGTGGTGCCTTCATGTCTTCTAAATTCATGGGTAATGTTAAGAATAGTCCCATTTTTTGCTGTAGTTCAGGCACATATTTTGAAAAATGAAAAGGTTAAGATGCCTATACAAATCAAAATTAGAAGGATATTTTTAATGTGGTACTTTAAATAAACCCTTCAGCAACCAGGCCTAACATATCAGTTCAGTTTTGCAAAGCAGAAAAGCATTTTTCAGGATACAGAGTCCTTGGATGAAATTCAGGCTTCGTAAGAGTAATTCTGTAAACTTCAGTGAAGCCAAAAATATCTCCACTGAATCAACTTTATATAGTGAAATGTAATTCACTTCTTTTCTTCATATTGATTCATGCTGAAGACCTATTACTTCTCATAAGAACACAGGCTATCACTCATTTGGACAAGTATAGATTTTACAGTATTTTTTATAATAAAAATAAGTGCATGCTGAAGAATAGCTGTGAGGACTTGCATTTGTGTCTTAGCCTAAATTTAGCCTGAAATCTTCTTTCAGCCCAGGTGAAAGAGTCCTGGGATTGTAATGGACTTGGTCTTAATCCTGGGACTGAGGTGATGTGGATTCTGTTCCTCTTACTGATACACTGGTATTTTCTTTCTCATTTCACTGTTTATTTGTGAACAATGGTATTTTAAGGGATTTTGAGACATACTGCTAGAAAGGACCGATATATGGTTGTTGTTAATAATAGCAGGTAATTACATTAAAGAGAGGTGTTATACTGTGTAGAATTCCCGATTCAGTGGTGAATCTGTGATTTTTCCTACAAAGGTTTAAGCACAAACAATATACTACCCTGAATTTCAAGCTGCAGATCTTCTGATTATTATAAACTCATATGTGGTATTCTCTTGTACAGAAAAGCTTAAGTATACTGGATGAAGTTCTGAAAGATTTGTGTGACAAAGAACTGTTTTTGTCATTCCTCTGACAGGATGGAAGGATAATCTGCAACAATACTTCTAAAAGCATTAAAACCACAAGGGTTTGGGACTTTATTTTTATTTGCTTTAACCTTTATAATAATAAATAACATTTTCTATTTGTGCTCAGTACTCTTTCTGTTGGTTCAATAAAAAATGGATGAATGACTGAAGAAAAAGGGACTTACCTGGAATTGTTAGGAGCAAATAAATTAGTCTTGTGAGATTAGACTTGAATGTCTATTACTTTGGTAACTTGCTTCTTCTGTATTCTCACAGTCAGGAGGAATCTTTTGGATTTGAGTGCAGAGGAAAGGAGGCGTTTTGTGAATGCCTTGCACCAAGCCAAGGTGACAACCCATCCTGATATTGTTATTGCCACACGAAGACGTGAAGAAATATTTGGACCAGATGGCAACACACCACAATTTGAGAATATCTCCATTTATAACTACTTTGTGTGGTCTCATTATTATTCTGTTAGGAAGACTTTCCTTGGTGCAGGGCAGAGTTTTGGAGGAGTTGATTTCTCTCATGAGGGACCCGCTTTTGTCACGTGGCATAGGTACCATCTACTGCAGCTTGAAAGAGACATGCAGGTAGGGTTTGGATTCTTGTTGAACCATGTGTTCATGCTATCTTTTGTACAGTTACAAACTTCTCCTCACATTCCAATAGGTGAAAATTATACTAGCTCTTTCTACACATCGAATTAATTATGCTTCTATTTCAGTAAATCATTAGGTATACTAAACTTCACAGAATACATTCAGGCTTTAGACTGCTATTGTTATAGAGATTCTAAAAATAATGTTTCAATCAGAGTAGTAGAAAATTTAAAATTTACATTAATAGATATTAATTCTAGACATACACATAGAATTCATTTTATTGGACCAATTAAAGTTATCAGTCAGTGTTATTTTTAATATCAAGATGCTGATTCTTGAGTAAGGTAATCAAAGGAGCAGAAATTTTAAAGGCAAGTATTACAGAAATGAACATTTTATTTTTTCAATTAGTGTAACTGATTAAATAAATCCCTTCAATTCTTTCCATGGACTTCAATAGCTCTGCATCAGGCTAAAGCACAAACTCCCTTCAAAAACTCCCATTTGACATCAGTGGCATTTCAATAGGTGGAAACCTTGAGGAGTTCTAGCTCTTGGTGATGCAATAAATACTCCAGTTTATGCTATTAAATTTGATTATTAATTAAGCTGATTTGGCTGGTCATCACATCCTGGTGTATGTACATATGTATATACACATATATATGTATGTATAGGTAACCAGGACAAGTCAGAACTGCTGAACGTCAACTCATTCTGTGAGAATTTAAAGGGCCAATTCCCTTTTCCTTACTTTTCCATCTTCTTGGAGGTTCCAGAGTTGACTTAGTTACTCTGAGTGCTACCAACCCTGCTGTTGTTGATAGACTATTGAAAAAGCTTGGAAAAATGAGGTCTCAGTATTAAGTGATATCTCTCATCACTTACAGTATGGTTTTATGAAAGAGGTACTGTCTTTTTAATAAGGGAGATCCAAGAGTCAGTTCAATAATACCCATTCTGTTGAAGAAACGCATCAATGTGAAAAACTACCAAAAGCCTTTATATAGGTTTCAAGGATTTTCTATAGAATCATAAAATGGCAGATTGGAAGGTAACTCAGGGATCATCTGGTCCAACCTTTTTAGGTAATACTATAGTTTATATGAGATGACTGAGCACCCTGTCAAGTTCAAACTTAAAACTGTCCAATGTGGGGGAATCTACCACTTCCTTTGGGAGACTATTTCAATGTTTGTCCTCATGGTGAAAAATTTACCTTGTGTTCAATCAGGGTCTCCCCAGGAGCAACTTGTGCCAGTTACTGCTTGTCTTTTCCGTGTGACTCCTTGTAAATAGGGAGCCTCCATCTTCTTGGTAGCCACTCTTTAAGTACTGGAACAAAGAACTCCATAATGCATGGCTCCAACATCTTGCTAAGCTATTTTACTGATGTTTAGTATCCTTCTAGCAGTAAACATCATAGGTATCCAGAGCACACATGTATTAAGACCATATTTATGTGGTTTAGAACATGCTACAGGACCCCACTTTTGGACTGCCTTACTGGAACTTTGCAACAGGGAAAAACACCTGTGATATCTGTTCAGATGACATGATGGGAGCTAGAAGCAATTTTGATGTCTCTCTTATCAGCCAAAACTCAATCTTCTCTCAGTGGCGAGTGCTATGTGAAAATGTAGAAGACTATGAAACTTTGGGAACAATCTGTAACAGTAAGTATGACTGCTGGAAGATATTTGGAGAGAAAATCCTTTTAATATTAAAAAAAAAAAAATGCAATAGCTTAAATGGCAATGGCCTTTCCCAGCCAAAAAATTCTTGATCCAAACTTCATCAGTTTCCTTAAATTATATGTACTTATCATCTGTCTTTCACCAAAACACCTAGAAGTTCAAAGTTTGATCAGGAACTTGCAGGAGAGAAAGAGCTTAATGCTTTGACTTCTCTTTTATACAGTATCTATTAATCTCTTGTGCCATAAATAAATAAATCTGGCAGTGTCATTTCTTAATTGAAGCTTAAGTTTTCTTCTGACTACTACACTTATCACCGTTATGGCATTCTGCTCCTAAAAGTAGAACATCTAACAAACCCCAGGTTAACTATGTGGAGCATGTTTTGATTGTGAAGAATATTAAATTCTGACACACCTACCTCAGCTACAGAAACTAAAAAATCCCAGTAAGATTATTGTATATTCATTAACTTCAAGCCATAACTCAGCATCTTCATGGAAATGGGAGTAAAAAATAGGGAAAACCCAAAACATCAGGTTAGTCACCTACATAATCAACCATAGTCCTTTCCCGAGCTACTCTGTCAGGACATCCTCCAAAATTTTGTCTGAGGTGTCATTAAGAAATCACATTGAAAAACTATACAAAATTATCAACAAAATAAGTTGTTTTCTTAAATCCTGGTCCTAAGGATACAGCACACAAGAGCCCACAAAGATTCAGATTCTTTGTCTGAAATGAGGAACTTATTCAATCATTTAGTTTAAGTGCCATTTACCAGGGAATTATATTATTATTATTATTATTGTTATTGTTATTGTTATTGTTATTTCTTTTATTATTTTCTTTTATTTTTAATGGTTCAGTCATTAGAAGGATCCATTCTGTGGCCTACTGTTGTGCACCAGTATTGTTTTTCTCCTCTCTCCACACCCAGGCACTGAGGGTGGTCCCATCCGAAGAAATCCTGCTGGAAATGTTGCACGGCCTATGGTACAGCGTCTCCCAGAGCCGGAGGATGTTGCTCAGTGTTTGGAAGTTGGAGTATTTGACACTCCTCCTTTCTATTCCAATTCAACAGACAGTTTCCGTAACACAGTAGAAGGTAAACATGGCAAATAACTCCAAATAAGTGAAGAGTGCAGGTTTGCTGCTCCCCATTGGAAGTATGAGTTTGGAGGCAGTATATTTGATGACATTCAGAAAACATTGTTCTTAGTATTAGCTTGGTATTAAGTAGAATTAAGATCTGGGTAAACTACTTTATACATATGTATAAATTCTTCAATTCTTCAAATGTGTAAAAGCCTCAAAAGTCTGTCACTGGCATATTAAATAGAAACTAGCTGAGGTCACGTTCTTGCAGCTCAGTAATAAGTTGTCAATGCTGAAAACAGACATCCTTTGCCCGTAGATTCATCCAGCTGCATTCTTAAGGAAGGCAAACAAATGCTCATAGCAGTTACTCTTGTACTTGAATTAACAAAGAAAAGAAAGCAAAATAAATTGTAAGCCTTAGTAGTACTTGATGAAATTGTATTGAAGTAATAATTGTGGACTGGGTACAGGATTTACTGCTAGACATGTAAGAGCTTTTCTTTGGGTCATATGACTGTTCTGCTGTAAGCCTTACACATTTAAAAACAAATTTTCAGTCACTGGCATCTGAACATACACACACTCCAACACAGAAACTAGGCTAAATCTTTGACCCATGCTGTTCAGACAGTATCCAGCCAAACGCTTCTGCACTTTAATAATTCAGAGTTTTTAACAGGAAAGATGAGAATTCAGGAGAAAAGTTTACCAAGCAACAGTCCAGATCCCTGCCAGACCCCCTGCAGATACCCTGGCTCTTCTGAAGAGGCCTCACTCTATGACAGAGAGGATCTGCTCCATTCTCTATCTCTTGGAGAACAAAACCAAGAATCTGTACCAACCTTTTAAGTCTATATGAAAGTTTTGGATGCTTACTACTTTTGACACATGGGCTATCAATGTCTAGGTATGTCAACATGGCTTTAGCCTGTTAACTGTACAGACAGTCCCCCTGTGAAGTTTGGCCAGAGCTATAACAGGTGAGAAGTTTTCATGATGCTTCGCATCCTGACATCTGACATGAGGGTTACCAAGTGCTGACCACTAACAGAATTACACAGGACATATTTTCACTGAAAAATGGCCATGTGAAGCTTTCTGAGATGTGATTACAGTTAGCTTGGAAATCATGTGTGGAAACATAACAGTTGGGTCATTAGGACAGATTGCGATATAGACACACTTAAGTCAGCAGATACAAAATGCAAGCAACTATTTCAGTCATGTGAAAGCTGTGTAGGTCCCAAATATAAACCTTCATTTTCCTGCTATAATTTAGTTTACCTTGGCCATTTTTGCCATAGATGCCAGCAGCTTTGCAATTCACATTCTCAGCATTCTTTTGTAAAGGCTATTTTAATCTGGAAATTATGCACACTAGGGACATTTCTCAAATGCCAGTAGTTAGAGAATTAGCTACTCATTTATGTCAAGAGGGCAACACAACAACATCACAAACTTTCAGAGAAAAAAGTATCCACCTGGGACTGCAGCTTCCAAACAAAATATTCACTGGGGTTTTTTTGTGTTCTTCTTCGTTTGCAAATTCAGGGTACAGTGATCCTTCAGGGAAATATGACCCAGCAGTTCGAAGTCTTCACAATTTGGCTCATCTATTTTTGAATGGGACAGGAGGACAAACTCATTTATCACCAAATGATCCCATTTTTGTCCTCCTGCACACATACACAGATGCTGTTTTTGATGAGTGGCTGAGAAGGTATTCTGCAGGTAAGATATACTCATGGGCAGAGGTGGGATGGGTGGTTGTCAGCCTTTGTAGTCACAGAAGCGCAGCTGCTTCTTGTGGGACGTCAAGATGCCCCTAAACTTAGGAGAGACGACTGGAATTTAGTAGTTAGTATAGTTAATAAAGACAGTGTAATAAGAAGCAAGCTCCCTTCCTCATCCCACTGACTTCCATTTTCAATTCACTGTCTTTGAAGGGACTTGGCCAGAGATACCAGGCACACTTCAAAAATTAAAAAAAATGTGCTAACACTCTGTAGAGCAAAGACAGTGTAGCCATGGAAGATCCAAATCCTGCAAAAACATTCCATCATTGTGTAAATATCTATCTTGTCAAAAAAGATCAAATGCCGTGCACACTCTCACAAGTCATTTTGACCACTTTTGTGATTTACTGCCAGCATTGCATTACCATTTCCATATCCTTTCAAAAGGTGATCAGTGTTGCTGCCCTTGCTTCTTTAACTCTGAAAAGAAGAATAAGGGAGGAAGTGAAGGAGAGTGAGGAAGGATGAACAGAAGGAAGGATCTGAAAGGAAGGAAATTAAAAAAAAAATACAGAAGAAAGGACACTGGCGTCAGTGGAATGAGAATTATGTGTAACTCTAATGTCTGTGCACTAGTCTGCACAAAGCAGACACTGCATTCCTCTTAGGACAATCCACCTCTCTCTTCCTTCTTCTATAGAAGACAGCAGCTATTGCACAGCTGAGACTTCCTCGTGCAGCTTTCACAACCTGTCTCATGTATTTTTCCCACAGCAGCTATCAGAGAGCAATTGTATCCCCTGTGGTATTTACACATGACCTATCACAAGTTTTTGCATCATCTTACCAAGATGGATTTTTTTGTTGTTTGTTTATTTTGGTTTTTTTGTTCAGCTGACTAACTCCTGATTTACCATACACTGCAATTCATGCCGGCTGCTCTCCTGAACTGCTTGAGAGAACTATTCATCACTGTTACAATCAGACAAAGACGGATTGTAGTAAAAAGGTTTTCCTAGTCCTCCATAGATACATATTTCTCCTTTTCCAATTAAGAAGAGATTAAGATTTTACAATTTACTGGTGGCATCTGTTAAAAAACAGAGATATCTTTTGTGGTCTTGCTTTTCAACAAAGCAGACCCCTACATCCTAGATTTGTCACACTGGAAAACCAGTCCTACAGGATTAACTTAGGTTAGGAACAAGAAAAAATTAGGTACTCAAACCCCTGAGTTACTGCTGGGAAAAAATGAAGCAGTGCAAATTTTTATTTTATTTACAGAAGTGTGATTTGACTTTCAAATTTAGATATCTCAACATATCCACTGGAGAATGCCCCTATTGGACATAACCGACAATACAATATGGTGCCTTTCTGGCCTCCAGTTACCAATAATGAAATGTTTGTTACTGCACCAGAAAACCTGGGATACAGCTATGAAGTCGAGTGGCCAGGTAAACTGTCCAACCTGGATGCTTTATTTTTTTTTCTCATCATGTCTTTCTCCCTTTAAGTTTATTTATCATGTAAACAATTTGGTTCAAATATCACAAACACTATTTAATGCCTTTGGAATTCTCTTTTCTTGCCTGGCTTTCCAAATCAGTTATGTCTGGGATATTGAAGAGTTACTGTTTATAGATTGTTCCTGCATGAAGCATCCACTATCCACTAAATTTTTTGGAGATGTTCTCATTTGGATCTAAACATTAGAGAAGGTCTTTATTCTTATACACCTTCATTAAATCACTACAGAGAATGCAAATCTCTCACAAACCAGATAGAAGAAGGAAAGTCCAGGACAGTTTTTAGAGTGTAATAATAGAGACTGAAATTCTCTCACATTTTGGACCAAATATGATCAACCAAAATTTAAACTATTTCCACTTCACGACTTATTTAATAATGACAGGTATTGAGCTTTGGTCTGTCTTCTGATGTTCACCCATATATTTGACATTTACTTTTGATCACTTTCCCTTTGCTTTCCTTCCTGCAGGTCGGGCTCTCCGTGTCACAGAAATGATAACTATTGCAATAGTGACTGCACTGATTCTTGTTGCAATTATCTTCGCTGCTGCTGCATGTATTGTACGTGTCAAGAAAAATAAAGATGACTTGCATCAGCCTCTTCTTACTGACCAGTATCAGCATTATTCAGATGATTACGATGGCATAACAGCACCAAGTCAGTCTGTTGTTTGAAGAGATGGCAGTTCTTTGACTCAAACTGTTTATTTTGCTGTATTTTATAAATGGTGGTCAGCCACCTGCTTTAAAATAAAGAGCATAAGCTGTCAGCTGTCTTGATATATTTGCTTCAGGCTTCACCTTCTCTTTCATCACACCTAGACATCAATAAATCACCTTTGCAATGCTAATTCTGTGTTCATTTTAATAGAATTCCGTTAACTCTTCAGCGCTCAGCTGCAAGCCTTTTCCATACATATTTCTGTAAAATCTGTTAAAATTTGGTTAACTTGCAAACAGTCAATGACATCTGACTTCATCTAGCCTTTATACTCAGAATTCATTGATGAGACACTTTTGTGAAAAGGTCAAGTCTAGAATGGGACAGAAGCAGAATCAAAAATACAAGTAAACACCTTGGCCAGGCATGTGGAAATGCATTTCAAATTAGCCAGTGTGCCAGACAGGGAGTTACAAGAGAATTCTGAGGGGAACTATGTGTTTGAAACCCACCTTTATTCACAGAACATAGTTGTGTTCTATTGCTGCTTTCAGGTGGATCTGTGAAAAGAGATACACAACCAAGAAGACACTGCAGCAGTTGGACACTACAGCTGTATGTTTAAACACAACTGCCTGAAAGGAGCACCTACTTGAAAGGACAGCTGGCAGCAGCCTTTATTTCATTTTTATTTTGATTTTTCACCCTCTTGCTCCCTTTCTCTCTCCCACCATCCCCATGGAAGGACATTCTGCTGCTGTAGAATTTATTCAATATAGGTCAGTAAGATAGCAACAAACTGACATCTGCCTTTACAGCCTGAGGTAGGGCTTGAGGTATTTGGCTTTAAACCTCAACTTCTCTCTCTCATCATATCTATCAGTAAATCATCTGACTGTCTTCCTATGATGGCTTATTGAATCTAAATTAGCAGTCATTAGCCAACATTCAGAGATGTTCCTGGGTTCAGACCCAGAATGTGGTATGTGGGATGAATCCCACATCATGCACTCAACCCTCTAATTGTCAGGCTATAAAGTCAAGCTGTCTCTTGTCTCGCTTTTTGTATGACACCAGCTTCAACAGAAGTGACAAATAATTTAGAATGAGCTTTTCAATCTGAGGCAGCTCTCCTAGATGTCACTAGGCAAAAGCAAGGGTCGTTTATCACTTCATTCCATTCACGCCTTCTACATGCTGTGTTAACCTCAGTGGCTTCAGTATTGGGTGTGCTGTAAGCACACTTAGTCAGTTGTAAGGAGATATGTAATTTATACACTGAGAATGATGTAAATAGGCAGACAAGTACTCTTGGCTAGGCAAGTGCAAAGCGGGTTATCATCTTAACCTATTGTACTAGGCATGGGACATGGACAGTACAAAAATGTACACACATAACTGATACTTAGGAAAAAACTTTCACCTATGTCACCCACAGCACAAAGTAAATTAGACAAAGGTCTTTTGGGTTGGGATCTTGACTTTACTTCAAGTCTAGCCAATCAGTATTTCAGGTACAGAAGAGGCAGCTTGGATTTAAATGTCCCCTTCTGCCATTCTTGCTTGTACTGAGTAGCAACCCAAGAAGTCATTCCCTTCAGTTACTTCAATATATTAAATCAGGGTCATCCAGCATGCTTTGGATTGGGGTCAACAGGACTGGATTTTATTAATAGCTCTGTTACTGACCTGCTAAATGTTCTTAGCTGGCATATTTTTACCTCTGTGACTCGTTTGATTAATTTATAGAAGGAAGGTAATAGAGCTTCCTTTATAAACTGTTATACATTAGTGGATGAAAAGAAATGTGCAGAAACTTGAAAGCAGAAGGAAAACGGTATGGCAAAATCATATCTTGTGAAGAGGAAATTACCCATTACCACCCAGTCTTCAAAGAAAAAACATACACTCATGTTTTTACTAGGCCGTTACATATTGTGGGTCATAGAATGAGGAGACCTGACTGCTAGTTACAGCTACCACACAAAAGGCAAGAAAGCAAGGTACAATGGACTTAAAAAGAAATGGAACAGCAAACACAACAATTAGAAGGGAAAGGAAAGTGGAGAACTCTATGTGTGACCTATTCTTGATAAGTCTCACGAGTCTTTCTTTCTTTGGCCATTATCTGTAGTACGCCAAACTATGCCTAGTGTGGAGAAAAAGTTCCTGTCTTTCATTGAAGCTGCTTGGTGTTTGTTATCAAGCTAATCTGATAGCGAAAAACTGTTTTAGGTTTGGAATCTGAAATGACCAGTAGATGAGAAAATTAAGAAAAATAAATTACCCCAGAAAATTGGGTGCATAATAACTACAGGCTTTTATTTGTTATATGGATGTCATATTGACCTTCCAATACCTGAAAGGGGCCTATAAGAAGCTTGTTCACTAGAGCTTGTAACTTTAGGACAAGAGGTAACGATTTTAAGGTTGAGAAGGGTAGATTTAGGTCAGACATTAGGAAAAATTCTTTAATATGAGGGTGGTAGATCACTGGAACTGGTTGCCTAGAGAGGTGGTGGAGGTCAAGATCAGGCTTGATGTAGCTGTGAGCAAATTGGTGTACTTAGAGATGTCTCTCTTTATTGTAGAGTGGTTGGACTAGTTGACCTCTCTAGGTCCCTTCCAACCCAATACATTCTATGATTCTATGATTTTATGGAGGCAAGAAAAAGTAGCAGAAGTCCAGAGGAGAAGAGAGGAAGTGCAAAGCTGAAAAAATGTACTAACTGAGAAGTCGTAGGTGCATCAAATTATGAAGCATATGATGTCACTTTTCCCCAAGACTTTTGCTCCCTGTTCTTCACAGGAAGGCTTATTAATATAAGGGTTGTATAAGGCAGTTGTAAAGGATATCTGCAAATTATAAGAAAATAGTGCTAAGTTGAACTGATTACCATGTCAAAAGCAACTGTGATATAGATAACAAAGATCTGGCACCACTAAGGAAAAAATGAAATGAGGGTCAGGTTTGGATATAAGTAGAGATCGCTGAAGTGCTGTCAGACAGAAATTCTTACACAGTAATTTATATGAAATTTGGAGATTGCTGAAAAAATACTGAAAATTATACTAAATTAACAAGAATCCATGGATGTAATTGGTGATAGACCCTATTTCTACAAAGAGTTATTGGCCAATAAAACTTCCTATTGTTATTTTTTTGACTTAGATTACATTGACTGTATCAGGAAAAAAAAAAGAAAGGGGGGGAGTGGGAGTGGAAGAGAAAAAAGGAAAAGGAAGAGGAAAAAGGAAAGGGAAAGGGGAAAGGAGAGAGGGGAAAGGGAAAGATAGGAGAAGGAGAAGGAGAAGGAGAAGGAGAAAGAGAAGAAAAAGAAAAAGAAAAAGAAAAAGGAAAAGAAAAAGAAAAAGAAAAAGAAAAAGAAAAAGAAAAAGAAAAAGAAAAAGAAAAAGAAAAAGAAAAAGAAAAAGAAAAAGAAAAAGAAAAAGAAAAAGAAAAAGAGAAAGAAAAAGAAAAAGAAAAAGAAAAAGAAAAAGAAAAAGGAAAAGGAAAAGGAAAAGGAAAAGGAAAAGGAAAAGGAAAAGGAAAAGAAAAAGAAAAAGGAAAAGAAAAAGGAAAAGAAAAAGGAAAAGAAAAAGAAAAAGGAAAAGAAAAAGAAAAAGAAAAAGAAAAAGAAAAAGAAAAAGAAAAAGAAAAAGAAAAAGAAAAAGAAAAAGAAAAAGGAAAAGGAAAAGGAAAAGGAAAAGGAAAAGGAAAAGAAAAAGAAAAAGAAAAAGTAATAAAAATACCACAAAAGTCCCCCCAAACCAGAAAAATATTATCAGGCCTCTTAGGTGTTCCCTGCAATTGAGGATTTTGTGTTTATTTGCCTTCTTAGTTGCTAAGAGTATTGGCTTTCTCTAATTTTGGCTTTTGGAATGTACTTATCTTATAATAAGCAAATTAGTAGACAGCAACTAAAGAATTCAAATAATGAAACAGTAATTCAGAGTCTCTCCACACAATACTAAATGAGCAGAGATTCTGAGAACATGCAAGAGAGAAAAGAATCTAAGGTTGGGAATTTTATAATGAAAAGAATGTGCTCAAAGCTAACTTTGGAAAGGAAATATTGAAAAGGTTTAACCATATCAATGAAAATGCAACAAATGCAGAGTGAAGACTGCACGACCCAGTTTTATTTTTCTATGTCAGCCATAGTCTACCTTTGTTTTCAGTAAGATGAACTGTGCTGATCTTGTACAGAAAGAGTTAAAGGCTTATGGAAAGAGAGAGGAAATTGTCTTACATGACAGAAACTAAACAATACATGTGCATCAGGACAGCAAATGATTTCCATCCAAGAAACAAAATATTACATACAAAACTGTAGGTCCACCTGTATGGTGTTTTAATAATTTTATCAGGTCAGCCAAAATGTTGTGTACCTAAGAGCAGTAATATTTTATGGGGAAGGGTAAGTAAAAATGTTGTGTGAAGCTTAAAATCTTATTAATTTAGACTCAACAGCATGACAGTCTCCAAAACCAACTGTGAAAATACAACTGGAATCAAGTACAGCATAGATTTATCAGAGTTAGACCATGATAGCTAGCTTAATGGCTTTGATTAGATAGGTCAATTATTTTATTTAGAAATTATATTGATGCTAAAGCGTTTGATCTAGTGCCAGGTGCTTAAGCCTGACAAGTTGGAATGTGGAATAGGATCTGTAGACTGGGAAGACAGTTAACTAGAGGAGAGATGATGTTATGGAAAGAAGTATCAGGGCTGTATCCCTTTACTAGCGGAACTACGAAGACTGAATCAGTCTCATTAAGTTCTTTCAAGAGGGTTGTTGAGGCACAAAACCACACTGCTTTGAGAATCATCACCGCTATGACAGTACTGGAAGAGAACATACAGAGGATAAAGATAACCTGCAGAAATACCTCGTGAACTTTAAGATTTGAAGAAAGGTAAAAGAAACTGAAACAGCACAGTAATGACACCACAGCTCTTCCTCTGTGTTTCAGGTAACACGGACTTCTATCCCCAGCTGCAGAATTTTCCACTAAGAAACAAAAGAGCATTGCAATCAAGCTTATAACAGAAAATCCTATGGCACTAACATGATACTAATGCAAAAACAGCACAGGCAGTTTCTCATATGATGTACCATAGTTTGTTCAATAACTGTACCATACATGCTGGAAATTTAAAAGATTCTGTAAGTTGGCTGTCTACAATAAAGCCAGCATCTGGGGAAAAATTTCCCATACAAATCAGTATTTCTACATAAATGAAAGGATTTTCAAAGGCAGATTTAAGAATTTGGTGGAAGCTGGTGGGCAAGAAGGCTGTCCAGTTAATTTTGCCCTAATGGTGAGTAGTAAAGTCATAATTTGCATTTGTCTCCTTTGGACACAAACTTGAAAAATTTTTGTAACTTAGATAAAATATTTCTAATCCCAGAAGTTTCACCTCTCCTATGCTTGGGAGGGCTAGGCAACCCTAGTTAATAGTGGCTTTATGATAACATAGAATTGGAATGACTCCCAAAACGAGATTTATTGCTGAAGTGTATTCAGTTTGTTATCTTAATACTTTTTACTGTCCAAAAAATTCCTCCCAGTTACACATCTGATGACCAAAAAGAATAATTTGGCAAGGAAGCCTGATTAAAACTGAGATGTTTATTTTCAAAATATTAATTTGGAGGAAAACCTATGGATCTCCTCTCCCAAAACTTAATTTTAACTTGAAATGTCATTTAACCTACAATTTAGAAGGAAAGTGCTTGGTTTAGCAGATACTTCATTTAGGTGCTGTTTTATGGGAAAAGGAAATGGCATTTACAATATTTGCTTCTTGCTACTCATTGGAGGGAATTAAAATAGCACAATTCCAACTAAAATAAATCTTGGATTAATTTATGTGAAGAAATTTAAATATAGAGCATAATATGCATTGTTTTTTGTCATCCTGCCAATCCCATCCTTAATGCCCAGAGGTATCTAAGGTAAGCCACTGGGAATTACGGTTATGTGCATCTCTTTTCCCCCTTACCATTAGATGCTGAGGGCAAAGAAGGATAATCTAAACAAAAGTTTTACAGTAAGTTAGGTTTACATGCACATGGAAACTGACTTTTAGGACTTTGGCAATCAGCCAGCCATGGACTTGGATTTTATAAGTAGTAAGCTCTTCAAGAAGTAGGACTGTTGACTTGCTGAAGTCAGTGCCCCTGTTCAGTACAACAGTGACCCCAGGTCCTTTGCTTGAAGCAAAGGAAACTGCGAAGGAAGAGAGAAGCAACACTGCAGAATTAAACACCCTTATTTTGAGGCTGAACTGGTGATGAGATGACGACCTAAGAGAATTTTAAGCTATCTACATAACCTGTCTTGTTTACTGCTGGTGTCAAGTTTTATTTTGCTGAAGTTCCAAAAGGTTGAAAGAAAACTTCTGATACTGACAAAAGCCATTGTGCTGAAGAAAATTTTTCCAAAGAAAAGTATCTCAAGATAGAAGAAACGAGGAGGAGAAAATGTTTGTTTAGAAGCTGAAAGCTGTGTTGTAGCTGAAATGGATTGAGGCTATTAAGCTTGAACTTTGCAGGAAAAACAGGATTTATCTCTAGACTAATAGATAATATACCAGGAAAAAAAAAAAAAAAAAAAAAAAAAAAAGGTAGCTCCAAACAATATCATTGCACCTAAGGCCTCCAGGTGGAATTTAGTCTCTTTGTAATACCTTCTACAAATTAATATTTAGAAATGATTTTCAGTATGAGAACTATACATAAAGACAAGACAAAGAATGAAATAAAACTAAATAGTGTCGAGTGATTGAATTATTATCTCATACATTAATTAGAAGTGAGGATGTTGGTTTTAACTGGACTTTGAATGACAGAGATCATCTGTATTTTTTATTTATTAATTTATATGGGGAAAATAAATCACCCTTACTAACACCTGCGAAGCGTTTGCACATAATATGAGCATAAACCAAAAGTTTCACACTTAAAATAAGGTGAAATTGCCATTCTACATCTTGTTAGGACCCGTGTTCTTACTTATACCATGGCTTCAAGATTTCTTGGCAGCAAAATCCCCCTGTGCTGCACCAACACCCAAGCAGTGAGTACCCAGTGAAGGCCACAACGAGGGTTTTCTTCTTGCCACCAGGTGGAACTTCACAAAACGATTCAGGTTGATTTCTAACATGGAATAAAAACACCCTACTTAACTAAAACATCTGTTCAAGTTCTAAATGCAGTTTTCAAAAAATACATTTTAATTTGCATCCATGGACCAAGAAAAGTCTTGCTTCTTTCTCTTTGGGACATTAAATTGTTACAGGCTTGTTTTTTTAAAAACAAATCTTTAACAGAAGCAATACAAATCTAACTGACTTATATCTACAATTATTGGCTCCAAATAGCAAGGGAATGCTGCCCACAGGGGAAGGAAAAATTATTTACTCTTTAGAGGGACAGACTGTCGTAGTGTCTTTTTTTATCCCTGCATCTACAAACAAGAAGAAAATCAGGGCCTGTCAAACAGTATTTTACACTAGCAATTTATTATCTGAATTCTTTCCTTTAGCATTGCTAATGTTTTTTCCTCTGACAGTCCTGGAAGATAAATCAGCAGCCACAGCAGCAAAAAGTGGGGTGATAACAATCAAACTGGTATGAAAGTGGCCAGATCTAATTTTTTCAGCTGGGTGCCATCACTCAATGGCAGCCCGTGGCCTGGATTTTTATCTCAGTTTGATTGGTGCTGGCAGAAACCTAGAGCAATTCCAATGCTCTGGAGTATATCTGTTCCCTGAAGGTCCCTGATGACCACCACGGAGATTCTGCCACTGTGTCTTTCCCCTGCGGTATTGTCTGAAAGGGTGAACAAAAAATACTTCAGTTCTTGAAATACTATAAGGTGATGATTAATCAATGATAATCTGGAAAGAAGTAAATTTAGACCATGAACTACAGAAAAGAGGCCTGAACATTATTTCACTGATGGTGTTTCCTTTTATGGGTAACTTTTCTATGTGTTCTGTCATCAGTCAGAGGCTTTTTGTAATTACCTTTAATAGTCTTATATGAGTGGAGATTTGGGGTCAAAGAGGAGAGTAGTTAAAATTTCAGCTTCATCACATACAGCAAGTGATGCTTCTGCACAAAATCACAGCAAAAACTATTTCTTATCTGGAGTTAAATAGCCATAAATGTTAATTTCTTCCTTCAGATGTTAGTGAAGTGGCAGGAAAAACAAATCTGTTCTCCTAGGTATGGAAGATGAGATGCGGAAAAATGAGGGTGAATTAAGGATAATGAGAGTGAAAGCAAAGTTCAAACATTGTTCTTGGTAATCAACAAATAGTGGATATCTGGCATTAATGCTGTGAAGTTTGACATCTCAGCGTCATGTCCTGTATCATCCTCATTTTACATCCCATGGAGCACGAGCCTCAGCTCTGACATTAGCTTGAGGCCACGAGGCTTTAGGAGCTCCCCAGGCCTGACTGGTTGGTGTATAGTGGTTCACCCTCTTTTGCTGTAAAAATACCCCTCTTGTTCTGCCTCCTCTTTCAGCCTTGATTCAGATACAGCCCAGCAGCGTGGAGGATATGGGTCAGACCACCGGAAACGGGAGAGTTTGCTTTTCAAATATGTCATCAGCCTTCAGGTTGGAAATCTGCAAATAGTTACAGATAGCTGACAGACATCAGATAGCTGGACAGCTCAGGAGGACTTCATGAACAGGGGACATCCCCCTGACTCATTCAAGGGGAAAGTTTTCTTTGTGCATAATGTCTCTTCACTATTGCATTTTGAAAGAACTTACGATGTTGGACATCATGCTGTGCTGAAAGCAGGCTCTCTGCATAAAATCACAAGATGATTTGGGTTTTGATGATCCTTAAAGATCCTCTAGTTCCAACCCCTCTGCATGGCCAGAGACACCTCCTACTAGATCAGGTTGCTCTAAGCCTCATCCAACCTGGCCTTGAACACTTCGAAGGAGGCGGCATCCACAGTTTCTCTGGGCAATCTGTTTTACTATCTCACCAGCTTCACAGTGAAGAATTTCGACCTAAAGTCTAACCTAAATCTGCCATCTTCTAATTTTAAAGCCACTACTCCTTGTCTTATCATGACATGCCACTGTAAAAAGTCCTTGCCCAGCCCCCCTGTAGGTCCCCTTTAAATGCTGGAAGGATGCTCTAAGGTATCCCTGGCTCCTTCTCCAGGGCAAACAACTCCAACTCTCTCAGCCTGTTCAAACTTCACATATTAAAGAGAAATCTTGAAAGATTGAGGGATGGGATGCCATAAAGGAAAATGAGAGCTAAAACATAAATGAGTTTTGCTTGCTTTAATCACATTTTAGGAAGACGTTTTAAAAGAAGTAATGAGTATTCCATCATGGAAATATCTGTCTGTACTTAAACAGCTGCAGCTTCCTTTTTGCTCAGGCCCTTCAGTTCAAGTAGCTCTTACTCTACAACTCAAACACAGACCTTTTTTTCAGGATAACAACTGATCTCGTATATTGTTTGGCATACATATGTTTTATGCAGAAAAAAACCAATGTGCTATGCCTCCTAGTAACTTTCTCAAAAGTTCCAAATCCAAACTGGAGAACCTCTCCCCATTGTCCCTTTCTGCGGGCAACAACTTCTAAAATCCCGGGAGGAAAACATCTCAGCACTGCATGGCCATCTTCCCTAGGGGCTGGAGGCAGGCTTCAGCCTGGCTGCCGCTGCCAGGGCTGCCTCCAGCCCCTCCAGCCGCCCTGCGGCGCGGCCGCGGGCCGGGCTGCTGCGCTGTTCCCAGCCAGACGCCAGGTGGCGCCGTTCCCCAGGGCGGCGGCAGCGGGAGGCCTGGGTGGCGGCGGGGCGGTGGCCTTAGGGGCTGCCCTTGGCCCCGCCGAGGTTTCACCGCCTGCTTCCCGCAGCCAGGCTAGCTTCCAGCGCTGTGTTCGAGCACTGCCAGGTACAGCTTCTGGTTTCTCAACTGGCTTGCCACGACTTTCCACCCCAGAGGAGAGAATGAAGTCCGACGATGTGTAAGAAAAATGTGTTGTTGTCCAAGGTGTGCACGGTCTGGAACAGATCAAGGACGTTTTTAGCATCTACCACCAGATGCTGATGATGTTGAATTCTCACTTGAAGCATCCCGGGGGATACATTTCTGCTATCAGTTGTATAGATATAAACATACTTTATATGTGCACATACACAGTATATAGATATATACAGACATGTTCAGACACACACACATACATATAAATGTATAGACATATATATACATCCCTGCGAGGTGGGTACACCTGAGATGACAGGTGTAGATGTCACTCTTTTGATGCCTGGGGAATGAGACCACGATACCAAGGAAAGGGCAAGATCATGACTGCATTTTGACAACAGCTTTGCTTCCTCTGGGGGAACAAGGGTCTGAAAGGATTACTTTGACACCATAAAACTAGGCAATGAGTCACTGGATTTTCTTCTGGACTTTCACTTACTTCAGGAAAAGGTTTGACAGACCAAAGACTATCTTTTAAAAATAGAACAGAATTTAAACATGACACTTTGTGGCCTCAGAAGCCAAATGCTTGCATTACTTCACTTGACAACACCATGTATTTTTAAGTGAAGAACTACTTCTTTAAAGATTCTGTTCTTTCAATGAATTTACGTTTGTATAAGGACAATGCCATTACTGTCTATGTCAATAGACTTCCTGCATGCCTAAACAGTAAATAAAGTCTGTACAAGCCCAACATCTCTCTACCCTAGGATGTTCATTGGCATAGACTGTGCTTCTGGATGTCTTTTCGTGAAGTACTTCATAGACTCAACTGGATCCACCTGTCAAAATTCATATCTGTGGTGGTAACCATCAACTGGCAGCAATTAAACTTAAGTCTGAAATCAAACCTCAATGTCCTCACCTCGTCAGGCTGCAATCTGTTTCTTCTCCCAAGGCAGGAAGAGTTTAATTATGATCAGTAAGCAGCAGGAGAGGTGATTTAGGCTATAGTTCCTGCTAGTTAACTGCTGCTATCAGGGGTAGGCAACTAACTAAGGCAAGCTGTGGAATAACCAGTTCAAACCAGTAGGACAGGATCATCTGGTGTTAGAAAGTTAGGTTTTGTATGGTTTAATGCTTACACAGGCCTGTGTTAACTATATAATTCTAGGTCTAGGCCACGTAAGCACTATCAGCTAAGGTAAAGCAGTGGGGATGATACCACAGTGCATGTATAAAACATTCCAAATTACTGCTGATAGGCTAAACTGAACAGGCCCAGAGCCACTCAGGGTATGGGGGTGGACACCTATAGACAACTGCAAGAAATAAGGATTACTTGGCTGAGCTGCATATCTGCAGCCAGTGCTTTAACTAGGAACTTTGCTCAGAATTGAGTAATTGTGTACAGTAATATAACTGGTTTGGAAAGATTTCCCCAGGTCTTACCTCATGTTATAGGAAATCTATAGGCTAAAACAATTAAACTAGTGCTGACAGGAAAGAGAAGCAGGAAGGATTACTTTCTTAAGAAATGTGTTTTCAGGACTAGGTCTGTGCTAAGTGAAGGTGATGGGGAAGGGCAGATGACTAAGGCCATGAAGAGGTATTCAAATACAGGTAATTTTGGTCCTGGCTGCAATTGCAGAGTATATGTTAAAGTGGATGCCTTTAAGGGACACTGTCGCAAAATGCATGCTAGAGTATAAATGATGTCTGGAACAGGTTTCCTAATCTGGATTAAAGTAGTCTGTCTAAAGATAAAATATTAAACCAAATCAATATTAAATTAAATACATCAAATTATAAAAGCCATAAGAACTGCCAGGAGTCACTGATTTATTATGAGATTAGGGCTCACATCAACAAGGGCTGATCTGCTGGTTTGGCAGCCAGAATTTGGATTAGCAGACTCTGGTTTAGCCGCAGAAAACATCTCACAGACTAGGTCTGTGTTTTGGGTGCATTTGGGTTCAGAGCAAATGCCACTGCTAGATCTGCATACAAAATGGCAAATTAAATGGCTGAGGATGGTTTAGAGATGGCCATTTGGTCTAGGGATCAATCAAGGATCTTGGTTCAGATGAATAGGCAAAATTAGGTTGATGGGGTCAGTGGGACAAAGCTACAGACTATCCTGTATGAACTTGCTGGTTGGATGGTGGGACAGAGCCATGGTGCTGAGGCTGAAATGAAGTTGGAAGTGTGCTGCATGCTTACTACATTTGGAAAAGAGCTCCACTTTGCACAAAACCAAGGAGCATCACTGACAGAGAAGGATAGTTTAGTCGACCTTAATGGACACTGGTGCTTTTCATTAGTTTGTTTATAATTAAACAAGGTTATAGACTCAAAATCTTCAGCTGGAAATTGCATGTAAACGAGTCAGCAATGTGCTAGAGTTTTGGTGTGCTTTACCTATCTAGACAGGAAATAAATCCCAGAATGCCAGGTTGGAAGGGACCTTAAGGATCATCTGGTCCAAATCAGCCTAGATTATTTTTTTTTACCCCTTGATCCCTGCCTATAAATGTTTGTGAAGTTACTGTTGAAAGCTGACAACAGGAAGACTGTTGATTCCACCGTGTTCGTTGCATGTTAAATATTTTCCCAGTAGAACTGGGAGGGATGGAAAGCAATTCAAGCCACTTAAAATAATGAGCTACTTCCTCTCCTTCCAGCACTTGAAATAATTGTCTTGAGGGAGGGTAAGGAGCCATTCCTGGCAATAATTTAATGGCTTCTTGTAATTTTACTGCCTTCAAAGGTATCAACATTGTCTATAGTAAATTACTCTTTTACACCTGGCAGCTTTGGTAACACTGTTCGCTTGCCATAATAAATAGGATCAGCCTTCAGCATCACTTTCATTGACATTTATCTTGTGACATGATATTTTCTATCAGTACAAGGCTAAACACAGAACTTACGAGTAACAGGTCTTGAGCCTGTCTGCATAACTGCTACTGCAGTGAATAAACATCTGCCCCCTTTACCTAATAAGCAAAGACTAGCTGACATCAAGTGGTGTGCAAAGGAAAAAAGGGGAGAGGTTGCACAAGGACTGTCTTTAATAAAATGTCAAAAGTAAATCCTTCAACAGCAAGATAAAAAGTAAGACAGCAATCATGACCTCCTTTGCATCCACTTTCTGACCTCCCACACTCTTCCACTGCCTAGGGAGGATGAGAAGCCTTCTGCTTTGAGTGTGGTATCTTTGCTAATAGAGCCCAGAAGACTTGTGCCAGATCTGGGTTTGGTTGCTGTCATCTCCTTGGGAGACTATTTATTTGCAAAACTCAGAAGTTGTGGAAGAACTAGTAAATGCTCTCAACAACAGTACTGCTGTCCTAGTTCAGAAAGCAAAGAACCCTTCTGCTGTTGTCTCGAAACCTCTGAGAAATTAAGGTTTGTCTTAGCAGCAATCCACACCAGTTAATACAAATTCCTTTAAATCCTAAAAACTATTTTAGCTTACTTACCAACACAAATCTATTTGATTACTGAAGTCAACTAGTATACTATCAAAATCCAGATGATTTAACAAAAAAAATAATCCAATATGGTGTCTAAAAATGATAAAACTTAATTCACTTGCATTTCTAATGTAAGGGGGGAAAATCCTTTGTACTTGAGGCTAAAGTATTTTTAATAGACATTATTTGGAGACAGAATGGCAAGTTGCCACAACTTTAGAAACTATAAATTCTGGTGCTTGTTAAAAGCATTTTTCCCCTTTTGAGTTTCCCTTCCACCCTCCCACGGTGGACAGACACAGGAATGTTTGTGAAAATTTGACCTTCAAAACAGTTTCTTGCTTATGGCCAAGAATAAATTAATTCTTTTTAGTTAAATTAAACATGCAAAAGAACTACTCTCAAACTTTTCAGCTTTTATCTAGGAGCCATGACCGTGCAAGAGCAATCAAAGCTTCTGAGGATGGAAGACTGATGACAAATGTAGAGTTGTATTGAACTGCTTTTGTGGAGGCACTCTGGAGAAAGGGTCAGGTGGTAGAAGTACTGTTATAAATGATCAGCAGTTTCCTGGGGCAGACAGAAGTACAGAAAAGCAAGTGGACGATACCTAAATTATGGAGTGCAGAATATGTTACATGGGTCTTTGCAAGATGGGAAACAATCCTAAAACTATTTACAGTTTCAGTGCGTGTCTCAGTGTCAAGTTACATTCCCATGGTTTCTCTGCACTAGGAGTTTTACTGCTTGGACCTCAGTAACTGGCTCATGTAAAAAGAACTGGAGGGTACCCTCCCTAGAGACTGAGTTGATGGAGGCTGGTACTAATATGCCTTAGCTCCTGTAGAGACCATGTATGCTCTGGTGAAGTAGTCTTATCCTTTGTAACCATGAGTCTTTTTCTTTGAGTTATTTTTGCCTTGAATACACAACTAGCTTCTACAGCTGGTAATACAGCTAACCTGAATCTTTTTATTTTGAAGTCTAGAAATGAGCATGATGCTGTTGATAAATCTATCATTAAGATGAACAATCCTACAGTCCACCTCTTAAGATGACAAATGTGTGGAGCACCTTCCACCTATGCTGCTGGAAGAGCAATAATAGGAATGAGTAGTTTTTTCCCTGTGCTTTTGCTGAAATTGAAAATATGGACTTTCACATTACTGGTGCCAGAGAGGAGTAAAAATACCACAATTGGCTTACAAAGCCACAAAGTTTTCTCTGTCCAGTCAAGCAGAACAAAAATAAATTTGAATGGCTTTACAAGTTATTTGTTTCTTATGAATCAGTCTAATAAAGAGAATCTTACACTACTCTTTGTTTATTGGTTAGATTGGCACAACTGTATATACAATTATTGTGGCTCTTCTTCACATTAATGATCTCGCTTCCCATGCTTTCTCTTCTCATCTCTTGCTCCAGGCAGATTTAACTATTTTGCTACCATTTTCCAAGTA